>NC_086159.1:70399475-73254486 GCF_035149785.1 Candoia aspera | reverse complement strand
AATGTTATCAGTCATCACTCATATCCTCTTTGCCAACTTTATGCTTCAGCCAGAGCACAGCATTTAAAGTTGCTGATTGACAGGCTAGCCTATTGGGACCTCATCAATATGCTATCTGACTTCCTCCAAGGTACAGACACGTGGACAGTAGGAATGCCAAGTTTATAGCTGAAGCCATTCAATTGAGAGCTTCCTAGCTAGATCAGATTGGGGTCAACTGCCAAGGGGATACTCTTACCTGATTATTTCACTGAATATTTTTTTATATCCCAGCATGCTGTACTATCTCATCTCATCTCATCTCATCTTATCTTAAGGTCAGTAGATTAATCAATAAAAAATAAACTATTATTTGTGGCCAAAATACCCAAATGAATTCTTTTGTTGTATTTCCTAATAATTATGGGAATAAACTTTTGCCAGTTTATCCCATGATCTCCATATTTTACCATCTCTTCCAGTTCATGAGCTATTCTACTTTCATTTGGTATTGATACCATCTATAAGTAACACTTACTTTCCTTCAATTGTTGTGTTGTTCTGTAGATGTTGGTCTGTTTGAATTCAAAAATTCCATAGAATTTTTACATGGTCATTTTGGAGCACTTTTTCAACATTACGGTCACGTCAGCACTCTGGGACCTTAAATCTAATAAATTTCAATGTACCCTCCCCACTTCCCCACACTGGTTCTTCTATCTATCTATCTATCTATCTATCTATCTATCTATCTATCTATCTATCTATCTATCTATCTATCATCTAGCTAGCTATCTCTATATCTATCATCTACCTATCTCTCCCTTGCCACTGGTCATCCTGTTCTTCTCTTTCCTTCTATCTTTCCCAGCATTACAGCCTTTTCCAGAGAGCTGGGTCTTCAACTAATATGTTCAAAGTAGGATTTACATTGGAGAAAATGATTGCATTCAGCAAAATTCATTTAATAAAAGCCCACATCAACAGTGATTCAGTAGGCCATTGTCCTTTTAAAGCCACATATTAGGGTAGATATTAACATAACCTCCCATATGGATTACATTTAAGAATAAATCCTATTACATGCACTCTGCCTTATGGGTTCTTGTCATGTAAGTGATGTGAATTTCAATTACACTCTCTCAAATATAATGGTATCATGGATCTTTTGGTCTCCTCCCCCAGCCGCAGTTTCCGATTCATATATGTAACATCCCACCACACATGTTCCTTGTTCTAGCCCAACATGAATCTTAATGCCACAGTGAGGTACCATACTTTTGTGATTTGTGATAGAAATGGTTGTCTCCCTAAGGATGGCATTTTACAGTTAAAACAGAAAAGTACGTGCTATAGATTTTAAAAGATGATTTGACATAATTTCCCAGACAAATGCCATTTTCTTAGGATCATATTTCATTCAACCACCCGCCCAAAAAAATCTGGAATGGTTTATAGTCACTTCAGGAAATGTGCTATGAATTTTCTACCTATTTAATACAGTGTCCTTCTACAATAAGGTCCCATTAATGTGGGATATGGAAGATCTTTGAAATATGACAGCATGCATTCGTTAAATTTCTTGCAAATGACCTGGGAACTGTTTTCCCAGTTTTGATATTATAACTTATTAGTGCATTATAAGAATACACTATTGATCTTGGGTAATGAAGCTTGGTAACAATTAACTAAATGCTGATTATTAATTAATTATTGTTGCATTCTAAACTTCCAACAACCAATTAACAATCATCAGTTTTATCAATGTTAACAGAATCATTGCCTGCTTCATTCTCTCTTTCTCCTTCTCCTTCTCCTTCTCCTTCTCACAGTTTCTATAGATTGCAGTTATAGTATCTGACCAATATGTCATCGCCATGGGATCATCACACTATGGTCATCTGTTCCATTCTCATTCTAACATTTTCACTATAAAATTATTAAGCTGTTGCAAGCCAACAACAACTAAACTTAGGCCAGGCTGTTTACTCATTTTCTCATCTTAATGTATATCCAAATAGCTATTAATAAATAAAAATTAGTCCTCCTGATCCATGGTAGTGACTTTCTAAAGACAAATCCTTGCAGTTAAGTAGCAGAATTTAGAAACACAATGGATAACTTCAGGATCTCTGTCTGCTTATATAAAATGTCTCTATTTGAGACCAGGCACATTTTTTAGAAGTGGCTGAAGTAACTTTCGTCTCTATAAACTTCTCTATAGATTTAAATTTTCCTCAACTACCTGGGCAAAGTCTCTATGATAATGGAATCTTACTGAATCCGCCTCCCAAGGCTGTTGATAGGAAAGCATTAAACTGAATTTGTGAGAAAGCTCATTGCTAGTTTGAATAAACAAGTGAATAGAGATACTGTGTTGCTGTATTATCCTATCTTATTCTATTTGATATGGTCAAATAAAATAAGATAAGATAATTCCCTTGGAATTTGCCTAAATGGTAGATTATAGATTGGCTCCCCTTGTTTTGTAACTCATTATTGCTGATCTGTAGTATTTCCTGGGTCTGATCCAGGCCTGATGTTAGTCAAAACTCAGATAATGAGTCCCAAGAACACGGTTGGCTTATAACATTCACCTGCCATTTAGATCTCTAATTATCCCATGTGATTAGCAAAAGTGGCCTTGTAGTTGCTATTGTGGTTCTGTAATACATGTAACATCTCCTTTACTTAGGGTAGCAAAAGTTTCTTGTGAAACAGGAAATTGAAAATTAATTAAGAAGAAAAGAAGTAAAATAAAAAGACTGGAACATAAAATATGCATGGTAGAAAATTATCTTGAAGCTAAAGATCCGAGGAATTCTAAGGAAATCAAATAAGGCTATGAGATTTCCCTTCCCTTCCCTTCCCTTCCATCATGTCCCATTGAAGTAGATCAAATACTATTACAATTCTCACTCTTCTGGACTAACACCAATTTATGTAAATTGAATTTCAATTATTCCTTTGCCCTAGTATGTTCTACTGTATAAAAGTTGCATCCCTTTACTGCACTGTGATTTACTCCATTGTGTTTTTAAGAAACCACTCAGAGGTTCATAAAATCGAGCTACTTCAACCCTGGTCATAATAGTGTCATGTCTCACTTAACACCCAGTCAGTTGTTATCAATAAACATCGATCAGTTTATTTGATGATGTAACTTTCTACTCTCCTGTATCTGCAGAATATAATCTATGGCTGCACAATGCTAAATCTGAATTCTGACAATAACACTGATAATAAAATAACAAAAATATTAGATATCCTAGATCTTTAGTGTAAGCAAAGCTGATATTGCTAAAATATGAGCAATAACTCTCAATGCTTTTAGCATTGTTGTTGTTGTTTTTATAGCTTTAGGGGGATACCAACAATACAAAAAGTAAAATAAAAGAAGAAGAATATAGCCATCCCTTCAATTAAAAGCTTCTTCAAGATAGTTGCCTGCATAGTTGGAAACAAATTAAAATAAATAGCATATGGAAGTGAATAAATGTACAGTTGCAATAGCATAACATTGTGAATTGGTTTTTTCCTAACACTCCTTCTTGCATATGTTACAAATGTTATAAATACTCTTGATTTCACATAGTCAAAAGTAAACAACCTGGTACTAGATCAGGCCACAACCAAAGCAAGGAATGAGTGGAAAATGTATCTCCTATCCAAAAGAGAATTGCTTCTAGCCCTTTATGTAGAGTGGGTAGGAGAAAAAGATACAAGAATTTTGAACACTGCTGATTATAAATAGAATGTGCATACAAGACTCAGCAGTTGCTAGAATTCATTCATAATGGTTTCTTAGCTTTGCTACAATAAATTACCTAACTGAAGTTCCTAGATTCTTGTGTCCCTGTTTATTTGGATCCAGCCCAGTCTTGCTGGGCAAAAGCCTGGTACGGAAGGTCAATTTCATTAACTCATCTTGAAATGACAGCATCCATGTAGTTTTCTCGGCAGTGACGGGGAATTGGTTTGCCATTGCTTTCCTCTGGGCTATCAGCCTACATTTGGTAAGGGGCCCTCAACCTACCAGGTTTTCTGGCTGACTTTTTATTATAAAAAAATGTCAAGAAAGGCTATATCTGTGCATTCAACAAGATGTGCCAGGACAACTGTTTTTATGATTTCTCATATGTGAACGTTATTCAGTAAACAATGGGGTCCCTGTTACCCTTTTTCCAATTCAAAGCTCAGATCTGGATGAGTCTGCTATGATCTGACATTGGTGGCTTAAGGGCAGTGAAGCATTGCCAGTATATTATGTCCTATTTTAGTTCCTGAGTGCCAAATGCAATCATATTAAACCAAATGGATCCTTCACTTCGATCCAGCCTAGAGGTGTTACATTTTGATGAACACTCAGAACATTGGGTTATTGGATGGCTAGAACCATTGAAAGAAAGCTTTTTCCTAGGCAGTATCACTTCAGGGTGTTGTTTAGGATTTGCTGCATTAATATGTATTGTACACAGAAAATTAACCAATCATGGATAAAGGTTTATTCTAGCTTTCTTTCTCACAAGCTATTTTTATTTGTACTTTGGGTTTTTGCACATAAAGGAACTTTCAGACTTCATCTTCCTGCTACAAACTACTTCAATGAAAGTTTTATTATTTAATTAGGGAGTGAAAAGATGTTAATTTCTATGATTACTTCCAATATTCACTTTAGCTCTAAATGTATTTCAATTAGCTTATTTAAATACCAACACCATAATATTTTCAGTTGCAGATGTTGGAATGGGCAACTCTGAAAACTGCATATTTTTTTTTAAATCTTAAAACAGAAGGGAAGGTTGCTTTATAAATCTAATCTTTCTCTCTCTCTCTTTTTCCCCTGTTTGTATGGATAAATAGAAAATAATTTTAGTTCTGGTTACTGGGTACACTTTTTCCTTTGAATTTTTTTTTTTTAAAAGAGGAAAAGTCATGTTTTCAATTTACAACCTTTTAATGCAACATGCTGAATTAATTACGAGGCCCCAATTCTGCCAGGCTCAAAACACATCACACAATGTCCTGAGTTTTTCACAAAGCTTACACATTTGAACAGTCACTGACTTTGTGCTAAAAGGAAATGAGATAATAATGGCCTGTTTTTTTGTTTTTTTTTGCTTAGTTTTGTCAAACTAGAGGTTCTTGAAATAATGATGAAAAAGAATCTAAGTATCTTTAAAGCTAACTGCATATTTTATGAAGGTAAGGAGAAAAATGCTGTGTGGTTTGTTTTGGGGGTTGGGATGGGCAGAAATAATACATGATATCTTAGACACCATTCACATACACTATTCACACAATGATCAAATACAGAATTGAAAAGAATCTTTATCGTGATCAGTAATAAAACTTGATGCTATAGACAGATCATGTATGTGATGGGAAGCATTAATCAAAATAAACCACATTGATTAGTCATTTACACATTTTACATATAACATAGCAAAATTTGGCTACCCTGAAAGTAAGTACTTATACCTGTAAATAAAGCCAGTTGGGGTGTTTGCTGGTTTTTCAACAGTAAACATGTATCAGCATAAAATGGACAATATAATTATCAAATATATGCCCAAATATGACTGAAAGAGACATGAAAGAAAAATAACGCTACACGGGACACTTGGTATAATTCCAAGTGCAGTGCTTTTCAATATATGCCAGTCATGGGTTTACTTGATTATTCAAGAGATACATATGCACGTCAGAATGAGCCCTTGGTAGTTTTAACATCAGAATCCAGGAAGCAAGTGGGCCTTCTAATGTTTTTGCTAAAAATAAAGTCCTCACTGCTATAACTGAGAAAATAGCCACCAGAATCAATTACAGTAAAAATGGTGCCAACTACTATGAGTCCGTTAAAAATGCATTTAGGGTGAGATAGTTTTTAATAAAGCTATGCTAATCCAGAATTCTCACTCGAGGAACAGATGACCAGGCTCAAGTTATCTTCTTCAAACAAATTATGTGCAGGTCTAGTTCTCTGGGGAAGGCTCCAATGCTGGGAAAGATGGAAGGAAAGAGAAGAAGAGGATGACCAGCAGCAAGGTGGAGGGACGCAGTTACAGGGGCAATTTGTGGCGCCCCTAGAAGGGCGCATATAACACCGTTGCTGCGCGAGCTGCACTGGGTACCAGTTTGCTTCCGGGTCCAATTCAAGGTGTTGGTTATCGCCTTTAAAGCCCTACATGGCATGGGGCCAGGCTACCTGAGGGACCGCCTCTTCCCCGTTACATCTACCCGCCCCACCCGATCTGGCAGAGAGGGCATGCTGAGGACCCCGTCGGTAAGAGAATTCCATCTGGCGGGGTCCAGCAGGCGGGCCTCCTCTGCAATGGCGCCCACCGTTTGGAACATCTTGCCCCCGGCGGTGAGGCTTGCCCCATCGCTCCTGGCCTTTCGGAGAGACTTGAAGAGCTGGCTCGGCCAGCTGGCCTGGGGCGGGGAGGAGAGGAGTCACGCCTGAGGTTGGCTACTGCCTTGAAGCACCCCTTCCATGTCAAGAGGGAATGAGACATAGCCATCTGGACTTTATTTTTATCTATATTATTAACAATTTGTAATTTTATAATGTATTTGATATATTTATTGTTTTATTGAGGATTTTGTTGTAAACTGCCCAGAGTCCCTCCAGTGGGAGGAGATGGGCGGTGACAAATCTGATAAATAAAATAAAATAAATAAAATAAAATGCAGGCACTATTGGAAAACCTGAAAAGACCAGGTTAGGGACAGATCGACATGGAGTAAATCTACTTATTTGGTCACTAAGAGTCAACTCCCACAATCAATTAATCAGTGCTCCCTCCAATTAAAAATAAAAGTTATACTGCAGAGTTGTTTTTTGGAGCTAGAATATGCAATTTCATGCAATTATATTTAAGACTCTTAGCATGGGTTGAATTTTGAAAAGGTGGAATTGGAATTTATTGCATACCAACAAAGCACAAGTTGTATTTAATTTCTCAAGTTGTGTTTGCAGCTGAAATGAGATACAGGTTTGGGCAGATTTAGAGAAAATAAGTAGTAAATGGAGCTTTTTATTAATTTATTTTTCCTCCTATCAGTTTTGTTTCATAATGGACTCTTCATCTCAATGGTATTCCTCTATGATGGGTTTCCAAAATGTCTTTCTTGGGGGGAAAAAAATCAAATCAAATCCAGTGCTGTAGGTGAGAAAGGGATTAATAGTTCTTTAGCAGAAAAGGTTAAGCAGTGACATTTTCTCCACAAGTATTTACCAAAAAATGTTTATATTGGGAGAGCTGGGCATGAAATTACAAATCTTCGTGTGTGTGTGTGTGTGTGTGTGTGTGTAATGCCTCCTGATTTTACAAACTGAAATGGAAGCAGACCAAAATGAACTCTATGATCTGAAAGGGGAGAAATAACCTGAATCCAACACTGACATACTTGCATGTCGTTGTTGTTTTCTGTTCAGTCGTGTCCAATTCAGAGACTCCCTGGAGAAGTCCCTGCAGTTTTCTTGGCAAGATTTTTCAGAAGTGGTTTGCCATTGCCTCCTTCCTAGGGCTTAGAGAGAGTGGCTGGCCCAAAGTCACCCGGCTGGCTTTGTGCCTAATGTGGGACTAGAACTCAATGGTCTTCTGGTTTCTATCCTGCTGCCTTCAACACTACACCAAACTGGTTCTCTACTTGCATGTACTGTATACAAATTAAAGAAAGCACTTAGTTTTCTGGGATTGTGTGCTTTGATTTAAATATACCCAGGCTTCGATGGGCTATTTAAGAGCCCATATATTCACTGTTTTCTCTCATCTTCCATTGATTTGTCTTGTTTACACAAATATTTCACTCACCTTATCACTGAGTAGCAAGCCCTGTAGTACAAGGGCTTCATAAACCAACTCTTCAGTCTGAGAACAGAAATAGCTGTAGTAGTTTATGGACAGGGCTGCAGAAGGGGATGTGAAGAAATCTATGAAGTGCATGGCTGACATTTGAAGCAAGGAATTGGATGCTATTTTGTTAACCTTTAGAGCAGCATATTGCATACATGGTGACAGTGTTCCCAGATTTAATGGGATAGCATTCAGGCATTAGAGAGCTCCAATTCTGCTTTTTCAATCCAGCAAATGAATTCCCCTCTAAAATATGGCTATATATTCTCCAAAGATTGACATTTATTTCATTTGGATAACCAGGCGTTTAGACACTACAGGGCATGGACATTTGTCTATATTGTCAATTCAAATGTGTTAAACGGGTGATAGAACCAAACGGTGTTGGAGATTCATCAACTTCTTAAGATGATGGCATGTTGTCCTGGGATAAACATCCAATTAAATTTAACAGATTCCCAGTAGTGTTTTGTAGTTGCTGTTGTCATACAGGGGTAGTGAACCATTTTTTTTTTTTTCAAGTTTCACCTTCTGTCCAAAGAATGTTAAAATGGGTATTACCAATACGGCGGTAATGTTAATGATATGCAAATAGCATTTGCAAAGATCCTAATGAGGAGCTTGTACTAATTGCATTTTGGCTGGAAAGCACTGACGTGGTTCCAACAAGTATATCAAAAAGGAGAAAGTTTTCAGGGGGGAAAAATTGCTGCATTGGCACATGCAGTTGAGCTGGGTTAAGAGGAAATATGGAAAGTTTCTTGAACCAGACCTCTGTTTCTCAATCAGTACTCTGGATACTGCAGCCCATTAGCTTAGAGATCCTGCAGCATTAAATGGGACTTAATAGCTAGTCCGCGTTTCCCCGAACTTCATACCCACTGTGAAGAGAGGTCTTTGCAGGTAATGATCAAGAGAAAGAGGACTAAGTTCTTAAGGTACCTGCCAAGTCTGCACTGCAAATCCTATTCTTCCAGTTCTGTTTTACAAAGTTTTCCTGGGGTCACACTCAAAAATGGACCACAGCCATGAAGTCACAGCAAAGGAACCTTGGGGGACATCCCAGCTTTCTCTTGAGCAGCCTCTCCATAGACATCCACTAACTACCTTCCTCTTCATCTCTGCTTAAGCTGAGTTGCTACTCTACAGTGACTTTGATTCTGAAGGATGTAACAGCAGGAAATTCACGGAAGAGAAATCTGAAGGTTGCCCAGACTCTACCTCTTAAAAACATTGCACCTGACTCCTATACCTCTTTAAAAGCCTGAAAAAAGTAATAGGGGCTGACCGAGCACTTCTGGAAAATGAGGCAAAAGCTGTAAATCTAGCAAAAACAGCAGCCCCTTTATCTGAACCCCCATTGATTAGGGGGCTCTGTAACTTTCTAGAATAATGTTTCAGGGGAGAGGAATGCATAACTTTCTATATATAAACTTACTCCCTTTATTCCCTACTCCCAGTGTCTGTAGGATCCGTACTAGCATGGTTTTGTTTTATCTCTTTCGCAGATCACACAAGCTGACTGCATATTATGCCTTCTCATGAGAATGTCCTTCTGTTCTAACCTTATTTTTAAGAAGACACTGTGCTGAAATATTCCTCTCCTTTGAGAAAACAAAACAAAAACAACTCCAAACCAGAAGAAATTTCTTTTCCAGGAGAGTGGTTGAACAAAGGCAGAAAGACTTTCAGTATAGCATTCATTGAATAGATTGGATGAGGACAGGCTTTTGATGGGCAGGAGCCACACTACTGTTCCAGGTGAAGACTACTGTGAATGGAACCAAGATGCATCATGCAGGTCAACGGTGCCTGGATATTTTGTGATTTAGTTTTTAGGATTTCTTGCATGTTTTTAAACTATTATAATTTTGTTCTTGGCGTCTTTCCTCCCTAAAAATTGTGGAAACAATACTGTCAATTTATGGGGAACCAACAGGTTCCAATCTGGGATGGTCAATTAAATTTCAATTCAATTTATTACGCTTGTAGACCATAATAAATTTGGGATATAGTCAGAGGCACCCCAGCAGGTGGGATGGAGTTAGACTGATTTTGGCAGCCTAGAACATTCATTTTAACAATCAAACATGGTTTGATTGATTTTAACATTGATTTTTTATTTTATTTTAACATTCATTTCTCTTTGTGTGCTCAGAACTGTATTAAGAAATATCTAAAAATGACTCCTTGGTGCCCAAAATATCTTCACATTTCAAAAGAAAATTGGACAGAGGATTTAATTCAACTTGGAAATTGTTTTGGATTTTAATCCCATATATATGCTTGTATCACATACAAAAGTGGGATTTCTTTTAATATTCTAACTTTCACTGATCTGTGAAATAAGGATAGATTGTTTACTCTTCAGACAGAAATTACTCTAATTGTTTATTTTGTTCTGTAATTTATGCTGTGCTGATCATTGCCACAGATATTTACATATTACTTGGATTTTAACAATGACCTGAAGCTTTTAAAATAATATATAGTTAGGTAAAACTAATTAACAAAATATTGAAAATTCTTCTTTAACAAATTTAGTCCTGTTTATGATGCTTGGAAAGTGACTTGATAAAATTCATTTTATGCTTTTTCTTTTGTAAAATTCAGTTTGCATTTGATTTTTCTTTTCTTGACTCTTTTCTTGTTTTTTTTTTCTTTTTTCCTTCCCTTCTCAAAAATGTTTAAAGAAATGCAAAAAGAAAAAAAAATGAAACTGCGGTCCTATGCTTCCCTTAATGACTAGAACATCAAGTCCTTTTGAATAAGTTGTGGCTTATTTCACTCTAAACAAGACTGGATTACAACTAAATACAGAATCTTATAAATCCAAGGCAGTGGAGTTTTGTGTAATTTTATGGCATAGTTTTTACTGATTTAGGAAATAATCTATAATACTCTGGTTGTGTTAAGCTACAGATTCAATGAGGTGCATCATGTATGGTTAGAACACAAAGGTCTATGATGAGTGATGGGACACCTGTGATTGATGGATATTTGTTTATTACACTATCTGGTTTCATGGGCTTGCTTTAGTCTTATCATGGATGTTTTAATTGGCTTCTCTTGTCCATTTTTTTATGGCCTCAGTTACCATAAACCACCATGAGTCTTGTTGATTGTGGTAGATTTAATTTAGATCAACAATTACAAATAAAATTAATGACATTTCCATTTTATTAAATGTTAGAAAACATCTGACCTGATCTGCTGACTAATGGCTATCCATAAATTTTCTGCTTTTTAAAATTATCGTATTTCATTGACTCCATCCATCACAATACTAAATGTTACTACCCATAAATAAAACTAGCTCTCATTTCCAATCCCCATTATTAGTTTCTTTTCATACTGAAACAAATTTAAGATCTTTTCTGCTTTTTTGTCTCTCAATTGATCTTTACCTGTGTAGGAATAATACTAGGTATTGAAAAGCTGCTCTCTGTACTTAAAGGGGAAGCTACTGCTATGAAAAGTTGGCTTAGCAACTGAAGAAATTCTGGTTTACACTATGTGACTAATGAATTTCACCTGTTTGTCTTTGTATGTAATTATGTTCCAAGCAACATTAGTAAACATGAAGTGTTTCAATGATTCTTTCTGGTCCTAAAATGTAGTATGATTAAAAAAGTGAAATGAATGTCCATGTTTGATGGATGGTATCTTAACCTGTGTGATCCATTGATTCATTTCTATAAGAATGTAAATACAGACTTAGCATGCTTGTTGTTAACTTTAAGAGGAAAAAAACATGAACTTCTCATTTGTGTTTTAGGAAAAAAATAGTAAAAATAGCTATTGTTAAACAAAATAAGTATTAATTACCTTCACCAATCCTATGAGAGAAACAGAAGCATGACAATATTATGCTAGTGAGTTATCCCTTAAATTTTGATTTAAAAAACTGGGAAAAAGTGTGAGTTTCAGATGTCTGTTCCAATGCTTTGATTTAAAAGTTAACAGTAATCAATTTCAGCTAAATAACAGTTTGATACAATCAATGTGTTGTGAATTTGTCTTCTCTAGTTCAGTATATTATACAAATTTATAATTTTAAGATAAAGATTTGTAACTATCAATTTTGGGGCACCATTTTGGCACTTTTGGGTCACTTTATCAATTTTGGGGCACCATCTATTGGTCCAGTCCCCCCTATCCTGGAAAGAAAAATGAAACATTAACATTAAAAAAAAAACTCAACCCAAATAGATTAATTCTCCCAAAATTTCAGAGATTTTGTTCTGAACACTTTTGTCTTTAAACCACTGAATAGCATGAGATACAATGGTTTCATAAACTGTTTTAATTATGCTGCTATTTTAAGACACAACAGGTATGCTGATGTTTTCAGATTCTGCAGGGCTGAACCCCCCTCCACCACAACATAAAACTTTCAAAAAGTTGTAAGGGTGTCAGTCAAAATTCTCCTACTTTATTTGTGTAGTTGATTTTCTTTTTTGTTTTAGATACATAGTTGTTTATTCTTTGGTAAAGACCAACTGGTAAAAATCAGCATGATGATTAGTATGTGAAAAAGTTATGATGCTCTTCGATTATGTTGGAATCTTTCCATTTATATACTTTTGCTGGCAATCTTTAAAGCAGCCTTTCTCAACTTTTTTGACCCTGGAGGAACCCTTGAAATATTTTTCAGGCCTCAGGAAACCCCTGCACATTCAGGCTCAGATATAGGCCAGAAGTTACAAAAGTATTATATCTGTTCCGTGGGTAAGGTAAAGGTAAAGGTTTCCCTTGACATTAAGTCCAGCCGTGTCTGACTCTAGGGGGCGGTGCTCATCTCCGTTTCAAAGCTGAAGAGCCGGCGTTTGTCCGTAGACACTTCCGTGGTCATGTGGCCGGCATGACTACACGGAACACCGTTACCTGCCTGCCGAAGCGGTACCTATTAATCGACTCACATTGGCATGTTTTCGAACTGCTAGGTTGGCAGGAGGTTTCACGGGTAGGCCTCTATATATGCATTAACAGTGTTCTTAAACTAAAAATAAAGAATGAAACTTACCTCTTGAATGTGAAGTGGCCCAAACTTGAAATATTTTTTTAAATAAATCGTGATCTCCCAAGGAACCCCTAGGGACCTCTCGCAGAACCCTGGGGTTCCACGGAACCCTGTTTGAGAAACCCTGTTCTAGACTGTCTTCAAAGTTAGTCTCACATAGAATTAGTTATGCTGGTCTATGAACCCTGGTTGAGACACCCTGCTTTAAAGCATCATTTCATGAACAACAAATATTATCCTGACATTGGAGGGAATGTTTGCATATAAAGTCTCATTAACCTGAACACTGCTAGGTCCTTAGAACTAGAGTAAGAATACCAACTTGGTGACCTGTTCATCCTTATTGTGTGTCCCTTCTTTAGTCTTTATTTATATTTATTGCCCAAAGGTGCTTTGATGATACTGACTAATAACAGATCATTAGGCCAGGCTGACCTTTCAAAGCCCCAAATCATTACTTTGGGCAGTTTAGCCTGATGTCAACAGATGAGACTGTGTTTGGAACTGGTTGGTATATATCAGTTTGCAGAGACATTGTGAAAACAGTTGTGAAAGCTGCAGTCCTGGACTCATTCCGCTGAAAACAGTTTTTGATGAAAGGAGACCTGTGTTTTCTAGTTGAGCTGGAAAATGGAATGACGACGACAACAAAAGTCTCTCTAGATTGTGAATGTGTGAAATCACATCAGTATTTCTGATGCCTTTTTCTCTTTTCTTATTTCAGTTGTGTTTCTGCTTGAACATTCCAGTTTAATTGCATAAAAGCACTTTTCCTGTTACCTGTTTATCCAGCATATTATTCACTACTACAAGAATGTACCACATGTTACTATAAAAACCCTAACCCAGGATTTGTGGTGGGGAGGGGTGTATACAAACATCCATTCATCTTAGAAAGAAGCTTAGAAAGAAGTTGTTTAACTAATTTGATGCAGATGGGACCTAACCTTATGGTATATTATGGTGACATACTCTGTAAGATGAACTCAATTCTTACCATACATCCTTCTAATAGAAGGAGGAACTGCATTACTATGACTTATGTCTTCAGATGACATGTGGGCTGAGTCACAGACTGAAAGGGGAAGTGACTTATCCCTGCTGTTTTATCAGATCATGTGTTGGGTTTCAGATATTGACACTCTGAATTCATTTGCTTGACTTTATGAGCAACTCAACTGCAGTGTCCCAAGGTATTGGCTGAGTAGCATCTATGGCTAGTCATACAACCCTAGCATTTCAATGCACGCACACACACAAACATGAACATAACATATCTCTCCATCTGTGTATGTGTTATGTACGTGTCTTGTCTGTCTGTCTCAGGCTGACAAGATGCAACTACAGTTTATACAACTAATAAAGCTATCATATCTTGGCTGCAAATATACAGAAGACCATTAGATGGCAGTACAGAGATACAGAAAATCTTAATTCTTTACTACCATCTAGTGGTCTTTAAGGTGTTGCAGTTTGGATATGGTAACCCTATTACTTAATACCCTAGGAAATGATGAAAGATACTGAAATTATGTGGTCTGACTAAGCACCAACTGATGCAACTAGCTGGAAGATGATAAAATATGTGTAATTTGCTGCTGCAGACAAAATTGGATCCTACTAGAATTAAAGACTTGTGGTGCTGGCAGGCTTAATATTCTGCAAAATGCATATGTTAATATATATTCCATTCCAAAAACATACAGTGACAATTGTTATACGCGTTGGATAAGTTTATCACTCCAGTCTAATAGATCTGATATATAATGGAGAAATCTACAAATCTAAGCATTGGGGTGGGCAAGAAAAAACATAACTGTATGGCAATGATTATTTTCTTTTCAGTGGTTTGTTACCTTGTTGTTTTATATACATGAGACTTAAGGGTGATGTCTTACGGTGCGTGGAAGCGTATCCTAAGAGCCTTTGCAGATATTCTAGTCAACTGTCTGTGACTGGAAGAAAACTACCAACCCTGGTGCAGATATTCCAACAATGGTGTCTGTCTTTTGAGAGCCAATTCTTTTTGATAATGAAATCCTTGGGGTGTGATAGAGATAAGGTGGGACCCCACTGGAAGAGGCTAAGTCTCTGAAGGATCCTTAGTACCTTCTGAGATATAATTGTTCTTTGTCACAGGAGTATTGTGAAAGCTTTGTGTTTCCATGAAAAGACATTCCTAAGACTGGCCACTTAAAATGACATAAAATGACAAGGCCTAACATTTGTCACTGACTATGCCATCTGGAACTGCTGAGAGGACTAGAGATTCCCCACTCTTGACATAAAATACTGATCTGACAGGACATAGCAAGACTAATCAAATAAACACATCTAAGTAATGGAAACTCTGAGTGTATTTATAATGGAAAAAGCTGGTTGTTTTGAGTTTGGGATAATACCATCTTATCTGGAACATTCTATCAAAGAATCTTCTTTCTAAGTTAGTGATGTTCTGGCAGAATAAAACTTGGAAAGCCTTGGATGTCCATCTGAAACAAAACTCAAAATGTCTTAATCCTACTGCCACGGGGGGAAAATGGAAGTTGAAACAAACTTTTCCTTTCTTGTTCTTTTGTAGGTTAGGACACACATACACACACCCATCCATCCATCCATGGCTATCTTCCACCCAACTTTTATTTTAAAAAATAAAAGTCTCTCCTCTCCTCTCCTCTCCTCTCTTTCCCATAGGAAACATGGAAGCAGTAATTTAGGCAGATTTCTTTCTTCCTCTTTTTTTTGCCTGGGTTGCCTACACAAATATCACAGAAGCTCTGCCAAAAGCAATTACAGCATGATTCACTTCAGCACCAGCCTATGAACAACCACAGCAACAAATGGTCTTCTTTTGGTTATTGGCCTGGAGCTTTTTTCTTTTCCTGATGCGTAAGTACAGGACATACTTTCGCAATTGGCCAACTACCAGGAACACTCAACAAACAAACAAATGCAACAGTCTTTGCATTTTACAACTTAAACTAGGAAAACCTCAACAGGTTATTAGCAACACCTATGGACACACGCATTAACATTTGCCAAATGCAGGTGTGAACAAGAGTTGTGCTTAATATCTAGGGGAAAATGGGGGCTGCAGAGTGTATGGAGCCATTTCACACCTGGGAGGGGGCTTGACTTTTTTAGCAGACATTATGATTTTACCCATGTTATGTTTATTTTAGGACTTATGGTACTATTTTCAAGCACTTCCCACTTGAAAACATCAGGACACTATGGCATTGATTTAAGCAATCATGGCTGCAGCTACAAAGGGATTTGAAGGCTGCAGTCTGGGACCACAGGTTGCCCACTTCTGGCCTAATGGCTACCTGCCAAATAAAATACAATGCAGAGTACAAAGAAAACACAATTCACTACATTTATTTTTTCTATAGCAAAGGTTTTGTTTTGCTTTGCTTTGTTTGTTTTGTTTTAAGCAGTAAGCATATCTGCTAGACAAGCAGACAATTGGTAGCAGTCTTCAACTACTTATGTTTCAGACTGATGGTGCAAAACCATCTGTGAACAGTGCTGGAACAGTCAATCCAATCCAGTTGAGTTGGTGAATGAATCCAGGTAGCATCTGCCTTTAAGCATACACTTAAAAACACCCTCTCCTCATTTAGTGACCACATTCCATTCCAAAGACTTGGTCATTAAGTAAAATGGTCACTAAGTGAACACGTGACAGAGAGAGAGAGAGAAAGCGACACTGTGACAGTCACTGGTTACTGCCATCTCACTCAGGTAAAGTTATCTCATACAGTGTCCTGTGCCTGACTGTTTTTTCCCCCTTTTTTTCCCCTTCACAGCATGGAGAGATTGCCTAAACAAGCTATCTTGACCTGAGCTGCTTTTCTCTGCAGTGCAGCGTCTCCCTAAAAAGTGCTAACCACAAGTTAACAAGCTCAGCTTTATGACCTTAATTAGTTGATTAGAACCCTCCAGCTGGCTGGCAGTGCTGCCTGAAACCCACCAGACCTTAATCAGTTTCACACTGAAGGCTTTTGTTGTCAGGTGCAGGAAATTTGGTCGTAAATTGTCGGTCTCACAGGGGTAAACCAGATAGAAATCACAACCAGATGAACTAATTCTACTTTATCGTAAAGCTGCATTCCCAGAATCTTGCAAGTAGGAAAGTACAATTCTCTCCCCGTGCCCTCTTCTTTACAGCCCAAGAAACAAAGGAGGGTCCCTTCTTAGCTTCTTTCCCCATCCACTGTCCAGCTGGGGGCTATGCTGTCTCTTATCTGACCATTCCCTTGGCAGTGTCTCTTCTCTCTGTCTCCCAAGGTCTTTCCCACAGACCATTACATAAATGAGTGCATTGGTTGGAAAATCAATGTTTAAATTACCATTTATAACTGTTGTATTTGCAAATGGTTGCTAACAGAGGTAGTCACTAACTGAGGGGTGGTTGTAAGTGTGCCTTCTGCCATACCCTCATCCTATTCTCCCCTCATGGAATCTTGGCCAATAGCAAGAGGGTACGGAAATACTCCCTACTGTTTCGTTAGCTACTCTGATTTTTTTTTTTAACCACCAAGCCAATTACAACTTAAGAAACAAGCTAAACACAGAACTCAAGACTCATGGACCACTCAAGGCAATATTGCTCAAAATATTCCATTTCATCTCAACTTTTTTTGGTGGGGGGAGGGGGGAGAAGCTCAGCACACAGATGTTTTCTTCCAAGGTTAAAACACTCAGAACAGCCATTTCAACTTCGAAATATTTCAGGTATGGAACATTTTGCACATCCCCAGTGGATAACCTATAAGAGACATTTAAAACAACAACAACAACAACAACAATGTTTTAGCTTGTGTATATACTTACCTGAAGGCAGATACCACTTAACTCAATAAGGCTATCTGCTGAGTAGGAATCCATCACCTTACCCTTTTGGCTATTTTGCAATCCATGTAGATCTGGATGGAAAGCAGTAACCACATAATATAATTGCAAGAGGCAATCATGATCATGGTTTAACCCCTGATTTTCTGAATATTGCTTGTGAATCTCGGAAAGGAATATTTGATTTGTAAACTGGACTGACCAGATTTGCACATCTTGAACAAATCCATAGATGATGAAGATGATGATGATGATATAAAAACCTGATCTGTGGTACAGTTTTTTACTCCAAAAACAAACAAACACAGACCACCAAAGTGCATATAAAATTTATCTTACAATGAGTTCTTCTTTTATTCATGCTTTAAAAAAATATTCTAAATATGTGTGTTTTAGGGTAAAATGTTATATAGAGAGAATCAGAATTTATTATGGCCCTAGACCAGTACAAACAGAGTGCTTAGTGAATATATGTAAATCTTTCTTAATAGAAATAAATGAAAGAAAAATTACGACAAAGTTAAAATACATTTATAGAACAACCTAGCTAACATCTATGATTGAGGTCTAGGGTGCAGTCTTATTTAATTAAGTAATTAAGTAATTAATTAAACAATCAATTTAGTAGGGAAAAGAGTTAATAAGATTTTTTTTCCCCCCTCAGGTTTTTGTTAATCATGGAAATGGAATACAGTAGCTAAGGATGATAAAACTGGAAACAGACTTATTGGTGAATAATGTAATATAGAATATACATTCACAATTTTGGAAATGATTTTTTTCAGGAGAAAAATGAGTAAAAATAGTTTTATGAAAAAAGCTATGACAAAAATATGCTTGTTGATGAGAGGTGGTAAATAACCATTGCCATTTAAAATCTCTGTAATTTGTAAATCTCTAGAGAAATTAAATATAGCTGTGAAAAATAGATAAGTACATTTAATAACCTATCTTCTGGTCTTAGTACACTACTTACTTTTTTTAACACTACATTACCAAAAAATTTTAAAGAAAACTTTTGTGGAGTGATTTTATTTGTAATAGCAATTTACTGATTTCACCAACAAATTGGGAAATGCAAGTGAAGAATTAGAGAATTGTTCAGGGAATCCAAACAAATCCATGTAAAGTTAGGAACTTTCTAGAGTTGTGGTGACGGTGACAATATGCTCTGCATTTTGCTAAATGTTCAGCATGTATATAGAGAGAGGAAGATGACCTTGAAAGGGATAGGCCCAATCCATTAACAAAGCCACAAGAGGAGAAACATAACTTAAGTCCAAAACAAGAAGAAGATATGCACAAGTGACTTAGGCAGATGCTTTAATTCACATGAGGAAATGGGGTGGGTGCTACAGCAAAGCACAGTCAGACTTGCAAGGTTCTGTTTACAGCCAATATTAATAAAAGTAGTTTTAGCCTTTGTGAGGAGTTGATTTCTTGGTTTGGCCTACACAGATGCCATGTTTTATATTTTATATTTTATGGCACATTCACAGGCTCCTACAGACTAACTGAAGGAAGTCCAAAGATGACACTAGAAAATGTTCTCACTGAGGTTCTTGGTCTTCACAGTTTGTCGGTGACACTTATAAAGTAAGACTCTGTTCTTATAGCTGTCCATATCTTATGAAATCATCTGAAATGAAGTTCCCAGGAGATGTTATTCCTGTGAACACTGATGTGCTGGCATCATGAATCAGCACATCCAAGAAAGACCTTCAACAATGTATTAAGTCATGCTGTGGTGAGTATCACCTTGTTACACAATAAGTAACTGTTGCTGAATCTGTATACCTATTGAAAAAGCATTTGGAACAGAGGAGCAGAATTCTGAAGCAATCTGTGAGCATTTATTAAACGAACCAATGCAAAAAACCCTAGATGCTGGCTGTCACATTTAAAGTTGAAGATGGATGAAGTCCTGGGATGTATCACTGGGTTCTCCACATCCCATAAGATTGAGTGGGGATGTCCCTTCTCTTAGGGACTGTCATCCACAAGGACAAAGATTTGAACCTTCCCTGTTCCAGCCTTTCTTCTTTGGAGTAGTTTTCTTCCAGAGATAAGAAAGAACATTAGTATGGCTTGCGTAAGAGGGGAGCTACCTCCCTGACCTCCTGAGTTGTGTATGGATGTTTATGGTTCTTTGATGGCCATAGTCTTCTCTAAAATTTTCATTGTTAGCTTGCTATTTTACTACTTAAATCTTCTTACTGTAAAAAGGGAACTGCTCACAGTCCCTCTGGATTGGAGTAACTTATAAGCCTTGATCAATAGATGATAGATAAATAGATAGAACATTTCTTCTTGTACTTTTCTTACTATTTTGGGATGAAACAGTGCTAGACAGACAAGATATATGTATTCTGAAAGTCAGTAATATTGCTACTATAATTTGATCATGGCATCTTAATAGTTGTAACATGTTTACAAGGCAGAGAGTACAATTAAAATGGAAATCACATGAGCAAACTAGTTTCCAGAAATGATTTGTTTCCCATTCTTCAGTGTTTCAAACAATAAATGACTATTTCAAGGGGTTTCTTACAGCTTAATTGAACAGGGTGTACTTTATATTTATGGGGACCTAAATGACCAATCTATTTTTTACCTGCATCTCAGAAGGTGGCAGCACAAAGCTGACCTTGTCAGGATTCTGAAGCTATGCAAGTTCAGGCATGGTTAGGATTTGTATGGGAAACTGGTAGGTTGTCCCTGGGCTGTAGGCTTGACTGAGAATCTGGAAAACATATTGGAAGATGGAAATGCCCAACCATTTCTATACTCTTGCTAAGAAAATTGCTTGGGGGTGTCCAGGTCATCAGTGGTACTTAAACTTATCTTGACTAAGGCTTAACACCTTAATTTTATCTCTGCATTGTAAAATTGGCCATAAACTTAATATTCTACAATAAATATATTTATTTATTGATTTGAATGTTACGATATTTTCAAATTGGTGTAAGCCACTTTGGAGTAGGGTTCAGGTGAGAGTGTAATCCTCCAGGAAAAAGAAAAGGGGAAGAGGAAGAAGAAGAAGAACAATTTATATTTTATGTCCTTTCTGTGGTTTTTCAGTTGAGTAGTGAGACTTAAATTGGTTTTTGAAGAAATGGCAACTCCCATTGCACCACACAACTCTGGAACAGATGAATCCTATTTACACTGTCTTATTTATTTTATTTGTTTATTTACACTCCAAGACCAGGTCACAGAATTTAAAAACAGAGCACACCATTCATACATGCATAAGTAACAGTGCATACATACTGTATATAAAAGGAAGAAATCCTATAATGTTAACAATTCACTGAGGGCATCGAACGCTTATCTCTAGTCAACTAGACAAGTACCCTGGTCTTGTACTACTATGAGAAGAGAGGAAGATATCACAAAAGTGTACCCACTTTCCTCCACAAAGACTCAGTAAAAGAATGGTCCAAATTCACAACTTATTTTTTCTAGATTGTGAAGGAGCAGTTGGTGTTCAGTCTTAGAATCCAATTATTTCTCCGATCTCAATTCAGTCACACTTAGAGATGTCTTCTAGAAATCAATGGGAACTTAAATTAATCATGGTTCATCTGTCTCACTGATTTCAGTGGGTCTTCTTTAAGCTTGAAAAATGTTACATCACTTTGATTCATTCTTAATAAAACCTGGATCCAGCTCTAGGATTTTTTTTTTAAATCTGCTTGTTCTTAAACCAGATAAATTCCAGATGTCAAACTATAAACTGAAGCCTAAAAAGAAAAAGCACGAAAGGTCAAATTGTTTACATAATACTTTAGTTCCCCTATATTAGTCACATTTCCAGCTAAGCTTTGTGTCAACATTTCATTTTGCATGAAGAGATAGCTAAAATTTGTTGGTTATGAAATCTAATATTTAAAATGCCTTCTTAATGATTAAATGCTCTCTACATAACAATCTACATCTTAAATGTCATAGGAATAATTGCTGATTCCATCTCAGAAGGTTTGAAGGGTTGTGTGCTTTTCAATCACTATAAAGCACAAAATCCACAAAGCAATGCCTTTATTAAGCCCAGTGAAATTAATAGTTGCAAACACTGGAGTTTCTTAGAACTCTTTATAAACTTAGTTTTTTTTAAAAAAAAGAAGTTCGGGGGGGGGGGACTAGTTGATATTTGAGCCAAGACTGTACAAATGTACTTTCTTAGACAGATATGAAAATTGGCTGTTATCATGATCTAGCTGTATATCTATCTCCTTAGAGCCCCACAAAGTTTTCTGGGAGGACGCATCAAGTAAATGATTACAGGTCCCCCATTACCGTAAATATAAATTCCAGCTGTTAAAGTCCATCATGTAGACTATTCCCAGATCTTCCAATGCTCTGATTTGATGTAAACCCTGAACCAAATGTAGAATAGGGAAATATGCTTGTGGGTTTTTAACATTCACTTCAAAAGGTATACAAGTGTCTGATATGTCCTGTCGCTGACTTAAAATTCCACTAAAGATGGCCTCTGCTGTATTGTTTTTTGCTGTACACCAAAAAAAGTTGGCCCAGGAGTTAATGCTATACAATATATATGATACAATACGATACAAAAAATATAAATAAAATAGGGAGGGGATGTAAAAGGTAAAATCTTGTTTAAATCAAGTTAGACGCCCAGTGACTTCATGGACACATCCATGTATGTTTCTTTGTCACAATGCAGAGGTGATTTCCCTTTACTTTCTTCTGGGGTGTCCTTCCCTCTCCCATTTCCCTTGGATTTCCTGCTGTCCCCATTAAAGTTCTAATTAGGGCTGGCCTTGCTTCTCCCTGTGAGATCAGGCAAGGTTGGCTAAATATTTCCACCTACTTGGCATAAATGTAAAACTTTCTTGAATTGAGTCTTGGGGATGGTGACATGTCCATGGTGGGTTTTGGGGTGGCAATGTGGAAGTGGTCTGCCAGTGCCTTCTTTGGAGATATACAGGAACAGCAGTAGATTTGCAACTTTTGTTGTTCACTTTCTGAACTAAAAGTGCCACTCATTCATGAACCCCACTCATTCATACCTCTGCGTATGTATCTAACTCAAAGCCAGCTAGAAGGTAGAAAAAATTGAGGTTGGTAGCCAGAGTGCATAGTATTGTATACTTGGTGATGTCTCCAAAGTGTTGCAATTCTCATCCATATTTGTACCTTCCAACATGGCCCAACTTTGACTTGTCCATCAAAGTTGGGCCAGCTTCACCTTGGTACTTCTTCACATCTTCTTTCTGCCAAAGTGCCATTGCCTCATCGAGTTCCCATGGAGATCCAGTTTATTGTGAGAACAGTATCTCTTGTATCTTACTAGATCTTCAGAGTTATCACTCCTCACTTGCTGATTAAATTGAAATGTTTCTGAGCAAAACTTTCTGTACTTTTGGCCTGCTTTAAATGGGTATCACATTCTCCATCTTTTATGTACGTATCCATTCCCCCCAAAAAGTGGTGTAAAGCTGCCAATTATCACTATAGCATGATTTTATATAATGTGTAGCTTTATGTATTAGTGACATTATATTAGTATTAATATATTGATAGTTCATTAAATACTCTGCTCTTATACATAATTAAAATGTTCTGACATATCATTTCCCATCCCATCTGTTCCTTCCTTCCTTTCAAAACATATTCCAATCTTTCATTATGTTTAAATACAATAATTTTTTCAAGTGTACTAGATCTTTTAGCTTAGTCCTCTTCTGTTCTTTATTTATCCCTTCTGCAGATTGTTCACTGCTTATTGCTAGCTTTTCCTGAATAATTATTCAGAACTGGGAATAAATCCAACCAAAGTACTCCCTGGGCTAACACACAGTGCATTCTGAGGGGCTACATTCTAAGCTGAAAATCTGGTCAAACAGCTAATAGGGCATTGCCCTATGAATGAGAGTTCAGGTCCATTTAAGGTGCTGATTATGATATAAACCCTTTTTGATTGGCTTTGATTCCTGTTTGATCTACTGCCACACCTGGTCAAGATAATTTTGAGAGTCTTGCTCCACAAAGCATTCCAGATAGAGGCAACCATGGGGAGATTCAAAAAAGTCAAGATGTTGGCCACAGCCACATGTAAAAAAGGATGGGACTTCGACTGTGTGGTCATGGCTGATATCTAGACATTTTGATCTCCCTGGAGATGTCTCTGATTCCAAACTTTTTTATCAGTCAACCAGCAGAATAGATGGTCTGATAGTTTCATGATACATTCACCTTTCTCTATCTGATTTGGCTGAATATTCTTCCTTCCATTAATATCTTCCCAAACAATGAAAACCCAGCTTTTCTGTTGAATTTTGCTGTGTTGTTGTCATTGTTATTATATAGGGAAGACCTGCTGTGCTCCTAAAAAAACGTGATTTCCATGAGAAGACAGCTTAGCTCCACCATCATTTCTTTTGAACGCCATAATTTATTTTGAACTTTGCTGTGCTGCCACTACATAATTGCTGTTACTCAGGAGGTCCTCAGGCTTATTACCATATTACCGTGCCCATATATTTGCTAAATCAGTGGGATTCATGCCTGAATGCAGGTTTACTTCTATGTCAAGGGAACATTCATTTACATCATTTACAGTCTATGTTCCCTTACCACCATTTTTCTGAAAGCAGCCTCTAATATGTTTTGTGTGTTTGACAAACATTTGGATTCATGTAAACAAATACATATAAACATCATGGATTGTGGAAAGGAGAGATGCTAATAATTTATTTTATTTTATTTTATTTTATTATTTTATTATATTTTATTTTAGTGTGAGGAATAAAGGGATTTTGTTAACATATTGGAGGGCAAGACTTTCAGATGGGCACAAAGGACAGTCAGTTACTGGACAATGGAGAAGCCAATAAATACAATGAATAGTTGGAATAAATGCAGAATAGTTGACATACTCTGCAATCTCTAAACTTACAAAAATGTTCTCACACCTATGATTATAAGAGTCTTAATTTACATATAGGGCTGTAAAAACTAAAATTAGTTAAGTTCTGTAAAGGTATGGACAACTTGGAAGTATTTTGAATTCATTTCAACCTGCTTGGACAATCAGTGGTTTGGTGGTATGGAAAACCCCCATGTTTCTGACTCTATCTACTTCCTGGATGACATTTCAGATGGGGCTTCTTCAGAATGGCTCCATGTTTGTAGAAGCTCTTTTCTGAGAAGTCCTCCTGAGTGAAGGTTCTTCAGAGTTATGGAATTGTTTCTAATGTTTTGGCTTAACCTCTAACTGCACTAATTGTTTAAAAGCCTTTTCACTATAATTTGAGTAAAACCAATGGGATCAAATTATACCTTATGTTAATCATAATCCTGTGGATTTTGCTTGCTGTAAATTTTCAAAAGCAGCCCTTGAAATCCATGAATGTGGCCCAAGAGCTCTTCAATTAGTTGCCATCAAATAAATAAGTTTTAATGTGATGTCACATATCTGTATTCATTTCTTTCTTCTAGCTCCACTCGCTTTTTAAAATATGGAGGTCATCATTCTGTCCAAAAGCTAAGGATGGCCATTAGCCTTCAACACAAACAAACTGTTCTAGATTAAATGATACTTTTTAAAAAAAAAATCTTGCACAGGGTGAATTAATAAATGAAACATTTCAAAGGAGGAGTAACCCACCCCACCTTATGGATCAGGATGGAAAGTTTCGGCAGGGGGAGGGAATGACAGCTCCTGTGTTAGTAGAAAAAGTAGCAGATGCAAAGCAGATGGGCAGGAGGGAGTTACACGAGGAAGCAGAAAGACGGAGCAATTGGGGACATGGAAAGAAGAAGTGGAGAAGGAAAGACAACATCTGGAGAGGTGAAAAATTGCAGTGAGAGAAGCAGCAATGGGTGAGCCTGGGGGAAGAGAAAATTGAAGGGTGGGAGCAATGGGGTGTCATGGGCCACACCCATCCCATTCATTCCAGATGTCTTTCTGTCTTTCTGTCTTTCTGTCTGTCTTTTTCTTTCTTTCTTTCTTTCTTTCTTTCTTTCTTTCTTTCTTTCTTTCTTTCTTTCTTTCTTTCTTTCTTTCTTTCTTTCTCTTGCTTGCTTGCTTGCTTGCTTGCTTGCTTGCTTGCTTGCTTGCTTGCATCCAGGCTCCCACAGGGTCAATTGCACACCATGTAATTCATATAATGTGCTGTTTGACTCTCTAGTTAAAGGTAAAGAATGCAGAAATGTTTTTAATCAGAGTCTCTTCAATCAAATCACATTAAGAAAATGAACAGAGCAATGACAAATCAGATCATTAAATTGATTGATTGATTAATTGATTAATTAATTAATGAAGACAGAGTTGTGCAAATGAAGTTCAAAGATTAACACAATGAGAAATGAGTACAGAAAAACAAGAGGAAATAGCTATTGCATTAGACTAACTGGAAAGCTCCTATAAAGGGTGGGTGTGGGGACTTGCAGTGAGAGGAGAACTGGAAAATGAAGCCATGGCAGAAAGCTGCAGAGGCCTCCCACTTGCCCCAGAGTTACCTAACACTATGGCCTTCACTGCATGCAACCTCAATCCAATCTAAGAAGTGGAGGATGAGATTTGTGACAACCAATACTGAAGCAAATAATGAAAACATGATCAGTATAGCCATTCCTTTTGTTCTTCTACCTAGCCCATGTGCATGAGACCTGGTGTACAGATTACAAGCTCTTTCTTGCTACCAAGAAAACTGATGTTCTAAGTCATGGGGTTTTCTGGATCCAGTGGGTCCTTCTTCCAGCCTTTGGGATCTGCTTGGGCAGACACAGAAAAGTGTATGATCTCATTATAAAACAAAACTAATTGATGACAAAGCTGTGGAATGTTCCCAATGAACTCCATCCTGGCCTACTCATGGACTAGTTCCTTCGTTTTGTTTTGCTTCCCACTCTTCATATGACAGCAACAGGGGCTTCCCAAAAAACTGCCTTAAGTGTCAAGCTGACATGGAAAGACTTTCCTATATTTATGTACAGGATGTAAAAACCATATAAACAAAGCTTTGGTGACGTGTATGGAAGTTGCACAAGCCTCGCACTGCCAGTTTCACCTTAAGTGAAATTTTGAGATGGATTTGGAAGTGTGCTCTCCAGATTCACATCAAACTCTTTTTCCTTCCCATAAATGTTTGGCTAAGAGAGGAACCTCAACGTTGGCCTCAAAATTTCACTTAAGGTGAAGTTGACAGGCAATGTTTGGAGATATGCAGAACATTTCAGAATTGGTTTTACTTCCCAGAAGAAGTTACAATGGTAAGATGACCTTGGAGTTATGCAGAAGAAGGGGGAAGGGGAGTGAGGAGGAGCAGGAGAAAAGTTAGACGAAGGCAGAAATTCCCTTCAAACTCCAATCAACTTAAACCTCAGTTCCAAGCAGATTGGCTCTGGTTAAATCCAGTGACTTTGAACAAAAAAGGAGTACCTATTTCCTCTGCATTCCAGGATCCACACTTTATTAGCTGGTGATACCATAATTAATTATTGGGGCTGTGCAATAATTTAGATTCAAAACCAAAAAGGTATTTTGGAGCCTCCAGAGGTACCCAAGAAGCGCTTTTCAGCAACTTCCTAAATTAGATGTGTCTTTTCCTAGAATCCTGGGGAAAGAGGCAGAGCCCCCACAATGCTTTGAAGCACCTTGTGAATCTGAAGAATCTGAATCATGAATTGCCTGCTTAATGAGAAGCCACATTAATGCACAGATAAAAGGCTTGTTCAGATGTTCGCTTGAATAACCAGGGCTTCCCTCCTCCTCAGCCTGTTTATGGAAATTCTTCTCTCAGTATGAGCAGCCAGGAAACATAATGAAAGCTGTTATGCATGCAGATATTAAAGGAGAAGGTAGACATTGCATTTTGAATTTCACAGGTGCTCTGCTTCTTTTTGAAGGTGTTCCATCCATCAGTATTCCATCAAATGTTGGATAAAAATGCATATTTCCCCTACATTTAGATTAAAGCTGGAAGCATATGTTGCTCTTACACCTCAAAACTCAGAAGGTAGCCTCCCCTCTTGAGAACTACCAGTTCTGTTGTGCCTCTAAAGTTGTGACTTATAGATTAAATAGGTCAGACACAAAGTTACTGGAAATTCCTACCCGCCATGCATTATTCTATGCTTACCTGCTGTCAGGTAAGTGTGCTGGAAACTAAATCCTGGATGACTCCTAGAACATCCCTACTTCTCCAATGAAGAAACCCGACTTCTTCACAGCAAGGTGAAGAATAACACCTCTAGCTTTTAAACCACAAAGGCTGTCTTTCCCAAATAGTCCAAAGCAATATAATATTTGAAACAATTTATATATAAAATAACTCCTGGCCAGCTGGGTGGCAAAGGATGATCTTAGCTGATCTCACAGACCTAAGTATAGGTAAAGGTAAAGGTTTCCCTTGACATGAAGTCCAGTCGTGTCCGACTCTAGGGTGTGGTGCTCATCTCCGTTTCAAAGCCAAGAGCCGGCGTTTGTCCATAGATACTTCCGTGATCATGTGGCCGGCATGACTACACGGAACGCTGTTACCTGCCCACCGAAGCGGTACCTATTAATCTATTCACATTGGCATGTTTTCGAACTGCTAGGTTGGCAGGAACTGGACCTAGCAACGGGAGCTCACCCCGTCATGCGGATTCGAACCGCCGACCTTCCGACCTTCTGACCTTCCGACCTTCCGATTGGTAGGCTCAGCAGCTCAGAGGTTTAACCCACAGCGCCACCGCGTCCCCTTGACCTAAGTATGGTCAGAACTAAATAATAGTTGCATCAGAGATAGTGATGAAACTGGGTTTATTTGTGCAGAAGTAGCATAATTTTATCTGTGCTTATTTTGTGGATAAATCTTGTTGCCCATCAGCTCCAAATGATGAACGTAGAGTTTTTCTACTAAGATTAGCTTTTATTGTTGGTTCTTCTCATAGTAGAACAGTATCTCAGGACTGGAAAAGTCATTTTTCTGTGGGTTCTTATTTATTCAGGGGACCAAATGTTTATATGCTATTAAAATTTTATTTAATACCATTGTATGAACAAAGAACATGGATAGGTTTCTGTTCAGAAATACAAAACTCCATATTTGTTTAGAGAACAATAGCCTTCCCTTTCCTCCCCTCCTTTTACAGTCAGTTCTATATTTCTTCTCCTTCCCAACTTGTCCTAGCTTTCTGTCCCATCTTCCTTATAAGAAATGGCTTTAGTAGTACTGAGGTAACCTACTATTTCATCATAAAAACTATCAGGAAATCCCAGGATTGTTGGCTAAACTGAGAAACCAGAAAAAATAACATCCTGGAAGAAACCACTGTGTTACCATTGCCAAAAAAAATGGACATGTCCCCAAAGTCACCAGCAGCTGAGCTTGACTCAAGAGAGACTTTACCTTTTTTTCATATGGATTCCATGTGTGTAAAATTACAGACATATGGTTTGAAGCCTGAATTCAGCCAGTGTGGGGTAGGGAATAAAATGACTACGTAAAGATGTGAAGGCATAAATTGTTTCTCTTCTAGGCAATACTGGTAGATCACAAGTTAGAATATACATTCATCAGAATTTACTAGATTGAAATGAAGAAAAAAACTCTTATACAAAGGATAACAATCTATTATTACATACATAAATGGCAAATTCAGCATGGCTGCGAAACAAGGGTGTCCACTGGATGTGCGTGTGTTCAGAAAGACCTAGATGGTGGCCACAACTGTATGACTGAATCACTGCCCCCTTTAATGTGTGTCACACGCTAAAAGGGGCAGAACTTCAAATGCATAGTTGTGACTGCCATCTTGACTCTTTAGAACACCTCTGAAACTATGGTGTGCTCCCTCAGAAATTCTGTTCAGCTCTTTCCTCATTCAGGAAAGGAGTCAAAATTAAGCAAGCTGTATGAGCATGAGTGATAATGAAGTTACTTGTTTGCATTGCATATTTTAAATATTAGCTTCCTTGAATGCACTGTGGGTGAAGAGACATGGTACAAACCGAAACCCTAAAATAGAAACATGATAAAATCTGGACATGGAAAATGACTGTCTCTCAAATCTTGGCACAGTTTCCTAGCTGAAGTTGCTTCTTTAATGTAGTTTTGAAAAATAGGGAGTGAGGAGAAGCAAAACATGTTTTCTATATAATGGTAAAAAGGTGCCTTGAGTTATCATTCTGATAGAGACCCAATGAATTAGAAATTTGGGGTGGTTTAATAGCTAGGCTTTGTGTCTGGTGCACAGCATTCTTTCCTAACACTTAGATTCAACTTATGCTGGAGTTTGGTATGGTAAAATCAGTGGAAAAACCCTTCCTTCCTTCCTTCCTTCCTTCCTTCCTTCCAGAGGTGTCTGCAGGATGTGGTAAAAAAAAAAAGTCAAAATGGTGGCCATAAAGGTGCAGTTGATGCGCTTTCTGTTTGATATGTGTGTCAAAAGTGCCCCTTGAAGAAAGCATATTATGATAGCTCCTTCTTGAAGTGATGTCCATCTTGTCTCTGGAGTTTTCTACACATGTGTAAGAGAAGAGGATTTTCTTTTCTGCATGGCGCAAGTAACTGCTTCTCTTCTCCATCCCTTGCAGTCCAATGAGAAAATGGAGGGAATGAAGAGAACGAAAGAACTCTCATGCTCAACAGCTAAATCATGATTTGCAAATACAGAGGAGATTTGGTATAGCTGATTATGTAGAATGATTTATGGATATCTGCGAAAAACTGGTGGTTTTCCTGAACCCCAATCCTTCCAGATAGTACTAACCCTCTGTAACATTCTGGTATTCTTTACAAGAAAATGGATCTTCTCAGAGGCTATTTCTGAAATAGTCTGGATTTGGATAAAGTGATGCTACTTAGCTAAGCAACTCCATTCTCTTAATTTCATTGCCTTCACAGAAATCACCTTTTACTTACACATAGGATGAGTTCTCCCTTTCATTTCTTTTTGTGTCTTATGGCAATTCAGTTTAGCATATTGAAACAAGAATTGGGTCACCTACCTCTTTGAACATAGCAATGGCACAAGCATGTCCTGGCAACATCTTTTTTTCAGCCATGCTAAGTTGGGCCGCAACTAGGGTCTGTGTCACCCGGGGCAAACATGGATTCCATGCCCATTTTGGCACCCCCCAGAGCTCATTTTGGTGCCCCCTCCAGCGCAGCACCTGGGGCACATGCCCCGCTTGCCCCCCCCCCCAGTTGTGGCCCTGCTCCCACGCCCCGTTAACTTAACAGCATCAAAGGTATGTATGTATCAACATAGGTAACGCTTGTCAGGCTTTGCAACCTGTTAAGTTCGGTGACCAGTAGTGGGTGGGATCCAGTGGCATCTGAGGGGAGGGGGTGTCCACATCATAACACTCTTTCAGCCACCTTGCTGACTTTGACACACACACACACAGCCCAGACTCTGTTGAGATCAAAGAAGGCTGCTCAGCTGTTTCAAGCTGTGGGAGCAGGCCCATCTGGTCCAATTATCAACCTTGCCTACCACTAATCTGCTCTTAATTTCCTAAAGAGCTGGCCATAACAATGCTGAGCCAGTGATTTGGACATGAGCAGTAAGCAGTGCCTTTTAGCCCAGGGTTGTGCTCCTCTGGCAATACAACTCTAGCTTTCTGCCTTAAGCACATGCCAGCCTGTACAGTATAGCACAACATGAGACATCAATATTGCCATTTTACATCCTCTTTGAACAGTGGAGGGAATTATCAGCCTATACATCTAAATGCAATAAGGACAGACTGTTCAACCAGCAGGACTGTAAATGACTTTTACATGCTTAGTGCAAAGCTGAAATAGCAGAATTGTGGGGTGAAACTGGGGGAGGGAGTATCTAAGCAGTTTTCTTGGCAATTGTATCAAAGTGTTTTGTTACTGCCTTCTTCCAAGATATTCTTTTGACTTCCCAGATGGACTCTGGTATTTCCTAAAAGTCTTCCATCCACATACAGCAAAGCATTGATTTACCAGACCTGAATGCACCAAACTTTGCATGCAATGGAATTTCCCTGGCAATTTGGGTCATTTGCATTAATTAATATACTGTGTGTAATGCCATCATCATGCAAATGATACAAAATGCTGCAAATGAAGTAATTTGCATCATTTTTGTAATGGCGTTATTCCAGAAATGACATAAATTGGCAATAAAATGATATACAATTGCATTTAATGGACATTTGTGAATTAAGGATACCTATGCCTGCTATTAGTCAATGAAGTTTCATTGCCTAAGACCACTTTCTCACTCAGACAAGTTGGATCAGGTGCTGTGGTCTGCTAAGACTCAAGAAAAGGTAGGGAATGAATGAATGAATGAATGAATGAATGAATGAATGAATATGTCATTAGCCTTCCATGTGAGTAGCATATGTGGTCAATACAAAAACAAGAGCTGGGATGGTAAACACAGAGATTTAACATTAATATTGGTAATTAAAGTAAAGGAACAGCTCAGGAAAGAAGTTTTAACCCTTTACCTAAAAACAGCATGAGCCGAAATTATTTTAAATGTCAACGGAAAAAAAGTTACTAACACTAAAGAATTGTCTTCTATTAGAATGTGGACAATGGCTCTGAAAACAATCAGCCTTATGAAATGTTCCTCCCAAAATACACAACCTTTCCATACATACTTTTAAATTGATCCCTGCTTTTGCCAGTGCTTATTTTATTTGGTTATTTTATTGGAAAATAGAAGAGTTTGATTGAATGACACCTGCTGTTAATTTCCACAATGAGCCAGGCCAACTTTCATTTTGTCATTAAGCTTTTTATCCCAATGAACTTACTGAAAGTTTTGTCCTTTTTTTCTTTCCTTCTCATTAAAAAAAAAACTCTTTAAAAACTAGTCCAAGTAAAGAACAGCTGTTTACCATATGGATTAAATATAAAAATTGGCTTCATCACACCCATTTGATTTAAATGTACAAGTCTGTACTGGCAATGCCTCAGTCAACTTTGTGAAAGCAGCATGTAGAAGTGTTTATTTTTGTCATTTCTATTCCTTCTAATTCCTTTAGTGTGGGACAATTAAAAATGGAGAGTTTAGGTACGTTAATGTTCTTTATGGGTGCAAATGGATATGAACAATACAGAATGCCAAGGCCTTCATAACTGGGTGAATAACCCAAATAACTAGGTTATTCACCCAGTTTTTAGAAGTGGTACAATTCTACATATACAGAATGATGCACAAATCTGGGAAATTAGCTATTTCTTAAAATGTTACTACACTCTGTTATGTTGTATCACATTGTACCCATCAGTTGCATAAAGTAATGTTGGCCATGGACATAAAGAAGGATAACAATGTGTTCAGGCTATCTGGGGACAAACAAGTCCTAATGTATCTGCCTGCCAACAGCCATCTCCTGTTTACTGTGTCATAATGAACCAGAAAGAAACCAGAATACCTGGTTTGTAGGTCAGTATAAACAAAGAATGGTGGAGTCAGCTGGCAAAGCCAGTACAAACAGTTAAAGAAGTGTTGCCCCAGTGCATTGCTCATTCAATAGTAATCCAGAATTGTAAAGCATTCTGACTTACTATTCAATGTCAAAAGTAATTATTTTTCTTCCTCCACAGTCTTCTAGTAAGTAGTGCATTTTCTGGAGGCCCATGTGAAGATGTTAATGTGCTAGGTATAAGTGTGTTAGGCAGGGGATAAAGATTTTTTTTATAAAACAATAGAGAGCATCATTAAAAAGAACAACCCCACTTCTTAGCCACTTTCTACTGTTAACTATTCAAATACTTCACCCCAATAACTTAATAATACATAATAAGTTAACATATAATAATTTCAGTTAATTTTTTCCACTTCTCCCAGGTTGGAGTTGGTTTATTTTCCTCTCACCTTACTGCAAATGGCTGTGGGAAACATTCAGCTCAAGTTATTGGAGCTTTTATGCCCGCTCTATCCACCGCAAAATCTCCACTGCTGAATGGGGAAGAGGTGTCCATGCATCAGAGCAGCTGTGGATAGAGAAGCACCAGCCACAGTGAACTGGAACATTGTCTTGTGGATTCTAACTCATGATAGATGTCAGCAGATGTTGGAATAGGACCATAGCAACAGGCAACTAGTACTTTGAGTCAGAAATCAGCTTTTTTTTTTGTTTTCCTGGCAGAAGATGGGAGCCTAGAAGTCTTCCAGATTGATGACTCTTTTAACTAAAGATTTAGCTGTATATATTTATAGCAAACTTGGCTGCAGTACTAATACTAGAGCATAACTAGCTTTAGGACTGGTTTCCTGGTTGTGACTATAAAGCAAGTCTGGACTTGTCCAGCTGTTGTAAGTTCAGTACTTTGAATGAAAGGAAAAAAAAAAAACAAGGATACAATCTACAAGCAAACTTGCCCTTTAGAAATGCAGGCATGTTAGTCCATTGAGATGCAACTTGAGGATTACTTTTACAGTTTAACATATATTTCACATTTCCATGAGAAAATACGACCTGGTTAGGCTGATCTGTACCCATCACATATTTTCTAGGACCATTCACATTTAAATTTTCTATCTGTTTGCATAATAGACTGAGCATTTCATTGTTCTAATGTGACCCTGACTTTGCCAACTATGGATAATAATGTTCAGTTCTGGGTCCACCAGAAGGTGGAGATGGAGCAATTTTCAACACTGAGTAAAAGCAACTCTGGATTATAGATGTCACCAGGATATCCAGAAGCAAAGCAGAGTCCATAAGTCAACTCATACTACAAAACTAATGCTTTAGATAGCATTGCATCTTGAAAACATTTTCCCTTTTTCTCTGTTGATGCTTACTATCTTCTCTGGATTGAATTCTAATTTATTCAACCTCATCTAGGGAAATATCTATCATTAGTTCAGGAACATTGTTTATTTAGTCTGACTGGATGAAAAATAGAGTTGTGTATCATTCACAATTTAATGGTGCTGTGACTTAGAATACTTTCTCCCAATGGATTCAAATGGATATTAAATACTTGAGACAAAACTACACTCCAATAGCAACAAATAAAATTATGGCAGTACTATCTTTTGGGGCCTACCTTTTTGGTAAAGAATGGGGTCTTTGCAAAGTAAGGCCATCTGAGAGGTGGTCCCAAAAGAAAATATGACTGGTTTTATGAAAAGCTGCTGACAGGTTCATGGGAACAATAAGATCACATTCTTATGACTGTTGGGGTATCAAATTTGGCCTGCAAATATCTTGAAAACCTGTAGACAGCAACAAGGAGACATAGAAAACCCTTTACTACCGTCTAGTGGTTCTCTGGATTTTTACAGCCTAGATCTGGTAATAATAAATTATTACTACTACTACTACTACTAATAATAGATTGGGTAGTTCTACATGACTCTGTTGACACGGGTCATCTAAAAGGGCAATTAAAGAAGTTTCTTCACCAAACCTGATCTGAAATCACAGAAAAGTTGATATAGACAATTATGTCATCTTTTTGTTTTAATCTCGGCAAATGGCAGCCTTCCCTGAGCTCAGAGGCTAAATGGGGATGAACCTGGTCATTATTTCAATAGGAAATCCCAAGGCTGTAGGCTACACTGGGGAATTAAAAAATATACATATCCCACAAGAAAGCAGTGGCAAACCACTTCCATATCATTGCCAAGAAAGCTGCATGTTAAATATATCCATGAAGTCACCAGAAGTTGAACTTGACTTAACTTTTCAAATTATTTTAATATAACATTATGGATGCTTCCATGTCTGGCCATTTCAAAAACCACCCTGCATTTCACCTCTTTGTTCTGCAATTTTCCCTCCCATTTTTCTTCCTCTAAACTACAGCTGTGACATAAGTATATGAACTTCTCAGTGCTATAAAACTCATGTGATAAGGAAATTCTGGTCTTCGAGAGGCCATAAGATTCTCTGCTGATTGTGCTGCACAGGACTTACAAGTAGAGATCTCCCTACATTATTTACGACTGCTATCTAAGCAATTTTGTTTCTGTGTCTCCCAGTCCCCAACACAAACTTGCCTATTCTTAGTCCCCTCCTCCAATTTTTCCTCTCGACCTTCTCTCCCTCCACCCTTCTGACCCTATAAAAATTCTCTTCCAGGAATTCAGTCCATTATCTGAAGACATGGTCATTTTCCACAAAAGCTTGTGTGATAATAGCATCTTTAAGGACTTTAAGGTGCCATAAAAAGGTGGATTTTGTTGTATTTTACTGCAGCAGGCTAACATGGCTATCTCTTGGGAAAGTGTTTTCATCTATTTTCCCAAGCACACAGAAGTGTAAAATTAGGCATCAGTACCAACATTATTGAGGTGAATGAGCTCTAATAAAGATTTTGTAAAGGAAAGATCTAATAAACCCCTGCTGAAGGTGAGCAGCAAGTAATCCTCCTGCAGAAATGTATTCATCATCTGATTCAGACATGAAGGAAAAGTAAATTAGAACTTTTGACTGAATTTTCAAGCAGATCCTGATTTCAGCCAGATTAGCTAGAAAGCAATATAGAAGTCCACTGCTGTCAGCAGTTATTGGAGATAGATTATTTTAATCACATTGCCAAGCGATCTTCACCAGTTACTTTTTTGTCCATGGTAAAGATGACATTGAAGTCATATCCCCCCATATGTCTCTATCATATCTACAGAATAAAAAGCTAATTCAAAAACATGACTTCCAGAACAGATCTCCAGAAACAGATCTTCAGCACAATCAGCCTTATGGTTTTCAAGGCAGCCATAGATGCTGAGCATCATCAAATGAATGGGCTCACTGTTAATGCAGACATCCTCCAGGAACAGGCTCAAGATTATCTCAGACAGGGAATCCTGATCCAGAGTCAGGACATCTGCATTTTCTATTCTGACCAACTATAAAGTAAAACAAAACCATTAATTGTAATGGTTACCTGACCCTTTTTACTAGTGTAGTAAGATGACTATAAAAGTGTATAGTCTTGGTGTTCTGAACAATTCTTTTGAATTTTTATAAAAGCACCCCAGGATTTCATTTCAGAAATCCAATCTGATGGAAAATACACTGGTTTGGCAAAGGTACAATTTATATACAGCAGATCTGGGATATCATCCATGATACCCACGTTTCAAATCACAAATGGATGTTTCATAGCAGATCCTTCCTCAACCTGGTGCTCTCCAGATGTGCAGGCCTTCAACTCCCATAATTTCCCAGCATGGTTTCTATGCTAGATATTATGGAAACTGGAATCCAACATGTCTGGAAGAAAGCATATTGGAAAGTTAACCTAGGGAACAACTAAAACTCTTATGATTGTAAGATACAAAGAGGAACTGCTACCATATCTAACTTTTCTCAGATAATTGAGCAAGACTGTGTGGCAGTTGCTTTGATGGACCTGTCCAGCCAGAGTCCAAAACCAAGTGGATCTGAATTATTCTATCTGTCAGATTCTTGCTAATATTCTTCCCAGGGGCCCAATATGTTTTAGTAACCTATCTTTCCCTAGCTGGGAACAGGTTGCCTTGAAAAGAGCCACTGGCTAGATACTTACAGATATGAGAAGAGTGGAAAAATAGATATATGTTGTTGCCATGGAATAATGCCTAATGCAGGCTCTTATATGTGCTAAGTCAGATTCACTCATTTTCTTTCTCTTACAGCACCTCAGAAAACCAGGGAGCCCCCTGGGGTTCACCAACAGGGAAAGGCCACAAAGGAGTAATCTGGTCCAAGACCCCTGTTACCCACCCATTCCAGGCAGAGACTAGATCAGTGTTCCTCAACCTTGGGAACTTTAAGATGTGTGGACTTCAATTCCCAGAATTCCCCAGCCAGGTTTGCTATTCCCAGTAATACAGGATCACCTGAGGCTTGCATAAATTGGTGAATGCATTTTTACTGCTCCATGTCCAGAGGTCTTATTGTGCAGGAAAAGCACTACCAGATCCTGCTTCTCCAGCACATCTAGAGGTAAGAAGAGAGGAAAAATATTTAGGAGAACCACAAAGCAATCTGAGATTTTTTTTTCCACCTTAATCCAGGCTGTGATGAACAAACAAAGCATAGTCTACTTTTTGACAGTGGTCTGTGGGTGAGACAACTAGCTACGGATTAAATAGAATTGACTGAAATTATGCTGAGGCATCATGGATTCTTTTGATCTTGAGCCAAGAGTATGGCCCTATGGATTACAGATTCGAAATATGGAACTATGGGCATCTAGAAACGCACAAAAAGGATGTTTTCTTCAAGCAGAACCTGGAAGAGCTAGAAATGACTGAATCAATAGCTAAGAAGGGATCACTTTGATATGTTAAAGCCTGAACTCTCACAGACTTTAGCTGGTACAGAGGTTTTATTAAGCTACTTTTGACAACCTCTTCTGATGTAGGGTACTCTCTGTGAAATTATTTTTTGACATTGTTTTGCATGTTAAAGTAATCCGGTTCTATTACGCACAAGTGGCAAAACCAGACCAAAATTAAGCAATATTAAGGGGAGGCCTAATGCTTTGAAATATATAAGCAATAACAATTACTTTGTGACCAACTAATTGAGAGCGCTGGAGTCTGTATGAAGATTGTTGGAGAGTTAAGTGAGAAGAACTTTTCTAACTATGAAATAATCAAACCATGGGTGTCGACTGCACATTCCATAACAAACATCATGTGTAGTTTGATGCTTTGTTCCAGAGTCACCCAGGGGGTAAGCAAAATCAAGATGGTAACTACAACCACGCAATCAAAGCCCCACCCCTTTCTGATATGCATGGCAACAAATAAAAAGAGAGTACCTCTGCTTTGAACTCCTTTAAAAACTTAAAATTTATTGGAACATTGTGATCATGTTCCAAACATCCCCTTTTCCTGTCATCTGATTCACTCCTCTGCATGGCCAACATATGAGACAAGATGGACATTTCTTACATTTGTCCTAGCCAGTGCAAAGGAAGCTATCGGTTCTACCCCACTTCCCCCTTTCCCCACTGGAATTATAATATAAACAAGAACAAGAAACTCCAATGGGGTTGCAGTTGGAATAAGCTTCACGTGGCCAAGTTTGAGGGCTCCTACTCCCCCAGCTCTGCCTATTTCCCAACCCACCATATGGCTGCAAAAACAACATTACAGCTGCTGTTATTAGAGATGACCCATTACAGCAAGGCCTCTGTAGGATGTTTTTTAGACTTTAAAATAGGCATGGACTAGTTAACCTTCCCAGATAGCAGTTCATACAACACAATGAACAGGTGGAGTTATTTTAGCCTCCCAAAACACTAAGTCTGTTTGGGCCTCAATTTAATCTCTGCAGGATTAATTGGCTGTGTCAGCCCCATGTTCCTGTTTTCATGACACACTAACCCACCCCTATTATGCTGTTAAATGTATGCCAACAAGACTTCTTTGCACCATATTCAAGTTGATTGAGTGTTGTTCTTGGTCAAGAAAATCAGTATAGCTTTTTATACATAAAGGCTGTCAAAAATACTTTAAATGTGTACTGTAGACCCATCAATTAGTTCTCATTCTGCTTTGGGTTCAATGCACTTCCCACAAATGTTTACAATGTCGTCAATGCACATCGCCTGAAAAGCTCCCCATAAAATTTACAATATTGGTCACTGGCCTGCTTCTGTTAGTTATTATCAACTTATGGATCAATCTGGAGCCACTTTTCTGCACCCTTGCTTCCTCTGGGATGACAGATCCGTCCTCTTTGGAAACACGTTGTAGCTTAATTGCAGGTCATCCACAATTTAGTTTAATCCTGGGGATCAAAACCCAGATGTATTTGTGCTGAAGGTAGCTTTGAGCAAGCTCAACTTGGAGCATGGGTCAAATTCTAGAGAGAAGAGGTCCTTGATTCTTTGGAGCAGGTGAGGACATAATAAGCAAAAGAGAGATTGTGAATGTACAGGACTCATTATCAGAAGATGTCTTCCTGATGATTAGCAAAAAGCAAGAGAGAGAGAGAGAGAGAGAGAAGATGGATGCTAAGTCTATGTAGTACTTCCAGTTTACTTGGAGGCATCGGGCTGGCTACTGTTAGAAATAGTATGCTTGGCTAAATGGTCCCTTAGCCTACTCCATGTGTACTCTTTTTATTGTATTTCTCCTTCCTGGCAGACCAAGTGGCACAGGAATATATAAGTGGTCCTCATGACACAGACTTGGAGAGATATGTATCCCTTTGCATTCTGATGCACTTTATGCAGTAGGATTATACTGACATATCAAAATATGTACTTTTTTGAACTTTGTTAGGCAGTTTATAGACAGAGCGAGAGAGATCATAGAGATAGAGATGAGATAGAGATAGAGAGATATATGAACTTAATGTAGCAAGTCTGCATTAAGGAAAGGTATATTCATGTTATATACTAGGACTTGTATATGCAAAACTGCATTGCATTAGGAGAAATTACAATAAAAAAGAGTATGCCAAGAAATGTGGATAGAAACATATAGCTATTGGGAGAACAAACACAAAAACATATTTTGCATGATGGCATTTTATAGAAAAACCACAAAGAATTCAACTTCGGGCTAAAATACGAGAAAGAGAAATGGAAGAAACCCAACTTGAACTGTTTTCCATCACTGATAATATATCGGGTTGGCTGCCAGCTTCTTTAATTGTAATGTGGAATTTATCTGTCTGCATTTATTATATTTTCATTCTGTGTTGTCAAGGATCTCTCAGAAGCTCCCACCAATTAACTCTCACAATAACTCTGGTACATTTGGCTGAGAAAATAATTACTACAAGATTTATATGAAGAACACTAACTCTCATGTAAAGGTGCCATTTAGCTATGTTGAGCCTTTTTTTCAAGGTTCCAACTCTAGTCTTGTGTCCCTCATTAAGGACTTTGTCAACTTCTATTTATTTAATTGCCAAGCACAGTTAAATGAGACAATTACATTACAGTTAATGTTTATTTAATTGCAAACCTTGTATGTACAGCACTCTGGGGAAAATTTCTCATTGATTCTAATAAAATGAGTGCATCGTAGGGAAAAAGGTTCTTACGTTTGAATTAAAAACTGGGGGGCAGGTATCCTTTCACATCAGTGATTGGTAGCAGGTAGAATGATGGAAAGTTTTTATGGCAACTTAAAGATCAATATATGTGGGCTCAGCTTAAACTGTAATGTGTTGTATTAAGCACTAGGATACTTTTTTTCTTCTGCAGTCCTGGAATGACACTTCATATGAACACAGCATCTGGAAAAAAGGTACCGTGTCTTAAACTCAGTTGGAATATGAAAGAACAAGACTGTGTGTTTCCCTAATAGAAGGCAACCAGAGTTTAAGATGATCACCTCCCCACCCCACCCCATGGAACATTTGGACAGAATAACCCTCTCATTTTAAAGATCCATTTGGAAAAGATGAATAGTCTTCCTTTTAGATAAACACACTAACCAACATCTTCTTAATTCAATCTGACAAACCTTGAATGTATTTTTTCCATTACTACATTTCAAATGTTTGTTCTAGGTATGGCTGGGAAGCAAGGCCTGGTTGAGTTTCCAAGTCCAATTTTTTTGAAGACCTTCAAATTAGGAACTTTTAGTGGACCCTTGAACCTGGAAGAGATGGGGTGCAGAGATTCCTTCCCCCCCCCTTTCTTTCCCTTGGTGTTTTATGTCAAGTGAGAATGGGTTGCTCAATCTTATCACAATTTGTAGATGATTTAGACCAGTGTTTCTCAACCTTGGTGACTTTAAGATGTGTGGACTTCAACTCCCATGCTGGCTGGGGAATTCTGGGAGTTAAAGTCCATACATCTTAAAGTTGCCAAGGTTGAGAAACATTGGTTTAGGCAGTGGGGGACAAAGCAGAAGGGTAATGAGAAGCATGAATCAACAGCAAAAGTATTAGGCAAAAATCATCCAGTAGAACTGTTTTGATGGCAACATTTAACTGCACACAGTGGACTGCCTTCTATTTTGTGAGCTAAGATAATGATTATGTGCCATCACATTGGTGTTGACTCTTAGCAACTGCATAGATTTTCTCAGGATGCTTTGTCTCCAACCTGACCACTTAGGTCTACCAACTGTGCTCTATGGCCTCTGTAATCAACTTCATTTACCTTGCTGCTGATGATCCACTTTTTATCTTTCCTTCCCTCTTTCCTAGCATTATGGACTTCTCAAGAGAGAATGTGTCCAAAATATGATAATTTAAACCTGGTCATTTCTGCTTTGGGTGGCAGCTTTCGACTGATCTGTTTGATAATCCATTTGCTGGTTTCCTGTTCAGAAGTGTGGATATTTTTTCTATCCTGCTTCCTCAGAGTCTAACTTGCTTCCATAAAGTGCCCCAGGGGAAACCACTGCCTACACAATTCTGATCCTTGATATGGTCATAAGACTAATCAGTTAATAATCTTTGTAGGTGTAGACACATCAAGGCATATGAATATCTTTTCCAAGGCTTTCACTGATATTCTACCAAGTCTAGTCTGGGGCATATTTCTTGACTACTGGTGACCTAAGATAGTGGTTGGATAATGCTAAGGACCCTCTGCAATAGAAAAATTCCATCATTCCTACCAGCGAAAGCTCCCCTTTTTTGTGCCATTGAAGTTAGAAACTGTCTCACTTTCACTGTCTACATGTTAGCCATTCTGGACTTTCTTGGCTAAAGAGCAGGGGAAAATGTTTAAAATAAATAGAATTGAAAATCATGTGAGATCTGCCCTGATTGTATAAACACAATCTGTCTTCAACCAAACTGGACCCAAGATTTTTCCCATTACTGACTCTAGCCACCTTCCCAGAATTTAGAATTTCTAAAAAAAATATTTATTCTTGCACTCAGAGAAGAAGAAAATGTTCACCAAAAAATTAACTACATGAGTTATATTTTTCATTTCAGAGGCTGATTAAATTTTCATTAGGTAGTGATGGAAAATTTCAGCAAGACCAATCAGAGAAAACATTTGGATCCATCAGTGTCTTTCAATGAATGAATCCTTCTGTAAAATTACAGTGCCTTGTTTTTCACCAAGACTTGCCAACCATAATAAACTGGAACATTTTTGCACCCACAAGGCATCCTTAGTTATTCAACCTGCATAGAAGTAAAGAAAGCAATGGAATATGGTAAGACAAAATGCTTCAAAACATTTAGGATGGTCTTGTTCTTTTGAATCAGAAAAGCTCAAACTTCCCATGTTCATGGCAGAAAGGTTTGGTTAACTCTGGATCTATATCAGTTACATATAATTAGAAATAGGAGTCCAATTTTAGAGTAAAAGTGTAGATGAAATGTCTCTTTCTTAAACCTAAGGTACCTTCTTCTGCCAAAATTTCACATGGGAAGAGGAGTCATTTGAGGTGAAAGCAATTGTAAGATTGAATCTTCTCACACACTTCTTTTATTTTGAAACTTGGAATTCTGATCTCCATTCTGTGTAGTGTCTACATGATATTATATTGAACTGTGGACAGGCTGCCTGCAAGCCTAAATTCTATGTAAGTATTAGAAGATCTGAGGGTGGCGGGGAGGGGACCTCACCTGGTTATGTATGAATGCATAATTGAATACCCAGATTTTTTTTTTTGAGATCTTATATTGAATAGTCTGGAATGTATAATTTTGTTTCTATCTCCAAAAGTAAATTGTTAATGTGATTAAGAATATGGGCTTAAACAAAGATCTATGTCATCAATTTTAAAGCACAGCTTTTTATGTGATTTAATTTTCTTTACCTCTGAAAACTGTACACTATATCATAGTTCAACAGGGAGAAAAAGGGATGTCTGCAGGGAGGGGGAGATCAAAAAGTCAAGATGATGGTTGCAACCATGTGATCAAAGCTCTGCCCCTTTTTAAATGGGTGAGCAGTTAGGCAGGGATGCTCCTGCACAACAGGGATGTTGGTAAAGCAGTAACAAACTCAATCGCTCCCTAGAGCTTCCTCTGAAACATAAGTTTATACCATTCATTACCTCTTTCTCATGAAGCTCCCCATCCTGTGCACAAGCAGTTGTCTTCTCCCCATTATCTGGACTTTTTGAGGGGTTTTCAGTATTACTTACATGGAACTGGAGATTTCTCAAGATTTTAACTTCTGAAAACTCTTTGTTAAGTTTCTAGGAAAGTTCTATGATGCTAGCCTTGTTTCCTAGACCTTGCTTCTCCTTTGGATCCCAGTTCTAGTCTTTTCTGCTATCCAGCATTCTTTGTTCTAGCATCCTGGGCTGCATTTCTCTTGTCTTCCCAACCACCAAGATTCTTCTGCCTTTCCAGAAAAAAAAGAGTCTCCAATTCATCTGCACCACTTGTCCTCCAATGGCATGTCAGCTTCTTTAGCTTGTATGCAAAGGTTACAGTTCAGTAGCTTCACTGTGTCCAGTATTCAGTGTGGTGTCTTACCTCTCTCTGTATTTCAGTATAACACAGATGCAACACTTCAACACAGCATTTCATCTTACTGCAATTTTCATAAATGCTATACTTGAGATAGCCTTGTTAACTTGTTCCAACACACACATCTGACCTTTGATCATCTCTGACTCCTGGACATATCACAGAGAGACGGGGATACAACATGCAGTGTAAGTGCTTCAGATAGGAGACAGAGAAAGCAAAAAGTTCATGGGAAACAACAGACTTATATTAGGTATCAGAACATACTAATTTCTTCCTCTTTGCTGTATTGCCAGTATGTAAGTAATCCAAATATCAGTGAAGGAACTTCTCTGCTCCACATGCAAGGGTCCTGTTGAATTGCATATTTTTAGGTTAATTTTTACAGATACTCCATTTATTTCTTCAATTCATAACTTGTTGCCTGCTTCAAAAAATGCAGGATGGCTTGGTTCTATCCATAATCTTACCTCCAGGTTCCCTTCCAACTCTGTGATTCTGTAATAGGACTGTGTTCCAAGTCTGGCCGATTTGTAAAGCTCACCAGTTGCTGAAATTTCATCCAGTCTCAAGTGACAGGGAAATTAAGTCCCTCATTCAAGAATGACCAAGTCATACACAGACACTGATAATTTCCTGTCTGTAAAATCACAGTTACTAGCATATATAAAGGGTCATCAAAATACCTCATCCTATATCATCTAAGCTTACACATTCACACTGAATGAGCAAATTATAATGATTAAACCTGGAACATCACAAAATGTACTTGTATGCTAAAAATGCTTCATCATTAGCACCTTTAAATATAGTCACAATTCACTGAAAGGTTTTGTGTTGGGTAGGTGGGTAAACATAATATTGAACAGAAATACCAAGCTTCTCACAGCTTTCCAGAGTGCCTGAAAGTTACTCAAAACCATACTTAGACAAGTTCAGGTTAGTAGCATTAGGTCTAAGAGGTCACCAACTTGATTAATGAGCACTGTCAAAGAGGCTATTAGAGAAAGCTCACTTCCTTCAGAAAATGGAAGTCTTGCCTAAATAAAGAGAACAAAAATGAACACTAACTTGCATAAAAGTGCGCAGATGACAAGCCCCCTCTGCCTAGATTTTGAGGAACATGTTGTTAATAACATTAAGACCACCAATAAAATGCTATTTAAATTCATCATAGCAGGAACGTAGTTTAAATGAGCATGAGGGGGAATAAGGAGGGGGGATGAACGGCGTCATGTAAACACGTGATGAAGTCATCAGGAAACATCATGACTTGTGCATTGCATCCTATGTCATTACATTGTTAGATAAGCACGCAGTTTGTACAACAAGGTGATGATGTACATGTCACATTGAAACCATTGTGGTTTGTTTTGGATGGGGGCTCATAGTTAAGATTGATGTCTAGGAAATTAAGAGAGTGCAAATAAATGGCAGAGATTGTAGAGGCTGAAGGAATGCTCTACAGAAGATGAAAGGCAGAGACCGATGTCTCACCTGACATTTTCAGGACTGCTGTCTGGGCAAACAGTGCTGAGAATCGATAAAGTTCTACTTTTTATTGCCAAGAGGAAAATAAGCCAACTATAACATACAGCATACATTTCAGGGCTTTTGAAGAATTCTTATGTGAACTTGCTTAGCTAACAAAAATACGTATGTGTACGCACAATTGTCTTTTCCATCAGCAGCCTTTAAAAAAAGAGAATTGTGAAAATAAAGGCCAATGAGCTGATTGTGTCCTAACAGCCAGGAACCACGTTGAGACAAGGAACAGGTCTCTAGTGTTTTATTGCTGCTACATAACAGGAAAATCCTAACAAACTGAAGAAGCGTGGGAAAAACCCAGCCATATAAACCCCAAAGGCTAAGGCGGGCCCGATCTGTGTCTCTTGGAATGGCTACCCAATTCCTCAGTGCTACGCATGCACTTAACAGCCTGGATGGGAGCCCCCTGCTCACCATCCTTACTCATGACAGATTGTCTCCTTTGGATAAATGAGTACAAAGCATTATTTGAGACAGAGACAGACTGAGGAGAGAACATGTTCTTGAAGAAGGAACATCTCCAGAACAGACAGTTCAGCTACAATTCTAAAATGCTTTTGGAGATTGGCATGGCTCGAAAATACTACCAAAGAAATAAATAAAAATGTATAGCTAAAGGATCTGGTAGTTGGACTTCCAACAGAAATTCGAAGTGCCTGATCAGAGTCTTTTAAGAAAGCTAAACATTCATCGGAAATTCCCTACAATATGGTAACTATTCACAGAAGAGGAAGCAAACGTATGAATAAACGTTACAATGGAGGAATAGAAATAATTGGGTTCCCAAGGATTTATTTTGAAATTAATGCTTTTTAGCATTAAAAAGAATTCAATAAATTGAAAGTAAAGGTAATTTGTGGGACAACCACCTCTGATGACGACACAAAATTTTGAATGACATTAACGCAAGGAAATTTGTTTATTTATTTATGAGACATATACGGCCACCCATCTCACATACTATAAACCTGGGTGGCCCACAGCATAACAATAAAAAATAAAAGGAAAACAATAATACTAATAATTAAACCATTCCTCATGGCACCCCAAAAATAACACTTGTCCATACATTTGCTATCCTCCAGCGTCACCCTAGCCCAACACTTGGGGGAACATCTAGCTCTTCAGGGCCTTCTCCAATGACACATAATAACCAAATGATCTCTTAAATTGTCATTGCCGCAGGAAATAAAAATGGCAGGTGGGAATTCCCATGGGCAGTAAAATGCATGCTTCAAAAAGCATATTATTAAGCAATGCAGACTGGCATATACTGTGAAAACAATCCTACTACCACATAATTTGAGAATCTGAACTGTAAGTAACTCACCAAGAATGGAGGGACTGGACTGAATAATTCAGTAAAAATGACAAAACTACTTCAAAAAGAGATTATACCATGGAGAAGGGCAATCAGACATTGAGAAAAGCTTGTATTTGGAACCTTGGGGATAAGCGGAAAAAAAAAGGAGAAACATATGCACACAAAATTGTATGTGTGTGAAGAAAATAAACAGTGGAAGACTTCAAGATACCTTCACATAATACCTAATGGAATTAACTGCCACAAGACCTTTTAATCCAGCCTCCACCATGAAAGCTTGCTGGTGGCTTTGGGGACAGTCACTCTCACAAACCACAGGATTGTTGGTTTGAGGAAAAAATCAAGAGTTTGGAGTCGTGCGTACACTGAAGGGATGGCAGGCTATAAATCGAATACATCAATAGATACATTAATAAGACCTTGGGATGATCGTGAACATACAGTAGATGGCTTTCAGAAGCTGGGAGAGCAACTCCAGGTATCACAACAGAACTTCATTCCTCTTCAATGTAATGTCAGTCAATGCCTAAATGGAATTAAATTAATTAAAAAATGTCCAATATTCCTGGTTTAACAGCTCCTCCTGTGTCAGGGGTACCTTTGGAATATTGAGAGCATGTGATGAGCATGTTCACACGACAGAGACGTCTTTATTCCCCAAATGGCTTCCAAAGGGTGTGCATAGCTGATCAGCAGACATCTATTCTCCAGAAGTTAAATTAGCAAGCCAGGATAGTCCCAGCTGAAATCTTTGTGGCCCCCAAACTGCCCTGCAACTAAACTTGGCACTTTGTACTGTGGCTTGCCAACTTAAAGAATTCTTGAAAATGTCATGGAAAACAGGGAGATGTTGAACATCAAAGAAATGCTTAACCTTTAAGATTTAACCTGGTGGGATAATTTAGTTTATGCCAACAATGACCACATGATTTCCAAAATATATAAAATGTTATTACAAATAAGAATGGCAAATGTACAAATTAAACAATGTATGGGAGAGAAATCTTGGACATCACATAGACTATGATGTTTGGGAAAGAATGTGGACCAAAGGGCTGAAATTTACTTTAAATTATAATTTAAAATAAAATTTTTACAAAATGATGTACATGTGGTACATTACTCCATACAAAATATCCAAATGTTTCAGAATATTTCAAATGTCTGCTGGAAGTGTGAAAAAGAAACAGGAACATTTTATCATATGTGGTGGACTTGTAAGAAGGCGAAAAAAATTTGGACATCTATACACAATATAATTTGTAAAATGTTGACTAAAGAAATTAATAGAACACCGGAATTCTATTTATTGGGCATCATGGACAAGGATTTGGAACATGAACATGGAAAACTTTTACGATATTTGATCACCGCAGCTAGAATTACATATGCATCAAAGTGGAAGGAAGAACTGACCCCCTCAATGGAAGAATGGACATTTAAATCCCTGGATCTGGCATAGATGGCAAAATTTACGGACCAGCTAAATGATAAAACTGTGGAAGATTTTCAAAATGACTGGACACCCTTCTTCAACTATGTAGAATTGACCAAAAATTAACGTAAATGTGTAAAACATATGAATATAATACAAGATGTAAATATTATGTATTTGACTTATATAATCTCAATAGAACTGTAGAATTATTGTAAGCAAATTAGTGAATTGTGAAAAGAAATTATTTGGTTAAGGTATAAAATTGTATTACTTAGGGAGTTGGAAATCCATTTCCTTTCTTTTAAACCTCTTCTTCTCTTTCTTCTTTCTCCTTTCCTTTTTTCTTTCTCTTGTTTTTGCATTTTATGTTTATTGCTGATTCATCATTTGATGTTTGTATTATTTGTGTAAATAATTTAATAAAGACTATTTTTTTTTAAAAAGGAAATGCTTAACCTTTGCCTCCCTTTTTTTAGGGACCCTGCTTTGACTGACAGTCGAGGTTGAGATGCTGAATTGTATCAATAATTCTCTGGAGACTGCTGGTTTGGCTGGATGTCTTTTGGGGAAAAAAAACACATGATTTTAAATTTAGAATTAAGCATTTAAATCAACTCTCCAAGTGAGTTACTTTTTTTCACTAGTTAATAGGCCCTTTATCATATATCTGGTCTACTTCAGATATGTTCTGTGTTGCCTATACAGTACTTCTCAAGATGATTAGCTTTCCTTTTTTAATAAGGATTTTCAGATATGTAAAAAACTTGCATTTTTTTTTAAGACATTAACAAAGACTCCTGTGAAGTTTACCAAAGACACAGAAACTGCCAGCTGCTGATGTTTATTTTGATGGATTAGTTTGCTTTTCAAATTCTGTACTGCCAATGGTGCAATAACAAAAAGGCTGATATTAAGGAAATAAGTGATCCAACATAAAGGCATCCGCATTTGTCTTCTTGTTTTTAACTTCCTTGCCAGCTACAGTGTGGGGTGGAACTAGAAAGAAATCTGAGACTGTTCTAAATGAAAACAATGAACATTATCCATTCTAGCCAATTCTACTATTACAGTACAAGTTTCACTTCCATTTAATTTTCTGTTTTGGCTCACAGTTTGTGCATGGGAGGATGTTCTTCTCTGAGGCTGCTTGCAACACAGATTGAAGAAGAGCAGTGAAAGAAAAAAATAGATGACTTATTGAAGGAAGACAAATTGATGCAGGCTTTCCCACCATCTCATCCCCACTGGGTCTTGGAGGAAAATGTACCAAAGGAAAGAGATTAACAAAAAGGTCACAGGTAAAGTCAGCCAGCTAGAGGCAGTGGCACTGAGGAAAGGTGGTTAGGAGCAGCCACATTTTTCACATTAGGTTGTAATTTAAAAGAGATTTTTTACAAAATGATGTACCATTGGTATATGACACCAGAAAAAAACTTTCTAGAATGTATAAAGGCACTTCAGATTTATGTTGGAAATGTGGAAAACATGAAGGGTTGTTTTATCAGGCTTGGTGGACTTGTAAAAAAGCTAGGAAGTTTTGGGTTCAAATACACACAGTGACACAAAGAATTTTAAAAAATTAATATTCAACTGAAAGCAGAACTTTTCCTGCTGGGACTAATGGACAGACAACTTGAAAGACTTATGGACAGTTGTTTTTGTACTGGTAACTGCAGCGAGGTTATTATATGGACAAAGATGGAAAGATTCTGAAATACCCACAATGGAGGAAGGGTTGGTGAAGGTGACAGGATTTGCAGAGATGGCAGAATTGACTTGTTTGATTAGGGGAAAGACAATCATTTCATTTGTTGGTGACTGGAAACCCTTTATGGAATTTTTTTCTGAAAATAGAAAAAAAAACAACTTGTGATTTATGGGTTTGATGATAACAAAGGGTAGAATATGGAAAGAAGGAAGCCACGATGTAACCTCAGAGAGAGAGGGTAAAATATAAATGCATTTATAACTGCTGTAAAGAAGATCAGAAACCCTTCCTTCCTTCCTTCCTTCCTTCGTTCCTTCCTTCTTTTCTTTTTTCTTTTCTTTCTTTTTTCTTTAAATTTGTATTGTTCTTACTTTGTAAAAAAAAAAACTTCTTTAATAAAAATCAATTAAAAGGAGCAACCACCCTCAGAATATTTCCTGCCAAGATAAAAAGTCAGATGTTATACAGGGATGAGGTTTGTGTGTGGGATGAGAAGATCCCTGCCCAGTTGGGACAAAGCTAGTAGAACAGTTTCCTAAAGAAGATTCAGGGCCTCCTTTTAGGGCACTCTTTCTGCCTGTCTGAGGATGGAAGTAGAGCTAATTTTCAGTAAGAATTCATCTTACACCATTTATTTTATTAGACAATTTGTTTGGCCGCTCATCTCATCACAATGGCTCTGGATGGTATAGAGCAAGTTCAAACCAAACCACAATAAAATAATCCACCTCTCATCCACATCACCATGGTTCTGGGTCAGAAACAATCACACACACAGAGCAGTAAACCTCACCAACCAGCAGAACTTCTTAACTTTTCAGCCCCAGTGCCTGTGAGAGCAACCAGGTTTTAAGGGCCTTATGGAAGGCTGAGAGTGGGGGCCTTGCGAATCTCCAGGTGGCCAGGATGCTGCTCCAGAGGGCAAATGCTGCAGAAGAGAAGCCATGATTCCGGAATCCAGGAAGTTGATGTTACACAATTGAGGAGATCTGGAGCGTGCCCTCCCTATTAGATCTGGTGGTGTGAGCAGAAGCCATCAGAGACAGGCGGTCCTGAAAATAGCCTACCACTGTTAAGGTGCTACAAGAAATTAGAGGTCTTTACTTAGTTTATATTTGTATCACGTGGGTAGAACCAATGCAGCAAATTCCGGTTTCCTGTCCTACATCTATATTCCATGTTTTATTTAGAGGATCTTAGTTCCTGGAACAGTGAAAACATCAGAGGGAAACTTTGCAGATGGGATGCTTGTAGAGATGCTAAGGTATAATCTTCAAAGTCTTCATCTTGGTACCACCTTATAAGAAACAAAGAAGCCTGTCCCAAAATCTGGTCAATATCACTAATGTTTCCTTAAGGAAAGTTTCTATATTTCTTTGTTTTCAGACCATGCCTTTCAAGTACCCCAACGGAGATTTTGTAAACATCCAATGGAACAGTACCTCTGGCCCTGTAGTGCCAGCCAAGCAGAAGACATTCATTATGTCCTCTCCTGCCCTATCTATGATGAAATCAAGGGAAAACATTTTTTTAAAAAATAAAGTTTATTTATTTTACTACAAGCTTGAAAAAAAAGTAACCAAATTACACAAAAAAAACCCGAAGTACAAGAACAAACTATAAATAAAAATAAACAAAGTTCAAACAATAACAAATGAAATGAGAGGAAAAAAAGAGAACATTATAAACAGTATTACCTAAACAGTATATGAAGATTTCAAATTTAAAAGAACAGAAGACTCAGTGATTGTAAAATAGCATAAAATCTGTGCCAAGGGGAAGATACCACATCATTTTTTGATTTGTAGACAAGATCATCTTTTTAAAAATTGATAAATTGCACATAAGTTATACAGTACATACCTGGAAGGGGAGATATCTTTTATGACATTGCATAAAAGAAGAATTAAATACAACGAAGAAAAAAAACAGCAAGCAGGTGGAACTAGTGCTGCAAATAAAATTATGGACTGGCAGCACCAGCCAACATTAGTGGATCTCAGAAAACTAAGAAGGATTGGATCTGGTTAGTAACTGGATGGGAGACCTCAAGGAAATCTAAGTTTATAGGTTAGCCTGGGAAGTTGGAAAAAAAAAATCTGAGAAGATGATGTTGCCAAGATAATTAGACATATACGCAGCAGAAGACAAGGTTGACTCAAGGGAAACTTAATATTTTTAGGTAGAATTCAGGTGTGGGCTTTGGAGTAAGCAGTTAATCTTTACAGATGGTGAAGAAATACATTTGAGGGTTTGGGTTATCATTTACTCATAACAATTATTTAGCTGCTGATTTTCAGAAGAACAATTATTTGAAAGTGGCTGATAATCAGTACAAACTGCCGTCAATAAAAATGAATAGATATTTATACATTACTCTAGCTTTCTGTCCCTTCCTAATGTATGTACTGTAATGCAGACAAGACTCCTGGCACTAGGACAATCAAACCCCCAGCAGCCATATTTGAACGATATGCTAAGCTTGGTTATTCATAAGCTTTTCCTTGGGTGGCATTTCATAAATTGTGTGAATCAAAGAACTGGGTTAATTCTGTACTGAGAGTGAGCCAGTTGTGCGAATGGTTGCTATTCATTTGGTTGATGTGGAGTCTACCTGAGGCTGCAGAACTTTGGACCAACAGACCTGGGTGAGTCTCATATTCTCTCTTCCCTACAAAGAAATAGCAAAGAGACCTCTGTTAGGAAATACCCCTTCCAGCACCTTTATTAGAACTTATCCAGGTATGGCAAGGGATCTTCTTGTGATATCTGGACTTTTGATCCAACTGGGTACCAAGTAAACCTCAAATCTTCAACATCAACCAACTTTCTCAATAGAGGGGAGAGCATGATAGAAGAAATGCCACATCAACCCCTTCGGGCTAACGTGCTAGCTTTCTACAAGCAGGGAGTTCTTTAAAAAAAAAAAAAACAACACAAGAATCCTCCAAAGCTGTGATCCCGGATCGGTGAAGCTGATGCAAAACCGGAGATCCCGGCCGTCCCCGGGCAGGCGCGACTTCTCCACGTCGCCTGGACGGCTCGGACGCGGGTCCCCCCTGCGCCAGCCCCCTGTGGAAACGTGGGTTCTCGCCGGCCGGCTGGCTGTGCTGCGTTGGTCCCTGTGCCCCTCGGTTCTCCCTCCCCGCCTGGGCTGGTTCGGAGGAAAGGCGGGGAGAGAGCGGCGGCGGGGGTTGGGGGGGGGGGACGCGCTGTTGAAGCGCTTTCTTACCGTAAGAGGGAGTTGGGACCCAGCGCTTTCCAGTTAATCACACACCAAAAACTGGGCTCCTCGCAATAAATAGCAGCTCGCCGCTCTCGGGCTTCTCTGTTGCCGTCTCCTCCACCTTGGGGTCCTGTGGATAGCGCCCCCCAACAGGGAAGAGGTCCCCCTCCCCTCCACAACAAGCCAGGTAGCCAGTTCCCCGCCCCCCACCCACACATGTGGACCCACCAGCTTTTACCTCTCGGACTCGTCCTGCACTCCGTTCTGGCCATCCCTTTGGCAGGTTAGTTTGCTCTTCGCCGGGGCGCCGCTCTCGCGGTCCGACGGTCGCGGATCTCGGCCCGCCGAGGTAAAGCCTGCGGGGGTTGGTCGTGGAGACGTGCACACGCGTGTACGCGGGGAGGGAGGGGAAGTCTGAGGGTTCGCGGGCTTCTAGAGGAAAATGCGAGAGGTGCGTCGGGCGGAGAGCAATCATCTGTCCGACCAGTCTGGGTTGGGTGATGAGGTTGTTCTCTGACCCTTTGCGGTCGTGGGGACGCGCAGGCACATGTATGTGGGGGGCACGTGTATGTGGGGGGTTGTGCGCGCGCGGGCATTTAGAAGAAACCGTGTCAGGGTTTGTGGTTGGGCGAGGTCGGGGTCCAACAAGTGCGCTGGGGTCCTCTGGTGGGGTTGCTGACCGCCGAACTTTTGTGGAATAATCGAGGGAGCCGGAGACAGGAGAAGCGAGGAGAAGAAATCTGGCGGCGCAGGGGTTAAGTGTGTGGTGGGACGCCTCTTAAAGCGACCGGTTTAAAGCGAGTCCCTCTAAAGCGGCGGCGGCGGCGGCTGGAGGAAGCAGCTGAACCGGACCCAAGAAGCGGATCTGGGCCAGCAGACCTCCTCCGAGTGCCCAGACCAAACTTTGACCCGTTGGGATAGCAAAGAAGGGCGCAGTGTGCTCTTCCCGCGCTACGGAGAGGCTGGATGGCTGGGAAAAGATCCAGCCGGAGTGTGTTTTGTCTCTCCTGCAGAGTTCGAGTGTCTCTGTGTGTGTACAAAAAGAAATACGCGTGTGTTCTATAATGCGCGCCTGGGTATACACATGTGCGTGCCTCTGTGTATGTGTGTGCAGCCCGCAAGTAATTTGAAAAAGGCGCACGGCTCTAACGCCGCCGTTGGTCTTCCCTTCGGCTACCCGCCATACACGTGCAAACGCAAGCGAGTTCCTTCAGCTGTTTGACGAACCGCTTCTGCCTGCGCTGGGGTATATATATCTCCGCGTTCGCTCTGGGGCGTGATTGATTCGGCCGTTCGAGAAGGAAGCGAAGGATTCCCTTGCTTGTTCTGACCCCGTCCGTAGGGATCTGTCCGCTGGCTCAGGCTGAATTACTCCGTGTTAAGCGGAGCTTAGGACAGTGACCCTTCTAACTTTACGGGTCCAACTTCCAGCGGTTGGCAGGAACGGGCCGGCGCGTCCTTGTGCGCGCCCGGCGCTGTCTATTTTTGGAGCCAATTAATTGACATTTCATCTTTGGGCCAATCACATTCTTCAGGAAAGTAGGAAGAAGCAATACGAAGCCGGGAGCGATGTGCAAACGATCGATAGATTTTCTGGGGGTCTTCAGGGGAACTGTAACTGTGTGCCTTTTCAAAAAAGTTTGATTCTTTGTCTCTCTTTTTTTCACTGGGCTGAGTTAAGACAAGACATGACCAGAAGCACAGGGAAAGGTCTGCCGATAGGAGTTTGAAAAGCAAAAAAACAGGAAGCCTGTAAGGGACGCATAAATGCTGTTGATGAAATCTTGCTGTTGCAGCTAGACTAGGAAGGCATTTTTTTGCGGGGTGGGACTCCTGGTCAAAAGCAGTAGCAACATGTCCATGTGGAGTAGCCATCAGGAGTTGGCTTTGTCTCAAGAGAGACTTTACTCCAACTGGATGGAAACATCTCACCAACCTTGATCAATCTCAATAAGCAAAACAAGGTTGGATCTAGTTAGCTGGGGATACTTGCAGGGGATGGTCAAAAAATGTCACGGTGGTGTGACCGAAACTCTGCCTGGTTCTCACATGTAAAAACCAGGTGGAGCTTCATTGTACCATTGTGGCTTCCATCTTGACTTTTTTGACCATACCTTGTGATCAATCCTGCACTTGGGAGTTAGATGGGAGACTGCTGGATGGGAGATCCCAGGCTTGTGGTCTTGACTGGGAAGCTGAACAACTTCCCAGAAGGCAAAAGAAACCACTTCCATATTGTTGACCCAAAGGGTACATGGCTGCATCCATGAAAGTACCAGGAGCTGTGGTTGACTCTACTTTTACCCTTGAAACCATTATATAAAATATAATTTATGCACTGTGAAAACTGTGCTGCTATTTTTATGCGGTTTCAATAATCTTCTCCATCAAACTCTATATTCTTTCAAAATATTAGTGGATGCTTGTCCATGTAGCCCTGAACTCTTGTGGCATGGATATGGATATATGAGGTTAGTGATGGGGTTTCCTCTATTTTCATTCTGTCCTGTTTTCTTCCAAATAACTTCACCAGCTAAGCCATGCCCTTAATAACATTATCTAAAAGAAATGAAAGTCTCAATATTTTCTTTTGGATCACTTGGATGTTATTTCAGTCTTAGTTCCTCATTTCTTTAACATGTCGGTGGAGATAATAACGTTTAACAATAAGTAGAGGTGTGTACAGTATAAGCCCACTCTTACACCTAACTGATTTTCTTATTTTTATATTATGGATGATAAGACCTTACCAAAAAATTTCAGAGGTGCATTATTCACATCAGTTAGAACTGAGTCAATAAGTACTTTAAGGACTGGGAGTAGAAGAATGTTACTAGTTCATTTAGAAGCTTCCCGCTGCTGGGGGATGATTCTATTTGGTATTGGCTTTGTAAAAAGCAGTAATTTCATATTTCCAAAGTGGTTTTGATTTACTACAGCTGAAAGCAAGATTTGTATGTAGGGGTGGGGTTGGGGGGGGGGAACTGAACCAAATGAATGCTCACCATTTTCCTTAAGTCTTAATTAGTGGTTTCCCAAACTCCTTTTAATATGGTAAACTAAATGAAGTAGGGCTGTCAGATCTGGGTTGCAAAACCCTGAAAGTTTCCAAGGTGGCAGCAGGCAGTTTTCTATATCTCTTCATTGCCATTGTGTGGACATCTGGATTTTTGCAGCCCAAATCTGGTATCCTCAGGTTGTTAGAATATATATGCAAATTGGCCTCAATATTTTTCCTTTTTTTTTCCTTTTGCAATCTGTTCTCTCTATATTTTTCCATATGGCAAAAATCTGCAGCTTAGGAGAAATTTTTGTGATTGCCTACGGTATTGGAACACTTCCCTATTTCTAACTAAATATCTCTGATCAGTTAAATAATAAGGGTCAAACTTCCTGCCTTCTAATATACTGGATTAACACTATAGCCTTATTTGAACTTTCTGAGGTAAATTAGGGTTAGAAAACAATTTAGCCAAGGCCATCTTGGAAATTAAACATCTGACCAGGAATCTGAACCTAAAGGCATTCAAAAGGGTGTAAAAAAGTGCTACAGTTTAGTGTGCTCATGAAAACTTTCAGCAGGTACAAAGAACAACATGACATGTTTGCTTTCAAAAGCCTGACTTTTGGAATTGTTGGGAGAAATTTATTTCTGTGCAAGAGTCAAAGGACAGATTGTATGGCCACAATCTTACACACATTTATCTGGGAATAAGTCTTTTTGAACTCAGAAGTACTTATTTCCTGGGGGCATAGGACTGCACTCAAAAATAAACTTTTGTATCAGTTTAACCATCAAAGCAAAAAATCCTGAGAACTGCTGATGATGCTAACTCTAACTCTAACCCTGCTAGGAACTCTGTATGGAATTACAGTTCATAATAACCCTGGATAGAAGTAATTAGTCTTAAGTCTTTAGTTTTCTAATCCTTAGTTTTGTTTTTTCTACTACAACTTTTTTTTTTAGTGAAAGAACAGAGATCCAAGCAGTCATTCCACATATAAAGTGCTTAAATTATTCTAAGTGCCAACCTCACAACCTTAAGCAGCTCAGTTTTTCTTTTGGGTCATACCTGAGTAGTGAAAGAGTGAGCTTGCTAGCTCACTTTTGCTAAGTTGCTGGCATTGATGCTGATGAAAATAGTTTGCACTCTGCAGCTGTTTACCTTTGTCCTCCTTAATAGATTGCACAGTGGAAAGGGAAAAAGGAAAGGTGTAAGAATCAATGGGAGGACACAGGGAAAACAAGGTCATCTGATCTTTCCTCCATAAATATGACAAAGTTGATGGCCCCAGAAAGGTCAGAGGAAAATACTCTTATATGCATTACCTGAGTTTCCTGTAACATGCTGAGATCAAATCCCTTTTTTGCGGCATTTCCTTGTTATTCTTTCCAATCCAACGGAATGCTGGAAATAAATTATGGAAAGAGACTCAGGACTCTCTCTGCCTCTCGCCAACTTAACCATTTTCCAAATGCTGAACAGAATGGAACCAAAATTGGTGTCAGGGGAAAAGGTGGCAAAAGAAAGATTGAGCAAAAATGGGCTGGATCTGGCCACAGGCTGCAGGGAAGAACATTCAGAAAAGAAATGCCCTCATATGTCCCTATGGGTTGTGGCTGGAAACGCTGCCAGCTTCTCCATGCTAAGCCCCCTCCCTCCCCCTTCCTGGTCATGTGACCCACTGGAGAGTTTTATTAAGGGGTAGGAAAGCATAACAGAAGCCAGATCCCATTATGATTCATGGACAAGGACAATCTGAATTTGGTGAATGCCGAAGAACCTAATCAAATGTTCCTAATTTTTGTAAGTCCCTCTCTCTTGCAGCACTGCTCATGTGACCACGTGTATTTTTTTTTTAGATTTTTTTATCCTGCCTTTATTATTTTTTGTAAATATTTGTTGCCCTACTGTGACTTATCTCAGTTTTAGATTACTGATTACTCAGTTTTAGATTACTGATACGCTGTCAGCAGTGAAAATGATATTTTCAATACTCCACCTCACTAATGGAGCCCATCTCATATGCTTAATCAAGAGCAGCTAGTTATCCTCTACTGCAAAGCATAATGACCAATTAATTCACTTTCACACAACCTCTTTGCTCTTTTCCTGTTCTTTGGGAGCAAAGAAACATGAGCGTCCTAGGGTTGCAGGGGTCAATATTTGTACATCACATAAAAATGCACTGACATTATTATTATTTTAAAGAAAGCTTCTTAGTGGGGGAAGCATATCTCCTTCTATAGCACAATCCAAAGCAGGAATAGACACTCAAAGCCTTCAATATAAAAAAATAAAAATAGAAGGGAAGGGAAGAGATTTCTCATGGATCTTTTTGTACCCAGATAGACTGCAGTTACTCGTGGCAAAAAAGCAAGATGAAGGCTTACTTCATAAAGTTGGCATGTTTTCACTATTCACCATTAAGATCAACCAAAGTTCAGAGTCTGGATGACATTCAGCTGTGGTTGCAACGCATGAACAGCAGACCTTCTGTTAACCCTTGTGCAGGCCTAGCAGCTATGAACTGCAGTTTCTTTAATAAAGTCTAGTTTACCATAACGTGTGAACCAGGTATATGTTTAACTTGAAACTGGTGAAAGATCTGTATTACTTTCTTCTGATTTTCCTGGAATTAGATGAAGAAGTTAGGGAGAAAAGACCTTCATTCTCCCAATCCATAGCTTGACGTCTGAATGTGGCCAATCATGTCTGCAGGGTGACAGATTTTAAAGACAGGGGAATGTAAATTTTATGTTCATCTGTGTGCGTGTGTGTGTGCACGGGCGCGTGCATTTCTCAGATTTCCACCAATTTAAGGGAGAGAACCAGTTAGATTTGTTGTTGTTAAGGGCTGAAACCGTTCTGAGATACAGTAGCATATGAAGTATATGACCAGAAAGCTACAGTAGTTGCATGTACTGTAAATATGCATACTAGGAAAGATGAAAAATATACTTGGTTATTCCTGATCTTGCAGAGAGGAAGGATTGTACTGATTCATCCCCTTTCCTCCATTCTCTCCTCCCCTGGGGCTTAATTTGGTATGCATGATTGTGGGTGGTACTGTTTGAATAAGGTAGTTGGGGAAACTGTTCCGGTGAGCTAACGTTTTTATTAAGTCCTTCTGTGGTGGTAATAGAAAATGGAACTCATCTTGTATATTTAGATGCCCCCCCCCTTTTTTTTAAATCTTGCCAGCCTTCATTTTTCCATGCAAAAAGAAAATAAAAAAATCTTCACTCAACAAAGATGAGTGGGTGATGGGAAGGGGAGTGGGAAAAAGCATCTGGGAAGAATTCATCTTTTCAGATTCTGAAAGACTGAATTAACCCTTGGTCCTTTTTGCAGGAGTACTGTAGAATCACTTGAGCACAATGGGAAAGGGTGTTTGCAGTTTCTTGTCAACTCGGAATGCCTTGGCTGCTTAGTCCCTTTCATCAGGGATGTCTGTAGGGTATGGGCAAAAAAGTCAAGATGGCAGCCATGATGGTGTAATCGAAGTTCCTCCCATTGTTGTATCAGCAGGGTTTTTCCTGCAGTGTCACAGCCACTATATTGACTTTTTTGCCCATGCTCTGCAAACACCCCTTCGCCAAGGTGTCCAGGTTAGGTTCAGATGGAGATATGGCCTTGGACAGCAGAGGAGTCAACTGCCAGAAATCTTTCTTTATTAGGACTGCCTTTCCCCATTAGAAACCCCCACTTATGAAAAGATAAAAGCACACTGAGGGATTGCAGCTATTCATGCTGCGGCAAGCGTTTTTCTTTTTTAGCAATTGTTTTAATTTCATGGGTCTGGAACAATACGCCTGGCATGTGTTATCTGGAAGTTTGAGATGCTACAAAGTAATACAATCATAACAAACTTTTCTGCCAAGATCTGATTATCCCTCTGCACAGATAACTCTTTCCAGGAAGGAGAAAAGGATCTGGCTTTTAATGCAGGCACATCCAGCTGCAGAACTCGATATCATGCATCAGTGCCTTCTTTGCTGGCAATCTTGAAGAAAAATGTAAAGCAAGCATTTGCTGGGTGAGAAAGCAGACTTGAGCTAAAAATCTATTTCCAGGGTGCATCTAGCAGCATGAATCTGGTCAGAGACACATCACCAAAAATGCAGGGTTGCTCAACTGCTAAAAGCAGGGTTTTATTATGGTTTTTTTTTAAAAAGTCAGCCTGATAAACTGACAAAATAAGATTTTTTCCCCAATTGCATTCTATAAATACTAGGCAATATCTGTTTCCTGGATGTAAAAAGGTAACATTTTTTAAAGTGCAAACGCTTGGACAGACTTCATGCATCTCCCGCATTTTCACCCTGGTGTTTTCATGACTGTTTCCAGGAAAACAAACTTAGCTGGGATTCAGGTTTGGTAGCTGTGGGGCTGCATTTAAATTTATGTTATAAATCTATGCTGTAGCTGTGCTGGGACTGAATGATTCATTTTACTTCAGGTCATTGGATTTTGAATTATCCATCTGGTAGCCGCCTGAAGATCGGCTGGGTCAACATGGATCAGTCTTCTCGTTTGACAAAGAATGATCCAAAGCACCAACTGACATTCTTTTCTTAATTAAAAAAAGAAAGTACTTTTGATGAAGGTTCATTAACTGATGGCTATTGGCTAGGCAGTAACTGTCCCGGTAGATAAATATCTATTGGAATTCCAGCCACTAATGTGAAAGACGCAATCTTTTGCTCTGGTATGCCTTCAGTTTTACTTAATTTCAAGAAAAATCTGGAAGCTGTGTACAATTACCACTTCTATATTTCTGTTATAGTTGCTCATAGGTTGAGGAATTTGGGAGAGCTTGCATCTCCTCTGCTGTACTCCTCAGTCTCCTCAGGATGCTGGTTTCACTTACCTGAACTCAGCCATAAAACTTTTAAGCTGATCCTGACACCATCCATTATGATGTAATACAAGGTTGAAAAAACTAATGGAACCCCCTCGATAGTGAAGCCAATTCAGCAGCCTGCTAGGACCACTGAAATGGAGCAGAGCTTAACACAGCTTAGAAGCTGGACAGAAAAAGAAAATTATCTTATATAGCTTCAATGAGCATGCCAGAGAAACACAGGTTATTGCTCTTACACATTCAGCCCTCCCAACCATAAAGAATCACACGCTTAGACACATTAGGTTAAGAAGTAAAAAGAAGCTTACTGACTTTATTTGTTGTTGCTTCTGCTACATCCATCAGTGGAAAAGATGAAGTTCCTTTGTTCTTCTTTTCTTTCTAATTACACAGTTTGGCCTAAACTCTCAGCCCTACAGCTGCCAAGAGTTGTGTGAAAGAAAGGGGCAGAATCCCTCATCAAGGCCCAAGCAGATGGCCCTGCTGAAGAGAGCAGCATCCATGCTGCCTCCCCCTGGGTGGAGAAGAGGAAGAGAGAGAGAGAGGGAAAGAGGAAGTGGGAGTGGCAACAAACAGCTTCCTCTGAGTTGCATTGTGGAGCAACTTACATGGTGGATTTGCCAATACTTCCAACAGATAGCAGTTCTAAGAGGTCAAATGACCGGAAGGGAGGAGCTTAAGAATGGAGCAGTCAGCAGCATTCTGAGTCACTACCAACTTACATCTTGCATAGGGATTCATTGAAGAAACTTTTGGTTTTTTTCATGCCTTGCAAAAATATGACAAGGAAGGATGGGAACGAGTGGATAACATCATAATTCTGTGCATGTTTATTCAGAAGTTTATCTCTTGAGCCCTGATATATCTCAGAAACATTGACACAGGATTGTGCACTTAGTGATATAAATAGTAATTTCCTGACATACTAAAATATGGGGCATATGGATGCCTAGATCCTCCCAGACCTATGTGGTGCCCCAAATGCCCCTCTGAAAGCAATACATAGTCCATTTTAACATGAGAAAAGGAAAATAAATACATTCATAAGGGACAGAAAAGTCCTGTTAAATACATCATCTTAATTTAAGTTAAATGTAAAATAAACTCTCCTATATAAATATATGGGTACATTCATGTAGGTTTCAGGTAATGAACTAGAAAAGTTGTCATTGTTTTCTTTTAGGATATATTTGACTTCCCAGAGTAACCTACCATTCTGGGTCTTCTATACAAACACTAAGTCTCAGCCTGCTTAGCTTTTTTGAGATCAGCTGAGGTCAGCCTTGTACTGAAAATTAAATTTAACTTAAATCAAGCTTGGCTTCTGCTCCATCCACACCAATGTCTATATTTCCCCTCTGCCCACTTTCTAGAGTGTACATTTTCAAAGATAAAGAACAGCACTTAGACCAAAAATGCTTCTGGATCTTTGCTGCATTTGGCCAAAAGAGGTCTGTGGGCTCCTGGAAGTACAGATTGTTTCACTAAACAGGTCTGCTTAGCAGACTTATTTTCATAATTTTCACTGTTTCGTGAAATATATTTGCTGCTAAGGGAGGAAGAGATGGAAGTTAAGGGTAGTACAATCACTTATTTTTAATTATGATTATGTGCCATCAAGTCAATGCTGACTCTTAACAACCACACAGATAGACCTTTTCTAGAGTGATCTGTCCCCAACCTGGCCCTTCAGGACTTCCAATGATGCACCCATCACCACTATAATTGAGTCCCTCCACCTTGCTGCTGGTTGTCCTCTTTCCTTCCACGTTTACCAGCATTATAGACTTCTCAGGTAAACTAGAACTTCACATAACGTGTCCAAAATATCATAATTTGAGCCTGCCATTTGTGCTTTGAGTGAGAACTCTGGATTGATTTGTTCTTTGATCCATTTGTTCATCTTCTTGGCTGTCCAGGGTATTCTCAGGAGTCGTCTCCAACACCAACGTTCAAAAGCATCCATACTCTTTTTCTCCTGGTTCTTCAAAGACCAACTTTCACTTTTGTAGGGTTCACTTGTTTTTACAAGGTTTTAAGGCCCTTGCTGTGTGCCATTCTTTTTTTTTAAAAAAAAAAATCTTTTCATGAAAATAATTAATGCACAGGAAATGGGTATTTTGCTAAGCAAAGTACCAGCCTTCAGTAACATCCTGATTTCCAAGAATATCTCTGAGCCCTTAAAGCTTTCTCATAAAATTAAAATAATGACACTGTTTGGAAGGGTAGCTCTTGTGAGATGGGTGGCCATATAAAATATAAGCAAGTAAGTAAGTAAATATACAAATAAATATCCATCTCCCTGGAAAAAAGATTAACAGAAGCAGTTCTTGATAGGGAGAATCCTAGATGGTGAGACTGTGTTTTGTGATTTGTTCCACCTACTGTGACAACTGCTATGTGAGTGATCATGATGTGCTTTCCAAATTTCATACCCAAATTGGTGCACAAATCTTGAGGGGCTTAGGTATAGATGGTAAAGATTAAAGCAATGGGCTAGAAACCAGGAGACCGAGTGTTCTAGTCCTGCCTTAGGCACAAAAGCTGGCTGGGTGACCTTGGGCCAGTCCCTCTCTCTCAGCCCAAGAGCCAATCAGGCGTGGTAGGAGAGTTCTAATCCCGCCTTAGGCATGAAGGCCGGCTGGGTGACCCTGGGCCAGTCGCTCTCTCTCAGCCCAACTCACCTCTCAGAGTTGCTGTTGTGGGGAAAAGAGGAGGAGGGGGGAGAATTAGGTATTAGTTGTTTTAAAAAATCATAAAGGCAGAATAGAAAATAAAATAAAAAATTAATTAATTAATTAATTAAATTTTGATGGTTCCTCTGGAAATTTCTAGCAACATCCACTGCTGTGTTGGATAATGACTGCACTGGAATTTTTCAGGCCTGGAGTCTTGGCTCAGCCTTTTCCATTGCCCTGAGTGCTTTGAAAGGAGGCTAGTAAAGGTAAAGGTTTCCCTTGACGTAAAGTCCAGTCGTGTCCGACTCTAGGGGGCGGTGCTCATCTCCGTTTCTAAGCCGTTAGAGCCGGCGTTGTCCATAGGACACTTCCGGGTCATGTGGCCAGCATGACTCATGGAATGCCGTTACCTTCCGCCGAAGCGGTACCTATTGATCTACTCACATTTGCATGTTTTCGAACTGCTAGGTGAGCAGGAGCTGGGACGAGCAACGGGAGCTCACCCCGCCGCGCGGTTTCGAACCGCCAACCTTCCGATCGACAGCTCAGCGGTTTAACCTGCAGCGCCACCGCGTCCCTATTGAAAGGAGGCTAATGCAGGGTTATTATGGGAAATAATATGGTGGCACCAATAGTACAGTAGTGTCTATAGTTAAACCAAGCCAACCCAGGCACTTTCCAACCATGGAACCCCAGGCCCAGTGCCGAATCTGAAACCTGTTGCAACTTCTGGTATACTATGGAAGGTTCCTTGTGAGCCCTGAGTTGTGATTTAGTGTTACCTTTCAGCTTCTGCGGATATAATGCTTCCTTGGTATAGTCAGACACAATAGGCAATGATATGAGCAATTCAATGGCTTGTTGCTTTATTAAAAAAAATCCTTCTAGGAAACTTCTGTTGAAATCTGATTACTTCTGACACACACTTGGCTTATTACTGGTGCAACCTCTTTAGAGGAAGGAAGGAACGATTGCAAAAGGAGAATCAAGGGTATGTTTTATGAGCAGCAATGTGACTTTTTTTTTTTGGCACAGAGCTCTTTTTAAGTTGCTTCTAGATTAACATCTTATGTAGCTTCTTTGCTTCGATGAAATCAGCTTGATCTTCCAAAGATCCTAATGCAAACCAGATAATAGAAGTAAGAAACCGCTCCATTTGGGTGCCTGTGCCTGCTTTTCCCCATTTGTAATTGTTGCTAGTTCTTGGTTGTGTTTATTTCTTACACTAGCATGAATTCCACCCTTGAGAACCTAGGAGTGGAGTTTTGTCCTTGCAATAATCCTGCAAAAATAAATTAGGCTGTGAGGGGTCTTGGCCACCCAGTGAGTTTAATATCACAACTAAGGAAAGATGTGAATCTGGAGTTTCCATATGCAAATCTCTGCCCTCCCTGGTTATTTAATTTTTAAAAATACTTGTGTGTACAAGGCCTTTAGGAATCCTTTTCTAGTCTGGAATTTGGTGTTTGAACCGAGCTTCAGAAGGATGCCATATTCAAGGAAAAACTATTCATTTACAAATTCAGAAATTCAGGTAGACAAGAAGAGATATGAAATGGGAACATAGAGTTTTTCCATGCTGTCATACTGAAGTGATCTCCACCCATCCTTCAATCAGTGGGCATGACATTTGCTGTCTCCATTAGAATTAGGAAAAAAAGGCTAACACTAGTGCAGCTAAGGGATCATCCTCAAGGCCACATCCTCTGGGCTTTGAAGTGGCAGGAAATTATGGCAGCATACTTATCTCATTGCTAAATCCTGTTGCTCAGTAATGTGGCCAAGAAGTGATGCTGTCTTTATATAGTTGTGATGTAGGACAATTTAAGGAAAGGAATCGGTAGGAGCCGCTGGCCTTGTTTGCCCTCCCATCAAAAGACATTAGCTGGCAGGAAAACACCCACCAATTGCTTTCCTGAATGACTGGGAAGGAGGTGAGTTTTGATGGAGATTAGAGCTGTGAGTTTAGCCAGGTGTCAAACCTTGCTCTGCTTTTATGCAAGTGTTTTATGTGGTTGTGCTCAAAGGGTTTTAATGCTGTTTTAGAATAGTGTGGTGTCAGAATAGTGCTGCTCCAGAGGAGCGTTAAACCTGTGTTGAAAAGGCTTGATAGCCAATGCTTTCTGAACCCACCCACACAATCCTAACCTTATATTTTTGCTCATGTCATTTTCTAATATCTACCGACAGATCAAAAGGGGGTGCCATTTGCTCTGTGGGGGTGAGGATCAAATCTGTACTGCAGATCCTCAGAATAATACAGTACTTTGCTAAAGTCCCAGTAATTTCAGTTATCCAGACTCTTCTTCGAAAAAAATCTTTGTCCCCCAAATGGAGAAATCACTCACTACAGATGACCACAGTTGTAACCCTAGGAAAAGAAATAAATTTAATTGCAACAAAACCAATTACCACCAGCTGAAAATGGTACACTGTACCACTGGACTTTTAACCATTTTTAAAGGATATATCTTTGTCATGTTGCTTCCATTTCATCCCCAGTCCACTGTGTAGCCAGGGTAGATTCAAATTTAGCGATTCCAGTTTAGAAGTGGTGTGTTCCCTCTTCTCCTGACAGAAGTATGACCATACAAACAATCTTCTGAATGATGCTGGCCATCAGGTGCTCCAGTGAAGAAGAAGTGTTTTCCCTTCATTTAAGTTTTAACACTGTCATCCAGAAAAGTGCTTAGTCAGGAATAAAACCTTTGGAATTCCATCAAGATTGAGCTTCATGAGTCCTGAGCTCAGTGAAGGTTCTGCATCAGTTTGAATAAAGGCCTTCCGTGGCTGCTCCTTCACATTTCTGAGCTAGCTCTCTGGGCCAAATGTAGCCCAAGTCAAGATGGGTATGGAGGACAGTGCAGAATGACCAAGGCACCTTCAAGTGGCCAGTAAGAGCTGGGTAGATGACACCAGCTGTCTGTATCATCACTAGCATAATTCAGGGGATACACCTGTCTCAGGAGAAGAAGGGAATGTTGAGGTTTTCCTACTACTAGATTAAGACTGCTATTGTGCCTAATCATTTTGGCCGGGTTAAAAGGTTGTATTAGATTGTCTCCTCTCACGTGCTTCATGCAAAATAGCATGGGGGGAGGAAACCTGCCTGGACTTGTTCTCACTTCCTCTTTTCTCTCTGCCGGCAATGTAGGCAAGCAAGGCTTGCTCCAAAGGGAGCTAAGCCTTTAAATGTTTTGCTTTTGTTTTTGCTTTCTGTAAATAAATTATTTTTATAGAAATGCTTGGTGTGTGACTTTTTTGACCTCTCCTGGGCTAAAGGCTTTCCCAGCATCTGCCAACAGGTTATGTGCCCACTAAACAATGCAGTAAAACCCAGAGAGAAAAGAGAGATCAACTCCACACCTCATGCACAATTTCAAGGCAGGTAGCAAAGACCTGTGAAGATTTTCTTTGGAGCCACCTGGAGATTTTCCAGCAACTGCCGGTCTGCAGGACAAAGAAGCTAGCTGAGGTGACTTGCAAAAGAAGGAAGAAGCCATGGCTACCTCCCAGCCCTCAGCGATGCCTCTGGAGCGCCTATCAGAGACCAACTATTTGAATTGGGCCCTGAAGATGGAGATGTATCTTCGCAGAGAGAATCTTTGGCTGCCAATTGGTGAGCAAACCCCCCAAAATCCCAGTGCTGAATGGCTGAGACAGGATGAGCGGGCTAGAGCCACCATTATCTTGGGAGTTGAGGACAATCAGCTAGTCCACGTGCGAGGCATGCAGTCTGCAAAGCAACTTTGGGACGCTTTGAGAGACTTACATGTAAAGGCAACAGCAGGGAGTAAAGTTACTCTGACGAAAAAGCTGTACAGAGCCTACCTTGCAGAAGGAGATAGCCTTCCTGAGCACCTGCATTATATTCAGCAGCTGTTTGTTGAGTTACAGGAGAGAGGAATGGAATTTACACCTCTCACAAAATCCTATATCCTCCTGTCCTCACTAAATGCAACGTGGGACACGCTGATTTGTACCCTGGAGGCTATGCCTGAAGCAGACCTCACCCCATTGTATGTTACACAGCGCTTACTCGCTGAATGGGAGAAGAGAGAGGAAAGATTCCCCCCCATCTCTTCTGGAAAGCTGCAATACCAGAAAATGAGGGAAAAGAAGGGAAAGGAACCTGAGGCCACAGCGCTAGCAAGCCAGCGATGCTTCACTTGTGGTTCAGCTGGACATTTGCAGAAAGACTGTGCCTTGAGACCCAAGAGTAGAAAGACAGAGAAGAAGAACACAAGGGCAACACAGAAGAAGGCTCTTCAGACAACCCAGATTGCACAGGTTGCTGAGAAGGGTAATTCTGATGTATGGGTGTTAGATTCTGGGGCCAGTTGTCATTTATGTAATTGTAAAAGCTCTTTTGTGTCACTGTCTAAAACTGAAAGACAAAGTGTATCTTTGGCTGATGGGTCTGTGACCAAAATTATGGGACAAGGTGACTTGTATTTATCTTGCTTGGGAGAAACTGTAAAAGGTGTGCTGTATGTGCCAAATTTACAATCAAACCTTTTATCTGTGGCACAATTGGCTGCAACAGGGTATATCATAACATTTAAGAAAAATGGTTGTGAGATATGAAAAAATGGGAAATTGTGTGCTACTGGTATGTTAAAAGACTCCTTGTACATTGTGCAAAATGCAAGGAAGCCAAGCTGCAAGGCTGCAGTTGGCAACACGCCATATCATGACCAATGTGTACACCTGATGCACAGGAGATTTGGTCATGCTAATTTCAAGTATATAGCACAAATGCCACAGCTGTGTGCTGACCTAAAGATAAAACCCTGTGATAAATACTTAGATTGTGTAGTTTGCAAAGAATGCAAAACACTAAAAGCTCCTGTGAGTAAGCACAGTGACAGAGTTACAACTAGACCTTTGGAAACTGTACACTCTGACATTATTGGTCCTTTTGCTCCAAGTCTTGGACAAGCAAGGTATGCAATGACCAACATTGATGATTTCTCAAGATACACATTTATCTACATCTTAAAACATAAAGATGAGGCATTTGAGAAATTTAAAAGTTTTGTGACATGGGCAAATGGAAAATTCCCTAGGCCTGTATCTGCACTCCAATGTGATAGAGGAGGAGAATACCTTTCTCACAAATTCAGAAGGTTCCTAGTGGAAAAGGGGATAGAACAAATTCTTTCTAACCCGTACACCCCTCAGCAAAATGGTGTTGCTGAAAGAAAGGGCAGAACCTTGCAAAATGCGATGGAATGCATGTTAAAAGATTCACGATTATGTTTTAAGTTCTGGGGAGAGGCAATATCGACTGCCACTTATGTTCAGAACAGGTTGTATAACTCTGTGATTCAGGACACTCCATTCCATTTGTTTTATGGTGTGAAACCAAAGGTAAGCCATCTTAGAGTGTTTGGTAGCACTGCATGGGTTCACATTCCAAAACAGCAGAGAAGGAAAGGAGGCCCCACAACAAAGAAAGTCATCTTTGTTGGCTATGAACAAAGCCAGAGGAGCTACAGGTTCATAATGGGAGAGAAATTAATAATTAGCAAAAGCACTTCTTTTGCTGAACAAAACTGGGGGAGATTAAATTCTAGCTCTCCAGTTGAACTGAGCACCACAAGAGAACAGCAAGGACTTGCTGATGGTGATCTTTTGCCTGATGAGGACATTAAACCAGAAAAGCAAACTGAAGATCTGTCTGATGAGACAGATGCTTCTCAGGAAAGTGATAGGAGTCAAAATTTAAGCCCTGTATTACCTCGCAGATCTCAGAGGAGTAATAAAGGCGTTCCTCCATCACGTTTTCAGGCTGAAACAGTAAAGGCTTTTCACATACTCACAGAACCAGAGTCTTTAGAACAAGTGAATGCTTTACCACCTGAGATTGCACAAAATTGGCATTCTGCCATGCAACAGGAATTAGCATCCTTGAAAGAAAATAAAACATGGAAACTGGTAAATCTACCTCCCAATGAACGCTGTCTGGGTTGTAGGTGGGTTTTCAAACTGAAAAGGGATGCTGATGGCAAAATCCAAAAATATAAAGCAAGGTTGGTTGCAAAAGGGTGCACTCAAAGGAAAGATTTAGACTTTGACAAGACTTTTGCACCAGTTACTAAAGGTGAATCAATTAGATTACTGTTAAAAGTTGCTGCACTCAAGGGAATGTCAGTTAACCACTATGACATTCAAACTGCATTTCTCTATGGTGATTTAGACCACAGATTATACATGCAGCAACCCCCTGGCTATGAAAAAGGGGAGAATCTAGTCTGTGAACTGCAGAAGTCAATCTATGGGTTAAAACAAGCTGCTAGATCCTGGAACCAAAAAGTAGATGAAAAACTGCAGAATGTTGGTTTTGAAAAAGGAAAAGCAGATCCCTGTGTATATATGAAGAAGGACAAACAAGGGTGTATGTATCTGTGCATTTATGTTGATGATTTACTGCTGTTCACATCAACAGAAAAACAAAGGCTTGATTTTGAAGCCTGCATGAAAAGCCATTTCATATTAAAAAGCCTTGGAGTTGTGACCAATTACCTAGGTTTGGAAAAACACAGGAAGAAGGATGGTAGCTTTCTGTTAAACCAAAGGGGAGATAATGGTAAAGTAATGTGAATGGAAAGACATATAAAGTCAGAGAAGATTGGTATGCATCTTAATCTGTAGTGTAAAAAGGGGAGTGTTGAGGTTTTCCTACTACTAGATTAAGACTGCTATTGTGCCTAATCATTTTGGCCGGGTTAAAAGGTTGTATTAGATTGTCTCCTCTCACATGCTTCATGCAAAATAGCATGGGGGGAGGAAACCTGCCCGGACTTGTTCTCACTTCTTCTTTTCTCTTTGCCGGCAATGTAGCCGAGCAAGGCTTGCTCCAAAGGGAGCTAAGTCCTTTAAATGTTTTGCTTTTGTTTTTGCTTTCTGTAAATAAATTATTTTTATAGAAATGCTTGGTGTGTGACTTTTTTGACCTCTCCTGGGCTAAAGGCTTTCCCAGCATCTGCCAACAGGGAAAACACTACTTATAAACTGGAACACCTGTTCATTCAGGAGATTGTTTGTATGGTCATACTTCTGTCAGGAAAAGAGGGAACAGACTACTTCTAAACTGGAATAGCTAACTTTGAATCTATCCTGGCTACACAGTGGACTGGGGATGAAATGAAGGCAACATGATAAGGATATGTCCTTTAAAAATGGTGAGTGAGTATAAGACTGCAGTTTGGACTGCAGTTAGCAGATTGTAAAGACAAACTCTTCAGAGGATTTATGCCTGTCTCATGGGTGAGGGACAAGTTGGATGGGGATACAGCAGGAAAACGAATTCACAGGGTGTGTTTTTAATATCAGTGCTACTTCCAACATCATACACATTAGTCCCAAGCACCCAGAATCATTCTCCCTATATCTTTACCCATATTATTTTCACTCTAGAAACAGTGGTTGTCCATTTCAGAGGAAAAGTCAAAAGTTCTTTTATCTGTTATTTTCTACTGGATTTTTCAAAGAAAGAGTGGAATTAGAGAAGATTTTGTTGGAATAGCAGTGTACAGGGAAAGGAATTGTACTTTTTCTTCTACTGTGGTCCAGTTGAAAAAATTTCCACCCATGGATACTAAGCCAACATGAATCAGCACTGATTTGATTTCAGCTGGGGTTCTGAGATTGAAAGAAGACATGATTTGATTTGAGTTTACTGTTTGAAATTCAAAGGTAATCTGATTTGATCTGATCTGCTTTGAGATTCAGTTTGAAGGAAAAACTGCTCCCTAGGCTGTGAAGGGAAAACATCAAAACTCCTGGTACTGCTTAATTTTTGGCAGAAGTGGATGAAAGTAATAGGAATCCTTTAGAGGACATTAATGGTGCTAGGTTTCAGCTCAATATCTTCAAGAGTTTCACTGCTAGAATTGTTTCCCTGTACCTCTTTTAAAGCAGAAATAGCACAGTGACCTCCTAATTGTTTCACAAAGATCTTATGGACAGAGAACCTTTATTGAAGGATTCTATTCTAACTTAAAATATATATTTTCCAAAACCATTCAACAAGTAAGCTGTTAATTTTATACTTTTTCTGGGATGCTAGGTTAACGTGACACTGAGGAATGCTCTGAGATGTCTTTGTGTGATGCTGAGTTTCTCATCCCTGGTTATTCTGGGGTGCCAGGGAAGTGAGCTAAGCTGGTTAGCAAGCTTGGGAATGCCAGGCTGGGAAGGCAAACTAGTAGTGTTTGGCATCTTTTGAACAAGTCTCACCTATGACCTCCTCTACGATACTTACTTAATAAGGACCATAGAAACAGGTTGACATGGGGAGATACAGTGCGTCAGAAACAGTCAGGCTGCAGGGAAAGCAGCTGGTATGAAAACCATGCCATTTTTATCTTGCCATGCTCTATTCTTAAAACTTTTGGTCCAGGGCCCAGAAGTGTTAGCCTGGCATCCATTGACTCATTAATAAGGGACTTTCCTCAGGCATCCAGAAGATTTGGCTCAAGAGTATGTATTGGACTGGACCAGCCTCCTTGAATCTATCTGCAGAATGCTGAGAGCTGGGTTCAACACATGGTTGGTTGGCAGGACCAGCATGGAAAGACACTCTATTAGCACAAGAAGCGGAGAGCTGAAAAAGTGAAGCAAGACCAAAGCAAAGTTAGCTTTGCCACCCTCAGATTGGCAGAGAATTCAGTGGAGAGCCAGAGAGGTGCAGTGGTGAAGGTGTTGGACTAGGAATGGGAAAACCCAGCTTCAAGTCCATTCTTAGCTACAGCAGCTAACTTTGGGTCAGATACTCAGTCTCTCAGCCCAACCTATCTCTCAGGGTATTGTTGTGGGGAAGAATTGGAGGAGGGTATGATGTAGTTGCTTGAGCTCCTGAAGGAATAGTGGATTATTCATCACACAAATAGAGAATAAAAATATCAACAAATTAAAACTCATTGGCAGCAATGTGCATCAAGATCAACCATATCACTCAAATCCCTTCTTCCTTTACTTACTTATGGAAGTAAAATTGCAGCAGGGTGTGTTTTATTATTTTTTACTATAGTTTCGGTTTAGGGTTAGGCACTGTTTATGGTAACAATCCCAGAGGAATCAGGGAAGGCATGAAATCTGCAGAGCCCTTTGCATGCATGAGAAGCCCTCTGAGGCCACTTGATTTGATTTGCTGAAGGAAAGTGGGTTTCTCCTTTGATTTCTGAATCACCTCTGATGTGGATGATTTGACGGAAGCTTTCCACAGTCTTAATAGTTGCTGACATCCCTACTGGTATTGGCTCCATTGGTGCCAGTGGAACTTTCCTCCAGGTATGAACTGCATGGGGGCAGGGTCATTTTGGTCAGGACCATGAATTAATACTTAACTCCCTTCCATGATATGTCAGAAACTTGAAGAGCAACCTTAATCCTTCCCTAAAAAACTACATAGTTTCAATTCATACATTCACTCTGAGGTTTGTCTTGCCCTAATTTAGCACCATAGCCACGTGTTCTCAGGGGGGCTTCCTATATGCACACACCTGGAACAGGTTAGAGACCTCAGGCCTAGAACATCCATGGAGGCTTTGAATTGCATGTTGAACAAACTACCAAGCTTGAGCATTGTCTATAAAAATGGGCAGTTAGTCAAAGACTAAAGCAATCTCCTCTACTTTCCTTTCCCAATCACGTCCAGCTCCCTTTTGTCTGACATTCCTCCTACACAGAGTTCCAGCCTGTACCAGAGACTTAATTTTCAGTTTTTTCTTTGCAATTTAAATACAGTTATTAAAGGGAAACTCTTGGGCTTTTAATAAGCTTTTCTCCCCCTCCCCAGAAAAGCTACAAACTGCAGCCTAAAACCATATTGCCTGTCCCCTGTTGCTAGTGAGAACAAAACACTACTGAGTGATGTTGTTAATAATATATGTCTGTTCCTTATCAAGTCCCCTTTCTTTGGATGATGAATGCATGGATTTGTTTGTGGGTTCCTTTCACAGAAAGCAAAGGGAAAAGAAATGCCCTTCATGATTACAAGAAAACAGCTGATACTTCATTACTAAGGATAGACAAGACACTGAAAGTGAAAACTAAGCAGCTAAATACTACAGAACAGTGTGCCAAGAGATGCAGCAGAAGCAAAGGACTTTTATTCATTTGCAAGTAAGGAATATTATACGTTTTGTCTCTAAAGGTTCTGCTTTTTAGGAGAATATTTGAGCAAAACCAGGCAAAGGCAGGCTGATGGACCCAATGCTAGAGGTTTGTATGACTTGGACTTTGTTTGGATGTTCCTTCCGGGAAGTATGATACAAATCTATCTTTTTTTCCTGAATGCAGACCAGAAGGTGAGTGAAGATAACTTCTAAAGAGGCCCATTGCTCTTAAATCCTTTGGATTGTTTATGATCGTTGTGGTCTTCATATCACTTTGAACTTAATTAGAAAACAGAGAAATGGAGAAATGGTCCAAGGCCCTGAACTCAGAATTCAGAGTTACCATGAAAGAAGTATTTTCAAGCCCTTGACCAGATCATCTTCATCTTTGTGCATTTTGTCTTTTCTTAGGCAGTTTTTGTAACATAGGAAGTATTGTGATACCTGCCTGTTTTTTGGTTGGCCTATAGCAGTAGATAACCTAGATCCCCCCATGGAACCAGATAGTTTTTTTTTTTTTTTTCCAATCTGTCTAGGGTCCAAATTACTCCTGGCTTGCTTGGCCTGAGGCATCCAACCCAATTAGAAGGAAAGGGGGAATTGATTTTAAAAATATGGAAGTGAGCCTGTGTGTGGGCACACATATCCACAGACTGGAAAGATTTAAGAATTGGGATTTCAAGATCCTAGAGCAATGCTTGTTTCCTTGCATTTAGGTTTATAGAGATTGGATTTTCATGCATCCAGTGGTTACAAACAAAAACAAAGCCTATAGCTGTTTTGAAAATTTCCAGTGGAAACGGCAAACATACACTGCTTATAGTACTGACTCCATGAGGGGGCGGATAAAAAAGCTTGAGATTCTCAAACTTCCTTGAGTATGACAGATTCTGGGCCAGAACTAGAAGTTGTTTGTGATGCAACTGATACTTAATCTGGTTGAGACTAAGTGAAGAATAATAAGAGTCCACCAGTTATTGGTAACATTTTCTCCTCCCACACAGTTTACTCTTGTGCAGAAGTTTGTTTTTTAAAGAAAAACTATTTGTCTTCCATATAATCATTTCTGAAATCAGAGTCAAAACTCCTGATGATAGATCATTGTGACCTCCACTGCTCATAAATTAAGTTCTCGGCAGCACAATCCTTCCTACTGGGTCCAGCTGGAGTGAAGCCCTCAACAAAATGCTTGTTTACATTCTTCAAGTTGTGTTTTCTCCGTCAATTAGGTACAACCTCATTTAATTCAAAGAAAGTACACTTCTGACCGCTATCATCAACTGAGCAAAGCTATGATGGATCTGAAGCTTGTTCAAAGCTTGTTGGTGCATTCTGACCTTTCCAGATATTTTGAACAGAACAAAATCTTGCTTCTCTGGTGCCTGAAAGTTATTTGGTCACCATTATTTCTTAGCCACTTCCAAATTTGAAGGAAGGTATGGGATGAAATACGGTAGTTGCCCAAAAGTTCATTTATAAGGAAAATAGTTTTCAAAAATACAAAGATTCAAAACTTTTCATCTGTATTTCAAAAGGCAGCCAAAAGCACTAAAAAGTCATCCTGTTGCTCTAGCATATAAAGTAATGGGCCTGGTCAACAAGGGACCTTTTGGGAAACAAGCTTGTTTCTCAGAAGAAGAAAAAGGTACAATTGCATGTGACTCCTGGTGACTACATGGGCAGAACGATGAAGTTATCTTAGTAACAGTATGGACATGGTTGGCCACTGCCTTCTTCAGTGCCTACCATCCTGGCATTTCTTGGAACTAACCAGAACCAACCATGCTTTGCTTCCTTCCATGCACCAAAAGGTCAGCCTGGTACAGCCATATGCTGATAATTTCTTCAATACTACCTCTCCATGACTGATTTCAGGCAGTGAATTTGTCCTGAGTAACTTTTTCAACTTAGAATGATGAAAATTATCATGGAGAAGTGTCACCAGGGAAGGCATCCACATTGTCTCTCTTCTAAAACAATCTCACACTAGATACTAGAAAGGTATCTGCCTTTTAATTTCAAGAACTATTGTGATCTTTTTCGGAATCAGAAGTCACTCTTTTTCATCACTGAGATATTGGAAAGTCCACAAACTTTTGCAGCACAATCCTATAAAAGATAAACTCTCCTTTGAGTTGTACTTGACTCATGGTGAATTCATGTAGATATTCATATGGTTTACTTCACAACAATAGAGCCAGTTTGGTCTAGTGGTTAAGGTGCTGGGCTAGAAACCAGGAGTCTGTGAGTTCTAGTCCCACCTTAGGCACGAAAGCCGGCTGGGTGACCTTGGGCCGGTCCCTCTCTCTCAGCCCAACTCACATCACAGGGTTGTTGTTCTTGGGAAAATAGATGGAGGAAGGAGTATTAGGTATGGTCACCACCTTGAGTTATTTATAAAAATAATAAAGGTGGGATAAACAAAAACAAAAAAACAAAAAAATATGGAGCCATTGCCTTTGGGGCAGATTTTTCTTTTTATCTCTCAGTCCAGCCAACATCCATAATATTCCCTGGTGGTCTCTGAGATCAGATAAAGTTGGTGAAGAGCTGTACTGAGAACATAAACCTGAATCTCTTCACTATGCTCTTTGATGGCCACATAAGTGGACATTGGCTTATGTCTCTGATTCTTAGTGAGCTCATTAGTAACTATACTTCATATTAATAATATTAGTAATATCAATGGTTTCATTTAATAATTTTAACAATGTCTGCCTTTTGAAAGCAACTCTGTAATTATTGCTAGCAATATAATTTGTAAATTGTTTCCAAAACTCAGAGATCTTCTTTTTTTTTGTTTTAATATTGGTAAGGGTAGTAACCTAAACTCACAAATATTTTTAATTTAGAATTCCCTGTGTAGTGAGTGCTATTCATACAAGTTTGGCTAAATTAAAAATAGTTGGAGAAAAACATTGAGGAAAATCTTCAGATCATGATACTATTGGGCCTCATGTCAATATTCATGAATGTATATATGAATGTATATCCAACAAAGCAACATATACATCTGGTGACATCAATTTTTTTTCTCCATATGACGTTCATAATTAAAACTGCCCTACCTTTATCTGTACCAAAATAGTATCTCACTGAACACCCTAATCCTCTTGAGTCTGAAAGAAGGGCAACAAATTCATAAAGGTCCAGTAAACTGAAGAAAAAAAAAAGTAAGAATGTGGTTTTATCTGAAGTTACATTAATTCTGTCCTGTCTCTGAGATTTTCTCCCATGTAATTATGGTGATAATGAAAACCATATATCCCAGTAGAACTTGACTGTTCAATTTATTTTATTTTCTGTCCAGGGCTTTCGCATTTGACAAAACAACCAAACGCTGCCATTGGTTATCTTTTACTAGCCTAGAAAATGGAGTCAGGAAGAAAGCAGACAATGCATTCATTCTCTATGAAAAGAAAGGTAAGTGGCCAATTTGGGTTAGCCATGCTGCAGAGTTAAGACAATTATTTGTTGGATGGGGGTTTCAGTGAGTCCTGTGATCATGCAGACCAAGCGGGACTAGGTCATAGGTGTGGGTTAGGAGAGGATGAGGGTTTTCTGTGTTCCCACTGAAGCTTATTTCTGGCTTACACCACTGTTTTAATATGTGTTCTTTCCTGCCTCAAAATGGTGGGAAATAGAAATTGGGTGGAACGCTTGGAGGGCCCCTGACAAAAAATGGGCTCACCCTTTGCTGTTGCAATTGTAATTTTGCAGTTTCCCCCAAAAAATGTTGCCTAAAATCTCCATGCTCCTCTAAGAAAATAAACTTGCTGGATGAAGTGCAAGCTAAAGGAAGATAGATGAAGCTAAACAGAGCATTGCTCTTTGGCCCCAGTCAATGTTCCATGAGTGAATATAGATAAAGCCAGTGATCTGGATTAGATCCTCTTTTTGTTGTTATTTATTCGGAAAAAAATCAGAACCATCCTTTGAACTGCTTAGATACTCCCCTCTATTCACCCTTGCTAACAATACATGGATAGGAAGACTTTTTTCTTTTGGTCTGCACACTTCAGTAAAAGTGTGACACAGTTCTCCAGTAGGATATATATGTACAAAAAGGGACATTCAGAAATGTATACTATAAAGGAATGTTGTATGAATGCAAATGCATTTTTATGGGTTTTGAAAAAATGTGTTTTAATAAAAGTGGAAATTGAATGGAACAGACTTGTGAAGCTATCTGTCACCGGCTAGGTTTCTATACCCTGCTCTTTGCAAATTGGTTACCTTCTCCTTTGCTCTGTTTTCTTGATTCTTCTCCAACAGATTATGTTAGAAATTGCATCATTGGCAAAGGGTCAACATATAAGGGAAATATATCAGTCACAAAAAGTGGGATCGAGTGCCAAGCCTGGAATTCTACAATACCTCACGAGCACAGGTAAGATTGGTAGGATCAGCCCTACCTTTTCCATCAATAGTTATTCTCTGAATATCTAAATACATGGAATATGATCATGGGTATCTGCAGGGGGTGGGTGAAAAAGTTCAAGATGGTCATCACTTTGTGGCAGCCACCTTCTTGCTTTTTTTGACTCCTCTATGGACACATATGATAGAATCTATGTTTCTATTATAATGAATAATAGTATAATAGAAACATTCTTGCATTGATGAGCTGACCAACACATGTTACATGGTACAAAAATAGGAACACTATTCCATGAGAAAAAGGGTTAGTCAATCAGTATTAGATCAGCTTTTACACTAGGAAAACAGTTTTATCATTTTTCTTTTCAAGAACGTACAGTGACAAAAAATACGGGAAATTATTCCAAGGAATCTGGAAGAACCGATGAGCCTTATTGGTCCTAAAGCGGATATCTGCAAGTTCATGTTTGTTTTAATTTGCATTTAACTTTTTAGATCTCTAGTTAGAACAATTGGAGCTAATTATTGGAGCTAATTATTTAAAGTGGAGATAATCATTTAAAGTAGCCCTCAGAAAGTACAACAAAGTCTAATGAATCAGGTGGCATCCAAATTCTTGCAATAAATAATATAAAGATGTAAAGTTAGCATGCTGGGAAATATTTGGAAATAGTCCTACCATCATGCTTTACACCTTTATTTTTTAAAAAAGAATAGTGTGCAGCCCTTGCTCATGTTGCGTGCAGATTGTCTTGAGTAAATTACTACAATTTGGCTTATGCAAAAATGCTATATTGATAGCAAGCCATTATTTTATTGCTTGTTATTATCCTTCCACTTAAAAGTAATTGATGGAGAAGAACTCAGCTAAATAATATGTTTTTTTTTTATCATTTTTAATTTTCTCAATATATAAGGCAAAGAGAAAAGCCAGATGCTTACAGGCTGGATAATTGATTTAAAGCTTTTTTTTAAAAAAAGAAACTCATTCTTTTAGAATTTGCTATCAGTCTCTATCACTCTCTTCTTTTTAAATTCATACTAGTTAGATAAAGGGAAAAGGACAAGGACAAAGAGTTACCCATCTGTGACTCTGCAACAGAGGTTAGCTTTGTGGAAATTGGGAGGTCCCCAAGAGGACCTTATTCTCTAGTAATTTTTTCTTTAAGCCAACATCCTGCAGTATTGTGAAATATCATGAGGATTTATGGCAGAAGTCCCACATCTCTTGAGATGTTGATATTTTCTAAGACTTCAGCTTTAGCAGGGCAGATAAAACCGCTGCTCCCTGTTCTGTTTGACTTGTTTTGGAGCAGGCAGAGTTACAGAGGTGCAGTGATGAGGGTAAGACCCTACTTGTCTGCTTAATGTTCTCACATTGTTCGCAGACCCTTTCATGATCCAGTCCAGTTGCTCAGGTTGCAACAGCAGCAATGGGAACATTGCCTCTCTCTGAAATTCTGCTGGTGCAGTGGCACATTGGGAAGTTTTCCATGCCACTGGTAAGCATGAACTGAGTTCTGATCCCAGCAGGACTTGAGAAAGCTTGTAGCATATATTGGCTTCCAATTCCCCTAACTGCTGAAATTTTATCTCCTCAAATTCCTTGTTTTGGTTGCTCCTGTAGATAAGTTTATTAGAATCTTTCTGGGCAAGGCTGAAGGACAATGACAAATTTTGGGTTATCCGGGCTGTTTGCTGCTATCTTGAAACAAGGGCTTATCTTTCCCAGCCTAGGAGTTTTTGCGGAGAGGTAGAGAAGGAAATTCCCCTAATACTGTACCCGACAAGAGCAGACTACAGTTAAACCTGACATGTAATTATCTATCAAAAGAACTTCCCTGAAGTTTCCTTTGGTTTAGGAATTATAAAATAATTGCACAAAGCTATGATGGACTGCACTGCACAGCCAAGTATGCCATCCAGGATGGTGTTTTAAAACATGCATCTGAGAAAAGTAGTGAATTTTCAGATAAGCTGACTATGGAAATCTTAGAGTTGCATGTTGTGTGATGGAATGTTGTCTGGTAGAGGAAACATCAATTACTTTTTAGGCCTGCATCCATTAAGGGAAGAAACTCATTGTAAAAGCATAAATGTATCACATTTGTAGACCATCCAGGGTTAAAGATTCTGCTAAGCTGACTGAGGTTGCATGTTATTTTGGGGTGAAACTGCCTTACCCCTATTGCATAGCGATAGGACTTCTTAACCAACTTCATTGGATATGTTCTTCTAAATAGTATCAATCTGATAATATAAAGTAATAGTTATGATACCTTCTGCCTGTCAACCACGTATAAAGTACCCTGATGCCTCTACTTTGCAACCTCAGGGGAGGTACTATTTAAATTGGTCTCTGTGTGTAGTTCTAGAAATACATGTAAGCAAAAATTACCTATTAAATCCTAGATACAGTATTTTGCCTACTGTTTTGCTCTAGAAGTATAGTATGGTTTCTAAATTTAAATTTCTAAATGTTATACATGAGTATGAATTTGTGTATGTGTATACTTGGGGTGTGTGGGATGTGATGGCGCTGCGGGTTAAACCGCTGAGCCACTGAGCTTGCCGATCGGAAGGTTGGTGGTTCAAATCCACGTGATGGGGTGAGCTCCTGTTGCTAGTCCCAGCTCCTGCCAACCTGGGAGTTCGAAAACATGCAAATGTGAGTAGATTAATAGGTACCACTTCAGCGGGCAGGTAATGGTGTTCTGTTTAGTCATGCCGGTCACATGACCACGGAAGTGTCCACGGACAAACGCCAGCTCTTCGGCTTTGAAACGGAGATGAGCACCGCCCCCTAGAGTCGGACACAACTGGACTTCATGTCAAGGGAAACCTTTACTTTATACTTGGGGGAGGGGAGAGAGAGATTAAAGGTGTGCACAAATTTCAAGACCAAGACCTTCCAACCTTAAGACATCCTGTTTTGACTTCACTGGTAGAAATAGGAAGTCACTCATATTAATTGATTGATTGACTGATTGCTCAAATTTAGCCACCACCCATCTCCCCCAAAAGAGGGACTCTGGGCGGTTTACAGTAAAAATCATATAGTGAGATAGATGGCACATACATTTGATCAATCCATCCATCAGTTAATCAATTCTGACCTTACTGAACAAGAATAGACCTTTCCAGATGGAATGTTTTGGTTTGGAATGTCTCAATCTGGAAATGTTCTTCCCATCCACACCCATGTATATGTGGGACAAGGAGGTCCATAGTCAGATCGTTCATTCATAAAGATGGAAAGGTTCACAACACAATGTGCATGCTCTTATACTGTAATGATTATCATTTTAAAACTAGCTTTTTACCTTCGAGCTATCGAGGTAAAGATCTTCAAGGAAACTACTGCCGGAACCCACGAGGAGAAGAAGGTGGCCCTTGGTGTTTTACAAGTAATCCCGAAATACGTCATGAAGTCTGTGAGATCCCCCTCTGCTCGGAAGGTAATGCTCAGGATATTGGCTATTGTTTGACCTCAGTTTGGTGTGAAAACTGGGAACTATTCAAACATCACCAAATGTTGGATATCACAAATATTATGTTAGCAGTTACTAATCCCATTCTGCTTTTGGTTTCAGATGCACATCTCTACAACTCTGTTTCACTTTGTAATTTTTAATTAGGTTATATAGCTGAGTAGTAAGTTTATTGTTATGTCACGCAACCTGGTGCTCAATCTCTTGCTTCTCCCATCTTTTCTGTAAGTAAAGGAGGGATGAGTACTCGCAAAAAACATGTTGATATTATAGCAGTGCTATTTTGGAACAGTGGGACTGATATTCAAAATTAGGAGTTCTTTTCTAAAATTGTCTTAATTTGATTTAATGTCTTTACGTATAGAAAAAAAAACACCCTTCCCGATCCCTCCCTTTCCCTTGTAACTGGAAACCATATTATGGGGGCTATTTTGATGCATCTTAAAACTTCACTACTGTTTCAAGAATATTTGATCATTTTTACCATCTTATGGAGAATTCAGGCTTAATTCTGGTGATCGCTACTGGGGCATTGTGCTTTAAGCTTCCACAGTAGATCTTTTAACTTCACCCAGTTATCACAGAAGCTACATAAAGCCTGACTTAATTACTGTTATATCTGAATGGATATAACATGCACCATACCAGCGTCTTCCTTACTGTTGTGTTGACACAACAGTGATTGGATGATTCTAGAAGAAGTAACAAGGGTGGAAAAGACCCTAAAATGAAGTTAATTACTTCCTTCAAATTTGTTTTGTGGATTCCCTTCAATAGTCTAATTTGAATTCTTCAAATTAAAATTGTGACCTTCTTCAAGTTAAAATTGAGTGATAACTCTAGTCTTGATTCCATAGAAATACCTAGGAATCTATGCATTATGACTGACTGTTTCTAGTTGTTGAAATGAAATATTGTACTGTAACCATCCCAGTGAGATTGCTGTATTTTTTGCATTTCAGTTGAGTGCATGACATGCAATGGAGAAGGCTACAGAGGCCCAATGGATCATACTGAAACAGGCAAGGAATGTCAACGTTGGGACCTTCAAAGACCACACAGACATCCTTTTCGCCCAGAGAAGTAAAAACGCCAGTTCTTTTGCATTTCTATAAATCTGTGAAACAGAGTGGCATTTGAGTTTTACACTGATAGCACCTATGGACTGTAGGAAATTAAAGCATTAGAGTATCTCATGAGCATCTGGGCAAGTTCGTCTTTATCATTTATTTAGCTAAACAAAGCTGTATAGATTGATACCATTCCTACACTACTTACACCCCATCTTTCAAATGAATTCTTCCCAGAGAAGAAGGAAAAAAGAAAATACTATATATATATACATATATATATATATATATATATATAGAGAGAGAGAGAGAGAGAGAGAGAGAGAGAGTAAACATGAACTGTGAAAGCTGCCAAAATATCATCAGCAGAATCTACCAAGGACACTTACTAGGCATGAATGAAGGTATGTGGAAAATCCCCTGTTAGAAAACTATGGGCCAAATGAACACTGATTGATAAATCCAGTAACTGGGGACCAATGAAAAAGTTATTCAGGTTAGTTGTATGTTTAATGATGGGGCATCTGAGGAAAGCACTTGGTACTTGGGCTTACAGTCCCAAGTCAAGTTTGAAACTTACCTTTCAACTAGACTGAGAAATGGACTTTCACCATGATAACAAATAAAAAGAGGAATTGAACCAGAAATATTATTTTGTAAAGGTCTCTGAAAAGTGTGTTGGGGAGGTGACTGGTAGAGTCCTCATAATCCCCACATACATTTCCATCCATCAAAGACAAGCCAACGCTAATTATTTTATTAACCGATTGATAATCTCATCGCATAAAGTCCATGAAATCTACCGCATGCTGAATCTTGTATGATACCATTTCTCTTAGTGAATTTGCAGCAGTAATCAAGCTCCCTCTTAAAGAAGTTCACAGTTAATATTAACTGTACACCAGAAAGAAATCTCTTTTAAGTTGGCACTCATGAAGTGTCTAATTAAAGGCATGAAGACAAATTATTATTTAGATAGCTGGATTTTAATAAAATAAAGGGAAAGAGAACATTCACAGACAGGTTCAGGAAGAAGAGCTTAAAAATAACTTGAAAGAAGCACTTTATCAGAGATACTGAAATAATTCTCATTATTTATGACCTCAGCCTTTTCACACAAATCTCTATAGAAATACTTCAACTTTCATCTTGTCAAGGGTTGGGATTTCTGCTTATGAAAGTTACAATACGTTCTTGCCAAGTTGTCGAATCAGTATTTATTTATTTATTTGTTCCTTCCCCACCTCCTTCAAAAGCAGAATCAGTATTGATGAATGGCTAAGTGCAGTGTTCTACTGTACATGCCATGAAAATGAATGCCAAAATGAGAGTTAGAGATAGCATGAGAAGACTATAGATTGATAAGGCCATTGGCAATTTCAAACACAGGGGACCATTATATAGTCAGTGCTGGCCCATGGGACTAGAGATAAAGGAATTTGTATCTGACTTTGCACTCTTTGGCAGATAGTTTTTGTGGGCTTGGATTCATCATTCATTCATTTTGTTTTCCAACTGCATTGTGACTTACTTGGAAAACTCTGGCAGTTATGACTTTACAAGGTTGGTAACGTCCTACAGCAAATTTTAAAAGGGTTGCTATGGCTCTTGCATATTTTGCTTCCTTTCCCAACTGGTTTTATTCTTGAACCAGACAGATACTGTTATTTAGATGTGGGCATAAATCTAGCCATGTTCTTCCTCTAATACCCTATGCAACATCATTCTAAGATTATATGGGGTTTCACTGATTGCTTCTTGTAGATTAGACATTATATTCCGTGGTAATATCACCCATGTCTTACCTTTGATGCAAATAACCATGGAGTTGGTTCGGCGGGTGATAGATCAAGTGGCTTATGTTGGTTTTATCAGGATCCTTCCAGGTGAAATTCTGGGTGAAATTCATGCATTTATTATTGAGGATCTGTGGGTCTTTCTCAAAGAACAGATTTTCTCATCTGTGAACTGCGGTATTTTATTTCCAAGAAAGGTTTCATTTTAATGCATATTAAGGCTGGTATAACAGCTAATTCTGTTTGTCTAAATGTACTAAATATAGGTGCCATGTAGAAACATGACTGATTTTTTCCTTACTTCCCATTAAACTTAGGGCAAGATCATTGTTTTCATAACCTGCCTTCATTCAGACTAGGAAAAACTTTTGCCAAAATTCTCATGGATGCTGTGTTCTCTTTCTCAAAAGAGTGGTGTTCTTACACATATTTAGCTATGAGGTAACAAAGCAAGGTGTACAAATGACCCATCTTTCCTTATACAACCATCTCTCATTGCTTCCCACATTACCATTAAATCCATGACATTGGGGAGCCTGGAAAATGTGCAATTAAAAAACCACAGCTCCTGTAAGGACTTCCTTGGCCAGCTCCAACAACAAAGTCAGGTCAAAAACACTGTCAAGAGAAATTTTAGATAAATTCTCAAGCTCCCCCTGAATAAAGTAGAAAAACAGAACCCTTTTTTTCCCCAGAGGAAAGAAACTTTCAGACATTGGCAAGGCATAACCAATGAAATAATTCATGACAAGCTACAAGCATTCTTTGATTGTTGAACTGAAACTGGGATATGTCTAACAACATGCTTCAGAGGGCAATTTTTTCCTTTCTTACATACTGTGAAAATGAATAAATGAGTTTGGACAGGTCACCAGCAAGCAAGATCCAGTGTGGTGTAGTGGTTAAGGTGTTGGATTGGGATTTGGGAAATCCAGGTTCTAGCCTACCCCCAACAATGAAAACTCAGCAAGTGATTTGGGGATAGTCCCTCTCTCACAGACTGACCCACCATAAAGGGTTATTATTGTGAGGAAAAATTGGAGGAGGTTTTACCACTCCTGATTGTCTCTTGGCAGTTCATCTCTGAAAATGCATTTTCTGGATAAACATTTTTTTAAAAAATGTTCTGAATCCTAATAATTCATGCAGATTGTAGAACATTTATTTTAAATTCTTGTATTGGTGGATTATAACTTGGGCTGACCTCAGCAGTGTACATTTTACATTTCATTCCCCAAAGGAGTGTCAGTTATGCTTGGGTGACTATCCTATTGCAGTGACTACCTGGATAGCAGCTTTAGTAATATAAGAAGGAGGAGTCCTTAGATTAATTACTCTGTCTGGAATCTAGGAATCATGGGAACCAAAGAAGAGCATTAAATCTATTCAATTTTATATATATATATATATATATATATATATATATATATATATATAATCAATTTATATTTTTATAAATGTAATAATTTTTTTTAAAAAAATCTATTCAACTTTAACACAAATGTAAGTTGAAAGAAGAGGATGGGGAAGCATAAAAATAGAAGGTTAAAACAACTGTTTATCTTGTGTTTTGCATACACTGAAGATGAATGCATTTCACAAAGACCTCAACCATCTTCATTGGTAGCAGGACCCTGAAAATATATGTACTTGGTGGTTGAGTCCATAGACATCTGATGGAAGCCATGATGATGTCACACATAATGTAACAGATGCAAATTACATAATGTGATGATGTCATAACATGCATGATATCATTTGCCCCTTGATTTTCCTATGATGCCCATGGTTGAATCCTACTGAGATCAGTGAGGATCACGGTTCTGCATAAGTACAGGATTAAAAATTTGAATATCTTAATTAGGTAGGTATAACAGTCACTAAGGAAAGGAATAATTGAGACATATAGATAGTTGTTTCTGACCATGTTGGTTCTCATGTAAGGAATTATTTAAGTTTGGAAATTAGCATGAGTCAATATTTCCTTAAATGATAAATGAAGAGTAGGGAATATGACAAGAAACACAGAATGATGGTCAACCTTGAGATCTGTCATCACATAGAGAGATTAGGCCACAGACTGAAATGTCAGTAAAATATATGTATGAAAATATGAAAAGGTGGCTATGTCCAGCCCATTATATATTTTAGGACCAGCTTTCTATAAATATAAGTTGGCAATCAAATTTAATGCTGGGCATTGCTTGTATTTCACAGTAATCTTTACTCTGCATAGATGTTTCCGTCTGGCATGTTTACTTGGAAGGAAGTTACCTTGGGACTGACTTTTCCAAGTAAAAATGTGCAGGATATAGCTGATGGGCTATAATCCTGATTTGGAACAGATTTAATAAAAGCCTGCATTATTGAAAGTTAGACTGTTTTAAATTGATATTTTTCTATGGGTCAGCAACATTGAGCAACCCTGGAGCACAGCTGCTTTGGTTGCTTAAAAGTTCTGGGACAAAAGTATTGTGTCAGAGGAGGTCCTGATCATGTCTTCCTAGCCTGGTTACAAGGGATGAAACATGCTGAGTCTCACCTCTAAGGGAGCAGTATTCTACAGTGTTCAAACAAGTTTTAGGAAGAGATTTTTTTTAGACCCTTGAGGATAAAAGAATCTTCTTCGGTAGGCAACTGTAAATCAAGTTTTGATCCTCCTGTGAGGACCACATCTGTGGAAGTTCCCAAAGGCCTCTAGGTCAAAGGTAGTTGTTATGTGCCTTCCTTTAAAACCAATTTAACCTTCACCTGCCAGCAGACCATAAGTAATAAATGTAAAACAAACAAACAATTAGTTCTAAATGAATAATGAAATGCTATTCATACAAGAAGCTCTCTGTTGTCTTGTAACTCCACCACCTCTTGATTTTCTTCATGAATAACTAGGAAAAGGGTATTGAAGTAATTATAAGCAGGGGGAAAAAAAACCTGACAAGATAAAGGAGGGCAAAGGGAAATTTAATTTCTTCTTGACTTTTCCCTCACAGTGCTGGAAATGAGGGCATGGCCTCTAAATACGCTGGCTTCTAAAAATAGAATGGAGTTTGTTGAAAATAGCTTTTAGTTTGAACCCAGGGCTGTTGAACTAAAGAATCCATTTGCTTAATGAGTCTACCATGCCAGGAAATGTTTACATTGTCCACACTTAATTGGGCCATCCAGAGGAAGCAAATTAAGGCTATTGTGTCAGACTGGACACTAATGGGGGGAAATTACCCAATTAGCAGATTGACCCTGTTGGATGTTCTACATCATATCAAAATGGGTTTTTGTCAAGATATTGTTTCTGCTGAGGGCTCTCTTGATGGCTATATTCTTCCTATCTCTGTAGGCATTCAGTAGCTTATGCATTTGGACTTTTCTTTAGGCTGGAGGTCACTGGGAATGTATCTTGCATAGCTTGGCTTCTCTTGGCAGCTGACTCAGTTAATGTGCATGTTGGTGTGGCTTGCAGATACCCTGACAAAGGCTTTGATGATAACTACTGCCGCAATCCAGATGGTAAACCGAGGCCATGGTGTTACACTCTTGACCCAAACACCCCCTGGGAGTTTTGCTCAATTAAAACATGTGGTGAGTTTAACATTGGATGCTTTCTTGAAACATCTTTTTCTCTTCCACAGCCTAGATTTCAATAATCTCATTGTAATCATGATTGTGCTGTATTGCACGATAACCCAGGTTTATTTTATAAAGTCTTGTCTCCTATTATTGTCAGTATTTTCACACTTGACACTTATGATACATACATAAAGTAGTCCATACCCAATTCTTGGGGAATCTCTGTCGCCAGCTCCTTCCATGTGGTCGCAAAGCTATCCAGTCCCACCACCAATGCTCATATATTTAGCATCTTCAGGATAAAGAGTAGATAGGCTTAGCCTTTCTGAGAACAGGAACCCCAAAACACAAGGCTGGTGCTTCATGGAAATCTGCCTGTGAAGAGCTTTGACCTTTCCTTTGCAGATAAGATGGGCTGTTGGGCCATGCCAAGCACTGCTCTACTTCCCAAGAAGCACATGAAGATCCCTTTGCCCATATTATATGGGAAAGGGAATTCTGTCTCTCATTATTTAAGAGTCATGGCTCACTGCTCTTCAAATTCCATCTGCTTGCTTTTGATCTGGAACATACTCCAGACTGCACTTCCAATACACTTCAGGCACCAGACAGTCTTTAAAAGCTTTCCCTAAAGCCCTCTGTTGTAGGAGGGGTTTATAACAAAGGTTGAATTGTTTCCAATCTTCTGAAAAATAAAAAAAAATCCTCATGGTTCTCAGGTATTCTGACATTCTTGAAAAAGAGAAAACTAGTATGCTAGACCACTGATTCAGCTGTAAGTGAATATAATGGCTTTGCATCTGTCTAGCAAATGCTGAATTTTCCCATGCAGTCTATGCAATGCATATGAGTCAGTCTATCAACATGTTATTGAAGTAGCAAAAATCTGAGACACAATTGTTACATGCCTTGTCTAACAGGTGTTATTTTTATGTTAGCTGTTAACATGTAAACCAAAGTTGGAAGGCTTCTCTTGAGAATACCAACATCTGGTGCATTTATGGATGTCTGGATATTATGCACCTCAGTGTTTAACTTATAAATGAAACTGATGAAACTAAGAGACTTTTTTTTAACACAATACATATGAAAGATTTTGAGCGTGTGTTTCCCTACTGTGATCCTGAAATTCTATGCATTTTTTTAATGTTATTTCCTTATACTTTATGTCTACAATAATGAACAACCTGCATTGTAAATAAATCTTTTCGTATGATATGCTATTGGGCTTATGAAGAATGTGTTAATATTCAGTATTTTAGCAATGAATTCTAAAGATAGTTATTATTATGTTTTTATAGACTTTTATATTTTCTTACATTTTCTTATTTTATTAGCTGCCAAGAGTCCTGTGACTGAGGTGGCATACAAATTAGATAGCTAGATAGATAGACAGACGGACAGACAGACCGATGCTATTGCAATCAGAACTCATTCATGAATTCTTTAGTCAAATAGATGGAAGTCTTCTGTCTGTCTATCAGCTGTGAAGTTGGAGATGAAAGTCTGTCTGTCTGTCTATCAGCTCCAAATGTGAAGTTGGAGAGGAACAACAGTTGCTATTCCATTTTTTTCTGTGACTTTCATATCCAGAATAGAAAAAATGAGTTCATGTGATTGGAATTGTCCAATTCCTGTTCATTTTACTTCACTTACCCCTAGAGTTTCTGTTCAGGTCCATTGTAGGAGAAAAGCCACTTTAGTCTATGGTTGCAAAACATCAGGATTCTGGTAGCACCTTTTCCGACTAACAAGCTTTATTAAAAGGCAGAATCTGTCATAAGCTGCAGCTCACTTTGTCAGATGCATAGAATGGCTAGACTGGTGTAGAATTTAAATTGGAGTATGGGACGCGGTGGCGCTGCGGGTTAAACCGCTGAGCTGCCGATCGGAAGGTCGGCGGTTCGAAACCGCGCGGCGGGGTGAGCTCCCGTTGCTAGTCCCAGCTCCTGCACACCAAGCAGTTCGAAAACATGCAAATGTGAGTAGATTAATTGGTACCGCTTCGGCGGGAAGGTAACGGCGTTCCGTGCAGTCATGCTGGCCACATGACCCGGAAGTGTCTATGACAACGCCGGCTCCAAGGCTTTGAAACGGAGATGAGCACCGCCCCCTAGAGTCGGACTCGACTGGACTTTACGTCAAGGGAAACCTTTACCTTTACCTTTATGGGGGGAAAATGAGGGGAAGGGAGCAAGAGGTTGCTGCACTTGCATATATCAGAAGGTTTCAGGCCATCTCAGAAGGTCTCAACAAATCCAATGGGCTTTTAGCACATTACAGTTGGTAACTGATAAGGTAGTAGTGATCTGTCTCAGATGTAACCTGCATAAACACCTTTTCTTCCCTTCCTTTCCCCCCATCACAACCCAATTGAAATCCTGTACCAGTCTAGCCACTCTATGCATCTGGTGCAGCTCACGGAAACTTATGCTTTTCAATAAAACAAGTTAGAAAAGGTGCCACCAGACTCTTGATTTTTTTATTCTAGTCCATGTTATTTCTGCTTTAACAATATCCAAGTTTTCTTAGTTGATACTGTGGATGTTCCATGTTACCATCCTAAGGGTTTTCAATAAGCTTCAAACATTTCTTCTAGCCACATCAGACTGCCTAGACTTAGAGCTCTTTGCTCTTCCTCAGTGGCCATATTTTGTCAGCTTGACATTTGTTCTTATATAGCTTCTTTCTATGAGTTTTCTTGGCATATGTGAAGAAGTAGCTTGCCATTGCTTTCTTCTTCCAGTGCCTCAACCAATAGAGTTGCTGCAACCTTGTCTGTGGCTGCCTAGTCATAAGTCCTTCTAATGAATTTCATCTTGGGTCTATGGCAGTACTGATTGTACCTCTGCCTGCTGCTGGGGAGATGGACTTTTAAGGCAGCCCATACTCACATGTCACCAAAGCATCTTTAGATTTCTGTGGTATGTTGTAGAACTGCTTCTTTCCAGAGTTCATCCCATCCTGCTTACATTTCTGCTTATGGTCTGCTTCTTCTTCAGGTATATCCTAATTATATTGCAGCTAACCTGCATATCTGCAGGTTGTCCCACTATCTGCCACCCATGGACACATCCCAGTTCCTCAATCTAATCTGAGGAATGGGTTTGTCTGTAGGGAGGTGTGTGTGTGTGTGTATTCTATTTATGGCTTGGCACCAACTTATCTACAGGAATGCATCTTCTTTGGAGAAGCAACTGGTTGTCCCCATTTTCAGGAGGTTATGGGGGGCAGGAACAAAGCCTGGAAATGCTGTGGTTTTGTTTTTGTTTTTGTTTTTGTTTTTGTTTTTGTTTTTGCTTTTGTTTTTGTTTTTGTTTTGTGATGGGCCCAGCCTGCTCTCTGGAATGGCCTCCCAATGGAGGTTAGTTTGTCTTTAACATTATCTACCCTCTAGAAAAAAGATGAAAACAGATCTTTTCCAGAGGATGTGACACCAGGTGTTATATTGTTTGGGGGTTTCAATATATTTATTTTATATATTCTTTTGGTATTGTTATGCTTTGATTAATAAATAAATGTTCATTACCTGCTCAGAAGTCCCCAGATGTTGAGTTAGGTGTTCAGTCTCAAAACAGATGTTGAGTCTTTGTTTTTGTCAAACTTTAGCAAGAACAACTTAAGATTGTTAGGATATGGCACTTGCTAAATCACATGGACGCTTGCAGAATTGAACCTTGGTTCTAAGTCTTGCTAGTTATTATTAAAATGATTCAGAGAAGGTTTTAAATTGAGAAAATGAACCCTCCAGATAACCAACAGAGACATGGAATATGTTAGAAATCCAGCAGCAGAAACAGTTAAAAAAGAGCAGGGAGTTTCAGTAGAAGGAAGCAGAGTAAATCATCCAGGACTGTTAACTGAAATGTCATCAGGAAGCAAATGTGATAGACAGGAACATCCACCAGGGGAGTCAAAAAAGTCAAAATGGAGTCCTGTCCCATACATGAGAAAAAGGGTAGGGCTATAATTGCAGGCTTTCTGAAGAAATTTTGGGATACTTTACATCTCTGTGCAAAGTTCAGTTTTGGATTCTGTTAAATAATAAGCAGTTGATTAATGAAAGAAGTTGCTTAAAAATCAAAACTTATATGCAAACTTTCCATCAGTGTGGCAGCATTAACAATAATCTATGAGTGAAAGATAAGAGGGGAAAAAAAGAAGAGATGTATACAACTCCAGAAGACGGATCTGACCTTAAAGTATGTCGATCTTGTAAACTCTTGAGAATCTAGGTGGAATTATTTTTATCCTTCCTGTTCCAGAATGAGTTGGGAATTGAAAAGCTTTAGGTACGCATGCCATTCTTTACCATTAACTCTCCTTAGGAAATTAGGCTGAACAATCTTGGCAGGAAATTATGCAAAAACCACTGTGATAAAGCATTTATATGCATTTGGGGAAACATAAACTTGAGCCTCAGGAAAGCATCAATATACTGCAAAGTGTCTTGATACATGTGAACGAAGCTGATGCAGTTCCTTAAAATAGCAACAGGAATATGTAATACTTCCCTGCAGCAAGATTTGGTTTTTCCTGATTTTGTTTTTCAGTTGATGGCTACTCCTTCTATATCACCACATAAACACTCATGTAACTAATTGAAAAAAAAAAATGTCAGGGTGTGCGTGTGGGTGTGCAAGTTCCACCATTTTTGTCAGAATCACACACAAGTTCCACTCATTTCATACCAGTGTGCAATGTGATTACAATAAGTAGCTGTAAAGTAATGTTAGATTGCAGATTCCTCCCATCAACAACCTGAGAATCCAACTTTGTACCAGGTTTTCTATACTTTTCTTACATTCAACTACTACATTGTTCTTATATATTATTAAGATTGTTCTGATATTGGGTTCCATAAACATTTTTAATGATCAGTGATGTTTCAGTGGTGAAAAACAGCAGCTAATGCCTTCCTTCATGAATGCCTCACTTTCTAACTCCCATTTTCAAGGATCCTGTCATAAATGCTCTCCAAGACTAACTGCAGCTTGCAGAGATAGCTGCAAAAAGATCTCGAGACCCAGAAATTGGCTGCTTCTCCAAAGATACTGCTCTACAGAGAATTTTTATATCAGATCCTAGAGAAGCATGGCCATTCTTCCATGTGCATAAATATTAGCTTAATCACTCTTTTGGAATATTAATTTAGAGGATTTCTTTTACTAGTTATCTCCATATGACACATCCAGGTGCTGCCATTACCAAAACAGGAATTCAGGACTTTAATTTTTCATGCCAATATATTTCTTTGGACTCAAGGGAGGGAGATAGGCTTAATATGTTTATTTTGTTTTGGACTGAGGTTATGGCAACAAATGTTGCTCCTGAAGAATTCTTTTGCACTGACCAGCAGGCTTCAAGTGCAAATGCTGATCGGTGCTTCCAGTTAAACATTTGGTCCTGGTTATTCTCATTCGTGTTTGTGTGTGTGTGTGTATGTGTGTGTATAAGCGTATGGCATAGCGGTTCGGTGTTCATGCTGCTTTTTCTCGCTGGGAAATCCTTGTGAGGTCCAGCAGCCAGATGTGCAGTCTATTTAGCTATGACAAGTCACGTTGCCTGGGGTGCACCACGAGGAGGTTGGTCTACATTGCACCAAGTTGGTGCATAGATTGTCATAGATGTGAAGCACCCATGTAATTCCAGTAACTTCCTACATTCTGAGGTGGGAGTCATTCATACCAAAAAACACAGACATGATCCTCATAGGAAGTTTAAACAGGGAGTTGAGAACTGGTTTGCTGAGATGCCACATCTCTTTTTTCCTACTTCTGTCCTGTATTCTTTCTGTTCTATGGTGGTGCACAAGGAAGCCTTAAATTATACCAGCCACATCTCATTCACTTAGTTGTCCCTGCCTTTCTGGCTGGGTGGGAGGAAGCTGCTGCTAGTGAAAAGGGAGGGATCCTCACTTGCCTGCCACTTTTAAGTTTCCTCCTAGAGGATTTTTTCACCTAACCCAGCTGAAAATGAGGAGGAGAGCACTGTAGAGGAGACAAGGCCATTATTGCTCAGGGCCTCTTTTGAGAGAGTGGCACCTTCCAGATTGAAGACAACGTGATGTTTTTTCCACCATTGAAGAGAACTATTTATTTATTTATTGGCAGAATTGAAATAAATTGGGTGGCATTGTTGCCTCTTCTGAGGGTATATGTCCTGTCCAGTTTCAGATGACTAGTGTCAAGGGTCTTATGTTGTTCAGCAACAACCAAATTGAATATTGGTATTCTGGTTATTAAAAAATGCTGCCAGAGAAGGGGCCAAAGCAAAATGACAAAGATAAATAGATAGATAGATAGATAGATAGATAGATAGATAGATAGTTCAATTTCAGTCCAGTCTTAGAACTGAACCTATGTGATTAATTATCCATGTTATCCCTAAAGAGCTGAAGCATTTCAGCAGACAATTTTCAACTTAGTTTGATTCATTCATCAATATAGGGTATTGAAATTCTAGGACAGTTTAGTACGGCAGTATTCATTAGGTACAGAGCCTTTAAAAAAAAAAAAAGGATTAGACTAGGGTAGCTAATGTATAGCCCAAGGGATGCAAGTATCCCTGATCTAATTTTTGTGTCTCCTAAGATACTGTCACCAAAATTCAACAGGAAATGATCAAGTCTGACCAGCATGATGCTTTAAAAGAACATGAAATAAGGCTCAAAATAGTTTGATTAAGCCTTCAGTAGATTCAACTGACCTAATTTGAGTAAACACAAAGGACTAAATCTAAACCCAACTTCCTCCCTCCAAAAGAGATTTAGATTAAACTAAATTTGACCCTACTCCTTATGGAGATGTCATCACATCACTATCATTCCTCTTTGCTTAGTCTTCTAAGTCCCCATAATGTTTTTTTTTTAATATGTCCCCAAGCTGCAAAAACACCACCTGTCTCTCTATTAGACAAATGAATCTAGCTTATGTCCATTGTTTATGAGTTATTGTTGGGGAAAGAAAAACTTTAGATCAACATTTGGAAACCTCAAGCCCTCCAAATATATTCAGATGTAAATGCCTATGATTCCCATATTTCCCAAACTTTCTAAAAATTATGGGAGTTAAAATCCTAAATTCCTGGAAGACACAAATTTGGAGGAGGACATTGACCTATATTTTGATTGGCTCCAACAAGATAACTCTTTCTGTTTTTAAGGACTGTCTTCTTCTCTAGGAGATCTCAAATTTATCTCATCAGATTTGCAAGAATGAGGGAAGGTTTTAAAAGGCCTTCTCCTTATACCCAGCTGGCTGTCAGAAAGAAACAACCATTGTCCTGTCTTTTTTTTTTTAGCTCAGAATGTGGTGCACAACTCTGCAGCTGTAACTGAAACAACTCAGTGCATACAAGGACAAGGAGAAGGCTACCGTGGTACTGTGAACACCATCTGGAGTGGGATTCAGTGTCAGCCCTGGAACTCTCAGGTGCCTCACCAACATAACTTCACGCAGGAGAACTTTAAGTGCAAGTGAGTTGCCCATATAAGTAACACAGGTTGAATAAGACTGATTGACCACAATATTGTGGTCAATCATTAAGGTTTCTAATCCAAAGACAGAAGTTAGTGCTATTATGTCTTTTGGAATTCTTTGTCATCTCAGTCCTTCAACCATCTGACACGTAATTTGTGCTGTGGGAAATAAACTCTCTCTTTCTAGGTATTATATCCATTTTGGAAATGATTCGTAGTTGTTTCTCGGGTAGTGTTCTAATTTTATAGATTTGCGAGCAGTCCAATTTGCACTCTTTATGGGTCATTTGGGGTGGGGCAACAATATTGGCAGAAATATGTTATGTTCTTTGTATCCATTGGTGGCAAGCTCCTTGAGCAGATGACTTCTCATAGTATGTCTTGTAAATTGGAATATGGTGGTTATCCATACGTGAACGTATTTGGGCTTCGGACCTATATTCTCACAGTTGACTATAGTTGGGAGAGCTATTTGGCACAGGAGCTATGTGAAGAAACATGGTCTGTCTGATCTTGGACACTAGCACTTTCCTTCTTCTCCATCTTTCTATATTTTGGGAGAAGCTGCAGGTTTGCCTTCCCCCATCACTGGAAGCTTAGTTGTTCTGAAGGAATCTCCATTCTGTCAGAACTATTCACCTGTAGATAAACCGGTTGAAATGGTGCAAGCCCCACCATCAATTCTTCCCCTCCTAATTAGGATTGCTGCTGCTATAGAAGCTCTGGTTGTGTGGAACCATGATCTCCTGCAGCTGTTCATTCTTCACCATTTAAATTGATTGGCTGTTTCTTGTGAAAGGCTTCACTCTCCAGTCTTCAGCATGACATGACAGTGGCCAGAGTCTTGCTTGAGGGTAAGTGGGGCTTAATGCGTTATGGCTTTGTGAAAGTATGCTTGTCTGCAATGTGGGCAGGCACTTTTATTTTTGAGTGCTTTAGTCTTATCAAAAATTCCAATTGTTCACCTAGAAATGCTCCATTTTATATTGAGTTTTACAAAAATAATGGAAAAGATGTGGATTCACTACGGGACCTCTTGTATGAATTCTTTCCTCAGCCCAATCTGTTGTTGTCCCATTTTTTTTAAAAAAAAACTTCTTAGGATCTGGTTCTGTATAGGAAAGAAAAGGGTTAAGGTTGGGGAGTGAATGAACACAGAAAGACAAGTGTGAATGAAGGCACTCATCCCTTCATCCTTTGTGAGCCAGAATTAGAAATATGACATCGTTGTAGCTCCAGATTGGAAATGACAGAGAAGTTCTAGTATTTTTAATTCAAATTTCATGTAATCTGGGAAATGTAGCCAAGAGCTCTAAGCAGGAAGTTATTGTGCTTCTGTTTCTTTTCCAGGATGTACAATGTAACACATTGTGCCATTTGTCTACATCCAAGATGCAGATCTTAGGATATGATTGTCACAATCCAGGTTCTGTTCAAATCTTCTTGTTTTTCCATGGAACATTATGTCCAGGCACTTTTCAGCTACTCCATTTGCAGACCTGGTCACCAATTTTCAGCCAGGCTGAATACAATGGAATTAGTGGTACCAATGCAATAAAAGATGCTATCCTGGATGCTAGGGACATTAATGGATTTTAGGCCTCCCAGAATGCTTTATCAAGGAGAAAGATGTTACTGAGAGCTGGGAATCTCTGTCCATCCTTTGAAATGCAATATTCATCAGCATTTGGAAGGTTAAACACTGCATCTGAAGATGGGCATGGAAACAATTTGCACATCTTGAATTTTGGTGACAAAGAAAGGGAGACAAAGACTTTTTAGTTGGAATTAATTGTAACTGGTATGGAGCCTCTCAAACAAAAATTTTTGGGAACCTGTTGGAAGATCTGCTGCCTGTTTGTAGAGCTCTGTAAGTTTCTAAATAAAAAGAAAGCTACAAATATGGTGTTAAGTCTCCAGTGTGTACTCACTCAAAAAAAAACTAAGCATTTGATTAATAGCTTTCCTTGTTTGTTTTAATTGCTGGTATAGCGATGTACAATTTTTTGTGGGCCTTTTTTGTTTTTGGCACCCTCAATATATTCATTTTAGTTAATTATTTTTATTCATTACAAGTTATTCTCAGCTAAGTGTTGCAACTTTTGTTTCTACCCTTATATATAAGAAGACTAGAGAACTGGTCACAGATAATCTTGTTCCACTGACTTTGTGGCACCTCTGTATTGCCATTGATCCCTGAAAAAATAGCTTGAAGAAAATTTGCAATCATCTTCACTTCTGCCACCTCAGAAATGCTAAGAGCAGGAAGAAGAAAAAAGTGCCCCATCCTGCACCACTGTAGGTCCTACAACAACAATAAAAACTGCTTCATTCCATGCTAAAGGGAAGTAGGAAAAATTACTTGTACCTTCATATATACATTGTTATTTCACATTGCATTTATCTGTATGGCTGACAGCCAAAAAATTCAGCAATTTGTATGGGGAGAGCTGAAAAAACCATCAAACTACCTTTCCCCTTTCAAGACCTTCTCAGCTTGGCTGCAGCCCAGGAACCAGAAAATTGAGTGAAGCAAGAATTTCTGTAAATGGGGAAATGGCCACCCACAAGCTCCATAGAAGTGCAGCATCTCAAAGAATCAACAATAAATCAGCTCATTTGTTGAAAAGAGAGTATATTATGGAACTACAGGTGCATGGAGACAATCGTAGACAGCACAACTATGTTTAGAAGTCTTTTTAAAATTGCTTTTTGTTTGAAATTTTATGCATACAAGAGAATAAAGACAGAAAAATAAATATTCATCAATGGTCTGATTATCAACAAGAAATGGCTGGGCTGCAAGGCTGCTTACATGCACTCAACTATTGTATAGCTTATTCTGGTTGTTGTGGCATCAGTCACAATGCTGCTGAGCTTGGTATGGATAACAGTGTTACAATGCCCTATAACTTGGATCCTTTGACACAACTGCTGTGACATGACACTGGAAAAAAACCTGAACCGTATACATTTTTCCATAAGATGGGAATGAAAGTATGGCATACATTTTCTTTCCAGGTTTTGCTGCATGCATACATTCCATGGGTTCCACCCTGGACCTTTAAAATAGGATGCTTTTTATGGTGATGCTAGTATGTTGTTAATCAAGTATAGCATGGGGATCACATCACACACTCTCCATTTTATAATATGAGATGCTCTAGATTCATGCTTGTGGCATTTATTCATCAGTCTCAATTTTGGCTGAAATAATTTAGAGAGTGTTCTCATGCCCAAAAACTCTTGGGAGGATTCCCCATTGCATCACTGCAGGAGCCAGTCCTGTGTTTATGTTCTGTTGTTCCCATGTATCTCTGGCTGGTACCTGTTGTCTCCCTCCTACTGATAACTTCTTGCACTGCACCAGTGTTAGTGGTAATGGAGCAATATCTTCATGAAGTGCATAAAGATGGACTAATGAAGAAACTCAGCATGAACTTGCATTGTGCACCTTTGTGGTGTTCTTTGCCAACATTTGTTTGAAAAATAGGTAGGTTGTTTTGTGGGATGCTATAATTACAGTAGGTGCTGTAAACTGTCTTTATTTTCCATGAATTGGTTCTCTTTCCAAGTTCCATTTCACTGTTATAAAATTCACCTAAAACTGAAACTCCTACCCACTCGTATGTGGGAAAAAGTCCCACTGAGTATGAATAGTCTTCCTTGTGAAGTAAATCATTGTTGTGGAAGTGTTTTGTCTCCCTCACTTGCCTTGGTAAGAGAGGAATGGCATAGATTTCAAAGCAGAAAGCTACGTGTGTAAGATGATTGATGTCACAGAAAAATGATGCTGCAGGAACAAATGGAAATGGATAGCTTTGAGAATGTTGCTAGTGGTTAGGCTGACCATACGTCCTGTTTTGAACAGGACAGTCCCGTTTTTTTAACATTTCCAGACCATCCTGTTGTTTTAATATAAATGTCCATTTTGTCCCATTTTCTTAAAAACCTTACTTAAAATTTTGAAAGTTCCCGCGAACCTGTCAGAATGCAGTCTGACTTTAAGTGGAAGGAGGGGGAGCTCAGCAGAAATGATGGGAAAAAAGCCGCAGAGCTCATCCTGGTGGGAAACCTAAAAAGAAAAAAAAAACAGGATCAGCTGATAGGCGGTGATCAAAGGGCGAGCTGATTGGCTCCTGCCTTGAAATGGTGGGAAGAAAAGAACGTAAAAGCACAGCCAGAGGAGGAACGCCTTGTCAGGGACAACTGTTCACTAGACTCTCCAGCCCAGCCATGCCTCTCACAAAGGAAGGTATCCGAAGATTCCCAGCCCTAGAAAACCAGAGAAGTCCCTGCCTGCCGATCCAGCCCGTCGCCCAGCCCTGCCCCGTTTTGCCATCCCAATGTCCTGTTTTTGTCTCAAGGAAATATGGTCAGCCTCCTAGTGGTAGAATAGGTAGTATACGTCACTCTAACCAACCCCATGCCCAACAGCTCCAATCTTATCCTGTGAGCATGTTGTAGTCCTCTACTTCTTAAAGTCAATTAGTTGAGAAAGGTTTCCTAGAAATTAAGCTACAAACTGTCTCCAAAGAAACATTTTCCCTTCAAGGGAGAAGGAACCCAGTTTGCTGAACCACAGATGGGCAGTTTTGCTTCATCTATCTAAAGACTTCCTCACACTGAGTTTTATTCCTGGTGTCTCCAGGTTGCTTCCTTGGCAACAATAGGGGAATTGTTTCCTATTGAAACCTACAACCCTGGAAAAATTGTATCCCATTTAAGTATTAAACCTATTCAACCTTGCTTAGCTCTTCAAGATCAGCCCATATTGGCTAGGTGCTGTCATTTAGCAAGACTTTCATTTGTGTACTTATATTTTATTAGGACAAAACCTAGGAGGGCACAATCCTGCATTCATGTATCATACCATATTTCATTTAATGTAGTCATAAGGTCATCATTTTGGCATTGCATTATCCATTTGCCTACTTGCAATTAAAGCCTGATAAAGTTGTGTCTATCATGTCTATTGTTGGGAAAGCAAACAGCACTCTGCTTTCTAGAGCATATGGTTTAAACTTAACATCAAAAACTGCCTTGGTGCTATTGTTGGGTACTTGTTGAAGAATTAACATTCAAAACAGGACAAGTCAATAAGAACATTGATAGAACCATTGTATTTACTATAAACTTTTGTTCTACCGCTCTGGAAGTCTGCTCAGCTGGTTTTGTGAATGAATCCTGAAGGTAGTTTGTGCAACTTTTCAAAATTTAGAATTGTTAAGCATGATTATTAGAAGTACCCAGCACAGGTGGCAACACTTAGTCGACCTTGACTGATCCTAAGAAAGTGAAGCATGGTCAGACCTGGTTAACACTTGAATGAAGGACCACCAGGAAACTTCAGAGTGATAAGTAAGATTGGGAATTTAAAAAAGAAAGAAAGAAAACTGGACGAAGGCAATAGAAAACCACTTCTGTACCTGTTGCCAAGAAAACAGCATAGTCAGCAGGAGTTAAGATTGGTTTAAGGAAGTAAGTCCCACCAAAGGGTGAAGAATTTCTTAGAAACATCTACTTAGAGTCCAGATTTTAGATTGATGACTGCATGCAAGAATAAAATAAGGAGTTAGAGACCTGTGTTCAGATCACAGAATTTGATCCTTTTCTCTGCAGTCCCATAGATGCCTGCTCAGTAAATTCTGTGGTTTTCTGTAGACCTTATTTTCAGATTAAGTGTGTAAAGGAACCAGAGTATTATTGTCTTATTGCAGAGTCTTATTGCAGTCTTCTGGGCTTTTACTCTGAACACTGTCCTACTTCAATCAATCGTGGAGGATTGGAGTGAGTGATTTTCAAGAGTTCAGCCAAATGTGTGTAATGCTTTGCCTGAAAGAAGAGCATGTACAAATCTGACAGTGTTTCTCCTCCTCATAGCAGTTAGCCAAATTTCATAAATTGTACTTATTAGAATGGTTTAGCCTCTATAAATCCTTTCTTCAGAAACCCTTTGAAACCCTGCAAGAAGGAAGGTAGAACCTAGTCCTGTAGCCTTTCTCAGACAATTCACTCTCTTGGAATTCCATAGAACCTCTGAAATATGATTTTGGACTGTATCTTAACAAAAAATAGTATAACTTGACAATCTCACTGTCAATTTCTGTGTCCTTTTGATGATGCAGGGTTTCCCTAGTTGCATTTTAAAAAAAGTCTTAGCCGTTGAAACTAAGAAAATTCAAGCTCAAGTATTCAGTGTATAAAGTGCTGAAAATTGAGGGGACTTAGGACTTCCAGTTCTGTTACCTTATACAATTTCTTTGAAAATGCATATAGGGAAATGTAATGTTGGAAACAGACTCAGACTGGGGCATATTTCCTTTATAGGCAGTTATCAACCATTGTCCTAGATGGTGACAAAACAGTCGTTTGAAATGGAAAGCTCTGCTGAACTCTGTGGGGGAACAGAGAGGAATATTTGCATTTTCCAGAGGTTGATACTTTAATATAAGCAGAGAGTTTGTTTTAAAGAAATTCCCCAGAGATTAGACACTCAGCTGAAATGATTACACGTGTATAAGGTTTCTGGAGGCATTTCTTCTGCACACAGGTTCCAGTTTCCTAATTAAATCCGTGATAAAACTGGGGGGGAGAGGGGGGCGGCACTGATTATATAGCACGGAGATCCATCCAGAAGAATAGGTAGGAACTTATTGTGTTAGGGTAAACCTGAAACAGGAGTTAATAATCAGTTTCAGATGTTTTTGAGGTTTGCGTGGAAGGCTTTTCAATAGGTTAAAAAAAAATAGCATAATACACCAATTCTTAAGTTGCTGTTTCTCTAGCCTCTAGCCTCAGTTCATAGTGCTGGTTACCTTTAAAACATATACAGGACCGCACTGGGATGTATCAGGCAACGCCATGCAGAATAGGATTTGCTGGTCTGTCTGGATAGCTGGAGAGGGTACTTGTGAAGTTTGGGGGACAAAGTAACAAGTCATTTCTATGGTGGCCATCTCAGAGTATGGATGATCCCACCCATACCTGCATTTCACAAATAGGTTAAAATCATCTTACCTGAGCACCTTTTGGTCCTTAGTCGTTCACGGTGTCTTGCTATGTGACGTATTTCCCTTTTTTTATTTGGTTTCTCTATTATATCTTTCATCTTCATCCATTTGGATTGAGGTAGGATAGAGATCTTGGAAAGGAAGAGATAAAATGTCCTGTCCCAGTGCCTGTAGGCTGTAAGGGCCTGGATGGGGTGCAGTGGGCTTTGACTCATCCCAAGCAAGACTGAGTGGCTTTGGGTTTGTGGGACTCCTGGTACCAAGGTTTTTCCATCTTTCGTCCTGGATGGGGTGGGACTGCCCCAGACAGACCCGGTGCGCAAACTGGGGGTCCTTGTAGACTCATGGATCCTGCTGGAAGAGCAGGTGGCAGCTGTGGCTAGGAGGGCCTTTGCACACCTTCAGGTTGTGCGCCAGTTGCGTCCATTCCTGGAGTGAGATGCTCTGCTCACAGTCACTCATGCCTTCGTGACCTCCCATCTGGATTACTGCAATGCGCTCTACATGGGGCTGCCCTTGAAGAGCGTTTGGAAGCTTTGGCTGGTGCAGAATGTGGCTGCATGGGCAGTAAACAGAGTCAGATATTTGACACATGTAACCCCTCTGCTATGTGAGCTGCGTTGGTTGCCGGTGTGCTTCTGGGTGCAAGTCAAGGTGCTGGTTGTCACCTTTAAAGCCCTTCATGGCTTGGGACTGGGTGACCTAAGGGACTGTCTTCTCCCAGTTGTTTCTACCTGTCCAATTCAATCTAGTAGGTTGAGTATGCTGTGGGTCCTGTCAGCCAAGGAATGTCGGTTGGCGGGAACTAGAAGGCGTGCCTTCTCTTCTATAGCGCCTGCCCTCAGGAACATCCTCCCTCCAGAAATTAGGATGTCCCTGACCCTGTTGGCCTTTCATAAGGCTGTGAAGACCTGGTTATGTGCCTGGGTCTGGGGCCCCGAATGTGCAAATGGCCCATATCTTGGTTATATTAACATCCATGCACTGCTTATTTGATGGCCATGTATATTTATTCTGTAATTTAATTCTTTTAATTGAAAATGTTATACTTGTTTATAGTTTTGATTGTTGTAAGCTGCTCTGAGTCACTTGCTGAGAAGGGCGGCTATGGAAATCGAATCAATCAATAAATAAATCTCGGGCAGCACTGGTTTCACAGTTTCTGGATACGGACGTGTGGAATGGGAACATTTCTGTTGGTGATGCAGAAGCCTATATTGCTATGCATTCAAATAATTTTACTAGCTGTCTAGCATTTGGAATTTCCTGTTTTACAAAAATGTGTGTCCACACTTGCTATTGTTGTTTTAACACATTCATTTTTCTGCAGTACAGTTAGTGGCATAGTTATTAAGTAACTTTTCTTGCTTATGTGGGGGAAACCCAGCAGTTTGCCAGACATATGTTACCACATTTATCATCTTCATTCTTCTTCTTATTTTTTGCAGGGATTTGAGAGAGAACTATTGCCGAAACCCAGACGGAGCTGAGGTGCCCTGGTGTTTTACAACCAACCCAAACATTAGGATTGGGGATTGTTCCCAAATACCAAAATGCAATGCGTCCACTGAGCAAGGTAACACCCACTCCACAGATAAGAATACTTTAAAATAATATACTGAGAATTATTATAATCTCTCCCAAAGTGATCCTTGAGACTTGGAGTAGGATAGGGATCTTGCGATGTATGACGGCTGTAGGAAAAATGAATATAATGTTGTAGTTAAGCTGAAGCTTCCACAAAACCCTTTGTCATTATGACAATTAGTTGTTTCTTTGTAGTTACTTCATTACTGTTTTCCTGAACAGTATTTTATATAGACCTCATGCAGTCCAAACTCTATAGTACCCAAATCCTGGACTGTTCCCTCATATACACAAGCAATGGGCATATTTGCATACTTGAAATTTTAGGGTACTGTATCAACATATCATGTTATACTTAAAATACACATCCCCTTGACTCGATGTTCCTGATGGAGTGTGCCAATAGCATCTGGATGACCCATGCTAAGTAGGTTTGGGCTTGGGCTGTTTGGAAGGCTAGACTGGGAAGTCAAAAAAGACTTCAGTTTGGCTGCCAAGAAAACTACATGGCCATGAAGACTCTAAGAGTCAAGTGTGACTCAAAGCATGACTTTACATTTTTGTATTACGCTGAACTGCTTGTAATGATGATGTTGCATAATACATTCATCAGCATTGCAAAGCTGTCACATGTTATTTGATTAGTCATCCATCTTAAAACAGACCATAATGTGTTACGTTGTGATGATGGAAAGATTTTGTGCCCAGCACCTTGCTTAGCCATTGCCTGATCATGGGGATTAGCATTCACATGTCTTTTCCTACCTCTGCTTCTTAGCCTCTGTTTTATAGAATAAAATTCTATAGGGCAGGGTGTGCAAAAGATGCATGAACTGGTAAGACCCAGGAATATTTTGTACCTGACTGATGTGCTTCTGACTCCCAATAGCTTAATAATAGTAGGCAACAAAATGGCTTTTCTTTCTATTAAGCATTTTTCTCTTGGCTTCGGTGTTCCTCAACTTGCTGAATATGAACTGGTTGCCTTTAGCAAAGTCTGTGGTCTATACAGCTCTGCTGGATAATTTTAGAGATTGGTATTAGATGTAGAATGAGAGGGATAAATGCACACTTCTTCAGGGGGTTAGCAAATGGTTCAGTAGATACTGTAAATAGCTCTGGCTCATCAATAGGTGGCAACACTAACATGATCTGGGCTTAGCTGTTGTCAGAAAGCTACCAAGGTTGGACTTTCGTGGGAGACCTTCATGAACTCCTATGGCTGTAGGCTACCCTGGGAAATTTAGTGTGTGTGTATGTGGCTCTATATGTCTCTATATTTATATCTAAATATTATGGAAGGAGGAAATACAATCCATTTGACAAGCAAATTACATGGCCAACAGCAATTGAGTGGCACAGAGAGGGAGTGAGACTTTACCTGTAGACCATGGCTGACTGGGGAATTCTGGGAGTTGAAGTCCACCCATCTTAAAGTTGCCAAGGTTGAGAAACACTGCTATAGAGTCTTTACCTTTTGGCTATAGTTGATGACCGCATCTACCCAAACCTTGACTGATCTTGAAAAAGTTAAGCAGGATTGGACCTAGCTACTATTTGGATGGGAGACCACCCAAAAATCCCAGACTACAGTAGTAAATTTTAAAAAAAAGTGAAAGAAGGCATTGGTAAACTACTTCTAGACTAATGCCAATAAAGCTACATAGACCTGCCCATATAGCCACCAAGAGCCAAAGCTGACTCAAGGGATTCTTTACTTTTATCTAGCTGGTGGTCTCTGGGTTTTAGCAAATAAGCAAAGCCGCTCCTACAAACTTAAAAACCATCCATTTCTGCTGCAGCCTGCTGAGAACATCTGGATTTAAACTGCAGTGCTGAGATATCCTGGCAGCTTTCAGATACATTAATGCATTGGCTGACCTTGTTAAGTTCACAGTCAACAAATTACCATTTAAACTAAAACATCTCCCATACATCTGCAGTAGATGGCAAAAGCAAGTTACTTACTTACTCCTGGATTACTTATTTATACCTTGAGACATAGTTACTTAGTTTCAGACCTCTCTTGTATCTATATGGATTTTTATACATTTCTACATATTTCCTATTAAAGTACCCAATCGATCTGTGTTTATGTGTTATATTATCTTGTACAATGTACTCTATATTTTAAACATTTTTAAGCTTCAGTTAACCATGATGTAGAAAGAATTTCTTTACCTCAAATGGTAGTAATGATAATTCAATAGTTTCTCTTAACGACTTTGACATGATTTTTTTTTAAACAAAAACATACAGATTGTTATCGAGGAAATGGGACGAATTATATGGGCAATTTAGCCCAGACACGGTTTGGCTTGACTTGCTCTATGTGGGATAAAAACATTCAAGATTTAAGAAGGTACGTACAAAATTAATTAAAAGAAAAGTTATATTTTCTACCCTAGTCAGGGTGGAATATTGTAACATATCATTCAGATGGCTTCCAGGTTGCAGAGTCTCCAATATTAGCTTTGATTTATTTTCTTTCTTGTTAAGTGGATATATTCCTTTTATGGATGGGATGGTTGTTTCAAGAAAAAAGTGCAGGTTGCATGTCTAAGGAAAAGAGAATTAAGAATTACAATTAAATTCAGTAGTCAACACCAAATTCCCATTTGTGCTTCAGAGGTTTCACTGTTTTTGGAGTACCATCATGCAATCTTATGCAATTATCTAAAAGATTGTTAAAAAAAAAAAAAAAACAGCAACAGCAAATCACATGAGATTTCGGCTCTTTCACCCAGCTCTCAAGAATTCTTTCTCCAAAGCTTGAAACATTGTAGAGTTGTCTCCTAAAATCTTGTGAGATTTAACATACCTAACATCTAACTGAGGGCTTCTAGAGGTATTGTGAGAACCTTAGAATCCATGATGCTGCATTTCCTCTTTCATGTGGGATTTCATATGTGAATCTTTTTACCAAGGCTTTTTATCTTATCTGGCTCATTTATTACAGTAGCATTTCAGCACTTCTCCAAGGAAACTACAGCAGACTAGATGCCTATATCGTATTTTATCATTCTTCTATGATAGGCCAAGGTTAAGAGATGGTGACTGGTCCAAGTTTCTTTCAGAATTAAGCTTCATTTGAATCCTGGTCTCTCTGAATCAAGTGCAATAGTCTTCTACAGTGTGGTTGGGACAAAACTAATTATTGCTTGAAGCAATGATCAACAGTCTGCCAACCCTTACACAAATACACTTTTGAATACACAATGTTCTTTGGTGGCTTACATACTCCAGTTCACTTATGAACACTGATTCACAACTCATTCAGCCCACTCAGACCAAGGCATACTCACTTCTGAGACACATGTACATACATGCATTTTTTTTCCCACCGCAACATCTTGGCCTTGAATTTGAGAAATGGCTTCATGAATGGGGTCTCCCACACATTACTCCAAATCATTTACTGGTTCTTCTGCATGTTTATTTGGTAGACATACTGAAATTTAATGTGGCTTGTACTTGGAAAGGATTTCAATATTTATTTTTTCCATCTCAAAGAGCACGCAATGCCTTTTTAATGTGTGTGCATCTGCATTTCAACAGATTTTTTTAAAGTCATGGTTATATAACAAGTGGCATGTTTTGTCATTCATAATTTCTAATTGTGCTGTCCAATTTTCCTGTAACATTCTTCTAGCTTCTCTGGTTCTTGGGTTTACGAACAGCTTTCATCATTTTTTTATTATTATTTAACATTGTCCCAAATGCCAGCAAGGTTCAACTTATTCATTTCATTTAATAACTACATTATTAATTAGATAACATATATACTTCTGAAAAACTGGTGGCATTAGGATTGTGTCTTTTTTTCCTTCTAGGCATCTCCCTATATATAGAGACCCAGATATAAGCAAGCTGAAGAAAAATTACTGTCGCAATCCTGATGATGATGCTCATGGCCCTTGGTGTTATACTAGTAATCCTCAGGTCCCTTGGGACTATTGTCGTATATCTAGATGTATGTATCTGGGTCACTCCAAAATAGCTGGCATTGCCTAATGACAATACAAGGCATATACATGGGTGTCCATTGATGGAAGGAATTATTTATTGTGCTTGTCAGTGCCATCAAACAAGGGCTATGTCTTATGGCAACGGTGAAAATATATCAGTGGGGCATTTGCTTTATGACACCACGATGTGGGTGTGGTTATTCTGGCATCATTGCAGTTTGCAGTAGCACTTGACATATATACTATTGTTCTTCCAATGAAAAATGTTGTAGAGATGCTTTTTTTCCCCCCAGTTTTTAAAACCTTCACATTCTGAGATTCTCCAAGGAGGAGAACCAGTTTAGCAACTAATAATTTTCTTGGGTAATCTTCAGGATTGGCAATATGGAATGAAGGTTCCTGTTAAACTTGCTAATCTGAAAAGAAGAAATGAAAGCCAATAAGAACTTTCTGTGATCATTTAAGAGATTTCTATTAGTTGCAGTTACAGCATACAGGATCCAATGAAATACAACCTGGGCTAGATTTGCACAATGTGTGGTCACTTTTTAAGCCTTCTGTTGTGTTTTAGCCAGAGCTTTTTCCAAAAATAAGGAGAGGGAAATGGATACTTCAGTCCTGAGAGGGATGAAGGAGGAGAAGAAGGCTTGAAGGGGACTTTGGTATAATGGTTAGTTCACAGGCTGATATTCAGAAGATTGTTGGTAAGCAGACAGCTGCAAGGTTCTTCACTATCTGCCAACAGGTCTACTTCCTGGCCACTTCATAAGAAAGCTGTTAAGAAGAAATGGAATAATTGTTTGCCCTGAGATATTTCAGGGTATCAACTAATTCAATATGAGTAATAATTCAGTTGCTGTTACCATTGCCAGCTACCTCAAATTGAAAGTAACTCTTCCAAAGTAAGAATTGCACAGAGCTTTCATTAACAAGAATTATTAAGCTGAGAAGAATAGGGGTACAGGAATTGCAGCAACTGAATTTTTACTCATACAGAACTAATTTATCCCCTGAAATATCTTAGAGCAGAGACTTTCTCTGGTTCTTCTTAGTAGCTTTCTGCGGATTGGTGAGGTGGTGGACCTCTTGGGAGAATTTTGTAGCTATTTGCCCAACCGTTTCTGGAATAATTTATCAGCTTTTAATACAGATTTGTATAGGTGCAAGCGTGTGGCTTAGTTCTTCCTTATTACTCCCTTGGCATTAGGTCTATCCTGTTTTAACTCTTGTCAATTTCACTCCTCAAGGAAGTAGTTTTCTTTTAAAGAAATTAAAGAAAATGAACAGCAAGTAAATGAGTATGAACAGTTCCTTTGGTTTACTTTAAATAAGAAGAAAACGTTTTGTAACGTATTCCAAAAAGTGTTATATGCCCTGATGGAATAGAAATATGTATATTACTCACCATGATCATTTTCCAAATCTGCTTTGAATATTATTCAATAATTACACCAAAATATTCAGTAATTCTTGGGGGTTCATTTATGTACTTCTGGGATAATTTTGAGGCATTGTGAAATCCAGCAGAATATGTTTCTCTACAAATGATGGCAAAATTCAAAATGCAAATAAATATTGTACGAACCCCCCAAAATAAAAAAACAAAACAAAAACAAAAACAAACAAACCCCCCCCCCCCCCGCAGAGCAACTCAAACACTATCATTCCACTTCAGAAGTACAGAGTGAAAAAAATTGTTTCTTTAGTCTGAGCAAAATACCTTTCTGCACAGGAATATCACGGAATATCTCTCAAGGTGTGCATCTTAGAAAGTGTGGAAATAGATACAGACCCCACATTGATCAGTGTAAAAATGCAGTTCTGCTCTAGAAAATTTAAAATATTGACTGATCCTGTGGAGTGCGAAATTCTTGCAGAACTTTTAGCTAAAATTTTCAAAGGAAATGAGATGAAGAAATGACAATGAGGACAGATGGTTGCAAAATTGCCTGGGAATTTAAGAGTCTGATTTGAAAGTAGCAAGGGACTTCTGCAACAATCACAACAATGGCAGTGTCATTTGAAAGTAGTTTTGGCACTGATGAAACATTACACTAAAGCATTGTGAAGGGGATTTTTTTTTTCCTCCTGCCATGCAGATATTTCTTTACTCACAAGTCTACCATAATTGCTTTTTTGAACATCAATTTCCGGGGTATTTCAGGAAAAATGTCAGTCAGATAGAGGGACATTCCCTGGCTGCAATTTGAAACACACACAGAGAGTGTCACTTCTAAAAGGGTAATAAAAATCAGTGTTACGCTAACTACAATAATATGGTTCTTCCACTTGAAGGTAGTACATGAATTTGAATTGTATTTTTTGACAATATAAATCAGATTATTCTTTTTAGGAAACACATGAAAATATTTATGAAGGAAGGAATTCTTGAACGTATGTCACAGACAAGGCAGTAGAGAGATACTGTTTGCATGACATGAAACATTTCCTGCTGTTAAATGAAGTGCCTTTAATAAAGCTATTTATGACGTGATTAAATTTTATTGTCTGTTTAGGTGAAAATGATCCAGTTCCTATTATGAGCAGTTTAGACAGTAAGTAATCAGAAGCTTCCATGATGGGGCAGTCAAGGGGAGGTAAAAGATGACACAAATTATGACATCATCTCACAGATGACACAACTTATTTACTTGTGACTGATATCATGTCTCAAGTATGTAATTCCATCATGATGGGATGATGATGTCATGCTATTTTTTATGACTGGGCTTGGTTTTGGATGTGATCCTAAGTGGTGTTTGTGTAAGTCCAACAAATTAGAAAATATGGAACCCAGCGAATGAATGAGAGGATTCTAACCAAGGCTATCTCACTATTTTCCCAACTCTTTTTTCACTCATACTTAAAATTATATTTTAAGTATAAGCTTTGTGTTGTGGTTGGTTGTCCTTTTCTTATCCCAATAAGAACAGCATGGTGGTGGACACTGTTGATTTAGACAGTTTAATAGAGGAATCACTGGGGTGGTTAAAGGCGTACAGAGTATTTGGGGAAATGCTTTGGTCATTTTTTTTAAAATAAAAAAAAAAACTATTTCTATAAATGGCTGAATATGGTGAGTTTTCATTTGGGGATATTATGTAACCTGATCAATTATAAATATTTCAGTTGCCATCATTCCTTGTGCTTCTACTAAGCAGCTAAGAGTCGTTAATGGAATCCCTACCCAACCAGACAAAGGATGGATGGTTAGTCTGAAAGACAGGTAAGAACCGAGGTATAGTTCTCTTCCCTGTGCTGATTCCTACCATTGCAATAAAATCAAATTACAAATTCCTACATCAGATGATTTTTGAGAGCCAGGAATTCTAGTTATGGATTGCATAGCCGTTAAAGTTCTTTACATTCTTTCTGCAAGAAGCCAATTATCCACTCTTGATTAAGCACCTCACTACACTTCGGATGCTTCTTGAGTGAAAGGATTGGCCAGCTATAAGCTGTTGCCCAGGGGATGTCCAAATGTGTTAACAACACATTCTTCGAGGTGGCCTCTGCCCTTTGTGACTGTGGAGACATGCAGACAACAACACATATGTACACTTGTCCTCTGTGCCCTGAACAGTGCACATTTGAGGACCTCATGACAGCACGACAGAACGCAATTAATGTTGCCAGTTTCTGGGCAAGATCTGTTTAACTTTTATATATTTTAACTTTTATATTGTAAATTTTAAATTCCATGTTTTACAGTATGCCTTATTTTAATTGTGATGCCCCTGACCCAAATAAATAAATAAATAAATAAATAAAATCCACTCTTGATGAGCAACTATTCAAGGGTTGCTTCTCAGGTCTCTGTGTGGACCATTCCAATCATTTCTCAACTACAGCCTTAGGTACTGAATAGCTCTTTCCGTTATTCCAAATCAGCAATACCATCTTAAATTTCAGAGTCATTAAAATTGCCCACTTGGTTAACATCAGATAACCAATCCATGGTTTAAGTTCTTCCAGCCATGTCTGAGCAAAGCCTGCTTCTTTCAATGGCTAAAGCAAAATGTAATACGTACAAATAGTATGATAGATGTGAAGTAGATGTGAAGTGTTTATTAGCCGTTGGGACCCCAAGTAATTCTTCCATGTGTTGGTTTCTCCAGCAGAGGGAGACATTTCTGTGGAGGCTCACTGGTGAAAGAAGATTGGGTCCTGACAGCAAAACAGTGTTTTCTCTCTCGGTATCTATTTCACTTTTTACAAGAGCTTGTAATAGGATCCTGCCTTTCACCATTTGCACTTGGGTAGAAATGCTGAATTTCTGAGATCACAAAAAGGCAGCGGGAGAAAAATGTTAAAATATCCCAATAATGTATCTAACTCTGGAAGATTCAGAGCATTTGAATATAGAGCCAGAAAGTTATTTAAGTTTGTGAATTTTCCTGGAAATGTTCTACATTTCTAGAGGAGTCCATATCTCCTTTTCCTTGGTGAGCCAATACATGACCTAGGAATTGGGCATATTTGTATTCAATAATGGCAGGGTTAAAACTGTTTGTACTAGTGTTGTTATTTCAGTGAGTGTTCAAAGTAAAATCCCAAGGGTTTAGCACATGTTTTCACAGTGTGAACATTGAAATAGTTCCAGTTTCCACTTTTTGAGACGGAAATATGGCAATAACCTCATGGTTTCAGTGATTTATTTTGTTTGGGGAGTGGGGACTGACCCCTACTTTATCTATCTTTGTTTGAATTGAGCAATGGTTATCTAAATATATTATTACAAAGCAAATAAGCAGAGGAAGCAGTCCATGGAGGGGATAATATCTAATCTACCTTCCATCCTGGTTTATTTTTTTATTGACCCATCATCCAATTGCCAATGAAATTTGCTTTCTTTAGGCATAATCTCAAAGACTATCAGGCTTGGCTTGGAATACATAATGTGGAAAGAGCTCATGAAGAGAAGCATAAACAAGTTCTGAATATTTCCCAATTGGTCTATGGCCCTGAAGGATCAGATCTGGTATTGCTAAAACTTTCCAGGTTGGTTGCAGTTATGCTAATATTTTATAGGCTATTCTCTCTTTGCTACTTCCACTGGAGTTAACGGAAGTGTAGAACCATGCTGTTGGTGGGAGCTGGAGGCTTTAAGTCATATGCAATCATCAGGGGTGTTCACCAGGGGTGTCAAAAAAGTCAAATTGTCAGTCATAACTACATAATTGAAGACCTGCCCCTTTGACTTTAGGAACGCTCCTCCACAGATGCCCTGGACATCATAAAGTAATAATGTCCATAGAAGGGATGTAACTGTATTTGGGTCTAATAATTTTCCCTTTGGATTTTTGCTGCAAAGGTTAAAAAAAAAAAGTGCTATCTTCTTCATCTGATTTGAAAAGATACCTTAAATTTACCTATCTATCCTATGAGAATTTCTATCTCTAAAAAAATAAGGTTTTCTTTTTTTCTTTTTTAGGCCAGCAGTAAGCAACAATGCTGTAGCTATTATCCGTCTGCCCATTTCGGGTTGCACCATCCCAGATGGTACCACTTGCAGTGTTTATGGATGGGGACACACAGGAAGTAAGTAATTCAGTTTTTGAATAGGCACATCAGATCCTAGTTTGTATGAGTGTATGTGTGGAGGCATCTATGGGATGGGGGGAGAGTCAAGATGGAGGCTGTACCTGTGCAATCAAAGCCCGCCCCTTTTTTACATATATAATTCAAGCAGCACATATAAAAACGGGTGGGACTTTGTACTGTTGCAGCTGCCATCTTAATCTTTTTTGCCCCCCACCCAGCACAGGACTGCAACTACGGGGGCAAGCTGGACATGTGCCCTGGGCGCTGCACTGGAGGGACGCCAAAATGAGGACTGGGTGTGTGTGTGCCAAAATGGGCTCAGAATCCATGTTTGCCTTGGGTGACACAGACCATAGTTGCAGGCCTGACCCTGCAGATGCTCCTCTACATGTTTGTGTGTGCATTATATGTGCGTAAAAGAAATGCTAGACAGGCTTGTTGTTAATGGCTTGGATGTACAGTAGTTACACTTGATAAAAAGGAAATTAGAAGGTAAATTAGGAAGCTTTTATTTGGGAGACAAATCCAAGGAATTTTGAGAGGCAAAAAAGGATGTTCTGAAGATGATATAAATTACCTTGGGAAATTCCCCCCTCCCCTTGTTAATCTTCCAACGACCTAAGAGACGGCTTTATACATGGACTTCACCAGATGGACAACACCGAAATCAGATTGACTACATCCTTTGCAGCCACAGGTGGCAGACATCTTTACAGTCGGTAAAAACAAGACCTGGAGCTGACTGTAGTTCCGATCACAAACTTCTTATTGCACAATTTAGGATCAGACTAAAGAGATTAGGGAAGACCCACAGATCAGCTAGATATGAGCTCACTAATATTCCTAAGGAATATGCAGTGGAGGTGAAGAATCGATTTAAGGGACTAGATTTAGTAGATAGGGTCCCAGAAGAACTATGGACAGAAGTTTGCAACATTGTTCAGGAGGCGGCAACAAAATACATCCCAAAGAAAGAGAAAACGAAGAAGGCAAAATGGCTGTCTGCTGAGACACTAGAAGTAGCCCAAGAAAGAAGGAAAGCAAAAGGCAACAGTGATAGGGGGAGATATGCCCAATTAAATGCAAAATTCCAGAGGTTAGCCAGAAGAGATAAGGAATTATTTTTAAACAAGCAATGTGCGGAAGTGGAAGAAAACAATAGAATAGGAAGGAAAAGAGACCTCTTCCAGAAAATTAGAAACATCGGAGGTAAATTCCAGGCCAAAATGAGTATGATCAAAAACAAAGATGGCAAGGACCTAACAGAAGAAGAAGAGATCAAGGAAAGGTGGCAAGAATATACAGAAGACCTGTATAGGAAGGATAACAATATCGGGGATAGCTTTGATGGTGTGGTCAGTGAGCTAGAGCCAGACATCCTGAAGAGTGAGGTTGAATGGGCCTTAAGAAGCATCGCTAATAACAAGGCAGCAGGAGACGATGGCATCCCAGCTGAACTGTTCAAAATCTTGCAAGATGATGCTGTCAGGGTAATGCATGCTATATGCCAGCAAATTTGGAAAACACAAGAATGGCCATCAGACTGGAAAAAATCAACTTATATCCCCATACCAAAAAAGGGAAACACTAAAGAATGTTCAAACTATTGAACAGTGGCACTCATTTCACATGCCAGTAAGGTAATGCTCAAGATCCTGCAAGGTAGACTTCAGCAATTCATGGAGCGAGAATTGCTAGATGTACAAGCTGGGTTTAGAAAAGGCAGAGGAACTAGGGACCAAATTGCCAATATCCGCTGGATAATGGAAAAAGCCAGGGAGTTTCAGAAAAACATCTATTTCTGTTTTATTGACTATTCTAAAGCCTTTGACTGTGTGGACCATAACAAATTGTGGCAAGTTCTTAGTGGTATGGGGATACCAAGTCATCTTGTCTGCCTCCTGAAGAATCTGTATAACGACCAAGTAGCAACAGTAAGAACAGACCACGGAACAACGGACTGGTTTAAGATTGGGAAAGGAGTACGGCAGGGCTGTATACTCTCACCTTACCTATTCAACTTGTACGCAGAACACATCATGCGACATGCTGGGCTTGAGGAATCCAAGGCTGGAGTTAAAATCTCTGGAAGAAACATTAACAATCTCAGATATGCAGATGATACCACTTTGATGGCTGAAAGCAAAGAGGAACTGAGGAGCCTTATGATGAAGGTGAAAGAAGAAAGTGCAAAAGCTGGCTTGCAGCTAAACCTCAAAAAAACCAAGATTATGGCAACCAGCTTGATTGATAACTGGCAAATAGAGGGAGAAAATGTAGAAGCAGTGAAAGACTTTGTATTTCTAGGTGTGAAGATTACTTCAGATGCTGACTGCAGTCAGGAAATCAGAAGATGCTTAATTCTTGGGAGAAGAGCAATGACAAATCTCGATAAAAAAGTTAAGAGCAGAGACATCACACTGACAACAAAGGCCCGCATAGTTAAAGCAATGGTGTTCCCCGTAGTAACATATGGCTATGAGAGCTGGACCATAAGGAAGGCTGAGAGAAGGAAGATCGATGGTTTTGAACTGTGGTGTTGGAGGAAAATTCTGAGAGTGCCTTGGACTGCAAGAAGTTCAAACCAGTCGATACTCCAGGAAATAAAGCCAGACTGCTCACTTGAGGGAATGATATTAAAGGCAAAACCGAAATACTTTGGCCACATAATGAGAAGACAGGACACCCTGGAGAAGATGCTGATGCTAGGGAGAGTGGAAGGCAAAAGGAAGAGGGGCCGACCAAGGGCAAAATGGATGGATGATATTCTAGAGGTGACGGACTCGTCCCTGGGGGAGCTGGGGGTGTTGACGACTGACAGGAAGCTCTGGCGTGGGCTGGTCCATGAAGTCACCAAGAGTCGGAAGCGACCAAACAAATAAACAACATTGTTAATCTGTAAAAGAAAACCACAAGCACACAGATACATATGGTTTTTAAAATCTGATTTATACGGTACCTTACATTTTCCCATCATTCTTTAATAAAAGGCAGTAACGGTGTCAGACAGGCTTTGCTTAACAGGATTTTTCCTGGCAGAGTAAGTTGACCAACTTTTGTGACTTCTTGTTTTGGTGCCCAAAGTATTTGATGCTATCAAAAGATGGGTGCCATTCCTGCTGTCCTGGCCTTCTCAAATAATTTCTTCATCCTGAGTATTGAATTCAGTGGCACTATTTTTTCAAAAATCTGGTCTTTGTTTAAGGAACTATTCAAAAGGCTGAGAAGTAAATAATCTTTTCTGGAGACCACAATTATGGAGCAACAGATGTTTTTGGATTTAAGCAATTGTTCATATAAATTTTCAAAGTGCTGGTAATAAGCTGATCTGAGCACGATATGCTTGCTAGCATCACGTAGCAATTGTCTGGATTTTTCTCTCCCTGAACACCAATGTTAAAGAAATCCATTGTCTTTCCCTTTTCTTTTTCTGGCTTTCTTGAAGTCCCATGGATTTTTTTTCCCTATGAAAGAACCGCAACAATCTTAGTAATTCCCGTTCCAGCTCTATTTTTCCAGTGCATAGAAGATCCTTTCACTCACTATGTCTCAGGGGAGAGAAACATGTTGAAGCTCAGGGCCCAACCCTAAGATATTCCATGGGTGATTACTTCAAGATGTGGGGTAATGATAAAAAGTGATGGGGCCATTCCACGTGTAGGCACAGCTAGGGATTTCACATCCCCCCTTCCCTAGTTTGAGATGGACTTCTTCCTTCTTCCTCCTCCTTCCTTCCTCCTTCCTTCTTCTTCCTGGAATTTTTTTTTACAAGGCCTGCAAAGTTTACCATCATCAATTTTCAGCTGTTGTGGCCAGAACACATTGGACATTCAAGAACCAATGTAGGGCCCTTCATTTGTCCTTACCTACCCTGCACTTTCAGTGCACCTAATGCTGGAGACAGAGGAATAGAGACAGACATATAATATACATGGCACATTCATAGCATAATTTACCAGGGACCCTGTTAAAACATATTATATTACAGTGCACTGTGAACATCATTAAATTGTATTTTATGATTTCAACTAATTAAAGCCAGCAGGAAAAGCATTACTGGTTACATTTTTGTACAGTGCGCAGTCCAGAAAAAAAAATATTCTCTACATGTTTAGCCAGAATTGTCACTAGTTTTTCATTGCAGGTGTAATGATTGCCCTAGCCCCAAATACTCAGACTCACAAGAGGATGCTAAATGAAATCTGATTTATTAGAGTACTAAAGACAAATACAGAGAAAGCTGAGAATGAGCAAAAGCGCGCCAAATACAAACTTAAACCCTTGCTTCAAACGTATCCCGCCTCCCTCGTAACAGCCCCGCCCGGCACAGGTGCCAGCAATCGTCAGAGTTGCTAGCCTGGGAAAGTAACCTTGAGCGCAGTAGATAACACAAATACATTCCAAAGCAAAGCCAAAATATAATCGTTCCCATCCTCCCTAGACAAATGAAACACGCATCCAATTAATGACATGCGAAACGTTACGATGCATCAAATACATTGAAACGGCGCACATGACATACCGCCCTCCTAAAATACCCCTAGGGACCTGGTTTCGAGGGATAAGCGGAGTGGAAACGGGCCACCAGAACCGGGGAAGCCACATCTGGTGCAGCGACCCACTCAGGATGAGGGAAATGCTTCCAACGAACTAAATATTGCAAAGTATTGCGAAGGCGTCTAGAGTCCAAAATTTCTTTAACTTCAAAGTGTTGCTGACCATCAATCATGATGGGGGTGGGAGGTGGAGGTTGCCGATGCCAGCGATCAGAAGGAATAGTCGGTTTGAGTAAGCTGCAATGAAAAACAGGGTGTAAGCGTTTAAGGTTATGAGGCAAGTCAAGTTTAAAAGTCACAGGGTTAATTTGAGCGACAATTGGGAAAGGACCCACAAATTTAGGCGCCAGTTTCTTTGAAGGTTGTGCAGACTTGATAAACTTGGTAGAAAGGTATACCGAGTCCCCAACTTGGAACGCAGGTTGTGGGGCTCGCTTCCGATCAGCATACAGTTTATAATCTGCCTGTGCATCAGCCAATGCCTTTTGAATCATTGGCCAAGAGTCAGCCAGTTGTGTTGACCAATCATCTGTAGTGACTGCACCTGCAGGAGGTTGTGGGAGATCAGTGATAGGTACAAAGTCTTTACCCTGAGCCACCCGAAACGGGGTTTGCCCAGTGCTTTGATGCACAGCATTGTTGTAAGCCACTTCAGCAAATGGTAGGAGGTCTACCCAATTGTCCTGCTGATAATTCACAAAAGCGCGAAGGTACTGCTCTAGAGTAGAGTTAACCGCCTCAGTGGCCCCGTCCGTCTGAGGATGCCAAGCCGTGGACAGGGCTTGCTTCGTGCCTAACAGCTTGAGAAACGCCCGCCAAAACTGCGAGGTAAATTGTGTACCTCTGTCCGAAATCAAGCGGGAGGGACATCCGTGTAGCCTGTACACGTGTACAAGGAATAGGCGGGCCAATTGACGCGCTGACGGAATGGACACGCAAGGGATAAAGTGAGCTTGTTTGGAGAAATAATCCTTGACCACCCAAATGACCGTTTTGCGTTGGCTGGGTGGTAGCTCTACAATAAAATCCATGGAGATTTCTTCCCAAGGGGAAGAGGGGGCTGCTACCGGCTGCAGCAGCCCTTGGGGCTTGCCCACCTTGCGCTTGGACATTGCACAGACAGTGCAGGAAGCAATGTAGTCTTTGACATCTTTACGTAATGTGGGCCACCAGAATTGCCTCCGAACGAGGTGCAAGGTTTTTACAAACCCGAAGTGACCTGCGAGTTTGTCATCGTGTGAACGTGTTAACACATCTTTTCGGAGGTTTTCAGGAACGTAGAGGCGGTCGGATTTCCAAGCGAAGCCTCTGTCAAAAGTAACATTGTGTTTATTCGCAAGCAACCAAGTATCCGTTTTTAGTTCTTTTAAAAACTTTTGTTGCAACTGGGAGGGAATTGACAAAGTGCTTGGCTGAGCAGCGCTTGTGGTGGGCGGTTGCTGCGCGCGCGTTTGGCTTCGCGTCACAGCCTGCATGCCCAATTGGGGCACCGACCATAGGGTGCTTACCACATCTGGCACCGCCCCAGAGTCTTGAGGTTGCCTTGACAAGGCATCAGCCAAGAAGTTCTTTTTCCCTGGAATAAATTTGAACTGAAAATTGAATCGATTGAAGAATTGAGCCCAACGAACCTGTTTAGGGCTCAGTTTTCGAGGGGTACTAAGTGCCTCCAAGTTTTTATGATCAGTCCATACCTCAAAGGGATGATTTGCCCCTTCCAACAGATGCCGCCAAGCTTCTAATGCAGCTTTTACTGCAAATGCCTCCTTTTCCCAAACATGCCAACGCCTCTCAGTCTCAGAGAACTTGCGGGATAGATAGGCACAGGGCTTGAGGCATCCTGCCTCGTCTTTTTGCATCAACAATGCGCCAATAGAATAATCGGAGGCATCTGCCTGTACAACAAAAGGCTTTGAGGGATCAGGGTGTTGTAAAATGGGCTCTTTGACGAAAGCTGCTTTCAGCCGCTCAAACGCCGTTTGACAAGCAGGCGTCCACCTCAACAGCGCTCCGGGATTCTTGACTCTCCTAGTATCTCCCACCCCTTTTGTTCGAAGCAGGTCCGTTAGGGGCAAGGCAATCTCAGCGAACCCCCTTATGAATAATCTGTAGTAGTTGCTGAACCCCAGGAAACTTTGAAGTTGCCTGCGGGTACGGGGACTCTCCCAGTCCATGATAGCCTGCACCTTGGCAGGGTCCATTTCTATACCTTTATCAGAAATCCTATACCCCAAGTAGTCAATTTGGGTCTGATGAAAGGCACATTTCGATAGCTTTGCATACAATTCAGCAGATCTGAGTTTACACAAGACTTTTTTTACCAGAGCTACATGCTCTTTCATGGTTTCCGTATAAATCAACACATCATCCAAATACACCAGTACACCTTTAAACAGATGTTCATGCAAAACTTCATTGATTAATTGCATAAATACCCCAGGGGCCCCAGCCAACCCAAACGGCAACACCTTATACTGGAAGGCTCCCAACGGGCAATTGAATGCAGTTTTCCACTCATCACCCTCCTTGATTCGTACACGATAGTAGGCTTCTCTTAAATCCAGTTTAGAGAAGATCTTGCCTTTGGCCAGATGTGACAACATGTCCTTTATCAATGGCAAGGGATATTTGTTGGAAATTGAGACGGCATTTAATCCGCGGAAATCCGTACAAAGTCTCAATGTCCCATCCTTTTTTGGGCGAAAAAGAACCGGCGCCCCCACGGGTGAATTCGCCGGCTCAATGAATCCGCGCGCCAAATTTTTGTCCACAAATTCCCTCAACAGAGTCAGTTCCTTTTGCGTCATGGAATAAATTTTTGGTTTAGGCAATTGAGTGTTGGGCAGCAGTTCTATGGCACAGTCCGTCTTTCGATGGGGGGGCAACTGGTCAGCTTCCTTTTCACCGAATACATCAGCAAACATCCTGTACTCGGCCGGCAAGCCTTCCAGAGGAGAGGCCGGGTAAGGCGGAGTCGCAGCTGCCGCAACCCCCACCATCTCCTCTGGGGCACCCTTCCCCTCTGCCGCTTGATAAAAGCCATCCCTAAATGTGATGGTCCGGTAAACCCAGTTTATTTGGGGGTTTTGCTGCACCAACCATGGTACCCCCAACACCACCAATGGCCCCCCTACGGGAGCCACGACAAAAGACAACCCTTCCTGGTGACTGCCCAGTTGCAAGGCTACCCGCCCTGTAAAATGGGTGACCGGTTTGCCCCCTGCTATGGACCCATCCAATTGAGTAAATGCGATGGGTCTTTGTAGAGGGAAAGTGGGGAGCTCCAAAGCTGCCACCACGTCAGGGTGCATCAGACACCGGGAACACCCCGAATCAATCATGGCCCATACTTCCACCGTCTTGACTTGGGAACCCAATTTCAATTTCACCATGAGTATGCGGTAAGTGCCACTCACCGATGGAGGCTCGCGCCCGTCCTCTACCACCTGCCCAGCGGCGCCCTTTAGAGCAGGTGGCTGGCGTTTCCCGCCGGCTGCGGGATTTCGGTCTTCCCTTCAATTTCGTAGAACATCACATCGTCTCCCTCGGTCTCAGCCACCGCAGCTTTCTGTTTCCTCGGCAACGCAGGGGACTTCGCCGGCGGTTTTCCGGGCCGTTCCTCTACCTTTGCCTTCGGGCATGCTGCCACTCGATGCCCCTCCTTACCACATCTCAGACACAAGCCTTTTGCGTACCGCTTCTCCCGCTCCTCGTCCCAGGGTCGTTGTCCCGGTTTCCCCCCGGTGGTCGATGGGCGGCTGGGCTTCACCTCCCGCCCCGACTTGGCGGTCTTCCGCTGGGCAAAGATCTCTTGGGCATGTTCAGCCCTTCCTGCCAGCAGGATCCACTCATACAGCGTGTATGGGTCGTCCCTCCCCAGGGACCAGCGCAGCACCTCTGTATTCAAGCCATCTTTGAAGAGCTCGATAATGGTTGCTTGGGACCAGTCATCCACCTTCCCAGCTAGCGCTTTAAACTCCAAAGCATAATCGGCCACTGATCGGGACCCCTGCTTGAGTTCCTTCAGGGCTCGCTTTGCTCTCTCCTTTGCTAAGGGGTCCTCGAAGTGTTGCTTCAATGCCCAGAGGAACTCCTCGAGATTTTCCAGTTCAGGCGCTTCCGACTGGCACATCTGGACATACCAGTCTGCCGCCCTCCCCTTCAGTTTGGTGGCAATGGTGATGATTCTTGCCTTCTCCGATTGGAAAACCGCCCCCCATTCCTCCATATAGGCTTTCGCATTCGTCAGGAAGAACGAGAGTTTGGTCGGGTCCCCATCAAACTTGACAGGGAAGTCTCGCATGCCGCCTCCCGCCGGGCTGCGCCCCACCACCAGGGCTGCTGCGGCTGGTGCTTCCCTGACTCGGGGCGGCACGGGGCCCCGGGGCGATCGCCCGGGCGATGCTGCGATTTCCATCTGGACCGACTGGTCCCCTTCACGCCTCCGCACCACCCGTCGCCGTTCCGGGGTCAGCCCCTGGGAAGAAGGGGTTGAATGCCTCTGGCTTGATTCTTCCCGGACCTCTCGCATCGAGGTTACATCCAAGCTCAGCTGTTTCAGGATAGCCTCCAACGAATCCATTTTCGACTCCAGCACTCGGATCCGATCCGGAGTGGGTGAGCCCTCCGTTGGCTGCACCTGCACCACGTTGGGGAATAAGGGGTATCTCTGCCTCCAGGATGGGCCCCCCGCTGCTGTGGCATCTCCTCGGGTCTCATCCCAGGTGAGCAGCTCGCCCGGAGAATTCACGGTGGTCTCCGGGGCCGTTTTCAGCCCCCCGGCTTCGCTCTCCGACCCGGAGCTCGCCTCCTCTCTGATGGCGGACAGCTCCCCACCTTGGGACGGTCGGCCGGACGGCCTCACGGTCGAGTCCGGTTCCCCTTCCTCCATCATCACGATGTCGGGTTCGGTCATCGCGGGCTCTCTCCCTCACAGGTTAGACACTTGTCTTTCCTGGACAGGGGCCAGCGGAGTTAGGAACTGAGATTCTCAGCTTTATGTAATGATTGCCCTAGCCCCAAATACTCAGACTCACAAGAGGATGCTAAATGAAATCTGATTTATTAGAGTACTAAAGACAAATACAGAGAAAGCTGAGAATGAGCAAAAGCGCGCCAAATACAAACTTAAACCCTTGCTTCAAACGTATCCCGCCTCCCTCGTAACAGCCCCGCCCGGCACAGGTGCCAGCAATCGTCAGAGTTGCTAGCCTGGGAAAGTAACCTTGAGCGCAGTAGATAACACAAATACATTCCAAAGCAAAGCCAAAATATAATCGTTCCCATCCTCCCTAGACAAATGAAACACGCATCCAATTAATGACATGCGAAACGTTACGATGCATCAAATACATTGAAACGGCGCACATGACAGCAGGTTAATGAGCTTGATTTTCTGGGACTGGATAAAATTGTCTCAGTGAAATTGTGTATATGGGGATAGGATTTATAGGCATGGTTTTAGACAGGCTCCAAATAAAATATAACTTAAATCTACTCCCTTTTTCAAAATGTGCAGTGAAATATAGAAGAAGAAGAAATCTTTACTTTGGTCAAAGACTAATATATAATAAACCTCAAACCGCATTAAACAGATTATAAAATTCCCTGCTCACCCCTCTGGGTGGTATGTGTCTTCCTCAGTCTTGGGTCCTCTACCAGAGGTCTGGGAGTTTGAGGGTTCTGCGCAGTATCTTAGCTGTCCCTAGCACTGCACTCTTCTGGACAGAGAGCTCGGATGTTGCTCCTGGGATCTATTGGAGCCACTCTCCCAGATACACACACATACACACACACACACACACACACACAGTATATATGAAAAAAAAAGATGAGAGCTCCTTGCAAGCACCAAGTCAAGTCTGATCCTTTTGGGGGACACCACTTTTGCGACATTTTCTTGGCAGACTATAGAGTGGGGTGATTTGCCATTGCCTTCCCCAGTTGTCACCTTCCCCAGCAAGCTGGGCACTCATTTTACCAACCTCGGAAGGATGGAAGGCTGAGTTGACCTGAGCCGGCGACCTGAGAATCCAGCTTCTGCTGGGATCAAACCTGGGTCATGGGAAGAGTTTCGGTTGCAATACTGCCGCCTACCACTCTGCACCACACGAGGCTTCATATATGTGTGTGTGTGCACGTGTGTGTGTATATTATGTTTGTATACATGTATATGTATAGTATATATACACACATATAAATATAAATATGTAACAAATTGTAAAATTAACAAGGCATATCAGTCAACTGGCTACACATTTTGCATATGATGTAGCAGAACTTAGCTATGTTTAGAGTAATGAATAGTAACAAGTGTAAGTAAAATTGATTAGAAGTACTGGGAAATTTGCTTAAATGTGAAGTTATCAACCCTGACCATGTGCCAGCATAAAATAGGGAACATGATCAAGCATGTTTAACAGTTTTGATAAACCCTTTGCTGCATGGCAAAACCTTAGCCCAAATGGATACTTTTGCATCTCCCTTCTATGAATGCAGTAGGAAGGGCATTGAGCTGAGCCAAGGAAAATGCCCTTGTATATTTAAGGATTCTAATCTGGCCTAGGTATCTAGCAGGTCTAAGAAGGGAGAATTAGCTGGTCAGGAATATATCCTTGGGAAGAGATGGCGGGTCTAATGGAATATCAATGTTCTTAATCCGCTGCCTCAATATTACTATTGCCTGCCTGTACCTGAATGTTCCAATCTGGGTTAATGAAAATCCAAGGGGCTCCATTTTTTTCATCTATTGCTTTGGGCCAAAGCAGTCAATAAGGAGGTTGGACCTACAACAGTAAAGTATGTTTTGGTCCAATGTGTTAAAATGTTGTGTTGGTCTCAGTCCTCATTGTGAAAAGTATATTTGAGACACTGCAGTAGACTTGAAATACATTCCTAAGAAATTTGCTCTGAATGATATGGCCTAACTGGGCACCAAATAACAGCAATGCTCTAACTTTAGCTGAGTACACTTAGAGTGCAGCTGGGATGCATAAATCCCCTTTATTAAAATTTTAAAATTACTGCCATGCTGCTGCAGCTTTGACATTTTCTACGATATATTCTCTACATAGTCTACTTGAAGGTGTAGCATGGAAACCTATGCATAGGTATTTAAATGATTAATCTGCTCAACAGGATGATTATTTAAAGTCATTTAGAGCATTTTGCAAAGATGACCACCTCAGTCTTGTTGTAGTTGATTTCCTGAGTTCCAGCAACAGAATAACTAGCCAATGCTTGCAGTGTCCTTCTTAGGCCAGTCAGACTCTGGGAAGGTAACATTTTGTCATCCAAATTATAATGATTGAAATATGTTTCTCTGCTAGTTTTGGTGGATCTCATTGGTATAGTGTCCTCAGGAGCTACATCTAACTTTTATGGTGGTTTTATTATAGAATAGTAGTAACCTTCTTCTATAGAAGAATTGGATTTAGAAATCAGATCAAAAGCTTCTCTGAAATCTATGAAAGCTGCATAGCTTTCTCTTCAGATCACATCAGACTTTTGCAAAGAAATATATCTATTGTTATTGAACTAACTCTTGGTTTAATTGGTCCAGTGTAAATGACCATTCATGAGTGGGAGTAGGGTGTGTTTAGGGGAAAGTATGTCTTTTGGAGATGTTGACCGTTGCGGAGAAAATCTTTCTATGTGGTCACTAAGAGTTGACACCAACTCGATGGCCCATAATCAATCAATGACAATGTTTCTCGACCTTGGCGGCTTGAAGATGTGTGGACTTCAACTCCTAGAATTCTGAGAGCTGAAGTCCACACATCTTCAAGTTGCCAAGGTTGAGAAACACTGATCAATGAGATGGATTAAAGAATAGTTATATCTCTTCAAAATTACAGCACGGATCTTTGATGGGCGACTTCAAGAAGCAAATATGATCATTATGGGGAATGAGCGCTGCAATCAGGATTTTGGAGGAAACATAGTCCTGAAAGAATCAGAAATGTGTGCACGAGCTGAGAGCATCGGCAGTGGAACCTGTGAGGTACTTCTTGACGGATATCCATTCATCCAGCACGCCATTTAATCCTCAAAACATTGAGAGACTGAGGATTCCAGTTCACACAGTAGCCAATTGGGGCTTTTAACCTGGCTGCCCTCAGTTCTCATCCAGTTCCTCTAATCACTATCCCATATGGAATTCTCTGTATTTATAACGGTGTTAAAATTCTCTAGAATAACTTCTTTTATGTTTAAATAAGTAGAATTTATTTTTCATGTCAAGTCACCATTTTTTTTTTTAATCGTACGGCATAGCAGTTTGGTGTTCATGCTGCTTTTTTCTTGCTGGGAAATCCTTGTGCGGTCCAGCAGCCAGATGTGTAGACTATTTAGCAGCGACAAGTCATGTTGCCCGGGGCGCACCACAAGGAGGCTAGTCTACATTGCACTGAGTTGGGCTGAGAGAGAGGGACTGGCCCAAGGTCACCCAGCCGGCTTTCATGCCTAAGGCGGGACTAGAACTCACAGACTCCTGGTTTCTAGCCCAGCACCTTAACCACTAGACCAGACTAGCTCTCAGGTCACCAATGAAGTCATTAATTTAGCAAGTTGTGCATCTTCTAGTGAAGCAAAAGAGATTTGGGCTAATATTTGCACTCTGAACCTATAAGAGGTCTCTTTGAAGAGATAATCTATTGCCACTGATTTGTTGTTCAGTTTAGTCTATCAAGGTTCATTTGCTGTCAAATATTCTCATGCTACTGTAAAAGAGAGGGATGCGGTGGCACTGTGGGTTAAACCGCTGAGCTGCTGAGCTTGCCAATCAGAAGGTCGGTGGTTCGAATCCACATGACAGGATAAGCTCCCGTTGCTAGTCCCAGCTCCTGCCAACCTAGCAGTTCGAAAACATGCAAATGTGAGTTGATTAATAGGTACCGCTTTGGCGGGCAGGTAATGGCATACAGTGGGTGGGTCCTTCCTTGTTTTATAAGGCATGTCTGGGGTACTTTTATTCTCTCACTCTCTCTTCCATAAAGATGTGTATGTGATTGATTTTCTATTTTTCTCTTTCTAGAGGGATTATGGTGGTCCACTGGTCTGCGAACAGAATAGAATTAAAATAGTAGTGGGAGTGATCATCCCTGGGCGAGGTTGTGCTGTTCCCAAACGGCCTGGGATTTTTGTCAAGGTGGCCTTCTACTCCAGATGGATACATAAGATCTTAATGACATACAGATCTTAGCTGAAGATCCCAGCCAAGAAAGAAAATGCCAGTTCTAGGAACATTTGTGGAAAGTGGGAAATTGCATCGTAGTAGAGAAATCCTTGATTTTTAAAAAATGTCATCCATCAAATATTTACTTGATAATAGTCAAGTTTAACAGATATTTATGGCTTTTCCTCTCCCATTCTGCCTCTGGCTGCATCATGTGAAGTGAACAGTGGGGTAAGCAAATGTGGTGACTTATTTCCTGAAGATACTTGAATGGGAAAGCAAAATTGCTAATACGATGGCTGGAAAAATATACATTCTCTACCCTTAGTCCAGTTTTTTCTAGGCTGCTGGTTAGGATAGCTTGTTAATGAGACATAAGCACCCTTTGGAATTTGCAGTATTCTTCCTTACCTACACACAGCTCTGAATTCTTCTTTAAGACAGCATTAAATGTGTGCATAAGCCAAGGACAATTTCGTCTCAAATCGTTTAATTATATTTTGATTCCCTTATCAATGGCTTTTTGGATTTATAACCCAGTTTAGCAATTAATTTATGAAGTACATTCTATGATGGTGGTGAAAGTCACCCCAATTTCTTTATGGGACATATTTCCAACTGAGAGAATGGTTTTTTTTCTAGAGGAGTTCATAAGTGGATACCAACATGCATTATGGTTGGGTGGTGATCCAACAATGGGCACCACTAGCTCTCTATGTCCAAGGTCATTTTTTTTACTTTGAAAGCAATCTCCTTTTAAAAGGCTCTATTTGCCATTACATCAAGACCCTCTATTTGAGTTGAAGGATCACCATTGGGAGGTGGCGGGGAAATGGCAAACATCTTGCTAGGCATACCTAAAGGAATTCTTTGGGGACCAAGCATATTGTTTTGTTTAAGCCAGGTCTTGCTCTTCTTTTGGTACCTACAAATTTCACTCTGTCCCATTTCTTTTAAGTTCAGCTATTACTTCTCCTCTAGAATGTAAACTTTCTAAACACCTTTGCCTTCCAAATGGTTCCCCCACTATCTCTGGCCTTTGGCTGCAATAAAGATTAGTTCATTCATTCGTCCATTCCTCCGCTCCTGCATATTTGCCAGTCTTCTACATGAGGTTCTAAATATAAGTATACCTACTGTAGATCTAGGATTTGGGAGTGGAGAAAAAGCAGGGCACGGTAGACAGTTTCCTGAACTGCTGATCATCCCATTACATAATATTAAATATGGAAATTTCAGTTATGCCATAAAAATGGCAAGTTCACCCATACCTCTTATCTGCTGTCCCTATAAAACTCCAGCAGATTGAGAATGCTTGCCTAACTCCTTATGGTCCCAACACACATTTAAAGCCATCATGGAGTAGGTAATTTCAATCTAGTAAAATGAAATGAAATGAAATGAAATGAAATGAAATACCTGGACCTTTTTTAATGAAAACACAGAATCTGGTGAGAGCTGCTAGATTTCTTTTACTTCCTCCTGGTTTGATGTTTGTTGATTTGTCTTTGGGCAAGGAACATAATTAGATCAAAGTTTATTTTTTATCCGGAATTACCATTCTCTCAACATGCAAGATTCTGATTTTATAAAATAGGAGTACGTCTTACCCTAATCCACAGTAAATCCCCTTTAAATGATGCAGCCATATACTATAAGAACCTTTGCACTTTACAGCTTTAGTTTTTCAAGATAAAAGGTTTAAATGTGAGGATTCTCATCAAAAGAACTGTCAGATATTGGACTGTATTTCTCAAAAATGATAAAAGCATCCATTTTGTAGTTTGAAAGAGCTATGATGTGTCTTCTTCAGTATGTTTACTTCTATTTGCAATCACATTCTGAAAGACTGTTTTCAGATTTTTGAAGCACAGATGTTTATAGTACAGAAGGAAATGAGTGTTCCACCAAGTGTGTATTGAAAGAGAGTCATTGCTAACCTTAGTTCTCTAGTGCATGTATCTGTATAATACATGGATTTTCAAACATGTCCTTCTTGCATTCACATTTTAAATACATTCTTAGTATACACTTCTACATGTAATGGTCGAAGCATTCCATATTTTCCAGCACAGTCATTCATACTACACTAGTTCCTAATATATGGATGTTCTATTATATCAGCTTCCTAATATCAGAACTAAGGGACGCGGTGGCGCTGCAGGTTAAACCGCTGAGCTGCTGAGCTTGCCGATCGGAAGGTTGGCAGTTTGAATCCGCGTGACGGGGTGAGCTCCCGTTGCTAGTCCCAGCTTCTGTCAACCTGGCAGTTTGAAAACATGCAAATGTGAGTAGATTAATAGGTACCGCTTCGGCGGGCAGGTAACCGCGTTCCGTGTAGTCATGCTGGCCACATGACCGCGGAAGTGTCTTCGGACAAACGCCGGCTCTTCGGCTTTGAAACGGAGATGAGCACCGCCCCCTAAAGTCAGACACGACTGGACTTAACGTCAAGGGAAACCTTTACCTACCTTTACCTTAATATCAGAACTAGCAGACAAAAATCAACTAATGAACTGAATAAGTCTTTTGCATATTTCTGCTGGCCTTTTTTTTTTAAAGCACTTGTAATTAATTATTGTGGCATATTTAGAACTTTATGAAGACAGTGAACTAAAATACCTCAAAGGCAAAATGGGGTAGGAGTTATGAAATTAATGTTTCTAATACTCAGTGTGAACTTACATTTTTTTTTAGCTCTGAACTGGGGTAATCCAATGCAAGATCTGTACCCCAAGAATCTTGGTTTTAGCCAGTTTTTAGCCTGGGTAAATTAATGTCACTTTTCCAAATTGTAAGCTGTTTTGCGAATGTTTTCCCTCTCTGCTTCTCTATCCTTCTTCAATTGTATATATTTGTATTATGGACTTGAAAAGAATATTCATGATGCTATAAATGTAATTCATTTTGCATTTTTTTTCCCAAGGTCGATGTACTGTTTGTAATATGTGCAGGCATTTTGTATTATGTATGCAGGCATTCTGTTCAATGTAATAAAAATTATTCTAAAATATTGTAAGCTTCTGCTGGGCAGAAGACAATATGAATTTATATATAAAATATGTATAGGGGTATTATTACATGATGTGTAAGGCTTCTTAAAGTATTTGCTATGAGCTGAGTCTCATTAGAATGAGTTGTATAGAGTGCATAATTCCAGACTGACCACTTCTGAAATTCCTGGCCATCAGACCATCTTCTGGAATTCATTTTCACAGGGTTTTTTTTCCCCCTGTCCTGCTCATCTTCCAGTATACTGTCATGTGGGCAATGTAATATGTGTTCTTGAGATTGCAGGGATTGTGTGTATGTGTGTGTGTGTACAAACACACACACACACACAGAGAGACATAAATATGGTGGCAGATTAATCTGTGATGCATAGATTATTGTGAACTTTCTCAGTTCAGGCAACTGAGGCCCAGAAGTATTCAAAACCACCTAAAGTTGGAATCCAGAGTATACATTATTCCAATTTCTTCCTGTGTGTTGCAAACTTCATTGCTAACCTTGCAGGCTGTCATGTGTTCCTGGGTCATGCTAGAGAAGAATAAGAAGGAGAAGGAATGTTCTATAAGAGCTCTGTAAGAACTATCATGCCCGGTTTCTACAATTACAGATAGGGCTTCAAAGATCACCTTCGGTGTATTCCTAGCTTGGACTGTAGATTTCACCTGTATTTCCTTAAACAATTAACCCACAGCCACATAGTGAAGTCATTTGAGAAGCTGTTTTCCAGGAGGTTCAGCAGCTCTTTGAGAAAAATCAATCAAAATGCTTTTTAGTTTGGCTTGCAAAAATAGCATTATCATTCTTGGTTGCATTGTCTGTGGGCCACATTAGATGGGATAAAGAAGCCATGTCCTGCTACTTTTCTTTTACCCATCAGCAACTTCATGAGGTCTCTTTGAGGAGGTTTCTCCCTTCTGCCAAGCTGCTGTCCTGATGTTCCAAGGTTCATTCATTCATGAACTAGCACTGGGGGCAATAAGAAATGCCATCTCCTAGACCTGGATCTCCATGAAACTTTTGGTGGCCTGGACCATCTCTAGCTTTGTCCTAAGTCTTCCCATGTGGATGAGCAAGTATCAGATGATGTGAAAGCGGGCCTCTTTATTGTTCCTTACCCCTATGCTTTTGGCAGTGATTGTACTTGAAAGCAAAAGAAACAGAACAGGATATTTCATTTATTCATATCTATATTGGCTTTAGCACCCATAATTCGTTAGCATTATGATTAGAATCCATAATTAAAACACTTGGAACACCCATGTCTTTAATAAGATTTTTTTTTTTTTTTTGGTCATACCTGGATGACTGATGGAATATGTCCCTATGGAAAGGTCCATTTGTCTCTTTTCCCTGGTAGAGAAAACTTCAGCACCAATTATACAACAGTATTTCCAAACCTGGGCCTATTTGGGGGGCTATACAGGAGATTTTGTTCAAGGTTAAAACTATAATGCATTGTTTGAAATGCATTGACATGTCTTGAGGGTGGAACTTAACCTGCATAAATTGTTTAAGGTTTATTTTTTAAGAAAAGTCTTTTAATTTATTGTTTTTCCTAATTGTTACTACATACCTGATATTGGTAGTGCTTAGGCAGCAGAGGGGGAAAGTGTTTTTAAAAGACCGTACTGTCATTTGAAGCAAAAAATATCTGACTTCTATTAGCTTAGAAATTAGGGTAGGTTATTGTCAAGGAAGGGTTGGTTCATATATATTTTGCTGTATTAAAAAAAAATCCATCTTGATGGGAATATTATTCATGAATGTTGGTCCACTAGTTAAAGGAATCTCTTTAATCCTTGCAAATTCATTATTCAGAAAGTCACTCCATTTTTTTAGTGCTGTAAATAATAGCAGGTTGTTTTCCTTGATACTTTCCAATAGAAGTTGTTTTTAATGTGATACTTGGAAATGTATTAAAACCATGGCTCTGACTTTATAATAATTCTGTAAGTAAAGGCATCACTTAGCCATTAAAGTTGATATTTTTGTATCTTGATTATTATTAATAAAATATTTTATCAAAACATTGGGTATGTCCTTTATTTATCATTAGGGCGAGGATTTCTATGACATGTCATATTTTTTCTGGAACCTTTATTTGAATTGATAAGTAAGTTAAAACATGTTTTAGAGTAATCTGGTGAGAATTAGATGCTTTTTATTTTTCCTGGAAAGCCATATTTTGACTTTTTAAAGGTGTTATGTCATATTTCTGCTTAATTTTGTAAGAAACGTCATATTTTGGTTATATTTTGGTCGTTGGCAACCCTCCTGATAAGCCAGCAAGTTTGAGGCAGCAAAGAAAATGAGAATTTGCCTGTGTGTGTGTGTGTTTTTTTTTAATTCCTTATTTGCTCCCCAACTCAGGGAGGTATGTGTGTGTGAGAGAGAGAGAGAGAGAGAAATGGGAACAAAGGTTTCTCCCCTGACCAGGCCTGAAAAAAAAGGTGAGAATTTGCCTGTTTTGTTTTATTTTTCTTATTTGCTCCCCAACTCAGGGCTCTGTGTGTGTGTGTGTAAGAGAGAGAGAGAGCAACCTTTTTCAAATATGACTTCAACAGGCAGAGGCTTCTCACCTGACCAGGCCTGAAAAAAAGAGTGAGAATTTACCTTTTTTTCTTTTTCTTTTTCTCGTTTGCTCCCCAACTCAGGTGTGTATGTGTTTGAGGTGGTGGAGTCATGTGAGAGCTGCAATCTGATTTCAACATGCCTAAAAGTAGATGTTCAGCAAGTGTGAAATTACGGCGTCTTGCTCTAGAATTTGGGGAGTGGCTAAAGCTGGGGGTGAAGGAGTATGGCGGCAGGACGAGCGATGTGAGAGCTCGAGAATATTCTCATCTACAACGCAGGATGAAGGTGACTTTGCAGAGTCGGAGAGACAGGCAAAAGCTTCAACTTTCTTCTTGTCACTTTCACTTTCGCCGTAAAAGAGCAGCCGGGAAGCCAGGAAGCAAGAACTGTAGAGCCTGCGTGAGTAGCCTAGCTTTCTAGGCAGTTCTGCTGCCCCCTTCACTTCGATGAAAGGAACAGTAATCACTGACTAAATAAAGAAAAAAGAAGAAACTTCCTAAGTAGGGGAAAAAAAAAACTTTACGATTGGGGGGGGAAATCTTTATTATAAGTCCTTGCTGCGATAAGGGGAAAACTGATTTATTTAATTAATTCATCACGCCATATTGTAATATACTATAGCTTTATATAAATACTTAAGCGTATTTTGTACTGTATAAGTAGAAATAGATATTGTATATTGTAACATATAAACAAATGGTGTATTAGGATTAATAGTTAAGATAAGCTAAAAAATTAAGAAGGATATTTACAAAACAAAATGAATACAAGAAGACAGATTAGGAGAGGCTCAGAAGTGGGGGAAGGTGAATGGTTGAAAGCCAGGTCTGAAGACTTTACACAGAAAACAATTCAAAACATCACTCAAAATTTAACTCATTTATTGGAAGAGAAAATTGATGGCTTTGAGAAAAGATTAGACCATAAGTTAGAGACAATGGACAAAATAATAAAAGCAGATATTCAAGAAGTAAGAGAAAGAGTGGAGAAATTAGAATGGGAAAAGGACACTGAATTAGACCGTTTAACTATGTTAGAGTTAAAAGAAAAAGGATACTGTATTAGGCTTAGAGGAGTACCAGAAAAAAAAGAGCCAGAAATTAGAGAAATAGCGATTCAAATGCTTGCCAATTTAATTGACTGAGATGAAGAAAAATTAGAAGAAAATATAGAAAAAATATAGAGAGTTAACTCGAAATATGCAAAGGTTCCCGGGAAACCAAGAGATATAATAATTGAATTTGCAAGAAAGAGGACAAAAGAATTGATAATACAGGCCTCTTATGGTAAAAAAAATTAACATTGAAGGAGAGGAAATCATGATACTGAAGGACATACCACTGAAAATACTTAAAAAGAGAAGAGAATACTTTTTTCTTACTGATGTCTTACAAAGAAATAAAATTCCCTTCAGATGGGAAATTCTGGAGGGAGTTAGTGTTATGTTTAAACAACGAAGATACAAACTGAATACTATCTCAAAAGCGCAGGAATTTCTTAAAAAACATAAGAAAGATCTAGAAACAGATGCAGAGGGGAGTGACAGATTTAAAAGTAAAGAAAGTAAAGGAAAGTGTCTAGATTCTGAAGACCCCAGTGTAGAAGAATTAGCTTCTAGCTCTAAAGAGTTTACAATACTTCTCTCAAATCAATGAACTAAAATGCCTCTCCTGGAACATAAATGGAGTCAACTCCCCAGTTAAAAGGAAAAAAGTTTTTCATTATTTATATAAATTGAAACAAGATATTATATGTCTTCAGGAAACGCACATTGCTAAAAAAGATGATAAATATTTGATAAACAAGAAATTAGGAAATGATTTTATAGCAGCAAGTGAAAAAAAAAACAAATGGAATTGTAATATATGCAAAGTCTCATTTAAACTCTAAATTGATAAGTGCTGACAAAAATGGAAGATATATAATAATAGAAGTGGAACTGCCAAGCCTTAAAGTATTAGTGGTTGGAGTATATGCTCCGAATGATAATCAGAATTTTTTTTATCAAAATTTACTTAATGTACTTTCTGAACTACCCTATAATAATTGGATTATGATGGGAGATTGGAATGGGGTTACTTTACCTATCATTGATAGAAAGTCTGAACAACAAATTAAAAAAAAAATCAAGGAAAATTACCTCAGCCTTTTTTTGATATGACCGGAAATTTGGCTATTGTAGATGCCTGGAGACATAAAAATGGCTTGGCCAGAGATTATACCTTCTATTCAGATAGATTCAAATCGTTCTCCAGGATTGATATGATATGGCTATCTAAAAATCTGGCAAATAAAATCTCTGATGTAACAACCCTCCCCAGATCCTTCTCAGACCATAACCCGATTCAATTGAGCATAAAACTCCACCCAAAAATTATAGGTGGAGGTTAAATGAAACTTTGCTGAGAAATGAAGAATTTGTAGAAGATTGCAAAAAGAAGCTAAAGGAATTCTTTGAATGGAATCTAAATAAAGAAGTAAGTATTGGTACTGTGTGGGATACTAGTAAGGCCTATATGAGAGGGTTCTTTATGTATCAAAATAGGTGTTTGAAAAGGAAAGCACAACAAAAAACTCAAATAATTTTAGATCAAATTAAGTTAAAAGAAAAAGAGCTCCAATTAAAGCCATCTGATGAGGAAATAAATCGCCAAATAAAAATTTTGCAACAATTAAGAATACTTAAAACAGATGAAATTGAAAGGAAATTGAGATATATCAAACAAAGAAACTTTCAACATGCTAATAAAGTGGGTAAATGGTTGTCATATAAATTAAGAAAAGATAAGGAAAAAAAAACATTACCAAAATTTGAGAAAACAGGGAAGAATTAGTTGACAATGAAAAAATTAAGAAGGCATTTTATAACTTTTTTACAAATTTACATAAGAAACAAGAAATAACAATTGACAAAATTGAAAACTATTTACTAAAACACAATTTAAAGAAACTAACTAAAGATCAAAAAGCAACAATTAACAACCCCATTGCAACACAGGAAATTATAGATGCTATTAGAAAACTGAAAACAAGCAAAGCCCCAGGACCAGATGGTTTTTCTGCAGGATACTATAAATATTTCCAAGATCAAATACTACTACCATTTAAGGATTTATTGAATATGATTGTATCAGGAAATCCAATACCTCAATCTTGGTCTGAGGTGAATATTATATTAATTCTGAAAGAGAAACAGGATCCGACACTATGTAGAAATTATAGACCTATTTCGCTACTGAATAATGACTACAAAATATTTACATTAATTCCAACTGAAAGATTAAAAATTATATTACAAGAAATAATTGATCATGACCAAAGTGGATTCCTACCCCGAAGACACATAAAAGATAACATAAGGACTAATATAATAGACTATGCCCAAATTCATAATGAAAAACAGATTATGCTACTCTTTTTAGACGCAGAAAAAGCCTTTGACAATTTAAACTGGAATTTTATGCTTAAAACCTTGGAATTTATGGATTTTGGCAACACATTTATAAAGGCAGTCAAAGCAATCTATACATTCCAAAAAGCCAAAATTGTGATAAACAAAGATACAACACAAGAATACGTAATAGAAAAAGGTACCAGGCAGGGTTGTCCACTCTCCCCCTTACTATTCATATTGGTTTTGGAAGTCTTAACAAAGAATATTGGAAAGGAAAAACAGATTGAGGGAATAAAGGTAAAACAAGAAATATATAAATTAAGAGCGTTCGCAGATGATTTATTTATTACCCTACAAAATCCACTAACATCTCTTGACTACTTATTAAAAACACTACAAGAATATGGAGAATTAGCTGGTTTCAAAATAAATAAACAAAAAAATGAAAATGATAAACTTAAATAAGCCACAAAATATTCAGAATATATTAGAAAATAAATCAAGATTCTCTAGTGTTAAAAAAAGTCAGATATTTAGGGATAGAGATTACAGCTAAAACTAACGATCTATACCAAGACAACTATGCAAAAATATGGAAGGAAATTCAACAAGACTTAGGGAAGTGGGAAAAACTAAATTTATCACTTAGGGGACGAATCTCTGTAATCAAAATGAATATCTTGCCAAGGATGTTATTTTTATTTCAAAATATTCCAATATTATTAACTGACAAAACTTTTAAATTATGGCAAAAAGACCTCTCAAAGTTCATTTGGCAAAGAAAAAGACCAAGGATTAGACTCAAATTAATGCATGATGCTAAAGAATGAGGATGCTGGGGTCTTCTGGATTTTAAACTGTATTATGAAGCATGTGGATTACTTTGGGTAAAAGAGTGGAATACTTTACAAAATTATAGATTATTAAATCTAGAAGGCCACGACCTGAAATTTGGTTGGCATGGATTCCTATGGTATAACAAATTGAGAGTAAATAAAACATTTAACAATCATTGTATTAGAAAGTCCCTTCTTAGAATTTGGGAAAAATATAAATCTACTCTAACACCCATTCTACCATTATGGATTTCCCCACAAGAAGCGTATAGTAGGAGAGAAAAAATAGAAATTTGCAAATGGCTAAGATATTTGGACCTAATAAAATTTGAAGGGGCTATATATAAAATGAAAAGAAGAGATGAATTGGAAAATGAAGGACATCCATGCCAATGGTTTTTGTATTTTCAATTAAAGGAACAATTTTAAATTGATGCCCAAAGTTACAAATTCACAAAAGATTTAACCTGGTGGGATAATTTAGTTTATGCCTACAATGACCACATGATTTCCAAAATATATAAAATGTTATTACAAATAAGAATGGCAAATGCACAAATTAAACAATGCATGATTAAATGGGAGACAAATCTTGGACATCACATTGACTATGATGTTTGGGAAAGAATGTGGACCAAAGGGCTGAAATTTACTTTAAATTATAATTTAAAATAATTTTTTTACAAAATGTTGTACATGTGGTACATTACTCCGGACAAAATATCTAAAATGTTTCAGAATACTTCAAATGTCTGCTGGAAGTGTGAAAAAGAAACAGGAACATTTTATCATATGTGGTGGACTTGTAAGAAGGCAAAAAAATTTTGGACATCTATACACAATATAATTTGTAAAATGTTGACTAAAGAAATTAATAGAACACCGGAATTCTATTTATTGGGCATCATGGACAAGGATTTGGAACATGAACATGGAAAACTTTTACGATATTTGATCACCGCAGCTAGAATTACATATGCATCAAAGTGGAAGGAAGAACTGACCCCCTCAATGGAAGAATGGACATTTAAATCCCTGGATCTGGCGCAGATGGCAAAACTTACAGACCAGCTAAATGATAAAAGTGTGGAAGATTTTCAAAATGACTGGACCCCCTTCTTCAACTATGTAGAATCGACCAAAAATTAACGTAAATGTATAAAACGTATGAATATAATACAAGATTTAAATATTATGTATTTGATTTATATAATCTCAATAGAACTGTAGAATTATTGTAAACAAATTAGTGAATTGTGAAAATAAATTATTTGGTTAAGGTATAAAATTGTATTACTTAGGGAGTTGGAAATCCATTTCCTTTCTTTTAAACCTCTTCTTCTCTTTCTTCTTTCTCCTTTCCTTTTTTCTTTCTCTTGTTTTTGCATTTTATGTTTATTGCTGATTTGTCATTTGATGTTTGTATTATTTGTGTAAATAATTTAATAAAGACTATTTAACAAAAAAGAATTTGGGGAGTGGATTTTCGGTAGCAATGGTGATATTTTGTTTTGTAAATTGTGTGAAGTCAAGGTATTGGCCCAAAAGCATTTTAATATTCAACAACATTGTGACACCTTGAAACACAAGAGTCGTTTAGCAAGATTTACCTTCACTGAGAACGGGCAACATCTCCGTTTCAAGAGAGCTTCTTCTTCAACTGCAGGTTCATCAAATACCAAGTCAGAATTTTGTAAGGATCTCTGTACAATGATGGTTACTTCAAATATTCCCTTAAGGAAATTAGGTAGTGGTAGTCTCAGGAATTTTTTGGAGAAGTACACCAGTCACCCAATTCCAAATGAATCAACTGTAAGAAAAAGTTACATCTCTTCCTGCTATAAAGATGTGTTAGAAAGATAAGATCTGCTGTTGACAACAATACGATATGAGTTTCAATAAATGAAACAAGTGATGTAAATGGAAGATATGTAGCCAATGTTATTATTGGCACTCTGAAATGTGAGAAGCCTTGTGAAGTATTTCTTCTAACATGTGAAACTCTACAAAAAGTAAACAATTCCACTATTATTATGCTCTTTGACAATTCTGTGAAACCACACTGGCCAGATGGTATAAAAAGGGGAACTAGCCTCCTTGTAACAGATGCCACTCCATACATGACTAAAGCAGCCAAGGGACTTAAACTTCTTTATCCAAAAATGATCCATATCACATGCCTTGCACATGGTTTACACAGAGTGGCCAAGGAGATTTGAAGCAACTATCCTGATATAGATAAGATAATTTCAATTGGGAAAAAAATGTTCATTAAAGCTCCACTTTGAGTACAAAAGTTCAATGAAATTGCTCCTGCCTTGGTTCTCCCTCCCCAACCTGTCGTGACACATTGGGGGACTTGGCTGGATGTGGTTATGTATTATTTCATAAATTATGCTTCCTTGCAGCAGATAGTTAAAGAATTTGACTGTTGTGAATCTTCCTCCATCAAGTTTGTGCCAGATTCCTTTTCTGAAACTTGGCTAGAAACTTAGCAGATATAGGATCTAACTTCAGTGGATTATCAAGAGCAATCACCTGCCTTGAAACTGTAGGAATGGAACTTAGTGATGCACTGAATGATGTAAAACAAACTGAGAGTGACTTAAAGCAAGGAAAGGGGAAAGTGGCTAAAAAAAATAGTGATAAACTGCAAAGAGTGCTGCAATCTAATCTGGGTTATTCAACACTTTGCAAAATAAGTAACGTTCTAAATGGACTCGAAGCAAATTTGAAGACTTTGAGCCAGATTTTTTTCCAGATGGGTTTGTTTTTTTCAAATTTGTTCCTATAACATCTTGGGATGTTGGAGTTTCTCCAGATACAAGAACATACTGGTGGACAACAGAAGGAGTTTTGAGTTTGATAACCTCAAGATGCACGTGGTCATCCAATGCAATTCTGCTGTTAATGAAAACTAATCCGGGGATGACCATTTTACTCTCAAAATGTTCATTTGATTCCTTCAATACCAGCACTTCTGCACTGGAAGTGAAGAATAAACCTTTTAATTTGTGTCTGTCTGTGTGCGTAAGCACAGATTTTTAAAAATTGGGTGCTAATTTCATAAAAATGGTAAAATCCTATTTTTCTTTAAAAGTCATATTTTTGGTTTAATTGGTCATATTTAAACAGTTTTAAGTTTATAAATGCTTGCATATTTCTAACATTTTTAGACCATAGAAATCCTTGTCCTATTTATCATATAAAGGCCAGCATGTTGAGAAGGAATGACATGAGAACCTCAATAATGTATTAATATATTACCATTAATACATAATATATTAATTTATTTATGCCACTTCCTGTACAACAATAATTCCCAGTGATTTATTTATACAAAATGTAAAATACACAATAGCAATAAACTAAAAACTGTGTATGCATGTTTGGTGTGTATATGATATGTAAGTACTGTATGAGTGTATATGTATGGATGTGTATACAAAGAGTAAATATGTAAATATATTTACCATAAATATATAAACAGTAAAAAGCAGTGGGAAAGGAAAATGAAGGCAGAATGTTCATTCCACATTCGTTCAAAGCCCTTGGTGAGAGGGAAGTCTTGACTGGGTATGAAAACATATCAATAGGCACCTTACAGGTTTCAGAGCATGGGACATTCAAGGACATAGGATCCACCACAGAAAAGCTTGTCCATAAGTGACCAGACATATGGCAACCTATAGCTCTAGGAATATGCAGTAGGATTTCACCAAGGGCCTAAAAATAGACCATCTTCACTATTACAGACCTACAGTAGTCAATCAGGGAACCTAGCCCCAAGTGGTTCAGGGCCTCATAGGCTGCAGTGGCATAGCGTGTCTTAAAACAGATCCTGTTTAGGGGTAGTCCAAAGTTGCTTTGATCATGGATAAAGGCACGGCTATAATCATTCCAATGCATCAGGTGGCTGTGTGCAGAAAAGTTGAAGAAGAAGGAAAGAATTTGGTATTTTCATTGGGGGGAATTTACAAAAAAATAAATGAGCCCAGCTGCTTAATGAAGAAATCAAAATATTCATGATCAATAATGAAAAGGCAGGCCTATTTCTATTTTGGTTCAATCTTCTCTAATTAAAACAAATGTCCACCAGGACATTGTGAAGAACAAGATGGAGAGACAGAATTGAAGCTTCAAACTGAAGCATGGTCAAGAAATTCTCTCTCTCTCTCTCTCTCTCTCGTCCTTGAGTCAATCTTGACTCCTGGTGACTACATGGACAAGTCCATGCAGTTTTCTACACATATTCAGAAGTAATTTGCCATTACCTTTTCCTGAAAAAGAATGACAGGTCCAAAGACATCCAATTGGCTTGCACACCTAGGTCAGAACTAGAACTCAGGTTTCCTTGCTCCTAGTCCACCACCTTCACCCCAAGACCAAATTAGCTCTGGTTTATGGTTAAATCACCTTGACCAGGGTACTGAAAGGTCTAGCTGATGGTCTATATATTGTATTCGAGAAATTCTGGAAAAATGGTAGTACTTCAGAGAACTGGAGGAGAGCAGATATGGTCCTCATCTTCAAAGAAGAAACCTCAGACCAATATGACATTGATGACTAAAAAGATTCTAGAGGAAATTTACAGTAGAAGCAAGATTGAATGGGATAACTAATACCCTAGAAGTCATAATAAAATTCAAACAATTTTAATAAGTTAGGGAAATGGGCCAAAATGAAAGTAAGAGAATACAATGTAACCTGGACAAATTCAGTGTACTTTACTTAGGGAATTAAAACCAAATGAACAGGCATAAGATGGAGGCTATCTGGCTTGGTAATGGACTTGCGAAAAAGATGTAGAATAGTATTTGACTTCAGATTGAACATGGGCCAGCAGTGTTATTTTTCTGCTTAAACAAGAAATACAGTTTCAAGCTGCATTAACAGAGGTATAATTTCCAGATCAGAAGATGCAAACACTCCATTATATTCTGCTTTGGTCAGACAGATCAAATACTGTGTCCAGTTCAGGGCACTACATTTTAAGAAGGACTCAGACAAACTGGGACAGGATCAGAAAAGGCCAAGAAGGAGGTTAGGGGGTTAAAAACTAAGTCCTACCAAGAGAGATGGAAGGAACTGGGAATGTATAGCCTTGAGAGGGCAAGACTGAACGGGTGGGATGAGGATAGGATAGCAATCTCCAAATACCTAAAACGATGTTATGTAGAAGAAGGTCAAGACATTACATTTGTTCTCTCTCATACTAGAGTGCAGGACATGGAACAATTGATTGAAGTAGGGGTGTGCATTATTTGAATACAAAGCAGGAAAAGTGCTTTGTATCCAGTCTGGACATGCCTACTGTACCTATCAAGAGGCTGTGGGTTCAAACACCCATTTCAGATCTGAAGCATGTTTCCTGCTTCAGCTCCAAATAGCTGCACTTCCCTAGATCAAGGGTACAGGAAAGCAGATTCCACTTGAATATTGGTGAAGGGGGAAACTTCTTAACAGTAAAAGCAATTTGATTGTGGAGCACAGAGAGTTGGTGGACTTCCTCCACTGGAGATGTTCAAGCAGATAACCATCAGTCAAGAGTGTTTTATTAGGGCTCCTTCTACCTCTGCAATTCTACTTTTAACATAAAATGCCCGTTGAAAGCTGCACAGTGGACTTTCCAAGGCTTCTCCTAAATTCCAGTGTTGTATTTGAATTCCACTGAGATGAAAAATCAAGGTTTTGTGTTTTCATGTTATTAAGAGCACTGCCATATGAGGCATGCTGTTTTGACCCCCAGTCTAGAAGGCTGGTAACTTTCAACCTTTTGGTCATTCCAACTGACTCAAGACTCAAGGATGTCATAAATGTAGCCTCCATGACTCAGGAGGTCATCATTATCTTTAAAAAAATCAAAAATGAAATATTATATATATGTATGTATGTATGTATATGTATATGTATATGTATATATATGTATCTATATAAAAATAAAAATCAGGCACATAAAGCTGCACTTTTTAAAAACCTTCAGCCTAGAATCCTTTTTTCAGGTATGAACAGCCAGGCTCTTAGGCAACTCTATTAAATTGGATGGGGAAAATATTACAGGAGAGGAACAATTGTGGTACTCTAAGAAGGTGAATATGATAGTAGGTCATTTGGGAAAAACATGAAAAATCCTTTCATGTAGCTGTATGCTTTTACAGCGTGATAATCTACAGCACCATAGCTCTGTAACATTTGGATTTTTAAAATGTTGCTTTGAAGAACTTGCAGTGCATGCCTGCGTATATTCAGGAGCATTATACATATATTCTGCCTGTAAAATCATTTTCTGCTTCATGCTGAAAGTGTATTTTCCATGCCACTGGGGAAAGTCAGCCACTTAAGACTGGCCCACTTGCTTCAATGATACAACGCTGCAGAAGCAGGTTGAACAAATTTATCTGTCTCCAGTAAACCATTTAAGGGTAGAATTTCTTTTCAGAGTGCTGCCCTGTTTCATGCGGTGGAAACCTGTCTTCAGCTGGCTCACAGCCTGGTTTCTCATGTTTATTCCATAAGCACTTATGGTAACATGAGAGCCAGGTGGTAAGCTTTATAAGATCCATGTGCAGCCTTTGACCAAAGTTGTACACAGCCTCTTTGAGGCTTCCATGATGGCCATTTGCTGTAATGGAACTGCTTACCATCCAAGTTTCATTGGCTACACATTTCTCTTCTCTGCCAACACTTGCTTATTCAACATTGTTTGGCATCTTGTGTATCGGCTGTTCTGTCTCAGTGCCTTGATAGTGGCATAGTTTCCTTTGTTCAAAGTTTAAATCACCCCTTTTCCTTTTAAGGAAGATTCAGAATGTCCCATAAACTACTACCACAAAAGTATCTAATGAAGAAAGGAAGAAACCTGTCTTCTTTGCTACTCTATTCTTAACAGTAGCTGATACAAAACCCGTGAGCCTCTAGTTGATTATTTGTTTATTGATTAGTTATGGACAATATATGACTGGTATACACCTTCTTTATTTGAATTCTTAGTCTAGAGTAGGGTTTCTCAACCAGGGTTCTTTGGGGTTCTGTAGGGATCTCATTAGGGTTCCCTGGGAGATGATGATTTATTAAAAAAAAATTCAAATTTGGGCAACTTGACATTAAAGAGGTAAGTTTCATTCTTTATTTTAGTTTAAGAACACTGTTAATGCCTATATACAGGCCTCCACATGAAATGAATATAATAAGTTTGTAACTTGTGGCCTGTATTTGAGCCTGACAATGCAGGGTTTCCCCTAGGCCTGAATCATATTTCAAAGGTTACTCCAGGGTCAGAAGTTTGAGAAAAGTCTAGAGAGATAAAGATATTATCTTATGTCATGCCATCATACTAGAGTTTCCATGACTTCACCACTCCAGAGGGGACATTTTTTTTTCAGTATATACAGTATTTGCAGCAGAGTATGGAAAGGGCCTTGAAGATCATATGTGGCAGCTGTTAAGAAAACATCAGCTTGACCCAGGAAAACAGGAATATGTGAGAAAGAAACTCAAGATTGCCCACCCTGGCTTTCTTTGGATTATAAAAAGAAACACTATCAGGCTTTCAAAATTTTATTATTATAGCCTTTATCAATAAATAAGTCCTAATATTCCTTGTGATATTTGTTTCCTGACCTGACAATAGTACTGGGGGTTTATATATTATTTGACCACCAAGAGGCAAAGTACATTGGTACTGTATAAAACACAATGGCTTAAGAGTTCAATTCCTGGTAGAAGGGTTTGAACCATATAAGATCTAAGACTAACTGGAATAGCTGTTTTTACCTGATGAGTTTCAATAAGGACAACAGTGTTTGTATACTGATTACTCCTGATGATCGGTCAATTTACTGATTAGTGGTAGGATTAGAGTTAGACTTACAATTCTTCCTGGTGGCTTAAAACAGCAAAAGCATAGGAAAATCAACTACTTTTTAAATTCCACTGCATGCAGTTTTAGTTTTTTTATGATGGCCTACAACTCTAAAGCAAACATGGAAGTCAAGCCCTTTGGGAAAAAAAGTGATGCTTACTGAAAAGTCAATGTGCATAGAATTATTCTGCACATCTGAAAACCTTATACACTTGGGATCAGCTTCATTAACTTTATTCTGAGTGAACATATACAGTATTAGCATTTTTTAAAAGATTTTCTTCTCAGAATAGTGCATGAGCTAGTTTAGATTGTATCAATCTGCATATAACACATAAATGGTGGCCTAATGAGCACTGATCATTTGCAATGCCCCTTTGGGAGGAAGTGATTATGAGTGGGAAGATGAGAGCATCTCATTGTGGTACACAATGTCCCAGATCGCTCTAGTAAATTGTTGAGGTGATTAGAAGAGGGAAGTAGTAGCTGCCAGGTTTTATAGTTCAGGCATCTGCCAGCCATCCTAGAGAGCCTCCTGTGATATGAAAATTTCTGGTAGTGAAAGTCTTGTATGATACTGACACCAAAATCAATGAGAGAAGCAGCAGAGACAATTCCATTTGAAATGAAAGCGAAGATCAGACAGATTAGGGTTGGGGTTGGGAAAGTGAAAGGGAAGGTCCTGTAGAGAAGAGCTGCGGGAGTGTAGAAAAAAAAGGACCATGAGAATGTGGTGGAAACAAGGAGCTAAGAAAGGAGAGACAAGGGAGGTTTATTTATTTATTTACAGCCAAAAGACCCACATACAGAGATGGAGAAAGATCTGGTCTGGGAGCTGGGAAGGATAATTCTTTGGGATGAAAAGGAAGGTGCCAAATGAGAGGTGGCATTGTGATGCAACTGAGAAATGGGAATGAAGACCTCTGATGGCATGGAAGGGCAGTGAAAAAATGGGTGTATGCATGTGCAATGGACATTTGTGAGAAGGTAAAAAGGGGTAGAAAGAGAGATAGAAAACAGAGATGTTTGGAAGTGGTTGAGAGGATTTTATTTAATTCGGTTTAAAATAATTAGATGAAGGGTACTAGATGAAGGGTGCATGTTATTCAAGCTTTTTTCTGTTTTACCATTTAGAGCAGTGTTTCTCAATCTCATCAACTTCAAGATGTGTGGACTTCAACTCCCAGAGTTCCCCAGCCAGCATACTGGCTGGGAAATTCTGGGAGTTGAAGTCCACACATCTTGAAGTTGATGAGATTGAGAAACACTGCTTTAGAATAAAGTCTAAGGCAGGAGATGAGGAACTTTTTCTGGGTAGTAGCCACACTTTGACCTTCTGTCCTGCCTGAAGATCACAGAAAGTGTAACTGGAAAACCTGTAACATAATCTGAGAGGGCGGGGTAGTTAATTTTGGATCCTTTTGTTTGGTGGGAGTTTAACGACTGAAATTGGTGCCTTCGGCCACAAAGAAGCTCAAAGGATCACCTTTGATCCTTTACTCCTTCCCTATTGAGAAAAACCCACACAAGTGTTGGTGGAATTAAGGGACCTTTAAAGGAGAATCATATGTTTCTCCTAGGGGTGTAACTTACAGCACCCATTTTGCTTGGAATATGCAAAATAGGTGTTGAAATTTGGCCCCACCCTTCTGGGGATGCTCATTTTTTATTCTGAGTACATACATGCATATAATTAAATAGATACTTTGCCTTTCAGCTGATATAAGCTCTTAAAGTAGCTTACAACAATAAAACAAAATACACAAATAAAACCCAACAATTGGCTTAATACCGGACATTAAAACTCAGTAGTGTATATACAGATATACCCCAGGACTGGGGCAAGTCTTTCACCAAAGGCTACACAAATTTAGCAGTCCTGGGATAAGGAGATAAGCACTTATAAAGACTATCAGACCATTTTATCAAAGTAAAGATAAGGATGCTTTCAGTTTGAACTTAACACCTACTGACTTCACCCATGCCTTCTTGACCCTGTTAAAGAAGTGGTTTGACATTGCCTTCTTATTTTTTCCCCTTTTCTTCTCAGAAAATGGGTTAAAACTTAAATTAGGAATAAGTGGACAATTTTCAAACTGGAGAATATTCCAAGAAGAGGTCCCCAGGGACAGCTGTTGGAACCAGTTCTTTTTCATTTGTTTATAAATGAATTGGAATTAGGAATGAGCAATTGCATGGCCAGATTTGCTGATGTGAGTGATCTATTCAGAGTAGTAAAACATTTTCTAGCTGTCCAGAGTTGCAACTGTGAGCTGGGCAGCCATATAATTTGAATAATAAAAAAAACAAATAAACAAATATTTAAAACAGATTGTGAGGAACAGCCAAACACTGTTGTAAAGGAGGCCAATTCTATGCTAGGAATAATTAGAAAATAAAACAGGCAATATATAATCTTATTATGTAAGTCTTTTTGGTGAGATGTTCTGTTAACTACATTTCAGGAGGGAGGGAGGTAGGACAAACTAAAATTCAGCCAAAATGATTAAGAAGCTAGAAAGCTAGAACAACTTCCCTATAAAGGAAGAGTATGATATTTTGGGCTTTTAGGTTAAAACTTAGGTTGACAGAGATATGCAGGTAGTCCTCGGTTAACAACTGCCTTGTTCAGTGACTGTTCGAACTTGCGAAGGTGCTGAAAAAGTTGATTTATGACTGCTCATGGATCACATTACTGTTGCAGCTTCCCATGGTTACATGATCCCCATATGCAACTTTCACAGCTGGTTTCTGACAAATAAAGTCAATGGGGAAGCTCGCAATAAGTCGCAAGTTGAGGTCACATGATGTCATGCTTAATGACTGTGGGTCATTCACTTAATGACCACAGTAGAACTGATGTTGTAAGTTGGTTGTGGTCATGTGATGTTTCATTGAATGCCCCCATCGCATAGCAATGGAGTTGCCAGTCCCAATTGTGGTTGGTAAGTGAGGATGACCTGCATGTGAATATGGAGTTTTTTCTGTTACACTCAGAGAATTCCAAGCCACCCATTAAAACTAATTGTGAGGAGATTCAGAACAGACACAAGAAATCTTCACACAACACACCATTAGGATGTTTCTAAAAACTATGCATGTTTAGGGGGGACAGAATGTTTATGGTAGAAATTCTCAATTGCCTTTGGAAAGCTTCATAATTCTTTGAGAAAAAGTATGTTTTCCTTTGGAAAAAAAAAAGGAAACCATTAGGCCAGTTCACATAAAGCAGTATGCATGACTGCTACCTACATGGTCTTTAATTTTTGGTAAATTGTAGCTGGAGTCGTTTATTGGCATTCATGCAAAGAAAGCAAAGCTTAGGCACATATAATATACACCTGTCTCTCTCTCCCTCTGTGTGTGTGTGTGTGTGTGTGTGTGTTGCAGGGAGGTTATATGTGATTACATAAGGCAGTAATGAGTATTCCAGGACCTTAAACTCGTTTGGCATTCTGTTTCAGTTCAAAGACACCAAGGACTCAAGTGTGTCTTTTATCAAAATGTTCTTCAAGTCTCATGGCACTAATTCAGTGTTAAACACAAGTCTCTGTACTGGCTCAGGACTGTTTTGGAATAAATAGCAATCTCCCTGAAAGAAGGTTTTGCTATTAAAATATGCTCTGGGAAAGGAAAGTCTCCAGCTAGGGAAATGGTGTTCAAGATAATGGCAGAACTTCAGAGTTGATGGTAGGAAATGTCTTTAATCAATTTATTCATGATCAATACTGCCTATATGCCTACCTTCTTTTACCCTAACTCTCATTTACTAAATTATGGATCAGTTAGAATTATAGGATCAGATTAAGTATCATATTGGCAATTATGCTGATCATAGCTAAGATTAACAAGGCTTCTGGCCCAACTGGATTAGGTGGGTTGCTCTCAATCTAAAAACAAAAACCAAACAACAGGGTTAAGTTTAAGAGAGCTCATAATAGGCCTTGAAAGTGATATTTTTTTTGTGGGATACTTCTGAACTTCCTTGTCTTACTTGCCTTACCCTCTAGATTTAAATTAGTACATCTTTTTGTCACTGGATTTAAGTAACCATCTGATTAACTGTATGCTGTTTGCCCGCCATCCCATTAAGGCTGTTCATACATTTCTAATAAAAGCAAACTTTGTAAGCTGAAGCTTTGCTGCTTCAAGACTTGCTTCAGAAAATGTACCCCACTGGACCTGTAAAACTCAGCTTTTTAATACTCCAGAGGAGCTGTTTACTATTACATGTAATCTTCTCTCTTTTGAAGCAGGCAAACTGGCATCTAATCTAATCTAAACTTTAATATTCTGGGCTAAACCTTGAGAGCAAATTGCCTTTGTAGTGTTTGGAGCTGTTTCTCTTTTTCTCCACCATTCCCATGTCCACAGGAACAACTTAAACCCAAAACAGCTGTTGGCAGCGGGGAGGATAGAAACAACAATATAGGTTTGTGTAAGATGCTCCGTGGTGTCTGGAATATGATTTAATGAGGCCTAAGACAGCTTTCAAACCCAGCTACATAGACTAAAAAATATTATATCAAATAAAAGCTGCCTGAGAATGCTTTTCTCTGACTCCTGCATACATGTAAATCCTAGTTTATAGCTTTGGCTGGGCTCACAAGGCCAGCATTGATAAAACCATCAACTCTATTGGGCTTATCATTATAAAAATCTAATTGTGTAACAGAAGCTCTGTTACTTCTTTATGATGGCAAGGATATTACCAAAGTCCTTGTGGAACAATGTTACCTGTTCTTTCTTCTGTTCCTCTTGCCAACACAAAATGAGATTATGAAGACATACTTTATGGCTCTAGAAAAGCTTCATTCACTAACTGCAAGAGGAGGGGTACTGTAACAAACTTCATTAGAATCAAGAGAGATGAAGCTATTTATGACTCACCCTCTACTTTTTATTACCACTGTGCCATTTCCAAAATCTGAATGGGCTCACATCTCTAAGCATGTACCCCTTAAACCCTTGCTAGGATCAGGGACTGCAATGCAATTAAACAAGACAGGACTGTGGTGATTCCTGAATCAACTCCTCAAAATGGTTCCCAGCCACAGTAATATCAGTACAAATTCAATTAAAATCAGTAAAATCAATTTTTTTAAAAAAGCAAAAAGCTGGAGGAATAAAAATGGTTGTCACTTGCTGCTAAAATGGTGCCAGATAGGCTTCCTGGGACTCATCCCTTATCCTAAGCCTTTGCTTGCTATGGTTTAGAGTTACTGTAGCCTTCTCACTATTTTCAAAAGCCTCAAAATCAGGGGCATTCACAAGTGGTGGAAGTCCAAAAGGTCAAAATGGCCCCAGCAATGCAATTGAAGCTGTACCTCATGAAAATGAGTGATGCATTTTTTAAAAAAGGGGCAGGGTTTTGATGGCATAGTCATGGCCACCATCTTGACTTTTTTAATACCTCTAGCTAGCAATTGAGCAAGCTGGCAAGGAACAATCTCAGCTTACAGGCATAACTTGGAGGAATTGCGGGTTCAATTCCAGACTACCACAATAAAGTGAATATTGCAGTAAAGGGAGTCTCATTAATGCTTTGGTTTCCCAGTGCATATAGAAGTTATATTTACAGTATACTGCAGTCTAATAAGTGTGCAATGGCATTATGTCTAAAAAAACAATATACATATCTTAATTAAAAAATACTTTATTGCTAAAAAATGCTAATCACCACCTGAGCCCTTTGCTGTTAGAAGAATGGTCCTGACTGACTTGCTCAATGAAGGGTTGCCAAAGCCTTCAATTTGTAAAAAACTGAAACACATGCCAAGTGCAATAAAGCTAAGGTATGCCTGTAGTCTGTGTTGTTCGTGGTTGTGGGAATGAAAAAGTGAGATGGAGAGAAGAAGAAAAAAATCAAGGATGTCCTCTCTAGATCTGGTTGTACCAAGCGAGCCTGAGGAAGCCCATCCATCATGGTAGGGTTTCAGATATGTCAAGCCCTACCTATTAATCATAAGAAAAAGTGGCCTTCAACTTAAAAATCTTTCCTACCCCTGGCTTATATGAAGGAGGCAAAGGGAACTCTCAAAGGAGAAAAGGTGAGGAATTAAGGCGGCTCATTGAAGGTACCAAATTGACAATTTTGAATTCCCTCCAGTATCTATGAGCTCTTGAATTGAATTTGAGTATGCAGAAAATGAAATTTCATTAACGTAGTAAAACTGAATTGAACGCATTGTATTGGTTGCGGTGACCACTCTTTAATTCTTGTATTTTGTTCGGAAATCTAAGAGAAGCTGCTGAAATTGTCAACAAAACCACATGATTTAAATTGGCTTTGATGCATTTTAGTTCTCTAGCTTCTTTTTGTTTTAAGCATAATTTCCTTTGTCCTCCAGCAATTTCACCTGATTTAAGATAGAAAAGGACCCCACCCAACTTTTGTGGTCCCATTTTAGGACATAATCACTACACAACTCTCAGGTAGGACTACACTGCATATCTTGGCTGCAAAATCCTAGGTGACCTTTGGGTGTCAGGATAGAGTGAGATTTTTCTATATCACTTTGATGCCATCTCATGGCCACCTGTATTATTGCAGTCCACATACAATAGTCTTTATGGTATAATAGCCCTACTCAAGAGGCCACATTCTCACAGTCATGTCCACTTCATATGAGTCATCAAGGAGGAGTCACAGACTTGTTGAGTCTGATCTCAAAGACCCCGTCATCTCTGGCTCTACACTATGGCCCACCAAAATGAGACAACCTCCAAATCCATGAGAGGTAAGGGGAAGATTGTGAAAGGAATGGATGGGAGGGTAGAGAGAAACAATCAGGAGCAGAAAACTAGTCTGCTATTAAATATCTCATCAATGGCAACTTAGTCTAGGTAGCAAGAAAACTGGGAAGAAGCATTTGAAATCATTCATTAAAAGTTCTGCTTTCATGAATTCTCTTATAGGTTCCAAGGTTCTATATACATCACCCATCTAGCATTGGCTTTCACTTTCCACATCGTCTCTAGTTCCTCTTTTAGGCCCTGGTACTTCTCCAGCTACTCATACTCCTTCTTCCTGATGTTGCTGTCACTTGGCACTGCTACATCTATCACCACTGCTGTCTTCTGGTCTTTGTCTATTACCACGATGTCTGGTTGAGTGGCCAGTACCTGCCTGTCTGTCTGGATCTGGAAGTCCCACAGGATCTTAGCCCTGTCATTCTCCATGACCTTCTGTGGAATCTCCCATCTGGACTTGGGTGGGTCTAGCCCATACACTGTGCAGATGTTCCTGTACAGAATGCTAGCTACTTGGTTGTGATGTTTAGTGTATGCTGTTCCGGCCTGCAACTTGCACCATTATGTGTGGACTGTCTCTGAGGCCTCTCTGCACAGTCTGCACCTTGGGTCCAATCCATAGTCCATCTAAAGCCTAAACTGAAAAGTTAGGCTTCATAAGGAGAAGGAATACCAAAATTCAAGGAGGGTCACCATGGGAAATCAAAAACTATTCCTGGGTGGATCTGCATCCTAATTCATGATGATTAGCACTAGATAGGCTTGGCTGGAAGTTAAGATTCCATCTGGACTATTTTGGTGGTGCTGAAACAATGACAGTAACAGCCTTGTCTTGCAGGCTTTTAGATATGATCCTGATCCTGAATTTTATAACCAACTCATTGGACAATTAATCTTTCCTGTTTCATAAACATTGCTCTGCTGCTTAACCTCTTTGGATTTGACACATGTGCTTTGTGCAACTTGAACTCTATAACATTTTGAAAAATGAAATATTTTCTTGTTTCTTGTTAAATTGGATAATTTGATTCCAGGCTGTTTGCCTATGCTTTAGCTTTAAAACTCATTGCTGGAAGATTAAGGCAAGGTATCATCCTTGCAAGTAGTAATATTCTGTTCTTACAACTCTCAGAGTGGGCATTTTTCTCAGAACATGACAGCTTAATTAATTGTGAAGGAGTTCTGGTAAAGTTGAAGACATACTTCTTTCTAATTTGTAGCCCTTCCCTCTACTTCAAATACGGAAGATGGAAGACTTTATCCCTGAAGACTGCTGACATTCATGCCAACCTTTCAACATTTTATGTTAAAGTTAGTTTTGTATCTGGTTCGAGTGATCTTTGCAATATTATTTGGAATTAACTATGTTTCATCATATCAGTATGTTCTATAAAGTTATAGGAATACCTAAAGGTGGCTGAAAAAGATGAGAAGTGTTTAAGAAATAGAAGTAATGAATCCAGGATGACTGTAGCACACATTTGCTCACCCAGAGTAACAGTAGGTTCTGAAAACACAACACTTGTCCATTATTGATGAGAAACACCAATGTGGTACACTAGGTCAGTTTACCTCTAGGCAAATCAAGGCAATCACATTGGTGAAATGAAGATGTCCAGTGATTGGGAAAATCATCTAAGAATAATTGGGATTGGGTGAAATGGATGCTACACAACACACTTTGTCTTTTTAACACTGTGTAGCTTGCAAATGGCTGCTGGTGGATCACCTAGTATGAAATGAAAAACCTGCCTGAATTCATATTACATTATTAGAGGTCTTGTGTTTGTCAGTTTTTAAAGAAAAGAAAAATCACTGTTCACATCTGTGCAGATGGCATCCACTGGCCCAAATGGTATAAAACAAATGTGATACGCAGCCTAGAAAGGAAATGACATGAGACTATATAACTATACTTAAGAAGAAACGTAAGGCTGTTTACAGATTTCTCAATGTCTCCACAGTGGCAAATACTAATGTACATATTCAGTTGAGGGTTTTCAGTTGAAAATGTTATGTTCAATGACAAGTTCTATCCACAATTGTAAATTGGATCCAATCTGATGCAATTTGTGATGGAGTTTAGCTTATTTTCACATAAAGGCAGCCAGATTTTTTTTCCTGAAAAAGAGCCCAAGAGAGAGAGACGGAGAAGCTTTTGAGTCAATCTGGTGTGATAACCAGTTTTGTAATGAAATAATAAATTATACTTTTGGTAGGCTTTTTAGCTTGCAGTGTTTATCTGGCTCTTTAAGACTACACTGAATGCTCCAAAATTATTGTCTGAGGTACAACAAACAAACAAATAGAAGGAAATAGAATTGTTGTGCCATTATATCCCAAGGAGGTAAGCTTCCAAAGTTATCTTTCATTTGAATTTTGTTCACCTTTGGGGTTTCCACTTGCCTGGCCTTATTTCTTGTTGGCTGACAAACTATGCAGTGAAGGCAACATTCAAAGGACTTCAACTGGTGCATCTACCAAAATGCATCTGCCAAATGTAGTGTTTAGGTCTCTGTATCAGACACACCAATGAATGTGTTCAGCCAGGACTTCAGTAGTCTTGTTCAGAAAATTTCAACTAGTATGGAGGAATGGTGGGGTAATGTATGATTTGGCTTCACCTGTAAAGTTCCTGCATCAACTATCACCACCTTCATTTCATTCCCATCCTCCTTGTGTTGTTGAGCAAGAAGATTTGAAGAAAAGCTCTACATACACTTGGCTAAAACTCAGTAGAAGTAAAGCTGTAGTAGAACTTGGGATCTTGATTAAGAATCACTTACAAGTTCTAACCTATTTTCAAATGAGACATGTTGTTTCCAAAGCTTATGAGATCTTAAGTCTCAAGAATGTTAACAGTATTTATAATTACATTTGAAGAACCTGACTTTAGTGACTTCCTTTAAAATTAGAAGAACCTAAAAATCTTGCTTTATCAAATACAAGAAACTGTTCAATGTCTTGAAAAAACCTGGGACAAAGGGAAAGTGGACTTGGTGAGTCATCTTGGGGTCTTTTGGGTATAAAATTTACTTTCAATCCATTTTGATGACTTACCAAAAAGTGACAATAATCATTCACAGACATCATGTACTCTCTTAAAATTACATTTTATAAATCTTTCTAGACTGTGTTGGATGACTGTAATTAAATTGGTACATATTAGCATCTCTGGTGGTGATATCCATTCAGTAACCCATTTTGGTAGAATTTTTTTAAAGGAAATTAGAAGAAAATATTTATTTACATTTAGCTAATAATTCTACTGTGAATAGTTACTCGGTTCCCCCAAGACATATAAAGCTGTGAAACGTAAGAAATTGTTTCACTGTTGATGATTACCTGTCAGATTTGGCAAAACATTAGAAAATTAAAGTATATTTTTCTTTGCATAAGTGGTAGTGAAAATGAAGGAAATAGCACTGATGACAAATTTGTGCAATAGCAAAGAAACTCGAAAAATCCTTTAGTTAATGATCATTTTATTCAGATTTTTTCCTTGATGCTTTACCTATCAACAAAGTAATTCCTAATAAATCACCTCCATCTGTATAAATACCTTGTTGGACAGAAATATTGAACATTAATTTTTAAAATTCTGTATTTCTCCTGAAGATTATTGAAATATATTTATATGTACTCCCAAATGTTCCTTTTGAATGCATTTTACTTTTCATTTTTTTTGCTTCAGTACACCATTCCCCACCCCACCCCCTTGCAGTATTTTGTTGGTATATTGTTTGTTCAGACATGAAAAGAAAAGAAACACTGGTAATCTGGGATTCCCGATTCTGAGTAAGAGTTCAAAATTCAGTTTAATGAATACTTAAGTTTAACTTTAGACTTCTCAAAACAGGAAGAGCAGAACAGAGTGAGCAGGGATGATCCATCAGTTGGAATTCTGTTTGTAGGCATAAAAATCCATGAGCAGTATGAGTGATTCAGACATATACATAGTGAGTCACACATACTGTATACATAATGAGGCCTCAGATACTTTAACTCCTTTCCATTCAAATGGGGTTAGGCAATGTTTTGGGGATTGGAGGCCATGTTTTTTCTGAGTGAGGTGAGAAACACAGTGTCTGGCCTGTTGCACAATAGGCCAGACACCATCAAATGTGGAGGAGATTGGACTTCCCAATCTCTTCCTACCTTTTAAGGGTTAGGGTCCCTTTGGTTCTTTAAAAACTCATTCTTACTCGGCACTCTACAGTTAATTCTATGTGGTGCTGCCCTTGAAGACCACCTGGAAGCTACAACTGGTCAAGAATAGTTGCTCAAATAGTTAAGGGTGCCTGAGTAGTGCTGCTACTACAAAAGCTGTACTAGTTGCTGGTGTACGTCTGGGTGGAAATCAAGCCCTACTTGGCTCAGGACCTGGATACCTGTGGGACCATCTTCTCCCAGTGGTTTTTCCCCATATTATAAGGTCTAGTAGGAAGAGCACATTTTGACTTCCATCTATGAAGGATTATCATCTACAGGAACTAAAAGGGTATGCCCTTTCTCTTGCTGCATCTGTCCTCTGGTACTGGTATAGTGCTCCAACTGAGAGCTGTTAGCACCCATCCTGTTGGAATTCAGGAAAGCTACCAAGAGCTTGCTGTTCTAGAAAGCCTTTGGGGATTGATACAATGGTGTGTTCTTCCTTTGCAATATGCAATTCCTGCTGTTACAACTGTGTTTGGGGGGCTGTTAATGGACAAGTAGGTTTGCTGTTGTTATTGGTTTGGGAGTTTTGTTATACTTACTTTCTTATTTTACTTTTATATTATTTGTAAGCTTTCCTGGACCTGAGCATCCCATAAGTTTCAGTAGTATTAAAGCTTATTATTAATTTTCCATGTGTTTTCTGCCTCAAGGTGCCATAAATCTTCAGCACTGATGATCAGAAAGGCCTCTAAAGGCTTCAGAAAGAAGAATCAGAGACAACATGTGGCTCAGAGACACAGGTTCCTCTCCCATGTGCTGGATTATGTCCATCTAAACCAGTGCTTCTCAACCTCGACAGCTTGAAGATGTGTGGACTTCAACTCCCAGAATTCCCCAGCCAGCATGCTAATGTGTTGAAGTCCACACATCTTCAAGCTGTCGAGGTTGAGAAGCACTGATCTAAACAGAAGGATTTCCCCTAATTGTGGGGAAGTGGGTTTGGATGGCAATCATGTGCTGAATGCAGTATACCATTTGGACACTGGACTATTCCAAAAAGATCATCTTGATATTGATGCAATGCCTGGAAAAACCTCAATAGGAACCAAAAAATAATTTTATGGTGAATTAAAGTAACATAAATAAAGTACAGAGAGGGTTGGGAGGAAAGAAAAGGAAGCATGGAATGACTAGAAAAAAATGCCATGTTATTTTTTGAAGAGTCTTCTGGCACTCTGACATCTAACAGATTTATTATAAAGTAAGAATTTGTTGACTGGAGCTCAGTTCATCTGTTATCCTTCAGTGGCAATGGAGATATATACAAAGATGCATGGGTACAGATTCAAAATGGAACAGATAAAATGCTGAAAGATGCTGACTCTCTTGCCAACCTGACTGGTGAAAAGAAATCAGAATCAGAAATCCTTTTGAATTTCTCATGATCATTCCTGCAAAGGATCTTTATTATGGTGAAGAGGTATTCTCACCTAATTTTACATTTATGAACAAATACTTAGTTCAAAACTTATAACTAGTTTAATATTCAGAATTTGCTTTCTTGGAATTTTGCAATGCAGTAACTCCAATAATTTTTTTTTAAAGCAGATTAGGGAAAAGTCTGTAAAGTCTTTCAAAGCCTATAAAATGCATTATGTTAGGGAAAGTAGTCACAAAACCTGTGTACTGAAAACCAAACTGCAAGCAAAAAAACATAAATTTGGAGTAACGTGCACCAATATATGCACATGTATTCATTTTTTTCTTTCAAAAAAGTCAAGGTTGACAAACCAAACCATATATTTAAAAAAATGAGAAAATAAATAACCCAAAATTGAAAGATTTTAATGCTATTATTCTATATATGAGTAGAGGTGGGTGAAGGTGTCAGTGTTTTTGCTCAATTTTTGGTTTCTCACTGAATCTTAAAATTCATCTCAATCTGTTTCTGTACCTGTTACTGTAGCTAAAAAAGAAAGCAGAAATGCATACAGATTTTCATGTTCATTTCTACGTTGTATTTTCAGAACTGGAGGTAATATGTTCAAAAATGGGAATTCACATGTTATGTTCCTGTACTATGATAACCAATGGAATTTAACCCATTTATACATGGACAATTTTAGGAATCTGACCTTGAAGATGTCATAAGGTCAGAATCAAGTCAAACAATTATTTGTTTATCTAATTTAATTACCTGACTTCAGATGACTCTGGGCACCGTACATTAAACAAAGAATAATGAAAGGGAGAAACAGATCATAAGTGCCCAGAAGACAGACTCTGAATTACAATAAAATAACCTATGGGGAACAACCTAAGAGACGGCTTTATACATGGACTTCACCAGGTGGACAACACCAAAATCAGATTGACTACATCCTTTGCAGCCAAAGGTGGCAGACATCTATACAGTCGGTAAAAACAAGACCTGGAGCTGACTGTAGTTCCGATCACAAACTTCTTATTGCACAATTTAGGATCAGACTAAAGAGATTAGGGAAGACCCACAGATCAGCTAGATATGAGCTCACTAATATTCCTAAGGAATATGCAGTGGAGGTGAAGAATAGATTTAAGGGACTGGACTTAGTAGATAGGGTCCCGGAAGAACTCTGGACAGAAGTTCGCAAGATTGTTCAGGAGGCGGCAACAAAATACATCCCAAAGAAAGAGAAAACCAAGAAGGCAAAGTGGCTGTCTGCTGAGACACTAGAAGTAGCCCAAGAAAGAAGGAAAGCAAAAGGCAACAGTGATAGGGGGAGATATGCCCAATTAAATGCAAAATTCCAGAGGTTAGCCAGAAGAGATAAGGAATTATTTTTAAACAAGCAATGCATGGAAGTGGAAGAAGAGAATAGAATAGGAAGGACAAGAGACCTCTTCCAGAAAATTAGAAACATCGGAGGTAAATTCCAGGCAAAAATGGGCATGATCAAAAACAAAGATGGCAAGGACCTAACAGAAGAAGAAGAGATCAAGAAAAGGTGGCAAGAATATACAGAAGACCTGTATGGGAAGCATAAAAATATCGATAGCTTTGACGGTGTGGTCAGCAAGCTAGAGCCAGACATCCTGAAGAGTGAGGTTGAATGGGCCTTAAGAAGCATTGCTAATAACAAGGCAGCAGGAGATGACGGCATCCCAGCTGAACTGTTCAAAATATTGCAAGATGATGCTGTCAGAGTAATGCATGCTATATGCCAGCAAATTTGGAAAACACAAGAATGGCCAGCAGACTGGAAAAAATCAACTTATATCCCCATACCAAAAAAGGGAAACACTAAAGAATGTTCAAACTATTGAACAGTGGCACTCATTTCACATGCCAGTAAGGTAATGCTCAAGATCCTGCAAGTTAGACTTCAGCAATTCAAGGAGCAAGAATTGCCAGATGTACAAGCTGGGTTTAGAAAAGGCAGAGGAACTCCGGACCAAATTGCCAATATCTGCTGGATAATGGAAAAAGCCAGGGAGATTCAGAAAAACATCTATTTCTGTTTTATTGACTATTCTAAAGCCTTTGACTGTGTGGACCATAACACATTGTGGCAAGTTCTTAGTGGTATGGGGATACCAAGTCATCTTGTATGCCTCCTGAAGAATCTGTATAACGACCAAGTAGCAACAGTAAGAACAGACCACGGAACAACAAACTGGTTTAAGATTGGGAAAGGAGTATGGCAGGGTTGTATACTCTCACCTTACCTATTCAACTTGTACACAGAATACATCATGCGACATGCTGGGCTTGAGGAATCCAAGGCTGGAGTTAAAATCTCTGGAAGAAACATTAACAATCTCAGATATGCAAATGATACCACTTTGATGGCTGAAAGCAAAGAGGAACTGAGGAGCTTTATGATGAATGTGAAAGAAGAAAGTGCAAAAGCTGGCTTGCAGCTAAACCTCAAAAAAACCAAGATTATTGTAACCAGCTTGATTGATAACCAGCAAATAGAGGGAGAAAATGTAGAAGCAGTGAAAGACTTTGTATTTCTAGGTGCGAAGATTACTTCAGATGCTGACTGCAGTCAGGAAATCAGAAGATGCTTAATGCTTGGGAGAAGAGCAATGACCAATCTCAATAAAATAGTTAAGAGCAGAGACATCACACTGACAACAAAGGTCCGCATAGTTAAAGCAATGGTGTTCCCCGTAGTAACATATGGCTATGAGAGCTGGACCATAAAGAAGGCTGAGAGAAGGAAGATCGATGCTTTTGAACTGTGGTGTTGGAGGAAAGTTCTGAGAGTGCCTTGGACTGCAAGAAGATCAAACCAGTCGATACTCCAGGAAATAAAGCCAGACTGCTCACTTGAGGGAATGATATTAAAGGCAAAACTGAAATACTTTGGCCACATAATGAGAAGACAGGACACCCTGGAGAAGATGCTGATGCTAGGGAGAGTGGAAGGCAAAAGGAAGAGGGGCCGACCAAGGGAAAGATGGATGGATGATATTCTAGAGGTGACGGACACGTCCCTGGGGGAGCTGGGGGTGTTGACGACCGACAGGAAATGTATGGGTGGAAGTTGTCCCTAACTGGTTGCCATGCTTCTCCAAGGCAGTCCACCTTTTGCCTGAAGAGCAGATCTGGAGACGAATATTGCTTTCCAATATTTTGTTGATCCCAATGGTATTGTCTGATTGTGAATTTTGGAAATGTTCTTCAGACCAGAACATCTTGCTTTGTTTTCCTGCCAGATCAGGCTAAGAATATTTATTATCTCCCCACCACCCTAAGATAACGGCTATTTCCAATCCACCAGTGCATAATACAAATCCCAACAAAGTTACTGAATGAGACAAAAATGCCTTGATCTTTATAGCATGTGACTCGGAATTGATTTTATTTTATTTAAGCTGACTTCTGTTTTATTACAGAACAGATCTGCATTAACAACTATTCTCTGAATGTCCTGCTGTTTGAAAAATAAGATTAAATTTAGTGTTATTAGATTTTATGTTCCTGTGTTATACCCTAAAATACTCTAACAGCACAACTTACCTTGAGTTAAAAGGGATGTATTCCCAGGCACAGGATCTGCTGGTAGCTTTGTGCTTTGAAGTATTCTATAGTAAAACAAAGAAAAAAATATTTCTAACCCAGTAGGCGAACCGAGATCCATGAGGTGAATTTGAACAGATCTGTTTGATTGGACTGTATTAAAACTAGTTTGTGGCTGAAAGCTTTCCAAGGCATGGAATTCCCTGTTCACCTTTTCCTCCTTGGCTATATCAGATGAATGGATAGACCAGATATATTGAATTAGGAACTGTCAATTTTACATAAACAGTGGTGTGCTTTCTGTTAGGATCTTTCCTGCAGAATAACAGCTGCTATCTGCAGAAACATAAATTAAAAATCTGTCTGTATTTTTCTTTTTAGAGATGGGTGAGCTCCCTCCAACTCATATCAATTTGGCTGAGAAATAAACCAATCTGTTTCCCTCTAAAATCAGAGAACAGCTCTGCTCTTCTGAGAAAACCTGAATTAACCTCCCAACCACCATGAAAATTAGAATTCCTTCTCTCTCCCATGTATTATCTAAAACTCACCTACCCCAAAGCCTTCTGTATTTTTGCTTTAAGTTTCACCTACATAGCTTGTTCTGTTATAGAGAAAGGATAAGAAGAGGTATAGGTCTGCATCTTAGCTTGGGCTAAGCAAGAGAATAATAAACCTTAGCTTTTATAGGATTGATGAACACCTTTGGGTTGATTAAATCAATTAATGGAAGCCAATGGGTTCAAACCTGGAATTCCATGTTTTGATGGAGGCAGACATTTTTACATTGAATATATGGTGGTTTATGCAAAACTTCCTTTTCGAGCTAAGTGTTCTCTCTCTTGCTCTGTGTGTGTGTGTGTGTATACACAAACACACACACACACACACAAACCCATACTATATCCCTTATGACATTGATTTGGTCTTTCAGAAAAGAAATGCTAGAAGAACTGAACTCTATTTCTCCCAAAGTCCTGCTGAGAACACAGTGTCAAGCAAAAAAGCAAAGTCTAGAGTCTTTGTTTAGAAGGGAGAACCATTGCAGAGCAGCAAAAAGCCAAAATGCAGAGAATTTCCAGATGTCCAGTGGCATCTGGAAAACAGAACTGCTAGCAATTTTCAGGCATCACGTTTCAAATGGTTGTTTATCAGCAAGGCATATGTGATTAGTATAGGTCATTAGCATGCTACTGGCCAAAATGAGCTACGCTGCTATAGCTAGGTCACCCTCTGGAATCTGGTGCATTCACATATTAACTGGAAAGGCTGGGTGGTAGAAAACATCAGGCTTTTGTTAAGAAACAATTGCCAGTATTGGAACTTACAGCGTTTACGTCTGGCATGGTAATTGATTTTGTGGGTGGCGAGTGTTCCACCGAGGCTCCATTGGATGAAGTTGGAGGAAGTCTTATTTTAAAATTCATTTTGGGGGTGGGAGTGGGAAAGTGATTTAAAACCAAACAAAACAACCTTAAGCTTGGGTACTTTTTGAAATTATTTTCAATTTGTCTTCATCTAATGGGAAATGTAAATTGTAGAAGAGCTTTGATTTACAGTACGTCCCATTCTAATTCATGGAATGTTAGGTTGTGGATCTTAATTTTTATGCCATTCATAATACACCAGACTTTGCCTAATGAAACATAGGCTGATATATTAACAGGAACCTTCCTTGGCAAATAATTTTCACTGGTCTTTTTTCTTGCTCCCTTCTACCCAAGAATATCCAAACAAAAGTATAATTTCAAGTGCCAGTAATGGGAGACACTTAGCACATTATTAGATGTGACAATGGCTTGAGCTGTTGTGACATGACCATTTTGCATTGAATTCTTCCTTATTCCAGAGTTTTCCTTACTCTGTAAACAGCAATACATCATGTTGAGTAACAGTGGAGAAACAGAGAGGAGGGGTTCCCAAGACATGGTGAGCCCTAGCGTCATTTGCTTGATTTGGCATTTTGTGATCTGCAAACCCAGCCACTGAGATTGTAGTAAAGGTAAAGGTAAAGGTTTCCCTTGACGTAAAGTCCAGTCGAATCCGACTCTAGGGGGCGGTGCTCATCTCCGTTTCTAAGCCTTGGAGCCGGCGTTGTCATAGACACTTCCGGGTCATGTGGCCAGCATGACGACTCGGAACGCCGTTACCTTCCCGCCGAAGCGGTACCTATTGATCTACTCACATTTGCATGTTTTCGAACTGCTAGGTGAGCAGGAGCTGGGATTAACAACGGGAGCTCACCCCGCCGCGCGGTTTCGAACCGCCAACCTTCCGATCGACAGCTCAGCGGTTTAACCCGCAGCGCCACCGCGTCCCTGTGACTGAGATTGTAAATCATGGTTTATAGCATAATGCAAGCAGCAAACCTTGCTGTCAGTCTTATTTTGATTATCTAGGCAGGAAACCTGCATTACTAGATTTCCAACAGTACAAGCTCTACGAAGGAAATTTTATGTAGGAAAGTTACGAAGCCATTATGAAAGAATTTCAGTGACTGCCATGTAGCAAATGCAAGCCCTATTTATAATGAAATCAGGGTTCAAGTTCTTAAACCTCTTTCTCCACTTCACATGATGTAACAGGATAGTCCTTGCAATGTGGGTGTGGGTCTCCGTGTGGATACGTGCATATAAATGTACATATGTTGGAGATATTGCTATCATGCCTTAGCTACATTAGTGCAGCTGCCTAGAATTGTATGACTGACTTCAGGGAGTCACATACACACATACATACATACATACATGCATACATACCCCTTCAATGTTTTGTCTTGTAATGACAGGTTAAATGTTGATTTTTGGTCAGAAGAGGCTCTAGAAACTAAAAAAAATGGGGTTTGATGGCTACAGTCTCCCCAGACCTGGTTTATTTCAGTATGAAAACTTACAGTTGGAGGAATGTTGATGGAATATGGGTGTGAGAATTACAATTCTGAAATAGTGGCAGAAGTGACATAACATACTTGGCCACTCAGTTTTATTAACCTGTTTGCCTTTCTTTACCAATATATATTGTAATTCTCTATAAGTCTTGTCAGTTATGCTGAAAAGTCTATTCTGTAATCTTCCACTTCAAATCCAAGCAAGCTACTTATGTTCACACAAAGAGATGTTACTTTGATCCAAACTTCTATAATGCGCCATGTGAGATTCCTAGTCTGAAGGCATTTTGTGCTATGTGTGAGTGCAGTGTAGTTCCCCACTGAGAAAGAGGCTTAAACTGGCAGTGGGGAGGAGGAGGAGGAGGAGGAGGAGGAGGAGGAGGAAGGAAAGAAAGAAAGAAAGAAAGAAAGAAAGGAAGGAAGGAAGGAAGCAAGCAAGCAAGCAAGCAAGCAAGCAAGCAAGCAAGCAAGCAAACAAGCAAGCAAGCAAGCAAGCAAACAAGCAAGCAAGCAAGCAAGCTACACTGAAATGTTTGCAGTTGTTTTCTTAGATATTTCTGCCCAGGTCATCTGGCTTTAGCTCACTCAAAAATAAGCTCAGCTGACAAGTTGCAAAGTTATAAAAGGATCTGGAGGAAGAGTCATTTGAACCCAAAGACAATATTTGTTCACGATACTTGAGTTGAGGCTGACTTATTATATCGAATCACATGGCTGTAACATTTAGAAAAAAATAATGGCATCTTGATACCAGTCAGGACTGAAGTGCTTAAGGAATTCAGTTCTTCATGTAGGAAATGCTTTGATACGAAACTAAAATGTGTGGAGCACGACTGGGCCAAACAGGTCTGCATTTTAAAATGTGTATTTTTGAAAAAGAAGTCATTAAGAAGTACTTGTTTAAATGAAAATGGTATTTTTTTTTTAAAAAAAAAGGAAATTAATACTATAACGGAATCAACATGAGAAGGAATGCCTGCCTTATGCATACTTTCTGGTGTACTGGCGCATTCAATAACTCTTTATGGAGCATTGTGTGGATGAAGGGGAAGTGGTGTGCAGTCATACCTTTACAACTGAACATCACACAGTTCTTCCTGGCATTGTTCTCTCATTTATATATTACCCTGGATAAATAAGATAGGTAAGATAGAGGAGCTTTCATCCATATCTTCTGAAAGTGGCTCCTGAATCCTGAAATCCTGTGAGATCGTGGTTTCAAGATCTGGAGAAGTTTCCACACAGAAACACCTATGCACACAGCTTTCCATAAGATCACTTGAATACAGGATTGGGAGGAACCATGAACATTTGGGGGTTATGCTAAAGGTGTGATCTCCCCTTAAGCTCTTTCAGCATATGTACAGTATCTTCCTCATTTGAACTATGCATGAGTTTCATGTCAACTTGATTTATATTGTCTTTTCAGCCCAGGGGGACTCAAGGTGGTTTATCTCTTCCTCTTTCTTTTCCACCCATATCTGCATGTAGATTATGAAACTGTTGGAAAAATGATTGGAATGGTTTAAAAGCCTCTCAAACTATCAAAGCAGCAAGAAAAGGAAAAAAAGAGGTACATTTTAGAGGTGCATTTCTTTTTATGCCTTACAATAATCAGTTGTTGTTGTTTATTCATTTAGTCGCTTCCGACTCTTCGTGACTTCATGGATCAGCCCACGCCAGAGCTTCCTGTTGGTCGTCAACACCCCCAACTCCCCCAGGGACGAGTCCGTCTCCTCTAGAATATCATCCATCCATCTTGCCCTTGGTCGGTCCCTCTTCCGTTTGCCCTCCACTCTCCCTAGCATCAACATCTTCTCCAGGGTGTCCTGTCTTCTCATTATGTGGCCAAAGTATTTCAGTTTGGCCTTTAATATCGTTCCTTTAAGTGAGCAGTCTGGCTTAATTTCCTGGAGGATGGACTGGTATGATCTTCTGGAAGTCCAAGGCACTCTCAGAATTCTCCTCCAACACCATAGTTCCAAAGCATCGATCTTCCTTCTCTCAGCCTTCCTTATGGTCCAGCTCTCACAGCCATATGTTACTATGGGGAACACCATTGCTTTAACTATGCGGGCCTTTGTTGTCAGTGTGATGTCTCTGCTCTTAACTATTTTATCAAGATTTGTCATTGCTCTTCTCCCAAGGATTAAGCGTCTTCTGATTTCCTGACTGCAGTCAGCATCTGCAGTAATCTTTGCACCTAGGAATACAAAGTCTTTCACTGCTTCTACATTTTCTCCCTCTATTTGCCAGTTATCAATCAAGCTGGTTGCCATAATCATGGTTTTTTTGAGGTTTAGCTGCAAGCCAGCTTTTGCACTTTCTTCTTTCACCTTCATCATAAGGCTCCTCAGTTCCTCTTCGCTTTCAGCCATCAACAATAATCAGAGCAATGTTTAAAATGTTGAATCCTGGCCTCTCAATTGTTTAGAACAGCCAACGTCCACTAATGGGTATGAGTTAATCCAGGAACTTCCTTCTATCAAATGTAAAATGTAAGCAAAAACAAGCAAGCAAACCAAAAGGTTAAATGGAATATAAAGCCACTTCTGTTGTACTTAGTAGTATTTTTTGCTTTCATGGATAGAAGTTTCAGGTTTCTACCTAGTTATTCATCATGGTTTCTCTTTCACCCACAATGCAATGTTCTCTACTCAAGAAGAGAAACATTCAGAACTTTCTGCGTTCAGGGCTGGAGAACCTGTAGTCCTCCAGATACTTCTGACCTATAATTCCCAGTATTTCTTACAAATGATCCTTCTGGTTACAGGGGTTGGGAGTTATATTTCAGAAACATCTAGAGGGCTACAAATGTCCAACCGCATCTTTACAATCCTGCATTCCGTTCTGCTTCTTGTGGATTACCAGATGGGCAATATATATATATTAAAAAAAACATCAGAAAAAGTAGAAGTCAGAGTGACGTCTGCTACAATGAAGAAGCATGGTTTTTTTTGTTTTTTTTAAATTATCTTCAGAGGAGTAAGACCATATTTGGGACTGTCAGACATAGTGTAGGAAGTCCATTTTGTCTTGTCTTCTCCATTGGAAGCCTGACAATGTCACACAAACTCAAAAAAAGTGATTTGTTCTGGTATTGAAACTGAAATTAGCATCAGTGTAATTACCCCTCTGGGTGGAAGTTATTTTCAGTAGCGCAATATAGTTGGAGAAGATGAGCTACCCTTTACTTTGTATTTGCATTCCATTATTGATACCAAGTTGCCATCACATGACTTAGCTTTATATTATTATTATTATTATCATTATCATTATCATTATCATCATTATTGTTGTTGCTGTTGTTGTTGTCAATCAATGGATATGTTCAATAGAATCTTTCATTTAACCTAATGTGCTGCTTGATCTTAGACCTTAGACTATACTACTTCTCAAAACTTGTAAACATTATTCTTGGTGCTTATTATTCTTATCCTGAGAAGGAAAACGAGATCCTTTGTGCATCCTTGGTGAGGCTAACCAGATGTACAGTAAGAAAATTACAATTTGAAGATAGCAATAGGGAACATTTGCCCCTAAGCACACCCCTTGCTGACAATTATCACCTTTTTTTATTAGTGCAATGAATAAATGTTTAAAAATAAATTACCTGAATGAGAGCAATGCTCTATGGTGTGTATAATAATAAGTCAACATCTTTTATTGTCTGCTGTAAGCTTATTCCAGATTTGTCTAGCCTTCGCTAGATATTCTTCAGTGCAAGACAGATTGGATTTCATTATTTCTAACCACTTGGTTGCTTGCTAATCTTTACTAACATCTTCCTCAGAGTGACCTATTTGAATCCGTACATCTGGAGTTGATTAGAATTGGTTGTGATTTACACATCCAGGCTTCTAATCTCATTGCAAGCAATGGACCATGTTGTGGTCACTAGACCTCTTGCTGACTGAATGATTTCTAATTTGATTATCCTGCATTAATCACCAGCCACCAGATGCAGAAAAAGGGAGGGGGCAAAGTCCTGGGAGGTTCATAAAGTTATTTAGAACAGGAAGCTGTCTTTCAGTACATTCATCATTCTTCTCCTCATTACACCATACGGTTTTACTAAAAGTTACCACATAGGAAAGGCAATTCATGCATGGTGATGGTTTCAAGGACCTGATTAAATTCAACACTGATTTGCCTCCCTCCTTAATGTGCATTGTTCCTAACATGCTAGTATCACAAGGAGGTCCATAGTTCCTTTACTTTGTACAGGCAATTGGTACACCCTTGGTTGAATTTATAAAGATTTCATTGAAAAAATAAAGGATCCCACAGAAGTCTCTCCCATTCCATCCAGGCATTACCCCTTAAAACCATCTTATTGCATCCCTCCACCCCTGCAGCCCACTATATTGCAATGGACTCAGCTGATCACTTAAACAGAGGTTATTTTCACATGCCATGAGCAATGGGCCAATTTATCTACTTCTGACCCCTCTCAGTTTCCCATAACTTCCCTCATAACTTCCTTCCATCTCCACAATCATCTGCAATTCCTCATTTTAAGAACTACTTTTAAAAATATGTTTTAGCCCCGCTTTCACATAAACATGTGTCCAAATGCAACTATTATCTCAAAATATTAATTGAACTATTTGCAGGTATATTACAGGTGTACTACTACAGAGACTGTACTATAACACCCCACTGAGATATTCATGGGTAATTAAGGTCAATGAAACTCATGGGCTCCCAAAATCACATTTTTTGAATTTTGGCAGCATCCAAAGGTCCTTCCACATATACATATTGTTTGCAGTAGAAGTAGAAGGTAAGCTTTTCATTAGCAAAAATTCAAATACTGGGGTTTTATTTCCCAGTGTCAAAAGTATGGCTTCTGAGAACCATGAGAAGATGTCTGGAACAGACTCAAGACTTGCTGTCTCTTAGCAGATTCAGGACCAATTTTAAGAATAACAGGAGGTATCAAGCTTCACCCCACAGGAGGAATGAATCACTTTGGCAAGTTCACAAGAAAGCCAAGAACTTCTGATAAGTAATATTTATTGAAGAAAGGTAGGAAGCCCTAACTAAAGAATTTCAGCAAATGTTGTGACTGAAAAACAAGTTCTAAGTACAAAAACAGTATTTCAAACCTCTTGGGTATCCTTCTCCTTCCCACTCCTTGTAACACATCCTATTTTGAGTAGACTGACTTCTTTCCATCCCTCTTTTGTTTTTGCAACCATGAGGTTTGTTATTATGTTGTTTTTCACTGACTGTGTGAGAACTAACTCTCATAGGAGGTTTCCAGGACCAGGAGGAACAAAGATTTTGCCTCCTCCTTTTCTAGTGATTTTGATCATGGAACATATAGCATCTCTACCTTATTTATAGGCTGAGCAGTTGGGGGAACCATATTGTCATTTTTGTCCAGTTAGAATGCTTGAGGACAAGCAGAGAGAGAAACAATTAGGGTGTGCATGGTATGAAAATGAAAGGACAGATTAATCTTAATGAACAGATTCTTTACAGCAGCCCCATCATTTATTGTCTGAAAAAAGTCAGGGTCCTTTCATGAATAGAAGAAAGGGCCGTGCTTGGTCTAATGCAAATTCTGAAGCACTGAAAATTTGCACAGCCCTAGAAATCACCATTAGCTGTGACAGTACCATAAACTAGTGGTTTCAAATGGCAGCTTGGTTATCATTTTGCCTTGTATGACATCAGAAGGAAAGTGGTCATCACCAAACAAACAAATAAGGAGCAGACTAATCCACAAAGGTTCTGTGAAATGCTATTTTTCCCACTGAAACTTTCTCATAATTGTGCTCAGAGGTGTGGCATATTTTGAGATTCTTTTTTTAAAAAATCTCAAATCTATTTTGACACAAGTGGTGGTCACCACGTACCAAACCTTACCATCTCCTGGTTATTTTCTGAGTGACTAATACAACCTTCAAATGAAAGTCTGTGAGGTAGAAACCCATCCTTTCTGGAAGCTAATAGACCAGATGTTTGTGATGTGTAACAACTCAAATTATGCACATGTAGACCTCCTGAGCAGGTACTTTTTCCATTTGATGACTCCAGTTTATACAACTGATTATTCACAGCTTCAGTGATTCATACATCTCTGAAGCAAACCTAGTAAACTCAGTGATAGAAGCTTGCTTGTTTGAATACAAACCTACCCACAAACTAAATATTTAGAGATAGCCAATCTGGAGCTAGAAAAAGAATATGAATAATGAAGCCCTCCACAAATGAGAAAAAGAAGTAAGTTATTAGAAAGGTCCAGCACAAAGACCAATAGGAAGTCACAAATTCTAAGCACTCACTTAAAATGTAAATATATTGTTAAATCATCTATAGTCCTGGAAAGCTTTTTGCATAATCTGAATTGAGGAAGTAAGTGTGGATTGGCTGCATTTTTAAAAAAATTAAATCATGTAAAGGAAACTAAGTGGTACCAATGTGAACATCTACAATTATCACATCGACAGTTATAAAGCAAGTGGTCCCCCCCACCACTTCCTCTTTTTTTAAGGCATTAGCCAGGGAATGCATGGAATATTTATTGCTTTATTTAGTGATAAGGGTTGTGGTTTGGAACCTTTGAAATACTGCTTTCTTTTGCCATAACACATTTAATTTGCTGGATTCAAAAATGTGTTGAGGGCTCGTTTCCTCCATCCTTGTGTGTCCCCCCGCTCAAATGGGAGATGGTTTATTTAGTTCACATATGTGCTGGTGAAGAATCATTCCTAGTTATCACAGCTAGCACAGTCTCTATCAGCAAGAAGAACAGAAATGGGGGAAAGATGACAATGCTTCAGAAACCCAGGGGAATGAGTTCAACTATTCTGAAATAGAAAATGTTGCTCAATCTGGATCACCATCCCTGGATAGTGTGGATTGATGTGGGCAGGTTTCTGGATTCCAAGAGAAAGTATATCCAATAGCTCTAGCATCCTTCCTGCACACATATAAAACCATAAATATTTGAAAATAGAACAGAGAATCTCTCATTATATCAATGGGTGAGTCAAACAGATATATCGAATCCATCTGAGATTTCAGCAGCCAACAGCAGAATGCTTTTAGGGACCCAGTCATCCCCACCAATTCAAACTTCTCTTAGCAAGAATGAAACAGTTAATTTTCCTGGAAAAATGGCAGACAGGTTTATGAAGAATTTGGTATATCAACTTAAACATATTTTATTTCTTAACAATATTTATAGGCTGCCCCAATCTAGGTGGCGAACAACAATTCCAATACACAATAAATGAAAAACAATCAATAATCATAACAATAAACTATGATGACTGCTCAAACACAATTAAAGGCCAAAAACCTGCTGAAATAGTATTATTTCAACTTGCTTCCAAAAAGCAAAGATGGCTGGAGCTGACTCTATTTCCAGGGTTTCCATAGAGTGGGGTCTATCACCCAAAAGACTTGTCATCTGGTCCATACACTATGTAGCCCAATAGAAAAGAGGGACTTCTCCAGGTGTCCATAGCAGATGAGGACACTCAGCAAAGTGTTGTCTGATATAACCCAGTGCTATGGTGTAAAAGGTTTTAAAGGTAATAGCCATCACTTAGAATTGGGCCTAGAAGCCTACTGGTAACAAATGCAGCCATTTCAGAATTGGTGTCATTCTACATTCTTGTCACTGCAGCTGTTGGGTTTCTTTAAGGATAATTCCACACAGATTGAATTACAGTTGTCAAGTAATGTTCAGGCATGAGTTGGTGTTGCCAGGGATAGCATGAAAACTGGTGCACCACCCAGAGCCGGGCAAAGCCCCCTTCACAACTTCCACCTGCTGTATCAGCAGGAGCTAAGAGCCCAGACAGACACCTAGATCATGAACCAACTCTTTCAGAGAGAATACAGTCTTGTCTAGAGTCACTAGTGGGACTGGGCCTGTCCAAAGTCACTACTGAGACCAAAGTCAGTGTTTACTCTGACTTGGGAGAACATAATATGAGCTTGTTACGTCTCACCCAGATCCTTACAGTTTCAAACACAGATTCAAGACTTCCACAGTGTCTCTGGCTCAGCCAAACAACTGTCATTAATATGCAAATGACACCTCACCCCAAACTGATGGATTACACCACCCCCATGAGATGGATGTAAATATTAAAAAGCATGGGGGGGGGTAGGACCAAGCTGTAGTGAACCTCACATTGGAGGTCCCAAGGATTTGATTGCTGACCCTCCATAACCACCAACTGAAACTGCCCACTTAGCTTGTAGTGGAACCACCACAGAAAAGTGCCCTGATGCCCAATGCTGCAGATTGGTCTAGAGGAAAACCATGTTTGATTGTAACAGATGTTGCCAAGAGATATAATATGACCAACAGGGACACAATCCCCCAGTGTAGGTCCAGATGAGGTCGTTTACTAAGATGACCAATCCTATTTCTATCTCATGACCAGGCCTGAATCTTAATGGAAAATGATCCAGATAATCTGTTTCCTGTAGGAGCCTTGGTAGCTGATTCACCACCACCTCCTTCAAAGCAAGTATCACTATACCCTCCCCCAGAGAAATATTGGCAGTCTCTCAGAACCAGCCACTCACCTCTTGGACCCCACACACTTTGTGGGTCTCAATTCTCCCAACATTAAATCTGGCTCCAAGCCCACCTAAAAATTGCCTACTCCTGCTGTGGAGAGAAGAACATCATCTACTATACTGGGGAACCATGCCCTATTATTTGTAGGAAAGTTCCAAAATAATCCAAACATCTAAATTTATCTACATGCTCAACGAAGCTGCAATGCATGCTCCATCAAGAAAAGTATATAAGAATTGCTCTCCTTTGTGAAGTGAAGAATAATAGAGCTAAGCAGCTGCTATTGTGTCTTGTTGTAGGGTCTAATTGAACTGAACTATATCCATATCCTGCTTTATGAAATGCTGTATTTCACTTTTGCCCCAATCAGATCTTGGATGGAAGGTTCTTGAGCTAAACTGGTTTAGTTTTCCTGTTGACCAAAAATGCAGAATAGGAGCTACTGGAACTTTCTTGCTGCCATCTTCTGGTTTTTGGTGTATATTGCAAAGAGTTCGCTTTGCAGCTGGAACCATTTATACTGCAGTAGCGGAAGTAAAGCTTCCCTTGAGTAACTATGTAGACATAGTCATGTTCTTTTCTTTGCAACATAGCAAAGGATTTCCTAGTTCTCTCCCATTAAAGTACTAGCCCCTGCTTTTTCATCACAAAAGGTCTGTTAGAGGCTGTCATTGCTGTAACACATTGCAGTAGGAATATGCAAAACATTTTGAGCTCCAACGAATAACCTGATACATGATTCATGTATTGTAAGAATTTTGCTTCAAGCTTAGAACTAAACCCTCAAGCCATTTTGTTGATATGGGACACAATCAGCTTAATCATTCTGCTAGCATATTTTGAGTGGAACTATTTTGTTCCAAGCTCAAGGATGAAAAACTAACACCCCACATTTCCCATTTCATGCATGGTACTACAGTTAATTTTCAATTCATTACCTATATTGCAATTAATGCTTTGCAATGTCATCACACTTTTACCATTCTGTGGATCCACTGACTAAATATAAGATCACAGATGTGGACATCCATTGATTCTACTATTCTCAGGAGGAAATGTGAGGTTTTGGGAATTTGGAACACCCTTATGGTTGTGACTATTGCTGGTTCATCTGTCTAATTGTTATTTAATTGCTAGCTAATTGGATTGCTAGTTATGTAATTTCTAATCAATCAATACATCTGTTTCCCCATGGGACATGTGGAAAATGGGGAGAAAGACCATTACACAGACCTCTAAGTAGGGATTCAAAGTTTTGGTGAATGAGGGCCAGAATCTGATATAATCAAAGAAGATTTTTTTTCCTTTCAAATTAAATGGAGGTTTGCGTGCTGATCCAGATATCATACATATAAAATTTATAATGTATAGACTAGAGATTTTTAACTAGCACTGTCCCTTCTTAATTTGCTTATGAGCATCAAGTCAAATAATATTTTTACTGGATTATTACAATTTTCTATGAATACAGTGATTTCTCTTCTAATTTACTCCAGCTAATTATTTGTATTTATCTTACTTTTAAATAATTCACAATTAAATATATTGTTACTTATCAATTCTTTTTTACATCAGCTTTCCTACCTTAGTGGCCTCCAGGTATCTCAAGATCAGATATCTTAGAATTCCAGACACCTTAAAATTCCAAATATTTTAGAATTCCAATCATCATGACTAAGTCCCCCAATTCTTGTCAGTATTATTGTAACTGTTTACATGGGTGGGAAATTTTGGTGCTTGTAATCCCATCATAACTGGAAGGCACCAGGTTGAGAAGACTAGTATATATGCATGTCTGCCTGCATAAGCTTGTGAAAGGCCATTCTAACAGATGTCCTTGCAATGTCCCACCTATTTGCTATGAAGTCAATAATACACATTCTTCATGTGTGGCTTACAAGAGTTTGGGCTACAGATGCATTTCTGGATGTGAGAAAGACCACAGCTGAATGCTCATTTTGTGGCTGCTTTGGTCATGAAAAGTCTGCAGAAGCCAAGCAAAATGTAATCTGAAGATATATATCGGTGGGGTAACCTAATTAAGAATTGCCTAGGGCACACAGACGTACTAGGCTGTTTCTTTCAGAAAGGTAAGCTGAAAAGAGACATGTGGTGACCCGGTCTTGGCACTGTTTTCTGTTTATTCTTTTACTCAGCTTTAGCTCTTATTTCTGTTTGTTTCTCTACCAACTGCTTGGAGTAAAGTAGTCCTGTGTTTACTCCATGATCTATAACTGAGTGTGCTTTCTTTTGCTGAGGTAGGGGCTGAATCTTAGCTGCAGCTTGACATGTGGTTTATTTTTGTTGGAACACCCTCCTGTTCCATCATCGTATTTGTCATCTGAAAGCTACAGAAATCTCCTTTGTCTAGGATTTTTCCTGTGATAAGGGGAGGAAGAGAATGGCTGGGAGAAAATAGCTGAGAAATGTAAAGAAATCATTACTTTTCTCTGTCTAACTATTTGGATTTATCCATGTGCACCACAACCAAAAAGAATCAACTGTGTAAAGAGCGGAAAAGAAAGGCCCTAGGTGCCTAAATGAAGTCACTGCTAACAAAAAAAGAACAATCCAAACCATGTCCAACATTAGAGACAGCAACTGATTCAAGTTCTTCCCTTTGAAGATAGATAAGATCAGCCAGCAAATAATGCCTGAATGGACCATCCCTCCATTGGAAGATGCTAACCCTCCTCCTCCTCCTCTCTCTTCTTTCTTCTTTCTTCTTCTTTTTCCTGATTTCCTGGCCTTGTACTCACAGTGGCATAACTTTTCTCCAGTTGATATTGTTTTCCACAAATGACCCATATTAGCAAGATAGTGATGCTGGATTCTTTCAAGTGCATGCTTTATGTGGCTTTTTGTGGGTTGTGAGAGCACGGTCTTCCCAATTAAGGGAAAAAAATCTACTTTGGGTATCGCTTCCAATGTAGCAGTGAAAGAGAGAGGTAAGGAGCCCTATCATGTCATCAATCCCTGTAGCCCAAAATTGGAAGGTGGATCCTGTGGTGCAGGCAGGTTGGTGGTGCAAGTTGTAGCAGGGATATAAGTGGCAGTTGCATTGTTCCTCCCTGAAAACAATAAACAAATACTGTGTTGGGCAGAAGGCTTTGCTAAAGACATATTCCTGATATGTTAATTTTAAGAACTGAAGAAGATTCGTGTTGTATTAGACCAATTTGTCCATCACACCATCAGACAGATTAGTTGGCTGAGCAATGTAACTCCTTCATTTGTCAGTTTGATGACCAAGAGGGAATCTTCCAAGCCTTAATTTTGTCCTGAAAGATGTGGTCATGCTATTGACCAAACTTGGCCCAAACATCTACAGGATGAAAATAATAAGGTCACATCCTACTTCACATACACAGTCTTGTGGTCCCTTCGTGTGGGTGAAGAAACTTAAAGTGAAAGGAAGAAAACCCACTTAACATCAGAAATAAACTATGTTTCTGTCTTTTGTTTTTGTTTAGAAAGTGAATGAGGTCACCTATTTACCAGCACAGGCCAACTTTCTAAATAGCTTCCAGCTTCCCTTTTTATATAATCCATTGCATTTTATTAGGAAGGATTTCAAAGCCTAGTTGAACAGGGTTGGCTATCTGTATGACCTCCTATTGCCTTATATTAATTCTGATGGCACTAAGGGTATTTGGCTATTTTGGCACCCTCTGCCAAGCAATAACTTCAGGTATGATTGTCATAGTTATACACATTAGGTACAATTGAATTGTTAGGTACAATTCAGTTGCAATTTGATCAACCCTTGGGGGGTGGGGGAAGGCGTGGTACTGTTCAAATTGAACTGGAAGTTTGAACAAAATTGTGAAATCTCATTGGACCAAGATAAATTATTCAGATTATTGAAGAGGTTTTGCTGTATGTACAAAAGCTTCCCCCCCAATCAGTTTAGAAAATCAAAGTAACCCAGTTTGATCCTTTGTGTAATCTTAGTTAAGTTAGCAGAAACTAGTCTCTAATCTGAAGATTCAAGTATTCAGTTTGCTATGCGAATGCTTCTGCAAGCATAATCTGTCTGTCTTAATGATTGCCATGATTGCCATGTGGATTTTATGCCTCCGGATCCCTCAGCTTCAGCTTGAAGGTCCATTGAGAGTCCCAGGAAAGGAAAGGTATGGACCAAAACAGATTTTGGAAATTTGTATGGGACTTCCAAATATCCCAATCATTGAGAGAAGAGGTGATAGAAGTTGCAGCAGGATTGTGTGGGCTCACTCTGACCTTCATTGAGCTACCTGGGCTGCATTATCTTCAGAACATGTTCAAAAGAGTTGTCAGTGTATATGGTCCATGTATCATCCCATGCAGAACTCCATACAAAGATGAATGTCAGAAGCAGGGCTGCTGGACACATTACAGTTAGGGCTAGCACCTGGATGATATCTTTATACCTTCTTTCAGTGGATTTTCTTATTCAATTTCATCTTTCTTTTGTAAAAGAAGCACCTCTATTTTTTACATCAATAAAACTAACCCAGATATATGACTTTGGGAGCAAGCTTTTCTTGGGTCAATTAGCAGTTCACCCAAGTAAAATATAGAATTTAGAAATACATTCTATTAATTTGTTACTGAATGAACATCCAGCCAGGTGATACTCTTCCTTTTTCTATCAATGATCTAGAGTCAGGAAAAAGCACTTACTAAATTAGTGTATTATTTTGAAAAACCTAAGCAGGCTATAAAATGTCCCAAAAAGATCCTATCAATCTCAGAGGCTACAATGCAAGATGGAAAATGAGAAAACACATCTTTGCATGTCTATTCGAAAGTAAGTCCCACTGACTTCATCTAGACATAGTCATGGGCATCTATGCAAAAAAAAAAAATACATCTTCTATGGCAAAATACATCTGTGCTTCAGCTATACCATCTGATACATTATTCTTATTTTTAATTATTAGTTACATTTGGTTCCTTTCTCCATGGTGCCCTATATATATGTATGTATGTATGTATGTATGTATATGACTTTGTGATACTGAGTAATACTAAGTGACTGGCCCAAAATCACCAAGTAAGAATTAAGTCCTCAGAATTATTTAACATTTATTATAATCCTTGCTGCTGATTTGCCCATTAGATTCTCTCTCCTAGCAGTAGCATTGTATATTATAGCTTTCAAGGGAAATTAATTCAAATCCAGTGTTTCAATGGAAGGTCAGATCAACATAATCTGGAGCTTCAATTGTAAATCTGAGATTTAGAGGGACCAAGAGGCTCAGTGACATGTTTGCATGATCTGAAAGACAGCTATGTTGTTGTTAGATCTAGATGCAGTTCTGCCTAAGGACTGTTTTTTAAGTTGATAGAAGGCCATTTTGGATAATGGTTACTGATGGCTATTATTGCAATTATTTATCTCAGGTTCTGTTGCACTGTAAAGTGATTGCCTTTTGTCCACCTCTTCAGGAGACAAATTAGGGGCAAAGTACAAAAATATGTTTATAGTATAATAAAGAAACAATTTAATACTTTGATGTATTACCCCTTTCAGTCAGGCTTCAGGCCCAGATATGGGACAGAAACAGCATTGGTCACACTTATGGATGATCTCTGGCAGGAGTGGGATGGTGGCAGTGCATCCATCTTGGTTCTTCTTGACCTCTCAGGGGCTTTCGATACCATCAACCATGGTATCCTTTTGGGATGGCTCAGGGCGTTGTGGGTGGGCGGCGTGGTTTTGCACTGGTTCACCTCCTTCTTCCAGGGGCAGTCCCAATCGGTGGTGATAGGGAGTGAGAGATCCAACCCTCGACCCCTCCTTTGTGGGCTGCCACAGGGTTCGGTGCTCTCCCCGACCCTCTTCAACTTCTACATGAAGCCACTGGGTGAGATCGTCTGTCACCACAGGGTGAGGTATCATCAGTATGCTACTGATACCCAGTTATACATCTCCGTCCCAGGTGAGGTAAGTGATGCAGTGACTGCCCTCTCCTGGTGCCTGGGGGCTGTGGGGGTCTGGATGGGGAACAACAGGCTTCAGATGAACCCTGGTAAGATGGAGTGGCTATGGGTTAATGGCTCCTTGGTATCTGGGAAGTTGTCATCTTTAGTTCTGGATGGGGTCACACTGCCCCAGACAGACCCGGTGCATAACTGTAAGGATTGAGCCTTCCTCTGACTCTGAAGATGAAACCTATTTGGAATCAGAGGGGGGAAATGAAACTAAAAGAGAAAGACTCACAGAAATGAAACCAGGAAGTGACTTAGCAGAGTGGGAGAATTCTCAAGAGCCGATTGGTCAGACTTCCTTGGTGAGTTCAAACCCTCCAATCAGCATGCGAGACAGAAGATCTGAGAAGTGCGTGAATCAGCGAGCAGCCCGATTGGCTGCAGGAGAAAATCGGCGCACAAAGGATTGGCATAAAAGGCAGAGGTACATTGAGTAAGTTGCTGGACACAATCGATACTTCGAGCTCATAGCCCCTGCGGAGAAACCTTTACCTGTGTCATAAGCTTTGCCTGTAGCCTCAGTGGAATCAGTGCCAGAGACTTCTTCCTTCACAGAACCATCCTCTGCACAAGCAGCTCCAGTCAAGTCTCTCCTTGCCACGATTGCAAGGCACAGCCCTGTGTTCAGCTCCAAGCCTCCTTGCAATGCTCCAGAACGATCCAGGTGCGCTTCCAGTTTTCTGCCCCACTTCGAGCCTCTAGTCCAGCCCCACAGAGTTCCCAGTTCTCAGCCTCGTTTGGAGTTTTCAGTCTAGTCCAGCAGCACTCCCAGTTCTCAGCCTGTCTTCAGGTCTTCAGCCCAGTCCAGCCGTGTTTCCAGTTCTCAGTCAGGTTTGGAGTTTCCAGCCCAGTTCTGCAGCGTTTCCAGTGTTCAGCATTGTACTGAGCCCTCAGCCCAGTTCAGCAGTGTGTCCAGTTCTCAACCTAGCTTAATTCCTCCAGCCCAGCCCAACCCAGCTGTGTTTCCAGTTTCCAGCCATGCTTTGAGTCTCCAGTCCAGTCCAGCAGCCTGTCCAGTTCTAAGCTTTGTTGGAATCCTCCACTTCAGTCCAGCAGCCTTCTCAGATGTGTTTAGAGTCTCCAGTCCAGTCTGGTCGTGTTCCCAGTTCTCAGCCTTCATTTGAGTATCCAGCCCAATCCAGCGATGTGTTCAGTCTTCAGCCTTGCCTAGAACTTCCAGTTCAGCACAGCTCAACCTCTAGAGCCCAGCCTTGTCGATCCTCAGTATTCCTGCCTGAACCTCTCGGGCCAGTCCAGTGCCTTCTGCCTCCAGATCCTACATTGCTTCATTCCCCCACTTCTTCCAGTTTGGGGGCATTGATCCAGGAGCTGGCAGAATTCAGTCTCACCATTCTGCCACAGACTGCCTTCGCATCTTCACCTGTGCATTCACAATTGTCTGGGTGGGTTTGAGAAGAATTGACTGTCTTATTTATTATTGCTGTAAATAGTTGCTTAATAAAGAGTTACTTTGATAATTCTGTCTGGCCACTTCATAGTCCAGACAGGACGGTAACTTGGGGGTCCTTCTGGACTCATGACTCCTGCTCAAAGAGCAGGTGACAGTCGTGGCCAGGAGGGCCTTTGCGCAACATTGTGTTGTGCACCAGTTATGCCCTTTCCTGGATTGGGAAGCCCTTCGAATGGTCACTCACACCCTGGTCATCTCCCATATAGACTACTGCAATGTGCTCTACATGGGACTACCCTTGAAGAGTATCTGGAAGCTACAGCTGGTCCAGAATGCGGCTGCAGGGGAATTCTTGGGGCCCTAAGATCAGCGCACATAACACCTTTGCTCTGTGATATGTACTGGGTACCACTTTGCTTCCAGGTCCAATTCAAGGTGTTGGGTATCACCTATAAAGCTGTACATGGCATGGGACCAGGTTACCTAAGGGACTGCCTCTTCCCTGTTTCATCAGCCCATCCCACCCGGTCATGCAGAGAGGGCATGTTGTGGACCCCATCAGGGCCGCAAGTGGGAGGGGGGAAGCGGGATATGTGCCCCAGGTGCTGTGCTGGGAAGGTGCCAAAATGAGCACTGGGGAGGTGCCAAAATGGGCACAGAATCCATGTTTGCCCCGGGGGACAGAGGCCCTAGTTGTGGGCCTGGACCCCATTGGTGAAAGAATTCTGCCTGGCAGGGTCCAGGAAATGGGCCTTCTCTGCAGTGGCACCAGCTGTCTGGAACATTCTGCCACCAGAGTTCAGGCAAGCTCCATCCCTCCTGACCTTTCCAAAGTTTTTTAAGACCTGGCTCTGCTGCCGTGCTTGGGGTGGGGAGGTGGGTTGTCATTCTTGGGGATAGCTGGCACCTTAGAGTGCTTCCCTCATATTTATGATCTTTGTAGCCACCTGGATTTTTATTTTTTTTTTAATTTATATTGTATTGTGTTGTATTTTAAGTTTATTATGATTACTGCTTTTAATGTTTAATGGATTAATTTATTGTACACCACTCAGAGTCCCTCTGCAGGGGGAGATGGGCAGTAGTACAAATTTGAGAAATAAATAAAAATAAATAAATTCATTAATCCAAAATTCTATTTTTCTCACTTTGATTTTCTAGTGCAATCTAAAGTTTAATGATGCATTAATTCTGTGCTCAGTTATATATTGAACTAAATGGAGATTCTTTATTCACAATTTTTTGCATTTTATTGATGTAATTTTTCTGTGCTGTCATGAAGACATTTAAAGTCATGGAAAAACTATAATAGAATAAATTAAATGGATGGATGGATGGATGGATAAAACCATTTGTTGCAATTTCCTAAAAATAAATAAATCTGGTATCTTATGTAGAATTGGAAAAATCTGGACACTTTTGTTACTTTTGAGAAGCAAACCCACAACCAACTACTTTGATTTTGGGAAACAATGACTAATCCAGCCATTTTTGTATTATCCTGAAGACTGTGATAAGGACATAGAGTTCTCTTTGTTTTTAACTCAAGAACACTTTTCCAGTGGAAGAATCTAGCCTCTTGTTTGGCTGAAGCTAGTAAGCTTCAGCAAAGATAGATGTTTGGGGTGTCAGTGAACTGAAATGGACTGGAATGGGCCACTTCACATCACATGACCACCAGATCTACTACTGTGGACAAGAGGACCACAGAAGAAATGGAGTAGCCTTCATAATTAATAGTAAAGTGGCTAAAGCAGTGCTTGGATACAATCCAAAAAATGATAGAATGATCTCAATTCTAATTCAGGGCAAGCCATCTAACATCACAGTGATCCAAATATACGCCCCAACCACAGATGCTGAAGAAGCTGAAGTAGAGCAGTTCTATGAGGATCTGCAGCACCTACTGGACAACACGCCTAAAAGAGATGTCATTTTCATCACAGGAGACTGGAATGCTAAGGTGGGCAGTCAAATGACACCTGGAATTACAGGTAAGCATGGCCTGGGAGAACAAAACGAAGCAGGACATAGGCTGATAGAATTTGCCAAGACAACTCACTATGCATAACAAACACTCTCTTTCAACAACATAAGAGACAGCTTTATACATGGACTTCACCAGATGGACAACACTGAAATCAGATTGACTACATCCTTTGCAGCCAAAGGTGGTGGACATCTATACAGTCGGTAAAAACAAGACCTGGAGCTGACTGTAGTTCCGATCACAAACTTCTTCTTGCACAATCTAGGATCAGACTAAAGAGATTAGGGAAGACCCACAGATCAGCTAGATATGAGCTCACTAATATTCCTAAGGAATATGCAGTGGAGGTGAAAAATAGATTTAAGGAACTGGACTTAGTAGATAGGGTCCTGGAAGAACTCTGGACAGAAGTTCGCAAGATTGTTCAGGAGGCAGCAACAAAATACATCCCAAAGAAAGAGAAAACCAAGAAGGCAAAGTGGCTGTCTGCTGAGACACTAGAAGTAGCCCAAGAAAGAAGGAAAGCAAAAGGCAAAAGTGATAGGGGGAGATATGCCCAATTAAATGCAAAATTCCAGAGGTTAGCCAGAAGAGATAAGGAATTACTTTTAAACAAGCAATGCGCGGAAGTGGAAGAAGACAATAGAATAGGAAGGACAAGAGACCTCTTCCAGAAAATTAGAAACATCGGAGGTAAATTCCAGGCCAAAATGGGTATGATCAAAAACAAAGATGGCAAGGACCTAACAGAAGAAGAAGAGATCAAGGAAAGGTGGCAAGAATATACAGAAGACCTGTATAGGAGGGATAACAATATCGGGGATAGCTTTGACGGTGTGGTCAGTGAGTTAGAGCCAGACATCCAGAAGAGTGAGGTTGAATGGGCCTTAAGAAGCATTGCTAATAACAAGGCAGCAGGAGACGATGGCATCCCAGCTGAACTGTTCAAAATCTTGCAAGATGATGCTGTCAAGGTAATGCATGCTATATGCCAGCAAATTTGGAAAACACAAGAATGGCCATCAGACTGGAAAAAATCAACTTATATCCCCATACCAAAAAAGGGAAACACTAAAGAATGTTCAAACTATTGAACAGTGGCACTCATTTCACATGCCAGTAAGGTAATGCTCAAGATCCTGCAAGGTAGACTTCAGCAATTCATGGAGTGAGAATTGCCAGATGTACAAGCTGGGTTTAGAAAGGCAGAGGAACTCGGGACCAAATTGCCAATATCCTCTGGATAATAGAAAAGCCAGGGAGTTTCAGAAAAACATCTATTTCTGTTTTATTGACTATTCTAAAGCTTTTGACTGTGTGGACCATAAGAAATTGTGGCAAGTTCTTAGCGGTATGGGGATACCAAGTCATCTTGTATGCCTCCTGAAGAACTGTATAACGACCAAGTAGCAACAGTAAGAACAGACCACGGAACAATGGACTGGTTTAAGATGGGGAAAGGAGTACGGCAGGGCTGTATACTCTCACCCTACTTATTCAACTTGTACGCAGAACACATCATGCAACATGCTGGGCTTGAGGAATCCAAGGCTGGAGTTAAAATCGCTGGAAGAAACATTAACAATCTCAGTTATGCAGATGATACCACTTTGATGGCTGAAAGTGAAGAGGAACTGAGGAGCCTTATGATGAAGGTGAAAGAAGAAAGTGCAAAAGCTGGCTTGCAGCTAAACCTCAAAAAAACCAAGATTATGGCAACCAGCTTGATTGATAACGGGCAAATAGAGGGAGAAAATGTAGAAGCAGTGAAAGACTTTGTATTTCTGGGTGCGAAGATTACTGCAGATGCTGACTGCAGTCAGGAAATCAGAATGCACTTAATCCTTGGGAGAAGAGCAATGACCAATCTCGATGAAATAGTTAAGAGCAGAGACATCAAGCTGACAACAAAGGTCCGCATAGTTAAAGCAATGGTGTTCCCCGTAGTAACATATGGCTGCGAGAGCTGGACCATAAGGAAGGCTGAGAGAAGGAAGATAGATGCTTTTGAACGGTGGTGTTGGAGGAAAATTCTGAGAGTGCCTTGGACTTCCAGAAGATCAAACCAGTCCATCCTCCAGGAAATCAAGCCAGACTGCTCACTTGAGGGAATGATATTAAAGGCAAAACTGAAACACTTTGGCCACACAATGAGAAGACAGGACACCCTGGAGAAGATGCTAATGCTAGGGAGAGTGGAAGGCAAAAGGAAGAGGGGCCGACCAAGGGCAAGATGGATGGATGATATTCTAGAGGTGATGGATTTGTCCCTGGGGGAGCTGGGGGTGTTGACGACCGACAGTGTCCTAACAGTCAGAAATCACGCTGAGATGAGGAGTAGGTCTCTAGTGTTTATTAATGCTACATTAAACAGAATCCTAACAAACTGAAGAAGTGTGGGAAAAACCGAGACAGATAAACCCCGAAAGTTAAGGTGGTCTGATCTGTGTCTCTTTGAATGGCTGCTTAATTCCTCAGTACTACACATGCGTTTTCCCCCCTGGATAGAGGCCCCCTCCTGCTTGCCATCAGTACTCATGACAGACAGGAAGCTCTGGCATGGGCTGGTCCATGAAGTCACCAAGAGTTGGAAGCGACTAAACGAATAAACAACAAAGTAAGCATCATCTACAAAAGGTCCACACTGTGGTTCAGTTTATGTCATACATCTTACGAGATGAATATTCATATTTCTTTGTAGCTCAAGAATAAACCAACAAAGAGAATCCCCTGTTCATATGAAGCTCCTTATATGCAAGATATAAATATAGGAAGAATGGAACTTATATATTCATAAATGATTTCTCCTATGCCTGGGTACTGCAGGTTGTCTGACTCTTTTTTACGCCATTCTATTCATCTGTATTTGCTCCCTCCATTATCTATGTATTTATTGTTTATAGGGATTATTTATTTTTATGCCTTCAAGTCAGTAGTGATTCCTTTTGCTAAGTTTTCTTGGCAACATTTTCAGAAATGGTTTGCCCTTCTTCTGAGAGCTGAAAGACAATGATTGGCTCAAAGTCACCCAGTTAGTTTAAGGGAGGACTAGAATTTACAGTCTCCTGTTTCAAACCTAGCACCTTTCACCGCTATACTAAACTGGGGCTCTATATAGAAAAATAGGACATTTTAACTCCTATCCATCATCAACTATCTGTTAGAGATTATTCCCTAAGGAAGACAGAGGACCTTAGAATTTTAAACATGCAAATTATCTAAACTAGTCAGAAGATAGAAGTTTGCTTCACCCAAGAAGGCAAATCGAAATTCAATTCCTTTTAGAAATGCATTGATGCTGTTTTGCTCTGGCACTGCTCAGGTCAAAAATTGTCCAAAATTACCAAGTAACCAGGCAATTCAAGCATGTTGCTTGCAAAATGATGGCAAATCAACTCTTATTTGCACAGCAGAGATCTGGAAAGCAGAACAAACACAAAAAGTAGAAAATCTGTTTTCAATAGAAGTTTGCTTCAACAAGATCCACTTACCAATAAAGAGAACATGAGCTACATTAGGTTCTTTAGATAGTGTGCCAAAGTTCTGTCCCTCATCAACACTGTACCTACTGTCTTCTGGCTGATGGTGTAGGTCCTAGTTCTAGACACCTCATTTCTATGATACTGGGGTGAAAAGGGTCCACAAAATGAAGAATAGCCACTGTTCTGAGACAGCTGATGCATAGGGTAGAGCAGCAAAATTCTGTTTTGCGATGTCTCTTGATGATGAAACTGAATGTGACCTTGATGATCATGAGTGAATATATGTTTTATATTCTTTATATTAATCAATAAATAAGTCAAAGAATATAAGAAGATGATAACAGTATTAAACAAAAATTTGCATATGCCTAATGAAATGTTCTGGTCTCATCTTAAAAGAATTTGGGAATGTGTGATAGTTTAATGATAAAATAATCCCTTCTCTCTGCCTCAGATGCCTGCATCTGTCTCAGGCATTGTCTGTCTGTCTGTCTGTCTGTCTGTCTGTCTTTCGTTGGTTGGTTGGTTGAAAGGACACAACACTGCAAGTTGTATTGGAACAACCCTCATTCTGAATCATGCAGAACTGGTACCAGTCAGAACAAACTGATGGATGAATGGATGGATGGATGGATGGAAGGAAGGAAGGAAGGAAGGAAGGAAGGAAGGAAGGGAAGGAGGAAGGAAGGAAGGAAGGAAGGAAGGAAGGAAGGAAGGAAGGAAGGAAGGAAGGCATTTCTGATTTAGCATAAGGTGCTTTTCTTATTCTCTGCTGCCTCTCTTGAATACTCCTCTCCTCTCTTGGGGAAAAGCTACTGCACTTTCCTTCCTTCCTTCCTTCCTTCCTTCCTTCCTTCCTTCCTTCCTTCCTTCCTTCCTTCCTTCCTTCCTTCCTTCCTTCCTTTCTCTCTCTCTCTCTCTCTCTTTCTTACATTTTGCCACTGCCCATCTGCCCCCAAAAGGGGGACTCTAGGTGGTTTACAACAAGGGTAAAAACATTAAAATACCATAAATAAATACAAATACAAATACAAATATTTACAAAAGATCCCTACATGGTAAGTTTCAATTAATCTGTTTCTTTTTCACATGCATACTTTTGAATTTGGGAAAGCTCAGGAATCATGTCTGCTTTTGCTTCTTGAAGAGTTATTAAGACCAGGAGTGTCTGCAGGTTTTATGAAAACAAACACCAAAGAAAACATATGCCCTGTGGTGGCTAATGAAGATAGACATAAAACAAATATCCTGCTGTGTTCCCCAGACAGTATTGATGCTACTTCATTGACAGGGCCTATGAGTCCCTGAACTGAGCTTCTCAATGTCTATGAATCCCGTCATCAGCACATTAATCTAAGATCTGCTCCCTTGTCTGGAAGTGATCTCCTCCCTTGTTGGGAGATGAGTTGATGGTTTAATAGGTCCTTTGCATTTCTGACTTGGACACATCACAGCAGATGTTCAATTGATAAGCCATTAGTTTGTAATAATTGCCGTATGCCTGGGCCATAACAGATAACAGCCACCTGGTTGTTCCTTTTTTATTATTCCAGCTGCTGAGTTGTCAAGACATCTTGGTCAAAAGGAAATTTATTCCATATATGGCACCTTACAAAATTACAAAGTCAATAGAAGCAGGCTGCTGCCTCTGAGGACGATACAGTCCAGGGAGACAATAAGGACACCAATAGGGAGGTTTGGGAAAAGGAGACAAAGTAAAGGAACAAAGCTGTCCGTTGCCCAGAATACTATGCAGAACTTCCCGTAGATTTCCCTGCCAAAGCCCCAAGCATTACACATCAAGGGAGACCAAAGTATAATTTAATATTTGAATTGTTCAAACTGATCCTTTTTATTCAAGGAGTAAAACTGAACAATAGTTAACTATAAAACCAGGTTCCAGAATTATTTCATTTTACTGGGATCCCCCACATATTCAGTTTCCTTAGCCGTTGGTTCTGTTGCTTGACATGAAAAGATAATCAAGATGTGGCACAAGATGCCTTTTTTTTTTAAAAAAAAGGGTCAGTCCCCATTTACATCTTATTGCAGGATGAAAACGCATCCCCTTTGTTCTCCCAAGTTCAATGATGATGCTTTCATCGGATTCTCAGCCCATCACTGAGACCAGCTTAACCCATCTTTAGTTATTCTAAATTAAAAACAGCATTTCCTCCTTAAACTGATAGCAACTATTGTAAGTCAGTCAGTCAGTAAGTAAGGACAATCTTCTCCACTTCCCTGTCCATGTTGGTGGTAGTACAGTCATGTGATCCATAGGGGAAAGGATTGGGTGGTGTGCATGCCCCATCCCCAGGGATCCTGGACACTGTCCTCTGCTCTCTCTTCTTCTTGTGTGTGTGAGAGAACAGAGGACAGCTATAGGCTGCTTATATCTGCAGTTCCTGAACAGCTGATCAGTGGGTTGAAGGAGCTGTATGGTAAAGGAGTTTAGCAAGCTCAGCCCAATCTAAAACAAGTCACTGGTTAACTGATGGCTGTGGCTGAAGGGTGCACTTTATCAGGCACCCCTACCTTTTCCATCAGCTGTCAGGCAGCATGTTTTGAGTGTGGTTTAGCCCTATTTGAAAAGTGCACTAAAGCCCCTGTCGAAACAAGCTACTGGACAGCTAATGCATTGTGTGTCCCAACCCCATCCATCAGTTGTTAAACAGACTGCTTTGAACACAAGACACCTGATTTGTGCATTACCACAAAGTCCCCCAATACCCATTGGAGCTAAGCCAAGCTCCTGCTCCTCAGAGAATTAGGAGAGTGACCAGGTTTTGAGAGAAGGATAACCTGGTAGGTCTTACCATCTATCAAAACTCTCCGGTAAGTACAACAGTGTTATGAGTGACAGGTGGCTTCTTGTTGGATGAAGGACAGCAAAGCCAAAGGGTTTAACCAATGGCTTTTCTTAACTTGCTCTACACACCATGAATCAGAATACACCACTGAGTAACAAGCCAGAACAGCCCAGGTCCAAGATATAGAGGCCAGATAGGAATTGGCAATGAGGACAGCATATTTTATCTTGGTTTAAGTTTTCTGCCAGCTCAAGGATGGATGGAGAGAATTTTAATGGGGCCATGGGGAAAGTCTATTAGCTTGGCCTTATTGGAGGATGGCATTAAATCAACCTTCCATCTTCCACCAGCAAGGAATACCTTCTAGCTCAACTCAATTTCCTTATAGGCAGAATTACCCATTTCCTCCTCCCATTTTAAAATCTCGTGAACTTGAAGTTCAATAGTTATTAAGCAAAGGAAAGACTCATCACCCTTTTCATCCAATGCTATGTAGTATTAATTATATTAAACATGCCTTAGAAACATAGATTGTGAGTTCTGTCAGGGTCTGAATCACCAATTAGACTTCATATTTGGGTAGGGCTACCAGACCCATCCAGCAAAAATCCAGGTGACCACCAGAGAGCTCAAAGGAGCCAATGTTATGCATGTTTTTGGTAACTTGCAATCTAGAGAGAGCAGGTGTAGTTGCTCTTGAACAATGAAAATGGCTGCCTCCTCCCCCATTGCAAATTAATTGAAATGTATTATTCCTTAGCCCTTCCACCACCTACCCTCCTTGCCTTCCAGAAGACCATGAAGACCTGGCTTTCCCTGCAGATGCTGGGTCAGGAAGGCGGATGACCCTGGCTTTTGTGATGGGACTGTTATGGGGCTTGGTGGTTTAAGGAATTAATTTCTGTACTGTTACTTCTTTATCTGCTGTTATCAGCCCAGAGTTATTTATATAGTATGGGTGGCCATAAAGGTAAAGGTAAAGGTTTCCCTTGACATTAAGTCCAGTCGTGTCCAACTCTAGGGGGCGGTGCTCATCTCCGTTTCAAAGCTGAAGAGCCGGCGTTTGTCCGTAGACACTTCCGTAGTCACGTGGCTGGCATGACTACACAGAACACTGTTACCTGCCCGCCGAAGCGGTACCTATTAATCTACACACATTTGCATGTTTTCGAACCGCTAGGTTGGCAGGAGCTGGGACTAGCAATGGGAGCTCACCCCGTCACGCGGATTCAAACCGCCAACCTTCCGATCGGCAAGCTCAGCAGCTCAGCGGTTTAACCCACAGCGCCAAATGCCCTCCCCTCTCAACTTTTGCTGAAAGGTGTAAAAGTGCTTGGCTCTGGAGTCTGAGAGATTAGAATTCTGCAGTCATCTCCAAGTTCCTTGTGACATTCCCAGGTTCTTAAGGGGGCTCAGGAGAGAGACAGAGAGATTGATTGATTATGTACCATCAAGTCATTTTCGACTCTTAGATACCACAAAGATAGATTTTCTCCATGCTGATCTATCCCTAACCTGTTCTTTCAAGTCTCCCAATGGTGCACTCATCACCACTATAAGTGAGCCCATCTACCTTGCTGCTGGTCATCCTTTTCTTCTCTTTCCTTTCACCTTTCCCAGCATTTTCCTTATCCAGAAAGCTGGCATGTGTCTGAAGTAGGATAATTTGAACCTGGTCATTTGTGCCTTGAGTGAGAACTCTGGGTTGAGAGAGAGAGGAGGGGAGGGAAAAATCCCTGAAAAATTCATCTAATGCATGCCATGGAAAGACAGTTGGGCACCAGCTTTGAATGGTGGCAACCGCTTCATTCTAAGCCCACTCTCTCCCAGAGTTCAAGAAATGTAGCCCTTCCTGTGCTTCTTGGAGCACATACATAGAATCACAGAATACAAACATTTTCATGCACAAACATATGGCCCCTGCTGAAAAAGGTCTTTAGAAGAATTCCAGAAGCATGTTTTGCTTGTTTTCCCTACCTTGTTACTTTTATTGACTGCAGGGAGAACAGCTGAGGTCCGTCTAACCTTTAACTTAATTCATTTGAATGAGTCTGTGCCTTCGGGAACAATGCTAAGTCAAGCATTGTTTGGCATTGCTGGCCATTCATAGAAATGTAGCACCATTCTGAGTAAATACAGACTCTACCTGTCCCTTGAAATGAAGGAAACAGTAAAACAAGCTCAATATTTTCTGTATTTTAAGAAACAAAAGTCTTGAAACCCTTAACAAATTCTGGAAGGCTGATTTGGTGAACCTGCTTGAAACTCTTTATGGTGTAGAGGGTTTATGAGGGTTTATGGTTTAGAATCTGTTTTTTTTTTTTAATCAATTTCAGCAAGTTACAGACTTGGAAGGGGTTTCAGAGATCATCTAGTCCAATCCCCTGCCCCACTCAGGGCAGGATTTACAAAAGCATCTGCTTAAATCTGCTAAATTATCAAGAACTGACTGTGAAGATCCAAAGATGGCACTCCATACATCTAAGATTACTTTATGTAAATGGGAATCTTTTTTGGATAGTGTTACAAGCAGTCTGATATACTGTATATGAACAGATTTGTGGCTATGCCTAGTTAACTATTCATTTTGGTCAAATGTTTTTGAGGGCATTAAAAAAAAACAGTCTTTGCTCATTAATCCTGCTGTTTTTCCTGGGATTTATAAACTTGTGCAACATAAGAAATTGATTCAGCAAGTGCTATTAGCTGCCAAATATATTGTTGTAAAGCATCAGAAAATTAAATAATCTCCTTGAATTCTTTGAAGAATTTAAAAGTGATGAAAACTGGCTGAAAAATTAACCCAACAACGAAGAGTACTGAAAAGCTCTACAACTAAGGATAGTTTTAGTTAAATATGACAATTTATTTCGAGCTATATGAACAAGATTCTTCCAAGGATACTAACCTTGAGTTTACAAATTTCTTTCTGAGAGGAAATATTGGGAATAGATATTTTAAAAAATCTTGTCTTTCTATATAATTTCCATATGTATTAATGATAACTTGATTTCTTTGATATACAGTATATCTGTATCTATTTATTAATTATTCATCTACAGTATCAATATTTTGATGTCCTCCTAAAGCATATGTACTGTATGTGTACATGTGCATGTACATGTGCGTGTACATGTATGTGTATATACACATTCCAAATAAATACACTGCTAATTCTACACTAAAAAAAAACAAAAAACAATTGAAGGTGGTTTTTTTTTGCTCACTGTAAGCAACAGATATCCCGGTGCATTTTCTCCTGGTTCCTTATTGTTAAATTAAGTGTGCAAAATCCAATCCTGTAACAGTTACATTAATTTTAATGAGTGGACTCCTTAAAACATTGCATGAACTATTCATTGAGTTGAGGTTTGTTGACCACAAGAAAAGGAAATCTGGTTGTCATCAGTGCTAACATTTCTGAAAAGAAAAGAGATAATGTACAGAACCCCCAGTTTGTTACAGGGATAAGTGAGAAAGGTTGCACAAGGTTCCAAATAATTAAGCTCAGCTCTCTCTAGATATATTCACTCCAATATCTAGACTTCTAGCCTTACTTTGTTTTTATTTATTATTCCAATTTATATCACTGCCCATCTCCCCTTAAAAAGGGGGACTCTTTTTAGGGGACTCTTTTTCCCTTAGGGGGGCTCTTTTTCCATTAGATTGTTTGATTAGCATTGGTAGTAAATCTGTGTGCTGTTCACAACTGGAGGAAGGGACATTGATCGATCATAGTCACTGTGCTGGGTGGAAGCATGGATGGCACAGACAATGTTATACATACATACATATATGTACATACATACACACACACACACATATAGTTTTAAAAACAAAGATTAAAAACTAAATACAAACTAGTATAGAGTAAGAAAAAAGAAAAAGAAAAAATCAAAGAGAGAGCTAAAAGCGCAAGAAAGACAGAAAAAGTAAAAGAAAACTAGAAAATAAATTTAAAAAGATACAAAGAAGTGACTTCTGATCTTCTTTATAGCAGTTATAAGTACAATAATACATTTACCTCTTTCTCTAAAGTTACATCACAACTCTTTTCTTTGCATCCTGTCTAATCATCAAAACCATAAATCATAAGTTCATTTTTTTCTGTTTTATGTGAAAAGGCCGAAAGGAGTTTCCAGTCAGCAATAAACATCTATATTGTCTTTTCTCTAATCAAAGAAGTCAATTTGGCCATCTCAGCAAGTTCCATCATCTTCACCAACCATTCCTCCATTGTCGGTGTTGCCAGATCTTTCCATCTTTGTGTATACTATAATCTTGCTGCAGTTATCATGTACAAAAACAAAGTTCCATGATTTTTTTCCAACTCTGTCCAACTGATGCCTGTCCAGCCTCTTAATGGTGATCTGCAATACAGAAAAACTGCCAAGAGGTAGAATTCTGGTCTCAATTGTACATTAATCTTTAACGATGGCCCAGATTATGTAAAGCAAACTACAAAAAAACTGGGAAAAGTCTACATAGGATTCCTGGGGAAACCAACTCTTGAACTCAGGGTTAGCCTCTGCTTTAAGAGAATGGGCTACAATAGTTTGTCCCCAATATTAGTATTCATACTCTACGTATTATAGGGCAATGTGATCAACTTGTGTTTGTAGTAGCATCTGGGTTGGGGTGGGGAGTATCAAAACTGGCAAGATAGTGGACATAGATTCAAAAAGGGTAGCATTTGCACTGCAACCTTATCTCTGCCACCTTGCCTGTTTTGATCTCCCCATATGGGTGCTGCTGCATGTTTGATACAGGAAATCAGGCCAAGTATTTTCAACTGATGCCTGTCCAGCCTCTGCATGGTGATCTCCAATACAGAAAAACTGCCATCTACCTAGATCATCTAAGCCGTACCCACAGCTTCCAGTGGTGGGTGGAGGAATGACTGAAAGGAATGTTGGAAAGGAATGTTCCCCATAGGATTTTCCCAACCTGACCTGCAGAAGTAGGTGGTGTTTTTCACCACCTTACCTTGCTTTGCTTTGCTTTGCTTTGCCTTCCTTTGGAGGCTCTCAAACAAGTGGGATTGGTTTTGGCAGAGCTTCAACCATGTTTCCTCTCAGGAAAGTGTGGTTGGGTGATTTCTCAGCAGGAGTTCAGAAGTTACAATTAGCCATATATCAATGGATGGCAACATTTTTATTCCCAAGGGGCCACAGGAGGCAGATCAGAAGGTTAAAAAGGTTGGGGCAAGAACTGCAGGCAAAAATTATCTTGGCCATACTCAGTTTTATTATGAAGCTCAACTGCCATTAGCATTCCAACACTCCTCTTTCCCTACCTTGTCAGCCCTCAGATATGTCAGTATTACCTTCCAGAATTCCCAGCAATTCAGGCAGGCTGATGTCCACACATTAGGAGAGTGCCCCAGATTATTGTAAGTTGTCCTGGATACATGAGTGCTATCATATCACTTCATATCTGCTAATGTTTGTTAACTGCTTAATCCATTTCCATCTGTCTTTCTACCCTTTCAGATGTAACACTCAGAATTAAACACAGAACTCCAGATGAGATCTATCCACAGCTTTATTGGTAAACACTTTTTTTTTTGCTTTTTTGCTTCAAAGCTGCTGTAACTATTGATGAAAGTTATCCTGCTTTCCTCCACTGCCCCTCCTCCTCCCTCTCCTTCTTTTTTTCCATATTAAGAACTGCTATGTTGGTTCTAGGGCAAAAAGCCTACCTGTGTTCCAGTTTGAATGTATGTATCCTGGGTTCACATATTATACTAAGCAACAATGTGTTTTAACAAGGATTTACTGAATAAATAACAATGAATGGGCTTGCACCTTGTCATAAACCTCCATATTCAAACCTCAGTTACTAGGTTCATACAATGGACACCCAGAATTAAACAAACCACAGCAGGGCTAGCACAGTCTGTTAACCCATGGTCTTATGTTAAGTTGATGTCTAAAAAGCATCTCTGTGTACAGTACACCTTTAGGGAATTGGCTGGATTGGAAACTCTAATTACAAACACTGTCCAATCACAAAAACTGTATGGCAGGGATATGCAATTTCTCTTCATTCAAGGTGTGAAATGGGTTCTTAATCATTTGCAAGGCTTAAAGTTGCTCATTTAAACACCGGCAAATCCTTCAAAATGCAAACAAGTGAACTAAATTTTGGGGAGGAGTGGTCTGCTGACATGGTGATTTGTTTTTGCCCTGAGCAAAATCAGAATATATAATATTCTGTGCTTGCTATACTTTCTGCTTCTTGCTGAACCATCTCTCTGTTTCTTATTCTAACATGTGTTAAGAACTTAAGAACATAAGCAATGCCCTGCTGCATTGGAGCCCTGCCCCATCTAGTCCAGCAGTCTAGATGTACCAACCAACAATGTACCATTGTACAGTAGCCGACCAACTGTACAAGGAAGTGCAGTAGTCTCCCAACTGATGGGCCTCATATGCAGTCATACACAAGGCTAATAGCTATTGATTCCCATGTTGTACCACAGCAAAGGAAGAGCCAGTGTGGCATAATGGCTACCATGTTGGACTGCCACTGGTGAAACCAGATTCTACTTCACCTTCAGCAACAGAAGCTCACTGAGTGACTTTGGGCCAGCGTCTCTCTTTCTCTCTCTCACCCCAAAAGCCAGAGTGTTATTATGGGGGGGAAAGGAGGAGGAAGTGCTATGGATGCTGCTTTGAGCTCCAGTATGAAAGGTGGGTTATCATTCAAGTTAATAACATGCATATATATATACACATAACAACCATAACTTATCACTGAAGACAAGTCATGATAGCCTGCATTGTCCTTGCAGAAAGCAGGAGCTGAGCTGACTCGATTTCATCTAATATTATATTATATTATTTATTTATTACATAATGCAGTTATATATTTTCATTCTGTTGATGTTGCAATAGTATAGAGAAAAAAGTTATGTGTATGTGTCTTTTTCAGTCTAGATTCAGAAACTAGTATGGTTAGCCAGATTTAAAACAGCCCTCACACTTCAGTAAGGGTATCATATATTACAGACAACTCACTGTGATTTAATATTTTGTAATAATGAAGGGTTGCAGGCAAGCCTTAGAATGGGTCTTTTCTCAAAGAAATAAATCCATGATCTTGCTAGGCAAGGTTTCTGGGGAAAGATGGGAAAAAGAGGAAAGGAAATTTGCAATGACTTTGCAAATTTGGCTAGTGTACGATGGCTTGATAGTGCAGATTGAAATGTTTTGACTGTGGTTTGGTCAAACAGTAGCACATTTATAGCCCTTCTCTTTGCTTATATAGGCACTCAAGTCTTTTTACAACAATAACAGTCCATGAAAACCTCCCTCCTTCACACACAGATTGTGGTGGTTTCAAAATCATCTAGCCTGGTTGGGAATCCACTGAAGTTCACCAAAATCAAAACCTGAGGAATTTCCCAGTGTGATGGTGTGTTAGGAAGAACATTGAGAGAAATAAAATTAGCAGCACCTAATAAAGAGGGATCAGACATCCCTAGATATCAGCCTTTATAGTCCATAAAGTTTTGTGTAGTTTAACCAAGATCAACATCAACCAGAGGGAAATCTGGACCTCACTGATGAGCCAAAGTCCAATCAATGCATGTTTATGGACCATTGCCTTAGCTGTGTGCTGAAGAAAGTATTTCTAGAAGGAAGAACTGAAGTCCTGAGCTGGAATTATTTATTTATTTATTTATATTTTCTATCCTGCCTTTATTATTTTTATAAATAACTCAAGGTGGCAAACATACATAATACTCCTTCCTCCTCCTATTTTTCCTACAACATTTTCCCTGTGAGGTGAGGTGGGCTGAGAGAGAGGGACTGGCCCAAGGTCACCCAGCTGGCTTTCGTGCCTTAGGTGGGACTAGACTTCTGGGTCTCCCGGTTTATAGCCCAACTGGTCCAGCTGTAACAAAAGGTTTCAAAGCACTCTATGAGATATCAAAGGAAGAAATAAGGAAGTCCACTCGAAGATCAGCTGTCACCTTCCACAAAGATGCATTCTAGGCATTGCTAACCACTAGAAATATTGTCAAATATGGATGGGAACTCGGGAGTTGTACTTTATTTTGCCTACAATGCAAAACTGGTAACGCCTTCTGTGTAGGCTTTCCTTGGCTTGCTTGGAAAGGGTATGAAGTACAGTTTCAGTTCTTGCCTCCCCAGATGTCACTTGGTCACACTAGAGAATAACTTAGCCCTTGTGTTCAATGTTCTTTTCAGTTTAGATGTTTGACGTCCTGTATTTATTATTCAGTCAGTGGGATACTCACCTGCTATTGGTGGTGCAAAGAAAGCAGAATCTCTCTAGTGGGCCTCTTGTGTGGAAATAATCTTTGCTTTCTCCTGTAAAAAACATACACTTTTCCAACACTCAAAGCAATCATTTGTTGCCTCTGCATACATTCAGCTTGCTGCCCTTTTTAAATGGAACTGGTTTGTTATTCCTATGGCTCAGGCATTTCTCTATCAGTTCCTGAAACGTTTCCAGCTGCGGCAGCTGTCTGCACAGTTCTGCCAAGAGAGACGGATTCTGGCAAAACAATTGAAATATGTGGATAAGAAGCGACTCAGAAATATTTCATACTGTTTTATTGGGAATGCAGTGCATGCTAGTCCTGTGTTCTTGCCATCTTTATGTAGCAGTCTGGAGTCATAACAGGAGGCTGGATCTGAGAATCCATTTTTCTTTAGGAAATACATCACTAGAACAATCCAAGGCATTTTTAATCCAGATAAGCCAGAGGATAGCATTCCATTGAAAAAATGCCTTATGAGTTTTCAAGAAGGCTATTTGAACTGTTCGTGTTTGTCGGACATTTTTGGATTTTGGGGGCATGGTTCAGGAAGGAATAGGCTTAAAAAGAACACTCCTAGACTCATAGTTCTTAATCTCAAAGAGTTCTAGACTCTTGGAGAGGAAAGTGGAACTTTCAAGAATGCCCTGCAATGTTATGTTCCCAAACTATGCGTAATGTGACAGCACTATTTATTTACATTTATTGACCGATCAGGTATAACATGCACAAATACAGCCAAAACAACACAGAAAATTAAAAATCACAGGGTGTTCTTTTTTTTCTTTTGCTTTTTTTGGTGTCTTCGAGTCAGTGTTGAGTCCTGGCGACTGTCAGGACAAGTCCCTGTGGTTTTCTTGGCAAGATTTCAGAAGTGGTTTGCCATTGCATCTTTCCCAAAATCACAGTAAAAAAAAATTACAGTAGGATCACAAAATAAAAATAGCCAATCTCTAAAGGGGAGAGAAAGATGACATTAACCTGTTAAAACAATGTAAAGAGGTTAATTTGGACTGTATGGTTTTGCACCTCTAAACAAATCTGGATGACGACGATGATGATATGATGGTGATGATATTAGATCAACATCAGCAGTGCGATTAAAAATCTGAACAGTTTTAAAATATTTGGTGGGTTCTCTACTATGGCTGAATATGTATTCTTATGGCTGCTAAGCAAACTGGCTGCAGAACAGGCAACCTTGGTTTGACAATCTGACAACAAGATATTTACCTCATTTAATTTGCTTGGTCTTTTAGAGGCATGATTAAGATGGATCAAAAATCTCGGTAAAAATTGCAGTGTTGTAAGATATAGCCTGCATCCTGCTTTGCATGTGAGAACAGGGCAAGAACATTCAGAATAGAGGATCAATAACAGCTGAGTTATTCAGCCTGGCTTAAAAAGAAAAAAAAAAAACATACTGTGATGTCTGGCATTTGTCAATGACTGGCTGTAGTCAACTGGTTTGGTACTACAGGTATACCTAGGGTTGGGCATATACTTATTACTTGCTGCTGCTCTCATCCAGACTTCTCTGTTTCACAAACTTTCTGTCCTGCTCATTTTTGGGGGATTGCAGAGCATCCCAGGAAAGACCTTATGTAGCCAATTTATCTCTAACATCTGTCTTCCTGGAATAACAGAGACTGACTCTTGTTATCACAGCAACCAGGCTGATTGGATTAAACATCAATTTCAACCAGTAACTAAAAATAACAATCCAGATCCAGGCCTTCACCCTCATGACTCCAAATTCCAGTCTTAATGTTACACTAGAAGGACATTTGGAAACTTGCAGAATAGATCTTGACATTATTGATTGCACCCTCCTTGCTGAAACAAAGTTGAAGTCAGAACCCATTTGGAGTAGGGATTCAGTAATGGCACCATTACTTTTGCCTCAAATACGTCCGGTGTGGCAGGGCTGTATTGCCCTCCCTTAGTATAGAAAAGGTTAAAGCCACAACATCAAGCAAAAGGTTAAAGCCATAGCATCAAGAGCCATTTGGACTCAGAATTTTAATGAGGAATTATATGAGGAAAATTTACATTGCATGGCAATGGTTGCCCATATCGTTGGGGCGATATATCCTGGTTTGTCAGACCACAGTTTGATTTGATAATTGTGTTGGCAGAGTGCTAGAAAGCCTTTGGCCCAGGAGAGATCAGAAAAGTCACACACCAGGCATTTCTATAAAAATAATTTTATTTACAGAAAACAAACATATTTAAAGGCTGTTTGCTAAGAGGAGAGATTTCTCTCAGCTGCATATTCTCTGCAAGCCTACACAGAAGGGAAACTGAAACTAAAACAAGTCCAGGCAAGTTCTTCCCCTTAGGCAATGCAACCATTAACATATGAAAAGGGGACAATTAAATTCAACCTCTTCACCCGGCCAAAATGATTTGTTGTTTATTCGTTTAGTCGCTTCTGACTCTTCGTGACTTCATGGACCAGCCCACGCCAGAGCTTCCTGTTGGTCATCAACACCCCCAGCTCCCCCAAGGTTGAGTCTATCACCTCTAGAATATCATCCATCCATCTTGTCCTTGGTCAGCCCCTCTTCCTTTTGCCTTCCACTCTCCCTAGCATCAACATCTTCTCCAGGGTGTCCTGTCTTCTCATTATGTGGCCAAAGTATTTCAGTTTTGCCTTTAATATCATTCCCTCAAGTGAGCACTCTGGCTTTATTTCCTGGAGTATCGACTGGTTTGATCTTCTTGCAGTCCAAGGCACTCTCAGAACTTTCCTCCAATACCACAGTTCAAAAGCATCTATCTTCCTTCTCTCAGCCTTCCTTATGGTCCAGCTCTCGCAGCCATATGTTACTACGGGGAACACCATTGCTTTAACTATGTGGGCCTTTGTTGGCAGTGTGATGTCTCTGCTCTTAACTATTTTATCGAGATTTGTCATTGCCCTTCTCCCAAGGATTAAGTGTCTTCTGATTTCCTGACTGCAGTCAGCATCTGCAGTAATCTTTGCACCTAGGAATACAAAGTCTTTCACTGCTTCTACATTTTCTCCCTCTATTTGCCAGTTATCATTCAAGTTGGTTGCCATAATCTTGGTTTTTTTGAGGTGTAGCTGCCAGCCAGCTTTTGCACTTTCTTCTTTCACCTTCATCATAAGGCTCCTCAGTTCCTCTTCACTTTCAGCCATCAACAATAATCAGAGCAATGTTTAAAATGTTGAACTGCTCTACCTCAGCTTCTTCAGCATTTGTGGTTGGGGCGTATATTTGGATCACTGTGATGTTAGATGGCTTGCCCTGAATTCAAATTGAGATCATTCTGTCGTTTTTTGGATTGTATCCAAGCACTGCTTTAGCCAATTTACTATTAATTATGAAGGCTACTCCATTTCTTCTGTGGTCTTCTTGTCCACAGTAGTAGATCTGGTGGTCATTTGATGTGAAGTGGCCCATTCCAGTCCATTTCAGTTCACTGATGCCCAAAATGTCTATCTTTAATCTTGACATCTCACCAATAACCACATCCAATTTGCCCTGGCTCATAGATCTTACATTCCAGGTTCCAATGGTGTGTTGATCCTTAGAACATCGGATTCGCCCTTCACCACCAGCACCGTCGGCTTCTAGCCGTCCTTTCGGCTTTGAGCTAGCTACGTCATCACCTCTGGGGCTAGTTGAGCTCATCCTCTGTTCCTCCCCAGTAGCATTTTGACCATCTTCCGACCTGGGGGTCTCATCTTCCGATGGTATACCGACATATCTCTGGTTGTACTGTTCCATTTAGTTTTCATGGCAAGAATACTGGGGTGGGTTGCCATTACCTTCCCCAGGGATCGCATTTAGTCTGACCTCTCTGTCATGACCTTCCCATCTTGGGTGGCCCTTCATGGTTTAGCTCATGGCATCATTGAGGTTCTCAAGCTCCAGCACCACGACAAGGTAACGATCCTTTGCTGAAGCCAAAATGATTAGTTACCATAATAACCTTAATCTGTAGTAGAAAACATATTAACAAATAGAACCAATAAACTAAAGCTCATGGGATGCATCCAGACCTAGGAATACAAACCATGGCTGGATCTCATTGAGTTCAAATAGTTCAAATCAGTTTGCACTGCAGCCCCGTAGAGGTGGTAGTCTTTTAAAGCACAAAGCAAATGATGTAGCTAATTTACATCCTCCAGTGAGTGTAGACAGTAGTTCAATTATAAAATGTCAGACTAGCTGAAAAGTCATGTTCAAATCCTATTCAAGCATAAATCTGACTATCTCTCTTCCCATGAAGTATTTAATTGCATCATTGGACAAAGTACATTATGGAAATTCCAAAATGGGGTTAGCTGTCCTGGTTGACTGATCCTGAAGGGCTTAGGTTGGGCCCCAGACAGGCTTGATTTTGTTTAGAGTAACAAAAACTTCCTGTGTTCTGCCATGTTGTAAATTGCTGACTGAATGTTTAACTAACCTTTATCTCTCCAGTAGCTGAGATGAAGTACAAGAGGGGCCTGTGGAAACAAGTCCCTTTGAGACATCCATCTCTATGGGTGTTTTGCTTTTCACCCATGGCTATGTTGGGGTGAAAAATGGTGGTGGTGGTGGTGGGGTTGGAAACAGTCTCTCCCAATTCTGTCAAGTGGGCCACAGACCCTGATTATGCTGTTGTGGATTTTATTCGGAACTATTTGTATCTTTGGTTTTGGAAAAGGAAAAGAAAAGGGATCTGGGGCAGAAAGTGATATTCTCCTCACTTCTTCTGTAGCAATTCAGAAGACTGAAAAGCACGGTCATGGCAGCTCAAACATCTTTGCCTGTGTGCTGCCCATACATGGTAGTTAGTCTACTGATTGGGAGAGTGCTGGATCTGTGTTGTAGGATCAGGTCTGGATAACATTGTAAAAGTCCTTATTTTTCAGTCTAACTTACTCTGCAGGATTGTTGTGAGGATGCTTCAGAGTGGTAAACAATGTATGCTGCCTAAAGCTCATTAGAGCAAAGAGTATAGAGCAACAAAAGAATTGAACTAACCATCCTTTCAGTGTGGCATATTTATCCATTTTTGGCAACTCCATGTGTTCTTTCCTTGGTCTGAGAAGGTCAGAATCACAGCTTAGTTTTGAAATACTTCTGCTTACTTAGGTTAGATTAAAAAAGTGACTGACTCCAATGAATTTCACAATTCAGTAGAAATGTGCATGCTAATTTCTCATATCTAAGTCTACCATGCTATCACTTGCCACCGTATGTGGTCTTCCACTGGTGTGAGATGCTCAACACTTTCTAATAATAGCATTTTTATTTTATAAATGCTTTCTTTTTATCTGAATAATAAATAAATAGTAAATCTTAAAATGATGCCAGCCTCAGCTAGATACTAAAACAATGAAGGCACTCCTGTTTCAATATGTTTATATCTGGTTGGAAGCAGAGAAAAAGTATCATAGAGCTCCAGTTAAAATGAGTTTTATGATTTGATCAGTCCTCTCAAATTTCATGGGATTTGGATGAGACCCTAAATTCACCTTCCTATTTTGGGGTGTTTCCAGAATCTGACACCTATCCTAACCCATGCGATTGTCAGGAGAAATGAACCAATGGGTCATTTTCATGTTTCTTCCACCAAACGCCACAGATGTAACCTATAAATCTAGTGGTAGTGAGGTGCCTTCTTGACCATTTTATCTCAAGCCCTCTATCAAAGCCTGAACTCTGTATACAGATTATTTAGGAAAGATCCTCTACAAGGGGATAACATGATTCCCCTATGGAGTGAGGAGAAACAAATGCTGGATGGTGTGGCTTATATAATCATTTGACTGCTCCCTGAAATTTTAAGCATACAGTAGACAAAGTTAAAACCCGTATAAACATGGGCCTCCCATCTGCATATAATTAGGTTCCTTTTATTTTTAAAGCCAATGCTCAAGGATTGTTCCCTAGCAGCAAAGCAGCATGCCAAATATTCCTTGTTTGCTGGACCAGAGGCCCATAACCTGGATAACTCTCATGTGTCATCCCTCCCATCCTTTGGAAATCTGGAAGGCAGATTTCTCACACTGGCATTTAATTTCAAACGGTAGAGGGCACAAATGGGAAGCAGACTTTCTTCTTGGTAATAAGCCCAACGATTTACAGAGCCATAAAAATGCTATGATTCATGCACCGAAGGCAATAAATAAATAAATAAATAAATAAATAAATAAATAAATAAATGGAACAGACTGGAAGAATAGAACTAATTTGGAAAGCTACAATTGTGGGTTTAACAATTGAAATTTATCTGATGTTTGGAACTGGATGAGTAGAAAAGGGTTAGTTTATATAAATGGTGGTCACAAGATAAAGGTCACTTTGCATGATTGTTGTGTTCCAAAGAGCATTCTTTAAAACAGCACAGAACAAATAATCTTAGCAACTTGTATCTCTCTTAACTGTGTGTTTACTAGTTGTTAGATTCGTCAGCCAACAGCATGACATATTTTCTACTGTCTCCAACAGAGAGTGGGATCTATCAAATTACTCGAACAACTCTGGATTATGAAACAGATCCTACAGTAAGATTACCCAAGTAAAGATCTCTGTCTGTCTGTCTGTCTGTCTATTGTCTGTTAGACTGAATAGCTGTTTTCAGGCAGAATACACTGAAACAGAGACACCTATATAAGGATGAGTAAAATCTACAAATGTTTTGTAGGAAAGATTCTCCTAAAGTTTGATCTGGTATGTTAGTATCCTCTAAAAGACCAGAACATCATAATCCAGTGTAAGCCTGTACGATCTGTTAGGCAAAAGAAGATAATACACTAACCGTATGCTGTGATATCTTGGAGTTTTAGTTGTTGCCTTCTCTGATTTTGTAGTCCTCCATTAACACAATATAAGTTTATTGACTCATTCAGCTTCAAATCTTCATGCAGGATAGAATGTAGGTCTGGGTGGCATGAAAATTAAGTGGATTTGTGGCTGGTTCAGAAATCGTACTTCAAGAGTGATCCTCAATAGATCTTTCTAAAACTGGAGTGATATATTGAGTGAGATGCCATAAAGTTTAGTCCTGAGCTCCTTATATTTTAATTAATAATGTGTATGGAGAGATGGAATGGATGTTAATCATATCTGCAGATGACACAACATTGGATAGGACAGGTAAAAAGACAGAAATAAAATTCAAGACAATCTGGATAGGTTAGAGAAATGGGCAATATCAGACTAACAGACTGAAATGTAATAGAAACAAATATAATGCTTTTTTAGAAAAAATAGAAGCAGAGTCAGATGTGTAACTAGGAAGGGAGTACTGATAATATTTATGTGGAAAAGATCTTGGAAGCTGACCTCAAAGTGGACATGAATATAAATCATGTGTTTGCTAAAAGGCCAATGCAAGTTTAGCTTGCATTAACAGAACTGTAGTTTCAAAACAGTAACTATTCCACTTTATCCTGCATTGATTAGAGATCCCACATTGAATATCCATGTCTGGGCACTGTATGTTAGTAAAAGTGCAGACAAACAAGAACCACTTTGGAGAATGGCAAAGCAGATGATCAAGGGACTAGAGACTAAGTTCTATGAAGAGAGGTTGAAGGTAGTGGAAATGTTTAGCCTTGAGAAGGGAAGGATATATGGGAATATAATTGTGCTCTTCAAATATCTGAAAAGAAGTCACTCAAAAAAAGTCCAAACATTCCTCTATTGTTTCAGAATATAGGACACAAAATTTAAGATTTAAGTTACAGGTAGGCAGATTCTGACTAACTGTCAGGAAAAAAAAAAGCTTTAAAACAGTTGGAGCAGTTTAATATTGGAACTAATGATTCATAGGGGATCAGTATGATCAAGCAGAGGTTGGACTACTAGGAATGTTGTGATTTAGATGCCTTCACTGAGCAGGAGATTGGAATCGTAGTCTAACAGACTCTTTCCAGCTCTATGATTTTATGATTTTAATATTAATGGCAATTAATTAATTAATTAATTAATTTTTACGCTGACTGACAAGATCTCTTGGCAACGGTGTGCACTGCCCACAGTCTGCAATGGTGTGCATGATTTAGCAAAAGAGCAGACTCTGTCTGGCTCATAATGTGGTGGAGATCTTGGAAAAGTTTAAGCAGTGTTTGCATGCTTTCCAATCAGGAATACTGTATTAATGAATTTCTGGCACTGGAAGAAGTTAAACTATCTTTGAAGCACTCTTGAACTTGCTGATTCTGTGATGTACATTCCCTCTACCAAGTGTGATTAAATTAAGTGCAGGTGTTGTCCCCTAAGTATCCCCTATTTCAATATTGATCTATAGTCCTTGTCAGGGATACTGAATGAAAGAAAAGGAGGTGAGATTTATTAATAAAATTCACATGAGAAGTAAAACAAAGCAAAAAGAATTAAGACTGACATGTTGGGGATCAGCCTCCTTCTGAAAATGAAATTGAAGCAGAAAGAATTTATTTTCCTTGCAGCTAGACAGAAATGTCGAAGTAGATTAAATGTCATCCCAAACATATACTTGGGGAGCACTCAGAAGCAATATCCTTCAGCCAATTCTCTTAACAAAATACTCTTTGATGCAATATTTTTATTGTGAAAATATGGGTCTCATGTTGAAATAAGAAAATAGTGTGTGTCCAAGCTATTTAAATTAATAAAATCCAGGTAAGTATGTTTGGACCTCTCTTAATGGTCTCCATATCTTGATAAAAAAAGCAGGAATGTCACCCTAAACTTTCAGATTTTATTAGAGTCTGATCTAACATGTTATTTTATGAATATTTAATGCATATTTTCTTTCTTTTTCTTGTCTAAGATGCAATTTCATGCCCAAGAAGCAATCCAAAAACACAAATAGAGGAAGGAAAATCTATATGTACTGTTCTTTGTATAAAGAATATACTGTACCTTTTTTTCTCCTTCCTCCCTCCTCATCTTCATCTTCATCTTCTTCTTTCAAAACTTAGATAAATTAGGTTAGGATAACCTGAGTTATCTCAGGTTAAACTACATTAAACTAAATCAGAATATCCATCAGTTTCATGGTAAATCAGAGATTTGAGATTTCTGCTCTAAATCCTATCCTCACCATTAGACATGCTGGCTCTTTGTAACAATAAATATCAATTTGAAAAATGTCATTGATTTAGTGGGATCATTCTCTCACTAGATGCAAGATGAAAATCATGGGAACACTGAATGAGGTTGTAGTGTAAGTAGCCCAGGATACAACGTGATGGTGAATGCTTCTGAAATGCTCTATTTTGAATTGAATGTATCAGTTGCCCTGAGAATGACTGACCTGTTGACCTTTGGGAATTAGCTGACCAAAGGCAAGATACCAGTTCCATGGTCAGATCATAGCCTTTGCTGTTGTGACTAAGGTTGTCTTTGGTCTATCACACAAGTATGCTTTTTTGAAATGTTCCAGAAAACTTTGAAGTATGGAAGCTTGGATGGCTTTTTGGAACTTGTGTGAAGTGTTTTAGAGGGAGATAGACAGACAGACAGACAGACAGACAGACAGACAAAATAGTCATAGATGCATTCTGTTCCTGCATTGGGAAAATGTAGAGTATATTCTCATAGGAGATTTTAAAATATGAGGGCAAGAAGCATCCAACTTTAGCTTCCATCCTCAGGAATTCCTTCATATATCTGAAATAGTTTTATCTCAGATAAATCTGTAAACCTGTAAAATGTTCCAGAAGTGTAATGTGAAAGCCTTCCTGAACCTTTCATGTTCTGAATGTTTTCACAAGTCACCAATATCTTTGCCTCAGGACACCTGAAATCTCCAGCAAACTATTCAGTGCTGCCAAGTGTCATATAAGGAACAGGATATTTTTCTGATGCATTCTGTATTGGTTAAACAACAGTATGCCAGTAACTGTATCTACTTCCCCTAAAGGAATACACCAGAAACACATGTGGATATTTTGGAAAATTTGCCTTTGGGGACATCTGTGGCATGAACTTCCACAATGGAAAAGATAAGCAGCAGAGCACATTATGAATTTGTGGACGAGTACAAAGATTTTACTCAATACACCCATTAACATTTGACACTTAAAGGGGGGAACCATTTCAAAGGTAATTGATAATGAATGGTACGAATTGCCAAATTCGCTGCATAGAAAGAGAAACCTGGCCCACCAGCAATAAATGGCACTAGGAGATGGACCAGAACTTTTCTGGCAGTTTGAGATTGCTTGAGAAAACCAAGAATTTTATTGAACCTTTCCATGGATTTACAAACCATATCTGAGTTTCATTCAGTTGGAAGGCCAGCTTTCAGTGCAATAAAAAGATTCTAACATTCTCAGAGAAGATAGGAAGAAAATAAATGGCTGCTTTATACAAGGTCAGTTTGTATATCAGGGCAAGTATCCTTGCCTCTGACTGACAGTAGCTCTCAAATGGCTTGGCAGATATCTTTATTGTCCTTGATAGTGAAGATTTTAAATGGATGTGGCAGGAGTTGACTCTAAGACAGTGTTTTTCAACCTTGGCAACTTTAAGGTGTGCGGATTTCAACTCCCAGAAATCCCCAGCCAGCAAGAGGAATTCTTATCTCTATCTAAAATCTTGTCATTTGTTTGATGTGCATTTTTATTTTTTTAAAGATTCTGAAAGATGTTCTATTTATTTATTGTAATCGTTGCTTTCAGCAATGGAAATAAGTGTTTGGTCTGAAACTGAGCTTGTTTTGTTGGGTAAACAAGAGTTCAGTTTGCCTTCTCAGGATAAGACAATGGCTAAGGATCACATTCATTTTTAATACAGTAGAACAAACAAAATCTTCTATGTTGGTTCACTTATTGCATCCTTGTGGAAATTTTTGCTTCTTCTCAGTTGTTCTCACTTGTCCTGAGAACTGGCAGATTAACACAGATGCAATAACGTCCTGTTCAATGTCTGATACAGGGGAAAATGTCCTGATTGGGAAAATTAACCCCAAAGGTAAATGGCTGCAACATTTAAAATAGCTATATTTACCAGGATTAAAGGAGACCCTCCAACTAACTCAAAAATAGCCTACACATACAGAATTAAGAACACACTTAATTGCCTTATTTTTCAAATCTATTCTTTTGCCTTTATTTATTTAATGAAACTGAAGAGAAAGAGAAAAAAAGAATGAAAAGAAAAAAAGAAAGCAAGCAAAACAAATCTATCTATCATCTCTCTCTCTCTCTCCTATCTATCTATCTATCTATCTATCTATCTATCTATCTATCTATCTATCTAGTTTTACCCAACAGTTTCAATAAAGGGTGACTACATTTCATCACAATCATACATTAATAGTTTACATCTCTAAGTAATTTGTTCATAAGTTGCAAGTAACATCTGGTCTTCAGTACACTGAGTAAGTGGGGCTATCAATTTAAATCATTTGCTTTTTGAAAATTTGAAGTTTCACCATGATATGTGTAGTCTCAAAATTCTATTTGATTTAAATATTAATCTTATTAAAATTATTTTATTAAATCTTAATTATCCTATTAAATATTATGTTTTTAAATTAACTTGTTTGTGTCTATATTTAATTTTAGTGCTCCAAACAGCACACAACCAAATTAACATACTAAAAACTGTCCCTATTACTAGTACCTTATGTGAGTCAGGCAGGAAGTTGAGATAGTTACCGTCAACCCACTTACCACATGGACTAATCAAGGCAGCTCATCTATTTTAATGGCACAAAATGTTCTGCATAAACTGGATTTCTGAGACTATATTTTCCAGCTCTTATTTAACCCGTTATAATAATGGACCCAGATTTAATTTCACTGACATATCTAAGGCGTTGTTCTTTATATTTTATGTATACTCCCAATCCTCATTTTCATAGTACACTTTGGGGAAATTGATCTCCAGAGGCCACCATAATGTTGGACAACTTTACAACATATCCAAAACCGTATTTTGGTCCATGAAAACAAGGAGATGTTCTGTTATCACAAATTGTGACTATCATTAAAAATAATAATAAGGGAACCACCATCACAGGTTATGTTTTATTTTAATGATCAAATAATTAGATTTTCCACTCTCGCATGTTGAAAAACCCTAATTTATCTGGATGAATCACATAATGGTCTGGTGTAATCTGCTTGCCAAAACATCTATTACAATGTTGGCTTCATCCCCATTTAAGAAGACTGGCCGACAATAAGTAACTCTTTATTTCTTTTCCAATGAATGAGACAATGCTTACACGCTTATGAGTCACTCTAAAGATAATTGGAATAAAGAAATAGCAAGTCTTTTAGAATTGAAAGACAGAATTTAGAATTCTAAGTCTAAAACTGAAGACAAGTAACTGAAGACAAGTAACAGGGTGATAATTCATTAATATTGCATAAATCTATATGGATTGCCTTGTTGGAGCAGATAAAATATACTTTATTTAGCATTGTGGCCAACAGTTGCTATTCAGATATTCAAATAGACTTCTGTCCACTCCTGATGACAGGTCACAACGCCTTTTCTGCAGTGGCCCAGCACGTAGACTTTTCTCTTCCAAATGATATGCTTGACATTATTCTTGTTTTTAGGCATTAGGTAATTATTTACCCCAGAAAATGATAGCTCTGATGAGATCTTGTGCTGCTGTTTTATTTTATTATTTTATTCTCTTTGTTTTAGTATGACTTAGGAGTGTCTCTTCTAAATCATGATTTTGTTGATGATAACAAAAGTATTTGAGAATGTGCCCAAAGAGCACCCTACAGATATTTCAGGTACAGGAGATAAATAAATAATGTATCTTTACCAATTTCCAAATATAAAATGTATATATACAATGATAATGGCTAGCCCATGCTTGAAAAGTCTTTTAGGTCTAACTTTCCTGTAAATTGCAGCTTGTTCTAATAATGATAACATACTGCTTCTAGGTATGCAGGTTTCATTCTTTGCTTTGGATATCTTTCATGATGTTATTTTCTCCAATTTTTCATACTTCAATAATCAAGAACCAGTCTACAATAATTTTAAAAAGGGTTAAATTTAGGTCTGTGTTCTAACTGGGGTGAGACATGTGTCCATTATGGAATGCAAAAAATTGAGGTGCATTTTTTTAACTCAGTCAGTGTCCCTGATTCAAAATGTTCATGGACTCTGACTCTGATTTCAAATTTTTGTGCTCAATATGCTGTGCAAGCCTTGTTTTTTGCTCATGTAAAGCACATTTGTAGAAGGGGAAAAGTGGCAAAGGAAAAGATGAATGAAAATAACTGATAAAGGCCTATTCCCAATCAGAGTTCCTTTGCTAGTAGATTTCCATCTGTAAGCCCTATTACAGTTTTTTGATAGATACCAAGATCTTGAGTGCTGGAGATACAGTCCTCTCATAATAGTATAGCTCTCCTACAATAATTTTCATAGTGATTCCAGATTTCAATAGAGTATAAGCCAAAAGTCCTTGGACCAATTTCTATGAAGTATAGTGTGCTTTATGACTTCATAATGGTCCAGAACGGGGATAAATTGCATCCCATTCTGATGTTATATTCTTCATTTACGACTTCTCCCAAGTTAGATAATAGGAAGGCATGGATTCATTTTTCCCAATTCATACTCAGTCATTGAAAATTACTCAGGCTGACTGTTTCCTTAATATCTGATCTCAACTTAAGGCAAGTTGGGAGGTATAGCAGGGTAATGCTGTTGCATTGAATCAGACAGTGGGATGACTTTGTAACAGAAGTGAACAATACTACTGAGCATTTTAATTCTAGATTTTTACAAAGACAATAACCATGTCTCCTGTTTTATTTACAACTCAGGACTTAGAGAACTGACATTTCTTATACTGAACAAGCTCACAGACCCCCCAAAAAGACTGCATGTGTGTGTTTTCTTCCATAACAAAAAGCAGCATCATTACAGCAAGAAAGTTTTGTAAAAGAAAATTACCATTCTTATAGATATTATTTTGAGCTCTAGTAATCAGACTCTATCCCAATGGCATTGATCTTACCTAAATTAATTGCATATAATGAATGTCTGCTAGTTCATGGTAGGGAGCCCAGTATTGGCCACTATAAAACATAGCTCTAGTTTAGCCTCAGAAGGTATTTCTAAATAGGATGCAACAATAGTTGTCACAAGGCACAAAGAGAGTAGCACAAATCAAGCAGCATTTTAGTGAAAACATTCAATGTTTTCAGCATGTTTTGTTTGTTGTTTTGCAGATTTCTTTCAGCTGGATGCTACATTACTAGGTAAGAGGAACTATGAGCTGGACTTTCCAGGAGAAAATTTAGCCTTTCATACCTGTAATAAAATGGTGCTTCTGATAAGTAATGTAGACATATGTATGTAGTGTAGATATCTGTATGTGCTCCAGGATAAATGTCCACCACTGTAGTTTGCTCATCATCTTCATTTAAAATTCTATAAATACATACAGTATACAAAACAACTGACTTACATTTCTTCAGACACAGATTTTTTTTTTCATTAACTTGATCCAGCTGCATTTTTAAAAGATAAGACATTTAAAAAAATAAAACACTTGGCTTTCTGTGAGTTGCAGAAGTCCTTAAGTTCATTATCTCTACTGTACTTTCAGTTGCATTTAAGAACTAAAGCTGAGGAAACAATGTTAACTGAGGTCAAGACAGTCACTCCTCAAGCAAAAATGAAATTAGACCTGTGTAATTAAGATGGGAGAACTCACTATGGTACAACCCAGAAACAATTCCAATGAGCAATAGTTGAATCCAGGTATTTAATCTTAATATGGATTTCCATGTTTCCAATTTATCTAACTTGTCATGTCTGCCAGCACAGCAATCACCATAACTCAATTTTGTATGTAATGAATAGATTACATGGAAAGCTATGTGCAAGGAAAATATACCCTTAACTAATAGTTATTGGGGACACATAGAAAGATAATGATTATCTTTCTGTAAAGAAACATTTGGCTGGGGCAATAGAAACCACAACTCAGGGCAATGTGGACCATATATATGACCCAGCCACCCCATCCTTTGTTCTTACAGATGTTCTAGAAATAATATACACTAAAATAATATACCTGCTAGTAGAATTTTAAAGGATTTAGGCAGATCCCTAATATGAGAGCCAGAATAGCGACAGTAATTTTTGGAGTTTGAAGAGTTAACAGGAAACACGTATCCTCTTAATAGTTTGCACATGGATTTCTTAGGAATATTTGCTTTATACATTAGAATTTCAACTATTGTCTCACTAGTGTCTTCCAGATTCATCCGACCATCATTGTGCCAAAATAATAGCAATAACAGTAAGCCTTAATCACTTCTGTGATGGCTGATCGATGCTATGAAGATGCTGAAAGTCATCAGTGGAGAAATGTCCTTGTATTGCTATGCTTCTCTGAAAGCATAGAACATAATATGTGGTGAAGTATTCAGGCTCCTGAGAAAGTCACTTTTTTTTTTAATGGACGTTTTCTAGCTATTATGGAGGTGAAAATGGCTTGAAAAGTCCCAGAGGCATATAAAGCTTTGGAACAGAAAACCACTGCTTCTCACTGAGGCTTTGGGGCACTGGCATCCGCCGCATGTGGAACTGAACCACAATCTCCACCCCTTTTTGGATATGCACACAATATCATGACCTGCATAGAAAAGGGGTGGGGCTTGAATTGCAATGCCACAATGTGGTTTCTGTCCATCAGACCCGCCAGCCTCTGCTCCCCTGCAGACATTGCTGCTTAGCTGCTTTCTGTAATTGCTCCCTAATAACTGGTTGTGCAAGAACTATTAAGAGTGACCGTTGCTAATAATATTCTAATGTAAGTAAATAATTAAAACCAGTGCAATGTAAAATGAGATGCAGTAATGAAAATAGCTGTGTGTGTGTCTGTGTCTGTGTGTACATGCAAAATAAGGTAGAGTTATGCTCTAAGGCCCAGTTGAGGCCATCTGGATATGCATGTTCATGGCCAGAAAGTAATTCTGCTGGGATAGTTCAGCAAGATTTTGAGGGCCCAAAAGCTTTACCCCCCTGGAATAGATGCAGACCTGTTCATGAGGTCTGCTTAGTTTTAGGACCCAGTATTCTCTAAAGGACAGTCAAATAATTCTAGCAAATGTTAGAGACGTCAGCCCCAATTACATCTCTTTGATGCCACGTTGTGCTTTATTTAATGTTCTCCTTTCCTGCAGCACCAGAGGAATACACCAGGCAGCCCAGTTGAAGGAGAAAGGGTCACACAATGCCTTTTACAGGTTACCCACAAGCCCTGCTTATTGTCTGATGTATGCCCAGTGAGACTGTGAGTCTGACTCATTGTCGGTCCTTAGGCTGAGTCACACTCTCAAAAGAGTTGATATTCTTAGCACTTCCAGCACATACAGCATATTTTTCTGGGTGTGTGTATGTGTAAGGGAAAACAGCACGTAGGGAAATTCTCAAGCAAGAAAGATTAGCTATTAAGCACAGAACAGACCACATCAATGAGATTCTTAATGGAATGGATAATGTTCCCAGTTCTAATAAGGTGTCCCATTTTTGCTTAACATGATGTGGTAACTGGAAATTATGTTTTAATACTCTCAGCTACCCAAATGTGGCTTTTAAAAAGCAACAATTAACACTAAACAGAAATACATCGAATGAGGCTTATTTTGCTTGTGGGAAGAATGATATTTATTACTTGATTCTATCCTGAATAAACTCAACTTATGTTTATTTTTTATTTTTTTTAGATATATAGAAATGGTCCTGATTGCCTGATTCTGTAGATTAGTTTTATGGTGTAGAAGATCTGCACAAAACTACTATAGATTAGAGCTATAGAACAATTTGGTTTGGAAGGCAAAAATGTACCTAGTGAACAACAAACAAGATCAGATTCATTACAATGGTGGCAGAATGTATAAATGTGCTTTTGATACTGGGCATTATAATGTTTTCATATTTATGTTGTTTTCTCCTGATTAGGTTTTTAATAGTGTTCTGTTTATTATTAGTTTATTGGTTGTCTTATTTAGTTTTTAATTTATTTATTATATATCACCTAGAGTTGCCTTGGAAATTGAGGTGCCTTCTAAGTTGATTAATTACCTAACTTCATTAATATGTTCACAAGGTCTAGAGCTGAGCTATCATTTATCATATATAATTTTTCTGAGAAAATTCCTGATTTTTTTCCCCCTTTGAGTCATTCTGTCCAAGTAGAAAAAGAAGTGGAAAATGTCAACCAAAGATCCACCATTTCTTTCTGATAGCTTAGGACCTGAACAGAGTGGATAAAACAACATGGAGGCCAGGATGACACTGTAACTATCAGGGGTGTCAACAAGGGGCAGGTTTAAAAAAGTCAATATGCTGGCTGTGAATACACAATCAAAACTCAACCCCTTTTTTATCTGCAGGTGACACATGCATAGAACATAGAGACTATGGTAAGAATTTTGAACCATTTTTGCCCATTACTTCCCTCATCTTCCTCAAACTGCTGAAAAAGTGGTCTGACAGTTTTGAGAGTCAGTGTTTCTCATTGTGGATTGGTTCTATTGTATTGTCATTCTAATTGCTGTTACATAGTTTATATTAAATTTATGCTGGATTTGTATTGCGGCATTTTAATGCTGTTACATTGTGGTTCTATGACTGTAGACCATCAGGAGTTTTATGATTTTGGAATATCATCATCATCATCATCATCATCATCACCATCATCATCACCATCATCATCTAGAGAGATCAAATGACTCTTATACCAAATTATATTGCAGTTGCAAACTTCTGTGCATCTGCAGTAAGAACCTGTACGCAGATAAAACAGCTAAAGTGAGAACATTAATTGGATGATAGTTCAGGTTTTATGTTTAAATTGTATCTGATCTATTATCATAAATAAATAAATAAATAAATAAATAAATAAATAAGGACTCTTCCCGTATTTTTATATACTCATATATAATAGGAGATCCTATTTGGAGAACACACCATTGGAACCTGGAATGTAAGATCTATGAGCCAGGGCAAATTGGATGTGGTTATTGGTGAGATGTCAAGATTAAAGATAGACATTTTGGGCATCAGTGAACTGAAATGGACTGGAACGGGCCACTTCACATCAAATGACCACCAGATCTACTACTGTGGACAAGAGGACCACAGAAGAAATGGAGTAGCCTTCATAATTAATAGTAAAGTGGCTAAAGCAGTGCTTGGATACAACCCCAAAAATGACAGAATGATCTCAATTCGAATTCAGGGCAAGCCATCTAACATCACAGTGATCCAAATATACGCCCCAACTACAGATGCTGAAGAAGCTGAAGTAGAGCAGTTCTATGAGGATCTGCAGCACCTACTGGACAACACGCCTAAAAGAGATGTTATTTTCATCACAGGAGACTGGAATGCTAAGGTGGGCAGTCAAATGACACCTGGAATTACAGGTAAGTATGGCCTGGGAGAACAAAATGAAGCAGGACATAGGCTGATAGAATTTTGCCAAGACAATTCACTCTGCATAACAAACACTCTCTTCCAACAACCTAAGAGACGGCTTTATACATGGACTTCACCAGATGGACAACACTGAAATCAGATTGATTACATCCTTTGCAGCCAAAGGTGGCGGACATCTGTACAGTCGGTAAAAACAAGGCCTGGAGTTGACTGTAGTTCAGATCACGAACTTCTTCTTGCACAATTTAGGATCAGACTAAAGAGATTAGGGAAGACCCACAGATCAGCTAGATATGAGCTCACTAATATTCCTAAGGAATATGCAGTGGAGGTGAAGAATAGATTTAAGGGACTGGACTTAGTAGATAGGGTCCCGGAAGAACTCCGGACAGAAGTTGGCAGCATTGTTCAGGAGGCGGCAACAAAATACATCCCAAAGAAAGAGAAAACGAAGAAGGCAAAATGGCTGTCTGCTGAGACACTAGAAGTAGCCCAAGAAAGAAGGAAAGCAAAAGGCAACAGTGATAGGGGGAGATATGCCCAATTAAATGCAAAATTCCAGAGGTTAGCCAGAAGAGATAAGGAATTATTTTTAAACAAGCAATGCGCAGAAGTGGAAGAAGAGAATAGAATAGGAAGACAAGAGACCTCTTCCAGAATATTAGAAAGATTGGAGGTAAATTCCAGGGAAAAATGGGTATGATCAAAAACAAAGATGGCAAGGACCTAACAGAAGAAGAAGAGATCAAGAAAAGGTGGCAAGAATATACAGAAGACCTGTATAGGAAGGATAACAATATCGGGGATAGCTTTGACGGTGTGGTCAGTGAGCTAGAGCCAGACATCCTGAAGAGTGAGGTTGAGTGGGCCTTAAGAAGCATTGCTAATAACAAGGCAGCAGGAGATGACAGCATCCCAGCTGAACTGTTCAAAATCTTGCAAGATGATGCGGTCAAGGTAATGCATGCTATATGCCAGCAAATTTGGAAAACACAAGAATGGCCATCAGATTGGAAAAAATCAACTTATATCCCCATACCAAAAAAGGGGAACACTAAAGAATGTTCAAACTATCGAACAGCAGCACTCATTTCACATGCCAGTAAGGTAAAGCTCAAGATCCTGTAAGGTAGACTTCAGCAGTTCATGGAGCGAGAATTGCCAGATGTACAAGCTGGGTTTAGAAAAGGTAGAGGAACTAGGGACCAAATTGCCAATATCCTCTGGATAATGGAAAAAGCCAGGGAGTTTCAGAAAAACATCTATTTCTGTTTTATTGACTATTCTAAAGCCTTTGACTGTGTGGACCATAACAAATTGTGGCAAGTTCTTAGTGGTATCGGGATACCACGTCATCTTGTCTGCCTCCTGAAGAATCTGTATAACGACCAAGTAGCAACAGTAAGAACAGACCACGGAACAACGGACTGGTTTAAAATTGGGAAAGGAGTACGGCAGGGCTGTATACTCTCACCCTACCTATTCAACTTGTACGCAGAACACATCATGCGACAAGCTGGGCTTGAGGAATCCAAGGCTGGAGTTAAAATCGCTGGAAGAAACATTAACAATCTCAGATATGCAGATGATACCACTTTGATGGCTGAAAGCGAAGAGGAACTGAGGAGCCTTATGATGAAAGTAAAAGAAGAAAGTGCAAAAGCTGGCTGGCAGCTACACCTCAAAAAAACCAAGATTATGGCAACCAGCTTGAATGATAACTGGCAAATAGAGGGAGAAAATGTAGAAGCAGTGAAAGACTATGTATTCCTAGGTGCAAAGATTACTGCAGAGGCTGACTGCAGTCAGGAAATCAGAAGACACTTAATCCTTGGGAGAAGGGCAATGACAAATCTCGATAAAATAGTTAAGAGCAGAGACATCACACTGCCAACAAAGGCCCACATAGTTAAAGCAATGGTGTTCCCCGTAGTAACATATGGCTGCGAGAGCTGGACCATAAGGAAGGCTGAGAGAAGGAAGATCGTTGCTTTTGAACTGTGGTGTTGGAGGAAAGTTCTGAGCATGCCTTGGACTGCAAGAAGATCAAACCAGTCGATACTCCAGGAAATAAAGCCAGAGTGCTCACTTGAGGGAATGATATTAAAAGCAAAACTGAAATACTTTGGCCACATAATGAGAAGACAGGACACCCTGGAGAAGATGCTGATGCTAGGGAGAGGCAAAAGGAAGAGGGGCCGACCAAGGACAAGATGGATGGATGATATTCTAGAGGTGATGGACTCGTCCCTGGGGGAGCTGGGGCTGTTGACGACCGACAGGAAGCTCTGGCGTGGGCTGGTCCATGAAGTCACGAAGAGTCGGAAGCGACTAAACGAATAAACAACAACAAATTTGGAGAAACAAGATTTAGCTGTTTGGAATGCCGAAAGGTTGACCAAGCCGGTCCAGGAGAGTAATTTCTTCCCAAAAGGAAAAGTGATCCTTGGGCTCCCTCAACAGCCAGATCCCACAACCCAAGGAACTTGGCTGAAAAAGGGTCCTGTGATTTGAGAGTCAGCATCATTCAGCCAGAGAGAATGTTGTTTTGGCAATATCGGTTCTAGGAATGGAGGATCTCTTTTTTATTCCTTCCTTTGGCCTGGATTGCTGTATGAGAAAAGATGTCTGATTTGAAAAAAAAGGGGAAAGAGTTTCTCTCCTATCTCACTCTGTCCTTAGAGTCAGCACCAGCTAACAACACTTTGGGATGCAGAAGGTGGTGTCTGAACCTAAGGAAAAACAACAGAGGGACTGGCCCCTAGACACAGGAATGTCGGGACATACATACACACAAAGACACAAATCAGGATGGCAACGCAAAGAGAATTAGCCTGCAAGGACCAATAGTTGCATCAAGGGGTCTGGCTCAGTCAGCTAGCTTCATGGAGCTTCCAGATGAAAAGCCCATGTACATCCTTCTGTGTAAGAAAGATGGGAAACATGCAAATTTAGTGATTCATTTAGTAGCTTCCTAGAGACCTTGGCCTGGCTTTGGTGTATGCAGGAAAGATAGAGCAGGTAGGATGCCAAAGGAGGCCTGTGATCTCCTTGGTAACTCTCGTGGCTTTATGACGTCATCCAGCCAGGCTAAACTGTCAGTTACTGACTGTTGACAGACTGAAAATGTCTTCCAGGGTGTAAGTTGGACTTGAGAAGGGCTCCTGGACTCTGGGGACCCTCCCCCAATTTGTAGGCAAATTCTCAGTGGGTTGGGATATTCCAGGGGTGAAAACACCCATTTGTTCTCCTCTTAGCAAAGGGAAACGGGGGCCAAATGTGCTCCAGATGACTTCGGTCTTTCATTCCCTCTTGGTGTTAAAAGCCTGGGTTGACCATTTTCCAGTTGACTCGGATCACATAGCATCCTTAACCGCTGACTGAGGAAAAGATTCTTACATTGGTTAAACTCATCTGGCCATGAAACACACCAGGTCACCCAACACCAAACCAAGGTTTAAACTCACCTCTTCAACCCGGAAGGACGAGATTCCCACATTGGGTGATCTCCACCACAGGGATAGGCATAATGGAAAACGGGTTTCAGTCCATTCCTTTCCTCAGCTTCCTTCCTCTCTGTTCTAGGGGATTCCTCAACTGGTTTTCGTGTTTCGGGAAAAGAAAAAGAAAGGCTAGGATGGCAAGCGGACCAGCAGCTGATGCTGCAGGTTCTCCAGAAGGAGCAGCAGGCCAACCGGAGGACACTGCCAAGCCTCCTCAGAAACAAACATTTATTATTGATCTAGAGCTGCGAAAAGAGGAGCGGCTTGGTGAGTGGACGCTGGGCGTTGGGGTGGGAGCTTGAGAGGGAAAGGAGAGGGCTCAAGATGGTGCAGTGGCCCTCCTTGACATCCTCGCAAATGGGGAGGGGGAATATAGAGAGTGGGAAAGCCTCTGTGAGTCTTCTCTCCTGGCCAGGAGACTGAGCCAGCTCTGTGAACCAGAAAAGGTTTTGAGTGAATGGAATTGGGTCTCGATGGGAAGGAGGCTGCCAAGACAGGGCTGGTTTGGCGGGTTTTCTTCATCTGTAGCAGACCTACAGATTTGTCTGAGGATGGCAGCCCCCGTCTCTCCTTTGCCCAATTTCCCCACAGAGGACCGCCGAGGGAAAAGGAAGGCCCTCTTCACAAAAAGGGACCACGAAGAAGCCTGTAAGGCCCAATGCGAGGCTGCCAGTGTGAGGGCAGACGGGCGGACTAGCCAAAATCTCTGGCAAGAGGTCCAGGAAAGGAAGAGCAAGGCAGCCCAAAATGTAGGTGCCCCTTGGACACAGAAGGTCCCCTGGCTGGGCTTTGCTCCCATGTTGGAATCCCAGATTCTTTTGCCCAATCTCTGTGTGGTGCACATGATTCTTCAGGACAGAGAGAGCTGTTAGCAGGTTATTAGGAAAGCCTTTGGCCCAGGAGAGATTAGAAAAGTCACACACCAGGCATTTCTATAAAAATAATTTTATTTACAGAAAACAAACATATTTAAAGGCTGTTTGCTGAGAGGAGAGATCTCTGCAAGCCTACTCAGCCTACTCCATATTCTCTGCAAGCCTACTCAGAAGGGAAACTGAAACTAAAACAAGTTCAGGCAAGTTGTTCCTCCCTTAGGCAATGCAACCATTAACACGTGAAAAGGGGACAAAAAAATTCAATCTCTTCACCGGGCCAAAATGATTAGTTACCATAGTAATCTTAATCTGTAGTAGAAAAACATGTTAGCAGCGTGTGTGTATAACAATAATAATAATATTAGTATTAAATTAATTTCTCAGATTATAAACTTTACAGACATTTATTTGATAAAGGTTGCTCCTCACTTGCAGATTCATGCTAGATATCGTTAAATCAAGCAAGTTGTATTCACTAACATTTAAATCCAAGTTAAGTGTCAATAATATTTCAGGCTTAACTGCAGAATATAAGAACAGGCCACACTGGCCAACACCCAGCTGGCTTTTGAACCTAAGGCGGGACTAGAACTCACCATCTCCTGGTTTCTAGCCCAGCACCTTAACCACTAGACCAAACTGGCTCTCTGAATTTACAGCCCAGAAATTAAGAACAAACTGTCTTGGAGATCCTATTTAGAGATGCAAGGTCTAGCTGTTTGGCATGCCGAAAGGTTGACCAAGCTGGTCCAGGAGAGCAATTTCTTCCCAAAAGGAAAAGTCTGATCCTTGGGCTCCCTCAACAGCTGGATGCCAATACCCCAGGAACTTGGCTGAAAGTGGGTCATGTGATTTGGGGTTCAGCATCATTCATCCGTAGAGAATTTTGTTTTGGCAGAATCGGTTCTCTGAATGCAGGATCACTTCTTTTCTACCCTTGGGCTGGATTGCTGCATTCAAAAAAATATCTGAGGTGAAAAAATCAGGGAAAGAGTGCTTTCCTCACTTTCTCTTTCTTAAGTGTCAACAACATCTAACAATGTTTTGGGATGCCGACAATGATGGCTGCACCTAAGCAGAAATAAAGGAGGGAGCTGACCATAGAAACAGAGATGTTGGGACACACACAGAGACACACAAACACACACAAACTAGCATTGCAATGCAAAGGGAATCAGCCTGAAAGGACCAATAGCTGCATCAAGAGGTCTTGCTCAGTCAGCTAGCTTCAAGGAGCTTCCATGTGAAAAGCCCATGGACATCCAAAGAGCTATGCCTTCTGTGCAAGGCAGGTGGGAAAGATGCAACTTTAGTGATTTTTTGGGTAGCTTCCTACAGACCTTGGCCTGGCCTTGTTGTATGTAGGAGAGGCTGAGCAGGTAACTTTTGGATATGATGCCAAAGGAGGCCTGTAATCTCCTTTGTTGCTCTCGTGGCTTTATGACATCATCCAGCCAGGCTGAACTGTCAGTTACTGACTGTTGACAGACTGAAAATGTCTTCCAGGATGTACGTTGGACTTCAAAAGGGCTCCTGGACTCTCAGGACCTCTCCCAATTTGTAGGCAAATTCTGAATGGGTGGGATATTCCAGGGGTGAAAACAGAAATTTGTTCTCCTCTTAGGAATGGGAAACGGGGGCCAAATGTGCTCCAGATCACTTCTGTCCTTCATTCCCTATTGGTGTTCAAAGCCTGGCTTGACCCTTTTCCATCTGATTCAGATCACATAGCATCCTGAACCCCTGACTTAGGGAAAGATTCTTACATTGGTTAAATTCATCTGGCCATGGAATACACCAGGTCACCCAACATCAAACCAAGGTTTAAACTTATCGCTTCAACTCGGAAGGACGGGTTTCCCACATAGGGTGATCTCCACCACAGGGACAGGAGTAATGGAAAACGTGCTTCAGTCTAGTCCTTTCCTCAACTTCCTTCCTCTCTGTTCTAGGGGATTCCTCAACTGGTTTTCATGTTTTGGGAAAAGAAAAAGGCTAGGATGGCAAGCGGTCCAGCAGCTGATGCTGCAGGTTCTCCAGAAGGAGCAGCAGGCCAACTGGAGGACACTGCCAAGCCTCCTCAGAAACAAACATTTGTTGTTGATCTAAAGCTGCGGAAAGAGGAGCGGCTTGGTGAGTGGACGCTGGGCGTTGGGGTGGGAGCTTGAGAGGGAAAGGAGAGGGTTCAAGATGGTGCAGTGGCCCTCCTTGACATCCTCGCAAATGGGGAGGGGGAATATAGAGAGTGGGAAGGCCTCCGTGAGTCTTTTCTCCTGGCCAGGAGACTGAGCCAGCTCTGTGAACCAGAAAAGGTTTTGAGTGAATGGAATTGGGTCTCGATGGGAAGGAGGCTGCCAAGACAGGGCTGGTTTGGCGGGTTTTCTTCATCTGAAGCAGACCTAAAAATTTGTCTGAGGATCACAGCCCCAGCCTCTCCTTTGCCCAATTTCCCCACAGAGGACCGCCGAGGGAAAAGGAAGGCCCTCTTCACAAAAAGGGACCACAAAGAAACCTGTAAGGCCCAACGCGAGGCTGCCAGTGTGAGGGCAGACCGGTGGACCAGCCAAAATCTCTGGCAAGAGGTCCGTGAAAGGAAGAGCAAGGCAGCCCAAAACGTAGGTGCCCCTTGGACACAGAAGGTCCCCTGGCTGGGCTTTGCTCCCATGTTGGAATCCCAGATTCTTTTGCCCAATATCTGTGTTGTGCACATGATTCTTCAGGACAGAGAGAGCTGTTAGCAGGTTATTAGGAAAGCCTTTGGCCCAGGAGAGATTAGAAAAGTCACACACCAGGCATTTCTATAAAAATAATTTTATTTACAGAAAACAAACATATTTAAAGGCTGTTTGCTGAGAGGAGAGATCTTTGCAAGCCTACTCAGCCTACTCCATATTCTCTGCAAGCCTACTCAGAAGGGAAACTGAAACTAAAACAAGTTCAGGCAAGTTGTTCCTCCCTTAGGCAATGCAACCATTAACACGTGAAAAGGGGACAAAAAAATTCAATCTCTTCACCGGGCCAAAATGATTAGTTACCATAGTAATCTTAATCTGTAGTAGAAAAACATGTTAGCAGCGTGTGTGTATAACAATAATAATAATATTAGTATTAAATTAATTTCTCAGATTATAAACTTTACAGACATTTATTTGATAAAGGTTGCTCCTCACTTGCAGATTCATGCTAGATATCGTTAAATCAAGCAAGTTGTATTCACTAACATTTAAATCCAAGTTAAGTGTCAATAATATTTCAGGCTTAACTGCAGAATATAAGAACAGGCCACACTGGCCAACACCCAGCTGGCTTTTGAACCTAAGGCGGGACTAGAACTCACCATCTCCTGGTTTCTAGCCCAGCACCTTAACCACTAGACCAAACTGGCTCTCTGAATTTACAGCCCAGAAATTAAGAACAAACTGTCTTGGAGATCCTATTTAGAGATGCAAGGTCTAGCTGTTTGGCATGCCGAAAGGTTGACCAAGCTGGTCCAGGAGAGCAATTTCTTCCCAAAAGGAAAAGTCTGATCCTTGGGCTCCCTCAACAGCTGGATGCCAATACCCCAGGAACTTGGCTGAAAGTGGGTCATGTGATTTGGGGTTCAGCATCATTCATCCGTAGAGAATTTTGTTTTGGCAGAATCGGTTCTCTGAATGCAGGATCACTTCTTTTCTACCCTTGGGCTGGATTGCTGCATTCAAAAAAATATCTGAGGTGAAAAAATCAGGGAAAGAGTGCTTTCCTCACTTTCTCTTTCTTAAGTGTCAACAACATCTAACAATGTTTTGGGATGCCGACAATGATGGCTGCACCTAAGCAGAAATAAAGGAGGGAGCTGACCATAGAAACAGAGATGTTGGGACACACACAGAGACACACAAACACACACAAACTAGCATTGCAATGCAAAGGGAATCAGCCTGAAAGGACCAATAGCTGCATCAAGGGGTCTTGCTCAGTCAGCTAGCTTCAAGGAGCTTCCATGTGAAAAGCCCATGGACATCCAAAGAGCTATGCCTTCTGTGCAAGGCAGGTGGGAAAGATGCAACTTTAGTGATTTTTTGGGTAGCTTCCTACAGACCTTGGCCTGGCCTTGTTGTATGTAGGAGAGGCTGAGCAGGTAACTTTTGGATATGATGCCAAAGGAGGCCTGTAATCTCCTTTGTTGCTCTCGTGGCTTTATGACATCATCCAGCCAGGCTGAACTGTCAGTTGCTGACTGTTGACAGACTGAAAATGTCTTCCAGGAAGTACGTTGGACTTCAGAAGGGCTCCTGGACTCTCGGGACCTCTCCCAATTTGTAGGCAAATTCTGAATGGGTGGGATATTCCAGGGGTGAAAACAGAAATTTTGTTCTCCTCTTAGGAATGGGAAACGGGAGCCAAATGTGCTCCAGATCACTTCTGTCCTTCATTCCCTATTGGTGTTCAAAGCCTGGCTTGACCCTTTTCCATCTGATTCAGATCACATAGCATCCTGAACCCCTGACTTAGGGAAAGATTCTTACATTGGTTAAATTCATCTGGCCATGGAACAAACCATGTCACTCCAAACCAAACCAAGGTTACAACATCTGTTCCAACCAGAAGCACAAGTTTTCCACATTGGGTGATCTCCACCAAAGGGATAGGGAATATGGAAAATGGGCTTTAGTCCATTCCTAACCTCAGCTTCCTTCCTCTCTCTCCTAGGGGATTCCTCAACTGGTTTGCATGTTTTGGAAAAAGGAAAAGAAAGGCTAGGACAGCAAGCGGTCCAGCAGTTGATGCTGCAGGTTCTCCAGAAGGAGTGGCAGGCCAACTGGAGGACACTGCCAAGCCTCCTCAGGAAAAAGAACAAGACCCTCTGTTAAAGATCTAGAGCTCCGAAAAGAGGAGCGGCTTGGTGAGTGGATGCTGGGTGTTGGGATGGGACCATGAGAGGAAAAGGGAGGCAGTTCTTTCAGGAGTGGACTCCTCCATAGAAGCAGATAGAGGAGCCGCTTCTGCTTCTTTCCTCCTTCAAGGTTGCCCACAGGGACAGGGCAGAGGCCAAACTCTTCCTGCTCCACGGATAACCTGTCCTCCTGGAGCCCGCGAGCCCACACTGGCTTCCCACCTGTTCTGCTGCTTCCATGGGACTCTTCTGGGCACCTTCAGGATGGCTCAGTGGCCCTCATTGACCTTTTGGCCAACGGGGAGGGGAAAGATAGAGAGTGGGATCTGCCTAAGGCCTTTGTGAGACTTCTCTCGTGGCCAGGACACTGAGCCACTGGTGTGACCCAAAAAAGGCTTTTAGTGGATGGGATCAGGTTTTGATGGGAAGGATGCTGCCACGACTGGGCTGATATGGCAGGTTTCCTTCATCTGAAGCAGACCTAAAAATTTGCCTGGGTATCACAGCCCCCGTCTCTCCTTTCTCCAACTTCCCCACAGAGGACCGCCGAGGTAAAAGGAAGGCCCTCTTCACAAAAAGGGACCACGAAGAACCCTGTGAAGCCCAACACAAGGCTGCCAGTGTGAGGGGCGACTGACAGACCAGCCAAAATCTCTGGCAAGAGGTCTTTGAAAGGAAGAGCAAGGCAGCCCAAAACATAGGTGGCCCTTGGACACAGAAGTTCCACTGGCTGGGCTTTGCTTCTGTGCTGGAATCCCAGATTCCTTTGCCCAATCTCCATGTGGTGCACATGATTCTTCAGGACAGAGAGCCTTCAAAGCATTTCCTGCTTCCCTTCTGCAAGGGGTGCCATTGGGGACCTGGCGGCAAGACGCCCCACAGCCGCCCTGCCTGACCTCCTGACTGCCTGACTCTCTTCCATTGCAGCAGGAGAAGAACATCATCCAGTGTTGAGCTCCATCACTGCTCTCTTCCAGATGAAGCAGAGCAGGGAACTGAGGTCCCAGTTCCCTGGAATAAGAATCTTTTTAGCCTTGCAGTCCTGGTAAGTGGGAGGCAGGCAAGGAGGGAGCTGAAACCTGGTCGAAAGCAAAGGAGGATGGAGCGAAATGAGGGGAAGAGGGAGAGGAAATAATCTACCCCTGGTTTTCAGAAGGGTCAGCAGTAGCTCACCCTAACTGAAAGTCTGTCAGGAAAAGAGAAGGCAGCTTCCAAAAACAGGCCCAGGCAAAGGGCCCCTCACCTGCTGGTCATTCTCCTTTGGACTGTAGGACAAGCTGTAGCAGAAGAACACGTTAAAAGGGGCTGGACAAAGAGGAAGACGCGGGCTGGAGCAGCCTGGTTGACTTTGGGTTCTCTGCTTCTCTCCAGTCTTGTTTCCCACCACGCTCTGCTGGAGAACAACGATTTGAGCAGCTTCACAGCCGGACTAGCTGCACTTCTGGCAGTCTATGAGATTAGGTCAATCTCTGGTTTGTTTTGTAGCATGTAAGGACAATCTGTTTGCAGGAAGGGAAGAAAAGAAACAAGAAAGGAAAGGACAGCTTCATCTGGTACACCAGTTGTGCCCCCAACCTAGGTCAGGAGGCCTTTCAGAGAGTCTCTCATGCCCTGGTCCCTTTGCAGCTTGATTCCTACAACACACTCCACAGAGGGCTGCCCTTGACAACCACCCAGAAGGTTGAGTTGGTCCATTGCCCTTTTGGGCACTTTCAGCTGGGACACCCAAGGGTAGCTTGCCTGCCCGCACCTCCTAGCGGTTGCCCACCTTCTCCGATTTTCTTGGGGACAATGACACCGAAGACTTTTGAGTAAGATGGGCACTGATGTCTCTTCCTCCTTTTGTCTCTACAGCAAGGTCCCACCAGCCATGGACCCATCAGTGGAATCAATCCTCCTGGACATCTTTGTCTTCCTCTGGATGGGCTCCAAGAAGATAAGAGATGAGGATGCTCCTGACGTACTACTCTCACCAACCTTTCAAGGGACTTGCTTTCGGGTGTTGACATGGCTGGGAAGGCATTCTGGAAAAGTGCACGTCTTCCCTGGTCTTTCCTTCCAGGTGGAGAAGAAATTGGTGGAAGAGGCCTTGGGCCTGATGCTCAGAGCTCTCCTTTGGCAGGCTCCCTGAGTCACTGAATCCAGTAGAGTCCTGTTGTTAGAACCAAGATTTTTCCAGAAGGCTCCGTCTGGCCTCGCCCAGTGTTCTGGTGCCAACTTAGTACAAGCCCTGTTCCATTTCTTCATTATCCATTCCCATTTCCAGTAGCGCCTTCTGCTCCAGCTTCCCTTAGCCTTCCAGCCTCTGTTAGAGAATCCTGTTCTTCCACCTTGCTGCTGTCTCCACCTGAGACAAATGTGAAGGAATATTTGACCACCTTTGGTGGACTTGTGGAAAGGTTAAGAAATTCTGGGAGCAAATATGAATTATGAATCAAAAGATTATTGAAGAGGAGATAGACATGTGTGAGAATCCAGCCAGCCTCTGACTCAGAAAAAAAAAAAGTCTTTCTGAGTCAGAGGAGGAAAGAGAAAATTACTGGGCTGAAACCGGGAAAGTGAAACCCAAAGATGAGTCAGCAGCGGAGGAAGAATCAAAGGCACTGATCGGCCAACCTTCGAGAGGAGGAATTGAATCCTCCAACCAGCGTGCGCTACCGATGGGCAGAAAAACACGCAAAGGAGAAGCCAGCTCACTTGGATGCAGAAGGGCACAGGCGCGCAAAGGAATGGCATAAAAGGCAGGTGCACGAGGAGCAAGCTGCCAAAGACAACTGATCCTACAAGCCTGCAGCTTCTGCAGAAGAGTCCATACCCTCATCAGAAACCGTGTCTGTTACTGAAGAGGAATCAGTGTCAGCCTTCTCCACTGAAATGGATTTGAATCCTGCTTCTGCTGCCACCAAGGATCTTCTCCTTGTCGGAACCAGCAACGTCAGTCTCAGATCGCACTTTGGTCCTCTTCATGCACCTTGTGCAAGTTCCAGGCATGCTTCCAGTCATGTTTCATGTTTCCAGCTGTGTCCAGAGTCTCCAGTCCAGTCTCGTCATACTTCAAGTCCACAGACTTTGCTTGAGTCTCCAGTTCAGCCTTGCCACGTTTCTCGCTACTAGCCTAGTCCAATGTCTCCAGTACAGCATCGTTGTGCCATCGATCTCCAGCCTTGCTCTGAGTTCCTAGTCCAGAGTATTCAGCCTAGTCCAGAGCTTGAGTCTAGCCTTGCTTTGAGTTCTCAGCCTTTTCCGAGTCTCCAGTTTCAACTATCCAGTCAAGCCTGAGTCACTGAATCCAGTAGAGTCCTGTTGTTAGAACCAAGATTTTTCCAGAAGGCTCCGTCTGGCCTCGCCCAGTGTTCTGGTGCCAACTTAGTACAAGCCCTGTCCCATTTCTTCATTATCAATTCCCATTTCCAGTAGCGCCTTCTGCTCCAGCTTCCCTCAGCCTTCCAGCCTCTGTTAGAGAATCCTGTTCTTCCACCTTGCTGCTGTCTTCTCCTGCAACCTTACCAGTTTCCCTGCTGCTGCCCAGTTTGTCTTGATCGAAACCAGTTCCTTCTTGATTCTAAGGACTTAAATGTTGGGTGATCTCCACACCAGGTCACCCCAAACCAAACCAAGGTTACAACTCATCTGTTCCAACCAGAAGCACAAGTTTTCCACATTGGGTGATCTCCACCAAAGGGATAGGGAATATGGAAAATGGGCTTTAGTCCATTCCTAAACTCAGCTTCCTTCCTCTCTCTCCTAGGGGATTCCTCAACTGGTTTTCATGTTTTGGAAAAAGGAAAAGAAAGGCTAGGACAGCAAGCGGTCCAGCAGTTGATGCTGCAGGTTCTCCAGAAGGAGTGGCAGGCCAACTGGAGGACACTGCCAAGCCTCCTCAGGAAAAAGAACAAGACCCTCTGTTAAAGATCTAGAGCTCCGAAAAGAGGAGCGGCTTGGTGAGTGGATGCTGGGTGTTGGGATGGGACCATGAGAGGAAAAGGGAGGGAGTTCTTTCAGGAGTGTACTCCTCCATAGAAGCAGATAGAGGAGCCGCTTCTGCTTCTTTCCTCCTTCAAGGTTGCCCACAGGGACAGGGCAGAGGCCAAACTCTTCCTGCTCCACCAAGAACCTGTCCTTCTGGAGCCCCCAAGTCCACACTGGCTTCCCACCTGTTCTGCTGCTTTCATGGGACTCTTCTGGGCACCTTCAGGATGGTTCAGTGGCACTCATTGACCTATTGGCCAATGGGGAGTGGAAAGATAGAGAGTGGGATCTGCCTAAGGCCTTTGTGAGACTTCTCTCATGGCCAGGACACTGAGCCACTGGTGTGACCCCAAAAAGGCTTTTAGTGGATGGGATCAGATTTCGATGGGAAGGACACTGCAAAGACTGGGCTGATATGGCAGGTTTTCTTCATCTGAAGCAGACCTAAAAATTTGCCTGGGGATCACAGCCCCCATCTCTCCTTTCTCCAACCTCCCCACAGAGGACCGCCGAGGGAAAAGGAAGGACCCCTTCACAAAAGGGGACCACGTAGAAGCCTGTAAGGCCCAATGCGAGGCTGCCAGTGTGAGGGCAGACTGGCAGACCATCCAAAATCTCTAGCAACTGGACCGTGAAAGGAAGAGCAAGGCAGCCCAAAATGTAGCTACCCCTTGGACACAAAAGTTCCCCTGGCTGGGCTTTGGTCCCATGTTGGAATCCCAGATTCTTTTGCCCAATCTCTGTGTGGTGCACATGATTCTTCAGGACAGAGAGAGCCTCCAAAGGGTTTCCTTCTTCCCTTCTGCAAGGGGGGCCATTGGGGACCTGGCAGCAAGACGCCCCACTGCCTCCCTGCCTGACCGCCTGACTCTCTTCTGTTGCAGCAGGAGAAGAGCATCATCCAGTGCCTGAGCTCCATCTCTGCTCTGTTCCAGCTGAAGCAGACAGGGGAACTGAAGTCCCGGTTCCCCGGAATAAGAACCTTTATGGACTCGGTGTCCTGGTTAGTAAGACGGAGGGAGGAATGTAGAAATGGGTGGCAAGCAAAGGAGAATGGAGAGAAATGAGGGGAAGAGGGAGAGGGAAAAATCTACCCTAGTTTTCAGAAGGGTCAGCAGAAGCTCACCCTAACTGAAAGCCTGTCAGAGAAAGAGAAGGCAGTTTCCAAAACAGGCCCATGCAATGGGCCCCTTAGCTGCGGGTCATTCTCCTATGAACTGAAGGACAAGCTTTAGCAGAAGAGCAGGTCAAAAGGAAAGCCTGACTTGGAGTAGCCTGGTTGACCTTGGATTCTCTGCTTCTCTCCACTCATTTCCCACCAGGCTGTGCTGGAGGACAACGATTTGAGCAGCTTCGCAGCCGGAGTAGATGCACATCTGGCGGTCTATGAGATCAGATCAATCTCTGGGATATTTTTGTAGTGTGTAAGGACTATCGCTTTGCAGGACTCAGAGAGTAGGAAGGGGGAGAATAGAAAAGAAACAAGGAAGGAAAGGACAGCTTCATCTGGTACACCAGTTGTGCCCCGCCTAGGTCAGGAGGACTTTCAGAGAGTCTCTCAGGCCCTGGTCCCTTTGCAGCTTGATTACTGCAACACACTCCACAGAGGGCTGCCCTTGACAAACACCCAGAAGCTTGAGTTGGTCCATTGCCCTTTTGGGCACTTTCAGCTGGGCCACCCAATGAATGGAAAAATTTTCCTTGTGAAGTGGGGAGAGGAGAGGGTAGCTTGACCTGCCCACAACTCCTAGCGGCTTCCCCCCTTCTCCTATTTTCTTGGGAACAATGACACCAAAAGCTTTTGACTAACATGGGAGTGGATGTCTCTTCCTTCCTTTGTCTCTAAAGCAAGGTCCCACCAGTGGAATGGATGCTTCTGGACATCTTTGTCTTCCTCTGGATGTGTTCCAAGAAGATCCGGGATGATTATGCTCCTGAGGTACCACTGTCACCAGCCTTTCAAGGGACTTGCTTTCGGATGTTCACATGGCTGGGAAGACATTCTGGAAAAGTGCACGTCACCACCTCTCTTTCCTTTCAGGTAGAGACAAAATTGGTGGAGGAGTCCTTCAGCCTGATGCTCAGGCTCCTACCACAAAGCACTTCATTTTCATTTTGAAGGTACAGGCATAAAAGAAACCCTTGGCCAGTGCAGGCATTCCCAGCATCAAGGGTGAAAACTTCTGTTAAATTTCCGACTCTGAACAACAGCTGGAGGATTGTTCTTGAAAACAGGCGTACACTATCACAAGAACATTGGCTTGTCACAAGAGCTGTTTTTCTTCATGCAAGAATCTGTTTGTGCACATGTACCTTCAACGGTAATATGCCAAGACCCGAATTGCAAATGAGAAAAAGTAGTGTTTAGAGCGACCTTGAGTTCTTTTCTGGGAAATGCCATCCCAAAGCCATCCCAAAGCATCCCACTTCTCCACTGACGTGGATTTGAATCCTGCTTCTGCTGCCACCGAGGATCTTCTCCTTGCCAGACCCAGCAACCTCAGTCTCTGATCCCGCTTTGGTCCTCTTCATGCACCTTGTGCATGTTCCAGGCATGCTTCCAGTCAGGTTTCAAGTTTCCAGCTGTGTCCAGACTCTCCAGTGCAGTCTCGTCATGCTTAAAGTCCTCAGACTTTCCTTGAGTCTCCAGTTCAGTCCTGCCACCCTTCCAGCTTCTAGCCTAGTCCAATGTCTCCAGTACAACATCGTTGTGCCATCGACCTCCAGCCTTGCTCTAAGTTCCTAGTCCAGAGTATTCAGCCTTGTCCAGAGCCTTAAGTAGAGTCCAGCTGTACTCCAAGTTCTCAGCCATGCTCCAAGTTCCTAGTCCAGCCTAGTCCAGAGCCTCCAACCAACTCTAGCCTTTCTCCATGTTCTCAGCCTTGCTACAAGTTCCTAGTCCAGAATATTCAGCCTAGTCCAGTCCCTCCAGTTGAGTCTAGCCTTGCTTTGAGTTCTCAGCCTTTTCTGAGTCTCCAGTTCCAACTATCCACTCCAGCCTGAGTCACCCTATCTAGTACAGTCCTGTCGTTAGAACCAAGATTGATCCATAAGGCTCCGTCTGGCCTCGCCCAGCATTCTGGTGCCCACTTAGTACAGGTGATGTTCCAGTTTCTCATCCTTCAATCTCACCTCCAGTAGCACCTTCTACTCCAGCTTCTTTCAGCCTTCCAGCTTCTGTTAGAGAATCCTGCTCTGCCACCTTGCTGCTGTCTCCTCCTGCAACCTTGCCAGATTCCTTGCTGCTGCCCAGTTGGTCTTGATCGAAACCCGTTCCTTCTTGTTTCTAAGGACTTAATTCTTTGAAGAGGTTATTTCAGAAAAAGGATTTTGATATTAAATCTGCCTGGCCACCTCTAAGTCTGATCAGGACAATGTGAAACCCGAACAGTTCCTTTGGGGTCTGATGGGTGAACAATTTGAGAAAGAAGTTGAGACTTTGCTCTTCTACATGATAAGAGCAGCCACCCTTTTCCATGCAGAAAGGTGGAAAGATGCAAAAAGTCCCCCAAGGGAAGAGTGGATGGGGAAATTAAGGGGGGCCATTGGGGACCTGGTGGCAAGATGCCCCACAGCCGCCCTGCCTGACCGCCAGACTGCCTGACTCTCTTCCATTGAAGCAAGAGAAGAACATCATCCAGTGCCTGAGCTCCATCGCTGCTCTCTTCCAGATGAAGCAGAGCAGGGAACTGAGAGTCCCGGTTCCCCGGAATAAGAATCTTTATAGCCTTGCAGTCCTGGTAAGTGGGAGGCAGGCAAGGAGGGAGGTGAAACCTGGTCAAAAGCAAAGGAGGTTGGAGAGAAATGAGGGGAAGAGGGAGAGGAAATAATCTAGCCCTTGTTTTCAGAAGGGTCAGCAGAAGCACGTTCCAAAAACAGGCCCACGCAAACGGTCCCACAGCTGCAGGTCATTCTCCTATGGACAGAAGGACAAGCTATAGCAGACGAGCAGGTAAGAAGGAAGGCCTGACTTGGAGTAGGCTGGTTGTCTTTGGGTTCTCTGCTTCTCTCCACTCTTGTTTCCCACCAGGCTGTGCTGGAGGACAATGATTTGAGCAGCTTCGCAGCTGGACTAGACGCCCTTCTGGCAGTCTATGAGATCAGGTCAATCTCTGGTTTCTTTTGTAGTGTGTAACGACTATCGGTTTGCAGGACTCAGAGAGTAGGAAGGGGGAGAATCGAAAAGAAACAAGGAAAGGACAGCTTCATCTGGTACAACAGTTGTGCCCCCAACCTAGGTCAGGAGGCCTTTCAGAGAGTCTCTCATGCCCTGATCCCTTTGCAGCTTGATTACTGCAACACACTCCACAGAGGGCTGCCCTTGACAAACACCCAGAAGCTGGCGTTGGTCCATTGTCCTTTTGGGCACTTTCAGCTGGGCCACCCAATGAAAGGAAATGTTTTCCTTGTGAAGTGGGGAGAGGAGAGGGTAGCTTGACCTGCCTAAACCTCCTAGCATCTCCCCACCTTCTCCTATTTTGTTGGAAAAAATGACACCAATGATTTTTGACTAAGCTGGGCGCTGATGTCCCTTCCTTCTTTTGTCCTACAGCAAGGTCCCACCAGCCATGCACCCACCAGTGGAATCAATGCTTCTGGACATCTTTGTCTTCCTCTGGATGTGCTCCAAGAAGATAAGAGATGAGGATGCTCCTGAGGTACCAATGTAACTAACCTTTCAAGGGACTTTGAGCCACACAGCTGGAGATGCTTCTTGGAGGTCCTGAAGCAGCTTCTCTACTGCAGCAACCACCATCCTAGGATCAATGTAGGTAGCAAACCTATCATGCCATGGATTGTCAGCTTTGGGTCCCCCGCTGCTCTTTGGAACTCATCCTCGTTGAACCTGTCTCTTGGGAAACGAGGGCAGGGAGGTTGCTTTCCCCCTTCATTCCACTTCATGCTGAATGAGGGAATCCCTGGAATGCATATTTTGCTGGGTCAGATTTGTGCAGATGGGACAATGAAGAAGGGGGACTCCTCTCCAAAACATCTTGACAACAGTGGGATGCATTTCCTTCTGTCTCTTCCAGCTCAAAGAAGTCAAGTAGGCATTTCCCAAAATTCCTGCTGAACTCTGGAAGGCTGAAAATGAGCATGGCTTCATTAATGAAGGTAATATTCAGAATGTTAAGGGGAAGGGTTGAGGGTATCGGCACATGAAATGAAGGAAGGAATGCAAAACTCATGCTTTCTATCCAAAATGGGGTACAGTATATCTTTTCAAGCTATGTACCTAGCTGATTAAATTTCAACATCTCTGTCTCATTCAGTTCTTCTCCCTTTGTTGACAGGTGTAACCTTCCCTATCTTTTGCCAACTTCCTAATCTTTTTCTCATCTCATGCAGATGACCTAGCGGTAGAGGAGCTGCATCCTTCCCCCACTATTTAAGAAGCCAAGCTGGGGGAATCAAAATCACCAGGGAAAAGAGGGAGCCAGATCCTCTGTCTGCTGATCTGTTCAAGATGATTGTTGGTTTTTCACTAGCCATGACCAATATGGTGGAGAGTTGAAGGAATGGCAACCTTCTGCCCCTAGGATGCATCTTGGATGGACTCAGGAAGTACACTGAGGAGTTGAAACTCCCACCAGATTTAAGGAAGAATAGGAAAAAAACACAACACGCTGCCTGCTCTGAGCATCTGGAAAAACAGGTCAGCTGCATCGTGTTCAAAGCCTCTGTGAGCCAGCATTCTATTCCCTTCAGTGGTCCACCAGATAGACGCTCTTGGAAAGTCCGAACCCAGAATATGGGGGAAAGAGGTTTCTCCATTTCCAGTTCACTCTCTTGAGAAGGAGGGCTGAGAATTATAGTGCTTTTTTACTGCAGTTCTAAGAGATGATCTTCTAAACCAAGGTCATGAGGTAAACATGGGAACTGAGGAAACCACCTATAGACCATCATTTCCCATCCTTGGGAAACAAATGACTGTCTGACCTCGCCTCTCCTCTTTTTTTCTGGAGTTCTTTTTTACTGACTGGATGCCACTTACGTTCCTTGTAAGGGGCCTGAATGTGTATGTGTGTGGCCGTACTCCCTACACATGAAACCCACGAATATGGTAAAATGTCAAGCACACAAAATATTAAGAAATAAGAACAATAACAATAACAATAACAATAATAAATTTAGTCACCATGAAACTCCAGAGTTGTGACTAACAAAAAGCTAGAGAAGGAAACGTTACCCTTTTAATTTCTTGAATTCTACCCTTTGGCTGTTGATGAGGGTGCTGATCTTTCTGTGACTGATACTTGATCAATTACTTTAAAGATAGGACTTGAACTGTGGTGTTGGCATGGCTGTGAAGACATTCTGGGAAAGTGCATGTCACCATCTCCGTGACTCCTTTCAGGGAGAAGTTGCTGGAGGAGGCCTTGGGCCTCACGCTCAGAGCTCCCCTTCGGCAGGCTCGGACACCACAGCGCTTCATTTTTTCTTTGAAGGTAAGGGCAGAGAAGTCCAGGTGGAGCTTGAAGGAACCATTGGCCGATGGAAATATTCATAGAACCAAGTGCGAAATATGTCCCACTCTGAACAAGAGCTGGAGAATTGTTCTTGAGGACAGGCATCCAGTATGAGAAGAAGATTGGCTTGTCAAAAGATCTGTTTGTCTTCATGCAGGGTTCTCTTCCTGAACAAGTGTCTACAACTTTCGAGTTCCAAGGACAGAATTACAGATGAGAAAAAAAGTGTTTATGGTGAGCTTGAGTTCTTTGCTGGGAAATGCCATCCCCAATCTTCCTCCATCCAATGAGGCTGGGATTTAGGGAGGCTGGGTCAATGTTTCAGGGAGAGGAGGGCTCCAGAGGCCTACAGAAGAATGCACCAGACCTGCACATGTGTATTTGGCAATGAGATTCTTGGTTCTAGGAAAGAAGCAAAGGTGTCCTCTCTTCTTCAAACCCTCAGCAATTTGACCCACATGGCTGGAGATGCTCCTCCACAGTCTTGAAGCAGCTTCTCCACTGTGAGAACCATCATCCTAGGATCAATGTATGTAGCAAAGGTATAATAACATGGATTGTAGGCTTTGGGTCCTCCCCTGTTCTTGGGAACCCAACCTCATTGAACCTCTCTCTGGGACAAAAGGGCAGGGAGGGTGTCTTTTTCATTTCATTCCATTTGCTGGTGGACTGGGGAATCCCTGGAATGGATTTTTGCTGGGTAAGATTTGTGTTGACGGACCAAGGGAAGAAGGGAAAGTGCTAACCAAGACACCTTGGCAACAGTGCAATGCCTTTCCTCCTGTCTCTTCCAGCTCACAGAAGTCCAGCAGGCATTTCTGGAAGTCCCTGCACAACTCTGGCATGGTGGAGAACTGTATGGTTTCCTAATTGAAGGTGATTTCAATTAGAATGTTAAGGGGAAGGGGTGAAGGTGTCAGAAGATGAAAGGAAGGTAGGAAGGAAGGGATGCAAACCCCACATTTGTATCCCAAATGGGGTGCATGTTTTCCAGCTATGTAGCCAACCCATTAAATGTCAACAACCTCTATTCACGGAAATCAAGATAGTCTATAGCACCACATATAAGATGCCCCCTCAGCATTCACTGAGGACGTGGTTCGTCAATGGTCACAGTAAGAATCACCCAAATAGAGTTCCTCACGGATAGATGAAAAGGACTTCCACTCAGTCTCAGGGAAAGGCCCTCCTTTTGTTCCATCCACAACTCTCAACTGTTGCAATTAATGGCGGTATTTATGGCTGCTGACCTTTGCACAATTTGCAGGATGTGAAATGCCCTTGTCTCAAGAATGATGTTTCTTGGCAATATTGAAGATGAATGAAGATGGCGAAGGGAGAGGGATCCACGTTTGGGCTGTCGTCATGGCCAGTGCTTCAGGCTGGAGGTTCGGAAGTGAGTCGGACTGGACCGGAGAGCAGGATGCCGGAGGACGGCAGTGTTTGTCCTTTTGCCATGTTCATAGTTTCCCCAAGTTTGGCAACATTTTTGGGGCATTTTGCTGTCCACCCCGACTGAATCGCTTTTGGGTTCTTGCACTGTACCATTCCTGCTGCAGGTTGGGAAGCAGTTTTACTGCACTGGGCCGCAGCTTTGGACCTGTTATTTGGGGGTCTGGACTGCGGCTAGAGGACTGGATTCTTGCTGGACGCTAAGTGGGGGCTGAGAGGCGAGCTTCTGCGGAACGCTGCTGCTGGACCTTCTTTGCTGCTGCTGTTTCTGCTGCTGCTTTTCTTGGAGATTCTGCCACTGGATGCCTTTGCCACTGCCGGGATTCTTCTGCAATACCAACTTTGGTGCTTTGGAGCTTTGGACAATGCCTGGGTGGGAGAGGGCAACAGTTGAGTGGCAGGCTACTGTGGATCACCTTCCCCCATAGAGGCAACCTTGGCCTTCCGTCTGGGTAGCCCTTCAGAAGCAGGAAGGAAGAAGACAGGAAGAATAGGTTTCTGTGTGCTGTGTGTGAGAAGGTGGCAGCTGAGTTTCCTGTTGGCACGGAGAACTGGTGAAGCTGAAGTGCATGTGGGTGCCCCGCTTCCCCAGCCAAGCATGGCTGATGAGGGCACGGAGAGGTTTCTGGTCCCGAATTTTGGGGGGCTGGGATGTGGGGATGGTGCTGCCATTGGGGTTTTGGAGGTGGTTGATAGTATCATGGTAGTACTTGGCATGGGGAGGTATGGCGGGACAATGTGAGCAGGCTGCCCTTGGGGAACGTGGAATTCTTGTCTGATATGAGGTCTGCCTTCCAGCTCCTCAATCCCAGTCCCGATGACCTGTCAGCAGATCTTCAGTGGTCCTGGCCTCCAGCTGCTGCTACTGAATGCCGGGATAGTCTGCAATGAGACTATCCCTCATCCTTGATTTAATCCTTTTTCTGAATTATTTATTTCTTTTTAAAATAATGACCAAAAAATGGGAAAAAAGGGGAAAAACCCAAAGATACTTATGTTTTTTTAAAAAATACATATCTTAACAGGTGCTTCAAAAAATAAGCATTTAAGAAAGGGAATATTGCCATTGAGAAACATCTGGTAGATGATATTTATCTCTTAACACAGGATTGGTTACAAATTCATCTTCATCCTCTATCAACCGATCCAAAGTCAATTTCCTCCCTTCCATCCAATTTTCCCATAGCCCCATCTTTTCCCCCGTTGTTAATGTTGAGTTTCCCTGATAAAGCCAACTTCGCATGGGAAAAAGCACCAACTCTTTTTATATTTTTAATCAGACATTCCATTCCATAGCTTCCTAATTGAGATGATGCTTCTGATGATATCTATTCCTTTCATGATTAAACCCTTTTTTAATATAAGAACCTAAATAGAAGTTCAAAGTAAAGTTAAAGTACAAAGTAGACAGCAAAAGAAAGCTTGAATGCAGAACAAGAAAAACTAAGGAAGTGGAGAAATCACAAGAAAATAGAAGGTGACTGCTGAACTTCTCCAAGTGCTTGTTAAGCAAACTTAATCTCTTATCATTAGTTAAACATTTGCAAACGTTATATGTATAGAAACAGACAAATTATTCATCAAAGCCCAAAATCAACTTCATTTTTTTCCATTACCAGCAAATAGGCCAAAGGCAATTTCCAAAAGGAATCAACTCCAGCCACGGTGTTGATTCCTCTCCATGCTGTCCACTTTGTCATTTCCCACAGCCCAATTAATTTCCCCATCCACTCTTCCCTTGGGGGACTTTGTGCATCTTTCCACCTTTCTGCATGGAAAAGGGTGGCTGCTCTTATCATGTAGAAGAGCAAAGTCTCAACTTCTTTCTCAAATTGTTCACCCATCAGACCCCAAAGGAACTATTCGGGTTTCACATTGTCCTGATCAGACTTAGAGGTGGCCAGGCAGATTTAATATCAAAATACTGTTTATGAAATAACCTCTTCCAAGAGTTAAGTCCTTAGAAACAAGAAGGAACGGGTTTCGACCAAGACCAACTGGGCAGCAGCAAGGAATCTGGCCAGGTTGCAGGAGGAGACAGCAGCAAGGTGGCAGAGCAGGGTTCTCTAACAGGCTGGAAGGCTGAAGGAAGCTGGAGTAGAAGGTGCTACTGGAGGTGGGATTGAAGGATGAGAAACTGGAACATCACCTGTACTACGTGGGCACCAGAACGCTGGGCGAGGCCAGATGGAGCCTTCTGGATCAATCTTGGTTCTAACGACAGGACTGTACTAGATAGGGTGACTCAGGCTGTAGTGGATAGTTGGAACTGGAGATTCAGAAAAGGCTGAGAACTCAAAGCAAGGCTAGACTCAACTGGAGGGACTGGACTAGGCTGAATACTCTGGACTAGGAACTTGGAGCAAGGTTGAGAACATGGAGAACAGCTTGACTCTACTTAAGGCTCTGGACAAGGCTGAATACTCTGGACTAGGAACTTAGAGCAAGGCTGGAGGTCGATGGCACAACGATGTTGTACTGGAGACATTGGACTAGGCTAGAAGCGAGAAACGTGGCAAGGCTGAACTAGAGACTCAAGGAAAGTCTGAGGACTTTAAGCATGATGAGACTGCACTGGAGAGTCTGGACACAGCTGGAAACTTGAAACCTGACTGGAAGCATGCCTGGAACATGCACAAGGTGCATGAAGAGGACCAAAGCGGGATCTGAGACTGAGGTTTCTGGGTCCGGCAAGGAGAAGATCCTCGGTGGCAGCAGAAGCAGGATTCAAATCCACGTCAGTGGAGAAGTGGGATGCTTTGGGATGGCTTTGGGATGGCATTTCCCAGAAAAGAACTCAAGGTCACTCTAAACACTTCTTTTTCTCATTTGCAATTCGGGTCTTGGCATATTACCGTTGAAGGTACATGTGCACAAACAGATTCTTGCATGAAGAAAAACAGCTCTTGTGACAAGCCAACGTTCTTGTGATAGTGGATGCCTGTTTTCAAGATCAATCCTCCAGCTCTTGTTCAGAGTCGGACATTGAAGAGAAGTTTTCACCCTTGATGCTGGGAATGCCTGCACTGGCCAAGGGTTTCTTTGATGCCCTTATCTTCAAAATGAAAATGAAGAGCTTTGTGGTAGGAGCCTGAGCGTCATCCCCAAGGCCTCCTACACCAATTTTGTCTCTACCTGAAAGGAAAGAAAGGTGGTGACATGCACTTTTCCTGAATGTCTTCCCAGCCATGTGAACATCCGAAAGCAAGTCCCTTGAAAGGTTGGTGACAGTGGTACCTCAGGAGCATAATCATCCCGGATCTTCTTGGAACACATCCAGAGGAAGACAAAGATGTCCAGTAGAATGAATTCCACTGGTGGGTGCATGGCTGGTGGGACCTTGCTGTAGAGACAAAGGAAGGAAGAGACATCTACTCTCGTATTAGTCAAAAGCTTTTGGTGTCATTATTCCCAAGAAAATAGGAGAAGGTGGGAAGCCACTAGGAGTTGTGGGCAGGTCAAGCTACCCTCTCCTCTCCCCACTTCACAAGGAAAACATTTCTTTCATTTGGTGGCCCAGCTGAAAGTGCCCAAAAGGGCAATGGACCAACACAAGCTTATGGGTATTTGTCAAGGGCAGCCCTCTGTGGAGTGTGTTGCAGTAATCAAGCTGCAAGGGGACCAGGGCATGAGAAACTCTCTGTAAGTCCTCCTGACCTAGGCGGGGCACAACTGTTGTACCAGATGAAGCTGTCCTTTCCTTGTTTCTTTTCTATTCTCCCCCTTCCTACTCTCTGAGTCCTGCAAACCGATTGTCCTTACACACTACAAAAACAAACCAGAGATTGACCTGATCTCATAGACCACCAGATGTGCAGCTAGTCCAGCTGCGAAGCTGCTCAAATCGTTGTCCTCCAGCACAGCCTGGTGGGAAACAAGTGGAGAGAAGCAGAGAACCCAAAGTCAGCCAGGCTACTCCAAGTCAGGCCTTTCTTTTGACCTGCCCTTCTGCTAAAGCTTGTCCTTCAGTCCAAAGGAGAATGACCCGCAGGTGAGGGGCCCTTTGTGTGGGCCTGTTTTTGGAAACTGCCTTCTCTTTCTCTGACAGACTTTCAGGTAGGGTGACCTTCTGCTGACCCTTCTGAAAACTAGGGTAGATTTTTCCCTCTCCCTCTTCCCCTCATTTCTCTCCATTCTCCTTTGCTTGCCACCCATTTCTACATCCCTCCCTCCATCTTACTAACCAGGACAGTGAGACCGTAAAGGTTCTTATTCTGGGGAACCGGGACTCTCAGTTCCCCTGTCTGCTTCAACTGGAACAGAGCAGAGATGGAGCTCAGGCACTGGATGATTTTCTTCTCCTGCTGCAATGGAAGAGAGTCAGGCAGTCAGGCGGTCAGGCAGGGCGGCTGTGAGGAGTCTTGCCGCCAGGTCCCCAACGGCCCCCCTTGCAGAAGGGAAGCTGGAAACCCTTTGGAGGCTCTCTCTGTCTGAAGAATCATGTGCACCACACGGAGATTGGGCAAAGAAATATGGGATTCCAACGTGGGACTGAAGCCCAGCCAGGGGAACTTCTGTGTCCAAGGGGTAGCTACGTTTTGGGCTGCCTTGCTCTTCCTTTCATGGACTTCTTGCCAGAGATTTTGGCTGGTTTGCCAGTCTGCCCTCACACTGGAAGCCTCGCATTGGGCCTTACAGGCTTCTTCGTGGTCCCTTTTTGTGAAGAGGGCCTTCCATTTACCTCGGCGGTCCTCTGTGGGGAAATTGGGGAAAGGAGAGATGGGGGCTGTGATCCCCAGGCAAATGTTTAGGTCTGCTTCAGATGAAGAAAACCTGCCATATCCGCCCAGTCTTGGCAGCGTCCTTCCCATCAAAACCTGATCCCATCCACTAAAAGCCTTTTTTGGGTCACACCAGTGGCTCAGTGTCCTGGCCACGAGAGAAGTCTCACAAAGGCCTTAGGCAGATCCCACTCTCTTTCTTTCCCCCACCCATTGGCCAAAAGGTCAATGAGGGCCACTGAGCCATCCTCAAGGTGCCCAGAAGAGTCCCATGGAAGCAGCAGAACAGATGGGAAGCCAGTGTGGGCTCGCGGGCTCCAGGAGGACAGGTTCTTGGTGGAGCAGGAAGAGTTTGGCCTCTGCCCTGTCCCTGTGGGCAACCTTGAAGGAGGAAAGAAGCAGAAGCGGCTCCTCTATCTGCTTTTATGGAGGAGTCCACTCCTGAAAGGACTCCCTCCCTTTTCCTCTCATGGTCCCATCCCAACACCCAGCATCCACTCACCAAGCCGCTCCTCTTTTCAGAGCTCTAGATCTTTAACAGAAGGTCTTGTTCTTTTTCCTGAGGAGGCTTCGCAGTGTCCTCCAGTTGGCCTGCCACTCCTTTTGGAGAACCTGCAGCATCAACTGCTGGACCGCTTGCTGTCCTAGCCTTTCTTTTCCTTTTTCCAAAACATGAAAACCAGTTGAGGAATCCCCTAGAACAGAGAGGAAGGAAGCTGAGGTTAGGAATGGACTAGAGCCCATGTCCCATATTCCCTATCCCTTTGGTGGAGATCACCCAATGTGGAAGACCCATGCTTCTGGTTGGAACGGATGAGTTGTAACCTTGGTTTGGTTTGGGGTGACTTGGTGTGGAGATCACCCAACAATTAAGTCCTTAGAATCGAGAAGGAACTGGTTTCAATCAAGACAAACTGGGCAGCAGCAGGGAAACTGGTCAGGTTTCAGGGGGAGAAAGCAGCAAGGTGGAAGAACAGGATTCTCTAACAGAGGCTGGAAGGCTGAGGGAAGCTGGAGCAGAAGGCGCTACTGGAAATGGGAATGGATAATGAAGAAATGGAACAGGGCTTGTACTAAGTTGGCACCAGAACACTGGGCGAGGCCAGACGGAGCCTTCTGGAAAAATCATGGTTCTAACAACAGGACTCTACTGGATTCAGTGACTCAGGCTTGACTGGATAGTTGAAACTGGAGACTCGGAAAAGGCTGAGAACTCAAAGCAATTCTAGACTCAAGCTCTGGACTAGGCTGAATACTCTGGACTAGGAACTGAGAGCAAGGCTGGAGATCGATGGCACAACGATGCTGTACTGGAGACATTGGACTAGGCTAGAAGCGAGAAACGTGGCAAGGCTGAACTGGAGACTCAAGCAAAGTCTGTGGACTTGAAGTATGACGAGACTGGACTGGAGACTCTGGACACAGCTGGAAACATGAAACATGACTGGAAGCATGCCTGGAACTTGCACAAGGTGCATGAAGAGGACCGAAGCGGGATCTGAGACTGACGTTGCTGCTTCCGACAAGGAGAAGATCCTCGGTGGCAGCAGAAGCAGGATTCAAATCCACTTCAGTGGAGAAGGCTGACACTGATTCCTCTTCAGTAACAGGCACTGTTTCCGATGAGGGTATGGACTCTTCTGCGGAAGCTGCAGGCTTGTAGGATCAGTTGTCTTTGGCAGTTTGCTCCTCGTGCATCTGCCTTTTATCCCAATCCTTTGCGCGCCTGTTCCCTTCTGCATCCAAGTGAGCTGGCTTCTCCTCTGCATGTTTTTCTGCCCATCAATAGCGCACGCTGGTTGGAGGATTCAATTCCTCCTCTCGAAGTTTGGCTGATCAGTGCCTGTGATTCTTCCTCCGCTGCTGACTCATCTTTGGATTTCACTTTCCTGGTTTCAGCCCAGTAAGTTTCTCTCTCCTCCTCTGACTCAGAAAGACTTTTTTTTTTTCTGAGTCAGAGGCTGGCTGGATTCTCACACATGTCTATCTCCACTTCAATAATCTTTTGAATCATAATTCATATTTGCTCCCAGAATTCCTTAACCTTTCCACAAGTCCACCAAAGATGGTCAAATATTCCTTCACATTTGGAGCATTTCCAACAACATTTGATATCCTTTTAAACATTGTTGATAATTGGTCAGGTGTTCAATACCCGTGATCCATCATTTTATAAAAGTCTCAAGATATAGTTCAAGGTCAATCTCCAACCCTTCTTCCGTCTATTTTCCGATTGCTCATGGCTGATATTGCATCCAAAGTTCTTAGCCCATTTAATCATGCAATCTCTGACATATTCCTCTTCCAAATTCATTTGCAGTAATATTTATACATCTTAGTAACAACACTTTCAAATATTAGTACAAAACTCATTTCCAACTGAGTTTTTCATTCATGAAATTATGAATCTTTTTACCCAAATTAAGCCATTCTGACAATGGTGGTGATGTGAACCAATGACAAGTATGACCTTCCAATTCCAATTGTTTCCTCGTTTTCAGGTTAGGTTCATCTTCACCTTCCTCAAAATTCAACAAATCTTTACATCTCAACCAGATTGGCTTCCCCACCGTCTCTCTTCTGCAGAAAGCTTCTTGTGGTGACAACCACAAAGGTATATTAGGAGACAATCTTAATTTCTATTGATTCCAACTCCTCAGTATGATATGCCTCACAAAACAATTGTCAAAATCTTTGTTATCTTTATCATACCACAAGTAGGCGTGCCACCCAAATCTCAGATCATGTCCTTCCAACTCTAATGGCGACCTATTCTTCAAAGTCACCCAGTCCTTCATCCAAAGCAAACAACAAGCATCAAAGTACAACTTCAAATCAGGGAAACAATTTATATTTAACTCTTGGTGTTCTCCCTTGCCAAATCAAGGTAGAAATGTCCTTCTGCCATCGTTGGAATGGTACATCAGTTGTCAAAACTGGTATAGTCTGGAACAGGAACAACATCCAGGGTAAAACATCCATGTTAATCACAGATATCCGACCCATAAGTGACAAGTGTAATTCTTCCAGCCTTGACATGTGTTTTTGAACGTCTTTCCAAATTTTGACAGAAATACTATGAAGCAACCTACAATTCACATTTGATCATGTCCCCTCCAAATATCTAACCTTTTTTTCGTTCTTAAATCCAGTCTTACTCATCAACATAACATTTTTGGTTTCTTTCTTAATGATTGTAAGACCAGCTAATGACCCAAATTCCTTCCATTTCCTCATCAGATGTTCAACAACATTCAAGGGATCCTGTAATATCAAACCAAAATCATCAGCAAGAAAGGGCTGAAGGAGAAAGGGCTTATAGTTAAAGGGCTGAAATCAATTATCTTTTAAAAAACATCTTTTTTACCTTTAAGCTCTTTTGATCTAGTTAAATGTCTATATTTTACACTTCCAAGACTAAGATAAAGAGCAAAGATAGCAAAGGGCATTCTTGTCTAGGTCCTTTCTGTATATGACAAGTCCCTCCAAAGGACTGATGTTCGGCTACCGGAGCTGAGACTGAGGAGCTGGTAGGTGAGACCGGAATCAATAAATGGTCCAGACTTCCCCTGGAACGGCCTGTCCCCCATCTCCCACTCTAACACCCCATGCCTGTCACCACCATAGTGATTTGGCCTGCCCCCATCTCCGCAATGGCAACCCCATCTCCATATCCAAGCCCCTCAGTTCCCAAGACTGGGGAGCCCCTACTTTCCTCACCAGCCATGCCCAGGAGCGGAAGAAACTCCCTGAGGCGCTTGAGCTTTACCAGCTCCCAGTGCCATCAAGGTACCTCCAACCCAGGCCTCCCACCAACACTGTCTCAATGGGCCCGAGCAGTCCAACAGTCCTGCTTCCATTCAGGTGAGAGCCATTCCAGACACCACCCTCCAGCCAAGCACAGCATCGCCCATCCATTCACAAGTTGGTGGCTCTGGACCTCGCCCTCTCTCTGCCATCTGAACAGTGTTCCTCAATCTGAAGTTGTGTTCTGAAAGACTCCATGCCACTTTTCTATGTTGACAATTTTTTGAAAATCTCTTTCTTTGGTTTTCTGATCTCTAATCATAAATAAAGTTACATTGTAAGTCTTTATTATATAAAAATTCTTCATTGGATCGATCCAGGGAATCTCCTGTCTCCAAAAACTTTGTAGAGATATTAGACATGCACACACACAAACATAAACATAGAGGCACAAACAGAAACACACAAAGACACACAAAGCTTTAATAACAGGGGATCGGCAGATTTCATTGGTCTTGAGCAATTTTGATCTCCTATGGGAACATTACAATTTTGTGCAAGATCTGGTAAGATTTTAGCACCTCTGCAGGAGATCAGAGATTTTAGAGTCCTTTCTAGGTGACAGAACCTTATGGGGTCTATCAGATGACCAGCATCTCCGACATGATTTTCCCCATAGTCATTGTTATAGAAAAATCATGTGTTGTCATGGCTTCACTTTCCATTCTTTCTGGCCAGAAAAGTGGTGGTCTCATTCTAGATGCAGCATGTTCTCCTAGGCAGCCTGGCAGGAAGACGGGCAAGGGGAACTGAGTGGAAAGTGGTCTGGCTGCTTTCGAACAGGGCTGATGAAAGAGCCATTGAGATGAAGGCTGATAAGAAGTAGAATGAACAGGCTTCCCACTTTGCTCACCAGGATGGACAAGAGCATTCCTCTCACTCTCTTTCTAGGATTTCTGAAAAGTTTTCATAAAGTACACATTCTGCTCCTTTTTCAGTCTCCCTTTTCTTTTGGAGGCCTAACAGCAGCTCCACCAAATTCAATCCTGTGTGCACTTAGAGATGTGGGTTTTTCACATGCCACCTTCTCATTAAGAGCATCATTTCATCAGAACAGATCTAAGCAGCTGGTTCTCTCTTGGCCTTCTGCCACACTCACACCCGCCCGTTCCTCTTTTCATCCTACAGACAGGACTTGCTTCCATTCAGAGGTTGATATCAACCAAACCCATCCAGCGTTTAGGAGGGAGGGGTCATTAAGAATTGCACAGCCTATCAATACACGGGCTTTTGCCTTTCCTTGGGAAGAGCTTCCTTCTATGTTTAAATGTCGGGAGGATTGTCTGATATGATCTGGGTCTCATTTATAGAGTGTAGTACCTTTCTGAAACATGGCGTTTTCATAATGCTGTACATTCAGTTCAAGGGTTTGGCCTAATAGGCTAATGAAGGCCACAGGAGCTATTCCTGTCCCAGGAGTAGACAACAATGTGACACATTAGCAAATTGGAGAAAGAGAACAAAGTGGAGAGCAATATTAGGGAAAGTCCATAGATTTCAGTTATTGGTCTTAGTATTCTCATTATTAGAAGGTACTCAGAGGTGGGGTTTACACAACACGTTTCCCAGAGTTATCAAGCTTGCTGGACTCATCTGAACAAGAGCGCCTGGCTTATTGGCAACATTCATATGATAGTCATAAATCATGATTCATAAACTAAAACGGCTGGCTTCACATCTTCCTTAAAAACTCAGGCGCCCTGAGTGGTGTGGAGCTGAAGACTTATGCCTGAATTTTGGAGAGAAAAAAAATCATTTCCTTTGCAAAGATGGTCCTTTCGGCTACCCGAAAAAACAAATCCCAACGTAATTCAGGCAAAGCAAAGGCCTTTATTAAAGGGGTCAGTGTTTTTATAGGGTACAGGAACATGTGATACATACATTCGATATATGGGATACGCCGGAAAGCAACTAATCAAAGCATAAAAGACCCTGCTTAGATGTGAGGAGTAACAACTGAAGAGGGCTAGGAGATGCCAAAGATGCCGCTGGCAAAAGACGGGGAGCGAAGACCATCGAAGTTGAGGTAGAGCCCCAATTACAGCCTACTCGTGGCAGGAAGGGTGACGAAACAGGGCTGATTCTCTGCTCTTTTTGCATCTGCAGATAGCCACCCAGCGGCCCTGGTTTGGGTGACCTGGACTCTCCTTGGTGGGAGGACTAAGGGGGTTTAGCTTCAGGGCCGTTGTGAGGAATATGCTGAGCACCCGGGCTGTAAAGTTGCCCGCATCCGCTCTGAGCTGAATTCCATCCTTGGGGCAAGGCCAGTGGGGGTTATGGGGCCTGAGTCTGCATGGTTATCTGGGAGGAGTTTGTGCCTGTTGAACCTGAGCAAGTGCACAGGGTTCTTGTAGCTGTTAGTTGGGCTGCTTCTCTGTTAGCTCCGTGCCCCTCCCGGGTGGTCAAGGCTGCCTGGGAGATGAGACCTGATTGGGTCTGGCCAGTGGTTAATTCCTCTTTGAGGGAGGAGGTGTTCCTGCTGGCTCTTGAGGAGGCAGTGGTGCGCCCCCTCCTGAAGAGGCCATCACTCGACCCAACTGATCTGGATAGTTTTTCTCCACTTTCCAACCTGATACCTAGACTTATTTCTCCCCCTGAGCTGCGTGAGTGATGCCATGGATGTCCTGTCTCACTGCTTGGAGGCTGTAGGGGTCCGGATGAGGCACAATGGGCTCCGGCTCAACCCAAGCAAGACTGAGTGGCTTTGGGTGTTTGGTCTCCTGGTACCATGGTTTTTTCATCTTTGGTCCCGGGTGGGGTGGCACTGCCCCAGCCAGACCCAGTGCGCAATTTGCAGGTCCTTGTGGACTCATGGCTCCTGCTGGAAGAGAGGCGGTAGCCGTGGATAAGAGGTCTTTGCACACCTTTGGGTTGAGCACCAGTTGCACCCACTCCTGGACCAGGAGGCACTACTCACTGCCACTCATGCCCTCGTGACCTCCCGTTTGGACTACTGCAATGCACTCTACATGAGGCTACCCTTGGAGAGCATTCAGAAGCTTCAGCTGGTGAAGAACGCAACTGCCCAGGTTGTAAATGATCTCGGCTTCTTGGCACATGTAACACCACTGGTTTGGGGTGTGCATTGGCTGCCAGTGTGTTTCTGGGTGCAATTCAAGGTGCTGGTTGTCACCTTGAAAGCCCTTCCTGGTTTGGTAGTGGGTCCCCTTAGGGACCGACTTTTCCCCATTGTTCCTCCTCTCCAATCCGATCCAGCAGGATGGGCATACACCAGGTCCAATCAGCCATGGATTGTCGGCTGGTGGGGACCAGGAAATGGGCCTCTCCTGCCGTGGTGCCTCCCCTGTGGAACATCCTTCCTCCTGAGATTAGGATGGCCTCAACCCTCATGGCTTTTTTGGAGGTCTTAAAGACGTGCCTTTGTGCCCGGTCCTGGTGGCCCAAATGTGCAAAGGGCCCCGTTTCATGGTTGTGCTAACACCAAGGATTATTAAGTTATCTCGGCTGTATTTATATTTATATTTTATTTTTTTGTATCATTTTCGTTGTGTGTTTTTATTATTGAAAGCCACCCGGAGTCACTGGTCTGAGATGGGCAGCTATATAAATTGAAGAAATAAATTAAAAAATATTGAAACGAACGAACAAACTGGGGAAAACACGAATTGCAGATAACGTTCCAGAAGTGGCAGATTGATGGGTGACATCACTCCCTTTCCCAGCCAGGTTTGCATCCACCTTAAAACGGGCCAACAAGGAACCTCCCCCCTCTTCCAAAGGCAACACATCCCCAAACGTCCAAACACAACTTGAGAACGCCACTGGGCTCCAGCCTCACACAACCTCAAGGCTTTAGTGCAAAAGAAAGCACACTAAAAGTTATGTCAGATCTTGACCAGGCCTGGTCAATAGTATGGCACAGCCAAGGACCGGCTAGCTGCAGTCTGAGAGACCAGCAGAAATGGCAGTGCCCAACCCGCTGGGGAACTGGATGAAGATGAAAAACTCCCTAAGGCAGACGTGCTCAAATGCTGGGTCATCCTTCCTAGGGGGAAACGAAATAACTCAAGCCAACAAACATACCTAATACTCCTCCCTCCTCCTCCTATTTTCCCCACAACAGAAATCCTGTCAGGTTTGTTGGGGTGAGAGATTGATTGGCCCAAGGTCACCCAGCTGACTTTTGCAGGTGGGACTAGAACTCACCATCTCCTGGTTTCTAGCCCAGCACCTTAACCACTAGACCAAACTGGCTCTCTGAATTTACAGCCCAGAAATTAAGAACACTCTTGGAGATCCTATTTCGAGACGCAAGGTCTAGCTGTTTGGCATGCCGAAAGGTTGACCAAGCTGGTCCAGGAGAGCAATTTCTTCCCAAAAGGAAAAGTCTGATCCTTGGGCTCCCTCAACAGCCGGATGCCAAAACCCCAGGAACTTGGCTGAAAGTGGGTCATGTGATTTGGGGTTCAGCATCATTCATCCGTAGAGAATTTTGTTTTGGCAGAATCGGTTCTCTGAATGCAGGATCACTTCTTTTCTACCCTTGGGCTGGATTGCTGCATTCGAAAAAATATCTGAGGTGAAAAAATCAGGGAAAGAGTGCTTTCCTCACTTTCTCTTTCTTAAGTGTCAACAACATCTAACAATGTTTTGGGATGCCGACGATGATGGCTGCACCTAAGCAGAAATAAAGGAGGGAGCTGACCATAGAAACAGAGATGTTGGGACACACACAGAGACACACAAACACACACAAACTAGCATTGCAATACAAAGGGAATCAGCCTGAAAGGACCAATAGCTGCATCAAGGGGTCTTGCTCAGTCAGCTAGCTTCAAGGAGCTTCCATATGAAAAGCCCATGGACATCCAAAGAGCTATGCCTTCTGTGTAAGGCAGGTGGGAAAGATGCAACTTTAGTGATTTTTTGGGTAGCTTCCTACAGACCTTGGCCTGGCCTTGTTGTATGTAGGAGAGGCTGAGCAGGTAACTTTTGGATATGATGCCAAAGGAGGCCTGTAATCTCCTTTGTTGCTCTCGTGGCTTTATGATGTCATCCAGCCAGGCTGAACTGTCAGTTACTGACTGTTGACAGACTGAAAATGTCTTCCAGGATGTAAGTTGGACTTCAGAAGGGCTCCTGGACTCTCGGGACCTCTCCCAATTTGTAGGCAAATTCTCAGTGGGGTGGGATATTCCAGGGGTGAAAACAGAAATCTGTTCTCCTCTTAGGAATGAGAAACGGGAGCCAAATGTGCTCCAGATCACTTCTGTCCTTCATTCCCTATTGGTGTTCAAAGCCTGGCTTGACCCTTTTCCAGCTGATTCAGATCACATAGCATCCTGAACCCCTGACTTAGGGAAAGATTCTTACATTGGTTAAATTCATCTGGCCATGGAACAAACTACGTCACTCCAAACCAAACAAGGTTACCACTCATACATTCCAACCAGAAGCACGGGTTTTCCACATTGGGTGATCTCCACCAAAGGGATAGGGAATATGGAACATGGGCTTTAGTCCATTCCTAATCTTAGCTTCCTTCCTCTCTCTTCTAGGGGATTCCTCAACTGGTTTTCATGTTTTGGAAAAAGGAAAAGAAAGGCTAGGACAGCAAGCGGTCCAGCAGTTGATGCTGCAGGTTCTCCAGAAGGAGTGGCAGGCCAACTGGAGGACACTGCCAAGCCTCCTCAGGAAAAAACAAGACCTTCTGTTAAAGATCTAGAGCTCCATAAAGAGGAGCGTCTTGGTGAGTGGATGCTGGGTGTTGGGATGGGACCTTGAGAGGGAATGGGAGGCAGTTCTTTCAGGAGTGGACTCCTCCATAGAAGCAGATAGAGGAGCTGCTTCTGCTTCTTTCCTCCTTCAAGGTTGCCCACAGGGACAGGGCAGAGGCCAAACTCTTCCTGCTCCACGGATAACCTGTCCTCCTGGAGCCCGCGAGCCCACACTGGCTTCCCACCTGTTCTGCTGCTTCCATGGGACTCTTCTGGGCACCTTCAGGATGGCTCAGTGGCCCTCATTGACCTTTTGGCCAACGGGGAGGGGAAAGATAGAGAGTGGGATCTGCCTAAGGCCTTTGTGAGACTTCTCTCGTGGCCAGGACCCTGAGCCCCTGGTGTGACCCAGAAAAGGCTTTTAGTGGATGGGATCAGGTTTTGATGGGAAGGACGCTGCCAAGACTCGGCTGAGATGGCAGGTTTCCTTCATCTGAAGCAGACCTAAAAATTTGCCTGGGGATCACAGCCCCCATCTCTCCTTTCTCCAACTTCCCCACAGAGGACCGCCGAGGTAAAAGGAAGGCCCACTTCACAAAAAGGGACCACGTAGAAGCCTGTGAAGCCCAACACGAGGCTGCCAGTGTGAGGGGCGACTGACAGACCAGCCAAAATCTCTGGCAAGAGGTCTTTGAAAGGAAGAGCAAGGCAGCCCAAAACATAGGTGGCCCTTGGACACAGAAGTTCCCCTGGCTGGGCTTTGCTTCTGTGCTGGAATCCCAAATTCCTTTGCCCAATCTCCATGTGGTGCACATGATTCTTCAGGACAGAGAGAGCCTCCAAAGCATTTCCTGTTTCCCTTCTGCAAGGGGGGCCATTGGGGACCGGGAGCAAGACGCCCCACAGCCGCCCTGCCTGACCTCCTGACTGCCTGACTCTCTTCCATTGCAGCAGGAGAAGAACATCATCCAGTGTTGAGCTCCATCACTGCTCTCTTCCAGATGAAGCAGAGCAGGGAACTGAGGTCCCAGTTCCCCGGAATAAGAATCTTTATAGCCTTGCAGTCCTGGTAAGTGGGAAGCAGGGAAGGAGGGAGCTGAAACCTGGTCGAAAGCAAAGGAGGATGGAGCGAAATGAGGGGAAGAGGGAGAGGAAATAACCTACCCCTGGTTTTCAGAAGGGTCAGCAGAAGCTCACCCTAACTGAAAGTCTGTCAGGGAAAGGGAAGGCAGCTTCCAAAAACAGGCCCATGCAAAGGGCCCCTCAGCTGCAGGTCATTCTCCTTTGGACTGTATACAAGCTGTAGCAGAAGAACACGTTAAAAGGGGCTGGACAAAGAGGAAGACATGGGCTGGCGCAGCCTGGTTGACTTTGGGTTCTCTGCTTCTCTCCAGTCTTGTTTCCTGCCACGCTCTGCTGGAGGACAACGATTTGAGCAGCTTTGCAGCCGGACTAGCTGCACTCCTGGCAGTCTATGAGATCAGGTCAATCTCTGGTTTGTTTTGTAGCATGTAAGGACAATCTGTTTGCAGGAAGGGAAGAATAGAAAAGAAACAAGAAAGGAAAGGACAGCTTCATCTGGTACACCAGTTGTGCCCCCAACCTAGGTCAGGAGGCCTTTCAGAGAGTCTCTCATGCCCTGGTCCCTTTGCAGCTTGATTACTACAACACACTGCACAGAGGGCTGCCCTTGACAACCACCCAGAAGGTTGAGTTGGTCCATTGCCCTTTTGGGCACTTTCAGCTGGGACACCCAAGGGTAGCTTGCCTGCCCGCACCTCCTAGCGGTTGCCCACCTTCTCTGATTTTCTTGGGGACAATGACACCGAAGGCTTTTGAGTAAGATGGGCACTGATGTCTCTTCCTTCTTTTGTCTCTACAGCAAGGTCCCAACAGCCATGGACCCATCAGTGGAATCAATGCTCCTGGACATCTTTGTCTTCCTCTGGATGGGCTCCAAGAAGATAAGAGATGAGGATGCTCCTGACGTACTACTGTCACCAACCTTTCAAGGGACTTGCTTTCGGGTGTTGACATGGCTGGGAAGGCATTCTGGAAAAGTGCACCTCTTTCCTAGTCTTTCCTTCCAGGTGGAGAAGAAATTGGTGGAAGAGGCCTGGGGCCTGATGCTCAGAGCTCTCCATCGGCAGGCTCCCTGAGTCACTGAATCCAGTAGAGTCCTGTTGTTAGAACCAAGTTTTTTCCAGAAGGCTCCGTCTGGCCTCGCCCAGTGTTCTGGTGCCAACTTAGTACAAGCCCTGTTCCATTTCTTCATTATCAATTCCCATTGCCAGTAGTGCCTTCTGCTCCAGCTTCCCTTAGCCTTCCAGCCTCTGTTAGAGAATCCTGTTCTTCCACCTTGCTGCTGTCTCCACCTGAGACAAATGTGAAGGAATATTTGACCACCTTTGGTGGACTTGTGGAAAGGTTAAGAAATTCTGGGAGCAAATATGAATTATGAATCAAAAGATTATTGAAGTGGAGATAGACATGTGTGAGAATCCAGCCAGCCTCTGACTCAGAAAAAAAAAAAGTCTTTCTGAGTCAGAGGAGGAAAGAGAAACTTACTGGGCTGAAACCGGGAAAGTGAAACCCAAAGATGAGTCAGCAGTGGAGGAAGAATCACAGGCAGTGATCGGCCAACCATCGAGAGGAGGAATTGAATCCTCCATCCAGCGTGCGCTACCGATGGGCAGAAAAACATGCAGAGGAGAAGCCAGCTCACTTGGATGCAGAAGGGAACAGGCGCGCAAAGGATTGGGATAAAAGGCAGGTGCACGAGGAGCAAAGTGCCAAAGACAACTGATCCTACAAGCCTGCAGCTTCCGCAGAAGAGTCCATACCCTCATCAGAAACCGTGTCTGTTACTGAAGAGGAATCAGTGTCAGCCTTCTCCACTGAAATGGATTTGAATCCTGCTTCTGCTGCCACCGAGGATCTTCTCCTTGTCGGAACCAGCAACGTCAGTCTCAGATCCCGCTTTGGTCCTCTTCATGCACCTTGTGCAAGTTCCAGGCATGCTTCCAGTCATGTTTCATGTTTCCAGCTGTGTCCAGGGTCTCCAGTCCAGTCTCGTCATACTTCAAGTCCACAGACTTTCCTTGAGTCTCCAGTTCAGCCTTGCCACGTTTCTCGCTTCTAGCCTAGTCCAATGTCTCCAGTACAGCATCGTTGTGCCATCGATCTCCAGCCTTGCTCTGAGTTCCTAGTCCAGAGTATTCAGCCTAGTCCAGAGCTTGAGTCTAGCCTTGCTTTGAGTTCTCAGCCTTTTCCGAGTCTCCAGTTTCAACTATCCAGTCAAGCCTGATTCACTGAATCCAGTAGAGTCCTGTTGTTAGAACCAAGATTTTTCCAGAAGGCTCCGTCTGGCCTCGCCCAGTGTTCTGGTGCCAACATAGTACAAGCCCTGTCCCATTTCTTCATTATCAATTCCCATTTCCAGTAGCGCCTTCTGCTCCAGCTTCCCTCAGCCTTCCAGCCTCTGTTAGAGAATCCTGTTCTTCCACCTTGCTGCTGTCTTCTCCTGCAACCTTACCAGTTTCCTTGCTGCTGCCCAGTTTTTCTTGATCGAAACCAGTTCCTTCTTGATTCTAAGGACAAAAAATGTTGGGTGATCTCCACACCAGGTCACCCCAAACCGAACCAAGGTTACAACTCATCTGTTCCAACCAGAAGCACAAGTTTTCCACATTGGGTGATCTCCACCAAAGGGATAGGGAATATGGAAAATGGGCTTTAGTCCATTCCTAACCTCAACTTCTTTCCTCTCTCTCCTAGGGGATTCCTCAACTGGTTTTCATGTTTTGGAAAAAGGAAAAGAAAGGCTAGGACAGCAAGCGGTCCAGCAGTTGATGCTGCAGGTTCTCCAGAAGGAGTGGCAGGCCAACTGGAGGACACTGCCAAGCCTCCTCAGGAGAAAGAACAAGACCCTCTGTTAAAGATCTAGAGCTCCGAAAAAGGAGCGGCTTGGTGAGTGGATGCTGGGTGTTGGGATGGGACCATGAGAGGAAAAGGGAGGCAGTTCTTTCAGGAGTGGACTCCTCCATAGAAGCAGATAGAGGAGCCACTTCTGCTTCTTTCCTCCTTCAAGGTTGCCCACAGGGACAGGGCAGAGGCCAAACTCTTCCTGCTCCACGGATAACCTGTCCTCCTGGAGCCCGCGAGCCCACACTGGCTTCCCACCTGTTCTGCTGATTCCATGGGACTCTTCTGGGCACCTTCAGGATGGTTCAGTGGCACTCATTGACCTATTGGCCAATGGGGAGGGGAAAGAAAGAGAGTGGGTTCTGCCTAAGGCCCTTGTGAGACTTCTCTCATGGCCAGGACACTGAGCCACTGGTGTGACCCAAAAAAGGCTTTTAGTGGATGGGATCAGATTTCGATGGGAAGGACACTGCAAAGACTGGGTTGATATGGCAGGTTTTCTTCATCTGAAGCAGACCTAAAAATTTGCCTGGGGATCACAGCGCCCGTCTCTCCTTTCTCCAACCTCCCCACAGAGGACCGCCGAGGGAAAAGGAAGGACCCCTTCACAAAAGGGGACCACGTAGAAGCCTGTAAGGCCCAATGTGAGGCTGCCAGTGTGAGGGCAGACTGGCAGACCATCCAAAACCTCTAGCGACTGGTCCGTGAAAGGAAGAGCAAGGCAGCCAAAAATGTAGCTACCCCTTGGACACAAAAGTTCCCCTGGCTGGGCTTCGGTCCCATGTTGGAATCCCAGATTCTTTTGCCCAACCTCTGTGTGGTGCACATGATTCTTCAGGACAGAGACAGCCTCCAAAGGGTTTCCTTCTTCCCTTCTGCAAGGGGGGCCATTGGGGACCTGGCGGCAAGACGCCCCACAGCCGCCCTGCCTGACCGCCTGACTCTCTTCTGTTGCAGCAGGAGAAGAGCATCATCCAGTGCCTGAGCTCCATCTCTGCTCTGTTCCAGTTGAAGCAGACAGGGGAACTGAGAGTCCCGGTTCCCCAGAATAAGAACCTTTACGGTCTCACTGTCCTGGTTAGTAAGATGGAGGGAGGAATGAAGAAATGGGTGGCAAGCAAAGGAGAATGGAGAGAAATGAGGTGAAGAGGGAGAGGGGAAAATCTACTCTAGTTTTCAGAAGGGTCAGCAGAAGCTCACCCTAACTGAAAGCCTGTCAGAGAAAGAGAAGGCAGTTTCCAAAACAGGCCCATGGAATGGGCCCCTCAGCTGCGGGTCATTCTCCTATGAACTGAAGGACAAGCTTTAGCAGAAGAGCAGGTCAAAAGGAAAGCCTGACTTGGAGTAGCCTGGTTGACCTTGGATTCTCTGCTTCTCTCCACTCATTTCCCACCAGGCTGTGCTGGAGGACAACGATTTGAGCAGCTTCGCAGCCGGAGTAGCTGCACATCTGGCGGTCTATGAGATCAGATCAATCTCTGGGATATTTTTGTAGTGTGTAAGGACTATCGCTTTGCAGGACTCAGAGTAGGAAGGGGGAGAATAGAAAAGAAACAAGCAAGGAAAGGACAACTTCATCTGGTACACCAGTTGTGCCCCGCCTAGGTCAGGAGGACTTTCAGAGAGTCTCTCAGGCCCTGGTCCCTTTGCAGCTTGATTACTGCAACACACTCCACAGAGGGCTGCCCTTGACAAACACTCAGAAGCTTGTGTTGGTCCATTGCCCTTTTGGGCACTTTCAGCTGGGCCACCCAATGAAGGGAAAAATTTTCCTTGTGAAGTGGGGAGAGGAGAGGGTAGCTTGACCTGCCCACAACTCCTAGCGGCTTCCCACCTTCTCCTATTTTCTTGGGAACAATGACACCAAAAGCTTTTGACTAACATGGGAGTGGATGTCTCTTCCTTCCTTTGTCTCTACAGCAAGGTCCCACCAGCCATGCACCCACCAGTGGAATTGATGCTTCTGGACATCTTTGTCTTCCTCTGGATGTGTTCCGAGAAGATCAGGGATGATTGTGCTCCTGAGGTACCACTGTCACCAGCCTTTCAAGGGACTTGCTTTCGGATGTTCACATGGCTGGGAAGACATTCCGGAAAAGTGCACGTCACCACCTCTCTTTCCTTTCAGGTAGAGACAAAATTGGTGGAGGAGGCCTTGGGCCTGACGCTCAGGCTCCTACCACAAAGCACTTCATTTCCATTTTGAAGGTAAGGGCATAAAAGAAACCCTTGGCCAGTGCAGGCATTCCCAGCATCAAGGGTGAAAACTTCTGTTAAATTTCCGACTCTGAACAAGAGCTGGAGGATTGATCTTGAAAACCGGTGTCCACTATCACAAGAACATTGGCTTGTCACAAGAGCTGTTTTTCTTCATGCAAGAATCTGTTTGTGCACAAGTACCTTCAATGGTAATATGCCAAGACCCGAATTGCAAATGAGAAAAAGAAGTGTTTAGAGTGACCGTGAGTTCTTTTCTGGGAAATGCCATCCCAAAGCCATCCCAAAGCATCCCACTTCTCCACTGACGTGGATTTGAATCCTGCTACAGCTGCCACCGAGGATCTTCTCCTTGCCAGACCCAGCAACCTCAGTCTCTGATCCCGCTTTGGTCCTCTTCATGCACCTTGTGCATGTTCCAGGCATGCTTCCAGTCAGGTTTCAAGTTTCCAGCTGTGTCCAGACTCTCCAGTGCAGTCTCGTCATGCTTAAAGTCCTCAGACTTTCCTTGAGTCTCCAGTTCAGTCCTGCCACCCTTCCAGCTTCTAGCCTAGTCCAATGTCTCCAGTACAACATCGTTGTGCCATCGACCTCCAGCCTTGCTCTAAGTTCCTAGTCCAGAGTATTCAGCCTTGTCCAGAGCCTTAAGTAGAGTCCAGCTGTACTCCAAGTTCTCAGCCATACTCCAAGTTCTTAGTCCAGCCTAGTCCAGAGCCTCCAACCAACTCTAGCCTTTCTCCATGTTCTCAGCCTTGCTCCAAGTTCCTAGTCCAGAGTATTCAGCCTAGTCCAGTCCCTCCAGTTGAGTCTAGCCTTGCTTTGAATTCTCAGCCTTTTCTGAGTCTCCAGTTCCAACTATCCACTCCAGCCTGAGTCACCCTATCTAGTACAGTCCTGTCGTTAGAACCAAGATTGATCCAGAAGGCTCCGTCTGGCCTCGCCCAGCGTTGTGGTGCCCACTTAGTACAGGTGATGTTCCAGTTTCTCATCCTTCAATCTCACCTCCAGTAGGACCTTCTATTCCAGCTTCCTTCAGCCTTCCAGCCTCTGTTAGAGAATCCTGCTCTGCCACCTTGCTGCTGTCTCCTCCTGCAACCTTGCCAGATTCCTTGCTGCTGCCCAGTTGGTCTTGATCGAAACCCATTCCTTCTTGTTTCTAAGGACTTAATTCTTTGAAGAGGTTATTTCATAAACAGTATTTTGATATTAAATCTGCCTGGCCACCTCTAAGTCTGATCAGGACAATGTGAAACCCGAACAGTTCCTTTGGGGTCTGATGGGTGAACAATTTGAGAAAGAAGTTGAGACTTTGCTCTTCTACATGATAAGAGCAGCCACACTTTTCCATGCAGAAAGGTGGAAAGATGCACAAAGTCCCCCAAGGGAAGAGTGGATGGGGAAATTAAGGGGGGCCATTGGGGACCTGGTGGCAAGATGCCCCACAGCCGCCCTGCCTGACCGCCAGACTGCCTGACTCTCTTCCATTTGAGCAAGAGAAGAACATCATCCAGTGCCTGAGCTCCATTGCTGCTCTCTTCCAGATGAAGCAGAGCAGGGAACCGAGAGTCCTGGTTCCCCGGAATAAGAATCTTTATAGCCTTGCAGTCCTGGTAAGTGGGAGGCAGGCAAGGAGGGAGGTGAAACCTGGTCAAAAGCAAAGGAGGTTGGAGAGAAATGAGGGGAAGAGGGAGAGGAAATAATCTAGCCCTGGTTTTCAGAAGGGTCAGCAGAAGCTCATCCTAACTGAAAGTCTCTCAGAGAAAGAGAAGGCATGTTCCAAAAACAGGCCCACGCAAACGGTCCCACAGCTGCAGGTCATTCTCCTATGGACAGAAGGACAAGCTATAGCAGACGAGCAGGTAAGAAGGAAGGCCTGACTTGGAGTAGGCTGGTTGTCTTTGGGTTCTCTGCTTCTCTCCACTCTTGTTTCCCACCAGGCTGTGCTGGAGGACAATGATTTGAGCAGCTTCGCAGCTGGACTAGCCGCCCTTCTGGCAGTCTATGAGATCAGGTCAATCTCTGGTTTCTTTTGTAGTGTGTAAGGACTATCGGTTTGCAGGACTCAGAGAGTAGGAAGGGGGAGAATAGAAAAGAAACAAGGAAAGGACAGCTTCATCTGGTACACCAGTTGTGCCCCCAACCTAGGTCAGGAGGCCTTTCAGAGAGTCTCTCATGTCCTGATCCCTTTGCAGCTTGATTACTGCAACACACTGCACAGAGGGCTGCCCTTGACAAACACCCAGAAGCTGGCGTTGGTCCATTGTCCTTTTGGGCACTTTCAGCTGGGCCACCCAATGAAAGGAAATGTTTTCCTTGTGAAGTGGGGAGAGGAGAGGGTAGCTTGACCTGCCCAAACCTCCTAGCATCTCCCCACCTTCTCCTATTTTGTTGGAAACAATGACACCAACGATTTTTGACTAAGCTGGGCGCTGATGTCTCTTCCTTCTTTTGTCCTACAGCAAGGTCCCACCAGCCATGCACCCACCAGTGGAATCAATGCTTCTGGACATCTTTGTCTTCCTCTGGATGTGCTCCAAAAAGATAAGAGATGAGGATGCTCCTGAGGTACCAATGTAACTAACCTTTCAAGGGACTTTGAGCCACACAGCTGGAGATGCTTCTTGGAGGTCCTGAAGCAGCTTCTCTACTGCAGCAACCACCATCCTAGGATCAATGTAGGTAGCAAACCTATCATGCCATGGATTGTCAGCTTCGGGTCCCCCGCTGCTCTTTGGAACTCATCCTCGTTGAACCTGTCTCTTGGGAAATGAGGGCAGGGAGGTTGCTTTCCCCCTTCATTCCACTTCATGCTGAATGAGGGAATCCCTGGAATGCATATTTTGCTGGGTCAGATTTGTGCTGATGGGACAACGAAGAAGGGGGACTCCTCTCCAAGACACCTTGACAACAGTGGGATGCATTTCCTTCTGTCTCTTCCAGCTCAAAGAAGTCAAGCAGGCCTTTCCCAAAATTCCTGCTGAACTCTGGAAGGCTGAAAATGAGCATGGCTTCATTAATGAAGGTAATATCATTCAGAATGTTAAGGGGAAGGGTTGAGGGTATCGGCACATGAAATGAAGGAAGGAATGCAAAACTCACGCTTTCTATCCAAAATGGGGTACAGTATATCTTTTCAAGCTATGTACCTAGCTGATTAAAATTGAACATCTCTGTCTCATTCAGTTCTTCTCCCTTTGTTGACAGGTGTATCCTTCCCTATCTTTTGCCAACTTCCTTATCTTTTTCTCATCTCATGCAGATGACCTAGCGGTAGAGGAGCTGCATCCTTCCCCCACTATTTAAGAAGCCAAGCTGGGGGAATCAAAATCACCAGGGAAAAGAGGGAGCCAGATCATCTGTCTGCTGATCTGTTCAAGATGATTGTTGGTTTTTCACTAGCCATGACCAATATGGTGGAGAGTTGAAGGAATGGCAACCTTCTGCCCCTAGGATGCATCTTGGATGGACTCAGGAAGTACACTGAGGAGTTGAAACTCCCACCAGATTTAAGGAAGAATAGGAAAAAAACACAACACGCTGCCTGCTCTGAGCGTCTGGAAAAACAGGTCAGCTGCATTGTGTTCAAAGCCTCTGTGAGCCAGCATTCTATTCCCTTCAGTGGTCCACCAGATAGACGCTCTTGGAAAGTCCGAACCCAGAATATGGGGGAAAGAGGTTTCTCCATTTCCAGTTCACTCTCTTGAGAAGGAGGGCTGAGAATTATAGTGCTTTTTTACTGCAGTTCTAAGAGATGATCTTCTAAACCAAGGTCATGAGGTAAACATGGGAACTGAGGAAACCACCTATAGACCATCATTTCCCATCCTTGGGAAACAAATGACTGTCTGACCTCACCTCTCCTCTTTTTTTCTGGAGTTCTTTTTTACTGACTGGATGCCACTTACGTTCCTTGTAAGGGGCCTGAATGTGTATGTGTGTGGCCGTACTCCCTACACATGAAACCCACAAATATGGTAAAATGTCAAGCACACAAAATATTAAGAAATAAGAACAATAACAATAACAATAACAATAATAAATTTAGTCACCATGAAACTCCAGAGTTGTGACTGACAAAAAGCTAGAGAAGGAAACGTTACCCTTTTAATTTCTTGAATTCTACCCTTTGGCTGTTGATGAGGGTGCTGATCTTTCTGTGACTGAGAACTTGATCAATTACTTTAAAGATAGGACTTGAACTGTGGTGTTGGCATGGCTGTGAAGACATTCTGGGAAAGTGCATGTCACCATCTCCGTGACTCCTTTCAGGGAGAAGTTGGTGGAGGAGGCCCTGGGCCTCATGCTCAGAGCTCCCCTTCGGCAGGCTCGGACACCACAGCGCTTCATTTTTTCTTTGAAGGTAAGGGCACAGAAGTCCAGGTGGAGCTTGAAGGAACCATTGGCCGATGGAAATATTCATAGAACCAAGTGCGAAATATGTCCCACTCTGAACAAGAGCTGGAAAATTGTTCTTGAGGACAGGCATCCAGTATGAGAAGAAGATTGGCTTGTCAAAAGATCTGTTTGTCTTCATGCAGGGTTCTCTTCCTGAACCAGTGTCTACAACTTTCGAGTTCCAAGGACAGAATTACAGATGAGAAAAAAAGTGTTTATGGTGAGTTTGAGTTCTTTGCTGGGAAATGCCATCCCCAATCTTCCTCCATCCAATGAGGCTGGGATTTAGGGAGGCTGGGTCAATGTTTCAGGGAGAGGAGGGCTCCAGAGGCCTACAGAAGAATGCACCAGACCTGCACATGTGTACTTTGGCAGTGAGATCCTTGGTTCTAGGAAAGAAGCAAAGGTGTCCTCTCTTCTTCAAACACTCAGCAATTTGACCCACATGGCTGGAGATGCTTCTCCACGGTCTTGAAGCAGCTTCTCCACTGTGAGAACCATCATCCTAGGATCAATGTATGTAGCAAAGGTATAATAACATGGATTGTAGGCTTTGGGTCCTCCCCTGTTCTTGGGAACCCAACCTCATTGAACCGCTCTCTGGGACAAAAGGGCAGGGAGGGTGTCTTTTTCATTTCATTCCATTTGATGGTGGACTGGGGAATCCCTGGAACGGATTTTTGCTGGGTAAGATTTGTGTTGACGGACCAAGGGATGAAGGGAAAGTGCTAACCAAGACACCTTGGCAACAGTGCGATGCCTTTCCTCCTGTCTCTTACAGCTCAGAGAAGTCCAGCAGGCATTTCTGGAAGTCCCTGCACAACTCTGGCATGGTGGAGAACAGTATGGTTTCCTAATTGAAGGTGATTTCAATTAGAATGTTAAGGGGAAGGGGTGAAGGTGTCAGAAGATGAAAGGAAGGTAGGAAGGAAGGGATGCAAAACCCACATTTGTATCCCAAATGGGGTGCATGTTTTCCAGCTATGTAGCCAACCCATTAAATGTCAACAACCTCTATTCACGGAAATCAAGATAGTCTATAGCACCACATATAAGATGCCCCCTCAGCGTTCACTGAGGACGTGGTTCGTCAATGGGCACAGTAAGATTCACCCAAATAGAGTTCCTCAAGGATAGATGAAGGATGGATGAAAAGGACTTCCACTCAGTCTCAGGGAAAGGCCCTCCGTTTGTTCCATCTACAACTCAACTGTTGCAATTAATGGCGGTATTTATGCTGTTGCACGCTGCTGACCTTTTTGCACAATTTGCAGGGTGTGAAATGCCCTTGTCTCAAGAATGATGTTTCTTGGCAATATTGAAGATGAATGAAGATGGCAAAGGGAGAGGGATCCACGTTTGGGCTGTCATCATGGCCAGTGCTTCAGGCTGGAGGTTCGGAAGTGAGTCGGACTGGACCGGAGAGCAGGATGCCGGAGGACGGCAGTGTTTGTCCTTTTGCCATGTTCATATTTTCCCCAAGTTTGGCAACATTTTGGGGGCATTTTGCTGTCCACGCCAACTGAACCGCTTTTGGGTTCTTGCACTGTACCATTCCTGCTGCAGGTTGGGAAGCTGTTTTACTGCACTGGGCCGCAGCTTTGGACCTGTTATGTTTTGGACCGGCTAGAGGACTGGATTCTTGCTGGACGCTAAGTGAGGGCTGAGAGGCGGGCTTCTGCGGAACGCTGCTGCTGGACCTTCTTTGCTGCTGCTGTTTCTGCTGCTGCTTTTCTTGGAGATTCTGCCACTGGATGCCTTTGCCACTGCCGGGATCCTTCTGCAATACCAATTTTGGTGCTTTGGAGCTTTGGACAATGCCTGGGTGGGAGAGGGCAACAGTAGAGTGGCAGGCTACTGTGGATCACCTTCCCCCATAGAGGCAACCTTGGCCTTCCGTCTGGGTAGCCCTTCAAAAGAAGTCAGGAAGAAGTCAGGAAGAATAGGTTTCTGTGTGCTGTGTGTGAGAAGGTGGCAGCTGAGTTTCCTGTTGGGTGTCCCGCTTCCCCAGCCAAGCATGGCTGATGAGGGCACTGAGAGGTTTCTGGTCCCGAATTTTGGGGCGCTGGGATGTGGGGATGGTGCTGCCATTGGGGTTTTGGAGGTGGTTGATAGTATCATGGTAGTACTTGGCATGGGGAGGTATGGTGGGACAATGTGAGCAGGCTGCCCTCGGGGAACGTGGAATTCTTGTCTGATATGAGGTCTGCCTTCCAGCTCCTCAATCCCAGTCCCGATGCCCTGTCAGCAGATCTTCAGTGGTCCTGGCCTCCGGCTGCTGCTACTGAATGCCGGGATAGTCCGCATTGAGACTATCCCTCATCCTTGATTTAATCCTTTTTTGAATTATTTATTCCTTTTTAAAATAATGTCCGAAAAATGGGAAAAAAGGGGAAAAACCCAAAGATACTTATGTTTTTTTTTAAAAAAAAAATCTTAACAGGTGCTTCAAAAAATAAGCATTTAAGAAAGGGAATATTGCCATTGAGAAACATCTGGTAGATGATATTTATCTCTTAACACAGGACTGGTTACAAATTCATCTTCATCCTCTATCAACCAATCCAAAGTCAATTTCCTCCCTTCCATCCAATTTTCCCATAGCCCCATCTTTTCCCCCGTTGTTGATGTTGGGTTTCCCTGATAAAGCCAACTTCGCATGGGAAAAAGCACCAACTCTTCCTATTTTTTAATCAGACATTCCTTTCCATAGCTTCCTAATTGAGATGATGCTTCCGATGATATCTGAGTTCTATTCCTTTCATGATTAAACCCTTTTTTTAATATAAGAACCTAAATAGAAGTTCAAAGTAAAGTTAAAGTACAAAGTAGACAGCAAAGTAAAGCTTGAATGCAGAACAAGAAAAACTAAGGAAGTGGAGAAATCACAAGAAAAAAGAAGGTGACTGCTGAACTTCTCCAATGCAGATACAAGTGCTTGTTAAGCAAACTTAATCTCCTATCATTAGTTAAAAGTTTGCAAACGTTATATGTATAGAAACAGACAAATTATTCATCAAAGCCCAAAATCAGAACTTCATTTTCTTCCATTAGCAGCAAATAGGCCAAAGGCAATTTCCAAAAGGAATCAACTCCAGCCACGGTGTTGATTCCTCTCCATGCTGTCCACTTTGTCATTTCCCACAGCCCAATTAATTTCCCCATCCACTCTTCCCTTGGGGGACTTTGTGCATCTTTCCACTTTTCTGCATGGAAAAGGGTGGCTGCTCTTATCATGTAGAAGAGCAAAGTCTCAACTTCTTTCTCAAATTGTTCACCCATCAGACCCCAAAGGAACTGTTCGGGTTTCACATTGTCCTGATCAGACTTAGAGGTGGCCAGGCAGATTTAATATCAAAATACTGTTTATGAAAAAACCTCTTCCAAGAATTAAGTCCTTAGAAACAAGAAGGAACGGGGTTCGATCAAGACCAACTGGGCAGCAGCAAGGAATCTGGCAAGGTTGCAGGAGGAGACAGCAGCAAGGTGGCAGAGCAGGGTTCTCTAACAGTCTGGAAGGCTGAAGGAAGCTGGAGTAGAAAGTGCTACTGGAGGTGGGATTGAAGGATGAGAAACCGGAACATCACCTGTACTAAGTGGGCACCAGAACGCTGGGCGAGGCCAGACGGAGCCTTCTGGATCAATCTTGGGTCTAACGACAGGACTGTACTAGATAGGGTGACTCATGCTGGAGTGGATAGTTGGAACTGGAGACTCAGAAAAGGCTGAGAACTCAAAGCAAGGCTAGACTCAACTGGAGGGACTGGACTAGGCTGAATACTCTGGACTAGGAACTTGTAGCAAGGCTGAGAACATGGAGAAAGGCTAGAGTTGGTTGGAGGCTCTGGACTAGGCTGGACTAGGAACTTGGAGCATGGCTGAGAACGTGGAGTACAGCTGGACTCTACTTAAGGCTCTGGACAAGGCTGAATACTCTGGACTAGGAACTTAGAGCAAGGCTGGAGGTCGATGGCACAACGGTGTCGTACGGGAGACATTGGACTAGGCTAGAAGCTGGAAGGGTGGCAGGACTGAATTGGATACTCAAGGAAAGTCTGAGGACTTTAAGCATGAGACTGCACTGGAGAGTCTGGACACAGCTGGAAACTTGAAACATGACTGGAAGCATGCCTGGAACATGTACAAGGTGCATGAAGAGGACCAAAGCGGGATCTGAGACTGAGGTTGCTGGGTCCGGCAAGGAGAAGATCCTCGGTGGCAGCAGAAGCAGGATTCAAATCCACGTCAGAGGAGATGTGGGATGCTTTGGGATGGCATTTCCCAGAAAAGAACTCAAGGTCACTCTAAACACTTCTTTTTCTCATTTACAATTCGGGTCTTGGGATATTACCGTTGAAGGTACTTGTGCACAAACAGATTCTTGCATGAAGAAAAACAGCTCTTGTGACAAGCCAATGTTCTTGTGATAGTGGATGCCTGTTTTCAAGAACAATCCTCCAGCTCTTGTTCAGAGTCGGACATTGAACAGAAATTTTCAGCCTGGATGCTGGGAATGCCTGCACTGGCCAAGTGTTTCTTTGATGCCCTTACCTTCAAAATGAAAATGACGTGCTTTGTGGTAGGAGCCTGAGCGTCCTGATGAAGGCATCCTCCACCAATTTTGTCTCTACCTGAAAGGAAAGAGAGGTGGTGACATGCACTTTTCCGGAATGTCTTCCCAGCCATGTGAACATCCAAAAGCAAGTCCCTTGAAAGGTTGGTGACAGTGGTACCTCAGGAGCATAATCATCCCTGATCTTCTTGGAACACATCCAGAGGAAGACAAAGATGTCCAGTAGAATGAATTCCACTGGTGGGTGCATGGCTGGTGGGACCTTGCTGTAGAGACAAAGGAAGGAAGAGACATCCACTCCCATGTTAGTCAAAAGTTTTTGGTGTCATTATTCCCAAGAAAATAGGAGAAGGTGGGAAGCCGCTAGGAGATGTGGGCACGTCAAGCTACCCTCTCCTCTCCCCACTTCACAAGGAAAACATTTCTTTCATTGGGTGGCCCAGCTGAAAGTGCCCAAAAGGGCAATGGACCAATGCAAGCTTTTGAGTGTTTGTCAAGAGGAGCCCTCTGTGGAGTGTGTTGCAGTAATCCAGCTGCAAAGGGAGCAGGGCCTGAGAGACTCTCTGAAAGTCCTCCTGACCTAGGCAGGGCACAACCGGTGTACCAGATGAAGCTGTCCTTTCCTTGCTTGTTTCTTTTCTATTCTCTCCCTTCCTACTCTCTGAGTCCTGCAAACCGATAATCCTTACACACTACAAAAAAATCCCAATCCCAAATGAGATTGATCTGATCTCATAGACCGCCAGATGTGCAGCTAGTCCGGCTGCGAAGCTGCTCAAATCGTCGTCCTCCAGCACAGCCTGGTGGGAAACGAGTGGAGAGAAGCAGAGAACCCAAAGTCAACGAGGCTACTCCAAGTCAGGCCTTCCTTTTGACCTGCCCTTCTGCTAAAGCTTGTACTTCAGTTCATAGGAGAGTGACCCGCAGCTGAGGGGCCCTTTGCATGGGCCTGTTTTTGGAAGCTGCCTTCTCTTTCTCTGACAGGCTTTCAGTTAGGGTGAGCTTCTGCTGACCCTTCTGAAAACTAGGGTAGATTTTTCCCTCTCCCTCGTCCCCTCATTGCTCTCCATTTTCCTTTCCTTGCCACCCATTTCTACATCCCTCCCTCCGTCTTATTAGCCAGGACAGCGAGACCGTAAAGTTTCTTATTCCAGGGAACCAGGACTCTCGGTTCCCCTGTCTGCTTCAGCTTGAACAGAGCAGAGATGGAGCTCAGGCACTGGATGATGCTCTTCTCCTGCCGCAACGGAAGAGAGTCAGGCGGTCAGGCAGTGCGGCTTTGGGGCATCTTGCCACCAGGTCCCCTATGGTCCCCCTTGCAAAAGGGAAGCAGGAAACCCTTTGGAGGCTCTCTCTGTCCTGAAGAATCATGTGCACCAGACGGAGATTGGGAAAAGGAATCTGGAATTCCAACATGGGGCAAAGCCCAGCCAGGGGAACTTTTGTGTCCAAGTGGCACCTACGTTTTGGGCTGCCTTGCTCTTCCTTTCATGGACCTCTTGCCAGAGGTTTTGGCTGGTCCGCTAGTCTGCCCTCACACTGGCAGCCTCGCGTTGGGCCTTACAGTCTTCTTCGCGGTCCCTGTTTGTGAAGAGGGCCTTCCTTTTACCTCGGCAGTCCTCTGTGGGGACGTTGGGGAAAGGAGAGACAGGGACTGTCATCCACAGGCAGATTTTTAGCTCTGCTTCAGATGAAGAAAGCCTCCCATATCAGCCCAGTCTTTGCAGCGTCCTTCCCATCGAAACCTGATCCCATCCACTAAAAGCCTTTTTTGGGTCACACCAGTGGCTCAGTGTCCTGGCCACGAGAGAAGTCTCACAAAGGCCTTAGGCAGATCCCACTCTCTATCTTTCCCCCACCCATTGGCCAAAAGGTCTATGAGGGCCACTGAAACATCCTGAAGGTGCCCAGAAGAGTCCCATGGAAGCAGCAGAACAGGTGGGAAGCCAATGTGGACTTGCGGGCTCCAGAAGGACAGGTTATCCGTGGAGCAGGAAGAGTTTGGCCTCTGCCCTGTCCCTGTGGACAACCTTGAAGGAGAAAAGAAGCAGAAGCAGCTCCTCTATCTGCTTCTATGGAGGAGTCCACTCCTGAAAGAACTGCCTCCCTTTTCCTCTCATGGTCCCATCCACTCACCAAGCCGCTCCTCTTTTCGGAGCTCTAGATCTTTAACAGAGGGTCTTGTTCTTTTTCATGAGGAGGCTTGGCAGTATCCTCCAGTTGGCCTGCCACTCCTTCTGGAGAACCTGCAGCATCAACTGCTGGACCGCTTGCTGTCCTAGCCTTTCTTTTCCTTTTTCCAAAACATGAAAACCAGTTGAGGAATCCTCTAGAAGGGAGAGGAAGGAAGCTGAAGTTAGGAATGGACTAAAGCCCATTTTCCATAACCCCTATCCCTTTGCTGGAGATCACCCAATGTGGAAAACTTGTCCTTCTGGTTAGAACGGATGAGTTGTAACCTTGGTTTGGTTTGGGGTGACCTGGTGTGGAGATCACCCAACATTTAAGTCCTTAGAATCGAGAAGGAACTGGTTTCAATCAAGACAAACTGGGCAGCAGCAAGGAAACTGGTAAGGTTGCAGGTGGAGACAGCAGCAAGGTGGCAGAGCAGGATTCTCTAACAGAGGCTGGAAGGCTGAGGGAAGCTGGAGCAGAAGGCGCTACTGGAAATGGGAATGGATAATGAAGAAATGGAACAAGACTTGTACTAGGTTGGCATCAGAACACTGGGCAAGGCCAGACGGAGCCTTCTGGAAAAATCTTGGTTCTAACGAAAGGACTCTACTGGATTCAGTGACTCAGGCTTGACTGGATAGTTGAAACTGAGACTCAGAAAGGGCTGAGAACTCAAAGCAAGGCTAGACTCAAGCTCTGGACTAGGCTGAATACTCTGGACTAGGAACTTGGAGCAAGGCTGGAGATCAATGGCACAACGATGCTGTACTGGAGACATTGGACTAGGCTAGAAGCGAGAAACGTGGCAAGGCTGAACTGGAGACTCAAGGAAAGTCTGTGGACTTGAAGTATGACGAGACTGGACTGGAGACTCTGGACACAGCTGGAAACATGAAACATGACTGGAAGCATGCCTGGAACTTGCCCAATGTGCATGAAGAGTTCCAAAGTGGGATCTGAGACTGATGTGGAGAAGTGGAGAAGGCTGATGCTGATTCCTCTTCAGTAACAGACACGGTTTCTGATGAGGGTATGGACTCTTCTGCGGAAGCTGCAGGCTTGTAGGATCAGTTGTCTTTGGCAGTTTGCTCCTCGTGCACCTGCCTTTTATCCCAATCCTTTGCGCCCCTGTTCCCTTCTGCATCCAAGTGAGCTGGCTTCTCCTCTGCATGTTTTTCTGCCCATCAGTAGCGCATGCTGGTTGGAGGATTCAATTCCTCCTCTCGATGGTTGGCCGATCAGTGCCTGTGATTCTTCCTCCGCTGCTGACTCATCTTTGGGTTTCACTTTCCTGGTTTCAGCCCAGTAAGTTTCTCTTTCCTCCTCTGACTCAGAAAGACTTTTTTTTTTTCTGAGTGGATTCTCACACATGTCTATCTCCACTTCAAGAATCTTTTGAATCATAATTCATATTTGCTCCCAGAATTTCTTAACCTTTCCACAAGTCCACTAAAGATGGTCAAATATTCCTTCACATTTGGAGCATTTCCAACAACATTTGATATCCTTTTAAACATTGTTGATAATTGGTCAGGTGTTCAATACCCGTGATCCATCATTTTATAAAAGTCTCTTTCAAGGTATAGTTCAAGGTCAATCTCCAACCCTTCTTCCGTCTATTTTCCGATTGCTCATGGCTGATATTGCATCCAAAGTTCTTAGCCCATTTAATCATGCAATCTCTGACATATTCATCTTCCAAATTCATTTGCAGTAATATTTTATACATCTTAGTAACAACACTTTCAAATATTAGTACAAAACTCATTTCCAACTGAGTTTTTCATTCATGAAATTATGAATCTTTTTACCCAAATTAAACCGTTCTGACAATGGTGGTGATGTGAACCAATGACAAGTATGACCTTCCAATTCCAATTGTTTCCTCGTTTTCAGGTTAGGTTCATCTTCACCTTCCTCAAAATTCAACAAATCTTTACATCTCAACCAGATTGGCTTCCCCACCATCTCTCTTCTGCAGAAAGCTTCTTGTGGTGACAACCACAAAGGTATATTAGGAGACAATCTTAATTTCTATTGATTCCAACTCCTCAGTATGATATGCCTCACAAAACAATTGTCAAAGTCTTTGTTATCTTTATCATACCACAAGTAGGCGTGCCACCCAAATCTCAGATCATGTCCTTCCAACTCTAATGGCGACCTATTCTTCAAAGTCACCCAGTCCTTCATCCAAAGCAAACAACAAGCATCAAAGTACAACTTCAAATCAGGGAAACAATTTATATTTAACTCTTGGTGTTCTCCCTTGCCAAATCAAGGTAGAAATGTCCTTCTGCCATTGTTGGAATGGTACATCAGTTGTCAAAACTGGTATAGTCTGGAACAGGAACAACATCCAGGGTAAAACATCCATGTTAATCACAGATATCCGACCCATAAGTGACAAGTGTAATTCTTCCAGCCTTGACATGTGTTTTTGAATGTCTTTCCAAATTTTGACAGAAATACTATGAAGCAACCTACAATTCACATTTGATCATGTCCCCTCCAAATATCTAACCTTTCTTTCAGTCTTAAATCCAGTCTTACTCATCAACAAAACATTTCTGGTTTATTTCCTTATTGATTGTAAGACCAGCTAATGACCCAAATTCCTTCTATTTCCTCATCAGATGTTCAACAACATTCAAGGGATCCTGTAATATCAAATCAAAATCCTCAGCAAGAAAGGGCTGAAGGAGAAAGGGCTTATAGTTAAAGGGCTGAAATCAATTATCTTTTAAAAAACATCTTTTTTACCTTTAAGCTCTTAAAACTAGATTTTAAGATCCAGTTAAATAGATCTAGTTTAACTAGATTTTAAGATCTAGTTAAATTTCTCTATTTTACACTTCCAAGACTAAGATAAAGAGCAAAGATAGCAAAGGGCATTCTTGTCTAGTTCCTTTCTGTATATGACAAGTCCCTCCAAAGGACTGATGTTCGGGTACCGGAGCTGAGACTGAGGAGCTGGTAGGTGAGACCGGAATCAATAAATGGTCCAGACTTCCCCTGGAACGGCCCGTTCCCCATCTCCCACTCTATCACCCCATGCCTGTCACCACCATAGTGATTTGGCCTGCCCCCATCTCCGCAATGGCAACCCCATCTCCATATCCAAGCCCCTCAGTTCCCAAGACCAGGGAGCCCCTACTTTCCTCACCAGCCATGCCCAGGAGCGGAAGAACCTCCCTTAGGCGCTTGAGCTTTACCAGCTCCCAGTGCCATCAAGGTACCTCCAACCCAGGCCTCCCACCAACACTGTCTCAATGGGCCCGAGCAGTCCAACAGTCCTGCTTCCATTCAGGTGAGAGCCATTCCAGACACCACCCTCCAGCCAAGCACAGCATCGCCCATCCATTCGCAAGTTGGTGGCTCTGGACCTCGCCCTCTCTCTGCCATCCGAACAGTGTTCCTCCATCTGAAGTTGTGTTCTGAAAGAGTCCATGCCACTTTTCTATGTTGACAATTTTTGAAAATCTCTTTCTTTGGTTTTCTGATCTCTAATCATAAATAAAGTGACATTATAAGTCTTTATTATATAAAAATTCTTCATTGGATCGATCCAGGGAATCTCCTGTCTCCAAAAACTTTGTAGAGATATTAGACATGCAGACGCACAAACATAAACATAGAGGCACAAACAGAAACACACAAAGACACACAAAGCTTTAATAACAGTGGATCGGCAGATTTCATTGGTCTTGAGCAATTTTGATCTCCTATGGGAACATTACAATTTTGTGCAAGATCTGGTAAGATTTTTGCACCTCTGCAGGAGATCAGAGATTTTAGAGTCCTTTCTCGGTGACGGAACCTTATGGGGTCTATCAGATGACCAGCATCTCCGACATGATTTTCCCCATAGTCATCGTTATAGAAAAATCATGTGTTGTCATGGCTTCACTTTCCATTCTTTCTGGCCAGAAAAGTGGTGGTCTCATTCTAGATGCAGCATGTTCTCCTAGGCAGCCTGGCAGGAAGACGGGCAAGGGGAACTGAGTGGAAAGTGGTCTGGCCGCTTTCGAACAGGGCTGATGAAAGAGCCATTGAGATGAAGGCTGATAAGAGGGAGAATGAACAGGCTTCCCACTTTGCTCACCAGGATGGACAAGAGCATTCCTCTCTCTCTCTTTCTAGGATTTCTGAAAAGTTTTCATAAAGTACACATTCTGCTCCTTTTTCAGTCTCCCTTTTCTTTTGGAGGCCTAACAGCAGCTCCACCAAATTCAATCCTGTGTGCACTTAGAGATGTGGGTTTTTCACATGCCAGCTTCTCATTAAGACCATCATTTCATCAGAAGAGATCTAAGCAGCTGGTTCTCTCTTGGCCTTCTGCCACACTCACACCCGCCCGTTCCTCTTTTCCTCCTACAGACAGGACTTGCTTCCATTCAGAGGTTGATATCAACCAAACCCATCCAGCGTTTAGGAGGGATGGGTCATTAAGAATTGCACAGCCTATCAATGCACGGGCTTTTGCCTTTCCTTGGGAAGAGCTTCCTTCTATGTTTAAATGTCGGGAGGATTGTCTGATATGATCTGGGTCTCATTTATAGAGTGTAGTACCTTTCTGAAACATGGCGTTTTCATAATACTGAACCTTCCGTTCAAGGGTTTGGCCTAATAGGCTAATGAAGGCCACAGGAGCTATTCCTGTCCCAGGAGTAGAAAACAATGTGACACATTAGCAAATTGGAGAAAGAGAACAAAGTGGAGAGCAATATTAGGGAAAGTCCATAGATTTCAGTTATTGGTCTTAGTATTCTCATTATTAGAAGGTACTCAGAGGTGGGGTTTACACAACAGGTTTCCCAGAGTTATCAAGCTTGCTGGACTCATCTGAACAAGAGCGCCTGGCTTATTGGCAACATTCATATGACAGTAATAAATCATGATTCATAAACTAAAACGGCTGGCTTCACAACTTCCTTAAAAACTCAGGCGCCCTGAGTGGTGTGGAGCTGAAGACTAATGCCTGAATTTTGCAGAGAAAAAAAACCAGTTCCTTTGCAAAGATGGTCCTTTTGGCTACCCAAAAAAACAAATCCCAAAGTAATTCAGGCAAAGCAAAGGCCTTTATTAAAGGGGTCAGTGTTTTTATAGGGTACAGGAACATGTGATACATACATTCGATATATGGGATACGACGGAAAGGAACTAATGAAAGCATAAAAGACCCTGATTAGATGTGAGAAGTAACAACTGAAGAGGGTTAGGAGATGCCAAGGATGCCGCTGGCAAAAGACGGGGAGCGAAGACCATCGAAGTTGAGGTAGAGACCCAATTACAGCCTACTCGTGGCAGGAAGGGTGACGAAACAGGGCTGTTTCTCTGCTCTTTTTGCATCTGCAGATAGCCACCCAGCAGCCCTGGTTTGGGTGACCTGGACTCTCCTTGGTGGGAGGACTAAGGGCGTATACCTTCAGGGCCGTTGTGAGGAATATGCTGAGCACCCGGGCTGTAAAGTTGCCCGCATCCGCTCTGAGCTGAATTCCAGCCTTGGGGCAAGGCCAGTGGGGGTTATGGGGCCTGAGTCTGCATGGTTATCTGGAAGGGGTTTGTGCCTGTTGAACCTGAGCAAGTGCACAGGGTTCTTGTAGCTGTTAGTTGGGCTGCTTCTCTGTTAGCTCCGTGCCCCTCCCGGGTGGTCAAGGCTGCCTGGGAGACGAGACCTGATTGGGTCTGGCCAGTGGTTAATTCCTCTTTGAGGGAGGGGGTGTTCCCGCTGGCTCTTGAGGAGGCAGTGGTGCGCCCCCTCCTGACGAGGCCATCACTCGACCCAACTGATCTGGACAGTGTTTCTCCACTTTCCAACCTGATACCTAGCCTTATTTCTCCCCCTGAGCTGCGTGAGTGATGCCATGGATGTCCTGTCTCACTGCTTGGAGGCTGTAGGGGTCCGGATGAGGCACAATGGGCTCCGGCTCAACCCAAGCAAGACTGAGTGGCTTTGGGTGTTTGGTCTCCTGGTACCACGGTTTTTTCATCTTTGGTCCCGGGTGGGGTGGCACTGCCCCAGCCAGACCCAGTGCGCAATTTGCAGGTCCTTGTGGACTCATGGCTCCTGCTGGAAAAGAGGCGGTAGCCGTGGATAAGAGGTCTTTGCACACCTCTGGGTTGAGCACCGGTTGCACCCACTCCTGGACCAGGAGGCACTATTCACTGCCACTCATGCACTCGTGACCTCCCGTTTGGACTACTGCAATGCACTCTACATGAGGCTACCCTTGGAGAGCATTCAGAAGCTTCAGCTGGTGAAGAACGCAACTGCCCAGGTTGTAAATGATCTCGGCTTCTTGGCACATGTAACACCACTGGTTTGGGGTGTGCATTGGCTGCCAGTGTGTTTCTGGGTGCAATTCAAGGTGCTGGTTGTTACCTTGAAAGCCCTTCCTGGTTTGGTAGTGGGTCCCCTTAGGGACCAACTTTTCCCCATTGTTCCTCCTCTCCAATCCGATCCAGCAGGATGGGCATACACCAGGTCCAATCAGCCATGGATTGTCGGCTGGTGGGGACCAGGAAATGGGCTTCTCCTGCCGTGGTGCCTCACCTGTGGAACATCCTTCCTCCTGAGATTAGGATGGCCCCAACCCTCTTGGCTTTTTTGGAGGTCTTAAAGACGTGCCTTTGTGCCCGGTCCTGGTGGCCCAAATGTGCAAAGGGCCCCGTTTCATGGTTGTGCTAACACCAAGGATTATTAAGTTCTCTCGGCTGTATTTATATTTATATTTTATTTTTTTGTATCATTTTCGTTCTGTGTTTTTATTATTGAAAGCCACCCGGAGTCACTGGTCTGAGATGGGCAGCTATATAAATTGAAGAAATAAATTAAAAAATATTGAAACGAACGAACAAACTGGGGAAAACACTAATTGCAGATAACGTTCCAGAAGTGGCAGATTGATGGGTGACATCACTCCCTTTCCCAGCCAGGTTTGCATCCACCTTAAAACGGGCCAACAAGGAAGCTCCCCCCTCTTCCAAAGGCAACACATCCCCAAACGTCCAAACACAACTTGAGATGGCCACTGGGCTCCAGCCTCACACAACCTCAAGGCTTTAGTGCAAAAGAAAGCACACTAAAAGTTATGTCAGATCTTGACCAGGCCTGGTCAAGAGTATGGCACAGCCAAGGACCGGCTAGCTTCAGTCTGAGAGACCAGCAGAAATGGCAGTGCCCAACCCGCTGGGGAACTGGATAAAGACGAAAAACTCCCTAAGGCAGACGTGCTCAAATGCTGGGTCATCCTTCCTAGGGGGAAACGAAATAACTCAAGCCAACAAACATACCTAATACTCCTCCCTCCTCCTCCTATTTTCCCCACAACAGAAATCCTGTCAGGTTTGTTGGGGTGAGAGATTGATTGGCCCAAGGTCACCCAGCTGACTTTTGCACCTAAGGTGGGACTAGAACTCACCATCTCCTGGTTTCTAGCCCAGCACCTTAACCACTAGACCAAACTGTCTCTCTGAATTTACAGTCCAGAAATTAAGAACACTCTTGGAGATCCTATTTCGAGACGCAAGGTCTAGCTGTTTGGCATGCCGAAAGGTTGACCAAGCTGGTCCAGGAGAGCAATTTCTTCCCAAAAGGAAAAGTCTGATCCTTGGGCTCCCTCAACAGCCGGATGCCAAAACCCCAGGAACTTGGCTGAAAGTGGGTCATGTGATTTGGGGTTCAGCATCATTCATCCGTAGAGAATTTTGTTTTGGCAGAATCGGTTCTCTGAATGCAGGATCACTTCTTTTCTACCCTTGGGCTGGATTGCTGCATTCGAAAAAATATCTGAGGTGAAAAAATCAAGGAAAGAGTGCTTTCCTCACTTTCTCTTTCTTAAGTGTCAACAACATCTAACAATGTTTTGGGATGCCGACGATGATGGTTGCACCTAAGCAGAAATAAAGGAGGGAGCTGACCATAGAAACAGAGATGTTGGGACACACACAGAGACACACAAACACACACAAACTAGCATTGCAATGCAAAGGGAATCAGCCTGAAAGGACCAATAGCTGCATCAAGGGGTCTTGCTCAGTCAGCTAGCTTCAAGGAGCTTCCATATGAAAAGCCCATGGACATCCAAAGAGCTATGCCTTCTGTGCAAGGCAGGTGGGAAAGATGCAACTTTAGTGATTTTTTGGGTAGCTTCCTAAAGACCTTGGCCTGGCCTTGTTGGATGTAGGAGAGGCTGAGCAGGTAACTTTTGGATATGATGCCAAAGGAGGCCTGTAATCTCCTTTGTTGCTCTCGTGGCTTTATGATGTCATCCAGCCAGGCTGAACTGTCAGTTACTGACTGTTGACAGACTGAAAATGTCTTCCAGGATGTAAGTTGGACTTCAGAAGGGCTCCTGGACTCTCGGGACCTCTCCCAATTTGTAGGCAAATTCTCAGTGGGGTGGGATATTCCAGGGGTGAAAACAGAAATCTGTTCTCCTCTTAGGAATGGCAAACGGGAGCCAAATGTGCTCCAGATCACTTCTGTCCTTCATTCCCTATTGGTGTTCAAAGCCTGGCTTGAACCTTTCCCAGCTGATTCAGATCACATAGCATCCTGAACCCCTGACTTTGGGAAAGATTCTTACATTGGTTAAATTCATCTAGCCATGGAACAAACTACGTCACTCCAAACCAAACAAGGTTACCACTCATACATTCCAACCAGAAGCACGGGTTTTCCACATTGGGTGATCTCCACAAAAGGGATAGGGAATATGGAACATGGGCTTTAGTCCATTCCTAATCTTAGCTTCCTTCCTCTCTCTTCTAGGGGATTCCTCAACTGGTTTTCTGTTTTGGAAAAAGGAAAAGAAAGGCTAGGACAGCAAGCGGTCCAGCAGTTGATGCTGCAGGTTCTCCAGAAGGAGTGGCAGGCCAACTGGAGGACACTGCCAAGCCTCCTCAGGAAAAAACAAGACCCTCTCTTAAAGATCTAGAGCTCCAAAAAGAGGAGCGTCTTGGTGAGTGGATGCTGGGTGTTGGGATGGGACCTTGAGAGGGAAGGGGAGGCAGTTCTTTCAGGAGTGGACTCCTCCATAGAAGCAGATAGACGAGCTGCTTCTGCTTCTTTCCTCCTTCAAGGTTGCCCACAGGGACAGGGCAGAGGCCAAACTCTTCCTGCTCCACGGATAACCTGTCCTCTTGGAGCCCGCAAGCCCACACAGGCTTCCCATCTGTTCTGCTGCTTCCATGGGACTCTTCTGGGCACCTTCAGGATGTGTCAGTGGCCCTCATTGACCTTTTGGCCAATGGGGAGGGGAAAGATAGAGAGTGGGATCTGCCTAAGGCCTTTGTGAGACTTCTCTCGTGGCCAGGACACTGAGCCACTGGTGTGACCCAAAAAAGGCTTTTAGTGGTTGGGATCAGGTTTTGATGGGAAGAACGCTGCCAAGACTGGGCTGAGATGGCAGGTTTCCTTCATCTGAAGCAGACCTAAAAATCTGCCTGGGGATCAGAGCCCCCATCTCTCCTTTCTCCAACTTCCCCACAGAGGACCGCCGAGGTAAAAGGAAGGCCCTCTTCACAAAAAGGGACCACGAAGAAGCCTGTGAAGCCCAACACGAGGCTGCCAGTGTGAGGGGCGACTGACAGACCAGCCAAAATCTCTGGCAAGAGGTCTTTGAAAGGAAGAGCAAGGCAGCCCAAAACATAGGTGCCCCTTGGACACAGAAGTTCCCCTGGCTGGGCTTTGCTTCTGTGCTGGAATCCCAAATTCCTTTGCCCAATCTCCATGTAGTGCACATGATTCTTCAGGACAGAGAGAGCCTCCAAAGCATTTCCTGTTTCCCTTCTGCAAGGGGGGCCATTGGGGACCTGGCAGCAAGACGCCCCACAGCCACCCTGCCTGACCTCCTGACTGCCTGACTCTCTTCCATTGCAGCAGGAGAAGAACATCATCCAGTGTTGAGCTCCATCACTGCTCTCTTCCAGATGAAGCAGAGCAGGGAACTGAGGTCCCAGTTCCCCGGAATAAGAATCTTTATAGCCTTGCAGTCCTGGTAAGTGGGAGGCAGGGAAGGAGGGAGCTGAAACCTGGTCGAAAGCAAAGGAGGATGGAGCAAAATGAGGGGAAGAGGGAGAGGAAATAACCTACCCCTGGTTTTCAGAAGGGTCAGCAGAAGCTCACCCTAACTGAAAGTCTGTCAGGGAAAGAGAAGGCAGCTTCCAAAAACAGGCCCACGCAAAGGGCCCCTCAGCTGCAGGTCATTCTCCTTTGGACTGTAGACAAGCTGTAGCAGAAGAACACGTTAAAAGGGGCTGGACAAAGAGGAAGACATGGGCTGGCGCAGCCTGGTTGACTTTGGGTTCTCTGCTTCTCTCCAGTCTTGTTTCCTGCCACGCTCTGCTGGAGGACAACGATTTGAGCAGCTTTGCAGCCGGACTAGCTGCACTCCTGGCAGTCTATGAGATCAGGTCAATCTCTGGTTTGTTTTGTAGCATTTAAGGACAATCTGTTTGCAGGAAGGGAAGAATAGAAAAGAAACAAGAAAGGAAGGGACAGCTTCATCTGGTACACCAGTTGTGCCCCCAACCTAGGTCAGGAGGCCTTTCAGAGAGTCTCTCATGCCCTGGTCCCTTTGCAGCTTGATTACTACAACACACTGCACAGAGGGCTGCCCTTGACAACCACCCAGAAGGTTGAGTTGGTCCATTGCCCTTTTGGGCACTTTCAGCTGGGACACCCAAGGGTAGCTTGCCTGCCCGCACCTCCTAGCGGTTGCCCACCTTCTCTGATTTTCTTGGGGACAATGACACCGAAGGCTTTTGAGTAAGATGGGCACTGATGTCTCTTCCTTCTTTTATCTCTACAGCAAGGTCCCACCAGCCATGGACCCATCAGTGGAATCAATGCTCCTGGACATCTTTGTCTTCCTCTGGATGGGCTCCAAGAAGATAAGAGATGAGGATGCTCCTGACGTACTACTGTCAACAACCTTTCAAGGGACTTGCTTTCGGGTGTTGACATGGCTGGGAAGGCATTCTGGAAAAGTGCACCTCTTCCCTGGTCTTTCCTTCCAGGTGGAGAAGAAATTGGTGGAAGAGGCCTGGGGCCGGATGCTCAGAGCTCTCCATCTGCAGGCTCCCTGAGTCACTAAATCCAGTAGAGTCCTGTTGTTAGAACCAAGATTTTTCCAGAAGGCTCCGTCTGGCCTCGCCCAGTGTTCTGGTGCCAACTTAGTACAAGCCCTGTTCCATTTCTTCATTATCAATTCCCATTGCCAGTAGCGCCTTCTGCTCCAGCTTCCCTTAGCCTTCCAGCCTCTGTTAGAGAATCCTGTTCTTCCACCTTGCTGCTGTCTCCACCTGAGACAAATGTGAAGGAATATTTGACCACCTTTGGTGGACTTGTGGAAAGGTTAAGAAATTCTGGGAGCAAATATGAATTATGAATCAAAAGATTATTGAAGTGGAGATAGACATGTGTGAGAATCCAGCCAGCCTCTGACTCAGAAAAAAAAAAAGTCTTTCTGAGTCAGAGGAGGAAAGAGAAACTTACTGGGCTGAAACCGGGAAAGTGAAACCCAAAGATGAGTCAGCAGTGGAGGAAGAATCACAGGCAGTGATCGGCCAACCATCGAGAGGAGGAATTGAATCCTCCAACCAGTGTGCGCTACCTATGGGCAGAAAAACATGCAGAGGAGAAGCCAGCTCACTTGGATGCAGAAGGGAACAGGCGCGCAAAGGATTGGGATAAAAGGCAGGTGCACGAGGAGCAAACTGCCAAAGACAACTGATCCTACAAGCCCACAGTTTCCGCAGAAGAGTCCATACCCTCATCAGAAAACGTGTCTGTTACTGAAGAGGAATCAGTGTCAGCCTTCTCCACTGAAATGGATTTGAATCCTGCTTCTGCTGCCACCGAGGATCTTCTCCTTGTCGGAACCAGCAACGTCAGTCTCAGATCCCGTTTTGGTCCTCTTCATGCACCTTGTGCAAGTTCCAGGCATGCTTCCAGTCATGTTTCATGTTTCCAGCTGTGTCCAGAGTCTCCAGTCCAGTCTCGTCATACTTCAAGTCCACAGACTTTCCTTGAGTCTCCAGTTCAGCCTTGCCACGTTTCTCGCTTCTAGCCTAGTCCAATGTCTCCAGTACAGCATCGTTGTGCCATCGATCTCCAGCCTTGCTCTGAGTTCCTAGTCCAGATTATTCAGCCTAGTCCAGAGCTTGAGTCTAGCCTTGCTTTGAGTTCTCAGCATTTTCCGAGTCTCCAGTTTCAACTATCCAGTCAAGCCTGAGTCACTGAATCCAGTAGAGTCCTGTTGTTAGAACCAAGATTTTTCCAGAAGGCTCCGTCTGGCCTCGCCCAGTGTTCTGGTGCCAACCTAGTACAAGTCTTGTTCCATTTCTTCATTATCCATTCCCATTTCCAGTAGCGCCTTCTGCTCCAGCTTCCCTCAGCCTTCCAGCCTCTGTTAGAGAATCCTGTTCTTCCACCTTGCTGCTGTCTCCTCCTGCAACCTTACCAGTTTCCCTGCTGCTGCCCAGTTTGTCTTGATTGAAACCAGTTCCTTCACGATTCTAAGAACCTAATTGTTGGGTGATCTCCACACCAGGTCACCCCAAACCAAACCAAGGTTACAACTCATCCGTTCCAACCAGAAACACAAGTTTTCCACATTGGGTGATCTCCACCAAAGGGATAGGGGTTATGGAAAATGGGCTTTAGTCCATTCCTAATCTTAGCAACCTTCCTCTCTCTTCTAGGGGATTCCTCAGCTGGTTTTCATGTTTTGGAAAAAGGAAAAGAAAGGCTAGGACAGCAAGCGGTCCAGCAGTTGATGCTGCAGGTTCTCCAGAAGGAGTGGCAGGCCAACTGGAGGACACTGCCAAGCCTCCTCAGGAAAAAGAACAAGACCTTCTGTTAAAGATCTAGAGCTCCGAAAAGAGGAGCGGCTTGGTGAGTGGATGCTGGGTGTTGGGATGGGACCATGAGAGGAAAAGGGAGGCAGTTCTTTCAGGAGTGGACTCCTCCATAGAAGCAGATAGAGGAGCCGCTTCTGCTTCTTTCCTCCTTCAAGGTTGCCCACAGGGACAGGGCAGAGGCCAAACTCTTCCTGCTCCACCAAGAACCTATCCTTCTGGAGCCCCCAAGTCCACACTGGCTTCCCACCTGTTTTGCTGCTTCCATGGGACTCTTCTGGGCACCTTGAGAATGGCTCAGTGGCACTCATTGACCTATTGGCCAATGGGGAGGGGAAAGATAGAGAGTGGGATCTGCCTAAGGCCTTTGTGAGACTTCTCTCGTGGCCAGGACCCTGAGCCACTGGGGTGACCCAAAAAAGGCTTTTAGTGGATGGGATCAGATTTCGATGGGAAGGACACTGCAAAGACTGGGCTGATATGGCAGGTTTTCTTCATCTGAAGCAGACCTAAAAATTTGCCTGGGGATCACAGCGCTCGTCTCTCCTTTCTCCAACCTCCCCACAGAGGACCGCCGAGGGAAAAGGAAGGACCCCTTCAAAAAAGGGGACCACGTAGAAGCCTGTAAGGCCCAATGCGAGGCTGCCAGTGTGAGGGCAGCCTGGCAGACCATCCAAAATCTCTAGCAACTGGTCCGTGAAAGGAAGAGCAAGGCAGCCCAAAATGTAGCTACCCCTTGGACACAAAAGTTCCCCTGGCTGGGCTTCGGTCCCATGTTGGAATCCCAGATTCTTTTGCCCAATCTCTGTGTGGTGCACATGATTCTTCAGGACAGAGACAGCCTCCAAAGGGTTTCCTTCTTCCCTTCTGCAAGGGGGGCCATTGGGGACCTGGCGGCAAGAAGCAGTCTCCAGTTGAAGCAGACAGGGGAACTGAGAGTCCCGGTTCCCCGGAATAAGAACCTTTACGGTCTCACTGTCCTGGTTAGTAAGATGGAGGGAGGAATGAAGAAATGGGTTGCAAGCAAAGGAGAATGGAGAGAAATGAGGTGAAGAGGGAGAGGGAAAAATCTAACCTAGTTTTCAGAAGGGTCAGCAGAAGCTCACCCTAACTGAAAGCCTGTCAGAGAAAGAGAAGGCAGTTTCCAAAACAGGCCCATGCAATGGGCCCCTCAGCTGCGGGTCATTCTCCTATGAACTGAAGGACAAGCTTTAGCAGAAGAGCAGGTCAAAAGGAAAGCCTGACTTGGAGTAGCCTGGTTGACCTTGGATTCTCTGCTTCTCTCCACTCATTTCCCACCAGGCTGTGCTGGAGGACAACGATTTGAGCAGCTTCGCAGCCGGACTAGCTGTACATCTGGCGGTCTATGAGATCAGATCAATCTCTGGGATATTTTTGTAGTGTGTAAGGACTATCGCTTTGCAGGACTCAGAGTAGGAAGGGGGAGAATAGAAAAGAAACAAGCAAGGAAAGGACAACTTCATCTGGTACACCAGTTGTGCCCCGCCTAGGTCAGGAGGCCTTTCAGAGAGTCTCTCAGGCCCTGGTCCCTTTGCAGCTGGATTACTGCAACACACTCCACAGAGGGCTGCCCTTGACAAACACTCAGAAGCTTGTGTTGGTCCATTGCCCTTTTGGGCACTTTCAGCTGGGCCACCCAATGAAAGGAAATGTTTTCCTTGTGAAGTGGGGAGAGGAGAGGGTAGCTTGACCTGCCCACAACTCCTAGCGGCTTCCCACCTTCTCCTATTTTCTTGGAAACAATGACACCAAAAGCTTTTGACTAACATGGGAGTGGATGTCTCTTCCTTCCTTTGTCTCTACAGCAAGGTCCCACCAGCCATGCACCCACCAGTGGAATCGATGCTTTTGGACATCTTTGTCTTCCTCTGGATGTGTTCCAAGAAGATCCGGGATGATTGTGCTCCTGAGGTACCACTGTCACCAGCCTTTCAAGGGAATTGCTTTCGGATGTTCACATGGCTGGGAAGACATTCCGGAAAAGTGCACGTCACCACCTCTCTTTCCTTTCAGGTAGAGGCAAAATTGGTGGAGGAGGCCTTGGGCCTGACGCTCAGGCTCCTACCACAAAGCTCTTCATTTTCATTTTGAAGGTAAGGGCATCAAAGAAACTCTTGGCCAGTGCAGGCATTCCCAGCATCCAGGGTTAAAACTTCTCTTCAATGTCCGACTCTGAACAAGAGCTGGAGGATTGTTCTTGAAAACAGGCATCCGCTATCACAAGAACATTGGCTTGTCACAAGAGCTGTTTTTCTTCATGCAAGAATCTGTTTGTGCACAAGTACCTTCAACGGTAATATGCCAAGACCTGAATTGCAAATGAGAAAAAGAAGTGTTTAGAGTGACCTTGAGTTCTTTTCTGGGAAATGCCATCCCAAAGCCATCCCAAAGCATCCCACTTCTCCACTGACGTGGATTTGAATCCTGCTTCTGCTGCCACCGAGGATCTTCTCCTTGCCATACCCAGCAACCTCAGTCTCTGATCCCGCTTTGGTCCTCTTCATGCACCTTGTGCATGTTCCAGGCATGCTTCCAGTCAGGTTTCAAGTTTCCAGCTGTGTCCAGACTCTCCAGTGCAGTCTCATCATGCTTAAAGTCCTCAGACTTTCCTTGAGTCTGCAGTTCAGTCCTGCCACCCTTCCAGCTTCTAGCCTAGTCCAATGTCTGCAGTACAACATCGTTGTGCCATTGACCTCCAGCCTTGCTCTAAGTTCCTAGTCCAGAGTATTCAGCCTTGTCCAGAGCCTTAAGTAGAGTCCAGCTGTACTCCAAGTTCTCAGCCATGCTCCAGGTTCCTAGTCCAGCCTAGTCCAGAGCCTCCAACCAACTCTAGCCTTTCTCCATGTTCTCAGCCTTGCTCCAAGTTCCTAGTCCAGAGTATTCAGCCTAGTCCAGTCCCTCCAGTTGAGTCTAGCCTTCCTTTGAGTTCTCAGCCTTTTCTGAGTCTCCAGTTCCAACTATCCACTCCAGCCTGAGTCACCCTATCTAGTACAGTCCTGTCGTTAGAACCAAGATTGATCCAGAAGGCTCCGTCTGGCCTCGCCCAGCGTTCTGGTGCTCACTTAGTACAGGTGATGTTCCAGTTTCTCATCCATCAATCTCACCTCCAGTAGCACCTTCTATTCCAGCTTCCTTCAGCCTTCCAGCCTGTGTTAGAGAATCCTGCTCTGCCACCTTGCTGCTGTCTCCTCCTGCAACCTCGCCAGATTCCTTGCTGCTGCCCAGTTGGTCTTGATCGAAACCCGTTCCTTCTTGTTTCTAAGGACTTAATCCTTTGAAGAGGTTATTTCATAAACAGTATTTTGATATTAAATCTGCCTGGCCACCTCTAAGTCTGATCAGGACAATGTGAAACCCGAACAGTTCCTTTGGGGTCTGATGGGTGAACAATTTGAGAAAGAAGTTGAGACTTTGCTCTTCTACATGATAAGAGCAGCCACCCTTTTCCATGCAGAAAAGTGGAAAGATGCACAAAGTCCCCCAAGGGAAGAGTGGATGGGGAAATTAAGGGGGGCCATTGGGGACCTGGTGGCAAGATGCCCCACAGCCGCCCTGCCTGACCGCCAGACTGCCTGACTCTCTTCCATTGGAGCAAGAGAAGAACATCATCCAGTGCCTGAGCTCCATCGCTGCTCTCTTCCAGATGAAGCAGAGCAGGGAACTGAGAGTCCCGGTTCCCCGGAATAAGAATCTTTATAGCCTTGCAGTCCTGGTAAGTGGGAGGCAGGCAAGGAGGGAGATGAAACCTGGTCAAAAGCAAAGGAGGTTGGAGAGAAATGAGGGGAAGAGGGAGAGGAAATAATCTAGCCCTGGTTTTCAGAAGGGTCAGCAGAAGCTCATCCTAACTGAAAGTCTCTCAGAGAAAGAGAAGGCAGCTTCCAAAAACAGGCCCACGCAAACGGTCCCACAGCTGCAGGTCATTCTCCTATGGACAGAAGGACAAGCTATAGCAGACGAGCAGGTAAGAAGGAAGGCCTGACTTGGAGTAGGCTGGTTGTCTTTGGGTTCTCTGCTTCTCTCCACTCTTGTTTCCCACCAGGCTGTGCTGGAGGACAATGATTTGAGCAGCTTCGCACCTGGACTAGCCGCCCTTCTGGCAGTCTATGAGATCAGGTCAATCTCTGGTTTCTTTTGTAGTGTGTAAGGACTATCGGTTTGCAGGACTCAGAGAGTAGGAAGGGGGAGAATAGAAAAGAAACAAGGAAAGGACAGCTTCATCTGGTACACCAGTTGTGCCCCCAACCTAGGTCAGGAGGCCTTTCAGAGAGTCTCTCATGCCCTGATCCCTTTGCAGCTTGATTACTGCAACACACTCCACAGAGGGCTGCCCTTGACAAACACCCAGAAGCTGGCGTTGGTCCATTGTCCTTTTGGGCACTTTCAGCTGGGCCACCCAATGAAAGGAAATGTTTTCCTTGTGAAGTGGGGAGAGGAGAGGGTAGCTTGACCTGCCCAAACCTCCTAGCATCTCCCCACCTTCTCCTATTTTGTTGGAAAAAATGACACCAATGATTTTTGACTAAGCTGGGCGCTGATGTCTCTTCCTTCTTTTGTCCTACAGCAAGGTCCCACCAGCCATGCACCCACTAGTGGAATCAATGCTTCTGGACATCTTTGTCTTCCTCTGGGTGTGCTCCAAGAAGATAAGAGATGAGGATGCTCCTGAGGTACCAATGTATCTAACCTTTCAAGGGACTTTGAGCCACACAGCTGGAGATGCTTCTTGGAGGTCCTGAAGCAGCTTCTCTACTGCAGCAACCACCATCCTAGGATCAATGTAGGTAGCAAACCTATCATGCCATGGATTGTCAGCTTCGGGTCCCCCGCTGCTCTTTGGAACTCATCCTCGTTGAACCTGTCTCTTGGGAAACGAGGGCAGGGAGGTTGCTTTCCCCCTTCATTCCACTTCATGCTGAATGAGGGATTCCCTGGAATGCATATTGTGCTGGGTCAGATTTGTGCTGATGGGACAATGAAGAAGGGGGACTCCTCTCCAAGACACCTTGACAACAGTGGGATGCATTTCCTTCTGTCTCTTCCAGCTCAAAGAAGTCAAGTAGGCATTTCCCAAAATTCCTGCTGAACTCTAGAAGGCTGAAAATGAGCATGGCTTCATTAATGAAGGTAATATTCAGAATGTTAAGGGGAAGGGTTGAGGGTATCGGCACATGAAATGAAGGAAGGAATGCAAAACTCACACTTTCTATCCAAAATGGGGTACAGTATATCTTTTCAAGCTATGTACCTAGCTGATTAAATTTGAACATCTCTGTCTCATTCAGTTCTTCTCCCTTTGTTGACAGGTGTAACCTTCCCTATCTTTTGCCAACTTCCTTATCTTTTTCTCATCTCATGCAGATGACCTAGCGGTAGAGGAGCTGCATCCTTCCCCCACTATTTAAGAAGCCAAGCTGGGGGAATCAAAATCACCAGGGAAAAGAGGGAGCCAGATCCTCTGTCTGCTGATCTGTTCAAGATGATTGTTGGTTTTTCACTAGCCATGACCAATATGGTGGAGAGTTGAAGGAATGGCAACCTTCTGCCCCTGGGATGCATCTTGGATGGACTCAGGAAGTACACTGAGGAGTTGAAACTCCCACCAGATTTAAGGAAGAATAGGAAAAAAACACAACACGCTGCCTGCTCTGAGCATCTGGAAAAACAGGTCAGCTGCATCGTGTTCAAAGCCTCTGTGAGCCAGCATTCTATTCCCTTCAGTGGTCCACCAGATAGACGCTCTTGGAAAGTCCGAACCCAGAATATGGGGGAAAGAGGTTTCTCCATTTCCAGTTCACTCTCTTGAGAAGGAGGGCTGAGAATTATAGTGCTTTTTTACTGCAGTTCTAAGAGATGATCTTCTAAACCAAGGTCATGAGGTAAAAATGGGAACTGAGGAAACCACCTATAGACCATCATTTCCCATCCTTGGGAAACAAATGACTGTCTGACCTCACCTCTCCTCTTTTTTTCTGGAGTTCTTTTTTACTGACTGGATGCCACTTACGTTCCTTGTAAGGGGCCTGAATGTGTATGTGTTTGGCCGTACTCCCTACACATGAAACCCACGAATATGGTAAAATGTCAAGCACACAAAATATTAAGAAATAAGAACAATAACAATAACAATAACAATAATAAATTTAGTCACCATGAAACTCCAGAGTTGTGACTGACAAAAAGCTAGAGAAGGAAACGTTACCCTTTTAATTTCTTGAATTCTACCCTTTGGCTGTTGATGAGGGTGCTGATCTTTCTGTGACTGATACTTGATCAATTACTTTAAAGATAGGACTTGAACTGTGGTGTTGGCATGGCTGTGAAGACATTCTGGGAAAGTGCATGTCACCATCTCCGTGACTCCTTTCAGGGAGAAGTTGGTGGAGGAGGCCTTGGGCCTCACGCTCAGAGCTCCCCTTCGGCAGGCTCGGACACCACAGCGCTTCATTTTTTCTTTGAAGGTAAGGGCACAGAAGTCCAGGTGGAGCTTGAAGGAACCATTGGCCGATGGAAATATTCACAGAACCAAGTGCGAAATATGTCCCACTCTGAACAAGAGCTGGAGAATTGTTCTTGAGGACAGGCATCCAGTATGAGAAGAAGATTGGCTTGTCAAAAGATCTGTTTGTCTTCATGCAGGGTTCTCTTCCTGAACAAGTGTCTACAACTTTCGAGTTCCAAGGACAGAATTACAGATGAGAAAAAAAGTGTTTATGGTGAGTTTGAGTTCTTTGCTGGGAAATGCCATCCCAAATCTTCCTCCATCCAATGAGGCTGGGATTTAGGGAGGCTGGGTCAATGTTTCAGGGAGAGGAGGGCTCCAGAGGCCTACAGAAGAATGCACCAGACCTGCACATGTGTACTTTGGCAGTGAGATCCTTGGTTCTAGGAAAGAAGCAAAGGTGTCCTCTCTTCTTCAAACCTTCAGCAATTTGACCCACATGGCTGGAGATGCACCTCCACAGTCTTGAAGCAGCTTCTCCACTGTGAGAACCATCATCCTAGGATCAATGTATGTAGCAAAGGTATAATAACATGGATTGTAGGCTTCGGGTCCACCCCTGTTCCGGGAACCCAACCTCATTGAACCTCTCTCTGGGACAATAGGGCAGGGAGGGCGTCTTTTTCATTTCATTCCATTTGATGGTGGACTGGGGAATCCCTGGAATGGATTTTTGCTGGGTAAGATTTGTGTTGACGGACCAAGGGAAGAAGGGAAAGTGCTAACCAAGACACCTTGGCAACAGTGCAATGCCTTTCCTCCTGTCTCTTCCAGCTCACAGAAGTCCAGCAGGCATTTCTGGAAATCCCTGCACAACTCTGGCATGGTGGAGAACTGTATGGTTTCCTAACTGAAGGTGATTTCAATTAGAATGTTAAGGGGAAGGGGTGAAGGTGTCAGAAGATGCAAAACCCAGGGATGCAAAACCCACATTTGTATCCCAAATGGGGTGCCTGTTTTCCAGCTATGTAGCCAACCAATTAAATGTCAACAACCTCTATTCACGGAAATCAAGATAGTCTATAGCACCACATATAAGATGCCCCCTCAGCATTCACTGAGGACGTGGTTCGTCAATGGGCACAGTAAGATTCACCCAAATAGAGTTCATCACGGATAGATGAAAAGGACTTCCACTCAGTCTCAGGGAAAGGCCCTCCTTTTGTTCCATCCACAACTCTCAACTGTTGCAATTAATGGCGGTATTTATGCCGTTGCACGCTGCTGACCTTTTTGCACAATTTGCAGGGTGTGAAATGCCCTTGTCTCAAGAATGATGTTTCTTGGCAATATTGAAGATGAATGAAGATGGCGAAGGGAGAGGGATCCACGTTTGGGCTGTCATCATGGCCAGTGCTTCAGGCTGGAGGTTCGGAAGTGAGTCGGACTGGACCGGAGAGCAGGATGCCGGAGGACGGCAGTGTTTGTCCTTTTGCCATGTTCATAGTTTCCCCAAGTTTGGCAACATTTTGGGGGCATTTTGCTGTCCACGCCAACTGAACCGCTTTTGGGTTCTTGCACTGTACCATTCCTGCTGCAGGTTGGGAAGCTGTTTTACTGCACTGGGCCGCAGCTTTGGACCTGTTATGTTTTGGACCGGCTAGAGGACTGGATTCTTGCTGCACGCTAAGTGGGGGCTGAGAGGCGGGCTTCTGCAGAACGCTGCTGCTGGACCTTCTTTGCTGCTGCTGTTTCTGCTGGTGCTTTTCTTGGAGATTCTGCCACTAGATGCCTTTGCCACTGCCGGGATCCTTCTGCAATACCAATTTTGGTGCTTTGGAGCTTTGGACAATGCCTGGGTGGGAGAGGGCAACAGTAGAGTGGCAGGCTACTGTGGATCACCTTCCCCCATAGAGGCAACCTTGGCCTTCTGTCTGGGTAGCCCTTCAAAAGAAGTCAGGAAGAAGTCAGGAAGAATAGGTTTCTGTGTGCTGTGTGTGAGAAGGTGGCAGCTGAGTTTCCTGTTGGGTGTCCCGCTTCCCCAGCCAGGCATGGCTGATGAGGGCACTGAGAGGTTTCTGGTCCCGAATTTTGGGGCGCTGGGATGTGGGGATGGTGCTGCCATTGGGGTTTTGGAGGTGGTTGATAGTATCATGGTAGTACTTGGCATGGGGAGGTATGGTGGGACAATGTGAGCAGGCTGCCCTCGGGGAACGTGGAATTCTTGTCTGATATGAGGTCTGCCTTCCAGCTCCTCAATCCCAGTCCCGATGCCCTGTCAGCAGATCTTCAGTGGTCCTGGCTTCCGGCTGCTGCTACTGAATGCCGGGATAGTCCGCAATGAGACTATCCCTCATCCTTGATTTAATCCTTTTTTGAATTATTTATTCCTTTTTAAAATAATGACCGAAAAATGGGAAAAAAGGGGAAAAACCCAAAGATACTTATGTTTTTTTAAAAAACAAAAATCTTAACAGGTGCTTCAAAAAATAAGCATTTAAGAAAGGGAATATTGCCATTGAGAAACATCTGGTAGATGATATTTATCTCTTAACACAGGACTGGTTACAAATTCATCTTCATCCTCTATCAACCGATCCAAAGTCAATTTCCTCCCTTCCATCCAATTTTCCCATAGCCCCATCGTTTCCCCCGTTGTTAATGTTGGGTTTCCCTGATAAAGCCAACTTCGCATGGGAAAAAGCACCAACTCTTCCTATTTTTTAATCAGACATTCCTTTCCATAGCTTCCTAATTGAGATGATGCTTCCGATGATATCTGAGTTCTATTCCTTTCATGATTAAACCCTTTTTTAATATAAGAACCTAAATAGAAGTTCAAAGTAAAGTTAAAGTACAAAGTAGACAGCAAAGGAAAGCTTGAATGCAGAGCAAGAAAAACTAAGGAAGTGGAGAAATCACAAGAAAATAGAAGGTGACTGCTGAACTTCTCCAATGCAGATACAAAGGCTTGTTAAGCAAACTTAATCTCCTATCATTAGTTAAACGTTTGCAAACGTTATATGTATAGAAACAGACAAATTATTCATCAAAGCCCAAAATCAGAACTTCATTTTCTTCCATTAGCAGCAAATAGGCCAAAGGCAGTTTCCAAACGGAATCAACTCCAGCCACGGTGTTGATTCCTCTCCATGCTGTCCACTTTGTCATTTCCCACAGCCCAATTAATTACCCCATCCACTCTTCCCTTGGGGGACTTTGTGCATCTTTCCAGCTTTCTGCATGGAAAAGGGTGGCTGCTCTTATCATGTAGAAGAGCAAAGTCTCAACTTCTTTCTCAAATTGTTCACCCATCAGACCCCAAAGGAACTGTTCGGGTTTCACATTGTCCTGATCAGACTTAGAGGTGGCCAGGCAGATTTAATATCAAAATATTGTTTATGAAATAACCTCTTCCAAGAATTAAGTCCTTAGAAACAAGAAGGAACGGGTTTCGATCAAGACCAACTGGGCAGCAGCAAGGAATCTGGCAAGGTTGCAGGAGGAGACAGCAGCAAGGTGGCAGAGCAGGATTCTCTAACAGAAGCTGGAAGGCTGAAGGAAGCTGGAGTAGAAGGTGCTACTGGAGGTGAGATTGAAGGATGAGAAACTGGAACATCACCTGTACTACGTGGGCACCAGAACGCTGGGCGAGGCCAGACGGAGCCTTCTGGATCAATCTTGGTTCTAACGACAGGACTGTACTAGATAGGGTGACTCATGCTGGAGTGGATAGTTTGAACTGGAGACTCAGAAAAGGCTGAGAACTCAAAGCAAGGCTAGACTCAACTGGAGGGACTGGACTAGGCTGAATACTCTGGACTAGGAACTTGGAGCAAGGCTGAGAATATGGAGAAAGGCTAGAGTTGGTTGGAGGCTCTGGACTAGGCTGGACTAGGAACTTGGAGCATGGCTGAGAACGCGGAGTACAGCTGGACTCTACTTAAGGCTCTGGACAAGGCTGAATACTCTGGACTAGGAACTTAGAGCAAGGCTGGAGGTCGATGGCACAACGATGTTGTACTGGAGACATTGGACTAGGCTAGAAGCTGGAAGGGTGGCAGGAATGAACTGGAGACTGAAGGAAAGTCTGAGGACTTTAAGCATGACGAGACTGCACTGGAGAGTCTGGACACAGCTGGAAAATTGAAACCTGACTGGAAGCATGCCTGGAACATGCACAAGGTGCATGAAGAGGACCAAAGCGGGATCAGAGACTGAGGTTGCTGGGTCCGGGAAGGAGAAGATCCTCGGTGGCAGCAGAAGCAGGATTCAAATCCACGTCAGTGGAGAAGTGGGATGCTTTGGGATGGCTTTGGGATGGCATTTCCCAGAAAAGAACTCAAGGCCACTCGAAACACTTCTTTTTCTCATTTGCAATTCGGGTCTTGGCATATTACCGTTGAAGGTACTTGTGCACAAACAGATTCTTGCATGAAGAAAAAACAGCTCTTGTGACAAGCCAACGATCTTGTGATAGTGGATGCCTGTTTTCAAGATCAATCCTCCAGCTCTTGTTCAGAGTCGGACATTGAACAGAGATTATCACCATGGATGCTGGGAATGCCTGCACTGGCCAAGGGTTTCTTTGATGCCTGTACCTTCAAAATGAAAATGAAGTGCTTTGTGGTAGGAGCCTGAGCATCAGGCCCAAGGCCTCCTCCACCAATTTTGTCTCTACCTGAAAGGAAAGAGAGGTGGTGACATGCACTTTTCCGGAATGTCTTCCCAGCCATGTGAACATCCAAAAGCAAGTCCCTTGAAAGGCTGGTGACAGTGGTACCTCAGGAGCACAATCATCCCTGATCTTCTTGGAACACATCCAGAGGAAGACAAAGATGACCAGAAGCATCGATTCCACTGGTGGGTGCATGGCTGGTGGGACCTTGCCGTAGAGACAAAGGAAGGAAGAGACATCCACTCCCATGTTAGTCAAAAGCTTTTGGTGTCATTATTCCCAAGAAAATAGGAGAAGGTGGGAAGCCACTAGGAGTTGTGGGCAGGTCAAGCTACCCTCTCCTCTCCCCACTTCACAAGGAAAACATTTCTTTCATTGGGTGGCCCAGCTGAAAGTGCCCAAAAGGGCAATGGACCAACACAAGCTTTTGAGTGTTTGTCAAGAGGAGCCCTCTGTGGAGTGTGTTGCAGTAATCCAGCTGCAAAGGGACCAGGGCCTGAGAGACTCTCTGAAAGTCCTCCTGACCTAGGCAGGGCACAACTGGTGTACCAGATGGAGCTGTCCTTTCCTTGCTTGTTTCTTTTCTATTCTCTCCCTTCCTACTCTCTGAGTCCTGCAAACCGATAATCCTTACACACTACAAAAAAATCCCAATCCCAAATGAGATTGACCTGATCTCATAGACTGCCAGATGTGCAGCTAGTCTGGCTGCGAAGCTGCTCAAATCGTCGTCCTCCAGCACAGCCTGGTGGGAAACGGGTGGAGAGAAGCAGAGAACCCAAAGTCAACCAGGCTACTCCAAGTCAGGCCTTCCTTTTGACCTGCCCTTCTGCTAAAGCTTTTCCTTCAGTCCAAAGGAGAGTGACCCGCAGCTGAGGGGCCCTTTGCATGGGCCTGTTTTTGGAAGCTGCCTTCTCTTTCTCTGACAGGCTTTCAGTTAGGGTGAGCTTCTGCTGACCCTTCTGAAAACTAGGGTAGATTTTTCCCTCTCCCTCGTCCCTTCATTGCTCTCCATTTTCCTTTGCTTGCCACCCATTTCTACATCCCTCCCTCCGTCTTATTAGCCAGGACAGCGAGACCGTAAAGTTTCTTATTCCAGGGAACCAGGACTCTCGGTTCCCTTGTCTGCTTCAGCTGGAACAGAGCAGAGATGGAGCTCAGGCACTGGATGATGCTCTTCTCCTGCCGCAACGGAAGAGAGTCAGGCGGTCAGGCAGTGCGGCTTTGGGGCATCTTGCCACCAGGTCCCCAATGGCCCCCCTTGGAAAAGGGAAGCAGGAAACCCTTTGGAGGCTCTCTCTGTCCTGAAGAATCATGTGCACCAGACGGAGATTGGGAAAAGGAATCTGGAATTCCAACATGGGGCAAAGCCCAGCCAGGGGAACTTTTGTGTCCAAGTGACAGCTACGTTTTGGGCTGCCTTGCTCTTCCTTTCATGGACCTCTTGCCAGAGGTTTTGGCTGGTCCGCCAGTCTGCCCTCACACTGGCAGCCTCGCGTTGGGCCTTACAGTCTCCTTCGCGGTCCCTGTTTGTGAAGAGGGCCTTCCTTTTACCTTGGCGGTCCTCTGTGGGGACGTTGGGGAAAGGAGAGACAGGGACTGTGATCCCCAGACCAATTTTTACCTCTGCTTCAGATGAAGAAAGCCTGCCATATCAGCCCAGTCTTGGCAGCGTCCTTCCCATCGAAACCTGATCCCATCCAATAAAAGCTGTTATTGGGTCACACCAGTGGCTCAGTGTCCTGGCCACGAGAGAAGTCTCACAAAGGCCTTAGGCAGATCCCACTCTCTATCCTTCCCCCACCCATTGGCCAAAAGTTCTATGAGGGCCACTGAAACATCCTGAAGGTGCCCAGAAGAGTCCCATGGAAGCAGCAGAACAGGTGGGAAGCCAGTGTGGACTTGCGGGCTCCAGAAGGACAGGTTATCCGTGGAGCAGGAAGAGTTTGGCCTCTACCCTTTCCCTGTGGACAACCTTGAAAGAGGAAAGAAGCAGAAGCGGCTCCTCTATCTGCTTCTATGGAGGAGTCCACTCCTGAAAGAACTGCCTCCCTTTCCCTCTCATGGTCCCATCCCAACACCCAGCATCCACTCACCAAGCCGCTCCTCTTTTCAGAGCTCTAGATCTTTAACAGAGGGTCTTGTTCTTTTTCATGAGGAGGCTTGGCAGTTTCCTCCAGTTGGCCTGCCACTCCTTCTGGAGAACCTGCAGCATCAACTGCTGGACCGCTTGCTGTCCTAGCCTTTCTTTTCCTTTTTCCAAAACATGAAAACCAGTTAAGGAATCCCCTAGAAGAGAGAGGAAGGAAGCTGAGGTTAGGAATGGACTAAAGCCCAATTTCCATAACCCCTATCCCTTTGGTGGAGATCACCCCATGTGGAAAACTTGTGCTTCTGGTTGGAACGGATGAGTTGTAACCTTGGTTTGGTTTGGGGTGACCTGGTGTGGAGATCACCCAACAATTAAATCCTTAGAATCGAGAAGGAACTGGTTTCAATCAAGACAAACTGGGCAGCAGCAGAGAAACTGGTAAGGTTGCAGGAGGAGACAGCAGCAAGGTGGCAGAGCAGGATTCTCTAACAGAGGCTGGAAGGCTGAGGGAAGCTGGAGCAGAAGGCGCTACTGGAAATGGGAATGGATAATGAAGAAATGGAACAGGGCTTGTACTAAGTTGGCACCAGAACACTGGGCGAGGCCAGACGGAGCCTTCTGGAAAAACCTTGGTTCTAACGAAAGGACTCTACTGGATCAGGCTTGACTGGATAGTTGAAACTGGAGACTCGGAAAAGGCTGAGAACTCAAAGCAAGGCTAGACTCAAGCTCTGGACTAGGCTGAATACTCTGGAGTAGGAACTCAGAGCAAGGCTGGAGATCGATGGCACAACGATGCTGTACTGGAGACATTGGACTAGGCTAGAAGCGAGAAATGTGGCAAGGCTGAACTGGAGACTCAAGGAAAGTCTGTGGACTTGAAGTATGACGAGATAGGACTGGAGACTCTGGCGACAGCTGGAAACATGAAACATGACTGGAAGCATGCCTGGAGCTTGCCCAATGTGCATGAAGAGGACCGAAGCGGGATCTGAGACTGATGTGGAGAAGTGGAGAAGGCTGACACTCATTCCTCTTCAGTAACAGACACTGTTTCCGATGAGGGTGTGGACTCTTCTGCGGAAGCTGCGGGCTTTTAGGATCTGTTGTCTTTGGCAGCTTGCTCCTTGTGCACCTGCCTTTTATGCCAATACTTTGCGCGCCTGTTCCCTTCTGCATCCAAGTGAGCTGGCTTTCCTCTGCATGTTTTTCTGCCCATCGGTAGCGCACGCTGGTTGGAGGATTCAATTCCTCCTCTCGAAGATTGGCCGATCACTGCCTGTGATTCTTTCTCCGCTGCTGACTCATCTTTGGGTTTCACTTTCCCGGTTTCAGCCCAGTAAGTTTCTCTTTCCTCCTCTGACTCCGAAAGACTTTTTTTTTTCTGAGTGGATTCTCACACATGTCTATCTCCACTTCAAGAATCTTTTGAATCATAATTCATATTTGCTCCCAGAATGTCTTAACCTTTCCAAAAGTCCACTAAAGATGGTCAAATATTCGTTAACATTTGGAGCATTTCCAACATTTGATATCCCTTTAAAAATTGTTGATAATTGGGCAGGTGTTCAGTACCCGTGATCCATCATTTTATAAAAGTCTCTTTCAAGGTATAGTTCAAGGTCAATCTCCAACCGTTCTTCCATCTATTTTCTGATTGCTCATGGCTGATATTGCATCCAAAGTTCTTAGCGCATTTAATCATGCAATCTCTGACATATTCGTCTTCCAAATTCATTTGCAGTAATATTTATCCATCTTAGTAACAACACTTTCAAATATTAGTACAAAACTCATTTCCAACTGAGCCCTTCATTCATGAAATTATGAATCTTTTTACGCAAATTAAACCGTTCTGACAATGGTGGTGATGTGAACCCATGACAAGTATGACCTTCCAATTCCAATTGTTTCCTCGTTTTCAGGTTAGGTTCATCTTCACCTTCCTCAAAATTCAACAAATCTTTACATCTCAACCAGATTGGCTTCCCCACCATCTCTCTTCTGCAGAAAGCTTCTTGTGGTGACAACCACAAAGGTATATTAGGAGACAATCTTAATTTCTATTGATTCCAACTCCTCAGTATGATATGCCTCACAAAGCAATTGTCAAAATCTTTGTTATCTTTATCATACCACAAGTAGGCGTGCCACCCAAATCTCAGATCATGTCCTTCCAACTCTAATGGCGACCTATTCTTCAAAGTCTCCCAGTCCTTCATCCAAAGCAAACAACAAGCATCAAAATACAACTTCAAATCAGGGAAACAATTTATATTTAACTCTTGGTGTTCTCCCTTGCCAAATCAAGGTAGAAATGTCCTTCTGCCATCGTTGGAATGGTACATCAGTTGACAAAACTGGTATAGTCTGGAACAGGAACAACATCCAGGGTAAAACATCCATGTTAATCACAGATATCCGACCCATAAGTGACAAGTGTAATTCTTCCAGTCTTGACATGTGTTTTTGAACGTCTTTCCCAATTTTGACAGAAATACTATGAAGCAACCTACAATTCACGTTTGATCATGTCCCCTCCAAATATCTAACCTTTTTTTCGGTCTTAAATCCAGTCTTACTCATCAACAAAACATTTTTGGTTTCTTTCTTTATTGATTGTAAGACCAGCTAATGACCCAAATTCCTTCCATTTCCTCATCAGATGTTCAACAACATTCAAGGGATCCTGTAATATCAAACCAAAATCATCAGCAAGAAAGGGCTGAAGGAGAAAGGGCTTATAGTTAAAGGGCTGAAATCAATTATCTTTTAAAAAACATCTTTTTTACCTTTAAGCTCTTTTGATCTAGTTAAATTTCTCTATTTTACACTTCCAAGACTAAGATAAAGAGCAAAGATAGCAAAGGGCATTCTTGTCTAGTTCCTTTCTGTATATGACAAGTCCCTCCAAAGGACTGATGTTCGGCTACCGGAGCTGAGACTGAGGAGCTGGTAGGTGAGACCCAAATCAATAAATGGTCCAGACTTCCCCTGGAACGGCCCGTTCCCCATCTCCCACTCTATCACCCCATGCCTGTCACCACCGTAGTGATTTGGCCTGCCCCATCTCTGCAATGGCAACCCCATCTCCATATCCAAGCCCCTCAGTTCCCAAGACCGGGGAGCCCCTACTTTCCTCACCAGCCATGCCCAGGAGCGGAAGGACCTCCGTGAGGCGCTTGAGCTTTACCAGCTCCCAGTGCCATCAAGGTACCTCCAACCCAGGCCTCCCACCAACACTGTCTCAATGGGCCCGAGCAGTCCAACAGTCCTGCTTCCATTCAGGTGAGAGCCATTCCAGACACCACCCTCCAGCCAAGCACAGCATCGCCCATCCATTCGCAAGTTGGTGGCTCTGGACCTCGCCCTCTCTCTGCCATCTGAACAGTGTTCCTCAATCTGAAGTTGTGTTCTGAAAGACTCCATGCCACTTTTCTATGTTGACAATTTTAGAAAATCGCTTTCTTTGGTTTTCTGATCTCTAATCATAAATAAAGTTACATTGTACGTCTTTATTATATAAAAATTCTTCATTGGATCGATCCAGGGAATCTCCTGTCTCCAAAAACTTTGTAGAGATATTAGACATGCACACACACAAACATAAATATAGAGGCACAAACAGAAACACACAAAGACACACAAAGCTTTAATAACAGGGGATCGGCAGATTTCATTGGTCTTGAGCAATTTTGATCTCCTATGGGAACATTACAATTTTGTGCAAGATCTGGTAAGATTTTAGCACCTCTGCAGGAGATCAGAGATTTTAGAGTCCTTTCTAGGTGACGGAACCTTATGGGGTCTATCAGATGACCAGCATCTCCGACATGATTTTCCCCATAGTCATCGTTATAGAAAAATAATGTGTTGTCATGGCTTCACTTTCCATTCTTTCTGGCCAGAAAAGTAGTGGTCTCATTCTAGATGCAGCATGTTCTCCTAGGCAGCCTGGCAGGAAGACGGGCAAGGGGAACTGAGTGGAAAGTGGTCTGGCCGCTTTCGAACAGGGCTGATGAAAGAGCCATTGAAATGAAGGCTGATAAGAGGGAGAATGAACAGGCTTCCCACTTTGCTCACCAGGATGGACAAGAGCATTCCTCTCACTCTCTTTCTAGGATTTCTGAAAAGTTTTCATAAAGTACACATTCTGCTCCTTTTTCAGTCTCTCTTTTCTTTCTGAGGCCTAACAGCAGCTCCACCAAATTCAATCCTGTGTGCACTTAGATATGTGGGTTTTTCACATGCCAGCTTCTCATTAAGACCATCATTTCATCAGAAGAGATCTAAGCAGCTGGTTCTCTCTTGGCCTTCTGCCACACTCACACCCGCCCGTTCCTCTTTTCCTCCTACAGACAGGACTTGCTTCCATTCAGAGGTTGATATCAACCAAACCCATCCAGCCTTTAGGAGGGAGGGGTCATTAAGAATTGCACAGCCTATCAATACACGGGCTTTTGCACTTTCCTTGGGAAGAGCTTCCTTCTATGTTTAAATGTTGGGAGGATTGTTTGATATGTTCTGGGTCTCATTTATAGAGTGTAGTACCTTTCTGAAACATGGCGTTTTCATAATGCTGAACCTTCAGTTCAAGGGTTCGGCCTAATAGGCTAATGAAGGCCACAGGAGCTATTCCTGTTCCAGGAGTAGAAAACAATGTGACACATTAGCAAATTGGAGAAAGAGAACAAAGTGGAGAGCAATATTAGGGAAAGTCCATAGATTTCAGTTATTGGTCTTAGTATTCTCATTATTAGAAGGTACTCAGAGGTGGGGTTTACACAACACTTTTTCCAGAGTTATCAAGCTTGCTGGACTTGGAGTGCATCCAGAAGCTTCAGCTGGTGAAGAACGCAACTGCCCAGGTTGTAAATTATCTCGGCTTCTTGGCACATGTAACACCACTGCTTTGGGGCGTGCATTGGCTGCCAGTGTGTTTCTGGGTGCAATTCAAGGTGCTGGTTGTCACCTTGAAAGCCCTTCCTGGTTTGGTAGTGGGTCCCCTTAGGGACCGTCTTTTCCCCATTGTTCCTCCTCTCCAATCCAATCCAGCAGGATGGGCACACACCAGGTCCAATCAGCCATGGATTATCGGCTGGTGGGGACCAGGAAATGGGCCTCTCCTGCCGTGGTGCCTCCCCTGTGGAACATCCTTCCTCCTGAGATTAGGACGGCCCCAACCCTCTTGGCTTTTTTGTAGGTCTTAAAGATGTGCCTTTGTGCCCAGTCCTGGTGGCCCAAATGTGCAAAGGGCCCCGTTTCATGGTTGTGCTAACACCATGGATTATTAAGTTCTCTCGGCTGTATTTATATTTATATTTTATTTTTTTGTATAATTTTCATTGTGTGTTTTTATTATTAAAGCCACCCGGAGTCACTGGTCTGAGATGGGCGGCTATATAAATTGAAGAAATAAATTTAAAAATATTGAAACGAACGAACAAACTGGGGAAAACACGAATTGCAGATAACCTTCCAGAAGTGGCAGATTGATGGGTGACGTCACTCCCTTTCCCAGCCAGGTTTGCATCCACCTTAAAACGGGCCAACAAGGAACCTCCCCCCTCTTCCAAAGGCAACACATCCCCAAACGTCCAAACACAACTTGAGATGGCCACTGCGCTCCAGCCTCACACAACCTCAAGGCTTTAGTGCAAAAGAAAGCACACTAAAAGTTATGTCAGATCTTGACCAGAACAGGTCAAGAGTACGGCAGAGCCAAGGACCGGCTAGCTGCAGTCTGAGAGGCCAGCAGAAATGGCAGTGCCCAACCCGCTGGTGAACTGGATAAAGACAGTGCTCCTATTCTGGGTCATCCTTCCTAGGGGGAAACGATATAACTCAAGCCAACAAACATACCTAATACTCCTCCCTCCTCCTCCTATTTTCCCCACAACAGAAATCCTGTCAGGTTTTTTGGGGTAAGAGATTGATTGGCCCAAGGTCACCCAGCTGGCTTTTGAACCTAAGGCGGGACTAGAACTCACCATCTCCTGGTTTCTAGCCCAGCACCTTAAGCACTAGACCAAACTGGCTCTCTGAATTTACAGCCCAGAAATTAAGAACAAACTTTCTTGGAGATCCTATTTCGAGATGCAAGGTTTGGCATGCAGAAAGGTTGACCAAGCTAGTCCAGGAGAGCAATTTCTTCCCAAAAGGAAAAGTCTGATCCTTGGGCTCCCTCAACAGCTGGATGCCAATACCCCAGGAACTTGGCTGAAAGTGGGTCATGTGATTTGGGGTTCAGCATCATTCATCCGTAGAGAATTTTGTTTTGGCAGAATCGGTTCTCTGAATGCAGGATCACTTCTTTTCTACCCTTGGGCTGGATTGCTGCATTCGAAAAAATATCTGAGGTGAAAAAATCAGGGAAAGAGTGCTTTCCTCACTTTCTCTTTCTTAGGTGTCAACAACATCTAACAATGTTTTGGGATGCCAACGATGATGGCTGCACCTAAGCAGAAATAAAGGAGGGAGCTGACCATAGAAACAGAGATGTTGGGACACACACAGAGACACACAAACACACACAAACTAGCATTGCAATGCAAAGGGAATCAGCCTGCAAGGACCAATAGCTGCATCAAGGTGTCTTGCTCAGTCAGCTAGCTTCAAGGAGCTTCCATATGAAAAGCCCATGGACATCCAAAGAGCTATGCCTTCTGTGCAAGGCAGATGGGAAAAATGCAACTTTAGTGATTTTTTGGGCAGCTTCCTACAGACCTTGGCCTGGCCTTGTTGTATGTAGGAGAGGCTGAGCAGGTAACTTTTGGATATGATGCCAAAGGAGGCCTGTAATCTCCTTTGTTGCTCTCGTGGCTTTATGACGTCATCCAGCCAGGCTGAACTGTCAGTTACTGACTGTTGACAGACTGAAAATGTCTTCCAGGACGTAAGTTGGACTTCAGAAGGGCTCCTGGGACCTCTCCCAATTTGTAGGCAAATTCTGAATGGTTGGGATATTCCACGGTAGAAAACAGAAATTTGTTCTCCTCTTAGGAATGGGAAACGGGAGCCAAATGTGCTCCAGATCACTTCTGTCCTTCATTCCCTATTGGTGTTCAAAGCCTGGCTTGACCCTTTTCCAGCTGATTCAGATCACATAGCATCTTGAACCCCTAACTTAGGGAAAGATTCTTACATCGGTTAAACCCATCTGGCCATGGAACACACCACGTCACTCCAAACCAAACAAGGTTACCACTCATCCATTCCAACCAGAAGCACGGGTTTTCCACATTGTGTGATCTCCACCAAAGGGATAGGGGATATGGAACATGGGCTTAAGTCCATTCCTAATCTTAGCAACCTTCCTCTCACTTCTAGGGGATTCCTCAACTGGTTTTCATGTTTTGGAAAAAGGAAAAGAAGGCTAGGACAGCAAGCGGTCCAGCAGTTGATGCTGCAGGTTCTCCAGAAGGTGTGGCAGGCCAACTGGAGGACACTGCCAAGCCTCCTCAGGAAAAAAACAAGACCCTCTGTTAAAGATCTAGAGTTCCGAAAAGAGGAGCGGCTTGCTGAGTGGATGCTGGGTGTTGGGATGGGACCATGAGAGGGAAAGGGAGGCAGTTCTTTCAAGAGTGGTCTCCTCCATAGAAGCAGATAGAGGAGCCGCGTCTGCTTCTTTCCTCCTTCAAGGTTGCCCACAGGGACAGGGCAGAGGCCAAACTCTTCCTGCTCCACCAAGAACCTGTCCTCCTGGAGCCCGCGAGCCCAGACTTGCTTCCCACCTGTTCTGCTGCTTCCATGGGACTCTTCTGGGCACCTTCAGGATGGTTCAGTGGCCCTCATTGACCGTTTGGCCAATGTGGAGGGGAAAGATAGAGAGTGGGATCTGCCTAAGGCCTTTGTGAGACTTCTCTCGTGGCCAGGACACTGAGCCACTAGTGTGACCCAAAAAAGGCTTTTAGTGGATGGGATCAGGTTTTGATGGGAAGGACGCTGCAAAGACTGGGTTGATATGGCAGGTTTTCTTCATCTGAAGCAGACCTAAAAATTTGCCTGGGGATCACAGCCCCCGTCTCGCCTTCCCCCGATTTCACCACAGAGGACCGCCGAGGGAAAAGGAAGTACCTCTTTACCAAAAGGGATGCTGAGCAAGCCTGGAAGGCCCAACGGGAGGCTGCCAGCATTAGGTCTGACCAGCGGACCAGCCGACACTTGTGGGAAGAGGTCCATGAAAGGAAGAGCAAGGGAGCCCAAAACGGAGGTACCCCTTGCACAAAAAAGTTCCCCTGGCTGGGCTTCGGTCCCATGTTGGAAGCCCAGGTTCCTTTGCCCAATCTCCATGTGGTGCACATGATTCTTCAAGACAGAGAGAGCCTCCAAAGGGTTTCCTGCTTCCCTTCTGAAAGGGGGGCCATTGGGGACCTGGCGGCAAGACGCCCCAGAGCCACCCTGCCTGACCGTGTGACTCTCTTCCCTTGCAGCAGGAGAAGAGCATCATCCAGTGCCTGAGCTGTTGGCAGAATGCTTGGAAAGCCTTTAGCCCAGGAGAGATCAGAAAGGTCACACACCAGGCATTTATATAAAAATAATTTATTTACAAAAAGCAAAACAAAAGCAAAACATATTTAAAGGACTTAGCTCTCATTGAGAGCAAGCCTGGCTTGCTACATATCTGGAGAGAGAAAAAAAGAGGAAGTAAGAAACAAGTCCAGGCAGGATCCTCCCCCCAGGCAATTTGCATCAAGCAGGTGAAAGGAGTCAATCAAATACAACCTCTTCACCTGGCCAAAATGATTAGGTACAATAGCAGTCTTAATCTTTAGTAGGAAAACCTCAACACTCCCCTTTTTACACTATAGATTAAGATGCAAACCAATCTTCTCTGACAACTTTATATGTCTTTCCATTCACATTACTTTACCATTATCTCCCCTTTGGTTTAACAGAATGCTACCATTCTTCTTCCTGTGTTTTTCCAAACCTAGGTTGTTAGAATTCCAAGGCTTTTTAATGTGAAATGGCTTTTCATGCAGGCTTCAAAATCAAGCCTTTGTTTTTGTCGATGTGAAGAGCAGCAAATCATCAACATAAATGCACAGATATACAGCCTTGTTTGTCCTTCATATATACACAGGGATCTGCTTTTCCTTTTTCAAAACCAAAATTCTGCAGTTTTTCATCTACTTTTTGGTTCCAGGATCTAGCAGCTTGTCTTAACCCATAGATTGACTTCTGCAGTTCACAGACTAGATTCTCCCCTTTTTCATAGCCAGGGGGTTGCTGCATGTATAATCTGTGGTCTTAATCACCATAGAGAAATGCAGTTTGAATGTCATAGTGGTTAACTGACATTCCTTTTAGTGCAGCAACTTTTAACAGTAATCTAATTGATTCACCTTTAGTAACTGGTGCAAAAGTCTTGTCAAAGTCTAAATCTTTCCTTTGAGTGCACCCTTTTGCAACCAACCTTGCTTTATATTTTTGGATTTTGCCATCAGCATCCCTTTTCAGTTTGAAAACCCACCTACAACCCAGACAGCATTCATTGGGAGGTAGATTTACCAGTTTCCATGTTTTATTTTCTTTCAAGGATGCTAATTCCTGTTGCATGGCAGAATGCCAATTTTGTGCAATCTCAGGTGGTAAAGCATTGACTTGTTGTAAAGACTCAGGTTCTGTGAATATGTGAAAAGCCTTTACTGTTTCAGCCTGAAAACCTGATGGAGGAACACCTTTATTACTTCTCTGAGATCTGCGAGGTAATACAGGGCTTAAATTTTGACTCCTATCACTTTCCTGAGAAGCATCTGTCTCATCAGACAGATCTTCAGTTTGCTTTTCTGGTTTAATGTCCTCATCAGGCAAAAGATCACCATCAGCAAGTCCTTGCTGTTCTCTTGTGGTGGTCAGTTCAACTGGAGAGCTCGAATTTAATCTCCCCCAGTTTTGTTCAGCAAAAGAAGCGCTTTTGCTAATTATTAATTTCTCTCCCATTATGAACCTGTAGCTCCTCTGGCTTTGTTCATAGCCAACAAAGATGGCTTTCTTTGTTGTGGGGCCTCCTTTCCTTCTCTGCTGTTTTGGAATGTGAACCCATGCAGTGCTACCAAACACTCTAAGATGGCTTACCTTTGGTTTCACACCATAAAACAAATGGAATGGAGTGTCCTGAATCATAGAGTTATACAACCTGTTCTGAACATAAGTGGCAGTCGATATTGCCTCTCCCCAGAACTTAAAACATAATCGTGAATCTTTTAACATGCATTCCATCGCATTTTGCAAGGTTCTGCCCTTTCTTTCAGCAACACCATTTTGCTGAGGGGTGTACGGGTTAGAAAGAATTTGTTCTATCCCCTTTTCCACTAGGAACCTTCTGAATTTGTGAGAAAGGTATTCTCCTCTATCACATTGGAGTGCAGATACAGGCCTAGGGAATTTTCCATTTGCCCATGTCACAAAACTTTTACATTTCTCAAATGCCTCATCTTTATGTTTTAAGATGTAGATAAATGTGTATCTTGAGAAATCATCAATGATGGTCATTGCATACCTTGCTTGTCCAAGACTTGGAGCAAAAGGACCAATAATGTCAGAGTGTACAATTTCCAAAGGTCTAGTTGTAACTCTGTCACTGTGCTTACTCACAGGAGCTTTTAGTGTTTTGCATTCTTTGCAAACTACACAGTCTAAGTATTTATCACAGGGTTTTATCTTTAGGTCAGCACACAGCTGTGGCATTTGTGCTATATACTTGAAATTAGCATGACCAAATCTCCTGCATCAGGTGTACACATTGGTCATGATATGGAGTGTTGCCAACTGCAGCCTTGCAGCTTGGCTTCCTTGCATTTTGCACAATTGAAAGTTTTAATATACCAGTAGCACACAATTTCCCATTTTTACATATCTCACAACCATTTTTCTTAAATGTCATGATATACCCTGTTGCAGCCAATTGTGCCACAGATAAAAGGTTTGATTGTAAATTTGGCACATACAACACACCTTTTACAGTTTCTCCTTAGCAGGATAAATACAAGTCACCTTGTCTCATAATTTTGGTCACAGACCCATCAGCCAAAGATACACTTTGTCTTTCAGTTTTAGACAGTGACACAAAAGAGCTTTTACAATTACATAAATGACAATTGGCCCCAGAATCTAACACCCATACATCAGAATTACCCTTCTCAGCAACCTGTGCAATCTGGGTTGTCTGAAGAGCCTTCTTCTGTGTTGCCCTTGTGTTTTTCTTCTGTCTTTCTACTCTTGGGTCTCATGGCACAGTCTCTTTGCAAATGTCCAGCTGAACCACAAGTGAAGCATCGCTGGCTGGCTAGCGCTGTGGCCTCAGGTTCCTTTCCCTTCTTTTTCCCTCATTTTCTGGTCTTGCAGCTTTCCAGAAGTGATGGGGGGGGTCTTTCCTCTCTCTTCTCCCATTCAGCGAGTAAGCGCTGTGTAACATACGATGGGGTGAGGTCTGTTTCAGGCATAGCCTCCAGGCTACAGATCAGTGTGTCCCACGTTGCATTCAGTGAGGACAGGAGGATATATGATTTTGGGAGAGGTGTCAATTCCATCCCTCTCTCCTGCAACTCAACAAACAGCTGCTGAATATAATGCAGGTGCTCAGGAAGGCTATCTCCTTCTGCAAGGTAGGCTCTGTACAGCTTTTTCGTCAGAGTAACTTTACTCCCTGCTGTTGCCTTTACATGTAAGTCTCTCAAAGCGTCCCAAAGTTGCTTTGCAGACTGCATGCCTCGCACGTGGACTAGCTGATTGTCCTCAGCTCCCAAGATAATGGTGGCTCTAGCCCACTCATCCTGTCTCAGCCATTCAGCACTGGGATTTTGGGGGGTTTGCTCACCAATTTGCAGCCAAAGATTCTCTCTGCGAAGATACATCTCCATCTTCAGGGCCCAATTCAAATAGTTGGTCTCTGATAGGCACTCCAGAGGCATCGCTGAGGGCTGGGAGGTAGCCATGGCTTCTTCCTTCTTTTGCAAATCACCTCAGCTAGCTTCTTTGTCCTGTAGAGCAGCAGTTGCTGGAAAATCTCCAGGCGGCTCCAAAGAAAATCTTCACAGGTCTTTGCTACCTGCCTTTAAATTGTGCATGAGGTGTGGAGCTGATCTCTCTTTTCTCTCTGGGTTTTACTGGGCTGCTCACTGGGCACATAACCTGTTGGCAGAATGCTGGGAAAGCCTTTAGCCCAGGAGAGATCAGAAAAGTCACACACCAGGCATTTCTATAAAAATACTTTATTTACAAAAAGCAAAACAAAAGCAAAACATATTTAAAGGACTTAGCTCTCATTGAGAGCAAGCCTGGCTTGCTACATATCAGCAGAGAGAAAAAAAGAGGAAGTAAGAAACAAGTCCGGGCAGGATCCTCCCCCCAGGCGATTTGCATCAAGCAGGTGAAAGGAGTCAATCAAATACAACCTCTTCACCTGGCCAAAATGATTAGGTACAATAGCAGTCTTAATCTTTAGTAGGAAAACCTCAACATGAGCTCCATCGCTCCTCTGTTCCAGCTGAAGCAGACAGGGGAACTGAGAGTCCTGGTTCCCCAGAATAAGAACCTTTACGGTCTTGCTCTCCTGTTTAGTAAGACGGAGGGAGGGATGTAGAAATGGGTGGCAAGCAAAGGAGAATGGAGAGAAATGAAGGGACGAGGGAGAGGGAAAAATCTACCCTACTTTTCAGAAGGGTCAGCAGAAGCTCACCCTAACTGAAAGTCTGTTAGAGAAAGAGAAGGCAGCTTCCAAAAACAGGCCCATGCAAAGGGCCCCTCAGCTGCGGGTCACTCTCCTATGAACTGAAGGACATGCTATAGCAGAAGGGCAGGTCAAAAGAAAGGCCTGACTTGGAGTAGCTTGGTTGACTTTGGGTTCTCTGCTTCTCTCCCCTCATTTCCCACCAGGCTGTGCTGGAGGACAACGATTTGAGCAGCTTCGCAGCTGGACTAGCTGCCCTTCTGGCAGTCTATGAGATCAGGTCAATCTCTGGTTTGTTTTGTAGCATATAAGGACAATCTTTTTGCAGGAAGGGGAAGAATAGAAAAGAAACAAGCAAGGAAAGGACAGCTTCATCTGGTACACCAGTTGTGCCCCGCCTAGGTCAGGAGGCCTTTCAGAGAGTCTCTCAGGCCCTGGTCCCATTGCAGCTGGATTACTGCAACACACTCCACAGAGGGCTGCCCTTCACAAACACCCATAAGCTTGTGTTGGTCCATTGTCCTTTTGGGCACTTTCAGCTGGGCCACCCAATGAAAGAAATGTTTTCCTTGTCATGTGGGGAGAGAAGAGGGTAGCTTGACCTGCCCAAACCTCCTAGTGGCTTCCCACCTTCTCCTATTTTCTTGGGAATAATGACACCAAAAGCTTTTGACTAACACGAGAGTGGATGTCTCTTCCTTCCTTTGTCTCTACAGCAAGGTCCCACCAGCCATGCACCCACCAGTGGAATTCATTCTACTGGACATCTTTGTCTTCCTCTGGATGTGTTCCAAGAAGATCCAGGATGATTATGTTCCTGAGGTAACACTGTCACCAAACTTTCAAGGGACTTGCTTTCGGATGTTCACATGGCTGGGAAGACATTCAGGAAAAGTGCATGGCACCACCTTTCTTTCCTTTCAGGTAGAGACAAAATTGGTGGAGGAGGCCTTGGGCCTGATGCTCAGGCTCCTACCACAAAGCTCTTCATTTTCACTTTGAAGGTAAGGGCATCAAAGAAATCCTTGGCCAGTGCAGGCATTCCCAGCATGCAGGGTGAAAACTTCTGTTCAATGTCCGACTCTGAACAACAGCTGGAGGATTGTTCTTGAAAACAGGCGTCCACTATCACAAGAACATTGGCTTGTCACAAGAGCTGTTTTTCTTCATGCAAGAATCTGTTTGTGCACAAGTACCTTCAAAGGTAATATGCCAAGACCCGAATTGCAAATGAGAAAAACAAGTGTTTAGAGTGGCCTTGAGTTCTTTTCTGGGAAATGCCATCCCAAAGCATCCCACTTCTCCACTGACGTGGATTTGAATCCTGCTTCTGCTGCCACCGAGGATCTTCTCCTTGCCGGACCCAGCAACCTCAGTCTCAGATCCCGCTTTGGTCCTCTTCATGTACCTTGTGCATGTTCCAGGCATGCTTCCAGTCATGTTTCAAGTTTCCAGCTGTGTCCAGACTCCCCAGTGCAGTCTCATCATGCTTAAAGTCCTCAGACTTTCCTTGAGTCTCCAGTTCAGTCCTGCCACCCTTCCAGCTTCTAGCCTAGTCCAATGTCTCAATTACAACATCGTTGTGCCATCGACCTCCAGCCTTGCTCCAAGTTCCTAGTCCAGAGTATTCAGCCTAGTCCAGTCCCTCCAGTTGAGTCTAGCCTTGCTTTGAGTTCTCAGCCTTTTCGGAATCTCCAGTTCCAACTATCCACTCCAGCCTGAGTCACCCTATGTAGTACAGTCCTGTCGTTAGAACCAAGATTGATCCAGAAGGCTACGTCTGGCCTCGCCCAGCGTTCTGGTGCCCACGTAGTACAGGTGATGTTCCAGTTTCTCATCCTTCAATCTCACCTCCAGTAGCACCTTCTACTCCAGCTTCCTTCAGCCTTCCAGCCTCTGTTAGAGAATCCTGCTCTGCCACCTTGCTGCTGTCTCCTCCTGCAACCTTGCCAGATTCCTTGCTGCTGCCCAGTTGGTCTTGATTGAAACCCGTTCCTTCTTGTTTCCTAGGACTTAATTCTTGGAAGAGGTTATTTCATAAACAGTATTTTGATATTAAATCTGCCTGGCCACCTCTAAGTCTGATCAGGACAATGTGAAACCCGAACAGTTCCTTTGGGGTCTGATGGGTGAACAATTTGAGAAAGAAGTTGAGACTTTGCTCTTCTACATGATAAGAGCAGCCACACTTTTCCATGCAGAAAGGTGGAAAGATGCACAAAGTCCCCCAAGGTAAGAGAGCTTGGGGAAATTAAGGGGGGCCATTGGGGACCTGGTGGCAAGATGCCCCACAGCCGCCCTCCCTAACCGCCTTACTGCCTGACTCTCTTCAATTGCAGCAGGAGAAGAACAACATCCAGTGTTGAGTTCCATCACTGTTCTCTTCCAGATGAGGCAGAGCAGGGAACTGAGAGTCCCAGTTCTCTGGAATAAGAACCTTTATAGCTTTGCAGTCCTGGTAAGTGGGAGGCAGGCAAGGAGGGAGGTGAAACCTCCTTCAAAAGCAAAGGAGGTTGGAGAGAAATGAGGGGAAGAGGGAGAGGAAATAATCTAGCCCTGGTTTTCAGAAGGGTCAGCAGAAGCTCATCCTAACTTAAAGTCTGTCAGAGAAAGAGAAGTTAGTCTCTTTCTCTGACAGACTTTAAAACAGGCCCACGCAAACGGTCCCTCAGCTGCGGGTCATTCTCCTATGAACAGAAGGACAAGCTTTAGCAGAAGGGCAGGTCAAAAGGAAGGCCTGCTTGGAGTCAGTCTAGTCCTTTCCTCAACTTCCTTCCTCTCTGTTCTAGGGGATTCCTCAACTGGTTTTCGTGTTTCGGGAAAAGAAAAAGAAAGGCTAGGACGGCAAGTGGTCCAGCAGCTGATGCTGCAGGTTCACCAGAAGGAGCAGCAGGCTAACCGGAGGACACTGCCAAGCCTCCTCAGAAACAAACATTTGTTGTTGATCTAAAGCTGCGGAAAGAGGAGCGGCTTGGTGAATGGACACTGGGCGTTGGGGTGGGAGCTTGAGAGGGAAAGGAGAGTGTTCAAGATGGTGCAGTGGCCCTCCTTGACATCCTCGCAAATGGGGAGGGGGAATATAGAGAGTGGGAAGGCCTCCGTGAGTCTTCTCTCCTGGCCAGGAGGCTGAGCCAGCTCTGTGAACCAGAAAAGGTTTTGAGTGAATGGAATCGGGTCTCGATGGGAAGGAGGCTGCCAAGACAGGGCTGGTTTGGCGGGTTTTCTTCATCTGAAGCAGACCTAAAAATTTGTCTGAGGATCACAGCCCCGGCCTCTCCTTTGCCCAATTTCCCCACAGAGGACCGCCGAGGGAAAAGGAAGGCCCTCTTCACAAAAAGGGACCACAAAGAAACCTGTAAGGCCCAACGCAAGGCTGCCAGTGTGAGGGCAGACTGGTGGACCAGCCAAAATCTCTGGCAAGAGGTCCGTGAAAGGAAGAGCAAGGCAGCCCAAAACGTAGGTGCCCCTTGGACACAGAAGGTCCCCTGGCTGGGCTTTGCTCCCATGTTGGAATCCCAGATTATTTTGCCCAATCTCTGTGTGGTGCACATGATTCTTCAGGACAGAGAGAGCTGTTAGCAGGTTATTAGGAAAGCCTTTGGCCCAGGAGAGATTAGAAAAGTCACACACCAGGCATTTCTATAAAAATAATTTTATTTACAGAAAACAAACATATTTAAAGGCTGTTTGCTGAGAGGAGAGATCTCTGCAAGCCTACTCAGCCTACTCCATATTCTCTGCAAGCCTACTCAGAAGGGAAACTGAAACTAAAACAAGTTCAGGCAAGTTGTTCCTCCCTTAGGCAATGCAACCATTAACACGTGAAAAGGGGACAAAAAAATTCAATCTCTTCACCGGGCCAAAATGATTAGTTACCATAGTAATCTTAATCTGTAGTAGAAAAACATGTTAGCAGTGTGTGTGTATAACAATAATAATAGTATTAAATTAATTTCTCAGATTATTAACTTTACAGACATTTATTTGATAAAGGTTGCTCCTCACTTGCAGATTCATGCTAGATATAGTTAAATCAAGCAAGTTGTATTCACTAACATTTAAATCCAAGTTAAGTGTCAATAATATTTCAGGCTTAACTGCAGAATGTAAGAACAGGCCACACTGGCCAACACCCAGCTGGCTTTTGAACCTAAGGCGAGACTAGAACTCACCATCTCCTGGTTTCTAGCCCAGCAGCTTAACCACTAGACCAAACTGTCTCTCTGAATTTACAGCCCAGAAATTAAGAACAAACTGTCTTGGAGATCCTATTTAGAGATGCAAGGTCTAGCTGTTTGGCATGCCGAAAGGTTGACCAAGCTGGTCCAGGAGAGCAATTTCTTCCCAAAAGGAAAAGTCTGATCCTTGGGCTCCCTCAACAGCTGGATGCCAATACCCCAGGAACTTGGCTGAAAGTGGGTCATGTGATTTGGGGTTCAGCATCATTCATCCGTAGAGAATTTTTTTTGGGGCAGAATCGGTTCTCTGAATGCAGGATCACTTCTTTTCTACCCTTGGGCTGGATTGCTGCATTCGAAAAAATATCTGAGGTGAAAAAATCAGGGAAAGAGTGCTTTCCTCACTTTCTCTTAAGTGTCAACAACATCTAACAATGTTTTGGGATGCCGACGATGATGGCTGCACCTAAGCAGAAATAAAGGAGGGAGCTGACCATAGAAACAGATATTGGGACACACACAGTGACACACAAACACACACAAACTAGCATTGCAATGCAAAGGGAATCAGCCTGAAAGGACCAATAGCTGCATCAAGGGGTCTTGCTCAGTCAGCTAGCTTCAAGGAGCTTCCATATGAAAAGCCCATGGACATCCAAAGAGCTATGCCTTCTGTGCAAGGCAGGTGGGAAAGATGCAACTTTAGTGATTTTTTGGGTAGCTTCCTACAGACCTTGGCCTGGCCTTGTTGTATGTAGGAGAGGCTGAGCAGGTAACTTTTGGATATAATGCCAAAGGAGGCCTGTAATCTCCTTTGTTGCTCTTGTGGCTTTATGACATCATCCAGCCAGGCTGAACTGTCAGTTACTGACTGTTGACAGACTGAAAATGTCTTCCAGGATGTACGTTGGACTTCAGAAGGGCTCCTGGACTCTCGGGACCTATCCCAATTTGTAGGCAAATTCTGAATGGGTGGGATATTCCAGGGGTGAAAACAGAAATTTGTTCTCCTCTTAGGAATGGGAAACAGGAGCCAAATGTGCTCCAGATCACTTCTGTCCTTCATTCCCTATTGGTGTTCAAAGCCTGGCTTGACCCTTTTCCAGCTGATTCAGATCACATAGCATCCTGAACCCCTGACTTAGGGGAAGAATCTTACATTGGTTAAATTCATCTGGCCATGGAACAAACCATGTCACTCCAAACCAAACAAGGTTACCACTCATCGATTCCAACCAGAAGCACAGGTTTTCCACATTGGGTGATTTCCACCAAAGGGATAGGGAATATGGAACATGGGCTTTAGTCGATTCCTGACCTCAGCTTCCTTCCTCTCTCTCCTAGGGGATTCCTCAACTGGTTTTCATGTTTTGGAAAAAGGAAAAGAAAGGCTAGGACAGCAAGCGGTCCAGCAGTTGATGCTGCAGGTTCTCCAGAAGGAGTGGCAGGCCAACTGGAGGACACTGCCTCTCATGCCCTGGTCCCTTTGCAGCTTGATTACTACAACACACTCCACAGAGGGCTGCCCTTGACAACCACCCAGAAGGTTGAGTTGGTCCATTGCCCTTTTGGGCACTTTCAGCTGGGACACCCAAAGGTAGCTTACCTGCCCGCACCTCCTAGCGGTTGCCCACCTTCTCCGATTTTCTTGGGGACAATGACACCGAAGACTTTTGAGTAAGATGGGCACTGATGTCTCTTCCTTTTTTGTCTCTACAGCAAGGTCCCACCAGCCATTGACCCATCAGTGGAATCAATGCTCCTGGACATCTTTGTCTTCCTCTGGATGGGCTCCAAGAAGATTAGAGATGAGGATGCTCCTGACGTACTACTGTCACCAACCTTTCAAGGGACTTGCTTTCGGGTGTTGACATGGCTGGGAAGGCATTCTGGAAAAGTGCACGTCTTCCCTGGTCTTTCCTTCCAGGTGGAGAAGAAATTGGTGGAAGAGGCCTGGGGCCTGATGCTCAGAGCTCTCCTTCGGCAGGCTCCCTGAGTCACTGAATCCAGTAGAGTCCTGTTGTTAGAACCAAGATTTTTCCAGAAGGCTCCGTCTGGCCTCGCCCAGTGTTCTGGTGCCAACTTAGTACAAGCCCTGTTCCATTTCTTCATTATCAATTCCCATTTCCAGTAGCGCCTTCTGCTCCAGCTTCCCTTAGCCTTCCAGCCTCTGTTAGAGAATCCTGTTCTTCCACCTTGCTGCTGTCTCCACCTGAGACAAATGTGAAGGAATATTTGACCACCTTTGGTGGACTTGTGGAAAGGTTAAGAAATTCTGGGAGCAAATATGAATTATGATTCAAAAGATTATTGAAGTGGAGATAGACATGTGTGAGAATCCAGCCAGCCTCTGACTCAGAAAAAAAAAAAGTCTTTCGGAGTCAGAGGAGGAAAGAGAAACTTACTGGGCTGAAACCGGGAAAGTGAAACCCAAAGATGAGTCAGCAGTGGAGGAAGAATCACAGGCAGTGATCGGCCAATCTTCGAGAGGAGGAATTGAATCCTCCAACCAGCGTGCGCTACCGATGGGCAGAAAAACATGCAGAGGAGAAGCTAGCTCACTTGGATGCAGAAGGGAACAGGCGCGCAAAGGATTGGCATAAAAGGCAGGTGCACAAGGAGCAAGCTGCCAAAGACAACTGATCGTACAAGCCTGCAGTTTCCGCAGAAGAGTCCATACCCTCATCGGAAACAGTGTCTGTTATTGAAGAGGAATCAGCGTCAGCCTTCTCCACTGAAATGGATTTGAATCCTGCTTCTGCTGCCACCGAGGATCTTCTCCTTGTCGGAACCAGCAACGTCAGTCTCAGATCCCGCTTTGGTCCTCTTCATGCACCTTGTGCAAGTTCCAGGCATGCTCCCAGTCATGTTTCATGTTTCCAGCTGTGTCCAGAGTCTCCAGTCCAGTCTCGTCATACTTCAAGTCCACAGACTTTCCTTGAGTCTCCAGTTCAGCCTTGCCACGTTTCTCGCTTCTAGCCTAGTCCAATGTCTCCAGTACAGCATCGTTGTGCCATTGATCTCCAGCCTTGCTCTGAGTTCCTAGTCCAGAGTATTCAGCCTAGTCCAGACCTTGAGTCTAGCCTTGCTTTGAGTTCTCAGCCTTTTCCGAGTCTCCAGTTTCAACTATCCAGTCAAGCCTGAGTCACTGAATCCAGTAGAGTCCTGTTGTTAGAACCAAGATTTTTCCAGAAGGCTCCGTCTGGCCTCGCCCAGTGTTCTGGTGCCAACTTAGTACAAGCCCTGTTCCATTTCTTCATTATCCATTCCCATTTCCAGTAGCGCCTTCTGCTCCAGCTTCCCTCAGCCTTCCAGCCTCTGTTAGAGAATCCTGTTCTTCCACCTTGCTGCTGTCTCCACCTGCAACCTTACCAGTTTCCCTGCTGCTGACCAGTTTGTCTTGATTGAAACCAGTTCCTTCTTGATTCTAAGGACTTAAATGTTGGGTGATCTCCACACCAGGTCACCCCAAACCAAACCAAGGTTACAACTCATCCGTTCCAACCAGAAGCACAAGTTTTCCACATGGGGTGATCTCCACCAAAGGGATAGGGAATATGGAAAATGGGCTTTAGTCCATTTCTAACCTCAGCTTCCTTCCTCTCTCTCCTAGGGGATTCCTCAACTGGTTTTCATGTTTTGGAAAAAGGAAAAGAAAGGCTAGGACAGCAAGCGGTCCAGCAGTTGATGCTGCAGGTTCTCCAGAAGGAGTGGCAGGCCAACTGGAGGACACTGCCTCTCATGCCCTGGTCCCTTTGCAGCTTGATTACTACAACACACTCCACAGAGGGCTGCCCTTGACAACCACCCAGAAGGTTGAGTTGGTCCATTGCCCTTTTGGGCACTTTCAGCTGGGACACCCAAAGGTAGCTTGCCTGCCCGCACCTCCTAGCGGTTGCCCACCTTCTCCGATTTTCTTGGGGACAATGACACCGAAGACTTTTGAGTAAGATGGGCACTGATGTCTCTTCCTTTTTTGTCTCTACAGCAAGGTCCCACCAGCCATTGACCCATCAGTGGAATCAATGCTCCTGGACATCTTTGTCTTCCTCTGGATGGGCTCCAAGAAGATTAGAGATGAGGATGCTCCTGACGTACTACTGTCACCAACCTTTCAAGGGACTTGCTTTCGGGTGTTGACATGGCTGGGAAGGCATTCTGGAAAAGTGCACCTCTTCCCTGGTCTTTCCTTCCAGGTGGAGAAGAAATTGGTGGAAGAGGCCTGGGGCCTGATGCTCAGAGCTCTCCTTCGGCAGGCTCCCTGAGTCACTGAATCCAGTAGAGTCCTGTTGTTAGAACCAAGATTTTTCCAGAAGGCTCCGTCTGGCCTCGCCCAGTGTTCTGGTGCCAACTTACTAAAAGCCCTGTTCCATTTCTTCATTATCAATTCCCATTTCCAGTAGTGCCTTCTGCTCCAGCTTCCCTTAGCCTTCCAGCCTCTGTTAGAGAATCCTGTTCTTCCACCTTGCTGCTGTCTCCACCTGAGAGAAATGTGAAGGAATATTTGACCACCTTTAGTGGACTTGTGGAAAGGTTAAGAAATTCTGGGAGCAAATATGAATTATGATTCAAAAGATTATTGAAGTGGAGATAGACATGTGTGAGAATCCAGCCAGCCTCTGACTCAGAAAAAAAAAAAGTCTTTCGGAGTCAGAGGAGGAAAGAGAAACTTACTGGGCTGAAACCGGGAAAGTGAAACCCAAAGATGAGTCAGCAGTGGAGGAAGAATCACAGGCAGTGATCGGCCAATCTTCGAGAGGAGGAATTGAATCCTCCAACCAGCGTGCGCTACCGATGGGCAGAAAAACATGCAGAAGAGAAGCTAGCTCACTTGGATGCAGAAGGGAACAGGCGCGCAAAGGATTGGCATAAAAGGCAGGTGCACAAGGAGCAAGCTGCCAAAGACAACTGATCGTACAAGCCTGCAGTTTCCGCAGAAGAGTCCATACCCTCATCGGAAACAGTGTCTGTTATTGAAGAGGAATCAGCGTCAGCCTTCTCCACTGAAATGGATTTGAATCCTGCTTCTGCTACCACCGAGGATCTTCTCCTTGTCAGAACCAGCAACGTCAGTCACAGATCCCGCTTTGGTCCTCTTCATGCACCTTGTGCAAGTTCCAGGCATGCTCCCAGTCATGTTTCATGTTTCCAGCTGTGTCCAGAGTCTCCAGTCCAGTCTCGTCATACTTCAAGTCCACAGACTTTCCTTGAGTCTCCAGTTCAGCCTTGCCACGTTTCTCGCTTCTAGCCTAGTCCAATGTCTCCAGTACAGCATCGTTGTGCCATTGATCTCCAGCCTTGCTCTGAGTTCCTAGTCCAGAGTATTCAGCCTAGTCCAGACCTTGAGTCTAGCCTTGCTTTGAGTTCTCAGCCTTTTCCGAGTCTCCAGTTTCAACTATCCAGTCAAGCCTGAGTCACTGAATCCAGTAGAGTCCTGTTGTTAGAACCAAGATTTTTCCAGAAGGCTCCGTCTGGCCTCGCCCAGTGTTCTGGTGCCAACTTAGTACAAGCCCTGTTCCATTTCTTCATTATCCATTCCCATTTCCAGTAGCGCCTTCTGCTCCAGCTTCCCTCAGCCTTCCAGCCTCTGTTAGAGAATCCTGTTCTTCCACCTTGCTGCTGTCTCCACCTGCAACCTTACCAGTTTCCCTGCTGCTGACCAGTTTGTCTTGATTGAAACCAGTTCCTTCTCGATTCTAAGAACCTAATTGTTGGGTGATCTCCACACCAGGTCACCCCAAACCAAACCAAGGTTACAACTCATTCGTTCCAACCAGAAGGACAAGTTTTCCACATGGGGTGATCTCCACCAAAGGGATAGGGAATATGGAAAATGGGCTTTAGTCCATTCCTAACCTCAGCTTCCTTCCTCTCTCTCCTAGGGGATTCCTCAACTGGTTTTCATGTTTTGGAAAAAGGAAAAGGAAGGCTAGGACAGCAAGCGGTCCAGCAGTTGATGCTGCAGGTTCTCCAGAAGAAGTGGCAGGCCAACTGGAGGACACTGCCAAGCCTCCTCAGGAAAAAGAACAAGACCCTCTGTTAAAGATCTAGAGCTCCGAAAAGGGGAGCGGCTTGGTGAGTGGATGCTGGGTGTTGGGATGGGAGCATGAGAGGAAAAGGGAGGCAGTTCTTTCAGGAGTGGACTCCTCCATAGAAGCAGATAGAGGAGCCGCTTCTGCTTCTTTCCTCCTTCAAGGTTGCCCACAGGGACAGGGCAGAGGCCAAACTCTTCCTGCTCCAGCAAGAACCTGTCCTTCTGGAGCCCCCAAATCCACACTGGCTTCCCACCTGTTCTGCTGCTTCCATGGGACTCTTCTGGGCACCTTCAGGATGGTTCAGTGGCACTCATTGACCTATTGGCCAATGGGGAGGGGAAAGATAGAGAGTGGGATCTGCCTAAGGCCTTTGTGAGACTTCTCTCGTGGCCAGGACCCTGAGCCACTGGTGTGACCCAAAAAAGGCTTTTAGTGGATGGGATCAGATTTCGATGGGAAGGACACTGTAAAGACTGGGCTGATATGGCAGGTTTTCTTCATCTGAAGCAGACCTAAACATTTGCCTGGGGATCACAGCGCCCGTCTCTCCTTTCTCCAACTTCCCCACAGAGGACCGCCGAGGGAAAAGGAAGGACCCCTTCACAAAAGGGGACCATGTAGAAGCCTGTAAGGCCCAATGCGAGGCTGCCAGTGTGAGGGCAGACTGGCAGACCATCCAAAATCTCTAGCAACTGGTCCGTGAAAGGAAGAGCAAGGCAGCCCAAAATGTAGCTACCCCTTGGACACAAAAGTTCCCCTGGCTGGGCTTCGGTCCCATGTTGGAATCCCAGATTCTTTTGCCCAATCTCTGTGTGGTGCACATGATTCTTCAGGACAGAGACAGCCTCCAAAGGGTTTCCTTCTTCCCTTCTGCAAGGGGGGCCATTGGGGACCTGGCGGCAAGACGCCCCACAGCCACCCTGCCTGACCGCCTGACTCTCTTCTGTTGCAGCAGGAGAAGAGCATCATCCAGTGCCTGAGCTCCATCTCTGCTCTGTTCCAGCTGAAGCAGACAGGGGAACTGAGAGTCCCGGTTCCCCGGAATAAGAACCTTTATGGACTCGGTGTCCTGGTTAGTAAGACGGAGGGAGGAATGTAGAAATGGGTGGCAAGCAAAGGAGAATTGAGAGAAATTAGGGAAAGAGGGAGAGGGAAAACTCTACCCTAGTTTTCAGAAGGGTCAGCAGAAGCTCACCCTAACTGAAAGCCTGTCAGAGAAAGAGAAGGCAGTTTCCAAAACAGGCCCATGCAATGGGCCCCTCAGCTGTGGGTCATTCTCCTATGAACTGAAGGACAAGCTTTAGCAGAAGAGCAGGTCAAAAGGAAAGCCTGACTTGGAGTAGCCTGGTTGACCTTGGATTCTCTGCTTCTCTCCACTCATTTCCCACCAGGGTGTGCTGGAGGACAACGATTTGAGCAGCTTCGCAGCCGGACTAGCTGTACATCTGGCGGTCTATGAGATCAGATCAATCTCTGGGATATTTTTGTAGTGTGTAAGGACTATCGCTTTGCAGGACTCAGAGAGTAGGAAGGGGGAGAATAGAAAAGAAACAAGCAAGGAAAGGACAACTTCATCTGGTACACCAGTTGTGCCCCGCCTAGGTCAGGAGGACTTTCAGAGAGTCTCTCAGGCCCTGGTCCCTTTGCAGCTTGATTCCTGCAACACACTCCACAGAGGGCTGCCCTTGACAAACACTCAGAAGCTTGTGTTGGTCCATTGCCCTTTTGGGCACTTTCAGCTGGGCCACCCAATGAAGGAAAAAAAAAATCCTTGTGAAGTGGGGAGAGGAGAGGGTAGCTTGACCTGCCCACAACTCCTAGCAGCTTCCCACCTTCTCCGATTTTCATGGGAACAATGACACCAAAAGCTTTTGACTAACATGGGAGTGGATGTCTCTTCCTTCCTTTGTCTCTACGGCAAGGTCCCACCAGCCATGCACCCACCAGTGGAATTGATGCTTCTGGACATCTTTGTCTTCCTCTGGATGTGTTCCAAGAAGATCAGGGATGATTGTGCTCCTGAGGTACCACTGTCACCAGCTTTTCAAGGGACATGCTTTCGGATGTTCACATGGCTGGGAAGACATTCCGGAAAAGTGCACAACACCACCTCTCTTTCCTTTCAGGTAGAGACAAAATTGGTGGAGGGGGCCTTGGGCCTGATGCTCAGGCTCCTACCACAAAGCACTTCATTTTCATTTTGAAGGTAACGGCATAAAAGAAACCCTTGGCCAGTGCAGGCATTCCCAGCATCAAGGGTGAAAACTTCTGTTAAATTTCTGACTCTGAACAACAGCTGGAGGATTGTTCTTGAAAACAGGCATCCACTATCACAAGAACATTGGCTTGTCACAAGAGCTGTTTTTCTTCATGCAAGAATCTGTCTGTGCACAAGTACCTTCAACGGTAATATGCCAAGACCCGAATTGCAAATGAGAAAAAGAAGTGTTTAGAGTGACCTTGAGTTCTTTTCTGGGAAATGCCATCCCAAAGCCATCCCAAAGCATCCCACTTCTCCACTGACGTGGATTTGAATCCTCGTTCTGCTGCCACCGAGGATCTTCTCCTTGCCGGACGCAGCAACCTCAGTCTCAGATCCCGCTTTGGTCCTCTTCATGTACCTTGTGCATGTTCCAGGAATGCTTCCAGTCATGTTTCAAGTTTCCAGCTGTGTCCAGACTCTCCAGTGCAGTCTCGTCATGCTTAAAGTCCTCAGACTTTCCTTGAGTCTCCAGTTCAGTCCTGCCACCCTTCCAGCTTCTAGCCTAGTCCAATGTCTCCAGTACATCGTTGTGCCATCGACCTCCAGCCTTGCTCTAAGTTCCTAGTCCAGAGTATTCAGCCTAGTCCAGTCCCTCCAGTTGAGTCTAGCCTTGCTTTCAGTTCTCAGCCTTTTCTGAGTCTCCAGTTCCAACTATCCACTCCAGCCTGAGTCACCCTATCTAGTACAGTGCTGTCATTAGAACCAAGATTGATCCAGAAGGCTCCGTCTGGCCTCGCCCAGCGTTCTGGTGCCCACGTAGTACAGGTGTTGTTCCGGTTTCTCATCCTTCAATCCCACCTCCAGTAGCACCTTCTACTCCAGCTTCCTTCAGCCTTCCAACCTCTGTTAGAGAATCCTGCTCTGCCACCTTGCTGCTGTCTCCTCCTGCAACCTCGCCAGATTCCTTGCTGCTGCCCAGTTGGTCTTGATCGATACCCGTTCCTTCTTGTTTCTAAGGACTTAATTCTTTGAAGAGGTTATTTCATAAACAGTATTTTGATATTAAATCTGCCTGGCCACCTCTAAGTCTGATCAGGACAATGTGAAACCCGAACAGTTCCTTTTGGGTCTGATGGGTGAACAATTTGAGAAAGAAGTTGATACTTTGCTCTTCTACATGATAAGAGCAGCCACCCTTTTCCATGCAGAAAGGTGGAAAGATGCACAAAGTCCCCCAAGGTAAGAGAGCTTGGGGAAATTAAGGGGGGGCATTGGGGACCTGGTGGCAAGATACCCCACAGCCGCCCTCCCTGACCGCCTTACTGCCTGACTCTCTTCCGTTGCAGCAGGAGAAGAACAACATCCAGTGTTGAGTTCCATCACTGTTCTCTTCCAGATGAGGCAGAGCAGGGAACTGAGAGTCCCAGTTCTCTAGAATAAGAACCTTTATAGCCTTGCAGTCCTGGTAAGTGGGAGGCAGGCAAGGAGGGAGGTGAAACCTCCTTCAAAAGCAAAGGAGGTTGGAGAGAAATGAGGGGAAGAGGGAGAGGAAATAATCTAGCCCTGGTTTTCAGAAGGGTCAGCAGAAGCTCATCCTAACTTAAAGTCTGTCAGAGAAAGAGAAGTTAGTTTCCAAAAACAGGCCCACGCAAACGGTCCCTCAGCTGCGGGACATTCTCCTATGAACAGAAGGACAAGCTTTAGCAGAAGGGCAGGTCAAAAGGAAGGCCTGACTTGGAGTAGGCTGGTTGACTTTGGGTTGTCTGCTTCTCTCCACTCTTGTTTCCCAGCACACTCTGCTGGAGGACATCGATTTGAGCAGCTTCACAGCTGGACTTGCTGCACATCTGGCAGTCTATGAGATCAGGTCAATCTCTGGTTTCTTTTGTAGTGTGTAAGGACTATCGGTTTGCAGGACTCAGAGAGTAGGAAGGGGGAGAATAGAAAAGAAACAAGGAACGGACAGCTTCATCTGGTACACCAGTTGTGCCCCGCCTAGGTCAGGAGGCCTTTCAGAGAGTCCCTCAGGCCCTGGTCCCTTTGCAGCTTGATTACTGCAACACACTCCACAGAGGGCTGCCCTTGACAAACACCCAGAAGCTTGTGTTGGTCCATTGTCGTTTTGGGCACTTTCAGCTGGGCCACCCAATGAAAGGAATGTTTTCCTTGTGAAGTGGGGAGAGCAGAGGGTAACTTGACCTGCCCAGACCTCCTAGCATCTCCCCACCTTCTCCTATTTTGTTGGAAACAATGACACCAAAGATTTTTGTCTAAGCTGGGCGCTGATGTCTCTTCCCTCTTTTGTCCTACAGCAAGGTCCCACTAGCCATGGAGCCACCAGTGGAATCGATGCTTTTGTCTTCCTCTGGATGGGCTCCAAGAAGATGAGAGATCAGGATGCTCCTGAGGTACCAATGTAACTAACCTTTCAAGGGACTTGCTTTCGGGTGTTGACATGACTGGGAAGACATTCCAGAAAAGTGCATGTCACTACCTGTCTTTCCTTCCAGGTGGAGAAGAAATTGGTGGAAGAGGCCTGGGGCCTGATGCTCAGAGCTCTCCTTCAGCAGACTCCCACCACAAAGCCTTCATTTTCATTTTGAAGGTAAGGGTATCAAAGAAACCCTTGGCCAGTGCAGGCATTCCCAGCATCAAGGGTGAAAGCTCCTGTTCGAAGTCTGACTCTGAACAAAGCTGGCGGATTATTCTTGAGGACAGGCCTCCAGTACCACAAGAACATTGGCTTGTCACAACAGCAGTTTTTCTTCATGCAGGTTTCTGTTTGTGCACAAGTACCTTCAACTGTAATATGTGAAGACCCAAATTGCAAATGAGAAAAAGAAGTGTTTAGAATGACCTTGAGTTCTTTTCTGGGAAATGCCATCCCAAAGCCATCCCAAAGCATCCCTGGGCTTTAGAAAGGCTGGGGCATTGTTAGAGGCAGAGCATGGCTCCAGAGTCCTAGAGAAGGATGCAGCATGAACTGTGCACATGTTCCTAGGCAATGAGGTGCTTGGTTCTAGGAAATGAGCACAGCTGTCCTCTCTTCTTCAAATCCGCAGCACTTTGAGCCACACGGCTGGAGATGCTTCTCGGCGGTCCTGAAACAGCTTCTCTACTGCAGCAACCACCATCCTAGGATCAATGTAAGTAGCAAACCTATCATGCCATGGATTGTCGGCTTCGGGTCCCCCGCTGCCCTTGGGAACCCATCCTCATTGAACCTCTCTCCTGGGAAAAGAGGGCAGGGAGGGTTGCTTTTCCCCTTCATTCCACTTCATGCTGAATGAGGGAATCCCTGGAATGCATATTTGGCTGGGTCAGATTTGTGTTGATGGGACAATGAAGAAGGGGAACTCCTCTCCAAGACACCTTGACAACAGTGGGATGCATTTCCTTCTGTCTCTTCCAGCTCAAAGAAGTTAAGCAGGCATTTCCCAAAATTCCTGCTGAACTCTGGAAGGCTGAAAATGAGCATGGCTTCATTAATGAAGGTAATCTCATTCAGAATGTTCAGGGGAAGGGGTGAGGGTATCGGCACATGAAAGGAAGGAAGGAATGCAAAACTCACGCTTTCTATCCAAAATGGGGTACAGTATATCTTTTCAAGCTATGTACCTAGCTGATTAAATTTCAACATCTCTGTCTCATTCAGTTCTTCTCCCTCTGTTGACAGGTGTAACCTTCCCTATCTTTTGCCAACTTCCTTATCTTTTTCTCATCTCATGCAGATGACCTAGCGGTAGAGGAGCGGTAGAGGAGCTGCATCCTTCCCCCACTATTTAAGAAGCCAAGCTGGGGGAATAAAGATCACCATGGAAAAGAGGGAGCTGGATCATCTGTCTGCTGATCCGTTCAAGATGATTGTTGGTTTTTCACTAGCCATGACCAATATGGTGGAGAGTTGAAATAATGGCAACCTTCTGCCCCTAGGATGCATCTTGGATGGACTCAGGAAGTACACTGAGGAGTTGAAACTCCCACCAGATTTAAGGAAGAATAGGAAAAAAAACACAACATGCTGCTTGCTCTGAGCGTCTGGAAAAACAGGTCAGCTGCACTGGGTTCAAAGGCTCTGTGAGCCAGCATTCTATTCCCTCAGTGGTCCACCAGATAGGCGCTCTTGGAAAGCCCGAACCCAGAATACGGGGGAAACAGTTTTCCCTGTTTCCAGTTCACTCTCTTGAGAAGGAGGGCTGAGCATGATAGTGCTTCTGTACTGAAGTTCTAAGAGATATTCTTCTAAACCAAGGTCGTGATGTCAGCATGGAAACTGAGGAAACCGCCCATAGATCATCATTTCCCATCCTTGGGAAACAAAGGACTGCCTGACCTCACCTCTCCTCTATATTTCTGGAGTTTGCTTTTTGCTTGACTGGATGGCAGTTACGTTCCCTGTAAGGGCCCTGAATGTGTATGTGTGTGTCCATACACCCTACCCATGAAACCCACGAATACAGTAAAATATCACACACACAATATAGTAAGAAATAATAACAATATCAATAACACGAAGAATAATAAGAATAATAAATTTAGTCACCATAAAACTCCAGGGTTGTGACTGACAAGGAGTCCTGGAGACACGGGCCGCCTCAGCTTTCCCGCACCAGTGAGGGGCATTGAAGTGAGAACGTTACAGTGATTTCTGTCACAGCTATTAATGAAGACAGGGCAAAATATATAGGTATACCAAAAAGCCAGAGAAGTAAATATTATCCTTTTGAATTTCTTGCATTTCACCCTTTGGCTGTTGATGAGAGTGCTGATTTTTCTGCATCTGATACTTGATGAATTCCTTTACAGATAGGACTTGAACTGTGGTCTTGGCACAGCTGTGAAGAAATTCTGGGAAAGTGCATGTCACCATCTCCGTGACTCCTTTCAGGTAGAGAAGTTGCTGGAGGAGGCCTTGGGCCTCACGCTCAGAGCTCCCCTTCGGCAGGCTCGGACACCACAGCGCTTCATTTTTTCTTTGAAGGTAAGGGCACAGAAGCCCAGGTGGAGCTTGAAGGAACCATTGGCCGATGGAAATATTCACAGAACCAAGTGCGAAATATGTCCCACTCTGAGCAAGAGCTGGAGAATTGTTCTTGAGGACAGGCATCCAGTATGAGAAGAAGATTGGCTTGTCAAAAGATCTGTTTGTCTTCATGCAGGGATCTCTTCCTGAACCAGTGTCTACAACTTTCGAGTTCCATGGACAGAATTACAGATGAGAAAAAAAGTGTTTATGGTGAGCTTGAGTTCTTTGCTGGGAAATGCCATCCCAAATCTTCCTCCATCCAATGAGGCTGGGATTTAGGGAGGCTGGGTCAATGTTTCAGGGAGAGGAGGGCTCCAGAGGCCTACAGAAGAATGCACCAGACCTGCACATGTGTACATTGGCAGTGAGATTCTTGGTTCTAGGAAAGAAGCAAAGGTGTCCTCTCTTCTTCAAACCCTCAGCAATTTGACCCACATGGCTGGAGATGCTCCTCCACAGTCTTGAAGCAGCTTATCCACTGTGAAAACCATCATCCTAGGATCAATGTATGTAGCAAACGTATAATAACATGGATTGTAGGCTTTGGGTCCTCCCCTGTTCTTGGGAACCCAACCTCATTGAACCTCTCTCTGGGACAAAAGGGCAGGGAGGGTGTCTTTTTCATTTCATTCCATTTGATGTTGGACTGGGGAATCCCTGGAATGGATTTTTGCTGGGTAAGATTTGTGTTGACGGACCAAGGGAAGAAGGGAAAGTGCTAACCAAGACACCTTGGCAACAGTGCAATGCCTTTCCTCCTGTCTCTTCCAGCTCACAGAAGTCCAGCAGGCATTTCTGGAAATCCCTGCACAACTCTGGCATGGTGGAGAACTGTATGGTTTCCTAACTGAAGGTGATTTCAATTAGAATGTTAAGGGGTAGGGGTGAAGGTGTCAGAAGATGCAAAACCCAGGGATGCAAAACCCACATTTGTATCCCAAATGGGGTGCATGTTTTCCAGCTATGTAGCCAACCAATTAAATGTCAACAACCTCTATTCACGGAAATCAAGATAGTCTATAGCACCACATATAAGATGCCCCCTCAGCATTCACTGAGGACGTGGTTCGTCAATGGGCACAGTAAGATTCACCCAAATAGAGTTCCTCACGGATAGATGAAAAGTACTTCCACTCAGTCTCAGGGAAAGGCCCTCCTTTTGTTCCATCCACAACTCCCAACTGTTGCAATTAATGGCGGTATTTATGCCGTTGCACGCTGCTGACCTTTTTGCACAATTTGCAGGGTGTGAAATGCCCTTGTCTCAAGAATGATGTTTCTTGGCAATATTGAAGATGAATGAAGATGGCGAAGGGAGAGGGATCCACGTTTGGGCTGTCCTCATGGCCAGTGCTTCAGGCTGGAGGTTCGGAAGTGAGTCGGACTGGACCGGAGAGCAGGATGCCGGAGGATGGCAGTGTTTGTCCTTTTGCCATGTTCATAGTTTCCCCAAGTTTGGCAACATTTTGGGGGCATTTTGCTGTCCACGCCAACTGAACCGCTTTTGGGTTCTTGCACTGTACCATTCCTGCTGCAGGTTGGGAAGCAGTTTTACTGCACTGGGCCGCAGCTTTGGACCTGTTATTTGGGGGTCTGGACTGCGGCTAGAGGACTGGATTCTTGCTGGATGCTAAGTGGGGGCTGAGAGGCGGGCTGTTGCGGAACGCTGCTGCTGGACCTTCTTTGCTGCTGCTGTTTCTGCTGGTGCTTTTCTTGGAGATTCTGCCACTGGATGCCTTTGCCACTGCCGGGATCCTTCTGCAATACCAATTTTGGTGCTTTGGAGCTTTGGACAATGCCTGGGTGGGAGAGGGCAACAGTAGAGTGGCAGGCTACTGTGGATCACCTTCCCCCATAGAGGCAACCTTGGCCTTCCATCTGGGTAGCCCTTCAAAAGCAGGAAGGAAGAAGTCAGGAAGAATAGGTTTCTGTGTGCTGTGTTTGAGAAGGTGGCAGCTGAGTTTCCTGTTGGCACGGAGAACTGGTGAAGCTGAAGAGTGTGTGGGTGCCCCGCTTCCCCAGCCAAGCATGGCTGATGAGGGCACGGAGAGGTTTCTGGTCCCGAATTTTGGGGGGCTGGGATGTGGGGATGGTGCTGCCATTGGGGTTTTGGAGGTGGTTGATAGTATCATGGTAGTACTTGGCATGGGGAGGTATGGGGGGACAATGTGAGCAGGCTGCCCTCGGGGAACGTGGAATTCTTGTCTGATACGAGGTCTGCCTTCCAGCTCCTCAATCCCAGTCCCGATGCCCTGTCAGCAGATCTTCAGTGGTCCTGGCCTCCGGCTGCTGCTTCTGAATGCCGGGATAGACTGCAATGAGACTATCCCTCATCCTTGATTTAATCCTTTTTTGAATTATTTATTCCTTTTTAAAATAATGACCAAAAAAGGGGAAAAAAGGGGAAAAACCCAAAGATTCTTATGGTTTTTTTTTTAAAAAATAATCTTAACAGGTGCTTCAAAAAATAAGCATTTAAGAAAGGGAATATTGCCATTGAGAAACATCTGGTAGATGATATTTATCTCTTAACACAGGACTAGTTACAAATTCATCCTCATCCTCTATCAACCGATCCAAAGTCAATTTCCTCCCTTCCATCCAATTTTCCCATAGCCCCATCTTTTCCCCCGTTGTTAATGTTGGGTTTCCCTGGTAAAGCCAACTTCGCATGGGAAAAAGCACCAACTCTTCCTATTTTTTAATCAGACATTCCTTTCCATAGCTTCCTAATTGAGATGATGCTTCCGATGATATCTGAGTTCTATTCCTTTCATGATTAAACCCTTTTTTAATATAAGAACCTAAATAGAAGTTCAAAGTAAAGTTAAAGTACAAAGTAGACAGCAAAGGAAAACTTGAATGCAGAACCAGAAAAACTAAGGAAGTGGAGAAATCACAAGAAAATAGAAGGTGACTGCTGAACTTCTCCAAGTGCTTGTTAAGCAAACTTAATCCCCTATCATTAGTTAAACGTTTGCAAACGTTATATGTATAGAAACAGACAAATTATTCATCAAAGCCCAAAATCAGAGCTTCATTTTCTTCCATTAGCAGCAAATAGGCCAAAGGCAATTTCCAAACGGAATCAACTCCAGCCACGGTGTTGATTCCTCTCCATGCTGTCCACTTTGTCATTTCCCACAGCCCAATTAATTTCCCCATCCACTCTTCCCTTGGGGGACTTTGTGCATCTTTCCACTTTTCTGCATGGAAAAGGGTGGCTGCTCTTATCATGTAGAAGAGCAAAGTCTCAACTTCTTTCTCAAATTGTTCACCCATCAGACCCCAAAGGAACTGTTCGGGTTTCACATTGTCCTGATCAGACTTAGAGGTGGCCAGGCAGATTTAATATCAAAATACTGTTTATGAAATAACCTCTTCCAAGAATTAAGTCCTTAGAAACAAGAAGGAACGGGTTTCGATCAAGACCAACTGGGCAGCAGCAAGGAATCTGGCAAGGTTGCAGGAGGAGACAGCAGCAAGGTGGCAGAGCAGGATTCTCTAACAGAGGCTGGAAGGCTGAAGGAAGCTGGAGTAGAAGGTGCTACTGGAGGTGAGACTGAAGGATGACAAACTGGAACATCACCTGTACTAAGTGGGCACCAGAACGCTGGGCGAGGCCAGATGGAGCCTTCTGGATCGATCTTGGTTCTAACGACAGGACTGTACTAGATAGGGTGACTCAGGCTGGAGTGGATAGTTGGAACTGGAGACTCAGAAAAGGCCGAGAACTCAAAGCAAGGCTAGACTAAACTGGGGGGACTGGACTAGGCTGAATACTCTGGACTAGGAACTTGGAGCAAGGCTGAGAATATGGAGAAAGGCTAGAATTGGTTGGAGCCTCTGGACTAGGCTGGACTCGGAACTTGGAGCATGGCTGAGAACGTGGAGTACAGCTGGACTCTACTTAAGGCTCTGGACAACGCTGAATACTCTGGACTAGGAATTTAGAGCAAGGCTGGAGGTCGATGGCACAACAATGTTGTACTGGAGACATTGGACTAGGCTAGAAGCTGGAAGGGTGGCAGGACTGAACTGGAGACTCAAGGAAAGTCTGAGGACTTTAAGCATGACAAGACTGCACTGGAGAGTCTGGACACAGCTGGAAAATTGAAACCTGACTGGAAGCATGCCTGGAACATGCACAAGGTGCATGAAGAGGACCAAAGCGGGATCTGAGACTGAGGTTGCTGGGTCCGGCAAGGAGAAGATCCTCGGTGGCAGCAGAAGCAGGATTCAAATCCACATCAGTGGAGAAGTGGGATGCTTTGGGATGGCATTTCCCAGAAAAGAACTCAAGGTCACTCTAAACACTTCTTTTCCTCATTTGCAATTCGGGTCTTGGCATATTACCGTTGAAGGTACTTGTGCACAAACAGATTCTTGCATGAAGAAAAATAGCTCTTGTGACAAGCCAATGTTCTTGTGATAGTGGACGCCTGTTTTCAAGAACAATCCTCCAGCTGTTGTTCAGAGTCGGACACTGAACAGAAGTTTTCACCCTTGATGCGGGGAATGCCTGCACTGGCCAAGGGTTTCTTTTATGCCCTTACCTTCAAAATGAAAATGAAGTGCTTTCTGGTAGGAGCCTGAGCGTCAGGCCCAAGGACTCCTCCACCAATTTTGTCTCTACCTGAAAGGAAAGAGAGGTGGTGACGTGCACTTTTCCGGAATGTCTTCCCAGCCATGTGAACATCCAAAAGCAAGTCCCTTGAAAGGCTGGTGACAGTAGTACCTCAGGAGCATAATCATCCCTGATCTTCTTGGAACACATCCAGAGGAAGACAAAGATGTCCAGAAGCATCAATTCCACTGGTGGGTGCGTGGCTGGTGGGACTTTGCTGTAGAGACAAAGGAAGGAAGAGACATCCACTCTCGTGTTAGTCAAAAGCTTTTGGTGTCATTATTACCAGGAAAATAGGACAAGGTGGGAAGCCGCTAGGAGTTGTGGGCAGGTCAAGCTACCCTCTTCTCTCCCCACTTCACAAGGAAAACTTTTCCCTTCATTGGGTGGCCCAGCTGAAAGTGCCCAAAAGGGCAATGGACCAACACAAGCTTCTGAGTGTTTGTCAAGGGCTGCCCTCTGTGGAGTGTGTTGCAGTAATCAAGCTGCAAGGGGACCAGGGCCTGAGAGACTCTCTGAAAGTCCTCCTGACCTAGGCAGGGCACAACTGGTGTACCAGATGAAGCTGTCCTTTCCTTTCTTGTTTCTTTTCTATTCTCCCCCTTCCAACTCTCTGAGTCCTGCACACCGATAGTCCTTACACACTACAAAAATATCCCAGAGATTGATCTGATCTCATAGACCGCCAGATGTGCAGCTAGTCCGGCTGCGAAGCTGCTCAAATCGTTGTCCTCCAGCACAGCCTGGTGGGAAATGAGTGGAGAGAAGCAGAGAACCGAAAGTCAGCCAGGCTACTCCAAGTCAGGCCTTCCTTTTGACCTGCCCTTCTGCTAAAGCTTGTCCTTCCGTCCAAAGGAGAATGACCTGCAGCTGAGGGGCCCTTTATGTGGGCCTGTTTTTGGAAACTGCCTTCTCTTTCTCTGACCGACTTTCAGTTAGGGTGAGCTTCTGCTGACCCTTCTGAAAACTAGGGTAGATTTTTCCCTCTCCCTCTTCACCTCATTTCTCTCCATTCTCCTTTGCTTGCCACCCATTTCTACATCCCTCCCTCCATCTTACTAACCAGGACAGTGAGACCGTAAAGGTTCTTATTCTGGGGAACCGGGACTCTCAGTTCCCCTGTCTGCTTCAACTGGAACAGAGCAGAGATGGAGCTCAGGCACTGGATGATGCTCTTCTCCTGCCGCAACGGAAGAGAGTCAGGCGTTCAGGCAGGGCGGCTGTGGGGCATCTTGCCGCCAGGTCCCCAATGGCCCCCCTTGCAGAAGGGAAGCAGGAAACCCTTTGGAGGCTGTCTCTGTCCTGAAGTATCATGTGCACCACACGGAGATTGGGCAAAGGAATCTGGGATTCCAACATGGGACCGAAGCCCAGCCAGGGGAACTTCTGTGTCCAAGGGGTAGCTACCTTTTGGGCTGCCTTGCTCTTCCTTTCATGGACCTCTTGCCAGAGATTTTGGCTGGTTTGCCAGTCTGCCCTCACACTGGAAGCCTCGCGTTGGGCCTTACAGGCTTCTTCGTGGTCCCTTTTTGTGAAGAGGGCGTTACTTTTACCTCGGCGGTCCTCTGTGGGGAAATTGGGGAAAGGAGAGATGGGGGCTGTGATCCCCAGGCAAATGTTTAGGTCTGCTTCAGATGAAGAAAACCTGCCATATCAGCCCAGTCTTTGCAGCGTCCTTCCCATCGAAATCTGATCCCATCCACTAAAAGCCTTTTTTGGGTCACACTAGTGGCTCAGTGTCCTGGCCACGAGAGAAGTCTCACAAGGGCCTTAGGCAGATCCCACTCTCTATCTTTCCCCTCCCCGTTGGCCAAAAGTTCAATGAGGGCCACTGAGCCATCATGAAGGTGCCCAGAAGAGTCCCATGGAAGCAGCAGAACAGCTGGGAAACCAGTGTGGGCTCGCGGGCTCCAGGAGGACAGGTTCTTGGTGGAGCAGGAAGAGTTTGGCCTCTGCCCTGTCCCTGTGGGCAACCTTGAAGGAGGAAAGAAGCAGAAGCGGCTCCTCTATCTGTTTCTATGGAGGATCCCACTCCTGAAAGAACTCCCTCCCTTTTACTCTCATGGTCCCATCCCAACACCCAACATCCACTCACCAAGCCGCTCCACTTTTCGGAGCTCTAGATCTTTAACAGAAGGTCTTGTTTTTTCCTGAGGAGGCTTGGCAGTGTCCTCCAGTTGGCCTGCCACTCCTTCTGGAGAACCTGCAGCATCAACTGCTGGACCGCTTGCTGTCCTAGCCTTTCTTTTCCTTTTTCCAAAACATGAAAAACAGTTGAGGAGTCCCCTAGGAGAGAGAGGAAGGAAGCTGAGCTTAGGAATGGACTACAGCCCATGTTCTATATTCCCTATCCCTTTGGTGGAGATCACCCCATGTGGAAAACTTGTGCTTCTGGTTGGAACGGATGAGTTGTAACCTTGGTTTGGTTTGGGGTGACCTGGTGTGGAGATCACCCAACAATTAGGTTCTTAGAATCGAGAAGGAACTGGTTTCAATCAAGACAAACTGGGCAGCAGCAGGGATACTGGTAAGGTTGCAGGAGGAGACAGCAGCAAGGTGGAAGAACAGGATTCTCTAACAGAGGCTGGAAGGCTGAGGGAAGCTGGAGCAGAAGGCGCTACTGGAAATGGGAATGGATAATGAAGAAATGGAACAGGGCTTGTACTATGTTGGCACCAGAACACTGGGCGAGGCCAGACGGAGCTAATGGAAAAATCTTGGTTCTAACAACAGGACTGTACTGGATTCAGTGACTCAGGCTTGACTGGATAGTTGAAACTGGAGACTCGGAAAAGGCTGAGAACTCAAAGCAAGGCTAGACTCAAGCTCTGGACTAGGCTGAATACTCTGGACTAGGAACTCAGAGCAAGGCTGGAGATCGATGGCACAACGATGCTGTACTGGAGACATTGGACTAGGCTAGAAGCGAGAAACGTGGCAAGGCTGAACTGGAGACTCAAGGAAAGTCTGTGGACTTGAAGTATGACGAGACTGGACTGGAGACTCTGGACACAGCTGGAAACATGAAACATGACTGGGAGCATGCCTGGAACTTGCACAAGGTGCATGAAGAGGACCAAAGCGGGATCTGAGACTGACGTTGCTGGTTCCGACAAGGAGAAGATCCTCGGTGGTAGCAGAAGCAGGATTCAAATCCATTTCAGTGGAGAAGGCTGACGCTGATTCCTCTTCAGTAACAGACGCGGTTTCTGATGAGGGTATGGACTCTTCTGCGGAAGCTGCAGGCTTGTAGGATCAGTTGTCTTTGGCAGCTTGCTCCTCGTGCACCTGCCTTTTATGCCAATCCTTTGCGCACCTGTTCCCTTCTGCATCCAAGTGAGCTGGCTTCTCCTTTGCATGTTTTTCTGCCCATCAGTAGCGCACGCTGGTTGGAGGATTCAATTCCCCCTCTCGAAGGTTTGTCGATCAGTGCCTGTGATTCTTCCTCCGCTGCTGACTCATCTTTGGGTTTCACTTTCCCGGTTTCAGCCCAGTAAGTTTCTCTTTCATCCTCTGACTCAGAAAGCCTTTTTTTTTTTCTGAGTCAGAGGCTGGCTGGATTCTCACACATGTCTATCTCCACTTCAATAATCTTTTGAATCATAATTCATATTTGCTCCCAGAATTTCTTAACCTTTCCACAAATCCACCAAAGATGGTCAAATATTCCTTCACATTTGGAGCATTTCCAACAAACATTTGATATTCCTTTAAACATTGTTGATAATTGGTCAGGTGTTCAATACCCGTGATCCATCATTTTATAAAAGTCTCTTTCAAGGTATAGTTCAAGGTCCATCTCCAACCCTTCTTCCGTCTATTTTCCGATTGTTCATGGCTGATATTGCATCCAAAGTTCTTAGCCCATTTAATCATGCAATCTCTGACATATTCATCTTCCAAATCCATTTGCAGTAATATTTTATACATCTTAGTAACAACACTTTCAAATATTAGTACAAAACTCATTTCCAACTGAGCTCTTCATTCATGAAATTATGAATCTTTTTACCCAAATTAAACCATTCTGACAATGGTGGTGATGTGAACCAATGACAAGTATGACCTTCCAATTCCAATTGTTTCCTCGTTTTCAGGTTAGGTTCATCTTCACCTTCCTCAAAATTCAACAAATCTTTACATCTCAACCAGATTGGCTTCCCCACCAACTCTCTTCTGCAGAAAGCTTCTTGTGGTGACAACCACAAAGGTATATTAGGAGACAATCTTAATTTCTATTGATTCCAACTCCTCAGTATGATATGCCTCACAAAACAATTGTCAAAATCTTTGTTTTCTTTATCATACCACAAGTAGGCGTGCCACCCAAATCTCAGATCATGTCCTTCCAACTCTAATAGCGACCTATTCTTCAAAGTCACCCAGTCCTTCATCCAAAGCAAACAACAAGCATCAAAGTACAACTTCAAATCAGGGAAACAATTTATATTTAATTCTTGGTGTTCTCCCTTGCCAAATCAAGGTAGAAATGTCCTTCTGCCATTGTTGGAATGGGACATCAGTTGTCAAAACTGGTATAGTCTGGAACAGGAACAACATCCACGGTAAAACATCCATGTTAATCACAGATATCCGACCGGTAAGTGACAAGTGTAATTCTTCCAGTCTTGACATGTGTTTTTGAACATCTTTCCCGATTTTGACAGAAATACTATGAAGCAACCTACAATTCACATTTGATCATGTCCCCTCCAAATATCTAACCTTTTTTTCAGTCTTAAATCCTGTCTTACTCATCAACAAAACATTTTTGGTTTATTTATTGATTGTAAGACCAGCTAATGACCCAAATTCCTTCCATTTCCTCATCAGATGTTCAACAACATTCAAGGGATCCTGTAATATCAAATCAAAATCCTCAGCAAGAAAGGGCTGAAGGAGAAAGGGCTTATAGTTAAAGGGCTGAAATCAATTATCTTTTAAAAAACATCTTTTTTACCTTTAAGCTCTTTTGATCTAGTTAAATACCTCTATTTTACACTTCCAAGACTAAGATAAAGAGCAAAGATAGCAAAGGGCATTCTTGTCTAGTTCCTTTCTGTATATGACAAGTCCCTCCAAAGGACTGATGTTTGGCTACCGGAGCTGAGACTGAGGAGCTGGTAGGTGAGACCCGAATCAATAAATGGTCCAGACTTCCCCTGGAACGGCCCGTTCCCCATCTCCCACTCTATCACCCCATGCCTGTCACCACCATAGTGATTTGGCCTGCCCCCATCTCCGCAATGGCAACCCCATCTCCATATCCAAGCCCCTCAGTTCCCAAGACCGGGGAGCCCCTACTTTCCTCACCAGCCATGCCCAGGAGCGGAAGGACCTCCGTGAGGCGCTTGAGCTTTACCAGCTCCCAGTGCCATCAAGGTACCTCCAACCCAGGCCTCCCACCAACACTGTCTCAATGGGCCCGAGCAGTCCAACAGTCCTGCTTCCATTCAGGTGAGAGCCATTCCAGACACCACCCTCCAGCCAAGCACAGCATCGCCCATCCATTCGCAAGTTAGTAGCTCTGGACCTCGCCCTCTCTCTGCCATCTGAACAGTGTTCCTCAATCTGAAATTGTGTTCTGAAAGACTCCATGCCACTTTTCTATGTTGACAATTTTTTGAAAATCTCTTTCTTTGGTTTTCTGATCTCTAATCATAAATAAAGTTACATTGTAAGTCTTTATTTTATAAAAATTCTTCATTGGATCGATCCAGGGAATCTCCTGTCTCCAAAAACTTTGTAGAGATATTAGACATGCACACACACAAACATAAACATAGAGGCACAAACAGAAACACACAAAGACACACAAAGCTTTAATAACAGGGGATCGGCAGATTTCATTGGTCTTGAGCAATTTTGATCTCCTATTGGAACATTACAATTTTGTGCAAGATCTGGTAAGATTTTAGCACCTCTGCAGGAGATCAGAGATTTTAGAGTCCTTTCTAGGTGACGGAACCTTATGGGGTCTATCAGATGACCAGCATCTCCGACATGATTTCCCCCATAGTCATCGTTATAGAAAAATCATGTGTTGTCATGGCTTCACTTTCCATTCTTTCTGGCCAGAAAAGAGGTGGTCTCATTCTAGATGCAGCATGTTCTCCTAGGCAGCCTGGCAGGAAGACGGGCAAGGGGAACTGAGTGGAAAGTGGTCTGGCCGCTTTCGAACAGGGCTGATGAAAGAGCCATTGAAATGAAGGCTGATAAGAGGGAGAATGAACAGGCTTCCCACTTTGCTCACCAGGATGGACAAGAGCATTCCTCTGACTCTCTTTCTAGGATTTCTGAAAAGTTTTCATAAAGTACAAATTCTGCTCCCTTTTCAGTCTCCCTTTTCTTTTGGAGGCCTAACAGCAGCTCCACCAAATTCAATCCTGTGTGCACTTAGATATGTGGGTTTTTCACATGCCAGCTTCTCATTAAGACCATCATATCATCAGAAGAGATCTAAGCAGCTGGTTCTCTCTTGGCCTTCTGCCACACTCACACCCGCCCGTTCCTCTTTTGATCCTACAGACAGGACTTGCTTCCATTCAGAGGTTGATATCAACCAAACCCATCCAGCGTTTAGGAGGGAGGGGTCATTAAGAATTGCACAGCATATCAATTCACGGGCTTTTGCACTTTCCTTGGGAAGAGCTTCCTTCTATGTTTAAATGTTGGGAGGATTGTTTGATATGATCTGGGTCTCATTTATAGAGTGTAGTACCTTTCTGAAACATGGCGTTTTCATAATACTGAACCTTCAGTTCAAGGGTTTGGCCTAATAGGCTAATGAAGGCCACAGGAGCTATTCCTGTTCCAGGAGTAGAAAACAATGTGACACATTAGCAAATTGGAGAAAGAGAACAAAGTGGAGAGCAATATTAGGGAAAGTCCATAGATTTCAGTTATTGGTCTTAGTATTCTCATTATTAGAAGGTACTCAGAGGTGGGGTTTACACAACACGTTTCCCAGAGTTATCAAGCTTGCTGGACTCATCTGAACAAGAGCGCCTTGCTTATTGGCAACATTCATATGACAGTCATAAATCATGATTCATAAACTAAAATGGCTGGCTTCACAACTTCCTTAAAAGCTCAGGTGCCCTTAGTGGTGTGGAGCTGAAGACTAATGCCTGAATTTTGGAGAGAAAAAAAAATCATTTCCTTTGCAAAGATGGTCCTTTCGGCTATTCGAAAAAACAAATCCCAACGTAATTCAGGCAAAGCAAAGGCCTTTATTAAAGGGGTCAGTGTTTTTATAGGGTACAGGAACATGTGATACATACATTCGATATATGGAATACGCCGGAAAGCAACTAATCAAAGCATAAAAGACCCTGATTAGATGTGAGAAGTAACAACTGAAGAGGGCTAGGAGATGCCAAAGATGCCGCTGGCAAAAGACGGGGAGCAAAGACCATCGAAGTTGAGGTAGAGCCCCAATTACAGCCTACTCGTGGCAGGAAGGGTGACGAAACAGGGCTGTTTCTCTGCTCTTTTTGCATCTGCAGATAGCCACCCAGTGGCCCTGGTTTGGGTGACCTGGACTCTCCTTGGTTGGAGGACTAAGGGGGTTTACCTTCAGGGCCATTGTGAGGAATATGCTGAGTACCCGGGGTGTAAAGTTGCCTGCATCCGCTCTGAGCTGAATTCCAGGCTTGGGACAAGGCCAGTGGGGGTTATGGGGCCTGAGTCTGCATGGTTATCTGGGAGGAGTTTGTGCCTGTTGAACCTGAGGAAGTGGACAGGGCTCTTGTAGCTGTTAGTTGGGCTGCTTCTCTGTTAGCTCCGTGCCCCTCCCGGGTGGTCAAGGCTGCCTGGGAGACGAGACCAGATTGGGTCTGGCCAGTGGTTAATTCCTCTTTGAGGGAGGGGGTGTTCCCGCTGGCTGTTGAGGAGGCAGTGGTGTGCCCCCTCCTGACGAGGCATCGCTCGACCCAACTGATCTGGACAGTTTTTCTCCACTTTCAAACCTGATACCCTGCCTTATTTCTCCCCCTGAGCTGCATGAGTGATGCCATGTATGTCCTGTCTCACTGCTTGGAGACTGTAGGCATCTGGATGAGGCAGAATGGGCTCCGGCTCAACCCAAGCAAGACTGAGTGGCTTTGGGTGTTTGGTCTCCTGGTACCGAGGGTTTTCCATCTTTGGTCCCGGATGGGGTGGCACTGCCCCAGCCAGACCCAGTGCACAATTTGCAGGTCCTTGTGGACTCATGGCTCCTGCTGGAAGAGAAGCGGTAGCCATGGATAAGAGGTCTTTGCGCACCTTTGGGTTGAGCACCAGTTGCACCCATTCCTGGACTGGGAGGCACTACTCACTGACATTCATGCCCTCGTGACCTCCCATTTGGACTACTACAATGCACTCTACATGAGGCTACCCTTGGAGAGCATTCAGAAGCTTCAGCTGGTGAAGAACGCAACTGCCCAGGTTGTAAATGATCTCGGCTTCTTGGCACATGTAACACCACTGGTTTGGGGTGTGCATTGGCTGCCAGTGTGTTTCTGGGTGCAATTCAAGGTGCTGGTTGTCACCTTGAAAGCCCTTCCTGGTTTGGTAGTGGGTCCCCTTAGGGACCATCTTTTCCCCATTGTTCCTCCTCTCCAATCCGATCCAGCAGGATGAGCATACACCAGGTCCAATCAGCCATGGATTGACGGCTGATGGGGACCAGGAAATGGGCTTCTCCTGCCGTGGTGCCTCCCCTGTGGAACATCCTTCCTCCTGAGATTAGGATGGCCCCAACCCTCTTGGCTTTTTTGTAGGTCTTAAAGATGTGCCTTTGTGCCCGGTCCTGGTGGCCCAAATGTGCAAAGGGCCCCGTTTCATGGTTGTGCTAACACCATGGATTATTAAGTTCTCTCGGCTGTATTTATATTTATATTTTATTTTTTTGTATCATTTTCATTGTGTGTTTTTATTATTAAAGCCACCCGGAGTCACTGGTCTGAGATGGGCGGCTATATAAATTGAAGAAATAAATTTAAAAATATTGAAACGAACGAACAAACTGGGGAAAACACGAATTGCAGATAACGTTCCAGAAGTGGCAGATTGATGGGTGACGTCACTCCCTTTCCCAGCCAGGTTTGCATCCACCTTAAAACGGGCCAACAAGGAACCTCCCCCCTCTTCCAAAGGCAACACATCCCCAAACATCCAAACACAACTAGAGAACGCCACTGGGCTCCAGCCTCACACAACCTCAAGGCTTTAGTGCAAAAGAAAGCACACTAAAAGTTATGTCAGATCTTGACCAGGCCTGGTCAAGAGTATGGCACAGCCAAGGACCGGCTAGCTGCAGTCTGAGAGGCCAGCAGAAATGGCAGTGCCCAACCCGCCGGGGAACTGGATAAAGACGAAAAACACCCTAAGGCAGACGTGCTCCAAACTGGGTCATCCTTCCTAGGGGGAAACGAAATAACTCAAGCCAACAAACATACCTAATACTCCTCCCTCCTCCTCCTATTTTCCCCACAACAGAAATCCTGTCAGGTTTGTTGGGGTGAGAGATTGATTGGCCCAAGGTCACCCAGCTGGCTTTTGAACCTATGGCGGGACTAGAACTCACCATCTCCTGGTTTCTAGCCCAGCACCTTAACCACTAGACCAAACTGGCTCTCTGAATTTACAGCCCAGAAATTAAGAACAAACTGTCTTGGAGATCCTATTTAGAGATGCAAGGTCTAGCTGTTTGGCATGCCGAAAGGTTGACCAAGCTGGTCCAGGAGAGCAATTTCTTCCCAAAAGGAAAAGTCTGATCCTTGGGCTCCCTCAACAGCTGGATGCCAATACCCCAGGAACTTGGCTGAAAGTGGGTCATGTGATTTGGGGTTCAGCATCATTCATCCGTAGAGAATTTTGTTTTGGCAGAATCGGTTCTCTGAATGCAGGATCACTTCTTTTCTACCCTTGGGCTGGATTGCTGCATTCGAAAAAATATCTGAGGTGAAAAAATCAGGGAAAGAGTGCTTTCCTCACTTTCTCTTTCTTAAGTGTCAACAACATCTAACAATGTTTTGGGATGCTGACGATGATGGCTGCACCTAAGCAGAAATAAAGGAGGGAGCTGAACATAGAAACAGAGATGTTGGGACACACACAGAGACACACAAACACACACAAACTAGCATTGCAATGCAAAGGGAATCAGCCTGAAAGGACCAATAGCTGCATCAAGGGGTCTTGCTCAGTCAGCTAGCTTCAAGGAGCTTCCATATGAAAAGCCCATGGACATCCAAAGAGCTATGCCTTCTGTGCAAGGCAGGTGGGAAAGATGCAACTTTAGTGATTTTTTGGGTAGCTTCCTAGAGACCTTGGCCTGGCCTTGTTGTATGTAGGAGAGGCTGAGCACGTAACTTTTGGATATGATGCCAAAGGAGGCCTGTAATCTCCTTTGTTGCTCTCGTGGCTTTATGTCATCATCCAGCCAGGCTGAACTGTCAGTTACTGACTGTTGACAGACTGAAAATGTCTTCCAGGATGTACGTTGGACTTCAGAAGGGCTCCTGGACTCTCGGGACCTCTCCCAATTTGTAGGCAAATTCTGAATGGGTGGGATATTCCAGGGGTGAAAACAGAAATTTGTTCTCCTCTTAGGAATGGGAAACGGGGGCCAAATGTGCTCCAGATCACTTCTGTCCTTCATTCCCTATTGGTGTTCAAAGCCTGGCTTGACCCTTTTCCATCTGATTCAGATCACATAGCATCCTGAACCCCTGACTTAGGGAAAGATTCTTACATTGGTTAAATTCATCTGGCCATGGAATACACCAGGTCACCCAACATCAAACCAAGGTTTAAACTTATCGCTTCAACTCGGAAGGACGGGTTTCCCACATAGGGTGATCTCCACCACAGGGACAGGAGTAATGGAAAACGCACTTCAGTCTAGTCCTTTCCTCAACTTCCTTCCTCTCTGTTCTAGGGGATTCCTCAACTGGTTTTTGTGTTTCGGGAAAAGAAAAAGAAAGGCTAGGACAGCAAGCGGACCAGCAGCTGATGCTGCAGGTTCTCCAGAAGGAGCAGCAGGCCAACCGGAGGACACTGCCGAGCCTCCTCAGAAACAAACATTTATTATTGATCTAGAGCTGCGAAAAGAGGAGCGGCTTGGTGAGTGGACGCTGGGCGTTGGGGTGGGAACTTGAGAGGGAAAGGAGAGGGTTCAAGATGGTGCAGTGGCCCTCCTTGACATCCTCGCAAATGGGGAGGGGGAATATAGAGAGTGGGAAGGCCTCCTTGAGTCTTCTCTCCTGGCCAGGAGGCTGAGCCAGCTCTGTGAACCAGAAAAGGTTTTGAGTGAATGGAATCGGGTCTCGATGGGAAGGAGGCTGCCAAGACAGGGCTGGTTTGGCGGGTTTTCTTCATCTGAAGCAGACCTAAAAATTTGTCTGAGGATCACAGCCCCGGCCTCTCCTTTGCCCAATTTCCCCACAGAGGACCGCCGAGGGAAAAGGAAGGCCCTCTTCACAAAAAGGGACCACAAAGAAACCTGTAAGGCCCAACGCAAGGCTGCCAGTGTGAGGGCAGACCGGTGGACCAGCCAAAATCTCTGGCAAGAGGTCCGTGAAAGGAAGAGCAATGCAGCCCAAAACGTAGGTGCCCCTTGGACACAGAAGGTCCCCTGGCTGGGCTTTGCTCCCATGTTGGAATCCCAGATTCTTTTGCCCAATCTCTGTGTGGTGCACATGATTCTTCAGGACAGAGAGAGCTGTTAGCAGGTTATTAGGAAAGCCTTTGGCCCTGGAGAGATTAGAAAAGTCACACACAAGGCATTTCTATAAAAATAATTTTATTTACAGAAAACAAACATATTTAAAGGCTGTTTGCTGAGAGGAGAGATCTCTGCAAGCCTACTCAGCCTACTCCATATTCTCTGCAAGCCTACTCAGAAGGGAAACTGAAACTAAAACAAGTTCAGGCAAGTTGTTCCTCCCTTAGGCAATGCAACCATTAACACGTGAAAAGGGGACAAAATAATTCAATCTCTTCACCGGGCCAAAACGATTAGTTACCATAGTAATCTTAATCTGTAGTAGAAAAACATGTTAGCAGTGTGTGTGTATAACAATAATAATAATATTAGTATTAAATTAATTTCTCAGATTATAAACTTTACAGACATTTATTTGATAAAGGTTGCTCCTCACTTGCAGATTGATGCTAGATATCGTTAAATCAAGCAAGTTGTATTCACTAACATTTAAATCCAAGTTAAGTGTCAATAATATTTCAGGCTTAACTGCAGAATATAAGAACAGGCCACACTGGCCAACACCCAGCTGGCTTTTGAACCTAAGGCGGGACTAGAACTCACCATCTCCTGGTTTCTAGCCCAGCACCTTAACCACTAGACCAAACTGGCTCTCTGAATTTACAGCCCAGAAATTAAGAACAAACTGTCTTGGAGATCCTATTTAGAGATGCAAGGTCTAGCTGTTTGGCATGCCGAAAGGTTGACCAAGCTGGTCCAGGAGAGCAATTTCTTCCCAAAAGGAAAAGTCTGATCCTTGGGCTCCCTCAACAGCTGGATGCCAATACCCCAGGAACTTGGCTGAAAGTGGGTCATGTGATTTGGGGTTCAGCATCATTCATCCGTAGAGAATTTTGTTTTGGCAGAATCGGTTCTCTGAATGCAGGATCACTTCTTTTCTACCCTTGGGCTGGATTGCTTCATTCGAAAAAATATCTGAGGTGAAAAAATCAGGGAAAGAGTGCTTTCCTCACTTTCTATTTCTTAAGTGTCAACAACATCTAACAATGTTTTGGGATGCCAATGATGATGGCTGCACCTAAGCAGAAATAAAGGAGGGAGCTGACCATAGAAACAGAGATGTTGGGACACACACAGAGACACACAAACACACACAAACTAGCATTGCAATGCAAAGGGAATCAGCCTGAAAGGACCAATAGCTGAATCAAGGGGTCTTGCTCAGTCAGCTAGCTTCAAGGAGTTTCCATATGAAAAGCCCATGGACATCCAAAGAGCTATGCCTTCTGTGCAAGGCAGGTGGGAAAGATGCAACTTTAGTGATTTTTTGGGTAGCTTCCTACAGACCTTGGCTTGGCCTTGTTGTATGTAGGAGAGGCTGAGCAGGTAACTTTTGGATATGATGCCAAAGGAGGCCTGTAATCTCCTTTGTTGCTCTTGTGGCTTTATGACATCATCCAGCCAGGCTGAACTGTCAGTTACTGACTGTTGACAGACTGAAAATGTCTTCCAGGATGTACGTTGGACTTCAGAAGGGCTCCTGGACTCTCGGGACCTCTCCCAATTTGTAGGCAAATTCTGAATGGGTGGGATATTCTAGGGGTGAAAACAGAAATTTGTTCTCCTCTTAGGAATGGGAAACGGGGGCCAAATGTGCTCCAGATCACTTCTGTCCTTCATTCCCTATTGGTGTTCAAAGCCTGGCTTGACCCTTTTCCAGCTGATTCAGATCACATAGCATCCTGAACCGCAGATTTAGGGAAAGATTCTTACATTGGTTAAATTCATCTGGCCATGGAACAAACCATGTCACTACAAACCAAACAAGGTTACCACTCATCCATTCCAACCAGAAGCACGGGTTTTCCACATTGGGTGATCTCCACCAAAGGGATAGGGAATATGGAACATGGGCTTTAGTCCATTCCTAATCTTAGCTTCCTTCCTCTCTCTTCTAGGGAATTCCTCAACTGGTTTTCATGTTTTGGAAAAAGGAAAAGAAAGGCTAGGACAGCAAGCGGTCCAGCAGTTGATGCTGCAGGTTCTCCAGAAGGAGTGGCAGGCCAACTGGAGGACACTGCCAAGCCTCCTCAGGAAAAAAACAAGACCTTCTGTTAAAGATCTAGAGCTCCAAAAAGAGGAGCGTCTTGGTGAGTGGATGCTGGGTGTTGGGATGGCACCTTGAGAGGGAAGGGGAGGCAGTTCTTTCAGGAGTGGACTCCTCCATAGAAGCAGATAGAGGAGCCGCTTCTGCTTCTTTCCTCCATCAAGGTTGCCCACAGGGACAGGGCATAGGCCAAACTCTTCCTGCTCCACCAAGAACCTGTCCTCCTGGAACCCGCGAGCCCAGACTGGCTTCCCCCCTGTTCTGCTGCTTCCATGGGACTCTTCTGGGCACCTTCAGGATGGCTCAGTGGCCCTCATTGACCTTTTGGCCAACGGGGAGGGGAAAGATAGAGAGTGGGATCTGCCTAAGGCCTTTGTGAGACTTCTCTCGTGGCCAGGACACTGAGCCAGTGGTGTGACCCAAAAAAGGCTTTTAGTGGATGGGATCAGGTTTTGATGGGAAGGACGCTGCCAAGACTGGGCTGATATGGCAGGTTTCCTTCATCTGAAGCAGACCTAAAAATTTGCCTGGGGATCACAGCCCCCATCTCTCCTTTCTCCAACTTCCCCACAGAGGACCGCCGAGGTAAAAGGAAGGCCCTCTTCACAAAAAGGGACCACGAAGAAGCCTGTGAAGCCCAACACAAGGCTGCCAGTGTGAGGGGCGACTGACAGACCAGCCAAAATCTCTGGCAAGAGGTCTTTGAGAGGAAGAGCATGGCAGCCCAAAACATAGGTGCCCCTTGGAAACAGAAGTTCCGCTGGCTGGGCTTTGCTTCTGTGCTGGAATCCCAGATTTCTTTGCCCAATCTCCATGTGGTACACATGATTCTTCAGGACAGAGAGAGCCTCCAAAGCATTTCCTGTTTCCCTTCTGCAAGGGGGGCCATTGGGGACCTGGCGGCAAGACGCCCCACAGCCGCCCTGCCTGACCACCTGACTGCCTGACTCTCTTCCATTGCAGCAGGAGAAGAACATCATCCAGTGTTGAGCTCCATCACTGCTCTCTTCCAGATGAAGCAGAGCAGGGAACTGAGGTCCCAGTTCCCCGGAATAAGATTCTTTATAGCCTTGCAGTCCTGGTAAGTGGGAGGCAGGCAAGGAGGGAGCTGAAACCTGCTCGAAAGCAAAGGAGGATGGAGCAAAATGAGGGGAAGAGGGAGAGGAAATAACCTACCCCTGGTTTTCAGAAGGGTCAGCAGTAGCTCACCCTAACTGAAAGTTTGTCAGGGAAAGAGAAGGCAGCTTCCAAAAACAGGCCCACACAAAGGGCCCCTCACCTGCGGGTCATTCTCCTTTGGACTGTAGGACAAGCTGTAGCAGAAGAACACGTTAAAAGGGGCTGGACAAAGAGGAAGACGTGGGCTGGAGCAGCCTGGTTGACTTTGGGTTCTCTGCTTCTCTACAGTCTTGTTTCCCACCACGCTCTGCTGGAGGACAACGATTTGAGCAGCTTCACAGCCAGACTAGCTGCACTTCTGGCAGTCTCTGAGATCAGGTCAATCTCTGGTTTGTTTTGTAGCATGTAAGGACAATCTGTTTGCAGGAAGGGAAGAAAAGAAACAAGAAAGGAAAGGACAGCTTCATCTGGTACACCAGTTGTGCTCCCAACCTAGGTCAGGAGGCCTTTCAGAGAGTCTCTCATGCCCTGGTCCCTTTGCAGCTTGATTACTACAACACACTCCACAGAGGGCTGCCCTTGACAACCACCCAGAAGGTTGAGTTGATCCATTGCCCTTTTGGGCACTTTCAGCTGGGACACCCAAGGGTAGCTTGCCTGCCCGCACCTCCTAGCGGTTGCCCACCTCCGATTTTCTTGGGGACAATGACACCGAAGGCTTTTGAGTAAGATGGGCACTGATGTCTCTTCCTTCTTTTGTCTCTACAGCAAGGTCCCACCAGCCATGGACCCATCAGTGGAATCAATGCTCCTGGACATCTTTGTCTTCCTCTGGATGGGCTCCAAGAAGATAAGAGATGAGGATGCTCCTGACGTACTACTGTCACCAACCTTTCAAGGGACTTGCTTTTGGGTGTTGACATGGCTGGGAAGGCATTCTGGAAAAGTGCACCTCTTCCCTGGTCTTTCCTTCCAGGTGGAGAAGAAATTGGTGGAAGAGGCCTGGGGCCGGATGCTCAGAGCTCTCCATCGGCAGGCTCCCTGAGTCACTGAATCCAGTAGAGACCTGTTGTTAGAACCAAGATTTTTCCAGAAGGCTCCGTCTGGCCTCGCCCAGTGTTCTGGTGCCAACTTAGTACAAGCCCTGTTCCATTTCTTCATTATCAATTCCCATTTCCAGTAGCGCCTTCTGCTCCAGCTTCCCTTAGCCTTCCAGCCTCTGTTAGAGAATCCTGTTCTTCCACCTTGCTGCTGTCTCCACCTGAGACAAATGTGAAGGAATATTTGACCACCTTTGGTGGACTTGTGGAAAGGTTAAGAAAATCTTGGAGCAAATATGAATTATGATTCAAAAGATTATTGAAGTGGAGATAGAAATGTGTGAGAATCCAGCCAGCCTCTGACTCAGAAAAAAAAAAAGTCTTTCTGAGTCAGAGGAGGAAAGAGAAACTTACTGGGCTGAAACCGGGAAAGTGAAACCCAAAGATGAGTCAGCAGTGGAGGAAGAATCACAGGCAGTGATCGGCCAACCATCGAGAGGAGGAATTGAATCCTCCATCCAGCGTGCGCTACCGATGGGCAGAAAAACATGCAGAGGAGAAGCCAGCTCACTTGGATGCAGAAGGGAACAGGCGCGCAAAGGATTGGCATAAAAGGCAGGTGCACGAGGAGCAAGCTGCCAAAGACAACTGATCCTACAAGCCTGAAGTTTCCGCAGAAGAGTCCATACCCTCATCGGAAACAGTGTCTGTTACTGAAGAGGAATCAGCGTCAGCCTTCTCCACTGAAATGTATTTGAATCCTGCTTCTGCTGCCACCGAGGATCTTCTCCTTGTCGGAACCAGCAACATCAGTCTCAGATCCGACTTTGGTCCTCTTCATGCACATTTGGCAAGTTCCAGGCATGCTTCCAGTCATGTTTCATGTTTCCAGCTGTGTCCAGAGTCTCCAGTCCCATCTCGTCATACTTCAAGTCCACAGACTTTCCTTGAGTCTCCAGTTCAGCCTTGCCACGTTTCTCGCTTCTAGCCTAGTCCAATGTCTCCAGTACAGCATCGTTGTGCCATCGATCTCCAGCCTTGCTCTGAGTTCCTAGTCCAGAGTATTCAGCCTAGTCCAGAGCTTGAGTCTAGCCTTGCTTTGAGTTCTCAGCCTTTTCCGAGTCTCCAGTTTCAACTATCCAGTCAAGCCTGAGTCACTGAATCCAGTAGAGTCCTGTTGTTAGAACCAAGATTTTTCCAGAAGGCTCCGTCTGGCCTCGCCCAGTGTTCTGGTGCCAACTTAGTACAAGCCCTGTCCCATTTCTTCATTATCAATTCCCATTTCCAGTAGCGCCTTCTGCTCCAGCTTCCCTCAGCCTTCCAGCCTCTGTTAGAGAATCCTGTTCTTCCACCTTGCTGCTGTCTTCTCCTGCAACCTTACCAGTTTCCTTGCTGCTGCCCAGTTTGTCTTGATCGAAACCAGTTCCTTCTCTATTCTAAGGACTTAAATGTTGGGTGATCTCCACACCAGGTCACCTCAAACCAAGCCAAGGTTACAACTCATCTGTTCCAACCAGAAGCACAAGTTTTCCACATTGGGTGATCTCCACCAAAGGGATAGGGAATATGGAAAATGGGCTTTAGTCCATTCCTAAGCGCAGCTTCCTTCCTCTCTCTCCTAGGGCATTCCTCAACTGGTTTTCATGTTTTGGAAAAAGGAAAAGAAAGGCTAGGACAGCAAGCGGTCCAGCAGTTGATGCTGCAGGTTCTCCAGAAGGAGTGGCAGGCCAACTGGAGGACACTGCCAAGCCTCCTCAGGAAAAAAACAAGACCTTCTGTTAAAGATCTAGAGCTCCGAAAAGAGGAGCGGCTTGGTGAGTGGATGCTGGGTGTTGGGATGGGACCATGAGAGGAAAAGGGAGGGTGTTCTTTCAGGAGTGGACTCCTCCATAGAAGCAGATAGAGGAGCCGCTTCTGCTTCTTTCCTCCTTCAAGGTTGCCCACAGGGACAGGGCAGAGGCCAAACTCTTCCTGCTCCATGGATAACCTGTCCTCCTGGAGCCCGCGAGCCCACGCTGCTTTCCCACCTGTTCTGCTGCTTCCATGGGACTCTTCTGGGCACCTTCAGGATGGCTCAGTGGCCCTCATTGACCTTTTGGCCAACGGGGAGGGGAAAGATAGAGAGTGGGATCTGCCTAAGGCCTTTGTGAGACTTCTCTTGTGGCCAGGACACTGAGCCACTGGTGTGACCCAATAACAGCTTTTATTGGATGGGATCAGATTTCGATGGGAAGGATGCTGCAAAGTCTGGGCTGATATGGCAAGTATTCTTCATCTGAAGCAGACCTAAAAATTTGTCTGGGGATCACAGCCCCCATCTCTCCTTTCCCCAACATCCCCACAGCGGACCGCCAAGGTAAAAGGAAGGCCCTCTTCACAAAAAGGGACCACGAAGAAGCCTGTAAGGCCCAACGCGAGGCTGCCAGTGTGAGGGCAGCCTGGCGGACCAGCCAAAATCTCTGGCAAGAGGTCCATGAAAGGAAGAGCAAGGCAGCCCAAAACGGAGGTACACCTTGGACACAAAAGTTCCCCTGGCTGGGCTTCGGTCCCATGTTGGAAGCCCAGGTTCCTTTGCCCAATCTCCATGTGGTGCACATGATTCTTGGAAGGCTGAAGGAAGGGTTTCCTGCTTCCCTTCTGAAAGGGGGGCCATTGGGGACCTGGCGGCAAGACGCCCCAGAGCCACCCTGCCTGACCGCCTGACTCTCTTCCCTTGCAGCAGGAAAAGAGCATCATCCAGTGCCTGAGCTGTTGGCAGAATGCTGGGAAAGCCTTTAGCCCAGGAGAGATCAGAAAGGTCACACACCAGGCATTTATATAAAAATAATTTATTTACAAAAAGCAAAACAAAAGCAAAACATATTTAAAGGATTTAGCTCTCATTGAGAGCAAGCCTGGCTTGCTACATATCGGCAGAGAGAAAAAAAGAGAAAGTAAGAAACAAGGATCCTCCCCCCAGGTGATTTGCATCAAGCAGGTGAAAGGAGTCAATCAAATACAACCTCTTCACCTGGCCAAAATGATTAGGTACAATAGCAGTCTTAATTGTTAGTAGGAAAACCTCAACACTCCCCTTTTTACACTATAGATTAAGATGCAAACCAATGTTCTCTGACAACTTTATATGTCTTTCCATTCACATTACTTTACCATTATCTCCCCTTTGGTTTAACAGAAAGCTACCATTCTTCTTCCTGTGTTTTTCCAAACCTAGGTTGTTAGAATTCCAAGGCTTTTTAATGTGAAATGGCTTTTCATGCAGGCTTCAAAATCAAGCCTTTGTTTTTCTGTTGATGTGAACAGCAGCAAATCATCAACATAAATGCACAGATACATACAGCCTTGTTTGTACTTCATATATACACAGGGATCTGCTTTTCCTTTTTCAAAACCAAAATTCTGCAGTTTTTCATCTACTTTTTGGTTCCAGGATCTAGCAGCTTGTGTTAACCCATAGATTGACTTCTGCAGTTCACAGACTAGATTCTCCCCTTTTTCATAGCCAGGGGGTTGCTGCATGTATAATCTGTGGTCTAAATCACCATAGAGAAATGCAGTCTGAATGGCATAGTGGTTAACTGACATTTCTTTTAGTGCAGCAACTTTTAACAGTAATCTAATTGATTCACCTTTAGTAACTGGTGCAAAAGTCTTGTCAAAGTCTAAATCTTTCCTTTGAGTGAACCCTTTTGCAACCAACCTTGCTTTATATTTTTGGATTTTGCCATCAGCATCCCTTTTCAGTTTGAAAACCCACCTACAACCCAGACAGCATTCATTGGGAGGTAGATTTACCAGTTTCCATGTTTTATTTTCTTTCAAGGATGCTAATTCCTGTTGCATGGCAGAATGCCAATTTTGTGCAATCTCAGGTGGTAAAGCATTCACTTGTTCTAAAGACTCAGGTTCTGTGAATATGTGAAAAGCCTTTACTGTTTCAGCCTGAAAACATGATGGAGGAATGCCTTTATTACTCCTCTGAGATCTGCGAGGTAATACAGGGCTTAAATTTTGACTCCTATCACTTTCCTGAGAAGCATCTGTCTCATCAGACAGATCTTCAGTTTGCTTTTCTGGTTTAATGTCCTCATCAGGCAAAAGATCACCATCAGCAAGTCCTTGCTGTTCTCTTGTGGTGGTCAGTTCAACTGGAGAGCTCGAATTTAATCTCCCCCAGTTTTGTTCAGCAAAAGAAGCGCTTTTGCTAATTATTAATTTCTCTCCCATTATGAACCTGTAGCTCCTCTGGCTTTGTTCATAGCCAACAAAGATGGCTTTCTTTGTTGTGGGGCCTCCTTTCCTTCTCTGCTGTTTTGGAATGTGAACCCATGCAGTGCTACCAAACACTCTAAGATGGCTTACCTTTGGTTTCACACCATAAAACAAATGGAATGGAGTGTCCTGAATCATAGAGTTATACAACCTGTTCTGAACATAAGTGGCAGTCGATATTGCCTCTCCCCAGAACTTAAAACATAATTGTGAATCTTTTAACATGCATTCCATCGCATTTTGCAAGGTTCTGCCCTTTCTTTCAGCAACACCATTTTGCTGAGGGGTGTACGGGTTAGAAATAATTTCTTCTATCCCCTTTTCCACTAGGAACCTTCTGAATTTGTGAGAAAGGTATTCTCCTCCTCTATCACATTGGAGTGCAGATACAGGCCTAGGGAATTTTCCATTTGCGCATGTCACAAAACTTTTAAATTTCTCAAATGCCTCGTCTTTATGTTTTAAGATGTAGATAAATGTGTATCTTGAGAAATCATCAATGATGGTCATTGCATACCTTGCTTGTCCAAGACTTGGAGCAAAAGGACCAATAATGTCAGAGTGTACAATTTCCAAAGGTCTAGTTGGAACTCTTTCACTGTGCTTACTCACAGGAGCTTTTAGTGTTTTGCATTCTTTGCAAACTACACAATCTAAGTATTTATCACAGGGTTTTATCTTTAGGTCAGCACACAGCTGTGGCATTTGTGCTATATACTTGAAATTAGCATGACCAAATCTCCTGTGCATCAGGTGTACACATTGGTCATGATATGGAGTGTTGCCAACTGCAGCCTTGCAGCTTGGCTTCCTTGCATTTTGCACAATGTACAAGGAGTCTTTTAACATACCAGTAGCACACAATTTCCCATTTTTTCGTATCTCACAACCATTTTTCTTAAATGTCATGATATACCCTGTTGCAGCCAATTGTGCCACAGATAAAAGGTTTGATTGTAAATTTGGCACATACAACACACCTTTTACAGTTTCTCCTAAGCAGGATAAATACAAGTCACCTTGTCCCATAATTTTGGTCACAGACCCATCAGCCAAAGATACACTTTGTCTTTCAGTTTTAGACAGTGACACAAAAGAGATTTCACAATTACATAAATGACAACTGGCCCCAGAATCTAACACCCATACATCAGAATTACCCTTCTCAGCAACCTGTGCAATCTGGGTTGTCTGAAGAGCCTTCTTCTGTGTTGCCCTTGTGTTCTTCTTCTCTGTCTTTCTACTCTTGGGTCTCAAGGCACAGTCTTTCTGCAAATGTCCAGCTGAACCACAGGTGAAGCATCGCTGGCTGGCTAGGGCTGTGGCCTCAGCTTCCTTTCCCTTCTTTTCCCTTGTTTTCTGGTACTGCAGCTTTCCAGAAGAGATGGAGGGGGGGATCTTTCCTCTCTCTTCTCCCATTCAGCGAGTAAGTGCTGTGTAACATACGATGGGGTGAGGTCTGTTTCAGGCATAGCCTCCAGGCTACAGATCAGCGTGTCCCACGTTGCATTCAGTGAGGACAGGAGGATATATGATTTTCGGAGAGGTGTAAATTCCATCCCTCTCTCCTGCAACTCAACAAACAGCTGCTGAATATAATGCAGGTGCTCAGGAAGGCTATCTCCTTCTGCAAGGTAGGCTCTGTACAGCTTTTTCATCAGAGTAACTTTACTCCCTGCTGTTGCATTTACATATAAGTCTCTCAAAGAGTCCCAAAGTTGGTTTGCAGACTGCATGCCTCGCACGTGGACTAGCTGATTGTCCTCAACTCCCAAGATAATGGTGGCTCTAGCCCACTCATCCTGTCTCAGCCATTCAGCACTGGGATTTTGGGGGGTTTGCTCACCAATGGGCAGCCAAAGATTCTCTCTGCGAAGATACATCTCCATTTTCAGGGCCCAATTCAAATAGTTGGTCTCTGATAGGCGCTCCAGAGGCATCGCTGAGGGCTGGGAGGTAGCCATGGCTTCTTCCTTTTTTGCAAGTCACCTCAGCTGGCTTCTTTGTCCTGTAGACCGGCAGTTGCTGGAAAATCTCCAGGCGGCTCCAAAGAAAATCTTCACAGGTCTTTGCTACCTGCCTTTAAATTGTGCATGAGGTGTGGAGCTGATCTCTCTTTTCTCTCTGGGTTTTACTGGGCTGCTCACTGGGCACATAACCTGTTGGCAGAATGCTGGGAAAGCCTTTAGCCCAGGAGAGATCAGAAAAGTCACACACCAGGCATTTCTATAAAAATAATTTATTTACAAAAAGCAAAACATGTTTAAAGGATTTAGCTCTCATTGAGAGCAAGCCTGGCTTGCTACATATCGGCAGAGAGAACAAAAGAGGAAGTAAGAAACAAGTCCGGGCAGGATCCTCCCCCCAGGTGATTTGCATCAAGCAGGTGAAAGGAGTCAATCAAATACAACCTCTTCACCTGGCCAAAATGATTAGGTACAATAGCAGTCTTAATCGTTAGTAGGAAAACCTCAACATGAGCTCCATCGCTGCTCTGTTCCAGCTGAAGCAGACAGGGGAACTGAGAGTCCTGGTTCCCCAGAATAAGAACCTTTACGGTCTCGCTGTCCTGTTTAGTAAGATGGAGGGAGGGATGTAGAAATGGGTGGCAAGCAAAGGAGAATGGAGAGAAATGAAGGGACGAGGGAGAGGGAAAAATCTACCCTACTTTTCAGAAGGGTCAGCAGAAGCTCACCCTAACTGAAAGTCTGTCAGAGAAAGAGAAGGCAGCTTCCAAAAACAGGCCCATGCAAAGGGCCCCTCAGCTGCGGGTCACTCTCCTATGAACTGAAGGACAAGCTTTAGCAGAAGGGCAGGTCAAAAGGAAGGCCTGACTTGGAGTAGCCTGGTTGACTTTGGGTTCTCTGCTTCTCTCCCCTCATTTCCCACCAGGAAAAGAGGACAACGATTTGATCAGCTGGAGGACAACGATTTGAGCAGCTTCGCAGTTGGACTAGCTGCCCTTCTGGCAGTCTATGAGATCAGGTCAATCTCTGGTTTGTTTTGTAGCATATAAGGACAATCTTTTTGCAGGAAGGGGAAGAATAGAAAAGAAACAAGCAAGGAAAGGACAGCTTCATCTGGTACACCAGTTGTGCCCCGCCTAGGTCAGGAGGCCTTTCAGAGAGTCTCTCATGCCCTGGTCCCTTTGCAGCTTGATTACTACAACACACTGCACAGAGGGCTGCCCTTGACAACCACCCAGAAGGTTGAGTTGGTCCATTGCCCTTTTGGGCACTTTCAGCTGGGCCACCCAATGAAAGGAATGTTTTCCTTGTGAAGTGGGGAGAGAAGAGGGTAGTTTGACCTGCCCAAACCTCCTAGCCATCTCCCCACCTTCTCCTATTTTGTTGGAAACAATGACACCAAAGATTTTTGTTTAAGCTGGGCGCTGATGTCTCTTCCCTCTTTTGTCCTACAGCAAGGTCCCACTAGCCATGGAGCCACCAGTGGAATCGATGCTTCTGGACATCTTTGTCTTCCTCTGGATGGGCTCCAAGAAGATAAGAGATCAGGATGCTCCTGAGGTACCAATGTAACTAACCTTTCAAGGGACTTGCTTTCGGGTGTTGACATGACTGGGAAGACATTCCAGAAAAGTGCATGTCACCACCTGTCTTTCCTTCCAGGTAGAGAAGAAATTGGCGGAAGAGGCCTGGGGCCTGATGCTCAGAGCTCTCCTTCAGCAGACTCCCACCACAAAGCCTTCATTTTCATTTTGAAGGTAAGGGCATAAAAGAAACCCTTGGACAGTGCAGGCATTCTCAGCATCAAGGGTGAAAACTCCTGTTCGAAGTCTGACTCTGAACAAAGCTGGCGGATTATTCTTGAGGACAGGCCTCCAGTACCACAAGAACATTGGCTTGTCACAAGAGCAGTTTTTTTCATGCAAGTTTCTGTTTGTGCACAAGTACCTTCAACTGTAATATGTGAAGACCCAAATTGCAAATGAGAAAAAGAAGTGTTTAGAATGACCTTGAATTCTTTTCTGGGAAATGCCATCCCAAAGCCATCCCAAAGCATCCCTGGGCTTTAGAAAGGCTGGGGCATTGTTAGAGGCAGAGCATGGCTCCAGAGTCCTAGAGAAGGATGCAGCATGAACTGTGCACATGTTCCTAGGCAATGAGATGCTTGGTTCTAGGAAATGAGCACAGGTGTCCTCTCTTCTTCAAATCCGCAGCACTTTGAGCCACACGGCTGGAGATGCTTCTCGGCGGTCCTGAATCAGCTTCTCTAGTGCAGCAACCACCATCCTAGGATCAATGTTAGTAGCAAACCTATCATGCCATGGATTGTCGGCTTCGGGTCCCCCGCTGCCCTTGGGAACCCATCCTCATTGAACCTCTCTCCTGGGAAAAGAGGGCAGGGAGGTTGCTTTTCCCCTTCATTCCACTTCATGCTGAATGAGGGAATCCCCGGAATGCATATTTTGCTGGGTCAGATTTGTGTTGATGGGACAATGAAGAAGGGGAACTCCTCTCCAAGACACCTTGACAACAGTGGGATGCATTTCCTTCTGTCTCTTCCAGCTCAAAGAAGTTAAGCAGGCATTTCCCAAAATTCCTGCTGAACTCTGGAAGGCTGAAAATGAGCATGGCTTCATTAATGAAGGTAATCTCATTCAGAATGTTCAGGGGAAGGGGTGAGGGTATCGGCACATGAAATGAAGGAAGGAATGCCAAACTCACGCTTTCTATCTGAAATGGGGTACAGTATACCTTTTCAAGCTATGTAACTAGCTGATTGAATTTCAACATCTCTGTCTCATTCAGTTCTTCTCCCTTTGTTGACAGGTGTAACCTTCCCTACCTTTTGCCAACTTCCTTATCTTTTTCTCATCTCATGCAGATGACCTAGCGGTAGAGGAGCTGTGTCCTTCCCCCACTATTTAAGAAGCCAAGCTGGGGGAATCAAGATCACCAGGGAAAAGAGGGAGCCAGATCATCTGTCTGCTGATCTGATCAAGGTGATTCTTGGTTTTTCACTAGCCATGACCAATATGGTGGCGAGTTGAAAGAATGGCAAGCTTCTGCCCCTAGGATGCATCTTGGATGGACTCAGGATGTGCACTGAGGAGTTGAAACTCCCACCAGATTTAAGAACGAATAGGAAAAAAACACAACGCACTGCCTTCTGTCGGCCTTTGGAAAAACAGGCCAGCTGCATGGGGTTCAAAGCCTCGGTGAGCCAGCATTCTATTCCCTCAGGGGTCCACCAGATAGACGCTCTTGGAAAGCCAAAACCCAGAATACGGGGGAAACAGGATTCTCTGTTTCCAGTTCACTCTCTTGAAAAGGAGGGCTGAGCATGATAGGGCTTTTGTTCTGCAGTTCTAAGAAACATGCTTCTAAACCAAGGTGGTGATGTCAACATGGAAACTGAGGAAACCACCCATAGATCATCATTTCCCATCCTTGGGAAACAAAGGACTGCCTGACCTCACCTCTCCTCTATATTTCTGGAGTTTGCTTTTTGCTTGACTGGATGGCACTTACGTTCCCTGTTAGGGCCCTGAATGTGTATGTGTGTGTCCGTACACCCTACCCATGAAACCCACGAATACAGTAAAATATCACACACACAATATAGTAAGAAATAATAACAATATCAATAACACGAAGAATAAGAATAGCAATAATAAATTTAGTCACCATAAAACTCCAGGGTTGTGACTGACAAGGAGCCCTGGAGACACGGGCCTCCTCAGCTTCCCCGCACCAGTGAGGGGCATTGAAGCGAGAACGTTACAGTGATTTCTGTCACAGCTATTAATGAAGACAGGGCAAAATATATAGGTATACCAAAAAGCCAGAGAAGTAAATATTATCCTTTTGAATTTCTTGCATTTCACCCTTTGGCTGTTGATGAGAGTGCTGATTTTTCTGCATCTGATATTTGATGAATTACTTTACAGATAGGACTTGAACTGTGGTCTTGGCACAGCTGTGAAGACATTCTGGGAAAGTGCATGTCACCATCTCCGTGACTCCTTTCAGGTAGAGAAGTTGCTGGAGGAGGCCTTGGGCCTCACGCTCAGAGCTCCCCTTCGGCAGGCTCGGACACCACAGCGCTTCATTTTTTCTTTGAAGGTAAGGGCACAGAAGTCCAGGTGGAGCTTGAAGGAACCATTGGCCGATGGAAATATTCACAGAACCAAGTGCGAAATATGTCCCACTCTGAGCAAGAGCTGGAGAATTTTTCTTGAGGACAGGCATCCAGTACGAGAAGAAGATTGGCTTGTCAAAAGATCTGTTTGTCTTCATGCAGGGTTCTCTTCCTGGACAAGTGTCTACAACTTTCGAGTTCCAAGGACAGAATTACAGATGAGAAAAAAAAGTGTTTATGGTGAGCTTGAGTTCTTTGCTGGGAAATGCCATCCCCAATCTTCCTCCATCCAATGAGGCTGGGATTTAGGGAGGCTGGGTCAATGTTTCAGGGAGAGGAGGGCTCCAGAGGCCTACAGAAGAATGCACCAGACCTGCACGTGTGTACTTTGGCAATGAGATTCTTGGTTCTAGGAAAGAAGCAAAGGTGTCCTCTCTTCTTCAAACCCTCAGCAATTTGACCCACATGGCTGGAGATGCTCCTCCACGGTCTTGAAGCAGCTTCTCCACTGTGAGAACCATCATCCAAGGATCAATGTATGTAGCAAACGTATAATAACATGGATTGTAGGCTTCGGGTCCTCCCCTGTTCCGGGAACCCAACCTCATTGAACCGCTCTCTGGGACAAAAGGGCAGGGAGGGTGTCTTTTTCATTTCATTCCATTTGATGGTGGACTGGGGAATCCCTGGAATGGATTTTTGCTGGGTAAGATTTGTGTTGACGGACCAAGGGAAGAAGGGAAAGTGCTAACCAAGACACCTTGGCAACAGTGCAATGCCTTTCCTCCTGTCTCTTCCAGCTCACAGAAGTCCAGCAGGCATTTCTGGAAGTCCCTGCACAACTCTGGCATGGTGGAGAACTGTATGGTTTCCTAACTGAAGGTGATTTCAATTAGAATGTTAAGGGGAAGGGGTGAAGGTGTCAGAAGATGAAAGGAAGGTAGGAAGGAAGGGATGCAAAACCCACATTTGTATCCCAAATGGGGTGCATGTTTTCCAGCTATGTAGCCAACCAATTAAATGTCAACAACCTCTATTCACGGAAATCAAGATAGTCTATAGCACCACATATAAGATGCCCCCTCAGCGCTCACTGAGGATGTGATTCGTCAATGGGCACAGTAAGATTCACCCAAATAGAGTTCCTCACAGATAGATGAAGGATGGATGAAAAGGACTTCCACTCAGTCTCAGGGAAAGGCCCTCCTTTTGTTCCATCCACAACTCTCAACTGTTGCAATTAATGGCAGTATTTATGCCGTTGCACGCTGCTGACCTTTTTGCACAATTTGCAGGGTGTGAAATGCCCTTGTCTCAAGAATGATGTTTCTTGGCAATATTGAAGATGAATGAAGATGGCAAAGGGAGAGGGATCCACGTTTGGGCTGTCGTCATGGCCAGTGCTTCAGGCTGGAGGTTCGGAAGTGAGTCGGACTGGACCGGAGAGCAGGATGCCGGAGGACGGCAGTGTTTGTCCTTTTGCCATGTTCATAGTTTCCCCAAGTTTGGCAACATTTTTGGGGCATTTTGCTGTCCACGCCAACTGAACCGCTTTTGGGTTCTTGCACTGTACCATTCCTGCTGCAGGTTGGGAAGCAGTTTTACTGCACTGGGCCGCAGCTTTGGACCTGTTATTTGGGGGTCTGGACTGCGGCTAGAGGACTGGATTCTTGCTGGACGCTAAGTGGGGGCTGAGAGGCGGGCTTCTGCGGAACGCTGCTGCTGGACCTTCTTTGCTGCTGCTGTTTCTGCTGCTGCTTTTCTTGGAGATTCTGCCACTGGATGCCTTTGCCACTGCCGGGATCCTTCTGCAATACCAATTTTGGTGCTTTGGAGCTTTGGACAATGCCTGGGTGGGGGAGGGCAACAGTAGAGTGGCAGGCTACTGTGGATCACCTTCCCCCATAGAGGCAAACTTGGCCTTCCGTCTGGGTAGCCCTTCAAAAGAAGTCAGGAAGAAGTCAGGAAGAATAGGTTTCTGTGTGCTGTGTGTGAGAAGGTGGCAGCTGAGTTTCCTGTTGGGTGTCCCGCTTCCCCAGCCAAGCATGGCTGATGAGGGCACTGAAAGGTTTCTGGTCCCGAATTTTGGGGCGCTGGGATGTGGGGATGGTGCTGCCATTGGGGTTTTGGAGGTGGTTGATAGTATCATGGTAGTACTTGGCATGGGGAGGTATGGGGGGACAATGTGAGCAGGCTGCCCTCGGGGAACGTGGAATTCTTGTCTGATATGAGGTCTGCCTTCCAGCTCCTCAATCCCAGTCCCGATGCCCTGTCAGCAGATCTTCAGTGGTCCTGGCCTCCGGCTGCTGCTTCTGAAAGCCGGTATAGTCCGCAATGAGACTATCCCTCATCCTTGATTTAATCCTTTTTTGAATTATTTATTCCTTTTTAAAATAATGACCGAAAAATGGGAAAAAAGGGGAAAAACCCAAAGATACTTATGTTTTTTTTTAAAAAAAAAAATCTTAACAGGTGCTTCAAAAAATAAGCATTTAAGAAAGGGAATATTGCCACTGAGAAACATCTGGTAGATGATATTTATCTCTTAACACAGGACTGGTTACAAATTCATCCTCATCCTCTATCAACCGATCCAAAGTCAATTTCCTCCCTTCCATCCAATTTTCCCATAGCCCCATCTTTTCCCACGTTGTTAATGTTGGGTTTCCCTGGTAAAGCCAACTTCGCATGGGAAAAAGCAACAACTCTTCTTATTTTTTAATCAGACATTCCTTTCCATAGCTTCCTAATTGAGATGATGCTTCCGATGATATCTGAGTTCTATTCCTTTCATGATTAAACCCTTTTTTAATATAAGAACCTAAATAGAAGTTCAAAGTAAAGTTAAAGTACAAAGTAGACAGCAAAGGAAAGCTTGAATGCAGAACAAGAAAAACTAAGGAAGTGGAGAAATCACAAGAAAATAGAAGGTGACTGCTGAACTTCTCCAATGCAGATACAAAGGCTTGTTAAGCAAACTTAATCTCCTATCATTAGTTAAACGTTTGCAAACGTTATATGTATAGAAACAGACAAATTATTCATCAAAGCCCAAAATCAGAACTTCATTTTCTTCCATTAGCAGCAAATAGGCCAAAGGCAGTTTCCAAACGGAATCAACTCCAGCCACGGTGTTGATTCCTCTCCATGCTGTCCACTTTGTCATTTCCCACAGCCCAATTAATTTCCCCATCCACTCTTCCCTTGGGGGACATTGTGCATCTTTCCACTTTTCTGCATGGAAAAGGGTGGCTGCTCTTATCATGTAGAAGAGCAAAGTCTCAACTTCTTTCTCAAATTGTTCACCCATCAGACCCCAAAGGAACTGTTCGGGTTTCAGATTGTCCTGATCAGACTTAGAGGTGGCCAGGCAGATTTAATATCAAAATATTGTTTATGAAATAACCTCTTCCAAGAATTAAGTCCTTAGAAACAAGAAGGAACGGTTTTCGATCAAGACCAACTGGGCAGCAGCAAGGAATCTGGCAAGGTTGCAGGAGGAGACAGCAGCAAGGTGGCAGAGCAGGATTCTCTAACAGAGGCTGGAAGGCTGAAGGAAGCTGGAGTACAAGGTGCTACTGGAGGTGGGATTGAAGGATGAGAAACCGGAACATCACCTTTACTACGTGGGCACCAGAACGCTGGGCGAGGCCAGACAGAGCCTTCTGGATCAATCTTGGTTCTAACGACATGACTGTACTAGATAGGGTGACTCAGGCTGGAGTGGATAGTTGGAACTGGAGACTCAGAAAAGGCTGAGAACTCAAAGCAAGGCTAGACTCAACTGGAGAGACTGGACTAGGCTGAATACTCTGGACTAGGAACTTGGAGCAAGGCTGAGAACATGGAGAAAGGCTAGAGTTGGTTGGAGGCTCTGGACTAGGCTGGACTAGGAACTTGGAGAATGGCTGAGAACGTGGAGTACAGCTGGACTCTACTTAAGGCTCTGGACAAGGCTGAATACTCTGGACTAGGAACTTAGAGCAAGGCTGGAGGTCGATGGCACAACAATGTTGTACTGGAGACATTGGACTAGGCTAGAAGCTGGAAGGGTGGCAGGACTGAACTGCAGACCCAAGGAAAGTCTGAGGACTTTAAGCATGATGAGACTGCACTGGAGAGTCTGGACACAGCTGGAAACTTGAAACCTGACTGGAAGCATGCCTGGAACGTGCACAAGGTGCATGAAGAGGACCAAAGCGGGATCTGAGACTGAGGTTGCTGGGTCCGGCAAGGAGAAGATCCTCGGCGGCAGCAGAAGCAGGATTCAAATCCACGTCAGAGGAGACGTGGGATGCTTTCGGATGGCATTTCCCAGAAAAGAACTCAAGGCCACTCGAAACACTTCTTTTTCTCATTTGCAATTCGGGTCTTGGCATATTACCGTTGAAGGTACTTGTGCACAAACAGATTCTTGCATGAAGAAAAACAGCTCTTGTGACAAGCCAACGTTCCTGTGATAGTGGATGCCTGTTTTCAAGAACAATCCTCCAGCTATGGTTCAGAGTCGGAAATTTAACAGAAATTTTCAGCCTGGATGCTGGGAATGCCTCCACTGGCCAAGGGTTTCTTTGATGCCCTTACCTTCAAAGTGAAAATGCAGTGCTTTGTGGTAGGAGCCTGAGTGTCAGGCCCAAGGCCTCCTCCACCAATTTTGTGTCTACCTGAAAGGAAAGAGAGGTGGTGACATGCACTTTTCCGGAATGTCTTCCCAGCCATGTGAACATCCAAAAGCAAGTCCCTTGAAAGGCTGGTGACAGTGGTACCTCAGGAGCACAATCATCCCGGATCTTCTTGGAACACATCCAGAGGAAGACAAAGATGTCCAAAAGCATCGATTCCACTGGTGGGTGCATGGCTGGTGGGACCTTGCTGTAGAGACAAAGGAAGGAAGAGACATCCACTCCCATGTTAGTCAAAAGCTTTTGGTGTCATTGTTCCCAAGAAAATAGGAGAAGGTGGGAAGCCGCTAGGAGTTGTGGGCAGGTCAACCTACCCTCTCCTCTCCCCACTTCACAAGAAAAACATTTCTTTCATTGGGTGGCCCAGCTGAAAGTGCCCAAAAGGGCAATGGACCAACACAAGCTTCTGAGTGTTTGTCAAGGGCAGCCCTCTGTGGAGAGTGTTGCAGTAATCAAGCTGCAAAGGGACCAGGGCCTGAGAGACTCTCTGAAAGTCCTCCTGACCTAGGCGGGGCACAACTGTTGTACTAGATGAAGCTGTCCTTTCCTTGTTTCTTTTCTATTCTCCCCCTTCCTACTCTCTGAGTCCTGCAAACGGATAGTCCTTACACACTACAAAAACAAACCAGGGATTGATCTGATCTCATAGACCGCCAGATGTGCAGCTAGTCCGGCTGCGAAGCTGCTCAAATCGTTGTCCTCCAGCACAGCCTGGTGGGAAATGAGTGGAGAGAAGCAGAGAACCCAAAGTCAGCCAGGCTACTCCAAGTCAGGCCTTCCTTTTGACCTGCCCTTCTGCTAAAGCTTGTCCTTCAGTCCAAAGGAGAATGACCTGCAGCTGAGGGGCCCTTTGTGTGGGCCTGTTTTTGGAAACTGCCTTCTCTTTCTCTGACCGACTTTCAGTTAGGGTGAGCTTCTGCTGACCCTTCTGAAAACTAGGGTAGATTTTTCCCTCTCCCTCTTCACCTCATTTCTCTCCATTCTCCTTTGCTTGCCACCCATTTCTACATCCCTCCCTCCATCTTACTAACCAGGACACCGAGTCCATAAAGGTTCTTATTCCGGGGAACCGGGACTCTCAGTTCCCCTGTCTGCTTCAGCTGGAACAGAGCAGAGATGGAGCTCAGGCACTGGATGATGCTCTTCTCCTGCTGCAACGGAAGAGAGTCAGGCGGTCAGGCAGGGTGGCTGTGGGGCGTCTTGCCGCCAGGTCCCCAATGGCCCCCTTGCAGAAGGGAAGAAGGAAACCCTTTGGAGGCTGTCTCTGTCCTGAAGAATCATGTGCACCACACGGAGATTGGGCAAAGGAATATGGGATTCCAACATGGGACCGAAGCCCAGCCAGGGGAACTTCTGTGTCCAAGGGGTAGCTACCTTTTGGGCTGCCTTGCTCTTCCTTTCATGGACCTCTTGCCAGAGATTTTGGCTGGTCCGCCAGGCTGCCCTCACACTGGAAGCCTCGCATTGGGCCTTACAGGCTTCTTCGTGGTCCCTTTTTGTGAAGAGGGCGTTACTTTTACCTCGGCGGTCCTCTGTGGGGAAATTGGGGAAAGGAGAGATGGGGGCTGTGATCCCCAGGCAAATGTTTAGGTCTGCTTCAGATGAAGAAAACCTTCCATATCAGCCCAGTCTTGGCAGCGTCCTTCCCATCAAAACCTGATCCCATCCACTAAAAGCCTTTTTTGGGTCACACCAGTGGCTCAGGGTCCTGGCCACGAGAGAAGTCTCACAAAGGCCTTAGGCAGATCCCACTCTCTATCTTTCCCCTCCCCGTTGGCCAAAAGGTCAATGAGGGCCACTGAGCCATCCTGAAGGTGCCCAGAAGAGTCCCATGGAAACAGCAGAACAGGTGGGAAGCCAGTGTGGACTTGGGGGCTCCAGAAGGACAGGTTCTTGGTGGAGCAGGAAGAGTTTGGCCTCTGCCCTGTCCCTGTGGGCAACCTTGAAGGAGGAAAGAAGCAGAAGCGGCTCCTCTATCTGCTTCTATGGAGGTGTCCACTCCTGAAAGAACTCCCTCCCTTTTCCTCTCATGGTCCCATCCCAACACCCAGCATCCACTCACCAAGCCGCTCCTCTTTTCGGAGCTCTAGATCTTTAACAGAAGGTCTTGTTTTTTCCTGAGGAGGCTTGGCAGTGTCCTCCAGTTGGCCTGCCACTCCTTCTGGAGAACCTGCAGCATCAACTGCTGGACCGCTTGCTGTCCTAGCCTTTCTTTTCCTTTTTCCAAAACATGAAAACCAGTTGAGGAATCCCCTAGGAGAGAGAGGAAGGAAGCTGAGCTTAGGAATGGACTAGAGCCCATGTTCTATATTCCCTATACCTTTGGTGGAGATCACCCAATGTGGAAAACTTGTGCATCTGGTTGGAACGGATGAGTTGTAACCTTGGTTTGGTTTGGGGTGACCTGGTGTGGAGATCACCCAACAATTAGGTTCTTAGAATCGAGAAGGAACTGGTTTCAATCAAGACAAACTGGGCAGCAGCAGGGAAACTGGTAAGGTTGCAGGAGGAGACAGCAGCAAGGTGGAAGAACAGGATTCTCTAACAGAGGCTGGAAGCCTGGGGGAAGCTGGAGCAGAAGGCGCTACTGGAAATGGGAATGGATAATGAAGAAATGGAACAGGGCTTGTACTAAGTTGGCACCAGAACACTGGGCAAGGCCAGACGGAGCCTTCTGTAAAAATCTTGGTTCTAACGAAAGGACTCTACTGGATTCATTGACTCAGGCTTGACTGGAAACTGGAGACTCGGAAAAGGCTGAGAACTCAAAGCAAGGCTAGACTCAAGCTCTGGACTAGGCTGAATACTCTGGACTAGGAACTCAGAGCAAGGCTGGAGATCGATGGCACAACGATGCTGTACTGGAGACATTGGACTAGGCTAGAAGCGAGAAACGTGGCAAGGCTGAACTGGAGACTCAAGGAAAGTCTGTGGACTTGAAGTATGACGAGACTGGACTGGAGACTCTGGACACAGCTGGAAACATGAAACATGACTGGAAGCATGCCTGGAACTTGCCCAATGTGCATGAAGAGGACCAAAGTGGGATCTGAGACTGATGTGGAGAAGTGGAGAAGGCTGACGCTGATTCCTCTTCAGTAACAGACACGGTTTCTGATGAGGGTATGGACTCTTCTGCGGAAGCTGCAGGCTTGTAGGATCAGTTGTCTTTGGCAGCTTGCTCCCCGTGCACCTGCCTTTTATGCCAATCCTTTGCGCGCCTGTTCCCTTCTGCATCCAAGTGAGCTGGCTTCTCCTTTGCATGTTTTTCTGCCCATCAGTAGCGCACGCTGGTTGGAGGATTCAATTCCTCCTCTCGAAGGTTGGCCGATCAGTGCCTGTGATTCTTCCTCCGCTGCTGACTCATTTTGGGTTTCACTTTCCCGGTTTCAGCCCAGTAAGTTTCTCTTTCCTCCTCTGACTCAGAAAGCCTTTTTTTTTTTCTGAGTCAGAGGCTGGCTGGATTCTCACACATGTCTATCTCCACTTCAAGAATCTTTTGAATCATAATTCATATTTGCTCCCAGAATTTCTTAACCTTTCCACAAGTCCACCAAAGATGGTCAAATATTCCTTCACATTTGGAGCATTTCCAACAAACATGTGATATCCCTTTAAACATTGTTGATAATTGGGCAGGTGTTCAATACCCGTGATCCATCATTTTCTAAAAGTCTCTTTCAAGGTATAGTTCAAGGTCAATCTCCAACCCTTCTTCCGTCTATTTTCCGATTGCTCATGGCTGATATTGCATCCAAAGTTCTTAGCCCATTTAATCATGCAATCTCTGACATATTCATCTTCCAAATCCATTTACAGTAATATTTTATACATCTTAGTAACAACACTTTCAAATATTAGTACAAAACTCATTTCCAACTGAGCTCTTCATTCATGAAATTATGAATCTTTTTACCCAAATTAAACCATTCTGACAATGGTGGTGATGTGAACCAATGACAAGTATGACCTTCCAATTCCAATTGTTTCCTCGTTTTCAGGTTAGGTTCATCTTCACCTTCCTCAAAATTCAACAAATCTTTACATCTCAACCAGACTGGTTTCCCCACCATCTCTCTTCTGCAGAAAGCTTCTTGTGGTGACAACCACAAAGGTATATTAGGAGACAATCTTAATTTCTATTGATTCCAACTCCTCAGTATGATATGCCTCACAAAACAATTGTCAAAATCTTTGTTATCTTTATCATACCACAAGTAGGCGTGCCACCCAAATCTCAGATCATGTCCTTCCAACTCTAATGGCGACCTATTCTTCAAAGTCACCCAGTCCTTCATCCAAAGCAAACAACAAGCATCAAAGTACAACTTCAAATCAGGGAAACAATTTATATTTAACTCTTGGTGTTTTCCCCCTTGCCAAATCAAGGTAGAAATGTCCTTCTGCCATTGTTGGAATAGTACATCAGTTGACAAAACTGGTATAGTCTGGAACAGGAACAACATCCACGGTAAAACATCCATGTTAATCACAGATATCCGACCCCTAAGTGACAAGTGTAATTTTTCCAGTCTTGACATGTGTTTTTGAATGTCTTTCCAAATTTTGACAGAAATACTATGAAGCAACCTACAATTCACATTTAATCATGTCCCCTCCAAATATCTAACCTTTTTTTCAGTCTTACATCCAGTCTTACTCATCAACAAAACATTTTTGGTTTATTTCTTTATTGATTGTAAGATCAGCTAATGACCCAAATTCCTTCCATTTCCTCACCAGATGTTCAACAACATTCAAGGGATCCTGTAATATCAAACCAAAATCCTCAGCAAGAAAGGGCTGAAGGAGAAAGGGCTTATAGTTAAAGGGCTGAAATCAATTATCTTTTAAAAAACATCTTTTTTACCTTTAAGCTCTTTTGATCTAGTTAAATACCTCTATTTTACACTTCCAAGACTAAGATAAAGAGCAAAGATAGCAAAGGGCATTCTTGTCTAGTTCCTTGCTGTATATGACAAGTCCCTCCAAAGGACTGATGTTCGGCTACCCGAGCTGAGACTGAGGAGCTGGTAGGTGAGACCGGAATCAATAAATGGTCCAGACTTCCCCTGGAACGGCCCGTTCCCCATCTCCCACTCTATCACCCCATGCCTGTCACCACCATAGTGATTTGGCCTGCCCCCATCTCCGCAATGGCAACCCCATCTCCATATCCAAGCCCCTCAGTTCCCAAGACCGGGGAGCCCCTACTTTCCTCACCAGCCATGCCCAGGAGCGGAAGAACCTCCCTGAGGCGCTTGAGATTTACCAGCTCCCAGTGCCATCAAGGTACCTCCAACCCAGGCCTCCCACCAACACTGTCTCAATGGGCCCGAGCAGTCCAACAGTCCTGCTTCCATTCAGGTGAGAGCCATTCCAGACACCACCCTCCAGCCAAGCACAGCATCGCCCATCCATTCGCAAGTTGGTGGCTCTGGACCTCGCCCTCTCTCTGCCATCCGAACAGTGTTCCTCAATCTGAAGTTGTGTTCTGAAAGACTCCATGCCACTTTTCTATGTTAACAATTTTTGAAAATCTCTTTCTTTGGTTTTCTGATCTCTAATCATAAATAAAGTGACATTATAAGTCTTTATTATATAAAAATTCTTCATTGGATCGATCCAGGGAATCTCCTGTCTCCAAAAGCTTTGTAGAGATATTAGACATGCACACACACAAACATAAATATAGAGGCACAAACAGAAACACACAAAGACACACAAAGCTTTAATAACAGGGGATCGGCAGATTTCATTGGTCTTGAGCAATTTTGATCTCCTATGGGAACATTACAATTTTGTGCAAGATCTGGTAAGATTTTAGCACCTCTGCAGGAGATCAGAGATTTTAGAGTCCTTTCTAGGTGACGGAACCTTATGGGGTCTATCAGATGACCAGCATCTCCGACATGATTTCCCCCATAGTCATCGTTATAGAAAAATGATGTGTTGTCATGGCTTCACTTTCCATTCCTTCTGGCCAGAAAAGTGGTGGTCTCATTCTAGATGCAGCATGTTCTCCTAGGCAGCCTGGCAGGAAGACGGGCAAGGGGAACTGAGTGGAATGTGGTCTGGCTGCTTTCGAACAGAGCCATTGAAATGAAGGCTGATAAGAAGGAGAATGAACAGGCTTCCGACTTTGCTCACCAGGATGGGCTTTTGCACTTTCCTTGGGAAGAGCTTCCTTCTATGTTTAAATGTCGGGAGGATTGTTTGATATGATCTGGGTCTCATTTATAGAGTGTAGTACCTTTCTGAAACATGGCGTTTTCATAATGCTGAACCTTCAGTTCAAGGGTTCGGCCTAATAGGCTAATGAAGGCCACAGGAGCTATTCCTGTCCCAGGAGTAGAAAACAATGTGACACATTAGCAAATTGGAGAAAGAGAACAAAGTGGAGAGCAATATTAGGGAAAGTCCATAGATTTCAGTTATTGGTCTTAGTATTCTCATTATTAGAAGGTACTCAGAGGTGGGGTTTACACAACACGTTTCCCAGAGTTATCAAGCTTGCTGGACTCATCTGAACAAGAGCGCCTGGCTTATTGGCAATATTCATATGACAGTCCTAAATCATGATTCATAAACTAAAATGGCTGGCTTCACAACTTCCTTAAAAACTCAGGCACCCTGAGTGGTGTGGAGCTGAAGACTTATGCATGAATTTTGGAGAGTAAAACAACATTCCCTTTGCAAAGATGGTCATTTCGGCTATCCGAAAAAACAAAATCCAAAGTAATTCAGGCAAAGCAAAGGCCTTTATTAAAGGGGTCAGTGTTTTTATAGGGTACAGGAACATGTGATACGTACATTCAATATATGGGATACGCCGGAAAGCAACTAATCAAAGCATAAACGACCCTGATTAGATCTGAGAAGTAACAACTGAAGAGGGCTAGGAGATGCCAAGGATGCCGCTGGCAAAAGACGGGGAGCGAAGACCATCGAAGTTGAGGTAGAGCCCCAATTACAGCCTACTCGTGGCAGGAAGGGTGACGAAACAGGGCTGTTTCTCTGCTCTTTTTGCATCTGCAGATAGCCACCCAGCGGCCCTGGTTTGGGTGACCTGGACTCTCTTTGGTGGGAGGACTAAGGAGGTTTACCTTCAGGGCCGTTGTGAGGAATATGCTGAGCACCCGGGGTGTAAAGTTGCCCGCATCCACTCTGAGCTGAATTCCAGCCTTGGGACAAGGCCAGTGGGGGTTATGGGGCCTGAGCCTGCATGGTTATCTGGGAGGAGTTTGTCCCTGTTGAACCTGAGGAAGTGGACAGGGCTCTTGTAGCTGTTAGTTGGGCTGCTTCTCTGTTAGCTCCGTGCCCCTCCCGGGTGGTCAAGGCTGCCTGGGAGACGAGACCTGATTGGGTCTGGCCAGTGGTTAATTCCTCTTTGAGGGAGGGGGTGTTCCTGCTGGCTCTTGAGGAGGCCATGGTGCGCCCCCTCCTGATGAGGCCATCGTTAAACCCAACTGATCTGGACAGTTTTTCTCCACTTTCCAACCTGATACCTAGCCTCATTTCTCCCCCTGAGCTGCGTGAGTGATGCCATGGATGTCTTGTCTCACTGCTTGGAGGCTGTAGGGGTCCGGATGAGGCAGAATGGGCTCCGGCTCAACCCAAGCAAGACTGAGTGGCTTTGGGTGTTTGGTCTCCTGGTACCAAGGGTTTTTCCATCTTTGGTCCTGGATGGGGTGGCACTGCCCCAGCCAGACCCAGTGCGCAATTTGCAGGTCCTTGTGGACTCATGGCTCCTGCTGGAAGAGAGGCGGTAGACATGGATAAGAGGTCTTTGCACACCTTTGGGTTGAGCACCAGTTGCACCCATTCCTGGACTGGGAGGCACTACTCACTGTCACTCATGCCCTCGTGACCTCCCATTTTGTCTACTGCAATGCACTCTACATGAGGCTACCCTTGGAGAGCATTCAGAAGCTTCAGCTGGTGAAGAACGCAACTGCCCAGGTTGTAAATGATCTCGGCTTCTTGGCACATGTAACAGCACTGCTTTGGTGCATGCATTGGCTGCCAGTGTGTTTCTGGGTGCAAGTCAAGGTGCTGGTTGTTACCTTGAAAGCCCTTCCTGGTTTGGTAGTGAGTCCCCTTAGGGACCGTCTTTTCCCCATTGTTCCTCCTCTCCGATCCAGCAGGATGGGCATACACCAGGTCCAATCAGCCATGGATTGTCGGCTGGTGGGGACCAGGAAATGGGCCTCTCCTGCCGTGGTGCCTCCCCTGTGGAACATTCTTCCTCCTGAGATTAGGATGGCCCCAACCCTCTTGGGTATTTTGTAGGTCTTAAAGATGTGCCTTTGTGCCCGGTCCTGGTGTCCCAAATGTGCAAAGGGCCCCGTTTCATGGTTGTGCTAACACCATGGATTATTAAGTTCTCTCGGCTGTATTTATATTTATATTTTATTTTTTTGTATCATTTTCATTGTGTGTTTTTATTAATAAAGCCACCCGGAGTCACTGGTCTGAGATGGGCGGCTATATAAATTGAAGAAATAAATTTAAAAATATTGAAACGAACGAACAAACTGGGGAAAACACGAATTGCAGATAACGTTCCAGAAGTGGCAGATTGATGGGTGACGTCACTCCCTTTCCCAGCCAGGTTTGCATCCACCTTAAAACGGGCCAACAAGGAACCTCCCCCCTCTTCCAAAGGCAACACATCCCCAAACGTCCAAACACAACTTGAGAACGCCACTGGGCTCCAGCCTCACACAACCTCAAGGTTTTAGTGCAAAAGAAAGCACACTAAAAGTTATGTCAGATCTTGACCAGGCCTGGTCAAGAGTATGGAACAGCCAAGGACCAGCTAGCTGCAGTCTGAGAGGACAGCAGAAATGGCAGTGCCCAACCCGCCGGGGAACTGGATAAAGACGAAAAACACCCTAAGGCAGACGTGCTTCAATTCTGGGTCATTCTTCCTAGGGGGAAACAAAATAACTCAAGCCAACAAACATACCTAATACTCCTCCCCCTATTTTCCCCACAACTTAAATCCTGTCAGGTTTTTTGGGGTGAGAGATTGATTGGCCCAAGGTCACCCAGCTGGCTTTTGAACCTAAGGCGGGACTAGAACTCACCATCTCCTGGTTTCTAGCCCAGCACCGTAACCATTAGACCAAACTGGCTCTCTGAATTTACAGCCCAGAAATTAAGAACAAACTCTCTTGGAGATCCTATTTCGAGATGCAAGGTCTAGCTGTTTGGCATGCCGAAAGGTTGACCAAGCTGGTCCAGGAGAGCAATTTCTTCCCAAAAGGAAAAGTCTGATCCTTGGGCTCCCTCAACAGCTGGATGCCAATACCCCAGGAACTTGGCTGAAAGTGGGTCATGTGATTTGGGGTTCAGCATCATTCATCCATAGAGAATTTTGTTTTGGCAGAATCGGTTCTCTGAATGCAGGATCACTTCTTTTCTACCCTTGGGCGGGATTGCTGCATTCGAAAAAATATCTGAGGTGAAAAAATCAGGGAAAGAGTGCTTTCCTCACTTTCTCTTTCTTAGGTGTCAACAACATCTAACAATGTTTTGGGATGCCAACGATGATGGCTGCACCTAAGCAGAAATAAAGGAGGGAGCTGACCATAGAAACAGAGATGTTGGGACACACACAGAGATACACAAACACACACAAACTAGCATTGCAATGCAAAGGGAATCAGCCTGCAAGGACCAATAGCTGCATCAAGGGGTCTTGCTCAGTCAGCTAGCTTCAAGGAGCTTCCATATGAAAAGCCCATGGACATCCAAAGAGCTATGCCTTCTGTGCAAGGCAGATGGGAAAAATGCAACTTTAGTGATTTTTTGGGCAGCTTCCTAGAGACCTTGGCCTGGCCTTGTTGTATGTAGGAGAGGCTGAGCAGGTAACTTTTGGATATGATGCCAAAGGAGGCCTGTAATCTCCTTTGTTGCTCTCGTGGCTTTATGACGTCATCCAGCCAGGCTGAACTGTCAGTTACTGACTGTTGACAGACTGAAAATGTCTTCCAGGATGTAAGTTGGACTTCAGAAGGGCTCCTGGGACCTCTCCCAATTTGTAGGCAAATTCTGAATGGGTGGGATATTCCAGGGGTGAAAACAGAAATTTGTTCTCCTCTTAGGAATGGGAAACGGGAGCCAAATGTGCTCCAGATCACTTCTGTCCTTCATTCCCTATTAGTGTTCAAAGCCTGGCTTGACCCTTTTCCATCTGATTCAGATCACATAGCATCCTGAACCCCTGACTTAGGGAAATATTCTTACATGGGTTAAATTCATCTGGCCATGGAATACACCAGGTCACTCCAAAGCAAACAAGGTTACCACTCATCCATTCCAACCAGAAGCACGAGTTTTCCACATTGTGTGATCTCCACCAAAGGGATAGGGAATATTGAACATGGGCTTAACTCCATTCCTAATCTTAGCAACCTTCCTCTCCTCTAGGGGATTCCTCAACTGGTTTTCATGTTTTGGAAAAAGGAAAAGAAGGCTAGGACAGCAAGCGGTCCAGCAGTTGATGCTGCAGGTTCTCCAGAAGGAGTGGCAGGCCAACTGGAGGACACTGCCAAGCCTCCTCAGGAAAAAAACAAGACCCTCTGTTAAAGATCTAGAGTTCCGAAAAGAGGAGCGGCTTGCTGAGTGGATGCTGGTTGTTGGGATGGGACCTTGAGAGGGAAAGGGAGGCAGTTCTTTCAAGAGTGGTCTCCTCCATAGAAGCAGATAGAGGAGCCACTTCTGCTTCTTTCCTCCTTCAAGGTTGCCCACAGGGACAGGGCAGAGGCCAAACTCTTCCTGCTCCACCAGGAACCTGTCCTCCTGGAGCCCGCGAGCCCAGACTTGCTTCCCACCTGTTCTGCTGCTTCCATGGGACTCTTCTGGGCACCTTCAGGATGGTTCAGTGGCCCTCATTGACCTTTTGGCCAATGTGGAGGGGAAAGATAGAGAGTGGGATCTGCCTAAGGCCTTTGTGAGACTTCTCTCGTGGCCAGGACACTGAGCCACTAGTGTGACCCAAAAAAGGCTTTTAGTGGATGGGATCAGGTTTCGATGGGAAGGACGCTGCCAAGACTGGGCTGATAGGGAAGGTTTTCTTCATCTGAAGCAGACCTAAACATTTGCCTGGGGATCACAGCCCCCATCTCTCCTTTCTCCAATTTCCCCACAGAGGACCGCCAAGGAAAAAGGAAGGCCCTCTTCACAAGAAGGGACCACGAACAAGCCTGTAAGGCCCAACGCGAGGCTGCCAGTGTGAGGGCAGACTGGCAAACCAGCCAAAATCTCTGGCAAGAGGTCCATGAAAGGAAGAGCAAGGCAGCCCAAAACATAGGTGCCCCTTGGACACAGAAGTTCCCCTGGCTGGGCTTTGCTTCTGTGCTGGAATCCCAGATTCCTTTGCCCAATCTCCATGTGGTGCACATGATTCTTCAGGACAGAGAGAGCCTAAAAAGCATTTCCTGCTTCCCTTCTGCAAGGGGGGGCATTGGGGACCTGGCGGCAAGACGCCCCACAGCCACCCTGCCTGACCTCCTGACTGCCTGACTCTCTTCCATTGCAGCAGGAGAAGAACATCTTCCAGTGTTGAGCTCCATCACCGCTCTCTTCCAGATGAAGCAGAGCAGGGAACTGAGAGTCCCAGTTCCCCGGAATAAGAATCTTTATAGCCTTGCAGTCCTGGTAAGTGGGAGGCAGGCAAGGAGGGAGCTGAAACCTGGTCGAAAGCAAAGGAGGATGGAGCAAAATGAGGGGAAGAGGAAGAGGGAATAATCTACCCCTGGTTTTCAGAAGGGTCAGCAGAAGCTCACCCTAACTGAAAGTCTCTCAGGGAAAGAGAAGGCAGCTTCCAAAAACAGGCCCATGCAAAGGGCCCCTCACGTGCGGGTCATTCTCCTTTGGACTGTAGGACAAGCTGTAGTTGAAGAACACGTTAAAAGGGGCTGGACAAAGAGGAAGACGTGGGCTGGCGCATCCTAGTTGACTTTGGGTTCTCTGCTTCTCTCCACTCTGGGTTTCCCACCACACTCTGCTGGAGGACAATGATTTGAGCAGCTTTGCAGCTGGACTAGCTGCACTTCTGGCAGTCTATGAGATCAGGTCAATCTCTGGTTTGTTTTGTAGCATGTAAGGACAATCTGTTTGCAGGAAGGGGAAGAATAGAAAAGAAACAAAGGAAAGGACAGCTTCATCTGGTACACCGGTTGTGCCCCCAAGCTAGGTCAGGAGGCCTTTCAGAGAGTCTCTCATGCCCTGGTCCCTTTGCAGTTGATTACTACAACACACTCCACAGAGGGCTGCCCTTGACAACCACCCAGAAGGTTGAGTTGATCCATTGCCCTTTTGGGCACCTTCAGCTGGGACACCCAAGGGTAGCCTGCCTGCCCACACCTCCTAGCGGTTTCCCACCTTTTCCGATTTTCTTGGGGACAATGACACCGAAGGCTTTTGAGTAAGTTGGGCACTGATGTCTCTTCCTTCTTTTGTCTCTACAGCAAGGTCCCACCAGCCATATACCCACCAGTGGAATCAATGCTCCTGGACATCTTTGTCTTCCTCTGGATGTGCTCCAAGAGGATAAGAGATGAGGATGCTCCTGATGTACCACTGTCACAAACCTTTCAAGGGACTTGCTATCAGGTGTTGACATGGCTGGGAAGGCATTCTGGAAAAGTGCATGTCTTCCCCGGTCTTTCCTTTCAGGTGGAGAAATAAATTGGTGGAAGAGGCCTGGGGCCTGATGCTCAGAGTTCTCCTTCGGCAGGCTCCCTGAGTCACTGAATCCATTAGTGTCCTGTTCTTAGAACCAAGATTTTTCCAGAAGGCTCTGTCTGGCCTCGCCCAGTGTTCTGGTGCCAACTTAGTACAAGCCCTGTTCCATTTCTTCATTATCCATTCCCATTTCCAGTAGGGCCTTCTGCTCCAGCTTCCCTCAGCCTTCCAGCCTCTGTTAGAGAATCCTGTTCTTCCACCTTGCTGCTGTCTCCCCCTGCAACCTTACCAGTTTCCCTGCTGCTGCCCAGTTTGTCTTGATTGAAACCAGTTCCTTCTCGATTCTAAGGACTTAATTGTTGGGTGATCTCCACACCAGGTCACCCCAAACCAAACCAAGGTTACAATTCATCCGTTCCAACCAGGATGAGTTTTCCACATTGGGTGATCTTCAGCAAAGGGATAGGGATTATGGAACATGGGCTTTAGTCCATTCCTAACCTCAGATTCCTTCCTCTCTCTCCTAGGGGATTCCTCAACTGGTTTTCATGTTTTGGAAAAAGGAAAAGAAAGGCTAGGAGAGCAAGCGGTCCAGCAGTTGATGCTGCAGGTTCTCCAGAAGGAGTGGCAGGCCAACTGGAGGACACTGCCAAGCCTCCTCAGGAAAAAACAAGACCTTCTGTTAAAGATCTAGAGCTCTGAAAAGAGGAGCGGCTTGGTGAGTGGATGCTGGGTGTTGGGATGGCACCATGAGAGGGAAAGGGAGGCAGTTCTTTCAGGAGTGGACTCCTCCATAGAAGCAGATAGAGGAGCCACTTCTGCTTCTTTCCTCCTTCAAGGTTGCCCACAGGGACAGGGCAGAGGCCAAACTCTTCCTGCTCCACCAAGAACCTGTCCTCCTGGAACCCGCGAGCCCAGACTGGCTTCCCCCCTGTTCTGCTGCTTCCATGGGACTCTTCTGGGCACCTTCAGGATGGCTCAGTGGCCCTCATTGACCTTTTGGCCAACGGGGAGGGGAAAGATAGAGAGTGGGATCTGCCTAAGGCCTTTGTGAGACTTCTCTCGTGGCCAGGACACTGAGCCACTGGTGTGACCCAATAACAGCTTTTATTGGATGGGATCAGATTTCGATGGGAAGGATGCTGCAAAGTCTGGGCTGATATGGCAAGTATTCTTCATCTGAAGCAGACCTAAAAATTTGTCTGGGGATCACAGCCCCCATCTCTCCTTTCCCCAACATCCCCACAGTGGACCGCCAAGGTAAAAGCAAGGCCCTCTTCACAAAAAGGGACCACGAACAAGCCTGTAAGGCCCAACGCGAGGCTGCCAATGTGAGGGCAGACTGGCGGACCAGCCAAAATCTCTGGCAAGAGATCCATGAAAGGAAGAGCAAGGCAGCCCAAAACGGAGGTACCCCTTGGACACAAAAGTTCCCCTGGCTGGGCTTCGGTCCCATGTTGGAAGCCCAGGTTCCTTTGCCCAATCTCCATGTGGTGCACATGATTCTTGGAAGGCTGAAGGAAGGGTTTCCTGCTTCCCTTCTGAAAGGGGGGCCATTGGGGACCTGGCGGCAAGACGCCCCAGAGCCACCCTGCCTGACCGCCTGACTCTCTTCCCTTGCAGCAGGAGAAGAGCATCATCCAGTGCCTGAGCTGTTGGCAGAATGCTGGGAAAGCCTTTAGCCCAGGAGAGATCAGAAAGGTCACACACCAGGCATTTATATAAAAATAATTTATTTACAAAAAGCAAAACATATTTAAAGGACTTAGCTCTCATTGAGAGGAAGCCTGGCTTGCTACATATCAGCAGAGAGGAAAAAAGAAGTAAGAAACAAGTCCAGGCAGGATCCTCCCCCCAGGTGATTTGCATCAAGCAGGTGAAAGGAGTCAATCAAATACAACCTCTTCACCTGGCCAAAATGATTAGGTAAAATAGCAGTCTTAATCTTTAGTAGGAAAACCTCAACACTCCCCTTTTTACACTATAGATTAAGATGCAAACCAATCTTCTCTGACAACTTTATATGTCTTTCCATTCACATTACTTTACCATTATCTCCCCTTTGGTTTAACAGAAAGCTACCATTCTTCTTCCTGTGTTTTTCCAAACCTAGGTTGTTAGAATTCCAAGGCTTTTTAATGTGAAATGGCTTTTCATGCAGGCTTCAAAATCAAGCCTTTGTTTTTCTGTTGATGTGAACAGCAGCAAATCATCAACATAAATGCACAGATACATACAGCCTTGTTTGTCCTTCATATATACACAGGGACCTGCTTTTCCTTTTTCAAAACCAAAATTCTGCAGTTTTTCATCTACTTTTTGGTTCCAGGATCTAGCAGCTTGTTTTAACCCATAGATTGACTTCTGCAGTTCACAGACTAGATTCTCCCCTTTTTCATAGCCAGGGGGTTGCTGCATGTATAATCTGTGATCTAAATCACCATAGAGAAATGCAGTCTGAATGGCATAGTGGTTAACTGACATTCCTTTTAGTGCAGCAACTTTTAACAGTAATCTAATTGATTCGCCTTTAGTAACTGGTGCAAAAGTCTTGTCAAAGTCTAAATCTTTCCTTTGAGTGAACCCTTTTGCAACCAACCTTGCTTTATATTTTTGGATTTTGCCATCAGCATCCCTTTTCAGTTTGAAAACCCACCTACAACCCAGACAGCGTTCATTGGGACGTAGATTTACCAGTTTCCATGTTTTATTTTCTTTCAAGGATGCTAATTCCTGTTGCATGGCAGAATGCCAATTTTGTGCAATCTCAGGTGGTAAAGCATTGACTTGTTGTAAAGACTCAGGTTCTGTGAATATGTGAAAAGCCTTTACTGTTTCAGCCTGAAAATGTGATGGAGGAACGCCTTTATTACTCCTCTGAGATCTGCGAGGTAATACAGGGCTTAAATTTTGACTCCTGTCACTTTCCTGAGAAGCATCTGTCTCATCAGACAGATCTTCAGTTTGCTTTTCTGGTTTAATGTCCTCATCAGGCAAAAGATCACCATCAGCAAGTCCTTGCTGTTCTCTTGTGGTGGTAAGTTCAACTGGAGAGCTAGAATTTAATCTCCCCCAGTTTTGTTCAGCAAAAGAAGCGCTTTTGCTAATTATTAATTTCTCTCCCATTATGAACCTGTAGCTCCTCTGGCTTTGTTCATAGCCAACAAAGATGGCTTTCTTTGTTGTGGGGCCTCCTTTCCTTCTCTGCTGTTTTGGAATGTGAACCCATGCAGTGCTACCAAACACTCTAAGATGGCTTACCTTTGGTTTCACACCATAAAACAAATGGAATGGAGTGTCCTGAATCATAGAGTTATACAACCTGTTCTGAACATAAGTGGCAGTCGATATTGCCTCTCCCCAGAACTTAAAACATAATCGAGAATCTTTTAACATGCATTCCATCGCATTTTGCAAGGTTCTGCCCTTTCTTTCAGCAACACCATTTTGCTGAGGGGTGTACGGGTTAGAAATAATTTCTTCTATCCCCTTTTCCACTAGGAACCTTCTGAATTTGTGAGAAAGGTATTCTCCTCCTCTATCACATTGGAGTGCAGATACAGGCCTAGGGAATTTTCCATTTGCCCATGTCACAAAACTTTTAAATTTCTCAAATGCCTCATCTTTATGTTTTAAGATGTAGATAAATGTGTATCTTGAGAAATCATCAATGATGGTCATTGCATACCTTGCTTGTCCAAGACTTGGAGCAAAAGGACCAAAAATGTCAGAGTGTACAATTTCCCAAGGTCTAGTTGTAACTCTGTCACTGTGCTTACTCACAGGAGCTTTTAGTGTTTTGCATTCTTTGCAAACTACACAATCTAAGTATTTATCACAGGGTTTTATCTTTAGGTCAGCACACAGCTCTGGCATTTGTGCTATATACTTGAAATTAGCATGACCAAATCTCCTGTGCATCAGGTATACACATTGGTCATGATATGGAGTGTTGCCAACTGCAGCCTTGCAGCTTGGCTTCCTTGCATTTTGCACAATTAAAAGGAGTCTTTTAATATACCAGTAGCACACAATTTCCCATTTTTACGTATCTCACAACCATTTTTCTTAAATGTCATGATATACCCTGTTGCAGCCAATTGTGCCACAGATAAAAGGTTTGATTGTAAATTTGGCACATACAACACACCTTTTACAGTTTCTCCTAAGCAGGATAAATACAAGTCACCTTGTCTCATAATTTTGGTCACAGACCCATGAGCCAAAAATACACTGTCTTTCAGTTTTAGACAGTGACACAAAAGAGCTTTTACAATTACATAAATGACAATTGGCCCCAGAATCTAACACCCATACATCAGAATTAACCTTCTCAGCAACCTGTGCAATCTGGGTTGTCTGAAGTGCCTTCTTCTGTGTTGCCCTTGTGTTTTTCTTCTGTCTTTCTACTCTTGGGTCTCATGGCACAGTCTCTTTGCAAATGTCCAGCTGAACCACAAGTGAAGCATCGCTGGCTGGCTAGCGCTGTGGCCTCAGGTTCCTTTCCCTTCTTTTCCCTCATTTTCTGGTCTTGCAGCTTTCCAGAAGAGATGGGGGGGGGATCTTTCCTCTCTCTTCTCCCATTCAGCGAGTAAGCGCTGTGTAACATACGATGGGGTGAGGTCTGTTTCAGGCATAGCCTCCAGGCTACAGATCAGTGTGTCCCACGTTGCATTCAGTGCGGACAGGAGGATATATGATTTTGGGAGAGGTGTAAATTCCATCCCTCTCTCCTGCAACTCAACAAACAGCTGCTGTATATAATGGAGGTGCTCAGGAAGACTATCTCCTTCTGCAAGGTAGGCTCTGTACAGCTTTTTCGTCAGAGTAACTTTACTCCCTGCTGTTGCCTTTACATGTAAGTCTCTCAAAGTGTCCCAAAGTTGCTTTACAGACTGCATGCCTCGCACGTGGACTAGCTGATTGTCCTCAACTCCCAAGATAATGGTGGCTCTAGCCCACTCATCCTGTCTCAGCCATTCAGCACTGGGATTTTGGGGGGTTTGCTCACCAATTGGCAGCCAAAGATTCTCTCTGCGAAGATACATCTCCATCTTCAGGGCCCAATTCAAATAGTTGGTCTCTGATAGGCACTCCAGAGGCATCGCTGAGGGCAGGGAGGTAGCCATGGCTTCTTCCTTCTTTTCCAAGTCACCTCAGCTAGCTTCTTTGTCCTGTAGAGCAGCAGTTGCTGGAAAATCTCCAGGCGGCTCCAAAGAAAATCTTCACAGGCCTTTGCTACCTGCCTTTACATTGTGCATGAGGTGTGGAGCTGATCTCTCTTTTCTCTCTGGGTTTTACTGGGCTGCTCACTGGGCACATAACCTGTTGGCAGAATGCTGGGAAAGCCTTTAGCCCAGGAGAGATCAGAAAAGTCACACACCAGGCATTTCTATAAAAATAATTTATTTACAAAAAGCAAAACAAAAGCAAAACAAAAGCAAAACATATTTAAAGGATTTAGCTCTCATTGAGAGCAAGCCTGGCTTGCTACATATCAGCAGAGAGAAAAAAAGAGGAAGTAAGAAACAAGTCCGGGCAGGATCCTCCCCCCAGGCGATTTGCATCAAGCAGGTGAAAGGAGTCAATCAAATACAACCTCTTCACCTGGCCAAAATGATTAGGTACAATAGCAGTCTTAATCGTTAGTAGGAAAACCTCAACATGAGCTCCATCGCTCCTCTGTTCCAGCTGAAGCAGACAGGGGAACTGAGAGTCCTGGTTCCCCAGAATAAGAACCTTTACGGTCTCGCTCTCCTGTTTAGTAAGACGGAGGGAGGGATGTAGAAATGGGTGGCAAGCAAAGGAGAATGGAGAGAAATGAAGGGACGAGGGAGAGGGAAAAATCTACCCTACTTTTCAGAAGGGTCAGCAGAAGCTCACCCTAACTGAAAGTCTGTCAGAGAAAGAGAAGGCAGCTTCCAAAAACAGGCCCATGCAAAGGGCCCCTCAGCTGCGGGTCACTCTCCTGTGAACTGAAGGACAAGATTTAGCAGAAGGGCAGGTCAAAAGGAAGGCCTGACTTGGAGTAGGCTGGTTGACTTTGGGTTCTCTGCTTCTCTCCACTCGTTTCCCACCAGGCTGTGCTGGAGGACAACGATTTGAGCAGCTTCGCAGCTGGACTAGCTGCCCTTCTGGCAGTCTATGAGATCAGGTCAATCTCTGGTTTGTTTTGTAGCATATAAGGACAATCTTTTTGCAGGAAGGGGAAGAATAGAAAAGAAACAAGCAAGTAAAGGACAGCTTCATCTGGTACACCAGTTGTGCCCCGCCTAGGTCAGGAGGCCTTTCAGAGAGTCTCTCAGGCCCTGGTCCCATTGCAGCTGGATTACTGCAACACACTCCACAGAGGGCTGCCCTTCCCAAACACCCATAAGCTTGTGTTGGTCCATTGTCCTTTTGGGCACTTTCAGCTGGGCCACCCAATGAAAGAAATGTTTTCCTTGTGAAGTGGGGAGAGAAGAGGGTAGCTTAACCTGCCCAAACCTCCTAGTGGCTTCCCACCTTCTCCTATTTTCTTGGGAATAATGACACCAAAAGCTTTTGACTAACACGAGAGTGGATGTCTCTTCCTTTGTATCTAAGGCAAGGTCCCACCAGCCATGCACCCACCAGTGGAATTCATTCTACTGGACATATTTGTCTTCATCTGGATGTGTTCCAAGAAGATCAGGGATGATTATGCTCCTGAGGTACCATTGTCACCAACCTTTCAAGGGACTTGCTTTCGGATGTTCACATGGCTGGGAAGATATTCAGGAAAAGTGCACGTCACCACTTTCTTTCCTTTCAGGTAGAGACAAAATTGGTGGAGGAGGCCTTCAGCCTGATGCTCAGGCTCCTACCACAAAGCTCTTCATTTTCACTTTGAAGGTAAGGGCATCAAAGAAACCCTTGGTCATTGCAGGCATTCCCATCATCCAGGGTGAAAACTTCTGTTCAATGTCCGACTCTGAACAACAGCTGGAGGATTGTTCTTGAAAACAGGCGTCCACTATCACAAGAACGTTGGCTTGTCACAAGAGCTGTTTTTCTTCATGCAAGAATCTGATTGTGCACAAGTACCTTCAACGGTAATATGCCAAGACCCGAATTGCAAATGAGAAAAAGAAGTGTTTCGAGTGGCCTTGAGTTCTTTTCTGGGAAATGCCATCCCAAAGCATCCCACTTCTTCACTGATGTGGATTTGAATCCTGCTTCTGCTGCCACCGAGGATCTTCTCCTTGCCGGACCCAGCAACCTCAGTCTCAGATCCCGCTTTGGTCCTCTTCATGCACCTTGTGCATGTTCCAGGCATGCTTCCAGTCATGTTTCAAGTTTCCAGCTGTGTCCAGACTCTCCAGTGCAGTCTCATCATGCTTAAAGTCCTCAGACTTTCTTTGAGTCTGCAGTTCAGTCCTGCCACCCTTCCAGCTTCTAGCCTAGTCCAATATCTCCAGTACATCGTTGTGCCATCGACCTCCAGCCTTGCTCTAATTTCCTAGTCCAGAGTATTCAGCCTAGTCCAGTCCCTCCAGTTGAGTCTAGCCTTGCTTTGAGTTCTCAGCCTTTTCTGAGTCTCCAGTTCCAACTATCCACTCCAGCCTGAGTCACCCTATCTAGTACAGTCCTGTCGTTAGAACCAAGATTGATCCAGAAGGCTCCGTCTGGCCTCGCCCAGCGTTCTGGTGCCCACGTAGTACAGGTGTTGTTCCGGTTTCTCATCCTTCAATCCCACCTCCAGTAGCACCTTCTACTCCAGCTTCCTTCAGCCTTCCAACCTCTGTTAGAGAATCCTGCTCTGCCACCTTGCTGCTGTCTCCTCCTGCCACCTGGCCAGATTCCTTGCTGCTGCCCAGTTGGTCTTGATCGAAACCCGTTCCTTCTTGTTTCTAAGGACTTAATTCTTGGAAGAGGTTATTTCATAAACAGTATTTTGATATTAAATCTGCCTGGCCACCTCTAAGTCTGATCAGGACAATGTGAAACCCGAACAGTTCCTTTTGGGTCTGATGGGTGAACAATTTGAGAAAGAAGTTGATACTTTGCTCTTCTACATGATAAGAGCAGCCACCCTTTTCCATTCAGAAAGGTGGAAAGATGCACAAAGTCCCCCAAGGTAAGAGAGCTTGGGGAAATTAAGGGGGGCCATTGGGGACCTCGTGGCAAGATGCCCCACAGCCGCCCTCCCTGACCGCCTTACTGCCTGACTCTCTTCCGTTGCAGCAGGAGAAGAACAACATCCAGTGTTGAGTTCCATCACTGTTCTCTTCCAGATGAGGCAGAGCAGGGAACTGAGAGTCCCAGTTCTCTGGAATAAGAACTTTTATAGCCTTGCAGTCCTGGTAAGTGGGAGGCAGGCAAGGAGGGAGGTGAAACCTCCTTCAAAAGCAAAGGAGGTTGGAGAGAAATGACGGGAAGAGGGAGAGGAAATAATCTAGCCCTGGTTTTCAGAAGGGTCAGCAGAAGCTCATCCTAACTTAAAGTCTGTCAGAGAAAGAGAAGTTAGTTTCCAAAAACAGGCCCACGCAAACGGTCCCTCAGCTGCAGGTCATTCTCCTATGAACAGAAGGACAAGCTTTAGCAGAAGGGCAGGTCAAAAGGAAGGCCTGACTTGGAGTAGGCTGGTTGACTTTGGGTTGTCTGCTTCTCTCCACTCTTGTTTCCCAGCACACTCTGCTGGAGGACATCGATTTGAGCAGCTTCGCAGCTGGACTAGCTGCACATCTGGCAGTCTATGAGATCAGGTCAATCTCTGGTTTCTTTTGTGGTGTGTAAGGACTATCGGTTTGCAGGACTCAGAGAGTAGGAAGGGGGAGAATAGATAAGAAACAAGGAAAGGACAGCTTCATCTGGTACACCAGTTGTGCCCCGCCTAGGTCAGGATGCCTTTCAGAGAGTCCCTCAGGCCCTGGTCCCTTTGCAGCTTGATTACTGCAACACACTCCACAGAGGGCTGCCCTTGACAAACACCCAGAAGCTTGTGTTGGTCCATTGTCCTTTTGGGCACTTTCAGCTGGGCCACCCAATGAAAGGAAAGTTTTCCTTGTGAAGTGGGGAGAGGAGACGGTAACTTGACCTGCCCAAACCTCCTAGCATCTCCCCACCTTCTCCTATTTTGTTGGAAACAATGACACCAAAGATTTTTGTCTAAGCTGGGTGCTGATGTCTCTTCCCTCTTTTGTCCTACAGCAAGGTCCCACTAGCCATGGAGCCACCAGTGGAATCGATGCTTTTGTCTTCCTCTGGATGGGCTCCAAGAAGATAAGAGATCAGGATGCTCCTGAGGTACCAATGTAACTAACCTTTCAAGGGACTTGCTTTCGGGTGTTGACATGACTGGGAAGACATTCCAGAAAAGTGCATGTCACTACCTGTCTTTCCTTCCAGGTGGAGAAGAAATTGGTGGAAGAGGCCTGGGGCCTGATGCTCAGAGCTCTCTTTCAGCAGACTCCCACCACAAAGCCTTCATTTTCATTTTGAAGGTAAGGGTATCAAAGAAACCCTTGGCCAGTGCAGGCATTCCCAGCATCAAGGGTGAAAGCTCCTGTTCGAAGTCTGACTCTGAACAAAGCTGGCGGATTATTCTTGAGGACAGGCCTCCAGTACCACAAGAACATTGGCTTGTCACAACAGCAGTTTTTCTTCATGCAGGTTTCTGTTTGTGCACAAGTACCTTCAACTGTAATATGTGAAGACCCAAATTGCAAATGAGAAAAAGAAGTGTTTAGAATGACCTTGAGTTCTTTTCTGGGAAATGCCATCCCAAAGCCATCCCAAACCATCCCTGGGCTTTAGAAAGGCTGGGGCATTGTTAGAGGCAGAGCATGGCTCCAGAGTCCTAGAGAAGGATGCAGCATGAACTGTGCACATGTTCCTAGGCAATGAGATGCTTGGTTCTAGGAAATGAGCACAGGTGTCCTCTCTTCTTCAAATCCGCAGCACTTTGATCCACACGGCTGGAGATGCTTCTCGGCGGTCCTGAAACAGCTTCTCTAGTGCAGCAACCACCATCCTAGGATCAATGTTAGTAGCAAACCTATCATGCCATGGATTGTCGGCTTCGGGTCCCCCGCTGCCCTTGGGAACCCATCCTCATTGAACCTCTCTCCTGGGAAAAGAGGGCAGGGAGGTTGCTTTTCCCCTTCATTCCACTTCATGCTGAATGAGGGAATCCCTGGAATGCATATTTTGCTGGGTCAGATTTGTGTTGATGGGACAATGAAGAAGGGGAACTCCTCTCCAAGACACCTTGACAACAGTGGGATGCATTTCCTTCTGTCTCTTCCAGCTCAAAGAAGTTAAGCAGGCATTTCCCAAAATTCCTGCTGAACTCTGGAAGGCTGAAAATGAGCATGGCTTCATTAATGAAGGTAATCTCATTCAGAATGTTCAGGGGAAGGGGTGAGGGTATCGGCACATGAAAGGAAGGAAGGAATGCAAAACTCACGCTTTCTATCCAAAATGGGGTACAGTATATCTTTTCAAGCTATGTACCTAGCTGATTAAATTTCAACACCTCTGTCTCATTCAGTTCTTCTCCCTCTGTTGACAGGTGTAACCTTCCCTATCTTTTGCCAACTTCCTTATCTTTTTCTCATCTCATGCAGATGACCTAGCGGTAGAGGAGCTGCGTCCTTCCCCCACTATTTAAGAAGCCAAGCTGGGGGAATAAAGATCACCAGGGAAAAGAGGGAGCCAGATCATCTGTCTGCTGATCCGTTCAAGATGATTGTTGGTTTTTCACTAGCCATGACCAATATGGTGAAGAGTTGAAATAATGGCAACCTTCTGCCCCTAGGATGCATCTTGGATGGACTCAGGAAGTACACTGAGGAGTTGAAACTCCCACCAGATTTAAGGAAGAATAGAAAAAAAAACACAACATGCTGCTTGCTCTGAGCGTCTTGAAAAACTGGTCAGCTGCATTGGGTTCAAAGGCTCTGTGAGCCAGCATTCTATTCCCTGAGTGGTCCACCAGATAGGCGCTCTTGGAAAGCCCGAACCCAGAATACGGGGGAAACAGTTTTCCCTGCTTCCAGTTCACTCTCTTGAGAAGGAGGGCTGAGCATGATAGGGCTTTTGTTCTGCAGTTCTAAGAGACATTCTTCTAAACCAAGGTCGTGATGTCAGCATGGAAACTGAGGAAACCGCACATAGATCATCATTTCCCATCCTTGGGAAACAAAGGACTGCCTGACCTCACCTCTCTTCTATATTTCTGGAGTTTGCTTTTTGCTTGACTGGATGGCACTTACGTTCCCTGTAAGGGCCCTGAATGTGTATGTGTGTGTCCGTACACCCTACACATGAAACCCACGAATACAGTAAAATATCACACACACAATATAGTAAGAAATAATAACAATATCAATAACACGAAGAATAAGAATAAGAATAATAAATTTAGTCACCATAAAACTCCAGGGTTGTGACTGACAAGGAGTCCGGGAGACACGGGCCTCCTCAGCTTCCCCGCACCAGTGAGGGGCATTGAAGCGAGAACGTTACAGTGATTTCTGTCACAGCTATTAATGAAGACAGGGCAAAATATATAGGTATACCAAAAAGCCAGAGAAGTAAATATTATCCTTTTGAATTTCTTGCATTTCACCCTTTGGCTGTTGATGAGAGTGCTGATTTTTCTGCATCTGATATTTGATGAATTACTTTACAGATAGGACTTGAACTGTGGTGTTGGCACAGCTGTGAAAACATTATGGGAAAGTGCATGTCACCATCTCCGTGACTCCTTTCAGGTAGAGAAGTTGCTGGAGGAGGCCTTGGGCCTCACGCTCAGAGCTCCCCTTCGGCAGGCTCGGACACCACAGCGCTTCATTTTTTCTTTGAAGGTAAGGGCACAGAAGCCCAGGTGGAGCTTGAAGGAACCATTGGCCGATGGAAATATTCACAGAACCAAGTGCGAAATATGTCCCACTCTGAGCAAGAGCTGGAGAATTGTTCTTGAGGACAGGCATCCAGTACGAGAAGAAGATTGGCTTGTCAAAAGATCTGTTTGTCTTCATGCAGGGTTCTCTTCCTGGACAAGTGTCTACAACTTTCGAGTTCCAAGGACAGAATTACAGATGAGAAAAAAAAGTGTTTATGGTGAGCTTGAGTTCTTTGCTGGGAAATGCCATCCCCAATCTTCCTCCATCCAATGAGGCTGGGATTTAGGGAGGCTGGGTCAATGTTTCAGGGAGAGGAGGGCTCCAGAGGCCTACAGAAGAATGCACCAGACCTGCACATGTGTACTTTGGCAATGAGATTCTTGGTTCTAGGAAAGAAGCAAAGGTGTCCTCTCTTCTTCAAACCCTCAGCAATTTGACCCACATGGCTGGAGATGCTCCTCCACGGTCTTGAAGCAGCTTCTCCACTGTGAGAACCATCATCCAAGGATCAATGTATGTAGCAAACGTATAATAACATGGATTGTAGGCTTCGGGTCCTCCCCTGTTCCGGGAACCCAACCTCATTGAACCGCTCTCTGGGACAAAAGGGCAGGGAGGGTGTCTTTTTCATTTCATTCCATTTGATGGTGGACTGGGGAATCCCTGGAATGGATTTTTGCTGGGTAAGATTTGTGTTGACGGACCAAGGGAAGAAGGGAAAGTGCTAACCAAGACACCTTGGCAACAGTGCAATGCCTTTCCTCCTGTCTCTTCCAGCTCACAGAAGTCCAGCAGGCATTTCTGGAAGTCCCTGCACAACTCTGGCATGGTGGAGAACTGTATGGTTTCCTAACTGAAGGTGATTTCAATTAGAATGTTAAGGGGAAGGGGTGAAGGTGTCAGAAGATGAAAGGAAGGTAGGAAGGAAGGGATGCAAAACCCACATTTGTATCCCAAATGGGGTGCATGTTTTCCAGCTATGTAGCCAACCAATTAAATGTCAACAACCTCTATTCACGGAAATCAAGATAGTCTATAGCACCACATATAAGATGCCCCCTCAGCGCTCACTGAGGATGTGATTCGTCAATGGGCACAGTAAGATTCACCCAAATAGAGTTCCTCATGGATAGATGAAGGATGGATGAAAAGGACTTCCACTCAGTCTCAGGGAAAGGCCCTCCTTTTGTTCCATCCACAACTCTCAACTGTTGCAATTAATGGCAGTATTTATGCCGTTGCACGCTGCTGACCTTTTTGCACAATTTGCAGGGTGTGAAATGCCCTTGTCTCAAGAATGATGTTTCTTGGCAATATTGAAGATGAATGAAGATGGCAAAGGGAGAGGGATCCACGTTTGGGCTGTCGTCATGGCCAGTGCTTCAGGCTGGAGGTTCGGAAGTGAGTCGGACTGGACCGGAGAGCAGGATGCCGGAGGACGGCAGTGTTTGTCCTTTTGCCATGTTCATAGTTTCCCCAAGTTTGGCAACATTTTTGGGGCATTTTGCTGTCCACGCCAACTGAACCGCTTTTAGGTTCTTGCACTGTACCATTCCTGCTGCAGGTCGGGAAGCAGTTTTACTGCACTGGGCCGCAGCTTTGGACCTGTTATTTGGGGGTCTGGACTGTGGCTAGAGGACTGGATTCTTGCTGGACGCTAAGTGGGGGCTGAGAGGCGGGCTTCTGCGGAATGCTGCTGCTGGACCTTCTTTGCTGCTGCTGTTTCTGCTGCTGCTTTTCTTGGAGATTCTGCCACTGGATGCCTTTGCCACTGCCGGGATACTTCTGCAATACCAATTTTGGTGCTTTGGAGCTTTGGAAAATGCCTGGGTGGGAGAGGGCAACAGTAGAGTGGCAGGCTATTGTGGATCACCTTCCCCCATAGAGGCAACCTTGGCCTTCCATCTGGGTAGCCCTTCAAAAGCAGGAAGGAAGAAGTCAGGAAGAATAGGTATCTGTGTGCTGTGTGTGAGAAGGTGGCAGCTGAGTTTCCTGTTGGCACGGAGAACTGGTGAAGCTGAAGTGCATGTGGGTGCCCCGCTTCCCCAGCCAAGCATGGCTGATGAGGGCACGGAGAGGTTTCTGGTCCCGAATTTTGGGGGGCTGGGATGTGAGGATGGTGATGCCATTGGGGTTTTGGAGGTGGTTGATAGTATCATGGTAGTACTTGGCATGGGGAGGTATGGGGGGACAATGTGAGCAGGCTGCCCTCGGGGAATGTGGAATTATTGTCTGATACGAGGTCTGCCTTCCAGCTCCTCGATCCCAGTCCTGATGCCCTGTCAGCAGATCTTCAGTGGTCCTGGCCTCCGGCTGCTGCTACTGAATGCCGGGATAGTCTGCAATGAGACTATCCCTCATCCTTGATTTAATCCTTTTTTAAATTATTTATTTCTTTTTAAAGTAACGACCGAAAAATGGGAAAAACCCAAAGATTCTTATGTTTTTTTTAAAAAAAAAAATCTTAACAGGTGCTTCAAAAAATAAGCATTTAAGAAAGGGAATATTGCCATTGAGAAACATCAGGTAGATGATATTTATCTCTTAACACAGGACTGGTTACAAATTCATGCTCATCCTCTATCAACCGATCCAAAGTCAATTTCCTCCCTTCCATCCAATTTTCCCATAGCCCCATCTTTTCCCCCGTTGTTAATGTTGGGTTTCCCTGGTAAAGCCAACTTCGCATGGGAAAAAGCACCAACTCTTCCTATTTTTTAATCAGACATTCCTTTCCATAGCTTCCTAATTGAGATGATGCTTCCGATGATATCTGAGTTCTATTCCTTTCATGATTAAACCCTTTTTTAATATAAGAACCTATCATTAGTTAAACGTTTGCAAACGTTATATGTATAGAAACAGACAAATTATTCATCAAAGCCCAAAATCAACTTCATTTTTTTCCATTACCAGCAAATAGGCCAAAGGCAATTTACAAACGGAATCAACTCCAGCCACGGTGTTGCTTCCTCTCCATGCTGTCCACTTTGTCATTTCCCACAGCCCAATTAAGTTCCCCATCCACTCTTCCCTTGGGGGACTTTGTGCATCTTTCCACCTTTCTGCATGGAAAAGGGTGGCTGCTCTTATCATGTAGAAGAGCAAAGTCTCAACTAATTTCTCAAATTGTTCACCCATCAGACCCCAAAGGAACTGTTCGGGTTTCACATTGTCCTGATCAGACTTAGAGGTGGCCAGGCAGATTTAATATCAAAATACTGTTTATGAAATAACCTCTTCCAAGAATTAAGTCCTTAGAAACAAGAAGGAACGGGTTTCGATCAAGACCAACTGGGCAGCAACAAGGAATCTGGCCAGGTTGCAGGAGGAGACAGCAGCAAGGTGGCAGAGCAGGATTCTCTAACAGAGGCTGGAAGGCTGAAGGAAGCTGGAGTAGAAGGTGCTACTGGAGGTGAGATTGAAGGATGAGAAACTGGAACATCACCTGTACTACGTGGGCAGCAGAACACTGGGCGAGGCCAGACGGAGCCTTCTGGATCAATCTTGGTTCTAACGACAGGACTGTACTAGATAGGGTGACTCAGGCTGGAGTGGATAGTTGGAACTGGAGATTCAGAAAAGGCTGAGAACTCAAAGCAAGGCTAGACTCAACTGGAGGGACTGGACTAGGCTGAATACTCTGGACTAGGAACTTGGAGCAAGGCTGAGAACATGGAGAAAGGCTAGAGTTGCTTGGAGGCTCTGGACTAGGCTGGACTAGGAACTTGGAGCATGGCTGAGAACTTGGAGTACAGCTGGACTCTACTTAAGGCTCTGGACAAGGCTGAATACTCTGGACTAGGAACTTAGAGCAAGGCTGGAGGTCGATGGCACAACAATGTTGTACTGGAGACATTGGACTAGGCTAGAAGCTGGAAGGGTGGCAGGACTGAACTGGAGACTCAAGGAAAGTCTGAGGACTTTAAGCATGACGAGACTGCACTGGAGAGTCTGGACACAGCTGGAAACTTGAAACCTGACTGGAAGCATGCCTGGAACATGCACAAGGTGCATGAAGAGGACCAAAGCGGGTTCAGAGACTGAGGTTGCTGGGTCCGGCAAGGAGAAGATCCTCGGTGGCATCAGAAGCAGGATTCAAATCCATGTCAGTGGAGGAGTGGGATGCCTTGGGATGGCTTTGGGATGGCATTTCCCAGAAAAGAACTCAAGGCCACTCTAAACACTTCTTTTTCTCATTTGCAATTTGGGTCTTGGCATATTACCGTTGAAGGTACTTGTGCACAAACAGATTCTTGCATGAAGAAAAACAGCTCTTGTGACAAGCCAACGTTCTTGTGATAGTGGACGCCTGTTTTCAAGATCAATCCTCCAGCTCTTGTTCAGAGTCGGACATTGAACAGAGGTTTTCACCCTGGATGCGGGGAATGCCTGCACTGGCCAAGGGTTTCTTTGATGCCTGTACCTTCAAAATGAAAATGAAGTGCTTTGTGGTAGGAGCCTGAGCATCAGGCCCAAGGCCTCCTCCACCAATTTTGTCTCTATCTGAAAGGAAAGAGAGGTGGTGACATGCACTTTTCCGGAATGTCTTCCCAGCCATGTGAACATCCGAAAGCAAGTCCCTTGAAAGGCTGGTGACAATGGTAACTCAGGAGCACAATCATCCCTGATCTTCTTGGAACACATCCAGAGGAAGACAAAGATGTCCAGTAGCATCGATTCCACTGGTGGGTGCATGGCTGGTGGGACCTTGCCATAGAGACAAAGGAAGGAAGAGACATCCACTCCCATGTTAGTCAAAAGCTTTTGGTGTCATTATTCCCAAGAAAATAGGAGAAGGTGGGAAGCCGCTAGGAGATGTGGGCAGGTCAAGCTACCCTCTCCTCTCCCTACTTCACAAGGAAAACATTTCTTTCATTGGGTGGCCCAGCTGAAAGTGCCCAAAAGGGCAATGGACCAACACAAGGTTTTGAGTGTTTGTCAAGAGGAGCCCTGTGTGGAGTGTGTTGCAGTAATCCAGCTGAAAAGGGACCAGGGCCTGAGAGACTCTCTGAAAGTCCTCCTGACCTAGACAGGGCACAACTGGTGTACCAAATGAAGCTGTCCTTTCCTTGCTTGTTTCTTTTCTATTCTCTCCCTTCCTACTCTCTGAGTCCTGCAAACCGATAATCCTTACACACTACAAAAAAATCCCAATCCCAAATGAGATTGACCTGATCTCATAGACCGCCAGATGTACAGCTAGTCCGGCTGCGAAGCTGCTCAAATCGTCATCCTACAGCACAGCCTGGTGGGAAACGAGTGGAGAGAAGCAGAGAACCCAAAGTCAACCAGGCTACTCCAAGTCAGGCCTTCCTTTTGACCTGCCCTTCTGCTAAAGCTTGTCCTTCAGTTCATAGGAGAGTGACCCGCAGCTGAGGGGCCCTTTGCATGGGCCTGTTTTTGGAAGCTGCCTTCTCTTTCTCTGACAGACTTTCAGTTAGGGTGAGCTTCTGCTGACCCTTCTGAAAACTAGGGTAGATTTTTCCCTCTCCCTCGTCCCCTCATTGCTCTCCATTTTCCTTTGCTTGCCACCCATTTCTACATCCCTCCCTCCGTCTTATTAGCCAGGACAGCGAGACCGTAAAGTTTCCTATTCCAGGGAACCATGACTCTCGGTTCCCCTGTCTGCTTCAGCTGGAACAGAGCAGAGATGGAGCTCAGGCACTGGATGATGCTCTTCTCCTGCTGCAACGGAAGAGAGTCAGGCGTTCAGGCAGGGCGGCTGTGGGGCGTCTTGCCACCAGGTCCCCAATGGCCCCCCTTGCAGAAGGGAAGCAGGAAACCCTTTGGAGGCTCTCTCTGTCCTGAAGAATCATGTGCACCACACGAAGATTGGGCAAAAGAATCTGGGATTCCAACATGGGACCGAAGCCCAGCCAGGGGAACTTCTGTGTCCAAGGGGTAGCTTCGTTTTGGGCTGCCTTGCTCTTCCTTTCATGGACCTCTTGCCAGAGATTTTGGCTGGTTTGCCAGTCTGCCCTCACACTGGAAGCCTCGCATTGGGCCTTACAGGCTTCTTCGTGGTCCCTTTTTGTGAAGAGGGCGTTCCTTTTACCTCGGCGGTCCTCTGTGGGGAAATTGGGGAAAGGAGAGATGGGGGCTGTGATCCCCAGGCAAATGTTTAGGTCTGCTTCAGATGAAGAAAACCTGCCATATCAGACCAGTCCTGGCAGCGTCCTTCCCATCAAAACCTGATCCCATCCACTAAAAGCCTTTTTTGGGTCACACCAGTGGCTCAGAGTCCTGGCCACGAGAGAAGTCTCACAAAGGACTTAGGCAGATCCCACTCTCTATCTTTCCCCTCCCCATTGGCCAAAAGGTCAATGAGGGCCACTGAGCCATCCTGAAGGTGCCCAGAAGAGTCCCATGGAAGCAGCAGAACAGGTGGGAAGCCAGTGTGGGCTCGCGGGCTCCAGGAGGACAGGTTATCCGTGGAGCAGGAAGAGTTTGGCCTCTACCCTTTCCCTGTGGACAACCTTGAAGGAGGAAAGAAGCAGAAGTGGCTCCTCTATCTGCTTCTATGGAGGAGTCCACACCTGAAAGAACTGCCTCTCTTTTCCACTCATGGTCCCATCCCAACACCCAGCATCCACTCACCAAGCCGCTCCTCTTTTCGGAGCTCTAGATCTTTAACAGAGGGTCTTGTTCTTTTTCCTGAGGAGGCTTGGCAGTGTCCTCCAGTTGGCCTGCCACTCCTTCTGGAGAACCTGCAGCATCAACTGCTGGACCACTTGCTGTCCTAGCCTTTCTTTTCCTTTTTCCAAAACATGAAAACCATTTGAGGAATCCCCTAGAAGAGAGAGGAAGGAAGCTGAGGTTAGGAATGGACTAAACCCCATTTTCCATAACCCCTCTCCTTTTGGTGGAGATCACCCAATGTGGAAAACTCATCCTTCTGGTTGGAACGGATGAGTTGTAACCTTGGTTTGGTTTGGGGTGACCTGGTGTAGAGATCACCCAACAATTAAGTCCTTAGAATCGAGAAGGAACTGGTTTCAATCAAGACAAACTGGGCAGCAGCAAGGAAACTGGTAAGGTTTCAGGTGGAGACAGCAGCAAGTTGGAAGAACAGGATTCTCTAACAGGGGCTGGAAGGCTGAGGGAAGCTGGAGCAGAAGGCGCTACTGGAAATGGGAATGGATAATGAAGAAATGGAACAGGGCTTGTCCTAAGTTGGCACCAGAACACTGGGCAAGGCCATACGGAGCCTTCTTGAAAAATCTTGGTTCTAAGGGCAGGACTCTACTGGATTCAGTGACCCAGGCTTGACTGGATAGTTGAAACTGGAGACTCGGAAAAGGCTGAGAACTCAAAGCAAGGCTAGACTCAAGCTCTGGACTAGGCTGAATACTCTGGACTAGGAACTCAGAGCAAAGCTGGAGATCGATGGCACAACGATGCTGTACTGGAGACATTGGACTAGGCTAGAAGCGAGAAACATGGCAAGGCTGAACTGGAGACTCAAGGAAAGTCTGTGGACTTGAAATATGACGAGACTGGACTGGACACTCTGGACACAGCTGGAAACATGAAACATGAGTGGAAGCATGCCTGGAACTTGCACAAGGTGCATGAAGAGGACCAAAGTGGGATCTGAGACTGATGTTGCTGGTTCCGACAAGGAGAAGATCCTTGGTGGCAGCAGAAGCAGGATTCAAATCCATTTCAGTGGAGAAGGCTGACGCTGATTCCTCTTCAGTAACAGACACGGTTTCTGATGAGGGTATGGACTCTTCTGCGGAAGCTGCAGGCTTGTAGGATCAGTTGTCTTTGGCAGTTTGCTCCTCGTGCACCTGCCTTTTATCCCAATCCTTTGCGCGCCTGTTCCCTTCTGCATCAAGTGAGCTGGCTTCTCCTCTGCATGTTTTTCTGCCCATCGGTAGCGCACGCTGGTTGGAGGATTCAATTCCCCCTGTCGAAGGTTTGCCGATCAGTGTCTGTGATTCTTCCTCCGCTGCTGACTCATCTTTGGGTTTCACTTTCCCGGTTTCAGCCCAGTAAGTTTCTCTCTCCTCCTCTGACTCAGAAAGACTTTTTTTTTTTCTGAGTCAGAGGCTGGCTGGATTCTCACACATGTCTATCTCCACTTCAATAATCTTTTGAATCATAATTCATATTTGCTCCCAGAATTTCTTAACCTTTCCACAAGTCCACCAAAGATGGTCAAATATTCCTTCACATTTGGAGCATTTCCAACAAACATTTGATATTCCTTTAAACATTGTTGATAATTGGTCAGGTGTTCAATACCCGTGATCCATCATTTTATAAAAGTCTCTTTCAAGGTATAGTTCAAGGTCAATCTCCAACCCATCTTCCGTCTATTTTCCGATTGCTCATGGCTGATATTGCATCCAAAGTTCTTAGCCCATTTAATCATGCAATCTCTGACATATTCATCTTCCAAATCCATTTGCAGTAATATTTTATACATCTTAGTAACAACACTTTCAAATATTAGTACAAAACTCATTTCCAACTGAGCTCTTCATTCATGAAATTATGAATCTTTTTACCCAAATTAAACCATTCTGACAATGGTGGTGATGTGAACCCATGACAAGTATGACCTTCCAATTCCAATTGTTTCCTTATTTTCAGGTTAGGTTCATCTTCACCTTCCTCAAAATTCAACAAATCTTTACATCTCAACCAGTTTGGTTTCCCCACCATCTCTCTTCTGCAGAAAGCTTCTTGTGGTGACAACCACAAAGGTATATTAGGAGACAATCTTAATTTCTATTGATTCCAACTCCTCAGTATGATATGCCTCACAAAACAATTGTCAAAATCTTTGTTATCTTTATCATACCACAAGTAGGCGTGCCACCCAAATCTCAGATCATGTCCTTCCAACTCTGATGGCGACCTATTCTTCAAAGTCACCCAGTCCTTCATCCAAAGGAAACAACAAGCATCAAAATACAACTTCAAATCAGGGAAACAATTTATATTTAACTCTTGGTGTTCTCCCTTGCCAAATCAAGGTAGAAATGTCCTTCTGCCATCGTTGGAATGGGACATCAGTTGTCAAAACTGGTAGAGTCTGGAACAGGAACAACATCCAGGGTAAAACATCCATGTTAATCACAGATATCCGACCCATAAGTGACAAGTGTAATTCTTCCAGCCTTGACATGTGTTTTTGAACGTCTTTCCAAATTTTGACAGAAATACTATGAAGCAACCTACAATTCACGTTTGATCATGTCCCCTCCAAATATCTAACCTTTTTTTCAGTCTTAAATCCAGTCTTACTCATCAACAAAACATTTTTGGTTTCTTTCTTTATTGATTGTAAGACCAGCTAATGACCCAAATTCCTTCCATTTCCTCATCAGATGTTCAACAACATTCAAGGGATCCTGTAATATCAAACCAAAATCATCAGCAAGAAAGGGCTGAAGGAGAAAGGGCTTATAGTTAAAGGGCTGAAATCAATTATCTTTTAAAAAACATCTTTTTTACCTTTAAGCTCTTTTGATCTAGTTAAATATCTCTATTTTACACTTCCAAGACTAAGATAAAGAGCAAAGATAGCAAAGGGCATTCTTGTCTAGTTCCTTTCTGTATATGACAAATCCCTCCAAAGGACTGATGTTCGGCTACCGGAGCTGAGACTGAGGAGCTGGTAGGTGAGACCGGAATCAATAAATGGTCCAGACTTCCCCTGGAACGGCCCGTTCCCCATCTCCCACTCTATCACCCCATGCCTGTCACCACCATAGTGATTTGGCCTGCCCCCATCACCGCAATGGCAACCCCATCTCCATATCCAAGCCCCTCAGTTCCCAAGACCGGGGAGCCCCTACTTTCCTCACCAGCCATGCCCAGGAGCGGAAGAACCTCCCTGAGGCGCTTGAGCTTTACCAGCTCCCAGTGCCATCAAGGTACCTCCAACCCAGGCCTCCCACCAACACTGTCTCAATGGGCCCGAGCAGTCCAACAGTCCTGCTTCCATTCAGGTGAGAGCCATTCCAGACACCACCCTCCAGCCAAGCACAGCATCGCCCATCCATTCGCAAGTTGGTGGCTCTGGACCTCGCCCTCTCTCTGCCATCCGAACAGTGTTCCTCAATCTGAAGTTGTGTTCTGAAAGACTCCATGCCACTTTTCTATGTTGACAATTTTTTGAAAATCTCTTTCTTTGGTTTTCTGATCTCTAATCATAAATAAAGTTACATTGTAAGTCTTTATTATATAAAAATTCTTCATTGGATCGATCCAGGGAATCTCCTGTCTCCAAAACCTTTGTAGAGATATTAGACATGCACACACACAAACATAAACATAGAGGCACAAACAGAAACACACAAAGACACACAAAGCTTTAATAACAGGGGATCAGCAGATTTCATTGGTCTTGAGCAATTTTGATCTCCTATGGGAACATTACAATTTTGTGCAAGATCTGGTAAGATTTTAGCACCTCTGCAGGAGATCAGAGATTTTAGAGTCCTTTCTAGGTGACGGAACCTTATGGGGTCTATCAGATGACCAGCATCTCCGACATGATTTCCCCCATAGTCATCGTTATAGAAAAATCATGTGTTGTCATGGCTTCACTTTCCATTCTTTCTGGCCAGAAAAGAGGTGGTCTCATTCTAGATGCAGCATGTTCTCCTAGGCAGCCTGGCAGGAAGACGGGCAAGGGGAACTGAGTGGAAAGTGGTCTGTCCGCTTTCGAACAGGGCTGATGAAAGAGCCATTGAAATGAAGGCTGATAAGGAGAATGAACAGGCTTCCCACTTTGCTCACCAGGATGGACAAGAGAATTCCTCTCACTCTCTTTCTAGGATTTCTGAAAAGTTTTCATAAAGTACACATTCTGCTCCTTTTTCAGTCTCCCTTTTCTTTTGGAGGCCTAACAGCAGCTCCACCAAATTCAATCCTGTGTGCACTTAGAGATGTGGGTTCTTCACATGCCAGCTTCTCATTAAGACCATCATTTCATCAGAAGAGATCTAAGCAGCTGGTTCTCTCTTGGCCTTCGGCCACACTCACACCCGCCCGTTCCTCTTTTCCTCCTACAGACAGGACTTGCTTCCATTCAGAGGTTGATATCAACCAAACCCATCCAGCGTTTAGGAGGGAGGGGTCATTAAGAATTGCACAGCCTATCAATGCACGGGCTTTTGCCTTTCCTTGGGAAGAGCTTCCTTCTATGTTTAAATGTCGGGAGGATTGTTTGATATGATCTGGGTCTCATTTATAGAGTGTAGTACCTTTCTGAAACATGGCGTTTTCATAATGCTGAACGTTCAGTTCAAGGGCTTGGCCTAATTGGCTAATGAAGGCCACAGGAGCTATTCCTGTCCCAGGAGTAGAAAACAATGTGACACATTAGCAAATTGGAGAAAGAGAACAAAGTGGAGAGCAATATTAGGGAAAGTCCATAGATTTCAGTTATTGGTCTTAGTATTCTCATTATTAGAAGGTACTCAGAGGTGGGGTTTACACAACACGTTTCCCAGAGTTATCAAGCTTGCTGGACTCATCTGAACAAGAGCGCCTGGCTTATTGGCAACATTCATATGACAGTAATAAATCATGATTCATAAACTAAAACGGCTGGCTTCACAACTTCCTTAAAAACTCAGGCACCCTGAGTGGTGTGGAGCTGAAGACTTATGCATGAATTTTGGAGAGAAAAACAACATTTCCTTTGCAAAGATGGTCCTTTCGGCTATTCGAAAAAACAAATCCCAACGTAATTCAGGCAAAGCAAAGGCCTTTATTAAAGGGGTCAGTGTTTTTATAGGGTACAGGAATATGTGATACATACATTTGATATATGGAATACGCCGGAAAGCAACTAATCAAAGCATAAAAGACCCTGCTTAGATGTGAGAATAACAACTGAAGAGGGCTAGGAGATGCCAAGGATGCCGCTGGCAAAAGACGGGGAGCGAAGACCATCGAAATTTAGGTAGAGCCCCAATTACAGCCTACTCGTGGCAGGAAGGGTGACGAAACAGGGCTGTTTCTCTGCTCTTTTTGCATCTGCAGATAGCCACCCAGTGGCCCTGGTTTGGGTGACCTGGACTCTCCTTGGTGGGAGGACTTAGGGGGTTTACCTTCAGGGCCGTTGTGAGGAATATGCTGAGCACCCGGGCTGTAAAGTTGCCCGCATCCTCTCTGAGCTGAATTCCAGCCTTGGGGTAAAGCCAGTGGGGGTTATGGGGCCTGAGTCTGCATGGTTATCTGGGAGGAGTTTGTGCCTGTTGAACCTGAGGAAGTGGACTGGGTTCTTGTAGCTGTTAGTTGGGCTGCTTCTCTGTTAGCTCTGTGCCCCTCCCGGGTGGTCAAGGCTGCCTGGGAGACGAGACCTGATTGGCTCTGGCCAGTGGTTAATTCCTCTTTGAGGGAGGGGGTGTTCCCGCTGGCTCTTGAGGAGGCAGTGGTGCGCCCCCTCCTGAAGAGGCCATCACTCGACCCAACTTATCTGGACAGTGTTTCTCCACTTTCCAACCTGATACCTAGCCTTATTTCTCCCCCTGAGCTGCGTGAGTGATGCCATGGATGTCCTGTCTCACTGCTTGGAGGCTGTAGGGGTCTGGATGAGGCACAATGGGCTCCGGCTCAACCCAAGCAAGACTGAGTGGCTTTGGGTGTTTGGTCTCCTGGTACCAAGGTTTTTCCATCTTTGGTCCCGGATGAGGTGGCACTGCCCCAGCCAGACCCAGTGCGCAATTTGCAGGTCCTTGTGGACTCATGGCTCCTGCTGGAAGAGAGGCGGTAGCCGTGGATAAGAGGTCTTTGCACACCTTTGGGTTGAGCACCAGTTGCACCCATTCCTGGACCAGGAGGCACTACTCACTGTCACTCATGCCCTCGTGACCTCCCGTTTGGACTACTGCAATGCACTCTACATGAGGCTACCCTTGGAGAGCATTCAGAAGCTTCAGCTGGTGAAGAACGCAACTGCCCAGGTCGTAAATGATCTCGGCTTCTTGGCACATGTAACACCACTGGTTTGGGGTGTGCATTGGCTGCCAGTGTGTTTCTGGGTGCAATTCAAGGTGCTGGTTGTCACCTTGAAAGCCCTTCCTGGTTTGGTAGTGGGTCCCCTTAGGGACCGACTTTTCCCCATTGTTCCTCCTCTCCAATCCGATCCAGCAGGATGGGCATACACCAGGTCCAATCAGCCATGGATTGTCGGCTGGTGGGGACCAGGAAATGGGCCTCTCCAGCCGTGGTGCCTCCCCTGTGGAACATCCTTCCTCCTGAGATTAGGATGGCCCCAACCCTCTTGGCTTTTTTGGAGGTCTTAAAGACGGGCCTTTGTGCCCGGTCCTGGTGGCCCAAATGTGCAAAGGGCCCCGTTTCATGGTTGTGCTAACACCACGGATTATTAAGTTCTCTCGGCTGTATTTATATTTATATTTTATTTTTTTGTATCATTTTCATTGTGTGTTTTTTATTATTAAAGCCACCTGGAGTCACTGGTCTGAGATGGGCAGCTATATAAATTGAAGAAATAAATTTAAAAATATTGAAACGAACGAACAAACTGGGGAAAACACGAATTGCAGATAACCTTCCAGAGGTGGCAGATTGATGGGTGACGTCACTCCCTTTCCCAGCCAGGTTTGCATCCACCTTAAAACGGGCCAACAAGGAAGCTCCCCCCTCTTCCAAAGGCAACACATCCCCAAACGTCCAAGCACAACTTGAGAACGCCACTGGGCTCAGGCTCACACAACCTCAAGGCTTTAGTGCAAAAGAAAGCACACTAAAAGTTATGTCAGATCTTGACCAGGCCAGGTCAAGAGTACGGCAGAGCCAAGGACCGGCTAGCTGCAGTCTGAGAGACCAGCAGAAATGGCAGTGCCCAACCTGCTGGGGAACTGGATAAAGATGAAAAACTCCCTAAGGCAGACGTGCTCCAAACTGGGTCATCCTTCCTAGGGGGAAACAAAATAACTCAAGCCAACAAACATACCTAATACTCCTCCCTCCTCCTCCTATTTTCCCCACAACAGAAATTCTGTCAGGTTTGTTGGGGTGAGAGATTGATTGGCCCAAGGTCACCCAGCTGGCTTTTGAACCTAAGGCGGGACTAGAACTCACCATCTCCTGTTTTCTAGCCCAGCACCTTAACCACTAGACCAAACTGGCTCTCTGAATTTACAGCCCAGAAATTAAGAACAAACTGTCTTGGAGATCCTATTTAGAGATGCAAGGTCTAGCTGTTTGGCATGCAGAAAGGTTGACCAAGCTGGTCCAGGAGAGCAATTTCTTCCCAAAAGGAAAAGTGTGATCCTTGGGCTCCCTCAACAGCTGGATGCCAATACCCCAGGAACGTGGCTGAAAGTGGGTCATGTGATTTGGGGTTCAGCATCATTCATCCGTAGAGAATTTTGTTTTGGCAGAATCGGTTCTCTGAATGCAGGATCACTTCTTTTCTACCCTTGGGCTGGATTGCTGCATTCGAAAAAATATCTGAGGTGAAAAAATCAGGGAAAGAGTGCTTTCCTCACTTTCTCTTTCTTAAGTGTCAACAACATGTAACAATGTGTTGGGATGCCAACGATGATGGCTGCACCTAAGCAGAAATAAAGGAGGGAGCTGACCATAGAAACAGAGATGTTGGGACACACACAGAGACACACAAACACACACAAACTAGCATTGCAATGCAAAGGGAAACAGCCTGAAAGGACCAATAGCTGCATCAAGGGGTCTTGCTCAGTCAGCTAGCTTCAAGGAGCTTCCATATGAAAAGCCCATGGACATCCAAAGAGCTATGCCTTCTGTGCAAGGCAGGTGGGAAGGATGCAACTTTAGTGATTTTTTGGGTAGCTTCCTACAGACCTTGGCCTGGCCTTGTTGTATGTAGGAGAGGCTGAGCAGGTAACTTTTGGATATGATGCCAAAGGAGGCCTGTAATCTCCTTTGTTGCTCTCGTGGCTTTATGATGTCATCCAGCCAGGCTGAACTGTCAGTTACTGACTGTTGACAGATTGAAAATGTCTTCCAGGATGTAAGTTGGACTTCAGAAGGGCTCCTGGACTCTCGGGACCTCTCCCAATTTGTAGGCAAATTCTCAGTGGGGTGGGATATTCCAGGGGTGAAAACAGAAATCTGTTCTCCTCTTAGGAATGGGAAACGGGAGCCAGAGGTGCTCCAGATCACTTCTGTCCTTCATTCCCTATTGGTGTTCAAAGCCTGGCTTGACCCTTTTCCAGCTGATTCAGATCACATAGCATCCTGAACCCCTGACTTAGGGAAAGATTCTTACATTGGTTAAATTCATCTGGCCATGGAACAAACTAAGTCACTCCAAACGAAACAAGGTTACCACTCATACATTCCAACCAGAAGCACGGGTTTTCCACATTGGGTGATCTCCACCAAAGGGATAGGGAATATGGAACATGGGCTTTAGTCCATTCCTAATCTTAGCTTCCTTCCTCTCTCTTCTAGGGGATTCCTCAACTGGTTTTCTGTTTTGGAAAAAGGAAAAGAAAGGCTAGGACAGCAAGCGGTCCAGCAGTTGATGCTGCAGGTTCTCCAAAAGGAGTGGCAGGTTTCCTTCATCTGAAGCAGACCTAAAAATTTGCCTGGGGATCACAGCCCCCATCTCTCCTTTCTCCAACTTCCCCACAGAGGACCGCCGAGGTAAAAGGAAGGCCCTCTTCACAAAAAGGGACCACGAAGAAGCCTGTGAAGCCCAACACGAGGCTGCCAGTGTGAGGGGCGACTGACAGACCAGCCAAAATCTCTGGCAAGAGGTCTTTGAAAGGAAGAGCAAGGCCGCCCAAAACATAGGTGCCCCTTGGACACAGAAGTTCCCCTGGCTGGGCATTTCTTCTGTGCTGGAATCCCAGATTCCTTTGCCCAATCTCCATGTGGTGCACATGATTCTTCAGGACAGAGCGAGCCTCCAAAGCATTTCCTGTTTCCCTTCTGCAAGGGGGGCCATTGGGGACCTGGCGGCAAGACGCCCCACAGCCGCCCTGCCTGACCTCCTGACTGCCTGACTCTCTTCCATTGCAGCAGGAGAAGAACATCATCCAGTGTTGAGCTCCATCACTGCTCTCTTCCAGATGAAGCAGAGCAGGGAACTGAGGTCCCAGTTCCCCGGAATAAGAATCTTTATAGCCTTGCAGTCCTGGTAAGTGGGAGGCAGGGTAGGAGGGAGCTGAAACCTGGTCGAAAGCAAAGGAGGATGGAGCGAAATGAGGGGAAGAGGGAGAGGAAATAACCTACCCCTGGTTTTCAGAAGGGTCAGCAGAAGCTCACCCTAACTGAAAGTCTGTCAGGGAAAGAGAAGGCAGCTTCCAAAAACAGGCCCACGCAAAGGGCCCCTCAGCTGCAGGTCATTCTCCTTTGGACTGTAGACAAGCTGTAGCAGAAGAACACGTTAAAAGGGGCTGGACAAAGAGGAAGACATGTGCTGGCGCAGCCTGGTTGACTTTGGGTTCTCTGCTTCTCTCCAGTCTTGTTTCCTGCCACGCTCTGCTGGAGGACAACGATTTGAGCAGCTTTGCAGCCGGACTAGCTGAACTCCTGGCAGTCTATGAGATCAGGTCAATCTCTGGTTTGTTTTGTAGCATGTAAGGACAATCTGTTTGCAGGAAGGGAAGAATAGAAAAGAAACAAGAAAGGAAAGGACAGCTTCATCTGGTACACCAGTTGTGCCCCCAACCTAGGTCAGGAGGCCTTTCAGAGAGTCTCTCATGCCCTGGTCCCTTTGCAGCTTGATTACTACAACACACTGCACAGAGGGCTGCCCTTGACAACCACCCAGAAGGTTGAGTTGGTCCATTTCCCTTTTGGGCACTTTCAGCTGGGACACCCAAGGGTAGCTTGCCTGCCCGCACCTCCTAGCGGTTGCCCACCTTCTCTGATTTTCTTGGGGACAATGACACCGAAGGCTTTTGAGTAAGATGGGCACTGATGTCTCTTCCTTTTTGTCTCTACAGCAAGGTCCCACCAGCCATGGACCCATCAGTGGAATCAATGCTCCTGGACATCTTTGTCTTCCTCTGGATGTGTTCCATGAAGATAAGAGATGAGGATGCTCCTGACGTACTACTGTCACCAACCTTTCAAGGGACTTGCTTTCGGGTGTTGACATGGCTGGGAAGGCATTCTGGAAAAGTGCACTTTTTCATGCACCTTGTCCTCTTCATGCACCTTGTGCAAGTTCCAGGCCTGCTTCCAGTCATGTTTCATGTTTCCAGCTGTGTCCAGAGTCTCCAGTCCAGTCTCGTCATACTTCAAGTCCACAGACTTTCCTTGAGTCTCCAGTTCAGCCTTGCCATGTTTCTCGCTTCTAGCCTAGTCCAATGTCTCCAGTACAGCATTGTTGTGCCATCGATCTCCAGCCTTGCTCTGAGTTCCTAGTCCAGAGTATTCAGCCTAGTCCAGAGCTTGAGTCTAGCCTTGCTTTGAGTTCTCAGCCTTTTCCGAGTCTCCAGTTTCAACTATCCAGTCAAGCCTGAGTCACTGAATCCAGTAGAGTCCTGTTGTTAGAACCAAGATTTTTCCAGAAGGCTCCGTCTGGCCTCGCCCAGTGTTCTGGTGCCAACTTAGTACAAGCCCTGTCCCATTTCTTCATTATCAATTCCCTTTTCCAGTAGCGCCTTCTGCTCCAGCTTCCCTCAGCCTTCCAGCCTCTGTTAGAGAATCCTGTTCTTCCACCTTGCTGCTGTCTTCTCCTGCAACCTTACCAGTTTCCTTGCTGCTGCCCAGTTTGTCTTGATCGAAACCAGTTCCTTTTTCATTCTAAGGACTTAAATGTTGGGTGATCTCCACACCAGGTCACCCCAAACCAAACCGAGGTTACAACTCATCTGTTCCAACCAGAAGCACAAGTTTTCCACATTGGGTGATCTCCACCAAAGGGATAGGGAATATGGAAAATGGGCTTTAGTCCATTCCTAACCTCAGCTTCCTTCCTCTCTCTCCTAGGGGATTCCTCAACTGGTTTTCATGTTTTGGAAAAAGGAAAAGAAAGGCTAGGACAGCAAGCGGTCCAGCAGTTGATGCTGCAGGTTCTCCAGAAGGAGTGGCAGGCCAACTCGAGGACACTGCCAAGCCGCCTCAGGAAAAAGAACAAGACCCTCTGTTAAAGATCTAGAGCTCCGAAAAGAGGAGCGGCTTGGTGAGTGGATGCTGGGTGTTGGGATGGGACCATGAGAGGAAAAGGGAGGCAGTTCTTTCAGGAGTGGACTCCTCCATAGAAGCAGATAGAGGAGCCACTTCTGCTTCTTTCCTCCTTCAAGGTTGCCCACAGGGACAGGGCAGAGGCCAAACTCTTCCTGCTCCACCAAGAACCTGTCCTTCTGGAGCCCCCAAATCCACACTGGCTTCCCACCTGTTCTGCTGCTTCCATGGGACTCTTCTGCGCACCTTCAGGATGGTTCAGTGGCACTCATTGACCTATTGGCCAATGGGGAGGGGAAAGATAGAGAGTGGGATCTGCCTAAGGCCTTTGTGAGACTTCTCTCATGGCCAGGACACTGAGCCACTGGTGTGACCCAAAAAAGGCTTTTAGTGGATGGGATCAGATTTCGATGGGAAGGACACTGCAAAGACTGGGCTGATATGGCAGGTTTTCTTCATCTGAAGCAGACCTAAAAATTTGCCTGGGGATCACAGCCCCCGTCTCTCCTTTCTCCAACCTCCCCACAGAGGACCGCCGAGGGAAAAGGAAGGACCCCTTCACAAAAGGGGACCACGTAGAAGCCTGTAAGGCCCAATGCGAGGCTGCCAGTGTGAGGGCAGACTGGAAGACCATCCAAAATCTCTAGCAACTGGTCCGTGAAAGGAAGAGCAAGGCAGCCCAAAATGTAGCTACCCCTTGGACACAAAAGTTCCCCTGGCTGGGCTTCGGTCCCATGTTGGAATCCCAATTTCTTTTGCCCGATCTCTGTGTGGTGCACATGATTCTTCAGGACAGAGACAGCCTCCAAAGAGTTTCCTTCTTCCCTTCTGCAAGGGGGGCCATTGGGGACCTGGCGGCAAGACGCCCCACAGCCGCCCTGCCTGACCGCCTGACTCTCTTCTGTTGCAGCAGGAGAAGAGCATCATTCAGTGCCTGAGCTCCATCTCTGCTCTGTTCCAGTTGAAGCAGACAGGGGAACTGAGAGTCCCGGTTCCCCGGAATAAGAACCTTCACGGTCTCACTGTCCTGGTTAGTAAGATGGAGGGAGGAATGAAGAAATGGGTGGCAAGCAAAGGAGAATGGAGAGAAATGAGGTGAAGAGGGAGAGGGAAAAATCTACCCTAGTTTTCAGAAGGGTCAGCAGAAGCTCACCCTAACTGAAAGCCTGTCAGAGAAAGAGAAGGCAGTTTCCAAAACAGGGCCATGCAATGGGCCCCTCAGCTGCGGGTCATTCTCCTATGAACTGAAGGACAAGCTTTAGCAGAAGGGGAGGTCAAAAGGAAGGCCTGACTTGGAGTAGCCTGGCTGACTTTGGGTTCTCTGCTTCTCTCCACTCATTTCGCACCAGGCTGTGCTGGAGGACAATGATTTGAGCAGCTTCGCAGCCGGACTAGCTGCACATCTGGCGGTCTATGAGATCAGATCAATCTCTGGGATATTTTTGTAGTGTGTAAGGACTATCGCTTTGCAGGACTCAGAGTAGGAAGGGGGAGAATAGAAAAGAAACAAGCAAGGAAAGGACAACTTCATCTGGTACACCAGTTGTGCCCCGCCTAGGTCAGGAGGCCTTTCAGAGAGTCTCTCATGCCCTGGTCCCTTTGCAGCTGGATTACTGCAACACACTCCACAGAGGGCTGCCCTTGACAAACACTCAGAAGCTTGTGTTGGTCCATTGCCCTTTTGGGCACTTTCAGCTGGGCCACCCAATGAAAGAAATGTTTTCCTTGTGAAGTGGGGAGAGGAGAGGGTAGCTTGACCTGCCCACAACTCCTAGCAGCTTCCCACCTTCTCCTATTTTCTTGGAAACAATGACACCAAAAGCTTTTGACTAACATGGGAGTGGATGTCTCTTCCTTCCTTTGTCTCTATGGCAAGGTCCCACCAGCCATGCACCCACCAGTGGAATTGATGCTTCTGGACATCTTTGTCTTCCTCTGGATGTGTTCCAAGAAGATCAGGGATGATTGTGCTCCTGAGTTACCACTGTCACCAGCCTTTCAAGGGACTTGCTTTCGGATGTTCACATGGCTGGGAAGACATTCCGGAAAAGTGCATGTCACCACCTCTCTTTCCTTTCAGATAGAGACAAAATTGGTGGAGGAGGCCTTGGGCCTGATGCTCAGGCTCCTACCACAAAGCACTTCATTTTCATTTTGAAGGTACAGGCATAAAAGAAACCCTTGGCCAGTGCAGGCATTCCCCGCATCCAGGGTGAAAACCTCTGTTCAATGTCCGACTCTGAACAAGAGCTGGAGGATTGATCTTGAAAACAGGCGTCCACTATCACCAGAGCTATTTTTCTTCATGCAAGAATCTGTTTGTGCACAAGTACCTTCAACGGTAATATGCCAAGACCCGAATTGCAAATGAGAAAAAGAAGTGTTTAGAGTGACCTTGAGTTCTTTTCTGGGAAATGCCATCCCAAAGCCATCCCAAAGCATCCCACTTCTCCACTGACGTGGATTTGAATCCTGCTTCTCCTGCCACCGAGGATCTTCTTCTTGCCGGACCCTGCAACCTCAGTCTCAGATCCCGCTTTGGTCCTCTTCATGCACCTTGTGCATGTTCCAGGCATGCTTCCAGTCATGTTTCATGTTTCCAGCTGTGTCCAGACTCTCCAGTGCAGTCTCATCATGCTTAAAGTCCTCAGACTTTCCTTGAGTCTGCAGTTCAGTCTTGCCACCCTTCCAGCTTCTAGCTTAGTCCAATGTCTCCAGTACAACATTGTTGTGCCATCGACCTGCAGCCTTGCTCTAAGTTCCTAGTCCAGAGTATTCAGCCTTGTCCAGAGCCTTAAGTAGAGTCCAGCTGTACTCCACGTTCTCAGCCATGCTCCAAGTTCCTAGTCCAGCCTAGTCCAGAGCCTCCAAGCAACTCTAGCCTTTCTCTATGTTCTCAGCCTTGCTCCAAGTTCCTAGTCCAGAGTATTCAGCCTAGTCCAGTCCCTCCAGTTGAGTCTAGCCTTGCTTTGAGTTCTCAGCCTTTTCTGAGTCTCCAGTTCCAACTATCCACTCCAGCCTGAGTCACCCTATCTAGTACAGTCCTGTCGTTAGAACCAAGATTGATCCAGAAGGCTCCGTCTGGCCTCGCCCAGCGTTCTGGTGCCCACTTAGTACAGGTGATGTTCCAGTTTCTCATCCTTCAATCTCACCTCCAGTAGCACCTTCTACTCCAGCTTCCTTCAGCCTTCCAGCCTCTGTTAGAGAATCCTGCTCTGCCACCTTGCTGCTGTCTCCTCCTGCAACCTTGCCAGATTCCTTGCTGCTGCCCAGTTGGTCTTGATAGAAACCCGTTCCTTCTTGTTTCTAAGGACTTAATTCTTTGAAGAGGTTATTTCATAAACAGTATTTTGATATTAAATCTGCTTGTCCACCTCTAAGTCTGATCAGGACAATGTGAAACCCGAACAGTTCCTTTGGGGTCTGATGGATGAACAATTTGAGAAAGAAGTTGAGACTTTGCTCTTCTACATGATAAGAGCAGCCACCCTTTTCCATGCAGAAAGGTGGAAAGATGCACAAAGTCCCCCAAGGGAAGTGTGGATGGGGAAATTAAGGGGGGCCATTGGGGACCTGGTGGCAAGATGCCCCAAAGCCACCCTGCCTGACCGCCAGACTGCCTGACTCTCTTCCATTGGAGCAAGAGAAGAACATCATCCAGTGCCTGAGCTCCATCGCTGCTCTCTTCCAGATGAAGCAGAGCAGGGAACAGAGAGTCCCGGTTCCCCAGAATAAGAATCTTTATAGCCTTGCAGTCCTGGTAAGTGGGAGGCAGGCAAGGAGGGAGGTGAAACCTGGTCAAAAGCAAAGGAGGTTGGAGAGAAATGAGGTGAAGAGGGAAAGGAAATAATCTAGCCCTGGTTTTCAGAAGGGTCAGCAGAAGCTCATCCTAACTGAAAGTCTCTCAGAGAAAGAGAAGGCACGTTCCAAAAACAGGCCCACGCAAACGGTCCCTCAGCTGCAGGTCATTCTCCTATGGACAGAAGGACAAGCTATAGCAGACGAGCAGGTAAGAAGGAAGGCCTGACTTGGAGAAGGCTGGTTGTCTTTGGGTTCTCTGCTTCTCTCCACTCTTGTTTCCCACCAGGCTGTGCTGGAGGACAATGATTTGAGCAGCTTCGCAGCAGGACTAGCCGCCCTTCTGGCAGTCTATGAGATCAGGTCAATCTCTGGTTTCTTTTGTAGTGTGTAAGGACTATCGGTTTGCAGGGCTCAGAGAGTAGGAAGGGGGAGAATAGAAAAGAAACAAGGAAAGGACAGCTTCATCTGGTACACCAGTTGTGACCCCAACCTAGGTCAGGAGGCCTTTCAGAGAGTCTCTCATGCCCTGATCCCTTTGCAGCTTGATTACTGCAACACACTCCACAGAGGGCTGGCCTTGACAAACACCCAGAAGCTGGCGTTGGTCCATTGTCCTTTTGGGCACTTTCAGCTGGGCCACCCAATGAAAGGAAATGTTTTCCTTGTGAAGTGGGGAGAGGAGAGGGTAGCTTGACCTGCCCAAACCTCCTAGCATCTCCCCACCTTCTCCTATTTTGTTGGAAAAAATGACACCAATGATTTTTGACTAAGCTGGGCGCTGATGTCTCTTCCTTCTTTTGTCCTACAGCAAGGTCCCACCAGCCATGCACCCACCAGTGGAATCAATGCTTCTGGACATCTTTGTCTTCCTCTGGATGTGCTCCAAGAAGATAAGAGATGAGGATGCTCCTGAGTTACCAATGTAACTAACCTTTCAAGGGACTTTGAGCCACACAGCTGGAGATACTTCTTGGAGGTCCTGAAGCAGCTTCTCTACTGCAGCAACCACCATCCTAGGATCAATGTAGGTAGCAAACCTATCAAGCCATGGATTGTCAGCTTCCGGTCCCCCGCTGTTCTTTGGAACTCATCCTCATTGAACCTGTCTCTTGGGAAACGAGGGCAGGGAGGTTGCTTTCCCCCTTCATTCCACTTCATGCTGAATGAGGGAATCCCTGGAATGCATATTTTGCTGGGTCAGATTTGAGCTGATGGGACAATGAAGAAGGGGGACTCCTCTCCAAGACACCTTGACAACAGTGGGATGCATTTCCTTCTGTCTCTTCCAGCTCAAAGAAGTCAAGTAGGCATTTCCCAAAATTCCTGCTGAACTCTGGAAGGCTGAAAATGAGCATGGCTTCATTAATGAAGGTAATATTCAGAATGTTAAGGGGAAGGGTTGAGGGTATCGGCACATGAAATGAAGGAAGGAATGCAAAACTCACACTTTCTATCCAAAATGGGGTACAGTATATGTTTTCAAGCTATGTACCTAGCTGATTAAATTTGAACATCTCTGTCTCATTCAGTTCTTCTCCCTTTGTTGACAGGTGTAACCTTCCCTATCTTTTGCCAACTTCCTTATCTTTTTCTCATCTCATGCAGATGACCTAGCGGTAGAGGAGCTGCATCCTTCCCCCACTATTTAAGAAGCCAAGCTGGGGGAATCAAAATCACCAGGGAAAAGAGGGAGCCAGATCCTCTGTCTGCTGATCTGTTCAAGATGATTGTTGGTTTTTCACTAGCCATGACCAATATGGTGGAGAGTTGAAGGAATGGCAACCTTCTGCCCCTAGGATGCATCTTGGATGGACTCAGGAAGTACACTGAGGAGTTGAAACTCCCACCAGATTTAAGGAAGAATAGGAAAAAAACACAACACGTTGCCTGCTTTGAGCGTCTGGAAAAACAGGTCAGCTGCATCGTGTTCAAAGCCTCTGTGAGCCAGCATTCTATTCCCTGAGTGGTCCACCAGATAGACGCTCTTGGAAAGTCCGAACCCAGAATATGGGGGAAAGAGATTTCTCCGTTTCCAGTTCACTCTCTTGAGAAGGAGTGCTGAGAATTATAGTGCTTTTTTACTGCAGTTCTAAGAGATGATCTTCTAAACCAAGGTCATGAGGTAAACATGGGAACTGAGGAAACCACCTATAGACCATCATTTCCCATCCTTGGGAAACAAATGACTGTCTGACCTCACCTCTCCTCTTTTTTTCTGGAGTTCTATTTACTGACTGGATGCCACTTACGTTCCTTGTAAGGGGCCTGAATGAGTATGTGTGTGGCCGTACTCCCTACACATGAAACCCACGAATATGGTAAAATGTCAAGCACACAAAATATTAAGAAATAAGAACAATAACAATAACAATAACAATAATAAATTTAGTCACCATGAAACTCCAGAGTTGTGACTGACAAAAAGCTAGAGAAGGAAACGTTACCCTTTTAATTTCTTGAATTCTACCCTTTGGCTGTTGATGAGGGTGCTGATCTTTCTGTGACTGATAACTTGATCAATTACTTTAAAGATAGGACTTGAACTGTGGTGTTGGCATGGCTGTGAAGACATTCTGGGAAAGTGCATGTCACCATCTCCGTGACTCCTTTCAGGTAGAGAAGAAGTTGCTGGAGGAGGCCTTGGGCCTCACGCTCAGAGCTTCCCTTCGGCCGGCTCGGACACCACAGGGCTTCATTTTTTCTTTGAAGGTAAGAGCATAGAAGTCCCAGGTGAGGTTGAAGGAACCATTGGCCGATGGAAATATTCACAGAACAAAGTGCGAAATATGTCCCACTCTGAACAAGAGCTGGAGAATTGTTCTTGAGGACAGGCATCCAGTACGAGAAGAAGATTGGCTTGTCAAAAGATCTGTTTGTCTTCATGCAGGGTTCTCTTCCTGAACCAGTGTCTACAACTTTCGAGTTCCAAGGACAGAATTACAGATGAGAAAAAAAGTTTATGGTGAGTTTGAGTTCTTTGCTGGGAAATGCCATCCCCAATCTTCCTCCATCCAATGAGGCTGGGATTTAGGGAGGCTGGGTCAATGTTTCAGGGAGAGGAGGGCTCCAGAGGCCTACAGAAGAATGCACCAGACCTGCACATGTGTACTTTGGCAGTGAGATCCTTGGTTCTAGGAAAGAAGCAAAGGTGTCCTCTCTTCTTCAAACCCTCAGCAATTTGACCCACATGGCTGGAGATGCTCCTCCACGGTCTTGAAGCAGCTTCTCCACTGTGAGAACCATCATCCTAGGATCAATGTATGTAGCAAAGGTATAATAACATGGATTGTAGGCTTTGGGTCCTCCCCTGTTCTGGGAACCCAACCTCATTGAACCTCTCTCTGGGACAAAAGGGCAGGGAGGGTGTCTTTTTCATTTCATTCCATTTGATGGTGGACTGGGAAATCCCTGGAATGGATTTTTGCTGGGTAAGGTTTGTTTTGACGGACCAAGGGATGAAGGGAAAGTGCTAACCAAGACACCTTGGCAACAGTGCAATGCCTTTCCTCCTGTCTCTTACAGCTCACAGAAGTCCAGCAGGCATTTCTGGAAGTCCCTGCACAACTCTGGCATGGTGGAGAACTGTATGGTTTCCTAACTGAAGGTGATTTCAATTAGAATGTTAAGGGGAAGGGGTGAGAGTGTCAGAAGATGAAAGGAAGGGATGCAAAACCCACATTTGTATCCCAAATGGGGTGCATGTTTTCCAGCTATGTAGCCAACCAATTAAATGTCAACAACCTCTATTCACGGAAATCAAGATAGTCTATAGAACCACATATAAGATGCGCCCTCAGCATTCACTGAGGACGTGGTTCGTCAATGGGCACAGTAAGATTCACCCAAATAGAGTTCCTCATGGATAGATGAAAAGGACTTCCACTCAGTCTCATGGAAAGGCCCTCCGTTTGTTCCATCCACAAATCTCAACTGTTGCAATTAATGGCGGTATTTATGCCGTTGCACGCTGCTGACCTTTTTGCACAATTTGCAGGGTGTGAAATGCCCTTGTCTCAAGAATGATGTTTCTTGGCAATATTGAAGATGAATGAAGATGGCGAAGGGAGAGGGATCCACGTTTGGGCTGTCGTCATGGCCAGTCCTTCAGGCTGGAGGTTCGGAAGTGAGTCGGACTGGACCGGAGAGCAGGATGCCGGAGGACGGCAGTGTTTGTCTTTTTGCCATGTTCATAGTTTCCCCAAGTTTGGCAACATTTTGGGGGCATTTTGCTGTCCATGCCAACTGAACCACTTTTGGGTTCATGCACTGTACCATTCCTGCTGCAGGTTGGGAAGCCGTTTTACTGCACTGGGCCGCAGCTTTGGACCTGTTATGTTTTGGACCGGCTAGAGGACTGGATTCTTGCTGGTCGCTAAGTGGGGGCTGAGAGGCGGGCTTCTGCGGAACGCTGCTGCTGGACCTTCTTTGCTGCTGCTGTTTCTGCTGGTGCTTTTCTTGGAGATTCTGCCACTGGATGCCTTTGCCACTGCCAGGATCCTTCTGCAATACCAATTTTGGTGCTTTGGAGCTTTGGACAATGCCTGGGTGGGAGAGGGCAACAGTAGAGTGGCAGGCTACTGTGGATCACCTTCCCCCATAGAGGCAACCTTGGCCTTCCGTCTGGGTAGCCCTTCAAAAGAAGTCAGGAAGAAGTCAGGAAGAATAGGTTTCTGTGTGCTGTGTGTGAGAAGGTGGCAGCTGAGTTTCCTGTTGGGTGTCCCGCTTCCCCAGCCAAGCATGGCTGATGAGGGCACTGAGAGGTTTCTGGTCCCGAATTTTGGGGCGCTGGGATGTGGGGATGGTGCTGCCATTGGGGTTTTGGAGGTGGTTGATAGTATCATGGTAGTACTTGGCATGGGGAGGTATGGTGGGACAATGTGAGCAGGCTGCCCTCGGGGAACGTGGAATTCTTGTCTGATATGAGGTCTGCCTTCCAGCTCCTCAATCCCAGTCCCGATGCCCTGTCAGCAGATCTTCAGTGGTCCTGGCCTCCGGCTGCTGCTACTGAATCCCGGGATAGTCCGCAATGAGACTATCCCTCATCCTTGAGTTAATCCTTTTTTGAATTATTTATTCCTTTTTAAAATAATGACCGAAAAATGGGAAAAAAGGGGAAAAACCCAAAGATACTTATGTTTTTAAAAAAAAAAAAAAAATCTTAACAGGTGCTTCAAAAAATAAGCATTTAAGAAAGGGAATATTGCCATTGAGAAACATCTGGGAGATGATATTTATCTCTTAACACAGGACTGGTTACAAATACATCCTCATCCTCTATCAACCGATCCAAAGTCAATTTCCTCCCTTCCATCCAATTTTCCCATAGCCCCATCTTTTCCCCCGTTGTTAATGTTGGGTTTCCCTGGTAAAGCCAACTTCGCATGGGAAAAAGCACCAACTCTTCCTATTTTTTAATCAGACATTCCTTTCCATAGCTTCCTAATTGAGATGATGCTTCCGATGATATCTGAGTTCTATTCCTTTCATGATTAAACCCTTTTTTAATATAAGAACCTAAATAGAAGTTCAAAGTAAAGTTAAAGTACAAAGTAGACAGCAAAGGAAAGCTTGAATGCAGAGCAAGAAAAACTAAGGAAGTGGAGAAATCACAAGAAAATAGAAGGTGACTGCTGAACTTCTCCAATGCAGATACAAAGGCTTGTTAAGCAAACTTAATCTCCTATCATTAGTTAAACGTTTGCAAACGTTATATGTATAGAAACAGACAAATTATTCATCAAAGCCCAAAATCAGAACTTCATTTTCTTCCATTAGCAGCAAATAGGCCAAAGGCAATTTCCAAAAGGAATCAACTCCAGCCACGGTGTTGATTCCTCTCCATGCTGTCCACTTTGTCATTTCCCACAGCCCAATTAATTTCCCCATCCACTCTTCCCTTGGGGGACTTTGTGCACCTTTCCACTTTTCTGCATGGAAAAGGGTGGCTGCTCTTATCATGTAGAAGAGCAAGGTCTCAACTTCTTTCTCAAATTGTTCACCCATCAGAACCAAAAGGAACTGTTCGGGTTTCACATTGTCCTGATCAGACTTAGAGGTGGCCAGGCAGATTTAATATCAAAATACTGTTTATGAAATAACCTCTTCCAAGAATTAAGTCCTTAGAAACAAGAAGGAATGGGTTTCGATCAAGACCAACTGGGCAGCAGCAAGGAATCTGGCCAGGTTGCAGGAGGAGACAGCAGCAAGGTGGCAGAGCAGGATTCTCTAACAGAGGCTGGAAGGCTGAAGGAAGCTGGAGTAGAAGGTGCTACTGGAGGTGAGACTGAAGGATGACAAACTGGAACATCACCTGTACTAAGTGGGCACCAGAACGCTGGGCGAGGCCAGATGGAGCCTTCTGGATCGATCTTGGTTCTAACGACAGGACTGTACTAGATAGGGTGACTCAGGCTGGAGTGGATAGTTGGAACTGGAGACTCAGAAAAGGCCGAGAACCCAAAGCAAGGCTAGACTAAACTGGAGGGACTGGACTAGGCTGAATACTCTGGACTAGGAACTTGGAGCAAGGCTGAGAATATGGAGAAAGGCTAGAGTTGGTTGGAGGCTCTGGACTAGGCTGGACTAGGAACTTGGAGCATGCCTGAGAACGTGGAGTACAGCTGGACTCTACTTAAGGCTCTGGACAAGGCTGAATACTCTGGACTAGGAATTTAGAGCAAGGCTGGAGGTCGATGGCACAACAATGTTGTACTGGAGACATTGGACTAGGCTAGAAGCTGGAAGGGTGGCAGGACTGAACTGGAGACTCAAGGAAAGTCTGAGGACTTTAAGCATGACGAGACTGCACTGGAGAGTCTGGACACAGCTGGAAACTTGAAACCTGACTGGAAACATGCCTGGAACATGCACAAGGTGCATGAAGAGGACCAAAGCGGGATCAGAGACTGAGGTTGCTGGGTCCGGCAAGGAGAAGATCCTTGGTGGCAGCAGAAGCAGGATTCAAATCCACGTCAGTGGAGAAGTGGGATGCTTTGGGATGGCTTTGGGATGGCATTTCCCAGAAAAGAACTCAAGGCCACTCTAAACACTTCTTTTCCTCATTTGCAATTCGGGTCTCGGCATATTACCGTTGAAGGTACTTGTGCACAAACAGATTCTTGCATGAAGAAAAACAGCTCTTGTGACAAGCCAACGTTCTTGTGATAGTGGACGCCTGTTTTCAAGATCAATCCTCCAGCTCTTGTTCAGAGTCGGACATTGAACAGAGGTTTTCACCCTGGATGCTGGGAATGCCTGCACTGGCCAAGGGTTTCTTTGATGCCTGTACCTTCAAAATGAAAATGAAGTGCTTTGTGGTAGGAGCCTGAGCATCAGGCCCAAGGCCTCCTCCACCAATTTTGTCTCTACCTGAAAGGAAAGAGAGGTGGTGACATGCACTTTTCCGGAATGTCTTCCCAGCCATGTGAACATCCAAAAGCAAGTCCCTTGAAAGGCTGGTGACAGTGGTACCTCAGGAGCACAATCATCCCTGATCTTCTTGGAACACATCCAGAGGAAGACAAAGATGTCCAGAAGCATCGATTCCACTGGTGGGTGCATGGCTGGTGGGACCTTGCCGTAGAGACAAAGGAAGGAAGAGACATCCACTCCCATGTTAGTCAAAAGCTTTTGGTGTCATTATTCCCAAGAAAATAGGAGAAGGTGGGAAGCCACTAGGAGGTTTGGGCAGGTCAAGCTACCCTCTCCTCTCCCCACTTCACAAGGAAAACATTTCTTTCATTTGGTGGCCCAGCTGAAAGTGCCCAAAAAGGCAATGGACCAACACAAGCTTTTGAGTGTTTGTCAAGAGGAGCCCTCTGTGGAGTGTGTTGCAGTAATCCAGCTGCAAAGGGACCAGGGCCTGAGAGACTCTCTGAAAGTCCTCCTGACCTAGGCAGGGCACAACTGGTGTACCAGATGAAGCTGTCCCTTCCTTGCTTGTTTCTTTTCTATTCTCTCCCTTCCTACTCTCTGAGTCCTGCAAACCGATAGTCCTTACACACTACAAAAAAATCCCAATCCCAAATGAGATTGACCTGATCTCATAGACCGCCAGATGTGCAGCTAGTCCGGCTGCGAAGCTGCTCAAATCGTCGTCCTCCAGCACTGCCTGCTGGGAAACGAGTGGAGAGAAGCAGAGAACCCAAAGTCAACCAGGCTACTCCAAGTCAGGCCTTCCTTTTGACCTGCCCTTCTGCTAAAGCTTGTCCTTCAGTTCATAGGAGAGTGACCCGCAGCTGAGGGGGCCTTTGCATGGGCCTGTTTTTGGAAGCTGCCTTCTCTTTCTCTGACAGACTTTCAGTTAGGGTGAGCTTCTGCTGACCCTTCTGAAAACTAGGGTAGATTTTTCCCTCTCCCTCGTTCCCTCATTGCTCTCCATTTTCCTTTGCTTGCCACCCATTTCTACATCCCTCCCTCCGTCTTATTAGCCAGGACAGCGAAACCGTAAAGTTTCTTATTCCAGGGAACCAGGACTCTCGGTTCCCCTGTCTGCTTCAGCTGGAACAGAGCAGAGATGGAGCTCAGGCACTGGATGATGCTCTTCTCCTGCTGCAACGGAAGAGAGTCAGGCGGTCAGGCAGTGCGGCTTTGGGGCATCTTGCCACCAGGTCCCCTATGGCCCCCCTTGCAAAAGGGAAGCAGGAAACCCTTTGGAGGCTCTCTCTGTCCTGAAGTATCATGTGCACCACACGGAGATTGGGCAAAGGAATCTGGAATTCCAACATGGGGCAAAGCCCAGCCAGGGGAACTTCTGTGTCCAAGGGGTAGCTTCGTTTTGGGCTGCCTTGCTCTTCCTTTCATGGACCTCTTGCCAGAGATTTTGGCTGGTTTGCCAGTCTGCCCTCACACTGGCAGCCTCGCGTTGGGCCTTACAGGCTTGTTCGTGGTCCCTTCTTGTGAAGAGGGCCTTCCTTTTTCCTTGGCGGTCCTCTGTGGGGAAATTGGGGAAAGGAGAGATGGGGGCTGTGATCCCCAGGCAAATGTTTAGGTCTGCTTCAGATGAAGAATACTTGCCATATCAGCCCAGTCTTGGCAGCGTCCTTCCCATCAAAACCTGATCCCATCCACTAAAAGCCTTTTTTGGGTCACACCAGTGGCTCAGGGTCCTGGCCACGAGAGAAGTCTCACAAAGGCCTTAGGCAGATCCCACTCTCTATCTTTCCCCTCCCCGTTGGCCAAAAGGTCAATGAGGGCCACTGAGCCATCCTGAAGGTGCCCAGAAGAGTCCCATGGAAGCAGCAGAACAGCTGGGAAAGCAGCGTGGGCTCGCGGGCTCCAGGAGGACAGGTTATCCATGGAGCAGGAAGAGTTTGGCCTCTGCCCTGTCCCTGTGGGCAACCTTGAAGGAGGAAAGAAGCAGAAGCGGCTCCTCTATCTGCTTCTATGGAGGAGTCCACTCCTGAATGAACTCCCTCCCTTTTCCTCTCATGGTCCCATCCCAACACCCAGCATCCACTCACCAAGCCGCTCCTCTTTTCGGAGCTCTAGATCTTTAACAGAAGGTCTTGATTTTTTCCTGAGGAGGCTTGGCAGTGTCCTCCAGTTGGCCTGCCACTCCTTCTGGAGAACCTGCAGCATCAACTGCTGGACCGCTTGCTGTCCTAGCCTTTCTTTTCCTTTTTCCAAAACATGAAAACCAGTTGAGGAATCCCCTAGGAGAGAGAGGAAGGAAGCTGAGCTTAGGAATGGACTAGAGCCCATGTTCTATATTCCCTATCCCTTTGGTGGAGATCACCCAATGTGGAAAACTTGTGCTTCTGGTTGGAACGGATGAGTTGTAACCTTGGTTTGGTTTGGGGTGACCTGGTGTGGAGATCACCCAACAATTAGGTTCTTAGAATCGAGAAGGAACTGGTTTCAATCAAGACAAACTGGGCAGCAGCAGGGAAACTGGTCAGGTTGCAGGAGGAGACAGCAGCAAGGTGGAAGAACAGGATTCTCTAACAGAGGCTGGAAGGCTGAGGGAAGCTGGAGCAGAAGGCACTACTGGAAATGGGAATGGATAATGAAGAAATGGAACAGGGCTTGTACTAAGTGGGCACCAGAACACTGGGCGAGGCCAGACGGAGCCTTCTGGAAAAATCTTGGTTCTAACGAAAGGACTCTACTGGATTCAGTGACTCAGGCTTGACTGGATAGTTGAAACAGGAGACTCGGAAAAGGCTGAGAACTCAAAGCAAGGCTAGACCCAAGCTCTGGACTAGGCTGAATACTCTGGACTAGGAACTCAGAGCAAGGCTGGAGATTGATGGCACAACGATGCTGTACTGGAGACATTAGACTAGGCTAGAAGCGAGAAATATGGCAAGGCTGAACTGGAGACTCAAGGAAAGTCTGTGGACTTGAAGTATGACGAGATGGGACTGGAGACTCTGGACACAGCTGGAAACATGAAACATGACTGGAAGCATGCCTGGAACTTGCCCAATGTGCATGAAGAGGACCAAAGTGGGATCTGAGGCTGATGTTGCTGTTTCCGACAAGGAGAAGATCCTCGGTGTCAGCAGAAGCAGGATTCAAATCCATTTAAGTGGAGAAGGCTGACGCTGATTCCTCTTCAGTAACAGACACTGTTTCCGATGAGGGTATGGACTCTTCTGCGGAAGCTGCAGGCTTGTAGGATCAGTTGTCTTTGGCAGTTTGCTCCTCGTGCACCTGCCTTTTATCCCAATCCTTTGCGCGCCTGTTCCCTTCTGCATCAAGTGAGCTGGCTTCTCCTCTGCATGTTTTTCTGCCCATCGGTAGCGCACGCTGGTTGGAGGATTCAATTCCCCCTGTCGAAGGTTTGCCGATCAGTGTCTGTGATTCTTCCTCCGCTGCTGACTCATCTTTGGGTTTCACTTTCCCGGTTTCAGCCCAGTAAGTTTCTCTCTCCTCCTCTGACTCCGAAAGACTTTTTTTTTTTCTGAGTCAGAGGCTGGCTGGATTCTCACACATGTCTATCTCCACTTCAATAATCTTTTGAATCAGAATTCATATTTGCTCCCAGAATTTCTTAACCTTTCCACAAGTCCACCAAAGATGGTCAAATATTCCTTCACATTTGGAGCATTTCCAACAACATTTGATATCCTTTTAAACATTGTTGATAATTGGTCAGGTGTTCAATACCCGTGATCCATCATTTTATAAAAGTCTCTTTCAAGGTATAGTTCAAGGTCCATCTCCAACCCTTCTTCCGCCTATTTTCCGATTGCTCATGGCTGATATTGCATCCAAAGTTCTTAGCCCATTTAATCATGCAATCTCTGAGATATTCATCTTCCAAATCCATTTGCAGTAATATTTTATACATCTTAGTAACAACACTTTCAAATATTAGTACAAAACTCATTTCCAACTGAGTTTTTCATTCATGAAATTATGAATCTTTTTACCCAAATTAAACCATTCTGACAATGGTGGTGATGTGAACCAATGACAAGTATGACCTTCCAATTCCAATTGTTTCCTCGTTTTCAGGTTAGGTTCATCTTCACCTTCCTCAAAATTCAACAAATCTTTACATCTCAACCAGTTTGGTTTCCCCACCATCTCTCTTCTGCAGAAAGCTTCTTGTGGTGACAACCACAAAGGTATATTAGGAGACAATCTTAATTTCTATTGATTCCAACTCCTCAGTATGATATGCCTCACAAAACAATTGTCAAAATCTTTGTTATCTTTATCATACCACAAGGAGGCGTGCCACCCAAATCTCAGATCATGTCCTTCCAACTCTAATGGCGACCTATTCTTCAAAGTCTCCCAGTCCTTCATCCAAAGCAAACAACAAGCATCAAAATACAACTTCAAATCAGGGAAACAATTTATATTTAACTCTTGGTGTTCTCCCTTGCCAAATCAAGGTAGAAATGTCCTTCTGCCATCGTTGGAATGGTACATCAGTTGTCAAAACTGGTATAGTCTGGAATAGGAGCAACATCCAGGGTAAAACATCCATGTTAATCACAGATATCCGACCCATAAGTGACAAGTGTAATTCTTCCAGTCTTGACATGTGTTTTTGAACTTCTTTCCAAATTTTGACAGAAATACTATGAAGCAACCTACAATTCACATTTGATCATGTCCCCTCCAAATATCTAACCTTTCTTTCAGTCTTAAATCCAGTCTTACTCATCAACAAAACATTTTTGGTTTATTTATTGATTGTAAGACCAGCTAATGACCCAAATTCCTTCTATTTCCTCATCAGATGTTCAACAACATTCAAGGGATCCTGTAATATCAAACCAAAATCATCAGCAAGAAAGGGCTGAAGGAGAAAGGGCTTATAGTTAAAGGGCTGAAATCAATTATCTTTTAAAAAACATCTTTTTTACCTTTAAGCTCTTAAAACTAGATTTTAAGATCCAGTTAAATAGATCTAGTTTAACTAGATTTTAAGATTTAGTTAAATACCTCTATTTTACACTTCCAAGACTAAGATAAAGAGCAAAGATAGCAAAGGGCATTCTTGTCTAGTTCCTTTCTGTATATGACAAGTCCCTCCAAAGGACTGATGTTCGGCTACCGGAGCTGAGACTGAGGAGCTGGTAGGTGAGACCGGAATCAATAAATGGTCCAGACTTCCCCTGGAACGGCCCGTTCCCCATCTCCCACTCTATCACCCCATGCCTGTCACCACCATAGTGATTTGGCCTGCCCCCATCACCGCAATGGCAACCCCATCTCCATATCCAAGCCCCTCAGTTCCCAAGACCGGGGAGCCCCTACTTTCCTCACCAGCCATGCCCAGGAGCGGAAGAACCTCCCTGAGGCGCTTGAGATTTACCAGCTCCCAGTGCCATCAAGGTACCTCCAACCCAGGCCTCCCACCAACACTGTCTCAATGGGCCCGAGCAGTCCAACAGTCCTGCTTCCATTCAGGTGAGAGCCATTCCAGACACCACCCTCCAGCCAAGCACAGCATCGCCCATCCATTCGCAAGTTGGTGGCTCTGGACCTCGCCCTCTCTCTGCCATCCGAACAGTGTTCCTCAATCTGAAGTTGTGTTCTGAAAGACTCCATGCCACTTTTCTATGTTGACAATTTTTTGAAAATCTCTTTCTTTGGTTTTCTGATCTCTAATCATAAATAAAGTTACATTGTAAGTCTTTATTATATAAAAATTCTTCATTGGATCGATCCAGGGAATCTCCTGTCTCCAAAACCTTTGTAGAGATATTAGACATGCACACACACAAACATAAACATAGAGGCACAAACAGAAACACACAAAGACACACAAAGCTTTAATAACAGGGGATCAGCAGATTTCATTGGTCTTGAGCAATTTTGATCTCCTATGGGAACATTACAATTTTGTGCAAGATCTGGTAAGATTTTAGCACCTCTGCAGGAGATCAGAGATTTTAGAGTCCTTTCTAGGTGACGGAACCTTATGGGGTCTATCAGATGACCAGCATCTCCGACATGATTTCCCCCATAGTCATCGTTATAGAAAAATCATGTGTTGTCATGGCTTCACTTTCCATTCTTTCTGGCCAGAAAAGAGGTGGTCTCATTCTAGATGCAGCATGTTCTCCTAGGCAGCCTGGCAGGAAGACGGGCAAGGGGAACTGAGTGGAAAGTGGTCTGGCCGCTTTCGAACAGGGCTGATGAAAGAGCCATTGAAATGAAGGCTGATAAGAGGGAGAATGAACAGGCTTCCCACTTTGCTCACCAGGATGGACAAGAGCATTCCTCTCACTCTCTTTCTAGGATTTCTGAAAAGTTTTCATAAAGTACACATTCTGCTCCTTTTTCAGTCTCCCTTTTCTTTTGGAGGCCTAACAGCAGCTCCACCAAATTCAATCCTGTGTGCACTTAGAGATGTGGGTTTTTCACATGCCAGCTTCTCATTAAGACCATCATTTCATCAGAACAGATCTAAGCAGCTGGTTCTCTCTTGGCCTTCTGCCACACTCACACCCGCCCGTTCCTCTTTTCATCCTATAGACAGGACTTGCTTCCATTCAGAGGTTGATATCAACCAAACCCATCCAGCGTTTAGGAGGGAGGGGTCATTAAGAATTGCACAGCCTATCAATACACGGGCTTTTGCCTTTCCTTGGGAAGAGCTTCCTTCTATGTTTAAATGTCGGGAGGATTGTTTGATATGATCTGGGTCTCATTTATAGAGTGTAGTACCTTTCTGAAACATGGCGTTTTCATAATACTGAACCTTCCGTTCAAGGGTTTGGCCTAATAGGCTAATGAAGGCCACATGAGCTATTCCTGTCCCAAGAGTAGAAAACAATGTGACACATTAGCAAATTGGAGAAAGAGGACAAAGTGGAGAGCAATATTAGGGAAAGTCCATAGATTTCAGTTATTGGTCTTAGTATTCTCATTATTAGAAGGTACTCAGAGGTGGGGTTTACACAACACGTTTTCCAGAGTTATCAAGCTTGCTGGACTTGGAGTGCATCCAGAAGCTTCAGCTGGTGAAGAACGCAACTGCCCAGGTTGTAAATTATCTCGGCTTCTTGGCACATGTAACACCACTGCTTTGGGGCGTGCATTGGCTGCCAGTGTGTTTCTGGGTGCAATTCAAGGTGCTGGTTGTCACCTTGAAAGCCCTTCCTGGTTTGGTAGTGGGTCCCCTTAGGGACCGTCTTTTCCCCATTGTTCCTCCTCTCCAATCCGATCCAGCAAGATGGGCATACACCAGGTCCAATCAGCCATGGATTGTCGGCTGGTGGGGACCAGGAAATGGGCTTCTCCTGCCGTGGTGCCTCCCCTGTGGAACATCCTTCCTCCTGAGATTAGGACGGCCCCAACCCTCTTGGCTTTTTTGTAGGTCTTAAAGATGTGCCTTTGTGCCCGGTTCTGGTGGCCCAAATGTGCAAAGGGCCCCGTTTCATGGTTGTGCTAACACCACGGATTATTAAGTTCTCTCGGCTGTATTTATATTTATATTTTATTTTTTTGTATCATTTTCATTGTGTGTTTTTATTATTAAAGCCACCTGGAGTCACTGGTCTGAGATGGGCGGCTATATAAATTGAAGAAATAAATTTAAAAATATTGAAACGAACGAACAAACTGGGGAAAACACGAATTGCAGATAACGTTCCAGAAGTGGCAGATTGATGGGTGACGTCACTGCCTTTCCCAGCCAGGTTTGCATCCACCTTAAAACGGGCCAACAAGGAACCTCCCCCCTCTTCCAAAGGCAACACATCCCCAAACGTCCAAACACAACTTGAGATGGCCACTGGGCACCAGCCTCACACAGCCTCAAGGCTTTAGTGCAAAAGAAAGCACTCTAAAAGTTATGTCAGATCTTGACCAGGCCAGGTCAAGAGTATGGCAGAGCCAAGGACCGGCTAGCTGCAGTCTGAGAGGCCAGCAGAAATGGCAGTGCCCAACCGGCTGGGGAACTGTATAAAGACAGTACTCCTATTCTGGGTCATCCTTCCTAGGGGGAAACGAAATAACTCAAGCCAACAAACATACCTAATACTCCTCCCTCCTCCTCCTATTTTCCCCACAACAGAAAACCTGTCAGGTTTTTGTGGGTAAGATATTGATTGGCCCAAGGTCACCCAGCTGGCTTTTGAACCTAAGGCGGGACTAGAACTCACCATCTCCTGGTTTCTAGCCCAGCACCTTAACCACTAGACCAAACTGGCTCTCTGAATTTACAGCCCAGAAATTAAGAACAAACTGTCTTGGAGATCCTATTTCGAGATGCAAGGTCTAGCTGTTTGGCATGCAGAAAGGTTGACCAAGCTAGTCCAGGAGAGCAATTTCTTCCCAAAAGGAAAAGTCTGATCCTTGCGCTCCCTCAACAGCTGGATGCCAATACCCCAGGAACTTGGCTGAAAGTGGGTCATGTGATTTGGGGTTCAGCATCATTCATCCGTAGAGAATTTTGTTTTGGCAGAATCGGTTCTCTGAATGCAGGATCACTTCTTTTCTACCCTTGGGCTGGATTGCTGCATTCGAAAAAATATCTGAGGTGAAAAAATCAGGGAAAGAGTGCTTTCCTCACTTTCTCTTTCTTAGGTGTCAACAACATCTAACAATGTTTTGGGATGCCGACGATGATGGCTGCACCTAAGCAGAAATAAAGGAGGGAGCTGACCATATAAACAGAGATGTTGGGACACACACAGAGACACACAAACACACACAAACTAGCATTGCAATGCAAAGGGAATCAGCCTGAAAGGACCAATAGCTGCATCAAGGGGTCTTGCTCAGTCAGCTATCTTCAAGGAGCTTCCATATGAAAAGCCCATGGACATCCAAAGAGCTATGCCTTCTGTGCAAGGCAGATGGGAAAAATGCAACTTTAGTGATTTTTTGGGTAGCTTCCTAGAGACCTTGGCCTGGCCTTGTTGTATGTAGGAGAGGCTGAGCAGGTAACTTTTGGATATGATGCCAAAGGAGGCCTGTAATCTCCTTTGTTGCTCTCGTGGCTTTATGACGTCATCCAGCCAGGCTGAACTGTCAGTTACTGACTGTTGACAGACTGAAAATGTCTTCCAGGATGTAAGTTGGACTTCAGAAGGGCTCCTGGGACCTCTCCCAATTTGTAGGCAAATTCTGAATGGGTGGGATATTCCAGGGGTGAAAACAGAAATTTGTTCTCCTCTTAGGAATGGGAAACGGGAGCCAAATGTGCTCCAGATCACTTCTGTCCTTCATTCCCTATTGGTGTTCAAGGCCTGGCTTGACCCTTTTCCAGCTGATTCAGATCACAAAGCATCTTGAACCCCTAACTTAGGGAAAGATTCTTACATCGGTTAAACCCATCTGGCCATGGAACACACCACGTCACTCCAAACCAAACAAGGTTACCACTCATCCATTCCAACCAGAAGCACGGGTTTTCCACATTGTGTGATCTCCACCAAAGGGATAGGGCATATGGAACATGGGCTTAAGTCCATTCCTAATCTTAGCAACCTTCCTCTCTCTTCTAGGGGATTCCTCAACTGGTTTTCATGTTTTGGAAAAAGGAAAAGCAGGCTAGGACAGCAAGCGGTCCAGCAGTTGATGCTGCAGGTTCTCCAGAAGGAGTGGTAGGCCAACTGGAGGACACTGCCAAGCCTCCTCAGGAAAAAAACAAGACCCTCTGTTAAAGATCTAGAGGTCCGAAAAGAGGAGCGGCTTGCTGAGTGGATGCTGGGTGTTGGGATGGGACCATGAGAGGGAAAGGGAGGCAGTTCTTTCAGGAGTGGTCTCCTCCATAGAAGCAGATAGAGGAGCCGCTTCTGCTTCTTTCCTCCTTCAAGGTTGCCCACAGGGACAGGGCAGAGGCCAAAATCTTCCTGCTCCACCATGAACCTGTCCTCCTGGGGCCCGCGAGCGCAGACTTGCTTCCCACATGTTCTGCTGCTTCCATGGGACTCTTCTGGGCACCTTCAGGATGGTTCAGTGGCCCTCATTGACCTTTTGGCCAATGTGGAGGGGAAAGATAGAGAGTGGGATCTGCCTAAGGCCTTTGTGAGACTTCTCTCGTGGCCAGGACACTGAGCCACTGGTGTGACCCAAAAAAGGCTTTTAGTGGATGGGATCAGGTTTCGATGAGAAGGACGCTGCAAAGACTGGGTTGATATGGCAGGTTTTCTTCATCTGAAGCAGAGGTAAAAATTTGCCTGGGGATCACAGCCCCCGTCTCGCCTTCCCCTGATTTCACCACAGAGGACCGCCGAGGGAAAAGGAAGGCCCTCTTTACCAAAAGGGATGCTGAGCAAGCCTGGAAGGCCCAACGGGAGGCTGCCAGCATTTGGTCTGACCAGCGGACCAGCCGACACTTCTGGCAAGAGGTCCATGAAAGGAAGAGCAAGGGAGCCCAAAACATAGGTGCCCCTTGGACACAGAAGTTCCCCTGTCTGGGCTGTGCTCCCAGCTTTGAATCCCAGAAACTTTTGCATAATCTCCATCTGGTACAAATGATTCCTCAGGACAGAGAGAGCCTCCAAAGGGTTTCCTGCTTCCCTTATCCAAGGGAGACCATTGGGGACCTGGCAGAAAGATGCCCCAGAGCCGCCCTGCCTGACCGCCTGACTCTCTTCCATTGTAGCAGGAGAAGATCATCATCCAGTGCCTGACCCCCATCACTGCTCTCTTCCAGATGAAGCAGAGCAGGGAACTGAGAGTCCCAGGGAACTGAGAGTCCCAGTTCCCCGGAATAAGAATCTTTATAGCCTTGCAGTCCTGGTAAGTGGGAGGCAGGCAAGGAGGGAGCTGAAAGCTGGTCGAAAGCAAAGGAGGATGGAGCGAAATGAGGGGAAGAGGAAGAGGGAATAATCTACCCCTGGTTTTCAGAAGGGTCAGCAGAAGCTCACCCTAACTAAAAGTCTCTCAGGGAAAGAGAAGGCAGCTTCCAAAAACAAGCCCACGCAAAGGGCCCCTCACCTGCGGGTCATTCTCCTTTGGACTGTAGGACAAGCTGTAGTTTAAGAACACGTTAAAAGGGGCTGGACAAAGAGGAAGACATGGGCTGGCACATCCTAGTTGGCTTTGGGTTCTCTGCTTCTCTCCACTCTTGTTTCCCACCACACTCTGCTGGAGGACAACGATTTGAGCAGCTTCGCAGCTGGACTAGCTGCACTTCTGGCAGTCTATGAGATCAGGTGAATCTCTGTTTTGTTTTGTAGCATGTAAGGACAATCTGTTTGCAGGAAGGGGAAGAATAGAAAAGAAACAAAGGAAACGACAGCTTCATCTGGTACACCTGTTGTGCCCCCAACCTTGGTCAGGAGGCCTTTCAGAGAGTCTCTCATGCCCTGGTCCCTTTGCAGTTGATTACTGCAATACACTCCACAGAGGGCTACCCTTGACAACCACCCAGAAGGTTGAGTTGATCCATTGCCCTTTTGGGCACGTTCAGCTGGGACACCCAAGGGTAGCCTGCCTGCCCACACCTCCTAGCGGTTTCCCACCTTTTCCAATTTTCTTGGGGACAATGACACCGAAGGCTTTTGAGTAAGTTGGGCACTGATGTCTCTTCCTTCTTTTGTCTCTACAGCAAGGCCCCACCAGCCATGGACCCACCAGTGGAATCAATGCTCCTGGACATTTTTGTCTTCCTCTGGATGGGCTCCAAGAGGATAAGAGATGAGGATGCTCCTGATGTACCACTGTCACAAACCTTTCAAGGGACATGCTATCAGGTGTTGACATGGCTGGGAAGGCATTCTGGAAAAGTGCATGTCTTCCCCGGTCTTTCCTTCCAGGTGGAGAAATAAATTGGTGGAAGAGGCCTGGGGCCTGATGCTCAGAGCTCTCCTTCGGCAGGCTCCGTGAGTCACTGAATCCAGTAGTGTCCTGTTCTTAGAACCAAGATTTTTCCAGAAGGCTCCCTCTGGCCTCGCCCAGTGTTCTGGTGCCAACTTAGTACAAGCCCTGTTCCATTTCTTCATTATCCATTCCCATTTCCAGTAGCGCCTTCTGCTCTAGCTTCCCTCAGCCTTCCAGCCTCTGTTAGAGAATCCTGTTCTTCCACCTTGCTGCTGTCTCCACCTGCAACCTTACCAGTTTCCCTGCTGCTGCCCAGTTTGTCTTGATTGAAACCAGTTCCTTCTCAATTCTAAGGACTTCATTGTTGGGTGATCTCCACACCAGGTCACCCCAAACCAAACCAAGGTTACAATTCATCCGTTCCAACCAGGATGAGTTTTCCACATTGGGTGATCTCCAGCAAAGGGATAGGGATTATGGGACATGGGCTCTAGTCCATTCCTAACCTCAGCTTCCTTCCTCTCTCTCCTAGGGGATTCCTCAACTGGTTTTCATGTTTTGGAAAAAGGAAAAGAAAGGCTAGGACAGCAAGCGGTCCAGCAGTTGATGCTGCAGGTTCTCCAGAAGGAGTGGCAGGCCAACTGGAGGACACTGCCAAGCCTCCTCAGGAAAAAACAAGACCTTCTGTTAAAGATCTAGAGCTCCGAAAAGAGGAGCGGCTTGGTGAGTGGATACTGGGTGTTGGGATGGGACCATGAGAGGAAAAGGGAGGCAGTTCTTTCAGGAGTGGACTCCTCCATAGAAGCAGATAGAGGAGCCACTTCTGCTTCTTTCCTCCTTCAAGGTTGCCCACAGGGACAGGGCAGAGGCCAAACTCTTCCTGCTCCACCAAGAACCTGTCCTCCTGGAGCCCGCGAGCCCACACTGGCTTCCCACCTGTTCTGCTGCTTCCATGGGACTCTTCTGGGCACCTTCAGGATGGCTCAGTGGCCCTCATTGACCTTTTGGCCAACGGGGAGGGGAAAGATAGAGAGTGGGATCTGCCTAAGGCCTTTGTGAGACATCTCTCGTGGCCAGGACACTGAGCCATTGGTGTGACCCAATAACAGCTTTTATTGGATGGGATCAGATTTCGATGGGAAGGACGCTGCAAAGACTGGGCTGATATTGCAAGTATTCTTCATCTGAAGCAGACCTAAACATTTGCCTGGGGATCACAGCCCCCATCTCTCCTTTCCCCAACATCCACACATTGGACCGCCAAGGTAAAAGGAAGGCCCTCTTCACAAAAAGGGACCACGAACAAGCCTGTAAGGCCCAATGCGAGGCTGCCAGTGTGAGGGCAGACTGGCGGACCAGCCAAAATCTCTGGCAAGAGGTCCATGAAAGGAAGAGCAAGGCAGCCCAAAACGGAGGTACCCCTTGCACAAAAAAGTTCCCCTGGCTGGGCTTCGGTCCCATGTTGGTAGCCCAGGTTCCTTTGCCCAATTTCCATGTGGTGCACATGATTCTTCAAGACAGAGAGAGCCTCCAAAGGGTTTCCTGCTTCTCTTCTGAAAGGGGGGCCATTGGGGACCTGGCGGCAAGACGCCCCAGAGCCACCCTGCCTGACCGCCTGACTCTCTTCCCTTGCAGCAGGAGAAGAGCATCATCCAGTGCCTGAGCTGTTGGCAGAATGCTGGGAAAGCCTTTAGCCCAGGAGAGATCAGAAAGGTCACACACCAGGCATTTATATAAAAATAATTTATTTACAAAAAACCAAAACAAAAGCAAAACATATTTAAAGGACTTAGCTCTCATTGAGAGCAAGCCTGGCTTGCTACATATCGGTAGAGAGAAAAAAAGAGGAAGTAATAAACAAGTCCAGGGAGGATCCTCCCCCCAGGCGATTTGCATCAAGCAGGTGAAAGGAGTCAATCAAATACAACCTCTTCACCTGGCCAAAATGATTAGGTACAATAGCAGTCTTAATCGTTAGTAGGAAAACCTCAACACTCCCCTTTTTACACTATAGATTAAGATGCAAACCAATCTTCTCTGACAACTTTATATGTCTTTCCATTCACATTACTTTACCATTATCTCCCCTTTGGTTTAACAGAATGCTACCATTCTTCTTCCTGTGTTTTTCCAAACCTAGGTTGTTAGAATTCCAAGGCTTTTTAATGTGAAATGGCTTTTCATGCAGGCTTCAAAATCAAGCCTTTGTTTTTGTCGATGTGAAGAGCAGCAAATCATCAACATAAATGCACAGATACATACAGCCTTGTTTGTCCTTCATATATACACAGGGATCTGCTTTTCCTTTTTCAAAACCAAAATTCTGCAGTTTTTCATCTACTTTTTGGTTCCAGGATCTAGCAGCTTGTTTTAACCCATAGACTGACTTCTGCAGTTCACAGACTAGATTCTCCCCTTTTTCATAGCCAGGGGGTTGCTGCATGTATAATCTGTGGTCTAAATCACCATAGAGAAATGCAGTTTGAATGTCATAGTGGTTAACTGACATTCCTTTTAGTGCAGCAACTTTTAACAGTAATCTAATTGATTCACCTTTAGTAACTGGTGCAAAAGTCTTGTCAAAGTCTAAATCTTTCCTTTGAGTGCACCCTTTTGCAACCAACCTTGCTTTATATTTTTGGATTTTGCCATCAGCATCCCTTTTCAGTTTGAAAACCCACCTACAACCCAGACAGCGTTCATTGGGAGGTAGATTTACCAGTTTCCATGTTTTATTTTCTTTCAAGGATGCTAATTCCTGTTGCATGGCAGAATGCCAATTTTGTGCTATCTCAGGTGGTAAAGCATTCACTTGTTCTAAAGACTCAGGTTCTGTGAATATGTGAAAAGCCTTTACTGTTTCAGCCTGAAAACATGATGGAGGAACGCCTTTATTACTCCTCTGAGATCTGCGAGGTAATACAGGGCTTAAATTTTGACTCCTATCACTTTCCTGAGAAGCATCTGTCTCATCAGACAGATCTTCAGTTTGCTTTTCTGGTTTAATGTCCTCATCAGGCAAAAGATCACCATCAGCAAGTCCTTGCTGTTCTCTTGTGGTGGTCAGTTCAACTGGAGAGCTAGAATTTAATCTCCCCCAGTTTTGTTCAGCAAAAGAAGTGCTTTTGCTAATTATTAATTTCTCTCCCATTATGAACCTGTAGCTCCTCTGGCTTTGTTCATAGCCAACAAAGATGGCTTTCTTTGTTGTGGGGCCTCCTTTCCTTCTCTGCTGTTTTGGAATGTGAACCCATGCAGTGCTACCAAACACTCTAAGATGGCTTACCTTTGGTTTCACACCATAAAACAAATGGAATGGAGTGTCCTGAATCATAGAGTTATACAACCTGTTCTGAACATAAGTGGCAGTCGATATTGCCTCTCCCCAGAACTTAAAACATAATCGTGAATCTTTTAACATGCATTCCATTGCATTTTGCAAGGTTCTGCCCTTTCTTTCAGCAACACCATTTTGCTGAGGGGTGTATGGGCTAGAAAGAATTTGTTCTATCCCCTTTTCCACTAGGAACCTTCTGAATTTTTGAGAAAGGTATTCTCCTCCTCTATCACATTGGAGTGCAGATACAGGCCTAGGGAATTTTCCATTTGCGCATGTCACAAAACTTTTAAATTTCTCAAATGCCTCATCTTTATGTTTTAAGATGTAGATAAATGTGTATCTTGAGAAATCATCAATGATGGTCATTGCATACCTTGCTTGTCCAAGACTTGGAGCAAAAGGACCAATAATGTCAGAGTGTACAATTTCCAAATGTCTAGTTGTAACTCTGTCACTGTGCTTACTCACAGGAGCTTTTAGTGTTTTGCATTCTTTGCAAACTACACAGTCTAAGTATTTATCACAGGGTTTTATCTTTAGGTCAGCACACAGCTGTGGCATTTGTGCTATATACTTGAAATTAGCATGACCAAATCTCCTGTGCATCAGGTATACACATTGGTCATGATATGGAGTGTTGCCAACTGCAGCCTTGCAGCTTGGCTTCCTTGCATTTTGCACAATTAAAAGGAGTCTTTTAATATACCAGTAGCACACAATTTCCCATTTTTACATATCTCACAACCATTTTTCTTAAATGTCATGATATACCCTGTTGCAGCCAATTGTGCCACAGATAAAAGGTTTGATTGTAAATTTGGCACATACAACACACCTTTTACAGTTTCTCCTAAGCAGGATAAATACAAGTCACCTTGTCTCATAATTTTGGTCACAGACCCATCAGCCAAAGATACACTTTGTCTGTCAGTTTTAGACAGTGACACAAAAGAGCTTTTACAATTACATAAATGACAATTGGCCCCAGAATCTAACACCCATACATCAGAATTACCCTTCTCAGCAACCTGTGCAATCTGGGTTGTCTGAAGAGCCTTCTTCTGTGTTGCCCTTGTGTTTTTCTTCTCTGTCTTTCTACTCTTGGGTCTCATGGCACAGTCTCTTTGCAAATGTCCAGCTGAACCACAAGTGAAGCATCGCTGGCTGGCTAGCGCTGTGGCCTCAGGTTCCTTTACCTTCTTTTCCCTCATTTTCTGGTCTTGCAGCTTTCCAGAAGAGATGGGGGGGGTCTTTCCTCTCTCTTCTCCCATTCAGCGAGTAAGCGCTGTGTAACATACGATGGGGTGAGGTCTGTTTCAGGCATAGCCTCCAGGCTACAGATCAGTGTGTCCCACGTTGCATTCAGTGAGGACAGGAGGATATATGATTTTGGGAGAGGTGTCAATTCCATCCCTCTCTCCTGCAACTCAACAAACAGCTGCTGAATATAATGCAGGTGCTCAGGAAGGCTATCTCCTTCTGCAAGGTAGGCTCTGTACAGCTTTTTCGTCAGAGTAACTTTACTCCCTGCTGTTGCCTTTACATGTAAGTCTCTCAAAGCGTCCCAAAGTTGCTTTGCAGACTGCATGCCTCGCACGTGGACTAGCTGATTGTCCTCAGCTCCCAAGATAATGGTGGCTCTAGCCCACTCATCCTGTCTCAGCCATTCAGCACTGGGATTTTGGGGGGTTTGCTCACCAATTTGCAGCCAAAGATTCTCTCTGCGAAGATACATCTCCATCTTCAGGGCCCAATTCAAATAGTTGGTCTCTGATAGGCACTCCAGAGGCATCGCTGAGGGCTGGGAGGTAGCCATGGCTTCTTCCTGCTTTTGCAAGTCACCTCAGCTAGCTTCTTTGTCCTGTAGAGCAGCAGTTGCTGGAAAATCTCCAGGCGGCTCCAAAGAAAATCTTCACAGGTCTTTGCTACCTGCCTTTAAATTGTGCATGAGGTGTGGAGCTGATCTCTCTTTTCTCTCTGGGTTTTACTGGGCTGCTCACTGGGCACATAACCTGTTGGCAGAATGCTGGGAAAGCCTTTAGCCCAGGAGAGATCAGAAAAGTCACACACCAGGCATTTCTATAAAAATAATTTATTTACAAAAAGCAAAACAAAAGCAAAACATTTAAAGGATTTAGCTCTCATTGAGAGCAAGCCTGGCTTGCTACATATCAGCAGAGAGAAAAAAAGAGGAAGTAAGAAACAAGTCCGGGCAGGATCCTACCCCCAGGCGATTTGCATCAAGCAGGTGAAAGGAGTCAATCAAATACAACCTCTTCACCTGGCCAAAATGATTAGGTACAATAGCAGTCTTAATCGTTAGTAGGAAAACCTCAACATGAGCTCCATCGCTGCTCTGTTCCAGCTGAAGCAGACAGGGGAACTGAGAGTCCTGGTTCCCCAGAATAAGAACCTTTACGGTCTCGCTCTCCTGTTTAGTAAGTCGGAGGGAGGGATGTAGAAATGGGTGGCAAGCAAAGGAGAATGGAGAGAAATGAAGGGACGAGGGAGAGGGAAAAATCTACCCTACTTTTCAGAAGGGTCAGCAGAAGCTCACCCTAACTGAAAGTCTGTCAGAGAAAGAGAAGGCAGTTTCCAAAAACAGGAGCACGCAAAGGGCCCCTCAGCTGCGGGTCATTCTCCTATGAACTGAAGGACAAGCTTTAGCAGAAGGGCAGGTCAAAAGGAAGGCCTGACTTGGAGTAGTGTGGTTGACTGGGTTCTCTGCTTCTCTCCCCTCATTTCCCACCAGGCTGTGCTGGAGGACAACGATTTGAGCAGCTTCGCAGCTGGAATAGCTGCCCTTCTGGCAGTCTATGAGATCAGGTCAATCTCTGGTTTGTTTTGTAGCATATAAGGACAATCTTTTTGCAGGAAGGGGAAGAATAGAAAAGAAACAAGCAAGGAAAGGACAACTTCATCTGGTACACCAGTTGTGCCCCGCCTAGGTCAGGAGGCCTTTCAGAGAGTCTCTCAGGCCCTGGTCCCATTGCAGCTGGATTACTGCAACACACTCCACAGAGGGCTGCCCTTCACAAACACCCATAAGCTTGTGTTGGTCCATTGTCCTTTTGGGCACTTTCAGCTGGGCCACCCAATGAAAGAAATGTTTTCCTTGTCAAGTGGGGAGAGAAGAGGGTAGCTTGACCTGCCCACGTCTCCTAGTGGCTTCCCACCTTCTCCTATTTTCTTGGGAACAATGACACCAAAAGCTTTTGACTAACATGGGAGTGGATGTCTCTTCCTTCCTTTGTCTCTACAGCAAGGTCCCACCAGCCATGCACCCACCAGTGGAATCGATGCTTCTGGACATTTTTGTCTTCCTCTGGATGTGTTCCAAGAAGATCAGGGATGATTGTGCTCCTGAGGTACCACTGTCACCAGCCTTTCAAGGGACTTGCTTTCGGATGTTCACATGGCTGGGAAGACATTCCGGAAAAGTGCACGTCACCACCTCTCTTTCCTTTCAGGTAGAGACAAAATTGGTGGAGGAGGCCTTGGGCCTGATGCTCAGGCTCCTACCACAAAGCACTTCATTTTCACTTTGAAGGTAAGGGCATAAAAGAAACCCTTGGCCAGTGCAGGCATTCCCAGCATCAAGGGTGAAAACTTCTGTTAAATTTCCGACTCTGAACAACAGCTGGAGGATTGTTCTTGAAAACAGGCATCCACTATCACAAGAACATTGGCTTGTCACAAGAGCTGTTTTTCTTCATGCAAGAATCTGTTTGTGCACAAGTACCTTCAACGGTAATATGCCAAGACCCGAAGTGCAAATGAGAAAAAGAAGTGTTTAGAGTGACCTTGAGTTCTTTTCTGGGAAATGCCATACCAAAGCCATCCCAAAGCATCCCACTTCTCCACTGACGTGGATTTGAATCCTCGTTCTGCTGCCACCGTGGATCTTCTCCTTGCCGGACGCAGCAACCTCAGTCTCAGATCCCGCTTTGGTCCTCTTCATGTACCTTGTGCACGTTCCAGGCATGCTTCCAGTCATGTTTCAAGTTTCCACCTGTGTCCAGACTCTCCAATGCAGTCTCGTCATGCTTAAAGTCCTCAGACTTTCCTTGAGTCTGCAGTTCAGTCCTGCCACCCTTCCAGCTTCTAGCCTAGTCCAATGTCTCCAGTACAACATCGTTGTGCCATCGACCTCCAGCCTTGCTCTAAGTTCCTAGTCCAGAGTATTCAGCCTTGTCCAGTCCCTCCAGTTGAGTCTAGCCTTGCTTTGAGTTCTTGGCCTTTTCTGAGTATCCAGTTCCAACTATCCACTCCAGCCTGAGTCACCCTATCTAGTACAGTCCTGTTGATAGAACCAAGATTGATCCAGAAGGCTCCGTCTGGCCTCGCTCAGCGTTCAGGTGCCCACTTAGTAGAGGTGATGTTCCAGTTTGTCATCTTTCAATCCCACCTCCAGTAGCACCTTCTACTCCAGCTTCCTTCAGCCTTCCAGCCTCTGTTAGAGAATCCTGCTCTGCCACCTTGCTGCTGCCTCCTCCTGCAACCTTGCCAGATTCCTTGCTGCTGCCCAGTTGGTCTTGATCGAAACTCGTTCCCTCTTGTTTCTATGGACTTAATTCTTGGAAGAGGTTATTTCATAAAGAGTATTTTGATATTAAATCTGCCTGGCCACCTCTAAGTCTGATCAGGACAATGTGAAACCCGAACAGTTCCTTTTGGTTCTGATGGGTGAACAATTTGAGAAAGAAGTTGAGACTTTGCTCTTCTACATGATAAGAGCAGCCACCCTTTTCCATGCAGAAAGGTGGAAAGATGCACAAAGTCCCCCAAGGGAAGAGTGGATGGGGAAATTAAGGGGGGCCATTGGGGACCTGGTGGCAAGATGCCCCACAGCCGCCCTGCCTGACTGCCTGACTCTCTTCCATTGGAGCAAGAGAAGAACATCATCCAGTGCCTGAGCTCCATTACTTCTCTCTTCCAGATGAAGTGAGCAGGGAACTGAGAGTCCCGGTTCCCTGGAATAAGAATCTTTACAGCCTTGCAGTCCTGATAAGTGGGAGGCAGGCAAGGAGGGAGGTGAAACCTGGTCAAAAGCAAAGGAGGTTGGAGAGAAATGAGGGGAAGAGGGAGAGGAAATAATCTAGCCCTGGTTTTCAGAAGGGTCAGCAGAAGCTCATCCTAACTGAAAGTCTCTCAGAGAAAGAGAAGGCACGTTCCAAAAACAGGCCCACGCAAACGGTCCCACAGCTGCAGGTCATTCTCCTATGGACAGAAGGACAAGCTATAGCAGACAAGCAGGTAAGAAGGAAGGCCTGACTTGGAGTAGGATGGTTGTCTTTGGGTTCTCTGCTTCTCTCCACTCTTGTTTCCCACCAGGCTGTGCTGGAGGACAATGATTTGAGCAGCTTCGCAGCTGGACTAGCTGCCCATCTGGTGGTCTATGAGATCAGGTCAATCTCTAGTTTCTTTTGTAGTGTGTAAGGACTATCGGTTTGCAGGACTCAGAGAGTAGGAAGGGGGAGAATAGAAAAGAAACAAGGAAAGGACAGCTTCATCTGGTACAACAGTTGTGCCCCCAACCTAGGTCAGGAGGCCTTTCAGAGAGTCTCTCATGCCCTGGTCCCTTTGCAGCTTGATTACTGCAACACACTCCACAGAGGGCTGCCCTTGACAAACACCCAGAAGCTGGCGTTGGTCCATTGTCCTTTTGGGCACTTTCAGCTGGGCCACCCAATGAAAGGAAATGTTTTCCTTGTGAAGTGGGGAGAGGAGAGGGTAGCTTGACCTGCCCAAGCCTCCTAGCATCTCCCCACCTTCTCCTATTTTGTTGGAATCAATGACACCAAAGATTTTTGAGTAAGCTGGGCGCTGATGTCTCTTCCTTCTTTTGTCCTACAACAAGGTCCCACTAGCCATGGAGCCACCAGTGGAATCGATGCTTCTGGACATCTTTGTCTTCCTCTGGATGGGCTCCAAGAAGATAAGAGATGAGGATGCTCCTGAGGTACCAATGTAACTAACCTTTCAAGGGACTTTGAGCCACACAGCTGGAGATGTTTCTTGGAGGTCCTGAAGCAGCTTCTCTACTGCAGCAACCACCATCCTAGGATCAATGTAGGTAGCAAACCTATCATGCCATGGATTGTCAGCTTCGGGTCCCCCACTGCTCTTTGGAACTCATCCTCGTTGAACCTGTCTCTTGGGAAAAGAGGGCAGGGAGGTTGCTTTTCCCCTTCATTCCACTTCATGCTGAATGAGGGAATCCCTGGAATGCATATTTTGCTGGGTCAGATTTGTGCTGATGGGACAATGAAGAAGGGGAACTCCTCTCCAAGACACCTTGACGACAGTGGGATGCATTTCCTTCTGTCTTTTCCAGCTCAAAGAAGTCAAGCAGGCATTTCCCAAAATTCCTGCTGAACTCTGGAAGGCTGAAAATGAGCATGGCTTCATTAATGAAGGTAATCTCATTCAGAATGTTTAGGGGAAGGGTTGAGCGTATCGGCACATGAAATGAAGGAAGGAATGCAAAACTCATGCTTTCTATCCGAAATGGGGTACGGTATATCTTTTCAAGCTATGTACCTAGCTGATTAAATTTCAACATCTCTGTCTCATTCAGTTCTTCTCCCTTTGTTGACAGGTGTAACCTTCCCTATCTTTAACCAACTTCCTTATCTTTTTCTCATCTCATGCAGATGACCTAGCAGTAGAGGAGCTGCATCCTTCCCCCACTATTTAAGAAGCCAAGCTGGGGGAATCAAAATCACCAGGGAAAAGAGGGAGCCAGATCATCTGTCTGCTGATCTGTTCAAGATGATTGTTGGTTTTTCACTAGCCATGACCGATATGGTGGAGAGTTGAAGGAATGGCAACCTTCTGCCCCTAGGATGCATCTTGGATGGACTCAGGAAGTACACTGAGGAGTTGAAACTCCCACCAGATTTAAGGAAGAATAGGAAAAAAACACAACACGCTGCCTTCTGTCGGCCTCTGGAAAAACAGGCCAGCTGCATGGGGTTCAAAGCCTCGGTGAGCCAGCATTCTATTCTCTCAGTGGTCCACCAGATAGACGCTCTTGGAAAGCCCGAACCCAGAATACGGGGGAAACAGGTTTCTCCGTTTCCAGTTAACTCTCTTGAGAAGGAGGGCTGAGAATTATAGTGCTTTTTTACTGCAGTTCGAAGAGATGATCTTCTAAACCAAGGTCATGAGGTAAACATGGGAACTGAGGAAACCACCTATAGACCATCATTTCCCATCCTTGGGAAACAAAGGACTGTCTAGCCTCACCTCTCCTCTTTTTTTCTGGAGTTCTTTTTTCCTGACTGGATGCCACTTACGTTCCTTGTAAGGGGCCTGAATGTGTATGTGTGTGGCCGTACTCCCTACACATGAAACCCACGAATATGGTAAAATGTCAAGCAGACAAAATATTAAGAAATAAGAACAATAACAATAACAATAATAAATTTAGTCACCATGAAACTCCAGAGTTGTGACTGACAAAAAGCTAGAGAAGGAAACGTTACCCTTTTAATTTCTTGAATTCTACCCTTTGGCTGTTGATGAGGGTGCTGATCTTTCTGTGACTGATAACTTGATCAATTACTTTAAAGATAGGACTTGAACTGTGGTGTTGGCATGGCTGTGAAGACATTCTGGGAAAGTGCATGTCACCATCTCCGTGACTCCTTTCAGGTAGAGAAGTTGCTGGAGGAGGCCTTGGGCCTCACGCTCAGAGCTCCCCTTCGGCAGGCTCGGACACCACAGCGCTTCATTTTTTCTTTGAAGGTAAGGGCACAGAAGTCCAGGTGGAGCTTGAAGGAACCATTGGCCGATGGAAATATTCATAGAACCAAGTGCGAAATATGTCCCACTCTGAACAAGAGCTGGAGAATTGTTCTTGAGGACAGGCATCCAGTATGAGAAGAAGATTGGCTTGTCAAAAGATCTGTTTGTCTTCATGCAGGGTTCTCTTCCTGAACCAGTGTCTACAACTTTCGAGATCCAAGGACAGAATTACAGATGAGAAAAAAAGTGTTTATGGTGAGCTTGAGTTCTTTGCTGGGAAATGCCATCCCAAATCTTCCTCCATCCAATGAGGCTGGGATTTAGGGAGGCTGGGTCAATGTTTCAGGGAGAGGAGGGCTCCAGAGGCCTACAGAAGAATGCACCAGACCTGCACATGTGTACTTTGGCAGTGAGATCCTTGGTTCTAGGAAAGAAGCAAAGGTGTCCTCTCTTCTTCAAACCCTCAGCAATTTGACCCACATGGCTGGAGATGCTCCTCCACAGTCTTGAAGCAGCTTCTCCACTGTGAGAACCATCATCCTAGGATCAATGTATGTAGCAAATGTATAATAACATGGATTGTAGGCTTTGGGTCCTCCCCTGTTCTTGGGAACCCAACCTCATTGAACCTCTCTCTGGGACAAAAGGGCAGGGAGGGTGTCTTTTTCATTTCATTCCATTTGATGGTGGACTGGGGAATCCCTGGAACGGATTTTTGCTGGGTAAGATTTGTGTTGACGGACCAAGGGAAGAAGGGAAAGTGCTAACCAAGACACCTTGGCAACAGTGCGATGCCTTTCCTCCTGTCTCTTCCAGCTCACAGAAGTCCAGCAGGCATTTCTGGAAGTCCCTGCACAACTCTGGCATGGTGGAGAACTGTATGGTTTCCTAATTGAAGGTGATTTCAATTAGAATGTTAAGGGGAAGGGGTGAAGGTGTCAGAAGATGAAAGGAAGGTAGGAAGGAAGGGATGCAAAACCCACATTTGTATCCCAAATGGGGTGCATGTTTTCCAGCAATGTAGCCAACCAATTAAATGTCAACAACCTCTATTCACGGAAATCAAGATAGTCTATAGCACCACATATAAGATGCCCCCTCAGCGTTCACTGAGGACGTGGTTCGTCAATGGGCACAGTAAGATTCACCCAAATAGAGTTCCTCACGGATAGATGAAGGATGGATGAAAAGGACTTCCACTCAGTCTCAGGGAAAGGCCCTCCTTTTGTTCCATCCACAACTCTCAACTGTTGCAATTAATGGCGGTATTTATGCCGTTGCACGCTGCTGACCTTTTTCCACAATTTGCAGGATGTGAAATGCCCTTGTCTCAAGAATGATGTTTCTTGGCAATATTGAAGATGAATGAAGATGGTGAGGAGAGAGGGATCCATGTTTGTGCTTCAGTGAAGCATGGCCAGTGCTTCAGGCTGGAGGTTCGGAAGTGGTCGGACTGGACCAGAGAGCGGGATGCTGGAGGATGGCAGTGTTCATCATTTTGCCATATTCCTACTTTCGCCATATTTGATGATGTTTTCAGGGCATTTTGCTCAGCTATGCCAACTGAACCGCTTTGGGATGGTCACACGGTATTGTTCCTGTTGAGGTTTGGGCAGCAGTTTTACTGCACTGGGCCGCAGCTTTGGACCTGTTATTTGGGGGACTGGACTGCGGCTAGAGGACTGGATTCTTGCTGGACGCTAAGTGGGGGCTGAGAGGCGGGCTTCTGCGGAATGCTGCTGCTGGACCTTCTTTGCTGCTGCTGTTTCTGCTGGTGTTTTTCTTGGAGATTCTGCCACTTGATGCCTTTGCCACTGCCGGGATCCTTCTGCAATACCAACTTTGGTGCTTTGGAGCTTTGGACAATGCCTGGGTGGGAGAGGGCAACAGTAGAGTGGCAGGCTACTGTGGATCACCTTCCCCCATAGAGGCAACCTTGGCCTTCCATCTGGGTAGCCCTTCAAAAGCAGGAAGGAAGAAGACAGGAAGAATAGGTTTCTGTGTGGTGTGTGGGAAGGTGGCAGCTGAGTTTCCTGTTGGCACGGAGAACTGGTGAAGCTGAAGTGCATGTGGGTGCCCCGCTTCCCCAGCCAAGCATGGCTGATGAGGGCACGGAGAGGTTTCTGGTCCCGAATTTTGGGGGGCTGGGATGTGGGGATGGTGCTGCCATTGGGGTTTTGGAGGTGGTTGATAGTATCATGGTAGTACTTGGCATGGGGAGGTATGGCGGGACAATGTGAGCAGGCTGCCCTCGGGGAACGTGGAATTCTTGTCTGATATGAGGTCTGCCTTCCAGCTCCTCAATCCCAGTCCCGATGCCCTGTCAGCAGATCTCTAGTGGTCCTGGCCTCCGGCTGCTGCTACTGAATGCCGGGATAGTCTGCAATGAGACTATCCCTCATCCTTGATTTAATCCTTTTTTGAATTATTTATTTCTTTTTAAAATAATGACCGAAAAATGGGAAAAAAGGGGAAAAACCCAAAGATACTTATGTTTTTTTAAAAAATACATATCTTAACAGGTGCTTCAAAAAATAAGCATTTAAGAAAGGGAATATTGCCATTGAGAAACATCTGGTAGATGATATTTATCTCTTAACACAGGATTGGTTACAAATTCATCTTCATCCTCTATCAACCGATCCAAAGTCAATTTCCTCCCTTCCATCCAATTTTCCCATAGGCCCATCTTTTCCCCCGTTGTTAATGTTGGGTTTCCCTGATAAAGCCAACTTCGCATGGGAAAAAGCACCAACTCTTTTTATTTTTTAATCAGACATTCCATTCCATAGCTTCCTAATTGAGATGATGCTTCCGATGATATCTGAGTTCTATTCCTTTCATGATTAAACCCTTTTTTAATATAAGAACATAAATAGAAGTTCAAAGTAAAGTTAAAGTACAAAGTAGACAGCAAAGGAAAGCTTGAATGCAGAACAAGAAAAACTAAGGAAGTGGAGAAATCACAAGAAAATAGAAGGTGACTGCTGAACTTCTCCAATGCAGATACAAAGGCTTGTTAAGCAAACTTAATCCCCTATCATTAGTTAAACGTTTGCAAACGTTATATGTATAGAAACAGACAAATTATTCATCAAAGCCCAAAATCAGAACTTCATTTTTTTCCATTACCAGCAAATAGGCCAAAGGCAATTTCCAAAAGGAATCAACTCCAGCCACGGTGTTGATTCCTCTCCATGCTGTCCACCTTGTCATTTCCCACAGCCCAATTAATTTCCCCATCCACTCTTCCCTAGGGGGACTTTGTGCATCTTTCCACTTTTCAGCATGGAAAAGGGTGGCTGCTCTTATTATGTTGAAGAGCAAGGTCTCAACTTCTTTTTCAAATTGTTCACTCATCAGACCCAAAAGGAACTGTTCGGGTTTCACATTGTCCTGATCAGACTTAGAGGTGGCCAGGCAGATTTAATATCAAAATACTGTTTATGAAATAACCTCTTCCAAGAATTAAGTCCTTAGAAACAAGAAGGAATGGGTTTCGATCAAGACCAACTGGGCAGCAGCAAGGAATCTGGCCAGGTTGCAGGAGGAGACAGCAGCAAGGTGGCAGAGCAGGGTTCTCTAACAGAGGCTGGAAGGCTGAAGGAAGCTGGAATAGAAGGTGCTACTGGAGGTGGGATTGAAGGATGAGAAACCGGAACATCACCTGTACTACGTGGGCACCAGAACGCTGGGCGAGGCGAGACGGAGCCTTCTGGATCAATCTTGGTTCTAACAACAGGACTGTACTAGGTAGGGTGACTCAGGCTGGAGTGGATAGTTGGAACTGGAGACTCAGAAAAGGCCAAGAACTCAAAGCAAGGCTAGACTCAACTGGAGGGACTGGACTAGGCTGAATACTCTGGACTAGGAACTTGGAGCAAGGCTGAGAACATGGAGAAAGGCTAGAGTTGGTTGGAGGCTCTGGACTAGGCTGGACTAGGAACTTGGAGCATGGCTGAGAATGTGGAGTACAGCTGGATTCTACTTAAGGCTCTGGACAAGGCTGAATACTCTGGACTAGGAACTTAGAGCAAGGCTGGAGGTCGATGGCACAACAATGTTGTACTGGAGACATTGGACTAGGCTAGAAGCTGGAAGGGTGGCAGGACTGAACTGGAGACTCAAGGAAAGTCTGAGGACGTTAAGCATGATGAGACTGCACTGGAGAGTCTGGACACAGCTGGAAACTTGAAACATGACTGGAAGCATGCCTGGAACATGCACAAGGTGCATGAAGAGGACCAAAGCGGGATCTGAGACTGAGGTTGCTGCGTCCGGCAAGGAGAAGATCCACGGTGGCAGCAGAAGCAGGATTCAAATCCACATCAGTGGAGAAGTGGGATGCTTTGGGATGGCTTTGGTATGGCATTTCCCAGAAAAGAACTCAAGGTCACTCTAAACACTTCTTTTTCTCGTTTGCACTTCGGGTCTTGGCATATTACCGTTGAAGGTACTTGTGCACAAACAGATTCTTGCATGAAGAAAAATAGCTCTGGTGATAGTGGATGCCTGTTTTCAAGATCAATCCTCCAGCTCTTGTTCAGAGTCGGACATTGAAGAGACGTTTTCACCCTTGATGCTGGGAATGCCTGCACTGGCCAAGGGTTTCTTTTATGCCCTTACCTTCAAAATGAAAATGACATGCTTTGTGGTAGGAGCCTGAGCGTCAGGATGAAGGCCTCCTCCACCAATTTTGTCTCTACCTGAAAGGAAAGAGAGGTGGTGACATGCACTTTTCCCGAATGTCTTCCCAGCCATGTGAACATCCGAAAGCAACTCCCTTGAAAGGCTGGTGACAGTGGTACCTCAGGAGCACAATCATCCCTGATCTTCTTGGAACACATCCCGAGGAAGACAAAGATGTCCAGAAGCATCGATTCCACTGGTGGGTGCATGGCTGGTGGGACCTTGCTGTAGAGACAAAGGAAGGAAGAGACATCCACTCTCGTGTTAGTCAAAAGCTTTTGGTGTCATTATTCCCAAGAAAATAGGAGAAGGTGGGAAGCCGCTAGGAGTTGTGGGCAAGTCAAGCTACCCTCTCCTCTCCCCACTTCACAAGGAAAACTTTTCCCTTCATTGGGTGGCCCAGCTGAAAGTGCCCAAAAGGGCAATGGACCAACACAAGCTTTTGAGTGTTTGTCAAGAGGAGCCCTTTGTGGAGTGTGTTGCAGTAATCAAGCTGCAAGGGGACCAGGGCATGAGAAACTCTCTGTAAGTCCTCCTGACCTAGGCGGGGCACAACTGTTGTAGCAGATGAAGCTGTCCTTTCCTTGTTTCTTTTCTATTCTCCCCCTTCCTACTCTGAGTCCTGCAAACCGATAGTCCTTACACACTACAAAAACAAACCAGGGATTGATCTGATCTCATAGACCGCCAGATGTGCAGCTAGTCCGGCTGTGAAGCTGCTCAAATCCGTGTCCTCCAGCACAGCCTGGTGGGAAATGAGTGGAGAGAAGCAGAGAACCCACAGTCAGCCAGGCTACTCCAAGTCAGGCCTTCCTTTTGACCTGCCCTTCTGCTAAAGCTTGTCCTTCAGTCCAAAGGAGAATGACCTGCAGCTGAGGGGCCCTTTGTGTGGGCCTATTTTTGGAAACTGCCTTCTCTTTCTCTGACCGACTTTCAGTTAGGGTGAGCTTCTGCTGACCCTTCTGAAAACTAGGATAGATTTTTCCCTCTCCCTCTTCACCTCATTTCTCTCCATTCTCCTTTGCTTGCCACCCATTTCTACATTCCTCCCTCCATCTTACTAACCAGGACAGTGAGACCGTAAAGGTTCTTATTCTGAGGAACCGGGACTCTCAGTTCCCCTGTCTGCTTCAACTGGAACAGAGCGGAGATGGAGCTCAGGCACTGGATGATGCTCTTCTCCTGCCACAACGGAAGGGAGTCAGGTGGTCAGGCAGGGCGGCTGTGGGGCATCTTGCCGCCCGGTCCCCAATGGCCCCCCTTGCAGAAGGGAAGCAGGAAACACTTTGGAGGCTGTCTCTGTCCTGAAGTATCATGTGCAACACACGGAGATTGGGCAAAGGAATATGGGATTCCAACATGGGACCGAAGCCCAGCCAGGGGAACTTCTGTGTCCAAGGGGTAGCTACCTTTTGGGCTGCCTTGCTCTTCCTTTCATGGACCTCTTGCCAGAGATTTTGGCTGGTTTGCCAGTCTGCCCTCACACTGGAAGCCTTGCGTTGGGCCTTACAGGCTTCTTCGTGGTCCCTTTTTGTGAAGAGGGCGTTCCTTTTACCTCGGCGGTCCTCTGTGGGGAAATTGGGGAAAGGAGAGATGGGGGCGGTGATCCCCAGGCAAATGTTTAGGTCTGCCTCAGATGAAGAAAACCTGCCATATCAGCCCAGTCTTTGCAGCGTCCTTCCCATCGAAATCTGATCCCATCCACTAAAAGCCTTTTTTGGGTCACACCAGTGGCTCAGGGTCCTGGCCACGAGAGAAGTCTCACAAAGGCCTTAGGCAGATCCCACTCTCTATCTTTCCCCTCCCCGTTGGCCAAAAGGTCAATCAGGGCCACTGAGCCATCCTGAAGGTGCCCAGAAGAGTCCCATGGAAGCAGCAGAACAGCTGGGAAACCAGCGTGGGCTTGCGGGCTCCAGGAGGACACGTTATCCATGGAGCAGGAAGAGTTTGTCCTCTGCCCTGTCCCTGTGGGCAACCGTGAAGGAGGAAAGAAGCAGAAGCGGCTCCTCGATCTGCTTCTATGGAGGAGTCCACTCCTGAAAGAACTGCCTCCCTTTTCCTCTCATGGTCCCATCCCAACACCCAGCATCCACTCACCAAGCCGCTCCTCTTTTCGGAGCTCTACATCTTTAACAGAAGGTCTTGTTTTTTCCTGAGGAGGCTTGGCAGTGTCCTCCAGTTGGCCTGCCACTCCTTCTGGAGAACCTGCAGCATCAACTGCTGGACCGCTTGCTGTTCTAGCCTTTCTTTTCCTTTTTCCAAAACATGAAAACCAGTTGAGGAATCCCCTAGGAGAGAGAGGAAGGAAGCTGAGCTTAGGAATGGACTAGAGCCCATGTTCTATATTCCCTATCCCTTTGGTGGAGATCACCCAATGTGGAAAACTTGTGCTTCTGGTTGGAACGGATGAGTTGTAATCTTGGTTTGGTTTGGGGTGACCTGGTGTGGAGATCACCCAACAATTAGCTTCTTAGAATCGAGAAGGAACTGGTTTCAATCAAGACAAACTGGGCAGCAGCAGGGAAACTGGTAAGGTTGCAGGTGGAGACAGCAGCAAGGTGGAAGAACAGGATTCTCTAACAGAGGCTGGAAGGCTGAGGGAAGCTGGAGCAGAAGGCCCTACTGGAAATGGGAATGGATAATGAAGAAATGGAACAGGGCTTGTACTAAGTTGGCACCAGAACACTGGGCGAGGCCAGACGGAGCCTTCTGGAAAAATCTTGGTTCTAACAACAGGACTCTACTGGATTCAGTGACTCAGGCTTGACTGGATAGTTGAAACTGGAGACTCGGAAAAGGCTGAGAACTCAAAGCAAGGCTAGACTCAAGCTCTGGACTAGGCTGAATACTCTGGACTAGGAACTCAGAGCAAGGCTGGAGATCGATGGCACAACGATGCTGTACTGGAGACATTGGACTAGGCTAGAAGCGAGAAACGTGGCAAGGCTGAACTGGAGACTCAAGGAAAGTCTGTGGACTTGAAGTATGACGAGATGGGACTGGAGACTCTGGACACAGCTGGAAACATGAAACATGACTCGAAGCATGCCTGGAACTTGCCCAATGTGCATGAAGAGGACCAAAGTGGGATCTGAGACTGATGTTGCTGGTTCCGACAAGGAGAAGATCCTCGGTGGCAGCAGAAGCAGGATTCAAATCCATTTCAGTGGAGAAGGCTGACGCTGATTCCTCTTCAGCAACAGACGCGGTTTCTGATGAGGGTATGGACTCTTCTGCGGAAGCTGCAGGCTTGTAGGATCAGTTGTCTTTGGCAGCTTGCTCCTCGTGCACCTGCCTTTTATTCCAATCCTTTGCGCACCTGTTCCCTTCTTCATCCAAGTGAGCTGGCTTCTCCTTTGCATGTTTTTCTGCCCAACAGTAGCGCACGCTGGTTGGAGGATACAATTCCCCATCTCGAAGGTTTACCGATCAGTGCCTGTGATTCTTCCTCCGCTGCTGACTCATCTTTGGGTTTCACTTTCCCGGTTTCAGCCCAGTAAGTTTCTCTTTCCTCCTCTGACTCAGAAAGACTTTTTTTTTTTCTGAGTCAGAGGCTGGCTGGATTCTCACACATGTCTATCTCCACTTCAATAATCTTTTGAATCATAATTCATATTTGCTCCCAGAATTTCTTGACCTTTCCACAAGTCCACCAAAGATGGTCAAATATTCCTTCACATTTGGAGCATTTCCAACAAACATTTGATATTCCTTTAAACATTGTTGATAATTGGTCAGGTGTTCAATACCCGTGATCCATCATTTTATAAAAGTCTCTTTCAAGGTATAGTTCAAGGTCCATCTCCAACCCTTCTTCCGTCTATTTTCCGATTGCTCATGGCTGATATTGCATCCAAAGTTCTTAGCCCATTTAATCATGCAATCTCTGACATATTCATCTTCCAAATCCATTTGCAGTAATATTTTATACATCTTAGTAACAACACTTTCAAATATTAGTACAAAACTCATTTCCAACTGAGTTTTTCATTCATGAAATTATGAATCTTTTTACCCAAATTAAACCATTCTGACAATGGTGGTGATGTGAACCAATGACAAGTATGACCTTCCAATTCCAATTGTTTCCTCGTTTTCAGGTTAGGTTCATCTTCACCTTCCTCAAAATTCAACAAATCTTTACATCTCAACCAGATTGGCTTCCCCACCATCTCTCTTCTGCAGAAAGCTTCTTGTGGTGACAACCACAAAGGTATATTAGGAGACAATCTTAATTTCTATTGATTCCAACTCCTCAGTATGATATGCCTCACAAAACAATTGTCAAAATCTTTGTTATCTTTATCATACCACAAGGAGGCGTGCCACCCAAATCTCAGATCATGTCCTTCCAACTCTAATCGCGACCTATTCTTCAAAGTCTCCCAGTCCTTCATCCAAAGCAAACAACAAGCATCAAAATACAACTTCAAATCAGGGAAACAATTTATATTTAACTCTTGGTGTTCTCCCTTGCCAAATCAAGGTAGAAATGTCCTTCTGCCATCGTTGGAATGGTACATCAGTTGTCAAAACTGGTATAGTCTGGAACAGGAACAACATCCAGGGTAAAACATCCATGTTAATCACAGATATCCGACCCATAAGTGACAAGTGTAATTTTTCCAGTCTTGACATGTGTTTTTGAACTTCTTTCCAAATTTTGACAGAAATACTATGAAGCAACCTACAATTCACATTTGATCATGTCCCCTCCAAATATCTAACCTTTTTTTCAGTCTTAAATCCAGTCTTACTCATCAACAAAACATTTTTGGTTGATTTCTTTATTGATTGTAAGACCAGCTAATGAGCCAAATTCCTTCCATTTCCTCATCAGATGTTCAACAACATTCAAGGGATCCTGTAATATCAAACCAAAATCCTCAGCAAGAAAGGGCTGAAGGAGAAAGGGCTTATAGTTAAAGGGCTGAAATCAATTATCTTTTAAAAAACATCTTTTTTACCTTTAAGCTCTTTTGATCTAGTTAAATATCTCTATTTTACACTTCCAAGACTAAGATAAAGAGCAAAGATAGCAAAGGGCATTCTTGTCTAGGTCCTTTCTGTATATGACAAGTCCCTCCAAAGGACTGATGTTCGGCTACCGGAGCTGAGACTGAGGAGCTGGTAGGTGAGACCCAAATCAATAAATGGTCAAGACTTCCCCTGGAACGGCCCGTTTCCCATCTCCCACTCCATCACCCCATGCCTGTCACCACCATAGTGATTTGGCCTGCCCCCATCTCCACAATGGCAACCCCATCTCCATATCCAAGCCCCTCAGTTCCCATGACCGGGGAGCCCCTACTTTCCTCAGCCATGCCCAGGAGCGGAAGAACCTCCCTGAGGCACTTGAGCTTTACCAGCTCCCAGTGCCATCAAGGTACCTCCAATCCAGGCCTCCCACCAACACTGTCTCAATGGGCCCGAGCAGTCCAACAGTCCTGCTTCCATTCAGGTGAGAGCCATTCCAGACACCACCCTCCAGCCAAGCACAGCATCGCCCATCCATTCGCAAGTTGGTGGCTCTGGACCTCGCCCTCTCTCTGCCATCCGAACAGTGTTCCTCAATCTGAAGTTGTGTTCTGAAAGACTCCATGCCACTTTTCTATGTTGACAATTTTTTGAAAATCTCTTTCTTTGGTTTTCTGATCTCTAATCATAAATAAAGTGACATTATAAGTCTTTATTATATAAAAATTCTTCATTGGATCGATCCAGGGAATCTCCTGTCTCCAAAAACTTTGTAGAGATATTAGACATGCACACACACAAACATAAACATAGAGGCACAAACAGAAACACACAAAGACACACAAAGCTTTAATAACAGGGAATCGGCAGATTTCAATGGTCTTGAGCAATTTTGATCTCCTATGGGAACATTACAATTTTGTGCAAGATCTGGTAAGATTTTAGCACCTCTGCAGGAGATCAGAGATTTTAGAGTCCTTTCTAGGTGACGGAACCTTATGGGGTCTATCAGATGACCAGCATCTCCGACATGATTTTCCCCATAGTCATCGTTATAGAAAAATCATGTGTTGTCATGGCTTCACTTTCCATTCTTTCTGGCCAGAAAAGTGGTGGTCTCATTCTAGATGCAGCATGTTCTCCTAGGCAGCCTGGCAGGAAGACGGGCAAGGGGAACTGAGTGGAAAGTGGTCTGGCCGCTTTCGAACAGGGCTGATGAAAGAGCCATTGAAATGAAGGCTGATAAGAGGGAGAATGAACAGGCTTCCCACTTTGCTCACCAGGATGGACAAGAGCATTCCTCTGACTCTCTAGGATTTCTGAAAAGTTTTCATAAAGTACACATTCTGCTCCTTTTTCAGTCTCCCTTTTCTTTTGGAGGCCTAACAGCAGCTCCACCAAATTCAATCCTGTGTGCACTTAGAGATGTGGGTTTTTCACATGCCAGCTTCTCATTAAGACCATCATTTCATCAGAAGAGATCTAAGCAGCTGGTTCTCTCTTGGCCTTCTGCCACACTCACACCCGCCCGTTCCTCTCTTCCTCCTACAGACAGGACTTGCTTCCATTCAGATGTTGATATCAACCAAACCCATCCAGCGTTTTGGAGGGAGGGGTCATTAAGAATTGCACAGCCTATCAATGCACGGGCTTTTGCCTTTCCTTGGGAAGAGCTTCCTTCTATGTTTAAATGTCGGGAGGATTGTCTGATATGATCTGGGTCTCATTTATAGAGTGTAGTACCTTTCTGAAACATGGCGTTTTCATAATACTGAACCTTCAGTTCAAGGGCTTGGCCTAATAGGCTAATGAAGGCCACAGGAGCTATTCCTGTCCCAGGAGTAGAAAACAATGTGACACATTAGCAAATTGGAGAAAGAGAACAAAGTGGAGAGCAATATTAGGGAAAGTCCATAGATTTCAGTTATTGGTCTTAGTATTCTCATTATTAGAAGGTACTCAGAGGTGGGGTTTACACAACACGTTTCCCAGAGTTATCAAGCTTGCTGGACTCATCTGAACAAGAGCGACCGGCTTATTGGCAACATTCATATGACAGTAATAAATCATGATTCATAAACTAAAACGGCTGGCTTCACAACTTCCTTAAAAACTCAGGCACCCTGAGTGGTGTGGAGCTGAAGACTTATGCCTGAATTTTGGAGAGAAAAACAACATTTCCTTTGCAAAGATGGTCCTTTCGGCTATCCGAAAAAACAAATCCCAAAGTAATTCAGGCAAAGCAAAGGCCTTTATTAAAGGGGTCAGTGTTTTTATAGGGTACAGGAACATGTGATACATACATTCAATATATGGGATATGCCGGAAAGCCACTAATCAATCATAAAAGACCCTGCTTAGATGTGAGAAGCTCGGAGATGCCAAGGATGCCGCTGGCAAAAGATGGGGAGCGAAGACCATCGAAGTTGAGGTAGAGCCCCAATTACAGCCTACTCGTGGCAGGAAGGGTGACAAAACAGGGCTGTTTCTCTGCTCTTTTTGCATCTGCAGATAGCCACCCAGCAGCCCTGGTTTGGGTGTCCTGGACTCTCCTTGGTGGGAGGACTAAGGGGGTTTACCTTCAGGGCCGTTGTGAGGAATATGCTGAGCACCCGGGCTGTAAAGTTGCCCGCATCCTCTCTGAGCTGAATTCCAGCCTTGGGGCAAGGCCAGTGGGGGTTACGGGGCCTGAGTCTGCATGGTTATTTGGGAGGAGTTTGTGGCTGTTGAACCTGAGGAAGTGCACAGGGTTCTTGTAGCTGTTAGTTGGGCTGCTTCTCTGTTAGCTCTGTGCCCCTCCCGGGTGGTCAAGGCTGCCTGGGAGACGAGACCTGATTGGCTCTGGCCAGTGGTTAATTCCTCTTTGAGGGAGGGGGTGTTCCCACTGGCTCTTGAGGAGGCAGTGGTGCGCCCCCTCCTGACGAGGCCATCACTCGGCCCAACATCTGGACAGTTTTTCTCCACTTTCCAACCTGATACCTAGCCTTATTTCTCCCCCTGAGCTGCGTGAGTGATGCCATGGATGTCCTGTCTCACTGCTTGGAGGCTGTAGGGGTCCGGATGAGGCAGAATGGGCTCTGGCTCAACCCAAGCAAGACTGAGTGGCTTTGGGTGTTTGGTCTCCTGGTACCACGGTTTTTTCATCTTTGGTCCCGGGTGGGGTGGCACTGCTCCAGCCAGACCCAGTGCGCAATTTGCAGGTACTTGTGGACTCATGGCTCCTGCTGGAAGAGAGGCGGTAGACATGGATAAGAGGTCTTTGCACACCTTTGGGTTGAGCACCAGTTGCACCAATTCCTGGACCAGGAGGCACTACTCACTGTCACTCATGCCCTCGTGACCTCCCGTTTGGACTACTGCCATGCACTCTACATGAGGCTACCCTTGGAGAGCATTCAGAAGCTTCAGCTGGTGAAGAACGCAACTGCCCAGGTTGTAAATGATCTCGGCTTCTTGGCACATGTAACACCACTGGTTTGGGGGTGTGCATTGGCTGCCAGTGTGTTTCTGGGTGCAATTCAAGGTGCTGGTTGTTACCTTGAAAGCCCTTCCTGGTTTGGTAGTGGGTCCCCTTAGGGACCGTCTTTTCCCCATTGTTCCTCCTCTCCAATCCGATCCAGCAGGATGGGCATACACCAGGTCCAATCAGCCATGGATTGTCGGCTGGTGGGGACCAGGAAATGGGCCTCTCCTGCCGTGGTGCCTCCCCTGTGGAACATTCTTCCTCCTGAGATTAGGATGGCCCCAACCCTCTTGGCTTTTTTGTAGGTCTTAAAGATGTGCCTTTGTGCCCGGTCCTGGTGGCCCAAATGTGCAAAGGGCCCCGTTTCATGGTTGTGCTACCACCATGGATTATTAAGTTCTCTCGGCTGTATTTATATTTATATTTTATTTTTTTGTATCATTTTCATTGTGTGTTTTTATTATTAAAGCCACCCGGAGTCACTGGTCTGAGATGGGCGGCTATATAAATTGAAGAAAAAAATTTAAAAATATTGAAACGAACGAACAAACTGGGGAAAACACGAATTGCAGATAACCTTCCAGAAGTGGCAGATTGATGGGTAACGTCACTCCCTTTCCCAGCCAGGTTTGCATCCACCTTAAAACGGGCCAACAAGGAAGCTCCCCCCTCTTCCAAAGGCAACACATCCCCAAACGTCCAAACACAACTTGAGATGGCCACTGGGCTCCAGCCTCACACAACCTCAAGGCTTTAGTGCAAAAGAAAGCACACTAAAAGTTATGTCAGATCTTGACCAGGTCTGGTCAAGAGTATGGCACAGCCAAGGACTGGCTAGCTGCAATCTGAGAGACCAGCAGAAATGGCAGTGCCCAACCCGCTGGGGAACTGGATAAAGACGAAAAACTCCCTAAGGCAGACGTGCTCCAAACTGGGTCAGCCTTCCTAGGGGGAAACAAAATAACTCAAGCCAACAAACATAGCTAATACTCCTCCCTCCTCCTCCTATTTTCCCCACAACAGAAATCCTGTCAGGTTTGTTGGGGTGAGAGATTGATTGGCCCAAGGTCACCCAGCTGGCTTTTGAACCTAAGGCAGGACTAGAACTCACCATCTCCTGGTTTCTAGCCCATCACCTTAACCACTAGACCAAACTGGCTCTCTGAATTTACAGCCCAGAAATTAAGAACAAACTGTCTTGGAGATCCTATTTAGAGATGCAAGGTCTAGCAGTTTGGCATGCCGAAAGGTTGACCAAGCTGGTCCAGGAGAGCAATTTCTTCCCAAAAGGAAAAGTCTGATCCTTGGGCTCCCTCAACAGCTGGATGCCAATACCCCAGGAACTTGGCTGAAAGTGGGTCATGTGATTTGGGGTTCAGCATCATTCATCCATAGAGAATTTTGTTTTGGCAGAATCGGTTCTCTGAATGCAGGATCACTTCTTTTCTACCCTTGGGCTGGATTGCTGCATTCGAAAAAATATCTGAGGTGAAAAAATCAGGGAAAGAGTGCTTTCCTCACTTTCTCTTTCTTAAGTGTCAACAACATCTAACAATGTTTTGGGATGCCAACGATGATGGCTGCACCTAAGCAGAAATAAAGGAGAGAGCTGACCATAGAAACAGAGATGTTGGGACACACACAGAGACACACAAACACACAAAAACTAGCATTGCAATGCAAAGGGAATCAGCCTGAAAGGACCAATAGCTGCATCAAGGGGTCTTGCTCAGTCAGCTAGCTTCAAGGAGCTTCCATATGAAAAGCCCTTGGACATCCAAAGAGCTATGCCTTCTGTGCAAGGCCGGTGGGAAAGATGCAACTTTAGTGATTTTTTCGGTAGCTTCCTACAGACCTTGGCCTGGCCTTGTTGTATGTAGGAGAGGCTGAGCAGGTAACTTTTGGATATGATGCCAAAGGAGGCCTGTAATCTCCTTTGTTGCTCTCGTGGCTTTATGACGTCATCCAGCCAGGCTGAACTGTCAGTTACAGACTGTTGACAGACTGAAAATGTCTTCCAGGATGTAAGTTGGACTTCAGAAGGGCTCCTGGACTCTCGAGACCTCTCCCAATTTGTAGGCAAATTCTGAATGGGTGGGATATTCCAGGGGTGAAAACAGAAATTTGTTCTCCTCTTAGGAATGGGAAATGGGAGCCAAATGTGCTCCAGATCACTTCTGTCCTTCATTCCCTATTGGTGTTCAAAGCCTGGCTTGACCCTTTTCCAGCTGATTCAGATCACATAGCATCTTGAACCCCTGATTTAGAGAAAGATTCTTACATTGGTTAAATTCATCTGGCCATGGAACAAACCACGTCACTCTAAACCAAACAAGGTTACCACTCATCCATTCCCACCAGAAGGACGGGTTTTCCACATTGGGTGATCTCCACCAAAGGGATAGGGAATATGGAACATGGGCTTAAGTCCATTCCTAATCTTAGCAACCTTCCGCTCTCTTCTAGGGGATTCCTCAACTGGTTTTCATGTTTTGGAAAAAGGAAAAGAAAGGCTAGGACAGCAAGCGGTCCAGCAGTTGATGCTGCAGGTTCTTCAGAAGGAGTGGCAGGCCAACTGGAGGACACTGCCAAGCCCCCTCAGGAAAAAACAAGACCTTCTGTTAAAGATCTAGAGCTCCGAAAAGAGGATCAGCTTGGTGAGTGGATGCTGGGTGTTGGGATGGGACCTTGAGAGGGAAGGGGAGGCAGTTCTTTCAGGAGTGGACTCCTCCAAAGAAGCAGATAGAGGAGCCATTTCTGCTTCTTTCCTCCTTCAAGGTTGCCCACAGGGACAGGGCAGAGGCCAAACTCTTCCTGCTTCACGGATAACCTGTCCTCCTGGAGCCCCCAAGTCCACACTGGCTTCCCACATGTTCTGCTGCTTCCATGGGACTCTTCTGGGCACCTTCAGGATGGCTCAGTGGCCCTCATTGACCTTTTGGCCAACGGGGAGGGGAAAGATAGAGAGTGGGATCTGCCTAAGGCCTTTGTGAGACTTCTCTCGTGGCCAGGACACTGAGCCACTGGTGTGACCCAAAAAAGGATTTTAGTGGATGGGATCAGGTTTTGATGGGAAGGACGCTGCCACGACTGGGCTGATATGGCAGGTTTCCTTCATCTGAAGCAGACCTAAAAATTTGCCTGTGGATCACAGCCCCCGTCTCTCCGTTCTCCAACTTCCCCACAGAGGACCGCCGAGGTAAAAGTAAGGCCCTCTTCACAAAAAGGGACCATGAAGAAGCCTGTGAAGCCCAACACGAGGCTGCCAGTGTGAGGGGCGACTGACAGACCAGCCAAAATCTCTGGCTAGAGGTCTTTGAAAGGAAGAGCAAGGCAGCCCAAAACATAGGTGCCCCTTGGACACAGAAGTTCCCCTGGCTGGGCTTTGCTTCTGTGCTGGAATCCCAGATTCCTTTGCCCAATCTCCATGTGGTGCACATGATTCTTCAGGACAGAGCGAGCCTCCAAAGCATTTCCTGTTTCCCTTCTGCAAGGGGGGCCATTGGGGACCTGGCGGCAAGACGCCCCACAGCTGCCCTGCCTGAGCTCCTGACTGCCTGACTCTCTTCCATTGCAGCAGGAGAAGAAAATCATCCAGTGTTGAGCTCCCTCACTGCTCTCTTCCAGATGAAGCAGAGTAGGGAACTGAGGTCCCAGTTCCCCGGAATAAGAATCTTTATAGCCTTGCAGTCCTGGTAAGTGGGAGGCAGGCAAGAAGGGAGCTGAAACCTGGTTGAAAGCAAAGTAGGATGGAGCGAAATGAGGGGAAGAGGGAGAGGGAATAACCTACCCCTGGTTTTCAGAAGGGTCAGAAGTAGCTTACCCTAACTGAAAGTCTGTCAGGGAAAGAGAAGGCAGCTTCCAAAAACAGGCCCACGCAAAGGGCCCCTCACCTGCGGGTCATTCTCCTTTGGACTGTAGGACAAGCTGTAGCAGAAGAACATGTTAAAAGGGGCTGGACAAAGAGGAAGACGCGGGCTGGAGCAGCCTGGTTGACTTTGGGTTCTCTGCTTCTCTCCAGTCTCGTTTCCCACCACGCTCTGCTGGAGGACAACGATTTGAGCAGCTTCGCAGCCAGACTAGCTGCACATCTGGCAGTCTATGAGATCAGGTCAATCTCTGGTTTGTTTTGTAGCATGTAAGGACAATCTGTTTGCAGGAAGGGAAGAATAGAAAAGAAGCAAGAAAGGAAAGGACAGCTTCATCTGGTACACCAGTTGTGCCCCCAACCTAGGTCAGGAGGCCTTTCAGTGAGTCTCTCATGCCCTGGACCCTTTGCAGCTTGATTACTACAACACACTCCACAGAGGGCTGCCCTTGACAACCACCCAGAAGGTTGAGTTGGTCCATTGCCCTTTTGGGCTCTTTCAGCTGGGACACCCAAGGGTAGCTTGCCTGCCCGCACCTCCTAGCGTTTGCCCACCTTCTCCGATTTTCTTGGGGACAATGACACCAAAGGCTTTTGAGTAAGATGGGCACTCATCTCTCTTCCTTCTTTTGTCTCTACAGGAAGGTCCCACCAGCCATGGACCCACCAGTGGAATCAATGCTTCTGGACATTTTTGTCTTCCTCTGGATGGGCTCCAAGAGGATAAGAGATGAGGATGCTCCTGATGTACCACTGTCACCAACCTTTCAAGGGACTTGCTCAATGGCCCTCATTGACCTTTTGGCCAACGGGGAGGGGAAAGATAGAGAGTGGGATCTGCCTAAGGCCTTTGTGAGACTTCTCTCGTGGCCAGGACCCTGAGCCACTGGTGTGACCCAAAAAAGGCTTTTAGTGGATGGGATCAGATTTCTATGGGAAGGACGCTGCAAAGACTGGGCTGATATGGCAGGTTTTCTTCATCTGAAGCAGACCTAAAAATTTGCCTGGGGATCACAGCCCCCATCTCTCCTTTCCCCAACTTCCCCACAGAGGACCGCCGAGGTAAAAGGAAGGCCCCCTTCACAAAAAGGGACAACGAAGAAGCCTGTAAGGCCCAATGCCAGGCTGCCAGTCTGAGGGCAGACTGGCAGACCATCCAAAATCTCTAGCAATTGGTCCATGAAAGGAAGAGCAAGGCAGCCCAAAACGTAGCTACCCCTTGACACAAAAGTTCCCCTGGCTGGGCTTCGGTCCCATGTTGGAATCCCCGATTCTTTTGCCCAATCTCCGTGTGGTGCACATGATTCTTCAGGACAGAGAGAGCCTCCAAAGGGTTTCCTTCTTCCCTTCTGCAAGGGGGGCCATTGGGGACCTGGCGGCAAGACGCCCCACAGCTGCCCTGCCTGACCGCCTGACTCTCTTCTGTTGCAGCAGGAGAAGAACATCATCTAGTGCCTGAGCTCCATCTCTGCTCTGTTCCAGTTGAAGCAGACAGGGGAACTGAGAGTCCTGCTTCCCCGGAATAATAACCTTTATGGACTCGGTGTCCTGGTTAGTAAGACCGAGGGAGGGATGTAGAAATGGGTGGCAAGCAAAGGAGATAGGAGAGAAATGAGGGGAAGAGGGAGAGGGAAAAATCTACCCTAGTTTTCAGAAGGGTCAGCAGAAGCTCACCCTAACTGAAAGCCTGTCAGAGAAAGAGAAGGCAGTTTCCAAAACAGGCCCATGCAATGGGCCCCTCAGCTGCGGGTCATTCTCCTATGAAATGGAGGACAAGCTTTAGCAGAAGAGCAGGTCAAAAGGAAAGCCTGACTTGGAGTAGCCTGGTTGACCTTGAATTCTCTGCTTCTCTCCACTCTTGTTTCCCCCCAGGCTGTGCTGGAGGACAACGATTTGAGCAGCTTCGCAGCCGGACTAGCTGCACATCTGGCGGTCTATGAGATCAGATCAATCTCTGGGATATTTTTGTAGTGTGTAAGGACTATCGCTTTGCAGGACTCAGAGAGTAGGAAGGGGGAGAATAGAAAAGAAACAAGCAAGGAAAGGACAGCTTCATCTGGTACACCAGTTGTGCCCCGCCTAGGTCAGGAGGACTTTCAGAGAGTCTCTCAGGCCCTGGTCCCTTTGCAGCTTGATTACTGCAACACACTCGACAGAGGGCTGCCCTTGACAAACACTCAGAAGCTTGTGTTGGTCCATTGCCCTTTTGGGCACTTTCAGCTGGGCCACCCTATGAAGGGAAAAGTTTTCCTTGTGAAGTGGGGAGAGGAGAGGGTAGCTTGACCTGCCCACAACTCCTAGCGGCTTCCCACCTTCTCCTATTTTCTTGGGAACAATGACACCAAAAGCTTATGACTAACATGGGAGTGGATGTCTCTTCCTTCCTTTGTCTCCACGGCAAGGTCCTACCAGCCATGCAACCACCAGTGGAATCGATGCTTCTGGACATTTTTGTCTTCCTCTGGATGTGTTCCAAGAAGATCAGGGATGATTATGCTCCCGAGGTACCACTGTCACCAGCCTTTCAAGGGACTTGCTTTCAGATGTTCACATGGCTGGGAAGACATTCCGGAAAAGTGCACGACACCACCTCTCTTTCCTTTCAGGTAGAGACAAAATTGGTGGAGCAGGCCTTGGGCCTGACACTCAGGCTCCTACCACAAAGCACTTCATTTTCATTTTGAAGGTACAGGCATAAAAGAAACCCTTGTCCAGTGCAGGCATTCCCGGCATCAAGGGTGAAAACCTCTCTTCAATGTCCGACTCTGAACAAGAGCTGGAGGATTGTTCTTGAAAACAGGCATCCACTATCACAAGAACATTGGCTTGTCACAAGAGCTGTTTTTCTTCATGCAAGAATCTGTTTGTGCACAAGTACCTTCAACTGTAATATGCCAAGATCCGAATTGCAAATGAGAAAAAGAAGTGTTTAGAGTGGCCTTGAGTTCTTTTCTGGGAAATGCCATCGCAAAGCATCCCACTTCTCCACTGACGTGGATTTGAATCCTGCTTCTGCTGCCACCGAGGATCTTCTCCTTGCCGCACCCAGCAACCTCAGTCTCTGATCCCGCTTTGGTCCTCCTCATGCACCTTGTGCATGTTCCAGGCATGCTTCCAGTCATGCTTCAAGTTTCCAGCTGTGTCCAGACTCTCCAGTGCAGTCTCGTCATGCTTAAAGTCCTCAGACTTTCCTTGAGTCTGCAGTTCAGTCCTGCCACCCTTCCAGCTTCTAGCCTAGTCCAATGTCTCCAGTACAACATTGTTGTGCCATCGACCTCCAGCCTTGCTCTAAGTTCCTAGTCCAGAGTATTCAGCCTTGTCCAGAGCCTTAAGTGGAGTCCAGCTGTACTCCAAGTTCTCAGCCTTGCTCCAAGTTCCTAGTCCAGAGTATTCAACCTAGTCCAGTCCCTCCAGTTGAGTCTAGCCTTGCTTTGAGTTCTCAGCCTTTTCTGAGTCTCCAGTTCCAACTATCCACTCCAGCCTGAGTCACCCTATCTAGTACAGTCCTGTTGTTAGAACCAAGATTGATCCAGAAGTCTCCGTCTGGCCTCACTCAGCGTTCAGGTGCCCACTTAGTACAGGTGATGTTCCAGTTTGTCATCCTTCAATCCCACCTCCAGTAGCACCTTCTACTCCAGCTTCCTTCAGCCTTCCAGCCTCTGTTAGAGAATCCTGCTCTGCCACCTTTCTGCTGTCTCCTCCTGCAACCTGGCCAGATTCCTTGCTGCTGCCCAGTTGGTCTTGATCGAAACCCGTTCCTTCTTGTTACTAAGGACTTAATTCTTGGAAGAGGTTATTTCATAAAGAGTATTTTGATATTAAATCTGCCTGGCCACCTCTAAGTCTGATCAGGACAATGTGAAACCCGAACAGTTCCTTTTGGGTCTGATGAGTGAACAATTTGAGAAAGAAGTTGAGACTTTGCTCTTCTACATGATAAGAGCAGCCACCCTTTTCCATGCAGAAAGGTGGAAAGATGCACAAAGTCCCCCAAGGGAAGAGTGGATGGGGAAATTAAGGGGGGCCATTGGGGTCCTGGTGGCAAGATGCCCCACAGCCGCCCTGCCTGACCGCCTGACTGCCTGACTCTCTTCCATTGGAGCAAGAGAAGAACATCATCCAGTGCCTGAGCTCCATTGCTGCTCTCTTCCAGATGAAGTGAGCAGCGAACTGAGTGTCCCGGTTCCCCGGAATAAGAATCTTTATAGCCTTGCAGTCCTGGTAAGTGGGAGGCAGGCAAGGAGGGAGGTGAAACCTGGTCAAAAGCAAAGGAGGTTGGAGAGAAATGAGGGGAAGATGGAGAGGAAATAATTTAGCCCTGGTTTTCAGAAGGGTCAGCAGAAGCTCATCCTAACTGAAAGTCTCTCAGAGAAAGAGAAGGCACGTTCCAAAAACAGGCCCACGCAAACGGTCCCACAGCTGCACGTCATTCTCCTATGGACAGAAGGACAAGCTATAGCAGACGAGCAGGTAAGAAGGAAGGCCTGACTTGGAGTAGGCTGGTTGTCTTTGGGTTCTCTGCTTCTCTCCACTCTTGTTTCCCACCGGGCTGTGCTGGAGGACAATGATTTGAGAAGCTTCGCAGCTGGACTAGCTGCCCATCTGGTGGTCTATGAGATCAGGTCAATCTCTGGTTTCTTTTGTAGTGTGTAAGGACTATCGGTTTGCAGGACTCAGAGAGTAGGAAGGGGGAGAATAGAAAAGAAACAAGGAAAGGATAGCTTCATCTGGTACACCAGTTGTGCCCCCAACCTAGGTCAGGAGGCCTTTCAGAGAGTCTCTCATGCCCTGGTCACTTTGCAGCTTGATTACTGCAACACACTCCACAGAGGGCTGCCCTTGACAAACACCCAGAAGCTGGCGTTGGTCCATTGTCCTTTTGGGCACTTTCAGCTGGGCCACCCAATGAAAGGAAATGTTTTCCTTGTGAAATGGGGAGAGGAGAGGGTAGCTTGACCTGCCCAAACCTCCTAGCATCTCCCCACCTTCTCCAATTTTGTTGGAAACAATGACACCAACGATTTTTGACTAAGCTGGGCGCTGATGTCTCTTCCTTCTTTTGTCCTACAGCAAGGTCCCACTAGCCATGGAGCCACCAGTGGAATCGATGCTTCTGGACATCTTTGTCTTCCTCTGGATGGGCTCCAAGAAGATAAGAGATGAGGATGCTCCTGAAGTACCAATGTATCTAACCTTTCAAGGGACTTTGAACCACACAGCTGGAGATGCTTCTTGGAGGTCCTGAAGCAGCTTCTCTACTGCAGCAACCACCATCCTAGGATCAATGTAGGTAGCAAACCTATCATGCCATGGATTGTCAGCTTCGGGTCCCCCGCTGCTCTTTGGAACTCATCCTCGTTGAACCTGTCTCTTGGGAAAAGAGGGCAGGGAGGTTGCTTTTCCCCTTCATTCCACTTCATGCTGAATGAGGGAATCCCTGGAATGCATATTTTGCTGGGTCAGATTTGTGTTGATGGGACAATGAAGAAGGGGAACCCCTCTCCAAGACACCTTGACAACAGTGGGATGCATTTCCTTCTGTCTCTTCCAGCTCAAAGAAGTCAAGCAGGCATTTCACAAAATTCCTGCTGAGCTCTGGAATGCAGAAAATGAGCATGGCTTCATCAATGAAGGTAATATCATTCAGAATGTTAAGGGGAAGGGTTGAGGGTATCGGCACATGAAATGAAGGAAGGAATGCAAAACTCATGCTTTCTATCCAAAATGGGGTACAGTATATCTTTTCAAGCTATGTACCTAGCTGATTAAATTTCAACCTCTCTGTCTCATTCAGTTCTTCTCCCTTTGTTGACAGGTGTAACCTTCCGTATCCTTTGCCAACTTCCTTATCTTTTTCTCATCTCATGCAGATGACCTAGCCGTAGAGGAGCTGCGTCCTTCCCCCACTATTTAAGAAGCCAAGCTGGGGGAATCAAGATCACCATGGAAAAGAGGGAGCTTGATCATCTGTCTGCTGATCCGTTCAAGATGATTGTTGGTTTTTCACTAGCCATGACCAATATGGTGGAGAGTTGAAATAATGGCAACCTTCTGCCCCTAGGATGCATCTTGGATGGACTCAGGAAATACACTGAGGAGTTGAAACTCCCAGCAGATTTAAGGAAGAATAGGAAGAAAACACAACACGCTGCCTGCTCTGAGCGTCTGGAAAACATGTCAGCTGCATCGTGTTCAAAGCCTCGGTGAGCCAGCATTCTATTCCCTCAGGGGTCCACCAGATAGACGCTCTTGGAAAGCCCAAACCCAGAATATGGGGGAATGAAGTTTCTCCATTTCCAGTTCACTCTCTTGAGAAGGAGGGCTGAGAATTATAGTGCTTTTTTACTGCAGTTCTAAGAGATGATCTTCTAAACCAAGGTCATGAGGTAAACATGGGAATGGAGGAAACCACCTATAGACCATCATTTCCCATCCTTGGGAATCAAATGACTGTCTGACCTCTCCTCTCCTTTTTTTTTCTGGAGTTCTTTTTTCCTGACTGGATGCCACTTACGTTCCTTGTAAGGGGCCTGAATGTGTATGTGTGTGGCCGTATTCCCTACACATGAAACCCACGAATATGGTAAAATGTCAAGCAGACAAAATATTAAGAAATAAGAACAATAAATATAAGAATAACAATAACAATAATAAATTTAGTCACCATGAAACTCCAGAGTTGTGACTGACAAAAAGCTAGAGAAGGAAACGTTACCCTTTTAATTTCTTGAATTCTACCCTTTGGCTGTTGATGAGGATGCTGATCTTTCTGTGACTGATACTTGATCAATTACTTTAAAGATAGGACTTGAACTGTGGTGTTGGCATGGCTGTGAAGACATTCTGGGAAAGTGCATGTCATCATCTCCGTGACTCCTTTCAGGTAGAGAAGTTGCTGGAGGAGGCCTTGGGCCTCACGCTCAGAGCTCCCCTTCGACAGGCTCGGACACCACAGCGCTTCATTTTTTATTTGAAGGTAAGGGCACAGAAGTCCAGGTGGAGCTTGAAGGAACCATTGGCCAATGGAAATATTCACAGAACCAAGTGCGAAATATGTCCCACTCTGAACAAGAGCTGGAGAATTGTTCTTGAGGACAGGCATCCAGTATGAGAAGAAGATTGGCTTGTCAAAAGATCTGTTTGTCTTCATGCAGGGTTCTCTTCCTGAACAAGTGTCTACAACTGTCGAGTTCCAAGGATAGAATTACAGATGAGAAAAAAAGTGTTTATGGTGAGTTTGAGTTCTTTGCTGGGAAATGCCATCCCAAATCTTCCTCCATCCAATGAGGCTGGGATTTAGGGAGGCTGGGTCAATGTTTCAGGGAGAGGAGGCCTCCAGAGGCCTACAGAGGAATGCACCAGACCTGCACATGTGTACTTTGGCAGTGAGATTCTTGGTTCTAGGAAAGAAGCAAAGGTGTCCTCTCTTCTTCAAACCCTCAGCAATTTGACCCACATGGCTGGAGTTGCTCCTCCACAGTCTTGAAGCAGCTTCTCCACTGTGAGAACCATCATCCTAGATCAATGTATGTAGCAAACGTATAATAACATGGATTGTAGGCTTTGGGTCCTCCCCTGTTCTGGGAACCCAACCTCATTGAACCTCTCTCTGGGACAAAAGGTCAGGGAGGGTGTCTTTTTCATTTCATTCCATTTGATGGTGGACTGGGGAATCCCTGGAACGGATTTTTGCTGGGTAAGATTTGTGTTGACGGACCAAGGGAAGAAGGGAAAGTGCTAACCAAGACACCTTGGCAACAGTGCGATGCCTTTCCTCCTGTCTCTTCCAGCTCACAGAAGTCCAGCAGGCATTTCTGGAAGTCCCTGCACAACTCTGGCATGGTGGAGAACTGTATGGTTTCCTAATTGAAGGTGATTTCAATTAGAATGTTAAGGGGAAGGGGTGAAGGTGTCAGAAGATGAAAGGAAGGTAGGAAGGAAGGGATGCAAAACCCACATTTGTATCCCAAATGGGGTGCATGTTTTCCAGCTATGTAGCCAACCAATTAAATGTCAACAACCTCTATTCACGGAAATCAAGATAGTCTATAGCACCACATATAAGATGCCCCCTCAGCGTTCACTGAGGACGTGGTTCGTCAATGGGCACAGTAAGATTCACCCAAATAGAGTTCCTCATGGATAGATGAAGGATGGATGAAAAGGACTTCCACTCAGTCTCAGGGAAAGGCCCTCCTTTTGTTCCATCCACAACTCTCAACTGTTGCAATTAATGGCGGTATTTATGCCGTTGCACGCTGCTGACCTTTTTGCACAATTTGCAGGGTGTGAAATGCCCTTGTCTCAAGAATGATGTTTCTTGGCAATATTGAAGATGAATGAAGATGGCAAAGGGAGAGGGATCCACGTTTGGGCTGTCATCATGGCCAGTGCTTCAGGCTGGAGGTTCGGAAGTGAGTCGGACTGGACCGGAGAGCAGGATGCCGGAGGACGGCAGTGTTTGTCCTTTTGCCATGTTCATAGTTTCCCCAAGTTTGGCAACATTTTTGAGGAATTTTGCTGTCCATGCCTACTGAACCGCTTTTGGGTTCTTGCACTGTACCATTCCTGCTGCAGGTTGGGAAGCAGTTTTACTGCACTGGGCCGCAGCTTTGGACCTGTTATGTTTTGGACCGGCTAGAGGACTGGATTCTTGCTGGACGCTAAGTGGGGGCTGAGAGGTGGGCTGCTGCGGCACGCTGCTGCTGGACCTTCTTTGCTGCTGCTGTTTCTGCTGCTGCTTTTCTTGGAGATTCTGCCACTGGATGCCTTTGCCACTGCCGGGATCCTTCTGCAATACCAATTTTGGTGCTTTGGAGCTTTGGACAATGCCTGGGTGGGAGAGGGCAACAGTAGAGTGGCAGGCTACTGTGGATCACCTTCCCCCATAGAGGCAACCTTGGCCTTCCATCTGGGTAGCCCTTCAAAAGCAGGAAGGAAGAAGTCAGGAAGAATAGGTTTCTGTGTGCTGTGTGTGAGAAGGTGGCAGCTGGTTTCCTGTTGGCACGGAGAACTGGTGAAGCTGAAGAGTGTGTGGGTGCCCCGCTTCCCCAGCCAAGCATGGCTGATGAGGGCACGGAGAGGATTCTGGTCCCGAATTTTGGGGGGCTGGGATGTGGGGATGGTGCTGCCATTGGGGTTTTGGAGGTGGTTGATAGTATCATGGTAGTACTTGGCATGGGGAGGTATGGTGGGACAATGTGAGCAGGCTGCCCTCGGGGAACGTGGAATTCTTGTCTGATATGAGGTCTGCCTTCCAGCTCCTCGATCCCAGTCCCGATGCCCTGTCAGCAGATCTTCAGTGGTCCTGGCCTCCGGCTGCTGCTACTGAATGCAGGGATAGTCCGCAATGAGACTATCCCTCATCCTTGATTTAATCCTTTTTTGAATTATTTATTTCTTTTTAAAATAATGACCAAAAAATGGGAAAAAAGGGAAAAAACCCAAAGATACTTATGTTTTTTTAAAAAATACGTATCTTAACAGGTGCTTCAAAAAATAAGCATTTAAGAAAGGGAATATTGCCATTGAGAAACATCTGGTAGATGATATTTATCTCTTAACACAGGACTGGTTACAAATTCATCTTCATCCTCTATCAACCAATCCAAAGTCAATTTCCTCCCTTCCATCCAATTTTCCCATAGCCCCATCTTTTCCCCCGTTGTTAATGTTGGGTTTCCCTGATAAAGCCAAATTCGCAAGGGAAAAAGCACCAACTCTTTTTATTTTTTAATCAGACATTCCTTTCCATAGCTTCCTAATTGAGATGATGCTTCCGATGATATCTGAGTTCTATTCCTTTCATGATTAAACCCTTTTTTAATATAAGAACCTAAATAGAAGTTCAAAGTAAAGTTAAAGTACAAAGTAGACAGCAAAGGAAAGCTTGAATGCAGAACAAGAAAAACTAAGGAAGTGGAGAAATCACAAGAAAATAGAAGGTGACTGCTGAACTTCTCCAATGCAGATACAAAGGCTTGTTAAGCAAACTTAATCTCCTATCATTAGTTAAATGTTTGCAAACGTTATATGTATAGAAACAGACAAATTATTCATCAAAGCCCAAAATCAGAACTTCATTTTTTTCCATTAGCAGCAAATAGGCCAAAGGCAGTTTCCAAACGGAATCAACTCCACCCATGGTGTTGATTCCTCTCCATTCTGTCCACTTTGTCATTTCCCACAGCCCAATTAATTTCCCCATCCACTCTTCCCTTGGGGGACTTTGTGCATCTTTCCACTTTTCTGCATGGAAAAGGGTGGCTGCTCTTATCATGTAGAAGAGCAAGGTCTCAACTTCTTTCTCAAATTGTTCACCCATCAGACCCAAAAGGAACTGTTCGGGTTTCACATTGTCCTGATCAGACTTAGAGGTGGCCAGGCAGATTTAATATCAAAATACTGTTTATGAAATAACCTCTTCCAAGAATTAAGTCCTTAGAAACAAGAAGGAACGGGTTTCGATCAAGTCCAACTGGGCAGCAGCAAGGAATCTGGCAAGGTTGCAGGAGGAGACAGCAGAAAGGTGGCAGAGCAGGATTCTCTAACAGAGGATGGAAGGCTGAAGGAAGCTGGAATAGAAGGTGCTACTGGAGGTGGGATTGAAGGATGACAAACTGGAACATCACCTGTACTAAGTGGGCACCAGAACGCTGGGCGAGGCCAGATGGAGCCTTCTGGATCAATCTTGGTTCTAACGACAGGACTGTACTAGATAGGGTGACTCAGGCTGGAGTGGATAGTTGGAACTGGAGACTCAGAAAAGGCCGAGAACTCAAAGCAAGGCTAGACTCAACTGGAGGGACTGGACAAGGCTGAATACTCTGGACTAGGAACTTGGAGCAATGGTGAGAATATGGAGAAAGGCTAGAGTTGGTTGGAGGCTCTGGACTAGGAACTTGGAGCATGGCTGAGAACTTGGAATACAGCTGGACTCTACTTAAGGCTCTGGACAAGGCTGAATACTCTGGACTAGGAACATAGAGCAAGGCTGGAGGTCGATGGCACAATGGTGTTGTACTGGAGACATTGGACTAGGCTAGAAGCTGGAAGGGTGGCAGGACTGAACTGCAGACTCAAGGGAAGTCTGAGGACTTTAAGCATGATGAGACTGAACTGGAGAGTCTGGACACAGCTGGAAACTTGAAACATGACTGGAAGCATGCCTGGAACATGCACAAGGTGCATGAAGAGGACCAAAGCGGGATCTGAGACTGAGGTTGCAGGGTCCGGCAAGAAGAAGATCCTCGGTGGCAGCAGAAGCAGGATTCAAATCCACGTCAGTGGAGACGTGGGATGCTTTGGGATGGCTTTGGGATGGCATTTCCGAGAAAAGAACTCAAGGTCACCCTAAACACTTCTTTTTCTCGTTTGCAATTCGGGTCTTGGCATATTACCGTTGAAGGTACTTGTGCACAAACAGATTCTTGCATGAAGAAAAACAGCTCTTGTGACAAGCCAATGTTCTTGTGATAGTGGGTGCCTGTTTTCAAGAACAATCCTCCAGCTGTTGTTCAGAGTCGGAAATTTAACAGAGGTTTTCACCCTTGATGCTGGGAATGCCTGCACTGGCCAAAGTTTTCTTTTATGCCTGTACCTTCAAAATGAAAATGAAGTGCTTTGTGGTAGGAGCCTGAGCATCAGGCCCAAGGCCTCCTCCACCAATTTTGTCTCTACCTGAAAGGAAAGAGAGGTGGTGACATGCACTTTTCCGGAATGTCTTCCCAGCCATGTGAACATCCGAAAGCAAGTCATTTGAAAGGCTGGTGACAGTGGTACCTCAGGAGCACAATCATCCCTGATCTTCTTGGAACACATCCAGAGGAAGACAAAGATGTCCAGAAGCATCGATTCCACTGGTGGGTGCATGGCTGGTGGGACCTTGCTGTAGACACAAAGGAAGGAAGAGACATCCACTCCCATGTTAGTCAAAAGCTTTTGGTGTCATTGTTCCCAAGAAAATAGGAGAAGGTGGGAAGCCGCTAGGAGTTGTGGGCAGGTCAAGCTAACCTCACCTCTCCCCACTTCACAAGGAAAACTTTTCCCTTCATTGGGTGGCCCAGCTGAAAGTGCCCAAAAGGGCAATGGACCAACACAAGCTTCTGAGTGTTTGTCAAGGGCAGCCCTCTGTGGAGTGTGTTGCAGTAATCAAGCTGCAAGGGGACCAGGGCATGAGAAACTCTCTGTAAGTCCTCCTGACCTAGGCGGGGCACAACTGTTGCACCAGATGAAGCTGTCCTTTCCTTGTTTCTTTTCTATTCTCCCCCTTCCTACTCTCTGAGTCGTGCAAACCGATAGTCCTTACACACTACAAAAACAAACCAGGGATTGATCTGATCTCATAGACCGCCAGATGTGCAGCTAGTCCGGCTGCGAAGCTGCTCAAATCGTTGTCCTCCAGCACAGCCTGGTGGGAAATGAGTGGAGAGAAGCAGAGAACCCAAAGTCAGCCAGGCTACTCCAAGTCAGGCCTTCCTTTTGACCTCCCCTTCTGCTAAAGCTTTTCCTTCAGTCCAAAGGAGAATGACCTGCAGCTGAGGGGCCCTTTGTGTGGACCTGTTTTTGGAAACTGCCTTCTCTTTCTCTGACCGACTTTCAGTTAGGGTGAGCTTCTGCTGACCCTTCTGAAAACTAGGGTAGATTTTTCCCTCTCCCTCTTCACCCCATTTCTCTCCATTCTCCTTTGCTTGCCACCCATTTCTACATCCCTCCCTCCATCTTACTAACCAGGACAGTGAGACCGTAAAGGTTCTTATTCTGGGGAACCGGGACTCTCAGTTCCCCTGTCTGCTTCAACTGGAACAGAGCAGAGATGGAGCTCAGGCACTGGATGATGCTCTTCTCCTGCTGCAATGGAAGAGAGTCAGGCAGTCAGGCGTTCAGGCAGGGCGGCTGTGGGGCATCTTGCCGCCAGGTCCCCAATGGCCCCCCTTGCAGAAGGGAAGCAGGAAACCCTTTGGAGGCTGTCTCTGTCCTGAAGTATCATGTGCACCACACGGAGATTGGGCAAAGGAATATGGGATTCCAACATGGGACCGAAGCCCAGCCAGGGGAACTTTTGTGTCCAAGGGGTAGTTACCTTTTGGGCTGCCTTGCTCTTCCTTTCATGGACCTCTTGCCAGAGATTTTGGCTGGTTTGCCAGTCTGCCCTCACACTGGAAGCCTCGCATTGGGCCTTACAGGCTTCTTCGTGGTCCCTTTTTGTGAAGAGGGCCTTCCTTTTACCTCGGCGGTCCTCTGTGGGGAAATTGGGGAAAGGAGAGATGGGGGCTGTGATCCCCAGGCAAATGTTTAGGTCTGCTTCAGATGAAGAAAACCTGCCATATCAGCCCCGTCTTTGCAGCGTCCTTCCCATCGAAATCTGATCCCATCCACTAAAAGCTGTTATTGGGTCACACCAGTGGCTCAGTGTCCTGGCCATGAGAGAAGTCTCACAAAGGCCTTAGGCAGATCCCACTCTCCCCGTTGGCCAAAAGGTCAATGAGGGCCACTGAGCCATCCTGAAGGTGCCCAGAAGAGTCCCATGGAAGCAGCAGAACAGCTGGGAAACCAGTGTGGGCTCGCGGGCTCCAGGAGGACAGGTTATCCATGGAGCAGGAAGAGTTTGGCCTCTGCACTGTCCCTATGGGCAACCTTGAAGGAGGAAAGAAGCAGAAGCGGCTCCTCTATCTGCTTCTATGGAGGAGTCCACTCCTGAAAGAACTCCCTCCCTTTTCCTCTCATGGTCCCATCCCAACACCCAGCATCCACTCACCAAGAAGCTCCTCTTTTCGGAGCTCTAGACCTTTAACAGAAGGTCTTGTTTTTTCCTGAGGAGGCTTGGCAGTGTCCTCCAGTTGGCCTGCCACTCCTTCTGGAGAACCTGCAGCATCAACTGCTGGACTGCTTGCTGTCCTAGCCTTTCTTTTCCTTTTTCCAAAACATGAAAACCAGTTGAGGAATCCCCTGGGAGAGAGAGGAAGGAAGCTGAGCTTAGGAATGGACTAGAGCCCATGTTCTATATTCCCTATCCCTTTGGTGGAGATCACCCAATGTGGAAAACTTGTGCTTCTGGTTGGAACGAATGAGTTGTAACCTTGGTTTGGTTTGGGGTGACCTGGTGTGGAGATCACCCAACAATTAAGTTCTTAGAATCAAGAAGGAACTGGTTTCAATCAAGACAAACGGGGCAGCAGCAGGGAAACTGGTAAGGTTGCAGGAGGAGACAGCAGCAAGTTGGAAGAACAGGATTCTCTAACAGAGGCTGGGAGGCTGAGGGAAGCTGGAGCAGAAGGCGCTACTGGAAATGGGAATGGATAATGAAGAAATGGAACTGGGCTTGTACTAAGTTGGCACCAGAACACTGGGCGAGGCCAGACGGATCCTTCTGGAAAAATCTTGGTTCTAACAACAGGACTCTACTGGATTCAGTGACTCAGGCTTGACTGGAAACTGGAGACTCGGAAAAAGCTGAGAACTCAAAGCAAGGCTAGACTCAAGCTCTGGACTAGGCTGAATACTCTGGACTAGGAACTCAGAGCAAGGCTGGAGATCGATGGCACAACGATGCTGTACTGGAGACATTGGACTAGGCTAGAAGCGAGAAACGTGGCAAGGCTTAACTGGAGTCTCAAGGACAGTCTGTGGACTTGAAGTATGATGAGATGGGACTGGAGACTCTGGACACAGCTGGAAACATGAAACATGACTGGAAGCATGCCTGGAACTTGCCCAATGTGCATGAAGAGGACCAAAGCGAGATCTGAGACTGATGTTGCTGGTTCCGACAAGGAGAAGATCCTCGGTGGCAGCAGAAGCAGGATTCAAAGCTGGAGCAGAAGGCGCTACTGGAAATGGGAATGGATAATGAAGAAATGGAACAGGGCTTGTACTAAGTTGGCACCAGAACACTGGGCGACGCCAGACGGAGCCTTCTGGAAAAATCTTGGTTCTAACAACAGGACTCTACTGGATTCAGTGACTCAGGCTTGACTGGAAACTGGAGACTCAGAAAAGGCTGAGAACTCAAAGCAAGGCTAGACTCAAGCTCTGGACTAGGCTGAATACTCTGGACTAGGAACTCAGAGCAAGGCTGGAGATCGATGGCACAACGATGCTGTACTGGAGACATTGGACTAGGCTAGAAGCGAGAAACATGGCAAGGCTTAACTGGAGTCTCAAGGACAGTCTGTGGACTTGAAGTATGACGAGATGGGACTGGAGACTCTGGACACAGCTGGAAACATGAAACATGACTGGAAGCATGCCTGGAACTTGCCCAATGTGCATGAAGAGGACCAAAGCGAGATCTGAGACTGATGTTGCTGGTTCCAACAAGGAGAAGATCCTCGGTGGCAGCAGAAGCAGGATTCAAAACCATTTCAGTGGAGAAGGCTGATGCTGATTCCTCTTCAGTAACAGACAGTAACAGACATTATTGATGAGGGTATGGACTCTTCTGCGGAAGCTGCAGGCTTGTAGGATCAGTTGTCTTTGGCAGCTTGCTCCTCGTGCACCTGCCTTTTATGCCAATCCTTTGTGCGCCTGTTCCCTTCTGCATCCAAGTGAGCTGGCTTCTCCTTTGCATGTTTTTCTGCCCATCGGTAGCGTACGCTGGTTGGAGGATTCAATTCCTCCTCTCGATGGTTGGCCGATCACTGCCTGTGATTCTTCCTCCACTGCTGACTCATCTTTGGGTTTCACTTTCCCGGTTTCAGCCCAGTAAGTTTCTCTTTCCTCCTCTGACTCAGAAAGACTTTTTTTTTTCTGAGTCAGAGGCTGGCTGGATTCTCACACATGTCTATCTCCACTTCAATAATCTTTTGAATCATAATTCATATTTGATCCCAGAATTTCTTGACCTTTCCACAAGTCCACCAAAGATGGTCAAATATTCCTTCACATTTGGAGCATTTCCAACAAACATTTGATATTCCTTTAAACATTGTTGATAATTGGTCAGGTGTTCAATACCCGTGATCCATCATTTTATAAAAGTCTCTTTCAAGGTATAGTTCAAGGTCCATCTCCAACCCTTCTTCCGTCTATTTTCCGATTGCTCATGGCTGATATTGCATCCAAAGTTCTCAGCCCATTTAATCATGCAATCTCTGACATATTCATCTTCCAAATCCATTTGCAGTAATATTTTATACATCTTAGTAACAACACTTTCAAATATTAGTACAAAACTCATTTCCAACTGAGCTCTTCATTCATGAAATTATGAATCTTTTTACCCAAATTAAACCGTTCTGACAATGGTGGTGATGTGAACCAATGACAAGTATGACCTTCCAATTCCAATTGTTTCGTTTTCAGGTTAGGTTCATCTTCACCTTCCTCAAAATTCAACAAATCATTACATCTCAACCAGATTGGCTTCCCCACCGTCTCTCTTCTGCAGAAAGCTTCTTGTGGTGACAACCACAAAGGTATATTAGGAGACAATCTTAATTTCTATTGATTCCAACTCCTCAGTATGATATGCCTCACAAAACAATTGTCAAAATCTTTGTTATCTTTATCATACCACAAGTAGGCGTGCCACCCAAATCTCAGATCATGTCCTTCCAACTCTGATGGCGACCTATTCTTCAAAGTCACCCAGTCCTTCATCCAAAGCAAACAACAAGCATCAAAATACAACTTCAAATCAGGGAAACAATTTATATTTAACTCTTGGTGTTCTCCCTTGCCAAATCAAGGTAGAAATGTCCTTCTGCCATCGTTGGAATGGTACATCAGTTGTCAAAACTGGTATAGTCTGGAACAGGAACAACATCCAGGGTAAAACATCCATGTTAATCACAGATATCCGACCCATAAGTGACAAGTGTAATTTTTCCAGTCTTGACATGTGTTTTTGAACGTCTTTCCAAATTTTGACAGAAATACTATGAAGCAACCTACAATTCACGTTTGATCATGTCCCCTCCAAATATCTAACCTTTTTTTCAGTCTTAAATCCAGTCTTACTCATCAACAAAACATTTTTGGTTTATTTCTTTATTGATTGTAAGACCAGCTAATGAGCCAAATTCCTTCTATTTCCTCATCAGATGTTCAACAACATTCAAGGGATCCTGTAATATCAAATCAAAATCATCAGCAAGAAAGGGCTGAAGGAGAAAGGGCTTATAGTTAAACGGCTGAAATCAATTATCTTTTAAAAAACATCTTTTTTACCTTTAAGCTCTTTTGATCTAGTTAAATATCTCTATTTTACTCTTCCAAGACTAAGATAAAGAGCAAAGATAGCAAAGGGCATTCTTGTCTAGTTCCTTTCTGTATATGACAAATCCCTCCAAAGGACTGATGTTCGGCTACCGGAGCTGAGACTGAGGAGCTGGTAGGTGAGACCCGAATCAATAAATGGTCCAGACTTCCCTGGAACGGCCCGTTCCCCATCTCCCACTCTATCACCCCATGCCTGTCACCACCATAGTGATTTGGCCTGCCCCCATCTCCGCAATGGCAACCCCATCTCCATATCCAAGCCCCTCAGTTCCCAAGACCGGGGAGCCCCTACTTTCCTCACCAGTCATGCCCAGGAGCGGAAGAACCTCCCTGAGGCGCTTGAGCTTTACCAGCTCCCAGTGCCATCAAGGTACCTCCAACCCAGGCCTCCCACCAACACTGTCTCAATGGGCCCGAGCAGTCCAACATTCCTGCTTCCATTCAGGTGAGAGCCATTCCAGACACCACCCTCCAGCCAAGCACAGCATCGCCCATCCATTCGCAAGTTGGTGGCTCTGGACCTCGCCCTCTCTCTGCCATCTGAACAGTGTTCCTCAATCTGAAGTTGTGTTCTGAAAGACTCCATGCCACTTTTCTATGTTGACAATTTTTTGAAAATCTCTTTCTTTGGTTTTCTGATCTCTAATCATAAATAAAGTTACATTGTAAGTCTTTATTATATAAAAAATTCTTCACTGGATCGATCCAGGGAATCTCCTGTCTCCAAAAACTTTGTAGAGATATTAGACATGCACACACACAAACATAAACATAGAGGCACAAACAGAAACAAACAAAGACACACAAAGCTTTAATAACAGGGAATCGGCAGATTTCATTGGTCTTGAGCAATTTTGATCTCCTATGGGAACATTACAATTTTGTGCAAGATCTGGTAAGATTTTTGCACCTCTGCAGGAGATCAGAGATTTTAGAGTCCTTTCTCGGTGACGGAACCTTATGGGGTCTATCAGATGACCAGCATCTCCGACATGATTTTCCCCATAGTCATTGTTATAGAAAAATCATGTGTTGTCATGGCTTCACTTTCCATTCTTTCTGGCCAGAAAAGTGGTGGTCTCATTCTAGATGCAGCATGTTCTCCTAGGCAGCCTGGCAGGAAGACGGGCAAGGGGAACTGAGTGGAAAGTGGTCTGGCTGCTTTCGAACAGGGCTGATGAAAGAGCCATTGAAATGAAGGCTGATAAGAGGGAGAATGAACAGGCTTCCCACTTTGCTCACCAGGATGGACAAGAGCATTCCTCTCACTCTCTTTCTAGGATTTCTGAAAAGTTTTCATAAAGTACACATTCTGCTCCTTTTTCAGTCTCCCTTTTCTTTTGGAGGCCTAACAGCAGCTCCACCAAATTCAATCCTGTGTGCACTTAGAGATGTGGGTTTTTCACATGCCAGCTTCTCATTAAGACCATCATTTCATCAGAACAGATCTAAGCAGCTGGTTCTCTCTTGGCCTTCTGCCACACTCACACCCGCCCGTTCCTCTTTTCATCCTATAGACAGGACTTGCTTCCATTCAGAGGTTGATATCAACCAAACCCATCCAGCGTTTAGGAGGGAGGGGTCATTAAGAATTGCACAGCCTATCAATACACGGGCTTTTGCCTTTCCTTGGGAAGAGCTTCCTTCTATGTTTAAATGTCGGGAGGATTGTTTGATATGATCTGGGTCTCATTTATAGAGTGTAGTACCTTTCTGAAACATGGCGTTTTCATAATGCTGAACCTTCAGTTCAAGGGTTTGGCCTAATAGGCTAATGAAGGCCACAGGAGCTATTCCTGTCCCAGGAGTAGAAAACAATGTGACACATTAGCAAATTGGAGAAAGAGGACAAAGTGGAGAGCAATATTAGGGAAAGTCCATAGATTTCAGTTATTGGTCTTAGTATTCTCATTATTAGAAGGTACTCAGAGGTGGGGTTTACACAACACGTTTTCCAGAGTTATCAAGCTTGCTGGACTTGGAGTGCATCCAGAAGCTTCAGCTGGTGAAGAACGCAACTGCCCAGGTTGTAAATTATCTCGGCTTCTTGGCACATGTAACACCACTGCTTTGGGGCGTGCATTGGCTGCCAGTGTGTTTCTGGGTGCAATTCAAGGTGCTGGTTGTCACCTTGAAAGCCCTTCCTGGTTTGGTAGTGGGTCCCCTTAGGGACCGTCTTTTCCCCATTGTTCCTCCTCTCCAATCCGATCCAGCAAGATGGGCATACACCAGGTCCAATCAGCCATGGATTGTCGGCTGGTGGGGACCAGGAAATGGGCTTCTCCTGCCGTGGTGCCTCCCCTGTGGAACATCCTTCCTCCTGAGATTAGGACGGCCCCAACCCTCTTGGCTTTTTTGTAGGTCTTAAAGATGTGCCTTTGTGCCCGGTTCTGGTGGCCCAAATGTGCAAAGGGCCCCGTTTCATGGTTGTGCTAACACCACGGATTATTAAGTTATCTCGGCTGTATTTATATTTATATTTTATTTTTTTGTATCATTTTCATTGTGTGTTTTTATTATTAAAGCCACCTGGAGTCACTGGTCTGAGATGGGCGGCTATATAAATTGAAGAAATAAATTTAAAAATATTGAAACGAACGAACAAACTGGGGAAAACACGAATTGCAGATAACGTTCCAGAAGTGGCAGATTGATGGGTGACGTCACTGCCTTTCCCAGCCAGGTTTGCATCCACCTTAAAACGGGCCAACAAGGAACCTCCCCCCTCTTCCAAAGGCAACACATCCCCAAACATCCAAACACAACTTGAGATGGCCACTGGGCACCAGCCTCACACAGCCTCAAGGCTTTAGTGCAAAAGAAAGCACTCTAAAAGTTATGTCAGATCTTGACCAGGCCAGGTCAAGAGTATGGCAGAGCCAAGGACCGGCTAGCTGCAGTCTGAGAGGCCAGCAGAAATGGCAGTGCCCAACCGGCTGGGGAACTGTATAAAGACAGTACTCCAATTCTGGGTCATCCTTCCTAGGGGGAAACGAAATAACTCAAGCCAACAAACATACCTAATACTCCTCCCTCCTCCTCCTATTTTCCCCACAACAGAAAACCTGTCAGGTTTTTGTGGGTAAGATATTGATTGGCCCAAGGTCACCCAGCTGGCTTTTGAACCTAAGGCGGGACTAGAACTCACCATCTCCTGGTTTCTAGCCCAGCACCTTAACCACTAGACCAAACTGGCTCTCTGAATTTACAGCCCAGAAATTAAGAACAAACTGTCTTGGAGATCCTATTTCGAGATGCAAGGTCTCGCTGTTTGGCATGCAGAAAGGTTGACCAAGCTAGTCCAGGAGAGCAATTTCTTCCCAAAAGGAAAAGTCTGATCCTTGCGCTCCCTCAACAGCTGGATGCCAATACCCCAGGAACTTGGCTGAAAGTGGGTCATGTGATTTGGGGTTCAGCATCATTCATCCGTAGAGAATTTTGTTTTGGCAGAATCGGTTCTCTGAATGCAGGATCACTTCTTTTCTACCCTTGGGCTGGATTGCTGCATTCGAAAAAATATCTGAGGTGAAAAAATCAGGGAAAGAGTGCTTTCCTCACTTTCTCTTTCTTAGGTGTCAACAACATCTAACAATGTTTTGGGATGCCAACGATGATGGCTGCACCTAAGCAGAAATAAAGGAGGGAGCTGACCATATAAACAGAGATGTTGGGACACACACAGAGACACACAAACACACACAAACTAGCATTGCAATGCAAAGGGAATCAGCCTGAAAGGACCAATAGCTGCATCAAGGGGTCTTGCTCAGTCAGCTATCTTCAAGGAGCTTCCATATGAAAAGCCCATGGACATCCAAAGAGCTATGCCTTCTGTGCAAGGCAGATGGGAAAAATGCAACTTTAGTGAGTTTTTGGGTAGCTTCCTAGAGACCTTGGCCTGGCCTTGTTGTATGTAGGAGAGGCTGAGCAGGTAACTTTTGGATATGATGCCAAAGGAGGCCTGTAATCTCCTTTGTTGCTCTCGTGGCTTTATGACGTCATCCAGCCAGGCTGAACTGTCAGTTACTGACTGTTGACAGACTGAAAATGTCTTCCAGGATGTAAGTTGGACTTCAGAAGGGCTCCTGGGACCTCTCCCAATTTGTAGGCAAATTCTGAATGGGTGGGATATTCCAGGGGTGAAAACAGAAATTTGTTCTCCTCTTAGGAATGGGAAACGGGAGCCAAATGTGCTCCAGATCACTTCTGTCCTTCATTCCCTATTGGTGTTCAAGGCCTGGCTTGACCCTTTTCCAGCTGATTCAGATCACAAAGCATCTTGAACCCCTAACTTAGGGAAAGATTCTTACATCGGTTAAACCCATCTGGCCATGGAACACACCACGTCACTCCAAACCAAACAAGGTTACCACTCATCCATTCCAACCAGAAGCACGGGTTTTCCACATTGTGTGATCTCCACCAAAGGGATAGGGCATATGGAACATGGGCTTAAGTCCATTCCTAATCTTAGCAACCTTCCTCTCTCTTCTAGGGGATTCCTCAACTGGTTTTCATGTTTTGGAAAAAGGAAAAGCAGGCTAGGACAGCAAGCGGTCCAGCAGTTGATGCTGCAGGTTCTCCAGAAGGAGTGGCAGGCCAACTGGAGGACACTGCCAAGCCTCCTCAGGAAAAAAACAAGACCCTCTGTTAAAGATCTAGAGTTCCGAAAAGAGGAGCGGCTTGCTGAGTGGATGCTGGGTGTTGGGATGGGACCATGAGAGGGAAAGGGAGGCAGTTCTTTCAAGAGTGGTCTCCTCCATAGAAGCAGATAGAGGAGCCGCTTCTGCTTCTTTCCTCCTTCAAGGTTGCCCACAGGGACAGGGCAGAGGCCAAAATCTTCCTGCTCCACCAAGAACCTGTCCTCCTGGAGCCCGCGAGCGCAGACTTGCTTCCCACATGTTCTGCTGCTTCCATGGGACTCTTCTGGGCACCTTCAGGATGGTTCAGTGGCCCTCATTGACCTTTTGGCCAATGTGGAGGGGAAAGATAGAGAGTGGGATCTGCCTAAGGCCTTTGTGAGACTTCTCTCGTGGCCAGGACACTGAGCCACTGGTGTGACCCAAAAAAGGCTTTTAGTGGATGGGATCAGGTTTCGATGAGAAGGACGCTGCAAAGACTGGGTTGATATGGCAGGTTTTCTTCATCTGAAGCAGAGGTAAAAAATTGCCTGGGGATCACAGCCCCCGTCTCGCCTTCCCCTGATTTCACCACAGAGGACCGCCGAGGGAAAAGGAAGGCCCTCTTTACCAAAAGGGATGCTGAGCAAGCCTGGAAGGCCCAACGGGAAGCTGCCAGCATTAGGTCTGACCAGCGGACCAGCCGACACTTCTGGCAAGAGGTCCATGAAAGGAAGAGCAAGGGAGCCCAAAACATAGGTGCCCCTTGGACACAGAAGTTCCCCTGTCTGGGCTGTGCTCCCAGCTTTGAATCCCAGAAACTTTTGCATAATCTCCATCTGGTACAAATGATTCCTCAGGACAGAGAGAGCCTCCAAAGGGTTTCCTGCTTCCCTTATCCAAGGGAGACCACTGGGGACCTGGCAGAAAGATGCCCCAGAGCCGCCCTGCCTGACCGCCTGACTCTCTTCCATTGTAGCAGGAGAAGATCATCATCCAGTGCCTGACCCCCATCACTGCTCTCTTCCAGATGAAGCAGAGCAGGGAACTGAGAGTCCCAGGGAACTGAGAGTCCCAGTTCCCCGGAATAAGAATCTTTATAGCCTTGCAGTCCTGGTAAGTGGGAGGCAGGCAAGGAGGGAGCTGAAAGCTGGTCGAAAGCAAAGGAGGATGGAGCGAAATGAGGGGAAGAGGAAGAGGGAATAATCTACCCCTGGTTTTCAGAAGGGTCAGCAGAAGCTCACCCTAACTAAAAGTCTCTCAGGGAAAGAGAAGGCAGCTTCCAAAAACAAGCCCACACAAAGGGCCCCTCACCTGCGGGTCATTCTCCTTTGGACTGTAGGACAAGCTGTAGTTTAAGAACACGTTAAAAGGGGCTGGACAAAGAGGAAGACATGGGCTGGCACATCCTAGTTGACTTTGGGTTCTCTGCTTCTCTCCACTCTTGTTTCCCACCACACTCTGCTGGAGGACAACGATTTGAGCAGCTTCGCAGCTGGACTAGCTGCACTTCTGGCAGTCTATGAGATCAGGTGAATCTCTGTTTTGTTTTGTAGCATGTAAGGACAATCTGTTTGCAGGAAGGGGAAGAATAGAAAAGAAACAAAGGAAACGACAGCTTCATCTGGTACACCTGTTGTGCCCCCAACCTTGGTCAGGAGGCCTTTCAGAGAGTCTCTCATGCCCTGGTCCCTTTGCAGTTGATTACTGCAATACACTCCACAGAGGGCTACCCTTGACAACCACCCAGAAGGTTGAGTTGATCCATTGCCCTTTTGGGCACGTTCAGCTGGGACACCCAAGGGTAGCCTGCCTGCCCACACCTCCTAGCGGTTTCCCACCTTTTCCAATTTTCTTGGGGACAATGACACCGAAGGCTTTTGAGTAAGTTGGGCACTGATGTCTCTTCCTTCTTTTGTCTCTACAGCAAGGCCCCACCAGCCATGGACCCACCAGTGGAATCAATGCTCCTGGACATTTTTGTCTTCCTCTGGATGGGCTCCAAGAGGATAAGAGATGAGGATGCTCCTGATGTACCACTGTCACAAACCTTTCAAGGGACATGCTATCAGGTGTTGACATGGCTGGGAAGGCATTCTGGAAAAGTGCATGTCTTCCCCGGTCTTTCCTTCCAGGTGGAGAAATAAATTGGTGGAAGAGGCCTGGGGCCTGATGCTCAGAGCTCTCCTTCGGCAGGCTCCCTGAGTCACTGAATCCAGTAGTGTCCTGTTCTTAGAACCAAGATTTTTCCAGAAGGCTCCCTCTGGCCTCGCCCAGTGTTCTGGTGCCAACTTAGTACAAGCCCTGTTCCATTTCTTCATTATCCATTCCCATTTCCAGTAGCGCCTTCTGCTCTAGCTTCCCTCAGCCTTCCAGCCTCTGTTAGAGAATCCTGTTCTTCCACCTTGCTGCTGTCTCCTCCTGCAACCTTACCAGTTTCCCTGCTGCTGCCCAGTTTGTCTTGATTGAAACCAGTTCCTTCTCAATTCTAAGGACTTCATTGTTGGGTGATCTCCACACCAGGTCACCCCAAACCAAACCAAGGTTACAATTCATCCGTTCCAACCAGGATGAGTTTTCCACATTGGGTGATCTCCAGCAAAGGGATAGGGATTATGGGACATGGGCTCTAGTCCATTCCTAACCTCAGCTTCCTTCCTCTCTCTCCTAGGGGATTCCTCAACTGGTTTTCATGTTTTGGAAAAAGGAAAAGAAAGGCTAGGACAGCAAGCGGTCCAGCAGTTGATGCTGCAGGTTCTCCAGAAGGAGTGGCAGGCCAACTGGAGGACACTGCCAAGCCTCCTCAGGAAAAAACAAGACCTTCTGTTAAAGATCTAGAGCTCCGAAAAGAGGAGCGGCTTGGTGAGTGGATGCTGGGTGTTGGGATGGGACCATGAGAGGAAAAGGGAGGCAGTTCTTTCAGGAGTGGACTCCTCCATAGAAGCAGATAGAGGAGCCACTTCTGCTTCTTTCCTCCTTCAAGGTTGCCCACAGGGACAGGGCAGAGGCCAAACTCTTCCTGCTCCACCAAGAACCTGTCCTCCTGGAGCCCGCGAGCCCACACTGGCTTCCCACCTGTTCTGCTGCTTCCATGGGACTCTTCTGGGCACCTTCAGGATGGCTCAGTGGCCCTCATTGACCTTTTGGCCAACGGGGAGGGGAAAGAGAGAGAGTGGGATCTGCCTAAGGCCTTTGTGAGACTTCTCTCGTGGCCAGGACACTGAGCCATTGGTGTGACCCAATAACAGCTTTTAGTGGATGGGATCAGATTTCGATGGGAAGGACGCTGCAAAGACTGGGCTGATATTGCAAGTATTCTTCATCTGAAGCAGACCTAAACATTTGCCTGGGGATCACAGCCCCCATCTCTCCTTTCCCCAACATCCACACATTGGACCGCCAAGGTAAAAGGAAGGCCCTCTTCACAAAAAGGGACCACGAACAAGCCTGTAAGGCCCAATGCGAGGCTGCCAGTGTGAGGGCAGACTGGCGGACCAGCCAAAATCTCTGGCAAGAGGTCCATGAAAGGAAGAGCAAGGCAGCCCAAAACGGAGGTACCCCTTGCACAAAAAAGTTCCCCTGGCTGGGCTTCGGTCCCATGTTGGTAGCTCAGGTTCCTTTGCCCAATTTCCATGTGGTGCACATGATTCTTCAAGACAGAGAGAGCCTCCAAAGGGTTTCCTGCTTCTCTTCTGAAAGGGGGGCCATTGGGGACCTGGCGGCAAGACGCCCCAGAGCCACCCTGCCTGACCGCCTGACTCTCTTCCCTTGCAGCAGGAGAAGAGCATCATCCAGTGCCTGAGCTGTTGGCAGAATGCTGGGAAAGCCTTTAGCCCAGGAGAGATCAGAAAGGTCACACACCAGGCATTTATATAAAAATAATTTATTTACAAAAAACCAAAACAAAAGCAAAACATATTTAAAGGACTTAGCTCTCATTGAGAGCAAGCCTGGCTTGCTACATATCGGCAGAGAGAAAAAAAGAGGAAGTAAGAAACAAGTCCAGGGAGGATCCTCCCCCCAGGCGATTTGCATCAAGCAGGTGAAAGGAGTCAATCAAATACAACCTCTTCACCTGGCCAAAATGATTAGGTACAATAGCAGTCTTAATCCTTAGTAGGAAAACCTCAACACTCCCCTTTTTACACTATAGATTAAGATGCAAACCAATCTTCTCTGACAACTTTATATGTCTTTCCATTCACATTACTTTACCATTATCTCCCCTTTGGTTTAACAGAATGCTACCATTCTTCTTCCTGTGTTTTTCCAAACCTAGGTTGTTAGAATTCCAAGGCTTTTTAATGTGAAATGGCTTTTCATGCAGGCCTCAAAATCAAGCCTTTGTTTTTGTCGATGTGAAGAGCAGCAAATCATCAACATAAATGCACAGATACATACAGCCTTGTTTGTCCTTCATATATACACAGGGATCTGCTTTTCCTTTTTCAAAACCAAAATTCTGCAGTTTTTCATCTACTTTTTGGTTCCAGGATCTAGCAGCTTGTTTTAACCCATAGACTGACTTCTGCAGTTCACAGACTAGATTCTCCCCTTTTTCATAGCCAGGGGGTTGCTGCATGTATAATCTGTGGTCTAAATCACCATAGAGAAATGCAGTTTGAATGTCATAGTGGTTAACTGACATTCCTTTTAGTGCAGCAACTTTTAACAGTAATCTAATTGATTCACCTTTAGTAACTGGTGCAAAAGTCTTGTCAAAGTCTAAATCTTTCCTTTGAGTGAACCCTTTTGCAACCAACCTTGTTTTATATTTTTGGATTTTGCCATCAGCATCCCTTTTCAGTTTGAAAACCCACCTACAACCCAGACAGCGTTCATTTGGAGGTAGATTTACCAGTTTCCATGTTTTATTTTCTTTCAAGGATGCTAATTCCTGTTGCATGGCAGAATGCCAATTTTGTGCTATCTCAGGTGGTAAAGCATTCACTTGCTCTAAAGACTCAGGTTCTGTGAATATGTGAAAAGCCTTTACTGTTTCAGCCTGAAAACATGATGGAGGAACGCCTTTATTACTCCTCTGAGATATGCGAGGTAATACAGGGCTTAAATTTTGACTCCTATCACTTTCCTGAGAAGCATCTGTCTCATCAGACAGATCTTCAGTTTGCTTTTCTGGTTTAATGTCCTCATCAGGCAAAAGATCACCATCAGCAAGTCCTTGCTGTTCTCTTGTGGTGGTCAGTTCAACTGGAGAGCTAGAATTTAATCTCCCCCAGTTTTGTTCAGCAAAAGAAGTGCTTTTGCTAATTATTAATTTCTCTCCCATTATGAACCTGTAGCTCCTCTGGCTTTGTTCATAGCCAACAAAGATGGCTTTCTTTGTTGTGGGGCCTCCTTTCCTTCTCTGCTGTTTTGGAATGTGAACCCATGCAGTGCTACCAAACACTCTAAGATGGCTTACCTTTGGTTTCACACCATAAAACAAATGGAATGGAGTGTCCTGAATCATAGAGTTATACAACCTGTTCTGAACATAAGTGGCAGTCGATATTGCCTCTCCCCAGAACTTAAAACATAATCGTGAATCTTTTAACATGCATTCCATTGCATTTTGCAAGGTTCTGCCCTTTCTTTCAGCAACACCATTTTGCTGAGGGGTGTATGGGCTAGAAAGAATTTGTTCTATCCCCTTTTCCACTAGGAACCTTCTGAATTTTTGAGAAAGGTATTCTCCTCCTCTATCACATTGGAGTGCAGATACAGGCCTAGGGAATTTTCCATTTGCGCATGTCACAAAACTTTTAAATTTCTCAAATGCCTCATCTTTATGTTTTAAGATGTAGATAAATGTGTATCTTGAGAAATCATCAATGATGGTCATTGCATACCTTGCTTGTCCAAGACTTGGAGCAAAAGGACCAATAATGTCAGAGTGTACAATTTCCAAAGGTCTAGTTGTAACTCTGTCACTGTGCTTACTCACAGGAGCTTTTAGTGTTTTGCATTCTTTGCAAACTACACAGTCTAAGTATTTATCACAGGGTTTTATCTTTAGGTCAGCACACAGCTGTGGCATTTGTGCTATATACTTGAAATTAGCATGACCAAATCTCCTGTGCATCAGGTATACACATTGGTCATGATATGGAGTGTTGCCAACTGCAGCCTTGCAGCTTGGCTTCCTTGCATTTTGCACAATTAAAAGGAGTCTTTTAATATACCAGTAGCACACAATTTCCCATTTTTACATATCTCACAACCATTTTTCTTAAATGTCATGATATACCCTGTTGCAGCCAATTGTGCCACAGATAAAAGGTTTGATTGTAAATTTGGCACATACAACACACCTTTTACAGTTTCTCCTAAGCAGGATAAATACAAGTCACCTTGTCTCATAATTTTGGTCACAGACCCATCAGCCAAAGATACACTTTGTCTGTCAGTTTTAGACAGTGACACAAAAGAGCTTTTACAATTACATAAATGACAATTGGCCCCAGAATCTAACACCCATACATCAGAATTACCCTTCTCAGCAACCTGTGCAATCTGGGTTGTCTGAAGAGCCTTCTTCTGTGTTGCCCTTGTGTTTTTCTTCTCTGTCTTTCTACTCTTGGGTCTCATGGCACAGTCTCTTTGCAAATGTCCAGCTGAACCACAAGTGAAGCATCGCTGGCTGGCTAGCGCTGTGGCCTCAGGTTCCTTTACCTTCTTTTCCCTCATTTTCTGGTCTTGCAACCTTCCAGAAGAGATGGGGGGGGGTCTTTCCTCTCTCTTCTCCCATTCAGCGAGTAAGCGCTGTGTAACATACGATGGGGTGAGGTCTGTTTCAGGCATAGCCTCCAGGCTACAGATCAGTGTGTCCCACGTTGCATTCAGTGAGGACAGGAGGATATATGATTTTGGGAGAGGTGTCAATTCCATCCCTCTCTCCTGCAACTCAACAAACAGCTGCTGAATATAATGCAGGTGCTCAGGAAGGCTATCTCCTTCTGCAAGGTAGGCTCTGTACAGCTTTTTCGTCAGAGTAACTTTACTCCCTGCTGTTGCCTTTACATGTAAGTCTCTCAAAGCGTCCCAAAGTTGCTTTGCAGACTGCATGCCTCGCACGTGGACTAGCTGATTGTCCTCAGCTCCCAAGATAATGGTGGCTCTAGCCCACTCATCCTGTCTCAGCCATTCAGCACTGGGATTTTGGGGGGTTTGCTCACCAATTTGCAGCCAAAGATTCTCTCTGCGAAGATACATCTCCATCTTCAGGGCCCAATTCAAATAGTTGGTCTCTGATAGGCACTCCAGAGGCATCGCTGAGGGCTGGGAGGTAGCCATGGCTTCTTCCTGCTTTTGCAAGTCACCTCAGCTAGCTTCTTTGTCCTGTAGAGCAGCAGTTGCTGGAAAATCTCCAGGCGGCTCCAAAGAAAATCTTCACAGGTCTTTGCTACCTGCCTTTAAATTGTGCATGAGGTGTGGAGTTGATCTCTCTTTTCTCTCTGGGTTTTACTGGGCTGCTCACTGGGCACATAACCTGTTGGCAGAATGCTGGGAAAGCCTTTAGCCCAGGAGAGATCAGAAAAGTCACACACCAGGCATTTCTATAAAAATAATTTATTTACAAAAAGCAAAACAAAAGCAAAACATTTAAAGGATTTAGCTCTCACTGAGAGCAAGCCTGGCTTGCTACATATCAGCAGAGAGAAAAAAATAGGAAGTAAGAAACAAGTCCGGGCAGGATCCTACCCCCAGGCGATTTGCATCAAGCAGGTGAAAGGAGTCAATCAAATACAACCTCTTCACCTGGCCAAAATGATTAGGTACAATAGCAGTCTTAATCGTTAGTAGGAAAACCTCAACATGAGCTCCATTGCTCCTCTGTTCTAGCTGAAGCAGACAGGGGAACTGAGAGTCCTGGTTCCCCAGAATAAGAACCTTTACGGTCTCGCTCTCCTGTTTAGTAAGTCGGAGGGAGGGATGTAGAAATGGGTGGCAAGCAAAGGAGAATGGAGAGAAATGAAGGGACGAGGGAGAGGGAAAAATCTACCCTACTTTTCAGAAGGGTCAGCAGAAGCTCACCCTAACTGAAAGTCTGTCAGAGAAAGAGAAGGCAGTTTCCAAAAACAGGAGCACGCAAAGGGCCCCTCAGCTGCGGGTCACTCTCCTATGAACTGAAGGACAAGCTTTAGCAGAATGGCAGGTCAAAAGGAAGGCCTGACTTGGAGTAGTGTGGTTGACTGGGTTCTCTGCTTCTCTCCCCTCATTTCCCACCAGGCTGTGCTGGAGGACAACGATTTGAGCAGCTTCGCAGCTGGACTAGCTGCCCTTCTGGCAGTCTATGAGATCAGGTCAATCTCTGGTTTGTTTTGTAGCATATAAGGACAATCTTTTTGCAGGAAGGGGAAGAATAGAAAAGAAACAAGCAAGGAAAGGACAACTTCATCTGGTACACCAGTTGTGCCCCGCCTAGGTCAGGAGGCCTTTCAGAGAGTCTCTCAGGCCCTGGTCCCATTGCAGCTGGATTACTGCAACACACTCCACAGAGGGCTGCCCTTCACAAACACCCATAAGCTTGTGTTGGTCCATTGTCCTTTTGGGCACTTTCAGCTGGGCCACCCAATGAAAGAAATGTTTTCCTTGTCAAGTGGGGAGAGAAGAGGGTAGCTTGACCTGCCCACGTCTCCTAGTGGCTTCCCACCTTCTCCTATTTTCTTGGGAACAATGACACCAAAAGCTTTTGACTAACATGGGAGTGGATGTCTCTTCCTTCCTTTGTCTCTACAGCAAGGTCCCACCAGCCATGCACCCACCAGTGGAATCGATGCTTCTGGACATTTTTGTCTTCCTCTGGATGTGTTCCAAGAAGATCAGGGATGATTGTGCTCCTGAGGTACCACTGTCACCAGCCTTTCAAGGGACTTGCTTTCGGATGTTCACATGGCTGGGAAGACATTCCGGAAAAGTGCACGTCACCACCTCTCTTTCCTTTCAGGTAGAGACAAAATTGGTGGAGGAGGGCTTGGGCCTGATTCTCAGGCTCCTACCACAAAGCACTTCATTTTCATTTTGAAGGTAAGGGCATAAAAGAAACCCTTGGCCAGTGCAGGCATTCCCAGCATCAAGGGTGAAAACTTCTGATAAATTTCCGACTCTGAACAACAGCTGGAGGATTGTTCTTGAAAACAGGCATCCACTATCACAAGAACATTGGCTTGTCACAAGAGCTGTTTTTCTTCATGCAAGAATCTGTTTGTGCACAAGTACCTTCAACGGTAATATGCCAAGACCCGAAGTGCAAATGAGAAAAAGAAGTGTTTAGAGTGACCTTGAGTTCTTTTCTGGGAAATGCCATACCAAAGCCATCCCAAAGCATCCCACTTCTCCACTGACGTGGATTTGAATCCTCGTTCTGCTGCCACCGTGGATCTTCTCCTTGCCGGACGCAGCAACCTCAGTCTCAGATCCCGCTTTGGTCCTCTTCATGTACCTTGTGCACGTTCCAGGCATGCTTCCAGTCATGTTTCAAGTTTCCACCTGTGTCCAGACTCTCCAATGCAGTCTCGTCATGCTTAAAGTCCTCAGACTTTCCTTGAGTCTGCAGTTCAGTCCTGCCACCCTTCCAGCTTCTAGCCTAGTCCAATGTCTCCAGTACAACATCGTTGTGCCATCGACCTCCAGCCTTGCTCTAAGTTCCTAGTCCAGAGTATTCAGCCTTGTCCAGTCCCTCCAGTTGAGTCTAGCCTTGCTTTGAGTTCTTGGCCTTTTCTGAGTCTCCAGTTCCAACTATCCACTCCAGCCTGAGTCACCCTATCTAGTACAGTCCTGTTGTTAGAACCAAGATTGATCCAGAAGGCTCCGTCTGGCCTCGCTCAGCGTTCAGGTGCCCACTTAGTAGAGGTGATGTTCCAGTTTGTCATCCTTCAATCCCACCTCCAGTAGCACCTTCTACTCCAGCTTCCTTCAGCCTTCCAGCCTCTGTTAGAGAATCCTGCTCTGCCACCTTGCTGCTGCCTCCTCCTGCAACCTTGCCAGATTCCTTGCTGCTGCCCAGTTGGTCTTGATCGAAACTCGTTCCCTCTTGTTTCTATGGACTTAATTCTTGGAAGAGGTTATTTCATAAAGAGTATTTTGATATTAAATCTTCCTGGCCACCTCTAAGTCTGATCAGGACAATGTGAAACCCGAACAGTTCCTTTTGGTTCTGATGGGTGAACAATTTGAGAAAGAAGTTGAGACTTTGCTCTTCTACATGATAAGAGCAGCCACCCTTTTCCATGCAGAAAGGTGGAAAGATGCACAAAGTCCCCCAAGGGAAGAGTGGATGGGGAAATTAAGGGGGGCCATTGGGGACCTGGTGGCAAGATGCCCCACAGCCGCCCTGCCTGACTGCCTGACTGCCTGACTCTCTTCCATTGGAGCAAGAGAAGAACATCATCCAGTGCCTGAGCTCCATTACTTCTCTCTTCCAGATGAAGTGAGCAGGGAACTGAGAGTCCCGGTTCCCTGGAATAAGAATCTTTACAGCCTTGCAGTCCTGATAAGTGGGAGGCAGGCAAGGAGGGAGGTGAAACCTGGTCAAAAGCAAAGGAGGTTGGAGAGAAATGAGGGGAAGAGGGAGAGGAAATAATCTAGCCCTGGTTTTCAGAAGGGTCAGCAGAAGCTCATCCTAACTGAAAGTCTCTCAGAGAAAGAGAAGGCACGTTCCAAAAACAGGCCCACACAAACGGTCCCACAGCTGCAGGTCATTCTCCTATGGACAGAAGGACAAGCTATAGCAGACAAGCAGGTAAGAAGGAAGGCCTGACTTGGAGTAGGATGGTTGTCTTTGGGTTCTCTGCTTCTCTCCACTCTTGTTTCCCACCAGGCTGTGCTGGAGGACAATGATTTGAGCAGCTTCGCAGCTGGACTAGCTGCCCATCTGGTGGTCTATGAGATCAGGTCAATCTCTGGTTTCTTTTGTAGTGTGTAAGGACTATCGGTTTGCAGGACTCAGAGAGTAGGAAGGGGGAGAATAGAAAAGAAACAAGGAAAGGACAGCTTCATCTGGTACAACAGTTGTGCCCCCAACCTAGGTCAGGAGGCCTTTCAGAGAGTCTCTCATGCCCTGGTCCCTTTGCAGCTTGATTACTGCAACACACTCCACAGAGGGCTGCCCTTGACAAACACCCAGAAGCTGGCGTTGGTCCATTGTCCTTTTGGGCACTTTCAGCTGGGCCACCCAATGAAAGGAAATGTTTTCCTTGTGAAGTGGGGAGAGGAGAGGGTAGCTTGACCTGCCCAAGCCTCCTAGCATCTCCCCACCTTCTCCTATTTTGTTGGAATCAATGACACCAAAGATTTTTGAGTAAGCTGGGCGCTGATGTCTCTTCCTTCTTTTGTCCTACAACAAGGTCCCACTAGCCATGGAGCCACCAGTGGAATCGATGCTTCTGGACATCTTTGTCTTCCTCTGGATGGGCTCCAAGAAGATAAGAGATGAGGATGCTCCTGAGGTACCAATGTAACTAACCTTTCAAGGGACTTTGAGCCACACAGCTGGAGATGTTTCTTGGAGGTCCTGAAGCAGCTTCTCTACTGCAGCAACCACCATCCTAGGATCAATGTAGGTAGCAAACATATCATGCCATGGATTGTCAGCTTCGGGTCCCCCACTGCTCTTTGGAACTCATCCTCGTTGAACCTGTCTCTTGGGAAAAGAGGGCAGGGAGGTTGCTTTTCCCCTTCATTCCACTTCATGCTGAATGAGGGAATCCCTGGAATGCATATTTTGCTGGGTCAGATTTGTGCTGATGGGACAATGAAGAAGGGGAACTCCTCTCCAAGACACCTTGACGACAGTGGGATGCATTTCCTTCTGTCTTTTCCAGCTCAAAGAAGTCAAGCAGGCATTTCCCAAAATTCCTGCTGAACTCTGGAAGGCTGAAAATGAGCATGGCTTCATTAATGAAGGTAATCTCATTCAGAATGTTTAGGGGAAGGGTTGAGCGTATCGGCACATGAAATGAAGGAAGGAATGCAAAACTCATGCTTTCTATCCGAAATGGGGTACGGTATATCTTTTCAAGCTATGTACCTAGCTGATTAAATTTCAACATCTCTGTCTCATTCAGTTCTTCTCCCTTTGTTGACAGGTGTAACCTTCCCTATCTTTAACCAACTTCCTTATCTTTTTCTCATCTCATGCAGATGACCTAGCAGTAGAGGAGCTGCATCCTTCCCCCACTATTTAAGAAGCCAAGCTGGGGGAATCAAAATCACCAGGGAAAAGAGGGAGCCAGATCATCTGTCTGCTGATCTGTTCAAGATGATTGTTGGTTTTTCACTAGCCATGACCGATATGGTGGAGAGTTGAAGGAATGGCAACCTTCTGCCCCTAGGATGCATCTTGGATGGACTCAGGAAGTACACTGAGGAGTTGAAACTCCCACCAGATTTAAGGAAGAATAGGAAAAAAACACAACACGCTGCCTTCTGTCGGCCTCTGGAAAAACAGGCCAGCTGCATGGGGTTCAAAGCCTCGGTGAGCCAGCATTCTATTCTCTCAGTGGTCCACCAGATAGACGCTCTTGGAAAGCCCGAACCCAGAATACGGGGGAAACAGGTTTCTCCGTTTCCAGTTAACTCTCTTGAGAAGGAGGGCTGAGAATTATAGTGCTTTTTTACTGCAGTTCGAAGAGATGATCTTCTAAACCAAGGTCATGAGGTAAACATGGGAACTGAGGAAACCACCTATAGACCATCATTTCCCATCCTTGGGAAACAAAGGACTGTCTAGCCTCACCTCTCCTCTTTTTTTCTGGAGTTCTTTTTTCCTGACTGGATGCCACTTACGTTCCTTGTAAGGGGCCTGAATGTGTATGTGTGTGGCCGTACTCCCTACACATGAAACCCACGAATATGGTAAAATGTCAAGCAGACAAAATATTAAGAAATAAGAACAATAACAATAACAATAATAAATTTAGTCACCATGAAACTCCAGAGTTGTGACTGACAAAAAGCTAGAGAAGGAAACGTTACCCTTTTAATTTCTTGAATTCTACCCTTTGGCTGTTGATGAGGGTGCTGATCTTTCTGTGACTGATAACTTGATCAATTACTTTAAAGATAGGACTTGAACTGTGGTGTTGGCATGGCTGTGAAGACATTCTGGGAAAGTGCATGTCACCATCTCCGTGACTCCTTTCAGGTAGAGAAGTTGCTGGAGGAGGCCTTGGGCCTCACGCTCAGAGCTCCCCTTCGGCAGGCTCGGACACCACAGCGCTTCATTTTTTCTTTGAAGGTAAGGGCACAGAAGTCCAGGTGGAGCTTGAAGGAACCATTGGCCGATGGAAATATTCATAGAACCAAGTGCGAAATATGTCCCACTCTGAACAAGAGCTGGAGAATTGTTCTTGAGGACAGGCATCCAGTATGAGAAGAAGATTGGCTTGTCAAAAGATCTGTTTGTCTTCATGCAGGGTTCTCTTCCTGAACCAGTGTCTACAACTTTCGAGATCCAAGGACAGAATTACAGATGAGAAAAAAAGTGTTTATGGTGAGCTTGAGTTCTTTGCTGGGAAATGCCATCCCAAATCTTCCTCCATCCAATGAGGCTGGGATTTAGGGAGGCTGGGTCAATGTTTCAGGGAGAGGAGGGCTCCAGAGGCCTACAGAAGAATGCACCAGACCTGCACATGTGTACTTTGGCAGTGAGATCCTTGGTTCTAGGAAAGAAGCAAAGGTGTCCTCTCTTCTTCAAACCCTCAGCAATTTGACCCACATGGCTGGAGATGCTCCTCCACAGTCTTGAAGCAGCTTCTCCACTGTGAGAACCATCATCCTAGGATCAATGTATGTAGCAAATGTATAATAACATGGATTGTAGGCTTTGGGTCCTCCCCTGTTCTTGGGAACCCAACCTCATTGAACCTCTCTCTGGGACAAAAGGGCAGGGAGGGTGTCTTTTTCATTTCATTCCATTTGATGGTGGACTGGGGAATCCCTGGAACGGATTTTTGCTGGGTAAGATTTGTGTTGACGGACCAAGGGAAGAAGGGAAAGTGCTAACCAAGACACCTTGGCAACAGTGCGATGCCTTTCCTCCTGTCTCTTCCAGCTCACAGAAGTCCAGCAGGCATTTCTGGAAGTCCCTGCACAACTCTGGCATGGTGGAGAACTGTATGGTTTCCTAATTGAAGGTGATTTCAATTAGAATGTTAAGGGGAAGGGGTGAAGGTGTCAGAAGATGAAAGGAAGGTAGGAAGGAAGGGATGCAAAACCCACATTTGTATCCCAAATGGGGTGCATGTTTTCCAGCAATGTAGCCAACCAATTAAATGTCAACAACCTCTATTCACGGAAATCAAGATAGTCTATAGCACCACATATAAGATGCCCCCTCAGCGTTCACTGAGGACGTGGTTCGTCAATGGGCACAGTAAGATTCACCCAAATAGAGTTCCTCACGGATAGATGAAGGATGGATGAAAAGGACTTCCACTCAGTCTCAGGGAAAGGCCCTCCTTTTGTTCCATCCACAACTCTCAACTGTTGCAATTAATGGCGGTATTTATGCCGTTGCACGCTGCTGACCTTTTTCCACAATTTGCAGGATGTGAAATGCCCTTGTCTCAAGAATGATGTTTCTTGGCAATATTGAAGATGAATGAAGATGGTGAGGAGAGAGGGATCCATGTTTGTGCTTCAGTGAAGCATGGCCAGTGCTTCAGGCTGGAGGTTCGGAAGTGGTCGGACTGGACCAGAGAGCGGGATGCTGGAGGATGGCAGTGTTCATCATTTTGCCATATTCCTACTTTCGCCATATTTGATGATGTTTTCAGGGCATTTTGCTCAGCTATGCCAACTGAACCGCTTTGGGATGGTCACACGGTATTGTTCCTGTTGAGGTTTGGGCAGCAGTTTTACTGCACTGGGCCGCAGCTTTGGACCTGTTATTTGGGGGACTGGACTGCGGCTAGAGGACTGGATTCTTGCTGGACGCTAAGTGGGGGCTGAGAGGCGGGCTTCTGCGGAATGCTGCTGCTGGACCTTCTTTGCTGCTGCTGTTTCTGCTGGTGTTTTTCTTGGAGATTCTGCCACTTGATGCCTTTGCCACTGCCGGGATCCTTCTGCAATACCAACTTTGGTGCTTTGGAGCTTTGGACAATGCCTGGGTGGGAGAGGGCAACAGTAGAGTGGCAGGCTACTGTGGATCACCTTCCCCCATAGAGGCAACCTTGGCCTTCCATCTGGGTAGCCCTTCAAAAGCAGGAAGGAAGAAGACAGGAAGAATAGGTTTCTGTGTGGTGTGTGGGAAGGTGGCAGCTGAGTTTCCTGTTGGCACGGAGAACTGGTGAAGCTGAAGTGCATGTGGGTGCCCCGCTTCCCCAGCCAAGCATGGCTGATGAGGGCACGGAGAGGTTTCTGGTCCCGAATTTTGGGGGGCTGGGATGTGGGGATGGTGCTGCCATTGGGGTTTTGGAGGTGGTTGATAGTATCATGGTAGTACTTGGCATGGGGAGGTATGGCGGGACAATGTGAGCAGGCTGCCCTCGGGGAACGTGGAATTCTTGTCTGATATGAGGTCTGCCTTCCAGCTCCTCAATCCCAGTCCCGATGCCCTGTCAGCAGATCTCTAGTGGTCCTGGCCTCCGGCTGCTGCTACTGAATGCCGGGATAGTCTGCAATGAGACTATCCCTCATCCTTGATTTAATCCTTTTTTGAATTATTTATTTCTTTTTAAAATAATGACCGAAAAATGGGAAAAAAGGGGAAAAACCCAAAGATACTTATGTTTTTTTAAAAAATACATATCTTAACAGGTGCTTCAAAAAATAAGCATTTAAGAAAGGGAATATTGCCATTCGAGAAACATCTGGTAGATGATATTTATCTCTTAACACAGGATTGGTTACAAATTCATCTTCATCCTCTATCAACCGATCCAAAGTCAATTTCCTCCCTTCCATCCAATTTTCCCATAGGCCCATCTTTTCCCCCGTTGTTAATGTTGGGTTTCCCTGATAAAGCCAACTTCGCATGGGAAAAAGCACCAACTCTTTTTATTTTTTAATCAGACATTCCATTCCATAGCTTCCTAATTGAGATGATGCTTCCGATGATATCTGAGTTCTATTCCTTTCATGATTAAACCCTTTTTTAATATAAGAACATAAATAGAAGTTCAAAGTAAAGTTAAAGTACAAAGTAGACAGCAAAGGAAAGCTTGAATGCAGAACAAGAAAAACTAAGGAAGTGGAGAAATCACAAGAAAATAGAAGGTGACTGCTGAACTTCTCCAATGCAGATACAAAGGCTTGTTAAGCAAACTTAATCCCCTATCATTAGTTAAACGTTTGCAAACGTTATATGTATAGAAACAGACAAATTATTCATCAAAGCCCAAAATCAGAACTTCATTTTCTTCCATTAGCAGCAAATAGGCCAAAGGCAATTTCCAAAAGGAATCAACTCCAGCCACGGTGTTGATTCCTCTCCATGCTGTCCACCTTGTCATTTCCCACAGCCCAATTAATTTCCCCATCCACTCTTCCCTTGGGGGACTTTGTGCATCTTTCCACTTTTCAGCATGGAAAAGGGTGGCTGCTCTTATCATGTTGAAGAGCAAGGTCTCAACTTCTTTTTCAAATTGTTCACTCATCAGACCCAAAAGGAACTGTTCGGGTTTCACATTGTCCTGATCAGACTTAGAGGTGGCCAGGCAGATTTAATATCAAAATACTGTTTATGAAATAACCTCTTCCAAGAATTAAGTCCTTAGAAACAAGAAGGAATGGGTTTCGATCAAGACCAACTGGGCAGCAGCAAGGAATCTGGCCAGGTTGCAGGAGGAGACAGCAGCAAGGTGGCAGAGCAGGGTTCTCTAACAGAGGCTGGAAGGCTGAAGGAAGCTGGAATAGAAGGTGCTACTGGAGGTGGGATTGAAGGATGAGAAACCGGAACATCACCTGTACTACGTGGGCACCAGAACGCTGGGCGAGGCGAGACGGAGCCTTCTGGATCAATCTTGGTTCTAACAACAGGACTGTACTATGTAGGGTGACTCAGGCTGGAGTGGATAGTTGGAACTGGAGACTCAGAAAAGGCCAAGAACTCAAAGCAAGGCTAGACACAACTGGAGGGACTGGACTAGGCTGAATACTCTGGACTAGGAACTTGGAGCAAGGCTGAGAACATGGAGAAAGGCTAGAGTTGGTTGGAGGCTCTGGACTAGGCTGGACTAGGAACTTGGAGCCTGGCTGAGAATGTGGAGTACAGCTGGATTCTACTTAAGGCTCTGGACAAGGCTGAATACTCTGGACTAGGAACTTAGAGCAAGGCTGGAGGTCGATGGCACAACAATGTTGTACTGGAGACATTGGACTAGGCTAGAAGCTGGAAGGGTGGCAGGACTGAACTGGAGACTCAAGGAAAGTCTGAGGACGTTAAGCATGATGAGACTGCACTGGAGAGTCTGGACACAGCTGGAAACTTGAAACATGACTGGAAGCATGCCTGGAACATGCACAAGGTGCATGAAGAGGACCAAAGCGGGATCTGAGACTGAGGTTGCTGCGTCCGGCAAGGAGAAGATCCACGGTGGCAGCAGAAGCAGGATTCAAATCCACGTCAGTGGAGAAGTGGGATGCTTTGGGATGGCTTTGGTATGGCATTTCCCAGAAAAGAACTCAAGGTCACTGTAAACACTTCTTTTTCTCGTTTGCACTTCGGGTCTTGGCATATTACCGTTGAAGGTACTTGTGCACAAACAGATTCTTGCATGAAGAAAAATAGCTCTGGTGATAGTGGATGCCTGTTTTCAAGATCTATCCTCCAGCTCTTGTTCAGAGTCGGACATTGAAGAGACGTTTTCACCCTTGATGCTGGGAATGCCTGCACTGGCCAAGGGTTTCTTTTATGCCCTTACCTTCAAAATGAAAATGACATGCTTTGTGGTAGGAGCCTGAGTGTCAGGATGAAGGCCTCCTCCACCAATTTTGTCTCTACCTGAAAGGAAAGAGAGGTGGTGACATGCACTTTTCCCGAATGTCTTCCCAGCCATGTGAACATCCGAAAGCAACTCCCTTGAAAGGCTGGTGACAGTGGTACCTCAGGAGCACAATCATCCCTGATCTTCTTGGAACACATCCCGAGGAAGGCAAAGCTGTCCAGAAGCATCGATTCCACTGGTGGGTGCATGGCTGGTGGGACCTTGCTGTAGAGACAAAGGAAGGAAGAGACATCCACTCTCGTGTTAGTCAAAAGCTTTTGGTGTCATTATTCCCAAGAAAATAGGAGAAGGTGGGAAGCCGCTAGGAGTTGTGGGCAAGTCAAGCTACCCTCTCCTCTCCCCACTTCACAAGGAAAACTTTTCCCTTCATTGGGTGGCCCAGCTGAAAGTGCCCAAAAGGGCAATGGACCAACACAAGCTTTTGAGTGTTTGTCAAGAGGAGCCCTTTGTGGAGTGTGTTGCAGTAATCAAGCTGCAAGGGGACCAGGGCATGAGAAACACTCTGTAAGTCCTCCTGACCTAGGCGGGGCACAACTGTTGTAGCAGATGAAGCTGTCCTTTCCTTGTTTCTTTTCTATTCTCCCCCTTCCTACTCTCTGAGTCCTGCAAACCGATAGTCATTACACACTACAAAAACAAACCAGGGATTGATCTGATCTCATAGACCGCCAGATGTGCAGCTAGTCTGGCTGTGAAGCTGCACAAATCGTTGTCCTCCAGCACAGCCTGGTGGGAAATGAGTGGAGAGAAGCAGGGAACTGAAAGTCAGCCAGGCTACTCCAAGTCAGGCCTTCCTTTTGACCTGCCCTTCTGCTAAAGCTTGTCCTTCAGTCCAAAGGAGAATGACCTGCAGCTGAGGGGCCCTTTGTGTGGGCCTGTTTTTGGAAACTGCCTTCTCTTTCTCTGACCGACTTTCAGTTAGGGTGAGCTTCTGCTGACCCTTCTGAAAACTAGGGTAGATTTTTCCCTCTCCCTCTTCACCTCATTTCTCTCCATTCTCCTTTGCTTGCCACCCATTTCTACATCCCTCCCTCCATCTTACTAACCAGGACAGTGAGACCGTAAAGGTTCTTATTCTGGGGAACCGGGACTCTCAGTTCCCCTGTCTGCTTCAACTGGAACAGAGCAGAGATGGAGCTCAGGCACTGGATGATGCTCTTCTCCTGCTGCAACGGAAGAGAGTCAGGCAGTCAGGCGTTCAGGCAGGGCGGCTGTGGGGCATCTTGCCGCCAGGTCCCCAATGGCCCCCCTTGCAGAAGGGAAGCAGGAAACCCTTTGGAGGCTGTCTCTGTCCTGAAGAATCATGTGCACCACACAGAGATTGGGCAAAGGAATATGGGATTCCAACATGGGACCGAAGCCCAGCCAGGGGAACTTCTGTGTCCAAGGGGTAGCTACCTTTTGGGCCGCCTTGCTCTTCCTTTCATGGACCTCTTGCCAGAGATTTTGGCTGGTTTGCCAGTCTGCCCTCACACTGGAAGCCTCGCGTTGGGCCTTACAGGCTTCTTCGTGGTCCCTTTTTGTGAAGAGGGCATTCCTTTTACCTCGGCGGTCCTCTGTGGGGAAATTGGGGAAAGGAGAGATGGGGGCTGTGATCCCCAGGCAAATGTTTAGGTCTGCTTCAGATAAAGAAAACCTGCCATATCAGCCCAGTCTTTGCAGCGTCCTTCCCATCGAAATCTGATCCCATCCACTAAAAGCTGTTATTGGGTCACACCAGTGGCTCAGTGTCCTGGCCATGAGAGAAGTCTCACAAAGGCCTTAGGCAGATCCCACTCTCTATCTTTCCCCTCCCCGTTGGCCAAAAGGTCAATGAGGGCCACTGAGCCATCCTGAAGGTGCCCAGAAGAGTCCCATGGAAGCAGCAGAACAACTGGGAAACCAGCGTGGGCTCGCGGGCTCCAGGAGGACAGGTTATCCATGGAGCAGGAAGAGTTTGGCCTCTGCCCTGTCCCTGTGGGCAACCTTGAAGGAGGAAAGAAGCAGAAGCGGCTCCTCTATCTGCTTCTATGGAGGAGTCCACTCCTGAAAGAACTGCCTCCCTTTCCCTCTCAAGGTCCCATCCCAACACCCAGCATCCACTCACCAAGCCGCTCCTCTTTTCGGAGCTCTAGATCTTTCACAGAAGGTCTTGTTTTTCCCTGAGGAGGCTTGGCAGTGTCCTCCAGTTGGCCTGCCACTCCTTCTGGAGAACCTGCAGCATCAACTGCTGGACCGCTTGCTGTCCTAGCCTTTCTTTTCCTTTTTCCAAAACATGAAAACCAGTTGAGGAATCCCCTAGAAGAGAGAGGAAGGAAGCTGAGCTTAGGAATGGACTAAAGCCCATTTTCCATATTCCCTTTCCCTTTGTTGGAGATCACCCTATATGGAAAACTTGTGCTTCTGGTTGGAACGGATGAGTTGTAACCTTGGTTTGGTTTGGGGTGACCTGGTGTGGAGATCACCCAACATTTAGGTCCTTAGAATTGAGAAGGAACTGGTTTCAATCAAGACAAACTGGGCAGCAGCAAGGAAACTGGTAAGGTTGCAGGTGGAGATAGCAGCAAGGTGGAAGAACAGGATTCTCTAACAGAGGCTGGAAGGCTGAGGGAAGCTGGAGCAGAAGGCGCTACTGGAAATGGGAATTGATAATGAAGAAATGGAACAGGGCTTGTACTAAGTTGGCACCAGAACACAGGGCGAGGCCAGACGGAGCCTTCTGGAAATATCTTGGTTCTAACAACAGGACTCTACTGGATTCAGTGACTCAGGCTTGACTGGATAGTTGAAACTGGAGACTCAGAAAGGGCTGAGAACTCAAAGCAAGGCTAGACTCAAGCTCTGGACTAGGCTGAATACTCTGGACTAGGAACTCAGAGCAAGGCTGGAGATCGATGGCACAACGATGCTGTACTGGAGACATTGGACTAGGCTAGAAGCGAGAAACGTGGCAAGGCTGAACTGGAGACTCAAGGAAATCTGTGGACTTGAAGTATGAGACTCTGGACACAGCTGGAAACATGAAACATGACTGGAAGCATGCCTGGAACTTGCCCAATGTGCATGAAGAGAACCAAATTGGGATCTGAGACTGACGTTGCTGGTTCCGGCAAGGAGAAGATCCTCGGTGGCAGCAGAAGCAGGATTCAAATCCATTTCAGTGGAGAAGGCTGACGCTGATTCCTCTTCAGTAACAGACACTGTTTCCGTTGAGGGTATGGACTCTTGTGCGGAAGCTGCAGGCTTGAAGGATCAGTTGTCTTTGGCAGCTTGCTCCTCGTGCACCTGCCTTTTATCCCAATCCTTTGCGCGCCTGTTCCCTTCTGCATCCAAGTGAGCTGGCTTCTCCTCTGCATTTTTTTCTGCCCATCGGTAGCGCACGCTGGTTGGAGGATTCAATTCCTCCTCTCAAAGGTTGGCCGATCACTGCCTGTGATTCTTCCTCCGCTGCTGACTCATCTTTGGGTTTCACTTTCCCGGTTTCAGCCCAGTAAGTTTCTCTTTTCTCCTCTGACTCAGAAAGACTTTTTTTTTTTCTGAGTGGATTCTCACACATGTCTATCTCCACTTCAAGAATCTTTTGAATCATAATTCATATTTGCTCCCAGAATTTCTTAACCTTTCCACAAGTCCACACACACAAACATAAACATAGAGGCACAAACAGAAACACACAAAGACACACAAAGCTTTAATAACAGGGGATCGGCAGATTTCATTGGTCTTGAGCAATTTTGATCTCCTATGGGAACATAACAATTTTGTGCAAGATCTGGTAAGATTTTAGCACCTCTGCAGGAGATCAGAGATTTTAGAGTCCTTTCTAGGTGACGGAACCTTATGGGCTCTATCAGATGACCAGCATCTCTGACATGATTTCCCCCATAGTCATCGTTATAGAAAAATCATGTGTTGTCATGGCTTCACTTTCCATTCTTTCTGGCCAGAAAAGTGGTGGTCTCATTCTAGATGCAGCATGTTCTCCTAGGCAGCCTGGCAGGAAGACGGGCAAGGGGAACTGAGTGGAAAGTGGTCTGGCCGCTTTCGAACAGGGCTGATGAAAGAGCCATTGAAATGAAGGCTGATAAGAAGGAGAATGAACAGGCTTCCCACTTTGCTCACCAGGATGGACAAGAGCATTCCTCTGACTCTCTAGGATTTCTGAAAAGTTTTCATAAAGTAAACATTCTGCTCCTTTTTCAGTCTCCCTTTTCTTTTGGAGGCCTAACAGCAGCTCCACCAAATTCAATCCTGTGTGCACTTAGAGATGTGGGTTTTTCACATGCCAGCTTCTCATTAAGACCATCATTTCATCAGAACAGATCTAAGCAGCTAGTTCTCTCTTGGCCTTCTGCCACACTCACACCTGCCCGTTCCTCACTTCATCCTACAGACAGGACTTGCTTCCATTCAGAGGTTGATATTAACCAAACCCATCCAGGGTTTAGGAGGGAGGGGTCATTAAGAATTGCACAGCCTATCAATACACGGGCATTTGCACTTTCCTTGGGAAGAGCTTCCTTCTATGTTTAAATGTCGGGAGGATTGTTTGATATGATCTGGGTCTCATTTATAGAGTGTAGTACCTTTCTGAAACATGGCGTTTTCATAATAATGAACGTTAAGTTCAAGGGTTCGGCCTAATAGGCTAATGAAGGCCACATGAGCTATTCCTGTCCCAGGAGTAGAAAACAATGTGACACATTAGCAAATTGGAGAAAGAGAACAAAGTGGAGAGCAATATTAGGGAAAGTCCATAGATTTCAGTTATTGGTCTTAGTATTCTCATTATTAGAAGGTACTCAGAGGTGGGGTTTACACAACACGTTTTCCAGAGTTATCAAGCTTGCTGGACTTGGAGTGCATCCAGAAGCTTCAGCTGGTGAAGAACGCAACTGCCCAGGTTGTAAATTATCTCGGCTTCTTGGCACATGTAACACCACTGCTTTGGGGCGTGCATTGGCTGCCAGTGTGTTTCTGGGTGCAATTCAAGGTGCTGGTTGTCACCTTGAAAGCCCTTCCTGGTTTGGTAGTGGGTCCCCTTAGGGACCGTCTTTTCCCCATTGTTCCTCCTCTCCAATCTGATCCAGCAGGATGGGCATACACCAGGTCCAATCAGCCATGGATTGTCGGCTGGTGGGGACCAGGAAATAGGCCTCTCCTGCCGTGGTGCCTCCCCTGTGGAACATCCTTCCTCCTGAGATTAGGACGGCCCCAACCCTCTTGGCTTTTTTGTAGGTCTTAAAGATGTGCCTTTGTGCCCGGTCCTGATGGCCCAAATGTGCAAAGGGCCCCGTTTCATGGTTGTGCTAACACCATGGATTATTAAGTTCTCTCGGCTGTATTTATATTTATATTTTATTTTTTTGTATCATTTTCATTGTGTGTTTTTATTATTAAAGCCACCTGGAGTCACTGGTCTGAGATGGGCGGCTATATAAATTGAAGAAATAAATTTAAAAATATTGAAACGAACGAACAAACTGGGGAAAACACGAATTGCAGATAACCTTCAAGAAGTGGCAGATTGATGGGTGACGTCACTCTCTTTCCCAGCCAGGTTTGCATCCACCTTAAAACGGGCCACCAAGGAACCCCCCCCTCTTCCAAAGGCAACACATCCCCAAACGTCCAAACACAACTTGAGATGTCCACTGGGCTCCAGCCTCACACAGCCTCAAGGCTTTAGTGCAAAAGAAAGCACACTAAAAGTTATGTCAGATCTTGACCAGGCCAGGTCAAGAGTATGGCAGAGCCAAGGACCGGCTAGCTGCAGTCTGAGAGGCCAGCAGAAATGGCAGTGCCCAACCCGCTGGGGAACTGGATAAAGACAGTGCTCCAATTCTGGGTCATCCTTCCTAGGGGGAAACGAAATAACTCAAGCCAACAAACATACCTAATACTCCTCCCTCCTCCTCCTATTTTCCCCACAAGAGAAATCCTGTCAGGTTTTTTGGGGTAAGAGATTGATTGGCCCAAGGTCACCCAGGTGGCTTTTGAACCTAAGGCGGGACTAGAACTCACCATCTCCTGGTTTCTAGCCCAGCACCTTAACCACTAGACCAAACTGGCTCTCTGAATTTACAGCCCAGAAATTAAGAACAAACGCTCTTGGAGATCCTATTTCGAGATGCAAGGTCTAGCTGTTTGGCATGCAGAAAGGTTGACCAAGCTAGTCCAGGAGAGCAATTTCTTCCCAAAAGGAAAAGTCTGATCCTTGGGCTCCCTCAACAGCTGGATGCCAATACCCCAGGAACTTGGCTGAAAGTGGGTCATATGATTTGGGGTTCAGCATCATTCATCCGTAGAGAATTTTGTTTTGGCAGAATCGGTTCTCTGAATGCAGGATCACTTCTTTTCTACCCTTGGGCTGGATTGCTGCATTCGAAAAAATATCTGAGGTGAAAAAATCAGGGAAAGAGTGCTTTCCTCACTTTCTCTTTCTTAGGTGTCAACAACATCTAACAATGTTTTGGGATGCCAACGATGATGGCTGCACCTAAGCAGAAATAAAGGAGGGAGCTGACCATAGAAACAGAGATGTTGGGACACACACAGAGACACACAAACACACACAAACTAGCATTGCAATGCAAAGGGAATCAGCCTGCAAGGACCAATAGCTGCATCAAGGGGTCTTGCTCAGTCAGCTATCTTCAAGGAGCTTCCATATGAAAAGCCCATGGACATCCAAAGAGCTATGCCTTCTGTGCAAGGCACATGGGAAAAATGCAACTTTAGTAATTTTTTGGGCAGCTTCCTACAGACCTTGGCCTGGCCTTGTTGTATGTAGGAGAGGCTGAGCAGGTAACTTTTGGATATGATGCCAAAGGAGGCCTGTAATCTCCTTTGTTGCTCTCGTGGCTTTATGACGTCATCCAGCCAGGCTGAACTGTCAGTTACTGACTGTTGACAGACTGAAAATGTCTTCCAGGATGTAAGTTGGACTTCAGAAGGGCTCCTGGGACCTCTCCCAATTTGTAGGCAAATTCTGAATGGGTGGGATATTCCACGGTAGAAAACAGAAATTTGTTCTCCTCTTAGGAATGGGAAACGGGAGCCAAATGTGCTCCAGATCACTTCTGTCCTTCATTCCCTATTGGTGTTCAAAGCCTAGCTTGACCCTTTTCCAGCTGATTCAGATCACATAGCATCTTGAACCTCTAACTTAGGGAAAGATTCTTACATCGGTTAAACCCATCTGGCCATGGAACAAACTACGTCACTCCAAACCAAACAAGGTTACCACTCATCCATTCCAACCAGAAGCACGGGTTTTCCACATTGTGTGATCTCCACCAAAGGGATAGGGAATATGGAACATGGGCTTTAGTCCATTCCTAATCTTAGCAACCTTCCTCTCTCTTCTAGGGGATTCCTCAGCTGGTTTTCATGTTTTGGAAAAAGGAAAAGCAGGCTAGGACAGCAAGCGGTCCAGCAGTTGATGCTGCAGGTTCTCCAGAAGGAGTGGCAGGCCAACTGGAGGACACTGCCAAGCCTCCTCAGGAAAAAAACAAGACCCTCTGTTAAAGATCTAGAGTTCCGAAAAGAGGAGCGGCTTGCTGAGTGGATGCTGGGTGTTGGGATGGGACCTTGAGAGGGAAAGGGAGGCAGTTCTTTCAAGAGTGGTCTCCTCCATAGAAGCAGATAGAGGAGCCGCTTCTGCTTCTTTCCTCCTTCAAGGTTGCCCACAGGGACAGGGCAGAGGCCAAAATCTTCCTGCTCCACCAAGAACCTGTCCTCCTGGAGCCCGCGAGCGCAGACTTGCTTCCCACATGTTCTGCTGCTTCCATGGGACTCTTCTGGGCACCTTCAGGATGGTTCAGTGGCCCTCATTGACCTTTTGGCCAATGTGGAGGGGAAAGATAGAGAGTGGGATCTGCCTAAGGCCTTTGTGAGACTTCTCTCGTGGCCAGGACACTGAGGAACTAGTGTGACCCAAAAAAGGCTTTTAGTGGATGGAATCAGGTTTCGATGGGAAGGACGCTGCAAAGACTGGGTTGATATGGCAGGTTTTCTTCATCTGAAGCAGAGCTAAAAATTTGCCTGGGGATCACAGCCCCCGTCTCGCCTTCCCCCGATTTCACGACAGAGGACCGCCAAGGGAAAAGGAAGTACCTCTTTAACAAAAGGGATGCTGAGCAAGCCTGGAAGGCCCTTGGGAGGCTGCCAGCATTAGGTCGGACCAGCGGACCAGCCGACACTTCTGGCAAGAGGTCCATGAAAGGAAGAGCAAGGGAGCCCAAAACATACGTGCCCCTTGGACACAGAAGTTCCCCTGTCTGGGCTGTGCTCCCAGATTTGAATCCCAGAAACTTTTGCATAATCTCCATCTGGTACAAATGATTCCTCAGGACAGAGAGAGCCTCCAAAGGGTTTCCTGCTTCCCTTATCCAAGGGAGACCATTGGGGACCTGGCAGAAAGATGCCCCAGAGCCGCCCTGCCTGACCGCCTGACTCGCTTCCATTGTAGCAGGAGAAGAACATCATCCAGTGCCTGAGCCCCATCACTGCTCTCTTCCAGATGACGCAGAGCAGGGAACTGAGAGTCCCAGGGAACTGAGAGTCCCAGTTCCCCGGAATAATAATCTTTATAGCCTTGCAGTCCTGGTAGGTGGGAGGCAGGCAAGGAGGGAGCTGAAAGCTGGTCGAAAGCAAAGGAGGATGGAGCGAAATGAGGGGAAGAGGAAGAGGGAATAATCTACCCCTGGTTTTCAGAAGGGTCAGCAGAAGCTCACCCTAACTGAAAGTCTCTCAGGGAAAGAGAAGGCAGCTTCCAAAAACAAGCCCACGCAAAGGGCCCCTCACCTGCGGGTCATTCTCCTTTGGACTGTAGGACAAGCTGTAGCAGAAGAACACATTAAAAGGGGCTGGACAAAGAGGAAGACATGGGCTGGCGCATCCTAGTTGGCTTTGGGTTCTCTGCTTCTCTCCACTCTTGTTTCCTACCACACTCTGCTGGAGGACAATGATTTGAGCAGCTTCGCAGCTGGACTAGCTGCACTTCTGGCAGTCTATGAGATCAGGTCAATCTCTGGTTTGTTTTGTAGCATGTAAGGACAATCTGTTTGCAGGAAGGGGAAGAATAGAAAAGAAACAAGAAAGGAAACGACAGCTTCATCTGGTACACCTGTTGTGCCCCCAACCTAGGTCAGGAGGCCTTTCAGAGAGTCTCTCATGCCCTGGTCCCTTTGCAGTTGATTACTGCAACACACTCCACAGAGGGCTGCCCTTGACAACCACCCAGAAGGTTGAGTTGATCCATTGCCCTTTTGGGCACCTTCAGCTGGGACACCCAAGGGTAGCCTGCCTGCCCACACCTCCTAGCGGTTTCCCACCTTTTCCAATTTTCTTGGGGACTATGACACCAAAGGCTTTTGAGTAAGTTGGGCACTGATGTCTCTTCCTTCTTTTGTCTCTACAGCAAGGTCCCACCAGCCATGGACCCACCAGTGGAATCAATGCTCCTGGACATTTTTGTCTTCCTCTGGATGGGCTCCAAGAGGATAAGAGATGAGGATGCTCCTGATGTACCACTGTCACAAACCTTTCAAGGGACTTGCTATCAGGTGTTGACATGGCTGGGAAGGCATTCTGGAAAAGTGCATGTCTTCCCTGGTCTTTCCTTCCAGGTGGAGAAATAAATTGGTGGAAGAGGCCTGGGGCCTGATGCTCAGAGCTCTCCTTCGGCAGGCTCCATGAGTCACTGAATCCAGTAGTGTCCTGTTCTTAGAACCAAGATTTTTCCAGAAGGCTCCGTCTGGCCTCGCCCAGTGTTCTGGTGCCAACTTAGTACAAGCCCTGTTCCATTTCTTCATTATCCATTCCCATTTCCAGTAGCGCCTTCTGCTCCAGCTTCCCTCAGCCTTCCAGCCTCTGTTAGAGAATCCTGTTCTTCCACCTTGCTGCTGTCTCCTCCTGCAACCTTACCAGTTTCCCTGCTGCTGCCCAGTTTGTCTTGATTGAAACCAGTTCCTTCTCAATTCTAAAGACTTAATTGTTGGGTGATCTCCACACCAGGTCACCCCAAACCAAACCAAGGTTACAATTCATCCGTTCCAACCAGGATGAGTTTTCCACATTGGGTGATCTCCAGCAAAGGGATAGGGATTATGGGACATGGGCTCTAGTCCATTCCTAAGCTCAGCTTCCTTCCTCTCCCTTCTAGGGGATTCCTCAACTGGTTTTCATGTTTTGGAAAAAGGAAAAGAAAGGCTAGGACAGCAAGCGGTCCAGCAGTTGATGCTGCAGGTTCTCCAGAAGGAGTGGCAAGCCAACTGGAGGACACTGCCAAGCCTCCTCAGGAAAAAACAAGACCTTCTGTTAAAGATCTAGAGCTCCGAAAAGAGGAGCGGCTTGGTGAGTGGATGCTGGGTGTTGGGATGGGACCATGAGAGGAAAAGGGAGGCAGTTCTTTCAGGAGTGGACTCCTCCATAGAAGCAGATAGAGGAGCTGCTTCTGCTTCTTTCCTCCTTCAAGGTTGCCCACAGGGACAGGGCAGAGGACAAACTCTTCCTGCTCCACCAAGAACCTGTCCTCCTGGAGCCCGCGAGCCCACACAGGCTTCCCACCTGTTCTGCTGCTTCCATGGGACTCTTCTGGGCACTTTCAGGATGGCTCAGTGGCCCTCATTGACCTTTTGGCCAACGGGGAGGGGAAAGATAGAGAGTGGGATCTGCCTATGGCCTTTGTGAGACTTTTCTCGTGGCCAGGACACTGAGCCACTGGTGTGACCCAATAACAGCTTTTATTGGATGGGATCAGATTTCGATGGGAAGGACGCTGCAAAGACTGGGCTGATATTGCAAGTATTCTTCATCTGAAGCAGACCTAAACATTTGCCTGGGGATCACAGCCCCCATCTCTCCTTTCCCCAACATCCCCACATTGGACCGCCAAGGTAAAAGGAAGGCCCTCTTCACAAAAAGGGACCACGAACAAGCCTGTAAGGCCCAATGCGAGGCTGCCAGTGTGAGGGCAGACTGGCGGACCAGCCAAAATCTCTGGCAAGAGGTCCATGAAAGGAAGAGCAAGGCAGTCCAAAACGGAGGTACCCCTTGCACAAAAAAGTTCCCCTGGCTGGGCTTCGGTCCCATGTTGGTAGCTCAGGTTCCTTTGCCCAATTTCCATGTGGTGCACATGATTCTTCAAGACAGAGAGAGCCTCCAAAGGGTTTCCTGCTTCCCTTCTGAAAGGGGGGCCATTGGGGACCTGGCGGCAAGACGCCCCAGAGCCACCCTGCCTGACCGCCTGACTCTCTTCCCTTGCAGCAGGAGAAGAGCATCATCCAGTGCCTGAGCTGTTGGGAGAATGCTGGGAAAGCCTTTAGCCCAGGAGAGATCAGAAAGGTCACACACCAGGCATTTATATAAAAATAATTTATTTACAAAAAACCAAAACAAAAGCAAAACTTATTTAAAGGACTTAGCTCTCATTGAGAGCAAGCCTGGCTTGCTACATATCGGCAGAGAGAAAAAAAGAGGAAGTAAGAAACAAGTCCAGGGAGGATCCTCCCCCCAGGCGATTTGCATCAAGCAGGTGAAAGGAGTCAATCAAATACAACCTCTTCACCTGGCCAAAATGATTAGGTACAATAGCAGTCTTAATCGTTAGTAGGAAAACCTCAACACTCCCCTTTTTACACTATAGATTAAGATGGAAACCAATCTTCTCTGACAACTTTATATGTCTTTCCATTCACATTACTTTACCATTATCTCCCCTTTGGTTTAACAGAATGCTACCATTCTTCTTCCTGTGTTTTTCCAAACCTAGGTTGTTAGAATTCCAAGGCTTTTTAATGTGAAATGGCTTTTCATGCAGGCTTCAAAATCAAGCCTTTGTTTTTGTCGATGTGAAGAGCAGCAAATCATCAACATAAATGCACAGATACATACAGCCTTGTTTGTCCTTCATATATACACAGGGATCTGCTTTTCCTTTTTCAAAACCAAAATTCTGCAGTTTTTCATCTACTTTTTGGTTCCAGGATCTAGCAGCTTGTGTTAACCCATAGATTGACTTCTGCAGTTCACAGACTAGATTCTCCCCTTTTTCATAGCCAGGGGGTTGCTGCATGTATAATCTGTGGTCTAAATCACCATAGAGAAATGCAGTTTGAATGTCATAGTGGTTAACTGACATTCCTTTTAGTGCAGCAACTTTTAACAGTAATCTAATTGATTCACCTTTAGTAACTGGTGCAAAAGTCTTGTCAAAGTCTAAATCTTTCCTTTGAGTGCACCCTTTTGCAACCAACCTTGCTTTATATTTTTGGATTTTGCCATCAGCATCCCTTTTCAGTTTGAAAACCCACCTACAACCCAGACAGCGTTCATTGGGAGGTAGATTTACCAGTTTCCAAGTTTTATTTTCTTTCAAGGATGCTAATTCCTGTTGCATGGCACAATGCCAATTTTGTGCAATCTCAGGTGTTAAAGCATTCACTTGTTCTAAAGACTCAGGTTCTGTGAATATGTGAAAAGCCTTTACTGTTTCAGCCTGAAAACGTGATGGAGGAACGCCTTTATTACTCCTCTGCGAGGTAATACAGGGCTTAAATTTTGACTCCTATCACTTTCCTGAGAAGCATCTGTCTCATCAGACAGATCTTCAGTTTGCTTTTCTGGTTTAATGTCCTCATCAGGCAAAAGATCACCATCAGCAAGTCCTTGCTGTTCTCTTGTGGTGGTCAGTTCAACTGGAGAGCTAGAATTTAATCTCCCCCAGTTTTGTTCAGCAAAAGAAGCGCTTTTGCTAATTATTAATTTCTCTCCCATTATGAACCTGTAGCTCCTCTGGCTTTGTTCATAGCCAACAAAGATGGCTTTCTTTGTTGTGGGGCCTCCTTTCCTTCTCTGCTGTTTTGGAATGTGAACCCATGCAGTGCTACCAAACACTCTAAGATGGCTTACCTTTGGTTTCACACCATAAAACAAATGGAATGGAGTGTCCTGAATCATAGAGTTATACAACCTGTTCTGAACATAAGTGGCAGTCGATATTGCCTCTCCCCAGAACTTAAAACATAATCGTGAATCTTTTAACATGCATTCCATCGCATTTTGCAAGGTTCTGCCCTTTCTTTCAGCAACACCATTTTGCTGAGGGGTGTACGGGCTAGAAAGAATTTGTTCTATCCCCTTTTCCACTAGGAACCTTCTGAATTTGTGAGAAAGGTATTCTCCTCCTCTATCACATTGGAGTGCAGATACAGGCCTAGGGAATTTTCCATTTGTCCATGTCACAAAACTTTTAAATTTCTCAAATGCCTCATCTTTATGTTTTAAGATGTAGATAAATGTGTAGCTTGAGAAATCATCAATGATGGTCATTGCATACCTTGCTTGTCCAAGACTTGGAGCAAAAGGACCAATAATGTCAGAGTGTACAATTTCCAAAGGTCTAGTTGTAACTCTATCACTGTGCTTACTCACAGGAGCTTTTAGTGTTTTGCATTCTTTGCAAACTACACAGTCTAAGTATTTATCACAGGGTTTTACCTTTAGGTCAGCACACAGCTGTGGCATTTGTGCTATATACTTGAAATTAGCATGACCAAATCTCCTGCATCAGGTGTACACATTGGTCATGATATGGAGTGTTGCCAACTGCAGCCTTGCAGCTTGGCTTCCTTGCATTTTGCACAATTAAAAGGAGTCTTTTAATATACCAGTAGCACACAATTTCCCATTTTTACATATCTCACAACCATTTTTCTTAAATGTCATGATATACCCTGTTGCAGCCAATTGTGCCACAGATAAAAGGTTTGATTGTAAATTTGGCACATACAACACACCTTTTACAGTTTCTCCTAAGCAGGATAAATACAAGTCACCTTGTCTCATAATTTTGGTCACAGACCCATCAGCCAAAGATACACTTTGTCTTTCAGTTTTAGACAGTGACACAAAAGAGCTTTTACAATTACATAAATGACAATTGGCCCCAGAATCTAACACCCATACATCAGAATTACCCTTCTCAGCAACCTGTGCAATCTGGGTTGTCTGAAGAGCCTTCTTCTGTGTTTCCCTTGTGTTTTTCTTCTCTGGCTTTCTACTCTTGGGTCTCATGGCACAGTCTCTTTGCAAATGTCGAGCTGAACCACAAGTGAAGCATCGCTGGCTGGCTAGTGCTGTGGCCTCAGGTTCCTTTACCTTCTTTTCCCTCATTTTCTGGTCTTGCAGCTTTCCAGAAGAGATGGGGGGGGGGTCTTTCCTCTCCTCCCATTCAGCGAGTAAGCGCTGTGTAACATACGATGGGGTGAGGTCTGTTTCAGGCATAGCCTCCAGGCTACAGATCAGTGTGTCCCACGTTGCATTCAGTGAGGACAGGAGGATATATGATTTTGGGAGAGGTGTCAATTCCATCCCTCTCTCCTGCAACTCAACAAACAGCTGCTGAATATAATGCAGGTGCTCAGGAAGGCTATCTCCTTCTGCAAGGTAGGCTCTGTATAGCTTTTTCGTCAGAGTAACTTTACTCCCTGCTGTTGCCTTTACATGTAAGTCTCTCAAAGCGTCCCAAAGTTGCTTTGCAGACTGCATGCCTCGCACGTGGACTAGCTGATTGTCCTCAGCTCCCAAGATAATGGTGGCTCTAGCCCACTCATCCTGTCTCAGCCAATCAGCACTGGGATTTTGGGGGGTTTGCTCACCAATTTGCAGCCAAAGATTCTCTCTGCGAAGATACATCTCCATCTTCAGGGCCCAATTCAAATAGTTGGTCTCTGATAGGCACTCCAGAGGCATCGCTGAGGGCTGGGAGGTAGCCATGGCTTCTTCCTTCTTTTGCAAGTCACCTCAGCTAGCTTCTTTGTCCTGTAGAGCAGCAGTTGCTGGAAAATCTCCAGGCGGCTCCAAAGAAAATCTTCACAGGTCTTTGCTACCTGCCTTTAAATTGTGCATGAGGTGTGGAGCTGATCTCTCTTTTCTCTCTGGGTTTTACTGGGCTGCTCACTGGGCACATAACCTGTTGGCAGAATGCTGGGAAAGCCTTTAGCCCAGGAGAGATCAGAAAAGTCACACACCAGGCATTTCTATAAAAATAATTTATTTACAAAAAGCAAAACAAAAGCAAAACATATTTAAAGGACTTAGCTCTCATTGAGAGCAAGCCTGGCTTGCTACATATCAGCAGAGAGAAAAAAAGAGGAAGTAAGAAACAAGTCCGGGCAGGATCCTCCCCCCAGGCGATTTGCATCAAGCAGGTGAAAGGAGTCAATCAAATACAACCTCTTCACCTGGCCAAAATGATTAGGTACAATAGCAGTCTTAATCGTTAGTAGGAAAACCTCAACATGAGCTCCATCGCTCCTCTGTTCCAGCTGAAGCAGACAGGGGAACCGAGAGTCCTGGTTCCCCAGAATAAGAACCTTTACGGTCTCGCTCTCCTGTTTAGTAAGACGGAGGGAGGGATGTAGAAATGGGTGGCAAGCAAAGGAGAATGGAGAGAAATGAAGGGACGAGGGAGAGGGAAAAATCTACCCTACTTTTCAGAAGGGTCAGCAGAAGCTCACCCTAACTGAAAGTCTGTCAGAGAAAGAGAAGGCAGCTTCCAAAAACAGGCCCATGCAAAGGGCCCCTCAGCTGCGGGTCACTCTCCTATGAACTGAAGGACAAGCTTTAGCAGAAGGGCAGGTCAAAAGGAAGGCCTGACTTGGAGTAGCCAGGTTGACTTTGGGTTCTCTGCTTCTCTCCCCTCATTTCCCACCAGGCTGTGCTGGAGGACAACGATTTGAGCAGCTTCGCAGCTGGACTAGCTGCCCTTCTGGCAGTCTCTGAGATCAGGTCAATCTCTGGTTTGTTTTGTAGCATATAAGGACAATCTTTTTGCAGGAAGGGGAAGAATAGAAAAGAAACAAGCAAGGAAAGGACAACTTCATCTGGTACACCAGTTGTGCCCCGCCTAGGTCAGGAGGCCTTTCAGAGAGTCTCTCAGGCCCTGGTCCCATTGCAGCTGGATTACTGCAACACACTCCACAGAGGGCTGCCCTTCACAAACACCCATAAGCTTGTGTTGGTCCATTGTCCTTTTGGGCACTTTCAGCTGGGCCACCCAATGAAAGAAATGTTTTCCTTGTCATGTGGGGAGAGAAGAGGGTAGCTTGACCTGCCCAAACCTCCTAGTGGCTTCCCACCTTCTCCTATTTTCTTGGGAATAATGACACCAAAAGCTTTTGACTAACACGAGAGTGGATGTCTCTTCCTTCCTTTGTCTCTACAGCAAGGTCCCACCAGCCATGCACCCACCAGTGGAATTCATTCTACTGGACATCTTTGTCTTCCTCTGGATGTGTTCCAAGAAGATCCGGGATGATTATGCTCCTGAGGTACCACTGTCACCAACCTTTCAAGGGACTTGCTTTCGGATGTTCACATGGCTGGGAAGACATTCAGGAAAAGTGCATGTCACCACCTCTCTTTCCTTTCAGGTAGAGACAAAATTGGTGGAGGAGGCCTTGGGCCTGACGCTCAGGCTCCTACCACAAAGCTCTTCATTTTCACTTTGAAGGTAAGGGCATCAAAGAAACCCTTGGCCAGTGCAGGCATTCCCAGCATCCAGGGTGAAAACTTCTGTTCAATGTCCGACTCTGAACAACAGCTGGAGGATTGTTCTTGAAAACAGGTGTCCACTATCACAAGAACATTGGCTTGTCACAAGAGCTGTTTTTCTTCATGCAAGAATCTATTTGTGCACAAGTACCTTCAAAGGTAATATGCCAAGACCCGAATTGCAAATGAGAAAAAGAAGTGTTTAGAGTGGCCTTGAGTTCTTTTCTGGGAAATGCCATCCCAAAGCATCCCACTTCTCCACTGACGTGGATTTGAATCCTGCTTCTGCTGCCACCGAGGATCTTCTCCTTGCCGGACCCAGCAACCTCAGTCTCAGATCCCGCTTTGGTCCTCTTCATGTACCTTGTGCATGTTCCAGGCATGCTTCCAGTCATGTTTCAATTTTCCAGCTGTGTCCAGACTCTCCAGTGCAGTCTCATCATGCTTAAAGTCCTCAGACTTTCCTTGAGTCTCCAGTTCAGTCCTGCCACCCTTCCAGCTTCTAGCCTAGTCCAATGTCTCAATTACAACATCGTTGTGCCATCGACCTCCAGCCTTGCTCTAAGTTCCTAGTCCAGAGTATTCAGCCTAGTCCAGTCCCTCCAGTTGAGTCTAGCCTTGCTTTGAGTTCTCAGCCTTTTCTGAATCTCCAGTTCCAACTATCCACTCCAGCCTGAGTCACCCTATCTAGTACAGTCCTGTCGTTAGAACCAAGATTGATCCAGAAGGCTCCGTCTGGCCTCGCCCAGCCTTCTGGTGCCCATATAGTACAGGTGATGTTCCAGTTTCTCATCCTTCAATCTCACCTCCAGTAGCACCTTCTACACCAGCTTCCTTCAGCCTTCCAGCCTCTGTTAGAGAATCCTGCTCTGCCACCTTGCTGCTGTGTCCTCCTGCAACCTGGCCAGATTCCTTGCTGCTGCCCAGTTGGTCTTGATCGAAACCCGTTCCTTCTTGTTTCTAAGGACTTAATTCTTGGAAGAGGTTATTTCATAAACAGTATTTTGATATTAAATCTGCCTGGCCACCTCTAAGTCTGATCAGGACAATGTGAAACCCGAACAGTTCCTTTTGGGTCTGATGGGTGAACAATTTGAGAAAGAAGTTGAGACTTTGCTCTTCTAAATGATAAGAGCAGCCACCCTTTTCCATGCAGAAAGGTGGAAAGATGCACAAAGTCCCCCAAGGTAAGAGAGCTTGGGGAAATTAAGGGGGGCCATTGGGGACTGGTGGCAAGATGCCCCACAGCCGCCCTCCATGACTGCCTTACTGCCTGACTCTCTTCCGTTGCAGCAGGAGAAGAACAACATCCAGTGTTGAGTTCCATCACTGTTCTCTTCCAGATGAGGCAGAGCAGGGAACTGAGAGTCCCAGTTTTCTGGAATAAGAACCTTTATAGCCTTGCAGTCCTGGTAAGTGGGAGGCAGGCAAGGAGGGAGGTGAAACCTCCTTCAAAAGCAAAGGAGGTTGGAGAGAAATGAGGGGAAGAGGGAGAGGAAATAATCTAGCCCTGGTTTTCAGAAGGGTCAGCAGAAGCTCATCCTAACTTAAAGTCTGTCAGAGAAAGAGAAGTTAGTTTCCAAAAACAGGCCCACGCAAACGGTCCCTCAGCTGCGGGTCATTCTCCTATGAACAGAAGGACAAGCTTTAGCAGAAGGGCAGGTCAAAAGGAAGGCCTGCTTGGAGTCAGTCTAGTCCTTTCCTCAACTTCCTTCCTCTCTGTTCTAGGGGATTCCTCAACTGGTTTTCGTGTTTCGGGAAAAGAAAAAGAAAGGCTAGGACGGCAAGCGGTCCAGCAGCTGATGCTGCAGGTTCTCCAGAAGGAGCAGCAGGCCAACCGGAGGACACTGCCAAGCCTCCTCAGAAACAAACATTTGTTGTTGATCTAAAGCTGCGGAAAGAGGAGCGGCTTGGTGAGTGGACGCTGGGCGTTGGGGTGGGAGCTTGAGAGGGAAAGGAGAGGGTTCAAGATGGTGCAGTGGCCCTCCTTGACATCCTCGCAAATGGGGAGGGGGAATATAGAGAGTGGGAAGGCCTCCGTGAGTCTTCTCTCCTGGCCAGGAGGCTGAGCCAGCTCTGTGAACCAGAAAAGGTTTTGAGTGATTGGAATCGGGTCTCGATGGGAAGGAGGCTGCCAAGACAGGGCTGGTTTGGCGGGTTTTCTTCATCTGAAGCAGACCTAAAAATTTGTCTGAGGATCACAGCCCCGGCCTCTCCTTTGCCCAATTTCCCCACAGAGGACCGCCGAGGGAAAAGGAAGGCCCTCTTCACAAAAAGGGACCACAAAGAAACCTGTAAGGCCCAACGCGAGGCTGCCAGTGTGAGGGCAGACCGGTGGACCAGCCAAAATCTCTGGCAAGAGGTCCGTGAAAGGAAGAGCAAGGCAGCCCAAAACGTAGGTGCCCCTTGGACACAGAAGGTCCCCTGGCTGGGCTTTGCTCCCATGTTGGAATCCCAGATTCTTTTGCCCAATCTCTGTGTGGTGCACATGATTCTTCAGGAGAGAGAGAGCTGTTAGCAGGTCACACACCAGGCATTTCTATAAAAATAATTTTATTTACAGAAAACAAACGTATTTAAAGGCTGTTTGCTGAGAGGAGAGATCTCTGCAAGCCTACTCAGCCTACTCCATATTCTCTGCAAGCCTACTCAGAAGGGAAACTGAAACGAAAAACAAGTTCAGGCAAGTTGTTCCTCCCTTAGGCAATGCAACCATTAACACGTGAAAAGGGGACAAAAAAATTCAATCTCTTCACCGGGCCAAAATGATTAGTTACCATAGTAATCTTAATCTGTAGTAGAAAAACATGTTAGCAGTTTGTGTGTATAATAATAATAATAATATTAGTATTAAATTAATTTCTCAGATTATAAACTTTACAGACATTTATTTGATAAAGGTTGCTCCTCACTTGCAGATTCATGCTAGATATCGTTAAATCAAGCAAGTTGTATTCACTAACATTTAAATCCAAGTTAAGTGTCAATAATATTTCAGGCTTAACTGCAGAATGTAAGAACAGGCCACACTGGCCAACACCCAGCTGGCTTTTGAACCTAAGGCGGGACTAGAACTCACCATCTCCTGGTTTCTAGCCCAGCACCTTAACCACTAGACCAAACTGGCTCTCTGAATTTACAGCCCAGAAATTAAGAACAAACTGTCTTGGAGATCCTATTTAGAGATGCAAGGTCTAGCTGTTTGGCATGCCGAAAGGTTGACCAAGCTGGTCCAGGAGAGCAATTTCTTCCCAAAAGGAAAAGTCTGATCCTTGGGCTCCCTCAACAGCTGGATGCCAATACCCCAGGAACTTGGCTGAAAGTGGGTCATGTGATTTGGGGTTCAGCATCATTCATCCGTAGAGAATTTTGTTTTGGCAGAATCGGTTCTCTGAATGCAGGATCACTTCTTTTCTACCCTTGGGCTGGATTGCTGCATTCGAAAAATATCTGAGGTGAAAAAATCAGGGAAAGAGGGCTTTCCTCACTTTCTCTTTCTTAAGTGTCAACAACATCTAACGATGTTTTGGGATGCCGACGATGATGGCTGCACCTAAGCAGAAATAAACGAGGGAGCTGACCATAGAAACAGAGATGTTGGGACACACACAGAGACACACAAACACACACAAACTAGCATTGCAATGCAAAGGGAATCAGCCTGAAAGGACCAATAGCTGCATCAAGGGGTCTTGCTCAGTCAGCTAGCTTCAAGGAGCTTCAATATGAAAAGCCCATGGACATCCAAAGAGCTAAGCCTTCTGTGCAAGGCAGGTGGGAAAGATGCAACTTTAGTGATTTTTTGGGTAGCTTCCTACAGACCTTGGCCTGGCCTTGTTGTATGTAGGAGAGGCTGAGCAGGTAACTTTTGGATATGAGGCCAAAGGAGGCCTGTAATCTCCTTTGTTGCTCTCGTGGCTTTATGACATCATCCAGCCAGGCTGAACTGTCAGTTACTGACTGTTGACAGACTGAAAATGTCTTCCAGGATGTACGTTGGACTTCAGAAGGGCTCCTGGACTCTCGGGACCTCTCCCAATTTGTAGGCAAATTCTGAATGGGTGGGATATTCCAGGGGTGAAAACAGAAATTTGTTCTCCTCTTAGGAATGGGAAACGGGGGCCAAATGTGCTCCAGATCACTTCTGTCCTTCATTCCCTATTGGTGTTCAAAGCCTGGCTTGACCCTTTTCCATCTGATTCAGATCACATAGCATCCTGAACCCCTGACTTAGGGAAAGATTCTTACATTGGTTAAATTCATCTGGCCATGGAATACACCAGGTCACCCAACATCAAACCAAGGTTTAAACTTATCGCTTCAACTCGGAAGGACGGGTTTCCCACATAGGGTGATCTCCACCACAGGGACAGGAGTAATGGAAAACGCGCTTCAGTCTAGTCCTTTCCTCAACTTCCTTCCTCTCTGTTCTAGGGGATTCCTCAACTGGTTTTCGTGTTTCGGGAAAAGAAAAAGAAAGGCTAGGACGGCAAGCGGTCCAGCAGCTGATGCTGCAGGTTCTCCAGAAGGAGCAGCAGGCCAACCGGAGGACACTGCCAAGCCTCCTCAGAAACAAACATTTGTTGTTGATCTAAAGCTGCGGAAAGAGGAGGGCTTGGTGAGTGGACGCTGGGCGTTGGGGTGGGAGCTTGAGAGGGAAAGGAGAGGGTTCAAGATGGTGCAGTGGCCCTCCTTGACATCCTCGCAAATGGGGAGGGGGAATATAGAGAGTGGGAAGGCCTCCGTGAGTCTTCTCTCCTGGCCAGGAGGCTGAGCCAGCTCTGTGAACCAGAAAAGGTTTTGAGTGAATGGAATCGGGTCTCGATGGGAAGGAGGCTGCCAAGACAGGGCTGGTTTGGCGGGTTTTCTTCATCTGAAGCAGACCTAAAAATTTGTCTGAGGATCACAGCCCCGGCCTCTCCTTTGCCCAATTTCCCCACAGAGGACCGCCGAGGGAAAAGGAAGGCCCTCTTCACAAAAAGGGACCACAAAGAAACCTGTAAGTCCCAACGCGAGGGTGCCAGTGTGAGGGCAGACCGGTGGACCAGCCAAAATCTCTGGCAAGAGGTCCGTGAAAGGAAGAGCAAGGCAGCCCAAAACGTAGGTGCCCCTTGGACACAGAAGGTCCCCTGGCTGGGCTTTGCTCCCATGTTGGAATCCCAGATTCTTTTGCCCAATCTCTGTGTGGTGCACATGATTCTTCAGGAGAGAGAGAGCTGTTAGCAGGTTATTAGGAAAGCCTTTGTCCCAGGAGAGATTAGAAAAGTCACACACCAGGCATTTCTATAAAAATAATTTTATTTACAGAAAACAAACGTATTTAAAGGCTGTTTGCTGAGAGGAGAGATCTCTGCAAGCCTACTCAGCCTACTCCATATTCTCTGCAAGCCTACTCAGAAGGGAAACTGAAACGAAAAACAAGTTCAGGCAAGTTGTTCCTCCCTTAGGCAATGCAACCATTAACACGTGAAAAGGGGACAAAAAAATTCAATCTCTTCACCGGGCCAAAATGATTAGTTACCATAGTAATCTTAATCTGTAGTAGAAAAACATGTTAGCAGTTTGTGTGTATAATAATAATAATAATATTAGTATTAAATTAATTTCTCAGATTATAAACTTTACAGACATTTATTTGATAAAGGTTGCTCCTCACTTGCAGATTCATGCTAGATATCGTTAAATCAAGCAAGTTGTATTCACTAACATTTAAATCCAAGTTAAGTGTCAATAATATTTCAGGCTTAACTGCAGAATGTAAGAACAGGCCACACTGGCCAACACCCAGCTGGCTTTTGAACCTAAGGCGGGACTAGAACTCACCATCTCCTGGTTTCTAGCCCAGCACCTTAACCACTAGACCAAACTGGCTCTCTGAATTTACAGCCCAGAAATTAAGAACAAACTGTCTTGGAGATCCTATTTAGAGATGCAAGGTCTAGCTGTTTGGCATGCCGAAAGGTTGACCAAGCTGGTCCAGGAGAGCAATTTCTTCCCAAAAGGAAAAGTCTGATCCTTGGGCTCCCTCAACAGCTGGATGCCAATACCCCAGGAACTTGGCTGAAAGTGGGTCATGTGATTTGGGGTTCAGCATCATTCATCCGTAGAGAATTTTGTTTTGGCAGAATCGGTTCTCTGAATGCAGGATCACTTCTTTTCTACCCTTGGGCTGGATTGCTGCATTCGAAAAATATCTGAGGTGAAAAAATCAGGGAAAGAGTGCTTTCCTCACTTTCTCTTTCTTAAGTGTCAACAACATTCTAACGATGTTTTGGGATGCCGACGATGATGGCTGCACCTAAGCAGAAATAAAGGAGGGAGCTGACCATAGAAACAGAGATGTTGGGACACACACAGAGACACACAAACACACACAAACTAGCATTGCAATGCAAAGGGAATCAGCCTGAAAGGACCAATAGCTGCATCAAGGGGTCTTGCTCAGTCAGCTAGCTTCAAGGAGCTTCTATATGAAAAGCCCATGGACATCCAAAGAGCTATGCCTTCTGTGCAAGGCAGGTGGGAAAGATGCAACTTTAGTGATTTTTTGGGTAGCTTCCTACAGACCTTGGCTTTGCCTTGTTGCATGTAGGAGAGGCTGAGCAGGTAACTTTTGGATATGATGCCAAAGGAGGCCTGTAATCTCCTTTGTTGCTCTCGTGGCTTTATGACATCAGCCAGCCAGGCTGAACTGTAAGTTGCTGACTGTTGACAGACTGAAAATGTCTTCCAGGATGTACGTTGGACTTCAGAAGAGCTCCTGGACTCTCAGGACCTCTCCCAATTTGTAGGCAAATTCTGAATGGGTGGGATATTCCAGGGGTGAAAACAGAAATTTGTTCTCCTCTTAGGAATGGGAAACGGGGGCCAAATGTGCTCCAGATCACTTCTGTCCTTCATTCCCTATTGGTGTTCAAAGCCTGGCTTGACCCTTTTCCATCTGATTCAGATCACATAGCATCCTGAACCCCTGACATAGGGAAATATTCTTACATTGGTTAAATTCATCTGGCCATGGAACAAACCATGTCACTCCAAACCAAACAAGGTTACCACTCATCCATTCCAACCAGAAGCACGGGTTTTCCACATTGGGTGATCTCCACCAAAGGGATAGGGAACATGGAACATGGGCTTTAGTCCATTCCTAATCTTAGCTTCCTTCCTCTCTCTGGTTTTCATGTTTTGGAAAAAGGAAAAGAAAGGCTAGGACAGCAAGCGGTCCAGCAGTTGATGCTGCAGGTTCTCCAGAAGGAATGGCAGGCCAACTGGAGGACACTGCCAAGCCTCCTCAGGAAAAAACAAGACCTTCTGTTAAAGATCTAGAGCTCCAAAAAGAGGAGCGTCTTGCTGAGTGGATGCTGGGTGTTGGGATGGGACATTGAGAGGGAAGGGGAGGCAGTTCTTTCAGGAGTGGACTCCTCCATAGAAACAGATAGAGGAGCCGCTTCTGCTTCTTTCCTCCTTCAAGGGTGCCCACAGGGACAGGGCAGAGGCCAAACTCTTCCTGCTCCACAGATAACCTGTCCTCCTGGAGCCCGCGAGTCCACACTGGCTTCCCACCTGTTCTGCTGCTTCCATAGGACTCTTCTGGGCACCTTCAGGATGGCTCAGTGGCCCTCATTGACCTTTTGGCCAACGGGGAGGGGAAAGATAGAGAGTGGGATCTGCCTAAGGCCTTTGTGAGACTTCTCTCGTGGCCAGGACACTGAGCCACTGGTGTGACCCAAAAAAGGCTTTTAGTGGATGGGACCAGGTTTTGATGGGAAGGATGCTGCCACGACTGAGCTGATATGGCAGGTTTCCTTCATCTGAAGCAGACCTAAAAATTTGCCTGGGGATCACAGCCCCCATCTCTCCTTTCTCCAACTTCCCCACAGAGGACCGCCCAGGTAAAAGGAAGGCCCTCTTCACAAAAAGGGACCACGAAGAAGCCTGTGAAGCCCAACACGAGGCTGCCAGTGTGAGGGGCGACTGACAGACCAGCCAAAATCTCTGGCAAGAGGTCTTTGAAAGGAAGAGCAAGGCAGCCCAAAACATAGGTGCCCCTTGGACACAGAAGTTCCCCTGGCTGGGCTTTGCTTCTGTGCTGGAATCCCAGATTCCTTTGCCCAATCTCCATGTGGTGCACATGATTCTTCAGGACAGAGAGAGCATCCAAAGCATTTCCTGCTTCCCTTCTGCAAGGGGGGCCATTGGGGACCTGGCGGCAAGACGCCCCACAGCCGCCCTGCCTGACCTCCTGACTGCCTCACTCTCTTCCATTGCAGCAGGAGAAGAACATCATCCAGTGTTGAGCTCCATCACTGCTCTCTTCCAGATGAAGCAGAGCAGGGAACTGAGGTCCCAGTTCCCCGGAATAAGAATCTTTATAGCCTTGCAGTCCTGGTAAGTGGGAGGCAGGCAAGGAGGGAGCGGAAACCTGGTCGAAAGCAAAGGAGGATGGAGCGAAATGAGGGGAAGAGGGAGAGGAAATAACCTACCCCTGGTTTTCAGAAGGGTCAGAAGTAGCTCACCCTAACTGAAAGTCTGTCAGGGAAAGAGAAGGCAGCTTCCAAAAACAGGCCCATGCAAAGGGCCCCTCACCTGCGGGTCATTCTCCTTTGGACTGTAGGACAAGCTGTAGCAGAAGAACACGTTAAAAGGGGCTGGACAAAGAGGAAGACGCGGGCTGGAGCAGCCTGGTTGACTTTGGGTTCACTGCTTCTCTCCAGTCTTGTTTCCCACCACGCTCTGCTGGAGGACAACGATTTGAGCAGCTTCACAGCCGGACTAGCTGCACTTCTGGCAGTCTGTGAGATCAGGTCAATCTCTGGTTTGTTTTGTAGCATGTAAGGACAATCTGTTTGCAGGAAGGGAAGAAAAGAAACAAGAAAGGAAAGGACAGCTTCATCTGGTACACCAGTTGTGCCCCCAACCTAGGTCAGGAGGCCTTTCAGAGAGTCTCTCATGCCCTGGTCCCTTTGCAGCTTGATTACTACAACACACTCCACAGAGGGCTGCCCTTGACAACCACCCAGAAGGTTGAGTTGGTCCATTGCCCTTTTGGGCACTTTGAGCTGGGACACCCAAGGGTAGCTTGCCTGCCCGCACCTCCTAGCGGTTGCCCACCTTCTCCGATTTTCTTGGGGACAATGACACCGAAGACTTTTGAGTAAGATGGGCACTGATGTCTCTTCCTTCTTTTGTCTTTACAGCAAGTCCCACCAGCCATGGACCCATCAGTGGAATCAATGCTCCTGGACATCTTTGTCTTCCTGTGGATGGGCTCCAAGAAGATAAGAGATGAGGATGCTCCTGACGTACTACTGTCACCAACCTTTCAAGGGACTTGCTTTCGGGTGTTGACATGGCTGGGAAGGCATTCTGGAAAAGTGCACGTCTTCCCTGGTCCTTCCTTCCAGGAGGAGAAGAAATTGGTGGAAGAGGCCTGGGGCCTGATGCTCAGAGCTCTCCTTCGGCAGGCTCCCTGAGTCACTGAATCCAGTAGAGTCCTTTCGTTAGAACCAAGATTTTTCCAGAAGGCTCCGTCTGGCCTCGCCCAGTGTTCTGGTGCCAACTTAGTACAAGCCCTGTTCCATTTCTTCATTATCAATTCCCATTTCCAGTAGCGCCTTCTGCTCCAGCTTCCCTTAGCCTTCCAGCCTCTGTTAGAGAATCCTGTTCTTCCACCTTCCTGCTGTCTCCACCTGAGACAAATGTGAAGGAATATTTGACCACCTTTGGTGGACTTGTGGAAAGGTTAAGAAATTCTGGGAGCAAATATTAATTATGAATCAAAAGATTATTAAAGTTGAGAGAGACATGTGTGAGAATCCAGCCAGCCTCTGACTCAGAAAAAAAAAAAAGACTTTCTGAGTCAGAGGAGGAAAGAAACTTACTGGGCTGAAACCGGGAAAGTGAAACCCAAAGATGAGTCAGCAGGGGAGGAAGAATCACAGGCAGTGATCGGCCAACCATCGAGAGGAGGAATTGAATCCTTCATCCAGCGTGCGCTACCGATGGGCAGAAAAACAAGCAGAGGAGAAGCCAGCTCAATTGGATGCAGAAGGGAACAGGCGCGCAAAGGATTGGGATAAAAGGCAGGTGCACGAGGAGCAAACTGCCAAAGACAACTGATCCTACAAGCCTGCAGCTTCCGCAGAAGAGTCCATACCCTCATCAGAAACCTGGTCTGTTACTGAAGAGGAATCAGTGTCAGCCTTCTCCACTGAAATGGATTTGAATCCTGCTTCTGCTGCCACCGAGGATCTTCTCCTTGTCAGAACCAGCAACGTCAGTCTCAGATCCCGCTTTGGTCCTCTTCATGCACCTTGTGGAAGTTCCAGGCATGCTTCCAGTCATGTTTCATGTTTCCAGCTGTGTCCAGAGTCTCCAGTCCCATCTCGTCATGCTTCAGGTCCACAGACTTTCCTTGAGTCTCCAGTTCAGCCTTGCCATGTTTCTCGCTTCTAGACTAGTCCAATGTCTCCAATACAGCATCGTTGTGCCATCGATCTCCAGCCTTGCTCTGAGTTCCTAGTCCAGAGTATTCAGCCTAGTCCAGAGCTTGAGTCTAGCCTTGCTTTGAGTTCTCAGCCTTTTCCGAGTCTCCAGTTTCAACTATCCAGTCAAGCCTGAGTCACTGAATCCAGTAGAGTCCTGTTGTTAGAACCAAGATTTTTCCAGAAGGCTCCGTCTGGCCTCGCCCAGTGTTCTGGTGCCAACTTAGTACAAGCCCTGTCCCATTTCTTCATTATCAATTCCCATTTCCAGTAGCGCCTTCTGCTCCAGCTTCCCTCAGCCTTCCAGCCTCTGTTAGAGAATCCTGTTCTTCCACCTTGCTGCTGTCTTCTCCTGCAACCTTACCAGTTTCCTTGCTGCTGCCCAGTTTGTCTTGATCGAAACCAGTTCCTTCTTGATTCTAAGGACTTAAATGTTGGGTGATCTCCACACCAGGTCACCCCAAACCAAACCAAGGTTACAACTCATCTGTTCCAACCAGAAGCACAAGTTTTCCACATTGGGTGATCTCCAGCAAAGGGATAGGGGTTATGGAAAATGGGCTTTAGTCCATTCCTAACCTCAGCTTCCTTCCTCTCTCTCCTAGGGGATTCCTCAACTGGTTTTCATGTTTTGGAAAAAGGAAAAGAAAGGCTAGGACAGCAAGCGGTCCAGCAGTTGATGCTGCAGGTTCTCCAGAAGGAGTGGCAGGCCAACTGGAGGACACTGCCAAGCCTCCTCAGGAAAAAGAACAAGACCCTCTGTTAAAGACCTAGAGCTCCGAAAAGAGGAGCGGCTTGGTGAGTGGATGCTGGGTGTTGGGATGGGACTATGAGAGGAAAAGGGAGGCAGTTCTTTCAGGAGTGGACTCCTCCATAGAAGCAGATAGAGGAGCCGCTTCTGCTTCTTTCCTCCTTCAAGGTTGCCCACAGGGACAGGGCAGAGGCCAAACTCTTCCTGCTCCACCAAGAACCTGTCCTTCTGGAGCCCCCAAATCCACACTGGCTTCCCACCTGTTCTGCTGCTTCCATGGGACTCTTCTGGGCACCTTCAGGATGGTTCAGTGGCACTCATTGACCTATTGGCCAATGGGGAGGGGAAAGATAGAGAGTGGGATCTGCCTAAGGCCTTTGTGAGACTTCTCTCATGGCCAGGACACTGAGCCACTGGTGTGACCCAAAAAAGGCTTTTAGTGGATGGGATCAGATTTCGATGGGAAGGACACTGCAAAGACGGGGCTGATATGGCAGGTTTTCTTCATCTGAAGCAGACCTAAAAATTTGCCTGGGGATCACAGCCCCCATCTCTCCTTTCTCCAACCTCCCCACAGAGGACCGCCGAGGGAAAAGGAAGGACCCCTTCACAAAAGGGGACCACGTAGAAGCCTGTAAGGCCCAATGCGAGGCTGCCAGTGTGAGGGCAGACTGGCAGACCATCCAAAATCTCTAGCAACTGGTCCGTGAAAGGAAGAGCAAGGCAGCCCAAAATGTAGCTACCCCTTGGACACAAAAGTTCCCCTGGCTGGGCTTTGGTCCCATGTTGGAATCCCAGATTCTTTTGCCCAATCTCTGTGTGGTGCACATGATTCTTCAGGACAGAGACAGCCTCCAAAGGGTTTCCTTCTTCCCTTCTGCAATGGGGGCCATTGGGGACCTGGCGGCAAGACGCCCCACAGCCGCCCTGCCTGACCGCCTGACTCTCTTCTGTTGCAGCAGGAGAAGAGAATCATCCAGTGCCTGAGCTCCATCTCTGCTCTGTTCCAGCTGAAGCAGACAGGGGAACTGAGAGTCCCCGTTCCCCGGAATAAGAACCTTTATGGACTTGGTGTCCTGGTTATTAAGACGGAGGGAGGAATGAAGAAATGGGTGGCAAGCAAAGGAGAATGGAGAGAAATGAGGTGAAGAGGGAGAGGGAAAAATCTACCCTAGTTTTCAGAAGGGTCAGCAGAAGCTCACCCTAACTGAAAGCATGTCAGAGAAAGAGAAGGCAGTTTCCAAAACAGGCCCATGCAATGGGCCCCTCAGCTGCGGGTCATTCTCCTATGAACTGAAGGACAAGCTTTAGCAGAAGAGCAGGTCAAAAGGAAAGCCTGACTTGGAGTAGCCTGGTTGACCTTGGATTCTCTGCTTCTCTCCACTCATTTCCCACCAGGCTGTGCTGGAGGACAATGATTTGAGCAGCTTCGCAGCCGGAGTAGCTGCACATCTGGCGGTCTATGAGATCAGATCAATCTCTGGGATATTTTTGTAGTGTGTAAAGACTATCGCTTTGCAGGACTCAGAGTAGGAAGGGGGAGAATAGAAAAGAAACAAGCAAGGAAAGGACAACTTCATCTGGTACACCAGTTGTGCCCCGCCTAGATCAGGAGGACTTTCAGAGAGTCTCTCAGGCCCTGGTCCCTTTGCAGCTTGATTACTGCAACACACTCCACAGAGGGCTGCCCTTGACAAACACTCAGAAGCTTGTGTTGGTCCATTGCCCTTTTGGGCACTTTCAGCTGGGCCACCCAATGAAGGGAAAAATTTTCCTTGTGAAGTGGGGAGGGGAGAGGGTAGCTTGACCTGCCCACAACTCCTAGCGGCTTCCCACCTTCTCCTATTTTCTTGGGAACAATGACACCAAAAGCTTTTGACTAACATGGGAGTGGATGTCTCTTCCTTCCTTTTTCTCTACAGCAAGGTCCCACCAGCCATGCACCCACCAGTGGAATCGATGCTTCTGGACATCTTTGTCTTCCCCTGGATGTGTTCCAAAAAGATCAGGGATGATTGTGCTCCTGAGGTACCACTGTCACCAGACTTTCAAGGGACTTGCTTTCGGATGTTCACATGGCTGGGAAGACATTCCGGAAAAGTGCACGTCACCACCTCTCTTTCCTTTCAGGTAGAGACAAAATTGGTGGAGGAGGTCTTGGGCCTGACACTCAGGCTCCTACCACAAAGCACTTCATTTTCATTTTGAAGGTAAGGGCATAAAAGAAACCCTTGGCCAGTGCAGGCATTCCCAGCATCAACGGTGAAAACTTCTGTTAAATTTCCGACTCTGAACAACAGCTGGAGGATTGTTCTTGAAAACAGGCGTCCACTATCACAAGAACATTGGCTTGTCACAAGAGCTGTTTTCCTTCATGCAAGAATCTATTTGTGCACAAGTACCTTCAACGGTAATATGCCAAGACCCGAATTGCAAATGAGAAAAGAAGTGTTTAGAGTGACCTTGAGTTCTTTTCTGGGAAATGCCATCCCAAAGCCATCCCAAAGCATCCCACTTCTCCACTGACGTGGATTTGAATCCTGCTTCTGCTGCCACCGAGGATCTTCTCCTTGCCAGACCCAGCAACCTCAGTCTCTGATCCCGCTTTGGTCCTCTTCGTGCACCTTGTGCATGTTCCAGGCATGCTTCCAGTCATGTTTCAAGTTTCCAGCTGTGTCCAGACTCTCCAGTTCAGTCTCATCATGCTTAAAGTCCTCAGACTTTCCTTGAGTCTGCAGTTCAGTCCTGCCACCCTTCCAGCTTCTAGCCTAGTCCAATGTCTCCAGTACAACATAGTTGTGCCATCGACCTCCAGCCTTGCTCTAAGTTCCTAGTCCAGAGTATTCAGCCTTGTCCAGAGCCTTAAGTAGAGTCCAGCTGTACTCCAAGTTCTCAGCCATGCTCCAAGTTCCTAGTCCAGCCTAGTCCAGTGCCTCCAACCAACTCTAGCCTTTCTCCATGTTCTCAGCCTTGCTCCAAGTTCCTAGTCCAGAGTATTCAGCCTAGTCCAGTCCCTCCAGTTGAGTCTAGCCTTGCTTTGAGTTCTCAGCCTTTTCTGAGTCTCCAGTTCCAACTATCCACTCCAGCCTGAGTCACCCTATCTAGTACAGTCCTATCGTTAGAACCAAGATTGATCCAGAAGGCTCCGTCTGGCCTCGCCCAGCGTTCTGGTGCCCACTTAGTACAGGTGATGTTCCAGTTTCTCATCCTTCAATCTCACCTCCAGTAGCACCTTCTACTCCAGCTTCCTTCAGCCTTCCAGCTTCTGTTAGAGAATCCTGCTCTGCCACCTTGCTGCTGTCTCCTCCTGCAACCTTGCCAGATTCCTTGCTGCTGCCCAGTTGGTCTTGATCGAGACCCGTTCCTTCTTGTTTCTAAGGACTTAATTCTTTGAAGAGGTTATTTCATAAACAGTATTTTGATATTAAATCTGCTTGGCCACCTCTAAGTTTGATCAGGACAATGTGAAACCAGAATAGTTCCTTTGGGGTCTGATGGATGAACAATTTGAGAAAGAAGTTGAGACTTTGCTCTTCTACATGATAAGAGCAGCCACCCTTTTCCATGCAGAAAGGTGGAAAGATGCACAAAGTCCCCCAAGGGAAGAGTGGATGGGGAAATTAAGGGGGGCCATTGGGGACCTGTTGGCAAGATGCCCCACAGCCGCCCTGCCGGACCCCCAGACTGCCTGACTCTCTTCCATTGGAGCAAGAGAAGAACATCATCCAGTGCCTGAGCTCCATCGCTGCTCTCTTCCAGATGAAGCAGAGCAGGGAACTGAGAGTCCCGGTTCCCCGGAATAAGAATCTTTATAGCCTTGCAGTCCTGGTAAGTGGGAGGCAGGCAAGGAGGGAGGTGAAACCTGGTCAAAAGCAAAGGAGGTTGGAGAGAAATGAGGGGAAGAGGGAGAGGAAATAATCTACACCTGGTTTTCAGAAGGGTCAGCAGAAGCTCATCCTAACTGAAAGTCTCTCAGAGAAAGAGAAGGCACGTTCCAAAAACAGGCCCATGCAAACGGTCCCTCAGCTGCAGGTCATTCTCCTATGGACAGAAGGACAAGCTATAGCAGACGAGCAGGTAAGAAGGAAGGCCTGACTTGGAGTAGGCTGGTTGTCTTTGGGTTCTCTGCTTCTCTCCACTCTTGTTTCCCACCAGGCTGTGCTGGAGGACAATGATTTGAGCAGCTTCGCAGCTGGTCTAGCCGCCCTTCTGGCAGTCTATGAGATCAGGTCAATCTCTGGTTTCTTTTGTAGTGTGTAACGACTATTGGTTTGCAGGGCTCAGAGTAGGAAGGGGGAGAATAGAAAAGAAACAAGGAAAGGACAGCTTCATCTGGTACACCAGTTGTGCCCCCAACCTAGGTCAGGAGGCCTTTCAGAGAGTCTCTCATGCCCTGATCCCTTTGCAGCTTGATTACTGCAACACACTCCACAGAGTGCTGCCCTTGACAAACACCCAGAAGCTGGAGTTGGTCCATTGTCCTTTTGGGCACTTTCAGCTGGGCCACCCAATGAAAGGAAATGTTTTCCTTGTGAAGTGGGGAGAGTAGAGGGTAGCTTGACCTGCCCAAACCTCCTAGCATCTCCCCACCTTCTCCTATTTTGTTGGAAAAAATGACACCAATGATTTTTGACTAAGCTGGGCGCTGATGTCTCTTCCTTCTTTTGTCCTACAGCAAGGTCCCACCAGCCATGCACCCACCAGTGGAATCAATGCTTCTGGACATCTTTGTCTTCCTCTGGATGTGCTCCAAGAAGATAAGAGATGAGGATGCTCCTGAGGTACCAATGTAACTAACCTTTCAAGGGACTTTGAGCCACACAGCTGGAGATGCTTCTTGGAGGTCCTGAAGCAGCTTCTCTACTGCAGCAACCACCATCCTAGGATCAATGTAGGTAGCAAACCTATCATGCCATGGATTGTCAGCTTCGGGTCCCCCGCTGTTCTTTGGAACTCATCCTCATTGAACCTGTCTCTTGGGAAACGAGGGCAGGGAGGTTGCTTTCCCCCTTCTTTCCACTTCATGCTGAATGAGGGAATCCCTGGAATGCATATTGTGCTGGATCGGATTTGTGCTGATGTGACAATGAAGAAAGGGGACTCCTCTCCTAGACACCTTGACAACAGTGGGATGCATTTCCTTCTGTCTCTTCCAGCTCAAAGAATTCAAGTAGGCATTTCCCAAAATTCCTGCTGGACTCTGGAAGGCTGAAAATGAGCATGGCTTCATTAATGAAGGTAATATTCAGAATGTTAAGGGGAAGGGTTGAGGGTATCGGCACATGAAATGAAGGAAGGAATGCAAAACTCACACTTTCTATCCAAAATGGGGTACAGTATATCTTTTCAAGCTATGTACCTAGCTGATTAAATTTGAACATCTCTGTCTCATTCAGTTCTTCTCCCTTTGTTGACAGGTGTAACCTTCCCTATCTTTTGCCAACTTCCTTATCTTTTTCTCATCTTATGCAGATGACCTAGCGGTAGAGGAGCTGCATCCTTCCCCCACTATTTAAGAAGCCAAGCTGGGGGAATCAAAATCACCAGGGAAAAGAGGGAGCCAGATCCTCTGTCTGCTGATCTGTTCAAGATGATTGTTGGTTTTTCACTAGCCATGACCAATATGGTGGAGAGTTGAAGGAATGGCAACCTTCTGCCCCTAGGATGCATCTTGGATGGACTCAGGAAGTACACTGAGGAGTTGAAACTCCCACCAGATTTAAGGAAGAATAGGAAAAAAACACAACACGCTGCCTGCTCTGAGCATCTGGAAAAACAGGTCAGCTGCATCGTGTTCAAAGCCTCTGAGAGCCAGCATTCTATTCCCTTCAGTGGTCCACCAGATAGACGCTCTTGGAAAGTCCGAACCCAGAATATGGGGGAAAGAGGTTTCTCCATTTCCAGTTCACTCTCTTGAGAAGGAGGGCTGAGAATTATAGTGCTTTTTTACTGCAGTTCTAAGAGATGATCTTCTAAACCAAGTTCATGAGGTAAACATGGGAACTGAGGAAACCACCTATAGACCATCATTTCCCATCCTTGGGAAACAAATGACTGTCTGACCTCACCTCTCCTTTTTTTTTCTGGAGTTCTTTTTTACTGACTGGATGCCACTTACGTTCCTTGTAAGGGGCCTGAATGTGTATGTGTGTGGCCGTACTCCCTATACATGAAACCCACGAATATGGTAAAATGTCAAGCACACAAAATATTAAGAAATAAGAATAACAATAACAATAACAATAATAAATTTAGTCACCATGAAACTCCAGAGTTGTGACTGACAAAAAGCTAGAGAAGGAAACGTTACCCTTTTAATTTCTTGAATTCTACCCTTTGGCTGTTGATGAGGGTGCTGATCTTTCTGTGACTGATAACTTGATCAATTACTTTAAAGATAGGACTTGAACTGTGGTGTTGGCATGGCTGTGAAGACATTCTGGGAAAGTGCATGTCACCATCTCCGTGACTCCTTTCAGGTAGAGAAGTTGCTGGAGGAGACCTTGGGCCTCACGCTCAGAGCTCCCCTTCGGCAGGCTCGGACACCACAGCGCTTCATTTTTTCTTTGAAGGTAAGGGCACAGAAGTCCAGGTGGAGCTTGAAGGAACCATTGGCCGATGGAAATATTCACAGAACCAAGTGCAAAATATGTCCCACTCTGAACAAGAGCTGGAGAATTGTTCTTGAGGACAGGCATCCAGTATGAGAAGAAGATTGGCTTGTCAAAAGATCTGTTTGTCTTCATGCAGGGTTCTCTTCCTGGACAAGTGTCTACAACTTTCGAGTTCCAAGGACAGAATTACAGATGAGAAAAAAAGTGTTTATGGTGAGTTTGAGTTCTTTGCTGGGAAATGCCATCCCCAATCTTCCTCCATCCAATGAGGCTGGGATTTAGGGAGGCTGTGTCAATGTTTCAGGGAGAGGAGGGCTCCAGAGGCCTACAGAAGAATGCACCAGACCTGCACATGTGTACTTTGGCAGTGAGATCCTTGGTTCTAGGAAAGAAGCAAAGGTGTCCTCTCTTCTTCAAACCCTCAGCAATTTGACCCACATGGCTGGAGATGCTCCTCCACGGTCTTGAAGCAGCTTCTCCACTGTGAGAACCATCATCCTAGGATCAATGTATGTAGCAAAGGTATAATAACATGGATTGTAGGCTTTGGGTCCTCCCCTGTTCTTGGGAACCCAACCTCATTGAACCTCTCTCTGGGACAAAAGGGCAGGGAGGGTGTATTTTCATTTCATTCCATTTGATGGTGGACTGGGGAATCCATGGAATGCATTTTTGCTGGGTAAGATTTGTGTTGACGGACCAAGGGAAGAAGGGAAAGTGCTAACCAAGACACCTTGGCAACAGTGCAATGCCTTTCCTCCTGTCTCTTCCAGCTCACAGGAGTCCAGCAGGCATTTCTGGAAATCCCTGCACAACTCTGGCATGGTGGAGAACTGTACGGTTTCCTAATTGAAGGTGATTTCAATTAGAATGTTAAGGGGAAGGGGTGAAGGTGTCAGAAGATGAAAGGAAGGGATGCAAAACCCACATTTGTATCCCAAATGGGGTGCATGTTTTCCAGCTATGTAGCCAACCAATTAAATGTCAACAAACTCTATTCACAGAAATCAAGACAGTCTATAGCACCACATATAAGATGCCCCCTCAGCATTCACTGAGGATGTGATTCGTCAATGGGCACAGTAAGATTCACCCAAATAGAGTTCCTCAAGGATAGATGAAGGGTGGATGAAAAGGACTTCCACTCAGTCTCAGGGAAAGGCCCTCCTTTTGTTCCATCCACAACTCTCAACTGTTGCAATTAATGGTGGTATTTATGCTGTTGCACGCTGCTGACCTTTTTGCACAATTTGCAGGATGTATAATGCCCTTGTCTCAAGAATGATATTTCTTGGCAATATTGAAGATGAATGAAGATGGCAAAGGGAGAGGGATCCACGTTTGGGCTGTCGTCATGGCCAGTGCTTCAGGCTGGAGGTTCGGAAGTGAGTCGGACTGGACCGGAGAGCAGGATGCCGGAGGACGGCAGTGTTTGTCCTTTTGCCATGTTCATAGTTTCCCCAAGTTTGGCAACATTTTGGGGGCATTTTGCTGTCCACGCCAACTGAACCGCTTTTAGGTTCTTGCACTGTACCATTCCTGCTGCAGGTTGGGAAGCAGTTTTACTGCACTGGGCCGCAGCTTTGGGCCTGTTATTTGGGGGTCTGGACTGCAGCTAGAGGACTGGATTCTTGCTGGACGCTAAGTGGGGGCTGAGAGGCGGGCTTCTGCGGAAGGCTGCTGCTGGACCTTCTTTGCTGCTGCTGTTTCTGCTGCTGCTTTTCTTGGAGATTCTGCCACTGGATGCCTTTGCCACTGCCGGGATCCTTCTGCAATACCAATTTTGGTGCTTTGGAGCTTTGGACAATGCCTGGGTGGGAGAGGGCAACAGTAGAGTGGCAGGCTACTGTGGATCACCTTCCCCCATAGAGGCAACCTTGGCCTTCCGTCTGGGTAGCCCTTCAGAAGCAGGAAGGAAGAAGTCAGGAAGAATAGATTTCTGTGTGCTGTGTGTGAGAAGGTGGCAGTTGAGTTTCCTGTTGGGTGCCCCGCTTCCCCAGCCAAGCATGGCTGATGAGGACACGGAGAGGTTTCTGGTCCCGAATTTTGGGGGGCTGGGATGTGGGGATGGTGCTGCCATTGGGGTTTTGGAGGTGGTTGATAGTATCATGGTAGTACTTGGCATAAGGAGGTATGGCGGGACAATGTGAGCAGGCTGCCCTTGGAGAACGTCGAATCCTTGTCTGATATGAGGTCTGCCTTCCAGCTCCTCGATCCCAGTCCCGATGCCCTGTCAGCAGATCTTCAGTGGTCCTGGCCTCCGGCTGCTGCTACTGAATGCCGGGATAGTCTGCAATGAGACTATCCCTCATCCTTGATTTATTCCTTTTTTGAATTATTTATTTCTTTTTAAAATAATGACCGAAAAATGGGAAAAAAGGGGAAAAACCCAAAGATACTTATGTTTTTTTAAAAAATACATATCTTAACAGGTGCTTCAAAAAATAAGCATTTAAGAAAGGGAATATTGCCACTGAGAAACATCTGGGAGATGATATTTATCTCTTAACACAGAATTGGTTACAAATTCATCTTCATCCTCTATCAACCGATCCAAAGTCAATTTCCTCCCTTCCATCCAATTTTCCCATAGCCCCATCTTTTCCCCCGTTGTTAATGTTGGGTTTCCCTGGTAAAGCCAACTTCGCATGGGAAAAAGCACCAACTCTTCTTATTTTTTAATCAGACATTCCTTTCCATAGCTTCCTAATTGAGATGATGCTTCCGATGATATCTGAGTTCTATTCCTTTCATGATTAAACCCTTTTTTTAATATAAGAACCTAAATAGAAGTTCAAAGTAAAGTTAAAGTACAAAGTAGACAGCAAAGGAAAGCTTGAATGCAGAACAAGAAAAACTAAGGAAGTGGAGAAATCAAAAGAAAATAGAAGGTGACTGCTGACCTTCTCCAATGCAGATACAAGTGCTTGTTAAGCAAACTTAATCTCCTATCATTAGTTAAACGTTTGCAAACGTTATATGTATAGAAACAGACAAATTATTCATCAAAGCCCAAAATCAGAACTTCATTTTCTTCCTTAGCAGCAAATAGGCCAAAGGCAATTTCCAAAAGGAATCAACTCCAGCCACGGTGTTGATTCCTCTCCATGCTGTCCACTTTGTCATTTCCCACAGCCCAATTAATTTCCCCATCCACTCTTCCCTTGGGGGACTTTGTGCATCTTTCCACTTTTCTGCATGGAAAAGGGTGGCTGCTCTTATCATGTAGAAGAGCAAAGTCTCAACTTCTTTCTCAAATTGTTCACCCATCAGACCCCAAAGGAACTGTGCGGGTTTCACATTGTCCTGGTCAGACTTAGAGGTGGCCAGGCAGATTTAATATCAAAATACTGTTTATGAAAAAACCTCTTCCAAGAATTAAGTCCTTAGAAACAAGAAGGAACGGGTTTCGATCAAGACCAACTGGGCAGCAGCAAGGAATCTGGCAAGGTTGCAGGAGGAGACAGCAGCAAGGTGGCAGAGCAGGGTTCTCTAACAGGCTGGAAGGCTGAAGGAAGCTGGAGTAGAAAGTGCTACTGGAGGTGGGATTGAAGGATGAGAAACCGGAACATCACCTGTACTAAGTGGGCACCAGAACGCTGGGCGAGGCCAGACGGAGCCTTCTGGATCAATCTTGGTTCTAACGACAGGACTGTACTAGATAGGGTGACTCAGGCTGGAGTGGATAGTTGGAACTGGAGACTCAGAAAAGGCTGAGAACTCAAAGCAAGGCTAGACTCAACTGGAGGGACTGGACTAGGCTGAATACTCTGGACTAGGAACTTGTAGCAAGGCTGAGAACATGGAGAAAGGCTAGAGTTGGTTGGAGGCTCTGGACTAGGCTGGACTAGGAACTTGGAGCATGGCTGAGAACTTGGAGTACAGCTGGACTCTACTTAAGGCTCTGGACAAGGCTGAATACTCTGGACTAGGAACTTAGAGCAAGGCTGGAGGTCGATGGCACAACGGTGTCGTACGGGAGACATTGGACTAGGCTAGAAGCTGGAAGGGTGGCAGGACTGAATTGGAGACTCAAGGAAAGTCTGAGGACTTTAAGCATGAGACTGCACTGGAGAGTCTGGACACAGCTGGAAACTTGAAACATGACTGGAAGCATGCCTGGAACATGCACAAGGTGCATGAAGAGGACCAAAGCGGGATCTGAGACTGAGGTTGCTGGGTCCGGCAAGGAGAAGATCCTCGGTGGCAGCAGAAGCAGGATTCAAATACACGTCAGAGGAGATGTGGGATGCTTTGGGATGGCATTTCCCAGAAAAGAACTCAAGGTCACTCTAAACACTTCTTTTTCTCATTTACAATTCGGGTCTTGGGATATTACCGTTGAAGGTACTTGTGCACAAACAGATTCTTGCATGAAGAAAAACACCTCTTGTGACAAGCCAATGTTCTTCTGATAGTGGATGCCTGTTTTCAAGAACAATCCTCCAGCTCTTGTTCAGAGTCGGACATTGAACAGAAATTTTCAGCCTGGATGCTGGGAATGCCTGCACTGGCCAAGTGTTTCTTTGATGCCGTTACCTTCAAAATGAAAATGACGTGCTTTGTGGTAGGAGCCTGAGCGTCCTGATGAAGGCATCCTCCACCAATTTTGTCTCTACCTGAAAGGAAAGAGAGGTGGTGACATGCACTTTTCCGGAATGTCTTCCCAGCCATGTGAACATCCAAAAGCAAGTCCCTTGAAAGGTTGGTGACAGTGGTACCTCAGGAGCATAATCATCCCTGATCTTCATGGAACACATCCAGAGGAAGACAAAGATGTCCAGTAGAATGAATTCCACTGGTGGGTGCATGGCTGGTGGGACCTTGCTGTAGAGACAAAGGAAGGAAGAGACATCCACTCCCATGTTAGTCAAAAGTTTTTGGTGTCATTATTCCCAAGAAAATAGGAGAAGGTGGGAAGCCGCTAGGAGATGTGGGCACGTCAAGCTACCCTCTCCTCTCCCCACTTCACAAGGAAAACATTTCTTTCATTGGGTGGCCCAGCTGAAAGTGCCCAAAAGGGCAATGGACCAATGCAAGCTTTTGAGTGTTTGTCAAGAGGAGCCCTCTGTGGAGTGTGTTGCAGTAATCCAGCTGCAAAGGGAACAGGGCCTGAGAGACTCTCTGAATGTCCTCCTGACCTAGGCAGGGCACAACCGGTGTACCAGATGAAGCTGTCCTTTCCTTGCTTGTTTCTTTTCTATTCTCTCCCTTCCTACTCTCTGAGTCCTGCAAACCGATAATCCTTACACACTACAAAAAAATCCCAATCCCAAATGAGATTGATCTGATCTCATAGACCGCCAGATGTGCAGCTAGTCCGGCTGCGAAGCTGCTCAAATCGTCGTCCTCCAGCACAGCCTGGTGGGAAACGAGTGGAGAGAAGCAGAGAACCCAAAGTCAACCAGGCTACTCCAAGTCAGGCCTTCCTTTTGACCTGCCCTTCTGCTAAAGCTTGTCCTTCAGTTCATAGGAGAGTGACCCGCAGCTGAGGGGCCCTTTGCATGGGCCTGTTTTTGGAAGCTGCCTTCTCTTTCTCTGACAGACTTTCAGTTAGGGTGAGCTTCTGCTGACCCTTCTGAAAACTAGGGTAGATTTTTCCCTCTCCCTCGTCCCCTCATTGCTCTCCATTTTCCTTTGCTTGCCACCCATTTCTACATCCCTCCCTCCGTCTTATTAGCCAGGACAGCGAGACCGTAAAGTTTCTTATTCCAGGGAACCAGGACTCTCGGTTCCCCTGTCTGCTTCAGCTGGAACAGAGCAGAGATGGAGCTTAGGCACTGGATGATGCTCTTCTCCTGCCGCAACGGAAGAGAGTCAGGCGGTCAGGCAGTGCGGCTTTGGGGCATCTTGCCACCAGGTCCCCTATGGCCCCCCTTGCAAAAGGGAAGCAGGAAACCCTTTGGAGGCTCTCTCTGTCCTGAAGAATCATGTGCACCAGACGGAGATTGGGCAAAGGAATCTGGAATTCCAACATGGGGCAAAGCCCAGTCAGGGGAACTTTTGTGTCCAAGTGGCACCTACGTTTTGGGCTGCCTTGCTCTTCCTTTCATGGACCTCTTGCCAGAGGTTTTGGCTGGTCCGCCAGTCTGCCCTCACACTGGCAGCCTCGCGTTGGGCCTTACAGTCTTCTTCGCGGTCCCTGTTTGTGAAGAGGGCCTTCCTTTTACCTCGGCGGTCCTCTGTGGGGACGTTGGGGAAAGGAGAGACAGGGACTGTCATCCACAGGCAGATTTTTAGCTCTGCTTCAGATGAAGAAAGCCTCCCATATCAGCCCAGTCTTTGCAGCGTCCTTCCCATCGAAACCTGATCCCATCCACTAAAAGCCTTTTTTGGGTCACACCAGTGGCTCAGTGTCCTGGCCACGAGAGAAGTCTCACAAAGGCCTTAGGCAGATCCCACTCTCTATCTTTCCCCCACCCATTGGCCAAAAGGTCTATGAGGGCCACTGAAACATCCTGAAGGTGCCCAGAAGAGTCCCATGGAAGCAGCAGAACAGCTGGGAAGCCAGTGTGGACTTGCGGGCTCCAGGAGGACAGGTTATCCATGGAGCAGGAAGAGTTTGGCCTCTGCCCTGTCCCTGTGGACAACCTTGAAGGAGGAAAGAAGCAGAAGCGGCTCCTCTATCTGCTTCTATGGAGGAGTCCACTCCTGAAAGAACTGCCTCCCTTTTCCTCTCATGGTCCCATCCCAACACCCAGCATCCACTCACCAAGCCGCTCCTCTTTTCGGAGCTCTAGATCTTTAACAGAGGGTCTTGTTCTTTTTCATGAGGAGGCTTGGCAGTATCCTCCAGTTGGCCTGCCACTCCTTCTGGAGAACCTGCAGCATCAACTGCTGGACCGCTTGCTGTCCTAGCCTTTCTTTTCCTTTTTCCAAAACATGAAAACCAGTTGAGGAATCCCCTAGAAGGGAGAGGAGGGAAGCTGTAGTTAGGAATGGACTACAGCCCATTTTCCATAACCCCTATCCCTTTGCTGGAGATCACCCAATGTGGAAAACTTGTCCTTCTGGTTAGAACGGATGAGTTGTAACCTTGGTTTGGTTTGGGGTGACCTGGTGTGGAGATCACCCAACATTTAAGTCCTTAGAATCGAGAAGGAACTGGTTTCAATCAAGACAAACTGGGCAGCAGCAAGGAAACTGGTAAGGTTGCAGGTGGAGACAGCAGCAAGGTGGCAGAGCAGGATTCTCTAACAGAGGCTGGAAGGCTGAGGGAAGCTGGAGCAGAAGGCGCTACTGGAAATGGGAATGGATAATGAAGAAATGGAACAAGACTTGTACTAGGTTGGCACCAGAACACTGGGCAAGGCCAGACGGAGACTTCTGGAAAAATCTTGGTTCTAACGAAAGGACTCTACTGGATTCAGTGACTCAGGCTTGACTGGATAGTTGAAACTGGAGACTCAGAAAGGGCTGAGAACTCAAAGCAAGGCTAGACTCAAGCTCTGGACTAGGCTGAATACTCTGGACTAGGAACTTGGAGCAAGGCTGGAGATCAATGGCACAACGATGCTGTACTGGAGACATTGGACTAGGCTAGAAGCGAGAAACGTGGCAAGGCTGAACTGGAGACTCAAGGAAAGTCTGTGGACTTGAAGTATGACGAGACTGGACTGGAGACTCTGGACACAGCTGGAAACATGAAACATGACTGGAAGCATGCCTGGAACTTGCCCAATGTGCATGAAGAGTTCCAAAGTGGGATCTGAGACTGATGTGGAGAAGTGGAGAAGGCTGATGCTGATTCCTCTTCAGTAACAGACACGGTTTCTGATGAGGGTATGGACTCTTCTGCGGAAGCTGCAGGCTTGTAGGATCAGTTGTCTTTGGCAGTTTGCTCCTCGTGCACCTGCCTTTTATCCCAATCCTTTGCGCCCCTGTTCCCTTCTGCATCCAAGTGAAGTGGCTTCTCCTCTGCATGTTTTTCTGCCCATCAGTAGCGCATGCTGGTTGGAGGATTCAATTCCTCCTCTCGATGGTTGGCCGATCAGTGCCTGTGATTCTTCCTCCGCTGCTGACTCATCTTTGGGTTTCACTTTCCTGGTTTCAGCCCAGTAAGTTTCTCTTTCCTCCTCTGACTCAGAAAGAATTTTTTTTTTTTCTGAGTGGATTCTCACACATGTCTATCTCCACTTCAAGAATCTTTTGAATCATAATTCATATTTGCTCCCAGAATTTCTTAACCTTTCCACAAGTCCACTAAAGATGGTCAAATATTCCTTCACATTTGGAGCATTTCCAACAACATTTGATATCCTTTTAAACATTGTTGATAATTGGTCAGGTGTTCAATACCCGTGATCCATCATTTTTTAAAAGTCTCTTTCAAGGTATAGTTCAAGGTCAATCTCCAACCCTTCTTCCGTCTATTTTCCGATTGCTCATGGCTGATATTGCATCCAAAGTTCTTAGCCCATTTAATCATGCAATCTCTAACATATTCATCTTCCAAATTCATTTGCAGTAATATTTTATACATCTTAGTAACAACACTTTCAAATATTAGTACAAAACTCATTTCCAACTGAGCTCTTCATTCATGAAATTATGAATCTTTTTACCCAAATTAAACCGTTCTGACAATGGTGGTGATGTGAACCAATGACAAGTATGACCTTCCAATTCCAATTGTTTCCTCGTTTTCAGGTTAGGTTCATCTTCACCTTCCTCAAAATTCAACAAATCTTTACATCTCAACCAGATTGGCTTCCCCACCGTCTCTCTTCTGCAGAAAGCTTCTTGTGGTGACAACCACAAAGGTATATTAGGAGACAATCTTAATTTCTATTGATTCCAACTCCTCAGTATGATATGCCTCACAAAACAATTGTCAAAATCTTTGTTATCTTTATCATACCACAAGGAGGCGTGCCACCCATATCTCAGATCATGTCCTTCCAACTCTAATAGCGACCTATTCTTCAAAGTCACCCAGTCCTTCATCCAAAGCAAACAACAAGCATCAAAATACAACTTCAAATCAGGGAAACAATTTATATTTAACTCTTGGTGTTCTCCCTTGCCAAATCAAGGTAGAAATGTCCTTCTGCCATCGTTGGAATGGTACATCAGTTGTCAAAACTGGTATAGTCTGGAATAGGAGCAACATCCAGGGTAAAACATCCATGTTAATCACAGATATCCGACCCATAAGTGACAAGTGTAATTCTTCCAGCCTTGACATGTGTTTTTGAACGTCTTTCCAAATTTTGACAGAAATACTATGAAGCAACCTACAATTCACATTTGATCATGTCCCCTCCAAATATCTAACCTTTTTTTCAGTCTTAAATCCAGTCTTACTCATCAACAAAACATTTCTGGTTTATTTCCTTATTGATTGTAAGACCAGCTAATGACCCAAATTCCTTCTATTTCCTCATCAGATGTTCAACAACATTCAAGGGATCCTGTAATATCAAACCAAAATCATCAGCAAGAAAGGGCTGAAGGCGAAAGGGCTTATAGTTAAAGGGCTGAAATCAATTATCTTTTAAAAAACATCTTTTTTACCTTTAAGCTCTTAAAACTAGATTTTAAGATCTAGTTAAATAGATCTAGTTTAACTAGATTTTAAGATCTAGTTAAATACCTCTATTTTACACTTCCAAGACTAAGATAAAGAGCAAAGATAGCAATGGGCATTCTTGTCTAGTTCCTTTCTGTATATGACAAGTCCCTCCAAAGGACTGATGTTCGGCTACCGGAGCTGAGACTGAGGAGCTGGTAGGTGAGACCCGAATCAATAAATGGTCCAGACTTCCCTGGAACGGCCCGTTCCCCATCTCCCACTCTATCACCCCATGCCTGTCACCACCATAGTGATTTGGCCTGCCCCCATCTCCGCAATGGCAACCCCATCTCCATATCCAAGCCCCTCAGTTCCCAAGACCGGGGAGCCCCTACTTTCCTCACCAGTCATGCCCAGGAGCGGAAGAACCTCCCTGAGGCGCTTGAGCTTTACCAGCTCCCAGTGCCATCAAGGTACCTCCAACCCAGGCCTCCCACCAACACTGTCTCAATGGGCCCGAGCAGTCCAACAGTCCTGCTTCCATTCAGGTGAGAGCCATTCCAGACACCACCCTCCAGCCAAGCACAGCATCGCCCATCCATTCGCAAGTTGGTGGCTCTGGACCTCGCCCTCTCTCTGCCATCTGAACAGTGTTCCTCAATCTGAAGTTGTGTTCTGAAAGACTCCATGCCACTTTTCTATGTTGACAATTTTTTGAAAATCTCTTTCTTTGGTTTTCTGATCTCTAATCATAAATAAAGTTACATTGTAAGTCTTTATTATATAAAAAATTCTTCACTGGATCGATCCAGGGAATCTCCTGTCTCCAAAAACTTTGTAGAGATATTAGACATGCACACACACAAACATAAACATAGAGGCACAAACAGAAACACACAAAGACACACAAAGCTTTAATAACAGGGAATCGGCAGATTTCATTGGTCTTGAGCAATTTTGATCTCCTATGGGAACATTACAATTTTGTGCAAGATCTGGTAAGATTTTTGCACCTCTGCAGGAGATCAGAGATTTTAGAGTCCTTTCTCGGTGACGGAACCTTATGGGGTCTATCAGATGACCAGCATCTCCGACATGATTTTCCCCATAGTCATTGTTATAGAAAAATCATGTGTTGTCATGGCTTCACTTTCCATTCTTTCTGGCCAGAAAAGTGGTGGTCTCATTCTAGATGCAGCATGTTCTCCTAGGCAGCCTGGCAGGAAGACGGGCAAGGGGAACTGAGTGGAAAGTGGTCTGGCTGCTTTCGAACAGGGCTGATGAAAGAGCCATTGAAATGAAGGCTGATAAGAGGGAGAATGAACAGGCTTCCCACTTTGCTCACCAGGATGGACAAGAGCATTCCTCTCACTCTCTTTCTAGGATTTCTGAAAAGTTTTCATAAAGTACACATTCTGCTCCTTTTTCAGTCTCCCTTTTCTTTTGGAGGCCTAACAGCAGCTCCACCAAATTCAATCCTCTGTGCACTTAGAGATGTGGGTTTTTCACATGCCAGCTTCTCATTAAGACCATCATTTCATCAGAACAGATCTAAGCAGCTGGTTCTCTCTTGGCCTTCTGCCACACTCACACCCGCCCGTTCCTCTTTTCATCCTATAGACAGGACTTGCTTCCATTCAGAGGTTGATATCAACCAAACCCATCCAGCGTTTAGGAGGGAGGGGTCATTAAGAATTGCACAGCCTATCAATACACGGGCTTTTGCCTTTCCTTGGGAAGAGCTTCCTTCTATGTTTAAATGTCGGGAGGATTGTTTGATATGATCTGGGTCTCATTTATAGAGTGTAGTACCTTTCTGAAACATGGCGTTTTCATAATGCTGAACCTTCAGTTCAAGGGTTTGGCCTAATAGGCTAATGAAGGCCACAGGAGCTATTCCTGTCCCAGGAGTAGAAAACAATGTGACACATTAGCAAATTGGAGAAAGAGAACAAAGTGGAGAGCAATATTAGGGAAAGTCCATAGATTTCAGTTATTGGTCTTAGTATTCTCATTATTAGAAGGTACTCAGAGGTGGGGTTTACACAACACGTTTTCCAGAGTTATCAAGCTTGCTGGACTTGGAGTGCATCCAGAAGCTTCAGCTGGTGAAGAACGCAACTGTCCAGGTTGTAAATTATCTCGGCTTCTTGGCACATGTAACACCACTGCTTTGGGGCGTGCATTGGCTGTCAGTGTGTTTCTGGGTGCAATTCAAGGTGCTGGTTGTCACCTTGAATGCCCTTCCTGGTTTGGTAGTGGGTCCCCTTAGGGACCGTCTTTTCCCATTGTTCCTCCTCTCCAATCCGATCCAGCAGGATGGGCATACACCAGGTCCAATCAGCCATGGATTGTCGGTTGGTGGGGACCAAGAAATAGGCCTCTCCTGCCGTGGTGCCTCCCCTGTGGAACATCCTTCCTCCTGAGATTAGGACGGCCCCAACCCTCTTGGCTTTTTTGTAGGTCTTAAAGATGTGCCTTTGTGCCCGGTCCTGGTGACCCAAATGTGCAAAGGGCCCCGTTTCATGGTTGTGCTAACACCATGGATTATTAAGTTCTCTCGGCTGTATTTATATTTATATTTTATTTTTTTGTATCATTTTCATTGTGTGTTTTTATTATTAAAGCCACCCGGAGTCACTGGTCTGAGATGGGCGGCTATATAAATTGAAGAAATAAATTTAAAAATATTGAAACGAACGAACAAACTGGGGAAAACACGAATTGCAGATAACGTTCCAGAAGTGGCAGATTGATGGGTGACGTCACTCCCTTTCCCAGCAAGGTTTGCATCCACCTTAAAACGGGCCAACAAGGAACCTCCCCCCTCTTCCAAAGGCAACACATCCCCAAACGTCCAAACACAACTTGAGATGGCCACTGGGCACCAGCCTCACACAACCTCAAGGCTTTAGTGCAAAAGAAAGCACACTAAAAGTTATGTCAGATCTTGACCAGGCCAGGTCAAGAGTATGGCAGAGCCAAGGACCGGCTAGCTGCAGTCTGAGAGGCCAGCAGAAATGGCAGTGCCCAACCGGCTGGGGAACTGGATAAAGACAGTACTCCAATTCTGGGTCATCCTTCCTAGGGGGAAACAAAATAACTCAAGCCAACAAACATACCTAATACTCCTCCCTCCTCCTCCTATTTTCCCCACAACAGAAAACCTGTCAGGTTTTTGCGGGTAAGATATTGATTGGCCCAAGGTCACCCAGCTGGCTTTTGAACCTAAGGCGGGACTAGAACTCACCATCTCCTGGTTTCTAGCACAGCACCTTAACCACTAGACCAAACTGGCTCTCTGAATTTACAGCCCAGAAATTAAGAACAAACTGTCTTGGAGATCCTATTTCGAGATGCAAGGTCTAGCTGTTTGGCATGCAGAAAGGTTGACCAAGCTAGTCCAGGAGAGCAATTTCTTCCCAAAAGGAAAAGTCTGATCCTTGCGCTCCCTCAACAGCTGGATGCCAATACCCCAGGAACTTGGCTGAAAGTGGGTCATGTGATTTGGGGTTCAGCATCATTAATCCGTAGAGAATTTTGTTTTGGCAGAATCAATTCTCTGAATGCAGGATCACTTCTTTTCTACCCTTGGGCTGGATTGCTGCATTCGAAAAAATATCTGAGGTGAAAAAATCAGGGAAACAGTGCTTTCCTCACTTTCTCTTTCTTAGGTGTCAACAACATCTAACAATGTTTTGGGATGCCGACGATGATGGCTGCACCTAAGCAGAAATAAAGGAGGGAGCTGACCATAGAAACAGAGATGTTGGGACACACACAGAGACACACAAACACACACAAACTAGCATTGCAATGCAAAGGGAATCAGCCTGAAAGGACCAATAGCTGCATCAAGGGGTCTTGCTCAGTCAGCTATCTTCAAGGAGCTTCCATATGAAAAGCCCATGGACATCCAAAGAGCTATGCCTTCTGTGCAAGGCAGATGGGAAAAATGCAACTTTAGTGAGTTTTTGGGTAGCTTCCTAGAGACCTTGGCCTGGCCTTGTTGTATGTAGGAGAGGCTGAGCAGGTAACTTTTGGATATGATGCCAAAGGAGGCCTGTAATCTCCTTTGTTGCTCTCGTGGCTTTATGACGTCATCCAGCCAGGCTGAACTGTCAGTTACTGACTGTTGACAGACTGAAAATGTCTTCCAGGATGTAAGTTGGACTTCAGAAGGGCTCCTGGGACCTCTCCCAATTTGTAGGCAAATTCTGAATGGGTGGGATATTCCAGGGGTGAAAACAGAAATTTGTTCTCCTCTTAGGAATGGGAAACGGGAGCCAAATGTGCTCCAGATCACTTCTGTCCTTCATTCCCTATTGGTGTTCAAAGCCTGGCTTGACCCTTTTCCAGCTGATTCAGATCACATAGCATCTTGAACCCCTAACTTAGGGAAAGATTCTTACATCGGTTAAACCCATCTGGCCATGGAACACACCACGTCACTCCAAACCAAACAAGGTTACCACTCATCCATTCCAACCAGAAGCACGGGTTTTCCACATTGTGTGATCTCCACCAAAGGGATAGGGAATATGGAACATGGGCTTAAGTCCATTCCTAATCTTAGCAACCTTCCTCTCTCTTCTAGGGGATTCCTCAACTGGTTTTCATGTTTTGGAAAAAGGAAAACAAGGCTAGGACAGCAAGCGGTCCAGCAGTTGATGCTGCAGGTTCTCCAGAAGGAGTGGCAGGCCAACTGGAGGACACTGCCAAGCCTCCTCAGGAAAAAAACAAGATCCTCTGTTAAAGATCTAGAGTTCCGAAAAGAGGAGCGGCTTGCTGAGTGGATGCTGGGTGTTGGGATGGGACCTTGAGAGGGAAAGGGAGGCAGTTCTTTCAAGAGTGGTCTCCTCCATAGAAGCAGATAGAGGAGCCGCTTCTGCTTCTTTCCTCCTTCAAGGTTGCCCACAGGGACAGGGCAGAGGCCAAAATCTTCCTGCTCCACCAAGAACCTGTCCTCCTGGAGCCCGCGAGCGCAGACTTGCTTCCCACATGTTCTGCTGCTTCCATGGGACTCTTCTGGGCACCTTCAGGATGGTTCAGTGGCCCTCATTGACCTTTTGGCCAATGTGGAGGGGAAAGATAGAGAGTGGGATCTGCCTAAGGCCTTTGTGAGACTTCTCTCGTGGCCAGGACACTGAGCCACTGGTGTGACCCAAAAAAGGCTTTTAGTGGATGGGATCAGGTTTCGATGAGAAGGACGCTGCAAAGACTGGGTTGATATGGCAGGTTTTCTTCATCTGAAGCAGAGGTAAAAATTTGCCTGGGGATCACAGCCCCCGTCTCGCCTTCCCCCGATTTCACCACAGAGGACCGCCGAGGGAAAAGGAAGGCCCTCTTTACCAAAAGGGATGCTGAGCAAGCCTGGAAGGCCCAACGGGAGGCTGCCAGCATTAGGTCTGACCAGCGGACCAGCCGACACTTCTGGCAAGAGGTCCATGAAAGGAAGAGCAAGGGAGCCCAAAACATAGGTGCCCCTTGGACACAGAAGTTCCCCTGTCTGGGCTGTGCTCCCAGCTTTGAAACCCAGAAACTTTTGCATAATCTCCATCTGGTACAAATGATTCCTCAGGACAGAGAGAGTCTCCAAAGGGTTTCCTGCTTCCCTTATCCAAGGGAGACCATTGGGGACCTGGCAGAAAGATGCCCCAGAGCCGCCCTGCCTGACCGCCTGACTCTCTTCCATTGTAGCAGGAGAAGATCATCATCCAGTGCCTGACCCCCATCACTGCTCTCTTCCAGATGAAGCAGAGCAGGGAACTGAGAGTCCCAGGGAACTGAGAGTCCCAGTTCCCCGGAATAAGAATCTTTATAGCCTTGCAGTCCTGGTAAGTGGGAGGCAGGCAAGGACGGAGCTGAAAGCTGGTCGAAAGCAAAGGAGGATGGAGCGAAATGAGGGGAAGAGGAAGAGGGAATAATCTACAACTGGTTTTCAGAAGGGTCAGCAGAAGCTTACCCTAACTGAAAGTCTCTCAGGGAAAGAGAAGGCAGCTTCCAAAAACAAGCCCACGCAAAGGGCCCCTCACCTGCGGGTCATTCTCCTTTGGACTGTAGGACAAGCTGTAGTTGAAGAACACGTTAAAAGGGGCTGGACAAAGAGGAAGACATGGGCTGGCGCATCCTAGTTGACTTTGGGTTCTCTGCTTCTCTCCACTCTTGTTTCCCACCACACTCTGCTGGAGGACAACGATTTGAGCAGCTTCGCAGCTGGACTAGCTGCACTTCTGGCAGTCTATGAGATCAGGTCAATCTCTGGTTTGTTTTGTAGCATGTAAGGACAATCTGTTTGCAGGAAGGGGAAGAATAGAAAAGAAACAAGAAAGGAAACGACATCTTCATCTGGTACACCTGTTGTGCCCCCAACCTTGGTCAGGAGGCCTTTCAGAGAGTCTCACATGCCCTGGTCCCTTTGCAGTTGATTACTGCAATACACTCCACAGAGGGCTGCCCTTGACAACCACCCAGAAGGTTGAGTTGATCCATTGCCCTTTTGGGCACCTTCAGCTGGGACACCCAAGGGTAGCCTGCCTGCCCACACCTCCTAGCGGTTTCCCACCTTTTCCAATTTTCTTGGGGACAATGACACCGAAGGCTTTTGAGTAAGTTGGGCACTGATGTCTCTTCCTTCTTTTGTCTCTACAGCAAGGTCCCACCAGCCATGGACCCACCAGTGGAATCAATGCTCCTGGACATTTTTGTCTTCCTCTGGATGGGCTCCAAGAGGATAAGAGATGAGGATGCTCCTGATGTACCACTGTCACAAACCTTTCAAGGGACATGCTATCAGGTATTGACATGGCTGGGAAGGCATTCTGGAAAAGTGCATGTCTTCCCCGGTCTTTCCTTCCAGGTGGAGAAATAAATTGGTGGAAGAGGCCTGGGGCCTGATGCTCAGAGCTCTCCTTCGGCAGGCTCCCTGAGTCACTGAATCCAGTAGTGTCCTGTTCTTAGAACCAAGATTTTTCCAGAAGGCTCCGTCTGGCCTCGCCCAGTGTTCTGGTGCCAACTTAGTACAAGCCCTGTTCCATTTCTTCATTATCCATTCCCATTTCCAGTAGCGCCTTCTGCTCCAGCTTCCCTCAGCCTTCCAGCCTCTGTTAGAGAATCCTGTTCTTCCAACTTGCTGCTGTCTCCTCCTGCAACCTTACCAGTTTCCCTGCTGCTGCCCAGTTTGTCTTGATTGAAACCAGTTCCTTCTCAATTCTAAGGACTTAATTGTTGGGTGATCTCCACACCAGGTCACCCCAAACCAAACCAAGGTTACAATTCATCCGTTCCAACCAGGATGAGTTTTCCACATTGGGTGATCTCCAGCAAAGGGATAGGGATTATGGGACATGGGCTCTAGTCCATTCCTAACCTCAGCTTCCTTCCTCTCTCTCCTAGGGGATTCCTCAACTGGTTTTCATGTTTTGGAAAAAGGAAAAGAAAGGCTAGGACAGCAAGGGGTCCAGCAGTTGATGCTGCAGGTTCTCCAGAAGGAGTGGCAGGCCAACTGGAGGACACTGCCAAGCCTCCTCAGGAAAAAACAAGACCTTCTGTTAAAGATCTAGAGCTCCGAAAAGAGGAGCGGCTTGGTGAGTGTATGCTGGTGTTGGGATGGGACCATGAGAGGAAAAGGGAGGCAGTTCTTTCAGTAGTGGACTCCTCCATAGAAGCAGATAGAGGAGCCACTTCTGCTTCTTTCCTCCTTCAAGGTTGCCCACAGGGACAGGGCAGAGGCCAAACTCTTCCTGCTCCACCAAGAACCTGTCCTCCTGGAGCCCCCGAGCCCACACTGGCTTCCCCCCTGTTCTGCTGCTTCCATGGGACTCTTCTGGGCACCTTCAGGATGGCTCAGTGGCCCTCATTGACCTTTTGGCCAACGGGGAGGGGAAAGATAGAGAGTGGGATCTGCCTAAGGCCTTTGTGAGACTTCTCTCGTGGCCAGGACACTGAGCCACTGGTGTGACCCAATAACAGCTTTTATTGGATGGGATCAGATTTCGATGGGAAGGACGCTGCAAAGACTGGGCTGATATGGCAAGTATTCTTCATCTGAAGCAGACCTAAACATTTGCCTGGGGATCACAGCCCCCATCTCTCCTTTCCCCAACATCCCCACATTGGACCGCCAAGGTAAAAGGAAGGCCCTCTTCACAAAAAGGGACCACGAACAAGCCTGTAAGGCCCAATGCGAGGCTGCCAGTGTGAGGGCAGACTGGCAGACCAGCCAAAATCTCTGGCAAGAGGTCCATGAAAGGAAGAGCAAGGCAGCCCAAAACGGAGGTACCCCTTGCACACAAAAGTTCCCCTGGCTGGGCTTCGGTCCCATGTTGGAAGCCCAGGTTCCTTTGCCCAATCTCCATGTGGTGCACATGATTCTTCAGGACAGAGAGAGCCTCCAAAGGGTTTCCTGCTTCCCTTCTGAAAGGGGGGCCATTGGGGACCTGGCGGCAAGACGCCCCAGAGCCACCCTGCCTGACCGCCTGACTCTCTTCCCTTGCAGCAGGAGAAGAGCATCATCCAGTGCATGAGCTGTTGGCAGAACGCTGGGAAAGCCTTTAGCCCAGGAGAGATCAGAAAGGTCACACACCAGGCATTTATATAAAAATAATTTATTTACAAAATCAAAACAAAAGCAAAACAATTTAAAGGACTTAGCTCTCAGTGAGAGCAAGCCTGGCTTGCTACATATCGGCAGAGAGAAAAAAAGAGGAAGTAAGAAACAAGTCCAGGCAGGATCCTCCCCCCAGGCGATTTGCATCAAGCAGGTGAAAGGAGTCAATCAAATACAACCTCTTCACCTGGCCAAAATGATTAGGTACAATAGCAGTCTTAATCGTTAGTAGGAAAACCTCAACACTCCCCTTTTTACACTATAGATTAAGATGCAAACCAATCTTCTCTGACAACTTTATATGTCTTTCCATTCACATTACTTTACCATTATCTCCCCTTTGGTTTAACAGAATGCTACCATTCTTCTTCCTCTGTTTTTCCAAACCTAGGTTGTTAGAATTCCAAGGCTTTTTAATGTGAAATGGCTTTTCATGCAGGCTTCAAAATCAAGCCTTTGTTTTTGTCGATGTGAAGAGCAGCAAATCATCAACATAAATGCACAGATACATACAGCCTTGTTTGTCCTTCATATATACACAGGGATCTGCTTTTCCTTTTTCAAAACCAAAATTCTGCAGTTTTTCATCTACTTTTTGGTTCCAGGATCTAGCAGCTTTTGTTAACCCATAGATTGACTTCTGCAGTTCACAGACTAGATTCTCCCCTTTTTCATAGCCGGGGGGTTGCTGCATGTATAATCTGTGGTCTAAATCACCATAGAGAAATGCAGTTTGAATGTCATAGTGGTTAACTGACATTCCTTTTAGTGCAGCAACTTTTAACAGTAATCTAATTGATTCACCTTTAGTAACTGGTGCAAAAGTCTTGTCAAAGTCTAAATCTTTCCTTTGAGTGCACCCTTTTGCAACCAACCTCGCTTTATATTTTTGGATTTTGCCATCAGCATCCCTTTTCAGTTTGAAAACCCACCTACAACCCAGACAGCGTTCATTGGGAGGTAGATTTACCAGTTTCCATGTTTTATTTTCTTTCAAGGATGCTAATTCCTGTTGCATGGCAGAATGCCAATTTTGTGCAATCTCAGGTGGTAAAGCATTCACTTGTTCTAAAGACTCAGGTTCTGTGAATATGTGAAAAGCCTTTACTGTTTCAGCCTGAAAACGTGATGGAGGAACGCCTTTATTACTCCTCTGAGATCTGCGAGGTAATACAGGGCTTAAATTTTGACTCCTATCACTTTCCTGAGAAGCATCTGTCTCATCAGACAGATCTTCAGTTTGCTTTTCTGGTTTAATGTCCTCATCAGGCAAAAGATCACCATCAGCAAGTCCTTGCTGTTCTCTTGTGGTGGTCAGTTCAACTGAAGAGCTAGAATTTAATCTCCCCCAGTTTTGTTCAGCAAAAGAAGCGCTTTTGCTAATTATTAATTTCTCTCCCATTATGAACCTGTAGCTCCTCTGGCTTTGTTCATAGCCAACAAAGATGGCTTTCTTTGTTGTGGGGCCTCCTTTCCTTCTCTGCTGTTTTGGAATGTGAACCCATGCAGTGCTACCAAACACTCTAAGATGGCTTACCTTTGGTTTCACACCAAAAAACAAATGGAATGGAGTGTCCTGAATCATAGAGTTATACAACCTGTTCTGAACATAAGTGGCAGTCGATATTGCCTCTCCCCAGAACTTAAAACATAATTGTGAATCTTTTAATATGCATTCCATCGCATTTTGCAAGGTTCTGCCCTTTCTTTCAGCAACACCATTTTGCTGAGGGGTGTACGGGCTAGAAAGAATTTGTTCTATCCCCTTTTCCACTAGGAACCTTCTGAATTTGTGAGAAAGGTATTCTCCTCCTCTATCACATTGGAGTGCAGATACAGGCCTAGGGAATTTTCCATTTGCGCATGTCACAAAACTTTTAAATTTCTCAAATGCCTCATCTTTATGTTTTAAGATGTAGATAAATGTGTATCTTGAGAAATCATCAATGATGGTCATTGCATACCTTGCTTGTCCAAGACTTGGAGCAAAAGGACCAATAATGTCAGAGTGTACAATTTCCAAAGGTCTAGTTGTAACTCTATCACTGTGCTTACTCACAGGAGCTTTTAGTGTTTTGCATTCTTTGCAAACTACACAGTCTAAGTATTTATCACAGGGTTTTATCTTTAGGTCAGCACACAGCTGTGGCATTTGTGCTATATACTTGAAATTAGCATGACCAAATCTCCTGCATCAGGTGTACACATTGGTCATGATATGGAGTGTTGCCAACTGCAGCCTTGCAGCTTGGCTTCCTTGCATTTTGCACAATTAAAAGGAGTCTTTTAATATACCAGTAGCACACAATTTCCCATTTTTACGTATCTCACAACCATTTTTCTTAAATGTCATGATATACCCTGTTGCAGCCAATTGTGCCACAGATAAAAGGTTTGATTGTAAATTTGGCACATACAACACACCTTTTACAGTTTCTCCTAAGCAGGATAAATACAAGTCACCTTGTCTCATAATTTTGGTCACAGACCCATCAGCCAAAGATACACTTTGTCTGTCAGTTTTAGACAGTGACACAAAAGAGCTTTTACAATTACATAAATGACAATTGGCCCCAGAATCTAACACCCATACATCAGAATTACCCTTCTCAGCAACCTGTGCAATCTGGGTTGTCTGAAGAGCCTTCTTCTGTGTTGCCCTTGAGTTTTTCTTCTCTGTCTTTCTACTCTTGGGTCTCATGGCACAGTCTCTTTGCAAATGTCCAGCTGAACCACAAGTGAAGCATCGCTGGCTGGCTAGCGCTGTGGCCTCAGGTTCCTTTACCTTCTTTTCCCTCATTTTCTGGTCTTGCAGCTTTCCAGAAGAGATGGGGGGGGTCTTTCCTCTCTCTTCTCCCATTCAGCGAGTAAGCGCTGTGTAACATACGATGGGGTGAGGTCTGTTTCAGGCATAGCCTCCAGGCTACACATCAGTGTGTCCCACGTTGCATTCAGTGAGAACAGGAGGATATATGATTTTGGGAGAGGTGTCAATTCCATCCCTCTCTCCTGCAACTCAACAAACAGCTGCTGAATATAATGCAGGTGCTCAGGAAGGCTATCTCCTTCTGCAAGGTAGGCTCTGTACAGCTTTTTCGTCAGAGTAACTTTACTCCCTGCTGTTGCCTTTACATGTAAGTCTCTCAAAGCGTCCCAAAGTTGCTTTGCAGACTGCATGCCTCGCACGTGGACTAGCTGATTGTCCTCAGCTCCCACGATAATGGTGGCTCTAGCCCACTCATCCTGTCTCAGCCATTCAGCACTGGGATTTTGGGGGGTTTGCTCACCAATTTGCAGCCAAAGATTCTCTCTGCGAAGATACATTTCCATCTTCAGGGCCCAATTCAAATAGTTGGTCTCTGATAGGCACTCCAGAGGCATCGCTGAGGGCTGGGAGGTAGCCATGGCTTCTTCCTGCTTTTGCAAGTCACCTCAGCTAGCTTCTTTGTCCTGTAGAGCAGCAGTTGCTGGAAAATCTCCAGGCGGCTCCAAAGAAAATCTTCACAGGTCTTTGCTACCTGCCTTTAAATTGTGCATGAGGTGTGGAGCTGATCTCTCTTTTCTCTATGGGTTTTACTGGGCTGCTCACTGGGCACATAACCTGTTGGCAGAATGCTGGGAAAGCCTTTAGCCCAGGAGAGATCAGAAAAGTCACACACCAGGCATTTCTATAAAAATAATTTATTTACAAAAAGCAAAACAAAAGCAAAACATTTAAAGGATTTAGCTCTCATTGAGAGCAAGCCTGGCTTGCTACATATCAGCAGAGAGAAAAAAAGAGGAAGTAAGAAACAAGTCCGGGCAGGATCCTCCCCCCAGGCGATTTGCATCAAGCAGGTGAAAGGAGTCAATCAAATACAACCTCTTCACCTGGCCAAAATGATTAGGTACAATAGCAGTCTTAATCGTTAGTAGGAAAACCTCAACATGAGCTCCATCGCTCCTCTGTTCTAGCTGAAGCAGACAGGGGAACTGAGAGTCCTGGTTCCCCAGAATAAGAACCTTTACGGTCTCGCTCTCCTGTTTAGTAAGTCGGAGGGAGGGATGTAGAAATGGGTGGCAAGCAAAGGAGAATGGAGAGAAATGAAGGGACGAGGGAGAGGGAAAAATCTACCCTACTTTTCAGAAGGGTCAGCAGAAGCTCACCCTAACTGAAAGTCTGTCAGAGAAAGAGAAGGCAGTTTCCAAAAACAGGAGCACGCAAAGGGCCCCTCAGCTGCGGGTCACTCTCCTATGAACTGAAGGACAAGCTTTAGCAGAAGGGCAGGTCAAAAGGAAGGCCTGACTTGGAGTAGTGTGGTTGACTGGGTTCTCTGCTTCTCTCCTCTCATTTCCCACCAGGCTGTGCTGGAGGACAACGATTTGAGCAGCTTCGCATCTGGACTAGCTGCCCTTCTGGCAGTCTATGAGATCAGGTCAATCTCTGGTTTGTTTTGTAGCATATAAGGACAATCTTTTTGCAGGAAGGGGAAGAATAGAAAAGAAACAAGCAAGGAAAGGACAACTTCATCTGGTACACCAGTTGTGCCCCGCCTAGGTCAGGAGGCCTTTCAGAGAGTCTCTCAGGCCCTGGTCCCATTGCAGCTGGATTACTGCAACACACTCCACAGAGGGCTGCCCTTCACAAACACCCATAAGCTTGTGTTGGTCCATTGTCCTTTTGGGCACTTTCAGCTGGGCCACCCAATGCAAGAAATGTTTTCCTTGTCAAGTGGGGAGAGAAGAGGGTAGCTTGACCTGCCCAAACCTCCTAGTGGCTTTCCACCTTCTCCTATTTTCTTGGGAATAATGACACCAAAAGCTTTTGACTAACACGAGAGTGGATGTCTCTTCCTTCTTTTGTCTCTACAGCAAGGTCCCACCAGCCATGCACCCACCAGTGGAATTCATTCTACTGGACATCTTTGTCTTCCTCTGGATGTGTTCCAAGAAGATCCGGGATGATTATGCTCCTGAGGTACCACTGTCACCAACCTTTCAAGGGACTTGCTTTCGGATGTTCACATGGCTGGGAAGACATTCAGGAAAAGTGCATGTCACCACCTTTCTTTCCTTTCATGTAGAGACAAAATTGGTGGAGGAGGCCTTGGGCCTGACGCTCAGGCTCCTACCACAAAGCTCTTCATTTTCACTTTGAAGGTAAGGGCATCAAAGAAACCCTTGGCCAGTGCAGGCATTCCCAGCATCCAGGGTGAAAACTTCTGTTCAATGTCCGACTCTGAACAACAGCTGGAGGATTGTTCTTGAAAACAGGTGTCCACTATCACAAGAACATTGGCTTGTCACAAGAGCTGTTTTTCTTCATGCAAGAATCTGTTTGTGCCCAAGTACCTTCAAAGGTAATATGCCAAGACCCGAATTGCAAATGAGAAAAAGAAGTGTTTAGAGTGACCTTGAGTTCTTTTCTGGGAAATGCCATCCCAAAGCATCCCATTTCTCCACTGACGTGGATTTGAATCCTGCTTCTGCTGCCACCGAGGATCTTCTCCTTGCCGGACCCAGCAACCTCAGTCTCAGATCCCGCTTTGGTCCTCTTCATGTACCTTGTGCATGTTCCAGGCATGCTTCCAGTCATGTTTCAATTTTCCAGCTGTGTCCAGACTCTCCAGTGCAGTCTCATCATGCTTAAAGTCCTCAGACTTTCCTTGAGTCTCCAGTTCAGTCCTGCCACCCTTCCAGCTTCTAGCCTAGTCCAATGTCTCCAGTACAGCATCGTTGTGCCATTGATCTCCAGCCTTGCTCTGAGTTCCTAGTCCAGAGTATTCAGCCTAGTCCAGAGCTTGAGTCTAGCCTTGCTTTGAGTTCTCAGCCTTTTCCGAGTCTCCAGTTTCAACTATCCAGTCAAGCCTGAGTCACTGAATCCAGTAGAGTCCTGTTGTTAGAACCAAGATTTTTCAAGAAGGCTCCGTCTGGCCTCGCCCAGTGTTCTGGTGCCAAATTAGTACAAGCCCTGTTCCATTTCTTCATTATCCATTCCCATTTCCAGTAGCGCCTTCTGCTCCAGCTTCCCTCAGCCTTCCAGCCTCTGTTAGAGAATCCTGTTCTTCCACCTTGCTGCTGTCTCCACCTGCAACCTTACCAGTTTCCTTGCTGTTGCTGAGTTTGTCTTGATTGAAACCAATTCCTTTTTGATTCTAAGGACTTAAATGTTGGGTGATCTCCACACCAGGTCACCCCAAACCAAACCAAGGTTACAACTTATCCGTTCGAACCAGAAGCACAAGTTTTCCACATTGGGTGATCTCCACCAAAGGGATAGGGAATATGGAAAATGGGATTTAGTCCATTCCTAACCTCAGCTTCCTTCCTCTCTCTCCCAGGGGATTCCTCAACTGGTTTTCATGTTTTGGAAAAAGGAAAAGAAAGGCTAGGACAGCAAGCGGTCCAGCAGTTGATGCTGCAGGTTCTCCAGAAGGAGTGGCAGGCCAACTGGAGGACACTGCCAAGCCTCCTCAGGAAAAAGAACAAGACCCTCTGTTAAAGATCTAGAGCTCCGAAAAGAGGAGCGGCTTGCTGAGTGGATCCTGGGTGTTGGGATGGGACCATGAGAGGAAAAGGGAGGGAGTTCTTTCAGGAGTGGACTCCTCCATAGAAGCAGATAGAGGAGCCGCTTCTGCTTCTTTCCTCCTTCAAGGTTGCCCACAGGGACAGGGCAGAGGCCAAACTCTTCCTGCTCCACGGATAACCTGTCCTTCAGGAGCCCCCAAGTCCACACTGGCTTCCCACCTGTTCTGCTGCTTCCATGGGACTCTTCTGGGCACCTTCAGGATGGTTCAGTGGCACTCATTGACCTATTGGCCAATGGGGAGGGGAAAGATAGAGAGTGGGATCTGCCTAAGGCCTTTGTGAGACTTCTCTCATGGCCAGGACACTGAGCCACTGGTGTGACCCAAAAAAGGCTTTTAGTGGATGGGATCAGATTTCGATGGGAAGGACACTGCAAAGACTGGGCTGATATAGCAGGTTTTCTTCATCTGAAGCAGACCTAAAAATTTGCCTGGGGATCACAGCCCCCGTCTCTCCTTTCTCCAACTTCCCCACAGAGGACCGCTGAGGGAAAAGGAAGGACCCCTTCACAAAAGGGGAGCATGTAGAAGCCTGTAAGGCCCAATGCGAGGCTGCCAGTGTGAGGGCAGACTGGCAGACCATCCAAAATCTCTAGCAACCGGTCCGTGAAAGGAAGAGCAAGGCAGCCCAAAAGGTAGCTAGCCCTTGGACACAAAAGTTCCCCTGGCTGGGCTTCGGTCCCATGTTGGAATCCCAGATTCTTTTGCCAAATCTCTGTGTGGTGCACATGATTCTTCAGGACAGAGACAGCCTCCAAAGGGTTTCCTTCTTCCCTTCTGCAAGGGGGTCCATTGGGGACCTGGCGGCAAGACGCCCCACAGCCTCCCTGCCTGACCGCCTGACTCTCTTCTGTTGCAGCAGGAGAAGAACATCATCCAGTGCCTGAGCTCCATCTCTGCTCTGTTCCAGCTGAAGCAGACAGGGGAACTGAGAGTCCCGGTTCCCCGCAATAAGAACCTTTATGGACTCGGTATCCTGGTTAGTAAGATGGAGGGAGGAATGTAGAACTGCGTAGCAAGCAAAGGAGAATTGAGAGAAATGAGGGAAAGAGGGAGAGGGAAAAATCTACCCTAGTTTTCAGAAGGGTCAGCAGAAGCTCACCCTAACTGAAAGCCTGTCAGAGAAAGAGAAGGCAGTTTCCAAAACAGGCCCATGCAATGGGCCCCTCAGCTGCGGGTCATTCTCCTATGAACTGAAGGACAAGCTTTAGCAGAAGAGCAGGTCAAAAGGAAAGCCTGACTTGGAGTAGCCTGGTTGACCTTGGATTCTCTGCTTCTCTCCACTCATTTCCCACCAGGCTGTGCTGGAGGACAACGATTTGAGCAGCTTCGCAGCCGGAGTAGCTGCACATCTGGCGGTCTATGAGATCAGATCAATCTCTGGGATATTTTTGTAGTGTGTAAGGACTATCGCTTTGCAGGACTCAGAGAGTAGGAAGGGGGAGAATAGAAAAGAAACAAGGAAGGAAAGGACAGCTTCATCTGGTACACCAGTTGTGCCCCCAACCTAGGTCAGGAGGCCTTTCAGAGAGTCTCTCATGCCCTGGTCCCTTTGCAGCTGGATTACTGCAACACACTCCACAGAGGGCTGCCCTTGACAAACACCCAGAAGCTGGCGTTGGTCCATTGTCCTTTTGGGCACTTTCAGCTGGGCCACCCAATGAAAGGAAATGTTTTCCTTGTGAAGTGGGGAGAGGAGAGGGTAGCTTGACCTGCCCAAGCCTCCTAGCATCTCCCCACCTTCTCCTATTTTGTTGGAAACAATGACACCAACGATTTTTGACTAAGCTGGGCGCTGATGTCTCTTCCTTATTTTTTCCTACAACAAGGTCCCACTAGCCATGGAGCCACCAGTGGAATCGATGCTTCTGGACATCTTTGTCTTCCTCTGGATGGGCTCCAAGAAGATAAGAGATGAGGATGCTCCTGAGGTACCAATGTAACTAACCTTTCAAGGGACTTTGAGCCACACAGCTGGAGATGCTTCTTGGAGGTCCTGAAGCAGCTTCTCTACTGCAGCAACCACCATCCTAGGATCAATGTAGGTAGCAAACCTATCATGCCATGGATTGTCAGCTTCGGGTCCCCCACTGCTCTTTGGAACTCATCCTCGTTGAACCTGTCTCTTGGGAAAAGAGGGCAGGGAGGTTGCTTTTCCCCTTCATTCCACTTCATGCTGAATGAGGGAATCCCTGGAATGCATATTTTGCTGGGTCTGATTTGTGCTGATGGGACAATGAAGAAGGGGAACTCCTCTCCAAGACACCTTGACGACAGTGGGATGCATTTCCTTCTGTCTTTCCCAGCTCAAAGAAGTCAAGCAGGCATTTCCCAAAATTCCTGCTGAACTCTGGAAGGCTGAAAATGAGCATGGCTTCATTAATGAAGGTAATATCATTCAGAATGTTAAGGGGAAGGGTTGAGCGTATCGGCACATGAAATGAAGGAAGGAATGCAAAACTCATGCTTTCTATCCAAAATGGGGTACAGTATATCTTTTCAAGCTATGTACCTAGCTGATTAAATTTCAACATCTCTGTCTCATTCAGTTCTTCTCCCTTTGTTGACAGGTGTAACCTTCCCTATCTTTTGCCAACTTCCTTATCTTTTTCTCATCTCATGCAGATGACCTAGCCGTAGAGGAGCTGCATCCTTCCCCCACTATTTAAGAAGCCAAGCTGGGGGAATCAAAATCACCAGGGAAAAGAGGGAGCCAGATCATCTGTCTGCTGATCTGTTCAAGATGATTGTTGGTTTTTCACTAGCCATGACCAATATGGTGGAGAGTTGAAGGAATGGCAACCTTCTGCCCCTAGGATGCATCTTGGATGGACTCAGGAAGTACACTGAGGAGTTGAAACTCCCACCAGATTTAAGGAAGAATAGGAAAAAAACACAACACGCTGCCTGCTCTGAGCGTCTGGAAAAACAGGTCAGCTGCATCGGGTTCAAAGCCTCGGTGAGCCAGCATTCTATTCCCTCAGTGGTCCACCAGATAGACGCTCTTGGAAAGCCCAAACCCAGAATACGGGGGAAACAGGTTTCTCCGTTTCCAGTTCACTCTCTTGAGAAGGAGGGCTGAGAATTATAGTGCTTTTTTACTGCAGTTCTAAGAGATGATCTTCTAAACCAAGGTCATGAGGTAAACATGGGAACTGAGGAAACCACCTATAGACCATCATTTCCCATCCTTGGGAATCAAATGACTGTCTGACCTCGCCTCTCTTCTTTTTTTCTGGAGTTCTTTTTTCCTGACTGGATGCCACTTACGTTCCTTGTAAGGGGCCTGAATGTTTATGTGTGTGGCTGTACTCCCTACACATGAAACCCACGAATATGGTAAAATGTCAAGCACACAAAATATTAAGAAATAAGAACAATAAATATAAGAATAACAATAACAATAATAAATTTAGTCACCATGAAACTCCAGAGTTGTGACTGACAAAAAGCTAGAGAAGGAAACGTTACCCTTTTAATTTCTTGAATTCTACACTTTGGCTGTTGATGAGGGTGCTGATCTTTCTGTGACTGATACTTGATCAATTACTTTAAAGATAGGACTTGAACTGTGGTGTTGGCATGGCTGTGAAGACATTCTGGGAAAGTGCATGTCACCATCTCCGTGACTCCTTTCAGGTAGAGAAGTTGGTGGAGGAGGCCTTGGGCCTCACGCTCAGAGCTCCCCTTCGGCAGGCTCGGACACCACAGCGCTTCATTTTTTCTTTGAAGGTAAGGGCACAGAAGTCCAGGTGGAGCTTGAAGGAACCATTGGCCGATGGAAATATTCACAGAACCAAGTGCGGAATATGTCCCACTCTGAACAAGAGCTGGAGAATTGTTCTTGAGGACAGGCATCCAGTATGAGAAGAAGATTGGCTTGTCAAAAGATCTGTTTGTCTTCATGCAGGGTTCTCTTCCTGAACCAGTGTCTACAACTTTCGAGTTCCAAGGACAGAATTACAGATGAGAAAAAAAGTGTTTATGGTGAGCTTGAGTTCTTTGCTGGGAAATGCCATCCCAAATCTTCCTCCATCCAATGAGGCTGGGATTTAGGTTGGCTGGGTCAATGTTTCAGGGAGAGGAGGCCTCCAGAGGCCTACAGAAGAATGCACCAGACCTGCACATGTGTACTTTGGCAGTGAGATCCTTGGTTCTAGGAAAGAAGCAAAGGTGTCCTCTCTTCTTCAAACACTCAGCAATTTGACCCACATGGCTGGAGATGCTCCTCCACAGTCTTGAAGCAGCTTCTCCACTGTGAGAACCATCATCCTAGGATCAATGTATGTAGCAAACGTATAATAACATGGATTGTAGGCTTCGGGTCCTCCCCTGTTCTTGGGAACCCAACCTCATTGAACCTCTCTCTGGGACAAAAGGGCAGGGAGGGTGTCTTTTTCATTTCATTCCATTTGATGGTGGACTGGGGAATCCCTGGAATGGATTTTTGCTGGGTCAGATTTGTGTTGACGGACCAAGGGAAGAAGGGAAAGTGCTAACCAAGACACCTTGGCAACAGTGCGATGCCTTTCCTCCTGTCTCTTCCAGCTCACAGAAGTCCAGCAGGCATTTCTGGAAGTCCCTGCACAACTCTGGCATGGTGGAGAACTGTATGGTTTCCTAATTGAAGGTGATTTCAATTAGAATGTTAAGGGGAAGGGGTGAAGGTGTCAGAAGATGAAAGGAAGGGATGCAAAACCCACATTTGTATCCCAAATGGGGTGCATGTTTTCCAGCTATGTAGCCAACCCATTAAATGTCAACAACCTCTATTCACGGAAATCAAGATAGTCTATAGCACCACATATAAGATGCCCCCTCAGCATTCACTGAGGATGTGATTCGTGAATGGGCACAGTAAGATTCACCCAAATAGAGTTGCTCACGGATAGATGAAGGATGGATGAAAAGGACTTCCACTCAGGTGGAGAACTGTATGGTTTCCTAATTGAAGGTGATTTCAATTAGAATGTTAAGGGGAAGGGGTGAAGGTGTCAGAAGATGAAAGGAAGGTAGGAAGGGAGGGATGCAAAACCCACATTTGTATCCCAAATGGGGTGCATGTTTTCCAGCAATGTAGCCAACCAATTAAATGTCAACAACCTCTATTCACGGAAATCAAGATAGTCTATAGCACCACATATAAGATGCCCCCTCAGCGTTCGCTGAGGACGTGATTCGTCAATGGGCACAGTAAGATTCACCCAAATAGAGTTCCTCATGGATAGATGAAAAGGACTTCCACTCAGTCTCAGGGAAAGGCCCTCCTTTTGTTCCATCCACAACTCTCAACTGTTGCAATTAATGGCGGTATTTATGCTGTTGCACGCTGCTGACCTTTTTGCACAATTTGCAGGATGTGAAATGCCCTTGTCTCAAGAATGATGTTTCTTGGCAATATTGAAGATGAATGAAGATGGCGAAGGGAGAGGGATCCACGTTTGGGCTGTCGTCATGGCCAGTGCTTCAGGCTGGAGGTTCGGAAGTGAGTCGGACTGGACCGGAGAGCAGGATGCCGGAGGACGGCAGTGTTTGTCCTTTTGCCATGTTCATAGTTTCCCCATGTTTGGCAACATTTTGGGGGCATTTTGCTGTCCACGCCAACTGAACCGCTTTTGGGTTCTTGCACTGTACCATTCCTGCTGCAGGTTGGGAAGCAGTTTTACTGCACTGGGCCGCAGCTTTGGGCCTGTTATTTGGGCGTCTGGACTGCGGCTAGAGGACTGGATTCTTGCTGGACGCTAAGTGGGGGCTGAGAGGCGGGCTTCTGCGGAATGCTGCTGCTGGACGTTCTTTGCTGCTGCTGTTTCTGCTGCTGCTTTTCTTGGAGATTCTGCCACTGGATGCCTTTGCCACTGCCGGGATCCTTCTGCAATACCAACTTTGGTGCTTTGGAGCTTTGGACAATGCCTGGGTTGGAGAGGGCAACAGTAGAGTGGCAGGCTACTGTGGATCACCTTCCCCCATAGAGGCAACCGTGTCCTTCCGTCTGGGTAGCCCTTCAAAAGCAGGAAGGAAGAAGTCAGGAAGAATAGGTTTCTGTGTGCTGTGTGTGAGAAGGTGGCAGCTGAGTTTCCCGTTGGGTGCCCCGCTTCCCCAGCCAAGCATGGCTGATGAGGGCACTGAGAGGTTTCTGGTCCCGAATTTTGGGGGGCTGGGATGTAGGGATGGTGCTGCCATTGGGGTTTTGGAGGTGGTTGATAGTATCATGGTAGTACTTGGCATGGGGAGGTATGGGGGGACAATGTGAGCAGGCTGCCCTTGGGGAACGTGGAATTCTTGTCTGATATGAGGTCTGCCTTCCAGCTCCTCGATCCCAGTCCTGATGCCCTTTCAGCAGATCTTCAGTGGTCCTGGCCTCTGGCTGCTGCTACTGAATGCCAGGATAGTCTGCAATGAGACTATCCCTCATCCTTGATTTAATCCTTTTTTGAATTATTTATTTCTTTTTAAATTAACGACCAAAAAAGGGGAAAAACCCAAAGATACTTATGTTTTTTTTAAAAATACATATCTTAACAGGTGCTTCAAAAAATAAGCATTTAAGAAAGGGAATATTGCCATTGATAAACATCTGGTAGATTATATTTATCTCTTAACACAGGACTGGTTACAAATTCATCTTCATCCTCTATCAACCGATCCAAAGTCAATTTCCTCCCTTCCATCCAATTTTCCCATAGACCCACTTTTTCCCCCATTGTTGATGTTGGGTTTCCCTGATAAAGCCAACATCGCATGGGAAAAAGTACCAACTCTTCCTATTTTTTAATCAGACATTCCTTTCCATAGCTTCCTAATTGAGATGATGCTTCTGATGATATCTGAGTTCTATTCCTTTCATGATTAAACCCTTTTTTAATATAAGAACCTAAATAGAAGTTCAAAGTAAAGTTAAAGTACAAAGCAGACAGCAAAGGAAAGCTTGAATGCAGAACAAGAAAAACTAAGGAAGTGGAGAAATCACAAGAAAATAGAAGGTGACTGATGAACTTCTCCAAGTGCTTGTTAAGCAAACTTAATCTCTTATCATTAAACGTTTGCAAACGTTATATGTATAGAAACAGACAAATTATTCATCAAAGCCCAAAATCAGAACTTCATTTTTTTTCCATTACCATCAAATAGGCCAAAGGCAGTTTCCAAACGGAATCAACTCCAGCCACGGTGTTGATTCCTCTCCATGCTGTCAACTTTGTCATTTCCCACAGCCCAATTAATTTCCCCATCCACTCTTCCCTTGGGGGACTTTGTGCATCTTTCCACTTTTCTGCATGGAAAAGGGTGGCTGCTCTTATCATGTAGAAGAGCAAAGTCTCAACTTCTTTCTCAAATTGTTCACCCATCAGACCCAAAAGGAGCTGTTCGGGTTTCACATTGTCCTGATCAGACTTAGAGGTGGCCAGGCAGATTTAATATCAAAATACTGTTTATGAAATAACCTCTTCCAAGAATTAAGTCCTTAGAAACAAGAAGGAACGGGTTTCGATCAAGACCAACTGGGCAGCAGCAAGGAATCTGGCAATGTTGCAGGAGGAGAGAGCAGCAAGGTGGCAGAGCAGGATTCTCTAACAGAGGCTGGAAGGCTGAAGGAAGCTGGAGTAGAAGGTGCTACTGGAGGTGGGATTGAAGGATGAGAAACTGGAACATCACCTGTACTACGTGGGCACCGGAAAGGTGGGCGAGGCCAGATGGAGCCTTCTGGATCAATCTTGGTTCTAACGACAGGACTGTACTAGATAGGGTGACTCTGGCTGGAGGGGATAGTTGGAACTGGAGACTCAGAAAAGGCCAAGAACTCAAAGCAAGGCTAGACTCAACTGGGGGGACTGGACTAGGCTGAATACTCTGGACTAGGAACTTGGAGCAAGGGTGAGAATATGGAGAAAGGCTAGAGTCGGTTGGAGGCTCTGGACTAGGCTGGACTAGGAACTTGGAGCATCGCTGAGAACTTGGAGTACAGCTGGACTCTACTTAAGGCTCTGGACAAGGCTGAATACTCTGGACTAGGAACTTAGAGCAAGTCTGGAGGTCGATGGCACAACGGTGTTGTACTGGAGACATTGGACTAGGCTAGAAGCTGGAAGGGTGGCAGCACTGAACTGCAGACTCAAGGAAAGTCTGAGGACTTTAAGCATGATGAGACTGCACTGGGGAGTCTGGACACAGCTGGAAACTTGAAACATGACTGGAAGCATGCCTGGAACATGCACAAGGTGCATGAAGAGGACCAAAGCGGGATATGAGACTGAGGTTGCTGGGTCCGGCAAGGAGAAGATCCTCGGTGGCAGCAGAAGCAGGATTCAAATCCACGTCAGTGGAGAAGTGGGATGCTTTGGGATGGCATTTCCCAGAAAAGAACTCAAGGTCACTCTAAACACTTCTTTTTCTCATTTGCAATTCAGGTCTTGGCATATTACCGTTGAAGGTACTTGTGCACAGATTCTTGCATGAAGAAAAACAGCTCTTGTGACAAGCCAACGTTCTTGTGATAGCGGATGCCTGTTTTCAAGAACAATCCTCCAGCTCTTGTTCAGAGTCGGACATTGAAGAGAAGTTTTCACCCTGGATGCTGGGAATGCCTGCACTGGCCAAGGATTTCTTTGATGCCCTTACCTTCAAAGTGAAAATGAAGAGCTTTGTGGTAGGAGCCTGAGCGTCAGGCCCAAGGCCTCCTCCACCAATTTTGTCTCTACCTGAAAGGAAAGAGAGGTGGTGACATGCACTTTTCCGGAATGTCTTCCCAGCCATGTGAACATCCGAAAGCAAGTCCCTTGAAAGGCTGGTGACAGTGGTACCTCAGGAGCACAATCATCCCTGATCTTCTTGGAACACAGCCAGAGGAAGACAAAGATGTCCAGAAGCATCGATTCCACTGGTGGGTGCATGGCTGGTGGGACCTTGCTGTAGAGACAAAGGAAGGAAGAGACATCCACTCCCATGTTAGTCAAAAGCTTTTGGTGTCATTGTTCCCAAGAAAATAGGAGAACGTGGGAAGCCGCTAGGAGTTGTGGGCAGGTCAAGCTACCCTCTCCTCTCCCCACTTCACAAGGAAAATTTTTCCCTTCATTGGGTGGCCCAGCTGAAAATGCATAAAAGGGCAATGGACCAACACAAGCTTCTGAGTGTTTGTCAAGGGCAGCCCTCTGTGGAGTGTGTTGCAGTAATCAAGCTGTAAGGGGACCAGGGCATGAGAAACACTCTGTAAGTCCTCCTGACCTAGGCGGGGCACAACTGTTGTAGCAGATGAAGCTGTCCTTTCCTTGTTTCTTTTCTATTCTCCCCCTTCCTACTCTCTGAGTCCTGCAAACCGATAGTCCTTACACACTACAAAAACAAACCAGGGATTGATCTGAACTCATAGACCGCCAGATGTGCAGCTAGTCCGGCTGCGAAGCTGCTCAAATCGTTGTCCTCCAGCACAGCCTGGTGGGAAATGAGTGGAGAGAAGCAGAGAACCCAAAGTCAGCCAGGCTACTCCAAGTCAGGCCTTCCTTTTGACCTGCCCTTCTGCTAAAGCTTGTCCTTCAGTCCAAAGGATAATGACCTGCAGCTGAGGGGCCCTTTGTGTGGGCCTGTTTTTGGAAACTGCCTTCTCTTTCTCTGACCGACTTTCAGTTAGGGTGAGCTTCTGGTGACCCTTCTGAAAAGTAGGGTAGATTTTTCCCTCTCCCTCTTCACCTCATTTCTCTCCATTCTCCTTTGCTTGCCACCCATTTCTACATCCCTCCCTCCATCTTACTAACCAGGACAGTGAGACCGTAAAGATTCTTATTCTGGGGAACCGGGACTCTCAGTTCCCCTGTCTGCTTCAACTGGAACAGAGCAGAGATGGAGCTCAGGCACTGGATGATGCTCTTCTCCTGCTGCAACGGAAGAGAGTCAGGCAGTCAGGCGTTCAGGCAGGGCGGCTGTGGGGCATCTTGCCGCCCGGTCCCCAATGGCCCCCCTTGCAGAAGGGAAGCAGGAAACACTTTGGAGGCTGTCTCTGTCCTGAAGTATCATGTGCAACACACGGAGATTGGGCAAAGGAATCTGGGATTCCAACATGGGACTGAAGCCCAGCCAGGGGAACTTCTGTGTCCAAGGGGTAGCTACCTTTTGGGCTGCCTTGCTCTTCCTTTTATGGACCTCTTGCCAGAGATTTTGGCTGGTTTGCCAGTCTGCCCTCACACTGGAAGCCTCGCGTTGGGCCTTACAGGCTTCTTCGTGGTCCCTTTTTTTGAAGAGGGCCTTCCTTTTACCTCGGCGGTCCTCTGTGGGGAAATTGGGGAAAGGAGAGATGGGGGCTGTGATCCCCAGGCAAATTTTTAGGTCTGCTTCAGATAAAGAAAACCTGCCATATCAGCCCAGTCTTTGCAGCGTCCTTCCCATCAAAACCTGATCCCATCCACTAAAAGCCTTTTTTGGGTCACACCAGTGGCTCAGTGTCCTGGCCATGAGAGAAGTCTCACAAAGGCCTTAGGCAGATCCCACTCTCTATCTTTCCCCTCCCCATTGGCCAAAAGGTCAATGAGGGCCACTGAGCCATCCGGAAGGTGCCCAGAAGAGTCCCATGGAAGCAGCAGAACAGCTGGGAAACCAGTGTGCGCTCGCGGGTTCTTGGAGGACAGGTTATCCATGGAGCAGGAAGAGTTTGTCCTCTGCCCTGTCCCTGTGGGCAACCTTGAAGGAGGAAAGAAGCAGAAGCGGCTCCTCTATCTGCTTCTATGGAGGAGTCCACTCCTGAAAGAACTCCCTCCCTTTTCCTCTCATGGTCCCATCCCAACACCCAGCATCCACTCACCAAGCCGCTCCTCTTTTCGGAGCTCTAGATCTTTAACAGAAGGTCTTGTTTTTTCCTGAGGAGGCTTGGCAGTGTCCTCCCGTTGGCCTGCCCCTCCTTATGGAGAACCTGCAGCATCAACTGCTGGACCGCTTGCTGTCCTAGCCTTTCTTTTCCTTTTTCCAAAACATGAAAACCAGTTGAGGAATCCCCTAGGAGAGAGAGGAAGGAAGCTGAGCTTAGGAATGGACTAGAGCCCATGTTCTATATTCCCTATCCCTTTGGTGGAGATCACCCAATGTGGAAAACTTGTGCTTCTGGTTGGAACGGATGAGTTGTAACCTTGGTTTGGTTTGGGGTGACCTGGTGTGGAGATCACCCAACAATTAGGTTCTTAGAATCGAGAAGGAACTGGTTTCAATCAAGACAAACTGGACAGCAGCAGGGAAACTGGTAAGGTTGCAGGAGGAGACAGCAGCAAGGTGGAAGAACAGGATTCTCTAACAGAGGCTGGAAGGCTGAGGGAAGCTGGAGCAGAAGGCGCTACTGGAAATGGGAATGGATAATGAAGAAATGGAACAGGGCTTGTACTAAGTTGGCACCAGAACACTGGGCGAGGCCAGACGGAGCCTTCTGGAAAAATCTTGGTTGTAACAACAGGACTCTACTGGATTCAGTGACTCGGGCTTGACTGGATAGTTGAAACTGGAGACTCGGAAAAGGCTGAGAACTCAAAGCAAGGCTAGACTCAAGCTCTGGACTAGGCTGAATACTCTGGACTAGGAACTCAGAGCAAGGCTGGAGATCGATGGCACAACGATGCTGTACTGGAGACATTGGACTAGGCTAGAAGCGAGAAACGTGGCAAGGCTGAACTGGAGACTCAAGCAAAGTCTGTGGACTTGAAGTATGACGAGATGGGACTGGAGACTCTGGACACAGCTGGAAACATGAAACATGACTGGAAGAATGCCTGGAACTTGCCCAATGTGCATGAAGAGGACCAAAGTGGGATCTGAGACTGATGTTGCTGTTTCCGACAAGGAGAAGATCCTTGGTGGCAGCAGAAGCAGGATTCAAAACCATTTCAGTGGAGAAGGCTGACACTGATTCCTCTTCAGTAACAGACACAGTTTCTGATGAGGGTATGGACTCTTCTGCGGAAGCTGCAGGCTTGTAGGATCAGTTGTCTTTGGCAGCTTGCTCCTCGTGCACCTGCCTTTTATCCCAATCCTTTGCGCTCCTGTTCCCTTCTGCATCCAAGTGAACTGGCTTCTCCTCTGCATGTTTTTCTGCCCATCGGTAGCGCACGCTGGTTGGAGGATTCAATTCCTCCTCTCGAAGGTTGGACGATCAGTGCCTGTGATTCTTCCTCCGCTGCTGACTCATCTTTGGGTTTCACTTTCCCGGTTTCAGCCCAGTAAGTTTCTCTTTCCTCCTCTGACTCAGAAAGACTTTTTTTTTTGTGAATCAGAGGCTGGCTGGATTCTCACACACGTCTATCTCCACTTCAATAATCTTTTGTATCATAATTCATATTTGCTCCCAGAATTTCTTAACCTTTCCACAAGTCCACCAAAGATGGTCAAATATTCCTTCACATTTGGAGCATTTCCAACAAACATTTGATATTCCTTTAAACATTGTTGATAATTGGTCAGGTGTTCAATACCCGTGATCCATCATTTTATAAAAGTCTCTTTCAAGGTATAGTTCAAGGTCAATCTCCAACCCTTCTTCCGTCTATTTTCCGATTGCTCATGGCTGATATTGCATCCAAAGTTCTTAGCCCATTTAATCATGCAATCTCTGACATATTCATCTTCCAAATCCATTTGCAGTAATATTTTATACATCTTAGTAACAACACTTTCAAATATTAGTACAAAACCCATTTCCAACTGAGTTTTTCATTCATGAAATTATGAATCTTTTTACCCAAATTAAACCATTCTGACAATGGTGGTGATGTGAACCCATGACAAGTATGACCTTCCAATTCCAATTATTTCCTCGTTTTCAGGTTAGGTTCATCTTCACCTTCCTCAAAATTCAACAAATCTTTACATCTCAACCAGTTTGGTTTCCCCACCATCTCTCTTCTGCAGAAAGCTTCTTGTGGTGACAACCACAAAGGTATATTAGGAGACAATCTTAATTTCTATTGATTCCAACTCCTCAGTATGATATGCCTCACAAAACAATTGTCAAAATCTTTGTTATCTTTATCATACCACAAGTAGGCGTGCCACCCAAATCTCAGATCATGTCCTTCCAACTCTAATGGCGACCTATTCTTCAAAGTCACCCAGTCCTTCATCCAAAGCAAACAACAAGCATCAAAATACAACTTCAAATCAGGGAAACAATTTATATTTAACTCTTGGTGTTCTCCCTTGCCAAATCAAGGTAGAAATGTCCTTCTGCCATTGTTGGAACGGTACATCAGTTGTCAAAACTGGTAGAGTCTGGAACAGGAACAACATCCAGGGTAAAACATCCATGTTAATCACAGATATCCGACCCATAAGTGACAAGTGTAATTCTTCCAGTCTTGACATGTGTTTTTGAACTTCTTTACAAATTTTGACAGAAATACTATGAAGCAACCTACAATTCACATTTGATCATGTCCCCTCCAAATATCTAACCTTTTTTTCAGTCTTAAATCCAGTCTTACTCATCAACAAAACATTTTTGGTTTCTTTCTTTATTGATTGTAAGACCAGCTAATGACCCAAATTCCTTCCATTTCTTCATCAGATGTTCAACAACATTCAAGGGATCCTGTAATATCAAACCAAAATCATCAGCAAGAAAGGGCTGAAGGAGAAAGGTCTTATAGTTAAAGGGCTGAAATCAATTATCTTTTAAAAAACATCTTTTTTACCTTTAAGCTCTTTTGATCTAGTTAAATATCTCTATTTTACACTTCCAAGACTAAGATAAAGAGCAAAGATAGCAAAGGGCATTCTTGTCTAGGTCCTTTCTGTATATGACAAGTCCCTCCAAAGGACTGATGTTCGGCTACCGGAGCTGAGACTGAGGAGCTGGTAGGTGAGACCCAAATCAATAAATGGTCAAGACTTCCCCTGGAACGGCCCGTTTCCCATCTCCCACTCCATCACCCCATGCCTGTCACCACCATAGTGATTTGGCCTGCCCCCATCTCCACAATGGCAACCCCATCTCCATATCCAAGCCCCTCAGTTCCCATGACCGGGGAGCCCCTACTTTCCTCAGCCATGCCCAGGAGCGGGAGAACCTCCCTGAGGCACTTGAGCTTTACCAGCTCTCAGTGCCATCAAGGTACCTCCAATCCAGGCCTCCCACCAACACTGTCTCAATGGGCCCGAGCAGTCCAACAGTCCTGCTTCCATTCAGGTGAGAGCCATTCCAGACACCACCCTCCAGCCAAGCACAGCATCGCCCATCCATTCGCAAGTTGGTGGCTCTGGACCTCGCCCTCTCTCTGCCATCCGAACAGTGTTCCTCAATCTGAAGTTGTGTTCTGAAAGACTCCATGCCACTTTTCTATGTTGACAATTTTTTGAAAATCTCTTTCTTTGGTTTTCTGATCTCTAATCATAAATAAAGTGACATTATAAGTCTTTATTATATAAAAATTCTTCATTGGATCGATCCAGGGAATCTCCTGTCTCCAAAAACTTTGTAGAGATATTAGACATGCACACACACAAACATAAACATAGAGGCACAAACAGAAACACACAAAGACACACAAAGCTTTAATAACAGGGAATCGGCAGATTTCATTGGTCTTGAGCAATTTTGATCTCCTATGGGAACATTACAATTTTGTGCAAGATCTGGTAAGATTTTAGCACCTCTGCAGGAGATCAGAGATTTTAGAGTCCTTTCTAGGTGACGGAACCTTATGGGGTCTATCAGATGACCAGCATCTCCGACATGATTTTCCCCATAGTCATCGTTATAGAAAAATCATGTGTTGTCATGGCTTCACTTTCCATTCTTTCTGGCCAGAAAAGTGGTGGTCTCATTCTAGATGCAGCATGTTCTCCTAGGCAGCCTGGCAGGAAGACGGGCAAGGGGAACTGAGTGGAAAGTGGTCTGGCCGCTTTCGAACAGGGCTGATGAAAGAGCCATTGAAATGAAGGCTGATAAGAGGGAGAATGAACAGGCTTCCCACTTTGCTCACCAGGATGGACAAGAGCATTCCTCTGACTCTCTAGGATTTCTGAAAAGTTTTCATAAAGTACACATTCTGCTCCTTTTTCAGTCTCCCTTTTCTTTTGGAGGCCTAACAGCAGCTCCACCAAATTCAATCCTGTGTGCACTTAGAGATGTGGGTTTTTCACATGCCAGCTTCTCATTAAGACCATCATTTCATCAGAAGAGATCTAAGCAGCTGGTTCTCTCTTGGCCTTCTGCCACACTCACACCCGCCCGTTCCTCTCTTCCTCCTACAGACAGGACTTGCTTCCATTCAGAGGTTGATATCAACCAAACCCATCCAGCGTTTTGGAGGGAGGGGTCATTAAGAATTGCACAGCCTATCAATACACGGGCTTTTGCACTTTCCTTGGGAAGAGCTTCCTTCTATGTTTAAATGTCGGGAGGATTGTTTGATATGATCTGGGTCTCATTTATAGAGTGTAGTACCTTTCTGAAACATGGCGTTTTCATAATGCTGAACCTTCAGTTCAAGGGCTTGGCCTAATAGGCTAATGAAGGCCACAGGAGCTATTCCTGTCCCAGGAGTAGAAAACAATGTGACACATTAGCAAATTGGAGAAAGAGAACAAAGTGGAGAGCAATATTAGGGAAAGTCCATAGATTTCAGTTATTGGTCTTAGTATTCTCATTATTAGAAGGTACTCAGAGGTGGGGTTTACACAACACGTTTCCCAGAGTTATCAAGCTTGCTGGACTCATCTGAACAAGAGCGCCCGGCTTATTGGCAACATTCATATGACAGTAATAAATCATGATTCATAAACTAAAACGGCTGGCTTCACAACTTCCTTAAAAACTCAGGCACCCTGAGTGGTGTGGAGCTGAAGACTTATGCATGAATTTTGGAGAGAAAAACAACATTTCCTTTGCAAAGATGGTCCTTTCGGCTATCCGAAAAAACAAATCCCAAAGTAATTCAGGCAAAGCAAAGGCCTTTATTAAAGGGGTCAGTGTTTTTATAGGGTACAGGAACATGTGATACATACATTCAATATATGGGATATGCCGGAAAGCCACTAATCAATCATAAAAGACCCTGCTTAGATGTGAGAAGCTCGGAGATGCCAAGGATGCCGCTGGCAAAAGACGGGGAGCGAAGACCATCGAAGTTGAGGTAGAGCCGCAATTACAGCCTACTCGTGGCAGGAAGGGTGACAAAACAGGGCTGTTTCTCTGCTCTTTTTGCATCTGCAGATAGCCACCCAGCGGCCCTGGTTTGGGTGTCCTGGACTCTCCTTGGTGGGAGGACTAAGGGGGTTTACCTTCAGGGCCGTTGTGAGGAATATGCTGAGCACCCGGGCTGTAAAGTTGCCCGCATCCTCTCTGAGCTGAATTCCAGCCTTGGGGCAAGGCCAGTGGGGGTTACGGGGCCTGAGTCTGCATGGTTATTTGGGAGGAGTTTGTGGCTGTTGAACCTGAGGAAGTGCACAGGGTTCTTGTAGCTGTTAGTTGGGCTGCTTCTCTGTTAGCTCTGTGCCCCTTCCGGGTGGTCAAGGCTGCCTGGGAGACGAGACCTGATTGGATCTGGCCAGTGGTTAATTCCTCTTTGAGGGAGGGGGTGTTCCCACTGGCTCTTGAGGAGGCAGTGGTGCGCCCCCTCCTGACGAGGCCATCACTCGGCCCAACTTCTGGACAGTTTTTCTCCACTTTCCAACCTGATACCTAGCCTTATTTCTCCCCCTGAGCTGCGTGAGTGATGCCATGGATGTCCTGTCTCACTGCTTGGAGGCTGTAGGGGTCTGGATGAGGCAGAATGGGCTCTGGCTCAACCCAAGCAAGACTGAGTGGCTTTGGGTGTTTGGTCTCCTGGTACCATGGTTTTTTCATCTTTGGTCCCGGGTGGGGTGGCACTGCTCCAGCCAGACCCAGTGCGCAATTTGCAGGTCCTTGTGGACTCATGGCTCCTGCTGGAAGAGAGGCGGTAGACATGGATAAGAGGTCTTTGCACACCTTTGGGTTGAGCACCAGTTGCACCAATTCCTGGACCAGGAGGCACTACTCACTGTCACTCATGCCCTCGTGACCTCCCGTTTGGACTACTGCCATGCACTCTACATGAGGCTACCCTTGGAGAGCATTCAGAAGCTTCAGCTGGTGAAGAACGCAACTGCCCAGGTTGTAAATGATCTCGGCTTCTTGGCACATGTAACACCACTGGTTTGGGGGTGTGCATTGGCTGCCAGTGTGTTTCTGGGTGCAATTCAAGGTGCTGGTTGTTACCTTGAAAGCCCTTCCTGGTTTGGTAGTGGGTCCCCTTAGGGACCGTCTTTTCCCCATTGTTCCTCCTCTCCAATCCGATCCAGCAGGATGGGCATACACCAGGTCCAATCAGCCATGGATTGTCGGCTGGTGGGGACCAGGAAATGGGCCACTCCTGCCGTGGTGCCTCCCCTGTGGAACATTCTTCCTCCTGAGATTAGGATGGCCCCAACCCTCTTGGCTTTTTTGTAGGTCTTAAAGATGTGCCTTTGTGCCCGGTCCTGGTGGCCCAAATGTGCAAAGGGCCCCGTTTCATGGTTGTGCTACCACCATGGATTATTAAGTTCTCTCGGCTGTATTTATATTTATATTTTATTTTTTTGTATCATTTTCATTGTATGTTTTTATTATTAAAGCCACCCGGAGTCACTGGTCTGAGATGGGCGGCTATATAAATTGAAGAAAAAAATTTAAAAATATTGAAACGAACAAACAAACTGGGGAAAACACGAATTGCAGATAACCTTCCAGAAGTGGCAGATTGATGGGTAACGTCACTCCCTTTCCCAGCCAGGTTTGCATCCACCTTAAAACGGGCCAACAAGGAAGCTCCCCCCTCTTCCAAAGGCAACACATCCCCAAACGTCCAAACACAACTTGAGATGGCCACTGGGCTCCAGCCTCACACAACCTCAAGGCTTTAGTGCAAAAGAAAGCACACTAAAAGTTATGTCAGATCTTGACCAGGTCTGGTCAAGAGTATGGCACAGCCAAGGACTGGCTAGCTGCAATCTGAGAGACCAGCAGAAATGGCAGTGCCCAACCCGCTGGGGAACTGGATAAAGACGAAAAACTCCCTAAGGCAGACGTGCTCCAAACTGGGTCATCCTTCCTAGGGGGAAACAAAATAACTCAAGCCAACAAACATAGCTAATACTCCTCCCTCCTCCTCCTATTTTCCCCACAACAGAAATCCTGTCAGGTTTGTTGGGGTGAGAGATTGATTGGCCCAAGGTCACCCAGCTGGCTTTTGAACCTAAGGCAGGACAAGAACTCACCATCTCCTGGTTTCTAGCCCATCACCTTAACCACTAGACCAAACTGGCTCTCTGAATTTACAGCCCAGAAATTAAGAACAAACTGTCTTGGAGATCCTATTTAGAGATGCAAGGTCTAGCAGTTTGGCATGCCGAAAGGTTGACCAAGCTGGTCCAGGAGAGCAATTTCTTCCCAAAAGGAAAAGTCTGATCCTTGGGCTCCCTCAACAGCTGGATGCCAATACCCCAGGAAATTGGCTGAAAGTGGGTCATGTGATTTGGGGTTCAGCATCATTCATCCGTAGAGAATTTTGTTTTGGCAGAATCGGTTCTCTGAATGCAGGATCACTTCTTTTCTACCCTTGGGCTGGATTGCTGCATTCGAAAAAATATCTGAGGTGAAAAAATCAGGGAAAGAGTGCTTTCCTCACTTTCTCTTTCTTAAGTGTCAACAACATCTAACAATGTTTTGGGATGCCAACGATGATGGCTGCACCTAAGCAGAAATAAAGGAGAGAGCTGACCATAGAAACAGAGATGTTGGGACACACACAGAGACACACAAACACACAAAAACTAGCATTGCAATGCAAAGGGAATCAGCCTGAAAGGACCAATAGCTGCATCAAGGGGTCTTGCTCAGTCAGCTAGCTTCAAGGAGCTTCCATATGAAAAGCCCTTGGACATCCAAAGAGCTATGCCTTCTGTGCAAGGCCGGTGGGAAAGATGCAACTTTAGTGATTTTTTGGGTAGCTTCCTACAGACCTTGGCCTGGCCTTGTTGTATGTAGGAGAGGCTGAGCAGGTAACTTTTGGATATGATGCCAAAGGAGGCCTGTAATCTCCTTTGTTGCTCTCGTGGCTTTATGATGTCATCCAGCCAGGCTGAACTGTCAGTTACAGACTGTTGACAGACTGAAAATGTCTTCCAGGATGTAAGTTGGACTTCAGAAGGGCTCCTGGACTCTCGAGACCTCTCCCAATTTGTAGGCAAATTCTGAATGGGTGGGATATTCCAGGGGTGAAAACAGAAATTTGTTCTCCTCTTAGGAATGGGAAATGGGAGCCAAATGTGCTCCAGATCACTTCTGTCCTTCATTCCCTATTGGTGTTCAAAGCCTGGCTTGACCCTTTTCCAGCTGATTCAGATCACATAGCATCTTGAACCCCTGACTTAGAGAAAGATTCTTACATTGGTTAAATTCATCTGGCCATGGAACAAACCACGTCACTCTAAACCAAACAAGGTTACCACTCATCCATTCCCACCAGAAGGACGGGTTTTCCACATTGGGTGATCTCCACCAAAGGGATAGGGAATATGGAACATGGGCTTAAGTCCATTCCGAATCTTAGCAACCTTCCGCTCTCTTCTAGGGGATTCCTCAACTGGTTTTCATGTTTTAGAAAAAGGAAAAGAAAGGCTAGGACAGCAAGCGGTCCAGCAGTTGATGCTGCAGGTTCTCCAGAAGGAGTGGCAGGCCAACTGGAGGACACTGCCAAGCCCCCTCAGGAAAAAACAAGACCTTCTGTTAAAGATCTAGAGCTCCGAAAAGAGGAGCAGCTTGGTGAGTGGATGCTGGGTGTTGGGATGGGACCTTGAGAGGGAAGGGGAGGCAGTTCTTTCAGGAGTGGACTCCTCCAAAGAAGCAGATAGAGGAGCCATTTCTGCTTCTTTCCTCCTTCAAGGTTGCCCACAGGGACAGGGCAGAGGCCAAACTCTTCCTGCTTCACGGATAACCTGTCCTCCTGGAGCCCCCAAGTCCACACTGGCTTCCCACATGTTCTGCTGCTTCCATGGGACTCTTCTGGGCACCTTCAGGATGGCTCAGTGGCCCTCATTGACCTTTTGGCCAACGGGGAGGGGAAAGATAGAGAGTGGGATCTGCCTAAGGCCTTTGTGAGACTTCTCTCGTGGCCAGGACACTGAGCCACTGGTGTGACCCAAAAAAGGATTTTAGTGGATGGGATCAGGTTTTGATGGGAAGGACGCTGCCACGACTGGGCTGATATGGCAGGTTTCCTTCATCTGAAGCAGACCTAAAAATTTGCCTGTGGATCACAGCCCCCGTCTCTCCGTTCTCCAACTTCCCCACAGAGGACCGCCGAGGTAAAAGTAAGGCCCTCTTCACAAAAAGGGACCATGAAGAAGCCTGTGAAGCCCAACACGAGGCTGCCAGTGTGAGGGGCGACTGACAGACCAGCCAAAATCTCTGGCTAGACGTCTTTGAAAGGAAGAGCAAGGCAGCCCAAAACATAGGTGCCCCTTGGACACAGAAGTTCCCCTGGCTGGGCTTTGCTTCTGTGCTGGAATCCCAGATTCCTTTGCCCAATCTCCATGTGGTGCACATGATTCTTCAGGACAGAGCGAGCCTCCAAAGCATTTCCTGTTTCCCTTCTGCAAGGGGGGCCATTGGGGACCTGGCGGCAAGACGCCCCACAGCTGCCCTGCCTGAGCTCCTGACTGCCTGACTCTCTTCCATTGCAGCAGGAGAAGAAAATCATCCAGTGTTGAGCTCCCTCACTGCTCTCTTCCAGATGAAGCAGAGCAGGGAACTGAGGTCCCAGTTCCCCGGAATAAGAATCTTTATAGCCTTGCAGTCCTGGTAAGTGGGAGGCAGGCAAGGAGGGAGCTGAAACCTGGTCGAAAGCAAAGGAGGATGGAGCGAAATGAGGGGAAGAGGGAGAGGAAATAACCTACCCCTGGTTTTCAGAAGGGTCAGCAGAAGCTCACCCTAACTGAAAGTCTCTCAGGGAAAGAGAAGGCAGCTTCCAAAAACAGGCCCACGCAAAGGGCCCCTCACCTGCGGGTCATTCTCCTTTGGACTGTAGGACAAGCTGTAGCAGAAGAACACGTTAAAAGGGGCTGGACAAAGAGGAAGACGCGGGCTAGAGCAGCCTGGTTGACTTTGGGTTCTCTGCTTCTCTCCAGTCTTGTTTCCCACCACGCTCTGCTGGAGGACAACGATTTGAGCAGCTTCGCAGCCAGACTAGCTGCACATCTGGCAGTCTATGAGATCAGGTCAATCTCTGGTTTGTTTTGTAGCATGTAAGGACAATCTGTTTGCAGGAAGGGAAGAATAGAAAAGAAACAAGAAAGGAAAGGACAGCTTCATCTGGTACACCAGTTGTGCCCCCAACCTAGGTCAGGAGGCCTTTCAGTGAGTCTCTCATGCCCTGGACCCTTTGCAGCTTGATTACTACAACACACTCCACAGAGGGCTGCCCTTGACAACCACCCAGAAGGTTGAGTTGGTCCATTGCCCTTTTGGGCTCTTTCAGCTGGGACACCCAAGGGTAGCTTGCCTGCCCGCACCTCCTAGCGTTTGCCCACCTTCTCCGATTTTCTTGGGGACAATGACACCAAAGGCTTTTGAGTAAGATGGGCACTCATCTCTCTTCCTTCTTTTGTCTCTACAGGAAGGTCCCACCAGCCATGGACCCACCAGTGGAATCAATGCTTCTGGACATTTTTGTCTTCCTCTGGATGGGCTCCAAGAGGATAAGAGATGAGGATGCTCCTGATGTACCACTGTCACAAACCTTTCAAGGGACTTGCTATCAGGTTTTGACATGGCTGGGAAGGCATTCTGGAAAAGTGCACATCTTCCCTGGTCTTTCCTTCCAGGTGGAGAAGAAATTGGTGGAAGAGGCCTGGGGCCTGATGCTCAGAGCTCTCATCCGGCAGGCTCCCTGAGTCACTGAATCCAGTAGAGTCCTTTCGTTAGAACCAAGATTTTTCCAGAAGGCTCTGTCTGGCCTCGCCCAGTGTTCTGGTGCCAAATTAATACAAGCCCTGTTCCATTTCTTCATTATCCATTCCCATTTCCAGTAGCGCCTTCTGCTCCAGCTTCCCTTAGCCTTCCAGCCTCTGTTAGAGAATCCTGTTCTTCCACCTTGCTGCTGTCTCCATCTGAGACAAATGTGAAGGAATATTTGACCATCTTTGGTGGACTTGTGGAAAGGTTAAGAAATTCTGGGAGCAAATATGAATTATGATTCAAAAGATTCTTGAAGTGGAGATAGACATGTGTGAGAATCCAGCCAGCCTCTGACTCAGAAAAAAAAAAAGGCTTTCGGAGTCAGAGGAGGAAAGGGAAACTTACTGGGCTGAAACCGGGAAAGTGAAACCCAAAGATGAGTCAGCAGTGGAGGAAGAATCACAGGCAGTGTTCGGCCAACCATCGAGAGGAGGAATTGAATCCTCCAACCAGCGTGCGCTACCGATGGGCAGAAAAACATGCAGAGGAGAAGCCAGCTCACTTGGATGCAGAAGGGAACAGGCGCACAAAGGATTGGGATAAAAGGCAGGTGCACTAGGAGCAAACTGCCAAAGACAACTGATCCTTCAAGCCTGCAGCTTCCGCACAAGAGTCCATACCCTCATCGGAAACAGTGCCTGTTACTGAAGAGGAATCAGTGTCAGCCTTCTCCACTGAAGTGGATTTGAATCCTGCTTCTGCTGCCACCGAGGATCTTCTCCTTGTCGAAACCAGCAACATCAGTCTCAGATCCCGCTTTGGTCCTCTTCATGCACGTTGTGCAAGTTCCAGGCATGCTTCCAGTCATGTTTCATGTTTCCAGCTGTGTCCAGAGTCTCCAGTCCCATCTCGTCATACTTCAAGTCCACAGACTTTCCTTGAGTCTCCAGTTCAGCCTTGCCACGTTTCTCGCTTCTAGCCTAGTCCAATGTCTCCAGTACAGCATCGTTGTGCCATCGATCTCCAGCCTTGCTCTGAGTTCCTAGTCCAGAGTATTCAGCCTAGTCCAGAGCTTGAGTCTAGCCTTGCTTTGAGTTCTCAGCCTTTTCCGAGTCTCCAGTTTCAACTATCCAGTCAAGCCTGAGTCACTGAATCCAGTAGTGTCCTGTTCTAAGAACCAAGATTTTTCCCGAAGGCTCCGTCTGGCCTCGCCCAGTGTTCTGGTGCCAATTTAGTACAAGCCCTGTTCCATTACTTCATTATCCATTCCCATTTCCAGTAGCGCCTTCTGCTCCAGCTTCCCTCAGCCTTCCAGCCTCTGTTAGAGAATCCTGTTCTTCCACCTTGCTGCTGTCTCCTCCTGCAACCTTACCAGTTTCCCTGATGCTGCCCAGTTTGTCTTGATTGAAACCAGTTCCTTCTCGATTCTAAGGACTTAATTGTTGGTTGATCTCCACACCAGGTCACCCCAAACCAAACCAAGGTTACAACTCATCCATTCCAACCAGAAGGACGGGTTTTCCACATTGGGTGATCTCCACCAAAGGGATAGGGAATATGGAACATGGGCTCTAGTCCATTCCTAACCTCAGCTTCCTTCCTCTCTCTCCCAGGGGATTCCTCAACTGGTTTTCATGTTTTGGAAAAAGGAAAAGAAAGGCTAGGAGAGCAAGCGGTCCAGCAGTTGACGCTGCAGGTTCTTCAGAAGGAGTGGCAGGCCAACTGGAGGACACTGCCAAGCCTCCTCAGGAAAAAACAAGACCTTCTGTTAAAGATGTAGAGCTCCGAAAAGAGGAGCGGCTTGGTGAGTGGATGCTGGGTGTTGGGATGGGACCATGAGAGGAAAAGAGAGGGAGTTCTTTCAGGAGTGGACTCCTCCATAGAAGCAGATAGAGGAGCCGCTTCTCCTTCTTTCCTCCTTCAAGGTTTCCCACAGGGACAGGGCAGAGGCCAAACTCTTCCTGCTCCACGGATAACCTGTCCTCCTGGAGCCCCCAGGTCCACACTGGCTTCCCACCTGTTCTGCTGCTTCCATGGGACTCTTCTGGGCACCTTCAGGATGGCTCAGTGGCCCTCATTGACCTTTTGGCCAACGGGGAGGGGAAAGATAGAGAGTGGGATCTGCCTAAGGCCTTTGTGAGACTTCTCTCGTGGCCAGGACACTGAGCCACTGGTGTGACCCAAAAAAGGATTTTAGTGGATGGGATCAGGTTTTGATGGGAAGGACGCTGCCACGACTGGGCTGATATGGCAGGTTTCCTTCATCTGAAGCAGACCTAAAAATTTGCCTGTGGATCACAGCCCCCGTCTCTCCGTTCTCCAACTTCCCCACAGAGGACCGCCGAGGTAAAAGTAAGGCCCTCTTCACAAAAAGGGACCATGAAGAAGCCTGTGAAGCCCAACACGAGGCTGCCAGTGTGAGGGGCGACTGACAGACCAGCCAAAATCTCTGGCTAGAGGTCTTTGAAAGGAAGAGCAAGGCAGCCCAAAACATAGGTGCCCCTTGGACACAGAAGTTCCCCTGGCTGGGCTTTGCTTCTGTGCTGGAATCCCAGATTCCTTTGCCCAATCTCCATGTGGTGCACATGATTCTTCAGGACAGAGCGAGCCTCCAAAGCATTTCCTGTTTCCCTTCTGCAAGGGGGGCCATTGGGGACCTGGCGGCAAGACGCCCCACAGCCGCCCTGCCTGAGCTCCTGACTGCCTGACTCTCTTCCATTGCAGCAGGAGAAGAAAATCATCCAGTGTTGAGCTCCCTCACTGCTCTCTTCCAGATGAAGCAGAGCAGGGAACTGAGGTCCCAGTACCCCGGAATAAGAATCTTTATAGCCTTGCAGTCCTGGTAAGTGGGAGGCAGGCAAGGAGGGAGCTGAAACCTGGTCGAAAGCAAAGGAGGATGGAGCGAATTGAGGGGAAGAGGGAGAGGAAATAACCTACCCCTGGTTTTCAGAAGGGTCAGCAGTAGCTCACCCTAACTGAAAGTCTGTCAGGGAAAGAGAAGGCAGCTTCCAAAAACAGGCCCACGCAAAGGGCCCCTCACCTGCGGGTCATTCTCCTTTGGACTGTAGGACAAGCTGTAGCAGAAGAACACGTTAAAAGGGGCTGGACAAAGAGGAAGACGCGGGCTGGAGCAGCCTGGTTGACTTTGGGTTCTCTGCTTCTCTCCAGTCTCGATTCCCACCACGCTCTGCTGGAGGACAACGATTTGAGCAGCTTCGCAGCCAGACTAGCTGCACATCTGGCAGTCTATGAGATCAGGTCAATCTCTGGTTTGTTTTGTAGCATGTAAGGACAATCTGTTTGCAGGAAGGGAAGAATAGAAAAGAAGCAAGAAAGGAAAGGACAGCTTCATCTGGTACACCAGTTGTGCCCCCAACCTAGGTCAGGAGGCCTTTCAGAGAGTCTATCATGCCCTGGACCCTTTGCAGCTTGATTACTACAACACACTCCACAGAGGGCTGCCCTTGACAACCACCCAGAAGGTTGAGTTGGTCCATTGCCCTTTTGGGCTCTTTCAGCTGGGACACCCAAGGGTAGCTTGCCTGCCCGCACCTCCTAGCGTTTGCCCACCTTCTCCGATTTTCTTGGGGACAATGACACCGAAGGCTTTTGAGTAAGATGGGCACTCATCTCTCTTCCTTCTTTTGTCTCTACAGGAAGGTCCCACCAGCCATGGACCCACCAGTGGAATCAATGCTTCTGGACATTTTTGTCTTCCTCTGGATGGGCTCCAAGAGGATAAGAGATGAGGATGCTCCTGACGTACTACTGTCACCAACCTTTCAAGGGACTTGCTCAATGGCCCTCATTGACCTTTTGGCCAACGGGGAGGGGAAAGATAGAGAGTGGGATCTGCCTAAGGCCTTTGTGAGACTTCTCTCGTGGCCAGGACCCTGAGCCACTGGTGTGACCCAAAAAAGGCTTTTAGTGGATGGGATCAGATTTCTATGGGAAGGACGCTGCAAAGACTGGGCTGATATGGCAGGTTTTCTTCATCTGAAGCAGACCTAAAAATTTGCCTGGGGATCACAGCCCCCATCTCTCCTTTCCCCAACTTCCCCACAGAGGACCGCCGAGGTAAAAGGAAGGCCCCCTTCACAAAAAGGGACAACGAAGAAGCCTGTAAGGCCCAATGCCAGGCTGCCAGTGTGAGGGCAGACTGGCAGACCATCCAAAATCTCTAGCAATTGGTGCATGAAAGGAAGAGCAAGGCAGCCCAAAACGTAGCTACCCCTTGACACAAAAGTTCCCCTGGCTGGGCTTCGGTCCCATGTTGGAATCCCCGATTCTTTTGCCCAATCTCCGTGTGGTGCACATGATTCTTCAGGACAGAGAGAGCCTCCAAAGGGTTTCCTTCTTCCCTTCTGCAAGGGGGGCCATTGGGGACCTGGCGGCAAGACGCCCCACAGCTGCCCTGCCTGACCGCCTGACTCTCTTCTGTTGCAGCAGGAGAAGAACATCATCTAGTGCCTGAGCTCCATCTCTGCTCTGTTCCAGTTGAAGCAGACAGGGGAACTGAGAGTCCTGCTTCCCCGGAATAATAACCTTTATGGACTCGGTGTCCTGGTTAGTAAGACCGAGGGAGGGATGTAGAAATGGGTGGCAAGCAAAGGAGATAGGAGAGAAATGAGGGGAAGAGGGAGAGGGAAAAATCTACCCTAGTTTTCAGAAGGGTCAGCAGAAGCTCACCCTAACTGAAAGCCTGTCAGAGAAAGAGAAGGCAGTTTCCAAAACAGGCCCATGCAATTGGCCCCTCAGCTGCGGGTCATTCTCCTATGAAATGGAGGACAAGCTTTAGCAGAAGAGCAGGTCAAAAGGAAAGCCTGACTTGGAGTAGCCTGGTTGACCTTGAATTCTCTGCTTCTCTCCACTCTTGTTTCCCCCCAGGCTGTGCTGGATGACAACGATTTGAGCAGCTTCGCAGCCGGACTAGCTGCACATCTGGCGGTCTATGAGATCAGATCAATCTCTGGGATATTTTTGTAGTGTGTAAGGACTATCGCTTTGCAGGACTCAGAGAGTAGGAAGGGGGAGAATAGAAAAGAAACAAGCAAGGAAAGGACAGCTTCATCTGGTACACCAGTTGTGCCCCGCCTAGGTCAGGAGGACTTTCAGAGAGTCTCTCATGCCCTGGTCACTTTGCAGCTTGATTACTGCAACACACTCCACAGAGGGCTGCCCTTGACAAACACCCAGAAGCTGGCGTTGGTCCATTGTCCTTTTGGGCACTTTCAGCTGGGCCACCCAATGAAAGGAAATGTTTTCCTTGTGAAATGGGGAGAGGAGAGGGTAGCTTGACCTGCCCAAACCTCCTAGCATCTCCCCACCTTCTCCAATTTTGTTGGAAACAATGACACCAACGATTTTTGACTAAGCTGGGCGCTGATGTCTCTTCCTTCTTTTGTCCTACAGCAAGGTCCCACTAGCCATGGAGCCACCAGTGGAATCGATGCTTCTGGACATCTTTGTCTTCCTCTGGATGGGCTCCAAGAAGATAAGAGATGAGGATGCTCCTGAAGTACCAATGTATCTAACCTTTCAAGGGACTTTGAACCACACAGCTGGAGATGCTTCTTGGAGGTCCTGAAGCAGCTTCTCTACTGCAGCAACCACCATCCTAGGATCAATGTAGGTAGCAAACCTATCATGCCATGGATTGTCAGCTTCGGGTCCCCCGCTGCTCTTTGGAACTCATCCTCGTTGAACCTGTCTCTTGGGAAAAGAGGGCAGGGAGGTTGCTTTTCCCCTTCATTCCACTTCATGCTGAATGAGGGAATCCCTGGAATGCATATTTTGCTGGGTCAGATTTGTGTTGATGGGACAATGAAGAAGGGGAACCCCTCTCCAAGACACCTTGACAACAGTGGGATGCATTTCCTTCTGTCTCTTCCAGCTCAAAGACGTCAAGCAGGCATTTCACAAAATTCCTGCTGAGCTCTGGAATGCAGAAAATGAGCATGGCTTCATCAATGAAGGTAATATCATTCAGAATGTTAAGGGGAAGGGTTGAGGGTATCGGCACATGAAATGAAGGAAGGAATGCAAAACTCATGCTTTCTATCCAAAATGGGGTACAGTATATCTTTTCAAGCTATGTACCTAGCTGATTAAATTTCAACATCTCTGTCTCATTCAGTTCTTCTCCCTTTGTTGACAGGTGTAACCTTCCGTATCCTTTGCCAACTTCCTTATCTTTTTCTCATCTCATGCAGATGACCTAGCCGTAGAGGAGCTGCGTCCTTCCCCCACTATTTAAGAAGCCAAGCTGGGGGAATCAAGATCACCATGGAAAAGAGGGAGCTTGATCATCTGTCTGCTGATCCGTTCAAGATGATTGTTGGTTTTTCACTAGCCATGACCAATATTGTGGAGAGTTGAAATAATGGCAACCTTCTGCCCCTAGGATGCATCTTGGATGGACTCAGGAAATACACTGAGGAGTTGAAACTCCCAGCAGATTTAAGGAAGAATAGGAAGAAAACACAACACGCTGCCTGCTCTGAGCGTCTGGAAAACAGGTCAGCTGCATCGTGTTCAAAGCCTCGGTGAGCCAGCATTCTATTCCCTCAGGGGTCCACCAGATAGACGCTCTTGGAAAGCCCAAACCCAGAATATGGGGGAATGAATTTTCTCCGTTTCCAGTTCACTCTCTTGAGAAGGAGGGCTGAGAATTATAGTGCTTTTTTACTGCAGTTCTAAGAGATGATCTTCTAAACCAAGGTCATGAGGTAAACATGGGAACGGAGGAAACCACCTATAGACCATCATTTCCCATCCTTGGGAATCAAATGACTGTCTGACCTCTCCTCTCCTTTTTTTTATTGGAGTTCTTTTTTCCTGACTGGATGCCACTTACGTTCCTTGTAAGGGGCCTGAATGTGTATGTGTGTGGCCGTATTCCCTACACATGAAACCCACGAATATGGTAAAATGTCAAGCAGACAAAATATTAAGAAATAAGAACAATAAATATAAGAATAACAATAACAATAATAAATTTAGTCACCATGAAACTCCAGAGTTGTGACTGACAAAAAGCTAGAGAAGGAAACGTTACCCTTTTAATTTCTTGAATTCTACCCTTTGGCTGTTGATGAGGATGCTGATCTTTCTGTGACTGATACTTGATCAATTACTTTAAAGATAGGACTTGAACTGTGGTGTTGGCATGGCTGTGAAGACATTCTGGGAAAGTGCATGTCATCATCTCCGTGACTCCTTTCAGGTAGAGAAGTTGCTGGAGGAGGCCTTGGGCCTCACGCTCAGAGCTCCCCTTCGACAGGCTCGGACACCACAGCGCTTCATTTTTTATTTGAAGGTAAGGGCACAGAAGTCCAGGTGGAGCTTGAAGGAACCATTGGCCAATGGAAATATTCACAGAACCAAGTGCGAAATATGTCCCACTCTGAACAAGAGCTGGAGAATTGTTCTTGAGGACAGGCATCCAGTATGAGAAGAAGATTGGCTTGTCAAAAGATCTGTTTGTCTTCATGCAGGGTTCTCTTCCTGAACAAGTGTCTACAACTGTCGAGTTCCAAGGATAGAATTACAGATGAGAAAAAAAGTGTTTATGGTGAGTTTGAGTTCTTTGCTGGGAAATGCCATCCCAAATCTTCCTCCATCCAATGAGGCTGGGATTTAGGGAGGCTGGGTCAATGTTTCAGGGAGAGGAGGCCTCCAGAGGCCTACAGAGGAATGCACCAGACCTGCACATGTGTACTTTGGCAGTGAGATTCTTGGTTCTAGGAAAGAAGCAAAGGTGTCCTCTCTTCTTCAAACCCTCAGCAATTTGACCCACATGGCTGGAGTTGCTCCTCCACAGTCTTGAAGCAGCTTCTCCACTGTGAGAACCATCATCCTAGATCAATGTATGTAGCAAACGTATAATAACATGGATTGTAGGCTTTGGGTCCTCCCCTGTTCTGGGAACCCAACCTCATTGAACCTCTCTCTGGGACAAAAGGTCAGGGAGGGTGTCTTTTTCATTTCATTCCATTTGATGGTGGACTGGGGAATCCCTGGAACGGATTTTTGCTGGGTAAGATTTGTGTTGACGGACCAAGGGAAGAAGGGAAAGTGCTAACCAAGACACCTTGGCAACAGTGCGATGCCTTTCCTCCTGTCTCTTCCAGCTCACAGAAGTCCAGCAGGCATTTCTGGAAGTCCCTGCACAACTCTGGCATGGTGGAGAACTGTATGGTTTCCTAATTGAAGGTGATTTCAATTAGAATGTTAAGGGGAAGGGGTGAAGGTGTCAGAAGATGAAAGGAAGGTAGGAAGGAAGGGATGCAAAACCCACATTTGTATCCCAAATGGGGTGCATGTTTTCCAGCTATGTAGCCAACCAATTAAATGTCAACAACCTCTATTCACGGAAATCAAGATAGTCTATAGCACCACATATAAGATGCCCCCTCAGCGTTCACTGAGGACGTGGTTCGTCAATGGGCACAGTAAGATTCACCCAAATAGAGTTCCTCACGGATAGATGAAGGATGGATGAAAAGGACTTCCACTCAGTCTCAGGGAAAGGCCCTCCTTTTGTTCCATCCACAACTCTCAACTGTTGCAATTAATGGCGGTATTTATGCCGTTGCACGCTGCTGACCTTTTTGCACAATTTGCAGGGTGTGAAATGCCCTTGTCTCAAGAATGATGTTTCTTGGCAATATTGAAGATGAATGAAGATGGCAAAGGGAGAGGGATCCACGTTTGGGCTGTCGTCATGGCCAGTGCTTCAGGCTGGAGGTTCGGAAGTGAGTCGGACTGGACCGGAGAGCAGGATGCCGGAGGACGGCAGTGTTTGTCCTTTTGCCATGTTCATAGTTTCCCCAAGTTTGGCAACATTTTTGAGGAATTTTGCTGTCCATGCCTACTGAACCGCTTTTGCGTTCTTGCACTGTACCATTCCTGCTGCAGGTTGGGAAGCAGTTTTACTGCACTGGGCCGCAGCTTTGGACCTGTTATGTTTTGGACAGGCTAGAGGACTGGATTCTTGCTGGACGCTAAGTGGGGGCTGAGAGGTGGGCTGCTGCGGCACGCTGCTGCTGGACCTTCTTTGCTGCTGCTGTTTCTGCTGCTGCTTTTCTTGGAGATTCTGCCACTGGATGCCTTTGCCACTGCCGGGATCCTTCTGCAATACCAATTTTGGTGCTTTGGAGCTTTGGACAATGCCTGGGTGGGAGAGGGCAACAGTAGAGTGGCAGGCTACTGTGGATCACCTTCCCCCATAGAGGCAACCTTGGCCTTCTGTCTGGGTAGCCCTTCAAAAGCAGGAAGGAAGAAGTCAGGAAGAATAGGTTTCTGTGTGCTGTGTGTGAGAAGGTGGCAGCTGAGTTTCCTGTTGGCACGGAGAACTGGTGAAGCTGAAGAGTGTGTGGGTGCCCCGCTTCCCCAGCCAAGCATGGCTGATGAGGGCACGGAGAGGATTCTGGTCCCGAATTTTGGGGGGCTGGGATGTGGGGATGGTGCTGCCATTGGGGTTTTGGAGGTGGTTGATAGTATCATGGTAGTACTTGGCATGGGGAGGTATGGTGGGACAATGTGAGCAGGCTGCCCTCGGGGAACGTGGAATTCTTGTCTGATATGAGGTCTGCCTTCCAGCTCCTCGATCCCAGTCCCGATGCCCTGTCAGCAGATCTTCAGTGGTCCTGGCCTCCGGCTGCTGCTACTGAATGCAGGGATAGTCCGCAATGAGACTATCCCTCATCCTTGATTTAATCCTTTTTTGAATTATTTATTTCTTTTTAAAATAATGACCAAAAAATGGGAAAAAAGGGGAAAAACCCAAAGATACTTATGTTTTTTTTAAAAATACGTATCTTAACAGGTGCTTCAAAAAATAAGCATTTAAGAAAGGGAATATTGCCATTGAGAAACAACTGGTAGATGATATTTATCTCTTAACACAGGACTGGTTACAAATTCATCTTCATCCTCTATCAACCAATCCAAAGTCAATTTCCTCCCTTCCATCCAATTTTCCCATAGCCCCATCTTTTCCCCCGTTGTTAATGTTGGGTTTCCCTGATAAAGCCAACTTCGCAAGGGAAAAAGCACCAACTCTTTTTATTTTTTAATCAGACATTCCTTTCCATAGCTTCCTAATTGAGATGATGCTTCCGATGATATCTGAGTTCTATTCCTTTCATGATTAAACCCTTTTTTAATATAAGAACCTAAATAGAAGTTCAAAGTAAAGTTAAAGTACAAAGTAGACAGCAAAGGAAAGCTTGAATGCAGAACAAGAAAAACTAAGGAAGTGGAGAAATCACAAGAAAATAGAAGGTGACTGCTGAACTTCTCCAATGCAGATACAAAGGCTTGTTAAGCAAACTTAATCTCCTATCATTAGTTAAACGTTTGCAAACGTTATATGTATAGAAACAGACAAATTATTCATCAAAGCCCAAAATCAGAACTTCATTTTTTTCCATTAGCAGCAAATAGGCCAAAGGCAGTTTCCAAACGGAATCAACTCCACCCATGGTGTTGATTCCTCTCCATTCTGTCCACTTTGTCATTTCCCACAGCCCAATTAATTTCCCCATCCACTCTTCCCTTGGGGGACTTTGTGCATCTTTCCACTTTTCTGCATGGAAAAGGGTGGCTGCTCTTATCATGTAGAAGAGCAAGGTCTCAACTTCTTTCTCAAATTGTTCACCCATCAGACCCAAAAGGAACTGTTCGGGTTTCACATTGTCCTGATCAGACTTAGAGGTGGCCAGGCAGATTTAATATCAAAATACTGTTTATGAAATAACCTCTTCCAAAAATTAAGTCCTTAGAAACAAGAAGGAACGGGTTTCGATCAAGTCCAACTGGGCAGCAGCAAGGAATCTGGCAAGGTTGCAGGAGGAGACAGCAGCAAGGTGGCAGAGCAGGATTCTCTAACAGAGGCTGGAAGGCTGAAGGAAGCTGGAATAGAAGGTGCTACTGGAGGTGGGATTGAAGGATGACAAACTGGAACATCACCTGTACTAAGTGGGCACCAGAACGCTGGGCGAGGCCAGATGGAGCCTTCTGGATCAATCTTGGTTCTAACGACAGGACTGTACTAGATAGGGTGACTCAGGCTGGAGTGGATAGTTGGAACTGGAGACTCAGAAAAGGCCGAGAACTCAAAGCAAGGCTAGACTCAACTGGAGGGACTGGACAAGGCTGAATACTCTGGACTAGGAACTTGGAGCAAGGGTGAGAATATGGAGAAAGGCTAGAGTTGGTTGGAGGCTCTGGACTAGGCTGGACTAGGAACTTGGAGCATGGCTGAGAACTTGGAATACAGCTGGACTCTACTTAAGGCTCTGGACAAGGCTGAATACTCTGGACTAGGAACATAGAGCAAGGCTGGAGGTCGATGGCACAATGGTGTTGTACTGGAGACATTGGACTAGGCTAGAAGCTGGAAGGGTGGCAGGACTGAACTGGAGACTCAAGGGAAGTCTGAGGACTTTAAGCATGATGAGACTGAACTGGAGAGTCTGGACACAGCTGGAAACTTGAAACATGACTGGAAGCATGCCTGGAACATGCACAAGGTGCATGAAGAGGACCAAAGCGGGATCTGAGACTGAGGTTGCAGGGTCCGGCAAGAAGAAGATCCTCGGTGGCAGCAGAAGCAGGATTCAAATCCACGTCAGTGGAGACGTGGGATGCTTTGGGATGGCTTTGGGATGGCATTTCCGAGAAAAGAACTCAAGGTCCCCCTAAACACTTCTTTTTCTCGTTTGCAATTCGGGTCTTGGCATATTACCGTTGAAGGTACTTGTGCACAAACAGATTCTTGCATGAAGAAAAACAGCTCTTGTGACAAGCCAATGTTCTTGTGATAGTGGGTGCCTGTTTTCAAGAACAATCCTCCAGCTGTTGTTCAGAGTCGGAAATTTAACAGAGGTTTTCACCCTTGATGCTGGGAATGCCTGCACTGGCCAAAGTTTTCTTTTATGCCCTTACCTTCAAAATGAAAATGAAGTGCTTTGTGGTAGGAGCCTGAGCATCAGGCCCAAGGCCTCCTCCACCAATTTTGTCTCTACCTGAAAGGAAGGAGAGGTGGTGACATGCACTTTTCCGGAATGTCTTCCCAGCCATGTGAACATCCGAAAGCAAGTCATTTGAAAGGCTGGTGACAGTGGTACCTCAGGAGCACAATCATCCCTGATCTTCTTGGAACACATCCAGAGGAAGACAAAGATGTCCAGAAGCATCGATTCCACTGGTGGGTGCATGGCTGGTGGGACCTTGCTGTAGACACAAAGGAAGGAAGAGACATCCACTCCCATGTTAGTCAAAAGCTTTTGGTGTCATTGTTCCCAAGAAAATAGGAGAACGTGGGAAGCCGCTAGGAGTTGTGGGCAGGTCAAGCTACCCTCACCTCTCCCCACTTCACAAGGAAAACTTTTCCCTTCATTGGGTGGCCCAGCTGAAAGTGCCCAAAAGGGCAATGGACCAACACAAGCTTCTGAGTGTTTGTCAAGGGCAGCCCTCTGTGGAGTGTGTTGCAGTAATCAAGCTGCAAGGGGACCAGGGCATAAGAAACTCTCTGTAGGTCCTCCTGAGCTAGGCGGGGCACAACTGTTGCACCAGATGAAGCTGTCCTTTCCTTGTTTCTTTTCTATTCTCCCCCTTCCTACTCTCTGAGTCGTGCAAACCGATAGTCCTTACACACTACAAAAACAAACCAGGGATTGATCTGATCTCATAGACCGCCAGATGTGCAGCTAGTCCGGCTGCGAAGCTGCTCAAATCGTTGTCCTCCAGCACAGCCTGGTGGGAAATGAGTGGAGAGAAGCAGAGAACCCAAAGTCAGCCAGGCTACTCCAAGTCAGGCCTTCCTTTTGACCTCCCCTTCTGCTAAAGCTTTTCCTTCAGTCCAAAGGAGAATGACCTGCAGCTGAGGGGCCCTTTGTGTGGACCTGTTTTTGGAAACTGCCTTCTCTTTCTCTGACCGACTTTCAGTTAGGGTGAGCTTCTGCTGACCCTTCTGAAAACTAGGGTAGATTTTTCCCTCTCCCTCTTCACCCCATTTCTCTCCATTCTCCTTTGCTTGCCACCCATTTCTACATCCCTCCCTCCATCTTACTAACCAGGACAGTGAGACCGTAAAGGTTCTTATTCTGGGGAACCGGGACTCTCAGTTCCCCTGTCTGCTTCGACTGGAACAGAGCAGAGATGGAGCTCAGGCACTGGATGATGCTCTTCTCCTGCTGCAACGGAAGAGAGTCAGGCAGTCAGGCGTTCAGGCAGGGCGGCTGTGGGGCATCTTGCCGCCAGGTCCCCAATGGCCCCCCTTGCAGAAGGGAAGCAGGAAACCCTTTGGAGGCTGTCTCTGTCCTGAAGTATCATGTGCACCACACGGAGATTGGGCAAAGGAATATGGGATTCCAACATAGGACCGAAGCCCAGCCAGGGGAACTTCTGTGTCCAAGGGGTAGCTACCTTTTGGGCTGCCTTGCTCTTCCTTTCATGGACCTCTTGCCAGAGATTTTGGCTGGTTTGCCAGTCTGCCCTCACACTGGAAGCCTCGCGTTGGGCCTTACAGGCTTCTTCGTGGTCCCTTTTTGTGAAGAGGGCCTTCCTTTTACCTCGGCGGTCCTCTGTGGGGAAATTGGGGAAAGGAGAGATGGGGGCTGTGATCCCCAGGCAAATGTTTAGGTCTGCTTCAGATGAAGAAAACCTGCCATATCAGCCCAGTCTTTGCAGCGTCCTTCCCATCGAAATCTGATCCCATCCACTAAAAGCTGTTATTGGGTCACACCAGTGGCTCAGTGTCCTGGCCATGAGAGAAGTCTCACAAAGGCCTTAGGCAGATCCCACTCTCCCCGTTGGCCAAAAGGTCAATGAGGGCCACTGAGCCATCCTGAAGGTGCCCAGAAGAGTCCCATGGAAGCAGCAGAACAGCTGGGAAACCAGTGTGGGCTCGCGGGCTCAAGGAGGACAGGTTATCCATGGAGCAGGAAGAGTTTGGCCTCTGCCCTGTCCCTATGGGCAACCTTGAATGAGGAAAGAAGCAGAAGCGGCTCCTCTATTTGCTTCTATGGAGGAGTCCACTCCTGAAAGAACTCCCTCCCTTTTCCTCTCATGGTCCCATCCCAACACCCAGCATCCACTCACCAAGACGCTCCTCTTTTCGGAGCTCTAGACCTTTAACAGAAGGTCTTGTTTTTTCCTGAGGAGGCTTGGCAGTGTCCTCCAGTTGGCCTGCCACTCCTTCTGGAGAACCTGCAGCATCAACTGCTGGACTGCTTGCTGTCCTAGCCTTTCTTTTCCTTTTTCCAAAACATGAAAACCAGTTGAGGAATCCCCTGGGAGAGAGAGGAAGGAAGCTGAGCTTAGGAATGGACTAGAGCCCATGTTCTATATTCCCTATCCCTTTGGTGGAGATCACCCAATGTGGAAAACTTGTGCTTCTGGTTGGAACGAATGAGTTGTAACCTTGGTTTGGTTTGGGGTGACCTGGTGTGGAGATCACCCAACAATTAAGTTCTTAGAATCAAGAAGGAACTGGTTTCAATCAAGACAAACGGGGCAGCAGCAGGGAAACTGGTAAGGTTGCAGGAGGAGACAGCAGCAAGTTGGAAGAACAGGATTCTCTAACAGAGGCTGGGAGGCTGAGGGAAGCTGGAGCAGAAGGCGCTACTGGAAATGGGAATGGATAATGAAGAAATGGAACAGGGCTTGTACTAAGTTGGCACCAGAACACTGGGCGAGGCCAGATGGATCCTTCTGGAAAAATCTTGGTTCTAACAACAGGACTCTACTGGATTCAGTGACTCAGGCTTGACTGGAAACTGGAGACTCGGAAAAAGCTGAGAACTCAAAGCAAGGCTAGACTCAAGCTCTGGACTAGGCTGAATACTCTGGACTAGGAACTCAGAGCAAGGCTGGAGATCGATGGCACAACGATACTGTACTGGAGACATTGGACTAGGCTAGAAGCGAGAAACGTGGCAAGGCTTAACTGGAGTCTCAAGGACAGTCTGTGGACTTGAAGTATGATGAGATGGGACTGGAGACTCTGGACACAGCTGGAAACATGAAACATGACTGGAAGCATGCCTGGAACTTGCCCAATGTGCATGAAGAGGACCAAAGCGAGATCTGAGACTGATGTTGCTGGTTCCGACAAGGAGAAGATCCTCGGTGGCAGCAGAAGCAGGATTCAAAGCTGGAGCAGAAGGCGCTACTGGAAATGGGAATGGATAATGAAGAAATGGAACAGGGCTTGTACTAAGTTGGCACCAGAACACTGGGCGAGGCCAGACGGAGCCTTCTGGAAAAATCTTGGTTCTAACAACAGGACTCTACTGGATTCAGTGACTCAGGCTTGACTGGAAACTGGAGACTCAGAAAAGGCTGAGAACTCAAAGCAAGGCTAGACTCAAGCTCTGGACTAGGCTGAATACTCTGGACTAGGAACTCAGAGCAAGGCTGGAGATCGATGGCACAACGATGCTGTACTGGAGACATTGGACTAGGCTAGAAGCGAGAAACATGGCAAGGCTTAACTGGAGTCTCAAGGACAGTCTGTGGACTTGAAGTATGACGAGATGGGACTGGAGACTCTGGACACAGCTGGAAACATGAAACATGACTGGAAGCATGCCTGGAACTTGCCCAATGTGCATGAAGAGGACCAAAGCGAGATCTGAGACTGATGTTGCTGGTTCCGAGAAGGAGAAGATCCTCGGTGGCAGCAGAAGCAGGATTCAAAACCATTTCAGTGGAGAAGGCTGATGCTGATTCCTCTTCAGTAATAGACAGTAACAGACATTTTTGATGAGGGTATGGACTCTTCTGCGGAAGCTGCAGGCTTGTAGGATCAGTTGTCTTTGGCAGCTTGCTCCTCGTGCACCTGCCTTTTATGCCAATCCTTTGTGCGCCTGTTCCCTTCTGCATCCAAGTGAGCTGGCTTCTCCTTTGCATGTTTTTCTGCCCATCGGTAGCGCACGCTGGTTGGAGGATTCAATTCCTCCTCTCGATGGTTGGCCGATCACTGCCTGTGATTCTTCCTCCACTGCTGACTCATCTTTGGGTTTCACTTTCCCGGTTTCAGCCCAGTAAGTTTCTCTTTCCTCCTCTGACTCAGAAAGACTTTTTTTTTTTCTGAGTCAGAGGCTGGCTGGATTCTCACACATGTCTATCTCCACTTCAATAATCTTTTGAATCATAATTCATATTTGATCCCAGAATTTCTTGACCTTTCCACAAGTCCACCAAAGATGGTCAAATATTCCTTCACATTTGGAGCATTTCCAACAAACATTTGATATTCCTTTAAACATTGTTGATAATTGGTCAGGTGTTCAATACCCGTGATCCATCATTTTATAAAAGTCTCTTTCAAGGTATAGTTCAAGGTCAATCTCCAACCCTTCTTCCGTCTATTTTCCGATTGCTCATGGCTGATATTGCATCCAAAGTTCTTAGCCCATTTAATCATGCAATCTCTGACATATTCATCTTCCAAATCCATTTGCAGTAATATTTTATACATCTTAGTAACAACACTTTCAAATATTAGTACAAAACTCATTTCCAACTGAGTTTTTCATTCATGAAATTATGAATCTTTTTACCCAAATTAAACCGTTCTGACAATTGTGGTGATGTGAACCAATGACAAGTATGACCTTCCAATTCCAATTGTTTCCTCGTTTTCAGGTTAGGTTCATCTTCACCTTCCTCAAAATTCAACAAATCTTTACATCTCAACCAGTTTGGTTTCCCCACCATCTCTCTCCTGCAGAAAGCTTCTTGTGGTGACAACCACAAAGGTATATTAGGAGACAATCTTAATTTCTATTGATTCCAACTCCTCAGTATGATATGCCTCACAAAACAATTGTCAAAATCTTTGTTATCTTTATCATACCACAAGTAGGCGTGCCACCCAAATCTCAGATCCTGTCCTTCCAACTCTAATGGCGACCTATTCTTCAAAGTCACCCAGTCCTTCATCCAAAGCAAACAACAAGCATCAAAGTACAACTTCACATCAGGGAAACAATTTATATTTAACTCTTGGTGTTCTCCCTTGCCAAATCAAGGTAGAAATGTCCTTCTGCCATTGTTGGAATGGTACATCAGTTGTCAAAACTGGTATAGTCTGGAACAGGAACAACATCCAGGGTAAAACATCCATGTTAATCACAGATATCCGACCCATAAGTGACAAGTGTAATTCTTCCAGCCTTGACATGTGTTTTTGAACGTCTTTCCAAATTTTGACAGAAATACTATGAAGCAACCTACAATTCACGTTTGATCATGTCCCCTCCAAATATCTAACCTTTTTTTCAGTCTTAAATCCAGTCTTACTCATCAACAAAACATTTCTGGTTTATTTCCTTATTGATTGTAAGACCAGCTAATGACCCAAATTCCTTCTATTTCCTCATCAGATGTTCAACAACATTCAAGGGATCCTGTAATATCAAATCAAAATCCTCAGCAAGAAAGGGCTGAAGGAGAAAGGGCTTATAGTTAAAGGGCTGAAATCAATTATCTTTTAAAAAACATCTTTTTTACCTTTAAGCTCTTAAAACTAGATTTTAAGATCCAGTTAAATAGATCTAGTTTAACTAGATTTTAAGATTTAGTTAAATACCTCTATTTTACACTTCCAAGACTAAGATAAAGAGCAAAGATAGCAAAGGGCATTCTTGTCTAGTTCCTTTCTGTATATGACAAGTCCCTCCAAAGGACTGATGTTCGGCTACCGGAGCTGAGACTGAGGAGCTGGTAGGTGAGACCGGAATCAATAAATGGTCCAGACTTCCCCTGGAACGGCCCGTTCCCCATCTCCCACTCTATCACCCCATGCCTGTCACCACCATAGTGATTTGGCCTGCCCCATCTCCGCAATGGGAACCCCATCTCCATATCCAAGCCCCTCAGTTCCCAAGACCAGGGAGCCCCTACTTTCCTCACCAGCCATGCCCAGGAGCGGAAGAACCTCCCTGAGGCGCTTGAGCTTTACCAGCTCCCAGTGCCATCAAGGTACCTCCAACCCAGGCCTCCCACCAACACTGTCTCAATGGGCCCGAGCAGTCCAACAGTCCTGCTTCCATTCAGGTGAGAGCCATTCCAGACACCACCCTCCAGCCAAGCACAGCATCGCCCATCCATTCGCAAGTTGGTGGCTCTGGACCTCGCCCTCTCTCTGCCATCCGAACAGTGTTCCTCCATCTGAAGTTGTGTTCTGAAAGACTCCATGCCACTTTTCTATGTTGACAATTTTTGAAAATCTCTTTCTTTGGTTTTCTGATCTCTAATCATAAATAAAGTGACATTATAAGTCTTTATTATATAAAAATTCTTCATTGGATCGATCCAGGGAATCTCCTGTCTCCAAAAACTTTGTAGAGATATTAGACATGCAGATGCACAAACATAAACATAGAGGCACAAACAGAAACACACAAAGACACACATAGCTTAAATAACAGTGGATCGGCAGATTTCATTGGTCTTGAGCAATTTTGATCTCCTATGGGAACATTACAATTTTGTGCAAGATCTGGTAAGATTTTTGCACCTCTGCAGGAGATCAGAGATTTTAGAGTCCTTTCTCGGTGACGGAACCTTATGGGGTCTATCAGATGACCAGCATCTCCGACATGATTTTCCCCATAGTCATCGTTATAGAAAAATCATGTGTTGTCATGGCTTCACTTTCCATTCTTTCTGGCCAGAAAAGTGGTGGTCTCATTCTAGATGCAGCATGTTCTCCTAGGCAGCCTGGCAGGAAGACGGGCAAGGGGAACTGAGTGGAAAGTGGTCTGGCTGCTTTCGAACAGGGCTGATGAAAGAGCCATTGAGATGAAGGCTGATAAGAGGGAGAATGAACAGGCTTCCCACTTTGCTCACCAGGATGGACAAGAGCATTCCTCTCACTCTCTTTCTAGGATTTCTGAAAAGTTCATAAAGTACACATTCTGCTCCTTTTTCAGTCTCCCTTTTCTTTTGGAGGCCTAACAGCAGCTCCACCAAATTCAATCCTGTGTGCACTTAGAGATGTGGGTTTTTCACATGCCAGCTTCTCATTAAGACCATCATTTCATCAGAAGAGATCTAAGCAGCTGGTTCTCTCTTGGCCTTCTGCCACACTCACACCCGCCCGTTCCTCTTTTCCTCCTACAGACAGGACTTGCTTCCATTCAGAGGTTGATATCAACCAAACCCATCCAGCGTTTAGGAGGGAGGGGTCATTAAGAATTGCACAGCCTATCAATGCACGGGCTTTTGCCTTTCCTTGGGAAGAGCTTCCTTCTATGTTTAAATGTCGGGAGGATTGTTTGATATGATCTGGGTCTCATTTATAGAGTGTAGTACCTTTCTGAAACATGGCGTTTTCATAATGCTGAACCTTCAGTTCAAGGGTTCGGCCTAATAGGCTAATGAAGGCCACAGGAGCTATTCCTGTTCCAGGAGTAGAAAACAATGTGACACATTAGCAAATTGGAGAAAGAGAACAAAGTGGAGAGCAATATTAGGGAAAGTCCATAGATTTCAGTTATTGGTCTTAGTATTCTCATTATTAGAAGGTACTCAGAGGTGGGGTTTACACAACACGTTTCCCAGAGTTATCAAGCTTGCTGGACTCATCTGAACAAGAGCGCCTGGCTTATTGGCAACATTCATATGACAGTAATAAATCATGATTCATAAACTAAAACGGCTGGCTTCACAACTTCCTTAAAAACTCAGGCGCCCTGTGTGGTGTGGAGCTGAAGACTAATGCCTGAATTTTGCAGAGAAAAAAAACCAGTTCCTTTGCAAAGATGGTCCTTTTGGCTACCCGAAAAAACAAATCCCAAAGTAATTCAGGCAAAGCAAAGGCCTTTATTAAAGGGGTCAGTGTTTTTATAGGGTACAGGAACATGTGATACATACATTCAATATATGGGATACGCCGGAAAGGAACTAATGAAAGCATAAAAGACCCTGCTTAGATGTGAGAAGTAACAACTGAAGAGGGTTAGGAGATGCCAAGGATGCCGCTGGCAAAAGACGGGGAGCGAAGACCATCGAAGTTGAGGTAGAGCCCCAATTACAGCCTACTCGTGGCAGGAAGGGTGACGAAACAGGGCTGTTTCTCTGCTCTTTTTGCATCTGCAGATAGCCACCCAGCAGCCCTGGTTTGGGTGACCTGGACTCTCCTTGGTGGGAGGACTAAGGGCGTATACCTTCAGGGCCGTTGTGAGGAATATGCTGAGCACCCGGGCTGTAAAGTTGCCCGCATCCTCTCTGAGCTGAATTCCAGCCTTGGGGCAAGGCCAGTGGGGGTTATGGGGCCTGAGTCTGCATGGTTATCTGGAAGGGGTTGGTGCCTGTTGAACCTGAGCAAGTGCACAGGGTTCTTGTAGCTGTTAGTTGGGCTGCTTCTCTGTTAGCTCCGTGCCCCTCCCGGGTGGTCAAGGCTGCCTGGGAGACGAGACCTGATTGGGTCTGGCCAGTGGTTAATTCCTCTTTGAGGGAGGGGGTGTTCCCGCTGGCTCTTGAGGAGGCAGGGGTGCGCCCCCTCCTGACGAGGCCATCGCTCGACCCAACTGATCTGGACAGTGTTTCTCCACTTTCCAACCTGATACCTAGCCTTATTTCTCCCCCTGAGCTGCGTGAGTGATGCCATGGATGTCCTGTCTCACTGCTTGGAGGCTGTAGGGGTCCGGATGAGGCACAATGGGCTCCGGCTCAACCCAAGCAAGACTGAGTGGCTTTGGGTGTTTGGTCTCCTGGTACCACGGTTTTTTCATCTTTGGTCCCGGGTGGGGTGGCACTGCCCCAGCCAGACCCAGTGCGCAATTTGCAGGTCCTTGTGGACTCATGGCTCCTGCTGGAAGAGAGGCGGTAGCCGTGGATAAGAGGTCTTTGCACACCTCTTGGTTGAGCACCAGTTGCACCCACTCCTGGACCAGGAGGCACTATTCACTGCCACTCATGCCCTCGTGACCTCCCGTTTGGACTACTGCAATGCACTCTACATGAGGCTACCCTTGGAGAGCATTCAGAAGCTTCAGCTGGTGAAGAAAGCAACTGCCCAGGTTGTAAATGATCTCGGCTTCTTGGCACATGTAACACCACTGCTTTGGGGTGTGCATTGGCTGCCAGTGTGTTTCTGGGTGCAATTCAAGGTGCTGGTTGTTACCTTGAAAGCCCTTCCTGGTTTGGTAGTGGGTCCCGTTAGGGACCGACTTTTCCCCATTGTTCCTCCTCTCCAATCCGATCCAGCAGGATGGGCATACACCAGGTCCAATCAGCCATGGATTGTCGGCTGGTGGGGACCAGGAAATGGGCTTCTCCTGCCGTGGTGCCTCCCCTGTGGAACATCCTTCCTCCTGAGATTAGGATGGCCCCAACCCTCTTGGCTTTTTTGGAGGTCTTAAAGACGTGCCTTTGTGCCCGGTCCTGGTGGCCCAAATGTGCAAAGCGCCCCGTTTCATGGTTGTGCTAACACCAAGGATTATTAAGTTATCTCGGCTGTATTTATATTTATATTTTATTTTTTTGTATCATTTTCGTTCTGTGTTTTTATTATTGAAAGCCACCCAGAGTCACTGGTCTGAGATGGGCAGCTATATAAATTGAAGAAATAAATTAAAAAATATTGAAACGAACGAACAAACTGGGGAAAACACTAATTGCAGATAACGTTCCAGAAGTGGCAGATTGATGGGTGACATCACTCCTTTTCCCAGCCAGGTTTGCATCCACTTTAAAACGGGCCAACAAGGAAGCTCCCCCCTCTTCCAAAGGCAACACATCCCCAAACGTCCAAACACAACTTGAGAACGCCACTGGGCTCCAGCCTCACACAACCTCAAGGCTTTAGTGCAAAAGAAAGCACACTAAAAGTTATGTCAGATCTTGACCAGGCCTGGTCAAGAGTATGGCACAGCCAAGGACCGGCTAGCTTCAGTCTGAGAGACCAGCAGAAATGGCAGTGCCCAACCCGCTGGGGAACTGGATAAAGACGAAAAACTCCCTAAGGCAGACGTGCTCAAATGCTGGGTCATCCTTCCTAGGGGGAAACGAAATAACTCAAGCCAACAAACATACCTAATACTCCTCCCTCCTCCTCCTATTTTCCCCACAACAGAAATCCTGTCAGGTTTGTTGGGGTGAGAGTTTGATTGGCCCAAGGTCACCCAGCTGACTTTTGCACCTAAGGTGGGACTAGAACTCACCATCTCCTGGTTTCTAGCCCAGCACCTTAACCACTAGACCAAACTGTCTCTCTGAATTTACAGCCCAGAAATTAAGAACACTCTTGGAGATCCTATTTCGAGACGCAAGGTCTAGCTGTTTGGCATGCAGAAAGGTTGACCAAGCTGGTCCAGGAGAGCAATTTCTTCCCAAAAGGAAAAGTCTGATCCTTGGGCTCCCTCAACAGCCGGATGCCAAAACCCCAGGAACTTGGCTGAAAGTGGGTCATGTGATTTGGGGTTCAGCATCATTCATCCGTAGAGAATTTTGTTTTGGCAGAATCGGTTCTCTGAATGCAGGATCACTTCTTTTCTACCCTTGGGCTGGATTGCTGCATTCGAAAAAATATCTGAGGTGAAAAAATCAGGGAAAGAGTGCTTTCCTCACTTTCTCTTTCTTAAGTGTCAACAACATCTAACAATGTTTTGGGATGCCGACGATGATGGCTGCACCTAAGCAGAAATAAAGGAGGGAGCTGACCATAGAAACAGAGATGTTGGGACACACACAGAGACACACAAACACACACAAACTAGCATTGCAATGCAAAGGGAATCAGCCTGAAAGGACCAATAGCTGCATCAAGGGGTCTTGCTCAGTCAGCTAGCTTCAAGGAGCTTCCATATGAAAAGCCCATGGACATCCAAAGAGCTATGCCTTCTGTGCAAGGCAGGTGGGAAAGATGCAACTTTAGTGATTTTTTGGGTAGCTTCCTACAGACCTTGGCCTGGCCTTGTTGGATGTAGGAGAGGCTGAGCAGGTAACTTTTGGATATGATGCCAAAGGAGGCCTGTAATCTCCTTTGTTGCTCTCGTGGCTTTATGATGTCATCCAGCCAGGCTGAACTGTCAGTTACTGACTGTTGACAGACTGAAAATGTCTTCCAGGATGTAAGTTGGACTTCAGAAGGGCTCCTGGACTCTCGGGACCTCTCCCAATTTGTAGGCAAATTCTCAGTGGGGTGGGATATTCCAGGTGTGAAAACAGAAATCTGTTCTCCTCTTAGGAATGGGAAACAGGAGCCAAATGTGCTCCAGATCACTTCTGTCCTTCATTCCCTATTGGTGTTCAAAGCCTGGCTTGAACCTTTCCCAGCTGATTCAGATCACATAGCATCCTGAACCCCTGACTTAGGGAAAGATTCTTACATTGGTTAAATTCATCTGGCCATGGAACAAACTACGTCACTCCAAACCAAACAAGGTTACCACTCATACATTCCAACCAGAAGCACGGGTTTTCCACATTGGGTGATCTCCACCAAAGGGATAGGGAATATGGAACATGGGCTTTAGTCCATTCCTAATCTTAGCAACCTTCCTCTCTCTTCTAGTGGGATCTGCCTAAGGCCTTTCTGAGTCAGAGGAGGAAAGAGAAACTTACTGGGCTGAAACCGGGAAAGTGAAACCCAAAGATGAGTCAGCAGTGGAGGAAGAATCACAGGCAGTGATCGGCCAACCATCGAGAGGAGGAATTGAATCCTCCAACCAGCATGTGCTACTGATGGGCAGAAAAACATGCAGAGGAGTAGCCAGCTCACTTGGATGCAGAAGGGAACAGGCGCGCAAAGGATTGGCATAAAAGCAGGTGCACGAGGAGCAAACTGCCAAAGACAACTGATCCTACAAGCCCACAGTTTCCGCAGAAGAGTCCATACCCTCATCAGAAACCGTGTCTGTTACTGAAGAGGAATCAGTGTCAGCCTTCTCCACTGAAATGGATTTGAATCCTGCTTCTGCTGCCACCGAGGATCTTCTCCTTGTCGGAACCAGCAACGTCAGTCTCAGATCCCGCTTTGGTCCTCTTCATGCACCTTGTGCAAGTTCCAGGCATGCTTCCAGTCATGTTTCATGTTTCCAGCTGTGTCCAGAGTCTCCAGTCCAGTCTCGTCATACTCCAAGTCCACAGACTTTCCTTGAGTCTCCAGTTCAGCCTTGCCACGTTTCTCGCTTCTAGCCTAGTCCAATGTCTCCAGTACAGCATCGTTGTGCCATCGATCTCCAGCCTTGCTCTGAGTTCCTAGTCCAGAGTATTCAGCCTAGTCCAGAGCTTGAGTCTAGCCTTGCTTTGAGTTCTCAGCCTTTTCCGAGTCTCCAGTTTCAACTATCCAGTCAAGCCTGAGTCACTGAATCCAGTAGAGTCCTGTTGTTAGAACCAAGATTTTTCCAGAAGGCTCCGTCTGGCCTCGCCCAGTGTTCTGGTGCCAACCTAGTACAAGTCTTGTTCCATTTCTTCATTATCCATTCCCATTTCCAGTAGCGCCTTCTGCTCCAGCTTCCCTCAGCCTTCCAGCCTCTGTTAGAGAATCCTGTCCTTCCACCTTGCTGCTGTCTCCTCCTGCAACCTTACCAGTTTCCCTGCTGCTGCCCAGTTTGTCTTGATTGAAACCAGTTCCTTCTCGATTCTAAGAACCTAATTGTTGGGTGATCTCCACACCAGGTCACCCCAAACCAAACCAAGGTTACAACTCATCCGTTCCAACCAGAAACACAAGTTTTCCACATTGGGTGATCTCCACCAAAGGGATAGGGGTTATGGAAAATGGGCTTTAGTCCATTCCTAATCTTAGCAACCTTCCTCTCTCTTCTAGGGGATTCCTCAGCTGGTTTTCATGTTTTGGAAAAAGGAAAAGAAAGGCTAGGACAGCAAGCGGTCCAGCAGTTGATGCTGCAGGTTCTCCAGAAGGAGTGGCAGGCCAACTGGAGGACACTGCCAAGCCTCCTCAGGAAAAAGAACAAGACCTTCTGTTAAAGATCTAGAGCTCCGAAAAGAGGAGCGGCTTGGTGAGTGGATGCTGGGTGTTGGGATGGGACCATGAGAGGAAAAGGGAGGCAGTTCTTTCAGGAGTGGACTCCTCCATAGAAGCAGATAGAGGAGCCGCTTCTGCTTCTTTCCTCCTTCAAGGTTGCCCACAGGGACAGGGCAGAGGCCAAACTCTTCCTGCTCCACCAAGAACCTATCCTTCTGGAGCCCCCAAGTCCACACTGGCTTCCCACCTGTTCTGCTGCTTCCATGGGACTCTTCTGGGCACCTTCAGGATGGTTCAGTGGCACTCATTGACCTATTGGCCAATGGGGAGGGGAAAGATAGAGAGTGGGATCTGCCTAAGGCCTTTGTGAGACTTCTCTCATGGGCAGGACACTGAGCCACTGGTGTGACCCAAAAAAGGCTTTTAGTGGATGGGATCAGATTTCGATGGGAAGGACACTGCAAAGACTGGGCTGATATGGCAGGTTTTCTTCATCTGAAGCAGACCTAAAAATTTGCCTGGGGATCACAGCGCTCGTCTCTCCTTTCTCCAACCTCCCCACAGAGGACCGCCGAGGGAAAAGGAAGGACCCCTTCACAAAAGGGGACCACATAGAAGCCTGTAAGGCCCAATGCGAGGCTGCCAGTGTGAGGGCAGCCTGGCAGACAATCCAAAATCTCTAGCAACTGGTCCGTGAAAGGAAGAGCAAGGCAGCCCCAAATGTAGCTACCCCTTGGACACAAAAGTTCCCCTGGCTGGGCTTCGGTCCCATGTTGGAATCCCAGATTCTTTTGCCCAATCTCTGTGTGGTGCACTTGATTCTTCAGGACAGAGACAGCCTCCAAAGGGTTTCCTTCTTCCCTTCTGCAAGGGGGGCCATTGGGGACCTGGCGGCAAGACGCCCCACAGCCGCCCTGCCTGACCGCCTGACTCTCTTCTGTTGCAGCAGGAGAAGAGCATCATCCAGTGCCTGAGCTCCATCTCTGCTCTGTTCCAGTTGAAGCAGATAGGGGAACTGAGAGTCCCGGTTCCCCGGAATAAGAACCTTTACGGTCTCACTGTCCTGGTTAGTAAGATGGAGGGAGGAATGAAGAAATGGGTGGCAAGCAAAGGAGAATGGAGAGAAATGAGGTGAAGAGGGAGAGGGAAAAATCTACCCTAGTTTTCAGAAGGGTAAGCAGAAGCTCACCCTAACTGAAAGTCTGTCAGAGAAAGAGAAGGCAGCTTCCAAAAACAGGCCCATGCAAAGGGCCCCTCAGCTGCGGGTCACTCTCCTATGAACTGAAGGACAAGCTTTAGCAGAAGAGCAGGTCAAAAGGAAAGCCTGACATGGAGTAGCCTGGCTGACTTTGGATTCTCTGCTTCTCTCCACTCATTTCCCACCAGGCTGTGCTGGAGGACAGCGATTTGAGCAGCTTCGCAGCCGGACTAGCTGCACATCTGGCAGTCTATGAGATCAGATCAATCTCTGGGATATTTTTGTAGTGTGTAAGGACTATCGCTTTGCAGGACTCAGAGTAGGAAGGGGGAGAATAGAAAAGAAACAAGCAAGGAAAGGACAACTTCATCTGGTACACCAGTTGTGCCCCGCCTAGGTCAGGAGGACTTTCAGAGAGTCTCTCAGGCCCTGGTCCCTTTGCAGCTGGATTACTGCAACACACTCCACAGAGGGCTGCCCTTGACAAACACCCAGAAGCTTGAGTTGGTCCATTGCCCTTTTGGGCACTTTCAGCTGGGCCACCCAATGAATGGAAAAGTTTTCCTTGTGAAGTGGGGAGAGGAGAGGGTAGCTTGACCTGCCCACAACTCCTAGCGGCTTCCCACCTTCTCCTATTTTCTTGGGAATAATGACACCAAAAGCTTTTGACTAACATGGGAGTGGATGTCTCTTCCTTCCTTTGTCTCTACAGCAAGGTCCCACCAGCCATGCACCCACTAGTGGAATCGATGCTTCTGGACATCTTTGTCTTCCTCTGGATGTGTTCCAAGAAGATCAGGGATGATTGTGCTCCTGAGGTACCACTGTCACCAGCCTTTCAAGGGACTTGCTTTCGGATGTTCACATGGCTGGGAAGACATTCCGGAAAAGTGCACGTCACCACCTCTCTTTCCTTTCAGGTAGAGACAAAATTGGTGGAGGAGGCCTTGGGCCTGACTCTCAGGCTCCTACCACAAAGCACTTCATTTCCATTTTGAAGGTAAGGGCATAAAAGAAACCCTTGGCCAGTGCAGGCATTCCCAGCATCAAGGGTGAAAACATCTGTTAAATTTCCGACTCTGAACAACAGCTGGAGGATTGTTCTTGAAAACAGGCGTCCACTATCACAAGAACATTGGCTTGTCACAAGAGCTGTTTTTCTTCATGCAAGAATCTGTTTGTGCACAAGTACCTTCAACGGTAATATGCCAAGACCCGAATTGCAAACGAGAAAAAGAAGTGTTTAGGGTGACCTTGAGTTCTTTTCTCGGAAATGCCATCCCAAAGCCATCCCAAAGCATCCCACGTCTCCACTGACGTGGATTTGAATCCTGCTTCTGCTGCCACCAAGGATCTTCTTCTTGCCGGACCCTGCAACCTCAGTCTCAGATCCCGCTTTGGTCCTCTTCATGCACCTTGTGCATGTTCCAGGCATGCTTCCAGTCATGTTTCAAGTTTCCAGCTGTGTCCAGAGTCTCCAGTCCCATCTCGTCATACTTCAAGTCCACAGACTTTCCTTGAGTCTCCAGTTCAGCCTTGCCACGTTTCTCGCTTCTAGCCTAGTCCAATGTCTCCAGTACAACATCGTTGTGCCATTGACCTCCAGCCTTGCTCTAAGTTCCTAGTCCAGAGTATTCAGCCTTGTCCAGAGCCTTAAGTAGAGTCCAGCTGTACTCCAAGTTCTCAGCCATGCTCCAAGTTCCTAGTCCAGCCTAGTCCAGAGCCTCCAACCAACTCTAGCCTTTCTCCATGTTCTCAGCCTTGCTCCAAGTTCCTAGTCCAGAGTATTCAGCCTAGTCCAGTCCCTCCAGTTGAGTCTAGCCTTGCTTTGAGTTCTTGGCCTTTTCTGAGTCTCCAGTTCCAACTATCCACTCCAGCCTGAGTCACCCTATCTAGTACAGTCCTGTCGTTAGAACCAAGATTGATCCAGAAGGCTCCGTCTGGCCTCGCCCAGCGTTCTGGTGCCCACTTAGTACAGGTGATGTTCCAGTTTCTCATCCATCAATCTCACCTCCAGTAGCACCTTCTATTCCAGCTTCCTTCAGCCTTCCAGCCTCTGTTAGAGAATCCTGCTCTGCCACCTTGCTGCTGTCTCCTCCTGCAACCTGGCCAGATTCCTTGCTTTTGCCCAGTTGGTCTTGATCGAAACCCGTTCCTTCTTGTTTCTAAGGACTTAATTCTTTGAAGAGGTTATTTCATAAACAGTATTTTGATATTAAAACTGCCTGGCCACCTCTAAGTCTGATCAGGACAATGTGAATCCCGAACAGTTCCTTTGGGGTCTGATGGGTGAACAATTTGAGAAAGAAGTTGAGACTTTGCTCTTCTACATGATAAGAGCAGCCACCCTTTTCCATGCAGAAAAGTGGAAAGATGCACAAAGTCCCCCAAGGGAAGAGAGGATGGGGAAATTAAGGGGGCCATTGTGGACCTGGTGGCAAGATGCCCCACAGCCGCCCTGCCTGACCGCCAGACTGCCTGACTCTCTTCCATTGGAGCAAGAGAAGAACATCATCCAGTGCCTGAGCTCCATCGCTGCTCTATTCCAGATGAAGCAGAGCAGGGAACTGAGAGTCCCGGTTCCCCGGAATAAGAATCTTTATAGCCTTGCAGTCCTGGTAAGTGGGAGGCAGGCAAGGAGGGAGGTGAAACCTGGTCAAAAGCAAAGGAGGTTGGAGAGAAATGAGGGGAAGAGGGAGAGGAAATAATCTAGCCCTGGTTTTCAGAAGGGTCAGCAGAAGCTCATCCTAACTGAAAGTCTCTCAGAGAAAGAGAAGGCAGCTTCCAAAAACAGGCCCACACAAACGGTCCCACAGCTGCAGGTCATTCTCCTATGGACAGAAGGACAAGCTATAGCAGACGAGCAGGTAAGAAGGAAGGCCTGACTTGGAGTAGGCTGGTTGTCTTTGGGTTCTCTGCTTCTCTCCACTCTTGTTTCCCACCAGGCTGTGCTGGAGGACAATGATTTGAGCAGCTTCGCACCTGGACTAGCCGCCCTTCTGGCAGTCTATGAGATCAGGTCAATCTCTGGTTTCTTTTGTAGTGTGTAAGGACTATCGGTTTGCAGGACTCAGAGAGTAGGAAGGGGGAGAATAGAAAAGAAACAAGGAAAGGACAGCTTCATCTGGTACACCAGTTGTGCCCCCAACCTAGGTCAGGAGGCCTTTCAGAGAGTCTCTCATGCCCGGATCCCTTTGCAGCTTGATTACTGCAACAAACTCCACAGAGGGCTGCCCTTGACAAACACCCAGAAGCTGGCGTTGGTCCATTGTCCTTTTGGGCACTTTCAGCTGGGCCACCCAATGAAAGGAAATGTTTTCCTTGTGAAGTGGGGAGAGGAGAGGGTAGCTTGACCTGCCCAAACCTCCTAGCATCTCCCCACCTTCTCCTATTTTGTTGGAAAAAATGACACCAATGATTTTTGACTAAGCTGGGCGCTGATGTCTCTTCCTTCTTTTGTCCTACAGCAAGGTCCCACCAGCCATGCACCCACTAGTGGAATCAATGCTTCTGGACATCTTTGTCTTCCTCTGGGTGTGCTCCAAGAATCTCAGAGATGAGGATGCTCCTGAGGTACCAATGTAACTAACCTTTCAAGGGACTTTGAGCCACACAGCTGGAGATGCTTCTTGGAGGTCCTGAAGCAGCTTCTCTACTGCAGCAACCACCATCCTAGGATCAATGTAGGTAGCAAACCTATCATGCCATGGATTGTCAGCTTCGGGTCCCCCGCTGCTCTTTGGAACTCATCCTCGTTGAACCTGTCTCTTGGGAAACGAGGGCAGGGAGGTTGCTTTCCCCCTTCATTCCACTTCATGCTGAATGAGGGAATCCCTGGAATGCATATTTTGCTCGGTCAGATTTGTGCTGATGGGACAATGAAGAAGGGGGACTCCTCTCCAAGACACCTTGACAACAGTGGGATGCATTTCCTTCTGTCTCTTCCAGCTCAAAGAAGTCAAGCAGGCATTTCCCAAAATTCCTGCTGAACTCTGGAAGGCTGAAAATGAGCATGGCTTCATTAATGAAGGTAATATTCAGAATGTTAAGGGGAAGGGTTGAGGGTATCGGCACATGAAATGAAGGAAGGAATGCAAAACTCATGCTTTCTATCCAAAATGGGGTACAGTATATCTTTTCAAGCTATGTACCTAGCTGATTAAATTTGAACATCTCTGTCTCATTCAGTTCTTCTCCCTTTGTTGACAGGTGTAACCTTCCCTATCTTTTGCCGACTTCCTTATCTTTTTCTCATCTCATGCAGATGACCTAGCCGTAGAGGAGCTGCATCCTTCCCCCACTATTTAAGAAGCCAAGCTGGGGGAATCAAAATCACCAGGGAAAAGAGGGAGCCAGATCATCTGTCTGCTGATCTGTTCAAGATGATTGTTGGTTTTTCACTAGCCATGACCAATATGGTGGAGAGTTGAAGGAATGGCAACCTTCTGCCCCTAGGATGCATCTTGGATGGACTCAGGAAGTACACTGAGGAGTTGAAACTCCCACCAGATTTAAGGAGGAATAGGAAAAAAACACAACGCGCTGCCTGCTCTGAGCGTCTGGAAAAACAGGTCAGCTGCATCGTGTCCAAAGCCTCTGTGAGCCAGCATTCTATTCTCTTCAGTGGTCCACCAGATAGACGCTCTTGGAAAGTCCGAACCCAGAATATGGGGGAAAGAGGTTTCTCCATTTCCAGTTCACTCTCTTGAGAAGGAGGGCTGAGAATTATAGTGCTTTTTTACTGCAGTTCTAAGAGATGATCTTCTAAACCAAGGTCATGAGGTAAACATGGGAACGGAGGAAACCACCTATAGACCATCATTTCCCATCCTTGGGAAAAAATGACTGTCTGACCTCACCTCTCCTCTTTTTTTCTGGAGTTCTTTTTTACTGACTGGATGCCACTTACGTTCCTTGTAAGGGGCCTGAATGTGTATGTGTGTGGCCGTACTCCCTACACATGAAACCCACGAATATGGTAAAATGTCAAGCACAGAAAATATTAAGAAATAAGAACAATAACAATAATAATAACAATAATAAATTTAGTCACCATGAAACTCCAGAGTTGTGACTTACAAAAAGCTAGAGAAGGAAACGTTACCCTTTTAATTTCTTGAATTCTACCCTTTGGCTGTTGATGAGGGTGCTGATCTTTCTGTGACTGAGAACTTGATCAATTACTTTAAAGATAGGACTTGAACTGTGGTGTTGGCATGGCTGTGAAGACATTCTGGGAAAGTGCATGTCACCATCTCCGTGACTCCTTTCAGGGAGAAGTTGGTGGAGGAGGCCTTGGGCCTCACGCTCAGAGCTCCCCTTCGGCAGGCTCGGACACCACAGCGCTTCATTTTTTATTTGAAGGTAAGGGCACAGAAGTCCAGGTGGAGCTTGAAGGAACCATTGGCCGATGGAAATATTCATAGAACCAAGTGAAAAATATGTCCCACTCTGAACAAGAGCTGGAAAATTGTTCTTGAGGACAGGCATCCAGTATGAGAAGAAGATTGGCTTGTCAAAAGATCTGTTTGTCTTCATGCAGGGTTCTCTTCCTGAACAAGTGTCTACAACTTTCGAGTTCCAAGGACAGAATTACAGATGAGAAAAAAAGTGTTTATGGTGAGTTTGAGTTCTTTGCTGGGAAATGCCATCCCAAATCTTCCTCCATCCAATGAGGCTGGGATTTAGGGAGGCTGGGTCAATGTTTCAGGGAGAGGAGGGCTCCAGAGGCCTACAGAAGAATGCACCAGACCTGCACATGTGTACTTTGGCAGTGAGATCCTTGGTTCTAGGAAAGAAGCAAAGGTGTCCTCTCTTCTTCAAACCTTCAGCAATTTGACCCACATGGCTGGAGATGCTCCTCCACAGTCTTGAAGCAGCTTCTCCACTGTGAGAACCATCATCCTAGGATCAATGTATGTAGCAAAGGTATAATAACATGGATTGTAGGCTTCGGGTCCACCCCTGTTCCGGGAACCCAACCTCATTGAACCTCTCTCTGGGACAAAAGGTCAGGGAGGGTGTCTTTTTCATTTCATTCCATTTGATGGTGGACTGGGGAATCCCTGGAATGGATTTTTGCTGGGTAAGATTTGTGTTGACGGACCAAGGGAAGAAGGGAAAGTGCTAACCAAGACACCTTGGCAACAGTGCAATGCCTTTCCTCCTGTCTCTTACAGCTCACAGAAGTCCAGCAGGCATTTCTGGAAATCCCTGCACAACTCTGGCATGGTGGAGAACTGTATGGTTTCCTAATTGAAGGTGATTTCAATTAGAATGTTAAGGGGAAGGGGTGAAGGTGTCAGAAGATGCAAAACCCAGGGATGCAAAACCCACATTTGTATCCCAAATGGGGTGCATGTTTTCCAGCTATGTAGCCAACCCATTAAATGTCAACAACCTCTATTCACGGAAATCAAGATAGTCTATAGCACCACATATAAGATGCCCCCTCAGCATTCACTGAGGACGTGGTTCGTCAATGGTCACAGTAAGAATCACCCAAATAGAGTTCCTCACGGATAGATGAAAAGGACTTCCACTCAGTCTCAGGGAAAGGCCCTCCTTTTGTTCCATCCACAACTCTCAACTGTTGCAATTAATGGCGGTATTTATGCCGTTGCACGCTGCTGACCTTTTTGCACAATTTGCAGGGTGTGAAATGCCCTTGTCTCAAGAATGATGTTTCTTGGCAATATTGAAGATGAATGAAGATGGCGAAGGGAGAGGGATCCACGTTTGGGCTGTCATCATGGCCAGTGCTTCAGGCTGGAGGTTCGGAAGTGAGTCGGACTGGACCGGAGAGCAGGATGCCGGAGGACGGCAGTGTTTGTCCTTTTGCCATGTTCATAGTTTCCCCAAGTTTGGCAACATTTTGGGGGCATTTTGCTGTCCACGCCAACTGAACCGCTTTTGGGTTCTTGCACTGTACCATTCCTGCTGCAGGTTGGGAAGCTGTTTTACTGCACTGGGCCGCAGCTTTGGACCTGTTATGTTTTGGACCGGCTAGAGGACTGGATTCTTGCTGGACGCTAAGTGGGGGCTGAGAGGCGGGCTTCTGCGGAACGCTGCTGCTGGACCTTCTTTGCTGCTGCTTTTTCTGCTGGTGCTTTTCTTGGAGATTCTGCCACTAGATGCCTTTGCCACTGCCGGGATCCTTCTGCAATACCAATTTTGGTGCTTTGGAGCTTTGGACAATGCCTGGGTGGGAGAGGGCAACAGTAGAGTGGCAGGCTACTGTGGATCACCTTCCCCCATAGAGGCAACCTTGGCCTTCTGTCTGGGTAGCCCTTCAAAAGAAGTCAGGAAGAAGTCAGGAAGAATAGGTTTCTGTGTGCTGTGTGTGAGAAGGTGGCAGCTAAGTTTCCTGTTGGGTGTCCCGCTTCCCCAGCCAGGCATGGCTGATGAGGGCACTGAGAGGTTTCTGGTCCCGAATTTTGGGGCGCTGGGATGTGGGGATGGTGCTGCCATTGGGGTTTTGGAGGTGGTTGATAGTATCATGGTAGTACTTGGCATGGGGAGGTATGGTGGGACAATGTGAGCAGGCTGCCCTCGGGGAACGTGGAATTCTTGTCTGATATGAGGTCTGCCTTCCAGCTCCTCAATCCCAGTCCCGATGCCCTGTCAGCAGATCTTCAGTGGTCCTGGCTTCCGGCTGCTGCTACTGAATGCCGGGATAGTCCGCAATTAGACTATCCCTCATCCTTGATTTAATCCTTTTTTGAATTATTTATTCCTTTTTAAAATAATGACCGAAAAATGGGAAAAAAGGGGAAAAACCCAAAGATACTTATGTTTTTTTAAAAAACAAAAATCTTAACAGGTGCTTCAAAAAATAAGCATTTAAGAAAGGGAATATTGCCATTGAGTAACATCTGGTAGATGATATTTATCTCTTAACACAGGACTGGTTACAAATTCATCTTCATCCTCTATCAACCGATCCAAAGTCAATTTCCTCCCTTCCATCCAATTTTCCCATAGCCCCATCGTTTCCCCCGTTGTTAATGTTGGGTTTCCCTGATAAAGCCAACTTCGCATGGGAAAAAGCACCAACTCTTTTTATTTTTTAATCAGACATTCCTTTCCATAGCTTCCTAATTGAGATGATGCTTCTGATGATATCTGAGTTCTATTCCTTTCATGATTAAACCCTTTTTTTAATATAAGAACCTAAATAGAAGGTCAAAGTAAAGTTAAAGTACAAAGTAGACAGCAAAGGAAAGCTTGAATGCAGAACAAGAAAAACTAAGGAAGTGGAGAAATCACAAGAAAATAGAAGGTGACTGCTGAACTTCTCCAATGCAGATACAAGTGCTTGTTAAGCAAACTTAATCTCCTATCATTAGTTAAACGTTTGCAAACGTTATATGTATAGAAACAGACAAATTATTCATCAAAGCCCAAAATCAGAACTTCATTTTCTTCCATTAGCAGCAAATAGGCCAAAGGCAATTTCCAAAAGGAATCAACTCCAGCCACGGTGTTGATTCCTCTCCATGCTGTCAACTTTGTCATTTCCCACAGCCCAATTAATTTCCCCATCCACTCTTCCCTTGGGGGACTTTGTGCATCTTTCCACTTTTCTGCATGGAAAAGGGTGGCTGCTCTTATCATGTAGAAGAGCAAAGTCTCAACTTCTTTCTCAAATTGTTCACCCATCAGACCCCAAAGGAACTGTTCGGGTTTCACATTGTCCTGATCAGACTTAGAGGTGGCCAGGAAGATTTAATATCAAAATATTGTTTATGAAATAACCTCTTCCAAGAATTAAGTCCTTAGAAACAAGAAGGAATGGGTTTCGATCAAGACCAACTGGGCAGCAGCAAGGAATCTGGCAAGGTTGCAGGAGGAGACAGCAGCAAGGTGGCAGAGCAGGATTCTCTAACAGAGGCTGGAAGGCTGACGGAAGCTGGAGTAGAAGGTGCTACTGGAGGTGAGATTGAAGGATGAGAAACTGGAACATCACCTGTACTAAGTGGGCACCAGAACGCTGGGGGAGGCCAGACGGAGCCTTCTGGATCAATCTTGGTTCTACCGACAGGACTGTACTAGATAGGGTGACTCAGGCTGGAGTGGATAGTTGGAACTGGAGACTCAGAAAAGGCTGAGAACTCAATGCAAGGCTAGACTCAACTGGAGGGACTGGACTAGGCTGAATACTCTGGACTAGGAGCTTGGAGCAAGGCTGAGAACATGGCGAAAGGCTAGAGTTGGTTGGAGGTTCTGGGCTAGGCTGGACTAGGAACTTGGAGCATGGCTGGGAACGTGGAGTACAGCTGGACTCTACTTAAGGCTCTGGACAAGGCTGAATACTCTGGACTAGGAATTTAGAGCAAGGCTGGAGGTCGATGGCACAACGATGTTGTACTGGAGACATTGGACTAGGCTAGAAGCTGGAAGGGTGGCAGGACTGAACTGGAGACTCAAGGAAAGTCTGAGGACTTTAAGCATGACGAGACTGCACTGGAGAGTCTGGACACAGCCGGAAACTTGAAACCCGACTGGAAGCATGCCTGGAACATGCACAAGGTGCATGAAGAGGACCAAAGCGGGATCAGAGACTGAGGTTGCTGCGTCCGGCAAGGAGAAGATCCTCGGTGGCAGCAGAAGCAGGATTCAAATCCATGTCAGTGGAGAAGTGGGATGCTTTGGGATGGCTTTGGGATGGCATTTCCGAGAAAAGAACTCAAGGCCACTCTAAACACTTCTTTTTCTCATTTGCAATTCGGGTCTTGGCATATTACCGTTGAAGGTACTTGTGCACAAACAGATTCTTGCATGAAGAAAAACAGCTCTTGTGACAAGCCAACCTTCTTGTGATAGTGGACGCCTGTTTTCAAGATCAATCCTTCAGCTCTTGTTCAGAGTCGGACATTGAACAGAGGTTTTCACCCTGGATGCTGGGAATGCCTGCACTGGCCAAGGGTTTCTTTTATGCCTGTACCTTCAAAATGAAAATGAAGTGCTTTGTGGTAGGAGCCTGAGCATCAGGCCCAAGGCCTCCTCCACCAATTTTGTCTCTACCTGAAAGGAAAGAGAGGTGGTGACATGCACTTTTCCGGAATGTCTTCCCAGCCATGTGAACATCCAAAAGCAAGTCCCTTGAAAGGCTGGTGACAGTGGTACCTCAGGAGCACAATCATCCCTGATCTTCTTGGAACACATCCAGAGGAAGACAAAGATGTCCAGAAGCATCGATTCCACTGGTGGGTGCATGGCTGGTGGGACCTTGCCGTAGAGACAAAGGAAGGAAGAGACATCCACTCCCATGTTAGTCAAAAGCTTTTGGTGTCATTATTCCCAAGAAAATAGGAGAAGGTGGGAAGCCGCTAGGAGTTGTGGGCAGGTCAAGCTACCCTCTCCTCTCCCCACTTCACAAGGAAAACATTTCTTTCATTTGGTGGCCCAGCTGAAAGTGCCCAAAAGGGCAATGGACCAACACAAGCTTTTGAGTGTTTGTCAAGAGGAGCCCTCTGTGGAGTGTGTTGCAGTAATCCAGCTGCAAAAGGACCAGGGCCTGAGAGACTCTCTGAAAGTCCTTGTGACCTAGGCAGGGCACAACTGGTGTACCAGATGAAGCTGTCCTTTCCTTGCTTGTTTCTTTTCTATTCTCTCCCTTCCTACTCTCTGAGTCCTGCAAACCGATAATCCTTACACACTACAAAAAAAATCCCAATCCCAAATGAGATTGACCTGATCTCATAGACTGCCAGATGTGCAGCTAGTCCGGCTGCGAAGCTGCTCAAATCGTCATCCTCCAGCACAGCCTGGGGGAAACGAGTGGAGAGAAGCAGAGAACCCAAAGTCAACCAGGCTACTCCAAGTCAGGCCTTCCTTTTGACCTGCCCTTCTGCTAAAGCTTGTCCTTCAGTTCTGACCCGCAGCTGAGGGCCCTTTGCATGGGCCTGTTTTTGGAAGCTGCCTTCTCTTTCTCTGACAGACTTTCAGTTAGGGTGAGCTTCTGCTGACCCTTCTGAAAACTAGGGTAGATTTTTCCCTCTCCCTCGTCCCCTCATTGCTCTCCATTTTCCTTTGCTTGCCACCCATTTCTACATCCCTCCCTCCGTCTTATTAGCCAGGACAGCGAGACCGTAAAGTTTCTTATTCCAGGGAACCAGGACTCTCGGTTCCCCTGTCTGCTTCAGCTGGAACAGAGCAGAGATGGAGCTCAGGCACTGGATGATGCTCTTCTCCTGCCACAACGGAAGAGAGTCAGGCGGTCAGGCAGTGCGGCTTTGGGGCATCTTGCCACCAGGTCCCCAATGGCCCCCCTTGCAAAAGGGAAGCAGGAAACCCTTTGGAGGCTCTCTCTGTCCTGAAGAATCATGTGCACCAGACGGAGATTGGGCAAAGGAATCTGGAATTCCAACATGGGGCAAAACCCAGCCAGGGGAACTTTTGTGTCCAAGGGGTAGCTACCTTTTGGGCTGCCTTGCGCTTCCTTTCATGGACCTCTTGCCAGAGATTTTGGCTGGTTTGCCAGTCTGCCCTCACACTGGAAGCCTCGCATTGGGCCTTACAGGCTTCTTCGTGGTCCCTTTTTGTGAAGAGGGCCTTCCTTTTACCTCGGCGGTCCTCTGTGGGGAAATTGGGGAAAGGAGAGACGGGGGCTGTGATCCCCAGGCAAATGTTTAGGTCTGCTTCAGATGAAGAAAACCTGCCATATCAGCCCAGTCTTGGCAGCGTCCTTCCCATCAAAACCTGATCCCATCCACTAAAAGCCTTTTTTGGGTCACACCAGTGGCTCAGGGTCCTGGCCACGAGAGAAGTCTCACAAAGGCCTTAGGCAGATCCCACTCTCTATCTTTCCCCTCCCCGTTGGCCAAAAGGTCAATGAGGGCCACTGAGCCATCCTGAAGGTGCCCAGAAGAGTCCCATGGAAGCAGCGGAACAGCTGGGAAACCAGCGTGGGCTCGCGGGCTCCAGGAGGACAGGTTATCCATGGAGCAGGAAGAGTTTGGCCTCTGCCCTGTCCCTGTGGGCAACCTTGAAGGAGGAAAGAAGCAGAAATGGCTCCTCTATCTGCTTCTATGGAGGAGTCCACTCCTGAAAGAACTCCCTCCCTTTTCCTCTCATGGTCCCATCCCAACACCCAGCATCCACTCACCAAGCGGCTCCTCTTTTCGGAGCTCTAGATCTTTAACAGAAGGTCTTGTTTTTTCCCGAGGAGGCTTGGCAGTGTCCTCCAGTTGGCCTGCCACTCCTTCTGGAGAACCTGCAGCATCAACTGCTGGACCGCTTGCTGTCCTAGCCTTTCTTTTCCTTTTTCCAAAACATGAAAACCAGTTGAGGAATCCCCTAGGAGAGAGAGGAAGGAAGCTGAGCTTAGGAATGGACTAGAGCCCATGTTCTATATTCCCTATCCCTTTGGTGGAGATCACCCAATGTGGAAAACTTGTGCTTCTGGTTGGAACGGATGAGTTGTAACCTTGGTTTGGTTTGGGGTGACCTGGTGTGGAGATCACCCAACAATTAGGTTCTTAGAATCGAGAAGGAACTGGTTTCAATCAAGACAAACTGGGCAGCAGCAGGGAAACTGGTATGGTTGCAGGAGGAGACAGCAGCAAGGTGGAAGAACAGGATTCTCTAACAGAGGCTGAAAGGCTGAGGGAAGCTGGAGCAGAAGGCACTACTGGAAATGGGAATGGATAATGAAGAAATGGAACAGGGCTTGTACTAAGTTGGCACCAGAACACTGGGCGAGGCCAGACGGAGCCTTCTGGAAAAATCTTGGTTCTAACGAAAGGACTCTACTGGATTCAGTGACTCAGGCTTGACTGGATAGTTGAAACAGGAGACTCGGAAAAGGCTGAGAACTCAAAGCAAGGCTAGACTCAAGCTCTGGACTAGGCTGAATACTCTGGACTAGGAACTCAGAGCAAGGCTGGAGATCGATGGCACAACGATGCTGTACTGGAGACATTGGACTAGGCTAGAAGCGAGAAACGTGGCAAGGCTGAACTGGAGACTCAAGGAAAGTCTGTGGACTTGAAGTATGACGAGACTGGAGTGGAGACTCTGGACACAGCTGGAAACATGAAACATGACTGGAAGCATGCCTGGAACTTGCCCAATGTGCATGAAGAGGACCAAAGTGGGATCTGAGGCTGATGTTGCTGTTTCCGACAAGGAGAAGATCCTCGGTGGCAGCAGAAGCAGGATTCAAATCCATTTAAGTGGAGAAGGCTGACGCTGATTCCTCTTCAGTAACAGACACTGTTTCCGATGAGGGTATGGACTCTTCTGCAGAAGCTGCAGGCTTGTAGGATCAGTTGTCTTTGGCAGCTTGCTCCTCGTGCACCTGCCTTTTATGCCAATCCTTTGCGCGCCTGTTCCCTTCTGCATCCAAGTGAGCTGGCTTCTCCTTTGCATGTTTTTCTGCCCATCGGTAGCGTACGCTGGTTGGAGGATTCAATTCCTCCTCTCGATGGTTGGCCGATCACTGCCTGTGATTCTTCCTCCACTGCTGACTCATCTTTAGGTTTCACTTTCCCGGTTTCAGCCCAGTAAGATTCTCTTCCCTCCTCTGACTCCGAAAGACTTTTTTTTTTTCTGAGTCAGAGGCTGGCTGGATTCTCACACATGTCTATCTCCACTTCAATAATCTTTTGAATCATAATTCATATTTGCTCCCAGAATTCCTTAACCTTTCCACAAGTCCACCAAAGATGGTCAAATATTCCTTCACATTTGGAGCATTTCCAACAAACATTTGATATTCCTTTAAACATTGTTGATAATTGGTCAGGTGTTCAATACCCGTGATCCATCATTTTATAAAAGTCTCTTTCAAGGTATAGTTCAAGGTCAATCTCCAACCCTTCTTCCGTCTATTTTCCGATTGTTCATGGCTGATATTGCATCCAAAGTTCTTAGCCCATTTAATCATGCAATCTCTGACATATTCATCTTCCAAATCCATTTGCAGTAATATTTTATACATCTTAGTAACAACACTTTCAAATATTAGTACAAAACTCATTTCCAACTGAGTTTTTCATTCATGAAATTATGAATCTTTTTACCCAAATTAAACCATTCTGACAATGGTGGTGATGTGAACCAATGACAAGTATGACCTTCCAATTCCAATTGTTTCCTCGTTTTCAGGTTAGGTTCATCTTCACCTTCCTCAAAATTCAACAAATCTTTACATCTCAACCAGATTGGCTTCCCCACCATCTCTCTTCTGCAGAAAGCTTCTTGTGACAACCACAAAGGTATATTAGGAGACAATCTTAATTTCTATTGATTCCAACTCCTCAGTATGATATGCCTCACAAAACAATTGTCAAAATCTTTGTTATCTTTATCATACCACAAGTAGGCGTGCCACCCAAATCTCAGATCCTGTCCTTCCAACTCTAATGGCGACCGATTCTTCAAAGTCACCCAGTCCTTCATCCAAAGCAAACAACAAGCATCAAAGTACAACTTCAAATCAGGGAAACAATTTATATTTAACTCTTGGTGTTCTCCCTTGCCAAATCAAGGTAGAAATGTCCTTCTGCCATTGTTGGAATGGTACATCAGTTGTCAAAACTGGTATAGTCTGGAACAGGAACAACATCCAGGGTAAAACATCCATGTTAATCACAGATATCCGACCCATAAGTGACAAGTGTAATTCTTCCAGCCTTGACATGTGTTTTTGAACGTCTTTCCCAATTTTGACAGAAATACTATGAAGCAACCTGCAATTCACATTTGATCATGTCCCCTCCAAATATCTAACCTTTTTTTCGGTCTTAAATCCAGTCTTACTCATCAACATAACATTTTTGGTTTCTTTCTTAATGATTGTAAGACCAGCTAATGACCCAAATTCCTTCCATTTCCTCATCAGATGTTCAACAACATTCAAGGGATCCTGTAATATCAAACCAAAATCATCAGCAAGAAAGGGCTGAAGGAGAAAGGGCTTATAGTTAAAGGGCTGAAATCAATTATCTTTTAAAAAACATCTTTTTTACCTTTAAGCTCTTTTGATCTAGTTAAATGGCTCTATTTTACACTTCCAAGACTAAGATAAAGAGCAAAGATAGCAAAGGGCAGTCTTGTCTAGTTCCTTTCTGTATACGACAAGTCCCTCCAAAGGACTGATGTTCGGCTACCGGAGCTGAGACTGAGGAGCTGGTAGGTGAGACCGGAATCAATAAATGGTCCAGACTTCCCCTGGAACGGCCCGTTCCCCATCTCCCACTCTATCACCCCATGCCTGTCACCACCATAGTGATTTGGCCTGCCCCATCTCCGCAATGGCAACCCCATCTCCATATCCAAGCCCCTCAGTTCCCAAGACCAGGGAGCCCCTACTTTCCTCACCAGCCATGCCCAGGAGCGGAAGAACGTCCCTGAGGCGCTTGAGCTTTACCAGCTCCCAGTGCCATCAAGGTACCTCCAACCCAGGCCTCCCACCAACACTTTCTCAATGGGCCCGAGCAGTCCAACAGTCCTGCTTCCATTCAGGTGAGAGCCATTCCAGACACCACCCTCCAGCCAAGCACAGCATCGCCCATCCATTCGCAAGTTGGTGGCTCTGGACCTCGCCCTCTCTCTGCCATCTGAACAGTGTTCCTCAATCTGAAGTTGTGTTCTGAAAGACTCCATGCCACTTTCCTATGTTGACAATTTTTTGAAAATCTCTTTCTTTGGTTTTCTGATCTCTAATCATAAATAAAGTTACATTGTAAGTCTTTATTATATAAAAATTCTTCATTGGATCGATCCAGGGAATCTCCTGTCTCCAAAAACTTTGTAGAGATATTAGACATGCAGACGCACAAACATAAACATAGAGGCACAAACAGAAACACACAAAGACACACATAGCTTTAATAACAGTGGATCGGCAGATTTCATTGGTCTTGAGCAATTTTGATCTCCTATGGGAACATTACAATTTTGTGCAAGATCTGGTAAGATTTTTGCACCTCTGCAGGAGATCAGAGATTTTAGAGTCCTTTCTCGGTGACGGAACCTTATGGGGTCTATCAGATGACCAGCATCTCCGACATGATTTTCCCCATAGTCATCGTTATAGAAAAATCATGTGTTGTCATGGCTTCACTTTCCATTCTTTCTGGCCAGAAAAGTGGTGGTCTCATTCTAGATGCAGCATGTTCTCCTAGGCAGCCTGGCAGGAAGACGGGCAAGGGGAACTGAGTGGAAAGTGGTCTGGCCGCTTTCGAACAGGGCTGATGAAAGAGCCATTGAAATGAAGGCTGATAAGAGGGAGAATGAACAGGCTTCCCACTTTGCTCACCAGGATGGACAAGAGCATTCCTCTCACTCTCTTTCTAGGATTTCTGAAAAGTTTTCATAAAGTACACATTCTGCTCCTTTTTCAGTCTCCCTTTTCTTTTGGAGGCCTAACAGCAGCTCCACCAAATTCAATCCTGTGTGCACTTAGAGATGTGGGTTTTTCACATGCCAGCTTCTCATTAAGACCATCATTTCATCAGAAGAGATCTAAGCAGCTGGTTCTCTCTTGGCCTTCTGCCACACTCACACCCGCACGTTCCTCTCTTCCTCCTACAGACAGGACTGGCTTCCATTCAGAGGTTGATATCAACCAAACCCATCCAGCGTTTAGGAGGGAGGGGTCATTAAGAATTGCACAGCCTATCAATGCACGGGCTTTTGCCTTTCCTTGGGAAGAGCTTCCTTCTATGTTTAAATGTCGGGAGGATTGTTTGATATGATCTGGGTCTCATTTATAGAGTGTAGTACCTTTCTGAAACATGGCGTTTTCATAATGCTGAACCTTCAGTTCAAGGGTTCGGCCTAATAGGCTAATGAAGGCCACAGGAGCTATTCCTGTTCCAGGAGTAGAAAACAATGTGACACATTAGCAAATTGGAGAAAGAGAACAAAGTGGAGAGCAATATTAGGGAAAGTCCATAGATTTCAGTTATTGGTCTTAGTATTCTCATTATTAGAAGGTACTCAGAGGTGGGGTTTACACAACACGTTTCCCAGAGTTATCAAGCTTGCTGGACTCATCTGAACAAGAGCGCCTGGCTTATTGGCAACATTCATATGACAGTAATAAATCATGATTCATAAACTAAAACGGCTGGCTTCACAACTTCCTTAAAAACTCAGGCGCCCTGAGTGGTGTGGAGCTGAAGACTAATGCCTGAATTTTGGAGAGAAAAAAAATCATTTCCTTTGCAAAGATGGTCCTTTTGGCTACCCGAAAAAACAAATCCCAAAGTAATTCAGGCAAAGCAAAGGCCTTTATTAAAGGGGTCAGTGTTTTTATAGGGTACAGGAACATGTGATACATACATTCAATATATGGGATACGCCAGAAAGGAACTAATCAAAGCATAAAAGACCCTGCTTAGATGTGAGGAGTAACAACTGAAGAGGGTTAGGAGATGCCAAGGATGCCGCTGGCAAAAGACGGGGAGCGAAGACCATCGATGTTGAGGTAGAGCCCCAATTACAGCCTACTCGTGGCAGGAAGGGTGACGAAACAGGGCTGTTTCTCTGCTCTTTTTGCATCTGCAGATAGCCACCCAGTGGCCCTGGTTTGGGTGACCTGGACTCTCCTTGGGAGGACTAAGTGGGTTTACCTTCAGGGCCGTTGTGAGGAATATGCTGAGCACCCGGGCTGTAAAGTTGCCCGCATCCGCTCTGAGCTGAATTCCAGCCTTGGGGCAAGGCCAGTGGGGGTATTGGGCCTGAGTCTGCATGGTTATCTGGGAGGAGTTTGTGCCTGTTGAACCTGAGCAAGTGCACAGGGTTCTTGTAGCTGTTAGATGGGCTGCTTCTCTGTTAGCTCTGTGCCCCTCCCGGGTGGTCAAGGCTGCCTGGGAGACGAGACCTGATTGGGTCTGGCCAGTGGTTAATTCCTCTTTGAGGGAGGGGGTGTTCCCGCTGGCTCTTGAGGAGGCAGTGGTGCGCCCCCTCCTGACGAGGCCATCACTCGACCCAACTGATCTGGACAGTGTTTCTCCACTTTCCAACCTGATACCTAGCCTTATTTCTCCCCCTGAGCTGCGTGAGTGATGCCATGGATGTCCTGTCTCACTGCTTGGAGGCTGTAGGGGTCCAGATGAGGCACAATGGGCTCCGGCTCAACCCAAGCAAGACTGAGTGGCTTTGGGTGTTTGGTCTCCTGGTACCAAGGTTTTTCCATCTTTGGTCCTGGATGAGGTGGCACTGCCCCAGCCAGACCCAGTGCGCAATTTGCAGGTCCTTCTGGACTCATGGCTCCTGCTGGAAGAGAGGCAGTAGCCGTGGATAAGAGGTCTTTGCACACCTTTGGGTTGAGCACCAGTTGCACCCATTCCTGGACCAGGAGGCACTACTCACTGTCACTCATGCCCTCGTCAACTCCCGTTTGGACTACTGCAATGCACTCTACATGATACTACACTTGGAGAGCATTCAGAAGCTTCAGCTGGTGAAGAACGCACCTGCCCAGGTTGTAAATGATCTCGGCTTCTTGGCACATGTAACACCACTGGTTTGGGGTGTGCATTGGCTGCCAGTGTGTTTCTGGGTGCAATTCAAGGTGCTGGTTGTCACCTTGAAAGCCCTTCCTGGTTTGGTAGTGGGTCCCCTTAGGGACCGTCTTTTCCCCATTGTTCCTCCTCTCCAATCTGATCCAGCAGGATGGGCATACACCAGGTCCAATCAGCCATGGATTGTCGGCTGGTGGGGACCAGGAAATGGGCCTCTCCTGCCGTGGTGCCTCTCCTGTGGAACATTCTTCCTCCTGAGATTAGGATGGCCCCAACCCTCTTGGCTTTTTTGTAGGTCTTAAAGATGTGCCTTTGTGCCCAGTCCTGGTGGCCCAAATGTGCAAAGGGCCCCATTTCATGGTTGTGCTAACACCATGGATTATTAAGTTCTCTCGGCTGTATTTATATTTATATTTTATTTTTTTGTATCATTTTCATTGTATGTTTTTATTATTAAAGCCACCCGGAGTCACTGGTCTGAGATGGGCGGCTATATAAATTGAAGAAATAAATTTAAAAATATTGAAACGAACGAACAAACTGGGGAAAACACGAATTGCAGATAACGTTCCAGAAGTGGCAGATTGATGGGTGACGTCACTGCCTTTCCCAGCCAGGTTTGCATCCACCTTAAAACGGGCCAACAAGGAACCTCCCCCCTCTTCCAAAGGCAACACATCCCCAAACGTCCAAACACAACTTGACAATGCCACTGGGCTCCAGCCTCACACAACCTCAAGGCTTTAGTGCAAAAGAAAGCACACTAAAAGTTATGACAGATCTTGACCAGGCCAGGTCAAGAGTATGGCACAGCCAAGGACCGGGTAGCTGCAGTCTGAGAGACCAGCAGAAATGGCAGTGCCCAACCCGCTGGGGAACTGGATAAAGACGAAAAACTCCCTAAGGCAGACATGCTCAAATTCTGGGTCATCCTTCCTAGGGGGAAATGTAATAACTCAAGCCAACAAACATACCTAATACTCCTCCCTCCTCCTCCTATTTTCCCCACAACAGAAAACCTGTCAGGTTTTTGCGGGTAAGATATTGATTGGCCCAAGGTCACCCAGCTGGCTTTTGAACCTAAGGCGGGACTAGAACTCACCATCTCCTGGTTTCTAGCCCAGCACCTTAACCACTAGACCAAACTGGCTCTCTGAATTTACAGCCCAGAAATTAAGAACAAACTGTCTTGGAGATCCTATTTAGAGATGCAAGGTCTAGCTGTTTGGCATGCCGAAAGGTGGACCAAGCTGGTCCAGGAGAGCAATTTCTTCCCAAAAGGAAAAGTCTGATCCTTGGGCTCCCTCAACAGCTGGATGCCAATACCCCAGGAACTTGGCTGAAAGTGGGTCATGTGATTTGGGGTTCAGCATCATTAATCCGTAGAGAATTTTGTTTTGGCAGAATCGGTTCTCTGAATGCAGGATCACTTCTTTTCTACCCTTGGGCTGGATTGCTGCATTCGAAAAAATATCTGAGGTGAAAAAATCAGGGAAAGAGTGCTTTCCTCACTTTCTCTTTCTTAAGTGTCAACAACATCTAACAATGTTTTGGGATGCCGACGATGATGGCTGCACCTAAGCAGAAATAAAGGAGGGAGCTGACCATAGAAACAGAGATGTTGGGACACACACAGAGACACACAAACACACACAAACTAGCATTGCAATGCAAAGGGAATCAGCCTGAAAGGACCAATAGCTGCATCAAGGGGTCTTGCTCAGTCAGCTAGCTTCAAGGAGCTTCCATATGAAAAGCCCATGGACATCCAAAGAGCTATGCCTTCTGTGCAAGGCAGGTGGGAAAGATGCAACTTTAGTGATTTTTTGGGTAGCTTCCTACAGACCTTGGCCTGGCCTTGTTGGATGTAGGAGAGGCTGAGCAGGTAACTTTTGGATATGATGCCAAAGGAGGCCTGTAATCTCCTTTGTTGCTCTCGTGGCTTTATGACGTCATCCAGCCAGGCTGAACTGTCAGTTACTGACTGTTGACAGACTGAAAATGTCTTCCAGGATGTAAGTTGGACTTCAGAAGGGCTCCTGGACTCTCGGGACCTCTCCCAATTTGTAGGCAAATTCTGAATGGGTGGGATATTCCAGGGGTGAAAACAGAAATTTGTTCTCCTCTTAGGAATGGGAAACGGGAGCCAAATGTGCTCCAGATCACTTCTGTCCTTCATTCCCTTTTGGTGTTCAAAGCCTGGCTTGACCCTTTTCCAGCTGATTCAGATCACATAGCATCCTGAACCCCTGATTAGGGAAAGATTCTTACATTGGTTAAATTCATCTGGCCATGGAACACACCACGTCACTCCAAACCAAACAAGGTTACAACTCATCCATTCCAACCAGAAGCACGGGTTTTCCACATTGGGTGATCTCCACCAAAGGGATAGGGAATATGGAACATGGGCTTTAGTCCATTCCTTTCCTCAGCTTCCTTCCTCTCTCTTCTAGGGGATTCCTCAGCTGGTTTTCATGTTTTGGAAAAAGGAAAAGAAAGGCTAGGACAGAAAGCAGTCCAGCAGTTGATGCTGCAGGTTCTCGAGAAGGAGTGGCAGGCCAACTGGAGGACACTGCCAAGCCCCCTCAGGAAAAAACAAGACCTTCTGTTAAAGACCTAGAGCTCCGAAAAGAGGAGCGGCTTGATGAGTGGTTACTGGGTGTTGGGATGGGACCATGAGAGGAAAAGGGAGGCAGTTCTTTCAGGAGTGGACTCCTCCATAGAAGCAGATAGATGAGCTGCTTCTGCTTCTTTCCTCCTTCAAGTTTGCCCACAGGGACAGGGCAGAGGCCAAACTCTTCCTGCTCCACGGATAACCTGTCCTCCTGGAGCCCGCGAGCCCACACTGGCTTCCCACCTGTTCTGCTGCTTCCATGGGACTCTTCTGGGCACCTTCAGGATGGCTCAGTGGCCCTCATTGACCTTTTGGCCAACGGGGAGGGGAAAGATAGAGAGTGGGATCTGCCTAAGGCCTTTGTGAGACTTCTCTCGTGGCCAGGACCCTGAGCCACTGGTGTGACCCAAAAAAGGCTTTTAGTGGATGGGATCAGGTTTTGATGGGAAGGACGCTGCCAAGACTTGGGCTGATATGGCAGGTTTTCTTCATCTGAAGCAGACCTAAAAATTTGCCTTGGGATCACAGCCCCCATCTCTCCTTTCTCCAACTTCCCCACAGAGGACCGCCCAGGTAAAAGGAAGGCCCTCTTCACAAAAAGGGACCACGAAGAAGCCTGTGAGGCCCAACACAAGGCTGCCAGTGTGAGGGGTGACTGGCAGACCAGCCAAAATCTCTGGCAAGAGGTTTTGAAAGGAAGAGCAAGGCAGCCCAAAACATAGGTGCCCCTTGGACACAGAAGTTCCCCTGGCTGGGCTTTGCTTCTGTGCTGGAATCCCAGATTCCTTTGCCCAATCTCCATGTGGGGCACATGATTCTTCAGGACAGAGAGAGCCTCCAAAGCATTTCCTGCTTCCTTTCTGCAAGGGGGGCCATTGGGGACCTGGTGGCAAGATGCCCCACAGCCGCCCTGCCTGACCGCCTGACTGCCTGACTCTCTTCCATTGGAGCAAGAGAAGAACATCATCCAGTGCCTGAGCTCCATCACTGCTCTCTTCCAGATGAAGCAGAGCAGGGAACTGAGAGTCCCGGTTCCCCGGAATAAGAATCTTTATAGCCTTGCAGTCCTGGTAAGTGGGAGGCAGGCAAGGAGGGAGGTGAAACCTGGTCAAAAGCAAAGGAGGTTGGAGAGAAATGAGGGGAAGAGGGAGAGGAAATAATCTAGCCCCGGTTTTCAGAAGGGTCAGCAGAAGCTCATCCTAACAAAATCTCTCAGAGAAAGAGAAGGCACGTTCCAAAAACAGGCCCACGCAAACGGTCCCACAGCTGCAGGTTATTCTCCTATGGACAGAAGGACAAGCTATAGCAGACGAGCAGGTAAGAAGGAAGGCCTGACTTGGAGTAGGCTGGTTGTCTTTGGGTTCTCTGCTTCTCTCCACTCTTGTTTCCCACCAGGCTGTGCTGGAGGACAATGATTTGAGCAGCTTCGCAGCTGGACTAGCTGCCCATCTGGCGGTCTATGAGATCAGGTCAATCTCTGGTTTCTTTTGTAGTGTGTAAGGACTATCGGTTTGCAGGACTCAGAGAGTAGGAAGAGGGAGAATAGAAAAGAAACAAGGAAAGGACAGCTTCATCTGGTACACCAGTTGTGCCCCCAACCTAGGTCAGGAGGCCTTTCAGAGAGTCTCTCATGCCCTGGTCCCTTTGCAGCTTGATTACTGCAACACACTCCACAGAGGGCTGCCCTTGACAAACACCCAGAAGCTGGCGTTGGTCCATTGTCCTTTTGGGCACTTTCAGCTGGGCCACCCAATGAAAGGAAATGTTTTCCTTGTGAAGTGGGGAGAGGAGAGGGTAGCTTGACCTGCCCAAGCCTCCTAGCATCTCCCCACCTTCTCCTATTTTGTTGGAAACAATGACACCAACGATTTTTGACTAAGCTGGGCGCTGATGTCTCTTCCTTCTTTTGTCCTACAGCAAGGTCCCACTAGCCATGGAGCCACCAGTGGAATCGATGCTTCTGGACATCTTTGTCTTCCTCTGGATGGGCTCCAAGAAGATCAGAGATGAGGATGCTCCTGAAGTACCAATGTAACTAACCTTTCAAGGGACTTTGAGCCACACAGCTGGAGATGCTTCTTGGAGGTCCTGAAGCAGCTTCTCTACTGCAGCAACCACCATCCTAGGATCAATGTAGGTAGCAAACCTATCATGCCATGGATTGTCAGCTTCGGGTCCCCCGCTGCTCTTTGGAACTCATCCTCGTTGAACCTGTCTCTTGGGAAACGAGGGCAGGGAGGTTGCTTTCCCCCTTCATTCCACTTCATGCTGAATGAGGGAATCCCTGGAATGCATATTTTGCTGGGTCAGATTTGTGTTGATGGGACAATGAAGAAGGGGAACTCCTCTCCAAGACACCTTGACGACAGTGGGATCCATTTCCTTCTGTCTCTTCCAGCTCAAAGAAGTCAAGTAGGCATTTCCCAAAATTCCTGCTGAACTCTGGAATGCAGAAAATGAGCATGGCTTCATTAATGAAGGTAATATCATTCAGAATGTTAAGGGGAAGGGTTGAGGGTATCGGCACATGAAATGAAGGAAGGAATGCAAAACTCATGCTTTCTATCCAAAATGGGGTACAGTATATCTTTTCAAGCTATGTACCTAGCTGATTAAATTTCAACATCTCTGTCTCATTCAGTCCTTCTCCCTTTGTTGACAGGTGTAACCTTCCCTATCTTTTGCCAACTTCCTTATCTTTTTCTCATCTCATGCAGATGACCTAGCGGTAGAGGAGCTGCGTCCTTCCCCCACTATTTAAAAAGCCAAGCTGGGGGAATCAAGATCACCATGGAAAAGAGGGAGCTGGATCATCTGTCTGCTGATCCGTTCAAGATGATTGTTGGTTTTTCACTAGCCATGACCAATATGGCGGAGAGTTGAAATAATGGCAACCTTCTGCTCCTAGGATGCATCTTGGATGGACTCAGGAAGTACACTGAGGAGTTGACTCCCACCAGATTTAAGGAAGAATAGGAAAAAAACACAACACGCTGCCTGCTCTGAGCGTCTGGAAAAACAGGTCAGCTGCATCGTGCTCAAAGCCTCTGTGAGCCAGCATTCTATTCCCTTCAGTGGTCCACCAGATAGACGCTCTTGGAAAGTCCGAACCCAGAATATGGGGGAAAGAGGTTTCTCCGTTTCCAGTTCACTCTCTTGAGAAGGAGGGCTGAGAATTATAGTGCTTTTTTACTGCAGTTCTAAGAGATGATCTTCTAAACCAAGGTCATGAGGTAAACATGGGAACTGAGGAAACCACCTATAGACCATCATTTCCCATCCTTGGGAATCAAATGACTGTCTGACCTCTCCTCTCCTCTTTTTTTCTGGAGTTCTTTTTTCCTGACTGGATGCCACTTACGTTCCTTGTAAGGGGCCTGAATGTGTATGTGTGTGGCCGTACTCCCTACACATGAAACCCACGAATATGGTAAAATGTCAAGCAGACAAAATATTAAGAAATAAGAACAATAAATATAACAACAACAATAACAATAATAAATTTAGTCACCATGAAACTCCAGAGTTGTGACTGACAAAAAGCTAGAGAAGGAAACGTTACCCTTTTAATTTCTTGAATTCTACCCTTTGGCTGTTGATGAGGGTGCTGATCTTTCTGTGACTGATACTTGATCAATTACTTTAAAGATAGGACTTGAACTGTGGTGTTGGCACAGCTGTGAAGACATTCTGGGAAAGTGCATGTCACCATCTCCGTGACTCCTTTCAGGTAGAGAAGTTGGTGGAGGAGGCCTTGGGCCTCACGCTCAGAGCTCCCCTTCGGCAGGCTCGGATACCACAGCGCTTCATTTTTTCTTTGAAGGTAAGGGCACAGAAGTCCAGGTGGAGCTTGAAGGAACCATTGGCCGATGGAAATATTCACAGAACCAAGTGCAAAATATGTCCCACTCTGAACAAGAGCTGGATAATTGTTCTTGAGGACAGGCGTCCAGTATGAGAAGAGGATTGGCTTGTCAAAAGATCTGTTTGTCTTCATGCAGGGTTCTCTTCCTGGACAAGTGTCTACCAGACCTGCACATGTGTACTTTGGCAGTGAGATCCTTGGTTCTAGGAAAGAAGCAAAGGTGTCCTCTCTTCTTCAAACACTCAGCAATTTGACCCACATGGCTGGAGATGCTTCTCCACGGTCTTGAAGCAGCTTCTCCACTGTGAGAACCATCATCCTAGGATCAATGTATGTAGCAAAGGTATAATAACATGGATTGTAGGCTTTGGGTCCTCCCCTGTTCTTGGGAACCCAACCTCATTGAACCTCTCTCTGGGACAAAAGGGCAGGGAGGGTGTCTTTTTCATTTCATTCCATTTGATGGTGGACTGGGGAATCCCTGGAATGGATTTTTGCTGGGTAAGATTTGTGTTGATGGACCAAGGGAAGAAGGGAAAGTGCTAACCAAGACACCTTGGCAACAGTGCAATGCCTTTCCTCCTGTCTCTTCCAGCTCACAGGAGTCCAGCAGGCATTTCTGGAACTCCCTGCACAACTCTGGCATGGTGGAGAACTGTACGGTTTCCTAATTGAAGGTGATTTCAATTAGAATGTTAAGGGGAAGGGGTGAAGGTGTCAGAAGATGAAAGGAAGGGATGCAAAACCCACATTTGTATCCCAAATGGGGTGCATGTTTTCCAGCTATGTAGCCAACCAATTAAATGTCAACAACCTCTATTCACAGAAATCAAGACAGTCTATAGCACCACATATAAGATGCCCCCTCAGCATTCACTGAGGATGTGATTCGTCAATGGGCACAGTAAGATTCACCCAAATAGAGTTCCTCAAGGATAGATGAAGGATGGATGAAAAGGACTTCCACTCAGTCTCAGGGAAAGGCCCACCTTTTGTTCCATCCACAACTCTCAACTGTTGCAATTAATGGTGGTATTTATGCTGTTGCACGCTGCTGATCTTTTTGCACAATTTGCAGGATGTGAAATGCCCTTGTCTCAAGAATGATGTTTCTTGGCAATATTGAAGATGAATGAAGATGGCGAAGGGAGAGGGATCCACGTTTGGGCTGTCGTCATGGCCAGTGCTTCAGGCTGGAGGTTCGGAAGTGAGTCGGACTCGACCGGAGAGCAGGATGCCGGAGGACGGCAGTGTTTGTCCTTTTGCCATGTTCATAGTTTCCCCATGTTTGGCAACATTTTGGGGGCATTTTGCTGTCCACGCCAACTGAACCGCTTTTGGGTTCTTGCACTGTACCATTCCTGCTGCAGGTTGGGAAGCAGTTTTACTGCACTGGGCCGCAGCTTTGGACCTGTTATTTGGGGGTCTGGACTGCAGCTAGAGGACTGGATTCTTGCTGGACGCTAAGTGGGGGCTGAGAGGCGGGCTTCTGCGGAACGCTGCTGCTGGACCTTCTTTGCTGCTGATGTTTCTGCTGGTGCTTTTCTTGGAGATTCTGCCACTGGATGCCTTTGCCACTGCCGGGATCCTTCTGCAATACCAATTTTGGTGCTTTGGAGCTTTGGACAATGCCTGGGTGGGAGAGGGCAACAGTAGAGTGGCAGGCTACTGTGGATCACCTTCCCCCATAGAGGCAACCTTGGCCTTCCGTCTGGGTAGCCCTTCAGAAGCAGGAAGGAAGAAGTCAGGAAGAATAGATTTCTGTGTGCTGTGTGTGAGAAGGTGGCAGCTGTGTTTCCTGTTGGGTGCCCCGCTTCCCCAGCCAAGCATGGCTGATGAGGACACGGAGAGGTTTCTGGTCCCAAATTTTGGGGGGCTGGGATGTGGGGATGGTGCTGCCATTGGGGTTTTGGAGGTGGTTGATAGTATCATGGTAGTACTTGGCATGGGGAGGTATGGCGGGACAATGTGAGCAGGCTGCCCTTGGGGAACGTGGAATCCTTGTCTGATATGAGGTCTGCCTTCCAGCTCCTCGATCCCAGTCCCGATGCCCTATCAGCAGATCTTCAGTGGTCCTGGCCTCCGGCTGCTGCTACTGAATGCCGGGATAGTCTGTAATGAGACTATCCATAATCCTTGATTTATTCCTTTTTTGAATTATTTATTTATTTTTAAAATAATGACCGAAAAATGGGAAAAAAGGGGAAAAACCCAAAGATACTTATGTTTTTTTTAAAAATACATATCTTAACAGGTGCTTCAAAAAATAAGCATTTAAGAAAGGGAATATTGCCACTGAGAAACATCTGGGAGATGATATTTATCTCTTAACACAGAATTGGTTACAAATTCATCTTCATCCTCTATCAACCGATCCAAAGTCAATTTCCTCCCTTCCATCCAATTTTCCCATAGCCCCATCTTTTCCCCCGTTGTTAATGTTGGGTTTCCCTGGTAAAGCCAACTTCGCATGGGAAAAAGCACCAACTCTTCTTATTTTTTAATCAGACATTCCTTTCCATAGCTTCCTAATTGAGATGATGCTTCCGATGATATCTGAGTTCTATTCCTTTCATGATTAAACCCTTTTTTTAATATAAGAACCTAAATAGAAGTTCAAAGTAAAGTTAAAGTACAAAGTAGACAGCAAAGGAAAGCTTGAATGCAGAACAAGAAAAACTAAGGAAGTGGAGAAATCACAAGAAAATAGAAGGTGACTGCTGAACTTCTCCAATGCAGATACAAGTGCTTGTTAAGCAAACTTAATCTCCTATCATTAGTTAAACGTTTGCAAACGTTATATGTATAGAAACAGACAAATTATTCATCAAAGCCCAAAATCAGAACTTCATTTTCTTCCATTAGCAGCAAATAGGCCAAAGGCAATTTCCAAAAGGAATCAACTCCAGCCACGGTGTTGATTCCTCTCCATGCTGTCCACTTTGTCATTTCCCACAGCCCAATTAATTTCCCCATCCACTCTTCCCTTGGGGGACTTTGTGCATCTTTCCACTTTTCTGCATGGAAAAGGGTGGTTGCTCTTATCATGTAGAAGAGCAAAGTCTCAACTTCTTTCTCAAATTGTTCACCCATCAGACCCCAAAGGAACTGTTCGGGTTTCACATTGTCCTGATCAGACTTAGAGGTGGCCAGGCAGATTTAATATCAAAATACTGTTTATGAAAAAACCTCTTCCAAGAATTAAGTCCTTATAAACAAGAAGGAACGGGTTTCGATCAAGACCAACTGGGCAGCAGCAAGGAATCTGGCAAGGTTGCAGGAGGAGACAGCAGCAAGGTGGCAGAGCAGGGTTCTCTAACAGGCTGGAAGGCTGAAGGAAGCTGGAGTAGAAGGTGCTACTGGAGGTGGGATTGAAGGATGAGAAACCGGAACATCACCTGTACTAAGTGGGCACCAGAACGCTGGGCGAGGCCAGACGGAGCCTTCTGGATCAATCTTGGTTCTAACGACAGGACTGTACTAGATAGGGTGACTCATGCTGGAGTGGATAGTTGGAACTGGAGACTCAGAAAAGGCTGAGAACTCAAAGCAAGGCTAGACTCAACTGGAGGGACTGGACTAGGCTGAATACTCTGGACTAGGAACTTGTAGCAAGGCTGAGAACATGGAGAAAGGCTAGAGTTGGTTGGAGGCTCTGGACTAGGCTGGACTAGGAACTTGGAGCATGGCTGGGAACTTGGAGTACAGCTGGACTCTACTTAAGGCTCTGGACAAGGCTGAATACTCTGGACTAGGAACTTAGAGTAAGGCTGGAGGTAGATGGCACAACGGTGTCGTACGGGAGACATTGGACTAGGCTAGAAGCTGGAAGGGTGGCAGGACTGAATTGGAGACTCAAGGAAAGTCTGAGGACTTTAAGCATGAGACTGCACTGGAGAGTCTGGACACAGCTGGAAACTTGAAACCTGACTGGAAGCATGCCTGGAACATGCACAAGGTGCATGAAGAGGACCAAAGCGGGATCTGAGACTGAGGTTGCTGGGTCCGGCAAGGAGAAGATCCTCGGTGGCAGCAGAAGCAGGATTCAAATCCACGTCAGAGGAGATGTGGGATGCTTTGGGATGGCATTTCCCAGAAAAGAACTCAAGGTCACTCTAAACACTTCTTTTTCTCATTTACAATTCGGGTCTTGGGATATTACCGTTGAAGGTACTTGTGCACAAACAGATTCTTGCATGAAGAAAAACAGCTCTTGTGACAAGCCAATGTTCTTGTGATAGTGGATGCCTGTTTTCAAGAACAATCCTCCAGCTCTTGTTCAGAGTCGGACATTGAACAGAAATTTTCAGCCTGGATGCTGGGAATGCCTGCACTGGCCAAGTGTTTCTTTGATGCCCTTACCTTCAAAATGAAAATGACGTGCTTTGTGGTAGGAGCCTGAGCGTCCTGATGAAGGCCTCCTCCACCAATTTTGTCTCTACCTGAAAGGAAAGAGAGGTGGTGACATGCACTTTTCCGGAATGTCTTCCCAGCCATGTGAACATCCAAAAGCAAGTCCCTTGAAAGGTTGGTGACAGTGGTACCTCAGGAGCATAATCATCCCTGATCTTCTTGGAACACATCCAGAGGAAGACAAAGATGTCCAAAAGCATCGATTCCACTGGTGGGTGCATGGCTGGTGGGACTTTGCTGTAGAGACAAAGGAATGAAGAGACATCCACTCCCATGTTAGTCAAAAGCTTTTGTGTCATTATTCCCAAGAAAATTGGAGAAGGTGGGAAGCCGCTATGAGATGTGGGCAGGTCAAGCTACCCTCTCCTCTCCCCACTTCACAAGGAAAACATTTCTTTCATTGGGTGGCCCAGCTGAAAGTGCCCAAAAGGGCAATGGACCAATGCAAGCTTTTGAGTGTTTGTCAAGATGAGCCCTCTGCGGAGTGTGTTGCAGTAATCCAGTTGCAAAGGGACCAGGGCCTGAGAGACTCTCTGAATGTCCTCCTGACCTAGGCAGGGCACAACCGGTGTACCAGATGAAGCTGTCCTTTCCTTGCTTGTTTCTTTTCTATTCTCTCCCTTCCTACTCTCTGAGTCCTGCAAACTGATAATCCTTACACACTACAAAAAAATCCCAATCCCAAATGAGATTGATCTGATCTCATAGACCGCCAGATGTGCAGCTAGTCCGGCTGCGAAGCTGCTCAAATCGTCGTCCTCCAGCACAGCCTGGTGGGAAACGAGTGGAGAGAAGCAGAGAACCCAAAGTCAACCAGGCTACTCCAAGTCAGGCCTTCCTTTTGACCTGCCCTTCTGCTAAAGCTGTCCTTCAGTTCATAGGAGAGTGACCCGCAGCTGAGGGGCCCTTTGCATGGGCCTGTTTTTGGAAGCTGCCTTCTCTTTCTCTGACAGACTTTCAGTTAGGGTGAGCTTCTGCTGACCCTTCTGAAAACTAGGGTAGATTTTTCCCTCTCCCTCGTCCCCTCATTGCTCTCCATTTTCCTTTGCTTGCCACCCATTTCTACATCCCTCCCTCCGTCTTATTAGCCAGGACAGCGAGACCGTAAAGTTTCTTATTCCAGGGAACCAGGACTCTTGGTTCCCCTGTCTGCTTCAGCTGGAACAGAGCAGAGATGGAGCTCAGGCACTGGATGATGCTCTTCTCCTGCCGCAACGGAAGAGAGTCAGGCGGTCAGGCAGTGCGGCTTTGGGGCATCTTGCCACCAGGTCCCCTATGGCCCCCCATGCAAAAGGGAAGCAGGAAACCCTTTGGAGGCTCTCTCTGTCCTGAAGAATCATGTGCACCAGACGGAGATTGGGCAAAGTAATCTGGAATTCCAACATGGGGCAAAGCCCAGCCAGGGGAACTTTTGTGTCCAAGTGGCACCTACGTTTTGGGTTGCCTTGCTCTTCCTTTCATGGACCTCTTGCCAGAGGTTTTGGCTGGTCCGCCAGTCTGCCCTCACACTGGCAGCCTCCCGTTGGGCCTTACAGTCTTCTTCGCGGTCCCTGTTTGTGAAGAGGGCCTTCCTTTTACCTCGGCGGTCCTCTGTGGGGACGTTGGGGAAAGGAGAGACAGGGACTGTGATCCACACGCAGATTTTTAGCTCTGCTTCAGATGAAGAAAGCCTGCCATATCAGCCCAGTCTTTGCAGCGTCCTTCCCATCGAAACCTGATCCCATCCACTAAAAGCCTTTTTTGGGTCACACCAGTGGCTCAGTGTCCTGGCCACGAGAGAAGTCTCACAAAGGCCTTAGGCAGATCCCACTCTCTATCTTTCCCCCACCCATTGGCCAAAAGGTCTATGAGGGCCACTGAAACATCCTGAAGGTGCCCAGAAGAGTCCCATGGAAGCAGCAGAACAGGTGGGAAGCCAGGGTGGACTTGCGGGCTCCAGAAGGACAGGTTATCTGTGGAGCAGGAAGAGTTTGGCCTCTGCCCTGTCCCTGTGGACAACCTTGAAGGAGGAAAGAAGCAGAAGCGGCTCCTCTATCTGCTTCTATGGAGGAGTCCACTCCTGAAAGAACTGCCTCCCTTTTCCTCTCATGGTCCCATCCCAACACCCAGCATCCACTCACCAAGCCGCTCCTCTTTTCGGAGCTCTAGATCTTTAACAGAGGGTCTTGTTCTTTTTATGAGGAGGCTTGGCAGTATCCTCCAGTTGGCCTGCCACTCCTTCTGGAGAACCTGCAGCATCAACTGCTGGACCGCTTGCTGTCCTAGCCTTTCTTTTCCTTTTTCCAAAACATGAAAACCAGTTGAGGAATCCCCTAGAAGGGAGAGGAAGGAAGCTGAAGTTAGGAATGGACTAAAGCCCATTTTCCATAACCCCTATCCCTTTGCTGGAGATCACCCAATGTGGAAAACTTGTCCTTCTGGTTAGAACGGATGAGTTGTAACCTTGGTTTGGTTTGGGGTGACCTGGTGTGGAGATCACCCAACATTTAAGTCCTTAGAATCGAGAAGGAACTGGTTTCAATCAAGACAAACTGGGCAGCAGCAAGGAAACTGGTAAGGTTGCAGGTGGAGACAGCAGCAAGGTGGCAGAGCAGGATTCTCTAACAGAGGCTGGAAGACTGAGGGAAGCTGGAGCAGAAGGTGCTACTGGAAATGGGAATGGATAATGAAGAAATGGAACAAGACTTGTACTAGGTTGGCACCAGAACACTGGGCAAGGCCAGACGGAGCCTTCTGGAAAAATCTTGGTTCTAACGAAAGGACTCTACTGGATTCAGTGACTCAGGCTTGACTGGATAGTTGAAACTGGAGACTCAGAAAGGGCTGAGAACTCAAAGCAAGGCTAGACTCAAGCTCTGGACTAGGCTGAATACTCTGGACTAGGAACTTGGAGCAAGGCTGGAGATCAATGGCACAACGATGCTGTACTGGAGACATTGGACTAGGCTAGAAGCGAGAAACGTGGCAAGGCTGAACTGGAGACTCAAAGAAAGTCTGTGGACATGAAGTATGACGAGATGGGACTGGAGACTCTGGACACAGCTGGAAACATGAAACATGACTGGAAGCATGCCTGGAACTTGCCCAATGTGCATGAAGAGTTCCAAAGTGGGATCTGAGACTGATGTGGAGAAGTGGAGAAGGCTGACACTGATTCCTCTTCAGTAACAGGCACTGTTTCCGATGAGGGTATGGACTCTTCTGCGGAAGCTGCAGGCTTGTAGGATCAGTTGTCTTTGGCAATTTGCTCCTCGTGCATCTGCCTTTTATCCCAATCCTTTGCGCGCCTGTTCCCTTCTGCATCCAAGTGAGCTGGCTTCTCCTCTGCATGTTTTTCTGCCCATCAGTAGCGCATGCTGGTTGGAGGATTCAATTCCTCCTCTCGATGGTTGGCTGATCAGTGCCTGTGATTCTTCCTCCGCTGCTGACTCATCTTTGGGTTTCACTTTCCTGGTTTCAGCCCAGTAAGTTTCTCTTTCCTCCTCTGACTCAGAAAGACTTTTTTTTTTTCTGAGTCAGAGGCTGGCTGGATTCTCACACATGTCTATCTCCACTTAAATAATCTTTTGAATCATAATTCATATTTGCTCCCAGAATTTCTTAACCTTTCCACAAGTCCACTAAAGATGGTCAAATATTCCTTCACATTTGGAGCATTTCCAACAACATTTGATATCCTTTTAAACATTGTTGATAATTGGTCAGGTGTTCAATACCCATGATCCATCATTTTATAAAAGTCTCTTTCAAGGTATAGTTCAAGGTCAATCTCCAACACTTCTTCCGTCTATTTTCCGATTGCTCATGGCTGATATTGCATCCAAAGTTCTTAGCCCATTTAATCATGCAATCTCTGACATATTCATCTTCCAAATCCATTTGCAGTAATATTTTATACATCTTAGTAACAACACTTTCAAATATTAGTACAAAACTCATTTCCAACTGAGTTTTTCATTCATGAAATTATGAATCTTTTTACCCAAATTAAACCATTCTGACAATGGTGGTGATGTGAACCAATGACAAGTATGACCTTCCAATTCCAATTGTTTCCTCGTTTTCAGGTTAGGTTCATCTTCACCTTCCTCAAAATTCAACAAATCTTTACATCTCAACCAGATTGGCTTCCCCACCATCTCTCTTCTGCAGAAAGCTTCTTGTGACAACCACAAAGGTATATTAGGAGACAATCTTAATTTCTATTGATTCCAACTCCTCAGTATGATATGCCTCACAAAACAATTGTCAAAATCTTTGTTATCTTTATCATACCACAAGTAGGCGTGCCACCCAAATCTCAGATCATGTCCTTCCAACTCTAATGGCGACCTATTCTTCAAAGTCACCCAGTCCTTCATCCAAAGCAAACAACAAGCATCAAAGTACAACTTCAAATCAGGGAAACAATTTATATTTAACTCTTGGTGTTCTCCCTTGCCAAATCAAGGTAGAAATGTCCTTCTGCCATCGTTGGAATGGTACATCAGTTGTCAAAACTGGTATAGTCTGGAACAGGAACAACATCCAGGGTAAAACATCCATGTTAATCACAGATATCCGACCCATAAGTGACAAGTGTAATTCTTCCAGCCTTGACATGTGTTTTTGAACGTCTTTCCAAATTTTGACAGAAATACTATGAAGCAACCTACAATTCACATTTGATCATGTCCCCTCCAAATATCTAACCTTTTTTTCAGTCTTAAATCCAGTCTTACTCATCAACAAAACATTTTTGGTTTCTTTCTTTATTGATTGTAAGACCAGCTAATGACCCAAATTCCTTCCATTTCCTCATCAGATGTTCAACAACATTCAAGGGATCCTGTAATATCAAACCAAAATCATCAGCAAGAAAGGGCTGAAGGAGAAAGGGCTTATAGTTAAAGGGCTGAAATCAATTATCTTTTAAAAAACATCTTTTTTACCTTTAAGCTCTTAAAACTAGATTTTAAGATCTAGTTAAATACCTCTATTTTACACTTCCAAGACTAAGATAAAGAGCAAAGATAGCAATGGGCATTCTTGTCTAGTTCCTTTCTGTATATGACAAGTCCCTCCAAAGGACTGATGTTCGGCTACCGGAGCTGAGACTGAGGAGCTGGTAGGTGAGACCCGAATCAATAAATGGTCCAGACTTCCCTGGAACGGCCCGTTCCCCATCTCCCACTCTATCACCCCATGCCTGTCACCACCATAGTGATTTGGCCTGCCCCCATCTCCGCAATGGCAACCCCATCTCCATATCCAAGCCCCTCAGTTCCCAAGACCGGGGAGCCCCTACTTTCCTCACCAGTCATGCCCAGGAGCGGAAGAACCTCCCTGAGGCGCTTGAGCTTTACCAGCTCCCAGTGCCATCAAGGTACCTCCAACCCAGGCCTCCCACCAACACTGTCTCAATGGGCCCGAGCAGTCCAACAGTCCTGCTTCCATTCAGGTGAGAGCCATTCCAGACACCACCCTCCAGCCAAGCACAGCATCGCCCATCCATTCGCAAGTTGGTGGCTCTGGACCTCGCCCTCTCTCTGCCATCTGAACAGTGTTCCTCAACCTGAAGTTGTGTTCTGAAAGACTCCATGCCACTTTTCTATGTTGACAATTTTTTGAAAATCTCTTTCTTTGGTTTTCTGATCTCTAATCATAAATAAAGTTACATTGTAAGTCTTTATTATATAAAAAATTCTTCACTGGATCGATCCAGGGAATCTCCTGTCTCCAAAAACTTTGTAGAGATATTAGACATGCACACACACAAACATAAACATAGAGGCACAAACAGAAACACACAAAGACACACAAAGCTTTAATAACAGGGAATCGGCAGATTTCATTGGTCTTGAGCAATTTTGATCTCCTATGGGAACATTACAATTTTGTGCAAGATCTGGTAAGATTTTTGCACCTCTGCAGGAGATCAGAGATTTTAGAGTCCTTTCTCGGTGATGGAACCTTATGGGGTCTATCAGATGACCAGCATCTCCGACATGATTTTCCCCATAGTCATTGTTATAGAAAAATCATGTGTTGTCATGGCTTCACTTTCCATTCTTTCTGGCCAGAAAAGTGGTGGTCTCATTCTAGATGCAGCATGTTCTCCTAGGCAGCCTGGCAGGAAGATGGGCAAGGGGAACTGAGTGGAAAGTGGTCTGGCTGCTTTTGAACAGGGCTGATGAAAGAGCCATTGAAATGAAGGCTGATAAGAGGGAGAATGAACAGGCTTCCCACTTTGCTCACCAGGATGGACAAGAGCATTCCTCTCACTCTCTTTCTAGGATTTCTGAAAAGTTTTCATAAAGTACACATTCTGCTCCTTTTTCAGTCTCCCTTTTCTTTTGGAGGCCTAACAGCAGCTCCACCAAATTCAATCCTGTGTGCACTTAGAGATGTGGGTTTTTCACATGCCAGCTTCTCATTAAGACCATCATTTCATCAGAACAGATCTAAGCAGCTGGTTCTCTCTTGGCCTTCTGCCACACTCACACCCGCCCGTTCCTCTTTTCATCCTATAGACAGGACTTGCTTCCATTCAGAGGTTGATATCAACCAAACCCATCCAGCGTTTAGGAGGGAGGGGTCATTAAGAATTGCACAGCCTATCAATACACGGGCTTTTGCCTTTCCTTGGGAAGAGCTTCCTTCTATGTTTAAATGTCGGGAGGATTGTTTGATATGATCTGGGTCTCATTTATAGAGTGTAGTACCTTTCTGAAACATGGCGTTTTCATAATGCTGAACCTTCAGTTCAAGGGTTTGGCCTAATAGGCTAATGAAGGCCACAGGAGCTATTCCTGTCCCAGGAGTAGAAAACAATGTGACACATTAGCAAATTGGAGAAAGAGAACAAAGTGGAGAGCAATATTAGGGAAAGTCCATAGATTTCAGTTATTGGTCTTAGTATTCTCATTATTAGAAGGTACTCAGAGGTGGGGTTTACACAACACGTTTTCCAGAGTTATCAAGCTTGCTGGACTGGGAGTGCATCCAGAATCTTCAGCTGGTGAAGAACGCAACTGTCCAGGTTGTAAATTATCTCGGCTTCTTGGCACATGTAACACCACTGCTTTGGGGCGTGCATTGGCTGTCAGTGTGTTTCTGGGTGCAATTCAAGGTGCTGGTTGTCACCTTGAATGCCCTTCCTGGTTTGGTAGTGGGTCCCCTTAGGGACCATCTTTTCCCATTGTTCCTCCTCTCCAATCCGATCCAGCAGGATGGGCATACACCAGGTCCAATCAGCCATGGATTGTCGGTTGGTGGGGACCAAGAAATAGGCCTCTCCTGCCGTGGTGCCTCCCCTGTGGAACATCCTTCCTCCTGAGATTAGGACGGCCCCAACCCTCTTGGCTTTTTTGTAGTTCTTAAAGATGTGCCTTTGTGCCCGGTCCTGGTGACCCAAATGTGCAAAGGGCCCCGTTTCATGGTTGTGCTAACACCATGGATTATTAAGTTCTCTCGGCTGTATTTATATTTATATTTTATTTTTTTGTATCATTTTCATTGTGTGTTTTTATTATTAAAGCCACCCGGAGTCACTGGTCTGAGATGGGCGGCTATATAAATTGAAGAAATAAATTTAAAAATATTGAAACGAACGAACAAACTGGGGAAAACACGAATTGCAGATAACGTTCCAGAAGTGGCAGATTGATGGGTGACGTCACTCCCTTTCCCAGCAAGGTTTGCATCCACCTTAAAACGGGCCAACAAGGAACCTCCCCCCTCTTCCAAAGGCAACACATCCCCAAACGTCCAAACACAACTTGAGATGGCCACTGGGCACCAGCCTCACACAACCTCAAGGCTTTAGTGCAAAAGAAAGCACACTAAAAGTTATGTCAGATCTTGACCAGGCCAGGTCAAGAGTATGGCAGAGCCAAGGACCGGCTAGCTGCAGTCTGAGAGGCCAGCAGAAATGGCAGTGCCCAACCGGCTGGGGAACTGGATAAAGACAGTACTCCAATTCTGGGTCATCCTTCCTAGGGGGAAACAAAATAACTCAAGCCAACAAACATACCTAATACTCCTCCCTCCTCCTCCTATTTTCCCCACAACAGAAAACCTGTCAGGTTTTTGCGGGTAAGATATTGATTGGCCCAAGGTCACCCAGCTGGCTTTTGAACCTAAGGCGGGACTAGAACTCACCATCTCCTGGTTTCTAGCCCAGCACCTTAACCACTAGACCAAACTGGCTCTCTGAATTTACAGCCCAGAAATTAAGAACAAACTGTCTTGGAGATCCTATTTCGAGATGCAAGGTCTAGCTGTTTGGCATGCAGAAAGGTTGACCAAGCTAGTCCAGGAGAGCAATTTCTTCCCAAAAGGAAAAGTCTGATCCTTGCGCTCCCTCAACAGCTGGATGCCAATACCCCAGGAACTTGGCTGAAAGTGGGTCATGTGATTTGGGGTTCAGCATTATTAATCCGTAGAGAATTTTGTTTTGGCAGAATCAGTTCTCTGAATGCAGGATCACTTCTTTTCTACCCTTGGGCTGGATTGCTGCATTCGAAAAAATATCTGAGGTGAAAAAATCAGGGAAACAGTGCTTTCCTCACTTTCTCTTTCTTAGGTGTCAACAACATCTAACAATGTTTTGGGATGCCGACGATGATGGCTGCACCCAAGCAGAAATAAAGGAGGGAGCTGACCATATAAACAGAGATGTTGGGACACACACAGAGACACACAAACACACACAAACTAGCATTGCAATGCAAAGGGAATCAGCCTGAAAGGACCAATAGCTGCATCAAGGGGTCTTGCTCAGTCAGCTATCTTCAAGGAGCTTCCATATGAAAAGCCCATGGACATCCAAAGAGCTATGCCTTCTGTGCAAGGCAGATGGGAAAAATGCAACTTTAGTGAGTTTTTGGGTAGCTTCCTAGAGACCTTGGCCTGGCCTTGTTGTATGTAGGAGAGGCTGAGCAGGTAACTTTTGGATATGATGCCAAAGGAGGCCTGTAATCTCCTTTGTTGCTCTCGTGGCTTTATGACGTCATCCAGCCAGGCTGAACTGTCAGTTACTGACTGTTGACAGACTGAAAATGTCTTCCAGGATGTAAGTTGGACTTCAGAAGGGCTCCTGGGACCTCTCCCAATTTGTAGGCAAATTCTGAATGGGTGGGATATTCCAGGGGTGAAAACAGAAATTTGTTCTCCTCTTAGGAATGGGAAACGGGAGCCAAATGTGCTCCAGATCACTTCTGTCCTTCATTCCCTATTGGTGTTCAAAGCCTGGCTTGACCCTTTTCCAGCTGATTCAGATCACATAGCATCTTGAACCCCTAACTTAAGGAAAGATTCTTACATCGGTTAAACCCATCTGGCCATGGAACACACCACGTCACTCCAAACCAAACAAGGTTACCACTCATCCATTCCAACCAGAAGCACGGGTTTTCCACATTGTGTGATCTCCACCAAAGGGATAGGGAATATGGAACATGGGCTTAAGTCCATTCCTAATCTTAGCAACCTTCCTCTCTCTTCTAGGGGATTCCTCAACTGGTTTTCATGTTTTGGAAAAAGGAAAACAAGGCTAGGACAGCAAGCGGTCCAGCAGTTGATGCTGCAGGTTCTCCAGAAGGAGTGGCAGGCCAACTGGAGGACACTGCCAAGCCTCCTCAGGAAAAAAACAAGACCCTCTGTTAAAGATCTAGAGTTCCGAAAAGAGGAGCGGCTTGCTGAGTGGATGCTGGGTGTTGGGATGGGACCTTGAGAGGGAAAGGGAGGCAGTTCTTTCAAGAGTGGTCTCCTCCATAGAAGCAGATAGAGGAGCCGCTTCTGCTTCTTTCCTCCTTCAAGGTTGCCCACAGGGACAGGGCAGAGGCCAAAATCTTCCTGCTCCACCAAGAACCTGTCCTCCTGGAGCCCGCGAGCGCAGACTTGCTTCCCACATGTTCTGCTGCTTCCATGGGACTCTTCTGGGCACCTTCAGGATGGTTCAGTGGCCCTCATTGACCTTTTGGCCAATGTGGAGGGGAAAGATAGAGAGTGGGATCTGCCTAAGGCCTTTGTGAGACTTCTCTCGTGGCCAGGACACTGAGCCACTGGTGTGACCCAAAAAAGGCTTTTAGTGGATGGGATCAGGTTTCGATGAGAAGGACGCTGCAAAGACTGGGTTGATATGGCAGGTTTTCTTCATCTGAAGCAGAGGTAAAAATTTGCCTGGGGATCACAGCCCCCGTCTCGCCTTCCCCCGATTTCACCACAGAGGACCGCCGAGGGAAAAGGAAGGCCCTCTTTACCAAAAGGGATGCTGAGCAAGCCTGGAAGGCCCAACGGGAGGCTGCCAGCATTAGGTCTGACCAGCGGACCAGCCGACACTTCTGGCAAGAGGTCCATGAAAGGAAGAGCAAGGGAGCCCAAAACATAGGTGCCCCTTGGACACAGAAGTTCCCCTGTCTGGGCTGTGCTCCCAGCTTTGAAACCCAGAAACTTTTGCATAATCTCCATCTGGTACAAATGATTCCTCAGGACAGAGAGAGCCTCCAAAGGGTTTCCTGCTTCCCTTATCCAAGGGAGACCATTGGGGACCTGGCAGAAAGATGCCCCAGAGCCGCCCTGCCTGACCGCCTGACTCTCTTCCATTGTAGCAGGAGAAGATCATCATCCAGTGCCTGACCCACATCACTGCTCTCTTCCAGATGAAGCAGAGCAGGGAACTGAGAGTCCCAGGGAACTGAGAGTCCCAGTTCCCCGGAATAAGAATCTTTATAGCCTTGCAGTCCTGGTAAGTGGGAGGCAGGCAAGGACGGAGCTGAAAGCTGGTCGAAAGCAAAGGAGGATGGAGCGAAATGAGGGGAAGAGGAAGAGGGAATAATCTACAACTGGTTTTCAGAAGGGTCAGCAGAAGCTCACCCTAACTGAAAGTCTCTCAGGGAAAGAGAAGGCAGCTTCCAAAAACAAGCCCACGCAAAGGGCCCCTCACCTGCGGGTCATTCTCCTTTGGACTGTAGGACAAGCTGTAGTTGAAGAACACGTTAAAAGGGGCTGGACAAAGAGGAAGACATGGGCTGGCGCATCCTAGTTGACTTTGGGTTCTCTGCTTCTCTCCACTCTTGTTTCCCACCACACTCTGCTGGAGGACAACGATTTGAGCAGCTTCGCAGCTGGACTAGCTGCACTTCTGGCAGTCTATGAGATCAGGTCAATCTCTGGTTTGTTTTGTAGCATGTAAGGACAATCTGTTTGCAGGAAGGGGAAGAATAGAAAAGAAACAAGAAAGGAAACGACAGCTTCATCTGGTACACCTGTTGTGCCCCCAACCTTGGTCAGGAGGCCTTTCAGAGAGTCTCACATGCCCTGGTCCCTTTGCAGTTGATTACTGCAATACACTCCACAGAGGGCTGCCCTTGACAACCACCCAGAAGGTTGAGTTGATCCATTGCCCTTTTGGGCACCTTCAGCTGGGACACCCAAGGGTAGCCTGCCTGCCCACACCTCCTAGCGGTTTCCCACCTTTTCCAATTTTCTTGGGGACAATGACACCGAAGGCTTTTGAGTAAGTTGGGCACTGATGTCTCTTCCTTCTTTTGTCTCTACAGCAAGGTCCCACCAGCCATGGACCCACCAGTGGAATCAATGCTCCTGGACATTTTTGTCTTCCTCTGGATGGGCTCCAAGAGGATAAGAGATGAGGATGCTCCTGATGTACCACTGTCACAAACCTTTCAAGGGACATGCTATCAGGTATTGACATGGCTGGGAAGGCATTCTGGAAAAGTCCATGTCTTCCCCGGTCTTTCCTTCCAGGTGGAGAAATAAATTGTTGGAAGAGGCCTGGGGCCTGATGCTCAGAGCTCTCCTTCGGCAGGCTCCCTGAGTCACTGAATCCAGTAGTGTCCTGTTCTTAGAACCAAGATTTTTCCAGAAGGCTCCGTCTGGCCTCGCCCAGTGTTCTGGTGCCAACTTAGTACAAGCCCTGTTCCATTTCTTCATTATCCATTCCCATTTCCAGTAGCGCCTTCTGCTCCAGCTTCCCTCAGCCTTCCAGCCTCTGTTAGAGAATCCTGTTCTTCCAACTTGCTGCTGTCTCCTCCTGCAACCTTACCAGTTTCCCTGCTGCTGCCCAGTTTGTCTTGATTGAAACCAGTTCCTTCTCAATTCTAAGGACTTAATTGTTGGGTGATCTCCACACCAGGTCACCCCAAACCAAACCAAGGTTACAATTCATCCGTTCCAACCAGGATGAGTTTTCCACATTGGGTGATCTCCAGCAAAGGGATAGGGATTATGGGACATGGGCTCTAGTCCATTCCTAACCTCAGCTTCCTTCCTCTCTCTCCTAGGGGATTCCTCAACTGGTTTTCATGTTTTGGAAAAAGGAAAAGAAAGGCTAGGACAGCAAGGGGTCCAGCAGTTGATGCTGCAGGTTCTCCAGAAGGAGTGGCAGGCCAACTGGAGGACACTGCCAAGCCTCCTCAGGAAAAAACAAGACCTTCTGTTAAAGATCTAGAGCTCCGAAAAGAGGAGCGGCTTGGTGAGTGTATGCTGGTGTTGGGATGGGACCATGAGAGGAAAAGGGAGGCAGTTCTTTCAGTAGTGGACTCCTCCATAGAAGCAGATAGAGGAGCCACTTCTGCTTCTTTCCTCCTTCAAGGTTGCCCACAGGGACAGGGCAGAGGCCAAACTCTTCCTGCTCCACCAAGAACCTGTCCTCCTGGAGCCCCCGAGCCCACACTGGCTTCCCCCCTGTTCTGCTGCTTCCATGGGACTCTTCTGGGCACCTTCAGGATGGCTCAGTGGCCCTCATTGACCTTTTGGCCAACGGGGAGGGGAAAGATAGAGAGTGGGATCTGCCTAAGGCCTTTGTGAGACTTCTCTCGTGGCCAGGACACTGAGCCACTGGTGTGACCCAATAACAGCTTTTATTGGATGGGATCAGATTTCGATGGGAAGGACGCTGCAAAGACTGGGTTGATATGGCAAGTATTCTTCATCTGAAGCAGACCTAAACATTTGCCTGGGGATCACAGCCCCCATCTCTCCTTTCCCCAACATCCCCACATTGGACCGCCAAGGTAAAAGGAAGGCCCTCTTCACAAAAAGGGACCACGAACAAGCCTGTAAGGCCCAATGCGAGGCTGCCAGTGTGAGGGCAGACTGATGGACCAGCCAAAATCTCTGGCAAGAGGTCCATGAAAGGAAGAGCAAGGCAGCCCAAAACGGAGGTACCCCTTGCACACAAAAGTTCCCCTGGCTGGGCTTCGGTCCCATGTTGGAAGCCCAGGTTCCTTTGCCCAATCTCCATGTGGTGCACATGATTCTTCAGGACAGAGAGAGCCTCCAAAGGGTTTCCTGCTTCCCTTCTGAAAGGGGGGCCATTGGGGACCTGGCGGCAAGACGCCCCAGAGCCACCCTGCCTGACCGCCTGACTCTCTTCCCTTGCAGCAGGAGAAGAGCATCATCCAGTGCATGAGCTGTTGGCAGAATGCTGGGAAAGCCTTTAGCCCAGGAGAGATCAGAAAGGTCACACACCAGGCATTTATATAAAAATAATTTATTTACAAAATCAAAACAAAAGCAAAACAATTTAAAGGACTTAGCTCTCAGTGAGAGCAAGCCTGGCTTGCTACATATCGGCAGAGAGAAAAAAAGAGGAAGTAAGAAACAAGTCCAGGGAGGATCCTCCCCCCAGGCGATTTGCATCAAGCAGGTGAAAGGAGTCAATCAAATACAACCTCTTCACCTGGCCAAAATGATTAGGTACAATAGCAGTCTTAATCGTTAGTAGGAAAACCTCAACACTCCCCTTTTTACACTATAGATTAAGATGCAAACCAATCTTCTCTGACAACTTTATATGTCTTTCCATTCACATTACTTTACCATTATCTCCCCTTTGGTTTAACAGAATGCTACCATTCTTCTTCCTGTGTTTTTCCAAACCTAGGTTGTTAGAATTCCAAGGCTTTTTAATGTGAAATGGCTTTTCATGCAGGCTTCAAAATCAAGCCTTTGTTTTTGTCGATGTGAAGAGCAGCAAATCATCAACATAAATGCACAGATACATACAGCCTTGTTTGTCCTTCATATATACACAGGGATCTGCTTTTCCTTTTTCAAAACCAAAATTCTGCAGTTTTTCATCTACTTTTTGGTTCCAGGATCTAGCAGCTTTTGTTAACCCATAGATTGACTTCTGCAGTTCACAGACTAGATTCTCCCCTTTTTCATAGCCGGGGGGTTGCTGCATGTATAATCTGTGGTCTAAATCACCATAGAGAAATGCAGTTTGAATGTCATAGTGGTTAACTGACATTCCTTTTAGTGCAGCAACTTTTAACAGTAATCTAATTGATTCACCTTTAGTAACTGGTGCAAAAGTCTTGTCAAAGTCTAAATCTTTCCTTTGAGTGCACCCTTTTGCAACCAACCTTGCTTTATATTTTTGGATTTTGCCATCAGCATCCCTTTTCAGTTTGAAAACCCACCTACAACCCAGACAGCGTTCATTGGGAGGTAGATTTACCAGTTTCCATGTTTTATTTTCTTTCAAGGATGCTAATTCCTGTTGCATGGCAGAATGCCAATTTTGTGCAATCTCAGGTGGTAAAGCATTCACTTGTTCTAAAGACTCAGGTTCTGTGAATATGTGAAAAGCCTTTACTGTTTCAGCCTGAAAACGTGATGGAGGAACGCCTTTATTACTCCTCTGAGATCTGCGAGGTAATACAGGGCTTAAATTTTGACTCCTATCACTTTCCTGAGAAGCATCTGTCTCATCAGACAGATCTTCAGTTTGCTTTTCTGGTTTAATGTCCTCATCAGGCAAAAGATCACCATCAGCAAGTCCTTGCTGTTCTCTTGTGGTGGTCAGTTCAACTGAAGAGCTAGAATTTAATCTCCCCCAGTTTTGTTCAGCAAAAGAAGCGCTTTTGCTAATTATTAATTTCTCTCCCATTATGAACCTGTAGCTCCTCTGGCTTTGTTCATAGCCAACAAAGATGGCTTTCTTTGTTGTGGGGCCTCCTTTCCTTCTCTGCTGTTTTGGAATGTGAACCCATGCAGTGCTACCAAACACTCTAAGATGGCTTACCTTTGGTTTCACACCATAAAACAAATTGAATGGAGTGTCCTGAATCATAGAGTTATACAACCTGTTCTGAACATAAGTGGCAGTCGATATTGCCTCTCCCCAGAACTTAAAACATAATTGTGAATCTTTTAATATGCATTCCATCGCATTTTGCAAGGTTCTGCCCTTTCTTTCAGCAACACCATTTTGCTGAGGGGTGTACGGGCTAGAAAGAATTTGTTCTATCCCCTTTTCCACTAGGAACCTTCTGAATTTGTGAGAAAGGTATTCTCCTCCTCTATCACATTGGAGTGCAGATACAGGCCTAGGGAATTTTCCATTTGCGCATGTCACAAAACTTTTAAATTTCTCAAATGCCTCATCTTTATGTTTTAAGATGTAGATAAATGTGTATCTTGAGAAATCATCAATGATGGTCATTGCATACCTTGCTTGTCCAAGACTTGGAGCAAAAGGACCAATAATGTCAGAGTGTACAATTTCCAAAGGTCTAGTTGTAACTCTATCACTGTGCTTACTCACAGGAGCTTTTAGTGTTTTGCATTCTTTGCAAACTACACAGTCTAAGTATTTATCACAGGGTTTTATCTTTAGGTCAGCACACAGCTGTGGCATTTGTGCTATATACTTGAAATTAGCATGACCAAATCTCCTGCATCAGGTGTACACATTGGTCATGATATGGAGTGTTGCCAACTGCAGCCTTGCAGCTTGGCTTCCTTGCATTTTGCACAATTAAAAGGAGTCTTTTAATATACCAGTAGCACACAATTTCCCATTTTTACGTATCTCACAACCATTTTTCTTAAATGTCATGATATACCCTGTTGCAGCCAATTGTGCCACAGATAAAAGGTTTGATTGTAAATTTGGCACATACAACACACCTTTTACAGTTTCTCCTAAGCAGGATAAATACAAGTCACCTTGTCTCATAATTTTGGTCACAGACCCATCAGCCAAAGATACACTTTGTCTGTCAGTTTTAGACAGTGACACAAAAGAGCTTTTACAATTACATAAATGACAATTGGCCCCAGAATCTAACACCCATACATCAGAATTACCCTTCTCAGCAACCTGTGCAATCTGGGTTGTCTGAAGAGCCTTCTTCTGTGTTGCCCTTGTGTTTTTCTTCTCTGTCTTTCTACTCTTGGGTCTCATGGCACAGTCTCTTTGCAAATGTCCAGCTGAACCACAAGTGAAACATCGCTGGCTGGCTAGCGCTGTGGCCTCAGGTTCCTTTACCTTCTTTTCCCTCATTTTCTGGTCTTGCAGCTTTCCAGAAGAGATGGGGGGGGGTCTTTCCTCTCTCTTCTCCCATTCAGCGAGTAAGCGCTGTGTAACATACGATGGGGTGAGGTCTGTTTCAGGCATAGCCTCCAGGCTACACATCAGTGTGTCCCACGTTGCATTCAGTGAGAACAGGAGGATATATGATTTTGGGAGAGGTGTCAATTCCATCCCTCTCTCCTGCAACTCAACAAACAGCTGCTGAATATAATGCAGGTGCTCAGGAAGGCTATCTCCTTCTGCAAGGTAGGCTCTGTACAGCTTTTTCGTCAGAGTAACTTTACTCCCTGCTGTTGCCTTTACATGTAAGTCTCTCAAAGCGTCCCAAAGTTGCTTTGCAGACTGCATGCCTCGCACGTGGACTAGCTGATTGTCCTCAGCTCCCAAGATAATGGTGGCTCTAGCCCACTCATCCTGTCTCAGCCATTCAGCACTGGGATTTTGGGGGGTTTGCTCACCAATTTGCAGCCAAAGATTCTCTCTGCGAAGATACATCTCCATCTTCAGGGCCCAATTCAAATAGTTGGTCTCTGATAGGCACTCCAGAGGCATCGCTGAGGGCTGGGAGGTAGCCATGGCTTCTTCCTGCTTTTGCAAGTCACCTCAGCTAGCTTCTTTGTCCTGTAGAGCAGCAGTTGCTGGAAAATCTCCAGGCGGCTCCAAAGAAAATCTTCACAGGTCTTTGCTACCTGCCTTTAAATTGTGCATGAGGTGTGGAGCTGATCTCTCTTTTCTCTCTGGGTTTTACTGGGCTGCTCACTGGGGACATAACCTGTTGGCAGAATGCTGGGAAAGCCTTTAGCCCAGGAGAGATCAGAAAAGTCACACACCAGGCATTTCTATAAAAATAATTTATTTACAAAAAGCAAAACAAAAGCAAAACATTTAAAGGATTTAGCTCTCATTGAGAGCAAGCCTGGCTTGCTACATATCAGCAGAGAGAAAAAAAGAGGAAGTAAGAAACAAGTCCGGGCAGGATCCTCCCCCCAGGCGATTTGCATCAAGCAGGTGAAAGGAGTCAATCAAATACAACCTCTTCACCTGGCCAAAATGATTAGGTACAATAGCAGTCTTAATCGTTAGTAGGAAAACCTCAACATGAGCTCCATCGCTCCTCTGTTCTAGCTGAAGCAGACAGGGGAACTGAGAGTCCTGGTTCCCCAGAATAAGAACCTTTACGGTCTCGCTCTCCTGTTTAGTAAGTCGGAGGGAGGGATGTAGAAATGGGTGGCAAGCAAAGGAGAATGGAGAGAAATGAAGGGACGAGGGAGAGGGAAAAATCTACCCTAGTTTTCAGAAGGGTCAGCAGAAGCTCACCCTAACTGAAAGTCTGTCAGAGAAAGAGAAGGCAGTTTCCAAAAACAGGCCCATGCAAAGGGCCCCTCAGCTGCGGGTCACTCTCCTATGAACTGAAGGACAAGCTTTAGCAGAAGGGCAGGTCAAAAGGAAGGCCTGACTTGGAGTAGTGTGGTTGACTGGGTTCTCTGCTTCTCTCCTCTCATTTCCCACCAGGCTGTGCTGGAGGACAACGATTTGAGCAGCTTCGCAGCTGGACTAGCTGCCCTTCTGGCAGTCTATGAGATCAGGTCAATCTCTGGTTTGTTTTGTAGCATATAAGGACAATCTTTTTGCAGGAAGTGGAAGAATAGAAAAGAAACAAGCAAGGAAAGGACAACTTCATCTGGTACACCAGTTGTGCCCCGCCTAGGTCAGGAGGCCTTTCAGAGAGTCTCTCAGGCCCTGGTCCCATTGCACCTGGATTACTGCAACACACTCCACAGAGGGCTGCCCTTCACAAACACCCATAAGCTTGTGTTGGTCCATTGTCCTTTTGGGCACTTTCAGCTGGGCCACCCAATGAAAGAAATGTTTTCCTTGTCAAGTGGGGAGAGAAGAGGGTAGCTTGACCTGCCCAAACCTCCTAGTGGCTTCCCACCTTCTCCTATTTTCTTGGGAATAATGACACCAAAAGCTTTTGACTAACACGAGAGTGGATGTCTCTTCCTTCTTTTGTCTCTACAGCAAGGTCCCACCAGCCATGCACCCACCAGTGGAATTCATTCTACTGGACATCTTTGTCTTCCTCTGGATGTGTTCCAAGAAGATCCGGGATGATTATGCTCCTGAGGTACCACTGTCACCAACCTTTCAAGGGACTTGCTTTCGGATGTTCACATGGCTGGGAAGACATTCCGGAAAAGTGCACATCACCACCTCTCTTTCCTTTCAGGTAGAGACAAAATTGGTGGAGGAGGCCTTGGGCGTGACGCTCAGGCTCCTACCACAAAGCTCTTCATTTTCACTTTGAAGGTAAGGGCATTAAAGAAACCCTTGGCCAGTGCAGGCATTCCCAGCATCCAGGGTGAAAACTTCTGTTCAATGTCCGACTCTGAACAACAGCTGGAGGATTGTTCTTGAAAACAGGTGTCCACTATCACAAGAACATTGGCTTGTCACAAGAGCTGTTTTTCTTCATGCAAGAATCTGTTTGTGCCCAAGTACCTTCATAGGTAATATGCCAAGACCCGAATTGCAAATGAGAAAAAGAAGTGTTTAGAGTGGCCTTGAGTTCTTTTCTGGGAAATGCCATCCCAAAGCATCCCACTTCTCCACTGACGTGGATTTGAATCCTGCTTCTGCTGCCACCGAGGATCTTCTCCTTGCCGGACCCAGCAACCTCAGTCTCAGATCCCGCTTTGGTCCTCTTCATGTACCTTGTGCATGTTCCAGGCATGCTTCCAGTCATGTTTCAATTTTCCAGCTGTGTCCAGACTCTCCAGTGCAGTCTCATCATGCTTAAAGTCCTCAGACTTTCCTTGAGTCTGCAGTTCAGTCCTGCCACCCTTCCAGCTTCTAGCCTAGTCCAATGTCTCAATTACAACATCGTTGTGCCATCGACCTCCAGCCTTGCTCTAAGTTCCTAGTCCAGAGTATTCAGCCTTGTCCAGAGCCTTAAGTAGAGTCCAGCTGTACTCCATGTTCTCAGCCTTGCTCCAAGTTCCTAGTCCAGAGTATTCAGCCTAGTCCAGTCCCTCCAGTTGAGTCTAGCCTTGTTTTGAGTTCTCAGCCTTTTCTGAATCTCCAGTTCCAACTATCCACTCCAGCCTGAGTCACCCTATCTAGTACAGTCCTTTCGTTAGAACCAAGATTGATCCAGAAGGCTCCGTCTGGCTTCGCCCAGCGTTCTGGTGCCCACGTAGTACAGGTGATGTTCCAGTTTCTCATCCTTCAATCCCACCTCCAGTAGCACCTTCTACTCCAGCTTCCTTCAGCCTTCCAGCCTCTGTTAGAGAATCCTGCTCTGCCACCTTGCTGCTGTCTCCTCCTGCAACCTTGCCAGATTCCTTGCTGCTGCCCAGTTGGTCTTGATCGAAACCCATTCCTTCTTGTTTCTAAGGACTTAATTCTTGGAAGAGGTTATTTCATAAACAGTATTTTGATATTAAATCTGCCTGGCCACCTCTAAGTCTGATCAGGACAATGTGAAACCCGAACAGTTCCTTTTGGGTCTGATGGGTGAACAATTTGAGAAAGAAGTTGAGACTTTGCTCTTCTACGTGATAAGAGCAGCCACACTTTTCCATGCAGAAAGGTGGAAAGATGCACAAAGTCCCCCAAGGTAAGAGAGCTTTGGGAAATTAAGGGGGGCCATTGGGGACCTGGTGGCAAGATGCCCCACAGCCACCCTCCCTGACCGCCTTACTGCCTGACTCTCTTCCGTTGCAGCAGGAGAAGAACAACATCCAGTGTTGAGTTCCATCACTGTTCTCTTCCAGATGAGGCAGAGCAGGGAACTGAGAGTCCCAGTTCTCTGGAATAAGAACCTTTATAGCCTTGCAGTCCTGGTAAGTGGGAGGCAGGCAAGGAGGGAGGTGAAACCTCCTTCAAAAGCAAAGGAGGTTGGAGAGAAATGAGGGGAAGAGGGAGAGGAAATAATCTAGCCCTGGTTTTCAGAAGGGTCAGCTGAAGCTCATCCTAACTTAAAGTCTGTCAGAGAAAGAGAAGTTAGTTTCCAAAAACAGGCCCAAGCAAACGGTCCCTCAGCTGCGGGTCATTCTCCTATGAACAGAAGGACAAGCTTTAGCAGAAGGGCAGGTCAAAAGGAAGGCCTGCTTGGAGTCAGTCTAGTCCTTTCCTCAACTTCCTTCCTCTCTGTTCTAGGGGATTCCTCAACTGGTTTTCGTGTTTCGGGAAAAGAAAAAGAAAGGCTAGGACGGCAAGCGGTCCAGCAGCTGATGCTGCAGGTTCTCCAGAAGGAGCAGCAGGCCAACCGGAGGACACTGCCAAGCCTCCTCAGAAACAAACATTTGTTGTTGATCTAAAGCTGCGGAAAGAGGAGCGGCTTGGTGAGTGGACGCTGGGCGTTGGGGTGGGAGCTTGAGAGGGAAAGGAGAGGGTTCAAGATGGTGCAGTGGCCCTCCTTGACATCCTCGCAAATGGGGAGGGGGAATATAGAGAGTGGGAAGGCCTCCGTGAGTCTTCTCTCCTGGCCAGGAGGCTGAGCCAGCTCTGTGAACCAGAAAAGGTTTTGAGTGAATGGAATCGGGTCTCGATGGGAAGGAGGCTGCCATGACAGGGCTGGTTTGGCGGGTTTTCTTCATCTGAAGCAGACCTAAAAATTTGTCTGAGGATCACAGCCCCGGCCTCTCCTTTGCCCAATTTCCCCACAGAGGATCGCCGAGGGAAAAGGAAGGCCCTCTTCACAAAAAGGGACCACAAAGAAACCTGTAAGGCCCAACGCGAGGCTGCCAGTGTGAGGGCAGACCGGTGGACCAGCCAAAATCTCTGGCAAGAGGTCCGTGAAAGGAAGAGCAAGGCAGCCCAAAACGTAGGTGCCCCTTGGACACAGAAGGTCCCCTGGCTGGGCTTTGCTCCCATGTTGGAATCCCAGATTCTTTTGCCCAATCTCTGTGTGGTGCACATGATTCTTCAGGACAGAGAGAGCTGTTAGCAGGTTATTAGGAAAGCCTTTGGCCCAGGAGAGATTAGAAAAGTCACACACCAGGCATTTCTATAAAAATAATTTTATTTACAGAAAACAAACGTATTTAAAGGCTGTTTGCTGAGTGGAGAGATCTCTGCAAGCCTACTCAGCCTACTCCATATTCTCTGCAAGCCTACTCAGATGGGAAACTGAAACGAAAACAAGTTCAGGCAAGTTGTTCCTCCCTTAGGCAATGCAACCATTAACACGTGAAAAGGGGACAAAACAATTCAATCTCTTCACCAGGCCAAAATGATTAGTTACCATAGTAATCTTAATCTGTAGTAGAAAAACATGTTAGCAGTGTGTGTGTATAACAATAATAATAATATTAGTATTAAATTAATTTCTCAGATTATAAACTTTACAGACATTTATTTGATAAAGGTTGCTCCTCACTTGCAGATTCATGCTAGATATCGTTAAATCAAGCAAGTTGTATTCACTAACATTTAAATCCAAGTTAAGTGTCAATAATATTTCAGGCTTAACTGCAGAATATAAGAACAGGCCACACTGGCCACCACCCAGCTGGCTTTTGAACCTAAGGCGGGACTAGAACTCACCATCTCCTGGTTTCTAGCCCAGCACCTTAACCACTAGACCAAACTGGCTCTCTGAATTTACAGCCCAGAAATTAAGAACAAACTGTCTTGGAGATCCTATTTAGAGATGCAAGGTCTAGCTGTTTGGCATGCCGAAAGGTTGACCAAGCTGGTCCAGGAGAGCAATTTCTTCCCAAAAGGAAAAGTCTGATCCTTGGGCTCCCTCAACAGCTGGATGCCAATACCCCAGGAACTTGGCTGAAAGTGGGTCATGTGATTTGGGGTTCAGCATCATTCATCCGTAGAGAATTTTGTTTTGGCAGAATCGGTTCTCTGAATGCAGGATCACTTCTTTTCTACCCTTGGGCTGGATTGCTGCATTCGAAAAAATATCTGAGGTGAAAACATCAGGGAAAGAGTGCTTTCCTCACTTTCTCTTTCTTAAGTGTCAACAACATCTAACAAAGTTTTGGGATGCCGACGATGATGGCTGCACCTAAGCAGAAATAAAGGAGGGAGCTGACCATAGAAACAGAGATGTTGGGACACACACAGAGACACACAAACACACACAAACTAGCATTGCAATGCAAAGGGAATCAGCCTGAAAGGACCAATAGCTGCATCAAGGGGTCTTGCTCAGTCAGCTAGCTTCAAGGAGCTTCCATATGAAAAGCCCATGGACATCCAAAGAGCTATGCCTTCTGTGCAAGGCAGGTGGGAAAGATGCAACTTTAGTGATTTTTTGGGTAGCTTCCTACAGACCTTGGCCTGGCCTTGTTGTATGTAGGAGAGGCTGAGCAGGTAACTTTTGGATATGATGCCAAAGGAGGCCTGTAATCTCCTTTGTTGCTCTCGTGGCTGTAACGATTGCCTAAACCCAATTACTCAGTCTCACAAGCTCGGGCTTAAAGATAACTGATTTATTAAAGGAATAGTATGCAAATACAGAGAAAGCTGAGAATGAGCAAAAGTGCGCCAAATACAAACTTAAAAGCTTTGCTTGTAAGCAGATCCCGCCCCATCGCCCGTCAGAACGCTCCCCCTCCCAGGTGCTAGAAGCTGTTAGACGCGCCTGGGAAAGTAACCTTGAACAGGAGCGCAAACCCAAACATGCATTCCAAGCCCTCCAAACAACGGAGGGCGAAGGAATGGAAAAACCCCGGGCGAAGGAACACGGAACAAAAGAAGACATGTGAAACGTTACAATGTTAACCAGACATTGGAATGGGAACATGACATATTGCCCCCCCAAAAGAAACTAAGGAGCCGGCTTGTCAGGATAGGCAGAGTGGAATTGGGTGACGAGATGAGGGGAATGGACGTCTGGAGCAGCAACCCATTCAGGATGAGGGAAATGTTTCCAGCGGACGAGGTACTGTAAACGGGAGCGTAGGCGGCGGGAGTCGAGGATGGATGCCACTTCGAAGTGTTGCTGGTTGTCAATCATGAGGGGAGGTGGAGGAATGGGTTGTGGATGCCAACGGTCCGACGACAGGCAGTGTTTGAGTAAACTACAATGGAAAACAGGGTGCAAACGTTTAAGGTTGTGGGGCAAATCAAGTTTAAATGTAACAGGGTTGAGCTGAGCAACAATTGGAAAAGGGCCGACAAATTTAGGGCCAAGTTTCTTAGACGGTTGTGGAGACTTAATAAATTTAGTGGATAAGTAGACTTTATCCCCGACCACAAAGGATGGTTCCGGGGAACGCTTTGCATCGGCATGGCGTTTATAGGCAGCCTGGGCATGGTTAAGAGCCAGTAGAATATTAGACCATGAGTCTTTAAGAGAGTCTGCCCATTCAGCAAGGGTGGCTGGCAGCGGTTGAGGATGAGGAAGTTCAGGAATAGGAACAAAGTCACGTCCAAAAACTGTTTTAAAAGGAACTTGGCCAGTGGTTTGATGAACGGAATTGTTGTAAGCGACTTCAGCAAATGGGAGTAAATCGACCCAGTTGTCTTGTTGGTAGTTAACAAAAGCCCTGAGATACTGTTCCAATGTAGAATTAACCGCCTCTGTAGATCCGTCCGTTTCCGGATGCCAGGCGGTGGAAAGCGACTGTTTTGTACCTAAAAGTTTTAAAAATGCCCGCCAAAATTGTGACGTAAATTGTGTACCTCTGTCACTCACCAAACGGGCGGGGATACCGTGGAGGCGGTAGACGTGGATGAGGAAGAGGCGTGCCAGCTGTTGGGCGGTGGGGATAGAAGCGCAGGGGATAAAGTGGGCTTGTTTGGAGAAAAAGTCCTTGACGACCCAAATGACAGTTTTGCGTTGACTAGGGGGTAGATCAACAATAAAGTCCATGGAGATGTCCTGCCAAGGGACAGATGGAGTGGCAACAGGTTGAAGGAGACCTTGGGGTTTCCCTGGTTTGCGCTTTATCGCCGCACATACAGGGCATGCAGTGACATACTCCTTTAAATCCTTGAGTAAAGTTGGCCACCAGAATTGCCGGCGAACAAGGTGTAAAGTTTTTACGTAGCCAAAGTGTCCAGCTAGCTTGTCATCGTGGCAGCGCTGGAGGATGGGTTTTCGCATTGCCTCGGGGATATAGAGACGATCGTTGCGCCAGGCAAAACCATCGGTGAAAGTTAAAATGTGTCTATTGGTTTGCAACCAAGTATCTGTTTTAAGGTGGGAAAGCAACTGTTGTTGCAAATCAGAAGGAATTGACAAGTGTGGCGAGCGGCTGGAAGGCAAAGCGGCTGGAGGCTGATTTGCTTGCGCTCGGGTCTGGCTGCGAGTTACTGCCGCCAAACCTAATTGTTTGTCGGTCCAGACGGTACCTTGGACCGTTGGCCCTGGGCCAGCATCTTGGGGTCTGCGTGAGAGTGCATCAGCTAAAAAGTTTTTCTTGCCTGGTATAAATTTAAGGGTGAAGTCGAAGCGGCTGAAAAACTCAGCCCAGCGGAGCTGTTTGGGACTGAGTTTTCGACTGGTGCTTAGAGCTTCCAGGTTTTTATGGTCAGTCCAGACTTCAAAAGGGATTGAAGTGCCTTCCAATAGGTGTCGCCATGTTTCTAAAGCCGTTTTTACAGCAAAAGCCTCTTTTTCCCAAACGTGCCATCTTCTCTCTGTTTCAGTGAATTTGCGAGAGAGGTAGGCACAGGGTTTTAAAGCGCCAGATTGGTCAGCTTGTAGTAGAATTGCTCCTATGGAAAAATCCGAAGCGTCCACTTGTAGAACGAAAGGTTTAGAGGGGTTTGGATGCTGTAAAATTGGTTCTGTGGTGAAGATTTGTTTGAGCGCTTCGAACGCTTGCTGACAGGCTGGAGTCCATTTAAGGAGTGCGCCTGGGTTCTTTGAACGTCGCGTATCCCCCTGTCCTTTAGTTTTTAACAGTTCAGTAAGGGGGAGGGCGATTTCTGCAAAATTTTGAGCGAATGCCCGATAGAAATTAGAGAATCCAAGGAAACTTTGTAATTGTCTCCTGGTACGGGGAGGCTCCCATGCTACAATAGCTTCTACTTTTGCAGGGTCCATTTCAATGCCCTGAGCTGAAATTCGGTACCCTAGGTAATCAATTTGCGACTGATGAAATGCACATTTTGACAATTTTGCGTACAACTCTGCCTTTTTCAACTTAGCCAGTACCTGACTTACCAAGTGGATATGTTCTGACATGGTTTCAGTATAAATCAATACATCATCCAAATATACCAGTACCCCCTTAAATAGGTGGTCATGCAAGACCTCATTGATTAGTTGCATAAAAACCCCAGGTGCCCCAGACAAACCGAATGGTAAGACCTTATATTGGAAAGCCCCAAGAGGACAGTTAAACGCTGTTTTCCACTCATCCCCTTTCCTTATGCGAATGCGAAAATAAGCTTCTCTCAAATCCAGTTTTGAGAAAATTTTGCCCCTGGCCAGATGTGATAACATATCTTTGATCAGGGGCAAAGGATATTTATTTAATATTGAGACCGCATTGAGCCCGCGGAAATCGGTACAAAGCCTTAAAGACCCATCCTTTTTTGGCCGAAATAGGACAGGAGCTCCTACCGGGGAATTTGCCGGCTCAATGAAACCTCTAGCCAGGTTTTTGTCGATGAACTCCCTTAGCGTGGTAAGCTCTTTGGGAGACATGGGGTATATTTTTGGGTGAGGCAATTTTACATTTGGTAAAAATTCAATGGCACAGTCCGTTTTCCGGTGGGGTGGTAAGCGATCCGCTTCCTTTTCCCCAAATACTTCAGCAAACTCCTGATACTGATTGGGTAGTCCCTCAAGAGGTTGAAGCGTTTGTACAGTGGTATACGCTACCCCTCCACCCTCCATGTCCTCCAGTAGGTCCTTTTCGGGTACTTTATAAAATCCATCTGCAAACGTCACAGTTCTATGTAGCCAGTTGATGAAAGGGTTTTGTTGCACAAACCAAGGCATCCCCAAGATTACCAGAGGACCCCCCACTGGAGCTACCACAAATGGCAGCTTTTCCTGATGGGAGCCCATCTGCAAGGCGACCAGTCCCGTAGAAAGATTGACTGCTTTCCCTCCCGCCATAGTTCCATCCAATTGGGTGAAAATCATGGGTCTTGGCAAAGGGAACGTGGGCAGTTCCAGAGCCGCTACTACATCAGGGTGCATTAGGGAACGGGAGCAACCCGAGTCTAGCATGGCCCACACTTCCACTGTTTTGGTTTTTGAGCTCAGTTTAACTTTAACAGTCAGTGTGGGGAAGTTTCCACTCACCGAATCATGGTTACGCCCGGTTTCTTCCACCTGCCCTAGGGCGCCCTTCAGGGCAGGTGGTAGGCTTTTCCCGCCGGCTGCTCGAACAGCAACTCTTCCTCCTCTTCCCCGAAGGGTAGGTCGGAGGGGTCCAGTTCCGCGAGGGCTGCCTTCAGTTTCCGCGGTGGCACAGGAGCAGACGTCTTTACCGTGGGTTTCGTCTGTCGTTCCTCTGGACGGCGTCTCGGGCACGACGTGGCTCGATGCCCTTCTTTCCCACATCGGAGGCACTGACCCTTGGAGAACCGTTGTTCCCTCTCTTCTTCCCAGGTTTTCGGTTTGGGGCGGCTGGCAAGTCCAGATGTGCGCGCCCCTCTAGCGAGACGTGTTTGTCTAAGCTCTTTGGTATGGGCATAGGTTCGTAGGGCATTTTCTGCGCTTCCTGCCAACTGAATCCACCCATATAGCGTTTTAGGGTCATCTCTTCCCAGAGCCCATCGAAGGATTTCGGGTTCAAGCCCCTGCTTGAACAATTCGATGATTGTTGGCTCGGACCAGTCTTCCACTTTTCCTGCCAAAGCTTTAAACTCCAACGCATATTTGGCAACTGAGAGGGACCCTTGGTAGATTTTCCGCAGGTCATTTTTGGCCGTTTCTTGAGCTAGGGGGTCTTCGAAATGCTCCTTAAGTGCCCACAAAAAGTCATCGAAGTCCTCTAACTCAGTTGCCTCAGCTTGGCATAGTTGCACATACCAATCCGCTGCCTTTCCTCTCAGCTTGTTGGCAATGAAATTGACCTTGCCATGTTCAGACCGAAAGTTTCGACCCCAATCTTCAATGTAGTGCTTGGCATTGGTAATAAAGAAGGAGAGCGTTGTGGGATCCCCATCGAACTTCACTCCAAATGGTGGGAAGGTTCTTGCCGGCTCAGCTGGCTGTGGCGGTGCCGCGAATGTCAGCGTGCGCCGAGCCCCCATGGGTGGTCGATCCCTAGGAGGTCTTGCCTCTCGCTCCCCCCCTTGACGGTCTGATCGAATCTTGCTTCTCCCCCGGGTCGACATGGTACTATGCCTGGGGTACTGTGACGGCTCTTCCTCCCAATCCTCCGGGGTGGGCTCTACCTCTCTGGGTAGATCCTCTTTGGGTAGATCCTTGAGGATCGTCACTATTAAATCCATTTTATCTTCTAATGCTCTCATACGGGCCGGAGTGACCGGCTCCTCCGAGGGTTGGTTGGTTACCACCACCCGCGGTGACAAGGGGACTTCATGCTCCCAGGTCAATTGTGGAGACCCCCTCCCCTGTACTCTTTCCATGACAGTTCTATGTTCACTCCTGAGACTCTCCTGCATGGATATCAGCAGCTCGTCCAATTGGATATCTCGCAACTCCCGACGTGCTGCTCTTTGCGCTCTCGAAGTTAGCACTGGCCGACTTTTGGCCGCCTCCCGCTCTTCTTCGCTTCCCTCACTTGCGCGAAGTTGAGGTTCTGTCATCGCTAGCGTTCCCTCTTATCCAATGATTGGATGGGGCTAGCGGTAAATGGATAAAATGATTCTCAGCTTTATGTAACGATTGCCTAAACCCAATTACTCAGTCTCACAAGCTCGGGCTTAAAGATAACTGATTTATTAAAGGAATAGTATGCAAATACAGAGAAAGCTGAGAATGAGCAAAAGCGCGCCAAATACAAACTTAAAAGCTTTGCTTGTAAGCAGATCCCGCCCCATCGCCCGTCAGAACGCTCCCCCTCCCAGGTGCTAGAAGCTGTTAGACGCGCCTGGGAAAGTAACCTTGAACAGGAGCGCAAACCCAAACATGCATTCCAAGCCCTCCAAACAACGGAGGGCGAAGGAATGGAAAAACCCCGGGCGAAGGAACACGGAACAAAAGAAGACATGTGAAACGTTACAATGTTAACCAGACATTGGAATGGGAACATGACAGTGGCTTTATGACATCATCCAGCCAGGCTGAACTGTCAGTTGCTGACTGTTGACAGACTGAAAATGTCTTCCAGGATGTACGTTGGACTTCAGAAGGGCTCCTGGACTCTCAGGACCTCTCCCAATTTGTAGGCAAATTTTGAATGGGTGGGATATTCCAGGGGTGAAAACAGAAATTTGTTCTCCTCTTAGGAATGGGAAACGGGAGCCAAATGTGCTCCAGATCACTTCTGTCCTTCATTCCCTATTGGTGTTCAAAGCCTGGCTTGACCCTTTTCCAGCTGATTCAGATCACATAGCATCCTGAACCCCTGACTAAGGGAAAGATTCTTACATTGGTTAAATTCATCTGGCCATGGAACAAACCATGTCACTCCAAACCAAACAAGGTTACCACTCATCCATTCCAACCAGAAGCACGGGTTTTCCACATTGGGTGATCTCCACCAAAGGGATAGGGAATATGGAACATGGGCTTTAGTCCATTCCTAATCTTAGCTTCCTTCCTCTCTCTTCTAGGGGATTCCTCAACTGGTTTTCATGTTTTGGAAAAAGGAAAAGAAAGGCTAGGAGAGCAAGCGGTCCAGCAGTTGATGCTGCAGGTTCTCCAGAAGGAGTGGCAGGCCAACTGGAGGACACTGCCAAGCCTCCTCAGGAAAAAAACAAGACCTTCTGTTAAAGATCTAGAGCTCCAAAAAGAGGAGCGTCTTGCTGAGTGGATGCTGGGTGTTGGGATGGGACCTTGAGAGGGAAGGGGAGGCAGTTCTTTCAGGAGTGGACTCCTCCATAGAAGCAGATAGAGGAGCCGCTTCTGCTTCTTTCCTCCTTCAAGGTTGCCCACAGGGACAGGGCAGAGGCCAAACTCTTCCTGCTCCATGGATAACCTGTCCTCCTGGAGCCCGCGAGTCCACACTGGCTTCCCACCTGTTCTGCTGCTTCCATGGGACTCTTCTGGGCACCTTCAGGATGGCTCAGTGGCCCTCATTGACCTTTTGGCCAACGGGGAGGGGAAAGATAGAGAGTGGGATCTGCCTAAGGCCTTTGTGAGACTTCTCTCGTGGCCAGGACACTGAGCCACTGGTGTGACCCAAAAAAGGCTTTTAGTGGATGGGATCAGGTTTTGATGGGAAGGATGCTGCCACGACTGAGCTGATATGGCAGGTTTCCTTCATCTCAAGCAGACCTAAAAATTTGCCTGGGGATCACAGCCCCCGTCTCTCCTTTCTCCAACTTCCCCACAGAGGACCGCCCAGGTAAAAGGAAGGCCCTCTTCACAAAAAGGACCACGAAGAAGCCTGTGAAGCCCAACACAAGGCTGCCAGTGTGAGGGGAGACTGACCAGCCAAAATCTCTGGCAAGAGGTCTTTGAAAGGAAGAGCAAGGCAGCCCAAAACATAGGTGCCCCTTGGACACAGAAGTTCCCCTGGCTGGGCTTTGCTTCTGTGCTGGAATCCCAGATTCCTTTGCCCAATCTCCATGTGGTGCACATGATTCTTCAGGACAGAGAGAGCATCCAAAGCATTTCCTGCTTCCCTTCTGCAAGGGGGGCCATTGGGGACCTGGCGGCAAGACGCCCCACAGCCGCCCTGCCTGACCTCCTGACTGCCTGACTCTCTTCCACTGCAGCAGGAGAAGAACATCATCCAGTGTTGAGCTCCATCACTGCTCTGTTCCAGAAGAAGCAGAGCAGGGAATTGTGGTCCCAGTTCCCCGGAATAAGAATCTTTATAGCCTTGCAGTCCTGGTAAGTGGGAGGCAGGCAAGGAAGGAGCTGATACCTGGTCGAAAGCAAAGGAGGATGGAGCGAAATGAGGGGAAGAGGGAGAGGAAATAACCTACCCCTGGTTTTCAGAAGGGTCAGCAGTAGCTCACCCTAACTGAAAGTCTCTCAGGGAAAGAGAAGGCAGCTTCCAAAGACAGGCCCACGCAAAGGGCCCCTCACCTGCGGGTCATTCTCCTTTGGACTGTAGGACAAGCTGTAGCAGAAGAACACGTTAAAAGGGGCTGGACAAAGAGGAAGACGCGGGCTGGAGCAGCCTGGTTGACTTTGGGTTCACTGCTTCTCTCCAGTCTTGTTTCCCACCACGCTCTGCTGGAGGCCAACGATTTGAGCAGCTTCACAGCCGGACTAGCTGCACTTCTGGCAGTCTATGAGATCAGGTCAATCTCTGGTTTGTTTTGTAGCATGTAAGGACAATCTGTTTGCAGGAAGGGAAGAAAAGAAACAAGAAAGGAAAGGACAGCTTCATCTGGTACACCAGTTGTGCCCCCAACCTAGGTCAGGAGGCCTTTCAGAGAGTCTCTCATGCCCTGGTCCTTTTGCAGCTTGATTACTACAACACACTCCACAGAGGGCTGCCCTTGACAACCACCCAGAAGGTTGAGTTGGTCCATTGCCCTTTTGGGCACTTTCAGCTGGGACACCCAAGGGTAGCATGCCTGCCCGCACCTCTTAGCGGTTGCCCACCTTCTCCGATTTTCTTGGGGACAATGACACCGAAGACTTTTGAGTAAGATGGGCACTGATGTCTCTCCCTTCTTTTGTCTCTACAGCAAGGTCCCACCAGCCATGGACCAATCAGTGGAATCAATGCTCCTGGACATCTTTGTCTTCCTGTGGATGGGCTCCAAGAAGATAAGAGATGAGGATGCTCCTGACGTACTACTGTCACCAACCTTTCAAGGGACTTGCTTTCGGGTGTTGACATGGCTGGGAAGGCATTCTGGAAAAGTGCACGTCTTCCCTGGTCTTTCCTTCCAGGTGGAGAAGAAATTGGTGGAAGAGGCCTGGGGCCTGATGCTCAGAGCTCTCCTTCGGCAGGCTCCCTGAGTCACTGAATCCAGTAGAGTCCTTTCGTTAGAACCAAGATTTTTCCAGAAGGCTCCGTCTGGCCTCGCCCAGTGTTCTGGTGCCAACTTAGTACAAGCCCTGTTCCATTTCTTCATTATCCATTCCCATTTCCAGTAGCGCCTTCTGCTCCAGCTTCCCTTAGCCTTCCAGCCTCTGTTAGAGAATCCTGTTCTTCCACCTTGCTGCTGTCTCCACCTGAGACAAATGTGAAGGAATATTTGACCACCTTTGGTGGACTTGTGGAAAGGTTAGGAAATTCTGGGAGCATATATGAATTATGATTCAAAAGATTATTTAAGTGGAGATAGACATGTGTGAGAATCCAGCCAGCCTCTGACTCAGAAAAAAAAAAAAGTCTGTCTGAGTCAGAGGAGGAAAGAGAAACTTACTGGGCTGAAACCGGGAAAGTGAAAACCAAAGATGAGTCAGCAGTGGAGGAAGAATCACAGGCAGTGATCGGCCAACCATAGAGAGGAGGAATTGAATCCTCCAACCAGCGTGCGCTACCGATGGGCAGAAAAACATGCAGAGGAGAAGCCAGCTCACTTGGATGCAGAAGGGAACAGGCGCGCAAAGGATTGGGATAAAAGGCAGGTGCACGAGGAGCAAACTGCCAAAGACAACTGATCCTACAAGCCTGCAGCTTCCGCAGAAGAGTCCATACCCTCATCAGAAACCGTGTCTGTTACTGAAGAGGAATCAGTGTCAGCCTTCTCCACTGAAATGGATTTGAATCCTGCTTCGGCTGCCACCGAGGATCTTCTCCTTGTCGGAACCAGCAACGTCAGTGTCAGATCCCGCTTTGGTCCTCTTCATGCACCTTGTGCAAGTTCCAGGCATGCTTCCAGTCATGTTTCATGTTTCCAGCTGTGTCCAGAGTCTCCAGTCCAGTCTCGTCATACTTCAAGTCCACAGACTTTGCTTGAGTCTCCAGTTCAGTCCTGCCACGTTTCTCGCTTCTAGCCTAGTCCAATGTCTCCAGTACAGCATCGTTGTGCCATTGATCTCCAGCCTTGCTCTGAGTTCCTAGTCCAGAGTATTCAGCCTAGTCCAGAGCTTGAGTCTAGCCTTGCTTTGAGTTCTCAGCCTTTTCCGAGTCTCGAGTTTCAACTATCCAGTCAAGCCTGAGTCACTGAATCCAGTAGAGTCCTGTTGTTAGAACCAAGATTTTTCAAGAAGGCTCCGTCTGGCCTCGCCCAGTGTTCTGGTGCCAACTTAGTACAAGCCCTGTTCCATTTCTTCATTATCCATTCCCATTTCCAGTAGCGCCTTCTGCTCCAGCTTCCCTCAGCCTTCCAGCCTCTGTTAGAGAATGCTGTTCTTCCACCTTGCTGCTGTCTCCACCTGCAACCTTACCAGTTTCCTTGCTGTTGCTGAGTTTGTCTTGATTGAAACCAATTCCTTTTTGATTCTAAGGACTTAAATGTTGGGTGATCTCCACACCAGGTCACCCCAAACCAAACCAAGGTTACAACTTATCCGTTCCAACCAGAAGCACAAGTTTTCCACATTGGGTGATCTCCACCAAAGGGATAGGGAATATAGAACATGGGCTCTAGTCCATTCCTAAGCTCAGCTTCCTTCCTCTCTCTCCCAGGGGATTCCTCAACTGGTTTTCATGTTTTGGAAAAAGGAAAAGAAAGGCTAGGACAGCAAGCGGTCCAGCAGTTGATGCTGCAGGTTCTCCAGAAGGAGTGGCAGGCCAACTGGAGGACACTGCCAAGCCTCCTCAGGAAAAAGGACAAGACCCTCTGTTAAAGATCTAGAGCTCCGAAAAGAGGAGCGGCTTGCTGAGTGGATCCTGGGTGTTGGGATGGGACCATGAGAGGAAAAGGGAGGGAGTTCTTTCAGGAGTGGACTCCTCCATAGAAGCAGATAGAGGAGCCGCTTCTGCTTCTTTCCTCCTTCAAGGTTGCCCACAGGGACAGGGCAGAGGCCAAACTCTTCCTGCTCCACGGATAACCTGTCCTTCAGGAGCCCCCAAGTCCACACTGGCTTCCCACCTGTTCTGCTGCTTCCATGGGACTCTTCTGGGCACCTTCAGGATGGTTCAGTGGCACTCATTGACCTATTGGCCAATGGGGAGGGGAAAGATAGAGAGTGGGATCTGCCTAAGGCCTTTGTGAGACGTCTCTCATGGCCAGGACACTGAGCCACTGGTGTGACCCAAAAAAGGCTTTTAGTGGATGGGATCAGATTTCGATGGGAAGGACACTGCAAAGACTGGGCTGATATGGCAGGTTTCCTTCATCTCAAGCAGACCTAAAAATTTGCCTGGGGATCACAGCCCCCGTCTCTCCTTTCTCCAACTTCCCCACAGAGGACCGCCCAGGTAAAAGGAAGGCCCTCTTCACAAAAAGGACCACGAAGAAGCCTGTGAAGCCCAACACAAGGCTGCCAGTGTGAGGGGAGACTGACCAGCCAAAATCTCTGGCAAGAGGTCTTTGAAAGGAAGAGCAAGGCAGCCCAAAACATAGGTGCCCCTTGGACACAGAAGTTCCCCTGGCTGGGCTTTGCTTCTGTGCTGGAATCCCAGATTCCTTTGCCCAATCTCCATGTGGTGCACATGATTCTTCAGGACAGAGAGAGCATCCAAAGCATTTCCTGCTTCCCTTCTGCAAGGGGGGCCATTGGGGACCTGGCGGCAAGACGCCCCACAGCCGCCCTGCCTGACCTCCTGACTGCCTGACTCTCTTCCACTGCAGCAGGAGAAGAACATCATCCAGTGTTGAGCTCCATCACTGCTCTGTTCCAGAAGAAGCAGAGCAGGGAATTGTGGTCCCAGTTCCCCGGAATAAGAATCTTTATAGCCTTGCAGTCCTGGTAAGTGGGAGGCAGGCAAGGAAGGAGCTGATACCTGGTCGAAAGCAAAGGAGGATGGAGCGAAATGAGGGGAAGAGGGAGAGGAAATAACCTACCCCTGGTTTTCAGAAGGGTCAGCAGTAGCTCACCCTAACTGAAAGTCTCTCAGGGAAAGAGAAGGCAGCTTCCAAAGACAGGCCCACGCAAAGGGCCCCTCACCTGCGGGTCATTCTCCTTTGGACTGTAGGACAAGCTGTAGCAGAAGAACACGTTAAAAGGGGCTGGACAAAGAGGAAGACGCGGGCTGGAGCAGCCTGGTTGACTTTGGGTTCACTGCTTCTCTCCAGTCTTGTTTCCCACCACGCTCTGCTGGAGGCCAACGATTTGAGCAGCTTCACAGCCGGACTAGCTGCACTTCTGGCAGTCTATGAGATCAGGTCAATCTCTGGTTTGTTTTGTAGCATGTAAGGACAATCTGTTTGCAGGAAGGGAAGAAAAGAAACAAGAAAGGAAAGGACAGCTTCATCTGGTACACCAGTTGTGCCCCCAACCTAGGTCAGGAGGCCTTTCAGAGAGTCTCTCATGCCCTGGTCCTTTTGCAGCTTGATTACTACAACACACTCCACAGAGGGCTGCCCTTGACAACCACCCAGAAGGTTGAGTTGGTCCATTGCCCTTTTGGGCACTTTCAGCTGGGACACCCAAGGGTAGCATGCCTGCCCGCACCTCTTAGCGGTTGCCCAACTTCTCCGATTTTCTTGGGGACAATGACACCGAAGACTTTTGAGTAAGATGGGCACTGATGTCTCTCCCTTCTTTTGTCTCTACAGCAAGGTCCCACCAGCCATGGACCAATCAGTGGAATCAATGCTCCTGGACATCTTTGTCTTCCTGTGGATGGGCTCCAAGAAGATAAGAGATGAGGATGCTCCTGACGTACTACTGTCACCAACCTTTCAAGGGACTTGCTTTCGGGTGTTGACATGGCTGGGAAGGCATTCTGGAAAAGTGCACGTCTTCCCTGGTCTTTCCTTCCAGGTGGAGAAGAAATTGGTGGAAGAGGCCTGGGGCCTGATGCTCAGAGCTCTCCTTCGGCAGGCTCCCTGAGTCACTGAATCCAGTAGAGTCCTTTCGTTAGAACCAAGATTTTTCCAGAAGGCTCCGTCTGGCCTCGCCCAGTGTTCTGGTGCCAACTTAGTACAAGCCCTGTTCCATTTCTTCATTATCCATTCCCATTTCCAGTAGCGCCTTCTGCTCCAGCTTCCCTTAGCCTTCCAGCCTCTGTTAGAGAATCCTGTTCTTCCACCTTGCTGCTGTCTCCACCTGAGACAAATGTGAAGGAATATTTGACCACCTTTGGTGGACTTGTGGAAAGGTTAGGAAATTCTGGGAGCATATATGAATTATGATTCAAAAGATTATTTAAGTGGAGATAGACATGTGTGAGAATCCAGCCAGCCTCTGACTCAGAAAAAAAAAAAAGTCTGTCTGAGTCAGAGGAGGAAAGAGAAACTTACTGGGCTGAAACCGGGAAAGTGAAAACCAAAGATGAGTCAGCAGTGGAGGAAGAATCACAGGCAGTGATCGGCCAACCATAGAGAGGAGGAATTGAATCCTCCAACCAGCGTGCGCTACCGATGGGCAGAAAAACATGCAGAGGAGAAGCCAGCTCACTTGGATGCAGAAGGGAACAGGCGCGCAAAGGATTGGGATAAAAGGCAGGTGCACGAGGAGCAAACTGCCAAAGACAACTGATCCTACAAGCCTGCAGCTTCCGCAGAAGAGTCCATACCCTCATCAGAAACCGTGTCTGTTACTGAAGAGGAATCAGTGTCAGCCTTCTCCACTGAAATGGATTTGAATCCTGCTTCGGCTGCCACCGAGGATCTTCTCCTTGTCGGAACCAGCAACGTCAGTGTCAGATCCCGCTTTGGTCCTCTTCATGCACCTTGTGCAAGTTCCAGGCATGCTTCCAGTCATGTTTCATGTTTCCAGCTGTGTCCAGAGTCTCCAGTCCAGTCTCGTCATACTTCAAGTCCACAGACTTTGCTTGAGTCTCCAGTTCAGTCCTGCCACGTTTCTCGCTTCTAGCCTAGTCCAATGTCTCCAGTACAGCATCGTTGTGCCATTGATCTCCAGCCTTGCTCTGAGTTCCTAGTCCAGAGTATTCAGCCTAGTCCAGAGCTTGAGTCTAGCCTTGCTTTGAGTTCTCAGCCTTTTCCGAGTCTCGAGTTTCAACTATCCAGTCAAGCCTGAGTCACTGAATCCAGTAGAGTCCTGTTGTTAGAACCAAGATTTTTCAAGAAGGCTCCGTCTGGCCTCGCCCAGTGTTCTGGTGCCAACTTAGTACAAGCCCTGTTCCATTTCTTCATTATCCATTCCCATTTCCAGTAGCGCCTTCTGCTCCAGCTTCCCTCAGCCTTCCAGCCTCTGTTAGAGAATGCTGTTCTTCCACCTTGCTGCTGTCTCCACCTGCAACCTTACCAGTTTCCTTGCTGTTGCTGAGTTTGTCTTGATTGAAACCAATTCCTTTTTGATTCTAAGGACTTAAATGTTGGGTGATCTCCACACCAGGTCACCCCAAACCAAACCAAGGTTACAACTTATCCGTTCCAACCAGAAGCACAAGTTTTCCACATTGGGTGATCTCCACCAAAGGGATAGGGAATATAGAACATGGGCTCTAGTCCATTCCTAAGCTCAGCTTCCTTCCTCTCTCTCCCAGGGGATTCCTCAACTGGTTTTCATGTTTTGGAAAAAGGAAAAGAAAGGCTAGGACAGCAAGCGGTCCAGCAGTTGATGCTGCAGGTTCTCCAGAAGGAGTGGCAGGCCAACTGGAGGACACTGCCAAGCCTCCTCAGGAAAAAGGACAAGACCCTCTGTTAAAGATCTAGAGCTCCGAAAAGAGGAGCGGCTTGCTGAGTGGATCCTGGGTGTTGGGATGGGACCATGAGAGGAAAAGGGAGGGAGTTCTTTCAGGAGTGGACTCCTCCATAGAAGCAGATAGCCGCTTCTGCTTCTTTCCTCCTTCAAGGTTGCCCACAGGGACAGGGCAGAGGCCAAACTCTTCCTGCTCCACGGATAACCTGTCCTTCAGGAGCCCCCAAGTCCACACTGGCTTCCCACCTGTTCTGCTGCTTCCATGGGACTCTTCTGGGCACCTTCAGGATGGTTCAGTGGCACTCATTGACCTATTGGCCAATGGGGAGGGGAAAGATAGAGAGTGGGATCTGCCTAAGGCCTTTGTGAGACTTCTCTCATGGCCAGGACACTGAGCCACTGGTGTGACCCAAAAAAGGCTTTTAGTGGATGGGATCAGATTTCGATGGGAAGGACACTGCAAAGACTGGGCTGATATAGCAGGTTTTCTGCATCTGAAGCAGACCTAAAAATTTGCCTGGGGATCACAGCCCCCGTCTCTCCTTTCTCCAACTTCCCCACAGAGGACCGCTGAGGGAAAAGGAAGGACCCCTTCACAAAAGGGGAGCATGTAGAAGCCTGTAAGGCCCAATGCGAGGCTGCCAGTGTGAGGGCAGACTGGCAGACCATCCAAAATCTCTAGCAACCGGTCCGTGAAAGGAAGAGCAAGGCAGCCCAAAAGGTAGCTAGCCCTTGGACACAAAAGTTCCCCTGGCTGGGCTTCGGTCCCATGTTGGAATCCCAGATTCTTTTGCCCAATCTCTGTGTGGTGCACATGATTCTTCAGGACAGAGACAGCCTCCAAAGGGTTTCCTTCTTCCCTTCTGCAAGGGGGTCCATTGGGGACCTGGCGGCAAGACGCCCCACAGCCTCCCTGCCTGACCGCCTGACTCTCTTCTGTTGCAGCAGGAGAAGAACATCATCCAGTGCCTGAGCTCCATCTCTGTTCTGTTCCAGCTGAAGCAGACAGGGGAACTGAGAGTCCCGGTTCCCCGCAATAAGAACCTTTATGGACTCGGTATCCTGGTTAGTAAGATGGAGGGAGGAATGTAGAACTGCGTAGCAAGCAAAGGAGAATTGAGAGAAATGAGGCAAAGAGGGAGAGGGAAAAATCTACCCTAGTTTTCAGAAGGGTCAGCAGAAGCTCACCCTAACTGAAAGCCTGTCAGAGAAAGAGAAGGCAGTTTCCAAAACAGGCCCATGCAATGGGCCCCTCAGCTGCGGGTCATTCTCCTATGAACTGAAGGACAAGCTTTAGCAGAAGAGCAGGTCAAAAGGAAAGCCTGACTTGGAGTAGCCTGGTTGACCTTGGATTCTCTGCTTCTCTCCACTCATTTCCCACCAGGCTGTGCTGGAGGACAACGATTTGAGCAGCTTCGCAGCCGGAGTAGCTGCACATCTGGCGGTCTATGAGATCAGATCAATCTCTGGGATATTTTTGTAGTGTGTAAGGACTATCGCTTTGCAGGACTCAGAGAGTAGGAAGGGGGAGAATAGAAAAGAAACAAGGAAGGAAAGGACAGCTTCATCTGGTACACCAGTTGTGCCCCCAACCTAGGTCAGGAGGCCTTTCAGAGAGTCTCTCATGCCCTGGTCCCTTTGCAGCTTGATTACTGCAACACACTCCACAGAGGGCTGCCCTTGACAAACACCCAGAAGCTGGCGTTGGTCCATTGTCCTTTTGGGCACTTTCAGCTGGGCCACCCAATGAAAGGAAATGTTTTCCTTGTGAAGTGGGGAGAGGAGAGGGTAGCTTGACCTGCCCAAGCCTCCTAGCATCTCCCCACCTTCTCCTATTTTGTTGGAAACAATGACACCAACGATTTTTGACTAAGCTGGGCGCTGATGTCTCTTCCTTCTTTTGTCCTACAACAAGGTCCCACTAGCCATGGAGCCACCAGTGGAATCGATGCTTCTGGACATCTTTGTCTTCCTCTGGATGGGCTCCAAGAAGATAAGAGATGAGGATGCTCCTGAGGTACCAATGTAACTAACCTTTCAAGGGACTTTGAGCCACACAGCTGGAGATGCTTCTTGGAGGTCCTGAAGCAGCTTCTCTACTGCAGCAACCACCATCCTAGGATCAATGTAGGTAGCAAACCTATCATGCCATGGATTGTCAGCTTCGGGTCCCCCACTGCTCTTTGGAACTCATCCTCGTTGAACCTGTCTCTTGGGAAAAGAGGGCAGGGAGGTTGCTTTTCCCCTTCATTCCCTTCATGCTGAATGAGGGAATCCCTGGAATGCATATTTTGCTGGGTCAGATTTGTGCTGATGGGACAATGAAGAAGGGGAACTCCTCTCCAAGACACCTTGACGACAGTGGGATGCATTTCCTTCTGTCTTTCCCAGCTCAAAGAAGTCAAGCAGGCATTTCCCAAAATTCCTGCTGAACTCTGGAAGGCTGAAAATGAGCATGGCTTCATTAATGAAGGTAATATCAATCAGAATGTTAAGGGGAAGGGTTGAGCGTATCGGCACATGAAATGAAGGAAGGAATGCAAAACTCATGCTTTCTATCCAAAATGGGGTACAGTATATCTTTTCAAGCTATGTACCTAGCTGATTAAATTTCAACATCTCTGTCTCATTCAGTTCTTCTCCCTTTGTTGACAGGTGTAACATTCCCTATCTTTTGCCAACTTCCTTATCTTTTTCTCATCTCATGCAGATGACCTAGCCGTAGAGGAGCTGCATCCTTCCCCCACTATTTAAGAAGCCAAGCTGGGGGAATCAAAATCACCAGGGAAAAGAGGGAGCCAGATCATCTGTCTGCTGATCTGTTCAAGATGATTGTTGGTTTTTCACTAGCCATGACCAATATGGTGGAGAGTTGAAGGAATGGCAACCTTCTGCCCCTAGGATGCATCTTTGATGGACTCAGGAAGTACACTGAGGAGTTGAAACTCCCACCAGATTTAAGGAAGAATAGGAAAAAAACACAACACGCTGCCTGCTCTGAGCGTCTGGAAAAACAGGTCAGCTGCATCGGGTTCAAAGCCTCGGTGAGCCAGCATTCTATTCCCTCAGTGGTCCACCAGATAGACGCTCTTGGAAAGCCCAAACCCAGAATACGGGGGAAACAGGTTTCTCCGTTTCCAGTTCACTCTCTTGAGAAGGAGGGCTGAGAATTATAGTGCTTTTTTACTGCAGTTCTAAGAGATGATCTTCTAAACCAAGGTCATGAGGTAAACATGGGAACTGAGGAAACCACCTATAGACCATCATTTCCCATCCTTGGGAATCAAATGACTGTCTGACCTCGCCTCTCCTCTTTTTTTCTGGAGTTCTTTTTTCCTGACTGGATGCCACTTACGTTCCTTGTAAGGGGCCTGAATGTTTATGTGTGTGGCTGTACTCCCTACACATGAAACCCACGAATATGGTAAAATGTCAAGCACACAAAATATTAAGAAATAAGAACAATAAATATAAGAATAAGAATAACAATAATAAATTTAGTCACCATGAAACTCCAGAGTTGTGACTGACAAAAAGCTAGAGAAGGAAACGTTACCCTTTTAATTTCTTGAATTCTACCCTTTGGCTGTTGATGAGGTTGCTGATCTTTCTGTGACTGATACTTGATCAATGACTTTAAAGATAGGACTTGAACTGTGGTGTTGGCATGGCTGTGAAGACATTCTGGGAAAGTGCATGTCACCATCTCCGTGACTCCTTTCAGGTAGAGAAGTTGGTGGAGGAGGCCTTGGGCCTCACGCTCAGAGCTCCCCTTCGGCAGGCTCGGACACCACAGCGCTTCATTTTTTCTTTGAAGGTAAGGGCACAGAAGTCCAGGTGGAGCTTGAAGGAACCATTGGCCGATGGAAATATTCACAGAACCAAGTGCGGAATATGTCCCACTCTGAACAAGAGCTGGAGAATTGTTCTTGAGGACAGGCAGCCAGTATGAGAAGAAGATTGGCTTGTCAAAAGATCTGTTTGTCTTCATGCAGGGTTCTCTTCCTGAACCAGTGTCTACAACTTTCGAGTTCCAAGGACAGAATTACAGATGAGAAAAAAAGTGTTTATGGTGAGCTTGAGTTCTTTGCTGGGAAATGCCATCCCAAATCTTCCTCCATCCAATGAGGCTGGGATTTAGGGAGGCTGGGTCAATGTTTCAGGGAGAGGAGGCCTCCAGAGGCCTCCAGAAGAATGCACCAGACCTGCACATGTGTACTTTGGCAGTGAGATCCTTGGTTCTAGGAAAGAAGCAAAGGTGTCCTCTCTTCTTCAAACACTCAGCAATTTGACCCACATGGCTGGAGATGCTCCTCCACAGTCTTGAAGCAGCTTCTCCACTGTGAGAACCATCATCCTAGGATCAATGTATGTAGCAAACGTATAATAACATGGATTGTAGGCTTCGGGTCCTCCCCTGTTCTTGGGAACCCAACCTCATTGAACCTCTCTCTGGGACAAAAGGGCAGGGAGGGTGTCTTTTTCATTTCATTCCATTTGATGGTGGACTGGGGAATCCCTGGAATGGATTTTTGCTGGGTCAGATTTGTGTTGACGGACCAAGGGAAGAAGGGAAAGTGCTAACCAAGACACCTTGGCAACAGTGCAATGCCTTTCCTCCTGTCTCTTCCAGCTCACAGAAGTCCAGCAGGCATTTCTGGAAGTCCCTGCACAACTCTGGCATGGTGGAGAACTGTATGGTTTCCTAATTGAAGGTGATTTCAATTAGAATGTTAAGGGGAAGGGGTGAAGGTGTCAGAAGATGAAAGGAAGGGATGCAAAACCCACATTTGTATCCCAAATGGGGTGCATGTTTTCCAGCTATGTAGCCAACCCATTAAATGTCAACAACCTCTATTCACGGAAATCAAGATAGTCTATAGCACCACATATAAGATGCCCCCTCAGCATTCACTGAGGATGTGATTCGTGAATGGGCACAGTAAGATTCACCCAAATAGAGTTCCTCACGGATAGATGAAGGATGGATGAAAAGGACTTCCACTCAGGTGGAGAACTGTATGGTTTCCTAATTGAAGGTGATTTCAATTAGAATGTTAAGGGGAAGGGGTGAAGGTGTCAGAAGATGAAAGGAAGGTAGGAAGGGAGGGATGCAAAACCCACATTTGTATCCCAAATGGGGTGCATGTTTTCCAGCAATGTAGCCAACCAATTAAATGTCAACAACCTCTATTCACGGAAATCAAGATAGTCTATAGCACCACATATAAGATGCCCCCTCAGCGTTCGCTGAGGACGTGATTCGTCAATGGGCACAGTAAGATTCACCCAAATAGAGTTCCTCATGGATAGATGAAAAGGACTTCCACTCAGTCTCAGGGAAAGGCCCTCCTTTTGTTCCATCCACAACTCTCAACTGTTGCAATTAATGGCGGTATTTATGCTGTTGCACGCTGCTGACCTTTTTGCACAATTTGCAGGATGTGAAATGCCCTTGTCTCAAGAATGATGTTTCTTGGCAATATTGAAGATGAATGAAGATGGCGAAGGGAGAGGGATCCACGTTTGGGCTGTCGTCATGGCCAGTGCTTCAGGCTGGAGGTTCGGAAGTGAGTCGGACTGGACCGGAGAGCAGGATGCCGGAGGACGGCAGTGTTTGTCCTTTTGCCATGTTCATAGTTTCCCCATGTTTGGCAACATTTTGGGGGCATTTTGCTGTCCACGCCAACTGAACCGCTTTTGGGTTCTTGCACTGTACCATTCCTGCTGCAGGTTGGGAAGCAGTTTTACTGCACTGGGCCGCAGCTTTGGGCCTGTTATTTGGGCGTCTGGACTGCGGCTAGAGGACTGGATTCTTGCTGGACGCTAAGTGGGGGCTGAGAGGCGGGCTTCTGCGGAATGCTGCTGCTGGACGTTCTTTGCTGCTGCTGTTTCTGCTGCTGCTTTTCTTGGAGATTCTGCCACTGGATGCCTTTGCCACTGCCGGGATCCTTCTGCAATACCAACTTTGGTGCTTTGGAGCTTTGGACAATGCCTGGGTTGGAGAGGGCAACAGTAGAGTGGCAGGCTACTGTGGATCACCTTCCCCCATAGAGGCAACCGTGTCCTTCCGTCTGGGTAGCCCTTCAAAAGCAGGAAGGAAGAAGTCAGGAAGAATAGGTTTCTGTGTGCTGTGTGTGAGAAGGTGGCAGCTGAGTTTCCCGTTGGGTGCCCCGCTTCCCCAGCCAAGCATGGCTGATGAGGGCACTGAGAGGTTTCTGGTCCCGAATTTTGGGGGGCTGGGATGTAGGGATGGTGCTGCCATTGGGGTTTTGGAGGTGGTTGATAGTATCATGGTAGTACTTGGCATGGGGAGGTATGGCGGGACAATGTGAGCAGGCTGCCCTTGGGGAACGTGGAATTCTTGTCTGATATGAGGTCTGCCTTCCAGCTCCTCGATCCCAGTCCTGATGCCCTTTCAGCAGATCTTCAGTGGTCCTGGCCTCTGGCTGCTGCTACTGAATGCCAGGATAGTCTGCAATGAGACTATCCCTCATCCTTGATTTAATCCTTTTTTGAATTATTTATTTCTTTTTAAATTAACGACCAAAAAAGGGGAAAAACCCAAAGATACTTGTTTTTTTTAAAAATACATATCTTAACAGGTGCTTCAAAAAATAAGCATTTAAGAAAGGGAATATTGCCATTGAGAAACATCTGGTAGATTATATTTATCTCTTAACACAGGACTGGTTACAAATTCATCTTCATCCTCTATCAACCGATCCAAAGTCAATTTCCTCCCTTCCATCCAATTTTCCCATAGCCCCACTTTTTCCCCCATTGTTGATGTTGGGTTTCCCTGATAAAGCCAACATCGCATGGGAAAAAGTACCAACTCTTCCTATTTTTTAATCAGACATTCCTTTCCATAGCTTCCTAATTGAGATGATGCTTCTGATGATATCTGAGTTCTATTCCTTTCATGATTAAACCCTTTTTTAATTTTAGAACCTAAATAGAAGTTCAAAGTAAAGTTAAAGTACAAAGCAGACAGCAAAGGAAAGCTTGAATGCAGAACAAGAAAAACTAAGGAAGTGGAGAAATCACAAGAAAATAGAAGGTGACTGATGAACTTCTCCAAGTGCTTGTTAAGCAAACTTAATCTCTTATCATTAAACGTTTGCAAACGTTATATGTATAGAAACAGACAAATTATTCATCAAAGCCCAAAATCAGAACTTCATTTTTTTCCATTACCATCAAATAGGCCAAAGGCAGTTTCCAAACGGAATCAACTCCAGCCACGGTGTTGATTCCTCTCCATGCTGTCAACTTTGTCATTTCCCACAGCCCAATTAATTTCCCCATCCACTCTTCCCTTGGGGGACTTTGTGCATCTTTCCACTTTTCTGCATGGAAAAGGGTGGCTGCTCTTATCATGTAGAAGAGCAAAGTCTCAACTTCTTTCTCAAATTGTTCACCCATCAGACCCAAAAGGAGCTGTTCGGGTTTCACATTGTCCTGATCAGACTTAGAGGTGGCCAGGCAGATTTAATATCAAAATACTGTTTATGAAATAACCTCTTCCAAGAATTAAGTCCTTAGAAACAAGAAGGAACGGGTTTCGATCAAGACCAACTGGGCAGCAGCAAGGAATCTGGCAATGTTGCAGGAGGAGACAGCAGCAAGGTGGCAGAGCAGGATTCTCTAACAGAGGCTGGAAGGCTGAAGGAAGCTGGAGTAGAAGGTGCTACTGGAGGTGGGATTGAAGGATGAGAAACTGGAACATCACCTGTACTACGTGGGCACCGGAAAGGTGGGCGAGGCCAGATGGAGCCTTCTGGATCAATCTTGGTTCTAACGACAGGACTGTACTAGATAGGGTGACTCTGGCTGGAGGGGATAGTTGGAACTGGAGACTCAGAAAAGGCCAAGAACTCAAAGCAAGGCTAGACTCAACTGGGGGGACTGGACTAGGCTGAATACTCTGGACTAGGAACTTGGAGCAAGGGTGAGAATATGGAGAAAGGCTAGAGTCGGTTGGAGGCTCTGGACTAGGCTGGACTAGGAACTTGGAGCATCGCTGAGAACTTGGAGTACAGCTGGACTCTACTTAAGGCTCTGGACAAGGCTGAATACTCTGGACTAGGAACTTAGAGCAAGTCTGGAGGTCGATGGCACAACGGTGTTGTACTGGAGACATTGGACTAGGCTAGAAGCTGGAAGGGTGGCAGCACTGAACTGCAGACTCAAGGAAAGTCTGAGGACTTTAAGCATGATGAGACTGCACTGGGGAGTCTGGACACAGCTGGAAACTTGAAACATGACTGGAAGCATGCCTGGAACATGCACAAGGTGCATGAAGAGGACCAAAGCGGGATATGAGACTGAGGTTGCTGGGTCCGGCAAGGAGAAGATCCTCGGTGGCAGCAGAAGCAGGATTCAAATCCACGTCAGTGGAGAAGTGGGATGCTTTGGGATGGCATTTCCCAGAAAAGAACTCAAGGTCACTCTAAACACTTCTTTTTCTCATTTGCAATTCAGGTCTTGGCATATTACCGTTGAAGGTACTTGTGCACAAACAGATTCTTGCATGAAGAAAAACAGCTCTTGTGACAAGCCAACGTTCTTGTGATAGCGGATGCCTGTTTTCAAGAACAATCCTCCAGCTCTTGTTCAGAGTCGGACATTGAAGAGAAGTTTTCACCCTGGATGCTGGGAATGCCTGCACTGGCCAAGGGTTTCTTTGATGCCCTTACCTTCAAAGTGAAAATGAAGAGCTTTGTGGTAGGAGCCTGAGCGTCAGGCCCAAGGCCTCCTCCACCAATTTTGTCTCTACCTGAAAGGAAAGAGAGGTGGTGACATGCACTTTTCCGGAATGTCTTCCCAGCCATGTGAACATCCGAAAGCAAGTCCCTTGAAAGGCTGGTGACAGTGGTACCTCAGGAGCACAATCATCCCTGATCTTCTTGGAACACATCCAGAGGAAGACAAAGATGTCCAGAAGCATCGATTCCACTGGTGGGTGCATGGCTGGTGGGACCTTGCTGTAGAGACAAAGGAAGGAAGAGACATCCACTCCCATGTTAGTCAAAAGCTTTTGGTGTCATTGTTCCCAAGAAAATAGGAGAACGTGGGAAGCCGCTAGGAGTTGTGGGCAGGTCAAGCTACCCTCTCCTCTCCCCACTTCACAAGGAAAATTTTTCCCTTCATTGGGTGGCCCAGCTGAAAATGCATAAAAGGGCAATGGACCAACACAAGCTTCTGAGTGTTTGTCAAGGGCAGCCCTCTGTGGAGTGTGTTGCAGTAATCAAGCTGTAAGGGGACCAGGGCATGAGAAACACTCTGTAAGTCCTCCTGACCTAGGCGGGGCACAACTGTTGTAGCAGATGAAGCTGTCCTTTCCTTGTTTCTTTTCTATTCTCCCCCTTCCTACTCTCTGAGTCCTGCAAACCGATAGTCCTTACACACTACAAAAACAAACCAGGGATTGATCTGATCTCATAGACCGCCAGATGTGCAGCTAGTCCGGCTGCGAAGCTGCTCAAATCGTTGTCCTCCAGTACAGCCTGGTGGGAAATGAGTGGAGAGAAGCAGAGAACCCAAAGTCAGCCAGGCTACTCCAAGTCAGGCCTTCCTTTTGACCTGCCCTTCTGCTAAAGCTTGTCCTTCAGTCCAAAGGATAATGACCTGCAGCTGAGGGGCCCTTTGTGTGGGCCTGTTTTTGGAAACTGCCTTCTCTTTCTCTGACCGACTTTCAGTTAGGGTGAGCTTCTGGTGACCCTTCTGAAAAGTAGGGTAGATTTTTCCCTCTCCCTCTTCACCTCATTTCTCTCCATTCTCCTTTGCTTGCCACCCATTTCTACATCCCTCCCTCCATCTTACTAACCAGGACAGTGAGACCGTAAAGATTCTTATTCTGGGGAACCGGGACTCTCAGTTCCCCTGTCTGCTTCAACTGGAACAGAGCAGAGATGGAGCTCAGGCACTGGATGATGCTCTTCTCCTGCTGCAACGGAAGAGAGTCAGGCAGTCAGGCGTTCAGGCAGGGCGGCTGTGGGGCATCTTGCCGCCCGGTCCCCAATGGCCCCCCTTGCAGAAGGGAAGCAGGAAACACTTTGGAGGCTGTCTCTGTCCTGAAGTATCATGTGCAACACACGGAGATTGGGCAAAGGAATCTGGGATTCCAACATGGGACTGAAGCCCAGCCAGGGGAACTTCTGTGTCCAAGGGGTAGCTACCTTTTGGGCTGCCTTGCTCTTCCTTTCATGGACCTCTTGCCAGAGATTTTGGCTGGTTTGCCAGTCTGCCCTCACACTGGAAGCCTCGCTTTGGGCCTTACAGGCTTCTTCGTGGTCCCTTTTTGTGAAGAGGGCCTTCCTTTTACCTCGGCGGTCCTCTGTGGGGAAATTGGGGAAAGGAGAGATGGGGGCTGTGATCCCCAGGCAAATTTTTAGGTCTGCTTCAGATAAAGAAAACCTGCCATATCAGCCCAGTCTTTGCAGCGTCCTTCCCATCGAAATCTGATCCCATCCACTAAAAGCTGTTATTGGGTCACACCAGTGGCTCAGTGTCCTGGCCACGAGAGAAGTCTCACAAAGGCCTTAGGCAGATCCCACTCTCTATCTTTCCCCTCCACATTGGCCAAAAGGTCAATGAGGGCCACTGAGCCATCCGGAAGGTGCCCAGAAGAGTCCCATGGAAGCAGCAGAACAGCTGGGAAACCAGTGTGCGCTCGCGGGTTCTTGGAGGACAGGTTATCCATGGAGCAGGAAGAGTTTGTCCTCTGCCCTGTCCCTGTGGGCAACCTTGAAGGAGGAAAGAAGCAGAAGCGGCTCCTCTATCTGCTTCTATGGAGGAGTCCACTCCTGAAAGAACTCCCTCCCTTTTCCTCTCATGGTCCCATCCCAACACCCAGCATCCACTCACCAAGCCGCTCCTCTTTTCGGAGCTCTAGATCTTTAACAGAAGGTCTTGTTTTTTCCTGAGGAGGCTTGGCAGTGTCCTCCCGTTGGCCTGCCCCTCCTTCTGGAGAACCTGCAGCATCAACTGCTGGACCGCTTGCTGTCCTAGCCTTTCTTTTCCTTTTTCCAAAACATGAAAACCAGTTGAGGAATCCCCTAGGAGAGAGAGGAAGGAAGCTGAGCTTAGGAATGGACTAGAGCCCATGTTCTATATTCCCTATCCCTTTGGTGGAGATCACCCAATGTGGAAAACTTGTGCTTCTGGTTGGAACGGATGAGTTGTAACCTTGGTTTGGTTTGGGGTGACCTGGTGTGGAGATCACCCAACAATTAGGTTCTTAGAATCAAGAAGGAACTGGTTTCAATCAAGACAAACTGGACAGCAGCAGGGAAACTGGTAAGGTTGCAGGAGGAGACAGCAGCAAGGTGGAAGAACAGGATTCTCTAACAGAGGCTGGAAGGCTGAGGGAAGCTGGAGCAGAAGGCGCTACTGGAAATGGGAATGGATAATGAAGAAATGGAACAAGACTTGTACTAGGTTGGCACCAGAACACTGGGCGAGGCCAGACGGAGCCTTCTGGAAAAATCTTGGTTCTAACAACAGGACTCTACTGGATTCAGTGACTCAGGCTTGACTGGATAGTTGAAACTGGAGACTCGGAAAAGGCTGAGAACTCAAAGCAAGGCTAGACTCAAGCTCTGGACTAGGCTGAATACTCTGGACTAGGAACTCAGAGCAAGGCTGGAGATCGATGGCACAACGATGCTGTACTGGAGACATTGGACTAGGCTAGAAGCGAGAAACGTGGCAAGGCTGAACTGGAGACTCAAGGAAAGTCTGTGGACTTGAAGTATGACGAGATGGGACTGGAGACTCTGGACACAGCTGGAAACATGAAACATGACTGGAAGAATGCCTGGAACTTGCCCAATGTGCATGAAGAGGACCAAAGTGGGATCTGAGACTGATGTTGCTGGTTCCGACAAGGAGAAGATCCTTGGTGGCAGCAGAAGCAGGATTAAAAACCATTTCAGTGGAGAAGGCTGACACTGATTCCTCTTCAGTAACAGACACAGTTTCTGATGAGGGTATGGACTCTTCTGCGGAAGCTGCAGGCTTGTAGGATCAGTTGTCTTTGGCAGCTTGCTCCTCGTGCACCTGCCTTTTATCCCAATCCTTTGCGCTCCTGTTCCCTTCTGCATCCAAGTGAACTGGCTTCTCCTCTGCATGTTTTTCTGCCCATCGGTAGCGCACGCTGGTTGGAGGATTCAATTCCTCCTCTTGAAGGTTGGCCGATCAGTGCCTGTGATTCTTCCTCCGCTGCTGACTCATCTTTGGGTTTCACTTTCCCGGTTTCAGCCCAGTAAGTTTCTCTTTCCTCCTCTGACTCAGAAAGACTTTTTTTTTTCTGAATCAGAGGCTGGCTGGATTCTCACACACGTCTATCTCCACTTCAATAATCTTTTGAATCATAATTCATATTTGCTCCCAGAATTTCTTAACCTTTCCACAAGTCCACCAAAGATGGTCAAATATTCCTTCACATTTGGAGCATTTCCAACAAACCTTTGATATCCCTTTAAACATTGTTGATAATTGGTCAGGTGTTCAATACCCGTGATCCATCATTTTATAAAAGTCTCTTTCAAGGTATAGTTCAAGGTCAATCTCCAACCCTTCTTCCGTCTATTTTCCGATTGCTCATGGCTGATATTGCATCCAAAGTTCTTAGCCCATTTAATCATGCAATCTCTGACATATTCATCTTCCAAATCCATTTGCAGTAATATTTTATACATCTTAGTAACAACACTTTCAAATATTAGTACAAAACTCATTTCCAACTGAGTTTTTCATTCATGAAATTATGAATGTTTTTACCCAAATTAAGCCATTCTGACAATGGTGGTGATGTGAACCAATGACAAGTATGACCTTCCAATTCCAATTGTTTCCTCGTTTTCAGGTTAGGTTCATCTTCACCTTCCTCAAAATTCAACAAATCTTTACATCTCAACCAGATTGGCTTCCCCACCATCTCTCTTCTGCAGAAAGCTTCTTGTGGTGACAACCACAAAGGTATATTAGGAGACAATCTTAATTTCTATTGATTCCAACTCCTCAGTATGATATGCCTCACAAAACAATTGTCAAAATCTTTGTTATCTTTATCATACCACAAGTAGGCGTGCCACCCAAATCTCAGATCCTGTCCTTCCAACTCTAATGGCGACCTATTCTTCAAAGTCACCCAGTCCTTCATCCAAAGCAAACAACAAGCATCAAAGTACAACTTCAAATCAGGGAAACAATTTATATTTAACTCTTGGTGTTCTCCCTTGCCAAATCAAGGTAGAAATGTCCTTCTGCCATTGTTGGAATGGTACATCAGTTGTCAAAACTGGTATAGTCTGGAACAGGAGCAACATCCAGGGTAAAACATCCATGTTAATCACAGATATCCGACCCATAAGTGACAAGTGTAATTCTTCCAGCCTTGACATGTGTTTTTGAACGTCTTTCCAAATTTTGACAGAAATACTATGAAGCAACCTACAATTCACATTTGATCATGTCGCCTCCAAATATCTAACCTTTTTTTCGGTCTTAAATCCAGTCTTACTCATCAACAAAACATTTTTGGTTTCTTTCTTTATTGATTGTAAGACCAGCTAATGACCCAAATTCCTTCCATTTCCTCATCAGATGTTCAACAACATTCAAGGGATCCTGTAATATCAAACCAAAATCATCAGCAAGAAAGGGCTGAAGGAGAAAGGGCTTATAGTTAAAGGGCTGAAATCAATTATCTTTTAAAAAACATCTTTTTTACCTTTAAGCTCTTTTGATCTAGTTAAATGGCTCTATTTTACACTTCCAAGACTAAGATAAAGAGCAAAGATAGCAAAGGGCATTCTTGTCTAGTTCCTTTCTGTATATGACAAGTCCCTCCAAAGGACTCATGTTCGGCTACCGGAGCTGAGACTGAGGAGCTGGTAGGTGAGACCCGAATCAATAAATGGTCCAGACTTCCCCTGGAACGGCCCGTTCCCCATCTCCCACTCTATCACCCCATGCCTGTCACCACCATAGTGATTTGGCCTGCCCCATCTCCGCAATGGCAACCCCATCTCCATATCCAAGCCCCTCAGTTCCCAAGACCAGGGAGCCCCTACTTTCCTCACCAGCCATGCCCAGGAGCGGAAGAACCTCCCTGAGGCGCTTGAGCTTTACCAGCTCCCAGTGCCATCAAGGTACCTCCAACCCAGGCCTCCCACCAACACTGTCTCAATGGGCCCGAGCAGTCCAACAGTCCTGCTTCCATTCAGGTGAGAGCCATTCCAGACACCACCCTCCAGCCAAGCACAGCATCGCCCATCCATTCGCAAGTTGGTGGCTCTGGACCTCGCCCTCTCTCTGCCATCCGAACAGTGTTCCTCCATCTGAAGTTGTGTTCTGAAAGAGTCCATGCCACTTTTCTATGTTGACAATTTTTGAAAATCTCTTTCTTTGGTTTTCTGATCTCTAATCATAAATAAAGTGACATTATAAGTCTTTATTATATAAAAATTCTTCATTGGATCGATCCAGGGAATCTCCTGTCTCCAAAAACTTTGTAGAGATATTAGACATGCAGACGCACAAACATAAACATAGAGGCACAAACAGAAACACACAAAGACACACAAAGCTTTAATAACAGTGGATCGGCAGATTTCATTGGTCTTGAGCAATTTTGATCTCCTATGGGAACATTACAATTTTGTGCAAGATCTGGTAAGATTTTTGCACCTCTTCAGGAGATCAGAGATTTTAGAGTCCTTTCTCGGTGACGGAACCTTATGGGGTCTATCAGATGACCAGCATCTCCGACATGATTTTCCCCATAGTCATCGTTATAGAAAAATCATGTGTTGTCATGGCTTCACTTTCCATTCTTTCTGGCCAGAAAAGCGGTGGTCTCATTCTAGATGCAGCATGTTCTCCTAGGCAGCCTGGCAGGAAGACGGGCAAGGGGAACTGAGTGGAAAGTGGTCTGGCCGCTTTCGAACAGGGCTGATGAAAGACCCATTGAGATGAAGGCTGATAAGAGGGAGAATGAACAGGCTTCCCACTTTGCTCACCAGGATGGACAAGAGCATTCCTCTCACTCTCTTTCTAGGATTTCTGAAAAGTTTTCATAAAGTACACATTCTGCTCCTTTTTCAGTCTCCCTTTTCTTTTGGAGGCCTAACAGCAGCTCCACCAAATTCAATCCTGTGTGCACTTAGAGATGTGGGTTTTTCACATGCCAGCTTCTCATTAAGACCATCATTTCATCAGAAGAGATCTAAGCAGCTGGTTCTCTCTTGGCCTTCTGCCACACTCACACCCGCCCGTTCCTCTTTTCCTCCTACAGACAGGACTTGCTTCCATTCAGAGGTTGATATCAACCAAACCCATCCAGCGTTTAGGAGGGAGGGGTCATTAAGAATTGCACAGCCTATCAATGCACGGGCTTTTGCCTTTCCTTGGGAAGAGCTTCCTTCTATGTTTAAATGTCGGGAGGATTGTCTGATATGATCTGGGTCTCATTTATAGAGTGTAGTAACTTTCTGAAACATGGCGTTTTCATAATACTGAACCTTCCGTTCAAGGGTTTGGCCTAATAGGCTAATGAAGGCCACAGGAGCTATTCCTGTCCCAGGAGTAGAAAACAATGTGACACATTAGCAAATTGGAGAAAGAGAACAAAGTGGAGAGCAATATTAGGGAAAGTCCATAGATTTCAGTTATTGGTCTTAGTATTCTCATTATTAGAAGGTACTCAGAGGTGGGGTTTACACAACAGGTTTCCCAGAGTTATCAAGCTTGCTGGACTCATCTGAACAAGAGCGCCTGGCTTATTGGCAACATTCATATGACAGTAATAAATCATGATTCATAAACTAAAACGGCTGGCTTCACAACTTCCTTAAAAACTCAGGCGCCCTGAGTGGTGTGGAGCTGAAGACTAATGCCTGAATTTTGCAGAGAAAAAAAACCAGTTCCTTTGCAAAGATGGTCCTTTTGGCTACCCAAAAAAACAAATCCCAAAGTAATTCAGGCAAAGCAAAGGCCTTTATTAAAGGGGTCAGTGTTTTTATAGGGTACAGGAACATGTGAGACATACATTCGATATATGGGATACGACGGAAAGGAACTAATGAAAGCATAAAAGACCCTGATTAGATGTGAGAAGTAACAACTGAAGAGGGTTAGGAGATGCCAAGGATGCCGCTGGCAAAAGACGGGGAGCGAAGACCATCGAAGTTGAGGTAGAGACCCAATTACAGCCTACTCGTGGCAGGAAGGGTGACGAAACAGGGCTGTTTCTCTGCTCTTTTTGCATCTGCAGATAGCCACCCAGCAGCCCTGGTTTGGGTGACCTGGACTCTCCTTGGTGGGAGGACTAAGGGCGTATACCTTCAGGGCCGTTGTGAGGAATATGCTGAGCACCCGGGCTGTACAGTTGCCCGCATCCGCTCTGAGCTGAATTCCAGCCTTGGGGCAAGGCCAGTGGGGGTTATGGGGCCTGAGTCTGCATGGTTATCTGGAAGGGGTTTGTGCCTGTTGAACCTGAGCAAGTGCACAGGGTTCTTGTAGCTGTTAGTTGGGCTGCTTCTCTGTTAGCTCCGTGCCCCTCCCGGGTGGTCAAGGCTGCCTGGGAGACGAGACCTGATTGGGTCTGGCCAGTGGTTAATTCCTCTTTGAGGGAGGGGGTGTTCCCGCTGGCTCTTGAGGAGGCAGTGGTGCGCCCCCTCCTGACGAGGCCATCACTCGACCCAACTGATCTGGACAGTGTTTCTCCACTTTCCAACCTGATACCTAGCCTTATTTCTCCCCCTGAGCTGCGTGAGTGATGCCATGGATGTCCTGTCTCACTGCTTGGAGGCTGTAGGGGTCCGGATGAGGCACAATGGGCTCCGGCTCAACCCAAGCAAGACTGAGTGGCTTTGGGTGTTTGGTCTCCTGGTACCACGGTTTTTTCATCTTTGGTCCCGGGTGGGGTGGCACTGCCCCAGCCAGACCCAGTGCGCAATTTGCAGGTCCTTGTGGACTCATGGCTCCTGCTGGAAGAGAGGCGGTAGCCGTGGATAAGAGGTCTTTGCACACCTCTGGGTTGAGCACCAGTTGCACCCACTCCTGGACCAGGAGGCACTATTCACTGCCACTCATGCCCTCGTGACCTCCCGTTTGGACTACTGCAATGCACTCTACATGAGGCTACCCTTGGAGAGCATTCAGAAGCTTCAGCTGGTGAAGAACGCAACTGCCCAGGTTGTAAATGATCTCGGCTTCTTGGCACATGTAACACCACTGGTTTGGGGTGTGCATTGGCTGCCAGTGTGTTTCTGGGTGCAATTCAAGGTGCTGGTTGTTACCTTGAAAGCCCTTCCTGGTTTGGTAGTGGGTCCCCTTAGGGACCGACTTTTCCCCATTGTTCCTCCTCTCCAATCCGATCCAGCAGGATGGGCATACACCAGGTCCAATCAGCCATGGATTGTCGGCTGGTGGGGACCAGGAAATGGGCTTCTCCTGCCGTGGTGCCTCCCCTGTGGAACATCCTTCCTCCTGAGATTAGGATGGCCCCAACCCTCTTGGCTTTTTTGGAGGTCTTAAAGACGTGCCTTTGTGCCCGGTCCTGGTGGCCCAAATGTGCAAAGGGCCCCGTTTCATGGTTGTGCTAACACCAAGGATTATTAAGTTATCTCGGCTGTATTTATATTTATATTTTATTTTTTTGTATCATTTTCGTTGTGTGTTTTTATTATTGAAAGCCACCCGGAGTCACTGGTCTGAGATGGGCAGCTATATAAATTGAAGAAATAAATTAAAAAATATTGAAACGAACGAACAAACTGGGGAAAACACTAATTGCAGATAACGTTCCAGAAGTGGCAGATTGATGGGTGACATCACTCCCTTTCCCAGCCAGGTTTGCATCCACCTTAAAACGGGCCAACAAGGAAGCTCCCCCCTCTTCCAAAGGCAACAAATCCCCAAACGTCCAAACACAACTTGAGAATGCCACTGGGCTCCAGCCTCACACAACCTCAAGGCTTTAGTGCAAAAGAAAGCACACTAAAAGTTATGTCAGATCTTGACCAGGCCTGGTCAAGAGTATGGCACAGCCAAGGACCGGCTAGCTTCAGTCTGAGAGACCAGCAGAAATGGCAGTGCCCAACCCGCTGGGGAACTGGATAAAGACGAAAAACTCCCTAAGGCAGACGTGCTCAAATGCTGGGTCATCCTTCCTAGGGGGAAACAAAATAACTCAAGCCAACAAACATACCTAATACTCCTCCCTCCTCCTCCTATTTTCCCCACAACAGAAATCCTGTCAGGTTTGTTGGGGTGAGAGATTGATTGGCCCAAGGTCACCCAGCTGACTTTTGCACCTAAGGTGGGACTAGAACTCACCATCTCCTGGTTTCTAGCCCAGCACCTTAACCACTAGACCAAACTGTCTCTCTGAATTTACAGCCCAGAAATTAAGAACACTCTTGGAGATCCTATTTCGAGACGCAAGGTCTAGCTGTTTGGCATGCCGAAAGGTTGACCAAGCTGGTCCAGGAGAGCAATTTCTTCCCAAAAGGAAAAGTCTGATCCTTGGGCTCCCTCAACAGCCGGATGCCAAAACCCCAGGAACTTGGCTGAAAGTGGGTCATGTGATTTGGGGTTCAGCATCATTCATCCGTAGAGAATTTTGTTTTGGCAGAATCGGTTCTCTGAATGCAGGATCACTTCTTTTCTACCCATGGGCTGGATTGCTGCATTCGAAAAAATATCTGAGGTGAAAAATCAGGGAAAGAGTGCTTTCCTCACTTTCTCTTTCTTAAGTGTCAACAACATCTAACAATGTTTTGGGATGCCGACGATGATGGCTGCAGCTAAGCAGAAATAAAGGAGGGAGCTGACCATAGAAACAGAGATGTTGGGACACACACAGAGACACACAAACACACACAAACTAGCATTGCAATGCAAAGGGAATCAGCCTGAAAGGACCAATAGCTGCATCAAGGGGTCTTGCTCAGTCAGCTAGCTTCAAGGAGCTTCCATATGAAAAGCCCATGGACATCCAAAGAGCTATGCCTTCTGTGCAAGGCAGGTGGGAAAGATGCAACTTTAGTGATTTTTTGGGTAGCTTCCTACAGACCTTGGCCTGGCCTTGTATGTAGGAGAGGCTGAGCAGGTAACTTCTGGATATGATGCCAAAGGAGGCCTGTAATCTCCTTTGTTGCTCTCGTGGCTTTATGACGTCATCCAGCCAGGCTGAACTGTCAGTTACTGACTGTTGACAGACTGAAAATGTCTTCCAGGATGTAAGTTGGACTTCAGAAGGGCTCCTGGGACCTCTCCCAATTTGTAGGCAAATTCTGAATGGTTGGGATATTCCAGGGTAGAAAACAGAAATTTGTTCTCCTCTTAGGAATGGGAAACGGGAGCCAAATGTTCTCCAGATCACTTCTGTCCTTCATTCCCTATTGGTGTTCAAAGCCTGGCTTGACCCTTTTCCAGCTGATTCAGATCACATAGCATCTTGAACCCCTAACTTAGGGAAAGATTCTTACATCGGTTAAACCCATCTGGCCATGGAACACACCACGTCACTCCAAACCAAACAAGGTTACCACTCATCCATTCCAACCAGAAGCACAAGTTTTCCACATTGGGTGATCTCCACCAAAGGGATAGGGGTTATGGAAAATGGGCTTTAGTCCATTCCTAATCTTAGCAACCTTCCTCTCTCTTCTAGGGGATTCCTCAACTGGTTTTCATGTTTTGGAAAAAGGAAAAGAAGGCTAGGACAGCAAGCGGTCCAGCAGTTGATGCTGCAGGTTCTCCAGAAGGAGTGGCAGGCCAACTGGAGGACACTGCCAAGCCTCCTCAGGAAAAAAACAAGACCCTCTGTTAAAGATCTAGAGTTCCGAAAAGAGGAGCGGCTTGCTGAGTGGATGCTGGGTGTTGGGATGGGACCATGAGAGGGAAAGGGAGGCAGTTCTTTCAAGAGTGGTCTCCTCCATAGAAGCAGATAGAGGAGCCGTGTCTGCTTCTTTCCTCCTTCAAGGTTGCCCACAGGGACAGGGCAGAGGCCAAACTCTTCCTGCTCCACCAAGAACCTGTCCTCCTGGAGCCCGCGAGCCCAGACTTGCTTCCCACCTGTTCTGCTGCTTCCATGGGACTCTTCTGGGCACCTTCAGGATGGTTCAGTGGCCCTCATTGACCTTTTGGCCAATGTGGAGGGGAAAGATAGAGAGTGGGATCTGCCTAAGGCCTTTGTGAGACTTCTCTCGTGGCCAGGACACTGAGCCACTAGTGTGACCCAAAAAAGGCTTTTAGTGGATGGAATCAGGTTTCGATGAGAAGGACGCTGCAAAGACTGGGTTGATATCGCAGGTTTTCTTCATCTGAAGCAGACCTAAAAATTTGCCTGGGGATCACAGCCCCCATCTCGCCTTCCCCCGATTTCACCACAGAGGACCGCCAAGGGAAAAGGAAGTACCTCTTTACCAAAAGGGATGCTGAGCAAGCCTGGAAGGCCCAACGGGTGTCTGCCAGCATTAGGTCTGACCAGCGGACCAGCCGACACTTCTGGCAAGAGGTCCATGAAAGGAAGAGCAAGGGAGCCCAAAACGGAGGTACCCCTTGCACAAAAAAGTTCCCCTGGCTGGGCTTCGGTCCCATGTTGGAAGCCCAGGTTCCTTTGCCCAATCTCCATGTGGTGCACCTGATTCTTCAAACAGAGAGAGCCTCCAAAGGGTTTCCTGCTTCCCTTCTGCAAGGGGGGCCATTGGGGACCTGGCGGCAAGACGCCCCAGAGCCACCCTGCCTGACCGCCTGACTCTCTTCCCTTGCAGCAGGAGAAGAGCATCATCCAGTGCCTGAGCTGTTGGCAGAATGCTGGGAAAGCCTTTAGCCCAGGAGAGATCAGAAAGGTCACACACCAGGCATTTATATAAAAATAATTTATTTACAAAAAGCAAAACAAAAGCAAAACATATTTAAAGGACTTAGCTCTCATTGAGAGCAAGCCTGGCTTGCTACATATCGGCAGAGAGAAAAAAAGAGGAAGTAAGAAACAAGTCCAGGCAGGATCCTCCCCCCAGGCGATTTGCATCAAGCAGGTGAAAGGAGTCAATCAAATACAACCTCTTCACCTGGCCAAAATGATTAGGTACAATAGCAGTCTTAATCGTTAGTAGGAAAACCTCAACACTCCCCTTTTTACACTATAGATTAAGATGCAAACCAATCTTCTCTGACAACTTTATATGTCTTTCCATTCACATTACTTTACCACTATCTCCCCTTTGGTTTAACAGAATGCTACCATTCTTCTTCCTGTGTTTTTCCAAACCTAGGTTGTTAGAATTCCAAGGCTTTTTAATGTGAAATGGCTTTTCATGCAGGCTTCAAAATCAAGCCTTTGTTTTTGTCGATGTGAAGAGCAGCAAATCATCAACATAAATGCACAGATACATACAGCCTTGTTTGTCCTTCATATATACACAGGGATCTGCTTTTCCTTTTTCAAAACCAAAATTCTGCAGTTTTTCATGTACTTTTTGGTTCCAGGATCTAGCAGCTTGTGTTAACCCATAGATTGACTTCTCCAGAAGGAGTGGCAGGCCAACTGGAGGACACTGCCAAGCCTCCTCAGGAAAAAACAAGACTTTCTGTTAAAGATCTAGAGCTCTGAAAAGATGAGTGTCTTGGTGAGTGGATGCTGGGTGTTGGGATGGGACCTTGAGAGGGAAGGGGAGGCAGTTCTTTCAGGAGTGGACTCCTCCAAAGAAGCAGATAGAGGAGCCGCTTCTGCTTCATTCCTCCTTCAAGGTTGCCCACAGGGACAGGGCAGAGGCCAAACTCTTCCTGCTCCATGGATAACCTGTCCTCCTGGAGCCCGCGAGCCCACACTGGCTTCCCACCTGTTCTGCTGCTTCCATGGGACTCTTCTGGGCACCTTCAGGATGGCTCAGTGGCCCTCATTGACCTTTTGGCCAACGGGGAGGGGAAAGATAGAGAGTGGGATCTGCCTAAGGCCTTTGTGAGACTTCTCTCGTGGCCAGGACACTGAGCCACTGGGGTGACCCAAAAAAGGCTTTTAGTGGATGGGATCAGGTTTTGATGGGAAGGACGCTGCCAAGACTGGGCTGATATGGCAGGTTTCCTTCATCTGAAGCAGACCTAAAAATTTGCCTTGGGATCACAGCCCCCGTCTCTCCTTTCTCCAACGTCCCCACAGAGGACCGCCGAAGTAAAAGGAAGGCCCTCTTCACAAAAAGGGACCACGAAGAAGCCTGTGAGGCCCAACAGGAGGCTGCCAGTGTGAGGGGTGACTGGCAGACCAGCCAAAATCTCTGGCAAGAGGTTTTGAAAGGAAGAGCAAGGCAGCCCAAAACATAGGTGCCCCTTGGACACAGAAGTTCCCCTGGCTGGGCTTTGCTTCTGTGCTGGAATCCCAGATTCCTTTGCCCAATCTCCATGTGGTGCACATGATTCTTCAGGACAGAGAGAGCCTCCAAAGCATTTCCTGCTTCCCTTCTGCAAGGGGGGCCATTGGGGACCTGGCGGCAAGACGCCCCACAGCCGGCCTGCCTGACCTCCTGACTGCCTGACTCTCTTCCATTGCAGCAGGAGAAGAACATCATCCAGTGTTGAGCTCCATCACTGCTCTCTTCCAGATGAAGCAGAGCAGGGAACTGAGAGTCCCAGTTCCCCGGAATAAGAAACTTTATAGACTTGCAGTCCTGGTAAGTGGGAGGCAGGCAAGGAGGGAGCTGAAACCTGGTCGAAAGCAAAGGAGGATGGAGCAAAATGAGGGGAAGAGGGAGAGGAAATAACCTACCCCTGGTTTTCAGAAGGGTCAGCAGAAGCTCACCCTAACTGAAAGTCTCTCAGGGAAAGAGAAGGCAGCTTCCAAAAACAGGCCCACGCAAAGGGCCCCTCACCTGCGGGTCATTCTCCTTTGGACTGTAGGACAAGCTGTAGCAGAAGAACACGTTAAAAGGGGCTGGACAAAGAGGAAGATGTGGGCTGGAGTAGGCTGGTTGACTTTGGGTTCTCTGCTTCTCTCCACTCTTGTATCCCACCACGCTCTGCTGGAGGACAACGATTTGAGCAGCTTTGCAGCTGGACTAGCTGCACTTCTGGCAGTCTATGAGATCAGGTGAATCTCTGGTTTGTTTTGTAGCATGTAAGGACAATCTTTTTGCAGTAAGGGAAGAATAGAAAAGAAACAAGAAAGGAAAGGACAGCTTCATCTGGTACACCAGTTGTGCCCCCAACCTAGGTCAGGAGGCCTTTCAGTGAGTCTCTCATGCCCTGGTCCCTTTGCAGCTTGATTACTACTACACACTCCACAGAGGGCTGCCCTTGACAATCACCCAGAAGGTTGAGTTGGTCCATTGCCCTTTTGGGCACTTTCAGCTGGGACACCCAAGGGTAGCTTGCCTGCCCGCACCTCCTAGCGGTTGCCCACCTTCTCCGATTTTCTTGGGGACAATGACACCGAAGGCTTTTGAGTAAGATGGGCACTGATGTCTCTTCCTTCTTTTGTCTCTACAGCAAGGTCCCACCAGCCATGGACCCATCAGTGAAATCAATGCTCCTGGACATCTTTGTCTTCCTCTGGATGGGCTCCAAGAGGATAAGAGATGAGGATGCTCCTGATGTACCAGTGTCACAAACCTTTCAAGGGACTTGCTTTTGGGTGTTGACATGGCTGGGAAGGCATTCTGGAAAAGTGCACATCTTCCCCGGTCTTTCCTTCCAGGTGGAGAAGAAATTGGTGGAAGAGGCCTTGGGCCTGATGCTCAGAGCTCTCCTTCGGCAGGCTCCCTGAGTCACTGAATCCAGTAGAGTCCTGTTGTTAGAACCAAGTTTTTTCCAGAAAGATCTGTATGGCCTCGCCCAGTCTTCTGGTGCCAACTTAGTACAAGCCTTGTTCCATTTCTTCATTATCCATTCCAATTTCCATTAGCACCTTCTGCTCCAGCTTCCCTCAGCCTTCCAGCCTCTGTTAGAGAATCCTGTTCTTCCACCTTGCTGCTGTCTTCTCCTGCAACCTTACCAGTTTCCTTGCTGCTGCCGAGTTTGTCTTGATCGAAACCAGTTCCCTCTTGATTCTAAGGACTTAAATGTTGGGTGATCTCCACACCAGGTCACCCCAAACCAAACCAAGGTTACAACTCATCCATTCCAACCAGAAGGACGAGTTTTCCATATTGGGTGATCTCCAGCAAAGGGAAAGGGATTATGGAACATGGGCTCTAGTCCATTCCTAAACTCAGCTTCCTTCCTCTCTCTTCTAGGGGATTCCTCAACTGGTTTTCATGTTTTGGAAAAAGGAAAAAAAAGGCTAGGACTGCAAGCGGTCCAGCAGTTGATGCTGCAGGTTCTCCAGAAGGAGTGGCAGGCCAACTGGAGGACACTGCCAAGCCTCCTCAGGAAAAAACAAGACCCTCTGTTAAAGATCTAGAGCTCCGAAAAGAGGAGCGGCTTGGTGAGTGGATGCTGTGTGTTGGGATGGGACCTTGAGAGGGAAAGGGAGGCAGTTCTTTCAGGAGTGGACTCTTCCATAGAAGCAGATAGAGGAAGAGCAAGGCAGCCCAAAACGTAGGTACCCTTGGACGCGAAGTTCCCCTGTCTGGGCTTTGCTTCCGTGCTGGAATCCCAGATTCCTTTGCCCAATCTCCGTGTGGTGCACATGATTCTTCAGGACAGAGACAGCCTCCAAAGGGTTTCCTTCTTCCCTTCTGCAAGGGGGGCCATTGGGGACCTGGCGGCAAGATGCCCCACAGCTGCCATGCCTGACCACCTGACTCTCTTCTGTTGCAGCAGGAGAAGAGCATTATCCAGTGCCTGAGCTCCATCTCTGCTCTGTTCCAGCTGAAGCAGACAGGGGAACTGAGAGTCCTGCTTCCCTGGAATAAGAACCTTTACGGTCTCACTGTCCTGTTTAGTAAGATGGAGGGAGGAATGTAGAAATGGGTGGCAAGCAAAGGAGAATGGAGAGCAATGAGGGGACGAGGGAGAGGGAAAAATCTACCCTAGTTTTCAGAAGGGTCAGCAGAAGTTCACCCTAACTGAAAGCCTGTCAGAGAAAGAGAAGGCAGTTTCCAAAAACAGGCCCATGCAATGGGCCCCTCAGCTGCGGGTCATTCTCCTATGAACTGAAGGACAAGCTTTAGCAGAAGAGCAGGTCAAAAGGAAAGCCTGACTTGGAGTAGCCTGGTTGACCTTGGATTCTCTGCTTCTCTCCACTCATTTCCCACCAGGCTGTGCTGGAGGACAACGATTTGAGCAGCTTCGCAGCCGGACTAGCTGCACATCTGGCGGTCTATGAGATCAGATCAATCCCTGGTTTGTTTTTGTAGTGTGTAAGGACTATCGGTTTGCAGGACTCAGAGAGTAGGAAGGGGGAGAATAGAAAAGAAACAAGGAAAGGACAGCTTCATCTGGTACACCAGTTGTGCCCCCAACCTAGGTCAGGAGGACTTACAGAGAGTTTCTCATGCCCTGGTCCCCTTGCAGCTTGATTACTGCAACACACTCCACAGAGGGCTGCCCTTGACAAACACCCAGAAGCTGGCGTTGGTCCATTGTCCTTTTGGGCACTTTCAGCTGGGCCACCCTATGAAAGGAAAGTTTTCCTTGTGAAGTGGGGAGAGGAGAGGTCAGCTTGACCTGCCCAAGCCTCCTAGCATCTCCCCACCTTCTCCTATTTTGTTGGAAACAATGACACCAACGATTTTTGACTAAGCTGGGCGCTGATGTCTATTCCTTCTTTTGTCCTACAGCAAGGTCCCACTAGCCATGGAGCCACCAGTGGAATCAATGCTTCTGGACATCTTTGTCTTCCTCTGGATGGGCTCCAAGAAGATAAGAGATCAGGATGCTCCTGAGGTACCAATGTAACTAACCTTTCAAGGGACTTTGAGCCATACAGCTGGAGATGCTTCTTGGAGGTCCTGAAGCAGCTTCTCTACTGCAGCAACCACCATCCTAGGATCAATGTAGGTAGCAACCCTATCATGCCATGGATTGTCAGCTTCGGGTCCCCCGCTGCTCTTTGGAACTCATCCTCGTTGAACCTGTCTCTTGGGAAAAGAGGGCAGGGAGGTTGCTTTTCCCCTTCATTCCACTTCATGCTGAATGAGGGAATCCCTGGAATGCATATTTTGCTGGGTCAGATTTGTGTTGATGGGACAATGAAGAAGGGGAACTCCTCTCCATGACACCTTGACAACAGTGGGATGCATTTCCTTCTGTCTCTTCCAGCTCAAAGAAGTCAAGCAGGCATTTCCCAAAATTCCTGCTGAGCTCTGGAATGCAGACAATGAGCATGGCTTCATTAATGAAGGTAATATCATTCAGAATGTTAAGGGGAAGGGTTGAGGGTTTCGGCACATGAAATGAAGGAAGGAATGCAAAACTCATGCTTTCTATCCAAAATGGGGTACAGTATATCTTTTCAAGCTATGTACCTAGCTGATTAAATTTCAACATCTCTGTCTCATTCAGTTCTTCTCCCTTTGTTGACAGGTGTAACCTTCCCTATCTTTTGCCAACTTCCTTATCTTTTTCTCATCTCATGCAGATGACCTAGCAGTAGAGGAGCTGCGTCCTTCCCCCACTATTTAAGAAGCCAAGCTAGGGGAATCAAAATCACCATGGAAAAGAGGGAGCTGGATCATCTGTCTGCTGATCCGTTCAAGATGATTGTTGGTTTTTCACTAGCCATGACCAATATGGTGAAGAGTTGAAATAATGGCAACCTTCTGCCCCTAGGATGCATCTTGGATGGACTCAGGAAATACACTGAGTAGTTGAAACTCCCACCAGATTTAAGGAAGAATAGGAAAAAAACACAACATGCTGGCTGCTCTGAGCATCTGGAAAAACAGGTCAGCTGCATCGTGTTCAAAGCCTCTGTGAGCCAGCATTCTATTCCCTTCAGTGGTCCACCAGATAGACGCTCTTGGAAAGTCCGAACCCAGAATATGGGGGAAAGAGGTTTCTCCGTTTCCAGTTCACTCTCTTGAGAAGGAGGGCTGAGAATTATAGTGCTTTTTTACTGCAGTTCTAAGAGATTATCTTCTAAACCAAGGTCATGAGGTAAACATGGGAACTGAGGAAACCACCTATAGACCATCATTTCCCATCCTTGGGAAACAAATGACTGTCTGACCTCTCCTCTCCTCTTTTTTTCTGGAGTTCTTTTTTACTGACTGGATGCCACTTACGTTCCTTGTAAGGGGCCTGAATGTGTATGTGTGTGGCCGTACTCCCTACACATGAAACCCACGAATATGGTAAAATGTCAAGCACACAAAATATTAAGAAATAAGAACAATAAATATAAGAATAACAATAACAATAATAAATTTAGTCACCATGAAACTCCAGAGTTGTGACTGACAAAAAGCTAGAGAAGGAAACGTTACCCTTTTAATTTCTTGAATTCTACCCTTTGGCTGTTGATGAGGGTGCTGATCTTTCTGTGACTGATACTTGATCAATTACTTTAAAGATAGGACTTGAACTGTGGTGTTGGCATGGCTGTGAAGACATTCTGGGAAAGTGCATGTCATCATCTCCGTGACTCCTTTCAGGTAGAGAAGTTGCTGGAGGAGGCCTTGGGCCTCACGCTCAGAGCTCCCCTTCGACAGGCTCGGACACCACAGCGCTTCATTTTTTATTTGAAGGTAAGGGCACAGAAGTCCAGGTGGAGCTTGAAGGAACCACTGGCCGATGGAAATATTCACAGAACCAAGTGCGAAATATGTCCCACTCTGAACAAGAGCTGGAGAATTGTTCTTGAGGACAGGCATCCAGTATGAGAAGAAGTTTGGCTTGTCAAAAGATCTGTTTGTCTTCATGCAGGGTTCTCTTCCTGAACAAGTGTCTACAACTGTCGAGTTCCAAGGATAGAATTACAGATGAGAAAAAAAGTGTTTATGGTGAGTTTGAGTTCTTTGCTGGGAAATACCATCCCAAATCTTCCTCCATCCAATGAGGCTGGGATTTAGGGAGGCTGGGTCAATGTTTCAGGGAGAGGAGGCCTCCAGAGGCCTACAGAGGAATGCACCAGACCTGCACATGTGTACTTTGGCAGTGAGATTCTTGGTTCTAGGAAAGAAGCAAAGGTGTCCTCTCTTCTTCAAACCCTCAGCAATTTGACCCACATGGCTGGAGTTGCTCCTCCACAGTCTTGAAGCAGCTTCTCCACTGTGAGAACCATCATCCTAGATCAATGTATGTAGCAAAGGTATAATAACATGGATTGTAGGCTTTGGGTCCTCCCCTGTTCTGGGAACCCAACCTCATTGAACCTCTCTCTGGGACAAAAGGTCAGGGAGCGTGTCTTTTTCATTTCATTCCATTTGATGGTGGACTGGGGAATCCCTGGAACGGATGTTAAGGGGAAGGGGTGAAGGTGTCAGAAGATGAAAGGAAGGTAGGAAGGAAGGGATGCAAAACCCACATTTGTATCCCAAATGGGGTGCATGTTTTCCAGCTATGTAGCCAACCCATTAAATGTCAACAACCTCTATTCACGGAAATCAAGATAGTCTATAGCACCACATATAAGATGCCCCCTCAGCGTTCACTGAGGACGTGGTTCGTCAATGGGCACAGTAAGATTCACCCAAATAGAGTTCCTCACGGATAGATGAAGGATGGATGAAAAGGACTTCCACTCAGTCTCAGGGAAAGGCCCTCCTTTTGTTCCATCCACAACTCTCAACTGTTGCAATTAATGGCGGTATTTATGCCGTTGCACGCTGCTGACCTTTTTGCACAATTTGCAGGGTGTGAAATGCCCTTGTCTCAAGAATGATGTTTCTTGGCAATATTGAAGATGAATGAAGATGGCAAAGGGAGAGGGATCCACGTTTGGGCTGTCATCATGGCCAGTGCTTCAGGCTGGAGGTTCGGAAGTGAGTCGGACTGGACCGGAGAGCAGGATGCCGGAGGACGGCAGTGTTTGTCCTTTTGCCATGTTCATAGTTTCCCCAAGTTTGGCAACATTTTTGAGGCATTTTGCTGTCCATGCCAACTGAACTGCTTTTGGGTTCTTGCACTGTACCATTCCTGCTGCAGGTTGGGAAGCGGTTTTACTGCACTGGGCCGCAGCTTTGGACCTGTTATGTTTTGGACCGGCTAGAGGACTGGATTCTTGCTGGACGCTAAGTGGGGGCTGAGAGGTGGGCTGCTGCGGCACGCTGCTGCTGGACCTTCTTTGCTGCTGCTGTTTCTGCTGCTGCTTTTCTTGGAGATTCTGCCACTGGATGCCTTTGCCACTGCCGGGATCCTTCTGCAATACCAATTTTGGTGCTTTGGAGCTTTGGACAATGCCTGGGTGGGAGAGGGCAACAGTAGAGTGGCAGGCTACTGTGGATCACCTTCCCCCATAGAGGCAACCTTGGCCTTCCATCTGGGTAGCCCTTCAAAAGCAGGAAGGAAGAAGTCAGGAAGAATAGGTTTCTGTGTGCTGTGTGTGAGAAGGTGGCAGCTGAGTTTCCTGTTGGCACGGAGAACTAGTGAAGCTGAAGAGTGTGTGGGTGCCCCGCTTCCCCAGCCAAGCATGGCTGATGAGGGCACGGAGAGGTTTCTGGTCCCGAATTTTGGGGGGCTGGGATGTGGGGATGGTGTTGCCATTGGGGTTTTGGAGGTGGTTGATAGTATCATGGTAGTACTTGGCATGGGGAGGTATGGCGGGACAATGTGAGCAGGCTGCCCTCGGGGAACGTGGAATTCTTGTCTGATATGAGGTCTGCCTTCCAGCTGCTCAATCCCAGTCCTGATGCCCTGTCAGCAGATCTTCAGTGGTCCTGGCCTCTGGCTGCTGCTACTGAATGCCGGGATAGTCCGCAATGAGACTATCCCTCATCCTTGATTTAATCCTTTTTTGAATTATTTATTTCTTTTTAAAATAATGACCAAAAAATGGGAAAAAAGGGGAAAAACCCAAAGATACTTATGTTTTTTTAAAAAATACATATCTTAACAGGTGCTTCAAAAAATAAGCATTTAAGAAAGGGAATATTGCCATTGAGAAACATCTGGTAGATGATATTTATCTCTTAACACAGGACTGGTTACAAATTCATCTTCATCCTCTATCAACCGATCCAAAGTCAATTTCCTCCCTTCCATCCAATTTTCCCATAGCCCCATCTTTTCCCCCCTTGTTAATGTTGGGTTTCCCTGATAAAGCCAACATTGCAAGGGAAAAAGCACCAACTCTTTTTATTTTTTAATCAGACATTCCTTTCCATAGCTTCCTAATTGAGATGATGCTTCCGATGATATCTGAGTTCTATTCCTTTCATGATTAAACCCTTTTTTAATATAAGAACCTAAATAGAAGTTCAAAGTAAAGTTAAAGTACAAAGTAGACAGCAAAGGAAAGCTTGAATGCAGAACAAGAAAAACTAAGGAAGTGGAGAAATCACAAGAAAATAGAAGGTGACTGCTGAACTTCTCCAATGCAGATACAAAGGCTTGTTAAGCAAACTTAATCTCCTATCATTAGTTAAACGTTTGCAAATGTTATATGTATAGAAACAGACAAATTATTCATCAAAGCCCAAAATCAGAAATTCATTTTTTTCCATTAGCAGCAAATAGGCCAAAGGCAGTTTCCAAACGGAATCAACTCCAGCCATGGTGTTGATTCCTCTCCATTCTGTCCACTTTGTCATTTCCCACAGCCCAATTAATTTCCCCATCCACTCTTCCCTTGGGGGACTTTGTGCATCTTTCCACTTTTCTGCATGGAAAAGGGTGGCTGCTCTTATCATGTAGAAGAGCAAGGTCTCAACTTCTTTCTCAAATTGTTCACCCATCAGACCCAAAAGGAACTGCTCGGGTTTCACATTGTCCTGATCAGACTTAGAGGTGGCCAGGCAGATTTAATATCAAAATACTGTTTATGAAATAACCTCTTCCAAGAATATGGAGAAAGGCTAGAGTTGGTTGGAGGCTCTAGACTAGGCTGGACTAGGAACTTGGAGCATGGCTGAGAACTTGGAATACAGCTGGACTCTACTTAAGGCTCTGGACAAGGCTGAATACTCTGGACTAGGAACATAGAGCAAGGCTGGAGGTCGATGGCACAATGGTGTTGTACTGGAGACATTGGACTAGGCTAGAAGCTGGAAGGGTGGCAGGACTGAACTGGAGACTCAAGGAAAGTCTGAGGACTTTAAGCATGATGAGACTGAACTGGAGAGTCTGGACACAGCTGGAAACTTGAAACATGACTGGAAGCATGCCTGGAACATGCACAAGGTGCATGAAGAGGACCAAAGCGGGATCTGAGACTGAGGTTGCAGGGTCCGGCAAGAAGATGATCCTCGGTGGCAGGAGAAGCAGGATTAAAATCCACGTCAGTGGAGAAGTGGGATGCTTTGGGATGGCTTTGGGATGGCATTTCCGAGAAAAGAACTCAAGGTCACCCTAAACACTTCTTTTTCTCGTTTGCAATTCGGGTCTTGGCATATTACCGTTGAAGGTACTTGTGCACAAACAGATTCTTGCATGAAGAAAAACAGCTCTTGTGACAAGCCAATGTTCTTGTGATAGTGGGTGCCTGTTTTCAAGAACAATCCTCCAGCTGTTGTTCAGAGTCGGACATTGAAGATAAGTTTTCACCCTTGATGCTGGGAATGCCTGCACTGGCCAAAGTTTTCTTTTATGCCCTTACCTTCAAAATGAAAATGAAGTGCTTTGTGGTAGGAGCCTGAGCATCAGGCCCAAGGCCTCCTCCACAAATTTTGTCTCTACCTGAAAGGAAAGAGAGGTGGTGACATGCACTTTTCCGGAATGTCTTCCCAGCCATGTGAACATCCGAAAGCAAGTCACTTGAAAGGCTGGTGACAGTGGTAACTCAGGAGCACAATCATCCCTGATCTTCTTGGAACACATCCAGAGGAAGACAAAGATGTCCAAAAGCATCGATTCCACTGGTGGGTGCATGGCTGGTGGGACCTTGCTGTAGACACAAAGGAAGGAAGAGACATCCACTCCCATGTTAGTCAAAAGCTTTTGGTGTCATTGTTCCCAAGAAAATAGGAGAAGGTGGGAAGCCGCTAGGAGTTGTGGGCAGGTCAAGCTACCCTCACCTCTCCCCACTTCACAAGGAAAACTTTTCCCTTCATTGGGTGGCCCAGCTGAAAGTGCCCAAAAGGGCAATGGACCAACACAAGCTTCTGAGTGTTTGTCAAGGGCAGCCCTCTGTGGAGTGTGTTGCAGTAATCAAGCTGCAAGGGGACCAGGGCATGAGAAACTCTCTGTAAGTCCTCCTGACCTAGGCGGGGCACAACTGTTGTACCAGATGAAGCTGTCCTTTCCTTGTTTCTTTTCTATTCTCCCCCTTCCTACTCTCTGAGTCCTGCAAACCGATAGTCCTTACACACTACAAAAACAAACCAGGGATTGATCTGATCTCATAGACCGCCGGATGTGCAGCCAGTCCGGCTGCGAAGCTGCTCAAATCGTTGTCCTCCAGCACAGCCTGGTGGGAAATGTGTGGAGAGAAGCAGAGAACCCAAAGTCAGCCAGGCTACTCCAAGTCAGGCCTTCCTTTTGACCTCCCCTTCTGCTAAAGCTTTTCCTTCAGTCCAAAGGAGAATGACCTGTAGCTGAGGGGCCCTTTGTGTGGACCTGTTTTTGGAAACTGCCTTCTCTTTCTCTGACCGACTTTCAGTTAGGGTGAGCTTCTGCTGACCCTTCTGAAAACTAGGGTAGATTTTTCCCTCTCCCTCTTCACCCCATTTCTCTCCATTCTCCTTTGCTTGCCACCCATTTCTACATCCCTCCCTCCATCTTACTAACCAGGACAGTGAGACCGTAAAGGTTCTTATTGTGGGGAACCGGGACTCTCAGTTCCCCTGTCTGCTTCAACTGGAACAGAGCAGAGATGGAGCTCAGGCACTGGATGATGCTCTTCTCCTGCTGCAACGGAAGAGAGGCAGTCAGGCGTTCAGGCAGGGCGGCTGTGGGGCATCTTGCCGCCAGGTCCCCAATGGCCCCCCTTGCAGAAGGGAAGCAGGAAACCCTTTGGAGGCTGTCTCTGTCCTGAAGTATCATGTGCACCACACGGAGATTGGGCAAAGGAATATGGGATTCCAACATGGGACCGAAGCCCAGCCAGGGGAACTTCTGTGTCCAAGGGGTAGCTACCTTTTGGGCTGCCTTGCTCGTCCTTTCATGGACCTCTTGCCAGAGATTTTGGCTGGTTTGCCAGTCTGCCCTCACACTGGAAGCCTCGCGTTGGGCCTTACAGGCTTCTTCGTGGTCCCTTTTTGTGAAGAGGGCCTTCCTTTTACCTCGGCGGTCCTCTGTGGGGAAGTTGGAGAAAGGAGAGACGGGGGCTGTGATCCCCAGGCAAATGTTTAGGTCTGCTTCAGATGAAGAAAACCTGCCATATCAGCCCAGTCTTGGCAGCGTCCTTCCCATCAAAACCTGATCCCATCCACTAAAAGCCTTTTTTGGGTCACACCAGTGGCTCAGGGTCCTGGCCACGAGAGAAGTCTCACAAAGGCCTTAGGCAGATCCCACTCTCTATCTTTCCCCTCCCCGTTGGCCACAAGGTCAATGAGGGCCACTGAGCCATCCTGAAGGTGCCCAGAAGAGTCCCATTGAAGCAGCAGAACAGCTGGGAAACCAGTGTGGGCTCGCGGGCTCCAGGAGGACAGGTTATCCATGGAGCAGGAAGAGTTTGGCCTCTGCCCTGTCCCTGTGGGCAACCTTGAAGGAGGAAAGAAGCAGAAGCGGCTCCTCTATCTGCTTCTATGGAGGAGTCCACTCCTGAAAGAACTCCCTCCCTTATCCTCTCAAGGTCCCATCCCAACACCCAGCATCCACTCACCAAGCCGCTCCTCTTTTCGGAGCTCTAGACCTTTAACAGAAGGTCTTGTTTATTCCTGAGGAGGCTTGGCAGTGTCCTCCAGTTGGCCTGCCACTTCTGGAGAACCTGCAGCATCAACTGCTGGACTGCTTGCTGTCCTAGCCTTTCTTTTCCTTTTTCCAAAACATGAAAACCAGTTGAGGAATCCCCTGGGAGAGAGAGGAAGGAAGCTGAGCTTAGGAATGGACTAGAGCCCATGTTCTATATTCCCTATCCCTTTGGTGGAGATCACCCAATGTGGAAAACTTGTGCTTCTGGTTGGAACGGATGAGTTGTAACCTTGGTTTGGTTTGGGGTGACCTGGTGTGGAGATCACCCAACAATTAAGTTCTTAGAATCAAGAAGGAACTGGTTTCAATCAAGACAAATGGGGCAGCAGCAGGGAAAATGGTAAGGTTGCAGGAGGAGACAGCAGCAAGTTGGAAGAACAGGATTCTCTAACAGAGGCTGGGAGGCTGAGGGAAGCTGGAGCAGAAGGTGCTACTGGAAATGGGAATGGATAATGAAGAAATGGAACAGGGCTTGTACTAAGTTGGCACCAGAACACTGGGCGAGGCCAGACGGAGCCTTCTGGAAAAATCTTGGTTCTAACGAAAGGACTCTACTGGATTCAGTGACTCAGGCTTGACTGGAAACTGGAGACTCGGAAAAAGCTCAGAACTCAAAGCAAGGCTAGACTCAAGCTCTGGACTAGGCTGAATACTCTGGACTAGGAACTCAGAGCAAGGCTGGAGATCGATGGCACAACGATGCTGTACTGGAGACATTGGACTAGGCTAGAAGCGAGAAACGTGGCAAGGCTTAACTGGAGTCTCAAGGACAGTCTGTGGACTTGAAGTATGACGAGATGGGACTGGAGACTCTGGACACAGCTGGAAACATGAAACATGACTGGAAGCATGCCTGGAACTTGCCCAATGTGCATGAAGAGGACCAAAGCGAGATCTGAGACTGATGTTGCTGGTTCCGACAAGGAGAAGATCCTCGGTGGCAGCAGAAGCAGGATTCAAAGCTGGAGCAGAAGGCGCTACTGGAAATGGGAATGGATAATGAAGAAATGGAACAGGGCTTGTACTAAGTTGGCACCAGAACACTGGGCGAGGCCAGACGGAGCCTTCTGGAAAAATCTTGGTTCTAACAACAGGACTCTACTGGATTCAGTGACTCAGGTTTGACTGGAAACTGGAGACTCAGAAAAGGCTGAGAACTCAAAGCAAGGCTAGACTCAAGCTCTGGACTAGGCTGAATACTCTGGACTAGGAACTCAGAGCAAGGCTGGAGATCGATGGCACAACGATGCGGTACTGGAGACATTGGACTAGGCTAGAAGCGAGAAACGTGGCAAGGCTGAACTGGAGACTCAAAGAAAGTCTGTGGACTTGAAGTATGACGAGATGGGACTGGAGACTCTGGACACAGCTGGAAACATGAAACATGACTGGAAGCATGCCTGGAACTTGCCCAATGTGCATGAAGAGGACCAAAGTGGGATCTGAGGCTGATGTTGCTGTTTCCGACAAGGAGAAGATCCTCGGTGGCAGCAGAAGCAGGATTCAAATCCATTTAAGTGGAGAAGGCTGACGCTGATTCCTCTTCAGTAACAGACACTGTTTCTGATGAGGGTATGGACTCTTCTGCGGAAGCTGCAGGCTTGTAGGATCAGTTGTCTTTGGCAGCTTGCTCCTCGTGCACCTGCCTTTTATGCCAATCCTTTGCGCGCCTGTTCCCTTCTGCATCCAAGTGAGCTGGCTTCTCCTCTGCATGTTTTTCTGCACATCAATAGTGCCCGCTGGTTGGAGGATTCAATTCCTCCTCTCGATGGTTGGCCGATCACTGCCTGTCATTCTTCCTCCACTGCTGACTCATCTTTGGGTTTCACTTTCCCGGTTTCAGCCCAGTAAGTTTCTCTTCCCTCCTCTTACTCCGAAAGACTTTTTTTTTTTCTGAGTCAGAGGCTGGCTGGATTCTCACACATGTCTATCTCCACTTCAATAATCTTTTGAATCATAATTCATATTGCTCCCAGAATTTAACCTTTCCACAAGTCCACCAAAGATCGTCAAATATTCCTTCACATTTGGAGCATTTCCAACAAACATTTGATATTCCTTTAAACATTGTTGATAATTGGTCAGGTGTTCAATACCCGTGATCCATCATTTTATAAAAGTCTCTTACAAGGTATAGTTCAAGGTCAATCTCCAACCCTTCTTCCATCTATTTTCCGATTGCTCATGGCTGATATTGCATCTAAAGTTCTTAGCCCATTTAATCATGCAATCTCTGACATATTCATCTTCCAAATCCATTTGCAGTAATATTTTATACATCTTAGTAACAACACTTTCAAATATTAGTACAAAATTCATTTCCAACTGAGCTCTTCAGTCATGAAATTATGAATCTTTTTACCCAAATTAAACCGTTCTGACAATGGTGGTGATGTGAACCAATGACAAGTATGACCTTCCAATTCCAATTGTTTCCTCGTTTTCAGGTTAGGTTCATCTTCACCTTCCTCAAAATTCAACAAATCTTTACATCTCAACCAGTTTGGTTTCCCCACCATCTCTCTTCTGCAGAAAGCTTCTTGTGGTGACAACCACAAAGGTATATTAGGAGACAATCTTAATTTCTATTGATTCCAACTCCTCAGTATTATATGCCTCACAAAACAATTGTCAAAATCTTTGTTATCTTTATCATACCACAAGGAGGCATGCCACCGAAATCTCAGATCATGTCCTTCCAACTCTAATGGCGACCTATTCTTCAAAGTCACCCAGTCCTTCATCCAAAGCAAACAACAAGCATCAAAATACAACTTCAAATCAGGGAAACAATTTATATTTAACTCTTGGTGTTCTCCCTTGCCAAATCAAGGTAGAAATGTCCTTCTGCCATTGTTGGAATGGTACATCAGTTGACAAAACTGGTAGAGTCTGGAATAGGAGCAACATCCAGGGTAAAACATCCATGTTAATCACAGATATCCGACCCATAAGTGACAAGTGTAATTCTTCCAGCCTTGACATGTGTTTTTGAACGTCTTTCCCAATTTTGACAGAAATACTATGAAGCAACCTGCAATTCACATTTGATCATGTCGCCTCCAAATATCTAACCTTTTTTTCGGTCTTAAATCCAGTCTTACTCATCAACAAAACATTTTTGGTTTCTTTCTTTATTGATTGTAAGACCAGCTAATGACCCAAATTCCTTCCATTTCCTCATCAGATGTTCAACAACATTCAAGGGATCCTGTAATATCAAACCAAAATCATCAGCAAGAAAGGGCTGAAGGAGAAAGGGCTTATAGTTAAAGGGCTGAAATCAATTATCTTTTAAAAAACATCTTTTTTACCTTTAAGCTCTTTTGATCTAGTTAAATGGCTCTATTTTACACTTCCAAGACTAAGATAAAGAGCAAAGATAGCAAAGGGCATTCTTGTCTAGGTCCTTTCTGTATATGACAAGTCCCTCCAAAGGACTCATGTTCGGCTACCGGAGCTGAGACTGAGGAGCTGGTAGGTGAGACCCGAATCAATAAATGGTCCAGACTTCCCCTGGAACGGCCCGTTCCCCATCTCCCACTCTATCACCCCATGCCTGTCACCACCATAGTGATTTGGCCTGCCCCATCTCCGCAATGGCAACCCCATCTCCATATCCAAGCCCCTCAGTTCCCAAGACCAGGGAGCCCCTACTTTCCTCACCAGCCATGCCCAGGAGCGGAAGAACCTCCCTGAGGCGCTTGAGCTTTACCAGCTCCCAGTGCCATCAAGGTACCTCCAACCCAGGCCTCCCACCAACACTGTCTCAATGGGCCCGAGCAGTCCAACAGTCCTGCTTCCATTCAGGTGAGAGCCATTCCAGACACCACCCTCCAGCCAAGCACAGCATCGCCCATCCATTCGCAAGTTGGTGGCTCTGGACCTCGCCCTCTCTCTGCCATCCGAACAGTGTTCCTCCATCTGAAGTTGTGTTCTGAAAGAGTCCATGCCACTTTTCTATGTTGACAATTTTTGAAAATCTCTTTCTTTGGTTTTCTGATCTCTAATCATAAATAAAGTGACATTATAAGTCTTTATTATATAAAAATTCTTCATTGGATCGATCCAGGGAATCTCCTGTCTCCAAAAACTTTGTAGAGATATTAGACATGCAGACGCACAAACATAAACATAGAGGCACAAACAGAAACACACAAAGACACACAAAGCTTTAATAACAGTGGATCGGCAGATTTCATTGGTCTTGAGCAATTTTGATCTCCTATGGGAACATTACAATTTTGTGCAAGATCTGGTAAGATTTTTGCACCTCTTCAGGAGATCAGAGATTTTAGAGTCCTTTCTCGGTGACGGAACCTTATGGGGTCTATCAGATGACCAGCATCTCCGACATGATTTTCCCCATAGTCATCGTTATAGAAAAATCATGTGTTGTCATGGCTTCACTTTCCATTCTTTCTGGCCAGAAAAGCGGTGGTCTCATTCTAGATGCAGCATGTTCTCCTAGGCAGCCTGGCAGGAAGACGGGCAAGGGGAACTGAGTGGAAAGTGGTCTGGCCGCTTTCGAACAGGGCTGATGAAAGACCCATTGAGATGAAGGCTGATAAGAGGGAGAATGAACAGGCTTCCCACTTTGCTCACCAGGATGGACAAGAGCATTCCTCTCACTCTCTTTCTAGGATTTCTGAAAAGTTTTCATAAAGTACACATTCTGCTCCTTTTTCAGTCTCCCTTTTCTTTTGGAGGCCTAACAGCAGCTCCACCAAATTCAATCCTGTGTGCACTTAGAGATGTGGGTTTTTCACATGCCAGCTTCTCATTAAGACCATCATTTCATCAGAAGAGATCTAAGCAGCTGGTTCTCTCTTGGCCTTCTGCCACACTCACACCCGCCCGTTCCTCTTTTCCTCCTACAGACAGGACTTGCTTCCATTCAGAGGTTGATATCAACCAAACCCATCCAGCGTTTAGGAGGGAGGGGTCATTAAGAATTGCACAGCCTATCAATGCACGGGCTTTTGCCTTTCCTTGGGAAGAGCTTCCTTCTATGTTTAAATGTCGGGAGGATTGTCTGATATGATCTGGGTCTCATTTATAGAGTGTAGTAACTTTCTGAAACATGGCGTTTTCATAATACTGAACCTTCCGTTCAAGGGTTTGGCCTAATAGGCTAATGAAGGCCACAGGAGCTATTCCTGTCCCAGGAGTAGAAAACAATGTGACACATTAGCAAATTGGAGAAAGAGAACAAAGTGGAGAGCAATATTAGGGAAAGTCCATAGATTTCAGTTATTGGTCTTAGTATTCTCATTATTAGAAGGTACTCAGAGGTGGGGTTTACACAACAGGTTTCCCAGAGTTATCAAGCTTGCTGGACTCATCTGAACAAGAGCGCCTGGCTTATTGGCAACATTCATATGACAGTAATAAATCATGATTCATAAACTAAAACGGCTGGCTTCACAACTTCCTTAAAAACTCAGGCGCCCTGAGTGGTGTGGAGCTGAAGACTAATGCCTGAATTTTGCAGAGAAAAAAAACCAGTTCCTTTGCAAAGATGGTCCTTTTGGCTACCCAAAAAAACAAATCCCAAAGTAATTCAGGCAAAGCAAAGGCCTTTATTAAAGGGGTCAGTGTTTTTATAGGGTACAGGAACATGTGAGACATACATTCGATATATGGGATACGACGGAAAGGAACTAATGAAAGCATAAAAGACCCTGATTAGATGTCAGAAGTAACAACTGAAGAGGGTTAGGAGATGCCAAGGATGCCGCTGGCAAAAGACGGGGAGCGAAGACCATCGAAGTTGAGGTAGAGACCCAATTACAGCCTACTCGTGGCAGGAAGGGTGACGAAACAGGGCTGTTTCTCTGCTCTTTTTGCATCTGCAGATAGCCACCCAGCAGCCCTGGTTTGGGTGACCTGGACTCTCCTTGGTGGGAGGACTAAGGGCGTATACCTTCAGGGCCGTTGTGAGGAATATGCTGAGCACCCGGGCTGTAAAGTTGCCCGCATCCGCTCTGAGCTGAATTCCAGCCTTGGGGCAAGGCCAGTGGGGGTTATGGGGCCTGAGTCTGCATGGTTATCTGGAAGGGGTTTGTGCCTGTTGAACCTGAGCAAGTGCACAGGGTTCTTGTAGCTGTTAGTTGGGCTGCTTCTCTGTTAGCTCCGTGCCCCTCCCGGGTGGTCAAGGCTGCCTGGGAGACGAGACCTGATTGGGTCTGGCCAGTGGTTAATTCCTCTTTGAGGGAGGGGGTGTTCCCGCTGGCTCTTGAGGAGGCAGTGGTGCGCCCCCTCCTGACGAGGCCATCACTCGACCCAACTGATCTGGACAGTGTTTCTCCACTTTCCAACCTGATACCTAGCCTTATTTCTCCCCCTGAGCTGCGTGAGTGATGCCATGGATGTCCTGTCTCACTGCTTGGAGGCTGTAGGGGTCCGGATGAGGCACAATGGGCTCCGGCTCAACCCAAGCAAGACTGAGTGGCTTTGGGTGTTTGGTCTCCTGGTACCACGGTTTTTTCATCTTTGGTCCCGGGTGGGGTGGCACTGCCCCAGCCAGACCCAGTGCGCAATTTGCAGGTCCTTGTGGACTCATGGCTCCTGCTGGAAGAGAGGCGGTAGCCGTGGATAAGAGGTCTTTGCACACCTCTGGGTTGAGCACCGGTTGCACCCACTCCTGGACCAGGAGGCACTATTCACTGCCACTCATGCCCTCGTGACCTCCCGTTTGGACTACTGCAATGCACTCTACATGAGGCTACCCTTGGAGAGCATTCAGAAGCTTCAGCTGGTGAAGAACGCAACTGCCCAGGTTGTAAATGATCTCGGCTTCTTGGCACATGTAACACCACTGGTTTGGGGTGTGCATTGGCTGCCAGTGTGTTTCTGGGTGCAATTCAAGGTGCTGGTTGTTACCTTGAAAGCCCTTCCTGGTTTGGTAGTGGGTCCCCTTAGGGACCGACTTTTCCCCATTGTTCCTCCTCTCCAATCCGATCCAGCCGGATGGGCATACACCAGGTCCAATCAGCCATGGATTGTCGGCTGGTGGGGACCAGGAAATGGGCTTCTCCTGCCGTGGTGCCTCACCTGTGGAACATCCTTCCTCCTGAGATTAGGATGGCCCCAACCCTCTTGGCTTTTTTGGAGGTCTTAAAGACGTGCCTTTGTGCCCGGTCCTGGTGGCCCAAATGTGCAAAGGGCCCCGTTTCATGGTTGTGCTAACACCAAGGATTATTAAGTTATCTCGGCTGTATTTATATTTATATTTTATTTTTTTGTATCATTTTCGTTCTGTGTTTTTATTATTGAAAGCCACACGGAGTCACTGGTCTGAGATGGGCAGCTATATAAATTGAAGAAATAAATTAAAAAATATTGAAACGAACGAACAAACTGGGGAAAACACTAATTGCAGATAACGTTCCAGAAGTGGCAGATTGATGGGTGACATCACTCCCTTTCCCAGCCAGGTTTGCATCCACCTTAAAACGGGCCAACAAGGAACCACCCCCCTTTTCCAAAGGCAACACATCCCCAAACGTCCAAACACAACTTGAGAACGCCACTGGGCTCCAGCCTCACACAACCTCAAGGCTTTAGTGCAAAAGAAAGCATACTAAAAGTTATGTCAGATCTTGACCAGGCCTGGTCAAGAGTATGGCACAGCCAAGGACCGGCTAGCTGAAGTCTGAGAGACCAGCAGAAATGGCAGTGCCCAACCCGCTGGGGAACTGGATAAAGACGAAAAACTCCCTAAGGCAGACGTGCTCCAAACTGGGTCATCCTTCCTAGGGGGAAACGAAATAACTCAAGCCAACAAACATACCTAATACTCCTCCCTCCTCCTCCTATTTTCCCCACAACAGAAATCCTGTCAGGTTTGTTGGGGTGAGAGATTGATTGGCCCAAGGTCACCCAGCTGACTTTGGCACCTAAGGTGGGACTAGAACTCACCATCTCCTGGTTTCTAGCCCAGCTCCTTAACCACTAGACCAAACTGGCTCTCTGAATTTACAGCCCAGAAATTAAGAACAAACTGTCTTGGAGATCCTATTTAGAGATGCAAGGTGTCATGTTCGCCGTTTCAATGTCTCCGAGACATCGTAACGTTTCTCATGTCATTAATTGGTTGCGTGTTTCATCTCTCATGGGAGGATGGCACTGCTTATCTCTTGGCTTCGCTTTGGAATGTTTCCCTATTATCTGTTATGTTCAAGGTTGCTTTCCCAGGCTAGCACGTCTGACGTTTGCTAGCACCTGGACCGGGCGGGGCTGCTGTAACGGGGGCGGGACACGTGTGCACTGGAGGAGTTTTAAGTTTGTATTTAGCGCGCTTTTGCTCATTCTCAGCTTTCTCTGTATTTGCCTTAAGTTCCTAAATAAATCAGATTTCATTTAGCAATCACTTGTGAGTCTAAGTATTTGGGCTGGGCAATCATTACACAAGGTCTATCTGTTTGGCATGCCGAAAGGTTGACCAAGCTGGTCCAGGAGAGCAATTTCTTCCCAAAAGGAAAAGTCTGATCCTTGGGCTCCCTCAACAGCTGGATGCCAATACCCCAGGAACTTGGCTGAAAGTGGGTCATGTGATTTGGGGTTCAGCATCATTCATCCGTAGAGAATTTTGTTTTGGCAGAATTGGTTCTCTGAATGCAGGATCACTTCTTTTTTACCCTTGGGCTGGATTGCTGCATTCGAAAAAATATCTGAGGTGAAAAAATCAGGGAAAGAGTGCTTTCCTCACTTTCTCTTTCTTAAGTGTCAACAACATCTAACAATGCTTTGGGATGCCGACGATGATGGCTGCACCTAAGCAGAAATAAAGGAGGGAGCTGACCATAGAAACAGAGATGTTGGGACACACACAGAGACACACAAACACACACAAACTAGCATGGCAATGCAAAGGGAATCAGCCTGAAAGGACCAATAGCTGCATCAAGGGGTCTTGCTCAGTCAGCTAGCTTCAAGGAGCTTCCATATGAAAAGCCCATGGACATCCAAAGAGCTATGCCTTCTGTGCAAGGCAGGTGGGAAGGATGCAACTTTAGTGATTTTTTGGGTAGCTTCCTAGAGACCTTGGCCTGGCCTTGTTGTATGTAGGAGAGGCTGAGCAGGTAACTTTTGGATATGATGCCAAAGGAGGCCTGTAATCTCCTTTGTTGCTCTCGTGGCTTTATGACGTCATCCAGCCAGGCTGAACTGTCAGTTACTGACTGTTGACAGACTGAAAATGTCTTCCAGGATGTAAGTTGGACTTCAGAAGGGCTCCTGGACTCTCGGGACCTCTCTCAATTTGTAGGCAAATTCTGAATGGGTGGGATATTCCAGGGGTGAAAACAGAAATTTGTTCTATTCTTAGGAATGGGAAATGAGAGCCAAATGTGCTCCAGATCACTTCTGTCCTTCATTCCCTATTGGTGTTCAAAGCCTGGCTTGAACCTTTTCCAGCTGATTCAGATCACATAGCATCCTGAACCCCTGACTTAGGGAAAGATTCTTACATTGGTTAAATTCATCTGGCCATGGAACACATCACGTCACTCCAAACCAAACAAGGTTACCAGTCATCCATTCCAACCAGAAGCACGGGTTTTCCACATTGGGTGATCTCCACCAAAGGGATAGGGAATATGGAACATGGGCTTTAGTCCATTCCTTTCCTCAGCTTCCTTCCTTTCTCTTCTAGGGGATTCCTCAACTGGTTTTCATGTTTTGGAAAAAGGAAAAGAAAGGCTAGGACAGCAAGCGGTCTAGCAGTTGATGCTGCAGGTTCTCCAGAAGGAGTGGCAAGCCAACTGGAGTACACTGCCAAGCCTCCTCAGGAAAAAACAAGACCTTCTTTTAAAGATCTAGAGCTCCAAAAAGAGGAGCGTCTTGGTGAGTGGATGCTGGGTGTTGGGATGGGACCTTGAGAGGGAAAGGGAGGCAGTTCTTTCAGGAGGGGACTCCTCCAAAGAAGCAGATAGAGGAGCCGCTTCTGCTTCTTTCCTCCTTCAAGGTTGCCCACAGGGACAGGGCAGAGGCCAAACTCTTCCTGCTCCACGGATAACCTGTCCTCCTGGAGCCCGCGAGCCCACACTGGCTTCCCACCTGTTCTGCTGCTTCCATGGGACTCTTCTGGGCACCTTCAGGATGGCTCAGTGGCCCTCATTGACATTTTGGCCAACGGGGAGGGGAAAGAAAGAGAGTGGGATCTGCCTAAGGCCCTTGTGAGACTTCTCTCGTGGCCAGGACACTGAGCCACTGGTGTGACCCAAAAAAGGCTTTTAGTGGATGGGATCAGGTTTTGATGGGAAGGACGCTGCCAAGACTGGGCTGATATGGCAGGTTTTCTTCATCTGAAGCAGACCTAAAAATTTGCCTGGGGATCACAGCCCCCGTCTCTCCTTTCTCCAACTTCCCCACAAAGGACCGCCGAGGTAAAAGGAAGGCCCTCTTCACAAAAAGGGACCACGAAGAAGCCTGTGAGGCCCAACATGAGGCTGCCAGTGTGAGGGGCGACTGCCAGACCAGCCAAAATCTCTGGCAAGAGGTTTTGAAAGGAAGAGCAAGGCAGCCCAAAACATAGGTGCCCCTTGGACACAGAAATTCCCCTGGCTGGGCTTTGCCCCATGTTGGAATTCCAGATTTCTTTTCCCAATCTCCATGTGGTGCACATGATTCTTCAGGACAGAGAGAGCCTCCAAAGGGTTTCCTGCTTCCCTTCGGCAAGGGGGGCCATTGGGGACCTGGCGGCAAGACGCCCCACAGCCGCCCTGCCTGACCTGCTGACTCCCTGACTCTCTTCCTTTGCAGCAGGAGAAGAACATCATCCAGTGTTGAGCTCCATCACTGCTCTCTTCCAGATGAAGCAGAGCAGGGAACTGAGAGTCCCAGTTCCCCGGAATAAGAATCTTTATAGCCTTGCAGTCCTGGTAAGTGGGAGGCAGGCAAGGAGGGAGCTGAAACCTGGTCGAAAGCAAAGGAGGATGGAGCGAAATGAGGGGAAGAGGGAGAGGAAATAACCTACCCCTGGTTTTCAGAAGGGTCAGCAGAAGCTCACCCTAACTGAAAGTCTCTCAGGGAAAGAGAAGGCAGCTTCCAAAAACAGGCCCACGCAAAGGGCCCCTCACCTGCGGGTCATCCTCCTTTGGACTGTAGGACAAGCTGTAGCAGAAGAACACGTTAAAAGGGGCTGGACAAAGAGGAAGATGTGGGCTGGAGTAACCTGGTTGACTTTGGGTTCTCTGCTTCTCTCCAGTCTTGTTTCCCACCACACTCTGCTGGAGGACAACGATTTGAGCAGCTTTGCAGCTGGACTAGCTGCACTTCTGGCAGTCTATGAGATCAGGTGAATCTCTGTTTTGTTTTGTAGCATGTAAGGACAATCTGTTTGCAGGAAGGGGAAGAATAGAAAAGAAACAAGAAAGGAAAGAACAGCTTCATCTGGTACACCGGTTGTGCCCCCAACCTAGGTCAGGAGGCCTTTCAGAGAGTCTCTCATGCCCTGATCCCTTTGCAGTTGATTACTGCAGCACACTCCACAGAGGGCTGCCCTTGACAACCACCCAGAAGGTTGAGTTGATCCATTGCCCTTTTGGGCACCTTCAGCTGGGACACCCAAGCGTAGCCTGCCTGCCCACACCTCCGAGCGGTTTCCCACCTTTTCCGATATTCTTGGGGACAATGACACCAAAGGCTTTTGAGTAAGTTGGGCACTGATGTCTCTTCCTTCTTTTGTCTCTACAGCAAGGTCCCACCAGCCATGGACCCACCAGTGGAATCAATGCTCCTGGACATTTTTGTCTTCCTCTGGATGGGCTCCAAGAGGATAAGAGATGAGGATGCTCCTGATGTACCACTGTCACAAACCTTTCAAGGGACTTGCTATCATTTGTTGACATGGCTGGGAAGGCATTCTGGAAAAGTGCATGTCTTCCCCAGTCTTTCCTTCCAGGTGGAGAAATAAATTGGTGGAAGAGGCCTGAGGCCTGATGCTCAGAACTCTCCTCCGGCAGGCTCCCTGATTCACTGAATCCAGTAGAGTCCTGTCGTTAGAACCAAGATTTTTCCAGAAGGAACTGTCTGGCCTCGCCCAGTGTTCCGGTGCAAATTTAGAACAAGTCTTGTTCCATTTCTCCATTATCCTTTCCCATTTCCAGTAGCGCCTTCTGCTCCAGCTTCCCTCAGCCTTCCAGCCTCTGTTAGAGAATCCTCTTCTTCCACCGTGCTGCTGTCTCCTCCTGCAACCTTACCAGTTTTCTTGCTGCTGCCCAGTTTGTCTTAATCAAAACCAGTTCCTTCTCGATTCTAAGGACTTAATTGTTGGGTGATCTCCAAACCAGGTCACCCCAAACCAAACCAAGATTACAACTCATCCGTTCCAACCAGAAGGACGGGTTTTCCACATTGGGTGATCTCCACCAAAGGGATAGGGAATATGGAAAATGGGCTTTAGTCCATTCCTAACCTCAGCTTCCTTCCTCTCTCTTCTAGGGGATTCCTCAACTGGTTTGCATGTTTTGGAAAAAGGAAAAGAAAGGCTAGGACAGCAAGTGGTCCAGCGGTTGATGCTGCAGGTTCTCCAGAAGGAGTGGCAGGCCAACTGGAGGACACTGCCAAGCCTCCTCAGGAAAAAACAAGACCTTCTGTTAAAGATCTAGAGCTCCAAAAAGTGGAGCGGCTTGGTGAGTGGATGCTGGGTGTTGGGATGGGACCATGAGAGGAAAAGGGAGGGAGTTCTTTCAGGAGTGAACTCCTCCATAGAAGCAGATTGAGGAGCTGCTTCTGCTTCTTTCCTCCTTCAAGGTTGCCCACAGGGACAGGGCAGAGGCCAAACTCTTCCTGCTCCACCAAGAACCTGTCCTCCTACAACCCGCGACCCCGTACCAGCTTCCCACCTTTTCTGCTGCTTCCATGGGACTCTTCTGGGCACCTTCAGGATGGTTCAGTGGCCCTCATTGACCTTTTGGCCAATGGGGAGGGGAAAGAGAGAGAGTGGTATCTGCCTAAGGCCTTTGTGAGTCTTCTCTTATGGCCAGAACATTGAGCCACTGGTTTGACCCAATAACAGCTTTTATTGGATGAGATCAGATTTCGATGGGAAGGACGCTGCAAAGACTGGGCTGATATGGCAAGTATTCTTCATCTGAAGCAGACCTAAAAATTTGTCTGGAGATCACAGCCCCCATCTCTCCTTTCCCCAACATCCCCACAGTGGACCGCCAAGGTAAAAGGAAGGCCCTCTTCACAAAAAGGGACCACGAAGAAGCCTGTAAGACCCAACGCGAGGCTTCCAGTGTGAGGGCAGACTGGTGGACCAGCCAAAATCTCTGGCAAGAGGTCCATGAAAGGAAAAGCAAGGCAGCCCAAAATGGAGGTACACCTTGGACACAAAAGTTCCCCTGGCTGGGCTTCGGTCCCATGTTGGAACCCCAGGTTCCTTTGCCCAATCTCCATGTGGTGCACATGATTCTTCAGGACAGAGAGAGCCTCCAAAGCATTTCCTGCTTCCCTTCTGAAAGGGGGGCCATTGGGGACCTGGCAGCAAGATGCCCCACAGCCGCCCTGCCTGACCGCCTCTCTTCCCTTGCAGCAGGAAAAGAGCATCATCCAGTGCCTGAGCTGTTGGCAGAATGCTGGGAAAGCTTTTAGCCCAGGAGAGATCAGAAAGGTCACACACCAGGCATTTCTATAAAAATAATTTATTTACAAAAAGCAGAACAAAAGCAAAACATATTTAAAGGACTTAGCTCTCATTGAGAGCAAGCCTAGCTTGCTACATATCGGCAGAGAGAAAAAAAGAGGAAGTAAGAAACATGTCCAGGCAGGATCCTCCCCCCAGGCGATTTGCATCAAGCAGGTGAAAGGAGTCAATCAAATACAACCTCTTCACCTGGCCAAAATGATTAGGTACAATAGCAGTCTTAATCGTTAGTAGGAAAACCTCAACACTCCCCTTTTTACACTATAGATTAAGATGCAAACCAATCTTCTCTGACAACTTTATATGTCTTTCCGTTCACATTACTTTACCATTATCTCCCCTTTGGTTTAACAGAAAGCTGTGTTTTTCCAAACCTAGGTTGTTAGAATTCCAAGGCTTTTTAATGTGAAATGGCTTTTCATGCAGGCTTCAAAATCAAGCCTTTGTTTTTCTGTTGATGTGAACAGCAGCAAATCATCAACATAAATGCACAGATACATACAGCCTTGTTTGTCCTTCTTCATATATACACAGGGATCTGCTTTTCCTTTTTCAAAACCAAAATTCTGCAGTTTTTCATCTACTTTTTGGTTCCAGGATCTAGCAGCTTGTCTTAACCCATAGATTGACTTCTGCAGTTCACAGACTAGATTCTCCCCTTTTTCATAGCCAGGGGGTTGCTGCATGTATAATCTGTGGTCTAAATCACCATAGAGAAATGCAGTTTGAATGTCATAGTGGTTAACTGACATTCCTTTTAGTGCAGCAACTTTTAACAGTAATCTAATTGATTCACCTTTAGTAACTGGTGCAAAAGTCTTGTCAAAGTCTAAATCTTTCCTTTGAGTGAACCCTTTTGCAACCAACCTTGCTTTATATTTTTGGATTTTGCCATCAGCATCCCTTTTCAGTTTGAAAACCCACCTACAACCCAGACAGCGTTCATTGGGAGGTAGATTTACCAGTTTCCATGTTTTATTTTCTTTCAAGGATGCTAATTCCTGTTGCATGGCAGAATGCCAATTTTGTGCAATCTCAGGTGGTAAAGCATTCACTTGTTCTAAAGACTCAAGTTCTGTGAATATGTGAAAAGCCTTTACTGTTTCAGCCTGATAACGTGATGGTAAAGGTAAAGGTAAAGGTTTCCCTTGACGTAAAGTCCAGTCGTGTCCGACTCTAGGGGGCGGTGCTCATCTCCGTTTCAAAGCCTTGGAGCCGGCGTTGTCCATAGGACACTTCCGGGTCATGTGGCCAGCATGACTCACGGAACGCCGTTACCTTCCCGCCGAAGCGGTACCAATTAATCTACTCACATTTGCATGTTTTCGAACTGCTTGGTGTGCAGAAGCTGGGACGAGCAACGGGAGCTCACCCCGCCGTGCGGTTTCGAACCGCCAACCTTCCGATCGACAGCTCAGCGGTTTAACCCGCAGCGCCACCGCGTCCCCTTGGATGGAGGAACACCTTTATTACTCCTCTGAGATCTGCGAGGTAATACAGGGCTTAAATTTTGACTCCTATCACTTTCCTGAGAAGCATCTGTCTCATCAGACAGATCTTCAGTTTGCTTTTCTGGTTTAATGTCCTCATCAGGCAAAAGATCACCATCAGCAAGTCCTTGCTGTTCTCTTGTGGTGGTCAGTTCAACTGGAGAGCTAGAATTTAATCTCCCCCAGTTTTGTTCAGCAAAAGAAGCGCTTTTGCTAATTATTAATTTCTCTCCCATTATGAACCTGTAGCTCCTCTGGCTTTGTTCATAGCCAACAAAGATGGCTTTCTTTGTTGTGGGGCCTCCTTTCCTTCTCTGCTGTTTTGGAATGTGAACCCATGCAGTGCTACCAAACACTCTAAGATGGCTTACCTTTGGTTTCACACCATAAAACAAATGGAATGGAGTGTCCTGAATCATAGAGTTATACAACCTGTTCTGAACATAAGTGGCAGTCAATATTGCCTCTCCCCAGAACTTAAAACATAATCGTGAATCTTTTAACATGCATTCCATCACATTTTGCAAGGATCTGCCCTTTCTTTCAGCAACACCATTTTGCTGAGGGGTGTACGGGCTATAAAGAATTTGTTCTATCCCCTTTTCCACTAGGAACCTTCTGAATTTGTGAGAAAGGTATTCTCCTCCTCTATCACATTGGAGTGCAGATACAGGCCTAGGGAATTTTCCATTTGCCCATGTCACAAAACTTTTAAATTTCTCAAATGCCTCATCTTTATGTTTTAAGATGTAGATAAATGTGTATCTTGAGAAATCATCAATGATGGTCATTGCATACCTTGCTTGTCCAAGACTTGGAGCAAAAGGACCAATAATGTCAGAGTGTACAATTTCCAAAGGTCTAGTTGTAACTCTGTCACTGTGCTTACTCACAGGAGCTTTTAGTGTTTTGCATTCTTTGCAAACTACACAGTCTAAGTATTTATCACAGGGTTTTATCTTTAGGTCAGCACACAGCTGTGGCATTTGTGCTATATACTTGAAATTAGCATGACCAAATCTCCTGTGCATCAGGTGTACCCATTGGTCATGATATGGAGTGTTGCCAACTGCAGCCTTGCAGCTTGGCTTCCTTGCATTTTGCACAATTAAAAGGAGCCTTTTAATATACCAATAGCACACAATTTCCCATCTTTACGTATCTCACAACCATTTTTCTTAAATGTCATGATATACCCTGTTGCAGCCAATTGTGCCACAGATAAAAGGTTTGATTGTAAATTTGGCACATACAACACACCTTTTACAGTTTCTCCTAAGCAGGATAAATACAAGTCACCTTGTCTCATAATTTTGGTCACAGACCCATCAGCCAAAGATACACTTTGTCTGTCAGTTTTAGACAGTGACACAAAAGAGCTTTTACAATTACATAAATGACAATTGGCCCCAGAATCTAACACCCATACATCAGAATTACCCTTCTCAGCAACCTGTGCAATCTGGGTTGTCTGAAGAGCCTTCTTCTGTGTTGCCCTTGTGTTTTTCTTCTCTGTCTTGGGTCTCATGGCACAGTCTCTTTGCAAATGTCCAGCTGAACCACAAGTGAAGCATCGCTGGCTGGCTAGCGCTGTGGCCTCAGGTTCCTTTACCTTCTTTTCCCTCATTTTCTGGTCTTGCAGCTCTCCAGAAGAGATGGGGGGGGTCTTTCCTCTCTCTTCTCCCATTCAGCGAGTAAGCGCTGTGTAACATACGATGGGGTGAGGTCTGTTTCAGGCATAGCCTCCAGGCTACAGATCAGTGTGTCCCACGTTGCATTCAGTGAGGACAGGAGGATATATGATTTTGGGAGAGGTGTCAATTCCATCCCTCTCTCCTGCAACTCAACAAACAGCTGCTGAATATAATGCAGGTGCTCAGGAAGGCTATCTCCTTCTGCAAGGTAGGCTCTGTACAGCTTTTTCGTCAGAGTAACTTTACTCCCTGCTGTTGCCTTTATATGTAAGTCTCTCAAAGCGTCCCAAAGTTGCTTTGCAGACTGCATGCCTCGCACGTGGACTAGCTGATTGTCCTCAGCTCCCAAGATAATGGTGGCTCTAGCCCACTCATCCTGTCTCAGCCATTCAGCACTGGGATTTTGGGGGGTTTGCTCACCAATTTGCAGCCAAAGATTCTCTCTGCGAAGATACATCTCCATCTTCAGGGCCCAATTCAAATAGTTGGTCTCTGATAGGCACTCCAGAGGCATCGCTGGGGGCTGGGAGGTAGCCATGGCTTCTTCCTTCTTTTGCAAGTCACCTCAGCTAGCTTCTTTGTCCTGTAGAGCAGCAGTTGCTGGAAAATCTCCAGGCGGCTCCAAAGAAAATCTTCACAGGTCTTTGCTACCTGCCTTTAAATTGTGCATGAGGTGTGGAGCTGATCTATCTTTTCTCTCTGGGTTTTACTGGGCTGCTCACTGGGCACATAACCTGTTGGCAGAATGCTGGGAAAGCCTTTAGCCCAGGAGAGATCAGAAAAGTCACACACCAGGCATTTCTATAAAAATAATTTATTTACAAAAAGCAAAACAAAAGCAAAACATATTTAAAGGATTTAGCTCTCATTGAGAGCAAGCCTGGCTTGCTACATATCAGCAGAGAGAAAAAAAGAGGAAGTAAGAAACAAGTCCGGGCAGGATCCTCCCCCCAGGCGATTTGCATCAAGCAGGTGAAAGGAGTCAATCAAATACAACCTCTTCACCTGGCCAAAATGATTAGGTACAATAGCAGTCTTAATCGTTAGTAGGAAAACCTCAACATGAGCTCCATCGCTCCTCTGTTCCAGCTGAAGCAGACAGGGGAACTTAGAGTCCTGGTTCCCCAGAATAAGAACCTTTACGGTCTTGCTCTCCTGTTTAGTAAGACGGAGGGAGGGATGTAGAAATGGGTGGCAAGCAAAGGAGAATGGAGAGAAATGAAGGGACGAGGGAGAGGGAAAAATCTACCCTACTTTTCAGAAGGGTCAGCAGAAGCTCACCCTAACTGAAAGTCTGTCAGAGAAAGAGAAGGCAGCTTCCAAAAACAGGCCCATGCAAAGGGCCCCTCAGCTGCGGGTCACTCTCCTATGAACTGAAGGACAAGCTTTAGCAGAAGGGCAGGTCAAAAGGAAGGCCTGACTTGGAGTAGCCTGGTTGACTTTGGGTTCTCTGCTTCTCTCCCCTAATTTCCCACCAGGCTGTGCTGGAGGACAATGATTTGAGCAGCTTCGCAGCTGGACTAGCTGCCCATCTAGCAGTCTATGAGATCAGGTCAATCTCTGGTTTGTTTTGTAGCATATAAGGACAATCTTTTTGCAGGAAGGGGAAGAATAGAAAAGAAACAAGCAAGGAAAGGACAACTTCATCTGGTACACCAGTTGTGCCCCGCCTAGGTCAGGAGGGCTTTCAGAGAGTCTCTCAGGCCCTGGTCCCATTGCAGCTGGATTACTGCAACACACTCCACAGAGGGCTGCCCTTCACAAACACCCATAAGCTTGTGTTGGTCCATTGTCCTTTTGGGCACTTTCAGCTGGGCCACCCAATGAAAGAAATGTTTTCCTTGTGAAGTGGGGAGAGAAGAGGGTAGCTTGACCTGCCCAAACCTAGTGGCTTCCCACCTTCTCCTATTTTCTTGGGAATAATGACACCAAAATCTTTTGACTAACACGAGAGTGGATGTCTCTTCCTTCCTTTGTCTCTACAGCAAGGTCCCACCAGCCATGCACCCAACAGTGGAATTCATTCTACTGGACATCTTTGTCTTCCTCTGGATGTGTTCCAAGAAGATCCGGGATGATTATGTTCCTGAGGTACCACTGTCACCAACCTTTCAAGGGACTTGCTTTCGGATGTTCACATGGCTGGGAAGACATTCAGGAAAAGTGCATGTCACCACCTTTCTTTCCTTTCAGTTAGAGACAAAATTGGTGGAGGAGGCCTTGGGCCTGACGCTCAGGCTCCTACCACAAAGCTCTTCATTTTCACTTTGAAGGTAAGGGCATCAAAGAAACCCTTGGCCAGTGCAGGCATTCCCAGCATCCAGGGTGAAAACTTCTGTTCAATGTCCGACTCTGAACAACAGCTGGAGGATTGTTCTTGAAAACAGGTGTCCACTATCACAAGAACATTGGCTTGTCACAAGAGCTGTTTTTCTTCATGCAAGAATCTGTTTGTGCACAAGTACCTTCAAAGGTAATACGCCAAGACCTGAATTGCAAATGAGAAAAAGAAGTGTTTAGAGTGGCCTTGAGTTCTTTTCTGGGAAATGCCATCCCAAAGCATCCCACTTCTCCACTGACGTGGATTTGAATCCTGCTTCTGCTGCCACCGAGATCTTCTCCTTGCCGGACCCAGCAACCTCAGTCTCAGATCCCGCTTTGGTCCTCTTCATGTACCTTGTGCATGTTCCAGGCAGGCTTCCAGTCATGTTTCAATTTTCCAGCTGTGTCCAGACTCCCCAGTGCAGTCTCATCATGCTTAAAGTCCTCAGACTTTCCTTGAGTCTCCAGTTCAGTCCTGCCACCCTTCCAGCTTCTAGCCTAGTCCAATGTCTCAATTACAACATCATTGTGCCATCGACCTCCAGCCTTGCTCTAAGTTCCTAGTCCAGAGTATTCAGCCTAGTCCAGTCCCTCCAGTTGAGTCTAGCCTTGCTTTGAGTTCTCAGCCTTTTCTGAGTCTCCAGTTCCAACTATCTACTCCAGCCTGAGTCACCCTATCTAGTACAGTCCTGTCGTTAGAACCAAGATTGATCCAGAAGGCTCCGTCTGGCCTCGCCCAGCGTTCTGGTGCCCACGTAGTACAGGTGATGTTCCAGTTTCTCATCCTTCAATCCCACCTCCAGTAGCACCTTCTACTCCAGCTTCCTTCAGCCTTCCAGCCTCTGTTAGAGAATCCTGCTCTGCCACCTTGCTGCTGTCTCCTCCTGCAACCTTGCCAGATTCCTTGCTGCTGCCCAGTTGGTCTTGATCGAAACCCGTTCCTTCTTGTTTCCTAATTAATTCTTGGAAGAGGTTATTTCATAAACAGTATTTTGATATTAAATCTGCCTGGCCACCTCTAAGTCTGATCCGGACAATGTGAAACCCGAACAGTTCCTTTTGGGTCTGATGGGTGAACAATTTGAGAAAGAAGTTGAGACTTTGCTCTTCTACATGATAAGAGCAGCCACCCTTTTCCATGCAGAAAGGTGGAAAGATGCACAAAGTCCCCCAAGGTAAGAGAGCTTGGGGAAATTAAGGGGGGGCATTGGGGACCTGGTGGCAAGATGCCCCACAGCCGCCCTCCCTAACCGCCTTAATGCCTGACTGCCTTACTGCCTGACTCTCTTCCGTTGCAGCAGGAGAAGAACAACATCCAGTGTTGAGTTCCATCACTGTTCTCTTCCAGATGAGGCAGAGCAGGGAACTGAGAGTCCCAGTTCTCTGGAATAAGAACCTTTATAGCCTTGCAGTCCTGGTAAGTGGGAGGCAGGCAAGGAGGGAGGTGAAACCTCCTTCAAAAGCAAAGGAGGTTGGAGAGAAATGAGGGGAAGAGGGAGAGGAAATAATCTAGCCCTGGTTTTCAGGAGGGTCAGCAAAAGCTCATCCTAACTTACAGTCTGTCAGAGAAAGAGAAGGTAGTTTCCAAAAACAGGCCCACGCAAAGGGTCCCTCAGCTGCGGGTCATTCTCCTATGAACAGAAGGACAAGCTTTAGCAGAAGGGCAGGTCAAAAGGAAGGCCTGCTTGGAGTCAGTCTAGTCCTTTCCTCAACTTCCTTCCTCTCTGTTCTAGGGGATTCTCTTGGAGATCCTATTTAGAGATGCAAGGTCTAGCTGTTTGGCATGCCGAAAGGTTGACCAAGCTGGTCCAGGAGAGCAATTTCTTCCCAAAAGGAAAAGTCTGATCCTTGGGCTCCCTCAACAGCTGGATGCCAATACCCAAGGAACTTGGCTGAAAGTGGGTCATGTGATTTGGGGTTCAGCATCATTCATCCGTAGAGAATTTTGTTTTGGCAGAATCGGTTCTCTGAATGCAGGATCACTTCTTTTCTACCCTTGGGCTGGATTGCTGCATTCGAAAAAATATCTGAGGTGAAAAAATCAGGGAAAGAGTGCTTTCCTCACTTTCTATTTCTTAAGTGTCAACAACATCTAACAATGTTTTGGGATGCCGACGATGATGGCTGCACCTAAGCAGAAATAAAGGAGGGAGCTGACCATAGAAACAGAGATGTTGGGACACACACAGAGACACACAAAGACACACAAACTAGCATTGAAATGCAAAGGGAATCAGCCTGAAAGGACCAATAGCTGCATCAAGGGGTCTTGCTCAGTCAGCTAGCTTCAAGGAACTTCCATATGAAAAGCCCATGGACATCCAAAGAGCTATGCCTTCTGTGCAAGGCAGGTGGGAAAGATGCAACTTTAGTGATTTTTTGGGTAGCTTCCTACAGACCTTGGCTTGGCCAAGGTTGTATGTAGGAGAGGCTGAGCAGGTAACTTTTGGATATGATGCCAAAGGAGGCCTGTAATCTCCTTTGTTGCTCTCGTGGCTTTATGACATCATCCAGTCAGGCTGAACTGTCAGTTGCTGACTGTTGACAGACTGAAAATGTCTTCCAGGATGTATGTTGGACTTCAGAAGGGCTCCAGGACTCTCGGGACCTCTCCCAATTTGTAGGCAAATTCTGAATGGGTGGGATATTCCAGGGGTGAAAACAGAAATTTGTTCTCCTCTTAGGAATGGGAAACGGGAGTCAAATGTGCTCCAGATCACTTCTGTCCTTCATTCCCTATTGGTGTTCAAAGCCTGGCTTGACCCTTTTCCAGCTGATTCAGATCACATAGCATCCTGAACCCCTGACTTAGGGAAAGATTCTTATATTGGTTAAATTCATCTGGCCATGGAACAAACCATGTCACTCCAAACCAAACAAGGTTACCACTCATCCATTCCAACCAGAAGCACGGGTTTTCCACATTGGGTGATCTCCACCAAAGGGATAGGGAATATGGAACATGGGCTTTAGTCCATTCCTAATCTTAGCTTCCTTCCTCTCTCTTCTAGGGGATTCCTCAACTGGTTTTCATGTTTTGGAAAAAGGAAAAGAAAGGCTAGGACAGCAAGCGGTCCAGCAGTTGATGCTGCAGGTTCTCCAGAAGGAGTGGCAGGCCAACCGGAGGACACTGCCATGTCTCCTCAGGAAAAAACTAGACCTTCTGTTAAAGATCTAGAGCTCCAAAAAGAGGAGCGTCTTCGTGAGTGGATGCTGGGTGTTGGGATGGGACCTTGAGAGGGAAGGGGAGGCAGTTCTTTCAGGAGTGGACTCCTCCATAGAAGAAGATAGACGAGCTGCTTCTGCTTCTTTCCTCCTTCAAGGTTGCCCACAGGGACAGGGCAGAGGCCAAACTCTTCCTGCTCCACGGATAACCTGTCCTCCTGGAGCCCGCAAGCCCACACTGGCTTCCCACCTGTTCTGCTGCTTCCATGGAACTCTTCTGGGCACTTTCAGGATGTGTCAGTGGCCCTCATTGACCTTTTGGCCAACGGGGAGGGGAAAGATAGAGAGTGGGATCTGCCTAAGGCCTTTGTGAGATTTCTCTCGTGGCCAGGACACTGAGCCACTGGTGTGACCCAAAAAAGGCTTTTAGTGGATGGGATCAGGTTTTGATGGGAAGGACGCTGCCACGACTGGGCTGATATGGCAGGTTTCCTTCATCTGAAGCAGACCTAAAAATTTGCCTGGGGATCACAGCCCCCGTCTCTCCTTTCTCCAAATTCCCCACAGATGACCGCCCAGGTAAAAGGAAGGCCCTCTTCACAAAAAGGGACCACGAAGAAGCCTGTGAAGCCCAACACAAGGCTGCCAGTGTGAGGGGCGACTGACAGACCAGCCAAAGTCTCTGGCAAGAGGTCTTTGAAAGGAAGAGCAAGGCAGCCCAAAACATAGGTGCCCCTTGGACACAGAAGTTCCCCTGGCTGGGCTTTGCTTCTGGGCTGGAATCCCAGATTCCTTTGCCCAATCTCCATGTTGTGCACATGATTCTTCAGGACAGAGAGAGCATCCAAAGCATTTCCTGCTTCCCTTCTGCAAGGGGGGCCATTGGGGACCTGGCGGCAAGACGCCCCACAGCCGGCCTGCCTGACCTCCTGACTGCCTGACTCTCTTCCATTGCAGCAGGAGAAGAACATCATCCAGTGTTGAGCTCCATCACTGCTCTCTTCCAGATGAAGCAGAGCAGGGAACTGAGGTCCCAGATCCCCGGAATAAGAATCTTTATAGCCTTGCAGTCCTGGTAAGTGGGAGGCAGGCAAGGAGGGAGCTGAAACCTGGTTGAAAGCAAAGGAGGATGGAGCGAAATGAGGGGAAGAGGGAGAGGAAATAACCTACCCCTGGTTTTCAGAAGGGTCAGCAGTAGCTCACCCTAACTGAAAGTCTGTCAGGGAAAGAGAAGGCAGCTTCCAAAAACAGGCCCACGCAAAGGGCCCCTCACCTGCGGGTCATTCTCCTTTGGACTGTAGGACAAGCTGTAGCAGAAGAACACGTTAAAAGGGGCTGGACAAAGAGGAAGACGTGGGCTGGAGCAGCCTGGTTGACTTTGGGTTCACTGCTTCTCTCCAGTCTTGTTTCCCACCACGCTCTGCTGGAGGACAACGATTTGAGCAGCTTCACAGCCGGACTAGCTGCACTTCTGGCAGTCTATGAGATCAGGTCAATCTCTGGTTTGTTTTGTAGCATGTAAGGACAATCTGTTTGCAGGAAGGGAAGAAAAGAAACAAGAAAGGAAAGGACAGCTTCATCTGGTACACCAGTTGTGCCCCCAACCTAGGTCAGGAGGCCTTTCAGAGAGTCTATCATGCCCTGGTCCCTTTGCAGCTTGATTACTACAACACACTCCACAGAGGGCTGCCCTTGACAACCACCCAGAAGGTTGAGTTGGTCCATTGCCCATTTGGGCACTTTCAGCTGGTACACCCAAGGGTAGCTTGCCTGCCCGCACCTCCTAGCGGTTGCCCACCTTCTCCGATTTTCTTGGGGACAATGACACCGAAGACTTTTGAGTAAGATGGGCACTGATGTCTCTTCCTTCTTTTGTCTCTACAGCAAGGTCCCACCAGCCATGGACCCATCAGTGGAATCAATGCTCCTGGACATCTTTGTCTTCCCCTGGATGGGCTCCAAGAAGATAAGAGATGAGGATGCTCCTGACGTACTACTGTCACCAACCTTTCAAGGGACTTGCTTTCGGGTGTTGACATGGCTGGGAAGGCATTCTGGAAAAGTGCACGTCTTCCCTGGTCTTTCCTTCCAGGTGGAGAAGAAATTGGTGGAAGAGGCCTGGGGCCTGATGCTCAGAGCTCTCCTTCGGCAGGCTCCCTGAGTCACTGAATCCAGTAGAGTCCTGTTGTTAGAACCAAGATTTTTGCAGAAGGCTCCGTCTGGCCTCGCCCAGTGTTCTGGTGCCAACTTAGTACAAGCCCTGTTCCATTTCTTCATTATCAATTCCCATTGCCAGTAGCGCCTTCTGCTGCAGCTTCCCTTAGCCTTCCAGCCTCTGTTAGAGAATCCTGTTCTTCCACCTTGCTGCTGTCTCCACCTGAGACAAATGTGAAGGAATATTTGACCATCTTTGGTGGACTTGTGGAAAGGTTAAGAAATTCTGGGAGCAAATATGAATTATGATTCAAAAGATTATTGAAGTGGAGATAGACATGTGTGAGAATCCAGCCAGCCTCTGACTCAGAAAAAAAAGTCTTTCTGAGTCAGAGGAGGAAAGAGAAACTTACTGGGCTGAAACCGGGAAAGTGAAACCCAAAGATGAGTCAGCAGTGGAGGAAGAATCACAGGCAGTGATCGGCCAACCTTCGAGAGGAGGAATTGAATCCTCCTTCCAGTGTGCGCTACCGATGGGCAGAAAAACATGCAGAGGAGAAGCCAGCTCACTTGGATGCAGAAGGGAACAGGCGCGCAAAGGATTGGGATAAAAGGCAGGTGTACGAGGAGCAAGCTGCCAAAGAAAACTGATCCTACAAGCCCGCAGCTTCCGCAGAAGAGTCCACACCCTCATCAGAAACCATGTCTGTTACTGAAGAAGAATCAGCGTCAGCCTTCTCCACTGAAATGGATTTGAATCCTGCTTCTGCTGCCGAGAATCTTCTCCTTGCCGGAACCAGCAACGTCAGTCTCAGATCCCGCTTTGGTCCTCTTCATGCACATTGGGAAAGTTCGAGGCATGTTTCCAGTCATGTTTCCAGCTGTGTCCAGAGTCTCCTGTCCAGTCTCGTCATACGTCAAGTCCACAGACTTTCCTTGAGTGTCCAGTTCAGCCTTGCCACATTTCTCGCTTCTAGCTTAGTCCCATGTCTCCAGTACAGCATCGTTGTGCCATCGATCTCCAGCCTTGCTCTGAGTTCCTAGTCCAGAGTATTCAGCCTAGTCCAGAGCTTGAGTCTAGCCTTGCTTTGAGTTCTCAGCCTTTTCCGAGTCTCCAGTTTCAACTATCCAGTCAAGCCTGAGTCACTGAATCCAGTAGAGTCCTGTTGTTAGAAGCAAGATTTTTCCAGAAGACTCGGTCTGGCCTCGCCCAGTGTTCTGGTGCCAACTTAGTACAAGCCCTGTCCCATTTCTTCATTATCAATTCCCATTTCCAGTAGCACCTTCTGCTCCAGCTTCCCTCAGCCTTCCAGCCTCTGTTAGAGAATCCTGTTCTTCCACCTTGCTGCTGTATTCTCCTGCAACCTTACCAATTTCCTTGCTGCTGCCCAGTTTGTCTTGATCGAAACCAGTTCCTTCTCGATTCTAAGGACTTAAATGTTGGGTGATCTCCACACCAGGTCACCCCAAACCAAACCAAGGTTACAACTCATCTGTTCCAACCAGAAGCACAAGTTTTCCACCTTGGGTGATCTCCACCAAAGGGATAGGGTATATGGAAAATGGGCTTTAGTCCATTCCTAACCTCAGGTTCCTTCCTCTCTCTCCTAGGGGATTCCTCAACTAGTTTTCATGTTTTGGAAAAAGGAAAAGAAAGGCTAGGACAGCAAGCGGTCCAGCAGTTGATGCTGCAGGTTCTCCAGAAGGTGTGGCAGGCCTACTGGAGGACACTGCCAAGCCTCCTCATGAAAAAGAACAAGACCCTCTGTTAAAGATCTAGAGCTCCGAAAAGAGGAGTGGCTTGGTGAGTGGATGCTGGGTGTTGGGATGGGACCATGAGAGGAAAAGGGAGGCAGTTCTTTCAGGAGTGGACTCCTCCATAGAAGCAGATAGAGGAGCCGCTTCTGCTTCTTTCCTCCTTCAAGGTTGTCCACAGGGACAGGGCAGAGGCCAAACTCTTCCTGCTCCACGGATAACCTGTCCTTCTGGAGCCCGCAAGTCCACACTGGCTTCCCACCTGTTCTGCTGCTTCCATGGGACTCTTCTGGGCACCTTCAGGATGGTTCAGTGGCACTCATTGACCTATTGGCCAATGGGGAGGGGAAAGATAGAGAGTGGGATCTGCCTAAGGCCTTTGTGAGACTTCTCTCATGGCCAGGACACTGAGCCACTGGTGTGACCCAAAAAAGGCTTTTAGTGGATGGGATCAGATTTCGATGGGAAGGACACTGCAAAGACTGGGCTGATATGGCAGGTTTTCTTCATCTGAAGCAGACCTAAAAATTTGCCTGGGTATCACAGCCCCCGTCTTTCCTTTCTCCAACCTCCCCACAGAGGACCGCCGAGGGAAAAGGAAGGACCCCTTCACAAAAGGGGACCACGTAGAAGCCTGTAAGGCCCAATGCGAGGCTGCCAGTGTGAGGGCAGACTGGCAGACCATCCAAAATCTCTAGCAACTGGTCCGTGAAAGGAAGAGCAAGGCAGCCCAAAATATACCTACCCCTTGGACACAAATGTTCCCCTGGCTGGGCTTCGGTCCCATGTTGGAATCCCAGATTCTTTTGCCCAATCTCTGTGTGGTGCACATGATTCTTCAGGACAGAGACCGCCTCCAAAGGGTTCCCTTCTGCAAGGGGGGCCATTGGGGACCTGGCGGCAAGACGCCCCACAGCCGCCCTGCCTGACCGCCTGACTCTCTTCTGTTGCAGCAAGAGAAGAGCATCATCCAGTGCCTGAGCTCCATCTCTGTTCTGTTCCAGTTGAAGCAGACAGGGGAACTGAGAGTCCCGGTTCCCCGGAATAAGAACCTTTACGGTCTCACTGTCCTGGTTAGTAAGATGGAGGGAGGAATGTAGAAATGGGTGGCAAGCAAAGGAGAATGGAGAGAAATGAGGGGAAGAGGGAGAGGGAAAAATCTACCCTAGTTTTCAGAAGGGTCAGCAGAAGCTCACCCTAACTGAAAGCCTGTCAGAGAAAGAGAAGGCAGTTTCCAAAAACAGGCCCACACAAAGGGCCCCTCAGCTGCAGGTCATTCGCCTTTGGACTGAAGGACAAGCTTTAGCAGAAGGGCAGGTCAAAAGAAAGGCCTGACTTGGAGTAGCCTGGCTCACTTTGGGTTCTCTGCTTCTCTCCTCTCATTTCCCACCAGGCTGTGCTGGAGGACAACGATTTGAGCAGCTTCGCAGCCGGAGTAGCTGCACATCTGGCGGTCTATGAGATCAGATCAATCTCTGGGATATTTTTGTAATGTGTAAGGACTATCGCTTTGCAGGACAGAGTAGGAAGGGGGAGAATAGAAAAGAAACAAGCAAGGAAAGGACAACTTCATCTGGTACACCAGTTGTGCCCCGCCTAGGTCAGGAGGACTTTCAGAGAGTCTCTCAGGCCCTGGTCCCTTTGCAGCTTGATTACTGCAACACACTCCACAGAGGGCTGCCCTTGACAAACACTCAGAAGCTTGTGTTGGTCCATTGCCCTTTTGGGCACTTTCAGCTGGGCCACCCAATGAAGGGAAAAATTTTCCTTGTGAAGTGGGGAGAGGAGAGGGTAGCTTGACCTGCCCAAACCTCCTAGCATCTCCCCACCTTCTCCTATTTTGTTGGAAAAAATGACACCAATGATTTTTGACTAAGCTGGGCGCTGATGTCTCTTCCTTCTTTTGTCCTACAGCAAGGTCCCACCAGCCATGCACCCACCAGTGGAATCAATGCTTCTGGACATCTTTGTCTTCCTCTGGATGGGCTCCAAGAAGATAAGAGATGAGGATGCTCCTGAAGTACCAATGTAACTAACCTTTCAAGGGACTTTGAGCCACACAGCTGGAGATGCTTCTTGGAGGTCCTGCAGCAGCTTCTCTACTGCAGCAACCACCATCCTAGGATCAATGTAGGTAGCAAACCTATCATGCCATGGATTGTCAGCTTCGGGTCCCCCGCTGCTCTTTGGAACTCATCCTCGTTGAACCTGTCTCTTGGGAAACGAGGGCAGGGAGGTTGCTTTCCCCCTTCATTCCACTTCATGCTGAATGAGGGAATCCCTGGAATGCATATTTTGCTGGGTCAGATTTGTGCTGATGGGACAATGAAGAAGGGGAACTCCTCTCCAAGACACCTTGACGACAGTGGGATGCATTTCCTTCTGTCTCTTCCAGCTCAAAGAAGTCAAGTAGGCATTTCCCAAAATTCCTGCCTAACTCTGGAAGGATGAAAATGAGCATGGCTTCATTAATGAAGGTAATATTCAGAATGTTAAGGGGAAGGGTTGAGGGTATCGGCACATGAAATGAAGGAAGGAATGCAAAACTCGCACTTTCTATCCAAAATGGGGTACAGTATATCTTTTCAAGCTATGTACCTAGCTGATTAAATTTCAACATCTCTGTCTCATTCAGTTCTTCTCCCTTTGTTGACAGGTGTAACCTTCCCTAACTTTTGCCAACTTATCTTTTTCTCATCTCATGCAGATGACCTAGCGGTAGAGGAGCTGCATCCTTCCCCCACTATTTAAGAAGCCAAGCCGGGGGAATCAAAATCACCAGGGAAAAGAGGGAGCTGGATCATTGGTCTGCTGATCTGTTCAAGATGATTGTTGGTTTTTCACTAGCCATGACCAATATGGTGGAGAGTTGAAGGAATGGCAACCTTCTGCCCCTAGGATGCATCTTGGATGGACTCAGGAAGTACACTGAGGAGTTGAAACTCCCACCAGATTTAAGAAAGAATAGGAAAAAAACACAACACGCTGCCTGCTCTGAGTGTCTGGAAAAACAGGTCAGCTGCATCGTGTTCAAAGCCTCTGTGAGCCAGCATTCTATTCCCTCACTGGTCCACCAGATAGACGCTCTTGGAAAGTCCGAACCCAGAATATGGGGGAAAGAGGTTTCTCCATTTCCAGTTCACTCTCTTGAGAAGGAGGGCTGAGAATTATAGTGCTTTTTTACTGCAGTTCGAATAGATGATCTTCTAAACCAAGGTCATGAGGTAAACATGGGAACTGAGGAAACCACCTATAGACCATCATTTCCCATCCTTGGGAAACAAATGACTGTCTGACCTCTCCTCTCCTCTTGTTTTCTGGAGTTCTTTTTTACTGACTGGATGCCACTTACGTTCCTTGTAAGGGGCCTGAATGTGTATGTGTGTGGCCATACTCCCTACACATGAAACCCACGAATATGGTAAAATGTCAAGCACACAAAATATTAAGAAATAAGAACAATAAATATAACAATAACAATAACAATAATAAATTTAGTCACCATGAAACTCCAGAGTTGTGACTGACAAAAAGCTAGAGAAGGAAACGTTACCCTTTTAATTTCTTGAATTCTACCCTTTGGCTGTTGATGAGGGTGCTGATCTTTCTGTGACTGATAACTTGATCAATTACTTTAAAGATAGGACTTGAACTGCCGTGTTGGCATGGCTGTGAAGACATTCTGGGAAAGTGCATGTCACCATCTCCGTGACTCCTTTCACGGAGAAGTTGGTGGAGGAGGCCTTGGGCCTCACGCTCAGAGCTCCCCTTCGGCAGGCTCGGACACCACAGCGCTTCATTTTTTCTTTGAAGGTAAGGGCACAGAAGTCCAGGTGGAGCTTGAAGGAACCATTGGCCGATGGAAATATTCATAGAACCAAGTGCAAAATATGTCCCACTCTGAACAAGAGCTGGAAAATTGTTCTTGAGGACAGGCATCCAGTATGAGAAGAAGATTGGCTTGTCAAAAGATCTGTTTGTCTTCATGCAGGGTTCTCTTCCTGAACAAGTGTCTACAACTTTCGAGTTCCAAGGACAGAATTACAGATGAGAAAAAAAGTGTTTATGGTGAGTTTGAGTTCTTTGCTGGGAAATGCCATCCCAAATCTTCCTCCATCCAATGAGGCTGGGATTTAGGGAGGCTGGGTCAATGTTTCAGGGAGAGGAGGGCTCCAGAGGCCTACAGAAGAATGCACCAGACCTGCACATGTGTACTTTGGCAATGAGATTCTTGGTTCTAGGAAAGAAGCAAAGGTGTCCTCTCTTCTTCAAACCCTCAGCAATTTGACCCACATAGCTGGAGATGCTCCTCCACAGTCTTGAAGCAGCTTCTCCACTGTGAGAACCATCATCAATGTATGTAGCAAACATATAATAACATGGATTGTAGGCTTTGGGTCCTCCCCTGTTCTTGGGAACCCAACCTCATTGAACCTCTCTCTGGGACAAAAGGGCAGGGAGGGTGTCTTTTTCATTTCATTCCATTTGATGGTGGACTGGGGAATCCCTGGAATGGATTTTTGCTGGGTAAGATTTGTGTCAACGGACCAAGGGAAGAAGGGAAAGTGCTAACCAAGACACCTTGGCAACAGTGCAATGCCTTTCCTCCTGTCTCTTCCAGCTCACAGAAGTCCAGCAGGCATTTCTGGAAGTCCCTGCACAACTCTGGCATGGTGGAGAACTGTATGGTTTCCTAATTGAAGGTGATTTCAATTAGAATGTTAAGGGGAAGGGGTGAAGGTGTCAGAAGATGAAAGGAAGAGATGCAAAACCCACATTTGTATCCCAAATGGGGTGCATGTTTTCCAGCTATGTAGCCAACCCATTAAATGTCAACAACCTCTATTCACGGAAATCAAGATAGTCTATAGCACCACATATAAGATGTCCCCTCAGCATTCACTGAGGATGTGATTCGTGAATGGGCACAGTAAGATTCACCCAAATAGAGTTCCTCACGGATAGATGAAGGATGGATGAAAAGGACTTCCACTCAGTCTCAGGGAAAGGCCCTCCTTTTGTTCCATCCACAACTCTAAACTGTTGCAATTAATGGCAGTATTTATGCCGTTGCACGCTGCTGACCTTTTTGCACAATTTGCAGGGTGTGAAATGCCCTTGTCTCAAGAATGATGTTTCTTGGCAATATTGAAGATGAATGAAGATGGCGAAGGGAGAGGGATCCACGTTTGGGCTGTCGTCATGGCCAGTGCTTCAGGCTGGGGGTTCGGAAGTGAGTCGGACTGGACCGGAGAGCAGGATGCCGGAGGACGGCAGTGTTTGTCCTTTTGCCATGTTCATAGTTTCCCCAAGTTTGGCAACATTTTGGGGGCATTTTGCTGTCCACGCCAACTGAACCGCTTTTGGGTTCTTGCACTGTACCATTCCTGCTGCAGGTCGGGAAGCAGTTTTACTGCACTGGGCCGCAGGTTTGGACCTGTTATTTGGGGGTCTGGACTGCGGCTAGAGGACTGGATTCTTGCTGGATGCTAAGTGGGGGCTGAGAGGCGGGCTTCTGCGGAATGCTGCTGCTGGACCTTCTTTGCTGCTGCTGTTTCTGCTGCTGCTTTTCTTGGAGATTCTGCCACTGGATGCCCTTGCCACTGCCGGGATCCTTCTGCAATACCAATTTTGGTGCTTTGGAGCTTTGGACAATGCCTGGGTGGGAGAGGGCAACAGTAGAGTGGCAGGCTACTGTGGATCACCTTCCCCCATAGAGGCAACCTTGGCCTTCCATCTGGGTAGCCCTTCAAAAGCAGGAAGGAAGAAGTCAGGAAGAATAGGTTTCTGTGTGCTGTGTGTGAGAAGGTGGCAGCTGAGTTTCCTGTTGGCACGGAGAACTGGTGAAGCTGAAGTGCATGTGGGTGCCCCGCTTCCCCAGCCAAGCATGGCTGATGAGGGCACGGAGAGGTTTCTGGTCCCGAATTTTGGGGGGCTGGGTTGTGGGGATGGTGCTGCCATTGGGGTTTTGGAGGTGGTTGATAGTATCATGGTAGTACTTGGCATGGGGAGGTATGGGGGGACAATGTGAGCAGGCTGCCCTCGGGGAATGTGGAATTGTTGTCTGATACGAGGTCTGCCTTCCAGCTCCTCGATCCCAGTCCTGATGCCCTGTCAGCAGATCTTCAGTGGTCCTGCCCTCCGGCTGCTGCTACTGAATGCCAGGATAGTCAGCAATGAGACTATCCCTCATCCTTGATTTAATCCTTTTTTAAATTATTTATTTCTTTTTAAAATAACGACCGAAAAATGGGAAAAAAGGGGAAAAACCCAAAGATACTTACGTTTTTTTAAAAAATACATATCTTAACAGGTGCTTCAAAAAATAAGCATTTAAGAAAGGGAATATTGCCATTGAGAAACATCTGGTAGATTATATTTATCTCTTAACACAGGATTGGTTACAAATTCATCTTCATCCTCTATCAACCGATCCAAAGTCAATTTCCTCCCTTCCATCCAATTTTCCCATAGCACCACTTTTTCCCCGTTGTTGATGTTGGGTTTCCCTGATAAAGCCAACATCGCATGGGAAAAAGTACCAACTCTTCCTATTTTTTAATCAGACATTCCTTTCCATAGCTTCCTAATTGAGATGATGCTTCTTATGATATCTGAGTTCTATTCCTTTCATGATTAAACCCATTTTTTAATATAAGAAGCTAAATAGAAGTTCAAAGTAAAGTTAAAGTACAAAGTAGACAGCAAAAGAAAGCTTGAATGCAGAACAAGAAAAACTAAGGAAGTGGAGAAATCACAAGAAAATAGAAGGTGACTGCTGAACTTCTCCAAGTGCGTGTTAAGCAAACTTAATCTCTTCTCATTAGTTAAACGTTTGCAAACGTTATATGTATAGAAACAGACAAATTATTCATCAAAGCCCAAGATCAACTTCATTTTCTTCCATTAGCAGCAAATAGGCCAAAGGCAGTTTCCAAACGGAATCAACTCCAGCCACGGTGTTGATTCCTCTCCATGCTGTCCACTTTGTCATTTCCCACAGCCCAATTAATTTCCCCATCCACTCTTCCCTTGGGGGACTTTGTGCATCTTTCCACCTTTCTGCATGGAAAAGGGTAGCTGCTCTTATCATGTAGAAGAGCAAAGTCTCAACTTCTTTCTCAAATTGTTCACCGATCAGACCCCAAAGGAACTGTTCGGGTTTCACATTGTCCTGATCAGACTTAGAGGAGGCCAGGCAGATTTAATATCAAAATACTGTTTATGAAATAACCTCTTCCATGAATTAAGTCCTTAGAAACAAGAAGGAACGGGTTTCAATCAAGACCAACTGGGCAGCAGCAAGGAATCTGGCAAGGTTGCAGGAGGAGACAGCAGCAAGGTGGCAGAGCAGGATTCTCTAACAGAGGCTGGAAGGCTGAAGGAAGCTGGAGTAGAAGGTGCTACTGGAGGTGAGATTGAAGGATGAGAAACTGGAACATCACCTGTACTAAGTGGGCACCAGAACGCTGGGCGAGGCCAGACGGAGCCTTCTGGATCAATCTTGGTTCTAACGACAGGACTGTACTAGAGAGGATGACTCAGGCTGGAGTGGATACTTGGAACTGGAGACTCAGAAAAGGCTGAGAACTCAAAGCAAGGCTAGACTCAACTGGAGGGACTGGACTAGGCAGAATACTCTGGACTAGGAACTTGGAGCAAGGCTGAGAACATGGAGAAAGGCTAGAGTTGGTTGGAGGCTCTGGGCTAGGCTGGACTAGGAACTTGGAGCATGGCTGAGAACGTGGAGTACAGCTGGACTCTACTTAAGACTCTGGACAAGGCTGAATACTCTGGACTAGGAACTTAGAGCAAAGCTGGAGGTTGATGGCACAACAATGTTGTACTGGAGACATTGGACTAGGCTAGAAGTGGAAGGGTGGCAGGACTGAACTGGAGACTCAAGGAAAGTCTGAGGACTTTAAGCATGACGAGACTGCACTGGAGAGTCTGGACACAGCTGGAAACTTGAAACCTGACTGGAAGCATGCCTGGAACATGCACAAGGTGCATGAAGAGGACCAAAGCGGGATCAGAGACTGAGGTTGCTGGGTCCGGCAAGGAGAAGATCCTCGGTGGCAGCAGAAGCAGGATTCAAATCCACGTCAGTGGAGAAGTGGGATGCTTTGGGATGGCATTTCCCAGAAAAGAACTCAAGGCCACTCTAAACACTTCTTTTTCTCATTTGCAATTCGGGTCTTGGCATATTACCGTTGAAGGTACTTGTGCACAAACAGATTCTTGCATGAAGAAAAACAGCTCTTGTGACAAGCCAACGTTCTTGTGATAGTGGACGCCTGTTTTCAAGATCAATCCTCCAGCTCTTGTTCAGAGTCGGACATTGAACAGAGGTTTTCACCCTGGATGCTGGGAATGCCTGCACTGGCCAAGGGTTTCTTTTATGCCTGTACCTTCAAAATGAAAATGAAGTGCTTTGTGGTAGGAGCCTGATCATCAGGCCCACGGCCTCCTCCACCAATTTTGTCTCTACCTGAAAGGAAAGAGAGGTGGTGACATGCACTTTTCCGGAATGTCTTCCCAGCCATGTGAACATCCAAAAGCAAGTCCCTTGAAAGGCTGGTGACAGTGGTACCTCAGGAGCACAATCATCCCTGATCTTCTTGGAACACATCCAGAGGAAGACAAAGATGTCCAGAAGCATCGATTCCACTGGTGGGTGCATGGCTGGTGGGACCTTGCCGTAGAGACAAAGGAAGGAAGAGACATCCACTCCCATGTTAGTCAAAAGCTTTTGGTGTCATTGTTCCCAAGAAAATAGGAGAAGGTGGGAAGCCGCTAGGAGATATGGGCAGGTCAAGCTACCCTCTCCTCTCCCCACTTCACAAGGAAAACATTTCTTTCATTTGGTGGCCCAGCTGAAAGTGCCCAAAAGGGCAATGGACCAACACAAGCTTTTGAGTGTTTGTCAAGAGGAGCCCTCTGTGGAGTGTGTTGCAGTAATCCAGCTGCAAAGGGACCAGGGCCTGAGAGGCTCTCTGAAAGTCCTCCTGACCTAGGCAGGGCACAACTGGTGTACCAGATGAAGCTGTCCTTTCCTTGCTTGTTTCTTTTCTATTCTCTCCGTTCCTACTCTCTGAGTCCTGCAAACCGATAGTCCTTACACACTACAAAAAAATCCCAATCCCAAATGAGATTGACCTGATCTCATAGACTGCCAGTTGTGCAGCTAGTCCGGCTGCGAAGCTGCTCAAATCGTCGTCCTCCAGCACAGCCTGGTGGGAAACAAGTGGAGAGAAGCAGAGAACCCAAAGTCAACCAGGCTACTCCAAGTCAGGCCTTCTTTTGACCTGCCCTTCTGCTAAAGCTTGTCCTTCAGTTCATAGGAGAGTGACCCGCAGCTGAGGGGCCCTTTGGATGGGCCTGTTTTTGGAAGCTGCCTTCTCTTTCTCTGACAGACTTTCAGTTAGGGTGAGCTTCTGCTGACCCTTCTGAAAACTAGGGTAGATTTTTCCCTCTCCCTCGTCCCGTCATTGCTCTCCATTTTCCTTTGCTTGCCACACATTTCTACATCCCTCCCTCCGTCTTATTAGCCAGGACAGTGAGACCGTAAAGTTTCTTATTCCAGGGAACCAGGACTCTCGGTTCCCCTGTCTGCTTCAGCTGGAACAGAGCAGAGATGGAGCTCAGGCACTGGATGATGCTCTTCTCCTGCCGCAACGGAAGAGAGTCAGGCGGTCAGGCAGTGCGGCTTTGGGGCATCTTGCCACCAGTTCCCCAATAGCCCCCCTTGCAAAAGGGAAGCAGGAAAACCTTTGGAGGCTCTCTCTGTCCTGAAGAATCATATGCACCACACGGAGATTGGGCAAAGGAATCTGGAATTCCAACATGGGGCAAAGCCCAGCCAGGGGAACTTTTGTGTCCAAGTGGCACCTACCTTTTGGGCTGCCTTGCTCTTCCTTTCATGGACCACTTGCCAGAGGTTTTGGCTGGTTTGCCAGTCTGCCCTCACACTGGAAGCCTCGCGTTGGGCCTTACAGGCTTCTTCGTGGTCCCTTTTTGTGAAGAGGGCGTTCCTTTTACCTCGGCGGTCCTCTGCGGGGAAATTGGGGAAAGGAGAGATGGGGGCTGTGATCCCCAGGCAAATGTTTAGGTCTGCTTCAGATGAAGAAAACCTGCCATATCAGCCCAGTCTTGGCAGCGTCCTTCCCATCAAAACCTGATCACATCCACTAAAAGCCTTTTTTGGGTCACACCAGTGGCTCAGGGTCCTGGCCACGAGAGAAGTCTCACAAAGGCCTTAGGCAGATCCCACTATCTTTCCCCTCCCCGTTGGCCAAAAGGTCAATGAGGGCCACTGAGCCATCCTGAAGTTGCCCAGAAGAGTCCCATGGAAGCAGCAGAACAGGTGGGAAGCCAGTGTGGACTTGGGGGCTCCAGAAGGACAGGTTCTTGGTGGAGCAGGAAGAGTTTGGCATCTGCCCTGTCCCTGTGGGCAACCTTGAAGGAGGAAATAAGCAGAAGCGGCTCCTCTATCTGCTCCTATGGAGGAGTCCACTCCTGAAAGAACTCCCTCCCTTTTCCTCTCATGGTCCCATCCCAACACCCAGCATCCACTCACCAAGCCGCTCCTCTTTTCGGAGCTCTAGATTTTTAACAGAAGGTCTTGTTTTTTCCTGAGGAGGCTTGGCAGTGTCCTCCAGTTGGCCTGCCACTCCTTCTGGAGAACCTGCAGCATCAACTGCTGGACCGCTTGCTGTCCTAGCCTTTCTTTTCCTTTTTCCAAAACATGAAAACCAGTTGAGGAATCCCCTAGGAGAGAGAGGAAGGAAGCTGAGCTTAGGAATGGACTAGAGCCCATGTTCTATATTCCCTATCCCTTTGGTGGAGATCACCCAATGTGGAAAACTTGTGCTTCTGGTTGGAACCGATGAGTTGTAACCTTGGTTTGGTTTGGGGTGACCTGGTGTGGAGATCACCCAACAATTAGGTTCTTAGAATCGAGATGGAACTGGTTTCAATGAAGACAAACAGGGCAGCAGCAGGGAAACTGGTAAGGTTGCAGGAGGAGACAGCAGCAAGGTTGAAGAACAGGATTCTCTAACAGAGGCTGGAAGGCTGAGGGAAGCTGGAGCAGAAGGCGCTACTGGAAATGGGAATGGATAATGAAGAAATGGAACAGGGCTTGTACTAAGTTGGCACCAGAACACTGGGTGAGGCCAGACGGAGCCTTCTGGAAAAATCTTGGTTCTAACAACAGGACTCTACTGGATTCAGTGACTCAGGCTTGACTGGATAGTTGAAACAGGAGACTCGGAAAAGGCTGAGAACTCAAAGCAAGGCTAGACTCAAGCTCTGGACTAGGCTGAATACTCTGGTCTAGGAACTCAGAGCAAGGCTGGAGATCGATGGCACAACGATGCTGTACTGGAGACATTGGACTAGGCTAGAAGCGAGAAACATGGCAAGGCTGAACTGGAGACTCAAGGAAAGTCTGTGGACTTGAAGTATGACGAGATGGGACTGGAGACTCTGGACACAGCTGGAAACATGAAACATGACTGGAAGCATGCCTGGAACTTGCCCAATGTGCATGAAGAGGACCAAAGTGGGATCTGAGACTGATGTTGCTGGTTCCGACAAGGAGAAGATCCTCGGTGGCAGCAGAAGCAGGATTCAAATCCATTTCAGTGGAGAAGGCTGACGCTGATTCCTCTTCAGTAACTGACACGGTTTCTGATGAGGGTATGGACTCTTCTGCAGAAGCTGCAGGCTTGTAGGATCAGTTGTCTTTGGCAGCTTGCTCCTCGTGCACCTGCCTTTTATCCCAATCCTTTGCGTGCCTGTTCCCTTCTGCATCCAAGTGAGCTGGCTTCTCCTTTGCAGGTTTTTCTACCCATCAGTAGCACACGCTGGTTGGAGGATTCAATTCCCACTCTCGAAGGTTTGCCGATCAGTGCCTGTGATTCTTCCTCCGCTGCTGACTCATCTTTGGGTTTCACTTTCCCGGTTTCAGCCCAGTAAGTTTCTCTTTCATCCTCTGACTCAGAAAGACTTTTTTTTTTTTCTGAGTCAGAGGCTGGCTGGATTCTCACACACGTCTATCTCCACTTCAAGAATCTTTTGAATCATAATTCATATTTGCTCCCAGAATTTCTTAACCTTTCCACAAGTCCACCAAAGATGGTCAAATATTCCTTCACATTTGGAGCATTTCCAACAAACATTTGATATTCCTTTAAACATTGTTGATAATTGGTCAGGTGTTCAATACCCGTGATCCATCATTTTATAAAAGTCTCTTTCAAGGTATAGTTCAAGGTCAATCTCCAACCCTTCTTCCGTCTATTTTCCGATTGCTCATGGCTGATATTGCATCCAAAGTTCTTAGCCCATTTAATCATGCAATCTCTGACATATTCATCTTCCAAATCCATTTGCAGTAATATTTTATACATCTTAGTAACAACACTTTCAAATATTAGTACAAAACTCATTTCCAACTGAGCTCTTCAGTCATGAAATTATGAATCTTTTTACCCAAATTAAACCATTCTGACAATGGTGGTGATGTGAACCAATGACAATTATGACCTTCCAATTCCAATTGTTTCCTCGTTTTCAGGTTAGGTTCATCTTCACCTTCCTCAAAATTCAACAAATCTTTACATCTCAACCAGTTTGGTTTCCCCACCATCTCTCTTCTGCAGAAAGCTTCTTGTGGTGACAACCACAAAGGTATATTAGGAGACAATCTTAATTTCTATTGATTCCAACTCCTCAGTATGATATGCCTCACAAAACAATTGTCAAAATCTTTGTTATCTTTATCATACCACAAGTAGGCGTGCCACCCAAATCTCAGATCATGTCCTTCCAACTCTAATGGCGACCTATTCTTCAAAGTCACCCAGTCCTTCATCCAAAGCAAACAACAAGCATCAAAATACAACTTCAAATCAGGGAAACAATTTATATTTAACTCTTGGTGTTCTCCCTTGCCAAATCAAGGTAGAAATATCCTTCTGCCATTGTTGGAACGGTACATCAGTTGACAAAACTGGTAGAGTCTGGAATAGGAACAACATCCACGGTAAAACATGCATGTTAATCACAGATATCCGACCCATAAGTGACAAGTGTAATTCTTCCAGCCTTGACATGTGTTTTTGAATGTCTTTCCAAATTTTGACAGAAATACTATGAAGCAACCTACAATTCACATTTGATCATGTCCCCTCCAAATATCTAACCTTTTTTTCGGTCTTAAATCCAGTCTTACTCATCAACAAAACATTTTTGGTTTATTTCTTTATTGATTGTAAGACCAGCTAATGACCCAAATTCCTTCTATTTCCTCATCAGATGTTCAACAACATTCAAGGGATCCTGTAATATCAAACCAAAATCATCAGCAAGAAAGGGCTGAAGGAGAAAGGGCTTATAGTTAAAGGGCTGAAATCAATTATCTTTTAAAAAACATCTTTTTTACCTTTAAGCTCTTTTGATCTAGTTAAATGTCTCTATTTTACACTTCCAAGACTAAGATAAAGAGCAAAGATAGCAAAGGGCATTCTTGTCAAGTTCCTTTCTGTATATGACAAGTCCCTCCAAAGGACTGATGTTCGGCTACCGGAGCTGAGACTGAGGAGCTGGTAGGTGAGACCGGAATCAATAAATGGTCCAGACTTCCCCTGGAACTGCCCCTTCCCCATCTCCCACTCTAACACCCCATGCCTGTCACCACAATAGTGATTTGGCCTGCCCCCATCTCCGCAATGGCAACCCCATCTCCATATCCAAGCCCCTCAGTTCCCAAGACCGGGGAGCCCCTACTTTCCTCACCAGCCATGCCCAGGAGCGGAAGAACCTCCCTGAGACGCTTGAGCTTTACCAGCTCCCAGTGCCATCAAGGTACCTCCAACCCAGGCCTCCCACCAACACTGTCTCAATGGGCCCGAGCAGTCCAACAGTCCTGCTTCCATTCAGGTGAGAGCCATTCCAGACACCACCCTCCAGCCAAGCACAGCATCGCCCATCCATTCGCAAGTTGGTGGCTCTGGACCTCGCCCTCTCTCTGCCATCCGAACAGTGTTCCTCAATCTGAAGTTGTGTTCTGAAAGACTCCATGCCACTTTTCTATGTTGACAATTTTTTGAAAATCTCTTTCTTTGGTTTTCTGATCTCTAATCATAAATAAAGTGACATTGTAAGTCTTTATTATATAAAAATTCTTCATTGGATCGATCCAGGGAATCTCCTGTCTCCAAAACCTTTGTAGAGATATTAGACATGCACACACACAAACATAAACATAGAGGCACAAACAGAAACACACAAAGACACACAAAGCTTTAATAACAGGGGATCGGCAGATTTCATTGGTCTTGAGCAATTTTGATCTCCTATGGGAACATTACAATTTTGTGCAAGATCTGGTAAGATTTTAGCACCTCTGCAGGAGATCAGAGATTTTAGAGTCCTTTCTAGGGGACGGAACCTTATGGGGTCTATCAGATGACCAGCATCTCCGACATGATTTTCCCCATAGTCATCGTTATAGAAAAATCATGTGTTGTCATGGCTTCACTTTCCATTCTTTCTGGCCAGAAAAGTGGTGGTCTCATTCTAGATGCAGCATGTTCTCCTAGGCAGCCTGGCAGGAAGACGGGCAAGGGGAACTGAGTGGAAAGTGGTCTGGCTGCTTTCGAACAGGGCTGATGAAAGAGCCATTGAAATGAAGGCTGATAAGAAGGAGAATGAACAGGCTTCCCACTTTGCTCACCAGGATGGACAAGAGCATTCCTCTGACTCTCTTTCTAGGATTTCTGAAAAGTTTTCATAAAGTACACATTCTGCTCCTTTTTCAGTCTACCTTTTCTTTTGGAGGCCTAACAGCAGCTCCACCAAATTCAATCCTGTGTGCACTTAGAGATGTGGGTTTTTCACATGCCAGCTTCTCATTAAGACCATCATTTCATCAGAAGAGATCTAAGCAGCTGGTTCTCTCTTGGCCTTCTGCCACACTCACACCCGCCCGTTCCTCTCTTCCTCCTACAGACAGGACTTGCTTCCATTCAGAGGTTGATATCAACCAAACCCATCCAGCGTTTAGGAGGGAGGGGTCATTAAGAATTGCACAGCCTATCAATACACGGGCTTTTGCACTTTCCTTGGGAAGAGCTTCCTTCTATGTTTAAATGTCGGGAGGATTGTCTGATATGATCTGGGTCTCATAGAGTGTAGTACCTTTCTGAATCATGGCGTTTTCATAATACTGAACCTTCAGTTCAAGGGCTTGGCCTAATAGGCTAATGAAGGCCACAGGAGCTATTCCTGTCCCAGGAGTAGAAAACAATGTGACACATTAGCAAATTGGAGAAAGAGAACAAAGTGGAGAGCAATATTAGGGAAAGTCCATAGATTTCAGTTATTGGTCTTAGTATTCTCATTATTAGAAGGTACTCAGAGGTGGGGTTTACACAACACGTTTCCCAGAGTTATCAAGCTTGCTGGACTCATCTGAACAAGAGCGCCCGGCTTATTGGCAACATTCATATGACAGTCATAAATCATGATTCATAAACTAAAATGGCTGGCTTCACAACTTCCTGAAAAACTGAGGTGCCCTTAGTGGTGTGGAGCTGAGGACTAATGCCTGAATTTTGGAGAGGAAAAAAAAACATTTCCTTTGCAAAGATGGTCCTTTTGGCTACCCGAAAAAACAAATCCCAAAGTAATTCAGGCAAAGCAAAGGCCTTTATTAAAGGGGTCAGTGTTTTTATAGGGTACAGGAACATGTGATACATACATTCGATATATGGGATACGCCGGAAAGCAACTAATCAAAGCATAAAAGACCCTGATTAGATGTGAGAAGTAACAACTGAAGAGGGTTAGGAGATGCCAAGGATGCCGCTGGCAAAAGATGGGGAGCGAAGAACATCAAAGTTGAGGTAGAGCCCCAATTACAGCCTACTCGTGGCAGGAAGGGTGACGAAACAGGGCTGTTTCTCTGCTCTTTTTGCATCTGCAGATAGCCACCCAGCGGCCCTGGTTTGGGTGACCTGGACTCTCCTTGGTGGGAGGACTAAGGAGGTTTACCTTCAGGGACGTTGTGAGGAATATGCTGAGCACCCGGGGTGTAAAGTTGCCCGCATCCACTCTGAGCTGAATTCCAGCCTTGGGACAAGGCCAGTGGGGGTTATGGGGCCTGAGTCTGCATGGTTATCTGGGAGGAGTTTGTGCCTGTTGAACCTGAGGAAGTGGACAGGGCTCTTGAAGCTGTTAGTTGGGCTGCTTCTCTGTTAGCTCCGTGCCCCTCCCGGGTGGTCAAGGCTGCCTGGGAGACGAGACCTGATTGGGTCTGGCCAGTGGTTAATTCCTCTTTGAGGGAGGGGGTGTTCCCGCTGGCTCTTGAGGAGGCAGTGGTGCGCCTCCTCCTGACAAGGCCATCGTTCGACCCAACTGATCTGGACAGTTTTTCTCCACTTTCCAACCTGATACCTAGCCTTATTTCTCCCCCTGAGCTGTGTGAGTGATGCCATGGATGTCTTGTCTCACTGCTTGGAGGCTGTAGGGGTCCGGATGAGGCAGAATGGGCTCCGGCTCAACCCAAGCAAGACTGAGTGGCTTTGGGTGTTTGGTCTCCTGGTACCAAGGGTTTTTCCATCTTTGGTCCTGGATGGGGTGGCACTGCCCCAGCCAGACCCAGTGCGCAATTTGCAGGTCCTTGTGGACTCATGGCTCTTGCTGGAAGAGAGGCGGTAGACATGGATAAGAGGTCTTTGCACACCTTTGGGTTGAGCACCAGTTGCACCCATTCCTGGACTGGGAGGCACTACTCACTGTCACTCATGCCCTCGTGACCTCCCATTTTGGCTACTGCAATGCACTCTACATGAGGCTACCCTTGGAGAGCATTCAGAAGCTTCAGCTGGTGAAGAACGCAACTGCCCAGGTTGTAAATGATCTCGGCTTCTTGGCACATGTAGCAGCACTGGTTTGGGGTGTGCATTGGCTGCCAGTGTGTTTCTGGGTGCAATTCAAGGTGCTGGTTGTCACCTTGAAAGCCCTTCCTGGTTTGGTAGTGGTTCCCCTTAGGGACCGTCTTTTCCCCATTGTTCCTCCTCTCCAATCCGATCCAGCAGGATGGGCATACACCAGGTCCAATCAGCCATGGATTGTCGGCTGGTGGGGACCAGGAAATGGGCCTCTCCTGCCGTGGTGCCTCCCCTGTGGAACATTCTTCCTCCTGAGATTAGGATGGCCCCAACCCTCTTGGCTTTTTTGTAGGTCTTAAAGATGTGCCTTTGTGCCCGGTCCTGGTGGCCCAAATGTGCAAAGGGCCCCGTTTCATGGTTGTGCTAACACCATGGATTATTAAGTTCTCTCGGCTGTATTTATAATTATATTTTATTTTTTTGTATCATTTTCATTGTGTGTTTTTATTATTAAAGGCACCCGGAGTCACTGCTCTGAGATGGGCGGCTATATAAATTGAAGAAATAAATTTAAAAATATTGAAACGAACGAACAAACTGGGGAAAACACGAATTGCAGATAACGTTCCAGAAGTGGTAGATTGATGGGTGACATCACTCCCTTTCACAGCCAGGTTTGCATCCACCTTAAAACGGGCCAACAAGGAACCTCCCCCCTCTTCCAAAGGCAACACATCCCCAAATGTCCAAACACAACTTGAGAACGCCACTGGGCTCCAGCCTCACACAACCTCAAGGCTTTAGTGCAAAAGAAAGCACACTTAAAGTTATGTCAGATCTTGACCAGGCCTGGTCAAGAGTATGGCAGAGCGAAGGGCCGGCTAGCTGCAGTCTGAGAGGCCAGCAGAAATGGGAGTGCCCAACCCGCTGGGGAACTGGATAAAGACGAAAAACACCCTAAGGCAGACGTGCTCCAATTCTGGGTCATCCTTCCTAGGGGGAAACGAAATAACTCAAGCCAACAAACATACCTAATACTCCTCCCTCCTCCTCCTATTTTCCCCACAACAGAAATCCTGTCAGGTTTTTTGGGGTGAGAGATTGATTGGCCCAAGGTCACCCAGCTGGCTTTTGAACCTAAGGCGGGACTAGAAATCACCATCTCCTGGTTTCTAGCCCAGCACCTTAACCACTAGACCAAACTGTCTCTCTGAATTTACAGCCCAGAAATTAAGAACAAACTCTCTTGGAGATCCTATTTCGAGACGCAAGGTCTAGCTGTTTGGCATGCCGAAAGGTTGACCAAGCTGGTCCAGGAGAGCAATTTCTTCCCAAAAGGAAAAGTCTGATCCTTGGGCTCCCTCAACAGCCGGATGCCAAAACCCCAGGAACTTGGCTGAAAGTGGGTCATGTGATTTGGGGTTCAGCATCATTCATCCGTAGAGAATTTTGTTTTGGCAGAATCGGTTCTCTGAATGCAGGATCACTTCTTTTCTACCCTTGGGCTGGATTGCTGCATTCGAAAAAATATCTGAGGTGAAAAATCAGGGAAAGAGTGCTTTCCTCACTTTCTCTTTCTTAAGTGTCAACAACATCTAACAATGTTTTGGGATGCCGACGATGATGGCTGCAGCTAAGCAGAAATAAAGGAGGGAGCTGACCATAGAAACAGAGATGTTGGGACACACACAGAGACACACAAACACACACAAACTAGCATTGCAATGCAAAGGGAATCAGCCTGAAAGGACCAATAGCTGCATCAAGGGGTCTTGCTCAGTCAGCTAGCTTCAAGGAGCTTCCATATGAAAAGCCCATGGACATCCAAAGAGCTATGCCTTCTGTGCAAGGCAGGTGGGAAAGATGCAACTTTAGTGATTATTTGGGTAGCTTCCTACAGACCTTGGCCTGGCCTTGTTGTATGTAGGAGAGGCTGAGCAGGTAACTTTTGGATATGATGCCAAAGGAGGCCTGTAATCTCCTTTGTTGCTCTTGTGGCTTTATGACATCATCCAGCCAGGCTGAACTGTCAGTTACTGACTGTTGACAGACTGAAAATGTCTTCCAGGATGTAAGTTGGACTTCAGAAGGGCTCCTGGACTCTCAGGAGCTCTCCTAATTTGTAGGCAAATTCTGAATGGTTGGAATATTCCAGGGTAGAAAACAGAAATTTGTTCTCCTCTTAGGAATGGGAAACGGGAGCCAAATGTGCTCCAGATCACTTCTGTCCTTCATTCCCTATTGGTGTTCAAAGCCTGGCTTGACCCTTTTCCAGCTGATTCAGATCACATAGCATCTTGAACCCCTAACTTAGGGAAAGATTCTTACATCGGTTAAACCCATCTGGCCATGGAACACACCACGTCACTCCAAACCAAACAAGGTTACCACTCATCCATTCCCACCAGAAGGACGGGTTTTCCACATTGGGTGATCTCCACCAAAGGGATAGGGAATATGGAACATGGGCTTAAGTCCATTCCTAATCTTAGCAACCTTCCTCTCTCTTCTAGGGGATTCCTCAACTGGTTTTCATGTTTTGGAAAAAGGAAAAGAAGGCTAGGACAGCAAGCGGTCCAGCAGTTGATGCTGCAGGTTCTCCAGAAGGAGTGGCAGGCCAACTGGAGGACACTGCCAAGCCTCCTCAGGAAAAAAACAAGACCCTCTGTTAAAGATCTAGAGTTCCGAAAAGAGGAGCGGCTTGCTGAGTGGATGCTGGGTGTTGGGATGGGACCATGAGAGGGAAAGGGAGGCAGTTCTTTCAAGAGTGGTCTCCTCCATAGAAGCAGATAGAGGAGCCGCGTCTGCTTCTTTCCTCCTTCAAGGTTGCCCACAGGGACAGGGCAGAGGCCAAACTCTTCCTGCTCCACCAAGAACCTGTCCTCCTGGAGCCCGCGAGCCCAGACTTGCTTCCCACCTGTTCTGCTGCTTCCATGGGACTCGTCTGGGCACCTTCAGGATGGTTCAGTGGCCCTCATTGACCTTTTGGCCAATGTGGAGGGGAAAGATAGAGAGTGGGATCTGCCTAAGGCCTTTGTGAGACTTCTCTCGTGGCCAGGACACTGAGCCACTAGTGTGACCCAAAAAAGGCTTTTAGTGGATGGGATCAGGTTTCGATGAGAAGGACGCTGCAAAGACTGGGTTGATATGGCAGGTTTTCTTCATCTGAAGCAGACCTAAAAATTTGCCTGGGGATCACAGCCCCTGTCTCGCCTTCCCCCGATTTCACCACAGAGGACCGCCAAGGGAAAAGGAAGTACCTCTTTACCAAAAGGGATGCTGAGCAAGCCTGGAAGGCCCAACGGGCGTCTGCCAGCATTAGGTCTGACCAGCGGACCAGCCGACACTTCTGGCAAGAGGTCCATGAAAGGAAGAGCAAGGGAGCCCAAAACGGAGGTACCCCTTGCACAAAAAAGTTCCCCTGGCTGGGCTTCGGTCCCATGTTGGAAGCCCAGGTTCCTTTGCCCAATCTCCATGTGGTGCACATGATTCTTCAAACAGAGAGAGCCTCCAAAGGGTTTCCTGCTTCCCTTCTGCAAGGGGGGCCATTGGGGACCTGGCGGCAAGACGCCCCAGAGCCACCCTGCCTGACCGCCTGACTCTCTTCCCTTGCAGCAGGAGAAGAGCATCATCCAGTGCCTGAGCTGTTGGCAGAATGCTGGGAAAGCCTTTAGCCCAGGAGAGATCAGAAAGGTCACACACCAGGCATTTATATAAAAATAATTTATTTACAAAAAGCAAAACAAAAGCAAAACATATTTAAAGGACTTAGCTCTCATTGAGAGCAAGCCTGGCTTGCTACATATCGGCAGAGAGAAAAAAAGAGGAAGTAAGAAACAAGTCCAGGCAAGATCCTCCCCCCAGGCGATTTGCATCAAGCAGGTGAAAGGAGTCAATCAAATACAACCTCTTCACCTGGGCAAAATGATTAGGTACAATAGCAGTCTTAATCGTTAGTAGGAAAACCTCAACAATCCCCTTTTTACACTATAGATTAAGATGCAAACCAATCTTCTCTGACAACTTTATATGTCTTTCCATTCACATTACTTTACCATTATCTCCCCTTTGGTTTAACAGAATGCTACCATTCTTCTTCCTGTGTTTTTCCAAACCTAGGTTGTTAGAATTCCAAGGCTTTTTAATGTGAAATGGCTTTTCATGCAGGCTTCAAAATCAAGCCTTTGTTTTTGTCGATGTGAAGAGCAGCAATTCATCAACATAAATGCACAGATACATACAGCCTTGTTTGTCCTTCATATATACACAGGGATCTGCTTTTCCTTTTTCAAAACCAAAATTCTGCAGTTTTTCATGTACTTTTTGGTTCCAGGATCTAGCAGCTTGTGTTAACCCATAGATTGACTTCTGTAGTTCACAGACTAGATTCTCCCCTTTTTCATAGCCAGGGGGTTGCTGCATGTATAATCTGTGGTCTAAATCACAATAGAGAAATGCAGTTTGAATGTCATAGTGGTTAACTGACATTCCTTTTAGTGCAGCAACTTTTAACAGTAATCTAATTGATTCACCTTTAGTAACTGGTGCAAAAGTCTTGTCAAAGTCTAAATCTTTCCTTTGAGTGCACCCTTTTGCAACCAACCTTGCTTTATATTTTTGGATTTTGCCATCAGCATCCCTTTTCAGTTTGAAAACCCACCTACAACCCAGACAGCGTTCATTGGGAGGTAGATTTACCAGTTTCCATGTTTTATTTTCTTTCAAGGATGCTAATTCCTGTTGCATGGCAGAATGCCAATTTTGTGCAATCTCAGGTGGTAAAGCATTCACTTGTTCTAAAGACTCAGGTTCTGTGAATATGTGAAAAGCCTTTACTGTTTCAGCCTGAAAACCTGATGGAGGAACACCTTTATTACTTCTCTGAGATCTGCGAGGTAATACAGGGCTTAAATTTTGACTCCTATCACTTTCCTGAGAAGCATCTGTCTCATCAGACAGATCTTCAGTTTGCTTTTCTGGTTTAATGTCCTCATCAGGCAAAAGATCACCATCAGCAAGTCCTTGCTGTTCTCTTGTGGTGGTCAGTTCAACTGGAGAGCTAGAATTTAATCTCCCCCAGTTTTGTTCAGCAAAAGAAGCGCTTTTGCTAATTATTAATTTCTCTCCCATTATGAACCTGTAGCTCCTCTGGCTTTGTTCATAGCCAACAAAGATGGCTTTCTTTGTTGTGGGGCCTCCTTTCCTTCTCTGCTGTTTTGGAATGTGAACCCATGCAGTGCTACCAAACACTCTAAGATGGCTTACCTTTGGTTTCACACCATAAAACAAATGGAATGGAGTGTCCTGAATCATAGAGTTATACAACCTGTTCTGAACATAAGTGGCAGTCGATATTGCCTCTCCCCAGAACTTAAAACATAATCGTGAATCTTTTAACATGCATTCCATCGCATTTTGCAAGGTTCTGCCCTTTCTTTCAGCAACACCATTTTGCTGAGGGGTGTACGGGCTAGAAAGAATTTGTTCTATCCCCTTTTCCACTAGGAACCTTCTGAATTTGTGAGAAAGGTATTCTCCTCCTCTATCACATTGGAGTGCAGATACAGGCCTAGGGAATTTTCCATTTGCCCATGTCACAAAACTTTTAAATTTCTCAAATGCCTCATCTTTATGTTTTAAGATGTAGATAAATGTGTATCTTGAGAAATCATCAATGATGGTCATTGCATACCTTGCTTGTCCAAGACTTGGAGCAAAAGGACCAATAATGTCAGAGTGTACAATTTCCAAAGGTCTAGTTGTAACTCTGTCACTGTGCTTACTCACAGGAGCTTTTAGTGTTTTGCATTCTTTGCAAACTACACAGTCTAAGTATTTATCACAGGGTTTTATCTTTAGGTCAGCACACAGCTGTGGCATTTGTGCTATATACTTGAAATTAGCATGACCAAATCTCCTGCATCAGGTGTACACATTGGTCATGATATGGAGTGTTGCCAACTGCAGCCTTGCAGCTTGGCTTCCTTGCATTTTGCACAATTAAAAGTTTTAATATACCAGTAGCACACAATTTCCCATTTTTACGTATCTCACAACCATTTTTCTTAAATGTCATGATATACCCTGTTGCAGCCAATTGTGCCACAGATAAAAGGTTTGATTTGTAAATTTGGCACATACAACACACCTTTTACAGTTTCTCCTAAGCAGGATAAATACAAGTCACCTTGTCCCATAATTTTGGTCACAGACCCATCAGCCAAAGATACACTTTGTCTGTCAGTTTTAGACAGTGACACAAAAGAGCTTTTACAATTACATAAATGACAATTGGCCCCAGAATCTAACACCCATACATCAGAATTACCCTTCTCAGCAACCTGTGCAATCTGGGTTGTCTGAAGAGCCTTCTTCTGTGTTGCCCTTGTGTTTTTCTTCTCTGTCTTTCTACTCTTGGGTCTCATGGCACAGTCTCTTTGCAAATGTCCAGCTGAACCACAAGTGAAGCATCGCTGGCTGGCTAGCGCTGTGGCCTCAGGTTCCTTTCCCTTCTTTTCCCTCATTTTCTGGTCTTGCAGCTTTCCAGAAGTGATGGGGGGGGTCTTTCCTCTCTCTTCTCCCATTCAGCGAGTAAGCGCTGTGTAACATACGATGGGGTGAGGTCTGTTTCAGGCATAGCCTCCAGGCTACAGATCAGTGTGTCCCACGTTGCATTCAGTGAGGACAGGAGAATATATGATTTTGGGAGAGGTGTCAATTCCATCCCTCTCTCCTGCAACTCAACAAACAGCTGCTGAATATAATGCAGGTGCTCAGGAAGGCTATCTCCTTCTGCAAGGTAGGCTCTGTACAGCTTTTTCGTCAGAGTAACTTTACTCCCTGCTGTTGCCTTTACATGTAAGTCTCTCAAAGCGTCACAAAGTTGCTTTGCAGACTGCATGCCTCGCACGTGGACTAGCTGATTGTCCTCAGCTCCCAAGATAATGGTGGCTCTAGCCCACTCATCCTGTCTCAGCCATTCAGCACTGGGATTTTGGGGGGTTTGCTCACCAATTTGCAGCCAAAGATTCTCTCTGCGAAGATACATCTCCATCTTCAGGGCCCAATTCAAATAGTTGGTCTCTGATAGGCACTCCAGAGGCATCGCTGAGGGCTGGGAGGTAGCCATGGCTTCTTCCTTCTTTTGCAAATAACCTCAGCTAGCTTCTTTGTCCTGTAGAGCAGCAGTTGCTGGAAAATCTCCAGGCGGCTCCAAAGAAAATCTTCACAGGTCTTTGCTACCTGCCTTTAAATTGTGCATGAGGTGTGGAGCTGATCTCTCTTTTCTCTCTGGGTTTTACTGGGCTGCTCACTGGGCACATAACCTGTTGGCAGAATGCTGGGAAAGCCTTTAGCCCAGGAGAGATCAGAAAAGTCACACACCAGGCATTTCTATAAAAATAATTTATTTACAAAAAGCAAAACAAAAGCAAAACATATTTAAAGGATTTAGCTCTAATTGAGAGCAAGCCTGGCTTGCTACATATCGGCAGAGAGAAAAAAAGAGGAAGTAAGAAACAAGTCCGGGCAGGATCCTCCCCCCAGGCGATTTGCATCAAGCAGGTGAAAGGAGTCAATCAAATACAACCTCTTCACCTGGCCAAAATGATTAGGTACAATAGCAGTCTTAATCGTTAGTAGGAAAACCTCAACATGAGCTCCATCGCTCCTCTGTTCCAGCTGAAGCAGACAGGGGAACCGAGAGTCCTGGTTCCCCAGAATAAGAACCTTTACGGTCTTGCTCTCCTGTTTAGTAAGACGGAGGGAGGGATGTAGAAATGGGTGGCAAGCAAAGGAGAATGGAGAGAAATGAAGGGACGAGGGAGAGGGAAAAATCTACCCTACTTTTCAGAAGGGTCAGCAGAAGCTCACCCTAACTGAAAGTCTGTCAGAGAAAGAGAAGGCAGCTTCGAAAAACAGGCCCATGCAAAGGGCCCCTCAGCTGCGGGTCACTCTCCTATGAACTGAAGGACATGCTTTAGCAGAAGGGCAGGTCAAAAGGAAGGCCTGACTTGGAGTAGCTTGGTTGACTTTGGGTTCTCTGCTTCTCTCCCCTCATTTCCCACCAGGCTGTGCTGGAGGACAACGATTTGAGCAGCTTCGCAGCTGGACTAGCTGCCCTTCTGGCAGTCTATGATATCAGGTCAATCTCTGGTTTGTTTTGTAGCATATAAGGACAATTTTTTGGCAGGAAGGGGAAGAATAGAAAAGAAAGAAGCAAGGAAAGGACAACTTCATCTGGTACACCAGTTGTGCCCCGCCTAGGTCAGGAGGCCTTTCAGAGAGTCTCTCAGGCCCTGTTCCCATTGCAGCTGGATTATTGCAACACACTCCACAGAGGGCTGCCCTTCACAAACACCCATAAGCTTGTGTTGGTCCATTGTCCTTTTGGGCACTTTCAGCTGGGCCACCCAATGAAAGAAATGTTTTCCTTGTGAAGTGGGGAGAGAAGAGGGTAGCTTGACCTGCCCAAACCTCCTAGTGGCTTCCCACCTTCTCCTATTTTCTTGGGAATAATGACACCAAAAGCTTTTGACTAACACGAGAGTGGATGTCTCTTCCTTCCTTTGTCTCTACAGCAAGGTCCCACCAGCCATGCACCCACCAGTGGAATTCATTCTACTGGACATCTTTGTCTTCCTCTGGATGTGTTCCAAGAAGATCCAGGATGATTATGTTCCTGAGGTACCACTGTCACCAACCTTTCAAGGGACTTGCTTTCGGATGTTCACATGGCTGGGAAGACATTCAGGAAAAGTGCATGGCACCACCTTTCTTTCCTTTCAGGTAGAGACAAAATTGGTGGAGGAGGCCTTGGGCCTGACGCTCAGGCTCCTACCACAAAGCTCTTCATTTTCACTTTGAAGGTAAGGGCATCAAAGAAATCCTTGGCCAGTGCAGGCATTCCCAGCATGCAGGGTGAAAACTTCTGTTCAATGTCCGACTCTGAACAACAGCTGGAGGATTGTTCTTGAAAACAGGCGTCCACTATCACAAGAACATTGGCTTGTCACAAGAGCTGTTTTTCTTCATGCAAGAATCTGTTTGTGCACAAATACCTTCAAAGGTAATATGCCAAGACCCGAATTGCAAATGAGAAAAACAAGTGTTTAGAGTGGCCTTCAGTTCTTTTCTGGGAAATGCCATCCCAAAGCATCCCACTTCTCCACTGACGTGGATTTGAATCCTGCTTCTGCTGCCACCGAGGATCTTCTCCTTGCCGGACCCAGCAACCTCAGTCTCAGATCCCGCTTTGGTCCTCTTCATGTACCTTGTGCATGTTCCAGGCATGCTTCCAGTCATGTTTCAATTTTCCAGCTGTGTCCAGACTCCCCAGTGCAGTCTCATCATGCTTAAAGTCCTCAGACTTTCCTTGAGTCTCCAGTTCAGTCCTGCCACCCTTCCAGCTTCTAGCTTAGTCCAATGTCTCAATTACAACATCGTTGTGCCATCGACCTCCAGCCTTGCTCTAAGTTCCTAGTCCAGAGTATTCAGCCTTGTCCAGAGCCTTAAGTAGAGTCCAGCTGTACTCCATGTTCTCAGCCTTGCTCCAAGTTCCTAGTCCAGAGTATTCAGCCTAGTCCAGTCCCTCCAGTTGAGTCTAGCCTTGCTTTGCGTTCTCAGCCTTTTCGGAATCTCCAGTTCCAACTATCCACTCCAGCCTGAGTCACCCTATCTAGTACAGTCCTGTCGTTAGAACCAAGATTGATCCAGAAGGCTCCGTCTGGCCTCGCCCAGCGTTCTGGTGCCCACGTAGTACAGGTGATGTTCCAGTTTCTCATCCTTCAATCCCACCTCCAGTAGCACCGTCTACTCCAGCTTCCTTCAGCCTTCCAGCCTCTGTTAGAGAATCCTGCTCTGCCACCTTGCTGCTGTCTCCTCCTGCAACCTTGCCAGATTTCTTGCTGCTGCCCAGTTGGTCTTGATCGAAACCCGTTCCTTCTTGTTTCCTAGGACTTAATTCTTGGAAGAGGTTATTTCATAAACAGTATTTTGATATTAAATCTGCCTGGCCACCTCTAAGTCTGATCAGGACAATGTGAAACCCGAACAGTTCCTTTGGGGTCTGATGGGTGAACAATTTGAGAAAGAAGTTGAGACTTTGCTCTTCTACATGATAAGAGCAGCCACACTTTTCCATGCAGAAAGGTGGAAAGATGCACAAAGTCCCCCAAGGTAAGAGAGCTTGGGGAAATTAAGGGGGGCCATTGGGGACCTGGTGGCAAGATGCCCCACAGCCGCCCTCCCTGACCGCCTTACTGCCTGACTCTCTTCCGTTGCAGCAGGAGAAGAACAACATCCAGTGTTGAGTTCCATCACTGTTCTCTTCCAGATGAGGCAGAGCAGGGAACTGAGAGTCCCAGTTCTCTGGAATAAGAACCTTTATAGCCTTGCAGTCCTGGTAAGTGGGAGGCAGGCAAGGAGGGAGGTGAAACCTCCTTCAAAAGCAAAGGAGGTTGGAGAGAAATGAGGGGAAGAGGGAGAGGAAATAATCTAGCCCTGGTTTTCAGAAGGGTCAGCAGAAGCTCATCCTAACTTAAAGTCTGTCAGAGAAAGAGAAGTTAGTTTCCAAAAACAGGCCCACGCAAACGGTCCCTCAGCTGCGGGTCATTCTCCTATGAACAGAAGGACAAGCTTTAGCAGAAGGGCAGGTCAAAAGGAAGGCCTGCTTGGAGTCAGTCTAGTCCTTTCCTCAACTTCCTTCCTCTCTGTTCTAGGGGATTCCTCAACTGGTTTTCGTGTTTCGGGAAAAGAAAAAGAAAGGCTAGGATGGCAAGCGGTCCAGCAGCTGATGCTGCAGGTTCTCCAGAAGGAACAGCAGGCCAACCGGAGGACACTGCCAAGCCTCCTCAGAAACAAACATTTGTTGTTGATCTAAAGCTGCGGAAAGAGGAGCGGCTTGGTGAGTGGACGCTGGGCGTTGGGGTGGGAGCTTGAGAGGGAAAGGAGAGGGTTCAAGATGGTGCAGTGGCCCTCCTTGACATCCTCGCAAATGGGGAGGGGGAATATAGAGAGTGGGAAGGCCTCCGTGAGTATTCTCTCCTGGCCAGGAGGCTGAGCCAGCTCTGTGAACCAGAAAAGGTTTTATGTGAATGGAATCGGGTCTCAATGGGAAGGAGGCTGCCAAGACAGGGCTGGTTTGGCGGGTTTTCTTCATCTGAAGCAGACCTAAAAATTTCTCTGAGGATCACAGCCCTGGCCTCTCCTTTGCCCAATTTCCCCACAGAGGACCGCCGAGGGAAAAGGAAGGCCCTCTTCACAAAAAGGGACCACAAAGAAACCTGTAAGGCCCAACGCGAGGCTGCCAGTGTGAGGGCAGACCGGTGGACCAGCCAAAATCTCTGGCAAGAGGTCCGTGAAAGGAAGAGCAAGGCAGCCCAAAACGTAGGTGCCCCTTGGACACAGAAGGTCCCCTGGCTGGGCTTTGCTCCCATGTTGGAATCCCAGATTCTTTTGCCCAATCTCTGTGTGGTGCACATGATTCTTCAGGACAGAGAGAGCTGTTAGCAGGTTATTAGGAAAGCCTTTGGCCCAGGAGAGATTAGAAAAGTCACACACCAGGCATTTCTATAAAAATAATTTTATTTACAGAAAACAAACATATTTAAAGGCTGTTGCTGAGAGGAGAGATCTCTGCAAGCCTACTCAGCCTACTCCATATTCTCTGCAAGCCTACTCAGAAGGGAAACTGAAACTAAAGTTCAGGCAAGTTGTTCCTCCCTTAGGCAATGCAACCATTAACACGTGAAAAGGGGACAAAAAAATTCAATCTCTTCACCGGGCCAAAATGCTTAGTTACCATAGTAATCTTAATCTGTAGTAGAAAAACATGTTAGCAGTGTGTGTGTATAACAATAATAATAATATTAGTATTAAATTAATTTCTCAGATTATAAACTTTACAGACATTTATTTGATAAAGGTTGCTCCTCACTTGCAGATTCATGCTAGATATAGTTAAATCAAGCAAGTTGTATTCACTAACATTTAAATCCAAGTTAAGTGTCAATAATATTTCAGGCTTAACTGCAGAATGTAAGAACAGGCCACACTGGCCAACACCCAGCTGGCTTTTGAACCTAAGGCGGGACTAGAACTCACCATCTCCTGGTTTCTAGCCCAGCACCTTAACCACTAGAACAAACTGGCTCTCTGAATTTACAGCCCAGAAATTAAGAACAAACTGTCTTGGAGATCCTATTTAGAGATGCAAGGTCTAGCTGTTTGGCATGCCGAAAGGTTGACCAAGCTGGTCCAGGAGAGCAATTTCTTCCCAAAAGGAAAAGTCTGATCCTTGGGCTCCCTCAACAGCTGGATGCCAATACCCCAGGAACTTGGCTGAAAGTGGGTCATGTGATTTGGGGTTCAGCATCATTCATCCGTAGAGAATTTTGTTTTGGCAGAATCGGTTCTCTGAATGCAGGATCACTTCTTTTCTACCCTTGGGCTGGATTGCTGCATTCGAAAAAATATCTGAGGTGAAAAAATCAGGGAAAGAGTGCTTTCCTCACTTTCTCTTTCTTAAGTGTCAACAACATCTAACAATGTTTTGGGATGCCGACGATGATGGCTGCAGCTAAGCAGAAATAAAGGAGGGAGCTGACCATAGAAACAGATGTTGGGACACACACAGAGACACACAAACAAACACAAACTAGCATTGCAATGCAAAGGGAATCAGCCTGAAAGGACCAATAGCTGCATCAAGGGGTCTTGCTCAGTCAGCTAGCTTCAAGGAGCTTCCATATGAAAAGCCCATGGACATCCAAAGAGCTATGCCTTCTGTGCAAGGCAGGTGGGAAAGATGCAACTTTAGTGATTTTTTGGGTAGCTTCCTACAGACCTTGGCCTGGCCTTGTTGTATGTAGGAGAGGCTGAGCAGGTAACTTTTGGATATGATGCCAAAGGAGACCTGTAATCTCCTTTGTTGCTCTCGTGGCTTTATGACATCATCCAGCCAGGCTGAACTGTCAGTTACTGACTGTTGACAGACTGAAAATGTCTTCCAGGATGTACGTTGGACTTCAGAAGGGCTCCTGGACTCTCGGAACCTATCCCAATTTGTAGGCAAATTCTGAATGGGTGGGATATTCCAGGGGTGAAAACAGAAATTTGTTCTCCTCTTAGGAATGGGAAACGGGGGCCAAATGTGCTCCAGATCACTTCTGTCCTTCATTCCCTATTGGTGTTCAAAGCCTGGCTTGACCCTTTTCCAGCTGATTCAGATCACATAGCATCCTTAACCCCTGACTTAGGGAAAGATTCTTACATTGGTTAAATTCATCTGGCCATGGAACAAACCATGTCACTCCAAACCAAACAAGGTTACCACTCATACATTACAACCAGAAGCACAGGTTTTCCACATTGGGTGATCTCCACCAAAGGGATAGGGAATATGGAACATGGGCTTTAGTCCATTCCTAACCTCAGCTTCCTTCCTCTCTCTCCTAGGGGATTCCTCAACTGGTTTTCATGTTTTGGAAAAAGGAAAAGAAAGGCTAGGACAGCAAGCGGTCCAGCAGTTGATGCTGCAGGTTCTCCAGAAGGAGTGGCAGGCCAACTGGAGGACACTGCCTCTCATGCCCTGGTCCCTTTGCAGCTTGATTACTACAACACACTCCACAGAGGGCTGCCCTTGACAACCACCCAGAAGGTTGAGTTGGTCCATTGCCCTTTTGGGCACTTTCAGCTGGGACACCCAAAGGTAGCTTGCCTGCCCGCACCTCCTAGCGGTTGCCCACCTTCTCCGATTTTCTTGGGGACAATGACACCGAAGACTTTTGAGTAAGATGGTCACTGATGTCTCTTCCTTTTTTGTCTCTACAGCAAGGTCCCACCAGCCATTGACCCATCAGTGGAATCAATGCTCCTGGACATCTTTGTCTTCCTCTGGATGGGCTCCAAGAAGATAAGAGATGAGGATGCTCCTGACGTACTACTGTCACCAACCTTTCAAGGGACTTGCTTTCGGGTGTTGACATGGCTGGGAAGGCATTCTGGAAAAGTGCACGTCTTCCCTGGTCTTTCCTTCCAGGTGGAGAAGAAATTGGTGGAAGAGGCCTCGGGCCTGATGCTCAGAGCTCTCCTTCGGCAGGCTCCCTGAGTCACTGAATCCAGTAGAGTCCTGTTGTTAGAACCAAGATTTTTCCAGAAGGCTCCATCTGGCCTCGCCCAGTGTTCTGGTGCCAACTTAGTACAAGCCCTGTTCCATTTCTTCATTATCAATTCCCATTTCCAGTAGCGCCTTCTGCTCCAGCTTCCCTTAGCCTTCCAGCCTCTGTTAGAGAATCCTGTTCTTCCACCTTGCTGCTGTCTCCACCTGAGATAAATGTGAAGGAATATTTGACCACCTTTGGTGGACTTGTGGAAAGGTTAAGAAATTCTGGGAGCAAATATGAATTATGATTCAAAAGATTATTGAAGTGGAGATAGACATGTGTGAGAATCCAGCCAGCCTCTGACTCAGAAAAAAAAAAGTCTGAGTCAGAGGAGGAAAGAGAAACTTACTGGGCTGAAACCGGGAAAGTGAAACCCAAAGATGAGTCAGCAGTGGAGGAAGAATCACAGGCAGTGATCGGCCAATCTTCGAGAGGAGGAATTGAATCCTCCAACCAGCGTGCACTACCGATGGGCAGAAAAACATGCAGAGGAGAAGCCAGCTCACTTGGATGCAGAAGGGAACAGGCGCGCAAAGGATTGGCATAAAAGGCAGGTGCACAAGGAGCAAGCTGCCAAATACAACTGATCCTACAAGCCTGCAGTTTCCGCAGAAGAGTCCATACCCTCATCGGAAACAGTGTCTGTTACTGAAGAGGAATCAGCGTCAGCCTTCTCCACTGAAATGGATTTGAATCCTGCTTCTGCTGCCACCGAGGATCTTCTCCTTGTCGGAACCAGCAACGTCAGTCTCAGATCCCACTTTGGTCCTCTTCATGCACCTTGTGCAAGTTCCAGGCATTCTCCCAGTCATGTTTCATGTTTCCAGCTGTGTCCAGAGTCTCCAGTCAAGTCTCGTCATACTTCAAGTCCACAGAATTTCCTTGAGTCTCCAGTTCAGCCTTGCCACGTTTCTCGCTTCTAGCCTAGTCCAATGTCTCCAGTACAGCATCGTTGTGCCATTGATCTCCAGCCTTGCTCTGAGTTCCTAGTCCAGAGTATTCAGCCTAGTCCAGACCTTGAGTCTAGCCTTGCTTTGAGATCTCAGCCTTTTCCGAGTCTCCAGTTTCAACTATCCAGTCAAGCCTGAGTCACTGAATCCATTAGAGTCCTGTTGTTAGAACCAAGATTTTTCCAGAAGGCTCCGTCTGGCCTTGCCCAGTGTTCTGTTGCCAACTTAGTACAAGCCCTGTTCCATTTCTTCATTATCCATTCCCATTTCCAGTAGCGCCTTCTGCTCGAGGTTCCCTCAGCCTTCCAGCCTCTGTTAGAGAATCCTGTTCTTCCACCTTGCTGCTGTCTCCACCTGCAACCTTACCAGTTTCCCTGCTGCTGCCCAGTTTGTCTTGATTGAAACCAGTTCCTTCTTGATTCTAAGGACTTAAATGTTGGGTGATCTCCACACCAGGTCACCCCAAACCAAACCAAGGTTACAACTCATCCGTTCCAACCAGAAGCACAAGTTTTCCACATTGGGTGATCTCCACCAAAGGGATAGGGAATATGGAAAATGGGCTTTAGTCCATTTCTAACCTCAGCTTCCTTCCTCTCTCTCCTAGGGGATTCCTCAACTGGTTTTCATGTTTTGGAAAAAGGAAAAGAAAGGCTAGGACAGCAAGCGGTCCAGCAGTTGATGCTGCAGGTTCTCCAGAAGGAGTGGCAGGCCAACTGGAGGACACTGCCAAGCCTCCTCAGGAAAAAGAACAAGACCCTCTGTTAAAGATCTAGAGCTCCGAAAAGAGGAGCGGCTTGGTGAGTGGATGCTGGGTGTTGGGATGGGACCATGAGAGGAAAAGGGAGGCAGTTCTTTCAGGAGTGGACTCCTCCATAGAAGCAGATAGAGGAGCCGCTTCTGCTTCTTTCCTCCTTCAAGGTTGCCCACAGGGACAGGGCAGAGGCCAAACTCTTCCTGCTCCACAGATAACCTGTCCTTCTGGAGCCCCCACATCCACACTGGCTTCCCACCTGTTCTGCTGCTTCCATGGGACTCTTCTGGGCACCTTCAGGATGGTTCAGTGGCACTCATTGACCTATTGGCCAATGGGGAGGGGAAAGATAGAGAGTGGGATCTGCCTAAGGCCTTTGTGAGACTTCTCTCGTGGCCAGGACCCTGAGCCACTGGTGTGACCCAAAAAAGGCTTTTAGTGGATGGGATCAGATTTCGATGGGAAGGACACTGTAAAGACTGGGCTGATATGGCAGGTTTTCTTCATCTGAAGCAGACCTAAAAATTTGCCTGGGGATCACAGCGCCCGTCTCTCCTTTCTCCAACTTCCCCACAGAGGACCGCCGAGGGAAAAGGAAGGACCCCTTCACAAAAGGGGACCATGTAGAAGCGTGTAAGGCCCAATGCGAGGCTGCCAGTGTGAGGGCAGACTGGCAGACCATCCAAAATCTCTAGCAACTGGTCCGTGAAAGGAAGAGCAAGGCAGCCCAAAATGTAGCTACCCCTTGGACACAAAAGTTCCCCTGGCTGGGCTTCGGTCCCATGTTGGAATCCCAGATTCTTTTGCCCAATCTCTGTGTGGTGCACATGATTCTTCAGAACAGAGACAGCCTACAAAGGGTTTCCTTCTTCCCTTCTGCAAGGGGGGCCATTGGGGACCTGGCGGCAAGACGCCCCACAGCCGCCCTGCCTGACCGCCTGACTCTCTTCTGTTGCAGCAGGAGAAGAGCATCATCCAGTGCCTGAGCTCCATCTCTTCCAGATGAAGTGAGCAGGGAACTGAGAGTCCCGGTTCCCCGGAATAAGAATCTTTATAGCCTTGCAGTTCTGATAAGTGGGAGGCAGGCAAGGAGGGAGGTGAAACCTGGTCAAAAGCAAAGGAGGTTGGAGAGAAATGAGGGGAAGAGGGAGAGGAAATAATCTAGCCCTGGTTTTCAGAAGGGTCAGCAGAAGCTCATCCTAACTGAAAGTCTCTCAGAGAAAGAGAAGGCACGTTCCAAAAACAGGCCCACGCAAATGGTCCCACAGCTGCAGGTCATTCTCCTATGGACAGAAGGACAAGCTATAGCAGACGAGCAGGTAAGAAGGAAGGCCTGACTTGGAGTAGGATGGTTGTCTTTGGGTTCTCTGCTTCTCCCCACTCTTGTTTCCCACCAGGCTGTGCTGGAGGACAATCATTTGAGCAGCTTCGCAGCTGGACTAGCTGCCCATCTGGTGGTCTATGAGATCAGGTCAATCTCTGGTTTCTTTTGTAGTGTGTAAGGACTATCGGTTTGCAGGACTCAGAGTGTAGGAAGGGGGAGAATAGAAAAGAAACAAGGAAAGGACAGCTTCATCTGGTACACCAGTTGTGCCCCCAACCTAGGTCAGGAGGCCTTTCAGAGAGTCTCTCATGCCCTGGTCCCTTTGCAGCTTGATTACTGCAACACACTCCACAGAGGGCTGCCCTTGACAAACACCCAGAAGCTGGCGTTGGTCCATTGTCCTTTTGGGCACTTTCAGCTGGGCCACTCAATGAAAGGAAATGTTTTCCTTGTGAAGTGGGGAGAGGAGAGGGTAGCTTGACCTGCCCAAGCCTCCTAGCATCTCCCCACCTTCTCCTATTTTGTTGGAAACAATGACACCAACGATTTTTGACTAAGCTGGGCGCTGATGTCTCTTCCTTCTTTTGTCCTACAACAAGGTCCCACTAGCCATGGAGCCACCAGTGGAATCGATGCTTCTGGACATCTTTGTCTTCCTCTGGATGGGCTCCAAGAAGATAAGAGATGAGGATGCTCCTGAGGTACCAATGTAACTAACCTTTCAAGGGACTTTGAGCCACACAGCTGGAGATGCTTCTTGGAGGTCCTGAAGCAGCTTCTCTACTGCAGCAACCACCATCCTAGGATCAATGTAGGTAGCAAACCTATCATGCCATGGATTGTCAGCTTCGGGTCCCCCACTGCTCTATGGAACTCATCCTCGTTGAACCTGTCTCTTGGGAAAAGAGGGCAGGGAGTTTGTTTTCCCCTTCATTCCACTTCATGCTGAATGAGGGAATCCCTGGAATGCATATTTTGCTGTGTCAGATTTGTGCTGATGGGACAATGAAGAAGGGGGACTCCTCTCCAAGACACCTTGACGACAGTGAGATGCATTTCCTTCTGTCTTTTCCAGCTCAAAGAAGTCAAGCAGGCATTTCCCAAAATTCCTGCTGAACTCTGGAAGGCTGAAAATGAGCATGGCTTCATTAATGAAGGTAATATCATTCAGAATCTTAAGGGGAAGGGTTGAGCTTATCGGCACATGAAATGAAGGAAGGAATGCAGAACTCATGCTTTCTATCCAAAATGGGGTACAGTATATCTTTTCAAGCTATGTACCTAGCTGATTAAATTTCAACATCTCTGTCTCATTCAGTTCTTCTCCCTTTGTTGACAGGTGTAACCTTCCCTATCTTTTGCCAACTTCCTTATCTTTTTCTCATCTCATGCAGATGACCTAGTGGTAGAGGAGCTGCATCCTTCCCCCACTATTTAAGAAGCCAAGCTGGGGGAATCAAGATCACCAGGGAAAAGAGGGAGCCAGATCATCTGTCTGCTGATCTGTTCAAGATGATTGTTGGTTTTTCACTAGCCATGACCAATATGGTGGAGAGTTGAAGGAATGGCAACCTTCTGCCCCTAGGATGCATCTTGGATGGACTCAGGAAGTACACTGAGGAGTTGAAACTCCCACCAGATTTAAGGAAGAATAGGAAAAAAACACAACACGCTGCCTGCTCTGAGCGTCTGGAAAAACAGGTCAGCTGCATCGGGTTCAAAGCCTCGGTGAGCCAGCATTCTATTCCCTCAGTGGTACACCAGATAGATGCTCTTGTAAAGCACGAACCCAGAATACGGGGGAAGGAGGTTTCTCCGTTTCCAGTTCACTCTCTTGAGAAGGAGGGCTGAGAATTTTAGTGCTTTTTTACTGCAGTTCTAAGAGATGATCTTCTAAACCAAGGTCATGAGGTAAACATGGGAACTGAGGAAACTACCTATAGACCATCATTTCCCATCCTTGGGAAACAAAGGACTGTCTGGCCTCACCTCTCCTCTTTTTTTCTGGAGTTCTTTTTTACTGACTGGATGTCACTTACGTTCCTTGTAAGGGGCCTGAATGTGTATGTGTGTGGCCGTACTCCCTACACATGAAACCCACGAATATGGTAAAATGTCAAGCAGACAAAATATTAAGAAATAAGAACAATAACAATAACAATAATAAATTTAGTCACCATGAAACTCCAGAGTTGTGACTGACAAAAAGCTAGAGAAGGAAACGTTACACTTTTAATTTCTTGAATTCTACCCTTTGGCTGTTGATGAGGGTGCTGATCTTTCTGTGACTGATAACTTGATCAATTACTTTAAAGATAGGACTTGAACTGTGGTGTTGGCACAGCTGTGAAGACATTCTGGGAAAGTGCATGTCACCATCTCCGTGACTCCTTTCAGGTAGAGAAGTTGCTGGAGGAGGCCTTGGGCCTCACGCTCATAGCTCCCCTTCGGCAGGCTCGGACACCACAGCGCTTCATTTTTTCTTTGAAGGTAAGGGCACAGAAGTCCAGGTGGAGCTTGAAGGAACCATTGGCCGATGGAAATATTCACAGAACCAAGTGCGAAATATGTCCCACTCTGAACAAGAGCTGGAGAATTGTTCTTGAGGACAGGCATGCAGTATGAGAAGAAGATTGGCTTGTCAAAAGATCTGTTTGTCTTCATGCAGGGTTCTCTTCCTGAACAAGTGTCTACAACTTTTGAGTTCCAAGGACAGAATTACAGATGAGAAAAAAAGTGTTTATGGTGAGCTTGAGTTCTTTGCTGGGAAATGCCATCCCTAATCTTCCTCCATCCAATGAGGCTGGGATTTAGGGAGGCTGGGTCAATGTTTCAGGGAGAGGAGGGCTCCAGAGGCCTACAGAGGAATGCACCAGACCTGCACATGTGTACTTTGGCAGTGAGATTCTTGGTTCTAGGAAAGAAGCAAAGGTGTCCTCTCTTCTTCAAACCCTCAGCAATTTGACCCACATGGCTGGAGATGCTTCTCCATGGTCTTGAAGCAGCTTCTCCACTGTGAGAACCATCATCCTAGGATCAATGTATGTAGCAAACATATAATAACATAGATTGTAGGCTTTGGGTCCTCCCCTGTTCTTGGGAACCCAACCTCATTGAACCTCTCTCTGGGACAAAAGGGCAGGGAGGGTGTCTTTTTCATTTCATTCCATTTGATGGTGGACTGGGGAATCCCTGGAATGGATTTTTGCTAGGTAAGATTTGTGTTGACGGACCAAGGGAAGAAGGGAAAGTGCTAACCAAGACACCTTGGCAACAGTGCAATGCCTTTCCTCCTGTCTCTTCCAGCTCACAGAGGTCCAGCAGGCATTTCTGGAAGTCCCTGCACAACTCTGGCATGGTGGAGAACTGTATGGTTTCCTAATTGAAGGTGATTTCAATTAGAATGTTCAGGGGAAGGGGTGAAGGTGTCAGAAGATGAAAGGAAGGTAGGAAGGAAGGGATGCAAAACCCACATTTCTATCCCAAATGGGGTGCATGTTTTCCAGCTATGTAGCCAACCAATTAAATGTCAACAACCTCTTTTCACGGAAATCAAGATAGTCTATAGCACCACATATAAGATGCCCCCTCAGCGTTCACTGAGGACGTGGTTCGTCAATGGGCACAGTAAGATTCACCCAAATAGAGTTCCTCAGGATAGATGAAGGATGGATGAAAAGGGCTTCCACTCAGTCTCAGGGAAAGGCCCTCCGTTTGTTCCATCCACAACTCTCAACTGTTGCAATTAATGGCGGTATTTATGCCGTTGCACGCTGCTGACCTTTTTGCACAATTTGCAGGGTGTGAAATGCCCTTGTCTCAAGAATGATGTTTCTTGGCAATATTGAAGATGAATGAAGATGGCAAAGGGAGAGGGATCCGCGTTTGGGCTGTCGTCATGGCCAGTGCTTCAGGCTGGAGGTTCGGAAGTGAGTCGGACTGGACCGGAGAGCAGGATGCCGGAGGACGGCAGTGTTTGTCCTTTTGCCATGTTCATAGTTTCCCCAAGTTTGGCAACATTTTTGGGGCATTTTGCTGTCCACGCCAACTGAACCACTTTTGGGTTCTTGCACTGTACCATTCCTGCTGCAGGTTGGGAAGCAGTTTTACTGCACTGGGCCGCAGCTTTGGACCTGTTATTTGGGGGTCTGGACTGCGGCTAGAGGACTGGATTCTTGCTGGACGCTAAGTGGGGGCTGAGAGGCGGGCTTCTGCGGAATGCTGCTGCTGGACCTTCTTTGCTGCTGCTGTTTCTGCTGGTGCTTTTCTTGGAGATTCTGCCACTGGATGCCTTTGCCACAGCCGGGATCCTTCTGCAATACCAACTTTGCTGCTTTGGAGCTTTGGACAATGCCTGGGTGGGAGAGGGCAACAGTAGAGTGGCAGGCTACTGTGGATCACCTTTCCCCATAGAGGCAACCTTTGCCTTCCGTCTGGGTAGCCCTTCAAAAGCAGGAAGGAAGAAGTCAGGAAGAATAGGTTTCTGTGTGCTGTGTGTGAGAAGGTGGCAGCTGAGTTTCCTGTTGGGTGCCCCGCTTCCCCAGCCAAGCATGGCTGATGAGGGCACTGAGAGGTTTCTGGTCCCGAATTTTGGGGGGCTGGGATGTGGGGATGGTGCTGCCATTGGGGTTTTGGAGGTGGTTGATAGTATCATGGTAGTACTTGGCATGGGGAGGTATGGGGGGACAATGTGAGCAGGCTGCCCTCGGGGAACGTGGAATTCTTGTCTGATATGAGGTCTGCCTTCCAGCTCCTCAATCCCAGTCCCGATGCCCTGTTTGCAGATCTTCAGTGGTCTGGCCTCCGGCTGCTGCTACTGAATGCCGGGATAGTCCGCAATGAGACTATCCCTCATCCTTGATTTAATCCTTTTTTGAATTATTTAATTCTTTTTAAAATAATGACCAAAAAAGGGGAAAAAAGGGGAAAAACCCAAAGATACTTATGTTTTTTAAAAAAATACATATCTTAACAGGTGCTTCAAAAAATAAGCATTTAAGAAAGGGAATATTGCCATTGAGAAACATCTGGTAGATGATATTTATCTCTTAACACAGGACTGGTTACAAATTCATCTTCATCCTCTATCAACCGATCCAAAGTGAATTTCCTCCCTTCCATCCAATTTTCCCATAGTCCCATCTTTTCCCCCGTTGTTAATGTTGGGTTTCCCTGGTAAAGCCAACTTCGCATGGGAAAAAGCACCAACTCTTCCTATTTTTTAATCAGACATTCCTTTCCATAGCTTCCTAATTGAGATGATGCTTCCGATGATATCTGAGTTCTATTCCTTTCATGATTAAACCCTTTTTTTAATATAAGAACCTAAATAGAAGTTCAAAGTAAAGTTAAAGTACAAAGTAGACAGCAAAGGAAAGCTTGAATGCAGAACAAGAAAAACTAAGGAAGTGGAGAAATCACAAGAAAATAGAAGGTGACTGCTGAACTTCTCCAATGCAGATACAAAGGCTTGTTAAGCAAACTTAATCTCCTATCATTAGTTAAACGTTTGCAAACGTTATATGTATAGAAACAGACAAATTATTCATCAAAGCCCAAAATCAGAACTTCATTTTCTTCCATTAGCAGCAAATAGGCCAAAGGCAATTTCCAAAAGGAATCAACTCCATCCACGGTGTTGATTCCTCTCCATGCTGTCCACTTTGTCATTTCCCACAGCCCAATTAATTTCCCCATCCACTCTTCCCTTGGGGGACTTTCTGCATCTTTCCACCTTTCTGCATGGAAAAGTGTGGCTGCTCTTATCATGTAGAAGAGCAAGGTCTCAACTTCATTCTCAAATTGTTCACCCATCAGACCCAAAAGGAATTGTTCGGGTTTCACATTGTCCTGATCAGACTTAGAGGTGGCCAGGCAGATTTAATATCAAAATACTGTTTATGAAATAACCTCTTCCAAGAATTAAGTCCTTAGAAACAAGAAGGAACGGGTTTCGATCAAGACCAACTGGGCAGCAGCAAGGTGGCAGAGCAGGATTCTCTAACAGAGGCTGGAAGGCTGAAGGAAGCTGGAGTAGAAGGTGCTACTGGAGGTGGGATTGAAGGATGAGAAACTGGAACATAACCTGTACTACGTGGGCACCAGAATGCTGGGCGAGGCCAGACGGAGCTTTCTGGATAAATCTTGGTTCTAACGACAGGACTGTACTAGATAGGGTGACTCAGGCTGGAGTGGATAGTTGGAACGGGAGATTCAGAAAAGGCTGAGAACTCAAAGCAAGGCTAGACTCAACTGGAGGGACTGGACTAGGCTGAATACTCTGGACTAGGAACTTGGAGCATGGCTGAGAACATGGAGTACAGCTGGACTCTACTTAAGGCTCTGGACAAGGCTGAATACTCTGGACTAGGAACTTAGAGCAAGGCTGGAGGTCGATGGCACAACAATGTTGTACTGGAGACATTGGACTAGGCTAGAAGCTGGAAGGGTGGCAGGACTGAACTGGAGACTCAAGGAAAGTCTGAGGACTTTAAGCATGACGAGACTGCACTGGAGAGTCTGGACAAAGCTGGAAACTTGAAACATGACTGGAAGCATGCCTGGAACATGCACAAGGTGCATGAAGAGGACCAAAGCGGGATCTGAGACTGAGGTTGCTGGATTCAAGCAGGATTCAAATCCACGTCAGTGGAGAAGTGGGATGCTTTGGGATGGCTTTGGGATGGCATTTCCCAGAAAAGAACTCAAGGTTCCTCTAAACACTTCTTTTTCTCATTTGCAATTCGGGTCTTGGCATATTACCATTGAAGGTACTTGTGCACAAATAGATTCTTGCATGAAGAAAAACAGCTCTTGTGACAAGCCAACGTTCTTGTGATAGTGGACGCCTGTTTTCAAGAACAATCCTCCAGCTGTTGTTCAGAGTCGGACATTGAACAGAAGTTTTCACCCTGGATGCTGGGAATGCCTGCACTGGCCAAGGGTTTCTTTGATGCCCTTACCTTCAAAATGAAAATGACGTGCTTTGTGGTAGGAGCCTGAGCATCAGGCTGAAGGCCTCCTCCACCAATTTTGTCTCTACCTGAAAGGAAAGAGAGGTGGTGACATGCACTTTTCCGGAATGTCTTCCCAGCCATGTGAATATCCAAAAGCAAGTCCCTTGAAAGGTTGGTGACAGTGGTGCCTCAGGAGCATAATCATCCCTGATCTTCTTGGAACAAATCCAGAGGAAGACAAAGATGTCCAGTAGCATCGATTCCACTGGTGGGTGCATGGCTGGTGGGACCTTGCTGTAGAGACAAAGGAAGGAAGAGACATCCACTCCCATGTTAGTCAAAAGCTTTTTGTGTTTTTATTCCCAAGAAAATAGGAGAAGGTGGGAAGCCGCTAGGAGATGTGGGCAGGTCAAGCTACCCTCTCCTCTCCCCAATTCACAAGGAAAACATTTCTTTCATTGGGTGGCCCAGCTGAAAGTGCCCAAAAGGGCAATGGACCAACGCAAGCTTTTGAGTGTTTGTCAAGAGGAGCCCTCTGTGGAGTGTGTTGCAGTAATCCAGCTGCAATGGGACCAGGGCCTGAGAGACTCTCTGAAAGTCCTCCTGACCTAGGCGGGGCACAACTGGTGTACCAGATGAAGCTGTCCTTTCCTTGCTTGTTTCTTTTCTATTCTCCCCCTTCCTACTCTCTGAGTCCTGCAAACCGATAGTCCTTACACACTACAAAAAAATCCCAATCCCATATGAGATTGACCTGATCTCATAGACTGCCAGAAGGGTAGCTAGTCCGGCTGCGAAGCTGCTCAAATCGTTGTCCTCCAGCACAGCCTGGTGGGAAACGAGTGGAGAGAAGCAGAGAACCCAAAGTCAACCAGGCTACTCCAAGTCAGGCCGGCCTTTTGACCTGCCCTTCTGCTAAAGCTTGTCCTTCTGTTCCTAGGAGAGTGACACGCAGCTGAGGGGCCCTTTGCATGGGCCTGTTTTTGGAAGCTGCCTTCTCTTTCTCTGACAGACTTTCAGTTAGGGTGAGCTTCTGCTGATCCTTCTGAAAACTAGGGTAGATTTTTCCCTCTCCCTCGTCCCCTCATTGCTCTCCATTCTCCTTTGCTTCCCACCCATTTCTACATCCCTCCCTCTGTCTTATTAGCCAGGACAGCGAGACCGTAAAGTTTCTTATTCCAGGGAACCAGGACTCTGGGTTCCCCTGTCGTCTTCATCTGGAACAGAGCAGAGATGGAGCTCAGGCACTGGATGATGCACTTCTCCTGCCGCAATGGAAGAGAGGCGGTCAGGCAGGGCGGCTTTGGGGCGTCTTGCCGCCAGGTCCCCAATGGCCCCCCTTGCAAAAGGGAAGCAGGAAACCCTTTGGAGGCTCTCTCTGTCCTGAAGAATCATGTGCACCACACGGAGATTGGGCAAAGGAATCTGGAATTCCAACATGGGGCAAAGCCCAGCCAGGGGAACTTCTGTGTCCAAGTGGCACCTGCGTTTTGGGCTGCCTTGCTCTTCCTTTCATGGACCTCTTGCCAGAGATTTTGGCTGGTCTGCCGGTCTGCCCTCACACTGGCAGCCTCGCGTTGGGCCTTACAGTCTTCGTCGCGGTCCTTGTTTGTGAAGAGGGCCTTCCTTTTACCTCGGCGGTCCTTTGTGGGGACGTTGGGGAAAGGAGAGACAGGGGCTGTGATCCCCAGACCAATTTTTAGCTCTGCTTCAGATGAAGAAAACCTGCCATATCCGCCCAGTCTTTGCAGCGTCCTTCCCATCGAAACCTGATCCCATCCAATAAAAGCTGTTATTGGGTCACACCAGTGGCTCAGTGTCCTGGCCACGAGAGAAGTCTCACAAAGGCCTTAGGCAGATCCCACTCTCTATCTTTCCCCCACACATTGGAAAAAAGGTCAATGAGGGCCACTGAACCATCCTGAAGGTGCCCAGAAGAGTCCCATGAAAGCAGCAGAACAGGTGGGAATCCCATGTGGACTTGCGGGCTCCAGAAGGACAGGTTATCTGTGGAGCAGGAAGAGTTTGGCCTCTGCCCTGCCCCTGTGGGCAACCTTGAAGGAGGAAAGAAGCAGAAGCGGCTCCTCTATCTGCTTCTATGGAGGAGTCCACTCCTGAAAGAAATGCCTCCCTTTTCCTCTCATGTTCCCATCCCAACACCCAGCATCCACTCACCAAGCCGCCCTTCTTTTCGGAGCTCTAGATCTTTAACAGAAGGTCTTGTTTTTTCCTGAGGAGGCTTGGCAGTGTCCTCCAGTTGGCCTGCCACTCCTTCTGGAGAACCTGCAGCATCAACTGCTGGACCGCTTGCTCTCCTCGCCTTTCTTTTCCTTTTTCCAAAACATGAAAACCAGTTGAGGAATCCCCTAGGAGAGAGAGGAAGGAAGCTGAGCTTAGGAATGGACTAGAGCCCATGTTCCATAATCCCTATCCCTTTGATGGAGATCACCCAATGTGGAAAACTCATCCTGGTTGGAACGGATGAGTTGTAACCTTGGTTTGGTTTGGGGTGACCTGGTGTGGAGATCACCCAACAATTAAGGCCTTAGAATCGAGAAGGAACTGGTTTCAATCAAGACAAACTGGGCAGCAGCAGGGAAACTGGTAAGGTTGCAGGAGGAGACAGCAGCAAGGTGGAAGAACAGGATTCTCTAACAGAGGCTGGAAGGCTGAGGGAAGCTGGAGCAGAAGGCACTACTGGAAATGGGAATGGATAATGAAGAAATGGAACAGGGTTTGTACTAAGTTGGCACCAGAACACTGGGCGAGGCCAGACGGAGCCTTCTGGAAAAATCTTGGTTCTAACGAAAGGACTCTACTGGATTCAGTGACTCAGGCTTGACTGGATAGTTGAAACTGGAGACTCGGAAAAGGCTGAGAACTCAAAGCAAGGCTTGACTCAAGCTCTGGACTAGGCTGAATACTCTGGACTAGGAACTCAGAGCAAGGCTGGAGATCGATGGCACAACGATGCTGTACTGGAGACATTGGACTAGGCTAGAAGCGAGAAACATGGCAAGGCTGAACTGGAGACTCAAGGAAAGTCTGTGGACTTGAAGTATGACGAGATGGGACTGGAGACTCTGGACACAGCTGGAAACATGAAACATGACTGGAAGCATGCCTGGAACTTGCCCAATGTGCATGAAGAGGACCAAAGTCGGATCTGAGACTGATGTTGCTGGTTCCGACAAGGAGAAGATTCTCGGTGGCAGCAGAAGCAGGATTCAAATCCATTTCAGTGGAGAAGGCTGACGCTGATTCCTCTTCAGTAACAGACACGGTTTCTGATGAGGGTATGGACTCTTCTGCGTAAGTTGCAGGCTTGTAGGATCAGTTGTCTTTGGCAGCTTGCTCCTCGTGCACCTGCCTTTTATGCCAATCCTTTGCCCGCCTGTTCCCTTCTGCATCCAAGTGAGCTGGCTTCTCCTCTGCATGTTTTTCTGCCCATCGGTAGCACACGCTGGTTGGAGGATTCAATTCCTCCTCTCGAAGGTTGGCCGATCACTGCCTGTGATTCTTCCTCCGCTGCTGACTCATCTTTGGGTTTCACTTTCCCGGTTTCAGCCCAGTAAGTTTCTCTTTCCTCCTCTGACTCAGAAAGACTTTTTTTTTTTCTGAGTCAGAGGCTGGCTGGATTCTCACACATGTCTATCTCCACTTCAATAATCTTTTGAATCATAATTCATATTTGCTCCCAGAATTTCTTAACCTTTCCACAAGTCCACCAAAGATGGTCAAATATTCCTTCACATTTGGAGCATTTCCAACAAACATTTGATATTCCTTTAAACATTGTTGATAATTGGTCAGGTGTTCAATACCCGTGATCCATCATTTTATAAAAGTCTCTTTCAAGGTATAGTTCAAGGTCAATCTCCAACCCTTCTTCCGCCTATTTTCCGATTGCTCATGGCTGATATTGCATCCAAAGTTCTTAGCCCATTTAATCATGCAATCTCTGACATATTCATCTTACAAATCCATTTGCAGTAATATTTTATACATCTTAGTAACAACACTTTCAAATATTAGTACAAAACTCATTTCCAACTGAGCTCTTCATTCATGAAATTATGAATCTTTTTACCCAAATTAAACCATTCTGACAATGGTGGTGATGTGAACCAATGACAAGTATGACCTTCCAATTCCAATTGTTTCCTCGTTTTCAGGTTAGGTTCATCTTCACCTTCCTCAAAATTCAACAAATCTTTACATCTCAACCAGTTTGGTTTCCCCACCATCTCTCTTCTGCAGAAAGCTTCTTGTGGTGACAACCACAAAGGTATATTAGGAGACAATCTTAATTTCTATTGATTCCAACTCCTCAGTATGATATGCCTCACAAAACAATTGTCAAAATCTTTGTTATCTTTATCATACCACAAGTAGGCGTGCCACCCAAATCTCAGATCCTGTCCTTCCAACTCTAATGGCGACCTATTCTTCAAAGTCACCCAGTCCTTCATCCAAAGCAAACAACAAGCATCAAAGTACAACTTCAAATCAGGGAAACAATTTATATTTAACTCTTGGTGTTCTCCCTTGCCAAATCAAGGTAGAAATGTCCTTCTGCCATTGTTGGAATGGTACATCAGTTGTCAAAACTGGTATAGTCTGGAACAGGAACAACATCCAGGGTAAAACATCCATGTTAATCACAGATATCCGACCCATAAGTGACAAGTGTAATTCTTCCAGCCTTGACATGTGTTTTTGAACGTCTTTCCAAATTTTGACAGAAATACTATGAAGCAACCTGCAATTCACATTTGATCATGTCCCCTCCAAATATCTAACCTTTATTTCAGTCTTAAATCCAGTCTTACTCATCAACAAAACATTTTTGGTTTATTTCTTTATTGATTGTAAGACCAGCTAATGACCCAAATTCCTTCCATTTCCTCATCAGATGTTCAACAACATTCAAGGGATCCTGTAATATCAAACCAAAATCATCAGCAAGAAAGGGCTGAAGGAGAAAGGGCTTATAGTTAAAGGGCTGAAATCAATTATCTTTTAAAAAACATCTTTTTTACCTTTAAGCTCTTTTGATCTAGTTAAATATCTCTATTTTACTCTTCCAAGACTAAGATAAAGAGCAAAGATAGCAAAGGGCAGTCTTGTCTAGTTCCTTTCTGTATACGACAAGTCCCTCCAAAGGACTGATGTTCGGCTACCGGAGCTGAGACTGAGGAGCTGGTAGGTGAGACCGGAATCAATAAATGGTCCAGACTTCCCCTGGAACGGCCCGTTCCCCATCTCCCACTCTATCACCCCATGCCTGTCACCACCATAGTGATTTGGCCTGCCCCCATCTCCGCAATGGCAACCCCATCTCCATATCCAAGCCCCTCAGTTCCCATGACCGGGGAGCCCCTACTTTCCTCACCAGCCATGCCCAGGAGCGGAAGAACCTCTCTGAGGCGCTTGAGCTTTACCAGCTCTCAGTGCCATCAAGGTACCTCCAACCCAGGCCTCCCACCAACACTGTCTCAATGGGCCCGAGCAGTCCAACAGTCCTGCTTCCATTCAGGTGAGAGCCATTCCAGACACCACCCTCCAGCCAAGCACAGCATCGCCCATCCATTCGCAAGTTGGTGGCTCTGGACCTCGCCCTCTCTCTGCCTTCTGAACAGTGTTCCTCAATCTGAAGTTGTGTTCTGAAAGACTCCATGCCACTTTTCTATGTTGACAATTTTTTGAAAATCTCTTTCTTTGGTTTTCTGATCTCTAATCATAAATAAAGTTACATTGTAAGTCTTTATTATATAAAAATTCTTCATTGGATCGATCCAGGGAATCTCCTGTCTCCAAAACCTTTGTAGAGATATTAGACATGCACACACACAAACATAAACATAGAGGCACAAACAGAAACACACAAAGACACACAAAGCTTTAATAACAGGGGATCGGCAGATTTCATTGGTCTTGAGCAATTTTGATCTCCTATGGGAACATTACAATTTTGTGCAAGATCTGGTAACATTTTAGCACCTCTGCAGGAGATCAGAGATTGGCTTCACATCTTCCTTAAAAACTCAGGCGCCCTGAGTGGTGTGGAGCTGAAGACTTATGCCTGAATTTTGGAGAGAAAAAAAATAATTTCCTTTGCAAAGATGGTCCTTTTGGCTACCCGAAAAAACAAATCCCAAAGTAATTCAGGCAAAGCAAAGGCCTTTATTAAAGGGGTCAGTGTTTTTATAGGGTACAGGAACATGTGATACATACATTCGATATATGGGATACGCCGGAAAGCAACTAATCAAAGCCTAAAAGACCCTGATTAGATGTGAGAAGCTGGGAGATGCCAAGGATGCCGCTGGCAAAAGACGGGGAGCGAAGACCATCGAAGTTGAGGTAGAGCCCCAATTACAGCCTACTCGTGGCAGGAAGGGTGATGAAACAGGGCTGTTTCTCTGCTCTTTTTGCATCTGCAGATAGCCACCCAGCAGCCCTGGTTTGGGTGACCTGGACTCTCCTTGGTGGGAGGACTAACGGGGTTTACCTTCAGGGCCGTTGTGAGAAATATGCTGAGCACCCGGGGTGTAAAGTTGCCTGCATCCGCTCTGAGCTCAATTCCAGCCTTGGGGCAAGGCCAGTGGGGGTTATGGGGCCTGAGTCTGCATGGTTATCTGGGAGGAGTTTGTGCCCGTTGAACCTGAGGATGTGGACAGGGCTCTTGTAGCTGTTAGTTGGGCTGCTTCTCTGTTAGCTCCGTGCCCCTCCCGGGTGGTCAACGCTGCCTGGGAGATGAGACCTGATTGGGTCTGGCCAGTGGTTAATTCCTCTTTGAGGAAGGGGGTGTTCCCGCTGGCTCTTGAGGAGGCAGTGGTGCGCCCCCTCCTGACGAGGCCATCGCTCGACCCAACTGATCTGGACAGTTTTTCTCCACTTTCCAACCTGATACCTAGCCTTATTTCTCCCCCTGAGCTGCATGAGTGATGCCATGGATGTCCTGTCTCACTGCTTGGAGGCTGTAGGGGTCTGGATGAGGCAGAATGGGCTCCGGCTCAACCCAAGCAAGACTGAGTGGCTTTGGGTGTTTGGTCTCCTGGTACCAAGGGTTTTCCATCTTTGGTCCCGGATGGGGTGGCACTGCCCCAGCCAGACCCAGTGCGCAATTTGCAGGTCCTTGTGGACTCATGGCTCCTGCTGGAAGAGAGGCGGTAGCCATGGATAAGAGGTCTTTGCACACCTTTGGGTTGAGCACCAGTTGCACCCATTCCTGGACTGGGAGGCATTACTCACTGTCACTCATGCCCTCGTGACCTCCCATTCTGGCTACTGCAATGCACTCTACATGAGGCTACCCTTGGAGAGCATTCAGAAGCTTCAGCTGGTGAAGAACGCAACTGCCCAGGTTGTAAATGATCTCGGCTTCTTGGCACATGTAGCAGCACTGGTTTGGGGTGTGCATTGGCTGCCAGTGTTTTTCTGGGTGCAATTCAAGGTGCTGGTTGTCACCTTGAAAGCCCTTCCTGGTTTGGTAGTGGGTCCCCTTAGGGACCGTCTTTTCCCATTGTTCCTCCTCTCCAATCCGATCCAGCAGGATGGGCATACACCAGGTCCAATCAGCCATGGATTGTCAGCTGGTGGGGACCAGGAAATGGGCCTCTCCTGCCGTGGTGCCTCCCCTGTGGAACATCCTTCCTCCTGAGATTAGGATGGCCCCAACCCTCTTGGCTTTTTTGTAGGTCTTAAAGATGTGCCTTTGTGCCCGGTCCTGGTGGCCCAAATGTGCAATGGGCCCCGTTTCATGGTTGTGCTAACATCATGGATTATTAAGTTCTCTAGGCTGTATTTATATTTATATTTTATTTTTTTGTATCATTTTCATTGTGTGTTTTTATTATTAAAGCCACCCGGAGTCACTGGTTTGAGATGGGCGGCTATATAAATTGAAGAAATAAATTTAAAAATATTGAAACGAACGAACAAACTGGGGAAAACACTAATTGCAGATAACGTTCCAGAAGTGGCAGATTGATGGGTGACGTCACTCCCTTTCCCAGCCAGGTTTGCATCCACCTTAAAACAGGCCAACAAGGAACCTCCCCCCTCTTCCAAAGGCAACACATCCCCAAACGTCCAAACACAACTTGAGAATGCCACTGGGCTCCAGCCTCAAACAACCTCAAGGCTTTAGTGCAAAAGAAAGCACACTAAAAGTTATGTCAGATCTTGACCAGGCCAGGTCAAGAGTATGGCACAGCCAAGGACTGGCTAGCTGCAGTCTGAGAGACCAGCAGAAATGACAGTGCCCAACCCGCTGGGGAACTGGATAAAGACGAAAAACTCCCTAAAGCAGACGTGCTCAAATTCTGGGTCATCCTTCCTAGGGGGAAACGAAATAACTCAAGCCAACAAACATACCTAATACTCCTCCCTCCTCCTCCTATTTTCCCCACAACAGAAATCCTGTCAGATTTGTTGGGGTGAGAGATTGATTGGCCCAAGGTCACCCAGCTGGCTTTTGAACCTAACGTGGGACTAGAACTCACCATCTCCTGGTTTCTAGCCCAGCACCTTAACCACTAGACCAAACTGGCTCTCTGAATTTACAGCCCAGAAATTATGAACACTCTTGGAGATCCTATTTCGAGACGCAAGGTCTAGCTGTTTGGCATGCCGAAAGGTTGACCAAGCTGGTCCAGGAGAGCAATTTCTTCCCAAAAGGAAAAGTCTGATCCTTGGGCTCCCTCAACAGCCGGATGCCAAAACCCCAGGAACAAAGAGTCCCAGTTCCCCGGAATAAGAACCTTTATGGCCTTGTTGTCCTGGTAAGTGGGAGGGGGGCAGGGAGTGAGGTGAAACCTGGTGGAAAGCAAAGGAGGATGGAGAGAAATGAGGGGAAGAGGAAGGGGGAATAATCTACCCAAGTTCTTAGAAGGGTCAGCAGAAGCTCATCCTAACTGAAAGTCTGTCAGAGAAAGAGAAGGCAGGTTCCAAAAACAGGCCCATGCAAAGGGTCCCTCAGCTGCAGGTCATTCTCCTATGGACAGAAGGACAAGCTATAGCAGACAAGCAGGTAAGAAGGAAGGCCTGACTTGGAGTAGCCTTGTTGACTTTGGGTTCTCTGCTTCTCTCCACTCTTGTTTCCCACCAGGCTGTGCTGGAGGACAACGATTTGAGCAGCTTCGCAGCCGGACTAGCTGCCCATCTGGCGGTCTATGAGATCAGGTCAATATCTGGTTTCTTTTGTAGTGTGTAAGGACAATCGGTTTGCAGGACTCAGAGAGTAGGAAGGGGGAGAATAGAAAAGAAACAAGGAAAGGACAGCTTCATCTGGTACAACAGTTGTGCCCTGCCTAGGTTAGGAGGCCTTCTCTAAACTCTCTGGTCCCCTTGCAGCTTGATTACTGCAACACACTCCACAGAGGGCTGCCCTTGACAAACACCCAGAAGCTTGCATTGGTCCATTGCCCTTTTGGGCACTTTCAGCTGGGCCACCCAATGAAAGGAAATGTTTTCCTTGTGAAGTGGGGAGAGGAGAGGGTAGCTTGACCTGCCCAAACCTCCTAGCATCTCCCCACTGTCTCCTATTTTTTTGGAAACAATGACAGCAAGGGTTTTTGACTAAGCTGGGCACTGATGTCTCTTCTTTCTTTTGTCCTACAGCAAGGTCCCACCAGCCATGGACCCACCAGTGGAATCAACGCTGCTGGACATCTTTGTCTTCCTCTGGATGTGTTCCAAGAAGATAAGAGATGAGGATGCTCCTGAGGTACCACTGTAACTAACCTTTCAAGGGACTTGCTTTCCGGTGTTGACATGACTGGGAAGACATTCCGGAAAAGTGCATGTCACCACCTCTCTTTCCTTTCAGGTAGAGACAAAATTGGTGGAGGAGGCCTTGGGCCTGATGCTCAGGCTCCTACCACAAAGCGCTTCATTTTCATTTTGAAGGTACAGGCATAAAAGAAACCCTTGGCCAGTGCAGGCATTCCCAGCATCAAGGGTGAAAACTCCTGTTCGAAGTCTGACTCTGAACAAAGCTGGTGGATTGTTCTTGAGGACAGGCCTCCAGTACCACAAGAACATTGGCTTGTCACAAGAGCTGTTTTTCTTCATGCAGGTTTCTGTTTGTGCACAAGTACCTTCAACTGTAATATGTGAAGACCCAAATTGCAAATGAGAAAAAGAAGTGTTTAGAGTGACCTTGAGTTCTTTTCTGGAAAATGCCATCCCAAAGCCATCCCAAAGTGTCCCTGGGCTTTAGGAAGGCTGGGGCAAACTTAGAGGGAGACGGTGGCTCCAGAGTCCTAGAGAAGGATGCAGCATGAACTGTGCACATGTTCCTAGGCAATGAGATGCTTGGTTCTAGGAAACGAGCACAGGTGTCCTCTCTTCTTCAAATCCGCAGCACTTTGAGCCACACGGCTGGAGATGCTTCTTGGAGGTCCTGAAGCAGCTTCTCTACTGCAGCAACCACCATCCTAGGATCAATGTAGGTAGCAAACCTATCATGCCATGGATTGTCAGCTTCGGGTCCCCCGCTGCTCTTTGGAACTCATCGTCATTGAACCTGTCTCTTGGGAAACGAGGGCAGGGAGGTTGCTTTCCCCCTTCATTCCACTTCATGCTGAATGAGGGAATCCCTGGAATGCATATTTTGCTGGGTCAGATTTGTGCTGATGGGACAATGAAGAAGGGGGACTCCTCTCCAAGACACCTTGACAACAGTGGGATGCATTTCCTTCTGTCTCTTCCAGCTCAAAGAAGTTAAGCAGGCATTTCCCAAAATTCCTGCTGAACTCTGGAAGGCTGAAAATGAGCATGGCTTCATTAATGAAGGTAATATCATTCAGAATGTTAAGGGGAAGGGGTGAGGGTATCGGCACATGAAATGAAGGAAGGAATGCAAAACTCATGCTTTCTATCCAACATGGGGTACAGTATATCTTTTCAAGCTATGTACCTAGCTGATTAAATTTCAACATCTCTGTCTCATTCAGTTCTTCTCCCTTTGTTGACAGGTGTAACCTTCCCTATCTTTTGCCAACTTCCTTATCTTTTTCTCATCTCATGCAGATGACCTAGCGGTAGAGGAGCGGTAGAGGAGCTGCGTCCTTCCCCCACTATTTAAGAAGCCAAGCTGGGGGAATCAAGATCACCAGGGAAAAGAGGGAGCCAGATCATCTGTCTGCTGATCTGATCAAGGTGATTCTTGGTTTTTCACTAGCCATGACCAATATGGTGGAGAGTTGAAGGAATGGCAACCTTCTGCCCCTAGGATGCATCTTGGATGGACTCAGGAAGTACACTGAGGAGTTGAAACTCCCACCAGATTTAAGGAAGAATAGGAAAAAAACACAACATGCTGCCTGCTCTGAGCGTCTGGAAAAACAGGTCAGCTGCATCGTGTTCAAAGCCTCTGTGAGCCAGCATTCTATTCCCTTCAGTGGTCCACCAGATAGACGCTCTTGGAAAGTCCGAACCCAGAATATGGGGGAAAGAGGTTTCTCCATTTCCAGTTCACTCTCTTGAGAAGGAGGGCTGAGAATTATAGTGCTTTTTTACTGCAGTTCTAAGAGATGATCTTCTAAACCAAGGTCATGAGGTAAACATGGGAACTGAGGAAACCACCTATAGACCATCATTTCCCATCCTTGGGAATCAAATGACTGTCTGACCTCGCCTCTCCTCTTTTTTTCTGGAGTTCTTTTTTCCTGACTGGATGCCACTTACGTTCCTTGTAAGGGGCCTGAATGTGTATGTGTGTGGCTGTACTCCCTACACATGAAACCCACGAATATGGTAAAATGTCAAGCACACAAAATATTAAGAAATAAGGACAATAAATATAACAATAACAATAACAATAATAAATTTAGTCACCATGAAACTCCAGAGTTGTGACTGACAAAAAGCTAGAGAAGGAAACATTACCCTTTTAATTTCTTGAATTCTACCCTTTGGCTGTTGATGAGGGTGCTGATCTTTCTGTGACTGATAACTTGATCAATTACTTTAAAGATAGGACTTGAACTGTGGTGTTGGCATGGCTGTGAAGACATTCTGGGAAAGTGCATGTCACCATCTCCGTGACTCCTTTCAGGTAGAGAAGTTGCTGGAGGAGGCCTTGGGCCTCAGGCTCAGAGCTCCCCTTCGGCAGGCTCGGACACCACAGCGCTTCATTTTTTCTTTGAAGGTAAGGGCACAGAAGTCCAGGTGGATCTTGAAGGACCCATTGGCCGATGGAAATATTCACAGAACCAAGTGCGAAATATGTCCCACTCTGAACAAGAGCTGGAGAATTGTTCTTGAGGACAGGCATCCAGTATGAGAAGAAGATTGGCTTGTCAAAAGATCTGTTTGTCTTCATGCAGGGATCTCTTCCTGAACAAGTGTCTCCAACTGTCGAGTTCCATGGCCAGAATTACAGATGAGAAAAAAAGTATTTCCAATGAGCTTGAGTTTGCTGGAAAATGCCATCCCAAAGCTTCCTCCGTCCAAAGAGGCTGGGATTTAGGGAGGCTGTGGCAATGTTGGAGGGAGAGGATGGCTCCAGAGGCCTAGAGAACAAACCTCAGTACTGCGCAAGGGTGCTTTGGCAGTGAGATTCTTCATTCTAGGAAAGAAGCAAAGGTATCCTCTCTTCTTAAAATCCTCAGCAATTTGACCCACGTGGCTCGAGATGCTTCTCCGCAGTCTTGAAGCAGCTTCTCCACTGTGAGAACCATCATCCTAGGATCAAAGTGCTATCCAAGACACCTTGGCAACAGTGCGATGCCTTTCCTCCTGTCTCTTCCAGCTCACAGGAGTCCAGCAGGCATTTCTGGAAATCCCTTCAGAACTCTGGCATGGTGGAGAACTGTATGGTTTCCTAACTGAAGGTGATTTCAATTAGAATGTTAAGGGGAAGGGGTGAAGGTGTCAGAAGATGAAAGGAAGGTAGGAAGGAAGGGATGCAAAACCCACATTTGTATCCCAAATGGGGTGCATGTTTTCCAGCTATGTAGCCAACCAATTAAATGTCAACAACCTCTATTCACGGAAATCAAGATAGTCTATAGCACCACATATAAGATGCCCCCTCAGCGTTCACTGAGGACGTGGTTCGTCAATGGGCACAGTAAGATTCACCCAAATAGAGTTCCTCAGGATAGATGAAAAGGACTTCCACTCAGTCTCAGGGAAAGGCCCTCCGTTTGTTCCATCTACAACTCTCAACTGTTGCAATTAATGGCGGTATTTATGCTGTTGCACGCTGCTGACCTTTTTGCACAATTTGCAGGGTGTGAAATGCCCTTGTCTCAAGAATGATGTTTCTTGGCAATATTGAAGATGAATGAAGATGGTGAGGAGAGAGGGATCCATGTTTGTGCTTCAGTGAAGCATGGGCAGTGCTTCAGGCTGGAGGTTCGGAAGTGGTCGGACTGGACCAGAGAGCGGGATGCTGGAGGATGGCAGTGTTCATCATTTTGCCATATTCCTACTTTCCCCATATTTGATGATGTTTTCACAGCATTTTGCTCAGCTATGCCAACTGAACCACTTTGGGATGGTCACACGGTATTGTTCCTGTTGAGGTTTGGGCAGCAGTTTTAATGCAGTGGGCTCTGGCTTTGGACCTGTTGTTTGGAAGACTGGACTACACCTGGAGGACTGGATTGCTGCTGGATGCTAAGGGCAGGCTGAGAGGCGGGCTGCTGTGGCATGCTGCTGCTGGACGTTCTTTGCTGCTGGTGTTTCTGCTGGTGCTTTTCTTGGAGATTCTGCTGCTAGACGCCTTTGCCACTGCCGGGTTCCTTCTGCAATACTGACTTTGGGGCTTTGGAGGTGTGGGCAATGCCTGGGTGGGAGAGGGCAACAGTAGAGTGTCAGGCTACTGTGGATCCCCTACCCCCATAGAGGCAACCTTCGCCTTCCCTCCAGGTATCCCTGAGAAGGCAAAAAGAAATAAGTCAGGAAGAATAAGTGTTTTTGTGTGTTTGTATGAATGTGTTGTAGTTTGTGTGTGTGTGTATTGTGTGTGGGGAAGTGGACCCTAAGTATCCTGTTGGCAGGAGAGCTAGTGAAGCTAAAATTCCTCTTTTTGCCTGGCTTCCCCTCCCAGGGATGGCTAATAAGGGCACTGGGAGGTTCCTGCTCCCAGATCGTGGGGGGCTTGGATGTGGGGATCGGGCAGTCATTGGGGGGCCAGGGCAGAGGCGGGCCATAGTATCATGGTCGTACCTGGCATGGGGAGATATGGGGGGACACAGGGAGCAGGCCGCCCTTGGGGAACATGAAAGTGTTGTCTTATATGAGGTCTGTGTTCCATCTCCTTGATCCCAGCCCCGATGCCCCTTTTGCAGATCTTCAGTGGTCCTGGTCTCCGGCTGCTGCTACTGAATGCCAGGACAGTCTGCAATAAGGCCGGCCTCACCTTTGATTTAATCATTTTTTAAATTATTTATTATTACTTTTTAAAATAATGACAGAAAAATGGGAAAAAGACAAAAGAGAAAAATACACAAAGATACCTGTGTTATAAGTAAGTAGGTGATATAACTTTATTAATTAGTCAATTGACCATATCAAAAATTTGGGCATCAGCTACAATAAAATATAGTACCATCAGACAGGTAAAATGCAGTAAGATAATATAAAATAAAATATACTAAGGTGAGATAAAAAGCTTCTCGGCCTTTTGGCTAAGATCAAGTATAATACTTGTGTTATAAAAGAGTACAGAATAGGTGCTTAGAAAAATAAGAAGAGAAGAGAAAAATAAAAATATGAAATATAATGTCATTACAACAATAAACAGTTAAAACTCTATATATTTATCTAATGCAAATATGATGCAAGGAGAGATTAAAAAAAAAATTCCCTTCTCACCCCTGTGGGTGGTAAGTGTCTTCCTCAACCTTGGGTCCTCTATGAGAGGCCTGGGAGTTTGAGGGTTCTGTGCAGTATCTTAGCTGTTCCTAGCACTGTCCACTCTCTGGACAGAGAGCTCTGATGTTGTTCCTGGGATCTGTTGGAGCCACTCTCCCAGCTTGGGGGTCACAGCCCCAAGTGGAAGCACTTTGGCCTTCACTTTCCACATCCTCTCCAGTTCCGCCTTCAGGTCCTGGTACTTCTCCAGCTTCTGATAGTCCTTATTCCTGATGTTGCTGTCATTTGGCACTGCTACATCTATCACCACTGCTGTCTTGTGGTCCTTGTTTACTGTCTGTCTGGATCTGGAAGTCCCACAGGATTTTAGCCCTGTCATTCTCTACAACCTTCTGTGGAATCTCCCATCTGGACTTGGGAGGGTCTAGCCCATACACTGTGCAGATGTTCCTGTACACAATGCCAGCTACTTGTTTGTGCCGTTCAGTGTATGCTCTTCCTGCCTGCATCTTACACCCTGCCACTCTGTGCTGGACTGTCTCTGAGTCCTCACTGCACAGTGCGCACCTCGGGTCCTGTCTAGTGTGGTAGACCCCTGCTTCTATGGTTCTGGTGCTTAGCACCTGTTTTTGTGCTGCTCTGATCAGTGCCTCAGTGCTGTCTTTGAGTCCAGCCCTTTCCGGCCACTGGTAGGATTTCCCAAGGTCAGCCACCTCAGCTGTCTGTCGATGGTACATCCCATGCAGGCTCTTGTCTTGCCATGGCACTTCCTCTGCTTGATCTTCCTTGCATGTCTGCTGCTGCCTCAAGCATTCTCTCAACAGCTCATCTTTAGGTGCCATCTTACTGATGGACGCCTGGATGCTCTGGGTCTCACCCAGGACAGTGCTTTGGACACTCACCAGACCCTGCCGTCCCTCTTTCCACCTGGTATACAGTCTCTGGGTGTTGGACTTGGGGTGGAAGCCTCCGTACATTGTGAGGAGCTTCCGGGTCTTCACATCAGCAGCCTCCATGTCCTCCTTTGGCCAGCTCACTATACTGGCAGGGTATCTGATGACTGGCAGGGCATACATGTTGATGGGGTGGATCTTGTTCTTCCCATTTTGCTGGCATCTTAGGACCTGTCTTATCCTTTGATGGGATTTGGATGTTGCTGTCTTCCTTGCCTGCTCATCATTGTTCCCATGTGTCTGTGGGATACCAAGGTACATGTAGCTGATCTGTATGTCTGCCACGTGGCCTGCTGATAGTTCCACCCCATCAGTCTTAACTACCTTCCCTCTCTTTATTACCATCCAGCCACAGTTCTCCAGTCCGAATGACATCCCAATGTCCTCACTGTGGATCCCTGTCAGGTGGATCAGTGAGTCGATATCTCGTTCCCTCTTAGCATACAGCTCAATGTCATCCATGTAGAGGAGGTGGCTGTTGGTAGTTCCACTCTTGAACTTGTGTATATATACAGTACATACACATATACATATACAATATAACCATCATGCTTTCCCCTAAACTACTATATTTTGTATGAATCAGTCCCATATCTCATTGTACTTATCCATACAACGTCTACGTCTATAGGCAATCCCCTCATAGGTGGGAAGTGTAATCAGGTCTTCAACCCATTGAGTAAATCAGGCCAGACTTTCATCTTTCCAATGTTGCAATATCAGTCTTTTGGCCATAGCAAGTTCACAGAAAATCTATCTACGTTGTCCCATTGTCAAATTCCACGGACTACCTAAGTAATTCAGAAGAATATTGTCCTCTGAAAATTTTAGCTTCTGTCGCACAGTCACATTTACATGATCCACCCTTTTCTCCCAGAACTGAGTAAGTACAGCACATTGTAAGAACATGTGTTTTAAGGAAACATTGTCCTTATTACATCTCCAACAGCATGTTGTCTTAGACAATCCTTTTCTGTTCTAATGTTACAAAGCCCATAAATAGATTATTAAAATAGAATTTTAAATGTAAATAGATTTTTTTGTTGGAGAAGTCGTAGTTTAAGGTCCATTGAGACTCTTGATCTAGATGTTAAAACTCTCTCCCTTTGTCTAGGCAATATAGGAACCTCTAATTCTCTATTCCTTTCACATTTGAGCATCTGCATATCAAATTGATTTATTGATAACAAATATCTATAAAAGCTCATAGTACGTTTTTTAGGGTTAAAGGATTTCACAAGTTGTTCTTACCTCTCAGGTGACTGAGAAGCTGAAAAGGCTGCTGGTCCAAGCAGGGCTGTTAACCAATGTTGTCACTGTCAATATTGCCATTGAGTTATCTCTGGTATATGATATTTATCTCTTAACACAGGATCTTAACAATTGATCTTCATCCCCTACCAATTGATCCAAAGTCAATTTTCTCACTTCCATCCAATTTTTCCATATCCCCATCTTTTCCCCAATTTTTAATGTTGGGCTTCTCTCATAAAGTCAATTTCTCTTGGTAAAAAACATCAAATCTTTTTTTATTAGACATTCCATTCCATAGCTTTCAAACTGAGATAATGGTTTCCAATGATAGTAGAGCTGTATTGTTTTCATGAATTAATCCTTGATGAGAGGGCCACTTGGCACGTATCACAGAGTCCTGGCTGGGTCCAGAAGCTGGGGTTGCCTTTTCGGAAGCATGCCCAGCTGGGTTTCAAGTGTGGCATCAGCCAAGCAATTGTCATCTGGGAAACCCATTGGGCTTTCATCATACCTCTATACCTGCCCTGGGATCGCAGTTGATGCCATACCCAAAACTCAACTGGACATAACTCTGAAAGGGCAACCCCCTTCTGGATCCAGCCAGGTCTCGGTGATAAAAGCCAGGTTGTCCCTCTCTTCAAGGATTACATCACTCATGAGGCACCTCCTAATCAAGGATTAGGTCATTGATGAGGGACCTGGCATTAAGGAGCACCAACTGGAAGCCGGGGCCTCCAAAGGTCTGCTGGCAGGGTACCGGAGCTGAGACCGAGGAGCTGGAAGGTGAGACCAGAATCAAACAATGGCCCCGCATATGTCCAACCATATGTCCCCATGCCTGTCACCAGCATAGTACTTTGCCCTGCCCCCATCCCCTCAATGGCAGCCCCATCAATATATCCCTCGGTTCCCAAGACCGGGAAGCCCCTACTGTCCTCACCAGCCATCTCCAGGAGGGGAAGCAGCACCCCGAGGCACTTGAGCTTTACCAGCTCTCAGCATCATCAAGGTACCTCCGACCCAGGCCTCCCGCCAACATCGTCCCAATGGGCCAGAGCAGTCCAACAGTCCAGCTGAGCACCAGTCCAGACACTGCCCTCCAGCCGGGCACAGCATCGCCCATCCACCCAATCACAAGACGGCGGCTCTGGACCTTGCCCTCTCTGCCATCTGAAATGAGTTCTTCAATCTGAACGTGTTTTCCAAAAGCCTCTGTGCCACTTTTCTATGTCACCTCAGTCTTTGAAATCTGTCTTTGTTTGGTTTTCTGATCTCCAATCATAAATAAATTTACAATATAAATCTCTTTTATAGAAAATTCTGCATTGGATCCATCTTGTCCCCAGAACAGCATCGCCCAGGGATATTCACACAGACACACACACAGCTGAAATATCAGGGCATGGACAGATTTCAGTGATTCTTGTGGAATTTTGATCTCATATGACCACATTACAATTTTGTGCAAGATCTTATAAAATTTTAGCACTTCTGCAGGAGGTCTGAGATTTTAGAATCCTTTGTAGATGTAGATGAAGGAAACTTATGGGGGCCATCTGATGGTCAGCATCTCTGGCATGATTTTTCCCCTAATCATTTGTTGTTTATTCATTCAGTCACTTCCGACTCTTTGTGACTTCATGGACCAGCCCACACCAGAGCTTCCTGTCGGTCGTCAACACCTCCAGCTCCCCCAAGGTCGAGTCCGTCACCTCTAGAATATCATCCATCCACCTTGCCCTTGGTCGGTCCCTCTTCCTTTTGCCTTCCACTCTCCCTAGCATCAGGATAATCATACTTATAGAAAATTTAAGAATTTATCAGCCTGTAAATACATGTCCTTCTACACTTCCCTCAGTAATAGCTGCTTTCTATGTTTAAAAGTAATGAGCATTGTACCATATATGATATGGGTCTGATTTCCATATCACAATTGATTACATCTTTTAGTGCATGCATGTACCTGCCAAACACATTTTTGTACCGATTCAAAATGTGGCATTATTTTAGTAATACTGAATTTTCAGTTCAAACCCTTGGCTAATGAAGGCCACAAAAGCAATTCCTGTCCCAACAGCATAAAAACAAATGTGACAGATTAGCAAATTAGAAAAAAGAAGAAGAAAGAGGACAACAATAAAACATTATGAGAACTACTTGTTCTGCTTCCATTAACAGAAAGGAAACAAACCAAGAGCAACTTGGTTGCTGGCAAAGTTCACACAAAAGGCATAAATCATGATTCACCAACTACAACGGGTGGCTTCACGCATCACACTAATGAACCACACATCACAGACAAACTGTCATTTAGGTGAATTAATTACTTCTGAATAAGTAGAATGAATCCAGGGAGTTAAATAGCTCAAGAGACACTGAGGAATGTGAAGGACTTGCAATCAAGTCTTTAAGTACTCTCCTTATACATGAGGTCTACCACATCTGGGCTGCAATAATCTCAGCAACCTTTAGATGCCTGTGAGGAAAGTTTTCTTATCTCTACCACCTCCAGCAGCCTATAAAGTCAGAAGGAGCCTTGGGGCTTACCACTGTCAGGCAAAGTGCAAGAAGGCCTTCATATGTGCTGATCCTTTTCCCCCCTTATTTTTCAATGAAGATAAAAGCAGTGGCAGCTTCAGGGAAAACAGCAGAGCACCTATTCAGCCAGATGTTTGCTTCCAGTTGGCTCCTCCAGGCCCAGTCAGGATACAGGCACTTCGTATTAGTAAAAAAGATCCCGAGTCCACCAGAAAGGAAACAAACCATGAGCAACTTACTCATTGGCAAAGTTCACATGAAAGGCATAAATCGTGATTCACAAACTACAATGGCTGGCTTACACATCACACTAAACCAACCACACATCACAGACAAACTATATTTCAGTTTAGGTTAGCTATCAGAATTAATCAAGAGAGTTAATTTGATCACAAATACTAGGGAATGCAAAGGGCTTGCAATAAAACGTTAAGTACTCTTCCTATACACTAGGGCCATCACATCTGGGCTGCAAAAATCTGGACAACTGTTAAATGTCAGCAAGGAAGTTTTTTTTTTTAATCTCTACCACATATAGCAGGTTATAAAGTCAGAAGATTCTTTAGTGCTAATAGTTGTCAGGCAAAGCGGAAGAAGGCCTTCATAATTCTTTAATTATGAATTATAGTCTTATAACCAAAATACTATTTCTATCTCCTCCTCTCTCTCTCTCTCTTTGTATTATATATAGTGATGTGATGTGAGAACCAGTTTTGTATAGAGCATCAGGCTAGAAACTGGGAGACCGGGAGTTCTAGTACCGCCTTAGGCACAAAGCCAGCTGGGTGACCTTGAGCCAGCCACCCTCTCTCAGCCCTAGGAAGGAGGCAAGGGCAAACCACTTCTGAAAAACCTTGCCAAGAAAACTGCCAGAACTTGTCCAGGCAGTCTCCAAGAATTGGACACAAATGAATGGATAAAAACAACAACATTGACACAACGTTGTTTAATTTCCAGAGAAAGCAGGCAAACCGCAAGCATTTTAATTATCACAGGTTTTTTTGGAGGTCTAGCCCCTGTAAAGTGGTGGTGGTAGTGGTGGGAAAATAGCAGAGCTGCTTAGGCTACTGTGCAGAGTATCCTTGAATATATTTATTAGTGGAAATCTCTCCTTTTTGAATGATGCCAAAATATATGGTAGAAGAATTCCCTTCTTCTTTGCAAACTGCTACAGAGGTCTCGGTAGCCCCTTCACCGAGCCCCTTAAATTAAAGCCAGTCAACTTCAGCAAAACATAAAGTTTAGTTAATAACCATGACTTATTCATACATTAGTGAACAGAGTACTTATAAGCTAAAATAATAATTTGGATCAGCCACAACTTGTATAATACTGTCTCATTCCTATTGTTTTATGGTCCGTGTAAAGAATGACCTCCCAGATCAAGGACTTATTTTGAGGAACTGAGTAATACAGATGGACATAGCTCATGGTTTTGGAGAAGAGAGTGGTAATGATTTCCTTAAACTCATGGGCTGCAGTGTGGAATCCAGAAGTCCCAGATTGACTCCATATGGACCTACAGTGCTTCTTGTTGCTCTGCAACTGCTCTTAACTATTGAAAATTATTTCCCACCATAGCAGAAAACAGAGTTTTGAACACCTGGAGAATGGTGGCTTCCATACTGTGGTGGGTCTCCTAGCCATGTACTTTTCCTCAAGCTTTTCCCCAATCAGCTCACCAAAACCTTTTGCCAGCTTTCCACTTTGAACCTTGCATGTTTTTAAACACTTCTTACAGCTTCCTTCTCCTTCTGTTACTTGGAATTAAGCACTAGAACAGTCAAGGCAGTATTTTCTGAGAGTCTTTCACAATTTATTTGTTATGCTACTTTTTTTTTCTTTAGAAGGTGCTTAAATAGGTAAGTCAGAAGATATGAATGAGATCAAATAAGCAAAATAATATGAGCACCTATTGATTGGAAGGTTTGACTGAGCTCAATGGTTACAGCTGAGTGCTTTGATTTAACTTTGGCTGATGATCCTATGGATTCTTAGTTAGGTTTACAGGAGGCTTTTCTAACTTTGAAAACCAGCTTGGCTGATTATGCCTTGTAGTTTAAGAAGTCAAGCAGACCCTGATTTGAAAATTTGCCAGAAAGCAGTTGTGTATTCAAAAAGCTGTTCAGTCCAGTATAAATAACTGTAAGAAGGAAGAGGTTCTGAAGGTGCCCATGTAGTTTAGCATTTGTGTCCAGATGGTAACAAAAGCTATTGTATTGTACTGTACTTACAATAACGATTATTTTCAAATGCTTGTGTGTGTGTATGTATAAACACATAAACATTTTATATTAATTTGTGCCTCCCCCTCTCCTCTCCTCTCCTCTTTCTTTTTCTTTTTTGGCAGTGTATTTCTCTCTCCCTCTAGAATAGAATAGTGTCCATTCCAGCATAGACTGAAATATCATATGTGACTCAGTATGGAAGCTGAAAGAGATCAGACTTGTTTTGTGAAGAAAATGCAAAACCTTAATAGCAGATAAAAGCATCAGTAAACAAAATCTAGAAGTTGTAGCCAGACAGAATTACTTTTCTTTTTCAACTAACGGCAGTCCAAATTTGAAATTAGGACACCAAGGCAAAGTATGAATTTATGACAAATGGAAGTTGGGTTCTTATATGATTTATTTCAAAGATGGAGTACATATTTAGGAAACAATTGTTCATTCTTGCTCAGGGTAGCAAGTTTCTTGAGTTCTGTGGCTAAATAGATGGTTTTCTGGTTTGTATGTATGCCTTCAAGTCAGTCATGACTTCTGGTGGCTGGTGGGACAAATCTCTGCAGTTTTCTTGGCAATGTTTTCAGAAGTAGCTTGCCTTTGCCTTCTTTTTCCTAGGGCTGACAGGGAGTGACTGGCCCAAAGTCACCCAGATGACTTTGTGCCTAAAGCAAAACTAGAACTCACATTCTCCTGATTTAGAGTCTGGTGCCTTCAATTGCTACATGAAATCAGCTATCTACTTAACACTGTGTTATATTAATCTAGCATCACGATGCACTTGCTTTATGATAGAGTTTCTGAGGTTCAAGAAAAGTGAGTGGAAGCTTCACCTTCTCTAGATAGGGAGAGAGGGATTTCAAGCTCTCCTTACCTATGCTGAATCCATTATATTATCTGTATTTCTATTTCTCTGACCCAACTGAGAGGCATCAAGCACCAAAGCTGATATGAGAAACAGTAATGGTAAAGGAGCATTAATGATAATATTAACATGGGATAGGAGGTCATTTGACATGGCCATTTCTCTCTGAGCATTATAGAGAAATACACGCCTATGAACATTCTGAGAACCAAAGGAAAGAGAATAATTTTCTTTCCAGTATGCCCCTGATTGTTCATGCATCATTATTATAATATGGGTGAATCATCCATATTTTGTCCTTATTTTAACTTTGGGAAAAACATTATAAATGACTTTTGAAAATGTTCTTAATGTGACTTGTAGGTGTTGGAACATCTACCCTCTGGGTTTTAGAAGCCAAATGTATGAGAAAGATGAGCAATTGCATCTTGACTCTAGTTCTTATGACTACAGAGTGTGATCATGGACAACACATATAAATACATGCTTCATTGCCATGTATTGTTTAAATAAATTTGAGTCCTTACATTGCCAAAACAGTACTATCCTTGCACACCACTGATCCAACTGATGGTACACTTGGTAGGAAAATCCAGTACCTACATTTGTAGAAGCATGGGAAAAACTTGATTTTGGGGTTCAGGCTTTAGGCCAAGAAATGGAAATGTGTAGACAGAACTACTGTACAACTATCACCTGGTCACCATGAGAACTAGTTGGATAGTTTTGCTAGGAATTAAAATTTCCTAGCAAATTTCCCCAAAGTTTAAAGGGCCACATGTGTCCTAGCTTTTCTCTTGCCTTTAACATCCATCAGTGATTCATCAACTCACCCCAGGATTAAATGGTGCCTCAAATAATTTGGGATTTTCCAGGAGCTGTTCTAGAACTCAGAAAACTTCAGTGAATCCAAGATTCAAATAGAAATTGAATATTGAGGCCAAATCCACCACTTCTTTTCTGGATTTGGATATGGCTCCTTAGGGAAAAGTGATGTGAAAAGGTCTGCAGACCCTTTCTCTCTTGTGTCTTTTATTCATTCACTCCTATATTATGGAAAAAGTTGTTTCTACTACAGCTAATAGGGTTCCATGGTTCAAATGTTTTCCTCTGATCTGTATTAATCCATTTTACAAATACAGATTTTATTTTGTACTTAAGACAAGAACTCTCCAGGGAAATGAACAGGAGCACTATATACCTTAGCACCAAATAATTAAATTGGACATTTAGTAAGGTAAACATTCTAAGCTTTTTCCCTTTTTAAAGTAATTCTGAGCAAAACCTATCTGAATTTACCAGAACAATTTATGTTTGTTTAATTCAGTTCAGACAACATAAGACACCATTTTTCCTTCCCACCAATTGATGGCATGGTTGATCTCTGTATTGTATATAAGATTATCCATACTGGCTTCCATTTTTGGGCTTGGAAAATTAGAGTTCATGTTGAGTGCTTTATGGTAGTTTTAAAAAACAAACCACAGAATTACCTAAAGAACTGGTAAACTTAACTTCCCACAAGTCTGTATATTGTGTTAATTCAGTTCAAGAATTGTGCTACAAAAGGTATGCCTATTAATTTTTTGTTTGTTTCAATGGACAAACACATAACTGCTGAGATCCTCATTTTTTCCCCATTGGTTTTCTACTTTCAAAGTCCTCAATCCTCCTGCAAGTATTGTTTGTTTGACCTAATCTGTCCCACATTTATTTGGGTCACAGGATTTGTGTCCTAGCCCTCAAAAATGGACTCCCAGGGTAAAGTACTCAACAGGACACTATAGTAACAAAATGCAAATGATCACAGCTTACTGATTTATATTTATTTCTCACATTTCTTAGTCTTTGCTTATCTATGCTGCTTCTGTTTTGGTGTTCTTATGCATATCTATGTAGTTTCTTGGAATACATTATAATGTTCTAGGATTTCCTGGTATCTCCAAGTCCAACTCTGCTTGACTTTTCAAATTCAACTAAGACTGGGAACTAGTTGGGTTATGTGCTACAAAGCTGGTGTTGACTCTTAGCAACCACATAGATAGATTTTCTCCAGAATAATATTGCTTGGTAAAATACAGGAGTGGTTTACCATTGCCACTTACTGTGGGAGACCACAAAGTATGAATTGATGCCTTTGACATTGTCACTACAGTGATCTTCCACTTCTAGCACCTTCCTGATTCACTGCTGTCCAGTATAGGTGCCTGGTTGCTGGGCAGCTGGGATGACCTTCACATCCTGCTGAGATTATATAATCTTGGCATACACTCCCAGCATTCTTCACCCATCCTTCCCAGGAACACTCCCCACCCTTCTGGCCAGGATGAGGCAGCATAGCAGATTTGAGGGAGGAGAGGTTTAGGTATTAAACATGTTTATCACTCTTAGCATTTATCAGCTTAGTATCCCTTCCTTGCCTTAGCTTGATGAAAATCAGAATGGTGTAAAAAAAAATCAACCTGTGCAGAGAATAAAAAAACAGAAGGAATTAATGAGACTCTCATAAGAATTGGAAAGAAATGCAGTTTGGTGGTGAATATTTACTTAGAGATGGCAATACAGGTAGCAAGTGGAGGGTGGTTCTTAGCACCTTGGTTGTGGATCTTTGGCAAGCAGAATGGGGACAAAAGGAAGCTCATCTCTCTGCTAGCCATTGACCAAGTATGTATGTATTTTTGTTCCAAACCACCCATCAGTAATGCTACATTTGTTGCTTTCCTATGGAAAGACCATTGGCACCATCCTTATTTTCAAATGTTATCTCCTCTCCATCAAGCCCTGTGCCATCAGCTCAGTGATGATGTCAGTTGGGGTATATATATTCAAAAAAAGTGCTTGTCCTGCTGCAGCTCCGCACTGCTGTTGCCAAGCCTCTCATAGTAGTAATGAGGGAAAGCAGTAATCATGGTCCCAAAGGTGAATGAAATCAGCTCCAAAGTTTCCATTTGAATGAGTTACATGTACAGATGTGCTTCCTCCACAGCCTTATTTTTTTGGAGAATAGGCCAAAGTGCATTTGGTGATTGAATTTTGTACTATCTGAGAATTGTGTAGAAGTGTGGTGATATTGCTGATGATAGTCGCCTGCCCCAACTGAAGATACAGCGAGATGTGATCTCAGAAAATCATGGTTGGAAAGCCCAATGTGCTTTAAACCTTTAGTAGCATTTGCTGAAGGACAGGGAAACATCATCAATACAATTGTACTTTGAAGTTAACAACTTTCCTCTTGTAATGGACACCTTTTTCCTTCTCCAAAGCTATTTGTTTTGCAGTTGCCCAGACTAATCTACATCCTAGATCTTCTGGCATCAGCTGTGATTTGGCACTTGATTGGTTCTATAACCTGAAATATTGCCAACAACTCCTAAGATGAAATCTCCTTAGACTTGAGCTCATCTCCAGGTGAACACAGGGACACACCCATGTTGTTTTCTTGGCAGAAATATGAGAATGGTTTTCCACTTGCTTCTTCCAAGATTTTTTTTTTCTTTCCTAGTCTGTCTGCTTCACACCAGAGCTTGGCAAGAACTCTCAGCTCTCCAGACACATAGCCCTTTATTCAGGAATAGGATCATTTGGCAGAAGACTCTCAGACAAGAATTATGCCATATATACCCAGATGATTTGCCCTTTGTTGTGAGAAGAAATCAGCTTTTTTTTTTTAAGTCTGTGCTACAAAGTTTCAAATATGACCTTTTCCCTCCTACCTTTATTAGTCAATAAACCTGGCAATATGTATGGTGGCCTTAGATGGCTCATATAATGGTCCTTTCTGATGGTCCTTTCTATCTGGGAACTATGGGTTGCTACCTTGCCAGAAACACCCTTAGGCAGTAGCCCAGCCTACAGCCCTTGAATTTTCTGGTAGTCTCTATCCAAGTCCAAACAAATGAAAACTACCAGTAAAACATTTGGAAAGATGATTGAGAAGTCAGTGTTTTCAACTCTATGTTGCTAAGGCAACTTTATGAAACACTTTTTCCCCCATGTTGTAAATGAAAAAAATTCCTTCATGCATATCCAAAAGTTGCACAAGGGCAAACTATTCCTCCCCTCCCCAACCCTATTACTAACAACCACAGGATCTGGAAAAGATCAGGCCAGCAGCAAATTTTCCACTGATACCTTTCCATCCATGATTGAATCAAAACAAAAAATAAAAACCCTCTCCATCTAGCACCTTTTTTCATTCCTAATCAAGTCAAGGCAAAGATTTCCCTCTCTGTCCTTGATTCAATCAATAATACATTCTTTCTGGTGCCATTCAAAAGAAAAATGAAGTCTTAAGTTGATAATAGAAAGTATCCACTGTAATCACTTTAAAGTGAATTGTTTAATGGGGATAACCTTTTTACCAATGTGCAGGTTTAGTGTCTTTTCTAGGAACTGTCAAAACAACAGCCAATCATACGAACCGTACTGGAAATGCAATTCTGAATATACAGTTACCATTTTACTGTAGTGATGTTCTACTTTCTCTGCAATTTGGAACCCAACAATTATTGCCCTTTCTTGCTGGTGCTTAGCACCACTCTACTTCCACGACAATGTGTATCCAATAGCATTGAGCACAGAAAGTGTGATCTTTTTTTTGCTTTAGTTAGTCCTGTAACTGAGTTGCTGAAGTCTGGTCATTGCTGGGTTTCTCCTGGTCCTCCTAAGATCTTGGAGTGAGCTGACTTTTGAATAATGATCCAAAAGCTTTCCAAGAAACACAGACCTTTTACTGCTGCCACTGATCATTTGAATTACATTTGCATATTCATTCTGACAGCAATTACGCAAATAGCTTGGCAAAAAGCAGAGTGGGTTCCTAATTTGGGAGATGACTTTGAAACAGAGTATCAGCTTGTTCCTCCCCTATCATAGCTTGTGGGGAGATGTTATTTAGATTTATAGAATTATGGCATAGATTTTACCTCTTACTGTTGTAGACTGGAGTTGTATATATACCTACCTGTCAGAAGATCCCACTGAATTCAGTGTGTGGACATATGTGGAATTGCATTGTTAGTGCTGTTTGGTAATGATCCAGAAATCATGTTTTAAATTAATTTAGCAACTGTTTGGTGATTTGGGAATTACATAGTTTGAAAAAAAAAATAGATGCCAAACAGAAACTGTAGGCAAAGGAATACAATAATAAGCATGTAAAAGGAGTACTTTATAAAGTGCAGTCACATCCTGGATCTGCATCCCTTTCTGAAGCATTAAAGTAACCACATCCTCCAATGCCCTGAAGGCATTCCCCGTTTGGTGTGCACAGATAACACTTTCCGCAGGATGATTGCCATAGAGAAGCAGCCAAGGATGGACACATATACATGCCCAGGTGGCTTTAGAAAGTCTTTGAAGCAGCCATGCCAATTGTTTAAAGGACACAGATGCTTTCATGCTTCGAGATGCTTTGCTCACACAATACATTTTGCGAAGTGCCCCTTTCAAAGTTTTGCACAGCTATAAAAAAATAGAAAAGAAAAAGAATCACTTTACTTGCAGATTTGGTAAACTGAAAGCCCTGCAGATAATGCCCACTCATGGCTTTTGCTACCATGAATTCTCCATCATTAAGAGGAGGGTGGGATTATTTTAGAAGTGAAAATAAAATATGAGAGCAGTACTTTCTCCTTCCTTCCTTCCTTCCTTCCTTCCTTCCTTCCACCACAAACACAGTAAAGTCCTGGATATACATAGCTAAAGATTTCCACAATTACTGCTAATGTTTTTCACATCTGAATATAAATGGTAGGGCTGTGTGAATCAGCCAAGAACTGATTGGAATTCATGATTCAGCTCAAAATTTTAAGCCCATTCAATTTGACTGGCCAATCTGAATAATCAAACTGGGACATTTCAAAGATTTTATCTGATTTGTAAAGAATGTCTGTCAACACGCACAAAAGCTCACTGAATCTCTGAATTGTTCACAGGAATCTGGTTCTGTCTAAGGCAACAAACTGGTTGAATCATCATTGAGTCTTCAAACCAATGCTTTGTTCAATCCTAATAAATAGTAAGAGGACCTTAAGTTACAAATTCATTCAGGACTGGATGATAGAGAGAGTACACAGATATTAGGAACTAGGGACTGACTCTAACAGACTTGAGGTAGTTTGAAGTACATGAGATCTGGAACAAAAATATGTCAGCTGCAAAAGACAATACGCCATTAGTACTTAAGTGCAAGATGCTTTATCTAAATTATGAATATCCACTTTCATAGAGACTATCCTCCAGTTCTAAGAACGGTAATGCTCAGCTTCTTAATAAAGTGGATATAATCAGGCAGAAAGATCTTAACTGTAACAAAGAACAGAGATTTAATCCCATAGTATTACACTTAAATGGATGTAAATTTGTAATTTGCAGCCTTTCTTTCTTGCAATTGGAAGATGTTTTTGGTATGGCCTGTCAGAATTCAAAGAATATTTTGAAGATAGCAATGTGGTCCCTGCTTTTTGTAGTAAAAGACCAAGCTTTGTCCATTTGGAATTAATCTGTGATGCAGCTCCACATACCTCATTTTTTTGGTTGCCATATTTGTTCTATTTCCATCTATCATGTCAATCCTGCCTATTTTGCATAATGTAATGTAGCTGGTAAATTATGACTTGCTGGTTTTACAACTATAGCAAATGGGCATGGATTCAGTGAACATCCTAGGGGAAAATTCAGAAAAAGAACCACCACAAGATGCTTGGGCTCTTAGCTATGACCCATCTATTGCAAACAGTAGCTATGTCTTCTTAACTTGACCCGTGTTCAATAGGTTTTTGGTTCAAACTCAACATAGCCAGTTTTAAGCTATAACAAACTACCCTGGATAACTTACTGACTAGTCCTCCCCAGTTTCATCCTGATGACTCAGAGTGGGGCAAATCAATCTGACCTCACTTCAAGATCCTACTCACCTTAAGGATTCATAGAAACAGAATTCCAAAGCACTTCTGGTTTTGAGCTAAGTACAGCTAAGCCAATTTCTCTTAGACACATTGGTCTTCCATTTCTATAATCCCCAGAGAAAATGGTAAATGAAATCCAGCACTTCTGAGACACACCAAATTAGAAAAGCTTCTCTAGAACTTCTTGAGAAGGTTGTCTTTGTTTTTTGTAGCCTTAGCATTTGGTCTCTCAAGTCTTTTGCTGTATGTGAGTCTTCCTTAGAATCTTTTCTTTCAAGAGTTTCCCTGGGGCAGATACTCAGTTTCATAGCTTCTCATATCCTGGATTTGTGTATACAAATTATATAAACCCAAAATGAGATAGCCAGCTGAATCATTAAGACACTAAGCCAGGAAATCAAATTAACTGGCCACATTCATAGGGAACTCTACATCCTAGTCCGCTAATAAAACAGACACAACAGATGTTAGCTGCTTAAATGCTTTAGCTTCATCATCTGGTGACATCATGTTAAGATAAGAATCAGACACACATGCAAAGTGTGTTCAGGTCCTTGGTGAATTTGCTGCATTGACCAAAAGCAATCAGTCCCCCAGATCAGAACTGTAGACTGATGACAACTTGTTTTATCAGAATGCACAATTTGAACATGTTCATCTGCCTGGCATCGTGGGTGAAGCAAGAACAAAAATGGGGAAAGGAGAGATGTAATGAATTGCATTTAAAATATAATGAAGGAAAGACAATAGAGCTTCTCCAGTTGAGTTTCAAAATGTATCTCAGTTTCACGTATTCTTCATCATTTGGATATATTTATGTTTCAAGGAAAGCACTCAAATCTTTCTGAAATAATGACTCCTATTGGGTGGCCACCACACAGCAATGCTGAGATGCCCCTAGAGAAGCTGAAGAATTGTGAAGACCAAGAGTTGGCCCTTGGACAAGAAGGAAAAGAGGGGAGTGGCTAAATATAACTGGTTACATGGGGAGAAAATAGAATAGGAAAAAGAGGCAAAGAAAGAGTTAAGAGGACAGTTTGGGGAAAAAAACTTAAAAGAGAGAAAGCAGATACATAACACTGAGAGCTGCACACAAAAGTTTTTTTTTTAGTTGTTGGTTTATTCCTCTTCTGTTTCTGAAACTGAGCCAAACACTCCTATCATACAGAATGAATTTGGAGCACCTACATAGCACCTCTTGACAACTCCCTAAAGTTGCCATGTCTTTCCTGGGATCACATGATTGCCCTCCACCAAGGCAGTATGACCATAGAAAGAAATATATTTGATTCTTTCCTAGGATCCAACTTGACATATCTCTTAGGCACCTTGGACATAGAGAATGGGTGGCGAGTCCCAAATCTTCTTCAGAATAACTAGCTAGCCTACTTATTCTCTTAACACTGTCTGATGCCAGCCCAAAATGTTTCTGCCATGCCTGTGGAAAGCAGACAAATTCTGATTCAGATTGGAGTTTCAGAAATAATCCAATTCCTTGTGATTGTTCCAAACAGATTTTCAATGATTCTATTTGATTCAGAAAGTCAAACTGATTTCAGAGATTCTACATGAATTACATCTCCAAATCAATTTTTGAAAAGTCTTAGTATCATTTGGGTGGTTCAGAGCAATCAATCAAGTCAATCAATCATCTCACATTGCTGGTAATTAATATGATACAACCTCTATTTTACAAGCATGGTTGAGATGCAGTGTTTTCTGGGAAGCTGCCACGTAGCTATTGCCTGCAAAAAAAAAAATCTTCCTTGTAACATGTCCAATCATGTTCTTCTTTGGTTTCTTGCTAGCTGGGAATCTCATCTCTTTTTTCTGTTATTAAGAATGTTTAACTGGCTAAGAATTTGCAGGAAAAATAAAACACTTTTGAGCTTGCAAGGGCTCAAAAGCAATTTGAGCTTCGATTTTATCACAATTCTCCCTGTATCATTTCATATGCACTTCATTATACTGGCACTTTATTGTGTTATTATATGCTGCATTGCCATCTGCTGGGGGGAAAATAGTTTTTTTCTGTTACTATAAATTAACTTCCATCTAATTTGTTAGGAGTTTCAGTGATTTTTTTTTTTGGGGGGGGGGGATGTCTGTTTAGGATGCAAATACAGATGATGCAGAAAATCTGTAATTAAGATTTCCCATTGGAAAAAAAAAAACCCTAATAGAAATAGATGTGTCTTTTGGAAGGGTGTATATACTCCACTCTGTTGCTTTCTGAATCTGAATTGTTTCCTTAATTGTTTGGCGGAAAATTGGTATGTATGATATGAATACCTGCATATTTTCCCCAGAAATAACATTAAAAAAAATTTGATCAGGAAATGGCACAGAAGCAGTTTAACCCTCTTTGCTACTTTCCCACTTATAATTCATTGCTATAGTATGCATAAAGAAAAAATGGGGGAATACAAAAATAACAAAAAAAAAATGAAAACAGAAGAAAACAAACAACAAACAGAACATCTTGATTTTTTTTAAATAAGAATTTTATTAAGTTTAAAGCAAAGATAAAAACTACAAAAAAGGAAAAAACTACAAAAAGGAAAAAAAAAACCCTAAAAAAAGGGTGAAACACAAGAAGAAAATAATTTTGAAGATTATATAAAGAAGTGACTTCTGACTTTCAACAGCAGAATATACAGCAATTTCCATAATCAATCCCTTACTCTGTATCAAACCAAAATTACATTTTTTCTATAAATCATTCCATTAGCATATAGTAAAAATCACTAAATGTGATTGTTCCCTCCCCTTATATTAAAGGAAAATTTATGTATGTATGTGTGTCTATGTATGTATGAGTATGTGTGTATGTGTATGTGTGTGTGTGTGTGTGTGTGTGTACACACACACACACACACATACATACCTCCTAATCAAATTCCTCCCCCAAAGACAGCATTTAATTAACTATGAGCTCAGGCAGATTTTTAAAAATTAATCCCAAAAATAATGATAAGCACCAAGAAATATCACTTTTCCTTGCTGTAGAAAGCCTCTCTTGGGGTACATAAACCTTAAAATAACATAAATTGAGTGGTTTAGAAATAAGGTGGCTGGTCTTAGTGTCTCTTTAAGGCTACACCATTTGGAAATGGTGACGTCCCAGCCTCCCAGCATCTCTTACCCAATTAGCACTAACGCTGTTTGCAATCCTCTGGCTGCAAGACGCAATTCTTGAGTACAAATGGGATAATTCCAAGTGATTTCTATCCATGAAATCACTCCAGGGCTTCAGGAAAAGCCTGCCTGAGCCCATAAAAACTGCCACATTGTCAGATCTGCCTGCACAGCTCACGGTCACAGCTCTTTAGACCATGTTCCCACTGGAAGCCAGAATATCTTGATTTTTAAACAAATCATTGAAGTTTTTCCATATAGAATAATGCTGACCTTTCTTTCCATTGTGTCAATAAATAGCCATTTAAGAAGTAGAGAGTGTACGAAGCCAGTTTGGTCTGGTGGTTAAGGCTAGAAACCAGGAGTCTGTGAGTTCTAGTCCTGCCAGCTGGGTGACCTTGGGCCAGTCTCTCTCTCTCAGCCCAACTCACCTCACAGGGTTGTTGTGGGAAAAATAGGAGGAGGAAGGAGTATTAGGTATGTTCACCACCATGAGGTATTTATAAAAATAATAAAGTTGGGATAGAAAATAAATAAATAAATAAATTGTTAATCCAGGTTGGCACTGTCATTCTATTTTTATTTTATGTTATTTTTGGCCATGCCCCATGCTGAATCAATCCAATATTTTTCAGAGGTTGGTAACTTTCAGATTTTGCAGTCCAAAATCACATTTACCATATGATTTTCTACCAAATCATATTAACCATATTATTTTGCCTAAATCCATTAGAACAAACTTATGGTTATTAAACCAAAATGGGAAGCCCATATCATATGTGTAAGATTCCCTTTTAAGCACTTCATATTTTAGCATAACAAAGATGATAATAAATCATGTCTAAACATCCTCTTGCTAATAACTGATACTCACTTTAGCAACATTCTTTAATTGTCTATAACATTACTATAGATGTAGAATAATTGCAAACACATTTCAATGTAGACACTAATTCAGGCATTTTAGTCATTGCTAATGCATCTGAATCAATATGCGAAATTAAAAAAAAAATGTTTTAATTGTGAAGTCCTTGGTGCTCTCTGAGCTTGGTTGTTTGCTTGCAGACATTTCATCACCCAACTAGGTAACATCATCAATGCTGGTGAGGGTGGGGTTTGCTCCCTGTTTATATACAGTCACTTGTCCTGCCAGTGTTGATGGGGGTGTGATTTTCTCCTTGGTAGCTCCTTGATGAGGGCATTGTTTTCTGCTTGGCTGTTTGTCTGGTGTTAATCCCTGCTCATCTGCGTGTTAAAATTGAAATTTTAAATTGTTTAAATTCCTTAAAGTTATTAACATGGGAATCCCTCATAAAGTACATAAGTGATATAATATTCATTTTTGCAACATTTACCTGTCTCTAGAAATTCATTCAGATCATTTGCTATTTACATAAATAATAGTCTGAGATAAATAATTTTAAATATCTACATCTACAAATAAATGCATTTTCTTTGGACAACTGCATGAATTCAGCCTTTCTAAAAAAACCTGCAAATTGTGAGAAGGAATTTTCAAAGAGATAAGCAACTCCATGCAACTTTATTTCTGAGTCACCTTTTTCTGCTATTTTCTCTTGTGGTTTAGGAATTTGTGTTGTTCCTCAGCTCTGAGATGATGTTCCCTCTCAGATGAGAAGGTGGTTTCTCTTATTCTCAACTTTGGGTCCTTAATTTATCCACATAGAGCAGTAATTTAAATGAGGAAAGACAAAAATGAGTTTTCTGCTTACCAGTTAAGCAGATGAGGAGACAGCAGAGGACAGATTGTAAATTCAGCATATTGCCCTTATCAACCAGAAGTTGTTGCTGTCCTTCTCCTTCTCTAGTCCTAGTTTTGTATCATTTGTATTTGGACTTTATCTCTCTTACACCCATAATAGAGTCTGTAAATTTAGTTCTTTTGACAGCATTTTATTGAAACAGTGAAAGATATATTTAGGAATCCCATTATCCAAGGTTCTTCCCTTACTCAGTCTAATCTTACAGATACTCAGCTGGAAATACTTTTCAATTATGATGTTCCTCACTAAATGATTTTATTCTCTAAAACCCACAGTGTTCTCTGGGTACAGTTCCAAATTTGCAAATGGTGGTGGTTGTGTTGTATTTCTCCTTCAGTCTTGGTTCCTATTTGATATTATTGGAATCGTGAAAAGAGTTTTCTGATTCTAACAAACACAGCTGCTGTATTCCTGATGAGCTTCATGTGGCCATAAAGCAGGTGAGTATTGCTTAATACTGCTTTTTGTGAGGGGCATTTTTTTTAATAAGGCGAGCACAATTTTATTGTCTCCTTCCCCTTATTTGTAATTCATGTATGCTTTTTGTGGGGGACATTTTTTAAATAAGGCCAGCACAATTTCATTGTCTCCTTCCCTTTATTTGCAATTCATGTATGCTTTTTGTGGGGGACATTTTTTAAATAAGGCCAGCACAATTTTATTGTCTCCTTCCCCTTATTTGCAATTCATGTATGATATATAATTAACCCTTCTGGAAAGGATTGGTACTTCTTGAACATTTCTGGCAAATACCATACAACCTCAATGTAAGAGATTCCCATTTACTAGTCTCTGGATGTAATGGACAGATTTCCCAGCTAGACTTTTTGTCAAAGTAACAATCTAAGACACTTATCTGAAAAAAAGAAAAAAAAAAGTCCTATGAGAGATTGTGGGAAAGCTGGGGATGAGTCAGTTACATTCAATCTCAGAAAAAACAACTCAATCCAGGTGCTGAGACACCTGGAAAAAAGTGTTTCAAAGAGATTCTCTCTTAATTAACTCATTATGACTGAGATTGGGAAATTTCTATTACAGTTTTCAAAATTCTGAATTTACCCTAGATTGGTGTTTCTCAACCTTGGCAACTTTAAGATGTGTGGACTTCAGCTCCCAGAATTCCCCAGCCAGCCTTGCACATCTTAAAGTTCCCAAGGTTGAAAAACACTGCCCTAGATTATTGCTAAAGTTACCTTACTGAATTTCCATCATTTTTGCTTTTGTTGGTTTTCCTATATTTGACAAAGCCAGATGATTCATTTAAAATTTATGTTATTTCAGTCAATTTACATCATTTGCATCAATTTATGTCATTTGCATAATGTCTGCCTTTCATTACATAAATGACATAAAGTAACACTCAGTGATGCGAATGACAAACCTGGAGTAGCAGACACCTCCTCTTCCCACATGCTCCTTTAAAGTTTTATTGCATTCATTGCCACAGCTCTCAAAACCTGAAGCATGAAGTTATAGGTGGTGATAGGATGGAAATTTGGAAACTGGATCATTCAGTGATTTCTTAGCACTGTCACTTGTACTTGTTTTGAAAAAGCCTCTGTTCTTTCATGTCTGTCCTGAAAGCAATACAGGATAATTGATTTTGTTTGCCGATGTTCAGTTTATGAAAGAATTAACATCACAGAAGTGGATGATGCCTTATCTGATGTTGCCAACGGTGTTTCTCTGTTAGAAAAGTGGGTCCAACTGTGAGCCAATTTAAGTCAGCTATAGCACACATTCTATTTCCTCTGAGCTTCAATTTCAACGTTATTTATGAGCTTGCCATCATCCTGGGAGATTTCCAGACAAAGGTAGAATTGTGAGATATGTCTCTGCCCCCCAGTCAATCAACTGATTTCATAAATGGGAGCTTGAAATTGTGACCAGTGTCCTGTGTGACACCTCCATAACTGAAGGGAAAAAAAGAGCTGAGCTTTTCTTCAGAAAAGTTCTGAAATGCATTAGAGACACTTTTACTTCTCAACTGTCCTCCTAGAAGGGATATTTTTCCCTTCTAGGAAAAAAATCATTTTCTCCATACTTTTCCACCATTGTATGAGACAGGTGAATGCCATTTCCCCCCTCAAAAACCCTTGATCTGTGGTTAGTCCAGGGCATGGTAAAGAATGTGGAGTGATGAAAAGGTTGCTAACACATTGCTCCTTAGGATGCCAGGCACTGTGTATTTGTGGGTGGGGAGGCTTCAGATATTTTGATCAAATTATCTGCCAGGAGGCAAAATTTGGAGAGTCCACTTGGCTGAAACAAAAAGTACGTAAAGTCTCCCTCAAGTTGAGTTCTATTCCTGGTGACTTCATAAACACATCCACATAATTTTCTTGACGACAGTGTGAAAGTGATTTGCCATTGTTTTGTTTGTGCTAACTTCTATAATCCTGGAATTTTCTGATGCCTCCCATTTAAGTACAGGTAGTCCTTATTTACTGATGGTGATTGGGACTGGGAACACAGTCATAAGGCATGGCATCATGCTGACTTACAATTGCAGTTCTGGCAGTCCTGGTTCCTGTCGTTAGGTGAATCCCTGACGGTCACAAATCCATGATCACGTGATCACCATTTGAACCTCTTGCCAGCTTCCCCATTGACTTTGTTTGTCAAAAGCTGGCAGTGAAGGTTGCAAATGGTGAACACATGACCATGGAATGATGCAATGTCATAATTGCAGGCCAGCTGTCAAGTGCCTGAATTGTGATCATGTGACCGCAGGGACACTAAGATAGCCGCAACTATGAGGACCCATCATAAGTTCCCCTCATTCAGCACCATCATAAGTTTGAATGGTTGCTGAATGAGTGGACATGAAGCAAGGACTACCCATACTAGTAGCTGAGATCAGCAAGATTTTGCTACCTGATGGCAATGCAGAAATAACAGAAATAAATTAAACACATACAAACAGAGATCCAACAAGATGTTCTTTCACCTAGTCTTGTTCTTTTCATTTCATCCAAAGGGCCACTGAATTCAATTGCTCAATTTGTCCTTGATGCACTTTTCTGGGAACATAAATTTATATAAGCCAGGGAGCAGAATGGTCAGAATGTCAGACCAAGACTATGGTTTGAATCCTCACTGAGTTGTGAAGTTCACTGATAACCTTGAATCAGTCAATCTTTCTTGACCTAAACAACCTCTCAGAGCTATTCTGAAGATGGATGAAGGGAAGGAACATACTGTATATGAACATATATATTGAATCTTTCCAACATACACATACTGTATGCATGTATGTATGTATATATGTATGTGTGTATATTTGTGTGTGTGTGTATGTGTATGTATGTGTGTATACACACACACACACGCACACATATGGAACACACACATATATATTGCATTTCCCCAAATCCTGTTCTGTCCAACTGCCAATAATCTTACCTCTTTAATTTTGCCCAAAAAGTTTAATTAATTAATAACATTTAGAGATCCCCATGTGCCCTCATAGCAGTTTTTAACTGTACCATTGTTTGCCTTTTTCGTTGTTTATTTGTTTAGTTGCTTCCGACTCTTTGTGACTTCATGGACCAGCCCACGCCAGAGCTTCCTGTTGGTCGTCGACACCCCCAGCTCCCCCAGGGACGAGTCTGTAACCTCTAGAATATCATCCATCCACCTTGCCCTTGGTCGGCCCCTCTTCCTTTTGCCTTCCACACTCCCTAGCATCAGCATCTTCTCCAGGGTGTCCTGTCTTCTCATTATGTGGCCAAAGTATTTCAGTTTTGCCTTTAATATCATTCCCTCAAGTGAGCAGTCTAGCTTGATTTCCTGGAGTATGGACTGGTTTGATCTGTTTGCCTTTTAGGAATTGTAAAATATGTGTTTGAAGCCTCTGGGAGGCTTAAACCAGTAACCTAAAACAGCATTTTTAGCAGATGAAAAGGAGAATAGGTTCTTTTAGTTATTTGGTATGGGGGGGAAACCACATTTTTTTCCAGAAGTGAAAATATATATAGTGGAGGGTTAAAATTCTGGTAGGTCTGAGAGTGTATATGGAAGCTCTTGCTGATGATCCCAACTGTTATAAGCATATCTGGCTGAAGATAAGTTCAAGCATTTTTGTTATTAGGTCCCCGTTTACAGGAAATTGAATGTTCTTGCAAATCCCTTGTGTTCCTTGAGATATAACGTATGACAATGTTCTCATTCCCAACAGACTTGAGTCCTGAATTCCTGAGGGAGATTATCCTAAAGGTCCAGACTACAGAGATCCTTAAAACAGAGGCTTTAAAAAGTTTCTATCTCTTGAAGCTAAGCCTATTTTGAGATAGTTTGCCTTTCTGTCTCTCAACTTTCCAAATTCAGTTTAGAAAGCATCTAAGTTTGATTTTGTGTTTCTAGTATTTGCAGATTTACAGGTAGTTCTTGCTTAATGATGGTAATTGGGACCGGCAACGCTAAGTGACACAGTCATAAAGTGCAATGTCACGTGACTTACAATGGCAGTTGTGGCAGTCCCACTTGCCGGTGTTTGGTGAATCCCACATGGTTGCAGCATCCCACAGTCATGTGATTGCCATTTGCAACTCCTGTTGTCTCCTCCATTGACTTTGCTTGTTGGAAGCCAGCAGTGAAGGTTGCAAATGGAGATCATGCAACTGTGGGATACTGCGATGGCCTGAACTACGAGGACTCATCATAAGTCCCCCTCATTCAGCACTATTGTAACTTCAAACCATTGGTTATGAATCTCAGCTGCTTGCCTGCTTTTCTCACTTTCAAATTATTTTATAGTGTCTAGTGACTCCTTAGTATTTCTTTGGTCTATGGCCATCTAAGTAAGTAAGTAAGTAAGTAAGTAAGTAAGTAAGTAAATGCCATATGGTAGAGCTATGCTTCTCCAATTTTCTCTCCCTTCCTTCCTGCCTTCTTTTGAAAATGGGATGTGAGTGTATGTGTACTACAGACCTAGGATTACATGTCCGCCTAATGGCTGAGATTGTGATTTGGAAGAGATCTACAGTAGTTCAAAGGGATTTGACCTAAGTCAAAAAGTACACATTTTTCATTTATCCATTCCACATCTATCATCATCTCTACCAATCAAAGGGCTGCACGCAACCTACTATTATTTGCTTGGATTTTTACCTAAGAACTCAATCATCCATCTACAGAGTAGATTTTCCTAATGATCTTCGCCAGAAGTCTTCAAAATACCTGTTACCTGACCCTAATTTTTCTTGGTGATGCCAGAGATTGGAATTTAAACTTCTGAATGAGGACTTCAGGGAAGAAATGGCTAACTGAAGACAGCTCCACGGAGTGGAGAGTGGAGCCAATTACCACAGTAGAATGAAGAGCTGGTGAATGGACCAACTCTTTGTGATTCTGCTGCAGACAAGAAGATGACTGGGATTACCCACAAGTACTCCAGATAGTTGCTCCTTGCTAGGAGAATGCAAAACTGTGGTGTCCAGCGGGTTTAGGACTCTGGGAGTCAAGGGAATATATTCGTAGCCCAAGCCATGGTTTGGTACCTTCAAAAGGACACTGGGTTTGCATATTTTCTTACTTAATCACCTTTGGAAATTGCTTGTTAATTGCTTTTAAAATATTAGGAATCTTCATAATGGCAAGTTTCACTGTACTGGGTGAGTTTCCTTCAATCCTTAGTGAAAGAAGTTTTATACAAATTTAAGGACTTAAAAAAATCTTTTGGAATAAACAGCAAAAGGGTGATTAGAACTTTGGTTTTAGAAAGTTACAAATGGACTAAGGGTCTAGAAGGATTTAAAATAATGTTTTAATTAATTATAATAATCCTTCCCATGGGAAAATGGCTGCTGTTTTAAATACACACACACACACACACACACACACACACATGTATGTATGTATGATAAGATAAGATTCTGAAGGTTGGACAGAAGAGGGAACCAGAAGGAACTAAAGATTACAATTAAAGGAGAAGAGCACTTAAATTTGATTTACTAATACAGAATGGAGCAAAATACTTCAACATTGAACATACTGAAGGAAATTTGTGAACAATGGACCTAGAAGTTAATTTTCAATATGTCTGCCATTATAGGTAGATTGTGTTTGGAAGATGATATGAAAGAGCAAGTTTTACCAGATAGGTTTGAGAATGATTTGAAAATGAATTTAAAAATGACAAGCTATGGGAATGATGTGGCAGGAGATGCTATGGTGGATATACAAATGAAACTAGATAATATCTTTCCAAATCAAAAAAGTGACCTGGATAACTTTCTTATATTGGATTTATAAAAATAGATTTGTTAAGGTTTTGAAGAATTTTATGAGAAGGGACAAGAGAGAGAGACAGAGAGAAGAAATCAAGTTGTAGGACATTATTTGGGAGGATTAAGGACCAAGATTGTTGAAAGTAAAGGGAAGTAATATAAAAAGATCAAGATTGTTAAAAATAAAGGAAAGGAATATAAAGTTGGTTTATTTGATCAAGGTTGAAATAGATATGTTGGTATCTCTGGCAACTCTCCATGGACTTTTGCTGACCAGGACTGAATGATGAGGCTTTATAGATAAGAGATGGGATATGGGAAGAAGAGAAAATTTGTTATATTTTAAGAAGGTGATAAGTTTGTTTGTTTGTTTGTTTATTTTCTATCCCACCTTTATTGTTATAAATAACTCAAGGTGGCAAACATACCTAACACTCCTTCCTCCTCCTATTTTCCCCACAACAACAACAACCCTGTGAGGTGAGTTGGGCTGAGAGAGAGGGACTGGCCCAAGGTCACCCAGCTGGCTTTCATGCCTAAGGAGGGACTAGAACTCTCCTACTATGTCTGATTGGCTTTTGGGCTGAGAGAGAAGCACTGGCTCAAGGTCACCCAGCCGGCTTTCACACCTAAGGCAGGACTAGAACTCTCAGTCTCCTGGTTTCTAGCCTGTTGCCTTAACCACTAGGCCAAACTTGTTGTTATGAAGGGAGAAATCCTTCCTTCCTTCCTTCCTTCCTTCCTTCCTTCCTTTCTTTCCCCACACATTCTATTTTTTTCTTTTTATTCTTTTTTAATGTTTGTGTTCTTATCTTTTTAATTGTAATGTCCAATAAAATTATAAATAAATTCCCTTCTTACCCCTATGGGTGGTATGTGTCTTCCTCAACCTCGGGTCCTCTGCCAGAGGCCTGGGAGTTTGAGGGTTCTGCAGTATCTTAGCTGTTCCTAGCCCTGCACTCTTCTGGACAGAAAGCTCTGATGTTGCTCCTGGGAGCTGTTGAAGCCCCTCTCCCAGCTTAGGAGTCACAGCCCTACCACCACTGGGACGACTTTGGCCTCACTTTCCAAATCCTCTCTAGTTCCTCCTTCAGGTCCTGGTAGCTTTTCCAGCTTTTCTCCTTCATAATGTTGCTATCACTTGGCATTGCTACATCTATCACCAACACAGTCTTCTGGTCCTTGTCTGCTACCATGATGTCTGGTTGATTGGCACAGATAGATAGATAGATAGATAGATAGACAGACAGACAGACAGACAGACAGACAGACAGACAGACAGACAGACAGACAGACTATATAGTATATAGTATATTTCTGCATGCAGAGCATGGGCTCTAACCACTACAGTATATTCTTTCTTGATTTTATGAAGATGAAAAGCATACATCTGGAGACATCCAAGTTGAACTACAGACTGAATTTTGAAACTTAAGAAGATTTTTTTATTTTTAATTTCTAAATATTTTAGGATAGCTTACTCCTCCCTTTGGAGCTTATCCCAAATTGGTTATTATGTTTTCCTTCTGAATAAGATTGTATTTCTATGAAATTGTTTGCTTGTTTTACATGATTCCATGTAGCTTAATGTTCCATGAAGGAAACATTAAGCTAAAGGTCAATGGAAAGGACCAAAAGACTGAAAAACCAACAAGAATCAGTTCAAATAAGCAATGGGATGCAGTGTGTGAGGGAATATTCTGATTTTTTCACATGGTGTCAGCAGAGTTCCATGAATCATTCAGGGAAACACAAAAGCATGTATAGCATAGATAAAAGAATGTATAGGGTTTCTCTCTCTAAAATAATAACAGCTATATTTTGTTTCCATGAAACACTCTCACTGGGACAAAATATAATGGACGCTATTTGATTTTGAATATAGCTTATATACAGTGTAAATATGGACCTTGTTTGCAATTCACATAATGTTGCCACAATTTATCAAGAGTTCCAGCAAGATTAAAGGGAGGAAGGCAGGACAGCATCAACAGAACTCTCTGCCAGACTGAATTGCTGAACAGTGTTCAGTAAATCATTTTCATTTGATTTTGCAAACCAAGGAATAATCTTTAGATAACAATGATACTTCCTTTGTGATATCAGCCAAGCATCAGGAATTTGAGACACAAGCATTTTGAACAGACCAATATGGAACTTTATAACCATCACCGGTAATGAAATGGCAGTGAAAAAAAGAGCTTGATGATTCTAAAAGATGCTGAATGTTTGGTATGGTGTTGAGAACAAAGAACAATCACAAAAACTGCCAGAAGGATTATGGATCTTCATGCAGGGCTTTTCCCCTTTCTCAGCTGAGCGTCTTTGTTTCTTCTTATAATGGGAGCAAGTGAGTTAGTATCCATTTATCACACTTCCTTGCATAACCATGAATCTATCTCAGTGACTGTCAGTTGAATATATATGATGTCTGATTTTAGGATGTCATGATATGATGAGAGACAGTTTGGTGTAGTAGATGAAAGAATGAACTTTGAACTAAGAAATCCTTTGTTTGAATCTTGCTTTTCCTCTGAACTAACTAGATGTCTAGGCAGGTCTTGCTGTCTTCGCTTTCTCTTTCTCTCTCCCTCTCTAAACACACAGGCACATGCACATGCCATCAAGTCCAACCCTTGGCAACTTCATGAAGATGTCTATATAGTTTTCTTAGCAACAGTATGGATGTGGTTAAACATGCCTTTTCCTGGGATGTTTTCAGACTTTCCAGCCCAGCTTACAGCTCTGTGTTTCCTGGTGATCTATCATCCTAGCACTATCTCAGCCTAACTGCTTAGCTAGGCTAGTGAGCTCATACAGTGTTGAATATCAATTTCCTTAATGGAGTAGACAAGATCAGAACAGCACAAGCAACGATATTCCCTGTGACACTCTATGAAGGAGAAAGTTGGACTTTGAAGAAGCAGGATAGGAAGATTATTGACACATTTGAACTTTGGTGATGGATAAGATTCCTGAGAATACTGTGGACAATCAAGAAAACAATCAAATGGATCATCAAACAAATCAACCCAGGGTTCTCACTTGAGACACAAATGGCCAGGTTCAGATTATCCTGCTTTGGACACATTATGCAAAGACCTCACTCTCTGGAGAAGGGTCTAATGCTGGGAAAGGTGGAAGGAAAGAGAAGAAGATGGTGACCAGTAGCAAAGTGGATGGACTCAGTTACTGTCATGTTCCCCGTTGCAAGGCATATGTGCATCACAATGGGGAACATGCACATTAGGTAAGAGGAAGGGATAAGCATAATCCCTAAATCACTCAAGCACCCATATCCAGAAGGGAACCCCCAACACAATAGATAAGCCCTTCAGACCAAACTTAGCACCCATCAAGAGGCAAGGGGAACGCCTTCCCATTCCCCCCGGGGATGCATTCACACCTCCCTCAGGCACGCATGTCCACAGAGTAATGCCCAACATAATGGGAGCACCCATCAGGAAGTAGTTAATGCCTATCAGAAGATTGGGGAAACACCTTCAGGGGACGCACCCGGTCCGGACGAAGACAGGGAGACAAAGGAGATCGCCGGGATCACCCATCAGCTGACGCATCGCAGTCTCAAGCACCCATCCGGTCCTGGCCCGAGGGTAGAGAAGCACAACGTCTGCCAGCAAAGTATAAACAGGGCACCCTGTCACCCCATAAGGATTCCCATCTTTCTCTTTGCACGCACACCGTTCAAATAAAACCAGAAATCCTTAGACCTTCTAAGTGAGTTTGAGTCTTATTCTGAGCGTGGCTGCCTTGACATAAAGACGGGAATCCCAAAAAAATTTTTTCGCTAGCACCTTTCCAGACTTGTCTGTGAGGGAACAACGCAGCGATGAAGTGGTACCCGGGAACTGGCGACAGCACCCGCAACCTCACGGTAAGGACCAGCAGATGCCCAGCGGGGGAGGAACCCAGCCACAACATGACCAGGGCGACCACCGGTGAGTCGCAGGCGGAATGGGTCACCCTTGACACAATGGGGGAATCCCTACCCGTGATGGTCGAAGTGGCGTGGGAGCAATGGAACACACCCACAGCGAGAGAAGGAGATTGCTGGCAGAGCGGGCAAGCCGTGGGAGGCACCACGGAGAACTCATGCTGCGGAGCCACGGAAGCACGCCTGGCACGGATCGAGTGGCTACTTGCAGAACTAGCGCTGGAGCGCGGAGGCAGCGACCGGGGTGAGTGCGAACGGAGCGCCAGAAGCTCGTCCCCACCCCTGCTTGACCCCGAAGCATGGCAGCTGCAGCGGCAGGGCGCAGCACGGGAGGAGGGAGCCAACCACACCAGAGCACACCATACTGGGTTGCCTGGGAGAGGGTTTCCCCCCCCCTCTTCCACAGGGCATCAGCTGGGAAGAGGCTGGAGGTGAGTGGATGCTGAACTGACACCACCTGGAGCCTGGTAGAGGGAATCCCCACATCGGGATGACAGCTTCCTACTGGAGGGGGGAAGGACCACATGTCTGGAGGTGCCCTGGAGCCCACCCACGATGGGAGTGAGAGACCTCGCGGCAAGATTCAACGGCGACCCAGCCATGTTGTCGTTCTTCCTCATCAACGCGAGAAACTACATGGCTGAATACGGACTCTGCTTCCAGACAGAACAGGGAAAGATCAATGCCATTGCCAACAGACTCAGGGGGAGGGTGGCTGACTGGTATGTCCATCCATGCCAGGCAGACGCCCCAGAGCTCAAGCATGTGGACGTGTTCCTGGTTGCTCTGGACTCCCATTTCAGAGACCCCCTTGAGACCAAAACAGCGAAGAGAGCACTACGGCAAATCAGGCAAGGACAGCGCTCCGTGGCTGCTTACGCAAGCTAGTTCCAAGTGCTTGCGGGCAAAGTGCGGGACTGGTCACAATCCACCCTCATGGAAAAATTCAAGGAGGGGCTTAATTTAAATGTTTTAAGATGGGCGCTAAACCGGGATGACACCACCACCCTCCGCAAATGGATTTGGCTGGCAGGAAAGGCAGAGAATGCTCAAGAAACCTTTCGGCACATCCAGAGGTCCCTACAAACTGCAGCAACAGCAAGAGGACCCCGATCCAGTGGTGCTCCAGCGACACCGGCGCCCCAACCCTGGGGGGAGGAACAAGAGCACAGGTTTGCCCAGGGGCAGTGCTTCAAGTGTGGAGAGGCGAACCACAAGGCGGCGGCTTGCCCAAAAGCAAAGACAAGAGACAGCCAGGGAAAGGTTCCCAACAAACCAGCCCCAATGCCAAAGAAAAGGCCAGCCGTGAAGGGGGAAACCTTGGCAAGGGAATTCCCTGATGTCACCGATGACGAGGAAAGCAGAAGCGATGAACCGGCGGGAAACGCCAGCCACCTGCCTTGAAGAGTGCCAAAAGACAGGTGGATGATAACAAAGGGCACAACGACTTTGGGGTGAGTGACAACTGTCCTACCCTATATGTGAGAGTCACCCTGGCCCACGGGGGGGAAACAGAGAAGGTTTGGGCACTGATCGTCTCGGGTTGTTCGAAATGCCTCATGCACCCAGACCTGGTGGCCGCGCTTAACCTCCGCTGCTATCCACTTCAGCACCAACTGGTGTTCACGCAGTTGGATGGATCAGCAGCGGGAGGGGGCCCGGTCACCCAATACACAGAGAGAGTTGCGATGAGGCTCGGCAACCACGAGGAAAGCCTCCCCTTCATCGTGGCACCGGTGGGCAAACCTCTACTCATACTAGGGATCCCGTGGTTGGGGCATCACAACCCCCAAATAAATTGGGCGACAAGAGAGATCACCTTTTCGGACGGACGTTACAAAGCACCCACAGGATATCAGGTTCCCTGCACCGCAATGGGGAGGGCGACAACGACCTCAATGCACCTGGAGGCAGAAACCCCGGAGGGCCTGCCTGCCAGATACAAAGACTTTGCCAATGTTTTGGGGGAAAAGGAGGCTGACAAACTCCCCCCCCCACCCCATAGAAAAACAGACTGCACCATTGAACTGATCCCGGGGGCAATCTTACCAAAGCCGAAAATATATGCTATGACTCAAAGGGAGTTGGCGGCATTAAGGGACTTTATTGACAAGAATTTGGTGTGGGGGTTTATCGAACCGGCTAACTCACCAGTCGGAGCCCCGGTCCTTTTTATGGAAAAGAAGGACGGGTCCCTCAGGCTCTGCACAGATTACCGCGGGCTCAATGCCGCATCCGTTTCAAATAAATATCCCATGCCCATAATAAAGGAAATTCTAGCCCACCTCGCAAAGGGCAAAATATTCACAAAATTAGACCTCAGGGAAGTCTACTTCCGGATTCGAATAAAGGAGGGGGATGAATGGAAAACGGCTTTCAATTGCCCGCTGGGGTCGTTCCAATACCGGGTTCTGCCATTTGGGTTAGCTGGGGCACCGGGCGTGTTCATGCAGCTAATCAATGAGGTCTTGCACGACCACTTGTTTAAGGGGGTGCTTGTTTACCTTGACGATGTTTTAATTTATTCTGAGAACGAAGCCGAGCACGAACGCCTTGTAAAGTCAGTGCTCACAAAACTCCGCAAGGCAGAGCTATACGCAAAGCTCTCCAAGTGTGAATTTCACAAGGAGCAAATCAACTACCTCGGCTACCGGATCTCGGCAAGGGGGATCGAAATGGACCCCAGTAAGGTCCAGGCTATACTAGCATGGGAGCGCCTGCACACAAGGAGACAACTTCAAAGTTTCCTGGGGTTCACGAATTTCTACAGGGGTTTCATCCAGGGGCTAGCAGAAATTGTGCTGCCACTGACTAACCTCCTCTGGACAAAGGGCCTGGGAGACACCCGTAAATCACGAAACCCGGGGGCGCTGTTAAACTGAACAGCTGATTGTCAAACGGCTTTCGAACACCTAAAAAGCCTCTTCACGGCAGAGCCAGTATTACAGCATCCCAACCCCGCCAGACCCTTTGTCGTACAGGTAGACGCCTCAGACTTTTCTATCGGAGCGCTCCTCCTTCAGCGCGATTTTGACAATCAGCTGAAGCCCTGCGCGTACCTCTCCCGCAAGTTCTCGGAAACGGAAAGGAGATGGCACGTGTGGGAGAAGGAGGCGTTCGCGATCAAGGCAGCCCTGGAAACATGGAGGCACCTCCTAGAAGGGGCCTCCTGCCATTTCAAGGTCTGGACTGACCACAAAAACCTGGAGGCTTTCAGCACCCTGAAACGCCTCAGTCCAAAGCAAGTACGCTGGGCGCAATCCTTTAGCAGATTCAATTTTAAACTTAAGTTCATCCCGGGGAGAAAAAACTTCCTGGCGGATGCCCTTTCCCGATGACCTCAAGATGCTGGCCAAGCACCAGACATTGTGGGGACTGTATGGACAGACACACAGCTGGGCTTCCTGGCTGTCACACGCAGCCAGACTAAAACCCGACGCGCCTCAGAGCAACCACCGGCAAACGGGGGAAGGTGCAGGTCAATTTCACAGGACTGGCAACAAAGACTCACCCAAGCCCTCGAAAAAGATACATGGTTGCAAAACAACCAACACCATGTATCTATTACGAACGGGCTCACATGGAAACAAAAAGCCCTATACGTACCAGAACCATTGAGAGCGGAGGTGTTAAACCGCTTCCACGATGATAAAACGGCTGGACATTTTGGGTTTGTAAAAACTTTACACTTAATCAGGAGGCAATTCTGGTGGCCCACCCTAAGAAAAGACGTCAAGGACTACGTAACATCCTGCCCCACATGTGCAAGGTCTAAACAGAAGGTGGGGAAACCCCAAGGACTGCTGCAGAAAGTAGCAAGCCCCTCCTGTCCCTGGGAGGAGATTTCCATGGACTTCATAGTCGACCTGCCACCCAGCCAAAGGAAAACCGTAATCTGGGTGGTAAAAGACTATTTTTCCAAGCAGGCACACTTCATACCCTGTGCATCCATCCCCTCTGCACAGCAGCTGGCACTCCTGTTCCTCACCCATATCTACAAAATCCATGGCGCCCCCTACCGTTTGGTGACAGATAGGGGCACACAATTTACCTCCAGGTTCTGGAAAGAGTTCCTAAACCTCATTGGCACGAAGCAAGCACTGTCAACGGCTTGGCACCCCCACACAGACGGCTCTACAGAGATCCTCAACTCTACCCTGGAGCAGTTCCTGCGGGCATTTATTAACTACCAACAGGACAATTGGGTGGACCTGCTTCCTTTTGCAGAGGTGGCCTACAACAACGCGGTACACCAAAGCACAGGTCACACCCCCTTCAAGGTGGTTTATGGCAGAGACTTTGTGCCAATCCCAGAACTGCCCCAACCAGACACCCCACCCTGTTCTCCAGATGACTGGGCAGCTCAACTGGGTATGGTTTGGCCCATCATCCAGCTAGCCCTGGCCGATGCACAAGCTACATACAAGAAGTTTGCAGACAATCACAGGGTGGCGCAACCGAATTACAAAGTGGGAGGTCTACCTCTCCACTAAGTTCATCAAATCCCCACAGCCTTCCAAGACACTGGAACCCAAATTTATCGGACCATTCCCCATCACAGAAATTATTAACCCAGTCACTTTCAAACTGGACTTACCCCACAATCTAAGGCGCGTACACCCAATTTTCCACTGTGCCCTCCTGAAACCAGCCACCCCTTCAAAATGGCACACAGAAACCCCACCGCCCCCACCCATCATGATAGATGGGCAACAACATTTTGAAATCCAAGAAATACTTGACTCCAGGAGGCAAAGGGGCACGCTACAATACCTGGTCAAATGAAGGCATTTCCCACACCCAGAGTGGGTCCAAGCTCAACATGTCTCAGCCAAAAGGTTGGTAAAGAACTTCCATGAAGCATACCCATCCAAACCAGCACCCTAAGATCTTCTTTGGGGGGCAGCATGTCATGTTCCCCGTTGCAAGGCATATGTGCATCACAACGGGGAACATGCACATTAGGTAAGAGGAAGGGATAAGCATAATCCCTAAATCACTCAAGCACCCATATCCAGAAGGGAACCCCCAACACAATAGATAAGCCCTTCAGACCAAACTTAGCACCCATCAAGAGGCAAGGGGAACGCCTTCCCATTCCCCCCGGGGCTGCATTCACACCTCCCTCAGGCACGCATGTCCACAGAGTAATGCCCAACATAATGGGAGCACCCATCAGGAAGTAGTTAATGCCTATCAGAAGATTGGGGAAACACCTTCAGGGGACGCACCCGGTCCGGACGAAGACAGGGAGACAAAGGAGATCGCCGGGATCACCCATCAGCTGACGCATCGCAGTCTCAAGCACCCATCCGGTCCTGGCCCGAGGGTAGAGAAGCACAACGTCTGCCAGCAAAGTATAAACAGGGCACCCTGTCACCCCATAAGGATTCCCATCTTTCTCTTTGCACGCACACCGTTCAAATAAAACCAGAAATCCTTAGACCTTCTAAGTGAGTTTGAGTCTTATTCTGAGCGTGGCTGCCTTGACATAAAGACGGGAATCCCAAAAAAATTTTTTCGCTAGCACCTTTCCAGACTTGTCTGTGAGGGAACAACGCAGCGATGAAGTGGTACCCGGGAACTGGCGACAGCACCCGCAACCTCACGGTAAGGACCAGCAGATGCCCAGCGGGGGAGGAACCCAGCCACAACATGACCAGGGCGACCACCGGTGAGTCGCAGGCGGAATGGGTCACCCTTGACACAATGGGGGAATCCCTACCCGTGATGGTCGAAGTGGCGTGGGAGCAATGGAACACACCCACAGCGAGAGAAGGAGATTGCTGGCAGAGCGGGCAAGCCGTGGGAGGCACCACGGAGAACTCGTGCTGCGGAGCCACGGAAGCACGCCTGGCACGGATCGAGTGGCTACTTGCAGAACTAGCGCTGGAGCGCGGAGGCAGCGACCGGGGTGAGTGCGAACGGAGCGCCAGAAGCTCGTCCCCACCCCTGCTTGACCCCGAAGCATGGCAGCTGCAGCGGCAGGGCGCAGCACGGGAGGAGGGAGCCAACCACACCAGAGCACACCATACTGGGTTGCCTGGGAGAGGGTTTCCCCCCCCCTCTTCCACAGGGCATCAGCTGGGAAGAGGCTGGAGGTGAGTGGATGCTGAACTGACACCACCTGGAGCCTGGTAGAGGGAATCCCCACATCGGGATGACAGCTTCCTACTGGAGGGGGGAAGGACCACATGTCTGGAGGTGCCCTGGAGCCCACCCACGATGGGAGTGAGAGACCTCGCGGCAAGATTCAACGGCGACCCAGCCATGTTGTCGTTCTTCCTCATCAACGCGAGAAACTACATGGCTGAATACGGACTCTGCTTCCAGACAGAACAGGGAAAGATCAATGCCATTGCCAACAGACTCAGGGGGAGGGTGGCTGACTGGTATGTCCATCCATGCCAGGCAGACGCCCCAGAGCTCAAGCATGTGGACGTGTTCCTGGTTGCTCTGGACTCCCATTTCAGAGACCCCCTTGAGACCAAAACAGCGAAGAGAGCACTACGGCAAATCAGGCAAGGACAGCGCTCCGTGGCTGCTTACGCAAGCTAGTTCCAAGTGCTTGCGGGCAAAGTGCGGGACTGGTCACAATCCACCCTCATGGAAAAATTCAAGGAGGGGCTTAATTTAAATGTTTTAAGATGGGCGCTAAACCGGGATGACACCACCACCCTCCGCAAATGGATTTGGCTGGCAGGAAAGGCGGAGAATGCTCAAGAAACCTTTCGGCACATCCAGAGGTCCCTACAAACTGCAGCAACAGCAAGAGGACCCCGATCCAGTGGTGCTCCAGCGACACCGGCGCCCCAACCCTGGGGGGAGGAACAAGAGCACAGGTTTGCCCAGGGGCAGTGCTTCAAGTGTGGAGAGGCGAACCACAAGGCGGCGGCTTGCCCAAAAGCAAAGACAAGAGACAGCCAGGGAAAGGTTCCCAACAAACCAGCCCCAATGCCAAAGAAAAGGCCAGCCGTGAAGGGGGAAACCTTGGCAAGGGAATTCCCTGATGTCACCGATGACGAGGAAAGCAGAAGCGATGAACCGGCGGGAAACGCCAGCCACCTGCCTTGAAGAGTGCCAAAAGACAGGTGGATGATAACAAAGGGCACAACGACTTTGGGGTGAGTGACAACTGTCCTACCCTATATGTGAGAGTCACCCTGGCCCACGGGGGGGAAACAGAGAAGGTTTGGGCACTGATCGTCTCGGGTTGTTCGAAATGCTTCATGCACCCAGACCTGGTGGCCGCGCTTAACCTCCGCTGCTATCCACTTCAGCACCAACTGGTGTTCACGCAGTTGGATGGATCAGCAGCGGGAGGGGGCCCGGTCACCCAATACACAGAGAGAGTTGCGATGAGGCTCGGCAACCACGAGGAAAGCCTCCCCTTCATCGTGGCACCGGTGGGCAAACCTCTACTCATACTAGGGATCCCGTGGTTGGGGCATCACAACCCCCAAATAAATTGGGCGACAAGAGAGATCACCTTTTCGGACGGACGTTACAAAGCACCCACAGGATATCAGGTTCCCTGCACCGCAATGGGGAGGGCGACAACGACCTCAATGCACCTGGAGGCAGAAACCCCGGAGGGCCTGCCTGCCAGATACAAAGACTTTGCCAATGTTTTGGGGGAAAAGGAGGCTGACAAACTCCCCCCCCCACCCCATAGAAAAACAGACTGCACCATTGAACTGATCCCGGGGGCAATCTTACCAAAGCCGAAAATATATGCTATGACTCAAAGGGAGTTGGCGGCATTAAGGGACTTTATTGACAAGAATTTGGTGTGGGGGTTTATCGAACCGGCTAACTCACCAGTCGGAGCCCCGGTCCTTTTTATGGAAAAGAAGGACGGGTCCCTCAGGCTCTGCACAGATTACCGCGGGCTCAATGCCGCATCCGTTTCAAATAAATATCCCATGCCCATAATAAAGGAAATTCTAGCCCACCTCGCAAAGGGCAAAATATTCACAAAATTAGACCTCAGGGAAGTCTACTTCCGGATTCGAATAAAGGAGGGGGATGAATGGAAAACGGCTTTCAATTGCCCGCTGGGGTCGTTCCAATACCGGGTTCTGCCATTTGGGTTAGCTGGGGCACCGGGCGTGTTCATGCAGCTAATCAATGAGGTCTTGCACGACCACTTGTTTAAGGGGGTGCTTGTTTACCTTGACGATGTTTTAATTTATTCTGAGAACGAAGCCGAGCACGAACGCCTTGTAAAGTCAGTGCTCACAAAACTCCGCAAGGCAGAGCTATACGCAAAGCTCTCCAAGTGTGAATTTCACAAGGAGCAAATCAACTACCTCGGCTACCGGATCTCGGCAAGGGGGATCGAAATGGACCCCAGTAAGGTCCAGGCTATACTAGCATGGGAGCGCCTGCACACAAGGAGACAACTTCAAAGTTTCCTGGGGTTCACGAATTTCTACAGGGGTTTCATCCAGGGGCTAGCAGAAATTGTGCTGCCACTGACTAACCTCCTCTGGACAAAGGGCCTGGGAGACACCCGTAAATCACGAAACCCGGGGGCGCTGTTAAACTGAACAGCTGATTGTCAAACGGCTTTCGAACACCTAAAAAGCCTCTTCACGGCAGAGCCAGTATTACAGCATCCCAACCCCGCCAGACCCTTTGTCGTACAGGTAGACGCCTCAGACTTTTCTATCGGAGCGCTCCTCCTTCAGCGCGATTTTGACAATCAGCTGAAGCCCTGCGCGTACCTCTCCCGCAAGTTCTCGGAAACGGAAAGGAGATGGCACGTGTGGGAGAAGGAGGCGTTCGCGATCAAGGCAGCCCTGGAAACATGGAGGCACCTCCTAGAAGGGGCCTCCTGCCATTTCAAGGTCTGGACTGACCACAAAAACCTGGAGGCTTTCAGCACCCTGAAACGCCTCAGTCCAAAGCAAGTACGCTGGGCGCAATCCTTTAGCAGATTCAATTTTAAACTTAAGTTCATCCCGGGGAGAAAAAACTTCCTGGCGGATGCCCTTTCCCGATGACCTCAAGATGCTGGCCAAGCACCAGACATTGTGGGGACTGTATGGACAGACACACAGCTGGGCTTCCTGGCTGTCACACGCAGCCAGACTAAAACCCGACGCGCCTCAGAGCAACCACCGGCAAACGGGGGAAGGTGCAGGTCAATTTCACAGGACTGGCAACAAAGACTCACCCAAGCCCTCGAAAAAGATACATGGTTGCAAAACAACCAACACCATGTATCTATTACGAACGGGCTCACATGGAAACAAAAAGCCCTATACGTACCAGAACCATTGAGAGCGGAGGTGTTAAACCGCTTCCACGATGATAAAACGGCTGGACATTTTGGGTTTGTAAAAACTTTACACTTAATCAGGAGGCAATTCTGGTGGCCCACCCTAAGAAAAGACGTCAAGGACTACGTAACATCCTGCCCCACATGTGCAAGGTCTAAACAGAAGGTGGGGAAACCCCAAGGACTGCTGCAGAAAGTAGCAAGCCCCTCCTGTCCCTGGGAGGAGATTTCCATGGACTTCATAGTCGACCTGCCACCCAGCCAAAGGAAAACCGTAATCTGGGTGGTAAAAGACTATTTTTCCAAGCAGGCACACTTCATACCCTGTGCATCCATCCCCTCTGCACAGCAGCTGGCACTCCTGTTCCTCACCCATATCTACAAAATCCATGGCGCCCCCTACTGTTTGGTGACAGATAGGGGCACACAATTTACCTCCAGGTTCTGGAAAGAGTTCCTAAACCTCATTGGCACGAAGCAAGCACTGTCAACGGCTTGGCACCCCCACACAGACGGCTCTACAGAGATCCTCAACTCTACCCTGGAGCAGTTCCTGCGGGCATTTATTAACTACCAACAGGACAATTGGGTGGACCTGCTTCCTTTTGCAGAGGTGGCCTACAACAACGCGGTACACCAAAGCACAGGTCACACCCCCTTCAAGGTGGTTTATGGCAGAGACTTTGTGCCAATCCCAGAACTGCCCCAACCAGACACCCCACCCTGTTCTCCAGATGACTGGGCAGCTCAACTGGGTACGGTTTGGCCCATCATCCAGCTAGCCCTGGCCGATGCACAAGCTACATACAAGAAGTTTGCAGACAATCACAGGGTGGCGCAACCGAATTACAAAGTGGGAGGTCTACCTCTCCACTAAGTTCATCAAATCCCCACAGCCTTCCAAGACACTGGAACCCAAATTTATCGGACCATTCCCCATCACAGAAATTATTAACCCAGTCACTTTCAAACTGGACTTACCCCACAATCTAAGGCGCGTACACCCAATTTTCCACTGTGCCCTCCTGAAACCAGCCACCCCTTCAAAATGGCACACAGAAACCCCACCGCCCCCACCCATCATGATAGATGGGCAACAACATTTTGAAATCCAAGAAATACTTGACTCCAGGAGGCAAAGGGGCACGCTACAATACCTGGTCAAATGAAGGCATTTCCCACACCCAGAGTGGGTCCAAGCTCAACATGTCTCAGCCAAAAGGTTGGTAAAGAACTTCCATGAAGCATACCCATCCAAACCAGCACCCTAAGATCTTCTTTGGGGGGCAGCATGTCATGTTCCCCATTGCAAGGCATATGTGCATCACAACGGGGAACATGCACATCAGGTAAGAGGAAGGGATAAGCATAATCCCTAAATCACTCAAGCACCCATATCCAGAAGGGAACCCCCAACACAATAGATAAGCCCTTCAGACCAAACGTAGCACCCATCAAGAGGCAAGGGGAACGCCTTCCCATTCCCCCCAGGGATGCATTCACACCTCCCTCAGGCACGCATGTCCACAGAGTAATGCCCAACATAATGGGAGCACCCATCAGGCAGTAGTTAACGCCTATCAGAAGATCGGGGAAACACCTTCAGGGGACGCACCCGGTCCGGACGAAGACAGGGAGACAAAGGAGATCGCCGGGATCACCCATCAGCTGACGCATCACAGTCTCAAGCACCCATCCGGTCCTGGCCCGAGGGTAGAGAAGCACAACGTCTGCCAGCAAAGTATAAACAGGGCACCCTGTCACCCCATAAGGATTCCCGTCTTTCTCTTTGCATGCACACCATTCAAATGAAACCAGAAATCCTTAGACCTTCTAAGTGAGTCTGAGTCTTATTCTGAGCATGGCTGCCCTGACAGTTACAGTGGTGTTAGGTGCCCTGTTGAAGACCTGAAAGACCTAGTTATGGACAGATGTCATGGAGAAAAATCTATCTATGTGGTCGCCAAGAGTTGACACCAACTCGATGGCATATAATCAATCAGTCAGTCAATCAATCAATCAATCCAATAGACACAAAAGGAAAGAGGAATGGAGAAGAAAGAGGAAGTCAAGCATTGCAGTATATGTTCCTTGACTAACTGAAGTCTTTTCAATTCACCATTGGAAAAGGTTTGATGGGTTATTTCTTTCTTTCCTCTTTTCTAAGGGATGGAAAGAAATTTTCTTGCAGAAACCCCTTTACTTCCAACGCAGACTAAGTGAGCACAAACTGTTCTGTTTTTATAGGGTTGTTATACAAACTACAAGGCACAGTTGAAAGAGCTTATAAATGTGATTTATCTATTTGTTTGTTTACTTGAGAATACTAAATCCAGATTTCTGTTTTCATGGCTTTAGTGACAGGAAAGCAGTGCCTTTTCAGCAGTAACATTAGAGATATCCAGTGGCTGAACCAGAAGACTTCAGCTGTATTGTATCTGATTCTCCTGCTAGCAAAATTCTCTGGGTCTCTTTAGTACAACAGACAATGTTTTGTTCAGAGAAAATAGCTTTTCAATAGCAAACAGAGAGGGGTGAATTAATTAAAGTTGGTCGCTTTCTAATTTTCATCCAGAGGCAATAATCATAATTTTAAAATGGCATTTGAAGATTCTAAGTAATATTCTTCATTCATTCATCAATATTTTCATAGAATTTTCCATCAGTTTGCCAGATTAATGCATATAACTTAGCAATTATATCTGTGGTTGTATCATATAGATGCAATTAAATTCCTTTGCTGTCCCCCCCCCCCCCCGCCCCTGTGTGCATTTTGTGATTTGTCCAAAGAAATCCCAAGGCCACATTAACATTGGTGCATTTGAAGCACTTATTCTTCTTTTGTTTTTAAAAAAAGAACCACCAAACCATCTCAAAAAGTTAAATCAATATTTACCATGACATTAAATACAGCTACTGACCCACCTACACTTCACAAATGAAACAAGTAAAAGTTTTATATCCAGTGTAATTTTTCTGTGGCAAGCCTTGAAATTGCACTTAGGGGATTTCTTAAAACCTAACTTTAAAAAAAATACACTAGTCTTACAAATGGAGCAAGAAGGATGTTAGACCAAAATGGAGGAGATCCAAGTTCAGAAGCAACTGCCCGCTCCACCACCACCATCACAGAACTCAGTGGGTGACTCTGGGCAAGTAATTTCACCTTAGTTCAGCCCCCCTTAACTTTAGTAACATAGGAGTGTTAAACTTACTAGAAGTTTAATGGACTTACTTTCCTTCTTATTCTTGGAGGGCAATGCACCCATATAATTCAGTGTTTTGCTCCTGAATTCCAGCAGTATAATATTGGAGAGCTGAGGGCTCCCCATTAACCTCTCTTATTCCTGCTTAAATATTTCTGGATTCCACTCTGGTTTAGTAATTGATGAATGGAATTCAGCAGGAATGAAGTTGTTGAAGAATTGATGACCTTCTGGACTCTATAAGTTCTAAGGATGGTCAGGAGAAGGTATATGTGTATGCGTGTGTGAGTGTTTCTGTATGTGTGTGTGTGTGTGAGAGAGAGAGAGAGAGAGAGAGAGAGAGAGAGAGAGAGACCATCTTTGGTTCTTCTACATGGGTCATTTCCACATAGTCACCAGCCTCATCCCTATTGCCCTCCGCAGTATTTACATGGCTGGGGAGAATGAATCATAGAATTCTAGAATTAGAAGGGGGCCATTTTGGCCATGAAATTTGGCCCAACATTCTATTCACTGCAAAAATCCAAATTAAAGCATCTCCCATAGAGCCCCAAATGGCTTAATCTCTCTGGGTAATTAGTTCCACTGTGAAACAACTCCTGAGTTCTTAGAAGTTTCTTTTTTTCCTTTTTCCTGTAAAATTGCTGGTATCTGCTTTCCTGAAACTTCAATCCAATTTTGTATCCTGAACTCTGGAATCAGAAGACAAAGGAAAGGATGTATTCTGTATGCCATCCTTTTGGGAAATTGAGAAATGCTATCATAACTTTCTTCAGTCTTCTCTTCTTAAGGTGAAACATTCCCAGTTCCTTTAATCCCTCCTCTGGACATCTTTGTTGTTCTCTGACTCAGTTCCAGTTTTTCTGAATCCTCCTTACATGATATGTTAGCCACAAAATTAAGATGGGTCTGGTCAATTTATTTATTTGTTATCAAATTTTATCACCGCCATCTCCCCCCAAAGGAAGGACTCTGGGAGGTTTACAATAAAAACAAAATTTAAAATTCAATACAAATAAATATAGATAGAAAATAGAAATATAAAATGTGATAAATTCCAGGTGGCTGAAGATTCTACACCAGTCTGTGAGTATAAAAGGGCCATTCTAGGGCGCCAGCCATCCCCAGGAATGACTATTCCCCTTCCCGCTCCAGGCCTGTTGGCAAAACCAGGTCTTCAATGCAAAATAAAGTGGAATTAGAAGTTCCCATGATTTAGAAATCGTATATATGTTGATGCAGGCTAACACTGCATTTGCTGTTTGCAGACAGGTTACTGCTGATTCATAGTCAATGTGGATTTAAGTATTATTCCAAGATCTTTTTCACAACCACTATTTGAAGCTATGTAATTGTGCTGTCTGATTTCTATTTCTTAAGAGATTTTTTAAGCTCTGTTCCTCTTTAATAGCTTTAAACCCAGCCAAGAAGAAGTTTGATCTATATATGAAATTGTTACAATATGTACAAAACCCTCTCCTGATTAGAAAGGTGGGAAGGTTCCGATCCTTGGCTGGTTTGACAGGGGATGTGCATTAGCCAAAATAGCACTTATGCAAAGTTACAGGGCAGATAGAATCCAACCATTGAAGCTGACATATGCCATTAAAAACTGTGATACAAAGTATTAATCAGAAAGAAAGGATAGTAACAAGCCCAAGGAGAGACTTGAAATCAGCTGATTATCACAATCCAATGGCTCCGGAAACTTCTTGGCCTTGATAGCAAGTGGTCTAGAAGGTAAAGCTGTAGGAATGGACTACCACACTGAGATTCTTGGAAAATAATATGCAGCCAAACCCAGTCCTGTGGCAACTCCTGAAATGATACTAGATTTGCTGCTTGAAGAAGAATCAGTTGCCTCTTTGGAAGTTCACAGATTAGGCTCAATGGAAAAAGCCCTGGGAGAAGATCATGTGCTGTCTGAGTTGAACTTCAGTTGGTAAGCCAGTCTTCATAGTCCTTTTTCATTTTTTTTTCTGCAGTAAACATAGACATATTGTGCTGCGACCACTCAACTGAAGCTTTATCCCACCCATGTACATATACAAAAGAGTGTTCCTGAAGAGTTCCTGAAATGTGAGACTTAATTATCAGTGTCCTATTCATAAGAAAGGAACCATAACATCCAGCCAATCACTACCCAAGCAGTTTTTAAAATACAATTGGTCAATTACAAATTTATTGGAACTTTGGTGGAAAAAACATTTTACTAAATGCAGAAGCTGTATATGAGTTTATTGATCTGAAGTGTACCTTTGAAACTAGCCCAAAGACAGATTCTGAAAGAAATTTGGTCTTTTAGCAGCTGATAGAAATCTATTTCTGCTTAATTAGAGGCTGAAACAAAAATACACCTTCAGCAAAAGAGAAAGAAGAGAAAAAAAAGAAATCACTTGGGGCAGCTGACTAGATGTATTCCAGCTTCAGTCGAAACTATTTAAATAGGTATATAGGCACATCCTCCAGTTGTTATTCAAATTATATTTAAGCACTATGATTAGAGCCATATGTATCTTGATGTCTACCCTTCCCCAAAGGCTAATTAGCACACATCAATATTTCTATAAACTGATGATGCAGTGGTCCTTTCTTCTGAAAGCCCAGTGGGTTTCAGGGGAATGTTCAACCTTGAATGTTATTGCTCTGAAGAAAGAACACAACTTAATTATCACAAAATGAAAATTATGGCCTTTGCCCAAAGGACAAAAGTTCTCAGATGTCTAATGGATGGTCATTTATAGAGCAAGTGAAGACCTCCAACTATTTAGGAGCATTTTTGCAGGTATCAAAATGTCTGAGATTGTATCAGCCATTCTTACATCCTTTCACATGGTAGGGTCTACTAACATGCCTTTGGCTTTAAAGTTATTTAAAGCAAAAGTTGTGGCTTAGCTGTTTTATGAATAATAACTTATTACAGTAAATCAGGTCATAGTTACAAAGGCTTTATTGGTATGATAATCCCAGGTTTATTTCAGCAATGATTTACTGAACAAGCCAAATGACATTATCCACATACTATCACAAACTTCCATCAGCTCAAAAGCCACCCAGATTTGCAAAGCAGGGCAAGGACCTCACTTTAGAGTGACAACCCCTTTTATAGTCTTATTTTATTACGTTTTTTTTATTTAATCATCTATTTTTGTTGGTTTTATTCTTTTAATTTAATGCTATTGTTATGGAAAGAGCTGGTTTGCAGAATGGTACTCAGGCAACTGTTATCTCATTAGCTAGCAGGAGTAATGAGAATTGCCTCCCCTTCAGTACATTATAAGCTGATGAGAAAAAGACTAAAAGAAAGTCTGTTTTAATGTACATGGAGATATATTGATTCTAAATTGAAATTTGCTCACTTGCTGGAATTCTTCCCTTTGGATCTTAATAAATCTTGCTAAAGAGAACTCTGAGAATCATGCTTGGAAAAGAATAACTTTTGGCCCAGGCAGCTGCCAAAGGCCCAACCATTATGCAATTAATATTACAAAGCAGCATTTGAAAATAAAACATTGCAGTTTTCATTATTTGTCAGAAGAGGTCAGTCTGATGGTGAAACTCATCTATGAAGGAAGAAAAAGCTGTTTTTCCCCATTGTTTTGGAACAATGCCTACCAGCAAAACAGAATATCCCAAAGCAAGTTTCAGTTGGCAGGAAGCAAATAAACAAATGAGATTTGGAAGAGATCAGAGAGAAGTTTAGCAACACTGTCCCTTTTCAGTTTTGTTTGGGAAGTTTGAAAGACAGAAGATGGGCTGGGAAGGATGAGCCAATTCACATGGCCCATATGTGAAGGAGAACAGAGGCAGGAGCGAGAGGGCTGTGGTCCAGAGACACCAGGACGGGAAGGATATGATAGGTCTGGAAAGGCTGAGAGTGTGCAGAGACAGAAGCAGCAGAGCTAACTATGCTGAAGATGTCAGCCCTTCGAGGTAGTCCAGACAAGAAGCACCAACCATGAGTACTAAGATTACAGTAACAGAACCTTGCAAGTCTGAAAGTACCTCTCTCATCCCTTACTTTTACTCTCCTGAAAACTAGGGAGGGTCCCTTCTGAGACACTTTATCCATCCCCACCCCTCCTTTGGACTCATCAGACCATTGGCTAGGCTGCAGCTCTTCTTCCTGTCTCCCAAGGTCATTCCCACACACCATTACAGACACAGATGGACTTTTCAGGTTCAGATGGGATAATGGATGATGACAGCACAGGAAAAGGAGAAGGAAATAGAAACAGAGAAGCTACAGAAGAAAATGTGGTAGAGAAGCCACAAGAAGGATGAATGAGATGGGAAACCTAATGTGGTGGTGGGAGTACTATACGGTGCTCTCTTTTGTACTCCTGTGCTAAGCCTCATACAGTAGCATTCAAGACACAAAGTCTGGATTTACCGATCATGTTAATCCAACAGGAATTGTTTTGTAAATCCAACCAATAACTTGAAATCGTTTTTCCTTGATAAAAAATGGTCCATAAATGTGGTAGGTTGAAACATTCTCCTGTTAGTTTCTGAAGATTGCTCTGTCCAGTTATTCTTTTGTTGACAGATTAACCTGTTACTCTACAATATTGCAGGGGACAATATTGGCAAATGACAGAATGGCAGGGTCTGCACAATAAGTTTAACCAATGGTTCAAAACTGTGAGCGAGCATGGGTAGTTCACCAGCATCCTTTGCAGCTCTAATAGTCCCACCATCAACATATAGAAAATCTATCTATGTGGTCAATGGGAGTTGAAAATGATTTGATGGCACATAATCAATTAAAAAAAGAAAAAAAGAAAAGGTGTTGCCTGAGCAGATATGGGAAATAGTTGGGATCTGGTCTTCTGCAGTTTGGAATATTCTTCCTATCCCATATATTTCCATGAAGCCATTCACATTACAAGAAATTGGGGACAGGGATTTTTGGTGAATCATGCCAATACCCAAATTAGGATGCACAAATTGAATATTCTGAGAAAGGTTTATTTTAGAGAACTCCAGAACATTCAGTGCCCATCCTATGTTCCAGGAGTGATTTAGTGGTTTCCCAGAACTTACTCTCTGATCCAGAACGGCCACACTATCCCCTGAATGGTTGGATCAACATGATACAGAGGAGCAATGGAAAGTTCTGGAGTTCTTTGAAGTATTCCATTTCAAGAACTGTAGGCTTTTGCAAAACCTACCCCAAACCATAAGAACAGCATAAGCACTATACATTTCTTGATGGGGGATAAGATTTGGAATGATTTGCAAATGAATTATTTGGAGAGTTTGTCAAATCTATGCATGGCACAGATAAAGTTCAAAGAGAAAGCTAATAGTAATTCTAGCTATTCTCACTAACAGCACTTGAAAAAAAAAGTTTTCTCATGGTGAAAGGTGCAACACTATATAGAGTAATTTACTAGGGGCAGGAACCAGAAAACAGGGACTATCCATGGTAAACAGAGACCATTAGAGCATATATTTGAAGTGCCAGAATAATTATTCACCAGTGAAACCAGAGCCTTGGTTTGTAATGACACGCTGACTATGGGCAAAGGTCAGGATGTTAAGACAAACAATAAGATAAATCAGCAGGGCACAACTTTTTAATATTGCTGAGTGAAGTTTATACACTTCAGTGCAGTTAGGATAAAAAGAAAAGCTATCAAGCAGGCCATCCATTATTAAAGATGTGACACAGTGCCTGGGTTGAAAGGATTAAGATAAAAAATGTGGATCACTAACGCACACTCCCATGACTTGTTTACATTTGGGCCTGCAAAAGAACAAGGCTGATTAATGGAGTAAATCCTGGCTTATCTGATCAAGTGTCTTTTCATTTCCAGGGATGTCATAACACAGCTTGGTTGTATATTTTTGGAAAGATGCCATCTTGTTTATTTGCAGCGTTTCAGTCGGCTGAACTAATTGACAGAGACCTATCTGTCACTTTCCTTACAAGTCCCTACAGGGAATTATTGGTTTCAGTGCTGCTCCTCAGCTTTACAACAGGTGAGAGCTGTGAAAAAGATCTCCAAAAGAGGAAATACTGTAAATAAGGCTCAACTTGGAATTAGACAAATCAAATATGGTTTTTAAAATAGCTGCTCCTTTCAAGAGAAGAACGCCAGGAATTCTGAAGTATCACTTGCTCTGATGTTCTCAAGTCTTGCAGTGATGCATTACCTTGTATGTCTGTTCAGCTCTGCTCATATGGCCATTTCTTTATTTATTTGATGTTCAGGCTGCACTGCGACAAATGGTATTGAATTCATGGGCTTAATTTATCTGGTGAAAAAGAATGGTAAAGTTAAAGGTCCCAGAGTTTACAGTTAATGAAGCACATGGAAATCCAAGAGAATATTTGTAGCTCAGGGTTGAACTGTGGAGTCCTTGGTGCTTTCTGATCGTTGTTTTCTTGCAGACGTTTCATTGCCAGACTAGTCTGGCTCAGAGAGCACCAAGGAATCCATAACCACATGGAATGCCTGAACTTCACCAATGTCAATAGCAAGAGTCCTGCTGGCAAAAGAACTTGACTCCTGCAGGCTTTGGGATGACAGTGTTTTAAAACTTCTTTTTGGGAAGATTGCCTTGAAACATATGTGATTAAAGATAGCAAGTGAACCTCCACATGTCACAGGCCTGAGGGAAGGAATTCCCCCCTCCATTCATTTAACAGACACGCAGCACAACCAAGAAGAAGAATCAGAATGTAAGATCCCATGAGGACAAGCACAGATAATGAGCAACGGGTGGATTCTCCTTGATGGTAGGTAGACCTGATGAATATTTGGAAAACACTGCTCCTTACTGTCTTCTCTCTCCCTTTCTCTCCCTCCCTCCCTCCCTCCCTCCCTCTCTCTCTCTCTCTCTCTCTCTTTCTTGCAGTATCTTTTGCTTGGACACAGTGTAGGAAGTGAAAAGTTCTCACTGGATACTGAACACCACTATTTAGCATGTTTCTTCCATCCTGAAATTCAAGATGGCATATATGGGAGACTTCCCATCCAGAGGCTGATTCACTTCAGCAAGACCCCGCTGTCACGTTTATTCTGTTATCTGTGCCAAATGCCAAAACTTTAAAATACTATTTTTCAACTTTTCAACTTCACACTGTAATGTTTTAATTTCTTTAAGACAGTGGTCTCCAAGTTGATGTCCTCCAGATGTGTTTGAACTACAGTTCTCCAAGATTCCCACCCAGCATGATCCCTGGCCATGGTAGGAAGCATCATGATGGGGAAAAAGCTAGTCCAAGGTGTTAATTTGTATGCAAATCACAGTTCCATTTCCCCTCATTCTGATGAGTCAACATCTGTCAGATTAGGAGCACAAATTGTCACCTCTCTTCTTCTAAGGAAATATTTATAAAATCCTGGGGGAAAGTCTATCATGAAGACATTAATTGATTTTCCATGCTGGGCTAAGCCATGGTTTCTTATAGCCATAGTTTGATGAAAAAGTCATAGTGGACTGGTTCACCCACTGCTAAGCCAGATTCAGACAAAACTCATTCTGACTTAGAACAATATGTGAACCTGTCCCCATGGAAAAGAGAAGTATGAGGCTGAAGTTGGTTGAAACAGATATACAGATATCTGGGTCCAGATATGGAAGCTACTTCTTAAGGTCAGTATAGCTTTATTTTCTGTGTGTTTCTCAGAACACCTAACAGACTTTACATACATTTGAATGTGATCAGAGTTTTGTGCCTCAGGTTAAACTACACAGACATTATTGAACCTCCCTCCCTCCCTCCCTCCCTCCCTCCCTATTATGAAATCTTAAAACATGGTATGCCATATCTTTGGTCTATGGGTTAATTCCCTATTTGCAAAATGATAAATATGGGATAGCAAAACTCTGAAACATGTTTGCTTCTGCTTGTATATTATCTGATGTTCCAAATCTGGCAAGCAGATCCTGGCCCCAAATGTAAATTGTATGATGCAGAAAATTCCTGTCAAAAGATAGATTATTTTACTAGCATGAACATGATAAATGAGAATTATTGTTCTATTGGAAGCAGAGTACTCCCGCATTTTTATCTTTCATCCTCCTCTCACCTTACTTAATAATACAAGCAAAGAGTACATTCGTAAAGGCTTTGGAGAAAAGATATTTTCTGTGCTCAAACCCTGCTAAATGTACACCAGAATTCAAGAACTGAAACGCCTTTGTGAGCTAGTGAAATTTCTGGCTTCCTGAACCAATTAAATCAACACTATTACGTAGAAATATCATGATATCTGAACCTCTGTTGCAAGACAGATTCTTCCTCAAAAGACCATTTCTTACAGCAATTTCCCTTTTCTTGCAAGATAGCCAGCATGGTGGGGTAGTTTATGTCAGACTAAGATGTAGGAATCCTAGGTTTGAATTATCAACCAACTATCAACTATCAAACTCACTATATGGTTTGGGAACAATTACTGTCTCTCAGTAGGATCTCCTTCGTTCAGGCATCTTGGTAGCACATCTGGTTCTCTTGGCACTCACAGGAACTCCCTAACACTCCTGTTGTTTAGAAAACATAAAATTGTTGAAACAAACAATACAAATTAGGAATAGGGACATCTAATTCCATCTTTATGTGCCTAAAAGTATTCTATGAAAATGTAATAGCACGTCCAATGCTCTAAGGGGAAAAAAAACGTTATTCAGAAAGAATAGCTAACTGATATCCTAGGGAACTGGAGATTGTAAATGGTCATCTGCAGGCAGGAGGAAAAATATCAGGATGGCAGCCATGTGATTGAAGTCCTGATGTACAAAGGGTTAGGATTTTAATTTATGCTGTTGTGACTACCATCTCTTTACCACCCCTACAGATGCCCCTAGTTATAAAGAATGACTGGGATATTTCACCTGTTTGTATGTATGTGTGCATGGTTGGTGTAGATGATTCTGGTATATGGTTTGTGTGATGTACACATGTGCTCAGCTCTTATAGTTTTCTTGAGTATTACCAGTAACTTTTTGTGAACTGGGTGCTGGGGCAGAAAACTGGGTTTAAAGCTTTCCTGAAGCTTCAACCCATCATGGACACCGAGCAAGTTCTTTTTCTTCTAACAGCTTACTATGTTTTCTGATTGACTGCACTTTCTATGGTAAGCATTCTGCAAATGAATGTGGTGCAGCCCTTTTGTGGCGGTGCTCACGTGATGTCTGAAAAATGCCAAATTTGCAAACTGCCCTCCAAAGGTTGGTTAGCCTTGGCTAAAAGACCTCACAGGGCTGAAGGAATAAGGTTCTTGGGGGAAGCAATGGCACTATTATATACTCCTTGGAGGAAGGATGGGAAATATAGAAAGATGCATAAATAAAATGCCCCAAAAGGAGATTTTAAAAAATCTATTACACCACAGTTTTTATGCTGCAGTGTTATAGACTTATGTGCAAGCTGCTGTTAGTATTACTTCACATATTTCACGCTTTGGCCTTCTACTGAAAATAGGGTTATGTCTCATGCGAATAGATTTCTCAGCATGTTTTGGATCCCTTTCTATGAACCCATACATGCATGAATATTGTTCCCACTGGAAGAATGTCAGATTTTATTTGAAGTAGAAAATATAGATCTCCTTTATTGCTAAGATTGAGATCATTTGCAAATTTGGGGGGCGGGGGGAATCCAAGTTTTTATTGGAAGTGTGGAGCAAAGTTAGTATGGTTAATCTGTGTATGATTTGAACAAGTTCAGTAGGTCTTGGATGTTGTCATAAGATTCAAGTTAGTGGAGCAGTCAGATTCTGCTTTTATATAACAATAGGCAGGCATACAAGATTTTACTAAGGAAAAGTGTTTTTGTTTTTTTTTAAAGAAACCCTTTACAGGCTGTGAAATTTTGGATGGGAATTATATGTGTATTTCTTGGGATTTTTCTAAAGCCTGTATTTATGGAAATAACATTATAAAGTGTGTGTGTGAGAGAGAGAGAGAGAGAAAGAGAGAGAGAGAGAAGCCCATATATATATATATATATATATATATATATATATATATATATATATATAATATTTTTGCTGTTTTCCTTTAGGGTTTTTTTTTTGTTTGTTTTTTTCTATTGTTTCCTTTTTTTCCTCTTTTCTGCTCTGTTTAATTAAATATTCAAAGGAGAAAAATAAGAAAAAGAAAAAGTGTGGCCATTATTCAAATCCTATTGTTTTAAAGGATACAAAGAAATTAATGTGGTATTTTCTCTGAGCATCAAATCTCTCAAAGCATCATCTTAAAGTCCAGGAACTAAATGAGTATCTCATGCAGAGACTGAATTGTATTACAGATGTCAGAAAGAATGTGTATGTCATGAGTAAGGATGGCGAGCAGGGGGCTCTCACCCAGACTGTCAAGCGCATGCGTAGCACTGAGGAACTGTTCAGCCATTCAAAGAGACACAGATCGGGACCGCCTTAACCCTTGGGGGTTATATGTCTGGGTTTTCCCACGCTTTCTCAGTTTGTTAGGATTCTTGTTAAGTACTACTAATAAATATTAGAGACCAAGTCCTCGCCTCAGTGTGTTTCCTGGTAATCAGGACAGTGTAATTCTTTAAGCAAATTCCTACACAAATCTACCCAAATTCCACTAAAATCAGTTGTGACCCTATATATCAACAGCAGATAACCAGTTACATTCATAGCATGAAGGCATCCTATCATCAGCTTCGCTTCAGAAGAGACAGATTTTGCATCTTGCACGCTTCAACTATGTTGCTTCCATAGAAAGCTTACTCTGTGGTGCTTCAAATGCTCACCAAAGCCAAAACTAGCAAAATGGCCCAAGAAGTATTTTTCCCCCCAACAGACATAAAATATCTTATAAAAGATTATATATATGTGTATGTGTGTGTATGTATATCTATCTATCTATCTATCTATCTATCTATCTATCTATCTATCTATCTATCTATCTATCTATCTTACAATTTTATCTCTATTTCACCCTACTGTATTTTATCATATTTTATCTCACTATAGTATATTTTATCTAATTTTACTGTATTTTAGCTGTTTTATGGTATCATATTTTATATTTTATATCTTATAGTGGCTGATGCCCAACTTTCTGATATGGTCATTTGACTAATCAATAAAGTAATTCATTCATTCATTCATTCATTCATTCATTCATTCATTCATCATTTGATCTATCTTATGTAGCTTATTGTTAGGCTTTTAAAGGCAAGATCCTCTTAACAAAGGTTACAGTAGCCAAAAGCTGCATATTTTAATGATCTTAGCTGATCTCTGGAGATACTGTATATAGGTAGACAGATCTCTTGGAAAACACTGAGCATGTGAAATCAGCTGTCAGCTGAAAATACCAAACTTCTGTTTTCTCTCTGGTCCCAGTGTACTAACGCCACTTCAGGAAAGTGCTTGGACTTCTCCAATGATTTTCCAGCAGTGAGGTGGGATGCTGACGATCATATGCATCAGATGGAGGCCTGTGTAGAAGAGAAGGAAGGAAGGAACAGATTTCACTCCACATGTTGTGCCTTTCCACAGCCTGCTGAACATAAGGCTTTTGAGAAGCTGGCAAGTGGAAATCAGAAGGCTTGATAGAGAGAAGGAAGGAAAGAAAGCCAGGGATTCTTTTCCTTTTATATTTTGGGCCAAGATGAAGAAGAACATCGACATTTGTAAAACTCATGTCTCCTTTGAGGCAAGCTTTGGAGTTCCTTCCAAGCCCAAACATGGAAAACAAAACTAGTCCCTTATGAGACTTTCAAGGGATGTGAAAACAGGAATGGTTAACCTTTTGTCTTTGGAGCCAATAATAAGAAAAGAAAAACCCATCTGTAAACATGATTTGCTATTCAAATTCAGTATTAGATATCATTAAATGGGAACCTTTAAATGGGAAATACATGCTACAATTAAAGCCTGTTGGAAGTTTTCCTAGTTTCCTGTTGCTTAAATCACAAATGAAAGATAAATTAAAATCTGTGGCACATTGAGAATCAAATATTGGTTTGTTCTGGCTAGAAATTCTGCTTATTTTGTTCCATGTAACTAAATATAGAGAATCTACAGTTTATTCACCCAGCAGTAAACTATCTTAAAAGCCAGAGTCTAACCAGAATAACACTTGCTTTATGTTTTTTTTAAAGAGCAATATGCTCAGAAAGAGGGGGGAACATATGCAAAAATTCCAGGGAATGGAGGAGATGAATACACAAGTTTAGAATAATATTAAAAGAGATAACCTTTCTTACTCACAGTGTGAAAACCTTCGAATTTTATACTCCTTCTTACTCCTCATTTGAAACCTTCAGTTTTCCATTTTTAAGCAGCAGATCTAAAACAAGAATTCTATGGTGTGGCATTATCACTGCATCCCCAATATCATCTGCTCTGTCTTTAGGATTTCCATATTCAGGTTCATATTAATGTTTGGCATTTATGTTTGTAGCCTGGGAATGTTCATAATCTATTGTTTCAGCCAATATATGAATGTATGTGGAGAAATGAACACTGTTTGGTTCCCTAGATAATAACTAAGATGGAACACACACTTACTAGGGATGTGGACCAACCAAAAGATTTGGGTGGGAACCCAATCCAAATCTGTAGTTGCAGGATTTGATCTAGGGATGAATCTAAAGCAAAAATTGGAAATCTGATGCTTCATCCTGCCCATTGACTATTGTGGACTCAATGCTATATAATGTGTTGACATGACTGGATGATAATCAAAAGACATGGATTTTCTAGAGGCACCGAACTTGCAAAGTACTTGTGAATTGGGGAGATACCAGTCAAAACAAATATTTGTAGCTCAGGGTTGAACTTTGGAGTCCTTGGTGCTCTCTGAGCCTTGTTGCTTTCTTGCAGACGTTTCACTGCCAGACTAGGCAACATCTTCAGTGCAAAGAGGGAGTGGGCCTTGCTCTCAGTTTGTATACCATGGCTTGCCCTGCTTGTGTTGGTGGGGGTGTTGTTCTCTCCTTCGGAGTTCTTTGATTGGGCTGTTGTTTGCTGCTTGGTTGATTGTCTGAGTTAATAGTTCCTTGATTAGGGTGTACTGTGCTGTTTGATGGTTCATCTGCTGTTAATCCTAGTGTTGACTTTTGCATATCTGGGGTTGATTGCTGGCAAGGGACTGCAAGGGATTGTACTGGTCTTTTGGCTTTTCTATTGTCTCTTTTGTCACCCAGATATGCAAAAATCAACACTAGGATTAACAGCAGATGAACCATCAAACAGCACAGTACACCCTAATCAAGGAACTATTAACTCAGACAATCAACCAAGCAGCAAACAACAGCCCAATCAAAGAACTCCCAAGGAGAGAACAACACCCCCACCAACACAAGCAGAGCAAGCCATGGTATACAAACTGAGAGCAAGGCCCACTCCCTCTTTGCACTGAAGATGTTGCCTAGTCTGGCAGTGAAACGTCTGCAAGAAAGCAACAAGGCTCAGAGAGCACCAAGGACTCCACATTGGGGAGATAGTTTACATTTTCTGATAAGAGTAGAAAGAATGGTTGAAAACAAAGGAATCTGCAGGAGGTACAAGCAGCTGATAATATTCTGGATGCCTTTGAAGATTATCCTGGAGATTAGCTGCTGCTCAGGAGGGTGAATTTGGCCCTTTCTCCCCTTCCCTTGTTCAGTTACCTCTTTCTTTTGCCTCATTTTCCCGGGCCGACTTTTCTCGCCCTTTTGCCGGTCAGTTTTTTATTCCTGGCCCTGGTTCCGTTTGGGCCTGCTCATTTGGGCTTTCTGCATGTGTATTTGGCCCAAAACTGGTGGCAGACTCTCATTATTGTGTTCAGGTTCATTTGTTTCCAAAAATTGCATATCACTCTGATTCCAGCCTTCTGTCCCTATTTGCCCCTACCCCCCCTTTGGTTAAACGAGAGATCGTGACCTCTCTTACTTTGTCTGTGTTATTGGGGTTGGGGGTGGCGGGGGCGGCCACAGGGGTTGCCGGCCTGGTAACCGGCCAACAGAACTATCAGGCCCTCCGCCTCAGCATCGATGAAGATCTAGAAAGGATAGAGACATCAATTCTTCATCTCCAGACCTCCTTGACATCGCTTTCTGAAGTCGTCCTACAAAACCGCAGAGGACTTGACCTGTTATTTCTTAAAAGCGGTGGACTGTGTGTGGCGCTACAAGAGGAATGCTGTTTCTATGCCGACCACTCTGGTATAGTTTTAGACTCCATGAACGAACTAAAAAAGCGACTCGATGAACGCAAAAAGGAGCGCGCTACACAGCAGGGCTGGTTCGAGGGTTGGTTTAATGCTTCTCCGTGGTTTACCACCCTCATCTCGGCCCTCATAGGACCATTGGTTTGTTTGGTTCTTATTTGTACCATTGGCCCTTGTATATTTGGAAAATTTATAGCCTTTTTACAACACCGTTTACATGCTTTAGATTCTAATGTTGCCAATATTAACTTGTTGCTTGCACGCTCTCCCGACCCAGGCCTTCCCTCTGAGAAACAGTCTCTCTTAGCCTTGAGCTCAGAAGAAGACTCCTCAGACGAAGAATTCCCCCAAACTTCCGCCGACCCCATGATCCTTTTGTGTCGTAGGGACTTGGACCCATGAGGCTAAAGTACCGAGACGCTGAGGGTCAGTCGGCCATTAACAAACAAAAACAGGGGAGATGTTGCAATATGGGCCTGGAGTAGGGCAGGGTTATGGCAGACGGCTTTATTAGTATATAGATATAAGTAGAAACCTGCCTAACGGCACGTAGGCAACATCCTGTTTTTGTGGGTTGCAGCGTGACCGCAGGCATGAGACTGTACACGCAGGTGCCACGCAGTTATACATGCTTAGGCTTCGTGATATGTTTAGCTATGCAAGTGTTATATTCTGCCCCTTGGGGCACTATGTCGTTTCCTGGTGTGTATCCAATAAAAGGAGGCTAGCACTGACTATCGGGGCTTCCTCCCGTCTGACAAGCCGTTGTGTCGTGTTTCATTCTCGCCCGTGAGGAGCCCGTCCGGCCGCCCGGGTCGGCCGTCTCATCACCAGCCGGCACCACATCCCGACGAGGACCCGAAACGCCACAATTTCCATCTATTTTTATTGTCAATCTAGTTTCTCCTCCTCCTTTTGATAATTTCTTGAAAAAAACAGCAGACATTGCAGAATCGTCTCTTGGTACGAAATCTGTGAAATTATATACACCCTCCATTCTGGTAACCAATGTCATATATGTTTCCAGACTGAAGTAGTTCCTTCTTCAACAGCACCATCTGGTTGCAAACATTTTTGTACCTATCAGTTCTCTTTCCATCTCAATAGAGGCCAACAAAGCAATTTAATCTTCTTCTCAAGTGAACCTGAACCACCAATTTAAAGTATGAACCAGAAAACAGCACATAATTTCTGAGTACACAAAAGCTTATTTTAGGTACTATGTTCCCAAACGGAATTCAACACACAGGGAACCCATGAACACACCCTCCCCACAACTTATGCTGGTGATGTCCCTGAACAGCTAGTCCCTTGAAACGAAGGTCACCTGAAAACTAAATACACTAGCCATATATGCACAGCAAATTATGACAGATTAAATGCATGTCCAATGCTTACTGGATTTTGTGTCTCAGTACAAAGCATATGGCCAACTGTAGCACATACATCAGCTCACAGTTATTCATATATATTTGGGGGACACATTAGAAAGATATACTGTAATGTCTGGGTAATCTTAAACCTCTTTTAACAGTGGACTGTCAAGGATTTTCAGGATAAGATCTTGATAAAAATTCAGTGAATCTTATTAGCTGCAAGATCTGCTGATGTAAGTTGATAGCAATGGAAGAGGGAAAAAACCTAAATTCAGACAAATCATCATCATCATCATCATCATCATCATCCTTGGAGGAATGCAGAACATGAAATAGACAAGTGGAATAGCTTAGCTAAGAGTTTCCATGAAACATCATAAAATCAGACTACTGTATGTTGAATAATGGATGCTCCATAGATGGAAAACAGATGCGTGAATTTCTTAGGACTAAAACCAGGCAATTCTGAAATATTAAAACTGTTATATCAAGAAATGATAGACTGTGGATTGTAATTATTAATACCGATTTCTAATTCTGAGAAATTCATGGTGCACAGAAAAATGCTGAGTGAAAGCAAAATCACAGAGAATAAAATTTATTAACTGTGATAACAGCACAGCGGTGCAAGCAAGAATTAAAGAGGAAGAGTAAAGCAAATCCTAAAAACATGATCCCACAGTATATAATGTACAATTTCTGGGCTTGTGAGTTTCTCAGAGGCTTTTGGCTAGGTACTTTTGAAATGTGATATTGTGCTTGAGGATAATTGTTAATTGGTTTGGCCTATTATTTTGCATAGCCAGGAAGTGTGTTTCTAAACATCTCCAGGGGAGATGGGCAGTGACAGAAATTTGAAATATAAATAAATACATACATACATAAATTACTCTATGCAATAAGAAGCTGCATGGGGAACTTTGAGAAGACAAGAAGATGTTTCCTAGCTGGGTAGCTGAAAGGAAAATTCAAAGCAAAACTTTCTCTTTCCTATTTAGGAGATGCAGAGATTTCTGTAATTCTTAAAATTTTGGAACAGCAACACAGCTCTTACGTGCAGTGATTTCCCAAAAGATGGGCTAGGAAACAAGAAAATGACAGGATTAGAAAAAGAAGGACTGGTGCGATTTGATAAAAAAATCCAAATTTAAAAATGGAGGGAAACAAGTAAGGCTTACACATTTTTGTGCATGTGTGAATTATTGGAGAACATGTGCTGTCAACCAGCAACTTCATTTCCACCTGAAAAAGAGGCACACACATCCCTCACCCTTTCTGAAGCGTAGCCCTTCTGCATTGATGAATTAAAATATTGTCCCATGGAACAGCGTGCCTGCACTTTTCTGCTTCTCCTAAACATTTTCTCCATAACTTTTAAGAGCGTAGTGGCATCAATCTGCCGATTTCTTCTTCCGGTTAGAATCAAAGGACATCTTGAGTGATGGGATACTCAAACATTTCACTCGGAGGAATCGTGTAGAATTCCGACTTAGCATGAGACTTGCCCTTTATCTTGGTACTACAGTGTTCTTACAAAGTTCAGGTGACATCTTCTAATTTTTGTGAAAGAGTTTGTGCCAGCTATTTCTCTAGAGCTTCAGGCAACCCCCTTGGTGTTAAAAGCAACCTTTGCTTAACCTGTGCAAATCAAATGTGTCAGCAAAACAGTTAAAGGAGTCTAACCTGTAGATCAATGCATTCCTACACAATTCTACTGCTGAAATAGGATCAAAGACATGTGTCTGTAACAACCATTCTCACTATAACTGAGTGCATCGTTAATGAGACAGGACCATGTCGGAACAGCAGTCCTACCACTTCAAAACCCCATTGTTCCTACTGCATGATGGAGGGAGGTTTCGTGAGAATATATTTAGATAAAGTAATCCTTTTTTCTTTCATGAAGAACAGAACAGGAAATGTGGCTTTTCATCCTACTGTTCCTCCTAACTTGTCACTCTGGCAGCCAAGATAACTTCTTATTCTTCTCTACTGCAACCACCATCCAGAGCTTGGCATTAATTCTGAGATTCCACAAAGCTCTACTTCTAGGATTTGGAATTCAACTATCAATAAATCAGAATTCTTCATATAGTTCTCTCTCTCTCTCTCTCTCTCTCTCTCTCTCTCTCTCTCTCTCTCTCTCTCTCTCTCTCTCTCTCTCTCTCTCTCTCTCTCTCTCTCTCTCTTTGTAACATGTCACACATGCTTTTTGAGGAAATGTTGGTCTTTTCCTCTTCAGCTGTGGGAAGAAGACAAAAGATAAAATGACTGTCTTTTTGAGAGTTGGGTGGCCTTAACAAATCAAATAAATAAATAAAACTTTATTATTGAGTTTACTCCTTGTTTGATTTCTACAAATTTTATAATAGTATTACTTCTATGCTATTGGTACATCCATTTAAACTGTTGGAGGTGGGTGTCCCCCTAGTCTTCAAGATTGAAATTATTTTGTACGTTTGGTTGGAAAACTTTGGCTACAGAGTCACCTGTCCTAGATCTGTTATTTGAATCACATCTTCTAAATCACTGTTTAGATGGAAATTTGTGCTCATGCTTTCTCTCATGCACACACACATATGCACACATTAAAATGATTTCATTTTACGAATCTTGCATCCAGACTAAATAAGATTTTTTTAACTTCTTCCTTCCCCACTTTAGTGAATTCCATATTTCTTGCTTCCTTCAATACAAATCGCTTTTATCTTTCCTTGCTTTCACTAATAGTTTAAAAAGGATTGGATACATTAGGTCCCATCTGCATCTATGTTATAATATTTATCTCCTAACATAATAACCTTCACAATACTTTAACAAAAATATTTACAGCCAACCCACCGCAGAATTGCTGACTTTTATCGCACAGTTGTGATCCCGACATTTTTGTCTTCCTCTTGGGTGTTTTGCACAATTCTTCCAACTTAATTTTCGTTCTATAAACATGGATGTAGCTATTCAAGGTATTTTGACTGGCAGTGCAAGGAACCAGCTCTCTGAAAGCCTCCAAGGGAATTAAAAACAGGAATTGCACTTTACAGAAATGATATTACTGCATCTCTGTGTCAGAGAATAAGTGGGACTACTTCCTACATGCCCCAAGAAGCCAGGGTCAGCCACTGTGAAGAGTGTTGGCAGATGCTGGGAAAGCCTTTAGCCCAGGAGAGGTCAACAAAGTCACACACCAAGCATTTCTATAAAAATAATTTATTTACAGAAAGCAAAAACAAAAGCAAAACATTTAAAGGACTTAGCTCTCATTGAGAGCTACCTGGCTTGCTACATGCCGGCAGAGAGAAAAAAAAGAAGTGAAGAACAAGTCCGGGCAGGTCCTCCCCACAGGCTATTTTGCATGAAGCACGTGAGAGGAGACAATCACTTGCAACCTTTTTCACTCAGCCAAAATGACTAGGCACAATAATCTATTAGTAGGAAAACCTCAACACTCCCCTTTTTACACTATAGATTAAGTTGCAAACCAATCTTCTCTGACAACTCTTTGTGTCTTGGTACAGGAAGAGGTTTGGTTAAAATATCAGCAATCATGTCTTTTGATTCACAATATTTTAACATTATTTCTCCTTTGCTTATCATATCTTTGATATATTGATATCTAATATCGATATGTTTTGTTCTACTTCTGCAGGCTTCAGATTTTGCCATAGCAATGCAAGCTTGATTATCCTCATAAACAGTTATAGGCTGGTTCACTTCCATGCCTATGTCTTTTAACAAATGTTTAAACCATGTAACCTCGTTACAGGTTTGTGTTAGAGAATAAAACTCTGCTTCTGCAGTGGAAAGAGCAACAAGTGTTTGTTTTCTAGAATGCCAGCCTAAGCTAGATCCAGCAAATTGAATTAAAATCCCAGAAGTGGATTTTCTGTCACTGATATCTGCTCCCCAATCAGAATCGGCAAAAGCCTGCAATTTCTCGGTTCCAGAGGCATTTAGCTTCAGGCAATAATTCTTTGTTCCTTGCAAATACCTCATTAACCTCTTCAATGCTGCTTTTCCAGTAGATGTAGGCTTCTCTACCTGTCTACTTAAAATGGCCACAGAATTTGAGATATCTGGGCGAGAATGATTTGCAATGTACAGTAAACTTCCAATTGCAGATCTATAGTTCTCTGCCTCAGTTAATTGAGTTTCTCCTGTATCTTTCTGAAAATCTATTATCATCGGAGTAGAGACTGGTTTACAGTCTTGCATATTAAAATCTTCTAGGAGCTTTTGAATTTTACTACGTTGGTTTAACAGAAAGCTACCATCCTTGTCTCTGTGTACTTCCAAACCTAGGTAATTGGTCACAACTCCAAGGCTTTTTAATATGAAATGGCTTTTCATGCAGGCTTCAAAATCAAGCCTTTGTTTTTCTGTTGATGTGAATAGCAGCAAATCATCAACATAAATGCACAGATACATACAGCCTTGTTTGTCCTTCTTCATATATACACAGGGATCTGCTTTTCCTTTTTCAAAACCAAAATTCTGCAGTTTTTCATCTACTTTTTGGTTCCAGGATCTAGCAGCTTGTTTTAACCCATAGATTGACTTCTGCAGTTCACAGACTAGATTCTCCCCTTTTTCATAGCCAGGGGGTTGCTGCATGTATAATCTGTGGTCTAAATCACCATAAAGAAATGCAGTTTGAATGTCATAGTGGTTAACTGACATTCCTTTGAGTGCAGCAACTTTTAACAGTAATCTAATTGATTCACCTTTAGTAACTGGTGCAAAAGTCTTGTCAAAGTCTAAATCTTTCCTTTGAGTGAACCCTTTTGCAACCAACCTTGCTTTATATTTTTGAATTTTGCCATCAGCATCCCTTTTCAGTTTGAAAACCCACCTACAACCCAGACAGCATTCATTGGGAGGTAGATTTACCAGTTTCCATGTTTTATTTTCTTTCAAGGATGCTAATTCCTGTTGCATGGCAGAATGCCAATTTTGTGCAATCTCAGGTGGTAAAGCATTCACTTGTTCTAAAGACTCAGGTTCTGTGAATATGTGAAAAACCTTTACTGTTTCAGCCTGAAAACGTGATGGAGGAACGCCTTTATTACTCCTCTGAGATCTGCGAGGTAATACAGGGCTTAAATTTTGACTCCTATCACTTTCCTGAGAAGCATCTATCTCATCAGACAGATCTTCAATTTGCTTTTCTGGTTTAATGTCCTCATCAGGCAAAAGATCACCATCAGCAAGTCCTTGCTGTTCTCTTGTGGTGGTCAGTTCAACTGGAGAGCTAGAATTTAATCTCCCCCAGTTTTGTTCAGCAAAAGAAGCGCTTTTGCTAATTATTAATTTCTCTCCCATTATGAACCTGTAGCTCCTCTGGCTTTGTTCATAGCCAACAAAGATGGCTTTCTTTGTTGTGGGGCCTCCTTTCCTTCTCTGCTGTTTTGGAATGTGAACCCATGCAGTGCTACCAAACACTCTAAGATGGCTTACCTTTGGTTTCACACCATAAAACAAATGGAATGGAGTGTCCTGAATCATAGAGTTATACAACCTGTTCTGAACATAACAAGCAGTCGATAAAGCTTCTCCCCAGAACTTAAAACATAATCGTGAATCTTTTAACATGCATTCCATCGCATTTTGCAAGGTTCTGCCCTTTCTTTCAGCAACACCATTTTGCTGAGGGGTGTACGGGTTAGAAAGAATTTGTTCTATCCCTTTTTCCACTAGGAACCTTCTAAATTTGTGAGAAAGGTATTCTCCTCCTCTATCACATTGGAGTGCAGATACAGGCCTAGGGAATTTTCCATTTGCCCATGTCACAAAACTTTTAAATTTCTCAAATGCCTCATCTTTATGTTTTAAGATGTAGATAAATGTGTATCTTGAGAAATCATCAATGATGGTCATTGCATACCTTGCTTGTCCAAGACTTGGAGCAAAAGGACCAATAATATCAGAGTGTACAATTTCCAAAGGTCTAGTTGTAACTCTGTCACTGTGCTTACTCACAGGAGCTTTCAGTGTTTTGCATTCTTTGCAAACTACACAATCTAAGTATTTGTCACAGGGTTTTATCTTTAGGTCAGCACACAGCTGTGGCATTTGTGCTATATACTTGATATTAGCATGACCAAATCTCCTGTGCATCAGGTGTACACATTGGTCATGATATGGTGTGTTGCCAACTGCAGCCTTGCAGCTTGGCTTCCTTGCATTTTGCACAATGTACAAGGAGTCTTTTAACATACCAGTAGCACACAATTTCCCATTTTTACGTATCTCACAACCATTTTTCTTAAATGTTATGATATACCCTGTTGCAGCCAATTGTGCCACAGATAAAAGGTTTGATTGTAAATTTGGCACATACAACACACCTTTTACAGTTTCTCCTAAGCAGGATAAATACAAGTCACCTTGTCCCATAATTTTGGTGACAGACCCATCAGCCAAAGATACACTTTGTCTTTCAGTTTTAGACAGTGACACAAAAGAGCTTTTACAATTACATAAATGACAATTGGCCCCAGAATCTAACACCCATACATCAGAATTACCCTTCTCAGCAACCTGTGCAATTTGGGTTGTCTGAAGAGCCTTCTTCTGTGTTGCCCTTGTGTTCTTCTGCTCTGTCTTTCTACCCTTGGGTCTCATGGCACAGTCTCTTTGCAAATGTCCAGCTGAACCACAAGTGAAGCATCGCTGGCTTGCTAGTGCTGTGGCCTCAGGTTCCTTTCCCTTCTTTTCCCTCATTTTCTGGTCTTGCAGCTTTCCAGAAGAGATGGGGGGGAATCTTTCCTCTCTCTTCTCCCATTCAGCGAGTAAGCGCTGTGTAACATACGATGGGGTGAGGTCTGCTTCAGGCATAGCCTCCAGGGTACAAATCAGCGTGTCCCATGTTGCATTTAGTGAGGACAGGAGGATATAGGATTTTGTGAGAGGTGTAAATTCCATTCCTCTCTCCTGCAACTCAACAAACAGCTGCTGAATATAATGCAGGTGCTCAGGAAGGCTTTCTCCTTCTGCAAGGTAGGCTCTGTACAGCTTTTTCGTCAGAGTAACTTTACTCCCTGCTGTTGCCTTTACATGTAAGTCTCTCAAAGCGTCCCAAAGTTGCTTTGCAGACTGCATGCCTCGCACGTGGACTAGCTGATTGTCCTCAGCTCCCAAGATAATGGTGGCTCTAGCCCGCTCATCCTGTCTCAGCCATTCAGCATTGGGATTTTGGGGGGTTTGCTCACCAATTGGCAGCCAAAGATTCTCTCTGCGAAGATACATCTCCATCTTCAGGGCCCAATTCAAATAGTTGGTCTCTGATAGGCGCTCCAGAGGCATCGCTGAGGGCTGGGAGGCAGCCATGGCTTCTTCCTTCTTTTGCAAGTCACCTCAGCTAGCTTCTAAGTCCTGCAGACCGGCAGTTGCTGGAAAATCTCCAGGTGGCTCCAAAGAAAATCTTCACAGGTCTTTGCTACCTGCCTTTAAATTGTGCATGAGGTGTGGAGCTGACCTCTCTTTTCTCTCTGGGTTTTACTGCGTTGTTTACTGGGCCCATAACCTGTTGGCAGATGCTGGGAAAGCCTTTAGCCCAGGAGAGGTCAACAAAGTCACACACCAAGCATTTCTATAAAAATAATTTATTTACAGAAAGCAAAAACAAAAGCAAAACATTTAAAGGACTTAGCTCTCATTGAGAGCTACCTGGCTTGCTACATGCCGGCAGAGAGAAAAAAAAGAAGTGAAGAACAAGTCCGGGCAGGTCCTCCCCACAGGCTATTTTGCATGAAGCACGTGAGAGGAGACAATCACTTGCAACCTTTTTCACTCAGCCAAAATGACTAGGCACAATAATCTATTAGTAGGAAAACCTCAACAAAGAGCACCAAGTTTGTTAAACAATATTTCCAAACACTCAACTGTACTTCCAGGCCAATGAAGGATGGCCTTTCATAAGAATTGAAGTAAACTAAATGTAGCCTTAAGGACATGGTAGTGGTGTAGCCAGCCGTTTCCATTTCTTCTGGAAAAGAACTTGGCCTCACTTTTGCTGAGTGGTAGTCTCTGGGGTTTAAGTTCCTGGTCTTTTTCAGAAGATATTTTCCTCCTTTCTGGAAAAGAAAGCAAGATTACATGGGACAGCCAAAGAGATATTGATAAATAACATCTGCTTTTAGCAACCAAGTTCCCAATGGTTCTCTTCTCATATCTAAGTAATTTTGCCCTCTAAAGCTTTTCACTAAGACCTGAGCAAATGAACAAAAAGTCAAGGAAGCTGCATAAGAGCCTGGGAAAGCAAAGGCAACACAATATTAATCTGCCATTTGAAGTGATTTACATCCAAAATGATGAATAACATTAAGCACCAGGCTTTCGGCTGGTCTTGAAAATAGTGTTGGCGATTCTGCTTTTTCTCAACCCAAATCCTGAAGGACACTAAATTTAAAAATAGAAAAGGTCCAGTTTGACTTTACAGAGTTGACTGAGCCTACAGTATGTAAGCCAGTTCTTCCATGTGCATAGTTTTATGTCTATAGTTCTATGTGTACATTTCTGTGGGCACAGGTAGCTCTCATTTTGCCTGCTAGGTGGTGATAACTGTGATGTCCCTTCCATGCTGCCACCATTTTCCCTCTCCAGCTGACCAGTAGAAAGGTATGAAAAATGGTTTCCAACCAATGCCCTCTCCCCCATTCACGGACTGTTTTGCTTGGCATTGTTGCAATGGGCAGGATGCAAAGCCACCAATGCACCATTCCTTTGCTCAGGGTATTAAAACAGCAGAAAAATGATATGACAAAAACCCAGTGGCTTAACTTCTGCAGGGAAGGAGACAGCTCTGGAGCCAGGACGTGACTGAAGCAAGAGGTCTTGCAAAGGAAAAACAGTCTACCCTCATGCTCTATGAAGATAGAAAGCTGGATTTAATACTGTTATAAATTAGCAGGAGTGATCAGTTTAAACTTCATGGGTTCCCCAATATGAGATAGGCTTGCCTTCAGTCAGACTGAACCTCCTGACCCACCTTATCCTCATCTGTTTTAGACCCTTCTATTAAGGAAGGACAGAAATGAATATGCTTTGGTTCTTCCAGCCCAGAGTCTGGATATATAGAACTTCACAAACATTGAGCCAATCATAAATCACAGGGGGTAGCCATGCAGTTTTTCATGAGGGGAAAGTTTTAATGAGAATTTTCTCTATGAAATCAATGAAGCAAAATTTCTAGACATAAAAAAGAGTTTCTTGGGAAAGGGAAAATATAAGGAAATGAAGCAATCGCACCTGGGGAATTGCAAATAATGCAGTTGGCCTAACTAAACTAGTAATTTATTATCGGCCTGAATACTTATTCACTGCAGAAAGCATTGAAACCTCCTCCTTGGATGTTCACAGGCAGGTCCTCTTGTTCTCTTTCCTGTAGAAGATGGGTCATGGAGTAACTGGGAAGATTTTGAAGAAATTCTTAAAGGCTTCAAGGAACCATGGTTATTGCACAATCTTAACAATTAACTACTTATTTTGGAAACTGCTAAATTATGGGAGGGGCATGGGGAAGGGTTGTTGCTGTGAGTGACCAATTCAGACTATTTTTTTTTATTTAATGTATTTTCATCTAAGGGTATATACAAAACAAGGCAACATTTGACAATCCAGTATTACATCACTAAATCCCAGAGTAGATCTTTACCAACAGAAAACATACCATATGATAATACAGCAGTTTCTGCTTAGCTTTGTGGTTTGCACTCAACTTCATTGCCTGGGACAGAGAAATGCAGTGTACAATTAAGTGGTGTGCCTCTTGTACAGCATAGTAATAAGGATATATGAGCAAAAAATTCAGACTGATGAAGTTACTCATCTCCTTTTATGTCTGGCCTTGGTGGACATTATGGACCCTGCCCAACACTCATGAAGAATGCTGAGAGATTGCTAATTGCTGGATTCCACAAAGACGGTAACCACAATGATCAGGGTACTTGAGTATCCCCCAACGACAACAATAAGAACAACAAAAGCTAAAATGTCTGAAACACTTTAGCTAGGAAAGAAGGATACTAGCAGAGGACATGATTGAGGTATATAAAGTCATGCATGGCATGGATAAGGTGCACAGAGAAAAGCTTCTCTCTCAGAAGACAAAGCCCAGGGGTCGTTCAATGAAACTAATTGGAAGGGAATATAAAATAGACTAGAAAAAGCATTTCTTCACACACCAGATGATCAAGCCATGGAATTTACCACAGGCCCAATGATGGTCACTAGTCTGGGAAAGGCTTGGATTTGAATTTTAGAGTTTGAATTCTTGGAGGACAATCTATCAACAGTTATTAGTCTTAAAGTCTTAATATTACCTCTGGATGCCTCCAAATGCTAGTTGTAAGGGGACAATGGTGAGAGTGGGGTATGTCTCATCTCCTGCTAAGAAGGACCCATGAGGTATCTGGTGGGCCACAAAATGCTGAATGAAGATGGACCTTGGCCTAATCCAGCAGGGCTGCTTTTACATTCTTCTATTCAAGCCACACAGTTCTGTGTTTAAAAAGCCAGATGGAATCAAGAGCTCCAAAATGACCTTCAGCACTCTTAATATTATGACTGAAGCAATTTGGGGATAAGCATTTTTGCAAGCATTTCAGTCCCCTCCCACCCCCATCAAAGTTGGCATTTCATGGTTGCTAATGCAACCCTTGGCTTAGCTATTATAAACTGTTTTCACAAGCTGCTTCAAGCCCACACCCCCCACATTCCCAGCCATTTTTATTGTGTCATGCAGTGCATACAGTAAAAAAAAAAATGCTGTGGAGGCTTTGTTGTAATTCCAAGTGATGGCTCCCAATGGAAAAGCAAACAAAGCTATTGAAACTGTGTTCTATGTGCAGATCTCCCAAGAAGGCACAGCAGGTGCTCTCATCAATGTCGCACACATTGCAGAGGGCAGAAGCACACCAAGAACTTCTTGATTTTTTGGTGGTTGCTAATTGTTGCCTACAATCAAGAATGTGGTAGCTATCAACTAACCACTGTTGCTCAGGACGTGTGCTGTAACCAAGCCCACACTGTGTTACTCGTCAAAGAACTGCCAAGGCTCTTTCCCCATTTGGCTTCCAAATCTCAAATACAAACAGGCTTTCTATCTTGAGATCTATTAGCATGGCCAGATCTAAGCAGCTACTATAATTCCTAATGAATAAAAGTCACATATTGGGAAGAGGAAAGGTAATATGACTCATTAAAGAATATTTATGTGTTCCCAGTGTGGCAATGAAATGCAGATTGCTGGATGATTTAATTATATTTTTGTTTCCCAGATTCTTTGATGCGAACGACATAACATTATTTTCTTTCCTGGATCTCCTGGCTCCACAATTGTAGGCATGCTTGGGGTTCATCCCATTTTTCCCTCCACCAGGAATATTGCTCTGCATTAAAGTTGAAAGACCCTTCTGTTAGCTAATGTTGGGGGAATGGTAGATGAATTATTAAAATGATATGATGAATGTTTGCAAATTTGTTAAATAGGCCTAATGTGCAGGACATTCCCTTAATGAATAAAGGTATGCCATCTCTGTAAGGGAAGGATGGGCACAACTATTAATGTTCCAGCCATGTTACTCCTACAGCATTCAGTAGAAATGCATTCTCTTTTGCTCTGATTTTTTAAAAAAATCTACAGAAAAACATATTTTATTATGTTTTAATGCATCTTAACACATGTATTTAAATTGTATGTTGAAAAAATGTCAAAAACTGCATGGCAGGGAACTCCTTTACATTTTAATCCCCTGCATTTGTGGGACATAGGAGATTCATTGGAATGTCATAATTAGTATGTATTCTGAAATGCATCATCTGCACACACCACATCAGAGAAACCATAGTGACAATATGGAAGTAAGACAAGGGGGTTTATGGTTTTAGTAAATTTTGTAAATGTCTGTATACATGTAGGATTCACTGTAGACTCTGTAAATTTCACTAAAGACTGCATAAACTTCTTTAGGTTTTGGAAGTTATATCTGCACCTAATATGGCAGAGCTGTTGTTTATTAAAACATACTTCTGAGATGCACCTCAAGGACAGCTCCCTGAAGAAGTTGCATGAACACAAGCTAAGGACTATATCTCTGGATGAAATGTCCTTGATTGCTGCTCCAAAGGGAAATGAGCTGTGGTGTTTAAGGATACCATCAGTATGAGAAGACATCACTAGACCATTACCAGGTGTGATTAATGGGCACTGAAACGTATAAAAGCAGGATGCCATAATTCAGATGAACCTCAGTGTAAACCTGGATCTTAAGGTGCTACTTACAAGCTGGCTTCAGAGACCAATCTGCAGTCATCTTTGGAGTTCCTGATAGGCAGAAGAGATGTAAGGTGATCTTTGCTCTGTATATGACTTTTATTTCCCTTCAGTTAATAAAGCCCCCTTTACCTCTTCTCCATTGAAGTGTCCATTGCCTCAGAATCCCAGAACTTAGTCATCAGATGGCAGAAAGGATTCTACAAATCCTGATATTGACCTGTGATCCTTTGACCAAAATGATCAGTGGTCAATAATCAAAATGATCTTCAAAATGAGACCTAGTACAAAGGAAAGGCCCAGGAAGGCAATTCCCTGTTATTTTCCAAAAGCTTCATTGAAAAAGCATAACATTTTTCTTTTTTCATTTAATTTACCTTGAGTGTCTGGAAGGCAAAGTACTAGCTTCCAGCTACCTTTCATGCAGAACCTAGAATTATTACATATTTAATCCCATAAGGAGAAATAATATTAACAGTCTCTAGTAAAATCTCTATCCATAAATACTTATATTATAGATTCTTCTGAAACGCATAATACAGAGTATTAATGTGTTACCAGGGGCCATCTGCACACTGGGTATCAAATGCTAGTTTGCAAACTGATGTGAATTGGCTTTGTGATAAGGGGTGTGACTAAACCCTTTGGGCTACCCACACGTGCGGGTGGTATAGAATTTAGTCTAAGTGGGCTTAACTGTGAGACAGTTATAATATCGTTTAAATCTGAAATAACAAACTGTGTGAAGCAAGTCTTTGTCAGTTGGAGAATGAAAAACAAAGCTGTCTTTCAACTGGGCCTGATTAAATAAATATGGGCAGAAAGCTAAATGGATTCAATGGCAAGTAGAGGCATTTGAAATATTTTCTCAAAGCTGGGCAGTGGAGTCACCTTATTGGATCCAAACTGATATTTTCAATGTCTTCTTTCATTCATTTTCAGAACTACTTTTGAGGTTTTATCCATTTAAATTTTGCATTACTAATTTTGAAAAGTGCAGCAGGTTCCAAGGAAAAATTAGCTATATAGCCCAGGGGCAAAAATTAGCTCAGCCTACTGGAAGATTTTCTTTCGCTGGACAAAAAATTCTAGTTGGACTTTCCTCAAGCCCTATTGAATATTATGAATAAGATTATGAACCTTCACATTGCTAAGGAAATGTCTCTAAATACTTGCCTCCTTATATACCCTAAATTATTAGGGCTCAGTTGAGCAAGGAGATGAGTTTTGAGATAGCTTAAGCCCTGGAACAAAAAGCTTAAGTATTCCTTATGTGGCCCCATAATAGCATCATTTGTTTTGTTGCAGGGGAAAGTAGAAGAGTTTCCAAAAAGAGATTTTATAGTTATTTATTTTTATTGAAAAGATTTATATGGCCACCCATCTTGTAAAACACAGCTCTTGGTGGCACACAACAATAGTAAAACCAAAAATGAGAAAACCAAAAAAACTAGGTGCCTAACCCACCATCTCCCATCCATCAATCTATATCACACCCAGGCTCCAACATTACCCTCAGGGTGGGGGCCTGCCAGATTCCAGAGGGAAAGGTGTTCCATGGGGCATGGGGATGCTTCATAAGTCTCACTAGATGACAACACTTGAGAGATGGAACCTGGAGTGATCCCACCCTATATGGCCTATTAGAATGGACAGAAACCCTCAGGGAGAGGCATCCTGCAAATAACCTGTCCCCTATAGAATCCCATTTTTTTTTCCTTTACTGGGTCACCAATGATTAAATCTATATTCTGCCTTTCCTTCAGGACCTCCAGGCAGTATATACAGTGCTCCCTCTTCCACAACAAAAGTCCTGTGAGGTAGGTGAGACTGAAAGAGAGTGCAACTGATGCAAGTCACCAGTGAGCTTCTGTGGCTAAGGGAGGACATGAACCTGGGTCTCCCCAGTGTAACACTGAAGCACTGTATCACACTGCCTTCTCTGCATACCACACAGCACATTGGGAAACAAAACTGAAGGAATCTATTGTGAATTTACCAATATGGACTCCATCACATCACTGATGACAGCAGCATCCATCATTCTCTGCATTAAATGTTTGTATGAGAGAATATATGTTTCAGAAATAATTATGGACAGGGGATATAATATTGGTAGCTTTTCAAAAAAATATATGTTTAGACATTTACTAGAGAATTGTGGATTGTGAGGTGATCTGCCTCATGGAAAATTGTCAATGCTACTTCAGTGTGGTGAATCATCTCACAGAAATCCATTCTTCCACCTCAATCAATAGTTATATGGATGGATTGGTCTCAAGCAGCATATTTGCTTGATGAATATTGGCTTCTACACATGCATCAAAGCCAGCATTGTGAAATGAAGAGATGCAGAAGACACACTGAAGGCTGGTTCACTTGGAGACCTGAGAAAATGAAGGGCTTCTTTGAATATTTGCATATCAGAGGCATTTATGTTAAAGCCCAACATCATAGCTCACCCAAAACTGGAGCCCATTGTTTAGATTCTCTTTATCCTGGTATTTCACTACTTAAACTTCTAAGACAAGGATCACTAAACCTTTTGATATTTTTAGAGTGTGTCATGAGCCCTCAAAAACAAAACAAAACAAAAAAACACCCTCTGCCATGGTGGTGAGGGAAGTTGGCCATCTATAAAATGGCTGCCTGGCCAGCTAGTACCCATTTGTTTGAAGACACAATGGCCATGGTGGAATTGAAGATTCCACCCCCAAAGCTCTATTGGAGCTGTCCAAGGTTCTGCATTGTGACTTCCTGGCCAGGTCCAAGCACAACAATTTCATGGCTATTATACCAACAACTCAATTTAATCTCCTGTGAGGAGTGAATTATTCTAAACAGATAAACATTGCTAATCTATCCATAAAAGCAAATACATTTAGATGAGTCATCAGTTTTAAGAAATGGAATGTTTTTTACGAGAAATTATTTTTTAAAAAATAAATAGTTAAATTAAGGAAGCTTTCTGAATATTACAGGAAGCAGTTATACTGAGATAATATTCCAGGGGTACCCCTTCATATACTGTAGTTCCTATTGTAACATTTTATTCCTGGTGGCATTAAAAAAAGGTAGGGAAGCTTCTGAAATCCTTTCAATTCCTTTGCAATAGTGGCCATAGAAGGCTTCTGTGTTGTCTTCTGTATAACAATGCACCGTGTTGCCTCTGTATGTGGGTGCTTCTGCTCTCCCCACAGGTTGCACCTGAGCATGTTATTTATGTATTTGTGCACTAGAAAAGGCAGCACAGTTTGCATACATTCTGCATGTGACTGAAAGGGAGGATGGCTTAGAATGGAGAGTCCAACATCATTCTGAGCCACCAACCTATTGCTTCTCCCACACAGATCCATTGGGGAATTTTTTTTATCCTTTCCCCTGCAGATCCCAGCTGCATCTGTCTCATTTTTGAACTTGATGTTTCTTTTGCCAGCTTCTCCCCCTACACAATATATTGTTCAGTTTTCAAAGAGTTATCCTGCTGTCTGTACAGACAGACAGACAGGAAGCATCCCTACCCACCCCTGTTACATAATTTCTCTCCAACATACCATTTGAATGGAGAAAAAAATAAATTAATTAAACATGCAATGAATCCCTCTGGGTTTAAGCTCTTATATCCTTTTGGCTTTGGCACCTTAACCAGTTCCCATTAAGAATGAGTGGCTATAATACATATTATTCTATTGTTGGTTAGAGTTAACTTTGCTTGCTTTTGTTTTTGTATTTTGAGTTTAGCAGAATGTAGCAGTGCATTTGGTTAGTATATAGTTAGGTATATTTAGATAAATCTGAAATATGAGTTAATTCACTAACCGAATCAACCTGAACTTGTTTTTTCAATGCACGCTTGAAGTATTAAACTACAGTTAAGTCTCCTTGGTTGTACAGAATATCACCCTGCTTGCTGATTTCCTTTAATTATAATTTGGCCTTAGTGTCTTTTATGACACTCTTTGGTTAGAAACTCCCACCCTGTAGGGGAAATATCAAAATATCTCCTTATCATATCTGAACTTTGTGCTTTTCTTTTCTTTTTTTGGCTTTCGTATTCCTTTCGGGGTTGGCAATAATTTCAGATAGGAAGGCATGCTAAAAAGAAACACATGGCATTTTGTATTCACTTTCTTTCATATCTCTTTATTAGGAGAAGGTGAATAATTTGGTGTTTTCAATTATATAAAGTAAACATTTTCCATTGCTGAATGTTTGGAGTGGAAGAATCAGATAGAAGTTCTCATCCAACTAGAAAGGCAAAAAGAAAACATATCTGGTTTTTAAAAAGGCTCAATATGTTAATTATTTAAAAGGAAAAAAAATACTCCAAATACTAGAACTCAGATGTTTGGGCTTGTAAATATTGTTTCTAATTAAGGACTCATTCTAGAGCGAAGAAAGAAATTTACAAACCGTGACATTCCAGGAATGTTGCGGGTCACACTTCTATTTCTTAATAAATGATAGCTCACTCAATCAGCTTCCCAGAAGCATTAAGCGAAATCCATAAACCTGAAACTTAACAAAGGGCTCCATTCATAAAAATGTCAGGATAGATGTTCAAAACGTATTTCATTTTAATGAGAAATATGGGCCAAAAATGATGTTAGGCATTGAACTCTTCAACTATATAAAAGAACTCTTCTTTATAAATAGGTACATAAATAGATTCATGCCACTGGGCCTTTTATAAGGTGAAAGGAGGGAATCAAACTGATTAAGAAGTGCTGGCCTAAAATATTCAGAATGTGCTATGGTTTCAACTCTGGTCCCACCTCTGTATTTGAAATCCATTTAAGGAACTCGATTAAATCTCTGCTGAAGTCAAAGGAACTTTCCCCATTGATTTGAAGGTTGGTGGGTCAAAAGCATGAATGAGATTAGGAAAATAAAATGTAAAGCAAATATTTGCAGGACTATAACACAGTATATACTGAAATTGTGACCAATACGTTTAACATGCCAGGAGGTGGTGGATGGTGGGATGGTTCCTTTGTTTCTTGGCTTCTCATTGATCTGTAATTTATTGCAAACCAGAAGGCTTCTCATTGGCTACCTCCCATAGCCTTCAAACTTGCAACTTTATTGTGCCTATTATATAGGGAGCACTGTATGAAACGTCAAGATCCCCTTAAAGTGTAGAACGAGAGGATCACTGACACCAAAGGTTGGCTATGCAGTCTTATAGAATGCTGCAAAAAAGAAGGACGGGGGTTACATGCATCCTGGGAACCACAAATCGTTTACCTCTGTAGTACCTTTTTTCTTTTACAGTTTGTTTCTGTGCATCTCAAATGTTTGCATTTGGTTATTTGGTTCTTTTACGCTTGCTTTAATCACTTTCTCACCCATTGGAACAAGGTAGAAGGAAATCAAATAAATAAATGGGGAGATGTGACTGACAGGGAAAGACTTTCAAATATTGTAACTTTATGCACATGCAAGTGAGGGATAACCATGCTTGTGGAACTGAGGGCTAAAATAATCTATCTTCAGAAACTGACAGTAAAATGCTTGTATGAAAATTGTCATTCTATGAAATTCTTGCAATGTAGCACTGATCATCTCTAAACAAAGCAGGAATGTTGGTCTTAAGAAAAATGGCAGAATCCTTACTGAGGTGATTCCGTGACTGACTGAGCTTTGGCTATGGTACTATTTTCAGAAGTTAAGTATAACTTAAATATAGCTTAAGTGTGTTTGTAGGTCAATGATCGAGAGAGAGAGAGAGAGAGAGAAAGATAGAGAATGAGAGAGAGAGAATGAGAGAGAGAAAGCCAAGCGAGATCAAGGGCCATCCTGGTCCGGCATTTTTTTCCCCATGATTGCCAACCCTATGCTCACTGAGGTGCTCACAAGTCAGATATGGAAACATACACCGCTTGTAAGCTCATATTAATTAGTGGCTACCACCCCATCTTGTGATAATGTATTCTGCAGATTAATTATGTGCTCTGTGAAGAAATAGTTCCCTTTTCCTTGTTCAAACTCTCTTTCCAAACAGCTTCACTGACGAGCCTTGGTTCTTGTTTGTTTGTTTTGAAAGAGGGAGAAAACGTATCTCTCTCTCCTTTCCCCATGCCACATCTGATTTGATACCCCTCAGTTTTATCTTTCTGTACACCCCTTTTTAAATTTTCAATTAAGAAATAGTGTACAGTTGGTTTATAATCAGAAATATAGAGGGGTCACTTAGAGGCAAATATGCCAGAATTACATGCCATATAATTGTGAATCGTTTATGGATGCTACTATGGCTTGATTTTGGGTGCCTTTTAAGTGTTTTAAATATTTAAAGACTGCTTTCAATATAACAGAAATGCATTTCTAAAATAGGTAGCACAGGCATATTTAATTTTGGGAACCATGTCCTTCAAGGAGTAAGGCAGTGTGAACAACATTATCAACACAAACAACTGACAACTGACAATAGTCTCTTGAACTATTTTAAATGAAATTCGTATTTTTCTAAATTTTAATTCTGTGTTCTTATATATTGACTTCCCTCTTCCCCTTTTGATAAATAAAAAACAACAACCTTTCCTGGACTTCATCTTTTTACATTGCCTAAATTTTATGATCTCTTCTGGCATAATCAAATTTTAAGATAAATGAAAAAGGGAAATCCCGCCTGCCCTCACTCCCTTCTTTCCTTCCTTCTTCCCTCCCTCCCTTCCATACCCATAACCACTGATAATAAAAAGAAGGCGTCAGCTTATTTCTTTGAAAACAAAAAGGTTCTTACAATAATAAAACATCCAAACAATATATTAAAACAATACCAATTGTTTGGAAAAAGATAATCATGAAAAAGAGCAGTTCACATAATAAATCACAAATATTTATCTTAGTAAGGAGATATTCATCATTTTCCCCGACCTTATGTGTGAATTTATTTCTTTTACTTAATCTATTCACAAAAGACTTGCTAATAATTAAAATTAAAGGCTCTTCTATTCCTTATGTAACTCTGTGTGAGTTTAAATATAACAATCTCTCATCACTTCCACACAATATATAAACTATATCCAGATATAGTATATTAAGTAAACCAACTGGGAAAGTTTTGCTTTCCTTAAATATACTGCGAAACTACTTTAAATGTTTCCTTGGCAGCGCTGAGACCTGAAATTCAACCCTGGATATTTTCCCTCCATCATTGCACTCAAGGGTTTGATTAGTCTAAAAAGGATTAACCAGGACCCATTTAAAGGTTTTCTCAAATGTATTACGTAATTAATGCATTTAACTACATGCCCAAGAAATGCTACCAGAGACCAACTGTCTGGAAGGAAGCTATCACTTGGGCGCCCTGCCCACTTGCAAGTGATGGGAATGGTTCTTGCATATGGGGGTCCCATGTGTGTGCCCTATCCCCATCCAAGGGCTAGATTTGTACATGACTCATTACTAAAGACAATACTATAATTGAATAGCCTGCTCTTTGGAAGAGGGGGTAATTCAATAAATTTCCATTTTCCTACTTCTCTGCCAAATGGTGGAATATCAGACTTTACAATGGAACAAGGTGCACATGGCCCTATTTCTTGTGCTTACATTTTGTTAGCCAGAAGACCAGCTCTTTATTGTAACCATTCCATTATCCTGCACTGCAAAAGACAAAACGTTCTGGGGAAAGTACAACATGTCTACTTGGGTCTGAGGCCCAGCTCTTCATTATAATCATTCTGTTAACATGCCTTGCAAAAGGCTACATCTTCCTGTAAAAGATGTTCACAGGGAAAAAGAACCATGCCATTATTCCTTGTTCCACTATTAAGGTTGTGGAGAAAGAAATGCAGAACCCTTTTCATGGTACTGGAGGGTAGTCTGGGTTACTTTTCTGACCAATGGCTGATCACATTAACAGACTTGGTTGAAACACAGTGTGAGTGCTCTGTTTCTGGTATTATGATGATGGTAACTGGCCAAGTGCAAGTCATTACAATAAGAGTTGTCAAAGAGAAAAATTGTCTTAGGAGATGATGGAACCCCCTGTCTGTAGGCATTTCAGCATTGGCCAACTGGCAGGGATGCTCAAGCAATATTGGGCACTGAACATACTGTATTACTCAGAGGAATGGATTGCTTGATTTCCAACTCTTCCTGTTGGCATTTCCTTGTTTTTTGCAAGGACCAAGCCATTAAGGTTACTATGGTAACAAATCACTCTGGCAGGGTGAACAGGTCAAACTTAAGTATCCTTGGTTTGGGGTGTGAAAAAGCATGACCATATAAGGTAAAGCTCCTGATTTGCTTGGAGGGCAGCTTGCCTGGGCTTGATATTAGTTTCGGTTTTCTTTCTACACAGCCTTCCTCCCAGTCCTATTCTCACCTCTGCGTGTGAATTCATGAGCTTGTAAATATGCTTGTGTGCTTTCTGTAAATAAATTTATTTTTATAGAAATGCCTGCTGTGTGTGATTTTTCTGATCTCTCAGGCCAAATGCTTTCCAGCACTCTGCAACACTTCCAGCAAAATATTCTGTGGTTCATGAAACAATCATATGCATTTGTGAATGTGTCCACACTCAATAAGCCCTGTTGGCCATTTCTTAGAGACCATTTCACAAGAAGGTTGTGAAATAAGCATTGTGACACCCTGTATACATCCACTGTCATTCCTTATGCCTACTGCACTGTGAGTAAGATGCTGTAATTAGAGATGCTGTAGAAATAATGCAGTTTAATTCTAATTCATATCCTTTGAGATGTTTTAAGATCTAAAGCATTTCATAAAGCTTTTTATGGGTCTTTCTGTCATCAGGAAATAAATTACTGCACAACCATTTCAGGAGGCTAAAAATAAGGGGTCCCCTACAATCATCTCATTAATGCTGCTTTTATTCCTTGGTTTATTGCCATTTTAAATAAAATGAAGAGCCCTGATTTGATGTGATTTTTGCTTTGAAGTGCTTTTTACAACTTCTGCTGATATAATTCAAATGCATAATATGCATTCATTTCATAAATTTGAATCTTTTAATTGTTTCTATTTTTTTTTCTTTTCTAAACTTAGTGCAGTTAACATAATACATCTCCTTGTAATAATAAACATCCATCCGTCCATCCATAAACTATCACAAGGTAGAGAAGGGAAGCTTTGTTGTAACAGACTCATGGACTAACTTTTATGACTCATGGACTAACACACCCCTGATGTCATAGAGTCACAGACAGTTAATTGTTGCCATTTGAATTCCCGTTAATGAATAACTCCCAATAATTGCATGGCCTTTTCCACTTGGGCTGCAATCTGATAGTTGTCAAAAATCTTAAATTTGAGGATTAGCTGAGAATCTGCACTAGAAGAGGAATGACATAACGAGAAGAGGTTAATAAAGTATATGGCTTCTTAAAGTTAATAAATACCTTTATGGTTCTAAAGTTCAGGTTAATCCTGGGTATATGAGTAGAAACTGATGAATAAGCTCAGTGATATGTATACCAAGTGAGTCATAAAATAAAGTACTCATGCATGACAAATAAAAGAAAGAAAGAAAGGTCGGAAAGTCCCTTATTTGATTGGTTAAAAATGCTGAGCGTGTTGATTTATGATCATCAAAATGGATATAACATAGAGTTGGGTAATAGGGGATCTTAAATTAGGAATTGTAGCAATGGAGCCTTTACTGAAAACTGATAGCAGCCTTTGGGGGGAGGGAGGAAGATGTGAGTTTGCATCACATCTGCCCAACAGCTTTCATCATCTGCCTTCTTCGAGTCTCTTCCAGGTAGCCCTGAATTTCAGACAAAGGCTTGAAAGTGGAATGGAATAAGTTTCTTTCACAAGGAAGCCTAAAAGAACTATGGAATAGTCTGAAAATAAATATTTGATTCATATGCATCATTTTTTTTTTTAAAGCATATATTGGCCAGGACTCCAAAGTGTGACAAAGAAAGAACATAAACCTGCTGAGAAAGCTAAACACAGTGGAATATTCATGGGTATTCAAATTTTCTAATTAAACAGAAATCACACACCATAATGTTTTTAGGACATTATGACACTGAGTCCTAAAGCATGGTTGAGTTTTACCATGGTTTGTTGAGCAAGTCCTATTTGTGCAGTTCAGACCTAATGCTGAATTGTATACATGGTGGTTACAGTCACACCTCATGTGTAATAAATATACCCTGTTATGGATTAGCAGAATGTGTGGACCCATCCACTCAAGATAGAAAGGACATATGTGATAAATTCCCTCACTTAAGCCTATCGCTATAAAAATAGCCTCTGCTCACTTCCTGGGTACTGTAAAACTGTTCATTGTTGATACAGACATACACATTGTTTCCTTTGTTACTGCAGAAAGAAAGCAACATTGCTTTAAACCAGGGTTTCTCAGCCAGGGTTCCGTGGCACCCTAGGGTTCCGTGAGAGGTCACTAGGGATTTCTTGGGAGATCACGATTATTTAAAGAACTATTTCAAATTCAGGCAACTTCACATTAAAGAGGTAAGTTTCATTCTTTATTTTTAATTTAAGAACACTGTTAATGCATATACACAGGCCTACCCATCAAAGGAATATAATAATTTTGTAATTTCTGGCCTATATTTAAGCCTGAATGTGCAGGGGTTCCCTGAAAAATATTTCAAGGGCTCCTCCAGGGTCAAAAGGATGAGAAAGGCTGCTTTAGATTTTCCACAAGATATCACTCCATGGTAAAAGCTTCATGTGTATTGATTGCTTTGGTCCTACTAACAACTTCAAATGCTTGTTGCCATGTTTTCAGGATAAAAGAAAGAGCAGACCAAATTTTTCAGTTAATGTCTCTGATGTAGGACCTTATTACATTGTACTTCATAAGAAAGATGTTTCCAGGCCATGGGAGTAAGCTAGTGAAAAATATATAAAATATGTGAGGGGTGATAGGTATCATTATACCTAACATGCAATCAAGTCTCATTCACATGAACAAAACCAAGTTATGTTATTCAGAAGGGGGCTGAAAATGTACATTTTTATGTTAAAGTCACATTAATATGGGCCTGAGTCATAACTGAAGATTGACTAAAATGAAGACTTTTTTGCATATTTGTCTTTTTTTATCAGTCTGCTCAATTGTGACTATTACTTACCAGACTGCTTGTAATAAATCACCATAGTTTGCAATCATCTTTATATGCAGATGGCAATATTGCTTCAGAATGAAGATGGCAAGACAGGTAGTTGGACATGCCAACAATCAATGATATCTCAAAGTACACCTGGAAAAAGCTTTTATTTAAAACATAGGAAAGTCACTCTCAACAGTATAGACCAGGATTCTGCAACCAGGTTCTCACCAAAAGTATGGAACTGCATATTATCATATCATTTTCAACCATGCTGCCTGAAATTGATAGAAAAGATTCAAGTTGATTTTGGATGATGTTGAAGAACATTAATCAACACGGCGTAGTGGTACAGCACAAGTCCTGAAAACAATTTTTGGAATTTCTAAGGACTACAAAAACAAAACAACCCTTTCTGAAACTCTGAAAAGGAACTTCCAGTGAGTGTAGGCCATACTGAGGTTGATGAACCTTAATAATAAGGTTTGGTTTAGTAGAAGTTAAATTATTTCCTAATGGGATGAGAAAGTTTTAAGTCAAAGAGCTTAACACCATGCCTTAGAGTACCTAGAGTGATCTAACCATCCAAATAGAAAGATAGACTAGATGGAACCTGGGATTACTGTATGTTACATCCTGACTTTTCTCACATTCTTATGCTCCTGGACAGGCAACTGTCCTTCTAAATTCAGGATTTATTTGAGAGAGAGCTTTGTAGCAGCCCCAGAGCAATACTAGAAGCCTTGTGCACACTGGTCTATATATGATTAATAATATTTTTGTTAAACATAGAAATGGAAAAGACTTCAGTCATCAAAAGTGGATGATGAATAATGATCACTATCATATCTGAGTTGGAGAAAGAAAGAAAGAAAGAAAGAAAGAAAGAGAGAGAGAGAAACAGGACTCTATAACATCACAACACAGTGACCTTCATTGATCTTGAAAAACTAAGCAGTGTCTGATCTGATTAGTACTTTGAGACTGTAGTATAGTACTTACTGATGGGAGATCAGTAAGCAATCTCAGGGCTTACATAAGATGGGGTGTCAAAAAAACAATCCAGAAGACGAATGCAACCACTTTTATACTGTTGTGAGGAAAACAACATGGCTACATCTTGTCAAGATAAACTTGAAGGGGACATTAGTTTTAGGACTATACTAATAAAGATTACTGGTAAAGATTCCAGGCAGCCATGTTTCAATCCATTGGTTTTTTATGAACATAACAAGAAGAACTCCTGGCCAGCTTTTCTTCTCCCACAGATGCATCCAAAATGACATTATTCATGATTTGGTAAACCAAGGGCGAAGCTAATTGACAGGCTACCTCCCCCTGATTTTACTGCTGTGGTCATAATTTAATTTGTAGCTGCATGATTGAAAAACATATGCTGAAGGATGTTATACAGAGCAATCCTTCAACAATGCAAATTACTGCAATTGCTAAGTATCCCAAGATTGTTGAACTTTGACGAGCCCTTCAATTTGTTATAAAATCTGTCAGTTGCCTGGAAAATCTATGGGAAGCTTTGCTTTTTCCCCAAATCAGCACTGAAACAAGCTGGACATAGATCCATTATATGGCTATCATTTTTCATTATGTGGAAGATCTAATTATTTAACAACTGGAACAAGACATGCATTTATCTATATCCATAATGTGACCTTTCTACAAGTAGCATGCATGAATCCTTTCTACTTGAAATGCTCAATAATTCTTAGATTATAGATTAGAATGTAGATCAGTGACTTGGATCAAGAAACAGGATCTGTATGCTGGTGTTGATAAGTCACAAAAGAAGTGCTGTTGTTTTTTTTTCAGGCATGCTTCCAAATTCAGTTAACCCAATGGCTCTTCTTTTAGGAACTTGAACACACAAGGAATTATAATATACTTAGTTAAATCAGTGATCCATCTTGCCCAACATTGGTATACTCACCAGCAGTAAAGGTTTCAGGTAAGAACTTTTCCATCATCTGAAGGTACAAGGGATTGAATTTAATGTCCTTCTTCCTAAAAGCAAGGGAAAGAGATCTGCAGCTAGTGATGACAGCAAAATCATGACACACACATGATGATGTCACAACACAAACCCTGCTCTTATGTACTTGCATCCTGATGCTGGACACAATAATGTAAGTTATGAGTTTTGCACTGTGACATCATGATACACATTTGTCACTTACCATGCTTCCCCACTCCTTGGATGCTTATAAACAGGTGATTTACCTCTGACTGATTCCTGTGATCAATAAATGCTTCCAAGATTAAGTTTGTGCCAAAACAAAAGAAAATAAAATAAAGTTTAGACTCTGCCTTCATAAGTCTCACTTAAATACTCAATACAGGTAGTCCTCAATTTATGACCATTCATTTAGCAACTGCCTGAAGTTACAGCAGTGCTGAAAAAAGTGACTTATGACTTGTCCTTGCACTTACAATCATCGCAGTGTCTCCACAGTAACATAATCACAATTCAGGTGTTTGGCAACTGGCATGTATTTGTGATGGTTGCAGCGCCCTGGGGTCACATGATCACCATTTGCAACCTTCCCAGTTCCAACAAGCAAAATCAATTGGGAACCACATGATTTGCTTAACAACCACTGCAAAAAAATGTTGTAAAATTGAATGTGGTCCTGTGATGCCTTGCTTAATGACTGCACCCCTTAACGACAAATTTTCCAGTCCCTATTGTGGTCGTAACTTGAGGACTACTAGTAGTCATTTATGCTCACTCTTATTTTTAGCATTTCTTCTAATCTTATTGACCACAATAGTTAAAAAAATAAATAAATAATGTGCAGCATTTTTTAAAATATAAATTATTAAAACAGTAACAACATTGTTTTTAACATCAGATGTACCCATCTTTAGTTTACAAATGGGAACTCCAAATATTAGTGATGCTTTCCCTTCATGAAATTTAAATTAAATGTCATTTCTATTGTTTTTCAAGATGTGCTCCCTACCAACCAATAGCTGGTTACTTGACAGTTGACCCAGAAAGATAATTTGCATGTGCTTTTGAGTCAGACTTTTAATCAGTGCATTGGAATGTGTAGAGTTTGAACATTATAGAAGATAATTCTATTTGCATTTAACACTGTCTCACAATGTCTGCTCAATTATGTAACACTGGGGCAACATTTTTCAGTTCTTTTTAATATTGGCAGAGGTGGTAGTTGGGTCTTTTTCCAGCTGTTCAGACAGCCCCTTGTCAAAACAAAATGCAGCAGAGGGATCTTGAGAGTGACAATCTTAGCCAAATGATTTTCTTGGTTCTCAAAGGCCCTTTCACAGAATTAAGAGCAAGTGGGTTTATCCAGCAGCCATTTTCTACTGCACAGTGTGTGGTAAATACACATTGCTGTCCTGGTCCATCAAGGGAGAGTAGATAGCATGCAAGTTGGGAAGGTGGAAAAACATTTAATCAGAGAAGAGCCTTGTCTTATTCCAGTCCAAAATTCTCAAAATTGTCTACTAACACCTAAGAGTCAAAGGCAAGACAGCAACTGTCATTCTAGGTAGATTTTCTAAATAGGTTTTCATGGTTTACAACAAAAAATGAAGTTGGGCTACCATTGACAGAGATTCCAGTGTTTTACTGCACCTAATATAGGAAGCTCCTGGTGTCTATCTTAGTATAGCTGGTCTGTCCTGATTCCCAGAGCCGGACCACTCAAGGCACCAACCTACTCCCAAGCTGCCCCATCCTGTGGCATATACATTCCTATGCAACTATGTACTCTTCTGTCTCCCAACCCCAGGAGTCTCTATACAACAATGCTGGCATTCTCATTAATTGAACAGATAAGTCTTTGATTCAGAGTTGAGATGTTCAGGGACAGAGTCAGAGCAAGGGGCACCACTCTCCATATCTGTCTTAGTAATGTGTACTTTCACCTCACCTGAGGATGCTTCATAGATCAGGGGCATGATAGTGGCAGTGACAAAGTTTTTGTCAATCATGTGGACTCTGCTAAATATTCTAATGAACATACACAGACCTCATGGGGTGGAGAATTAAACATCTGAAAACCATTCCTATGTACATTCAGCTAGAAGTAGCAGCTATGAATGACCCCTTGATAAATATATGATGGATGTATTCAAAAACAATATGTGCAACGTCCAAAATGTATACACTTAAGGGGACACCTGAGACCATTATCTACAAAGATGCCCATAAAATCTGGAAGATTCCCTGTATTTCAGGGTAAAATTGATACCCTGAATTTAGGAATCAAATGCTCACATCTCAATGGATTCTATGAACTATCTAAACTACTTTGAGCACCATTTGCTGATTAAAAAAAAAACCTATAACATGTTTTATGTTTGTCAAGTGAGTGGCGGAGTGGTACAGAGTGGTGGCATCCATTTCTGCTCTCCAGAAATAGTTGGAAGCATTCTAGCAACGGAGCAACTAAATGATGTGGATCTAACATATCCTCTCACTTTTAATCAACAAAATATTGCACACTTTTTGCAATAATGACTAGTTAGGTGGTTGCACAGTTAAACACAATGGCTGCCCACTTCCCACTGAAGGGAGGTGTTCCTTGGCGTGAAAGGCCTTGGCCCTAGGAGATAGAGTGTTAACGGGGTGCTTCCTCACTCACTCTTGCTGTCCTTTATTGAATTAAACACAATTAATTAATAAGTAAATGCATATTGTTCTTGATTCTTTGCCACTGAAGAATGTGAGAGAAACCAAGTACCTGAAGATTACAATCCTGTACACATTTCCCTGGAAGTTAGTCAAGTAGGAAGATAAAAGATGGCACTATAGTTAGTTAACTGGAAACCATTCCTGGACTACAGTGTAATACGTGGGTGTGTTCCACACTCAGTATTTGGGTTTTACTACGTTTAAAATCCACATTGCAAATGTATGAGAAGTTAGATTTATACTGTTGACTTAATTCATTATAGCCTATGATTTGAGTTAGTGATTTATACTGTGTTATTCAGGTGTTTTTAGTTTGATGCTTAGTAGCACTTTCTGTTTTTCCTTTAAAAAGTGAGACCACATGTTACAGAAACTTAATGAATAACTAATGATGTATTGAAAAATTGTAATCTCCGTAATGTTTTAGTTCCCATGTTTATTCACTTGGATCTTATTAACTATGTTGTATTTTTTAAATTCATTCTGAATGTCTCCAACCTTCATAGTTCACACAATCTTTAAAATGTTTAAAAAACTCAATGCCTCCAACCCCTCCCCCCCCCAACAAATGGCACTGTAAGAATGTTTCAGAAAATGTTGGAAGAACCTTAAACTCACAGTAAAACAGGCTGTAATACATCTCCACAAAATTTGTCATATGGATAAGCAGTTTTGGAGAATGGTGGAAGTAAAAAAGCAAACACAAGGAAAATAGCATTTTCAACATTATAGGCCTCCCCTCCAATTGAAACAAAAAGGGAGTGTAATATCTAGGGACAAATAATTTCTTTTAAAAAATAGCAGCTTGCTTTCTTTGGTAAAAAAGTAAATCAGCCTTAAGGGATTCTATTGTTGCCCAAGGTATGATATTCATTCTTTTTTAATATTTACCACTAGAGGGAGCATTTTATCCAAAGTACTGACCTGAGACTAGATCATCACTTTTCTGGAAAAGCACCATCACAAAAACAGATAAAAATGCCATCACATGATTCTTCAAGACCATTTATCTAGTGGGTCTTTGTTGTATCTCATTTGATGGTATTCTTCCAGGCCTAGAGATTTCCAGACAACTGGTAATGAAGACAAAGTGTGTACCACGAGATGACAACCTTGAAACAAATATAAGAGAACTCAAGCAATCTTGAATTAAGGTACCACTCCTTGGTCTGTCCCTAGATATTTCTTTAACATCTACATGCTCCAAAGACTATTTATTTTGGCCTGAATTGGGGCACTACCTATTAAAGCGACCATTAGTAGGTACAGATAGTCCTTGCTTACCAACTGCCTTGTTCAGTGACCATTCAAAGCCACAACAGCACTGAAAAAGTAGGTTTATACTGGCCTGCAAACCTGTGGCTGTTGCAGCATCCCTGCAGTCACATGATCACCACCTGGGTGCTTTGCAACTGGTATGGTTGTACAATGGTCGCAGAATCCACAGTTACGTGATCGCCATCTGCAGGCTTCACTGCCCACTTCCAATAAGCAAAGTCAATGGGGAAGCCATCAGTAAGTTGCAAATTGCAGTCATGTGATGTCTCACTTAATGACCCACAGTGATTAATTTAACTACCATGGCAAAAGCAACGTTGTATGTCAGCTGCAGTCACATGATGTCTCAATGACTGCATCCCTTAGTGACCGAGTTTCCAGTCCCAGTTGTGGATGTTCATTGGGGACTACCTGCATATAAGCCTCTCATAAGAAAGCCAAACTTGCTTTGGTTCAGACTCAGAGGTAGAATCTGTCTCACGTGTGCTATCGAAATGTCCACTGTACACCCAATGACCATCAAGTTTAAAACTTCCAGTTGTTAATAACTCTAATTGCCATTGTGACCAGGAAGCTGTTCACAATGGCAATTAGAGTTATTAACAACTGGAAGTTTTAAACTTCTCCTTCTCCTGGGTGACTGCTCTTCAGAAAACATTAAGAAGGTTGCAAAATTCTTATGAATAGCTGTAGTGGTTAGAAACTGTCTGGTTCCTCTCTCATGCTATTAATTATTCCCTGCTAATTGCTTTAGGATTTTCTTGCAATTTTAAAATTTATTTTTATAGTTATTGTACCATATTGTTGATCTTTTTATGCTGGCATTTTGATGTTAATACCTGAGACACAGATGGGAACAGGATTGTCAGTTTATGCTGGTAAGAGATTTCTGGAGGGGTTTGAGAATGCTGAGAAAGTGGTCAGAACCAGAAGCACCCACAGGAGGATATCAAAATCTGCAAGCGGGTGGGTGTGGCATCTTGATCAAAGCCTTACCCTTTTTGAACATGTAGGTATCTCTGGTCTGAATAACCAGTAGGTAAAGGTAAAGATTTTCCTTGACATTAAGTCCAGCCATGTCTGACTCTAGGGGGCGGTGCTCATCTCCGTTTCAAAGCTGAAGAGCTGGCGTTTGTCCATAGACACTTCCGTGGTCATGTGGCCGGCATGACTACACGGAATGCCGTTACCTGCCCGCCAAAGCGGAACCTATTAATCTACTCACATTTGCATGTTTTCGAACTGCTAGGTTGGCAGGAGCTGGGACTAGCAACGGGAGCTCACCCCGTCATGAGGATTCGAAACGCCGACCTTCTGATCAGCAAGCTCAGCAGCTCAGCGGTTTAACCCACAGAGCCACCACGTCCCTTCCAGTAGTTAGTGAAAAATCCATGTAATTTGAAAACCCCTATGGAGGTGGGGGGTCTATTAAACTTTCTCTAACTTTCTTGCAAATTTTGTCCCAACCTGATAAAAACCAACAAGCAAAAACTTCCTATCGGTAGAAATAGGTGGGTTTTTTTTTCTTTGTTAATGGTAGCATTCTGGTTTTCTATATGCACTATATTCCTTCTATTCACTCCTGAATCAGGAACAAGTTGGAACAAACAAGTTGGAACAAATTACATCCACGCTACAATTTGGTCTGCTTCTGAAGATGAAAATCAAATCACAGAGACTGACTGGTGTTCCTTGCAAAGTGCCTCCCTGGATTGTTTCACTACATGTGAGTTACTGTCTGATGGTTGTGAGAAACAACAAATTGTGGGAAACATGGTTCATTAAACAGAGAGCACCTCTAGTCTTCCACCCACTTAATATTAGCAGAAAGTGCAGGGACAATTAAAGGCTGTTAATTAAAGACAGCTAATTCTTGTTCTCATCCTTCATATTTGTATATTTTAAGCTCATTGTGATTTTGCAGTGGTGTGTTGCAAAATTCCAATATTCATTCCATTTTATGGAGGTCAGTCATAATCCTAACCCACAAAATAAGTAACTTGCTTTCCAAGGGAATGATTAAGTGCATGCCTTCCTTCTCTTGCCTCTAGGGGCAATTAGGAGGCGATAGATGAGAAGTGCCTTCCTTCCTCGCCCTTGCCCCGTTACCACCACTGTTCATCTTCAATAGTCAATTAAATGCCTCCAATTTCAAAGTGAATGATTGTTCAAATGTCGTCAATGGCTTGGCAGTCTGGACCCAAGTCCCTGTGTGACTCTTATTATAGGTTTATGTGGACGAGATGATCCAGCCAAAGTTAGGAATGTTTATGTTCCATTCATTTCAGTCAGAAAATTAAATGTATGTTTCGGATTGGTAGGGATTCTACATGCTTAAGTTTGCCAGGAATGTGCCCATAATTCTTCATTTCCTCTTCTAAATTGCATGCAGATATTCCTTTTTGCCAGGGTTATTTATTTATTCATTTATTTGCATCTAGCCTGGTCTTTAAATGTAGACCTGCAACTCAGAATGGCTCTTACTGTCTTAGCAAGCAAGAACTGGAGGTCTGAAAAAAAAAAAAAAAAGACATACAAAAGAATCTGGCTGGTTTAATCCCTTGCTAGTTTTCCTGTAGCCCCTCTGGCATGGTTGTGGTTGCCATTTTGACTTTTTTATGACCCCTGCAGATGCCCCTGGCTATATAGAATCAGGCCATGCAAATTCTTCAGTACATATGCATAAAACACTTCTTTGCAAATAATTGAAACAGACATGTTTTTCCAGGCTCATGTAGATGCTAACACATTTGTGTATCAATGTTGTGTATCAGTGTCTGTGGGCCTAGAAAAAGATTTGGTGCAAAAAGTAATGCTTTGTATAGGCTCCTGCACTTTCTGAAGCACCTCTTTTTCATGACTGGCTCAATCCAACTATAAATATTTCCACGGTTATTCCATTTGAGATATTAATAGTCGGTAAAGGTAAAGGTAAAGGTTTCCCTTGACGTAAAGTCCAGTCGAGTCCGACTCTAGGGGGCGGTGCTCATCTCCGTTTCTAAGCCTTGGAGCCAGCGTTGTCATAGACACTTCCGGGTCATGTGGCCAGCATGACGACTCGGAACGCCGTTACCTTCCCGCCGAAGCGGTACCTATTGATCTACTCACATTTGCATGTTTTCGAACTGCTAGGTGAGCAGGAGCTGGGACCAGCAACGGGAGCTCACCCCGCCGCGCGGTTTCGAACCGCCGACCTTCCGATCGGCAGCTCAGCGGTTTAACCCACAGCGCCACCGCGTCCCTATTAATAGTCGGTAAATGGAGCTAATTTTAACTCAAGTGCATGAGCATATTAAAATAATGACCAGATAAATTGCGAATTGTGCAGCATCTTTGCTCTAGTGGATTACAATTTTTTTGAGATTTGATTCCAGTGCTGAAATCTGGAGAATCAATCATGTTAGATTTGCATTGATACCCGTATCTATTTGTGGTGCCAACATAGACAGACCAACAATGTTTGTGTCTTAATAGATACATCCTGATATGGCAATTTCAAATATCATAGTTTCAAAACAGTAAAATTTAGGAACACTTGATGAATCCTTGCTTGGCCTTAAATTATTCTTCCCAATGAATAGTTATTTAGATTTTGCTAAAATATTCAGGAAAATTCCTTTGTGAACTAAAAGTCTGATGTTCAGGAAACCTGTTTTGGCACCCAGTGTGAATGATCCTTTGTGTTGGGAAGAATTAATTGCAATAAATGCAGGCAGAATGTCATCCTGAAAAAAAAAGAAAAAGTAATACAGCCAAGCAAAACGATGCTTCAGCTTGAAATGAGAATGAACGACTACCTCAAGGGGCTGCTTTGTCATTCTGTAATTTACACCTTTAGGCAGGGTTTTAAAATTATGGCCATTTCATTTACTGACTGTGAAGTAAAATAACTTTCCCATCCTCCTTAGTCCCTAGTGAATGATTTGCTTTAACACAACCGTTTTGTGATTCTGGTACATTTCATTATTTCCTTTCCATTTTCCTCTCTGTTATTTGGGAAGTCTTCTCAAACTGAATCTCAACAAAAATCTGAACAGTGTAGTGCTAGAATCAGAGGAAAAAATGGTATTGTTGGCTGGTAGGAGATTAGTAATAAGTAGGTGCTGAAAGGGACGCGGTGGCGCTGCGGGTTAAACCGCTGAGCTGCCGATCGGAAGGTCGGCGGTTCGAAACCGCGCGGCGGGGTGAGCTCCCGTTGCTCGTCCCAGCTTCTGCACACCAAGCAGTTCGAAAACATGCAAATGTGAGTAGATTAATTGGTACCGCTTCGGCGGGAAGGTAACGGCGTTCCATGAGTCATGCTGGCCACATGACCCGGAAGTGTCTATGACAACGCCGGCTCCAAGGCTTTGAAACGGAGATGAGCACCGCCCCCTAGAGTCGGACACGACTGGACTTTACGTCAAGGGAAACCTTTACCTTTACCTTAGGTGCTGAAAATGGCACCTATTTGCAGATAGAGTTTTCACAGTCTGTGCCTTAGCATTTAATTTCTCCTTTTCTATTCCTTCCTGGTTTGCACTGAGTGTATATATAATATTCTTTTTTGCTCCATATGTACATTGTTGTCACGAAGATGGATGGAATAATAAATGTGCTGCATGACTCCCTGTTATTTTTGATATGACTGATGAGGGATGGATATTGTCAGAAATGTTTTTAGTACCATTCCCAATCATAAATGAAGCCTAGCAGTGGTCACAGTTCAGTTCTGTTCATTTCAAGAAGCCCAAACTCTTGCTCAAAGTGACCAGCATAGCTCAGAATTTAGGATTCAGAGTAAGACAATGGACACACCTAGCTTTCATCCCCAAAGAATTCAGCATATGTCTGTCTTCCACCATGTTGTCAAACTGCTGGTATTCACTCCAGATCATGGGCTAGGATGAAGAATCAAAAGGCAATAAAACTTCAAGCCTAAACTTGAACTTCAAGCCTAAACTTTCCTATGTCTTCATGGACACATGTAGGCTTTTTGGGGGGGGGGTGCGAAAGGGGGTTAACAAAATGGAAATAGGTTTCCATGGCCTCCTTACTGAATGTGTTGCTGACTTCCCAGTCTAATCTACAGCTGTAAAATTCTTTGCTGGTTTTCTGAGTTCAGGCAAGCTTGCCATCTGTTGAGAAAGGTAGATATATGGAATCAGATCCAGAAACACACAGGCTTAAGTCTCAGGAAATGATGGTTGAAGGACCTGGCAAATGTGGTCCACTTGTCCGACACTGTCTGTAGGAATGTGCACGAGTGACTGGGTGCAAATTCAGAACCAGCAACCCTATTTCTTTCCATTACTAAGTCATTCAAGGACTGTCTCTTTTAAAAAAAAAAATTGCTAATAGCTGCTTGGAGTTTCTAAAGAGCATAGTTCCAACTGCACATTTGATAATGGGCTACAAATTGTTCTGGGAATGATGAGACGTGATGACATACCATTATTTTCAAGGAGTTTGGGAGAAAAAAAAATCTGTCTCCATAGTGTCATGTGGCAGTCATGATTCTCCCCCTGCCCCCCCCCCCAAAAAAAAAGCTCTCTGGAAGCCTGTTATTTTAAAAGCTACAGCAAAATTAACTGCAACTGATGTACAACCCTTATTGTATATAATGGAATTTGGAGTCAGCCTGTTTGCATTTTTCCACTGACAAAAATGTTTAGCCACAAATCTGCAAAATAGTCATTCGCAGCCCAGAAGGTTACAGGATAATTGAGCAATGCTTCAGACTTTGTCAAAAACAATATATTTCATCATCAAATGCTTGGTGTGGTTAAGCCAGTTTCATAGACTTCTATGCATGCCTACATACACATACATCTTAATATTAACTATCGAATCTGGGCAATCAGTATTTCAGTCAGTATTTCAGTCAGAAATCAATAGACAACCTCAATCTTGCCATGCAATTTTGTAACACAAAAAAGAATGGAAGCTAGTAAGATTTCACTGAGTAATATCAGTGAAGTAAATACTGTATGTAAGACTTGTCCATGAACGTGTCTTAGAAGATTTACTTCGTTGATATTAATTGGTAAGACAAGTTTACCAAGAAGGAGAGGTGGTCCACCTCCTCCTCCTCCTCCTCCTCCTCCTCCTCCTCCTCCTCCTCCTCCTCCTCCTCCTCCTCCTCCTTAATTAGCAACAGAATCTTATTATTTGTACCCCATCACCCTGCATTGGCAGCATAGATCAAGAGAATGCTTGTTATTTACTGGGTCATTTCTCTTGGGAGGTAAAATGGAGTGTGGAATTTTGGCAATTTGCTAATTGGGAATCTCTAGTTGTACGGTTCCAAAACTTCTAGATAGTACTACATTTGGGGTGTGGTTTTTAATGCTCACTAGCTGTACGTTGCCAGCCTCAGCTGAGCTACAGTAGAAACTTCAGGACTGCAAGCTAGAGTGCAAAGTCGAACAAACATGGCTGTGACCAACTCCTTCCATATTACTGACATGGAAACAAAATGTAAGCCAGTGGAGGTGAGCACAACCCGTATGTTGCCTTTCTATACAGATATTATGAAAGATCTTACTGGCAGCATCATTTTGCATGCTGTTTTGACCCTTTTCCACTTCCTTACTGATTCTGGTGGCAGAGGTAGGGTTGGTAGATTCATTCATTCATTCATTCATTCATTCATTCATTCATTCATTCATTCATAGGCTTTATATGGCTGCCCAACTTGCAAAAATGTGACTCCTGGAGGTGTACAACAATAAAAACAAAATTGCAATACAAGAAAAACTCAACAGAAAACATCAACATATACTCCAGCTTGCAGGATGAGCTTCCCTAATATCCTAGCCCCCACACCCAAGGGAATAGCAAGGACTTCAAGATCGTCCTGAAGGCTAACAAGGTTGAGGCAACTCAAATCTTGGGTAGGGATTGTTCCAGGGGACACTACAGGGCTGAGAGGACATGTTTCCTGAGTCCCATCAAATGGCATTATTTCAGGGAAGGGACTTGGAGCTTGCCCACTCTGTTGGAGTGAGTGGGTTGGGCAGGGACCACCAGAGAGAGGCAGTCCCTGGAGACCATGAGTTCTAGTCCTGCCTTAGGCACAAAGCCAGCTGGCTGACCTTGGGCCAGTCATTCCTTCTCAGCCCTAGGAAGGAGGCCATGGCAAACCACTTCTGAAATCTTGCCAAGAAAACTGCAGGGACTAGTCCAGGAAGTTGCCAGGAGTCAACACTGACTCGAAGACACACACAGAGATGCAAAAAAAGTACTGTTACATGTGGGGGATAGCTAGGACATAGGATGGCACCAAAAGTTAGGACTCTTTATTATTTGTTTTATTGGGAGTGTTAACATATGCTTTTTAGCAATGTCACCAAGGCATAATACAAAAAAATTGAAGAAGAGTTGGCGGGGGGCAGGAAACCTATGGACAGCATAAATATATCTAAATGGTGCAGCAAGATTCAAAGGACACTGAAGCAGCTTTTAAAATCCCCCTATTAATAGACAGTGACAGATGAAAGAGATCTCTCTTAACTATTTTCCAAAGTGCTGTGAAAGTATAGCGGTTTTAAAGATTTTTAAATCCATGTTTGTATTTCTGTCCACAGAAATAATGGGAAAAGTCTGCACGTTTCATTCCTCAAATAATAGTGAAGACACTGCTTCCTAATTAGATGAGAGTTTAGGGATTTGGGAGGAGCATTATGAAGCATCGCACAACCATGCGCAAAGAATCACACGCACAAAACCTCAGTTTTGACATTTGATCTGAAGGTGATTCATTTGGGTCTTCAGACTGAACCAGCTGCTGAAATCAGTCAGTGAATGGGGGGTGGGGGTTGAGTCATTCTGGAATGGCGCAGTGCAGTTGACTTCATTGTGCTGGAGCTGATTCAGAAAGGCTTTGGGGCCTGCAAATCAAACTGAACCAAAACTTCGAATCGGCTGGATTTTCTAAATTGATTTGACTTGTTGAATTGGATTGGCTGTTTAAAGTGAATCAATGAATTGAATCACTAATCTATACTTCTCCCATCCAAATGCACGGGGGGTGCTGGACCTAAAGGGCAAGGCAATATGAGCTGCCGTATAAACCCAATAAATAAATAAATAGATACTCTTAGATACACACATATTTTCATTTTCCCTGTCTAAGGTGGCAACCAAGGTCATCCTTTCCTTAAGCAAAGAATCACTTTGTACTATATATTTAAGACTTTCTTCTTTCTTTCTTTTTGGTGCCTTTGAGTCAATCTTGACTCCTATCTGGACAAGTCCCTGCAGTTTTCTTGGCAAGATTTTCAGAAGTGGTTTGCCCTTGCCTGCTTCTTCCTAGGGCTGAGAGAGAGGGACTGGCCCAAGGTCACCAAGCTGGCTTTGTGCCTAAGGTCGGACTAGAACTCATGGTCTCCCTGTTTCTATCCCAGTGCACCAAACTGGCTGTCACATTTCAGAATTGCTTGGTTGTGTCTCAGTAAGTAGCCCCATCAAGTTAGTCAGAAACAGAGGTTCCTCTGAGAAAGTATCATACAAAGGTGAAACTTCCAGAGAAATATTGTTTTGCAATGCATTAAAGACCTGGCTGTTTCCGCAGGGATTTGGGTGGGGCGGTTAAGCAAGCTGTGCTGGCTGATGTTGTTTTATTGTAAGTTGGAATTTGTTTCTTTTTGCAACCTTGGACATTTATTGTTTTGATTGTGGTTCTTATTGTTGGCTTTAACTGTGTATGCCACTCAGAGTCACTGCTGTGAGATGAGCAGCCATATAATCGTATCAATGAAAGAAGGAAGGAAGGAAGGAAGGAAGGAAGGAAGGAAGGAAGGAAGGAAGGAAGGAAGGAAGGAAGGAAGGAAGGAAAGCTTTCCTAGGAAATCTGTCTGGTGTTATGGTCCTGATGGACAAGGAGGAGGAGGAGGAGGAGGAGGAGGAGGAGGAGCCAGGGGCTTCTGGGGATAATAGTCCTGGAAGGGTTAATTCCAGCAAGGTTGAATCCAATAACTCCACTCTGGCTGAGACAGATCCAGCAAGTCCCCAGGACTCCCTGCCTTCACCCACTGACAGCCGCTGAGGTTCACCCAGCCAGTCCCAAGGAGAAGCATGCTTTAAAGATACAACAGCAGAGGGCTGAGATCTGCAGGTCAGATAGACTGGCCAAGAAGCAGGCTGGCAGGAGAGTAGATTTAATGAGTAACATACCACAACTATGCATCAGGGTGGTGGCTCAGCTTTGCTTATTTATTGGCTTCACTCCCTGAGAGAAAACACCGAGTACAGTGTTTTTGAAGCCTCAGCTCTGTCGTGTTTGCCTTGCTGTGCTGTGCTCTGAACTCTGGATCCCACCTCACCATGTCTCATGTCTTTTCCCCTGGATATGTCACTTGTTTACTAGATTCCAGGTCTTAGTCTGTGCCAAGCCTTTGACTACATTACAGTTGCTATATTTAGATATAGGTAAAAAGGACTCTTTTCTTCTAAATTTCTGCCTAAGTTTGCATGTCACTTGATTGTGGCAGGCCTCCAGCTTGCTACCTTTGTGGCCAGCACAGAAAAGCTGGCCAGTATTCCAGCTGAGCTGATATGCCACCATTTTATCTCCACACTGTTTCTGAATTTTGTAGGGTTTGTTGATTCTAAATTTTTGCTTCATGATAGAATGATAAATCAAAGACTGTAACTCCAATGGTCAAGGCTCAACACCTGCTTTGCAGACAGACATTGACAAGTTCAGTGCCTGGTATTTCCAGATAGGGTTGCAAAACCACCTGTCAGAGAGACCCTGGAGAGATCTGTCAGTCAAGGTTGGCTTCACTGGATTAGATGAACCAAACTCTGACTTGAGTTTCTTCCTCTTTGGGCAATCCTAGCAATGAGGCCAGGTAATTCTGTCATCTTAAGTATTTGAATGCTCAGGTCACATCTCCATTTTATTCTCCAAACTGGACATCATGTATTTTTATATGTGATGGATTTTTATATGTGATTGAACATTCACAGCATGGAAGTTAACTGAATTTTCCATGCCCTTGTCCAAGTTTAGCAACAATAAGAATGTTTGATTACGTTAAAAAAGAAATCAGTACATTTTCCCAGGCTGAAGTCACTTTTGTTTTGCCCAGGCTTGCTATGAAAGGGAAAGAGGCCTTATTTATAAGGACTTGTAGATGATTTGCCATGAGGACTATTCTGTTATCTTCATTTGACCTCCATCTGGCCTGATCTTTACCCTTTCACCTCACTTGCTGCTTCCTAAATGTGTGTTACTTTTGGTCTTTCACTTGCCTGACCTGCAAACTCATAAATAATTGGAAGATCAGGAAACTCATCAGTGAGCTAATTGTGCAGTTTAGCTTTGCTGAAGTGGGTCAGTTCTGTACAGTGCTGTGTCACCTGTAAGGGTGAATGACTAAACGTGCAGGCTTAAAAAGGCTCTTTCAAGCGTTCTAGTTAAAAACCCTGCTGGTGGTGCTAAATCCAAATTGGTCTTTTGTTGACTGACTCTGTCAATAACAGAGGGGAAAAGGCTGATATTGCATGACTTACAAGATCACCAAATTTAAAATGGAATAGTTCCCGTTACCCAGGGTGACCAATTCATTTACATCCTGCAAATTGACAGTCTGCATTGGAATTCCTCAGCTGGGACTTTTCAAATAATCCGGGATGAACTAACTCAAACTAATGGGGTCTCTCCCCAGGAACTGTTCTGAGATGCTGACAGTTCTTTGGTTGTGCACAGCTTGAAACCCATTGTGGAATAAGTTGGATATCTGCAGCTGAAATGGGGGAGAAGCAGAACTAAAATGCACACCCACCCACCCACCCACACAGAGAATTTTCAAACAGAGAAAATCTGCATGTTTTTCTTCCAGTTCTTGTTAAAATGGAGGGGAAAGAAAAGTTGCTCTTTTTTTTTTTTTAAGAAGAGAAATTTGGAAAAAATGTCCTCGGTGAAATGTTTTGTCCCTGAGCACATGTAGAATTTAGTTTCAAAAAACCCAAGCAGTGTACATTGCTGTCTTTGAACAATTATCTCTCCTTGGCATCCCCAATCCATTAAATGGAAAGGAGTACGCTTTAGGGGAACCCTGCTTTAGCCATCATTGGAGAGAATTTCCCTTTCCTGGAAGAAATGGTCCACTCAGTTTCTCTGCCCACAAAACTTTCAAAAGGCTGTCTCTCTTCAACGCTACTCATCTTTGCCCTGGATTATTAGTCACATAGCAGAATAATGTAGAAAACTGAAATATTTGTATTGGGGAAAGTGAGAAAAGCAAAAGCTGAAACTAAAATAGTTTTTACAAATTAATGTTTATTTTTAATCACAGTAAAGGATATATCTATATATCTATCTGTCAATTGACCTATTTCTTTTCTCCCCAATTAACCTTTATTCCCTCTCTCCTTCCTTTTCTCCCCCATATAAAAAGTTGGCTTCCATTTAATTCTCCCCCATCTGTAGTCGTTGTACACTATTAGTTTCCAATGAGCTTCCAGAAATGTCCTTCTCTTAGATTCCTCTAGATAACTCTAATCCTTTGTATAAATGACTCAATCATCCAATTTTCTCCAAACACCCCATCACAAAATGCAGTAAGAGAATAATGTAAGTCCTATTGTTTTTATATTTAGTTTATTAAAAATACAACAATGGACCAAACATTGTTGTTGTTTATTCGTTCAGTCACTTCTGACTCTTCGTGACTTCATGGACCAGCCCACGCCAGAGCTTCCTGTTGGTCGTCAACACCCCCAGCTCCCCCAGGGATGAGTCTGTAATCTCTAGAATATCATCCATCCACCTTGCCCTTGGTCGGCCCCTCTTCCTTTTCCCTTCCACTCTCCCTAGCATCAGCACCTTCTCCAGGGTGTCCTGTCTTCTCATTATGTGGCCAAAGTATTTCAGTTTTGCCTTTAATATCATTCCCTCAAGTGAGCAGTCTGGCTTTATTTTCTGGAGGATGGACTGGTTTGATCTTCTTGCAGTCCAAGGCACTCTCAGAATTTTCCTCCAACACCACAGTTCCAAAGCATCGATCTTCCTTCTCTCAGCCTTCTTTATGGTCCAGCTCTCATAGCCATATGTTACTACGGGGAACACCATTGCTTTAACTATGCAGACCTTTGTTGTCAGTGTGATGTCTCTGCTCTTAACTATTTTATTGAGATTTGTCATTGCTCTTCTCCCAAGGATTATGTCCAAACAGTCAGAAATCATGCTGAAACGAGGAGTAGGTCTCTAGTGTTTATTACTGCTACATTAAACAGAGAATCCTAACAAACTGAAGAAGCGTGGGAAAAACCCAGACATATAAACCCCAAAGACTAAGGCGGGCCTGATCTGTGTCTCTTTGAATGGCCACCTAATTCCTCAGTACTACGCATGTGCTTTACAGCCTGGATGGGAGCCCCCTGCTCGCCATCCTCACTCATGACAGATTAAGCATCTTCTGATTTCCTGACTGCAGTCAGCATCTGCAGCAATCTTCACACCTAGAAATACAAAGTCTTTCACTGCTTCTACAGTTTCTCCTTCTATTTGCCAGTTATCAATCAAGCTGGTTGCCATAATCTTGGTTTTTTTGAGGCTTAGCTGCAAGCCAGCTTTTGCACTTTCTTCTTTCACCTTCATCATAAGGCTCCTCAGTTCCTCTTCGCTTTCAGCCATCAAAGTCGTATCATCTGCATATCTGAGATTGTTAATGTTTCTTCCAGAGATTTTAACTCCAGCCTTGGATTCCTCAAGCCCAGCATGTTGCATGATGTGTTCTGCATACAAGTTGAATAGGTAGGGTGAGAGGATACAGCCCTGCCGTACTCCTTTCCCAATCTTAAACCAGTCCGTTGTTCCGTGGTCTGTTCTTACTGTTGCTACTTGGTCGTTATACAGATTCTTCAGGAGGCATACAAGATGACTTGGTATCCCCATACCACTAAGAACTTGCCACAATTTGTTATGGTCCACACAGTCAAAGGCTTTAGAATAGTCAATAAAACAGAAATGGACCAAACATACAGAACTTAAAAATGTTTTTGTTTTTTGTTTTGGCCGTTCAATCACATCTGATCCTCAGCAACTGTCTGGATGTGTCCCTGCAGTTTTCTTGGCAAGGTTTTTTGGAAGTGGTTTGCCATTGCCTCCTTCCTAGGGCTCAGGGGGAATGACTAGTCTGTTGCCTTAACCACTTCACCATACTGGCTCTCATCTCAAAAATACATTACACTGCATCTAATTAAAAAAAGAAAAACAATGCATCTATTCATACCTGTACTAGATACACCTAGGGAAATAATGCAGTCCAGAAACTTTGAATTGACATAGAGATGGTACAACATTTGACTACAGTTCTAGTGACTTCCTGAACCTGGCTGTATAGTAGGGAGCACACAACTGCCATGTGAGTGTGGTCTGAATAGTTTGTAACCAGAGAGGAGATTAACTCTCCCCTCCAAAAGTGATAGGACATTTCAGAAGCATCTGCACTGCCATCTCAATTCCAGAGTCTGAGCAGATGCATAAATGTTCTTGGTAAGGGATACCATTGTATCTACCCAACACTACCATTGAGGGGAGAGCATCCAAAAGCGCCAATGTGAAGGCCCTCCTATGAGATGGGACTAATAAATGATACAAGTATTGGAGAATTGTAAATGGGGAGTGCATGCGCTCATTGTAGCAGAGATGAGAAATGTTGGTTCTATCTCTTTATAAATCAAGATCTAAAATTTTCTGCTTGAACTCTAGCATGGACACAGACTGGGGAGTGAACCCATAAAGATCCAGGCCATGCATTATTTGTTTCTTCCGAGAAGACTGGTATCTGCCTGTAAGAACTAGATGGGCTAGTGATTTGCCTCTCCAACTTGATTTAAGCCAATACTTCAACCAGCAGAACTGTGATTGAGCTTCAGCTGAGATGCAGCTGAGTTCTAGCCAGAGAAGCATGTTAGGAACAGAATGGGGGACTCAGAATAAGGATATAAGAAATTTAGATTGCTCAGCTTCTAAGGCAAGGATGTCCTTGCAAGTGCACCATACAAGAAAGCACTTTTTTTTTTTATTATTTTATTTATTTTGCAAGATGGCACTGCAGCTGCAGCATTCTATTTTCTTTTTAACTCCTAACCCACTTTTTGCCTGCCTGAAATCAATTCTCTCTCTTTCATGCCCTCCTAAACTGACTGCATAGGTATAGGGGAAAAGAAGAAGAATGCCTGGTTAAACTCAGGTCATCCAAATCCTAGCACAGTTTCTAAACAGCTGACGACTGACAGTCTAATTCCTCCTTTGAACAATAATGCAGTAAGTGGAGATATTTCTCTTTTTCTAAGAAACCAATGTGATCCTCTTGACTTAAATGAAACAACCTGGACTTCCTTCTCCTCTAAAAGTTTCATTTCTGTTTGGGCATTCAAACAGCTCTGGGAAGGCTGACTCATTGCAGCCTTTGCTAGCAGCATCCTTCCAAGCAAAAATATTGGCAAAGGCAATGCTTGTTATATTCATTGATAGTTATTCTGTTCTGGGATCAAAGGATGGCACTTAACCTAAACAGGGTTATAGTCAACTTGGGCTGATTAAAAAAAAAAAAAAACAGTTGTGATTAGGTTGGCCCTTACATGAGACGCCACCAGGAAATACAGTGAAAATAAAACAAGAACAAAACTAGTATGTTCCAAGATCATCTGTTGTATTTTACTGTAGTCTAAAGTCTTAAAAATTCACAGGAATGTAAACACATTGGTTTTAAAGGCAGGGATTAGAAGGGTTATTTGTTGGCTATCGATAGACATTCTGAATGGTAATAGCTGATAACAAGAATCGAGGTTTTATATTCGATGTGTAAAATTAGCCATCTGTTAGCTGATAGAGATAGAACCTTAGTTTATACAGTATCTTAAAAAAGGTCTACAATGCTCTAGAAGCTAGGGGTCTTGAATATTTTAGGTTTAAAATGTTTTTCTAATTGCTTTTATTGTTAGAAGATGTTGGCTTTCAGAAGCTGATAATATGATATTGTGGTTGGCTTTCATGCAAGAATTTTGCATTTGATGCTGTGCTGTTTATATGGCCACTGTAAATAGTGAAAGATCAAAATATCCAGTGTATTGCAACGCAATACACTCCAATACTGCAAGAACGGGGTGGGGGACAAGATATTAAGGAATTATCAAGTTACTTTTTAAAAAAGAAATGGGTTTTCAGAGGATGAAGCACAGAAAGCAAAACTAAAATACTCAGCGTGTGAAACAGAGGGAAAAGTAAAAAGCTTTACAATGGAATATGAATCATCTTAGGGAAAGCAAATTAATGAGCTGCTCAACAATTAACCATCTTAGAGCAAAAAGTGATTGCAAGGAATCTGGCTAAAAAAAAGCTGCAAGTAAAGGAAAAAACTCTCCTATGAGATGAAGATGTATATGGGTTATTTACAGGCAGTCCTTGCTTAACAACCATTTGTTTAGTGATGGTTCAGACTTATGACAGTACTGGAAAAAATAACTTATGACCGGTCCTCACATTTACAACTGTTGCAGCGTCCCTGCAGTCATGTGATCATTATTTGGGTGCCTGGCAACTAGTTCTCATTTATGACCGTCACAGCATCCTGCGGTCTTGTGATCACCATTTTCGACCTTCCCAGCCAGCTTCTGGCAAGCAAAATCAATAGGGAACTGCATGATTTGCTTAACGACCTTGTGGCTTGCATAATGCCTGCAATGATTTGCTTAATGACTGCTGCAAAAAAGATTGTAAAGTCAGGTCAGATTTGCTTAATGAATGCTTATCTTAGCAACTGAAATTCCAGTTCCAATTATGGTCATTAAGCGAGGACTACCTGTATTCATAAACTTTCAACAGAAATGTATAGTAAGTGGTATCACTTAACCAGATCACTTATGATCTTGAAAACACTGGCTGTCATCCCCACTAGGTAGAGCAGACCAGAAAATCAACATTACAGCAAGGCTAAAACCACTTTTACTGATTTAGTCTGTAATAAAAGTCTTGCAAGTCTTATTGTGTTCTATCTCCTCCCCCTTCTTATAGTTCAGTGAATTAGAGAGATCCACTTCCAAATGTTATCTCATTGTTCTGGACTTAAAGAAGATTTCGGCCCCTTTTACCTAGGCAATGCTTCCTACATTGGCAGTACTTGGATGAGACACAACAAGGAAATTCCATGTTTGTACACTGGATCGAGAAATACAAGCAAATGTAGAAGAAGGCAATGACAAATTTCTACCACTGTTGAAATACATGGGGCAGCCTGTGTAGACTACTCAGAAGCTGCAGTTTGTACAAAATACAGCAGCCCATCTGTGAGCATGTAAGACCCACTACTCGAGGTATAGCTCCTAAGTTATGGGTACTGCTTTTGTTACCAGTAGGCTTCTGTGTATAGTTATTAGTAGTAGTATTGACCTAAAAAGCCCAAAATAGCTAAGTTCCTATAGGACCACCTACTTCATATGGATCCTAAATGTCCAGCATACTCAACTTAGGAGTGTCAGGGAAGGGTGAGAAAGGACTGTTTTTTTTCTGTGATGGTACCCACCCTTTGGAACCACCTTCTGCTGGAGATCCAGGTGATGCCTTACTCCTGAGTTTCAGGAAGACTTTGAAAACAGAGCTACAAAAGGACATTTGGGGGCTGACATCTCTTCATTTGATATTCATTCGTATCACCTTGAATTTTATTGCTGATGTACGATTTACATGGTTTTATGGCTGGGTTTTTTTATTAAAAAATATTGAGTTATTTAGTTATTGGTCTGGCAATACAGTAAATAAATAAGGAAGTATTGCTGCTAAGAAAACTACATGGACGTGCTGTCGCCAGGGACTGAACTCAACTGGAGAGATTTCTATTTCCTCATCCAGTAAATTTGCCTTTGTGAAACTTAACGCAAATGATGCTTCCTGAAAGAATGCTTATTTAATTCCAGCAAACCACTGAACTATTAATCCTCCTGAGAGCACCTGTTTGAGAATTGCTATTGAATGCTTTGCATTTATATGGTGTTTTAAGACTTTTCATAACACTTGGTGTGCATTATCTTTAATCTCATGGCAGTGTTCTAACCTAGTTCAGAATTTCCATTCTGACTGCACTGTTCAATTACACTCAGATTGTTACAGGTTGGCTTTTCAAACTACTTTTCCCTGCGTAGGATTGCAATTGTCATTATATATGTCTTCAGTCTTTATTTACTGGAGCAAAATAATTCCTCTCTAAAAAGCTAGGGTTAGGGCTTTTTACTAACAATATAAAACTAATCCATCATGGGTTCTACGGGGATTAATTTGCAAGAACTGCAGGATTCTGTAGCCAAGGAGTTGAATGACAACGGTTTTTTTATCTAGTCAAAAATCTGTACAGATTGTCCTTCTTTTGTAAAAGATGTATATGGAAAAGCCTATGTACTTCTAATAATCGTATAGGTAAAAGATTATATCAGGAGTGCTTGTGAGTTTTCAAAATGTTTTAGGGTAGTTACATAACAAAAACATTTACATGGGGGGAAAGGATGATATTTGGAGAAATTAGTGCAAAAGTTATCTTAGATTTACATTAAAAAATCATAAATATTAAGAGAAATTGCATACAAACTGTATATATGTTAGAATATTGTGAATGGCAAATAAGTACTAGGTTTTTGGGGTGGTGGTAGCAATCTTACACATTTTTTAAAAAGTCCAGAAGATTGCTTTTCCAGTACAAACATTGATATACATCAGATTTCTCATGATTCCTATTTTGGCAAAGGATGGGATGTGAGTTTAGAGAAAGTCATGCCTTCAAAGATGTTTGCCTCACAAACCCATCAACGCTTTCTCTGAATGTCAAATAAAATGGTTTTTGTCAAGATGTGGGCCTGGTTGTCCTACTGCAATTGTAAGCACAAAAATATTATGTTGCTTATTTAACTTTCACTTTGACCAGGAACCTATACTTGGTCTAATTTAATTGTATTCATCATATCCTACAAATACAGTGAGCTGCTGCTACTAATGTCAGAGGCCAGCTGAACTTGTTACCTGCCTCAGAAGAGAACCAAGCTGAAGAATCTGGCAAGCCATAAACTATAGAAGTAAGACACTGTTTTCCATAACGAAGCATGATGACATTAAAATGAGGTAGGCATCATGACACCATCATGCAAAGGATGCAACCCAGAACTTGTGCTACAAAGTCTGATGCAAATATGTTTGCATTATGATGCACGTGGTTCATTTGGAACCTCCTTCCCATGAAGGAAGTCCCAGTACCAGCAGTGAAAAACCAGTGGTAGGTCTATTGTTCCTATGCTGAAACAGGCCCTTGAACTAGAATTGGAGGCAAGACCCCTGTCCAGCCATCAGGGATGCCTGCCAGAAACAGGTGGAGACCCAGACGTTAGTGAGATGAAGGAGTGGCACTGACAGGGGGAGCCTCCTAATAAGGAGTGAAGCTTTGCAGAATTAGGCCGTAGCAAATCTAGGCCGCTTAGCTTTCGCTGTACCAGGCTAGGAAGTGCAGTTAAGGCTGCCTCAGAAGAGAAATTCCTTGCTGGAGTAATTTCTATGACAACTCATGTTGAAGCTGTGTACCTCATGTCTGTCCATGAAACTCCCTGATCCCTGGAATAGACTCCTTAAACCTTGACACCAGATGTGGATTGTTTGCTGGAATCTTAATACCTGATCTGACTTGAACGCTGCTACTGTCTGGCTCCTTGCGGCTTGGAAGAAAGGCTGATTTATAGCTTACAGCCATAGCAAATACAGTAGTGATTAGACTTGATTTATGGCTGCTCTATTTACTTCCTGCTGGAGCCTCCCTATAGTGTGAAAAGTAAGGGAATATGAACCACTTGGAAGGGTGAACTGTGATGCAACCAAAAGTCCCCTCTAAATCCTCTGCTTCAAATGTTCAATTGCTGCTTTTGTTAATGGCTCACCACGAGGGCCCTCAAGCATGAGAGCAGGCATGAGAAGACACCTATGACAGTTCTGTTGGGATTGCCTCTTCATCATGCTTATTGGGGAACCCTCTGAATGACCTTGCTGAACCAGGGGCAGGACATTGTATGGCATAAGTTCAAGTGGGGGACCCTCTGGCCTTTTACAAAGGGTCTCTCCAAATAGTTCATATCAGATTTGAAATAGGTTCACAGAAGAATGAGTTGATGCAATATCAATACCTAGCTTTTTGTAGGCTTTTTCTAGCCAATGGCTGAGCTGCTAAGATGAACAGCATGGTCATTTAAATGCCCTTGCATCCAGCCATTGGTGAAAGGGTCTGCATTGTTGCAAAATGAAACATGGATGCTGCCATATAAGGAGAGAGGAATGTCAGATGAAGAGGGAGGTTCTTGAAAAGCTGGAGGGCCCCAAGACGAGATATCTCATGTAAGATGGATATTGGAACAAATCAGAGAAGATTGACCTACTCAATAAAGGTAGACTACAATAAGGCCTTTAATTTTATAGATTTTGCTAGAATGCAACACATATTAAAGCATTTAGTGTGCCAAAGTACCTGATTATTATTCTGAAAAGTTTGTATCATGATCAAGAAGCTACTATAAGAATTAAATCTGAAAAAAGACAGGGTGGTTCATCATCAAATATATTACAGGGCTGGCACTGGAAGTACTGAGAGCCAGTTTGGTCTAGTGGTTAAGGTGCTGGGCTAGAAACCAGGAATCTGTGAGTTCTAGTCCCGCCTTGGCACAAAAGCCAGCCGGGTGACCTTGGCCAGTCACTCTCTGTCAGCCCAACTGGGTGCAATGCAGACTAGCCTCCTTGTGGTGCACCCTGGGCAATGTGACTTGTCATGGCTAAATAGTCTACACATCTGGCTGCTGGACCTCACAAGGATTCCCCAGCAAGAAAAAGCAGCATGAACCCTGAACTGCTATGCCATAAGATTTTAAAAATTGGAAGTATTGTGGGTTGTGAGATGGGAACAGGGTGAGGGGTGTGTCTGTGAGATTTTTGTCCATTCAGTCATTCCCTGACTTGATGCCACATAAGTGACTAACTAACTATAAAATTATAAGTACTGTCACTTGCCTGTAGAAGTTCTTTTGGTGAATTCATCCCTGTAGATCATTAGCTTATCAGGAGCTCATGGGTGTGTTGCCATTGTTCTAGGATGCTTATTTCAGATATGTAGAATATTTTTTTATTTCCAGGGATGTGAATCTCTAAAGTGTTCAGAAAGATAAATGGCTCCTAATTTGTCAGAAAGATCAAATTTCAAATGGCAGATATATCATGCTTGAAATGAACTATCACAGCTCAAGCCTTGTGATTAAATTCCATGGCACAAAGCACAGGCTCTACTTTCACTGTAGTTCAAAATGGTGGAAAAAACACATAAATGAAATACATTTCTTTTTTCCAGTCATGATGAATTACCACAGTTCATAACAAAATCAGGACACAAGGAAATCCAATACCATTATCAGAACAATAGTGTGTGTGTAGCATGTAGTAGAAAATAGCAGGTATAAGGCATGGCAGATGTAAAAAAAAATAACACCCATAAAAACCACAAAGAACAAAGAGCGTGCTACAACAGGATGTAATAAATAGCTTTAAATAAAAGAGAAGTGTCAGCCACCTGAGTTACTGTAATATTCACACTGCCAGATGTGTTCATATGGATTTTTTGTTTTGTTTTGTTTAATTTCCATTCTTTGATGCAAGAGCTCAGCTCGATTCCTAGAATTAACAGCTTTCCACATGTGGTTTTAGATGGAACCCTGGGTGGCTTTCATGCCTCCGCAGAACTAAATGGGAATGCTGCTTTCATGAAATAGTTTCTTTGGTTGGATACAAATTCCTCAGTGGTTAGAATTAAGGGTACCATATCCATTTATTGATTTAATCAATCAATTAATCTATACAACCACCCATCCTGCAATAGCCACTAACATTAAAAACTCAATAAAGTAATCAACAATACACAGTACACAATACACAATAATACATAATATTATACAACAATACACAAGAATACACAATAGTAATCAATATACACAGTGGTGGTTGAAGACAGCAACAGTTACATCAATAGCACCCATTTCACCCATCTCATGGGCCCCATTAACCTCCCAACCCCCACACCCAGGAAGACAACCATGTTTTTACATCCTTTCAGAATGCCAGCAGAGTCAGGGTCAGCTGACGATGGTGTTTCAGAAGGCAGGAGGTGCAACAGAAAAGGCTCACTTCTTAGGTCCCATCAGATAGCTTTTCCTGATAGAGCATGACCCTTCTGTTGGACCTCGTGGGGTGGGGTACCTAATGAGTAGAAACAAGTGAGGCAATCCCATCAATAACCTGGTGAGACTTTATAATTAAGAACTAGCACCTTGAATTGCAATCAGAAGCCCTGTGGAAACCAATACAGCTTGTGGAGCAGAGGTGTAACATGGGCGCATTGAAGTGCAGCCATAATTACCCTTGCCACTGCATCCAGGATCAGCTGAAGCTTCTGGATGCTTTTCAAGGACATGGTGAAGTGAGTGTGGATGGCAGTAGAGATACAGAATTGGCTAGGTTTTTGCTGATATGTTATCTATCTATCTATCTATCTATCTATCTATCTATCTATCTATCTATCTATCTATCTATCTATCTATCTATCTATCTGATTTGTCACTGCCCATTTCCTCTGAGTGGAGGGACTCTGAGCGGTTTACAATATAAAACAATAAATATATAATAAAATTTCAATATAAAACACACTATAAAACAATTTCACACAGCCTTCTGTAATGGTACCCTGTATGTAGTTTGCAGCCTAGATCTGGTAGCCCTGTTAAAAGTCAATCATGTTCAAAATGAGGATTGTATGCTCCTTCTCTCCCAGATACAAAGAACAAGAATTTCCAAGTGACTCCACAATCCCTGAAGTAGCTCTAACAAGATGAGCAGTTTTGTGTATGTGAGCCTAGGCCAAACGCAAAAATGTTTTAAAGATTCTGTTAAAATGGATTAGAGAGAAATGGATCTGTTGTTAACAGGCTGTAAACTGAAACCATATTTGCTTGACATGTTCCTCTGTTTCTCCAACACCCAAGCCTTACATCTCAATTCAAAGAGAACAGCTGTTCACAACCACCATAGAATTCATAGCTCCATGTGCATGGAAACTTTGGGGCCTGATTGCAGATTGAGGTGCTTTCAGTACCATTTATGATGTAACTTCTCATAAGAAACCTTGCGTGTAGTCTAACTCACTGGGTATTTGGGAGGATGCTCAAGAACTTTGGGGAAAAAATCATGAATTCTAATTGTTTGGTGAGGATGAGGATGATTTCTCTGTAAGCAATTTTCCACAGCCGTGAACAGTAAGATAGCTAAACTTCTGCAGCCACGTGTCCTCATTCTGTGGGGATGTGTGAATGTTTTGATGGTCCTTTGAGCATTCAAAAAATTCATGAAACAGATGTAGGGTTGTCCACCTGCTCTACTATGTTCAGCCAGCATATTTGTTCATAATATTTTTGGCATATCTGAATAAATTCTATACATGTGTATCTCTTGTCATGAGCTACAGTTTTGTGTTGGAAACTTATGGCCAGCTTTTAGGAAATATGTAAATTTGTAAATACATTGGATGGGAGAACTGATTGTTCTTCCTCATCTGTTCTAAAATACCTAAGTAGCCAGAATCTTGACACCATAAGAGTTCCTCAATATACAAGAAGCTAGGATAGCACAAAACCATTTCTGAAACTGATTTGCATGAATTATTATGTTAAAGAGGATTCCACACACTTTCAAGAAAAGACAACCTACTCTTTCCAGCATGAAGATGATTTATAAAAGTTTTTTGCCACTTGGGGAACTCTTCAACATCTAGACATATAAAACAACAGAAATTAGCTTAATTTAGACATTTTGCTTGATCACAATGTTTTTGCTTGCATGCTTCCTACCTTGATTTTTGTAGAGGGATCCACACTTTTATGAACACTTATTCTGACTAATGGAGCCTAGCCAGATGTATCTCTTGTGCAGTTATTTTTCCCCTCTGGGTATGTATAAAACTATCATAAGGAGTGCCTGTAGGGAGAACGAAATGTTAATTACTTTTATTGGGAAAGAGACCAGCTTAGAACATTGAATGAAATCATCTGGTGGTGCATATCTTTACATACAGCTGGTGGAAAGTTAAACTACTTTTTGGAAAACTGTCAGCCAAAAGGTTTACACCCTTCCTAAAATACTTGGACTCCTCTGACAAAGATATTATTTCAAGTATTTACAGCTTTTAGCATATAGTGATCTGGGACAGCTCCCTTAGTATTTTTCCCTACTGAATTAACAGAATGAGTTACCATGTCCGCAGCCAAATAATATTCATTCTTTTCATTAGGTAGTGATAACAAATGAAGAGTTTTGTTACATTATGGAGTCAATTTTTTATTGTAAACCAGCAAGGGATTCTTGCTGCTGGGGACAGAAAAAGGTCAAACAAATAAATAAATAGTCCATATCAAACACATCACTGTTACGGCCCCCATGTACAGACCTTGGAATGTTGATTTGGTAGCAATATCATATGCAAGTAGATCATTTATTTTAAAGGCTTTAGTCTTCTGAAGTAGCTGGAAAATGTCATCAAACAAACGCTTAGTGCTATGTCTGAAAAAGAACTGATTCTATAGTTCTTTCTATCTTTTTACAAGAACATCTCCTCTAACTTTTCAGTTCATTCTCATATTAAAGAGCTCAGGAAAGCAGGGGTCCCCCCCCCCCACCAAAAAAATTGGTTACTATAGACAAACTATCCCTCCTTAAATTTTAGGTATTGACGTTTGAGTGGATATGTGTACATTAATGTGTAGATACCGCTGTGATAGAGGTATTATTGATTACTATGCTCATGTCCTGTTGTATGATGTCAGTGCAGTGAGCTGAAAATCAATCCATTGGATTTTGTTAAGTCCAATAATAAGATTTTATCTTACTGCCTTGCCCTACATATTAACTTAGTCACCATTTGAAATGTGCATAAGATTTATCATTTACAGGATGAAACCCCCCTCAGTTTCAACTCCTCCATGTCATGAGTACTGATGGTGAGCAGGAGGGGGCCTGTCAGATTCCCTGATCAAAGGTTTTATCGGAAATCCTTATAGGAGCATCTCCCATCATTTCCTTCTCCCATGTTGCTAGATGGGAGGGGGTGTGAAGTTGGAGTGTGAAGTGGTTTATTATGGCTGTGGAGGACATCAAGGACGCAGGGTTGAGATACTCCAGGAATACCATCTGGATGGGAGGGGGAGTGATATGCTTCGTGGGAAAGGGGATTAACTAAGGGAATGTAGTTTTAAGTTAGGTTTGAGTGCGAAATCTTTATTCGCAGCTTGCCTTCTGTACCATTCATTACGCTTCATTAAAACAGTTAAAGGAATCCCAGCCTCCTGACTGTAATTGTGTGAATGCTCGAATGATCAGGTGCTGACAGGACCACTATCCAGGGGCAAAAATGCATGCATAGTTTAGAGAGTTTGAGCTGTCATTCAAAGAGACACAGAACAGACCCGCCTTGACTTTTGGGGGTTTATTTGTCTGGGTTTTCCCACGGTTCTTCAGTTTGGTAGGATTTTCTGTCTACTATAGCAATAATAAAGCACTAGAGACTTCTTCCTCATCTTGGCGTGGTACTTGCTTAGTCAGGACACTCCATGACATTTTCTTGACAGCAATAAGAATTTATCACTCAATAAGAAAGCAAATATTTGAGATAGAGCTCCATGGCTTTGATTTGAGTGTTAGGCAAGTTAAAGATGCCCATCTCAATTCAAACTCCATGCTATGCTGTATTTGGATTTCCCACCAAGCACAGCACGACCCTAAAAATATACAACACAGAGAAACTGGATCTGAAATAAAGGAAAATGTGAGGATCTGGATCTCAGGAGGGAAAACATACAAATAAAAAAGCAGCATGAAAAGGAATTGCTGACCATGATTTCTTGGTGTTTGGAAAAACGAATTTGATGTTGTAATGGTTGCCTATTCTAAAACACTATCAGACTCATGAGCAGGAATTCAAAGATATCTGATTTATTAAAGAATAGTATGCAGGATCACAGAGAAAGCTGAGAATGATAAAAGTGCATCAAATGCAAACCAAAAACCCTCGGTGCAAATGAAATCCCTCCCCTCCGTGGAATCTTCCCAAGTTCACAATCCCAGGTGTTCCTAATGGTTTCTGATGGTCTGCGGGAAAAGTCCTTGAACAGAGCACATAACCCAAACACATTCCATTGTAATGAACACAGATACAGAGCTTGGTACAAGGTTTCACAGCAGCTCCCTCCCAAACAGAAATGTACATCAGCGCCATGGCATGTGAAACGTTATGATGTATACTGTACATTGAAACAGTGAACATGACATACTGCCCCCTCAAAAGAAAGAAAACACTAAGCAGCAGGCTTCAAAGGGTAAGCTAGGTGGAAACAGCGAACTAAATCAGGATCATTAACATGGCGGGCAGACACCCATTCAGGATGAGGAAAGTGTTTCCATCAGACCAGATACTGGAGGGTGCCTCGAAGCTTGTGAGAATCAACTACCTCCTTGACCTCAAAGTGCTGTTGGCCATCAATCATGATCGGAGCAGGAGAAGGAGGTTGAGGATGCCAGCGGGAGGAGTGATGGACAGGCTTGAGCAAGCTGCAATGGAAAACAGGGTGAAAGCATTTCAAATTGTGAGGCAGGTCCAATTTAACAGTAACTGGATCGATAAGACCAACAATAGGGAAAGGACCAATGAACTTGGGAGCAAGTTTTTAGAGGGTTGTGATGACTTGATAAATTTGGTAGATAGATACACCTGATCCCCAATCTTGAAGTCATGTTGCAAGGAACGATGCTTATTGGCTTGAAACTTGTAAGCAGCCTGGGCATCAGCCAAAGCTTGTTGAATCATCGGCCAGGAATCAGGTAGCTTAACAGCCCAGTCCAATGCAGAACATGTTTGGAAGGCGGTTGTGGCAGTTCAGGGATGGGAACAAAGTCATGACCAGAAACCACACGAAAAGGGGTTTGCCCGGTACTTTGATGGACAGCATTGTTGTATGCCACTTCAGCAAAAGGTAGTAACTCCACCCAATCATCCTGATGGTAGTTAATGTATGCTCTAAGAAACTGTTCAAGAGTGGAGTTTAAAATCTCAGTAGAACCATCAGTCTCAGGATGGGAAGATGTGGACAGTGCTCATTCAGGTGCCAATCAATTTTTAAAATGATTTCCAAAACTGGGAAGTAAACCCACGGTCCCACGGTCACTGACCAAACAGGAGGGGCTACTATGGAGGTGGTAGACGTGGATGAGAAATAGGAACGCCAATTGCAGGTCTGACGGGATGGATGCACATGGAATGAAATGTGCTTGTTTGGAAAAAAAAATCTTTTACAACCCAAATGACAGTTTTCTTCTGACTGGGAGGAAGATCCACAATAAAATCCATAGAAATCTCATCCCAGGGACGGAATGGGCTGGCCACTGGCTGTAGAAACCCCTGTGGTTCCCCCCCCCCCTATGTTTTGACATGGCACAAACAGGACAGGAAGCAACATAGTCTTTTACATCACATCTCAAGGTAGGCCACCAGAATTGATGATGAACCAATTGCAATGTTTTGACAAAACCAAAGTGTCCAGCAAGCTTATCATCATGGGAACACTGTAAAATCTCAGCTCTTAAAGTTTCGGGCACATAAAGGTGGTGTTCCACCCACGCCAGACCATTTTCAAAAGAAACAGTGTCTTTATTAGCTAGCAACCAAGTATCAGATTTCAGCGCCTGGAGAAAGTCCTTCTGTAACTGACAAGGAACTTGCACTTTCCACTTCCCAGACTGGGCTGGGGGCGGGGTTGCTTGCGCATGGCTCTGGCTCCGAGTGACAGCAACCAAACCCAGTTGTGGTTCAGTGAGAACAGTCCCAACCACATCTGCCCCCTGGTCAAAATCCTGAGGTAAACGCGACAAAGCATCAGCCAGAAAGTTTTTCTTTCCTGGGATAAATTTTAACTGGAAGTTGAAATGACTGAAAAACTGAGCCCAGCGAATTTGTTTAGGACTGAGACGCCAGGGGTGCGGAGGGCTTCCAAATTCCTGTGATTGGTCAAAACCTCGAAAGGGCATTTAGCACCTTCAAGGAGGTGACACCAGGCTTCCAAAGTGGCTTTTACAGCAAACGCCTCCTTTTCCCAAACATGCCACCGGCGTTCGGTTTCAGAAAATTTCCTGGACAGATAAGCGCAGGGTTTTAAGTGATTTTTAGAATCTCTCTGTAACAAAATAGCCTGAATTGAGGGGTCAGAAGCATCAACTTGGACCACAAAGGGGTGTTCAGGATCAGGGTGCTGTAGAATAGGCTCAGCAGTGAAAAGGGATTTCAGTTTTTTGAATGCTGCCTGGCATTCAGGCGTCCAATTCAGCACTGCTCCAGGATGTTTTACCTTGCATGTCTCCCCCAAGCCCTTGGTATGGAGTAAATCAGTGAGGGGCAAGGCAATCTCAGTGAACCCCTGGATAAATTGGCGATAGTAATTACTGAACCCGAGGAAACTTTGCAATTGCCTCCAGGTGTGGGGACATTCCCAGCTTAAAATTGCCTGAATTTTTGCAGGGTCCATTTCAGTGCCCTTGTCAGACACCCTATAGCCCAGATAGTCAAGTTGGGTCTTGTGGAATTCACATTTGGAAAGTTTGGCATAGAGTTTGGCATTTCTAAGCTTGCATAACACCCGTTTGAGGAGGTGTTTGTGTTCCTCCTCGGTCTCAGTGTAAATGAGAACATCATCTAAATAAACCAGGACCCCTTTAAACAAATGATCATGTAATACTTCATTAATCAATTGCATGAAGACTGTCAACCCAAAAGGGAGGACTTTGTACTGAAATGAACCAGTGGGCAATTAAAAGCAGTTTTCCACTCATCCCCAGCTTGTATGCAGATGCGGAAATAGGCTTCGCGAAGCTCGAGCTTGGAGAAAATCTTGCCCTTAGACAAATGAGCTAACATGTCCTTCATGAGCAGAAGAGGGTACTTGTTGAGAATTGAGACAGAATTTAACCCTCAATAGTCCATACAGAGTCAAAGCGTGCCATCTTTCTTTTCCTGGAATAGCACAGGGGCCCCAACTGGGGAATTTGCAGGTTCAATAAACCCCCTTGACAGATTTTTGTCAATAAAGTCCCGTAATGCCTCAAACTCCTTCTGAGTCATTGGATAAATTTTTGGCTTGGGCAATTGAGCATTGGGAACCAACTCTATTGCACAGTCAGTTTTCCGGTGTGGGGGGTAGCTGATCTGCTTCCATTTCCCCAAATACGTCTGCAAAGTCTTGATATCGATCGGGCAAGCCTTCTAAATGTGCCAAGCTAGGGTGCGGCATGGCGATCACAGCCCTTCCAACCCCCGCACGTGCAGTCTTTCCGCTGTAGGAGCTTGGTAAAACCCATCTTTAAAAGTCAGAGTTCTGTGTTCCCAGTTTATATACGGGCTTTGATAGGTCAACCAGGGGATCCCCAGAATTACCAAGGGATTGCCAACAGGTGCTACAACGAATTTTAAAGTCTCACGGTGGCTGCCCATTTGCATTGCGACAGTTCCAGTGAAATGGGTTGCTCCACCCGCCCCCACCGTTGAACCATCCAACTGTGTGAAGATCAAAGGCTGCTGGAGGGGGAAGCTAGGCAGGTCCAAAGCAGCAACCAGATCAGGGTGAATTAAACACCTGGAACACCCAGAGTCAACCAAAGCCCAGACCTCTGTAGTTTTTGTGTGGGAGCCCAATTTCACTTTTACTGCTAAAGTGGGACAGTCAGCACTCACCATAGCATCCTTGTGCCCATCCTCCTCCACCTGCCTGCAGGCACTCTTCATGGCAGGTGGCTGGCATTTCCCGCTGGCTTCAGCCTCTCCTGAGGAGTAGAATACTTCCTCAGAGTCGGCTGCGTCCTTGGCTGCTGTCATCCGCTGCAGGGGGGGGGGGTGATTTGGCCGGCAGCTTGCCCGCTCAATCTCCAGCCTTGGCTTTTGGGCAATCAGCTGCTCGATGCCCTTCCTTTCCGCATCAGAGACACTGACCCCTCACGTAGTGCCAATCTCTCTCCTCCTCCCAGGCTCTATAGCTTGGCCGGGGAGCAGTCGCAGCACTTTGGGGTGCCCTTATGGTGGCGGGTGGTCTTTCAGATCTTCTAACTTGCATGAAGGTATGCTGAGCATGCTCAGCCTTGCCTGCCAGACAGATCCATTCGTACAATGACTCTGGGTCATCTCTACACAACGCCCACCGTAGGACGTCCCAGTTGAGTCCCTCTTTAAACCATTCTATTAAGGTTGACTGAGACCAGTTGGGGATTTTCCCAGCTAGAGCCTTAAACTCTAGGGCATAATCAGCTACAGACATTTGGCCCTGGGTAAGATCCTTCAGTGCCTTCTTAGCCTTGGACAGAGGATCCTCAAAATGCAGCTTTAACTCCCACATGAATTCCTTGAAATAATCAAGTGCAGGGGAGTCAGCCTCACTTAATTGAACATACCAGTCAGCCGCTCAACCATTCAACTTGGTTGCAATGGCAGTTATAATAGCCTCTTCGGAAGGGAAGTATGCTCCAAACTGCCTCATGTAATTTTTAGCATTAGTTAGAAAGAAAGATAACTTGGTTGGATCCCCATCAAACTTGACAGAAAAGTGTCTCACCCCCACTCTGGTTGGAGCGGAATCGGCAGCTGCTTGAGTGGTTGGGCCCCAGGTTACAGTAGCTTTCCCTCTTCGGGGGGGGGACACTGGTGATCGAGCTCTGCGGGGTGGAGATTCATCTCGGAGCCTTCTCCAGCCCCGCTCCACTGGCGGTCCAGATGGGAGGATGGGGGATAGTTATGTGAAGCTGTGATCTTCTCCGCGCCTCCCCCATCCCCCCAGTGACAGAGACAGGTTTTTTAGCATGTAATCCATCAATTCTATTTTGGCCTCCATCACTCTTAGCCCTTCAGGGGTTTGAGATTCCTCCCTTCCTTGTGTGTTAGGCTGTCTCTCTGTTGATACCGTGGTAGATTCTACATCTGGGGTCAGTGGGAACCGATACTTCCAGGATGCCTGGGACGTCCCTGGCTGGGGTTCTCCCACTTCATCCCAGGTGATCAACTCTGCAGGCGATTCACTGGGTGCTGGTTGCTCTGGTTCTCTCCCATTGTCAGATTCCTCCACCTCAGGACTGGAACTCAATTCCTCCCAGAAATCTGAAGGTTCTGGGGTGAGGCTCAGTTCTCCGCTCTTGACTGTCAACCCGGGCATCAAGCTAGCCATCTCCTCAAGTCCCCCGGTCGTAAACTTGGACTCGGCCATCGTTAACTATTTTCCCTCACAAGAAACGAATCTTGGTAGGAGCTAACGGTACAATTTTGGTGATTCTCAGCTTTATGTAATGGTTGCCTATTCTAAAACACTATCAGACTCATGAGCAGGAATTCAACGATATCTGATTTATTAAAGAATAGTATGCAGGATCACAGAGAAAGCTGAGAATGATAAAAGTGTGCCATTTGGTGGCAATGGCAGCTATTTTAGCCTCTTCGGAAGGGAAACAGGGTCCAAACTGTTTCATATAATTTTTTGCATTAGTGAAGAAGAAGGACAACTTAGTTGGATCCCCGTCAAACTTGACAGAAAAGTCTTTCACCCCCGCTCCTGTTGGAGCTGAATTAGCGGCTGTTTGAGTGGTTGGGCCCCAGGTTACAGTAGTTCTCCTGTCTCGGGGTGGGGACACTGATGGATGGGCTCTGCTGGGTGGAGATTCATCCCGGCTTTGTCTCTGGCCCCGCTCCGCCAGTGGTCCAGGTGAGGGGATGGAGGATGATTGCGTGGAGCTGGAATCTCCTTCGCGCCTCAACTGCCCCCCCCCCATGACAGAGACAGGGCTTTTAGCATGTACTCCATCGATTCTAAGTTGGCCTCTACCACTCTTAGCCTTTCAGGGGTTAGAGATACCTCCTTCCAAGATGCCTGAGACGTCCCTGGCTGGGGTTTTCCCATTTCATCCCAGGTGATCAACTCTGTGGGCAATTCGCTGGGTGCCGGTTGCTTTGGTGCTCTCCCCTCTTCGGATCCCTCTCCCTCTGGGCTGGACTTGAATGCTGCTGTGAGGCTGAAGGTTCTGGGGTGAGGCTCCATTCTTCGCTCCTGACTGTTGACTTGGGCATCAAGCTAGTCGGCTCCTCAAGTCTCCCAGTCGTGGGTTTGGCTTTGACCATCATTAACTGTTTTCCCTCACAAGAAACTAATCTTGGCAGGAGCTAATGGTACAACTTTGGTGATTCTCAGCTTTATGTAATGATTGCCTATTCTAAAACACCATCAGACTCATAAACAGGATCATAAAGATATCTGATTTATTAAAGAATAGTATGCAGGATCACAACGAAAGCTGAGAATGGAAAAAGCGTGCCAAATGCAAACTAAAAAACCCTCGGTACAAACGAGATCCCTCCCCCCGTACAATCTTCCCAGGCTCACAATCCCAGGTGCTCCTAACGGCCTCTGCTGGTCCACGAGAAACATCCTTGAGCAGAGCCCATAACCCAAACACATTCCATTGAAATGAACATAGACACAGAGCTTGGCACAAGGTTTCGCAGCAGCTCCCTCCCAACAGAAACGTGCGTCAGCACCATGGCATGTGAAACGTTATGATGTACAGTGCACATTGAAACAGTGAACATGACAACTTCTCTTGTAATGTAATTTGTTTTGTTTTGTTTTGTTTTTTATTGCATTTTTAATCTGGCTTTTCAAAAGAAAACATTTTTGGTTTTGTCTCATTTTTACTGATTAAAAAAAACAACAAGGCGGAAACCTTGACTATGATAACCTACAGGACTCATAACAAATGTATATACATTCCACACCCCAATGATTACTTATAAAATTAGATTAGAAAATGAACATCTAGGGTGCAGTTCTGGATATGCTTACTGGGTAAGAATCTTGTTCAACTTCTATGAGAGTGACTTCTGACTTAAAATATGGTCACTTTCTGCTTTATCTTTGAAAAAACCCTAAGACTTTGTTGGCATTAAAATGAATGAACTGTGTTTCTTTTTTCCTTCCAAGAGTACATGGTGATTTAATAGTTTTTAAGTGAAATCTAGATCATAAATTTTATGGAGTAGAGGTTGAGAAGTAAAGTTGTAACAGCTTGTTGCCCTTTTAGCACAGCTGGTGTCTTCTTGGCATTACTTCTTGTAGCTTGATGTCAAGGTTCATTACCAAATATCTGACACATCTTTGGATGAAAATCTGCAAAATTAGCAGGTATTCTGGCACAGATTTAATACAATCAGGATTCCATATTTTATCCTTGCTATATTATTTTATCTGACAACTACCTTCAACAACACATGCATAAGAAACCCACAGTAAAGATCTTTCGTGCTTATTGTCAACTGCAGTGATCTTTAGCATTTATCAGTAAGCAAGGAAAAATCACTGTAAGATTCTAAATATAACAGTGTCATACATAGTTTGATGTATTCTATTTAGGACAACTTTCCATAAAGTGATATCCTAAAAATCTGGAAACCAGCAGGGTGGGAGAATTAAGCCAGATCATACCCTATAATGCTAAAGTTCTGTATAACTTGGCACCTTGTCCTGATGTGGAATTACTCATTCATATCAGTTCTTCCAAGCTCAGACACACTGATAATAGATAGAAGAGAAATCCACAATTCTTTTTTTGGTTTCTTCATAGCAAAACAATAAAATTTAAGAGAACTATTAACTTTAGCCTCGGTTCTCAATACTTTTCCTTGTGCTACTTCTCAATTTGTTTAGCTTAATGTTAGATTTATTTTGTACCTTTCTCAAGTAATCATAGAAGCATAGAATTGTGGATCTGGAAGGGCCTTCAAGAATGATCTCCTTTACAATGTGCAGGAGAAACAATTAAACCATTCTTGAGAGGCGGCTATCCGGCCTCTTCCTAAAAACCTTCAGAGATGGAAATCTCTCAACCACTCTACAGATCTTGCCACCAGGAATCCCCCCCCCCTCCGTATTTAAATGAAATCTAGGTAGCTGCATCTTACACCCATTATTTCTGGCCCTAATTTCTGTGACAGAGGAAGATAGTCCTTGACAGTCTTCCCTATGGGAATCTTTATTTACCTGAACATGGATATCATATCTCTCCTCAGTCTTCTTTTCTCCTGACTGAACATCCCAAGCCTGTCCTCAAGCCCTCAAGAGGGTCGGAGCATCTTCCATGGAGATCTCCCTTCATTTGATGCCCACAACAAAAAATCTATGAGATAGGATGGGCAGAACAAGGGTAACAAGCCAAAAGTCATCCAGTGAATTTCCATAGCTGCAGGTAGGCTTCAGCTTGTCTGTCCTGGTTCTAGTCTAATACATTAACCACTACAGTGGGTTGCCTGTCACTTTCTCAATATCTTTCAGTTCAGTTCTTCAATGAATGAAGACCAGACCAAAAATGCAGATATCCATGTAGTTTAGATCATTGTAGGTCAAGATATTGATCAATCCCATTCTTTTAGAGACAGCAAACGAATCTTGCTCATTGCTGCGACAAGTCCTCTCCTAGCTGTTTTCTCCAGAATTCTTCAGCTTCTTTGGATGCTGTTCTCTAATTGCTTTATGCCTTTTCCTTTCCTAAGACAGTGAGAAGTTTAAAAGGAGATGCCATAAATTAAATAATGCTAAGTGAAGATTCAGAATCCAGATTGGGTTGTAAATGGAAAATGATCCAGGAACTGAAGCAACTTATTATGTTGATTTCAGGCTTATTACTGCGGGTTAAACCGCTGAGCTGCTGAGCTTGCTGATCGGAAGGTTGGCGGTTCGAATCTGCGTGACGGGGTGAGCTCCCGTTGCTAGTCCCAGCTCCTGCCAACCTAGCAGTTTGAAAACATGCAAACGTGAGTCGATTAATAGGTACCGCTTTGGCGGGCAGGTAACGGCGTTCCATGTAGTCATGCCGGCCACATGACCGCGGAAGTGTCTATGGACAAACGCCAGCTCTTTGGCTTTGAAACGGAGATGAACACTGCCCCCTAGAGTCGGACACGACTGGACTTAATGTCAAGGGAAAACTTTACCTTTACCTTATAGTGAAAATATTATCTCTCTCTCTCTCTCTCTCTCTCACACACACACACACACACATACACACACACCTTTTGACCACAATAGTACTGAAAGACCCATGTACTTTAATGGATATTAAACAGAATTAGAATCTTGGTCTTAATTAAAGAACAACCTGGACAGTGCGGTTGTGGTTAAGGGAAAGGTCAATAATGTTCCTTGGTGTTCTTCATATATGTCTGTGAAATAATATATTAGTTCAGGGAGAACTGTAAGGGCCAATCATGGACAGGTCCCCATCTGAAAAAAAAATAAGACATAAAGCTACTTTATCCTGCTCTAACAGCATGAAGTGATCTGATCTATGAAATAAAGCAAATGCCTAAGATAAAAATAAATGATTTAACTCAGTGCTCTTTTTATTATTATTATTTTTAAAAAAACATGGCTGGGTTTTTGAAAGACTTTATGTTTAGAGTAGATTAGGTTTTCAATGTTTCAAATGTTATCATTTGTGCAAATTTCCCGGAGTGCAACATGGCAATGTTGACAGCCTGTAGATATTTGTATTGAAAATCTGTCTACATGTATGTTGAAGCATTATGTGGGCCTCATTTTGAATACGGTTTGGAGGCTGGTGACATTCTAACTATGTATATGCAACTATATGCAACAGAGCCAAGAACCACATATTGTAGAAAACTGCTGGAATGTAACTCACCACAGTGTGCACTTTGTACTTTGTGATGAATGTCCTAAGCAAGCCAAATGTGAAAAGCACAACATGCCGATCCATTTTTAATACCAGATACCAGCTATGGTGTTTGATGCTCCCAAATGCTGGCTTAAAAACAAAACAAAACAAAACTGTAGCATCCTGTAGAAGAAAAAGCTTATCACAACTATCTTATGTCCTCCATAACATGACCCCAAAGTGACTTACCAGTTACAGCCTAGTCTTTAAAAATGCTATATCCTTTCTCAAGAAACAGTGGGGATTCATGACCAGTGAGTGCCTTCAGAGCTTAACACAGTGAAAAATCTCAGCCAATCCCACTTTCTCCAATCTTTTGAACATCAGACCTTGTGTGGTCTTCCAGGTTACTTTTGATAGTTCACTGCACATACACAAAATAAACTCCATAATGTTTTAAAGATGTGTCTTCTCTCAGTTCAGCCCACATCTATGGCTGTGTGTAAGTGAGATTTTTTTTGTTTATATAGTACATCACGTCAACCTATTTTCTGGGTAACTCTAATCAGAAAAGGAAAACAGATTTTTCTTATCAGTCATACAAATATGATTACAGCATATATCATTTTTTATCATGTAAATTCTACATGTATGAGTTTTGCGCAGAAAATAATCTATATTTAAGTTAAGAATTAATTAAATGAAAGTTGAATATTTTAGGAATATTGTTTGTGTGTGTGTGTGTATGTATCTGTATGTGTGTTCAAGAATAAAATTAGCATTTATTTCTCATGTTCCAAATCTAGATAACATATGCATTACTTTTAGGTTCTCTAAGACTATGTTCAGAAGAAATAATCCTTAAAATGGTCCAAATATCCAGCACGTCTCCATTCCTGATTGAAAAGAAAACACAGGTACACATATTTGCTATTACATTTTTAGACCCATATCTACAACACTGTACTTTCTGTTCTAAACCCTGGCAACCTCATTCAAAACAATTATTTTCTATAATTAGAAAAACACTTTTCTTCTACAACTAGAATATAATTAATTAACTGCATTTTTAAAAACAATTGGATTGACTTTGGGGCTAAATGCTAAGAAAATCTGGCTTACAATTTAGAATATATTATAAGCCAATTATTCTTAGCATTTAGTCACACAGTCAGTGACAGTGATGAAAAAAAAATGTGGTTAATTAACTGTTTTGTGTACAATCAAAGATCTTTTTAAAAAGTGTGGTGCAATCTCCGGCTTGCTTATTTAGGTAAGCTATGGCTCCCATTACAGGGGTCCAAAAAATCTGGATGATCACTAAAGGGCAGCAAAGTGTTTGAATTTTCTGTATATTTGTCTTGCTATCAAGAGGCCATCTGGATTTTTGTAGCCCAGACAGGGTCACCTTAACATAAGCCTCCATTAAGTCACCAAGACTTTGTATCAACTTAATAATGCATAGGATGGAATCCTAATGTTGTAATATATTATTGACTTACCTGCAATAGACTTGAGTAAACTCATCACAAACTCTGTTTTAAAGCTACCATCCAGGACTTGCTTATTTACAAGATACAGTTTCCAGCAATAGGCTGGCAGAAAGTGATTCCCATGTTTTAATCCTTACTCTAAGAATATTTTTCATCCAATAGGTGGAAAAGGCAGACTATGCATGCTCATTAATTTATTGTGTAACTCTACAAGGGATCTTGTAAAGCAGCAAGCCAAAATGTCAACAGAACAATGGAACATGAATCACAGCATTGCAATGCATGTTCCTGCCTTTATAGGCCCTTATATATTTGCCTGTGATGTCGTGAGACTGTCCAAAAGTGATGGAGCTTGCCTCCTGATATGCATTTTATCATTTGAAAGTGAAAAAAAAATGCATTGCAGTCATTAACCAGCACAAACATTTCATCATTTTCCCCATCCCCACCTCCCTTGCTCACCCATTTATTTATTTGTAAAAGTTTTAAAATATCAAGACACCTAGCACAAAGCTAGGACACAAACATATCACAGAAAATCAAAGAAATGAGTAAACACTAAATCAATAAAATAAAGCTAAAAATACTGATAAATGGAAGTGATAAAAATGCCTATACATAGAAATACAAAGATATGGGGCTGTCAGAGCTGTTTATGAGCAGGAGAGCCTACCGCTTTAAAATAAAGGGAATAAACAGTTACTGATTTGGCACTGATTCAGCTTTAGGACTTGGGGAACTCTTCAAAGAGATCTGTCACTTTAATGAAGGTTCATGTAAAACACCTCTCTGAAGTTGTTTCACAGAGCAATATATATCCATCAAGAAGCCATTACAGTTTCAAAATTATGAAACACATGCCAGGACATGCAAATGACCTAAGTATGTAACTCATATCTTTTTGCATAATGGTGTCATAACATGTTTGTCCACTGTTTGCTTTTGGTGGATGTCTAAGCCTCTCACCCTCCCATTTCTAAAAGTGAGACTAAGGTGTTGCATTGTTTCCTTTTGGGCAAGTTTCCAGAGTCTCTTTTGGCAGTTGTGTTGTGTATTCACTGGAATCTCTCCCACCCTCTTTGGGTACACTGGAAATGGCTTCTGCCCACTGTTGATCCTGACTATAAGCCTTTTCCAAATCTTGGAACTGATGGATGAGACTTTAGATGGATAAACCAATCATAAAAAGGTAAAGGTTTCCCTTGACATTAATTCCAGTCATGTCCAACTCTAGGGGGCGGTGCTCATCTCTTTCAAAGCCGAAGAGCCGGCGTTTGTCCGTAGACACTTCCATGGTCACGTGGCCGGCATGACTACATGGAACGCTGTTACCTGCCCGCCGAAGCGGTACCTATTAATCTACTCACATTTGCATGTTTTCGAACTGCTAGGTTGGCAGGAGCTGGGACTAGCAACGGGAGCTCACCCCGTCACGCAGATTTGAACCACCGACCTTCTGATTGGCAAGCTCAGAAGCTCAGCAGTTTAACCCGCAGCGCCACCGCGTCCCTAAACCAATCATAGTCAGTTGCATTATTAGCCATGATAGGCTTATCAAAGTCAGTTGCATAAACATGATCACTTTTTACAGGTCCATTCAGTGTCTCCCTTTTGCTGCACATTGCAATAGTGTACCTGTGATATCCAGTGAGAATTTAAGTTCCAGTTATACTCCTTGGTCTTCAAATGAGAGATCCAACCACACAATTAAACACAACTGAATTTTGGGATGCCAAGGAAATCTTTTATTGATCTCAGGGGCAGCCAATTTGCAAGATCTACTAAAACAGATTTTGCTATGGCACAGCTGACGAAGCCATATGGGAACTACTAACATGAGCATTTGTACAGAAGTTTTGAAACTTACATACAATACAGTAAGGGGAAAGAGCCTATAAAGAGAGAGAGAAGAAAAAAGACAGGGAAAGAAAGGACAATTTATATTAAAAAAATGCGCCAAAGAGTGCAATAAGGAAGCTAGCACTCAAAATGGTTTCTTGGAGTAATTATGTTAAAAAATTAGGGGAAATCGTATAAAAATGCTCTGCATGAAAGGGAAGGATGGGAATAAGGAGTATTACAGCTTTTTAAAAAGGTTTTCTTCTTAAAGAAAGAATCCAGGGAAAATAGGTAGGTAAAGGTAAAGGTTTCCCTTGACGTAAAGTCCAGTCGAGTCCGACTCTAGGGGGCGGTGCTCATCTCCGTTTCTAAGCCTTGGAGCCGGCGTTGTCATAGACACTTCCGGGTCATGTGGCCGGCATGACTCACGGAACGCCGTTACCTTCCCGCCGAAGCGGTACCAATTAATCTACTCACATTTGCATGTTTTCGAACTGCTAGGTGAGCAGGAGCTGGGACGAGCAACGGGAGCTCACCCCGCCGCGCGGTTTCGAACCGCCGACCTTCCGATCGGCAGCTGCATTCCTACAGTGGGAACAGCAGGGCAGGATCAAGGGAGGACCATCGATGAAAGCAACATTTTACCAGCTTGATAGAAGTTCTTCCCTTTTCGTACCTGTGTTATGATTACAGTGACTGTATGTTCTTGGAGAAAGTAAATAAATGACGAACCTGAAAAGGGGGCCAATCTGAAAAAGCTTCATAATGATAAAGAAAAGTTTAATTGTTTATGTTTATAACTTTGCTTTGCAAAGGAAAATTTAAGAGCAAAACCAAGGAAAACATTCCAAAAATGCATATCCTAATAAACATATCTAAAATCAAACAGTATATGTGCATTTATTTTAAAAAGACAATTTAATTTCCATATTTTTCACATGAATGTGAAAGACTGTGTGTTAAGTGGCACCATCTGTACGGTGACAGTTAAATGACCAAAATAAAGGTTAGAAGTCAGTTTTTGAAAAAGAAAAAAAAAATCTAAAGGACGGGTTTCTGAAATAAAGCATGGTCCTTTATAAGAAAGCACATATAGTCACTGTAATTATGACATCAGACATATGTAGGAAAGGGGTGGAGCTTGTGCTGTGACAATGTGATGTTGCTTTGGTCATTTCTGTAAAAGCAGTTGCTTTGGTGTACATTTTTAGCTCTGCTAAATTTGGATCTACATTATGCTGATTGCTTTCAGAATATATCTTGGAGATATAATGCTCTAAACGCAAAAGGAAAAATAGATAGGAAAAAAAATATAAATGGGCAGGTTTTGCACATTCCTATGCAGTAAGACATGTGCAGCTTCCCTGAACCCACCTTTGCATACAGTATATATTTTCATCCCCAAATGCAGATAATTTTTCCATGTACAGAATTAGATTCTGGCCTGCAATTTACATTGTAGGCAAAGCTTGTTTACTGCAAGTTTCAAATAAAAATGACATTATTCCCCAGCATTCTTAAAGCCTTAAGAAGCTGTCCTTTTTCTATAGCTCAGTTAATTTATTAACTTTTACATTAAAGGAGTATTACATATAACACATGGGAGTGAATGAAAAATCTGCAAATTCTTCCATAGGGTATCACTGTGGCTGAAGAATCTCTGCCTCTTTAATCATGGATATTTTTTTAAGGACTCGGAGATTTTGAGTCTTATTCTATAGGACAAGTTCATCTATCAGTTATCGCTGCAACAAAAACAGACAGTGTTTTCATAGCTGGAGATATACTGAAATGAAAAATAACAGTTTTGTTAACTGAAGTCTTGCAATATTTTAAGCTAATTTAATACATGGGCAAAGCCCAAAGGGCCAGTCCAAAAAATGTGGCCTGTGATTGGTTTATATCAAGGTCAAAGCTATTCTTACTTGCCTTTGCAGTGACTCTTCTCAAATCTGTTTCTAGTAATGGAGTGTGTGTGAGAGGAGATATTTGGGTTTAGATTATTTATACAATCATCATTCAAAGTCGTTTGTTGCAGTTTGGGAATTCTAAAAGAAGAACGGAGGATGGTCCAAGGAAGCCCACTTTAAAAACATTTTTTCCTTTGGACAAGCAAATGTAGAGTTACATGCTTCTTCAGCTCCACCTGCTAGCTAGGCAACATGGATCTAGAACAAATTAATAGCAAATCTGCCATTAAATAGTAGCATTTCCTTGTCTGATAGTTTATTAACTAAGTATAGTTTGTATAAACCACAGTTTCCCTTATTCAGACAACATGGGATACTGTGATTTGCCACAAAACTGGGGAGAGGCTTCTAGTCTCCTTCCTTTGTAAGAAAAGGATGGTGGAAGGGAAAATCCTATTATTCACTGAACAATGTTCTCATAGCACCAAACCGTGCCCTATACTTATTACACCAAGCTGAGAAATGCAGAAGAATTATTTTCATACTGCAAGTGGGAGCTGAAGAAAAAATAACTGCCTAAGATTACCTAATCAATTTGCGATTTGATTTGAAGGCAATCAGATCAGGTCACAGTCTTGTATATAAAGGGGCAAAAGGAAAGTCTTTAAACATGTGGACATGGCATTAGTGAAAGAAAGAAAGAAAGAAAGAAAGAAAGAAAGAAAGAAAGAAAGAAAGAAAAGAAAAGAAAAGAAAAGAAAAGAAAAGAAAAGAAAAGAAAAGAAAAGAAAAGAAAAGGAAAGGAAAAGGAAAGGAAAGAAAAGGAGAACCTTTATTTAATGGAACAGAAGAGAAAAAGAAAAAAAATGAGAGCAAAACAACTATATATATATATAACTATATATATATATATATATATATATATATATATATATATATATATAATATCAGAGTCACTTGTTGAGATGGGCAGCTATAGAAATTGAATAAATATATAAATAAATATATGGGGTGTCATGCATGTATGTATGTGCACAAAATTTACACAACAGTTTCAATAAAAGATGACCATATTTCATTATAATCATCCATTCACAATCTAGATCTGTCAGCAACCTATTCTCAAGTCACCAATAACATCAATCCATGGAATAACTGGGGCTATAAATTTATTTTTATAATGCTGAAGTCTCTTAGTGACAAGAAGGGTGCAGAGAATCCACTTCCATTGTCCAGCTGCCAATATCCATATAAATAAGCATGAACTTCAGGAAAATATAGATGTCCATAGTCTGCAATTAAAAAAGAAATCTATGAGCTTTCACATTCAAATATTAGTTCTGAATGCAAATTTTCAGGTAGATTTTTTTAATGCATATTTGAAATGTAGTTTCTCTCAAAACATATTTTTTTAAAAAATTCCCTGAACATTATTTTTTTTTCAACGTGCTTTGATTCTCTTTAAAAAAAATTACACCAAGAACAGCATCAGAATGTTGGGAAGAACAAAATGTAATGGATAACTAAATGACAATTCATTAATTAACCCAAAAAGTGCAACTCCTGTCAGTTTATACTTCTTCATTGACCCTAAAAATTAAGACAAACCTCAGACCAACCAACAGTTGGATGCTTTATAGAAAGAGTTCTAAACTCAGAAAAAGGAGAAATTTCCTGACTGTGAAAGTATTAAGCAGTGGAACAGCCTGCCTTCTGGAGTTGTGGGTGTTTTGAATTAAGGTTTTCAATCAAAAGTTGGTAGCCATTTTCCTAGAATAGTCTAAGGATTCCTGCCCTGGACATAGAGCTGGACAAGAAGGCCTCAAAGGTCCTTTCTAATCCTCCTAATCTTATGATTCAATGATATTTTCAAAACAGATTTAACTGAGGGGTGCGTTATTGCAGCCCCAATATTGTAGAAAATAATAATACAGGGCAATTTCCTTTCTCAGATCAAAGTTTTTCCCATTTTTTGTTCAGGGAATAAGTGGGTCTACCATCATCATTATATCTTATAACAGTGAACATAAACTGGAAGTACTTCCCTTCTTTTTGTCTTGAGCCTTACCCAATGCATAAGACCAATTATTACCAGCTACAAAGGCTAAAATGTTGTTAAAGAATGAATGTTAAGTTATGTTTTCCAAACACTGAATTCTGAGCTCAGTACCATGCTTACAGTTTCCCTGTTTCCAAGTTTAATTGTAGCATTTGCACACAATTCCTTCACTATTTTATTTTGTAAGCTTCCCAGAGTTGTAAAGGACTGGGAGAGCCTATAACTCTCATAAATAAAGAAATCCTGGACCTTGAAGCTATATCAAATCATATATCATATCACTCTCAACAGAACACTCAACATTGCGACTAACTACAGAATTCCCCACTATATTGTTTAGCCACAAGATGTGATTTAGATAAGTGATGCTCTTTCTTTCAGGTCAATACTGGGAATGGATTGTTTCTGAGCACACAACCTCTGGATGCATTTCTGGGGCTCACGTTAAAGAATAAAAACCAGGGGACAGCAGATGTAATCCCGTAAGGCTGAGCTGTCCCAAATTATAGTGATATGTGGGAATGACCTTGGGAGACAGGGCAACAAGATGCAGCCAAGGGAATGATCAGACAAAAGGCAGCATAAATAACATGCTCACCTTTTCCTTGCCTAACAGCACCATGTTCCGTCTCTTGCGGCAATTCTCCATTGACTGGAAATCCAAGACTGTGGCTTATATTTTTACACTTTGGTGAAAGAAGCCTATAGCATTTTTTAATATGAAGCTAGAACACATGACTCATCTTTCCATTCAACTATATATGGGAATCAACTCTGCTTCTAGTAAATTCCCTAAGCTATACAATAATTCCTGTTTACTGTCATTCCTGAAATTCAGCTGACTGCTAGCAAGAAGATACAAGGCCTTGCTCATTTAACATTCATTGTACAGAAGAACTATAGAACTATGATTTTTTAAAAAAAAATCTTTCCGATGGTTTAATGTTGACATTCTTTCTGCCTAATGCACAGCACTTGAATTTGATTCCATGTCATCTCAGACGTGGACAAAGAGGGCATTCAAGACATCACAGACTTTTGAAGACATGACATGTGAACTGCTTGGGAAATCCATCAAAGGGGATTTTATATTCCAAGTTTCTGTGCCACAGGAATAGTTCAGAGGCCAAGGCGATATATCTAGGGCATGTCACCTGACACCTGACTTCTCTGTTTGCTTAGTCCTTATGCTGATTGTATCTGTTTCCCCACCACATTCTGACCAATGATTAGAGGCACATTGGAATGCTTTCCTATCAGTTGACTTCCTAATGTGCTTGATAAAATGGGGTTTTCTCTTGGGCACAAAGACACGCGAATGAATTGCAAGCAGCTCTACATTACAAGGATGTTGATGACCTGGAACACCACCCAGGTCACTCTGCATATGCTCACCAAATATTCAGGCCATCTGTCTCAATGCATGCATTATCCATAGCGGGACAGCTGCCCAGCTTCTCGAAAGGAAGCTGAACAGCAGGAGAATGTTGGGTAAGCCACAGCCGCTAGCATTTCAAAAGAAAATGTGTGCCTGACCCCTCCAGTTTATCATGAACTTGTGGCACACACACTTTCACACTCAACTGGTCATTAAAGCTCTTGGCCAAGCAGAAATAGGCTGCTGGAAGCAGGAGACGTCTTTATCTTCAGCTCACATATGTGAGCAGTTAACATTGGTGGCATGTTTCTGGCATAGCCAATCCCAGGAAACCTATGAACTTGTGTAAGAAGAAAGTTGAGCTGAAACATTCAATATTTTGTCCCCTCCTCCTCCTCCTCCTCCTCCTCCTCCTCCTCCTCCTCCTCCTCCTCCTCCTCCTCCACATCCTCTGTGATTCCAGACAGATCTCAAGGTTAATATTGTGCCACTTAGAACAAATTCAGATTCAGCATTGCTATGAGAGAAGAAGATTTATCAAAAGAGTGGTGCATTTGTTTTATAAGAAGGTTTTAGAATATTGAAATGTCAGACCAAATGGACCTCCATTGGTTCTATTTTTATGCATGAAAAACAAATGCCAGGAAGTAAAAACAACAACAAAAACCCACAGCCAGGTGTGGTTGGTCTCCCTGCACCCATGGACATAACTCTTCATTTCCAAAGTATTCTTCTGAATGCTTTATAACTTGTTTGTTTGTTTATTTTTGCAAAGCCAGGAAAGAGATACCAAAGCAGACATTTACATGTGTTTTCTTCATCTGTGCACCTCTCAGTGTCACACAGGTCTTGAAGGCATTGTTTTTTAAGTGCATTGCTGAAACAGAGCCAGCCATTTCTTTGATCTACTGTCTTGAAGTGTAAGGAAACCATCCGCAGATGCTGTCACACAGAAACAAATGAGGCATGATGGGTGCAGAATGGTGTGTCAAAAAGGAGTCATTGTTGATTGTCTAAGCTGCTGACAAGAATTCTGGTAATATAGTCTTAAGAGACTGAAGGCCACCAGGTTGGAGACACAGAGGGTGTGAAAGATCATAAAATACTAAACTCTCTACTTGTCTGTGACTTCTGCTGCTTTTCCTTAGGTGCACATCAATAGCTGTTCTTGTTCATGATTACAGAAGAAGGTCTAGGAAGTACTTCTGATGAAGCATCTCCTTCCCAGCCACTTATATCTTTCATTAAATTATCATGATCCACATTCTGATTTAGAGGTTGTTTGAACTGTTAAATCCATTAAACATTCTACTGGACACACCCTTAATTGTGGAGTCCTTGGTGCTCTCTGCCAGTGTTGGTGGGGATGTGGTTTTCTCCTTGGTAGTTCCTTGATTAAGGTATTGTTTTCTGCTTGATTGTTTGTCTGGTGTTAATCCCTGCTTATCTGGGTGTTGGCTGCTGGAGAGGATGTTGGCTGTTGGAGATCTTAGCTTTTTTATTGTCCCTTTTGAATGGCATGTAACTGTGATTTATCTCTATGTCTCTGTTACCTAGTCCAGTAATGAAAAGTCTGCAAGCCAACAACCAAACTCAGACAGGACTCCACAGTTCAATCCTGAGCTACATATATTCTCTTTGATTGACATCCTTAATTACATGGATCTAATGGAAGAATTTATTCAGCTGAAAAGAGGTATGGGTATTCTAAGACTTTTGATCATTCTCCTCTTCCTTGGCCTGTGATAAAGCAGAGAGAGTTGGGAGAGAATCAGTATCAGAAAATGTAACATTATATGAATTTGCTGCTTACCGATTGCATTCTGTTCAAGAAATTTTATGAAAACAAATGGCTGCTTTGATTTTAAAAGGATATATCCATGTTGGATTTTGATAAGACATTCAGCGACAGCATTTTTCAAAAAGTAATATATATTTATCTTTTCCTAGGAACAGACTGTGGGATAATAGAAGTAGATTTATTTTGTCCAGTTGCTAGAATATTAATGTTGTGTTGTTTTTTTAAAATGCTGAAGATATTAAAAAAAAAAAACAAGCCAGTCAGTGTATTACTAGTAGAATCAATAAAAACTTTCTGCCTGAAGAATAAAATTAAGGTGAGGGATTTGGTAAAAAGGCATTAAAGTCTGTGTTTATTTATTTAACAAACAACCACAGTAACAAAAATCAAATATACTCAAACTAGGAAACCAACCAATGAGCCAGTCAGCTGTTGGGCAATAGGAGTATAAAAGTTATGCTAAAGAAAGTTAGCAAAAAAGCAGGGAAATTGAACACATCCTTTGTTTTGCCTTCTGTTAAGGCCAGGTAAGTATGTATACTCAAGCTGTTTTGTTCTGTTTTTTCCAGGAGAAAAATCAGAGGAACTGAGACAGATAGAGGTAATGAGAGATGAATTTATAAGCCAGAATGGCAAGCTAAAAATAAATATATCCCCAAGACCAGATGACTCTCTAAGAATTATTTAAGAAGTAAAAGTTGAAATTCGTGATCTTTTTATGAAAATATGCAATTTTTCCTTAACATCAGCATCTGTTCCTGAGAACCGGAAAAAAGTCATTGTGATCCCAATTAAAAAAAAAAAAAAGGATTTGGGGGCCATGAAGTAAACAATTGGCCAGTTAGCTTAAGAACTATTCCAGTGAAAATAGTTGAAAATAATTTGCTTGTTGGAAAGGAGGAATCTTGTTGAAAAGTAACCAGCATGGTTTCTGCGAAGCTAAGTGTTGTCTTGTAGGGACGCGGTGGCGCTGCAGGTTAAACCGCTGAGCTGCCGATCGGAAGGTCGGCGGTTCGAAACCGCGCGGCGGGGTGAGCTCCCGTTGCTCGTCCCAGCTCCTGCTCACCTAGCAGTTCGAAAACATGCAAATGTGAGTAGATCAATAGGTACCGCTTCGGCGGGAAGGTAACGGCGTTCCGAGTTGTCATGCTGGCCACATGACCCGGAAGTGTCTATGACAACGCCGGCTCCAAGGCTTAGAAACGGAGATGAGCACCGCCCCCTAGAGTCGGACACGACTGGACTTTACGTCAAGGGAAACCTTTACCTTTACCTTTAAGTGTTGTCTTGCTGTTCTTCCTGAATTCTTTGAAGGCATCAGCAAGCAGATCCACAAGAATGACCCAGTAGATATTGTACGCTTCTACTTTCAAAAAGCCTTTGATGAAGTCCTTCGCCTGAGCAAAACAACTGCAATGGAATAAGAAGACAAGAGATCTCATGAACTGGCAACTGATTCAAAACTGGAAACAGGCCCTGGCAAGATGTACATAATAGAGTTCCCCAAAGATTGATCTTGAGAACATCTTCAAGGCAGAGGAATGAAACTGGCAAGTTTCTGATGATACAAAACATTTCAGGGTGATAATCAAAAGGAATGGTGAAGAACTCAAAAAGGATCTCACCAAATGTAAGGGCGAGTGGGAAAGGGCTTAAGAATAGAAGATGCAGTTCAACATAAACACATATAAAAGGATGCATGCTGGCACATAAGTCTAAACTTCTGTAAATGGATTCTTAGCTGGCAATGACTGACCAGCTAGAAAACATGTAAAAAAGGACAGACAAAATTATTAAGGGGGTAGAGCAGCCCTCCTATAAGCTTCTTAGCTTGGAATGAAAGAGGCTAAGGGAAGACACAAAAGATAATGTGGTCAGAAAGAATTTTTGTCCTTATCTCATAAAATTAGAACTTGAGGTCATCCATTGAAATTAAATGCAAGAAAATTCAGGACTGAAAGAAAGAGGGAAATATAGGGAGGTGGTTGAGGCTGTGGTAGCAGGTCAACTACAGAGCATCCTAGAAGGTGCAGATGATCTGGACTATTTTCAGCCAAGCTTCAGGCTGAGGACTGAGATGGTATTGGTGGCTCTCCTAGATGACCTTTGTTTGGACTTGGATGGGGTAATGTGCCTTACCCATTCCTCTTAGATATCTTGGCAGCTTTTGATACCATTTGCCATGGTACCCTGTGGGTCTGCTGTGAGGATTGGGGGTACTGTTCTGCAGTAGTTCACTGCTTCCGCAGCAAGAGGTTTCAGTCATAGTAGTGAGAGAGGAGAGATTGGCCTGGTGGCCCCTATCTTGTGGGGTGCCCCAGAGATTAGTCAATGATCTTCAGTTGACCAAAAAAATCTGACATGGCCTCTGCTGCATGTAAACATCAAGTCCTGAGGTAATCTGGATCAAGTCAATTATTGCCATGGAGGGCACAAATGCCTGGTCACACTGGACCCCATCCCCAGGGCACAAGGATAAAACCCCCCAATGCGAAAAGCCTGATGCATTCCACAACCACCCCTGCTTATGAGATCCAAAAGTCCAGGAAGGGCTGTTGTTGGGTAGCAGGTGGATGGTTTCCCAATAACAGCCATAACCTGACCCTACAGCCCAGCCTCATAACTTGGAGCTTCAGCAGAAGTGCAACTGGTACTGCTAAAATCACACCAGTAATCTTAGCCATTATCTCTTCCCTAGCCTTGATGTCACATTCATATCCTATCCTGCTTGTTTGTCCTAAAGAAACTTCTGTGAAACTGGAATGGTGATAGAGCATTCTCCCAGGATTATGTTAAGGAATCATGCAAAGCTGATTCTTGACATCCTCCTACCTATCCCATTCCAAAGACACAAATTGACTAGTCTTCTCTTAAATGGACTTGCCTTTTTCTTAATGCTAGGGCTGCCTTGGGAGAAGTTACAAGCACAAAACTCTGTTTCTTTAATCACAGTTTTTGGAAGCAACATTCTGCTTCATTTCTCACAAAACTTCCTTTAGTCTGGGGCCCTCCAGGTATGTTGTTAAGGATGAGATTTCTGTTGTGTTGGAGTTTATTGTGTAAAAATGTGCTTTATGTCTTTAGCCAGTCCCTCCATAGTCACTAGCCAAAATCCAGATATGGAAAATATATTATATGCAACATTTTAAACAGTAGCTTTGGCTTCGTGGTAATCATTTAAAATCATTTTAAAAAGATGATGCTATAAAAGTTGGATTCTGGGGAGACAGAATTCTTGGGACAGGAAGCAAATGACATAAAAAAAAAGATCTTTGGCTATCGCAACACGGTTGTGGTTTTCACACAAATAAATTAGTCCTTTGTCAGCATGTATCCTAATGGGAAAAGAACACAACACAATTCATAATACTGAAAGCTCCCTCCAATAATAGTGTTTTTAAACCTTAAGACTGTGGCTATAGTCTTTTGAGCATTACTTATGCTTATTTAGGCCATGTTGAATACTCTTATCTAGTACATTATGCACCATTTTTTTTTTAAAAAAAGCAAATTTGAAAATAGTGATAAGTATAGGGTCAGACATGACTCAGTGCTTGCACAGGGGACCTTTCACCTTTTTTTTTTTTTTTTCATCCAGTAGATGGCTGATATTATGTTGAAATAATACTTACCCATTGGTCTGGGCCTAGATCTAAGGTATATCCTGTCCATAAAACCAGATGGTAGGCAATATCATCATTCTAAGGTAGCCACATCTGAGACACAAACTAGTGTGCAAAATTCTCAAGAATGCTTTATTGGATAAGATGCTAATTTTAAAAACTAAGATGTTGGGAGAAATGTTTGGCTGGTTGAGTGCCTGTACTGAATTATAATTTTAAATAAGATGTGGGAGTGGGCCACCATTAATGGAAATTGGTTCTGATCATGCATAGATGCAGTATCAGGTCACCCTGAGGACTCCCAAAATATAAACCCATTTATATCTATACAGTTCCTTGAGAGAGATAAAATGAACTAGAGAGAAGCTAGGGCAATTTTATAATAACACAACTGGAAATAATATTAGATGAACCTGGATTTTTAAAAAAATAAATAGAAATCCAATTGGACTTCTTAAGCCTATAGTTAAGCCTCTGCTTTGCATTGTACAAAATCTTCATCTAGCTCAACTTTTGAATGATGGATTTGATCCTCACCAACTCACTTTACCAGAAAAGGGGATGGGGAAATCATCATTGTATCATGCTAAATAGTAAGTAATTACAAATTATGGGCTTGACTGAGCTATTTTTCTGTACAAACATAAAGTATTCTTGTTTGAGAGATGGGGCAACCACTTAAGAGATAAACAGATCTAGTTCAAAGAGCCCACAGGCAGATATAGTTCTGGTTGGCCGTCAGCTGGTCCAATCTGCTTTTTAGTGTGCCTAGCAGAGAGGGGAGGAGAAAAATGGTATGAGATAAACTGTTTGGCTGATTGAACTGTAGTGTTACAGACCAGGGCAGTGCAAAGCTTTGAGTGGCACTTCAGTTTGACAACACTTCTTTCAGACTGCCCCATGAGACTGGAGATGTTTTGATACAGAGAATTGATGCCTTGTAGATTTGATGGATTTCCTGCTGCTCCGAAGATTGGGACAGACAAACTTACTAGCCAGCTTAGCTTACTCTACTGGTATCCCACCACCCAAAGTAAAACAACCTGTGATGAGGCACCTCACTCTGCAAGAGCAAATCAAAGATTGTTCTTCATGTCAAACTTGGAATCCCAAAAAGACAAGAGTTTACTTTTGGAGTTACTTTTGAAAAGTGTTTACTTTTAAATTAGAATTACTTTCCTGCAGTAGTTCAAGCAAAACTTCTTTCTGGGTTCGTTAGATAGCTGAAAGGCTGTTCTTTCATCATCCTTGTCATTTCTGTTTTTAAAAAGGTCCACTTGAAATATTTTTAAATGCTTGTAGAATCCCCTTGCCCCCCAAAAAGATACAGCTGATACTTGGCAAGGTTAAAATCACCATCCTCATCATCCTCATCTGCAAAAGTTTGATCATCCCTGCTATTTCCATCCCACCAAAAATATGGAGCAGCTGCTTGTGCTTTGATGCTTTTCAAATGTTCATTCAAGTCTCTGCATATTCGTCACATTCTTCCTTAAAGTGACTATCAGGAGAGGCACATGAAATCTTCCTTCCTTCCTGCCTTCCTTCCTTCCTTCCTCAAATACAAGGATTATCTCTAGTGGCTAAATAACTATATATGAGCGTTGCCATTCATAACCAAATACTGAAAAAGAAAGGTAATCATGGCAAGTCGTACTATTAACAAACATCAGAGTAGAATATTCCTGATCAGTATCCTTTCAAGATACTCTTCAGTGCCTTCTTTGTTCTACTTGCCTCAAAGGAGGTAGTGGTACATGGTACTCCCCCCCTAAAGACTCCATTGTTAGACCCAACACTCCTGGGCAATTTTGATTCAATCTCCAAATTTCTGCTTTTAGGGAAGGTTGTTGCACAAGTGGTTGGACTGTGGCTTCAGCAGGCCCTGGAGGAAACAGATGACCTAGACCCTTTTCAGTCAGGTTTCAAACCAGGACAAAGAACTGAGACAAAATTGATCATGCTTTTCAATGAAGAAGAGATGGGGTGGTTCATCCATCCTGGTTCTCCTTGATCTCTTAATGGCTTTCATGGTGTCCTTCTAGACTTCCTGTGGGGACTGGGAGTAGGGAGCATGATGTTATGGAGGCTCCCCTCCTTTCTCTGTGGTCAGTTGTCAGGAGAAGAGAGATCAAGCCTTAAGCCTTTGACTTGTGTGATACTGCAGGGCTCAATGCTGTCATCCCTCCTGCATATGCACTGAGCCTGCCTGCTACTGTTGGGGGTGGGGGTGGGGACAGAAAGCTCTCTGATGATGTGGTGATATCACCTGAAGGGTTGCCGCCAATTTGATCTGGCCCATTCTTTCAATTTAATGGCTTTGGTAGTCTCAAGGAGGCAAACTTCTAGCGTTCCAACCCTTAAATGCTTCTTCAATCTCCCCAAATAGCCAGAAATAATTCAACTGAAAATTGACTCTTTTGCTGCCAGATTTCCACCATGTGAATTTTCACAGCTGTGAGATGTGTATGGGTTACCCACTCCTGGGGGTGGGGGGTGGAAGGAACAGTGTCTATTTCCATTATTACTGAAATATTCGGATAGAGGCTCAAAATTCTGTGGAATATCCTTATTCAGAAGCTTTAAAAAAAATCACAACCATATTGCTAAATTTGATTAATATATTTGATTAATATATTTGATTTATAGCCCCCTTTTCTGTATGGGCCTAATGCAGCATACACAGCACTCCTTCTCCAATTATTCCTTATAACAGCAACAGGTTGCATTGAGAATTAATGACTGTTAATCCCCACTCGATTGGTCAAGGCCAAGGAAGCAAGAACTTCAGTAAGCTATCTTTAATATTAGTTTGATACAGAATCCTTGGAAACTTGGAATTTCCCAGCCTCATTTAAAATGAGTTGGAATACTTTAGATTCTTGGAATACTTTGAGATGCTTTTCCCCAGATTTCTCCCTCCCTGGGCTGAGTTGCCATTTATGGGGTAAGCTGTCCACAACCTGGCCCACTGCTTTCTCCTCCATTCCTGTCCCAGCCTCCCCACAATCTCACAAAAGACGATCTCTTCTGGCTAAGGGTAGATTTGAACCTCATCCCTCTGGTCTTAGTCCAACCCTTTACACTGCCTTTCTGGCAGTGCCTAAGTACTAGACTAACTCTGACTTTTGTGTATGTTTTCAGCACAAGACCATCTTGCTTTTTGCATCATCTTCATGGAACTCAAGACAAAGAGGCAAGGTTCACCATCCTTAGCAATAGAACAGCTTCATTTTTCCTATTTGTGCAAAGAGCTAACAAGCCTCAGGGGATTTGGCACATTAGCTGAAGGATGCCTTCTCACATCAAGTCTGTATTTTTACACAGCCTGCTTGCTGCTGTAAGGTCAAGGGTTGTAAAGCTGTGGTTAGGGAAAGAAATTAATCATGAAAGCAGTGAAGCCCACTGGGGATTCATGAGCACATGAATCAATTTCACATTTTGTTTATTTAAAAGAAATTGGCCTATAGAAGACTTGTTTTATTCAGCATGGTACCATCCCCGCTTTGGAACCATTCCTGTAAGATGTGTCATAGTGATTATTATTTTTTTATTTGTAGCATACAACTGCCATTAGAATTCCAGGCAAAAACATCTACAGTATCTATCCATCTATCCATCTATCCATCTATCCATCTATCCATCTATCCATCTATCCATCTATCCATCTATCCATCTATCCATCTATCCATCATCAATTTTGGAAGCTTCCTTAGAAATGGAAAATACTCACACCACACCTAGAACAGGAAGGGCCACTGATTTACAGGGGAAAATAGTCTATCTCTTTAACAAGATTTGTTGAGGAAGAAGCTCACATTAATTTCTTTAGAGCTAATTATGACTTCTTGTAACATGCATTCATTAAAAAAGACTAACATCTTGGGGCATCTTAAAAATCAACACTTCTATTATGACATAGGTTTTTGTGGAACTCAGTTCTGTGGCTCCCATGTATTGAACTGATGCTGTACTTACGTTTTAGCTAACCAAGATTTTCATTGGAGATAGGTTGTGAAGTTCAGGTATCAGGTATCATATCAACACATAAGGATTTCTCACTTGTTGCAATGTCCTCATGCTTTTCCTAGTACTTTTTCAAGAAGATATCAGCCAGATGTTGATATCTGAAATGACCTAATTCCTGAAATAAATTATTTAAATGATCACGGGACGCAATCACTTCCTGACTCTGGATGTTATTCTGTTTTATTTAAGCAGTGCTGTTATTGATCCATCTCAGATCTCTTTCTTGAGAGCTTTTGGTGGGAAAATCATATTTTGCTCAGAAGCAAAAGATCTAGCTGCTTTCCACTTGATTTGCTTTCCTGATATTCATTCAACTATTTCGAAGAGCCTTTAAGCCTTAAGTGTGGGCACATAAAGGTGATCCAGTTTCATTCCAGCTCCCAGGTAGCCTGTGGGTTTGTCTGGGGTAATCAGGAGCTGGGAGTGAAATTATTCTGCCTCAGGTGACTGGAGAACAGTAAAACTCTGGACTTAAAAAAAAGCAGAGGAGGAAAACTATCTACTTCAGAAAAATCGTAATTTTAAAAAAATTCTGTCTGGTTTCAATCATCATCAACCTTCTCTTTGCTAAGTGTTGGTAAGGTGAGGTATAGATCTGAATTGAAGGAACAGTCCTACCCCTGTAAAATAGCCAATAAACTGCTGAGTTTAGCTGCTGCAACTGGAGTGCTCTAGCCCAGAAGTGTATCTCAACTGGGGCAACCAGAAATGGGTTTGCTACCAGAAACAAATCAAAGACTGACATGAGACTTGTCCAAGAGAGCACAGCAAACTGTTTAGAGCTGACAATCTGGTTGATTTATAAGGAGAGAGCCAAGGTAGCCGATGTGTGAAAGATTCCCCTAAGGTGATAAACAGGAATAGATAGGCTTCTAAAATGTGCTTCCATCCATCCTAATGATATTATATAGAAGCTTCACTGAATCATTTTGTACCATTCTTACATAGCAGTACTTAAATGAATGGTTTCTAAAACTTTGCTGGTGTTGTTATGGTCCCTCAAGTCAACTTGGCTCCTGAAATAAGTCAATGAATTTCCTTGCCAACATGTTCAGTAGTGGCTTCTCAGTGATTTCTTTCTGGGGCTGGGAGAGAGTGACTGGCCCAAAATCACCCAGCTGGCTTTTGTTCCTAAAACAGGGCTAGATTTCACAAACTCCCTGCTTCTAATCCAGCATCTTTAACTACTATACCAAATTGGCTCACCTTTAAATAGTTATGCAACTTGAAATGAAATGCTAGAATTTTTTACCTCCATTATAGATCCTTCATTTATTTTTTTTCCTATCATCTTTAGGAGGGCAACAAATCACTGTAAAATATGCGTTTTAAGGGGATTAAATTGCTGCTTTTAAAACCAGATACTGAAGAAAACCAAACAGGAATTCTAATAATCGAAAGAAGTGAATGGATATTAAAAGTTCACAGTAAAGGTGGATATCTGGCAAGTGACTTTTTAAAACTGCTTTTCCAAGTGTGCAGGAATCTGATTTTTTTCAGAGTACTAATATTTTTTTTTTAAAAAAAAATATTTCTAAGTTTTCTTTCAGTAGCTCAGTTTATTTGACACCTGTGTTTATTATTTGGCGCTTACGTTCATTATTATTATATAATTCAATGCAAATTAGATTGCATTTGTTAACATTACAAATTAACTACACAAATGTTTTAAATACATAAATAAATAACATAGGCATTTGAACTGTGCCATCCCCTTTAGCAAAGCAGATCCAAGTTACCGATGAAAATTCTTTTTATCTCCCTTTTCACATTGTGGACCTGCAGCTATATAAAGAGATTAAAAAGAAGTACTGAAAAAACTAATAATTTCTGGAATATCCCCCCCCCCCATTTAATGAGAATTATGTTCTATGGCATTTGTGGAAAGAACAAAAATCTGCAAGATGGAAGGTATAGTGTTCCATGGAAAACCTATCCCTTTTGTTAAGCACATCCACCAGATTTTGACCCTCCTATAGACACCTATGATAAAATTCAATTATTGGTTAAATATTTTAAAGAATTTAGTTCATGGTGACTCATAGAACCTCACATTTTCCATTGGCCATGGAGCAAGTTATCTAATGGTTGTATATTTTTAAAACGAATTGGTCCTTTCATCCCATCCTGAACAATGCTATAATGAGACTGAGCAGAAAGGATCAAAGCATTCTGCTATGATAAGGCATCATACTATATTAATAAAAATGGTTATACCCTCATCAGTTTGGCCTTTAGGACAGCAGGTACAGAAAAAAAAAAATGAAGTTAATATTTGTTGGTTCCCAGTTCTTTGAAAAGCTGAACTTTTTTTTCTCTGTATGAAACTAGCATTCACTAGGCTGGGAAGTTTAAAAAAAAATCATTGGCAAGTCACTTCTGTAATTCTGCCAAGGAAGCTCTTTGCTTATATCATCAGAAATTGAACTTACCTTGAGAGCATCTTTACGCTTCTTCAGAAGAAGAGTTTGACAGAACTTAGTGACTGATTTGGACACTATCAGATCCCAGGATAGTCTTCAAAATGCATCTTGGATTTCACATTTTCTGTTCTAGCAATGATTTGTGTGTGTGTGTGTGTGTTGGCTTCTCTAAGGATGTTTCCAAGCTCTATCACCCATGCAAAGATTTGGAAGAAATGACAGCAGAAACCTTCTCCATTCGTTGTCTGCTTTGAGGAGACAAGTTCTCAGTCCAGGTTTTTCCCCTGTGGATTCTGAAAAAAAAGAAAGTGCTTGCAATTTGTTTCCTTTCTGATACATTGAGACGACATTGCAGAGACAGTCACCGTTTCTGTAAATCTGAAGTTTGCTGTATTTCCGAGAGATGCACACAATACTTCCTGTGCAAGCAGAATCTTCAAAGATTCTTTTTAGCAGCACAAATCTAGGGCCTGACTCAACGGAATAAGCAGGAAACTTCCCAAACTCAGCCAAGCTGGCTTATAACATGACCAAGAGAAGTAATACATAATGAAGAATAATGATCCCAAAAGGCCATTGACGTCAGTCTACAATTATCTAATTGCACCATTGGATCCTTTCCATCAGCTTAGCTAGAAGCAACTATAATTTCATTCTACCCCTCCTAGAATTATTCATCCTCACCTGTTTTTCCTACTTCCTAGTTTAAATAACAAAGCCTTTTCTGCTGGCTTGGCTGGAATATTCAGCTCCTTGGCTCTTCCATCCCAGAACAATTATTTATTCCACTTCATCATTAAATGAAAGCACTGGCATTTGAATGCACATATTTTTCCCCCTTTTTTTCTGGGTCTTTTCCACTGCTGAGTTGGAGAACCCAACTACTCATCTTTGAGTGGGCAGGAAACTCTACTGGCATGAAGGTTGCCATCCCCATCTCTTGTAATGGTTGCCCTAGCCCCAAATACTCAGACTCACAAGAGGCTGCTAAATGAAATCTGATTTATTTAGAGTACTAAAGGCAGATACAGAGAAAGCTGAGAATGAGCAAAAGCGCGCCAAATACAAACTTAAACCCTTGGTACAAACGTATCCCGCCTCCCTCGTAACAGCCCCGCCCGGCACAGGTGCTAGCAATCGTCAGAGTTGCTAGCCTGGGAAAGTAACCTTGAGCGCAGTAGATAATACAAATACATTCCAAAGCAAAGCCAAAAGATGACCGTTCCCATCCTCCCGAGAAAGATGAAACACGCATCCAATTAATGACATGCGAAACGTTACGATGCATCAAAGACATTGAAACGGCGAACATGACATACCGCCCTCCTAAAAATACACTTAGGGACCCGGTTTTGTGGGATAAGCAGAGTGGAAGCGGGCTACCAAAACAGGGGAAGCCACATCTGGTGCAGCGACCCACTCAGGATGAGGGAAATGTTTCCAACGAACTAAATATTGCAAAGAATTGCGAAGGCGTCTAGAGTCTAGAATTTCTTTAACTTCGAAGTGTTGCTGACCATCAATCATGATGGGGGTGGGAGGTGGAGGTTGACGATGCCATCGGTCAGAAGGAATAGTCGGTTTGAGTAAGCTGCAATGAAAAACAGGGTGTAAGCGTTTAAGGTTATGAGGCAAGTCAAGTTTAAAAGTCACAGGGTTAATCTGAGCGATAATCGGGAAAGGACCCACAAACTTAGGTGCAAGTTTCTTTGAAGGTTGGGATGACTTGATAAACTTTGTTGAAAGGTACACAGAGTCCCCCACTTGGAATGCCGGTTGGGGAGCCCGCTTCCGATCAGCATATAGTTTATAATCTGCTTGGGCATCTGCCAATGCCTTTTGAATCATTGGCCAGGAGTCAGCCAGTTGTGTTGTCCAATCATCTGGAGTGACTGCACCAGCCGGAGGTTGTGGTAGATCAGAGATAGGTACAAAGTCTTTACCCAGGGCAACCCGAAAGGGGGTTTGGCCAGTGCTTTGATGCACTGCATTGTTGTAAGCCACTTCAGCAAATGGTAGGAGGTCTACCCAATTGTCCTGCTGGTAATTCACAAAAGCTCGAAGGTACTGTTCTAGAGTCGAGTTAAGCGCCTCAGTGGCCCCGTCCGTCTGAGGATGCCAAGCCGTGGATAGGGCTTGTTTCGTGCCCAACAGCTTGAGAAACGCCCGCCAAAATTGCGAGGTAAATTGTGTACCTCTGTCCGAAATTAAGCGGGAGGGACATCCGTGTAACCTGTACACGTGTACAAGGAATAGGCGAGCCAATTGACGGGCCGACGGAATGGACACGCAAGGGATGAAGTGAGCCTGTTTGGAGAAATAGTCTTTGACCACCCAAATGACCGTTTTGCGTTGGCTGGGCGGGAGCTCGACAATAAAGTCCATGGAGATTTCCTCCCAAGGGGAAGAAGGGGCTGCCACCGGTTGCAGCAGTCCTTGAGGCTTGCCCACCTTGCGCTTGGACATTGCACAAACAGTGCAGGAGGCAATGTAGTCTTTGACATCTTTACGTAATGTGGGCCACCAGAATTGCCTCCGAACGAGGTGCAAGGTTTTTACAAACCCGAAGTGACCTGCAAGTTTGTCATCGTGTGAACGGAGTAAGACATCTTTTCTGAGGCTTTCAGGGACGTAGAGGCGGTCGGATTTCCAAGCATAGCCTCTGTCAAAAGTAACATTGTCTTTATTTGCAAGCAACCAAGTATCCGTTTTCAGTTCTTTTAGAAACTTTTGTTGCAACTGGGAGGGAATTGACAAAGGACTTGGCTGAACAGCGCTTGTAGTGGGCGGCTGCTGCGCGCGCGTCTGGCTTCGCGTCACAGCCTGCATGCCCAATTGGGGCGCCGTCCATAGGGTGCTTACCACATCTGGCGCTGCCCCAGAGTCCTGAGGTTGCCTTGACAAGGCATCAGCCAAGAAGTTCTTTTTCCCTGGAATAAATTTAAACTGAAAATTGAATCGGTTGAAAAATTGAGCCCAACGAACTTGTTTGGGGCTCAGTTTTCGAGGGGTACTAAGAGCCTCCAAGTTTTTATGGTCAGTCCATACTTCAAAGGGATGATTTGCCCCTTCTAACAGATGCCTCCAAGCTTCTAATGCAGCTTTTACTGCAAATGCCTCCTTCTCCCAAACATGCCAACGCCTTTCAGTCTCAGAGAATTTGCGGGATAAGTAGGCACAGGGCTTGAGGCATCCTGCCTCATCCTTCTGCATCAACAATGCCCCAATAGAATAATCGGAAGCATCTGCCTGTACAACAAACGGCTTGGAGGGATCAGGATGCTGTAAAATTGGCTCTTTGACAAAAGCTGCTTTCAGGCGCTCAAACGCCGTTTGACAAGCAGGCGTCCACCTCAACAGCGCTCCGGGATTCTTGACTCTCCTAGTATCTCCCACCCCTTTGGTCCGCAGCAGCTCAGTTAGGGGCAAGGCAATCTCCGCGAATCCCCTTATGAACAATCTGTAATAGTTGCTGAACCCCAAGAAACTTTGAAGTTGCCTGCGGGTGCGGGGACTCTCCCAGTCCATGATAGCCTGCACCTTTGCAGGATCCATTTCTATGCCTTTATCAGAAATTCTATACCCCAAGTAGTCAATTTGGGTCTGATGAAAGGCACATTTCGACAGCTTAGCATACAATTCAGCCGATCTGAGTTTACACAATACTTGCTTTACCAGAGCCACATGCTCTTTCATGGTTTCAGTATAAATCAATACATCATCCAAATACACAAGTACACCTTTGAACAGATGTTCATGCAAAACCTCATTGATTAATTGCATAAATACCCCAGGGGCCCCAGCCAACCCAAACGGCAACACCTTATACTGGAAAGCTCCCAACGGGCAATTGAATGCGGTTTTCCACTCATCCCCCTCCTTGATCCGTACACGATAGTAGGCTTCTCTTAAATCCAGTTTAGAGAAGATCTTGCCCTTGGCCAGATGTGACAACATGTCCTTTATCAATGGCAAGGGATATTTGTTGGAAATTGAGACGGCATTTAATCCGCGGAAATCCGTACAAAGTCTCAATGTCCCGTCCTTTTTTGGGCGAAAAAGAACCGGCGCCCCCACGGGTGAATTTGCCGGCTCAATAAATCCGCGCGCCAGGTTTTTGTCCACAAATTCCCTCAACAGAGTTAGTTCCTTCTGAGTCATGGAATAAATTTTTGGTTTAGGCAATTGGGTGTTGGGCAACAGTTCTATGGCACAGTCCGTCTTTCGATGGGGGGGCAACTGATCGGCTTCCTTTTCACCGAATACATCAGCAAACATCCAGTACTCTGCCGGCAAGCCTTCCAGAGGAGAGGCCGGGTAAGGCGGAGTCGCAGCTGCCGCAACCCCCACCATCTCCTCTGGGGCACCCTTCCCCTCGGCCGCTTGATAAAACCCATCCCTAAACGTGATAGTTTGGTAGACCCAGTTTATGTGGGGGTTTTGCTGCCCCAACCAGGGTACCCCCAACACCACCAGTGGCCCCCCAACCGGAGCCACCACAAAAGACAGCTTTTCCTGGTGACTGCCCAGTTGCAAGGCTACACGCCCTGTAAAATGGGTGACCGGTTGGCCCCCTGCCACGGACCCATCCAGCTGAGTAAAAGCGATGGGTCGCTGTAAAGGGAACGTGGGGAGCTCCAAAGCCGCCACCACGTCGGGGTGCATAAGACAGCGGGAACACCCCGAATCAATCATGGCCCATACTTCCACAGTCTTGGATTGGGAGCCCAATTTCAATTTCACCATGAGTATGCGGTAAGTGCCACTCACCGATGGAGGCTCGCGCCCATCCTCTACCACCTGCCCAGCGGCGCCCTTTAGAGCAGGTGGCTGGCGTTTCCCGCCGGCTGCGGGATTTCGGTCTCCCCCTCAATTTCGAAGAACATCACATCGTCTCCCTCGGTTTCAGCCACCGCAGCTTTTTGCTTCCTAGGCAATGCAGGGGACTTTGCTGGCGGTTTTCCGGGCCGTTCCTCCACCTTTGCCTTCGGGCATGCTGCCACTCTATGCCCCTCCTTACCACATCTCAGGCACAAGCCTTTTGCGTACCGCTTCTCCCGCTCCTCGTCCCAGGGTCGTTGTCCCGGTTTCCCCCCGGTGGTCGATGGGCGGCTGGGCTTCACCTCCCGCCCCGACTTGGCGGTCCTCCGCTGGGCAAAGATCTCCTGTGCATGTTCAGCCCTCCCCGCCAGCAGGATCCACTCATATAGCGTGTATGGGTCGTCCCTCCCCAGGGACCAGCGCAGCACCTCTGTATTCAAGCCATCCTTAAAGAGCTCGATAATGGTGGCTTGGGACCAGTCATCCACCTTCCCAGCTAGCGCTTTAAACTCCAAAGCATAATCGGCCACTGATCTGAACCCCTGCTTGAGTTCCTTCAGGGCTCGCTTTGCTCTCTCCTTTGCTAAGGGGTCCTCGAAGTGTTGCTTCAACGCCCAGAGGAACTCCTCGAGACTGTCCAGTTCGGGCGCCTCCGACTGGCACATCTGGACATACCAGTCTGCCGCCCTCCCCTTCAGTTTGGTGGCAATGGTGATGATCCTTGCCTTTTCCGATTGGAAAAACGCCCCCCATTCTTCCATATAGGCTTTCGCGTTCGTCAGGAAGAACGAGAGTTTGGTCGGGTCCCCATCAAACTTGACAGGGAAGTCTCGCATGCCGCCTCCCGCCGCGCTGCGCCCCACCACCGGTGCTGCCGCGGCTTGTGTTCCCCTAGCTTGGGGCGGCACGGGGCCCCGGGGCGATCGCCCTGGCGATGCTGCGATTTCCATCCGGACCGACTGGTCCCCTTCGCGCCTCCGCACCGCCCGTCGCCGTTCCGGGGACAGCCCCTGGGAAGAGGGGGTTGAATGCCTTTGGCTTGATTCTTCCCGGACCTCTCGCAACGAGGTCACATCCAAGCTCAGCTGTTTCAATATAGCCTCCAACGAATCCATTTTGGACTCCAACACTCGGATCCGATCCGGAGTGGGTGAGCCCTCCGTTGGCTGCACCTGCACCACGTTGGGGGACAATGGGTATCTCTGCCTCCAGGAGGGACCCCCCGCTGCCGTGGCATCTCCTTGGGTCGTATCCCAGGTGAGCAGCTCGCCCGGAGAATTTACGGTGGTCTCTGGGGCCGTTTTCAGCCCCCCGACTTCACTCTCCGACTCGGAGCTCGCCTCCTCTCGGATGGCTGACAGCTCCCCCCCTTGGGACGGTCGGCCGGACTGCCTCACGGTCGAGTCCGGTTCCCCTTCCTCCATCATCATAATGTCGGGTTCAGTCATCGCGGGCTCTCTCCCTCACAGGGTTAGACGCTTGTCTTTCCTGGACAGGGGCCAGCGGAGTTAGGAACTTAGATTCTCAGCTTTATGTAATGGTTGCCCTAGCCCCAAATACTCAGACTCACAAGAGGCTGCTAAATGAAATCTGATTTATTTAGAGTACTAAAGGCAGATACAGAGAAAGCTGAGAATGAGCAAAAGCGCGCCAAATACAAACTTAAACCCTTGGTACAAACGTATCCCGCCTCCCTCGTAACAGCCCCGCCCGGCACAGGTGCTAGCAATCGTCAGAGTTGCTAGCCTGGGAAAGTAACCTTGAGCGCAGTAGATAATACAAATACATTCCAAAGCAAAGCCAAAAGATGACCGTTCCCATCCTCCCGAGAAAGATGAAACACGCATCCAATTAATGACATGCGAAACGTTACGATGCATCAAAGACATTGAAACGGCGAACATGACATCTCTGTTCTCTTTCTTGCCTGCATGCTCAGTCCTTGCCGGTCACCTAGTCACAGGTGAGACATTTTAAATGATGTTCTAGACTTTGTAGCTGGTCTTGAAAGTGCTGAGATTTTCAACAATTTCTATGCTGCCCCTATCTTACCTCTATTACTTCTGTCCCCAGTCTCTGTAGTCACCTTTCTTCCTTCCCAGGTAATGGATAACAAAACCAAGTAGGTTTTATACACCTTGAGGCTGTCATTGGATAGTGTTAGAATAACAGAGAAAGCATTACTTGTGTCCTGTGGAGGAGATGAAGGCCCATGTCATGGAGACACAACATCAAAAACAGGTTGCCAGGTCATGTTTAAACCCTGGTTAGACTCAAGTGAAGAAAAACTCTATGTCTCTTGGGGGGTTGAAATTTATTATTTTAAATGGTAAACCTCCAGCATCAAACACTTTTAGCAGTTAACAAACATCTGGGATACTCTGGGGGCTACAATAAGATGTTTGAAAGAGATTCCTATGAGTGAGCATGATCACTTCCCAAATCTTAGCACTGTACACCAAAGGGAACTTTGAAGACTTTGTGTAACTTGGTATTTTATCATGTAGCTGAAAATAACATAAGACGTTCACGTGTTCTATCCATGCTTCAATTAGCAAAATGCCTTCCAGATGCCATCATGGCAATCATCAATCTAAACACAACTTATGCTTTCATAAATTAGGAAAGAGAGCCAGCTTGGTGCAGTGGTCACAGGCATGGGCTAGAAACTTGGAAATTGTGAGTTCTAGTCCTGTCTTAGGTTTAAAACCAGCTGGGTGACCTTGGGCCAGTCTCTCTCTCTCAGTCCCAGGAAGAAGACAAGGGCAAACCACTTCAGAAAACGTTGCCAAGAAAATGGTGGGGATTTGTCCAGGCAGTTTCCAGGAATCAAGAATGACTTGAAGGCACACACACACACACACACAAAGGTGGGGTGGGTGGAATTAATTGTTGAAGACCTGGTCGAATCAATTGAGAACAAACTGTAAATGCTCAGTTTTGCAGCAAAGAACAAACTTCCTTTCATTGGATTTTAATGTTGCCTGGATATATGTTTGCATTTTTATGATTTTAAATGCTTTCATGCAGGAAGCTGAAATCCTATCATTCTGGTTTATTTAAAAAATAGTTTCCGGTAGGAATTGCTTTTTTTTTTTTTCAGTGTGTATCTTTATAATGAAATATAGCATAGAGTATAAAGTTATACTAGCAATATAAATAAAACAATATTTGAGCAATATTCTCTCTTTCCAACATTTGGTTTATTTTAAAAATACTTCCAAGTAGGGGGGCATTTTGTAGAATAACTTTATAATGAAAAAGGAAGTACAGAACAGAATGTGTATTAAATAAAAATAATATTTGAGTAGTATCCTTTTATTTCCACATCCTGTGATTGTTTTTATATATATATACTAATTAAATCAAATCAGGTACAGCACTTGGCAGAATTATGCTGCTTTTATAGTTTGATCATTCTGGAGGGTTATGATTTTTGTTATTTATTGCTATTGGTTTTATTCCCAACGTACTGTTTAACTGCCCTGAATCTTTTAAAGTTGGGCAGCACATCAATGTTTGTCTGAATAAATAAACTGCCCAGTGAGATGCTTGAGTAAAGTAGGGCTTCCACTACAGCTCAAGTCTATCTTAGGGTTTGGTGTATGTGTTTGGTATATCTGTTGCCCCAGTGAAGTAAATGACTCATTGTTCAGAAGATTTTGCCTGCATCCATCTCACTGTGCTTTAGTTACCTTTTTAAAAAAAATTCAGATATAATTGACTGGGGAAATTTCCTTCACAGTGGCTGAAAATAATACATATTAGAGTTCTGGTACTGACATGAAAACTTGAGTGCTGCTTTCTGTTGCTTGTCCATGTTGTTTTCTCTATATATGCAAATGCACACCCTGGGTTTTCTCCATGGGAACCTGGATGGTCTGCAGTTGAGGTTCAAAAAGTAAAGATGGTGGTCAGAATTGTGCAATCAAATCCCCACCTATTTCCGGGTGCATATAAAGGGTGCAGCTGTGGCATCCATCTTTACCTTATTGATTCTCCACTCTTCCAGATTCCCCCATTGTGCAGAGAAAGAGCATTAGGCAATATCTCAAAGACAAAAGAAGACCAGAGTTACATACAGCTTAAAAGAATAATTTATCATGGGTTTGAGTTGATAAGAAGGGTGAGCAGGAGGGACCAAGACTGAGCATGAATGGTCAAACAGATCTGGAAGCAAACCATTGATCCCAAATGCCCTATTCTGTTCTGTGGCCCTTTTAAAATTTACAAATTTATTCACACATCATTGATATAGATCAGCCTTTCTCAGCTTTTTGACCCTGGAGGAACCCTTGAAATATTTTTCAGGCCTCAGGGAACCCCTGCACATTCAGGTTCAAATACAGACCAGAAGTTACAAAATTATTATATTTGGTTCATGTGTAGGCCTGTATGTATGCATTAACAATGTTCTTAAACTAAAAATAAAGAATAAAACTTATTTTAATATGCAGTTGCCCAGATTTGAATTTTTTTTTTAGTTGTGATTTCCCAGAGAACCCCTAGTGACCTCTCGCAAAACCCTGGGGTGCTACAGAACTCTGGTTGAGAAACTGAGAAATCCTGATGTAGATGAACTAGAAGATACATTTGTTAGTCTTTAAGAATCCCTAAGACATGTTCTTACTTTTGATTCAATATATTTAACATGTTTTTTTTTTTCTGCAAAAAAAGGAGATTCCTATATATTTTATAGCACATCTCTGTACCTAGATGTTTCATGCCAGAAGATGCTTTTCCTGGCCTATCCAAAATATTTTGGATTTTCCCTTAACCAGACAACTGCTCAGCATTGCACTAACAAGCTTGCATGGGGACCCCAGTTTTTTGCCTTGTTTTCTTGCCTTTCAAAGTCCACTTGGGATTTTAGCTACAGTGGGATACATTGTGACATCTTACCTGTGGGACAAAAATCCAGATGACTGCTAGACAGCAGAAAGAGATTTAGGAAAGTTACTCTTGGTTCCCTTTGGTCATCATTAAGATTTTTGATGGCTTTAAGACATGAATTCCAAATCTCTCATTTTATTTGTGAAGCTCCACTAAGGCCTTTTCACCTCTCTTCTCCCCCTTCCCCTCCAAAGAATCCAAGCTTAGTCAACTGCTGTAAGAAGTACTAAGAAAGAAGGGTGACACACATCTCAAGAAGAAGTATTGTCCTGCCCAGAGTCATGAAGCATCTTTCAGGGGTGATTCAAATTGCCTCGATCAAGGCAGAGGTGATCTATCTATCTATCTATCACTACCCAGAGTCCCTTCTTGTGGGGGGAGATGGGCGGTGATAAAAATTTGATAAATAAATAAAATTAAATAAATAAATAAATATCTTCAACAGCTAAGCTGCATGAGGTGTGGGAGTTTCAGAGTGTGCCCAAAAAACCTCAATGCGGAGCAAAGCAAGGCCCCATCAATTAATTAATTAATTAATTGATTGATTGATTCATACACCACCCATCTCACTATAAAAGTGACTCTGGGTGGTTTAACAAATAAAAGTTATAAAAACCATTATAAAAATACAAAAAATAGAAGATATAAGAAGGAAACTAAAAGGCAGAAAGAGCATCTTAAGCTACCAACCATCCCCAGGGCTGCCTACCACTTGGATCCTGAAGCTAGTTGGCAGAACCAGGTTTTGGCACTCTTCCTGAAGGCCAGAAGAGTGGGGGCCAACCTCACCTCAGTGGGCAAGATTTTCCACAGGGCAGGGACAACAGCAGTAAAGGCTCTCCTCCTCGACCCTGCCAGTTGGAATGCTTTAGCCAACGGGGTCTGTAATGTGCCCTTCCTGCCGGACCTAGTGGATGGGTCAGTGTGACTGGGACAAGATAGTTCCTCAGATAACCTGGACCCATGCCATGAAGGGCTTTAAAGGCCATAACCAACACCTTGAATTGGACCTGGAAGCAGACTGGCACCCAATGCAGCACCCACAGCAGAGGTGTTACACGTGCAGCCCTGGAGGTGCCCACAACTGCCTGCGCCACCGCATTCTGCACCAGCTGCAGCTTCTGGATACTTTTCAAGGGTAGAGTGCATTGCAGTAGTCCATATGAGAGATGACCAGGGCATGAGTGACTGAAAGAAGGGCTTCCTAATCCAGGAAAGGGCGCAACTGGCACACAACAATTTTGCTCCACAAACCTACTTTTAAGGGATGCTTCTTCTTCTCCTGCATTGAAGTGATGGGCCCTTTTGCCCATCCGCATACCTCTATTAAAAGTAATTAATTTAATATTGTAGCTGATGAGTGAAGGTTGTAGTCTTCTCCATTTTGTTTTCTATTCTCAATGTTCCAGTGCCCTGCTGGGGATATAAGACGCTTATAGGTTTGCCAAAGAATTAAGCTCATCCATCAATGGCCAATGTTTGACTGGTAGATGGTCAGTAATGCAAGACTAAATGGTGATAGATCATGCAAAGTCAACTGCGCTGTGTTAAAAGCCAGTGTCCCTAAAGTATCAATAAACAGTGGCTGGGCTAAAAATCCTAGTATCCTAACTATTGTCGATAAAACAACACTGCAAAGTGCAGCAGTGCAGTTTATTTAGCATTGTCTTGAGTTGGTAGTTTGAAATAATCATGTGGCCTGGACGGTGATGATGTCTCGTTAGTCATTCTTATGTACACAAGAATGTGCCTAGTCAAACAGATTATTTTTGTTTAACCTGCATTTTTGATGCATTCCAAGGACTTGGGGAAAAAGGGAGGGGTTCTCTATTTGCTTATAATTTGGCTCAAATACGCCAGAGCTTTTGGCTGAAGTAGAAGAAAGGCTGATGTTTTATTTCCAAACGTAGATTATGGTATCAGCCTGGTGGCTCACAAGAAGGGCATAGAAAAAGAAAAGAAAAAAGTCCCACTTCTATTTGTCCTCAAGCTCTGGCCTTCATAGGAAGTCCTAAAGAAATTCCAAGCATTCTTATAGCTCATCAGTACGTAATTAAATGATGCACTTCAATATCCTTAGTACTGCATTTTACAGGGTTTTGTCCTTTACATTACTTACCTTACTGCAAATAGTTTAGACCCACAGTGATAAAGCTGATTTATAACAAAATGTTATAAGCCTGTCCTATTTCATCAGCACTTTTTGTTCAGTTGTCTAAACAGCTATCCTGATAGCACCATTGCCCCACCTTGAGCTGTAGAGTCAATTACAAAACCATCTAAACTAGAGTTAGGATTGCAGAAACTGAGACAGGCACTAGATGGCAACAAAGGGTTGGAGTTTCTGTCGCTCCTTGCTGCCATCTAATGATTACAGGATGTTTTGCAACACAGCTCTCATACCTCTACTTACTGTAAGTTAGGCATCTCAACCTAGTTTCCCCCAGATATTTGGGAACTACAGTTCCCAGAATTGATCCTGGAGGACATTGGGTTGTAGAAGGCTGTTGCCATCTAGCCATTCTTAGGAAGTGGAACTAGTTTTCTTAAATTAATCAATTAATCAATTAATTTTATTTATTTATCACATTTGTCACCACCCATCTCCTCCCACCAGAGGGGCTGTATAAATTAATCATACAACCATTCAATAAGTCTTTTCTTCTTTGGCCTTATATCTGGTATCAGTACATATCGTTAGAAGAGCCCAGTTCCCAGTGTTTTGAACAAGTTGTTCCAGTGTTCCTTGCAAATCTTTGGAGGGTGGAACTGTGCAACTTTCCCCAAAAATCACATCTGCTCTCACATCAGAAATGATTCATTTGGATATGGCCTTGTTCCTAATTTGACCTTAGTTAATACCTGAACGTTGTGATATGAGTTTATTTGTTTGTTTTTCATTTTCTTTCTTCCTAGAAGAACTCAAGCTTTTCCTTGTAATTCATTGCTGGAACAGACAGTCATTTGTCTCAATTAGCTGTAGAAATCCTAATTAGACCTAATGCATGTGATAAACAGAGTAACTTAATTTACTAACTAAGACCTGACTAACTGGCTAATTCCACATAAACCATTTTTTCTCCTCCTTTTGGACTTGCTGCAACCAAACTGTGACCTCATTGATAAGAACTCACAAAATCTTGGTTTAGTTCTTTTTTCAAAATTCAAGATAAATCTAAATTGTCATTTTTTCTAATTCTGCACCCATGCATTTAACAGCAGTCTCATATAGAAAATCTGCCTTTTTCTTGATAGAGAAAGCAAACCCCCTACCTTTCTCAGCATGGGGCACCACTAATCTGTTTGGACACATCACATGTTGCTGATGTGAAAAAGCTTTTCAACTTAAGTCCGTAACAGCAACTAGCAACATGGGAAAATCTCTGTATTTTATCAAGAAAACCTGGACCACATTTCCCATCAACTGTTTGCCTTCTTGAGATCCAACAAATCCAACAATCCTTGAACACACGCTTTAAGTCCAACATTATGAGCCCAGATCTAATCCAGTTTACATGGTTTCCAGTTAGTCTCCTTCAAGCATGTATTGAGCTGAAATCTGCTTAGCTTTTAATTATGCAGTAGCATGGTTTAATTATGCCTTCACATGGTTTTCTGCTTTTAAAAGCTGGGTGAAAATCCACACCTATAGCTGAGCTAAAAGTTCAGAAGGAGCCTTAAAAAACAAATGAACAAACAAAAACAGAGAGGCATCTTGTGGTGATCAGCCTTCATTGTAGAAAAAGTTAATGGGAGAAGGAAAATTTAGGAGTGTCAAGCTGTCCAATCTCATTTCAGCTATGGCCTGTGAAGAACTATATATTTCTTCTGTATCCAGGACATTAACATCTCTGGTTCTGGATGGGGTTGCACTGCCCCAGACAAGACCCGGTGCGTAACTTGGGGGTCCTCCTGGACTCACGGCTCCTGCTCGAAGAGCAGGTGGCAGCCGTGACCAGGAGAGCCTTCGTGCAACTACGTGCTGTGCACCAGTTACGCCCCTTCCTGGATCGGGAGGCCCTTTGAACAGTCACTCATACCCTTGTTATCTCTCATATAGACTATTGCAATGCGCTCTACATGGGGCTACCCTTGAAAAGTATCTGGAAGCTCCAGCTGGTCCAGAATGCAGCTGCGCAAGCTGTTTTTGGTGCCCCTAGAAGGGCACATGTAACATCATTGCTGCACAAGCTGCATTGGGTACCAGTTTGCTTCCGGGTCCAATTCAAGGGTCCAATTCAACCTTTAAAGCCCTACAGGGCATGGGGCCAGATTACCTGAGGGGCCACCTCTTCCCCATTACATCTTCCCACCCCACTCGATCTGGCAGAGAGGGCATGCTGAGGACCCCGTCGGTAAGATAATTTCATTTGGCGGGGTCCAGGAAGCAGGCCTTCTCTGCAGTGGTGCCCACCCTGTGGAACATGCTGCCCTGGAGGTGAGACTGGCCCCATCGCTCCTGGCCTTTCAGCAGAGTCTGAAGACCTGGTTCTGCCACTTCGCTTGGGGTGGAGAGGGGAATAGATCTACATGGGGATGGTTGCTATAGACCACTCCTCCCACACTTGGACTGTTTTAGATTCTTCACCACTTGGATTCTTTATTTTTACCTCTATTTATATTATTTGTTACTGTATTTTATTCTCTGTATTTATGGTTATGGTTTTTAATCAATTGTTGTAAACTGCCCAGAGTCCCATGAAGGGAGGAGATGGGTGGGGATAAATTAGATAAATAAATAAATAAATTTTATTAAACCATAGAATCAAAGAATGGAGGGGAACCATTTAGGACATTATTTCCAACCCCATGCAGGTTGGGGAATTGTGGGAGTTGAAGTCCACACATCTTAAAGCTGCTAAGGTTGAGAAACAGTGATCTAGAAGATGCCTTCTTATAATTGAAAACTATTATTCCATATCCTGTGCTCTGGGGTGACAGAGAGCAAGGCTTCTCCTATTTTTAAAGAACCTAAAAGGTGAATTGGTATAGGTTTTGATATTTGAAGATTAGTGTGATGTCCAAAGATTACCATTTAATCTTATAGCAAACAAATATGACAGTCTACTTTTCTCATGCATTTTCTTTACATACATTAAGGGCAGTATAACAATACTCATGGGAAACCATTAGAACTCACCAGGTATTACTTGGTGGGTATTTACTCTCTTCACTCACTATAAAGAAGTTTGAGGAGTGGAAAATTGTTGTGTGGTTATTAAGTACCATACACTGTGTGGGTAATTGAATTGCTTAATTTTATATTTTCAACACCTCACAGTACAGGTAAATAATAAAAGAAGCACAAATTGTTAAGCTTTGAAGGAAAGGAGGACAGTAGGTGGGACAAACTGAGAAATCAAAGAAGGTTAGAAAGAGTTATGGAAATAAAAGAATCCTTGCCAGGTAAACAAGAATGGGTATCTATATCATTGACTCTGATGTTCTGGCCAATAAACATAGAAGATACATCAAGACAGATGTGGGATTAATCTAAACACATGTAACTGTCAATTAAATCAGGGCCAAATGTTTATCCCCTTGAAAGATCAGGTGGAGATCAGACAGAAGGAGGTGGTTTCCAATAGTATCCCTGTAGTAACTACAGGAATATGTGTTTTAGTCCTAATTTAAGTTCCTCTAGCAATGGAAGAACTTTATGGATTTTTTTAATGCAATTTTTAATGCATGTACAATTAAATCTCACAATGTTGGCGGGTAAGCCCTTTATATCTGTGATGCATTGACTATAATTGCACGTGCTTGATCCTAAACTCCAGGACTATGTCTGGGTTGTGCCTGTCCGTGAGAACTCCCACAGGTAATAGGATACATACAGGTGTCAGAATTTGTCTGTGGAGCACAATAAATGGCTACGGATTCACATGGCAGATGCATCCTATTAACTTGAACCAGGTCAGAGGAGGGAGCAAAAGCTTCCCCTGGGGCTATGGGTTGGAGAATAAATGTGATCCAGCTGAAGCCTATGGCTCTTTTCCAAGGGTGTGTTTCCAGATTCCAATGGGCTTTGGAACAGGTCCTACATCCTATCACTGGGGAAGGTAAGTTTGGATTAAATATGGTGTTTATACATTCCTAAGAGCGAGTTGGGAGTTCATTCTTGCAAGCAGCATATATACACCATTGCTTTACAAAGAAAGTATTCTGCCCATTCAAAATGAATCTGCTTCTTCCCTGAAAGACACTTGTTTTGATCATGTGGCATGTAGAATGCACTAGGAACTCTCTGGTAGCAACAGAGGGGGGGAAACAGGAGGACAAGAGCTGGGCTGATATCACACTGTTTTCAATTTATTTAAAATCTTGCAAGCACGAAGCTACTTACTCATCCCTCAGAAGCATGGCTAATTGAACTGTCAAAGAATTCTCACAATTATATTATTTGCTACTGTTTGGTGTTTTGGTGTGCATCCAGCTAAAAGGTTTCAATGGTGATCTACATACCACATGGAGATCATGTACCAGACCAGGATCCCTGAGTGTTAATTGTACATATGGCAACTATGAATATAACACATTTCTTAATGAAATGACACTTCAGGAATCGCATAGAAAGAAATGCAGTAAAGGCTTTCTATTCCTGGATCTTCATTTCTTAACTCAGGTGCCTGGACAGATGCCTTAGCACATTTTAAAAACAGTAACATTATTTGATAATACATACATTGTCCATATTGCAAGCATGAACATGATCAGAACTTTAAAAATATATTAGCCCCTAACCTTCATCCTTCTCTTCTTATTTGCTGAAGTCTGAGAACAATCAAGCAGGCAGAACAGAAACATGCCTTCATAAAATAAATCTTTTATCTTCTGTACTAGCTATGCTTATGATTGAAATATAATTCATTGTTTATTGTAGGCAACAGATTACAGTTGGAAAGGTTTTCAGGAGAGGGTAGAAAGAATAAAATTGTCAAAATGGTATATTTCCTCCTTTTAGAGCTGGCCAGTGAAATAAATAAAGAATGGGAGTTGGCATTTGGAGTGAAGCTGGCTGTTCTTCTATTTTAAAGTTTTTGTCTTGCCTCACTGGAATGAAACAAAGAAATATTGCAACAAAGCAAAACAAAAAACCCATAATCTATCCTTTCAGAGGTAGGATAGCTAAGCCTTTCAAGGTGTGACAAAACTTGAAATGTTGAGATCATGTGGTGGACATCAACACAGAAGGAGCTGCAAGGGAGGCCTTTTCTACTCATAAAATGGCTTCCATACTAGTCATAGTTAGTTATAAAACACCCACTTATTAGAAAATGAACTAGCTAGCCCAAAAGGCTTTCTGTAAATACATTCTAGAGTTGGTACTTTCCAACATGCCAGCTTATTTTTAATTAAGTTATTTAAAAAAAAAAAAATCAGATAGTTACCAAGAACAATGTTTGAGGGGGCACATTGTCCACCCCTGGTTTATAATGCTATGATAGGAGAGATACACTGGTAACTTCAAAACTTGAGTTATTGATTGACTGGCAAGTAGAGTTCTGGAGAAGGCTTATTTCCACACATACACACCCTTTTCATTACTTCAGTTGTAATGAAGGAAATCATACTTCAGCTCTTTGCATTCTATCTATATACTACTAAAACTCCCATTGTGCTTATCCATTTCTCTGTATCCTTAAGTTAGTCCAAATGGTGCATCATACCATGACAATTTTTGAAACAAGGTATGTAAAATCCACTAATTTAAAGAATGTGTTAAAAATCTGGGACCCATTATTCCTGTGGAATTGAAACTTCTACAATGTTCAGACCAGTTCTATTCACAAAGATGTCATTGCAGTGTCCCTGTGGTCATGTGATCATGATTTCTGATGCTCCCTGCCAGCTTTCCACAAGCAAAGTCAATGGGGAAGCTGGCAGAAAGTCGGAAGTTGCTTCCTCTCGAACTGCTTTTTTGCCCACCCGTGGTCATTCTGTTTCTCTGTTTAGGTAAGTAAATATTGACTTATTCTTGAAGTTTGTTTGCCACTACAATTATTTTTCTATTTATGAGATAGACTCTTCTTGGATGATCATGGGACCATCTGTAATGAATGCCTCTCCCAATAAAGTACTCAGACTCAAAATCAAAATTTAAGTTCTGATTTTTATTAAGAATAGAGTGCAAACAGAAAGAAAGCTGAGAATGAGAAAAGTGTGTCTAAAGTCAAACTAAATAGCCCCGTTACAAACAGAGTCCCACCCCCACCCCCCTTCAATCATCTCAAATCCACATTCCCAGGTGCTCCTAGTGAGTTCTGCTGATCAACGGGCAAAAAGACCTTGACATTAGAAAGATAACCCAAACACATTCCTGCTTGGCACAGTGAGATACAGCTTTCTGTACAAGGTTTATCAGCAGCTCCCTCCCAGCCAGGAGCGCGCGTCAACGCTCTGGCATGTAAACCGTTACGATGTACAAATACATTGAAACAATGAACATGACATACCGCCCCCCCCCCCCAGAAAACTAAGCAGAAGGCTTGGAAGGGTAAGCAACATGAAAATGCTGCACTAAATCAGGAGCAACTACGTCCCGAGCAGAGACCCACTCAGGGTGGGGGAAGTGCTTCCAACGAACTAAATACTGCAGGGTGCCTCAAAGCTTGTGAGAGTCGAGAACTTCCTTGACCTCGAAGTGCTGCTGTCCATCAATCATGACAGGCGCAGGAGGGGGAGGTCGCAGATGCCAGTGAGTGGAGTCATGGGCAGGCTTAAGCAAACTGCAATGAAAAACAGGGTGCAAACGCTTCAAATTATGGGTCAGATCCAAACAAACAGTGACAGGATTAACAACCTCAGTGACAGGAAAGGAACCAATGAATTTAGGAGCAAGCTTCTTGGACAGTTGAGGAGACTTGATGAATTTGGTAGAAAGATAGACCAGGTCCCCAACCTGAAAAGTAGGCTGCCTGGCCTGGTGTTTGTCAGCGTGGAGTTTATAGGAAGCTTGAGCATCAGTAAGAGCCCATTTAATGATCGGCCACGAATCAGCTAGCCGAGCACCCCAGTCGCAGGCAGACACAACCGGGGTGGGAGGCTGAGGAAATTCGGGGATGGAAACAAAGTCCCGCCCCAAAACAACCTGACAGGGGGTTTGACCAGTACTTTGATGCACAGCATTGTTGTACGCCACCTCCACAAAAGGTAGCAAGTCAACCCAATCGTTCTGGTGGTAATTAATGTAAGACCTGAGGAATTGCTCAAGGGTGGCATTAAGGATCTCAGTAGATCCGTCCATTTGGGGATGCAAAGAGGTGGACAGTGCTTGCTCAGTACCAATGAGCTTCAAAAAAGCCTGCCAGAACTTGGACATAAATTGTGTACCCCTGTCGGTCACCAAACGGGAGGGACATCTATGGGGATGGTAAACATGCACCAGGAAGAGCTTGGCAAGTTGCTGTGCAGAGGGAATGGACACACATGGAATAAAGTGGGCTTGTTCAGAGAAATAATCCTTGACCACCCAAATGACAGTTTTCCTCTGACTGGGGGGCAAATCCACAATAAAATCCATAGAAATCTCATCCCATGGGCGAGAGGGGTCAGCCACAGGTTGTAGAAGTCCCCGAGGCTTGCCAGATTGTCTTTTAGACATGGCACAGACAGGGCAAGAAGCAACGTAATCCTTCACGTCCCTTCACAAGGAGGGCCACCAAAATTGCCGTTGGATTAAGCGGAGGGACTTGAGAAATCCAAAATGACCAGCTTGCTTGCTGTCATGTGAACGGGCAAGCACAGCAGCCCTCTGAGATTCAGGGACGTACAAGCAGTCACCCACCCAAGCCAGGTAGTGCTCGAAAGAAACTTTGTCAGCATTTGCTAGGAGCCAGGGATCAGATTTCAAAGCGGAGACAAAATCAGTGCGCAACCAACCAGGCAACTCGGGTTGCCTGCACCCAGAAGGGCTTCCCACCGGAGCTGGCTGCGAGGGGGAAAGTGGCTGCCCATGGGCCCGGCTCCGAGTGCCCACCACCAAACCCAATTGAGGCTCAGTGAGCATGGTGCCAATGACATCGGACACCGGTTCTGTGTCCTGGGGCAAATGGGAGAGAGCATCAGCCAAAAAGTTCTTCTTCCCAGGGATAAATTTGAGTTGGAAATCGAAGCGGCTAAAAAACTGAGCCCAGCGGATTTGCTTCAGGCTGAGATGCCTGGGTGTGTGAAGTGCCTTGAGGTTTCTGTGATCCATCCAAACCTCAAAAGGGCAGGTCGCCGCCTCCAAAATGTGGCACCAGGCTTCTAAAGCAGCCTTAACTGCGAAAGCCTCCTTTTCCCAAACTTGCCAGTGGTGCTCTGTCTCAGAAAACTTATGGGAGAGATAGGCTCAAGGCTTTAAGAGCCTGCTGGAATCTTCTTGCAACAAGATCACTCCAATAGAAAAGTCAGAGGCATCAACCTGGACCACAAACGGTCGTTCAGGGTCAGGGTGGGACAAAATGGGCTCAGCTGTAAAAAGGGATTTTAACTTATCAAACGCAGCCTGACAGGCAGGAGTCCAGTTGAGCATCGCCCCTGGGTTTTTCACCTTGCACGTTTCTCCAAGCCCCTTGGTGTGCAACAAATCGGTGAGGGGCAGTGCAATCTCCGTGAACCCTTGGACAAAGGTCCTGTAAAAGTTGGTGAACCCCAAAAAACTTTGAAGTTGACGTTGAGTTCGAGGGCATTCCCAGCTCAGAACGGCCTGAACCTTGGCAGGATCCATTTCAATACCCTTATCAGAGACCCTGTACCCCAGATAATCAAGCTGAGTCTTATGAAATTCACATTTTAAAAGCTTTGCATAAAGCTTAGCTTTCTTGAGCTTGGTCAAGACTTGCTTCACGAGCCGTTCGTGCTCCCTTTCTGTTTTGGTATAGATGAGCACATCATCCAAATAAACCAAGACCCCCTTAAACAAATGATCATGTAAAACTTCATTTATCAGTTGCATGAAAACCCCCGGGGCCCCTGCCAAACCAAAAGGGAGGACTTCATACTGAAAAGAGCCCAAGGGACAGTTAAATGCCATTTTCCACTCATCCCCCTCTCGAATGCGAATGCGGTAATATGTTTCACGCAGGTCAAGTTTGGAAAGACTTTACCGGTTGACAAATGGGCTAACATATCTTTTACAAGAGGCAAAGGGTACTTGTTAGAAATCGAGACCAAATTCAAACCGTGGTAGTCTGTACAAAGTCTAAGGGTGCCATCCTTCTTTTCGTGGAAAAGGACGGGAGCCCCAACTGGCGAGTTAGCCGGTTCTATGAAACCCCTTGCAAGGTTTTTGTCAATGAACTCCCGTAACGCAGCCAGTTCCTTTTGGGTCATTGCATAGATTTTTGGTTTGGGCAATGGAATGTCTGGAAGGAGTTCTATGGCACAGTCAGTTTTGCAGTGGGGGGGGGGATTGGTCTGCTTCCACTTCCCCGAAGACATCGGCAAAGTCCTGGTATCGGGCAGGCAGAAACCTCCACGGACAGATCGGGTGGCTGGGGATTGACAATTTCAGCCCGCCCCACCCCCACAGTGATGGATTTCCCCAGCACTGGAGCCTGGTAAAACCCATCCTCAAAAGTGATAGTACGGTGCATCCAGTTGATGTGTGGGTTGCGGTTAGTCAGCCAGGGAATCCCCAGCACCACCAGTGGGTTACCCACTGGTGTTACGATGAATTTCAGGACTTCCATGTGACTACCCATATGCAGTGTTATGTCCCCAGTGAACTGGGTGGCTGCCCCCCCCCACCCCCCGCCGTAGAACCATCCAATTGTGTAAAATACAATGGCTGCTGAAAGGGAAAACAAGGCAGCTCCAATGCGGCCACCAGGTCGGGGTGGACTAGACACCTGGAGCACCCCGAGTCGATCAAAGCCCAGACTTCGACGGTTCTGGTGCGGGAGCCCAACTTGACCTTTACAGCTAAGATGGGGCAGTCAGCACTCACCATGTCGTCCTCGTGCCCATTCTCCACCACCTGCCCAGTGGCGCTGTTTAGGACAGGTGGAAGTCATTTCCCGCCGGTTGCTCGAGGGCAGTAAGAGCATCTCCCGTGAGGTAGATATCATCCTCCTCCTCTGCCAATGCCTTGGCTCCAGTCAGCTGATGGGGGGGGGGGGGTTAGGTGTCTTCTGCAGTGCTTTCGATGGGCGTTCTGCAGTTTTGCCCTTCTGGCACTCCGCAGCCCGGTGACCTGTTTTGCCGCATTTGATGCATTGCCCACGGGCAAAGTGGCGCTGCTTCTCGTCATCCCGTGCCGTGGCCGCTCCCTGCTGTGTGCCCTTTCCCCTGGAGGGAGGCTTGTCGCCCCTTCTGGCTTGCATGTAGGTACGCTGGGCATGTTCAGCCTTACCGGCGAGACAGATCCAATCATGAAGTGACTCCGGATCATCTCTGCCCAGCGCCCACTTCAACACCTCTCTATTGAGACCATCCTTAAATCTGTCCACTAAGGTAGCCTCTGACCATTCAGGCACCTTTCCCGCCAATACTTTGAATTCCAGGGCATAGTCAGCAACTAACTTTTGCCCCTGAATGAGCTCCTTCAGAGCTTCCTTAGCCCTAGCCTTAGCAAGGGGATCCTCAAAGTATCATCTCAAGGTGGTCAAAAAAGTGCCAAAAGAGCCAAGTGCCAGGGCTTTTTGCCTCAGTTAACTGTACATACCAGTCGGCAGCTCTGCCCTTAAGCTTCGTGGCTACTGCCATGATTTTCGCCCTTTCAGATGTAAAGCAATGTTCGAATTGCTCCATGTAGCTTGTGGCATTGGTGAGGAAGAAGGATAACTTTGTAGGGTCACCATCAAATTTGACAGGAAAGTCTTTGGCAACTGGTGCAGATCCGACCACTGGACGAACAGGTGTTCCCCCTGATGCTGGTGTTGGACCCCGCTGTGCCGGGGATGAATCTCGTGGCCCTCTGGGTGCCTGCGGTGGGGGAGGGGGGATGTTGGGAAGTAGATTGGCACCTGGACTCCCATCGCCTCTCACCGGGGCCCCCACAGCTGATGAAATTGATCTCAACATGTATTCAATAGATTCTATTTTTGATTCGATGACTCTTATCCTCTCCCAATAAGCCAGCATTGGGATAAAGAAAAAATGTGGTCCACCTAAAAGTTAACATTCATTCTGTCCAAATCAGACTGCATTACCTTTCTCTCAAAGGATGACCCAATGAGACACAGAGTTGTCTAGTGTCTTCTAAAAGCAAACAAAGGGGGGGGGGATTCCTCTTTTTTCTTTATCGTACTTTATTACCCAACAGATATGCCATTCTTTAGCTCCTCTGCCTTTTTTCGGGCTATTGTCATCTAGTGTTTGCTCCACCATTTTTGTATGATAGCATTACACTGGCTGTTGCTACCCTTTGGATCCACCTTCTTGAATGTAGGTCTTTCCTTCCCAGTGGCTGAACTGAAGGGCACTCCACCCTTGAGTCAGCAGAAAACAAGACTAACCTGAGATATGGCTCCCTATTGCTGACCCCAATCCTGTTTCTTTTGCCTCTGTTCCCAGACTCTACCAACCACATTTCTTCCTTCCAGGGTAAGATAAAGCCTAACAGGTTATATGCATTGTAAGTCTGCCCTTGGATGGTGTTGGGATAAGGGGGAAAGCTAACTAGCACCAAATGCAGCTAAAAAAAAAAAAAAAATCACCCAAGGGTTGGGAATGAGAAGAATGCAACACCTTATGGACATGGCAGAAAAAAGTGATTTTCAGGGCCCATATAGGTTTTTGATTGCTGTTTATTGCAGATGAATCAGCTACTTGAGGTAAGCCATGGAGATACAGCTTCTGTGAGCCAAAGGTCAGGAGCAGCGTGTGTGCCATATCAAGGACAACTCTCCAAAAGGTGGTGGGGCCAGAATCCATTTTGCAGTAGTTTGGGTGGGGTGGCCTGGAGCAGAATCTGCAAGGGTTAAGGCTCCTAAACCCCACAACTCCAAATTCTAAAAAATGTAAGATAAACGGGCTAACAGTTTTAAGTCATTATGCTCTGGGGAATTTGGGGAGCAGCAAAAGAGATGGTGGTGAGCTGCATGCCTCAGCTCCTTCTTAGCCAGAACTGGATTATTTGCAGGATCATCTTTCACCCATTAGCTCTCTTCATCCCACTTGAACTAACAGGTCCCTTCTGTCATGCAGTGCCATCTAATGGGAGCCAGGAAGCATGACTTCTCCATCACAGCAAGAACAGCTTGTCTTCTGAAATTCAGATGGTCCCAACCCTGTTGACCTGTTCTAAGGTTGTCACCCTAGCTGTTCTCACAGGCATTGGGCCAAAGAATATGAAATGAGTCCATTTCTAAGAGGTGTTATACAGAAGTATATCAATCAGTGTCCTTCATTGTCAATTTGTTTTGTTTGCCTTTGATATGCACTGTTTTTAATCATCCTTTTTAATTTGTTTGCAAGCCACCCTGAGCTGTTTGTGAGTTGGATTAATTCATCAACAAATGAAGTCTGTAAAAGCTAAAGTAAAATCCTTCATTCTCTAAGAGGTACCTGAAGACTACGTTCCACCACAGTCTCATTTCCTGTGACATTTACACTTGCAATCATAGGAAAATGGTCACATGGAGCTTTTTCCTGAACAGGAAAAAGGAGAAGAGCATGACTGAGCTATTTGCTGCAATGCTGAGAACTTGCTCCTCTCTTCTTCCAAGGGAAATGACAAACAGGCTTTTGTTTTGTTTTTCCTGGCACTGGCAGGGGTGTGGTGGAGAATTTGTCATTTGAGATTGTGAAAGAGAGGAAGCAACAGGGAGCAATATATGTCGTCCTGATTTTTAATTTCAAGGGACTGTTTATAGCAAAGGCAAACCAAAAAGCACAGTTGTAGTTCTGTAGATACGTAAACAAATGTATCCATGATATTAAAAATGAGTACTAAGGTAATTTCAGGTTGGATCTCAAGTTCAAAGAGCACTTGACCCAACAAGATGACAACTTATCTTTAGGGCCATGTAAAGTGTAGCATCACATAATATTTAGATTTTAATGTACCAGCTGCATTATTTGCAAGTTCCTTTACATCTGTTTCAAGAAGGTCACCCATTCCAATGGGCAAAGTATATTGCTTCTTTCATAATACCTTTTATGGTTTCACAGTCAGATTACAGGTCTTACAATGCCCCCCTTCTCAGTCCCACATATTATTGAGGAACAGGGTATCCTGTGGATTAGTCTCACAGAAGATAAGTACTTTGTATTAGAAGTTTTGCCTTTGGATCTGGTTAGGCTGACCATATTTCCTTCAGACAAAAATGGGACATTGGGATGGCAAAATGGGACGGGGTTAAAAATGGGATATTGGAATGGCAAAATGGGGCAGGACAGGGCAACAAGCTGGATTGGCAGGCAGGAACTTCTCCAGTTTTCTTGGGCTGGGAATCTTCAGATTCCTTCATTTGCGAGAGGCAAGGCTAGGCTGGAGAGTCTAGTGAATGGTTGTCCCTGACAAGCTGTTCCTCCTCTGGCTGTGCCTTTACATTCTTTTCTTCCCACCCTTTAAAGGCAGTAGCCAATCGGCTCACCCTTTGATCACCACTTATCAACTGATCCTGTTTTTTTTTTTCTTTTTAGGTTTCCTGCCAGGTTGAGCTCTGTGACTTTTTCCCCAGCATTTCTGCTGAGCTCCCCTTCCTTCCAGTCAAAGTCAGACTGCATTCTGACAGGTTTGTGGGAACTTTCAAATTTTTAAGTAAGGTTTTTAAGAAAACAGGACAAAATGGACATTTATATTAAAATGACAGGACTGTCTGGAAATGTTAAAAAAACAGGATTGTCCCGGTCAGAATGGGACGTATGGTCAGCCTAGACCTGGTGGCTTGCTTCAGTGCATGGGACAGTCAAGGCCCATACCTAGAAAAAGTCATAAGATAATGCTCATTTGAGAGCAGAAAGAGAAAACTTGAGACATGAACCTTAGTGTACTCCAAGAAAGTAAAATAAAGAAGTAATAGATCACATAGCAATTAGCATGCTTTGATACCACATACATACATTCTAAGCCTTAAGCATCCATCTAATTCCAACTTCTTTGTGCATAGTCTTACCCACTCCAGAACACCGCTGGGGGGAGACACCGAGAAAGAGGTGACCCTTTCTTTGTTGGCCTCTCTCTCTATATTGTCTATATGTGTGTGTGTTCTGTGTGTATTTTTCTGGAATTTCAAAAGCCCCTGGCAAAGTCTGTACCCAGATATAACAATGGAATATCCACAGTACCTCAGAGGGATTCATCCTCAGAGCTTCTGCTGCAGCTATTAACTCCTTACATGACAATGTGATTGGTAAGGGATCTGCCTTTAAACATTTGTTATTAGAAAGTTCCACAATTGCTATAAGCAATATACAACTACATGTTTGTCCCAACACCCCTTCTCTTCAAAAGCTAGAATTTAGCAGTGGCTGAAGCAATCATCCGTTACAATGAGTTCCTGACCTGACCACATCTCTGAGCTTGAGCAAAAATAAACATCACATTTGTCATTTCCTTTGGAAGAACAGAAGACCTAAAGATCATGGTTTTAAAAACAGTTTTTATTCTTCCACTCAGTCCCTTTTTCTCCCTCTGCCCCTGCAGAATTGAGATTCAGATCTACCTTTATAGAATCCAGTGGAGTTCTGCCTCTCCTTAGCCAATACCTATTCTCTCTCTCTCTCTCTCTCTCTCTGTAAATATTTTTATTGAAGATTTTAATTACAATATATCTGTGTGTGTTTAAGGAACTTCCAATCTTCATCACAAGCTTCATTAAAAACATGACTTATTTTAACCTTGATCAAATAAATCAACTTTATATTCCTTCCTTTTACCTCTGAAAATCTTAATCTTTAGTTCATTCAAATATCGCCGTAGGATTTGATCTCTGTTCAATTCTTCTTTGTCTCATTGTGTAGGATTCTTTGAAGCTTTAACAAGCCTTTTTTGTAAATTCAGTAAGAAGACATAATACAGATCATTCTCTTGGTTTATCATTTGCATTTCCCCTTTAATTTTTAAAACTTCAGCCAGCCTCTTTTGTAATCCAGTAAAGAGTCCTTATCCAGTTCATTCTCTTGGCCTGGTGCTTGTATTTCCACTTTAAATACCTTTTCCCTCTTGTAATCCACACTTTTTTTATTCAATATTTCTGATTCCACTATTTCTACATCAAGCAAGATTTATTTCACATCTGTCATTCCTTCATTAACATCCTTTAAACATAGTCTATCCATAGAAGCAGACATCATTACTGATATTGTTGATATTGTGGCTACTAATTTCTGGCCCCATTCTTTGAAGGTCTCCTTTAATATTTCAAATGTTATCATGTTTTGTGTCATTTTGTAAATCCCAATCCTAATCAAAACCAAAGACAAGGTGGTGGTGGTTGTTTTTGCCTAGAATGTTTAGTCCCCTCTAGTGTCCAATTTATATCATATGGTCTCTAATCTTTGTTATGACTTACAGTAGACAAAATAATTCTGGTTCCCATGAAAAACTGTTTATTTCATATACTGTAGTTCCAAAATCTTGTAGTAAAAGTTTCAACATTCCAAATTTGTCTGGACCCTTAATTCATTTATAACTTCCTTGGTTCAAAATTTTATTTAGCTTTTTGCCATTTATTTCAAATCCTTTAAGTATTTAAACTTATAGTTAATTTTTCCTTTTGTTCAGAAATGAAGATAAACTCACCAGATAGCTTTTCAGACTTGTCTTTCTGATGATCTCTGATAACTTTAAGATGGTTAGATAAGCAATTTCCAAAAGTGATTAGGCTAGTGAACTTAGTTTCCTTTAAAAGGCACTGTCCAGGGTTGTGAGGTTCAGGATTAATCCCTTTGTCTCCTTCCACTCAAATCTGTGGAAGACCACTGTCCTGTAGCATCCTCACAAGGAGCAGCCACAGGAGCACATGTGGATGTTCTCCTGTCCTTTTGTTATCTGAAGAGGTTCCAAGGAACCAGTCTACCCAGCAGTTTTTCCGTCTTTGCCATGGTCATCATCTCTACTCTCCACAGAGACATATTTAACTCAACATGCCTCCACCGAAAGTCCCTATTGTCTGCCATTTGTTTCTGAGTGGGGTGGCAAAATCAATTTATCTTGGTAACAAATTTCCCTTTTAAGATACTAGCTCTGCTATGTAGCAATGCTGTGTGGGAGGTAAGAATAAAGGTGGGATATAAATCTAATCAATCAGGTGAAGAATTAATTTCCACCCTCCAATCTTCTCAGTTGTTATCCCAAATTGAGCCACTCTGCCCACTGCACTTTCTCTTCTATTTTTTTTTTTTTTCACCACAACAAAAGCCCTGTGAAGTAGGCTTGGCCCACCTACTAGCATCCATGTCTGAGGCTGAACTTGAACCCAACTCTTTCCCACTTGTAGTCTGATGAACCAGTCAGCAACTACTCTCTCTCTCTCTCTCTCTCTTTCTCTCTTTCTATATATGTATATCTATATATACATACACACACATACACACACACACACAAACACATACATACACACGTACATACACACACAAATACATACACAAACACATATACACACACACACATACACACACACACATTCATTCATTCATTCTAAGTTTCATAGTCTTTAAACAAAAAAAACACTTCAGGGAAATTTCACATTTATTTACATAAGCAACTTTCCAAACATAACCATTTTTAATGTATCTTCTATGCATCTTTCTAGGCAATCTTCCTGATATCAGCTTGTTTATATATGGAACTTTTCCAAACAGATGCATTTCTATAAGCGGCCTTCTGAAAAAGATCTTTTTGAGCCAGGAAATATTGAGACAGACATTAGCAGATTTCATAAACTGTCGGTGATAGAGCAGGTATTAGCTCTAACCAGTATTAGCTCTGGCCTCACCCACTATTTGCTTCACCCCCAGTTCTAATCACTGTATTATGCCTCACAAGATTGGTGTGAATATAACATGGGAGGACAGGGAATCATATATATTGTCTTGAATTCCTTGGGAGGAAAGTAGAAATCTAATATTATTAGATTTAACAAGTTAGGTCTATTCTTTCAAGTTGAACATCTTGAAATGGCTGGTCTTTTTAAAAGGAAAGCCATCCTTTAAAAATTCAGACAAACTAATAACATAATCTAGCCTTAGTCTTCCTGTAAAGGTTAATCTTTTAGAATAATGAGAATATCATTTTTTGAAGAGGAGGACATCATTTACTATAAGTCTGCAATGTAATCATAATTCATTGACATTACAATCTAGATATCATCTTAATTTGTGTTAAAAACAATGGGGCTGTGTAATTCAGAACTATGCAAGAGGGATTCAGGAAATGGTATGTGACCAATTGCATACATTGTGAACTTTGTAAAATAAAATGGGACTTTTTGCCCTGGTTTGGTTTTAGTTATTCCATATTTAAGAAGCAGAATGCATAAAAATAATGTCTTCAAGGGAAGTCAAAGAATTTTGTTCATTATCAGATCATTTAATACATCACATTAGTGTGAAATTCATTTCAGGAGAGAGACTTGAGTGGAATGAAGCTGACAATAAAATTCAGATGCCTTCTATATAAATTCAATGGTTGAGAGATTTTAGCTTCCTAATATTTAGAGTTATATTAATGACCTAGGTCTCTTCCTTTTAAACTTTACTTCATAGGTCAATCCAGATATGTTTAGGTTGTAATCTCAGTGGGATTTCATCCTTAGTTTGGTGAAGATAATATTGGTGAGCATGGAGTCACTGAACTGGCTAAGAAGTTTATTGGCATTTAGGGAATGATCAACACAGGAGTCCCAAAAGTTTGTGAGAGTTTTATCATTCAGACCTCTGTAAGTGACACACTTGCCAGTTCTGGTGGAATCCATAAATAAAATTGATTGCCATTATTTTTCAAATTTCTTCCTTCTCTTTTCTGGTGCTAAGTGCATGATTTTTAGCTAGAAAAAGTACTGGGTTTCTTCTGCTCCACCACAAATTTTAAATGATTCTTCCATCCTCCAAAGATGACGAGCTGTGGAACTTCCGGTGGGGACATGGCTGACGAAACAGCTGTGTCTGTGATCTCCTTGGACACAACTGACAATTCGATGTTTTTCTGGCCTCAGGCAGGCTTTTTTCTGAAGCCCAGAGCATTTTCACAGACAAAGAAAATTCTCGGAATCATCCCATCTGCCCTTCAGAACAGCAACTTGCAGCCAAAGAATTGCAAACAGCATCTGCACCAATCTGGTAAGAGCCTCTGGGAGGCTGGGACATCACCGTTTCCAAGACCACATTGTAGCCTTAAAGAGACACTAAGTCGAGCCACCACATTTCTAAATCACCCAATTGATTGAGATATATATATAAAGTTATATACCCTAAGAGAGGCTTTTTACAGCAAGGAGAAGTGTTCTTTCTTGGTGCTTATAATTTCTGGGATTATTTTTTTTAAAAAAAAATCTTTTTAAGTTTTGGTTTGTTTCCTTTTTAAATACTAAGGAGATTTGAGGATAAATAGTCACCTCCCTGCTATTATTTTTGTACTGAATTTGAAGGATTTAATATTTTTCTACACATTTCTACCCTGCTGTTTTGAATTTTCAGCTTTCTGTTGCCACTTTCCCTGGGAGCTGCCTGTTAGCATGCTTTCTCTTATGTCAACAATTTTCAGAAATTTTCCATTAACTCATTAACTCCTATTCTTGCTAGTCAAGTATCTAGCGGGCACCATAATCTACTGCCTGAAACATGGAGGATTTCAAGGAGACTTTCTCAGAGTTTCATTGTGAGCTTAAACAGTCCTTCAAACAGATCTTTTCTGACTCCTGTCAAGCTATTTTGCAAGATATTTGGGACACTGTAGAAAACATCAGCTTTAAAATGTTTCATCTGGCTGGAGAAGTTGTGGAAGAAGTTGAGGATCTCAACAACAAGAATAGACGTGTCTTTACTGATAGTGGGATTGAGGTTTCTGCTGATGACAATCAGATTGTGAAACTGAAGGAATTAAATGGACAGATCGAATTGCAAATTATAAATGGAATTGTCTTTTTGATGGAAAGTTATGAGGAAAAAGAGGTTTTTTTCTATGGGAGCTTTTTGCTGAGAAGTCTGATTTTTTAAGGGGGGCAGTTGGGCTTCTTGATCTCTCTGTGCCTTGTGTTTATTGTGGAGATATCTGAATGCTTGGGTCTATTTTGAAGTGGAGTGAGGATATGAGAATGTTTATCTGGATTGCTTTTAAGGCTGTCTGACTTTATACTCCTTTTCAACAATTTGTTAAGATGAATGAGGTATAAACAATAAATGCTGGTTTTAGATTTAATAGAATTACAATTGTTATCATTGCAGCATTATTAATTTTAAGAGTAGACAATTTATATGTCTTTTAGTCTGATTTTTTAATAGTAGAAATGTATAGAAATAGTGGTAGGAAATAAATAAATAAATAAATGGGGGGGGGGGACCTAATACTGTTTAAGGTTCTAAAGTGGATAAGAATTCTTAACATTCAGGACTCTGGGTGAGATCAACACTACAGACACATCCAAATTGTTTAATCATTTCCCAATTACAATAGTGGATGAAGAAGACAAACACATTCCATTTGTGTATACACATCTGTAATGTGTGTACACCCATTTGTACTATATTATTTATTTGTACTATAAATAATACTTGAGCCAACATATTTCACATACTATTTCTTCCTTCTTGTTGTCATTTAAAGAAAAACTCCTAGACCAAAACAGAAACACTATTGTCCAATGAAAACGATGGCACCTCTATAAAATGAGTCACATTAGGAACAAATTAATCTGCTTTTTGGTTAATTGGAACAAGATGCAGTGCTAATTTGTTGCAAATACCCATGTAGCAAGAGAATTTTGGCGGGATTTGAAGCATTTCATACGGAAACACTAATGCTGCATTTAATGTGAGGAGACCTCAGTTCTTTGGGAATTTGATTTTCAGGATATTTTCCCACAATTATTTGTTTTGCATATGACTATAATCAGTATAGATGCCCAATGGTTAATACAGCATAAAATATAAAATTTATATTAAAAAAACTTGACAGTAAATCAACCAGTAATAAACAAGAAGGTACCAAACTGTTACTAGCTGCCTAACAATAGTTGAAGATGTTAGACAGATGTGTGGCTTGAGGGTTGTTTGATAATGTGATGCCCTCCAAGTGCGTCAGATTTCAAAGCCTGGAATTTCCTGTCATCATAGTGTGGAATTGACTTGAGTGTCTTGGGCTTGTCATTCTCTAGTAGGCATATTTTTTGAGTTCATTTAGTGACTTGATCACTAAATTCACATGAAAGGAATGAGTTTTAAGATACTGTCAACATAGCACAGGTGCCATCAACAGACAAGCTTGAGAAACAGGCTGCAAGACATCCATTATAGGTAAGTGGAAGGTGATCATCACTACTATGGCTACTCTGTATTTGCAGAGAGGCTTATCCATATTAGCCTTGCCTTTGATTTTTCCATGAAAACTCTTAAGTGCAAGTTAATCTCAAGAGTCTAAGCCTAACAAGAAGATCAGCTTTTCCTACCCCATTGGATTTGGGCAGCTAATACATTTAAATAAATACTCTCAGTTCTATGGGAGGAGAATCACACAAAAGAGTCCAACACAACAATAGCTACTGATCCTCTGGCAAAATTGACTGGTAGGTCAGGTCACCATGGCTCTATTGAAGTATGAGAACCAAGTGGTGACTCAGATGTACCTGTTGACCCAAATGATGAATCAGTTGGTTTTGTAAGTGAGCCAGAACTTGTCCCAACTTATGTTTTCTCCAATCCAGGATCCAGCAGCAGCTCTCTGATACCAAAAACCTGCCCCTCTGTCTGAAAATATATATATATATTGATAATCCTGACATATTTACTACCTTCCTCACTCCTTGTGACTTTGCATCTCTCTCAACCCTGGGAATTTTTCCATGGGCTGATCCCATATAGGATTTATAACTGAGCTCTTGATTGAGAGAGCTGTAAAATTGGCAAGCTCATTTCTGCTGATGACAGCTTGGACTTCAAGAAGCATGCTAACTTTGTGAAACTCTTGAGGGTGCTTTTGATAATTTTGGCAAACAGGTCACATCCAACCATGAGATCTGGTGCCTACAAAAGCAAAAATGCTGTGTGAGAGAATATTTGGCTGACTTTCAGCTGTTAGCTCAGACTGTGGCATGGCATGAAAAAAGCTTAATATTACTTTAAAAGGGTGGGTCTCAGATAAGATATAGGATGAGCTGATTTTTCAAGAAACCCCATAGACTTTCTCTAAATTAATCTAACTCTGAGAATTTATGGGAGACTTGAGCAATCTGCAGGGTACAGATGGAAGAGGAAGATGCTTCACTCCACCCACTCATCAGAGATTTTGGATGTTGAACCTGTACAGCGGGGAGGTAGCAAAGCTCCACTATCTGCTTGAGAAAAGTTGCATCAGTGTACACTAGGTCTGTGTTAATATTGTCCTAAATCCAGCCATTTTGCATGGGAATATCCTATCAGCTCCCCTTTTCCAATGAAACAACTAAATGCTGTACTTGGGCAGAAGGGAACTTTTGACCAGCAGATGCCCTAAGTGCTCCGGAGTTGGCTTGTTAGAAAACACGTCAGTCTCAACTTCAAAGGAATCAAAGGTAGGGACATCCAGAAATTAAGTGGAACTCAGACATGCAGTGGAACAACACACCAAGATATTATTTTTCATATCACTCTTCAGACCCTGGTGCTATAAGACAACTTCATGCTTCAGTAGATACTGCCACCATGCACAACTTCATACAATTCACAGTGGCAAGCTCCCCTGCTCATGATGTGCTGGGGCTCAAAAGTTTATCTGCTATTGGTAAGCCTAGTGGAAGCTAGGGCATCTTTTTTTTTTGGGGGGGGGGTAAGTTCTGGAGTCTCAAAAATGTGGACATGCTCATGATTATGGTAGTATGGTCAGAAAAAGTAAAGACAGCACAAAGATATTTTTGTAAATGTGTATCATTTAAATATCCCAAGCATTTGGGTGATCTGGAATGACTCTAACTCAACGGTTTTAAAATATTGCAACACTGTGACTCCCTAAAATGATAAAAGGAATGTTTGTGACCCCCTCTGAATAAAATTAATATTTTCACTGAGGTTAAGGTTAGGCAAGAAATATACTTTTACACTTTAATCTATGTATCAAATAACTCAGTGATAGAACATTCAATCTTATAAAACAATTTCATTGGAAATAAGGAGGAAAAGAAAACCCCCTCCAAATATTTTAATAAGAATCATGAGCTTGCTTACTTTGTATAATTTCTGAAAACTAATTTTTATTTGGAAGACAGCCATTCTCATTCACCAATGTCAGAAGAGGAAAGAAAGTTTCTTTGCCTTGGCCATTCTCTCTTAACATGTTCTTAAAACACTACAGCTTGCAAAACACTAGCAGGATGTAGGTTGCTTTTGATGCTACCTCCCCCAGTGCAGCTGTGCTGAGACAACAGATACAGTTATCATTCTTCTCTTTCCCTTACCGCCTGGTGCTTTTAACTCTCTCCCCATATCTCTGCAATTTCTTTCACTGCAACGTCACCATCCTCTCCTTTTCCTGTTGTCCTAATTCTCTCTACAGAATGAGGTACAAAGCTTTGCACAGAAGTCTCATCTCTTCAAAGTGCGATTACTCTTCCTTTGAAAGGCAGACATGGTGGGTTGGTTGGTTTTAAACAGAATATTCTTGCAAGACTTTGGAACCATGGCTTGCTTTGCATCCAACGTACTTTTGCACAGAATTGATAAACCTGCTCAAAACTCCTTTGCTGTACCAGGAACATACTCTCTTGTGACCTTCCATCAATTTATTATTGCATAAGCTTTCAGGGATCACAGTCCACATCTGGCTATACATTGCCTAGGCAACATCCCCAAAGCACATTACAGTTTATTTGCCATGTCTCATATAATCTCAATTCAAGGGCTATCTTCTCCCATTGGCCCTAAAGGCACTGCTTTCATTTTTACAAAATACCATGTTGTTTTTAATTTATTTCATAGTGGTGGACAAGTATAAGTTTCACTTTCTGCCACATGCAGACATTTTATGTCTCTGGTCCCAGCATGGTGTTGGCTATTTTTTTACCTGTCTTTTATGCAGCTGTTAAAGATGGGGTCAGGAAAAAAAGGTGGAAACCATAATTTCAACATCATAAGCATGGTTGAATCTGTAGGGATTCATTTCAAACTTCTGAAGACTCATGAATTCCAAATCTTCCAGGAGGGCTGAATTTCTCTCTTTCTCCCAAGGTCAGATGTTCTTTTGTTTTGTTTTAGCTTTAGGTTCTTTCCATTCCACTTTATTAAAAATTTGCCAACTTTGATAAGTTCTTATGGGAAAAGTGAAACAAGCACTTGTGTTCCTTATACAAAACAGGACTGTAACTCATAGATGCCAGTCATGAAGTGCTACATCTTGAAATATGCTCAAGGGAACAAGAAGATATACATTTGAAAAGAATCACTCTATGTTGTGTTGCCTCTGCCCTTCATCTACCTTATAAAATGTCGACTTTTTAAATGTATATTTTATGGAGTCAGAGGTATTTAAAGAGGGTGGGGAGTGGGGAAGCTTTGTTGTTTATTCCAGCTTCAGTTTGAACTATCAACTGGCTCATAGCATTTTGGAAGAATGATAAAATCCAGAATTTAACTATACTACTTTTGATTACTGCTTTGTTGCTAAATGTCCCTTTTCCATTCTCTGCTTTAGCAGATGAAACATATGTGCATCTGGAGGTCTGTCTATCTCATTTAAATGGATTAGAAACATAAAAGAAGCAACACTGAGTTATTTATAAAAATTAAAAAGGCAGGATAAACAAATCAAATAAATAAATAAATGAATGAATAAATGAATGAATAAATCATTGTAACTAGTGGAACAGTGCTGAATGTTGCCCCCAGGGCAAAGTTATTCCTTGTTAGTAAGCCCTATTGTTAATTTCAGAAAACTTAAAAAAAAACAATTCTACAGCATTTGTGCCATTATTCTTGCTCATTTCTGTAAAGAAAAGTACCTTTGCTGAACCATACAGGCCAAATGATAGTGATAGGGTTGTGCAAAGTTAGGATCTGAACTGAATCAACTTTCAGAATCAAACTGGAAATCTTATCAAATAATTTAGTCAATCCAGTAGATTTCTGAATGGATGTGGATTATCTGGATGCTCTTTCAAATGTGAAGAAATAATGGTTTTCCCCCTCCTAATCAATTAAAAAATTCAGATCAAACTTCAGTGGTTCAATACGGTGTTCAAATGAAATTGGTTTGAATTGTTGCATCTAACTGGATTGATTTTCTGAATTAGATCAAAGATTCAAATTGGATGAGGACTGAGTCATTTGCTCTGGATCAATAACTTGGCCACTTAAGGGTCTATTAGATATAATTACAAAACATGATAAATGTGGTTAGTTTTTATCTGGATTAGTATCCTTTTGTGGTTTAAGGTGTTGTGTGCATCTCCTAAATGTACATCAATTTAGCATGTGAAGTTGAATCTCTCACCAACTGGATTTGATTACCATTCCTAGAGTCTTAGCAGGAAATCATCCAGTCTATGAGGTATGGATTTGGGATTTTTATCTCAGAGGAACCTATGATAGATGAAACATTAATTACAAATGGAGTATGCTAGTCTTTGTTTTTCTCCTCCATGAAATGGGGAAGAAGGGCTGGGAGAATTATATCTACTTTTTCAAAAATGGAAAATGTGGCAAAGATGTGCTAACTGTAGTAGCAAAGCCCTGTTTGTCTACAGCTATCCTCCTATTCCTATGGGACAACCATGTGAACTGCAAAGCGCTATGCAAAACAGACCGTAACACTGACCACTGAAGAGAAACAGTGTATGAAGATACTCAGATTGTTCTGAGTTTTCAAATGTAACACTTCAAAAGCCATGGGTAGAAAAAAAGACGAAAAGAAAACACCACCACTACCTCTGTGAGATTTAAGGGCAGGGAAAAGAACTCCTTTGAGGTATAAATGGATATAATACAAGAATTGTAAGGTTCAAGGGATTATGATTTATAAGAATGTTACCTTGACATTTAAGAGGTTGAGTATCCAAGTGGCAGATATAATTATGGATTCATATTCAGGAAGCTTGCCCAAATAAATGTTAGAAACATTCGTATTCCACGTATATTGTTGCAGATACCTTTGAATTTAGTAATAAACTTGTGGCCCTAGCTAATCTTGTCTTTTACTTTTGGATGCACTTGAAATATTTGCACACTAGTGGGATGCATGAGAAAGCTTCTATTTATATATTCTCTACTGTGATCACTTACATATTACCAAAGAAAAGAAAACACATCACCCAAAAGATCAGTCCAGAAATTCTAATTTCTGTATTTGAATTGAAAATTAGAAAAAATGCACTGAAAAAAATCAATTTTGCCAGATTGAATGGGGTGGTTTTAAATCACAGTGCGCTCTCATAGATGTTACCAAATTATTTGATTCTTGAAGTAGATTGCTTTGATTTCATGAATTAACTGGACTCAACAAACTGGATACAGATCAGAACTTGGGTGATTTCACACTCCTAATAAAAACACAATACTTTCTCATCTTTATGAGGAAGCCACATTGATTGGTCTCTTTTCCATTTAATCAGTGTAGCTCTTCTTCCTGAATGTGCATTATTTTGAACTTTGATTCAGACTGGGACTCAGGGCTAAAGGCAACACAGCATTCTCTTTCATTCCATTTGTAGAAACTGACTAGATGGATAATTTTAGCTTTATTTATATAATTTATATAGCTTTATTTATATAATTTATATAGCCATCTAACACAAGTGGACTCTGGGTGGCTTACAAGATTAAACAAAACAACTCTTGGCATCCAAGGAAACTATTGACCCACTCACCATGAGTGGTAGCAGAGCTCATCTACCCCTGGACCCAAATGCTTGAAAGAACATCCAGGTCTTCAATGCCTTGCTAAATGCTAATCTTGCAAGAACTGCCCAGGACTATAGCAACTAATGTTAAAATTCTGTACAGGACTGTTGCTGTTGTGGGGAAAATAGGAGGGGGAAGGAGTACTGGGTGTGTTCACCACCTTGAGTTATTTATAAGAAATAATGAAGGTGGGATAAAAGAAATTAAAAAAATAATTCTGAGTTGGGGTTGGGGCCATCTGAATCTCTGGGGGAATACTGTTCCACACGGCAAGTGGAAGGCACAGCTTCAAGGTCCAACAAGACAACATTTAATAGAAGGGACCCAGAGCATGCCCTGTCTACAAGATCTGTGGAATATGATCTTCAAAACAGGCAATGAGAGAGGCTTTCCACCATGTTTGAAGGCATCAGCCTAGGTTTGGTAAGTAAAAGCTATATAGGATGCACAGTATTTTTTTTTTAATTCATTTTAGATTTTTTTATTCCACTTTTTATATATATATATATAAATAACTCAAGGTGGTAAACGTTGCACTTCCCCCTCCTATTTTCCCCACAACCACCACCTCCCTGTATAGAATTTCAACATTAGTTACTATAGCCCTGGACAGTTGTTGCAAGATTTCTTCATGCTGTTGCACAAATTCTTAATTCTGCAGACAATGCATTTAACACTTGGCCATGTGATCATACTAGCAGATGTGCCTCTGCTGAACTGACAGGTTCTAGGGAATTCGATGGGTGGAGATCTGTTGGCTGAGGTTTATGTTGGACAAGGATGCGGGGAAAATCGTACTGATGAACTCCATTGTTTGCTTCAGAAGTCCTCCACTTTGGTCTGCCTTCAGTTGGGGTATCAGTAAAAGAATGTTCAGTATTCCTGCAAATCACACTCATGGTACCTTAGAGCTAATGGCTAGGAGGGCACCCCACAGGAATGCTTTCACTGAATTTCAGAAAAATAAATTTAAAAAACATGTCAACCTTTTGGCCAGCTTATGATGTGATATGAGAAGACCTATCTAAAGGATGATTTAAGTAAATATCAGATGTGAGGGAAGAACTACCATCTGCTCACCCTGTTACATTTAACATCCATTTTTTATTTGAATTAATAGGTTGATAAATTGGAAATTCTGTATTAAGAAAAGATGCATGCATTGTTCAGAAATGTTTTCTATATGTAACAGGCAGCTATGAATCATCTCTTTTTTCTGATATGCCTCATCTCTGCCTTCATTCTTCACATTTATAACAGGAATTAAATTCAGCTGCAATGAGCTGTGTATTCCAGCAACCTATGTCTGCAAAACTCTCCAAATATAAGCAATATATCACAACCCATTATTCCTATTAATAGGTTGCAAGAGTTACATATAATGTAAGATCTTTGTGTCTCCCCCTCACTAATGCAGTACAGATGTAAAACCAGATGCCTCCTTCATTTCAGCTGCACTACTTTTTCTTCACACGAAGCCATTGAGCACATATAAATATATTACACTGAAAAATCATTTGGTGCTTGGCTCATTGTAGAATTAGGACCTATGCATTTTAATTTGGCATGACTTGGAGCAAACCGGGCTCTCCGTTGCATTTTCCCATCAGCTGTTACCCAAGTGGAATCAATAGTTTAGCTACGCAAATCCACTTACCTTCCAAGCAGGTAACTACAGACACATATTAAAGCATTCAGTTTCTTTGAAAAGGGTCCATTTATTAAGTTTGCTTTCTTTGGACTGGATTTGAAAAGGAATGGCAGGATGAATGTGGGAATCAGGACTGATGCAACTCGATTCCAGGTAATCCTGGCATCATTTCTTCTCCTTTCAATTAAAAGAAGATGTTAATAAAGGAAATGCTCCCTGATTTGGAGACTTGGCACCATGTATCCTCAAGGCCGTGTATGATAAGATTAGCAGCATTTCTCTTGAGGGTCTGCAGAAATGCCCCTTTGGCTTATGGATGTGTCTCTTTGGATATCTGCTCTCAGCACATCTATGTAGTAGCAAATGTTCTAGTAATATTTAAATCTCTCACTTGTGCTTGGAAAGGAAAGCTGAGATCAGTAGCCTATTCTGTAAAAGAAAGGATTCTGGCTTTCTTTATCTTGGGAAAAATAAATGGAATTAAGAGAAAAATCCCTTATTTTACTAACTGATTTAATTGAATGGAGGTGATGCATGGTAAGGTACATTGTGCCATACCTAGTGGGCCCAGTTGACATGGCAGTGGACCCAGTCCTGAGTGTCTGTGTCAGCAAAAGAAGACAAGTGACAACAGCATAACAACAATACCATAGAAAAGTTACAGCTTATGTGGTTGCATCTGATGTTGGGTTGCAAATACAGTAAGAGGAGCATGTATCATTATGTTGGCATTATTGATTTTTGCTGGTGTGTGTGTATAGATGTGTGTATGTACGTGCATGTACCTGTGGACTGGTAGGCTAAGGATAGACAGGAGCCATTCCAAGAAGGATTTCTGAATGGAGTAAGAAGGAAGCTTCTCTCCTTTTGCACATTTTCTCCTATTCTCAGCAGCTTTGTTCTAAAATAAGATTAAACATCTGGGTTGTTTTCCTTCCAAACCCTTCCAGTGCATCCATCCACCTGGTTGTAGCCCTTGATAAGTTGATCCATGCCAAATCTGTTTCCTGTATTCAATCAATCAATCAATCAATCAAAAAATGTTGAAATAAATAAATAAATAAATAAATCTTCCTTTTTTTAATGCTCACTTTCAACTTCTCCCTTCTTTTTGATACATGTCAATTATTTGTTCTCTCTCTCTCTCTCTTTTTTTTTTTTTTTGCTCAGGCAAGGGGAGCCTAGTGGCATTGTATTGTATATGACATCATTGTTCTTTCTATTGAACACTTATATCTGTAAGGGACATAATAAATGTATTGTGCTATTTTGCACTATTGCTCTCTATAAACTCTGATACAGATGTAGCTTTTCTGTTCTCTGTAAGTTGCATTCTGAGCTGTTACCTAGCTAAATGTGCTTGTTTCTGTTTCGCTGAAGCTGCGATTTAGAAACTGGATGGTATTTACTCACACAAAGCTGCTTACCCTGAAATCTATTATGTGATTTCATTAAAATGTGAAGACTTGAAAGTCAGCATTCTACTGTTTCTAAACAGAATGGCTATCTGCAGTGCCCTATGTCTTTCTGATCTTGCTTCCATCATTAAGCCTGAATTCTGTAGTTGTGAATCAGGGGGTATTCTTTTAAAACTAGAGAGACCAGAGTTGTAAAACTCAGGATGACCATTAGACAGCAGCCTAAATCTGAAGTAATTGTGGTACTTTAGAATATGTAAAAGAATACTTCTTTAGGAGGTGATAAGCAATAGAATTGGAAGGCCAGTGTGCTGGCATGGAATTTAACTTGTAGATGGATAAGTGGATGTGGTTTTAAACTAGAAGTGCTGCCTGCCATAAACTATACTGCATTTACTTTCCTGTATGCTTGGCTGGATGTTAACTACAAGTAATTATTTTTTTATTATTTTACTTTTATTATTCTTGAGTATTGAGGAAGAAGCTTATTCTGGCTTTGACCTAGTAAACATATACATGATTGCTTTAAGAGCAGATTTGGATCTTATGGCTTGGATATAATAATAGTTACATTTTATATTGGACATACTTCCCAGTCCTGTGGGTTACTAATTTTTTTTAAATCTTGATTGTTGTAATTTCAGCAGTCAGCTTACTGAGAAGGCAACTTAAAGATTGTTGACATTGGTTCTGATTCATTGGTCCTTGGTTTATCCCCACAATCTGTAATAGTAGGCTTGAAATGAAGAATCTTTTCCTTAACTTTGTCCATATCTACACTTTATCTACTTTTAATAAGAAAACAAATACAGTGAGGTTTTATTTGATTTCAGTGTGGCCTGTTCTTATATTCTGCAGTTAAGCCTGAAATATTATTGACACTTAACTTGGATTTAAATGTTAGTGAATACAACTTGCTTGATTTAACTATATCTAGCATGAATCTGCAAGTGAGGAGCAACCTTTATCAAATAAATGTCTGTAAAGTTTATAATCTGAGAAATTAATGTAATACTAATATTATTATTATTGTTATACACACACACTGCTAACATGTTTTTCTACTACAGATTAAGATTACTATGGTAACTCATCATTTTGGCCGGGTGAAGAGATTGAACGTGTTAATGGTTGCATTGCCTAAGGGAGGAACAACTTGCCTGAACTTGTTTTAGTTTCAGTTTCCCTTCTGTGTAGGCTTGCAGAGAATATGGAGCTGAGAGAAATCTCTCCTCTCAGCAAACAGCCTTTAAATATCTTTTGCTTTCTGTAAATAAAATTATTTTTATAGAAATGCCTGGTGTGTGACTTTTCTGATCTCTCCTGGGCCAAAGGCTTCCCTAGCATTCTGCCAACACACACACTCTGGGGTGGACCTCTAAAGGAACAGAACAAGCCAATAGATTTCTTTCCACTAGTAACTATAGTTTCATGACTCACCATCCTCTAAGCTCTTGTCCTGCAGCAAAAGATAAACATGATAACCATAGAGGCATGCAGTAGACTGCTCTAAATGTCTTCTCCATATTTAGGGCCCCACTGCTTGTCCACTTTTCTGCATTGGAAGATGAACCAGCAGCTTCTTCTATTCTTCACAGAGACTGAAGAATCAGGAGATGTCATTTAAGTTTCATGCAGCCTGTTCCAAGACAGGATACCGGCTTGATGTCATGCTTTAAATGGGCATGTTAATCAAGCTATCTCAATTTCCACAATGATTTGAATAATCAAATTGGGATTCAATTGATCCAGATAAAGTAAAAAAAGAAACATAAAAACCAGACCAAAACCATATTGAAGGACAAAACTCAGTTCAAATGGGTCAGAGATTATCTCCATACCCCAAGTACTTACGTTGACTGGGTCTTACCTATTCTACCCAGCCTTTTCTATCTAGACTTCAATGCTATATTGGAATAAATTTTTCCTGCTTTGCTCTGGCTCCGAGACCAGTGGATTCCTGTGTAAACTTTAAGTAAGTGCAGAATTGGAGAATAACCTGAATGTCTAATATGTCCGTGTACTCATGCTATGTCTCAAACTGCTCTTATTGCACAATGGTTTGTCACTTGTTTTTGCACTGTTTTTGAGAGAGGCAATCCAACCTTTCAGATGGGAATTACTGAGGCCGCACCTACAAGTTTTGTTAAGTGGTTTTGGTGCTTTCATCTATATATTTGCTGTTCTGTAGGTATTCCTCCATCCACCTAGTTTAGTGGTTTAGATCAGTGTTTCTCAACCTTGGCAACTCTAGGATGTGTGGACTTCAACTCCCAGAATTCCCCAGCCAGCAGAGGCTGAGAAACACTGGTTTAGATGTTGGACAAAGATGGAGAGATCCAGATTCAGGCCCACCCTCAGCCGTGGAAGCTCACTGCATGATTTTAGGCCAACTGCTCTTTCTCTGCCAGCCTTACAGGGAGGGAATTGTGGTGGAAAATGCAGGAGGGAGTGCTGTCTATGCTGCTCTGAGCTCCTGGAGAAAAGGTGCAATAGAAATCAAATATATGGCATGGGAACCAGATATTTGAGATACCTCTCCCCAGTTACATCTACCTGTCCTGTAAAGCACAGCAGGAAAGACATGTTATGGGTCCCATCTACTAAGGAGAGTCATCTGACAGGACCCAGGAAAAGAACCTTTTCTGCCATGGTGCCCACCCTTGGGAACATCATTCCCTTGGAGCTTAGATTGGCCCCAACCCTTCTGGCCTTTAGTAAGGCTATGATGATGTGGATGTGTCACCGTGCTTGGGGATCCAGCTGTAGTATAGAATCTGTTCCATGGTTGCACTGAATATGATATATGGATTGTACCCTGCCACTGACTATGACTATATTTTTTACAATACAATACAGTCCAGGGCCTAAATTTGATAAGCCTACTGCAAAATCTCCAGATTATTGTCAAACTGAAAATGAATCACATTTATGGATCATGTTTAACAATCCTGTTTTAGAGAAGCCCTTTGTTTATAGGATTAATACATGATTAATGGGTAGCCATTCATTCAGCCACCATTCATGATGATGATGTTGATGGACAAGTTAAGACCTCTTTTAAAACTTAATCTGATTTTTGTTTCTGTGTTTTAAGTGAACACAACCAACATTTCAGACTGTTCTGGAGTCCAATAAGAGACAGGTGGAAATCCACTGGACATCAGACTGTTCACGGTCCTGCTTAATGATTTGTGAGGATGAGTCATTTTTATACTGGTCTCTGGTGTTTGGATGACTTGAGAAAGCTAGAAGCAGGAACATCACTCTTGCCTTCATTGTCTCTGATGATTTCTGATGAGATAAATCATTTGGTATCTTTCGAAAACAGGTTTATGGAATACAGCTGGGAAATTTGGGTGATTTCATTTGTTGGCTTAGTCTTTTGATTAGACTAGCTAATGTATCTAAGTTTACTGGAAATGCAGAGTGAGATTGTGCATCAACAGGGCCTTTGAACAGGTCATGTGAACATGTTTCATCTACAAGTGTGATTAAGGTCAAAGCCCCATATTCACTGTGTGGCATTAATGCGGGCACAGGAAAGGGATGCTAGATTCCCACAGTTGCTGTAAAAAGATTCCATGTCTTGCAGCCCAGCAAACCCTTCATCATATTTGTAAAGGCATGTCATCAAATAAAAACAAATAGTCTTTTACCCCTGAGAGGCTTCCATGTTTATTAAGGATTTTCAGAAACTCTAGCAAACCTTGGAACCAAAGTCAAAATGACTTGGATTTGATGCCAGTTGGAAATAGAAAAAAAACATTTAAAAATCTAGCCAAGTGCAATGAATGCTTTAGGACTGTGCAGGGTCATTCAATCTAGCTACTCGTTTTCCCTCCTAGAGACTTAATGTCTGGAATCAGGATGACAGGAGTCTATGCAAAAACAAATATATGCATATAGAGCTCCTTCATGAGGGTAGAAACCTGATCAGCCAGGAGTATAGTTAACAAATCTGGAAAGAGTGCAGATTAGAGCCATCAACTAGATGCATTGGCCTGGAAAGGTGGGTTAGAAGATACATTGACAAATGCATTCATCTGGAAAGAAGGGGGTATCTAGTCTTATATCAGCTCTCATCCTCAATCTGGGGAGTTCAGAGATCTACAAATATTGAATGTGACCCTATGCCAGTAAACTGTTTAAATACTTATGAGTTAAGAATATTTCTGCAGTTATATTGGACTACCACTCCATTAATTTATCAGAGATTTAGATATAGGCATTAGACTACAAAACTGAAGTTCTGTAAGTATTTTAGTATGTTTTCCATAAGATATTTAGCATTTTTTCATCAGTACCTTGGGATCTTATACTTGTCAGTTAAAATCCTTTACCAAAGTTATCTCTGTATGTAAGTATGGATAAAATTGGGATGTTTATAAGATTTACTGACAGTCTCAGTTCTCAAGGACTCTAGATGATGTACAAAACATGAAACACAGTAACAACTGTAAAACGTTAATAGTACAAACACACACACACACACACACACAAGGACACTATAATTCTGGTGTAGATGACTCCACAAAATCAAACTCCAGAGGTCTTTTGAAAGAGCCAAAGTTTTGCTAGTCTTTGGAAGGCCATGACAGTGGGCAGAGGTGTCCTCAGGGTGTGGTCAAAGAATTCAAGGTGGTGGCCATGACAGTGTGATTCAAGCTCTGCCCATTTTTTTATGCACGCTGCATTTGATGCACATAAGAAAATCATGTGAAGCTTCAATCATACAGTCTTGGCTGCCATCTTGACATTTTTTCTTTTCTTTTTTTATAATGTTATCAAAAGTTTTTTTGAAAGATTAAAAAAAACTAATAAAACTAATAAGAAAGAAACAAGAAAAAAGAAAGAGAAAAAGAAAAAGAAAAGAAAAAGCTAAAAGTGCAAGAAAGGAAAAAAAATAGGAACAGAAAAATAGAAAAGAAAAAGACACAAAAAGTAGCTTCTGATCTCCTTTACAACAGTTTTAAGTACAATTATAAATTTACTCCTTACTCTATAGTTACAACATAACTCTCTTTTTTCTATAATCTATTTTGTCTAATCATCAAAACCATAAATCATAAGTTTATTTTTTTCTGTTTTACTCAAAAAGTCAATAAGGGGCTTCCAGTCAGCAGTGAACATAGATACTGTCTTTTCTCTAATCAAAGAAATCAATTTGGCCATCTCAGCAAGTTCCATCATCTTCACCAACCATTCCTCCATTGTCGGTGTTGCCAGATCTTTCCATCTTTGTGCATACAATAATCTCCCTGCAGTTATCATGTACAAAAACAAAGTTCCATGACTTTCTTCCAACTGTTTGTCCATCAGTCCCAAAAGAAAGACCTCTGGTCTCAACTGTATATTCATCTTTAAAATCTTCTGAATCAGTGTATTTATCTGAATCCAAAATTTTCTAGCTTTTTTACATGTCCACCAAGCATGATAAAATGTCCCTTCTGTTTTGTTCACATTTCCAACATGTATTTGAAGTGTCTTTATACATTCTAGACAATTTCTCTGATGATACATACCAACCGTACGTCATTTTGATAAAATTCTCTTTAACATTATAACATAGTGTAAATTTCAATCCTTTCAGCCACATATTTTCCTCCTGTTCCATCTGTATATTATAACCAAACATTTTAGCCCACTTTATCATACATTATTTCACTAGTTCTTCTGTTTCAAATTTCATTAAAAGTTATATATTTTAGCAATTACATGTTCATCATTTGTACATAATTCCATTTCAAACTCAGTCTTACAACGTTCAAAATTATATACTCCTTTGCCTACTTTAAATCTTTCTAATAACTGTAAATAAGAAAACCATTGGCAACTATGTCTCTCTGCCATCAGTTCTCTTGATTTTCTTTTGTATTCCCTTTGACAAAATTCAATTATCTCACAATAAGTTAGCCACTTGTATTTGTCTATTATTTCTCATCTGTAAAATGCTCCTTATGCTGAGAGCCATGAAGATGTTTTTGGATACAACCTGGATTTGTTTCTATTCCATATCCCTAATATGGCATGTCTAGCATAATGATTTTTAAAATCCACATTAACCTTGACTTTGTCATACTACAAATATCCATTTCACCCAAATCTCAGGTCAAGTCCTCCTAACTCCAAAAGCCTTCTATTTCTCAGCAGCACCCATTCTTTCATCCAAACTAAATCAAATTTGTTTTTTGTTTTTTAATTTGTAATTTGTTACAGTAATTTCAAATCAGGTAGACCCAATCCTCCTCTTTCCGTCGCATCCCATAACACCTTATATTTAACTCATGTTTTTTCCCCTGCCACACAAATTTAGATATATCCTTTTGCCACTGTTTAAATGGTGCATCAGTTGTCAAAACAGGTATTGTCTGGAATCAAAACATCATTCTAGGCAAGACATTCATTTTTATCACAGAAATTCTCCCCAGCAATGACAGTTGTGATTTCTCCCATCTTAGCCTATCTTTTTTTAACTTCATTGACTTTTCCCCCCATAACCTGTGGGCACCTCTGAGAAGTGGGTACACTTTGCCTTGTGGGACAAGTTCTTCCAGAGAAGGATGTGAGAATGCCTGCCAGCAAGCCACTTCCTACCATACCTTGTGATAGGAAGGGGCCTTCAGCAGTAGTTTCTGGTGGACAGGACAGGTAGAATCTACATAGGAATAGCACTCAGTGCTATTTAAGAAATATCTGGGCCCAGAGCCACAAAAGAATTTAGGGTAACACCTTCAACTGCACTCAGAACCATATTGATAGCCAATGTAGCCATGTAAGATCACTGTACTAAGATTGTCCTGTAAGCCCATCAGCCACTGCATTTCTGAACAGATGAAGTTTCAGGGTGGTCTTCAAAGGTAGCCCTGTAGAAGGGTTACAGTAATCCAAGCATATGATGGCAAGGACATGAATGACCATTCACAGTGCATCCTATTCCAGATAAGGCCACACCTGGCCTTTCATTAGTAATTATTATTTTGATAGGTTAAATAACCTTAGCCATGATAGCTCATTTTTTTAGAAAGCTTCCATTTAATTAAAAATTACCTCTTACTATTAATTTTTAAATTAATACACTGACACTGGAAGAAATATGTTTATAGCAGGTTCACAGATGATTAAGAATGGTGACCTTAGGATAGATGTGGATTATGGAATCTCTTGGGTTACACATTTTCATAACATTAGCTCCATGCATATATTACATTGGTTTGGAGGGAAGAAGAGTGAAACTCATTAGTGTAACTTGTGGGGGGGGGGGGGAAGCCAACATTAGTGTGGATAAACAGTTGGAAAAAAACTCATGGAATTTTCTCCCTCTATATGATAACAGCAGCAAGACTTTTATATGCACAACAGTGGAAAGATTTCACACTACCTACAAAGGAAGAATAGATGGTGAAGTTGATGGAGCTGGCTCAGATGGTGAAATGGACAGCTTTGATTAGAGAAAAGACATTGATTAATTTTAATGTTAAATAGATGCCTCTTCTGGACTTTTTGCATGAAACAGGAAAAAAAATGAAATCATAACATATTGATTTGATGATAAGAAATAATAGTAGATAGTAGGAAGAAAATGAAAGTTATGATGTAAACTTAGAGTAAGAGTTTAATGAAAATTTATACTTAAAAAGGTAAAGGTTTCCCTTGACGTAAAGTCCAGTCGTGTCCGACTCTAGGGGGCGGTGCTCATCTCCGTTTCTAAGCCTTAGAGCCGGCGTTGTCCGTAGACACTTCCGGGTCATGTGGCCAGCATGACAACACGGAACGCCGTTACCTTCCCGCCGAAGCGGTACCTATTGATCTACTCACATTGGCATGTTTTCGAACTGCTAGGTGAGCAGGAGCTGGGACTAGCAACGGGAGCTCACCCCGCCGCGCGGTTTCGAACCGCCGACCTTCCGATCGGCAGCTCAGCGGTTAAGAAAGTCAGAAGCCATTCCTTTTCGTATTTCTTTTTCTTTCCGCACTTTTGGCTTTGTTTTCTTTTTCATTCTTTACTTTTTTCTCTATTTGATTCTTATCTTAATTATTAGTTCTTGATAGTTTTTATCTCTTTATTTTAAAAAGATCTAATAAAGTTATTGGGTTTTTTTTTTAAAGCCAACATTGAGCAACTAAACTGTAACTATTAAAAAGCTCAGAAATTGCTTTTACAAATATCACATGGCTGTTTGAGGGACCTTGAGGATGCTTCCGTTAGCATACATGTTTGGAAAGATGAAAATTATAGACCTTCACTGAACAGAATTATGTTCTCCTGCCTTAATGGCTTGAAGTATTTCTGCATAGGATTTGCATTTTTGAGTATAAAATACAGCCTTCTCTGTTACTGTATTTATCCTCTTCTGCCAAGCTTCATAGAACAATGTTTATAAGGATGTGGAACTGATTGTCTTCTGGCACTAAATCAAAATGTTTTAAGGGTTTCCTTTGCAAAGAACCAATAAACTGTATGCCCTCTTAAACTGGAGAGGATTTCAGCTTTGTATCTGTAGGTGACAGTCACATTATGGATTATGGCATATGCCAAGTTGAGTAGCTTTTGACTGCATCCACCAATCAAAAAACCTCCTTCCTGCTCTAACAGTGGACAGCAGGCAGCCTGAACCTTTGCTTGGTTTTCTGAAGGCTCATCCATATATGTATGTATGTAAATGCTGACTACATGGACATGTTTTTGTGTTCTGGCCTTGTAACAGTAGCTAGTTATCTGAGTCTTTGCTATATATAAATCCATCAAGATAGATTATGTTTATAAAGCCAGGCTGAGTTCAGGAGATAAAAACAAGCTCACCTGGGGAACAAATGAAGAAAGGAAAAAAAAAATGCTAGAGATTTCTTTGTAATAAGGATCTAGTGAAACTCTAAGCCAAATAAAGGCTCCATGGGTCAACATCATTCCAGCAGTCTTCATCATGTTTATCTTGCTGTCTAAATATCAGAAGTTCATGCCTCTGCTTAAGAAATGTTAGCCCTAGTGAAGACTGCTTGCCTCTAGAGGTTACTCCTAAGTAGTCCTATGTGGTCCAGCTGTTTCCTGTGGTAGCTGAATCTTCCTATACCTCCCCATCTTCTGGAAAGTGAAAGGAGTTGCTTTCCACTTGTAGGTGATGGAAAATTCAAAGACTTTTGGGGAAGACTCCTGATCTAAGATTAGAATTTGCTCAAACCAGAGTAAGGACAGGGAGGGCTGTTGTTACCTTAATAGGTGACTAGGGCCTAGATAGGCATGCTTTGTCCTGGTCTTCATCCTTATCTGAGGATGACTTTTGAGAATACTTGCATAGTAACAATATGTAGAGTATTTATCATTGTTGCCTTCAGGGATGTTTTTTCAACTTTACAGTCTAACCTATGGGCCTGGCTTTTCCTGGTGGCCCCACACCAGGTGCTAACCAGGTCTAACCCTACTTAGTTTTCTGAAATAAACCAAGATGGGTAAATATCATAAATCAACTGGACATTTAATTTTATTATTTTGGTTTTTGGTTTTTTATTTGACACAAATGTGCATAAATTGTCAAACATAGAGTGGATAAAAAATAACACCTAAGTGCTTGGACCTACTGTTTAAAATAACTACTGTGAATGTCTGAAAGAAAGGCTAGGATTTTCCAAAATAATTTATCTTTAAGATGGAAGAATTAAATTAGCTGAGAATATAACAAGGCACAACAGTTTTTTTTTTTTTTTTTCCTGCCTATTTTTCCTTGAGAGGGGGGGAAGTTGCATTAAATTTGGGTAAATGCTTCACATACAGCATTTGGATTCTAGCTGTGGGACTGTGTTTACCTGCTTAGCAATATCCGAGTTGGTGATTACTTTCCTTAGAATGTGCCAGAGCATGCATTTTGGCCAACCATGAATGAATAAAGGCAGTTGGAATGTCCAAACAGGGTTTTTCTTATGTTGCATTTTCAGGCATTGCTTGCTCCAAGCAAAGTGAAGGAAAAGATACGTACGCAAATGAGCGTCAGAGAGAAGGAAAACACATCTGATCTCCTTAAGGTTGCCATTCCCAATCTGATTCTCTCTCCACTTAGTATCTTCCAGAGGTATTGCTTATTTCATTTACCTTTTTTTTTTTTTTTCAAGTATAAAATGATATACTCCCTCAACCCAACTCAAATTTTGGTGGCTATTTGGATATCTTTAATACTGCCCCCCCCCCCAATAATATGGAAATAGTTTGCCAGTATCATTTTCAGGGATAGTTTTTTTCAACTGCTGAGTCTTGCTAATATACTGTGCTTACTATTTTTAGGATGATCTCTCTCCAAATATTAATCAGGTCTGATCCTGCTTAGCTTTCACTAATATCAGCCAAGCTTTATGAGGTGTTCCAACTGCCATGGCATTAGTTTTATAACTGTTGCTTGTTCAGCAAAATATTTTATAGCTGAGGATGGAAACTTGATGCTGGTTGTGGAATGCATCTTTGAAATAGTTCTCTTTATTTGGGTTCAGTTGGATTGGATTTGGATCATGTGAATCGTGTGAACCTTTTTCCTTTAATTGTTGTTTCTCTTTAGACTAGAATGCTGTTGGAAAAAAACAGACTCATCTTTTATTTGCTCTGTCCATGATTTCCTCTTTTATGCACTACTTAACAGAAAACGTCCACCCTGGTTATGTATATGGTGTTGGGGGAGGAAAGGATGGGGAAAGGAAGTTTTATTGGCTGTTCTGTGATAACACTGTTGATATTACATGTGGTCAAAACTCAATATTTGGAGTGTGGTTACCTCTTCCTTCTACAAAAGAAACAATGGAAATTCTTGGATAAATGGATAATTGGAACCCGTTGATGGAGTTAGAACTTCAAAGGCTAAATACATCTTATAGTCCTCCTAGTCTGAATATGCTTCAGCAAATCAGCATTAAACAGTTATGTGACTTTTTTAAAGCTTCTGGAATTCTTGGGTGGTATGGAAGGAGCAACCAAGTCTAGGCTTGATTTAAGGTATCAGTCCAAGCCTTTGTTCTACTAAGTGAGCTTAAGCCTTTTCTTTTAACAACAAGCCGGGTCAGTATTGTGTGATGGCCAACCTTTGTTTATGAATGTGTGAATTTTGAAATGTAAGAATGCACATTACTGTTGAATGAACACCTTCGGGCAGACCTTTTGGGATGTCAAAGAGCTTCATTGCACTGTCAAAAAGAGGGTGGGAGAAACTTCTTTTACTTCTTGACATTTGTGATACATTATTACTATGTTCAGAATGAAACAAAAATCTGGATAGAATCTAATGATATAAAACAGTAGGGAATGTTTCTGCCCATTAAGCTTGTGAAAAAAATGATGGATGGATGGATGGATGGATGGATGGATGGATGGATGGACTGAAAGTAGGTGGAAGCACTGAGCTGTAGCACTGAACTTCCTTGGATACATGTGTTACACAGGCAAACTACATATTATGTACAGATGACACATATGATACATATATGACTTTCCTTTTGTCCATGTGAATTTTCTGTAGTTTTCTATAGGAAAATATTTCAAGCAGAGCCACAGGGGCAGAATTTGTCATTTTTGGGGGCACTGTTAGAAAGAGAATTATGTACCTCTTTTCAGAATATGTTTTGTAACTGATATTAATAGGGAATTATTTAAAACAACAGCTATACAAAATAAAGCTACATTATATAGGGTAGTTTTGACCCTGCGGCTGGGGAAGATGGGAGTTGTAATCCCAAATTTCAGGCAGCCACCAAGCTGGGAAAAACTGTTCTAACTGAATGGATATTGGGAATCTGGTAGCATGAATGATACATTTTAATTCAACATGTATTGTAAATTTAACATGCTAAGAAAATGAGCCAAGTGGACATACATCTTAGAATTTCTTTTCCTTTATTTTCATCACTGGATTACATATATTTTCTCACTTTTAAAGGAAACATTTCATTAATTTTCACGGTATACGTTTCTTTTTAATGATCTACTAGTGTAGTCATGGAAAAATACAACTCTTAATAAAGAAAGCTATGTTTGGTATTAGAAATTTATGGTTTGTATTTGTTAAATTATAAGCCTTAGAATTGGGGACGGGGAGGAGAATTTGGGCCACATTTATAATGAACACTAGAAACAACTACCAGGTCTGAAATTTTATAACTAAACTAATCTTTCTTACTAAACTCATCTGAAATATGAAATTGTTTGGGCAATGAATTCCAAGTTTCAGATTTTTTTGTATGTTTGGTGGTAAAAGTTCTATAACACGAGACCACACTCTTCAACAGCTTTTTCAGTGTAATTCTTGTTACAAGAAGTTGAGATTTTTTTTTCCTCTTTGGCCAGAAAAATATGTATAATAAATGTGAATCTCATTCAAGAACAGACTTGTACATAGACATTTTGCTTACTCTTCTGCAGCAGGTCACCAGATGAGGGATTTAATTAAGTAAATTTGAGTGTTTCCCAGCATGGAGCCCCCTGCATAAACACTTGAGTAATCTCAGGCTTACGACTGCTATCACCCTCCATTCCTTCAAGGGAATGCCGAAGTATACTTTTGTATCATGAGGATTAGCTACAGTAAACTTGAGGCTTTTGTAGCTTGCTCTTATTTTTATGATATGGTCATGAGGCATGTTGAAGTCTTAATGAAATGCTAGGGCATCTACAGCCTGCAGGTACTGAATTTGCAAACAAGACCCTGCAATCATTAATTTTATTTTGTTTTTTGCTCTGGAGAGTTGTAACAGAGAACATAACTTTGACATGCAATAAACATGAGGACACTGATTTCCCAATGTCCCACCCATTTGTTCATACTTTCCTAACAACTAAAGTCCTCTCATCCTCATATGAAATGATGTGGGCTCAGTAAATGTTACAAGTGGATGGGGCCAGGACAAAAATGAATTGTGCTTTGATGGCACTTGGATTATTTTTAATTGGAAATCCATTAAATGCAATCAATATGGTTACATGCCCTTAATTTCCTACTTCTGTTATATTAAAAATTACAATTCATAGATGATATTTGGAAGGTCTGGTAGAATTCTCCCAAGGCTTTTGGGAACTGAGTTCTTAGGTTGCACAGATCTGCATGATAGTTTAGCTTTGTGAATAAAACATGCCACCATAAACATGCTTAAAAATTCTGGCTTAGTGTAATGTGTGGACCCAGCCATTATGGCAGTGTTCTGTCCTCCTCCTTCTAAGAATATGACAATTTTACAGTTCAGTGCTCAATCTGCACTTTGTATTCCATAATCTTGCAAATGTGGAAATATTATGAACATTCAAGAAGGCAGAAATACAATAAATGGCAGAAATACAATAAAGAGAAATAGGATTCTAATATTAACATTGCCACTTTCAAGAAAGGATATTCTAGACATCTCCTTCAACTAAGGTTTGTTTGTTTGTTTGTTTAATTTATTAGCCACCCATCTCACTTTTTCAAGTGACTCTAGGCAGCATACAACAGGATTAGAAAATAATCAATAAATAAATACATTAAAACGTATTTATGAGGTTCCATAATATAACAGCCATCTATCTGAGGGTGAGTAAAGATACGAATCAATCCAGACCCAGACAGAACTGTTAATTAAAGTGAAATTTATTACTATTTACAAAGGATTGCAGTAAAGGACTGATGCAGTTTGTGTACATATACAGAGATCTGTTTCTATACTAAGGGAATATGCACATGAATATATATGTTTAGCTGAATGTAAATATCCTGTATGCATTTATCAAACCTCTGTTGAAAAGTTTCTTAATTCTGAAACACAGCTTTGGTCTCTTCCCTTCTTCCACAGCTGCTTATATAATAGCAGGCTCTGGGGTGGTATTCCCCTCCTTAGCTAACTTTGCTTTCACTTCCAAGGGAGAAAAACCTTACCCAAAAGTGGAAGAAGAAAGAGAATGTACTCACATCTCCCCCCGCTGCTCCTCCTCCTCCTCCTCCTCCTCCTCCTCCTCCTCCTCCTCATTGGTGTTACATAGTTTTCTTTTCTGGTCCTGATTTGGCAAACAAACAAATCTTTATTATGGTCAAAGACCAGTATAGGGTCCTGATTTGGTTCCTTTTTAGACAGCCTCTCTTCCCAGTCACTTCTTTTGGAATCCTCATCCATCTGGTGCTGATGTACCCCAATCCTCCTCCAGTGTGTAGCCATGGATTCTCTTGGTCCTCCACTTGCCTGGTCATCCCTCTCACCATCAGCATCTCCCCTAAACCCTGAAAGATCCCCCCTGCCTACACTGGATTCTATACTTGGTCTCCAAAAAGCATACCTGCCAGGTTTCAGGTCCTCCAAGGAATTAGGATTTTTTTTTCTAGAGGCCTATAGGCTTGAGCTTGACTATCAGACCACCCAGGAAAAAATAAATAAACACCTTTAACCCTGATATTTACAAAGCTGAGAAGAAAACAGTTTTTTGTATCATGGCAGTTCATTCTGTGACATCAGGAGATACTGTATTTCTGTTGCTTCTGTTGTTGCTTGATCTCATCATTTAAAAATGAGTTTCCCTGTAATTAGGGATAATGGACAGCCAATCTTAGAAATGAAAAACTGATGTGTTTCTACTGGCTTCTGTGTCAATATTAAACCTCACTCATTCTTAGGGTTCCTCCATATCACTCTGATGATAGCTGATGACTAAGAATCTGTCTCATTCTGTCACAGGTTTAGCACTTCCACTTGGCCCAGAATACCTTTCTTTAATTTTGTAGCAATCTCTTTCAGTCCTTATTTAATCATCATCATGAGTTCATTCGGGGACTAAATGGTTAAGTAACTTGCAGAGACTCCTAATCCAATTAGAATGGTCAGAAGGCCATCTAAAGGTCAAAGACAATGATGTACTGTAAGTAGGAGGTGATAGAAGCTAACCAGAGCAGAGACTAGTCTAAGCAGTTAACAAAGGCTGAAACAAAAAGATAAGCCATCATTCCACTGTTTGTTTGCCAAAATTGCAGAGTTGCTGGTGGTGGCAAATAGAGGCTCAGGACTCCTGTTCATGATCCCCAAATTCCCTCTAACCACAAAAGATAAATTCTGGAAATGCAATTCCTTACCATGTTGAAAACTAGTCTTTGCATGCTTAAAAGATGTCAGTCCTCCTCCCAAAATAGGGGCCCCCACTCCAAAAAACAACCCATCTTTATTTATATTATCTCCCCCACCCAATGCACCTATCAGCCTTCCCAAAAATGTCAAGTGTGGCCCCCAGCAATCCTATGTTGTTTTAGCCTGATAGCTTTGTTTTGACATGGCCAATTGCATTTAGAGTCATCTGGCCAGAAGGACCAGTTAAGAGCAAGAACAAGATCAGCATAAATGTCTACTTCCTACCTTTGTGTTTATGTCCTGTGAAGATGACCCCAGGGTCTCCTCTTCTAGTAAGGTTGTATGGCTCCTGGAGGACCATCTGTTCTCATGGTATGAACACCTGAAGAATCAATAGACATTCCTATTGATTTTGACTTTATTTGAAGACTTTGTTTATGTGGGGAAAAAGTATCCTGCTCAGTGCATATAGTCTTCCTTCCCAAACTGTATTTAGAGCTCTAAACTATGAAGGTTATATATTGGGATGGGGAATCCATGGTCCCCAGCTCCTAAAGCATCCAAGGGTTTCCTCATCAAAAGTTGCCAGTAAAATGGTTAACTTCCAGTTTTGTGACTTTGGGCTTAAAAATAAGCAATAAAGGCACAAAGAGGAACATCAAGTGTTCTTGAGAGAGAATGTTTCTGTTCCTTTCTTTAAACCTCCTTCAACGTTCAAGAAATCAGACAAAACCATGCTGCAAAATTTGGCAGCAAAATGTGGATGGTGTGATTTTAGCCTTAAAAAATGTGAAAAGAACTATGGAGATGGGAGCTCATGGTTTTAAATCACTGGCCAAAAATTTCATTCCACCCTCCCTTCCAGGAATAGGACTATGTTATAGCTTAATGAGTCCCACCAGCCAGGAGACTGAGTTGCAGCTACAAATCTGGAATGCGTGGCCCACCCCAATCTAAATCCTAAGGAGGGGAGAGCATACAATTTGTCAAACAGTCTCTTCTTTGCTTGTCCCAATGAGAGGCAAACAGGAGATCAGGTTGTTGAGAAGGAGTGAATTGGGACATTCCATTCTCCACCTGATTATCATTGCTTGGAGAACAGCAACTTTAAAAAGTAGTTCAGAATGGTCCATATTGCTGTATTTTCTTTCTAATTTCCTTGTCAGATGCCATTCTCATTCGTTCAGCTTTCGTCAAATTAAAAGGTAGCAACCTATGAATGTTGAGTCAATTAAGGCATGCATTCGCACTCTCCTCTTTAAAAACAAAATGAAGGGAAAACAAAACAAAGTTTTTGAATGTTGAAAAAGGCTCTGGGGAGGGAAAGGGTGGTGGATTAATGATATCATGAATTCCAGCAATTGTTGCTGTGTGCAGCAAGTTTCTGCTCTAAATGTGCAAAAATGTATTCCCCTGTGTTCAGGAAAGAAGAGTATACATCTAACAAAGCACAATGAGTGCACTTCTACTGCAAGGTTAAAATTCAGATGCTATACATTTCTATTTATCCTGGGTTTGAATTGGTTGGGAGCAGAAATGTACGTATTAATCAGGACCGTATTTACCTAGGTCTGGCTTCTTTCATGACAAACTTAAACAAAAAACAAAAAACTCATTCTCCCCTCTTACTAGAATATTTCCAAATATTTCCAAAATTTCAGAGAAGAAAAGATCCAAGTAGGTCAGAGAGTTCCTGAGAAAGGAATGAGACACGGAACATATTGTCCTCATATTTGATTCACTGTATCATTATCTGATTCTTGTTATCATGAGAATACCAGGACTGGAAGAGGTGACAACTGGCATCAAATTTGGAGATCAAACTAATACAAAGTTGAGATATGCAGACACCAGCATTTAATTAATCAAAAGTAAAGACTCAGAAGAGTCTTTATGGCATTAAAAATGAAAGAACCCAGATTAATGTTAAATAATGGGGGTAATGAAAGCTGGGTTGCTTGAAAACTTACAGCTGATGGTGGTGAAAGTGGTAAATAGTTCTGTTTTCTTGAGCTCAAGAATAGATAATGATGGACAGTTTGTTGGAGACATAAAGAGAAGATTAATCCTAGGGAGGAAAGGAAGATTTTATTGACAGCAAAGATGAGAATTGTTAAAACAAGGATCTTTATTTTATGCGTTTACTTAGCTGTACTTCTAACCCCTCCCAATCCCAAAGGACCAAAAGGGAAAATAAGTAAGCCAGAACAATGTCAAAGCCAAAAAAATAATCACAAAAAAGCAACATCAAGTTCCAAATAAAATCCAAGGTAGGCACCCACAGTCAGGCAGCTGGGACTGCAGGCATGTTGAAATAAAGCAGTTTTTCCATGGTTCTGGAACTGAAGCAAGGTGGTGGCTGCATGTATTTTCTGCAGTAAAAGCTGAACCCTGAGAAAGAGCAAGAGACACAAGCTGGACATATCTGAATGATAGCGTTGGAGGCAGTGATGAAGAGTACCATGGACTGTGGAGCCCTTGGTGCTCTGAGCTTGGTTGTTTGCTTCCAGACGTTTCATTAGCCGACTAGGTAACATCATCAGTGCTAGTGAGTGTGGGGTTTGCTCCCCAGGGAAACCCCACACTCACTAGCACTGATGATGTTGCCTAGTTGGGTAATGAAACGTCTGCAAGAAAACCAAGCTCAGAGAGCACCAAGGGCTCCAGAGTTCAACCCTGAGCTACAGATATTCTCTTCTGTTGGTACCATGGACTGTAAGAATCAAGCAGTGCTGGACTGAATAAAAGGTGAGCGATCACTTGAGGCAATGGTCAGGAAGCAGACATTCACATAATTTGGGTGTGATGCGAGCAGATAATGGACTAGGAAAAACGTTTATGCTTCAGAAGTGAGGGAAGGAGAACAAAGGAAACAGAAAAGGTAAAGAGGAGGACAAGGACAAAGAGATATTTAAGTGCCCTTGGAAGAATTGTGAGTTATTATGAAAGATTGGTCAAAATAGCAAAACTTGTGCAGAAGAATCATCAAGCACTTGAATAACACTCGACGGCACCTACATAATCAGTTAATTACCATGGTAGGCTGACTATATTCCAAATGTTTATTGAAAACATATATGGTAAATATTGGATTATAGCAAGCCTGTTGCAGAATAGTGTCTGTTAACTTTCAGTGCAGGCTCTTGTTTAAAAACAATCAGCTATTGGATTTTCATACACAGTTCCTGCTGAGCTGTGCATTAGATATGTTTCCAGTGTGACAAACAACATGTTTGTTTTGCACAGTTATAGACTGCTGCCCATTTTCATCTGACGAAGTATTTGTGGGAAAAAAATGTTTCAAGGAATATGGTCCTGAAAGCAGGCCATAGCTTAGCAGGAGAGAAGAAATTTGGCATGTGGGAAGATCCATGTCCAATCTCAGCATTTCCAGTTACAGCTGTTGAACATCCCAGTAGATTGATGCCAACCAGAGTCTACAGTACTGGTTAGATGGACTAGCAGTTTGACTAAGGATAAGACATCTTTTTGTGTTCCTAAGTCGAGGCATTAGGAACGGTTCATCCTTGATGTTGAGCTTTATAGATAGAAAATCAGTTTCCAATGGAAGATGTTGTGAAGTAGGCAGAGATACCCCTACAGGCAGAGATGGGCAATGTTTCCTGGGTAAAGCAAGAGTGCAATGATGAGGCCATGTTATGTACCAAGATTTTATTCCTTCCTCCCCAGGTTCTTTTGGGAGAGGACACTGCATTTTGTTCTTTGTTCTTTTAAGGCTCCCAGTTCAGATTTAAATATGTTTCCATCTCAGAGTAGTAGGAAACAGCAGTTCATATCACCTTGGCTGGAAAGAGAGAGGTCTAAGACAGGGGTTCCAGATCTGGGCTGAAAAGATTCAGCTGAGGACTAGAGGGCAGGTACATAAGTCTCTTTGTTGCCATTTCTTGTTCAGATGGAATTTTGCATGCCAGATCTGGTAGCTGTAGATTGCCTACCTCTTGCAATGCTATGGCATATCTATAGGTTCTTCCACACCCTTGGGCTGTTCCTGTACTCTCTTCAGTCTGGCTTTCACCAACCTAGGGGGGAAAAAAAAAAAAAAACAGATTGGGATGCTTTGGAAATAGCTTGCCAAGTGTTGAATCCAGACGTTTGGCTTCCACTGAACAATTGCCCTGCCACTATGCCCTCCCAACTTTCCATGCAAGGAATTTGGCAATTGCTTTGCTTTCTGTGGGTGGTTTTGCTGGTTATGTCTATTTTTGTGAGACCTAACAGTTTGAAATAAAAATTTGCCTTTTCCCACTTATGCTGATCTTCTGCAACTAAAGAACTCTGTTCTTCTGCTGCTATTGTTACCAATGGTGTTCCAGCAGCACAGCGCTTATAACACTTGCCTGACACACAGAAGATCCCAGCAGGGACTTTGACAACTTTAAAAGGGAAGGAAAAAAAAATCTCCCCTTTCTCTGAGCTTTCTATTGTCCCAGCTGAATTTGCAATTTGGTTCCTGACATTCCAGTTTCTTTTTTTGTTTCTGGGCTTCTTTGACTAAAGTTCCAATTATTTAAACAGTGTTCCTGCCTACTGGAAGAGCTCCTTGGGTAAGACCCAGAGATTTCCTTAGATGCATCCTTTATTTGTTTGTTTGTTTGTTTGTTTGTTTGATTTCTATAGCTGCCCATCTCAGCGAGTCCACCCAACCTTCCAGCTCCCTTCCTTTCAGCAGATAATTGAGACCATTGGGATCTCCTCTCTCTCCAGTCTATTGTTCCTCCCTCGGTAATCCATCTGATAAGAGGTTATGGTTTAAAAGTCTTTGAGTAACAGGTTCCATTTATCAAGTCATTTGAGAGTGTACTACTAAAAAAAAAAAAAAATGGCCCTGCTCAGATCAGTGTAAACACATACCATACATTTTTAGCAATAAAGGGGAAGTGGGAAAGGGAGCATGTGTGACCTGAGAACATCAGTTGCCCAAACTTAATAAATTGATTAAAAATGTAGAATCAGATACACTGGCAGTCAGATGCAACCTAAATGAATTTCTCACCCATTCCCTATTTAAATAACCCCAGAGAGCACATGGATGAGAATATTACCCTGCTTCTCTGTATCTAAGCTCCCCATGTTGAATAGCAAGATGTGAAAGTGAGGGGTAGTTGGACTCATATGCAGATGAATGAGTAGACCTCTGTGGAACTGGTCACTATAAAAAAGGAAGCTTCTCAACTATATGGAGAATTTTATTCCTATTTATGTGAATGGGAAGGACATTTGCTTTCATCATTTGCTCCTTAGTGTGGCAAAATCAGGGACCTTAAAAAATAATAAGGCATTTTTACATTACTTATTAATCAAAAAGGCCTCCAGAGATGCTACAATGAAGTCACCAATCTCATGTGTTGAACCTAAACAATATAACAAATAAGAAAGATGGGAATTTCTCATCAGTTCTTAAGGTCACCATTCTTTTCATGACCATGGATGGAAATGTGTGGAAATGGCTTGTTGGAATGCCTTCTGGCTAGGGAATAATTAAGAAGTCTCTAAGGAGCCTGTAGGATGAAATCAATGATCCAGTTACTTGCAGTATATTAAAAATAATCAATATACCATATTAACTCTTGGGATCATATTTTAACTGATTGATTTTACCGCTACCTTAAATGAAAAGTATTGAGTCATTCGATCATTTCAAATACTAAACATTAATTGGATCCCCCTCTGTGGATGGGGCACAGGGCAAGTGTCCCCATTAGTGCCACAAAACACCCTGGCCAAGACTTTTCTGTGTTTCTGTATTTCTCTCTCTCTCTCTCCCCTCTGCAGTGTGATAGATTCACAGTGATGGACCAAAATATTAGAAATCATCATGGGGTCCTACAATGTCCATGGAAATTTCATGAAAGCAATTACCTGAAATGTGAAGGATGTTTTCCAGCCCAGTTACAGAAATTGCATATTTCCCCTGAATATATATGGTTTTTATTGGAAGAAATCAGCTTTCCAAACTGGAGCTGGAACCTCTTTTGGACAAGTGTTTTATTAAAAAATGTTTGAGTTTTTCAGACTTCATGAAAGGGGAGGGAGGAAAGGTAAACATATGTTTACCTGCTGACTCAGGCAAGCAGTGAAGAAATTCATCCTGAAACAGAAAATAAAATTCAAGATGTGATTGGCAAGATAGTAGAAAGGAAAACTGAGAATCTTCTGGAAACAATAGAAAATCAGTGCTTTTAATGAAGTCTTTGCTTTCTTCCTTAATACAACTGGTGTCAGCGGATTTATATTCAGGATTAAACAGAGATGGAGTATTTTAAAGATCTTCTTTGGATAGAAACCAGCCTCTAGCATTCCAACTTTAAATTGTTCAAATTCTTCTTCCAAGAATCTCCTCCCCCCCATTACTATTTATCTATATCTACATCTATATCATAATGGTTGATATCATTAGATGGATTGCCTCTTAGAATATGTTTATAGAAAAAAGCATTCCTGCTTCCTTTATCATCAGTGAATATTTTCCTTTTCAAAGCTTATTTTTTAAAAAGGAGTTAACATTTTAAAACACAGTTTGAAGACTCTTCTGGATACTGGTGAAGACAACACACATTGGTGACAACTCAGGTGGGAACCAATACTGCCACTTACAACCAACTGTTTTTCATTAAAAGAATAAATTTTTGAGAAGCTATAAAAAAGAGATTTGTCGAGATATAGATCATTCTGGAAGAGGGAAACTCATTTCTATCTATAGAAATAATATAATCCACAATGTCTATTCAAAACAAAGGATAACTTTTGGCCTGATTCATACAATGAGAAACTAAGAACCTGTATTTATGAGCACTTAAATCAGATAATATAAAATAATAAATTGGCTTGAAGTATTAGGTCTAATGGGCTTTGAAGTATTAGGTCTAATGGGCTTTGAAGAAGCAGGATAGAAAGACTATTGACACTTCCGAAGTTTGGTTTTGGAGAAGACTCCTGAGAATACCATGGATAGCCAAGAAAACAAACAAATGTATCATCAAACACATCAGTCCAGAGTCTTCACTCAGGAAACAAATGGCCAGGTTCAAATTATCTTATTTTGGACACATTATGCAAAGACACTATTCACTGGAGAAGTATAATGCTGTGAAAGGTGAAAAGAAAGAGGAGAAGAGGACAACCAGCAGCAAGGTGGATAGAGTCAGTCACAGTGCCTATGGGTGCATCATTGGAAGATCTGAAGGACCAGACTGGGGACAGGTTGTCCTGGAGAAAATCAGTTCATGTGGTCACTGAGACTTGACACCAATTTGATGGAACATAATCAATTAATCAACATAGACTTAATGACTTTCTAGACCTTCTGAATATATAAATAGGATACAATAAAGAGATATCAGATGTAAGCTTTAATTCAGCAATATTTTTTTCTTTCTCATCTTATTAGTTGGGAGATTTCTCAATAAATTACCAAGACAGATTTAACACATGAACAAATAAACATCAGTCCAGGCCTTGGCTGAAGCAACCACAAATCTCCCCAGAAGATGATAGAGGTAGAAAAAAAAATCTATAAAAGAAGATGCAGTAGGTTCACAAATAAGTGAGTTCTTGCAGGTCTGTCCCAAAATATTCTGACAAAGTGACAATTTTACGTATGCCTGGTTCCATAAGTAAAACCCAACCAGATTGGCAGTTGATTCTTACCTTGACTCTGCCAACAAAATACCAGTGCCAGAATACTGGAATAGTTCAGCTGTTGGATTTGGATCAAGAAGACCCGAATTCCAGTCTCCACTTGACCATGGAAGTCATATTGGACAACTTATATTCTCTTTGCTCAATCTATGCCCCAGGGTTCTCTCCTCTCCTCTCCTCTCCTCTCCTCTCCTCTCCTCTCCTCTCCTCTCCTCTTCTACCATGGTCCAAAATGAATGTTTCCCAGGGTTGTAGTTGGGCAGAAAATTAGGGGAAACTCCATTTTATGGCATTGACAAGAGAAGGGTGGGGAAATAAATGCAACAAACAGCCTGAAATCCTAGAACAGCATAGGAGCTTGGAAGGTTGGAGGACTTAGTAGCAGCTCTGTCCATTAAGCATCCTTCAGAAGCTACCTATTGAGATGGTTGGATGACTCTTCTTAATGGTGAGGAAAGTGCCAGTCTTTAACAGGAAGTACCTTCTTATATTGGCCTAAGCCTGGGATAACAACAGACAAAATTTCCAGTTGACCATGCCTACATGAGGAATTTCAGCTGGGGAACTTTGTTTGGAAGACCACAAGAACAGGGATACAGCAAAGGCCGAATTCCTAGAATCTTCTCTGAAGAATGAAGAAGAAGAACCTTGCCCAAACAATTTGAAAGCAGCTGCCAGTCGAGGAAGTTAAGTTGTACTGAACTAGATTTATTTATTTATTTATTTATTTATCAAACACATTTATAAGGCTGCCCACTCACACAGGATGACTCTGGGTGGCTTACAGAATTATAATGGAAGATTTTAATTGAAGTTCTGCTCCAGTTTAAAGCTCCTTTGTGTGTTTGTTTTACAGAACATGAAACATGGAGAAGGAAAGGGACCATGGCCTTGGGAGTAATAACTGGTTGAATTGTATGGGTTTACCCATTAGCAGTGCAGGTTATTTTCCCATCTTTTATTTTCTGCACTCTGATAAATGCCTTCAGGCTGCATTCACAGTAGGAAATAGCTGAATAAGTGGTTTTGGAAAGAACAATTTACTAACAGCGGTTTATAGGCCACCTGTTCACCCTGTAATTGACAGTTAGCAAAATGTGGGGATTCCAGAAGGTATGATTACTGTACATTGTGTTGCCTTTGCTTAATGGATATGCAGTGAGTTTCTTTTATTTATATTTATTAATATTTTTTCCATAGAATAAATGACAAATCAAAAGAAAAAAGAGGAAAGAAATAAAAAAGTGTAAGAAATAGAAAGAGAGAGGAAAAAAAACTAAAGTTAAAGAATATATAAATGACTTACAACCTTCTTTCCAACAGATAATTACAATCTTATTGTCCCTCCTCCCCCTTAGTTATACAAGTCCCTTCAGCCCATCATTCAATCCACATCTTTCTTAATCTTCAGTTCCATAAATCATCATTTCATTTCTTTCTTCTTTCAGCAAAAAGTCCATATAAGGTTTCCAGTCTTTCAGAAAAGTTTTTGTTGTTTGTTCTCTGACCAAACAGGTCAGTTTTGCCATTTCTGCAAATTCTTTTTCAAAATCTATTCCTCCATTGTGGGAATTTCAGTATTCTTCCATCGTTGTGCATACAACAATCTTGCTGCAGTTACTATATACAAAATCAGTCCACCATGTGTCTTTTCTAATTTATTTATTCATTTATTTAATTTTTATCCCACCTTTATTATTTTTATAAATAACTCAAGGCGGTGAACATCCCTAATACTCCTTCCTCCTCCTATTTTCCCCACAACAACCCTGTGAGGTGAGTTGGGCTGAGAGAGGGTGACTGGCCCAATGTCACCCAACCGGCTTTCATGCCTAAGGCAGGACTAGAACTCACAGACTCCTGGTTTCTAGCCCAGCACCTTAACCACTAGACCAAACTGGCTGTCATTCATTGACCATAAGTCCCAGTAAAAAGAATTCTGGTTTCTTCACAATATTAAACTTTAAAATCCTTTGCATCATTGTGTGAATTTTTATCCAAAATTTCTTAGCTTCTCACAAGTCCACCATGCATGATAAAATGCCCCCCCATGCTTTTCACATTTCCAAAAGTTTGAAATACCTTTGTACATTTTTGATAATTTCTCTGGTGACATATACCAATGACCAAACATCATTTTATAAAAATATTCTCTTTTCCAACTGTCTTTTTATCCATATTAAAACTTTCTTTTAACTGTACATATGAAAACCATTGAAAACCATGTCCTTCTGCAGTCAATTGTTCTCTTGACTTTGAATATACACTAAGTTTCATGTGAAGATTGATAATGAGGGGTGCCTTGAAAAGAGCTAATGCAGAAGCACCCACAGAGAGAATGAAATCTGCATTGATTCCTCCTCCTCTGGAAAAAAACAACATACTTGGGTAAAGTATGACAGACACACAGCAGAATATATGTCTGAATAAGACTTTGTCCAGAACATATGTGGAAAGAATGCTTTAGAAATATAATACTTCACAGATCATTACTGAAGTTACTCAGCAGACAAGAAATGAACAATAATTGATTGGTTTAAGTGATACACAAAGATTTGCATTGGAAGGAAGTAGTAGGAGCTGCTAGAATGTGACATGTGCATTTAGCCCTAACATTACGCATGAGAAACAGGAAAGATTTTTAAGTGTCTGTAGATTCATAGATACTGTTATCTCCATAGTGCCCATGCAAGTGATTAATGCAATTCCTCTTAGTTCATAGGAATAACTGTTTGAAAATAGGAAACTCATCTAAGCCCTCTTGTGATATGGATGGAAAAGCCATCCCACGTACCAACCTTTTTATGAAAATAGCCATCTCATACTCTAGAAATATCCAGTGTGACCAAAAAAATTGGAAACCGTGAATGTCCTAAAACTAGGAACAGGTCTCATTTATTTATATTTCAATTTTTGTCACCATTCCACTTCACTTCACCACTCCACTTCACTTTCAGCTGTGAGTCATCCAGTGTTCAGTAATTTCATGTGGATTTTCTGAGTGACACCCATGTCCAAGATTTTGCATTTAGGAATGTGCCTGAATCCATCTCAACAACAGAAAGGGTTGGTTTTGATCTTGTTCCAATCTGTCAAATATTCTGCGGTTGGTTTGTTTTTTAAGGGAAAATCTTATTTTGTGTTTGTGTGTGTAACTTTCCTTAGTACACAGGGCTTTGTATACAAATAATATATATTTTAATATATTATTAAATATATTAATATAAATATTATACAATATATTATTTGTATACAAATATTATATATATATATATATATATATATATATATATATATATATATATATATATAATTTTAAGCCTTATTGATATAACTGCTAAGATGTATGCAAAATATCTCCTGAGAAAAATAGAGGACTGGGTAATCAAGAAAACTATACTAGTGGTAGAACAGGCCAGATTTAGACATGGGCACTCCAGAATAGACAATTGCTTCATTTTACATCATCTCATCACTAAATATACAATTGATGGAAGGCACTTGTTAACATCTTTTATTGATCTTAGCACAGCATTTGATTCCATAAATAGAGATATCTTATGGAAAAGCTGGCCACGGAACCCAGACTTTTATACTTGATAAAGGCCCTCTATACAAATACACACCTGAAAGTCCATACTGGAGTCAATGGCTCTCTTACACAGAGCATACCCACCCACAAAAGTGTCAGACAAGGATGTATCTTGGCCCCGAAGTTGTTTAATCTCTATGTTAATGACTTTCCAGGATTCCTCCATTCAATGGATATTCACATGCCAAAGATCCTTAACAGACATATCAATATCCTTTTGTATGCAGATGACATAGTTTTGATGGCACATTCCCAAGTAGGCCTGAGAAGATTGATGGGGAAATTTGGTGCATACTGCACCTCAAACTTTTTGAATATTAATAAGTCCAAATCCAAACTGGTGGTTTCTGGGAAAAGACAGGCCAAATACAATTGGCACTTGGATGGGGAGCCTATAAAAGAAATAGACTCTTTCTCATATTTAGGGGTGGTTTTTACAGACACAGGGCCCTGGGTTAATCATTACAAGTAAAGTTCTACAAAGGCCACAGCAAGTTCTAAAACACTAATTAAACTACTTAGTTACAATCACCCTTGCTCTCTGCTCTCCATTTTGAAGGTCCACAAGGCAAAAATTGTACCAGTGCTAACGTATGGTGCCAAACTGTGGGGCCTATCAAAGGCCTCCTTACTTGAACAAAATCAAGCACACTTTTTAAGGACCATTCTGGGGACTGACAGGAATATACCCGCAGCAGCAGTAAGAGCTGAAACAGGCACCCATTCCATTTACAGTCTATCAGTAATCAAAGTCTTTAATTATTGGTGGAGGATTCTCCCAATGGAGCATGATAGACTACCAAAAATGTGCCTTGAAGAACAGATGGGCACACCTCAACCTACCACATGGATCAATCAACTCCTCCAAACTATCACATTCCTCAGCTTTTCATTACAATATTTACTTTCTGCTGGAGATCAGGCCAAGGCAATATTCAAACAAAGAGTCTTGGATGTTAACACCCAAATGGACATTGAGTCACTTGTACACAATAGGTCGTTGAAATGGCTGGCTAAAATAAACTGTCCTTTCAAATAGAAAAATACCTGACAATGGGTCTGACCCAATACCATAGGATAGCTCTTACCAGAGCAAGATTTGAGCAGCTAGATTCTATGGTTAAATACGGACGATTCCACCAAGTGCCTTACCTTGAGAGGACATGTGTTTGTGGAGCATCCGAAGTAGAAGACATTGCACATGTCCTATTTAACTGCCAACTATATGCCCCAGCAAGGGCTCAGGACCTTCAGACATTAATTGATAGAACCACATACTGGGACCCTAACAAAAGACTATGTTACTTCCTCCAGGGCACAAATACATATGTGGTCAACAGAACTGTTAAGTTTATAGTTAGGGCTGTCCAACTGAGAACACAATTTATAGAACACATTGGGGTGGCATGTAAAGGTGATGAATTCATTTAAACTCACATTGTTTCTGTATTTTATTACTTGTTTTCTTTATATCTTGCATTTTTAATCTTACAATTTTATCTCTATTTTACCCTATCGTATTTTATCATATTTTATCTTACATGGTATATTTTATCTTACTGTACTGTATTTTATCTGTTTTATGGTATCATATTTTATATTTTATATCTTATAGTGTCTGATACCTAACTTCTTGATATGGTCATTTGACTAATCAATAAAGATAATAATAATAATAATATACAAATAATATATTTTTACAATAATTACCCCAATAAAAAAGGACTGCTTATCTAATCTATTGAGTTAGCTAGCTAGCATCTTCATATCCATATATTTCCTTAAGATATAAAGGTGTTTTTTGTTTTTTTTTAATTGTGCCTTCAAGTCAATGTTAACTCCTGGTGACTGCCTGGAATTTCCTTGGCAAGATTTTAGAAGTGGTTTGCCAGTGCCTCATTCCTGACTCTTTTAAAAAACGAAACTGGCTCTGATTTTCTAATGCATCTGTGATAATATACACTGCTTTGGGCAAATCATGGGATACAAAAAATAATGGTCAGAGGATTGAATTCATTTCTGCCCATCTAGGTCTGACAGTGTAGGCAACCTTAGCTGCTCACTCCATTTCATCCCACTGAAATCTCTGGTGGATTATTTTATATTCCTACTTGAGAAGGAACTGGCTGCAGCAGCAAACAAGGTTTGGGTTAACTAGTCTGTTATTGTAGATTATGAAATCCAATCAATAAGTTTAGGTGTAATTTTTATCAACCATAAATCTTAAGTTAAAGAGAGGGGGAACCTTCTATTTTGTTCAACATTAACTCTATACAATGCTGGGATGCTTCTGAAGACTGCCTACTAATAATAACTAATCAAGTTATTGCAAAACACTGAGAATTTTGTTGTGTGTCTATGGGAATGAGTTATGGCTATTTAAAACCAAGGGACTTCACTGATGTATCACTAGATGAAACGTTCTTCCGAGAACTTCTCCAATCGGGTTTACAATCTTACTAGGAAACAGGAAGGATATTGCTGCTCTAATAAACATGGTGTATTTAGAGCTTGTAAGAGAATCACAGCAGCTAAATATTCCATTGTATGAGAACTGTTGTTAACGCTGTATAGATCTTAAAAGAATGAAGGCCGAGTTAAAGAATTAACTCTATGTTTTATTTTAAATTTTATTGAGATTTTTTTGTTGTTGTTGTTTAAGAAAAAGTCCTTATACTGAGAACAGTCTGACTATTTTTTTTTTTTTTTTAGTCCAGGCATTTATTTAGCAAAGTGGGTTTAAGTTACAGCTATGAATCTGAGCACGGAAAGGTGGGACCATACTGCTGAACTTTTCAGAAAAACGATAACACTGCACTGCAGTCTATGGAGCTCTGATCCCCTTCAAGCAAACAGACCTAGTTTGGTAAAATGGGTAGCTTGAGAACTTGGTAAAGCTGTTGGACTATGACCAGGAACTGCCAAGGTCATCCCCACAGAAACTCACTAACTGACTTTGCGACAGTCTCTTTCAGCCCTCTCTACCTCACAGGGTTTTTGTTGGGTGCTAAAATTGGAAGAAATGCTGGGTATGCTGTTTTGACTCCTGGAAGAAAGTCGGGGTATGAATGAATAAATCAACCTCAGCCAGAATAAAAATAACTGTTTGTAATATTCAGATAACCCTCTTTTTCATGCAGGTAAAATGTGAAAGGATATTATTGCTAAAAACCTCTCAACAGACAGAAGAATCAGCAAAATCCTTCTTAGATCATGTGGTCTGGAGATTTTCTACTAGAGATTCAGAAATCTAGAAGACAGAAATAGCCTTGATGATTTTTGGATAGTCTTCTGTAAACTTTGGTTACATCTCCACTTCCCATTTGTGTGTAAATAAATAAGGGATTGTCTAAGACTGTATCTGTCTACATATATCTGGGATGTGTTAAATCTAAATCAGCCCATCAAAGTCCAGGATAAAACTAACATGGAAATTAATGGGATAAGTAAGTTATGACAAACTGCAGTTTTATTGATATTGTAGCTGAGCTCAAATTCCCTAGAGAGGTACTTTGATATGTATCATCAGGCAAAGCTTAGACAATTTGTAAATGAAATAGTTCAATCGGTATGGCTGTAATACACTTTTTTCCAATCCCTCTTTAAAATGTTGCTCCCTGTAAAAAACATTCTCAGGTTACAGCCTGGCCTGATACCCTGTTAATAGTAATTAGATATTTTGTATTTTTTTGCATTTTGTATACTTTTGTATTTCTTCCAGAGATTATCAAATCTCAAACCTAATATTTAAGTTCCTTGGACTTCCTTTATATTTGTATATTACATTGTCTTTAGGTGCTCCCGGCAGTAATCATGCAGGGCATCCCATATTTTATCTTCAGAATTTATCTTGGCAATATCTTGGAAAGTATATTCCACTGAAGAATTGTGATTGGCCCAAACCCACTTGATGTATGTGGCTGAGTGCAGATTTGATCATGGATCTCTTCAATTACCATCTAATACTTTAACTTCTAAACTACATTGGTTCCCCCATTGTCATCGGTTCTTTGGCCACCCAAAATGTTTCCTTAATTCTTGATTCTCCTTATTAACACTCTTCTCTTACATTACTTTTAAGGTTATTTTTAACATTATGTTCTCTTAACAGTACTTTTATGAACTTCCTCTCCTGTTTCCCAGATTAATAGCTTTGTTCCCTCAACTGCTTCTATTTAAACGTTTAATTGCCATCTGCATTATCCATGGCTTTCTTCTTTCTGAATGCAGACTCTTAAGATCTCCATGAGGCAACAAAAAACCCATAAAAGTACTATTTCCCATGAAATATCATTCGGATATTCAGATGCAATTTAAAAGGAACAAGCTTAGAGAAACTGATTGGAAGGAGAATTAGAAAAAAGTAAAGGGAAGCATTTTTGACATAACACATAAAAAACCTGTGGAATTTATTGCCCACAAGACCTGGTAAAGACCCTTAATTTGGCTTAGATGAATTCATGGAGGTCAAATCAATCAAGGGCTATTAGTCTTGAAGATGAATGGTACCTTAGATGGTTTCCAATTTCAGGAGAACAACAAGATTGTCTCCATCTCCTGCTTATGAACATCCCAGATGCTTTTGGGTGGTTACTGTGATAAACCAAATGGTGGATTAAGATGGGCCTGATCCAGCCCAGCTATTGTTGCATTCTTAACTAATTGAGCTTGTGGATCTGGACCAGGGTTTTAATTTCCTGTCCTGTGTAGGGCAGAAGCAGTTAGCAGAAGCAGCTTAGATAGTGGTTTGCATAAAAACAGTATAGTTAAGGTAGGACTTCAATTGATGGCATATAGGTCTTCTTAACAGTAAATTTCACTCTTCTCATTTTATGCAGACATTTGAAATACAATAAAAAAGCATCATTCACCTGATATACGATAACTTTTTTCCAGTAGTTACATGAGGTATTCATAAAAGCATAGGTTCTTTTCATTTACCAAGCTTTATGTTGTAATCTATGAAGCGTTTACAGTTCTTACATTTCCTACATCTGATTTCTGTGTCCATATTGAGACAATGAGAACATATAGTCTTAATAAATACCCTTAAATAATTCAAGAGACTGGACAACCTGACAAAGAGTAATAACATATGTGCATACTTTTGAAATGCTGCAGCTCTCTTCTGGAAATGGAACAGCTCCTTCATGTGTGCACATGTGTGTCTGCCTTGTAGGGTGGAGTTTTCTTATTATAATATCCTTGCAATGTTTTATATTATAAAACCATTCTAAACTTTAGAATGTTTGTAAACTATCATGCAAGAGCCTGATGCAAATTTGCATAAAACAATGCAAATTTGCATCAAATTCTACACCATTTCAGTGCTACAAAAAGTAGACTCAGAATCTGTTGTAGTCATCCAAGTGGTAAAACCGTGTTGCCACAATGAAAGGGGTTCTTGGTTTAATGGTATTTGCAAGAAATGACCAGTGCCGTTATTTATTTTATAACACTGAGTTAAAAAATTTGACCCATCACAATTTGAGTGACTTGTAACTGTTTCATTATAATACTGTCAATTTTATTTATTATGCTTGGTAATGGATTTTTTTTTTAAGCTTGGTTCTTTGGGATTTGCTTTGATTGCAGTGCATTACCCAACTTGCTAAGCCCTCTCAAAATAAATGTGGGTGAACAGATGTGGAACTGGACACGGTAGTCTTTTGGGTGTGCAGTAAAACCAAGGAAGAAGTACCTTGGATGTCGTATTTTTGCAAATGTCTATATAAAGTAGCAGTCCTTTGAGAAAAATATGGACCAAAACTTTCCATTCAGTTTAGAATTTCTCTAGATGTGATTAGGGCCACCAGCTCTAAGCTGCAGAAATCCAAATGACAACTAGATGGCAGCAAAAAAGATACAGAACCCTCCCATTCAGTGGTCCTCTTGATTTATGCAACCCACATCTGGTAACTTTACCTATGATGCAGTTTTCATCAGCTAGGAAACCAGCTGGCTATTTGGAACTTTGAGAATCTTTCATGGATGTTACCTCAACTCTGTCATTGGGAGTTTGGTCTAATCACAAAATGGCTGCCCCAGTAGGCATGGCCAATCACAAAACACCCCTTTCCCAGAAGACAAACTAGATGCCACTCACTGCTTCAGCTTACCACTGCCTTTTTCCTGGTGAGGACTGGCATATAGGCTATATGCCAAATTCCCATTTATATTTCACAGCATTATTTTAGTGACATCATGTAATGGAATGTGGGAATTACCTCAGGAGATGGAGGGAAGAGATTCTGCTTAGGGAATGATCAGATAAGAGCGGGGTATACCCCGCAGCTGCATAACAGACAGAGAAAGAAACTCAGAAAGAAATTTCCCTAACTTATCAGGCTGTAAAAGAGATGGTGGGAGATTTGTACTTTCAGACTTGCAAGATTCTGCTAATGTAGCCTTACAATAAAGTAAAATTAGCTCATCTGGTTGTGTTTCCTGTCTGGCCTACCTGGGAAGGCTGACACATCATTATGTTTGGCAAAAAATAAAGTCAGGTTGAATCAATTTCTTTCAATATTCATTTAACTACATGCTGAAGAAGGAAATTGACCTTTTTCTAAATCTGCCATTTTAGAGAATTCTAACCTTTTAACCCTGTAGACTAACATGTGGATGAGATGGAAGATTAAGCACATGCAAAAGTGATACAGACCAGTTATAGAATGATGTGCCCATTCTTTTGTTCTTGAGATCTGGATCTGGCAACATTTCCCTTCCCTTGTGAATCTTGGACCTTGAAGGACAACCTCATTGCCTTCTGATGCGTAATGTGAAATTTTTGCAGCTCAGATCGAATAGCCCTTCTGATGAATCAATTTCCTACATTCAGCCTCAGTGGCTTCCTTAAATCATGTATCTCTCCTTAACTTCTATGATATGCTGACATTTAAGTCAACATAGATGAGAAGAATAGAATAAATGTTGGGCTTTTGTCACTACATTGTGATGACCTCCAGCCACTGAGTTCTCCTGTCTGTCTCTTATCAAACAACCATATGTATCTGTTTATTCACCATGCCTAAATGTGAGAGGCAATTCCATTGCTCCAGTTCTCCAGCTTGTATTTAGGACTGTTGGTCCTCTGTTTAAATAAATTTCAAAATAGCCTTTGTCATCAACTATTCTTGAATGTGTTCAGCTCCAGGATAATTAGAAAAAAATGTTGCTAGTGTTTTATATAAGACATACAGTACATATACTGTATGGATTTTTTTTTTTTTAAAAATAGTGCTCTGTGGGTACACTATCCTTCCTGATGTAGGAGAGAAACTGCAGATTTAGAACAGCAGAATGGAGTGGACTTTTAAATATGCCATTTTAAAGGTTTTTTTTTTTTTTTTTTTACCTTGCAGACAAATGTGCAGAGCATAAGCCCATGCAGAAGTGACCCACTTGGTATGTGAATGATGCACCCATCCTTTTGTGGTTGGGATCTGGATTTTGCAAAATTCCACTTCCCCTGCAAATATTATACATTGAAGGAACACTTGAGCTCCATCACTTTATGGTGTGTGATGTGAAACATACAACACTGCTCACTGAATGCAGTTTTTAGTGTGTTTTTCAGCCAGGTGATTAGATCATACAAATGGTTTCACAGTGAAGTTATTAAATAACCATAATGTAATGTGTCCTAAGCAATTGGATACCATACTTAGAGTATCATCTAACTCCTGGGCTGTTAAGCAGAGCTCCATACTGTGTTTTCTCATGTTAATTATTGTCTTGTTAATAGTAAACTGACAGCACTGAAGAACTGTCAGTACAGCAGATCAAAGGGAAATAGTCTGTTAATAATCAGAAAATATTCTGCTGCAATACATAAAATAAATCAATAGGCTTTTCCCAAAGGGAGGAAAAGAAAATCTTATAAAGTGCTTCAAGGAGCAGATGTTTCACCAAGAACACATTTGGATGACATTCATTTCCTGGTATGCCTGAATGTGAGAGTTAATGGACACAAATTATAGAGCAGACTTACATGCTGATGGTGACTAAAACCAGGGAGAGCCAGTGAATGTAGCCTCCCGTATGATATTGTGCCGTTTCCGTTCAGCCTTGCAGTAATGACTACAAGACGTCACTGGGAATCTTCAAGAAAGACAGTGCCGTTATACTGGCATGGCAGCTTTACAAAAATCCTGCACTTTCTGCATGAATACGAAGTCTCAAGAGAGTTTGTTACTAAGACTCTGCTTTCCTGCATACCCCTATCTCCATCAGGTAGCAAGAAGTAGTGCTGCCAATACAGATGATCTTAAAATGTAGATGAATACACCAAGCTGATCAATAAATGTATGAGTATACGTACACTGTTCTTTTTTCTTTAAACCCTAAAGCTTGTGGTGAGGGTAAGGAGCACCGCTGGGATGTTTAGGAGTTTTTAAGACTGGAACACTGAGCAATCTAAGAGTAGCAACCAGCAGGGGCATCGGCAGGGTGTGTGTGCGTGTGGCAGTGCCAGAAAAGTCGAGATAGTGACCATGCCTGTGTCATCGAAACCCCACACCTTTTTACGTTTGTTGGACAACTTTGATAGAATAGTTGTGTCTGCCATCTTTTTTGACCCCCATGTGGTAACAGGAAACTAAGAAATAGAGCTGACAGACAAATATAATATTGAACTATTTGGGTGCATGTAAATGAAGGTTGCTTAGGGTCGCAACCCCAGGTTGATTACCTGAACTTCAACTCGGCCCTGAAATCTAGCAGTGAGGATAATCCAGGGTTCTGGGATAATGTCTTAGAAACCATGAGCTACCAGTTTCCTTCCCTCTATCCCAGTGTTTCTCAACCTCAGCAACTTTAAGATGTGTGGACTTCAACTCCCAGAATTCTCCAGCCAGCCATGCTGGCTGGGGAATTCTGGGAGTTGAAGTCCACACATCTTAAAGTTGCTGAGGTTGAGAAACACTGCTCAATCCACTTCTGGATTGAGAAGAAGTTTGCAATGTTGCTTCTTGCAACATTGCAAACTACTCTTAGAATCCAAGCACAAGCAACCCTTTGGGATCAGTGAGCAAAGAGCAACTAATGGGTGTACACTGGTGCTCCTTATGCAAAGCTTCCAGCCTTCCTGGAGCTAGTGCTTGGACAGAAGGGGTCCTTAAAGCTCTCGGATGTCCCAAGCAGTGAAAATGCTCTCCTGGCTGTAATGAATCAAGTAATGAGTTGGCTAGTGACCAGCACCAATGAGCTGTCTTCTTAAGTCTTCACTACCTGTCCTCTGACTCCTGACTCTGAACTTCACAGCCTGCTTTCCTAGCTTCTGATATCTGTGATATATTTGATTTTAGATCAGGGAGATTGCAGCAGCATCTATACATGTTAAATTTTGATGTGGAAAGCCTTGTTCTCTTGTATGCCTTCCTTTCTGCTGCATTCTCTTATCTCCTTGCCATCCTCTTGCCTCTGTCAAGAATTCTGCTGATAAAACTTGGCCCCGTGAAGGGACGATGTATCAGATCCTTCTAGGGCTACAGGAAAGAGCAGAAACTTTGCTGTCAGCTCTAAAGCTTTGCATGGCTTTGTTTCACTCAGGGCTGGCCTGATCCATGTTGTTGCCTTGGTCAGAGTAGAAGAATGTTCCCACCCACAAAACCAATACAGTATGTAGGTCTTGTTGAGGTTTTCCTACTAACGATTAAGACTGCTATTGTGCCTAATCATTTTGGCCGGGTTAAAAGGTTGTATTAGATTGTCTCCTCTCACGTGCTTCATGCAAAATAGCATGGGGGGAGGAAACCTGCCCGGACTTGTTCTTACTTCCTCTTTTTCTCTCTGCCGGCAATGTAGCCGAGCAAGGCTTGCTCCAAAGGGAGCTAAGTCCTTTAAATGTGTTTTGCTTTTGTTTTTGCTTTCTGAAAATAAATTATTTTTATAGAAATGTCAGGTCTGTCAGATGATTTAGGGAGGTGAAGCAGAGACTCTCTCAATCCATTTTCTCATTAGCAGTAGTAGTAATAATAATACAAAATACTAACAATGTACAGTATCTGTGCTTTTGTGACACCCCAAATCAGCTGCCTAAATCAGTTGCCTCATTCTCCCTAATGGACAGCCAGGAACTTACTGATCTTTCTTTCAATTACTTTCCTTGAACTTCTCTCTTATAGGATTGCTGTATATGGGCTACAATTGCATCCCAACAACTATCCCGACAATGAGAAATAGAAATCAAACTCTTTGCCCCTATCTTCTTGTCATCTGGACTTTTGCAGCCCAGGTAGGTTCATACTCATTTCCTGTGATCTTCATTTTTTTTTTCTGTGTCAGCTCTCTCCATGTATCCCAACTTCAGATGTATTGGCCCATTTATTCAAGAAGCCTCAGTGGCACAGATGATAGTTGGTGCTGGACATAAATTGATGAATTGGGGGAGTTTGTAGTCTCAGCCCATCTGATAAAAAAACAGATTAAGTAAAACAGCTCTATTTCTGTCATGGTTCAGCTATTGTCATGCTTTAGTTTATTAACCACCTCTGCTCATTTACTTGGTGACTTCTTGTTTTGGAGAAGTTTTGCAAGCATTGAAGAGAACCATGAAAATCAGCTGGTACTGGCTGAGTTTCTTTGTGCAATTGTCAAATAGCTGTAAATGCTTTTAATGGTCTACCATACTTTCACTATACATTTCTTGATTGTGTATCAAATCCCATGTTTATCACGTTTTAACATTTCTTTGCCATCAGTAGCCATATTATCAAAATCAACACACCAGCATTTAGAGAAAAAAAAATGTTTTTGGATTTAGCTGAAGGGCTAGACGGCTGAATAACAAGTAATGCTTATTATTTCACAAGTAATAAGTCATTAAGAAGGAATGGATTAAAGGACACCAAATAATAGCGAACCACCAAGTGGCACAGATGTTATATGGCCCCAGTGAAAACACTGTTGATACAAAAACAGTCTTCTTTTAAACCACTTCCCATTGCTATAAAATGATCCACATAGACTGAAGGATACAGTCACTTTGAAAACAAGGTTCCATTGGGGAGCCATCAAATCTTCTACAGGCACAGTGACTGTTAGGTTTGAGGAACCAATTTTGTTCCTTAACCCTCCCATAAAGCCCCCTTTGTGTGCCCATCTAGGAAAAAAAAAGTGAAAATCTTGGTTCCATCTAAGCAATTCTGAACCATGGTAGATAATTATAGTTCTACCTGGACAAACAATTGAAGAACCATTTGAAAACCCAGTTCCTTTAATTCTCCTTATTATCTTGCCTTTTTATAAAGCTTTAGATTTTATTGTTAAATGATTATACTTGATTATTCCAACTCTTTTATTATATTATATTTTTGTAGCTACAGATCACATTCTGGGCAATACTGTGCTTTTATTATTATTTCACTACAAAAGGTTTTATTCTAATTTATCAGAGTTTTTTTTTTTCTTGCTGTCTTTTTTTTAAAAAATAAGTGAGCTATTATGTATCAGCTGGACTTTTCAGCATGCTAACTGAAGTCCATTTATCTGCATTAATATATGTTCTATATAAACTGCACATGTTTTTTTCTGCAGCTTTAATTGCTCATGTTTTCCCTGAAAGACCGCACTGGTAAATAAAATTACAGCTTATGAGAACTCTGCCACATTTTTCTGATCTTTCTATAAAGACATTATCCACAGTTCTCTCCTAATATGATTGAAAATGGATTGGCAGTAATAGACATTAGCTGTACTGGTTGAAGTAAAGGGGATAAAAGGAATGGATTTCAAACATTTTAAAGTTCTAGAAAAGATTTTCCCAATCCAATTATATTTTCTGCTAGCCCCAAAGTGTTGTATTTCCCCACCATCCCCTTTAGATTCTGTATCAAGAGTTTTGACTATAAACTTCTAATGAATTATTCTCTATTCCAAATTTTTAATACCTAAATTTTTAAATTTAATTTTGAGAAGTTGCATCTACAGAAGAATTGTTTAGTAAGGATGTATCATAAGCAAGTTCTATATACTACTAAAACTCTCTTGTCTGTTTGTAACCTTCAATTGGGCAAAATGGTGCAGCGTAGGGCAATAAGTTTTGAACCAAAGTACCTCACACGGGCTAACCTACAGAATGCATCCAAAATCCAGGACCCCCTTACTCCCATGGGATTAAAATCTGGCAAAGTTGTGGCCATTTCAGTGCTGCCACACTGCCACTGCATCGACACCACCATGCTGCCACGGTCAACTGCAGTCATGTGCCTGTCATTTCCAACACTCCCAGACAGCTTCCCACAAGTCACTGGGGAAGCTGGTAGGAAGTCTAAACTCAAATGTGATTGCTGACGCTCCCCTCCAGCTTCCCACAAACAAAGTCACTGGGGAAGCTGGCAGGAAATTGCAAGTCCAAGGCTAGCAGGCAGGTAAGTGGCTGGTGGGGGAGGGAATGAGGGGGTACATGAGAGGTGTGGCAAGGATTGGGAAGGATGCATGGGAAGAAGGGAGGAAAGAGAGGGAGGAAAGGGGGAGGGAGGAATGAACAGGGAGGGAGGGAGGGAGGGGGGAAGGAAGGAAGGAAGGAAGGAAGGAAGGAAGGAAGGAAGGAAGGAAGGAAGGAAGGAAGGAAGGAAGGAAGGAAGGATTTTTGACACTCCCTGAAAGCTTCCCACAAGGGAAGTCAATGAGCAAGCTAGCAGGAAGCTGGAAGTTGTTCCCTCTCCCACTGCTTTTTGCCAACCTGTGGTCATTCTGTTTCTCTGTCTAGGTAAGGAAATATCTCCGAAATGATGACCAAGTGGTTATCTAGTACATTCCTATCTGTTGAGATGTAAAAGTAGGATTCATTTGCACCTTTCAGAAGTGGTTGTACACTATAACAGGAAAAGTTGCTACATTACTGAAGTGAGAAGCAGACAAAATAGTACGAGTTGTTATCTGTATGTCACAAAAGAAGAGAAAATGTATTTCCATTAGAAATTATACCCGTTTGCATAATATTTTATCTGCTCTGATTTCTATGTGTAGTCGCACATTTAGAAATGCTATAATTCATAGCATTGTAGGTATTGCATCAAGAAAGACTGCAGGTGTATCTACTGTCCTGATGATGTTCAAGCTCTGTATTGCCCCTTTTAAAAATATCAGATCCATGGAACATTATTGGAGGATGGGGGTGGGAAAGGTCTCTCTAACACTGTTGTTGTATGGACTGAAACTTTTTCTTAATACAATATTTATTATATAAGTCTTATTTCTTTACCTGTATATTGAAGAAGGCTGTCTGATGTGCTTTTCTGAATATGCAGATTGGCCCATTTCAGATCTTAGGTATAAATAAAAAAGACTATGATAGCTTTAAAAAAAAGCCTGTAAGGCTGCAAAACGTAATTTTAAAATGCTGATGTTAGTAACTATTTCCTGTTCTCCTGTGGTGAGTATAAATTGCATCCAGGTGGCCAACTAGGAAACTACTTTTAATTCGGAAGCAGCCTAGTATTTACTGTTACCTTCAGTCTGTCATTGTGTCAAAGCGATTATCCGAGACAAATGGAGTTACGGGTTAGATTATAATCACAATAATCTGCAGTCTCAGATCATGTGAGTTCCCCTCCTGAAGGCTATAAAGCGATTGATATTACAAGAAAAGAACAATGAAAAGTGGGGTGGGGGGCAGAACGGGAAATAAAATGCTACAGCCTACATGATGACATTTAGGTTTCCACTTTTCCTTTTCTCAACTGTAAACATAGATCCATATATGCTAAGCATATTCAAAAAGCAATTGGCATCACTAGAATAGAGCAAGTACAGAGAGGGGCTACAAGCCTTGTGAATCCTATTTTACTAAATAGAGGGGACCATGGGGTAATTTTGTCCTTGATGGGAGAATGAGGTTGTGCTCTGGTTCTGGAGAAGGAAGAGGGAAGAAGAACAAAGGAAATCAAATTTATGAGGTCTGCTTCCAACATGAAGGTACAGATGCAAGATATACATGATTCCTGAATCAGGAACCAAGCTGTAGCCCACTACTAGGGAAATAAGTTGAAAGGCCTTGTGTACACATCATGTCAAATGGAAAATGCTAATATCATGAGATATTGGCTTTCATCATTTGAGTTGTCAGTTGGTATCAGTGTAGAGGTAGCCAGGTGGGAAAACATTTAGAGTTGATGAGAATTAGTCCAATCATCTCTAGAAACCAAAGGGTAAAAATATCTGTTGCAAGCAAGGTGTCTATGTACTTTATCTGTAGACAGCCATTGTCCCAAATAGCTTTTGAAATGGCCTTAGCTTTTACCTAAAATGTAAACTCTCTGTACTGTGACTCTATGCTCAACACTGTTAATGTTAAATAATGCAGTGTCTTTTACCATTATATGTTTCCTGAACTCAGATCAAATCTGATCTTCATTACTGCCATCACAGACCATTGTAAAAAAACTATAAAGACATAACAGAACAAGTAGTTAAATAACAGAGGACAACATATATACTTTAAAGCACAAGCACTTACTCAGATGTTAATTCATCAAGCCATAACTGTAATTCACAAAGAGAGGACATAACTTTGCCATATTTAGAGAGATGAATTGGTTCTTATTTGACAGTAGGTGTTTTAAGTAAAAAAAAAGTCTGACTTCCATATATATTATACATTACACAGGAAGGCAAATTTAAGCATCTAGAGCAGTATTTCTCAACCTTGGCAACTTTAAGATGGGTGGACTTTGACTCCCAGAATTCCCCAGCCAGCAAGCTGACTGGAGAATTCTGGGAGTTGATGTCTACCTACCCATCTTGAAGTTGCCAGGGTTGAGAAACACTGCTCTAGATTATGGTTTTTATGGGGAAGAAGAATTTGACCAAAGAACTGAAATCAGAAATAAATGACAATTTTAAATATTTATCAATCAATATTTTATTACTGTCAAAGACCAGAATTATAAATAAAATACAAATTTATACAAATATGGATAAAATGCATTAAAATAAAATAAAACAAAACATGATAATATTAATGGTGGGATCATTTGTGGGCAATCGAAGTCTGCCTAATTTTATTCTATAGTTTGTTTTAATTGTTTTATAGTATTTTTATTGTTGTAAGCCACTCTGAGTCACTTGCTTAGAAGGGCAGCTATAGAAATCAAATACATACAAAAATACATACATACATTTACAGACACTATAACAAAATTTAGCCACATTCAAAGAAACTGAATCATACTGATCAGATAGCAACAAATGTACATAAAAAAAGATCAGAATTCCCAGGTATTTTAAAATAGGGAGTTATAAAATGGGTCCATGAATCCATAGAGAAGGTACAGTATGGCAGGACATGAGCTGTAGTTTCAATAGCCCCTTGTCCACAGTGGCACAATCTCAGCTCAAATGGAACTTTTTTGTGTCAGACCTCCAACATTGCTGTGGGAAGAGCATTTATATTTATAAATAGTGTATGTGAGTCAGAGTATAAAAAGGGGAAGTTAGAAATAAACAGTTACCTATAATGTTTTAATAGTTTCTCTTCTTTCTACCTTGTTAGTTTATTTTTTGAATTCTTAAATAACAAAACAGTGAAGACTTTGGCACTTAGCTCAGAGATTCAGAAAGATCTCTAATATCTTTTCTCTCATGGTAAAAATGACAATATATTCTGTTTTTTTAATGGTTCATTTTCCATCAACAATATAGTGAGCACTAACGGTACAACCTTGATAACTTCTTTATTCACATATTGATACTATATCTCCGAATCAAGTCCTTCCCTTGTTTTCTGTTTTTTTTTAATATTAATTAAAAATGAGTAAAAAATAAATGAATAAATTGGGGTGACAGTCAAAAAAAAAAAAAAAGTCTGAGCACCTACGATAATTTGTTAGTAGTAGGGATATAAGCCAAAGAAGAATATCTGTATAACAGTAAAAGGGGGCATGAACTGTTGATTTGATGGTATTCACACCTTGTAGGCATAATCTATCCACATATGGTTATAACTCTTTTATTTCTCTTTTGTGAAACCCTTGAATTTCTCTTCTGTGACCGATGTAGGAATGGCATTAAAATGGATAAAGTAATTGCCTTTCTGAACTGTAATATGAATTAGTTTGCTGAACTTAATTTGAATACCTAGAGCTTTGAAAACAAAGAAATACTCAGATATCAAGAGAGATTGTTCCTACTATTAAAAGCTACATTAGTAAGAAAATACCAAATAGCAACATTTCTTTAATCTTGTCATATGTTTTTCCAACATAATAGGGCAGTGTTAGGCAAAGAAATTACCTAGCTAGCTATGTTGATTTTTTAAAAAAACAAACAAACCTGGAATGTGTTCAAAAACATTTATGCTTGGCAGGGTGGATTGAAGTGTTCACAATGTAATTAAGGATATTTAAACCTTACTGGAGTAATTATGCAGAATTATGAAAGGAATAACAAGTCCTTACACAGAAAAATACCTTAAACAAAACAGAGTAAGAAAGATCTTGAATCAACTTCCTAAATCAGGGCTTATGAATTGCACCACCGCAAGGGTGTGTTCATATACTTGACAGATGTGAAACTCAAGAATGGTATCTCTGGCAGGATGGAGCCATATCCTCCAAATATCTTTCAAGACATACTTCCAGAAGGGAGAAGACTTTGAGTGAGTGAAAGCAAAAATCTCACTCCCAGATTTCCTTCTGGGAAAGAAAGTCAGCTTATTCTGACAGATACGCAGACAGTGCTCTACAAATGGCTGATCTTAAGAAATCAGTCAATAGTTAAGCTGCCTGTTTTAAGAAGTGTTAAACTGAGATCTGAACCAAAATCTTACGGGCTGTGCACAGCACTAGTTGCCAGGTGAACAATTTTGTTGTTTTACTACAGGTCAACAGAGAGCTGTATAAATCTTGAAATGCTATAGACTATTTTTCAAAAGAGCCAAAGGCCTGTGCAATCATTTGCTAGCCTACAAAACCAGAAAACTCCAGGGAAGCTCCCAGGAGTTTGATATATGGAGCTGTTCACTTCCTAAGGAGCCCACACCAGCAAGCTTGGCGATGCTCCCAGATAAACTGAATAAAATATAGCAGCTTCCTTTACAAACCTTATGAAACTTGCATTCCACTTGCAGGAATAACTGTGTGAGTGTGCTTAGGGTGTGGATCAAAGCTGCCACCCACCTTGTGACCAACAAGGAAATGGAAAGAGTACTAGACCTAAGAACTCAACTCCCGGTGATTTTATAGTCCACATAGGTTGATGTTAATAGTTTGTCTTTTCCTTCTTCTGGTACATATGCATGTATGCATTTAATTTCCCAATCAACCACCCTGAGCTGGAGGTTCCCCATACAACTAACCAGATCTGAATCTGCTTACCTTTCTTGAATAACAAAGGTTGACTAGGTGGTGCTACCTGCTTCATTCCACCATTTATTTAAGTACCTTTTTAAAGCAATGTTAGAAGCAAAATGACATCTACTTCTAAAGATTGGGGCAGAACAGTCACCACATTTCACCTGAGCCCAGTAAAAGTGGCTTATATATACTTATGCAACAGAATCAGCCAATCAGATGGAATCAGCTGCATCTTGACACTCCACAGAGGTAGAGTACATCCCCTCTTGGTCCACACTGGTCTATAGGTTATGTCTTTCTGAAGATGGCAATTGCAACAGTGAGACTGCACTGCCCTCCATAAAAGCCATTCAATCAGTGCATTGCAAGATGACTTCCAGGACTCTCATTGACTAGTTCTTTCTTCTAAAATATTGCTGTTACTCTAGAATGCATGAGCACAATCATCTAGTGCTCCTGCTAATGACCTTTGAATGCTCCATTCCAGAATATCCATTTCCTATCCAGTTGATTACAAAATACATTGTTTTGTTTTTAAGCGGTTTGCTCCTAATGAATGTTTATGGCCCACCCCACCTTCAAAGCATATTTATTTCAAGAAACTGCTTACAGGAAATGGCAGGAGGCACAGCTACTTGTAAGAATGCAAGTTCAGAAGTGTAGCTTATGCTGTACCTACTAAGGACACTTGCAATTGTTCTGTTAGCAAATCTTGCTATCTGGGGAGTTAGTCCCAAAGAATTATACAAAAAAAATTATGGCATCCTCTCAAACTATGAGTTAAATCCTCCTGACCTCACAAGAGATTAAATCATTTTATTTGGGTATTTCAGTCTAGGTTTTCATTTTCTATTTGATGGGTATAAACACATCATGGACCATTTAAATGCAACCATTTTGACACAATATAACTGGATGGAATACATTTTAGAGATAGTTATGAACAACCATAATTCATGATTGCTTTTCTCAAGAAAGCTAGTTGGCATTTAAACATGCACCCTTTTCACAACCCTTGAGATAGTAAAAGCAAACAGAGAAGCCAAAGGGCTAAAATGGGTTGGCTCTGCTTCCTGCAGTGAGATCACCATTATGCCATCTCCATTGGAAGCTAAAAAATGTATTAAAAGTTGCCATGTCTTAGGCACATTTCTTTCCAAATGCCAAGGAAGAAATCTGCTTCAAACAATTTAATTTGGAAGACATCCAAAATGCAAATAATTTCAAATGGCCCCATTACTAATCATTAAAGATTTAAAGCCCCACCAAACTTCACATGCACATACAAATATTATGCAGCTGGGTATACTCTTTAATAAGGATGGGTTTTCTGTTTTGTTGTCATATAAAAGTAACAACCTCCAACTATTTTATCTGCATTTTACATTAATCATCCCCCAAATTTTCCTGTCAAAGTTTCCAATTATTTCTGGGGAGGTGCAAATTAATCCTATTTATACATTCCCACTCAACAGATAGGAAGCATGCTATGATACATCCTAAGTAAAGAATTCTGTGGTTCCAGATTCTTAACACTATGTGAATTAGAAATGCTTCTAATTTAAAAATTTGGAATAAAGAATAATTCATTAGAAGCTTAGTGTCAAGAAAGGGCTTTGATAAGAAATCTAAAGGGGGTTGAGGAAATGTAGCATTTTAGTACCTCCTGCAAATATAATTGGATTGACAAAATCTTTCCTAGAAATATAAAGAGTTATAATGGAGCGGATTCATGGGATTCATGTCATCATATGATGAAGGCTTGACCCACCATTTGCTAATATGGTTGTGGGAAGAGAAATGTGGTTGAAAGATGTGAATGAGTTTGAAATTCATTCACCTTATCCCCTTCATTTCAACAATACAGCTAAACTCTTTTGCTGCCAATCCATTTTCAATCATATTATCAGAGAACTGTGGATAAAGTCTTTATATAAAGACTGAAAAAAATCTGGCAGACTTCTCATAACCTCTAATTTCACTGGCTGGTGGGGTCTTCCAGAGAAAATGCAGGCAATTAAAGCTGCAGACAAGAATGATACACAGTTTATATACAACAGTGACATATATTAATAGACACAGATTGATTGCAATTAACATGGTGAAAAGCCCAGCTGATACAAAACAGTTCATTTGTTTAAATGAAAGGGAGAGACAGAGAAAGAGAAAAGAAAGCAACTAAAGTAGAATAAAACCTTTCATAGGGAAATAGGAAAGGACCGCATGTAATTCATTATTATGCGATTTTTAAAAAGCCAGAAAAATCAACAGCATATCTAATGGCATAAGGAATTAAGAGTGATTAGGGTTTTTTTTTATTTATTTATTCATTCTATTTTGCTTTGTATACAGAAAAAAGATAGGACAAAGAAAGACAGAAAAAATGGGGGAGATGGATAAAGAAGATAATATAACATATTAAAAAAAAAAAGCTTAGTATTTAAACACCGCCTTAAGCCTTAGCCACACAAGAGTAATACTGATTAGTTTTTCCATTACATCAACAGAGAGCCATTTCATAAGCAGAAAGAGAACACATTGCATCAATCCAACACTGTAAATCTAGGGTGGCACTGTCTTTCCATTATAAAAGAATAATCTTTTTTTGCAATGACCTATGCTCAAATTAATTCATAGTATTTCATCTAAAGACAAATTCAAATTGTTTGGTATATAATGAAATATCACATTCACATCTTTCAACCACATTTCTCTTCCCACAATCATATTAGCAAATGGTGGGTCAAGCCTTCATCATATGATGACATGAATCCCATGAATCCCATCCATTATTTTACTCTTCCAACATAATGAAGCACTTTTTAAATGTCCTCTTAGGTATCCAATAAATATTTAAAAAATATTTTCCTGAATCAAATTTTTAGATCAAAAGAAACATTCTTAAGATTCTTTAAGACCATTAACTATTGGTTGGTTAATATGAAATAGTCCAATCTTTTCTTCCGGACTTCTTGCAAGTAACTATTATCCACTTTAACAATGCTCTTTAACTGTGCCTAAAATACTGCTGGACTTTGAAGAAGTAGGAAAGAAAGTACTGCTGCTTTTGAACTTTGGTGTTGGAGAAGACTCCTGAGAATACCATGAATAGCTAAGAAAAACAATAGATCATCAAACAAATCAATTTAGGATTCTCCCTCAAGGCACAAATGACCAGGCTCAAATTATATCTTGGACACATTATGTGAAGAAAATGAGGAAGAAAAGAGAAGAAGAGGACAACTGGCAGCTAGGTGGATGGATGCAATTACAGCAGCAACGGGTGCACCATTGGAAGACCTGAAGGGCCAGATTGGTGATAGATTGTCCTGAAGATCTATCTATTGATTACGTGCCAACAAGTCACTGTTGACTCTTGGTTGCTAAAAGTCAGCACCAACTTGATAGCACATATTGATGTATGAAAAATATTTTAAATTAAGAATAATCCAGAAGATTTCAATTCTGGTAGTTACTCCTGATTAGTCAAAGAGTGGACCAAGTTCTTCTGTATCTACCCTTGTTCTTTTATATCCTTGTCTGCTGATTAGATTGACAACCTGTTGTTTGCTTGTCGTCATATTCCTCCATGCTTGATTTCTACTTGCCTCCAGACTCTCAGATGTGCTCAGAAGAACCATTTACTTTGAAGATATGATTTTCCTTGTTGGATGCTTTAAATTACTTGTATAATTTATGGGCATGAGCTAAAACAATAGTCTTAAATGAATGATGTCTTTTAGAATAGATATCGAATTTTAGATAGATAATTGTAGTATTTTAATCTGGATCATTTGCTTCCTGTTCAAAAATCTCCTTAACATTCGAAATACTTGTAAGTCATATATCCCATTTGTTGGGACACTTCCATATATCACTATAATCTAACATAGGAAGTGATATATGGAAGTAATAGGAAGGGAAGTAAAATCTCATCCCTACCTACTGTTTCTAAAGCAGTTGGATAAAGTAGCTTGAAACTTTTATTTCAGCATGTTAAATCTTAATCTAGGGGAGTTCTTCTAAATACAATTGTTGACATTTTAATGTTTCAGAAGATGTAGAAAAACTATGATACCTACTAGCAAGGTTAGATTGGCAGGAATATAGTTTGATTCTAAGTATAGCATTTCAAAAAAACAAACAAAAGTAACTTCTTACAACGAGTGTCTTCAAGTAATTTGCATGATCCTTTCAAAAGATACATGGTTCAATTCTTAATTAGCCTGTTTTCAATGGGAAGTTACATGCTTCTTTCCCTCCTACTAGAATTTCTATTGCAAGTCTACCTAAAGGAAGAGACAACTATCTTTCTTGAACTATCTCACCATCAGAGGATTTCTCCATGACAAATTAAATAATTGCCCTATTAAGACAGAATCACTGTGGTAGTAAGTTGCTGTCTTCTTAGATGTCTTTAGTCCATGATTCAAGATATGGGGAACTGTCAAGAGGCCTAAATTACTTCCTACTCAGCACCATAGTACAATCTTTAAAAAGCTAATCAGAGTCATTATTTTAAAACCACTAAGAAATTCTTTCCCATGGATGTTCACTTCAGGGGCCATAATCCTGAAACTTATTTGGCATGGCAATTTGATGGATTAATGCTGAATAGAGACCATTCATGCTGGTTTAAACCATTTTCAGATATGCATACTGCTGACATAAAGTCTTTCCAAAATATAGGTCTGAACCACAAGATGTATTCATACCCCATATGGAAATGTGGCTTCTAACGTCTGTGTTCCATAATGTCTGAAACCAATTCTTAAAATCCCAAAGAGCCAACAAGCTAATTGTAACTATATTGAAGTAAAATGGATTCTACTGTGATCAATGGAGCTATATCATTACAAAACCAGAATACCAAGTAAAAAATAGTTTTTACTTTTTCCATTGTACAGTTACCAGCCCAAAATTTCAAAAAGCACAAAAATGAGGTACCTACTCCCACAGAAGGATATTAATAAAAATCCAAATCATTTGCTGCTCATGGGCACATTGGAAGCCATCAAGATGTTCTGAAAAGTAACTTACAGAATCCTTTGCTTTTGCCCATAATGATTAAAATTAGGGCCAATGAGAGCTAAAATTCAGAATTCTGGACCGTACTGTTCTAGATTGCAGACTTTTCCTAACCCTTTATTTGCAAAGCATTTACTTCATCTGCAGTGGAAGAGTTTATGGGACAGGCTGCTAGTAGGACTAGAAACATAGAATTTACAAAACAAGTGAGCAAATTGTTTGATTTCTTTCACCAGATAAGAAAATTGGTTCAGCTATTCATTTGACAGGAGAAAACTAAGCACAGGGGTCCAGCCAACATTCATCTTCTTCTGACATCTAAGAATACGGAAGGACATCTCTATCAAGATCACTTTGATTTTTTTTTTCCAAACTATTCCAACATTAATACCATTCTGTCCTGTTTTTCCTTTGAAAGAGTACCTTGCAAATTCCCTTATGAACCTTTGTGCAGATTGTTCTGAAGTTATTCATTTTAACTCCACTTTTCTGGATATATGCATTGATTTATATGTAAGATTTCTAAAAGGCTGCAATTGAGCGACTCTCCACTGTGGATGAAGATAATTACAAAATAGCCCATCATAAAATATCTACAATATAGATATTATAGATCTACCGTACAACAATTAGCACGATAAAAATAATAACTTAGAGCAATATAAACATATTTGGTGTTCCCTCAATAAATTAAATTAAAACATTTTCCATAAGAGCTCTGTTTTGTTTGCGGAATGACAATAATAACAGGGTTTATTCTTTGTTATATAACTTCTCAGGGCCATTGCTGAGAAACATCTCTGACCTTGGGACCAAGCATTTTCAGCCTTCCACCTGCATTGTTTAGAATTCCTTCCCTCCTGGATTTCAGGAGAGCAGTTAAGATCTTGCCATTCTCTCTAGCACTGGAGGACACCTGGTGCGTTAAGGTTGGGATCATGACTTTGTATATTTTCTGTTTATTATTCTTGAAGTTTTCAATTTTGTTTATATTATGGGTGGATTTTAAATGTTATGGAAGGGTTGCTTTTTATTTGATTCTGAACGATTGCTAGCCACCCAGAATCTCCAGGTACAGGCAACATAAAAATAAAATACAGTAATAAAATATGGTTATACTTTCTTGCATGTCATTTCCCCTAGTAAATGCATTTTCTTATTCTTCGGGAACTTCATTACAAAATTTGGAAAAGTAAAGGACAATTGAATGACAGATCACATGGCAGTTATGGAAACTCAGACTTGGTGATCGTATATTTAGATTTCTTCTCTTTCCCCAAGTAGCTGTTATGCAGCGAAACATATTTCTGTCTGTCTGTCTGTCTGTCTGTCTGTCTATCTATCAAATTTTTATTACCGCCTATCTACCCCCACAAGGAGGAACTTTGGGTGGTTACATAGGGTTACGTAGGGTTACAATCTATGGACCAGTAGCTTATGTGTTCTCCACTCACTTTGTGGTTTCAGATGTTGTTGTTTATTCGTTTAGTCGCTTCCGGCTCTTCGTGACTTCATGGACCAGCCCACGCCAGAGCTTCCTGTCAGTTGTCAACAACCCCAGCTCCCCCAGGGACGAGTCCGTCACCTCTAGAATATCATCCATCCATCTTGCCCTTGGTCGGCCCCTCTTCCTTTTGCCCTCCACTCTCCCTAGCATCTGCATCTTCTCCAGGATCTCCTGTCTTCTCATTATGTGGCCAAAGTATTTCAGTTTTGCCTTTAATATCAGTCCCTCAAGTGAGCAGTCTGGCTTTATTTCCTGGAGGATGGACTGGTTGGATCTTCTTGCAGTCCAAGGCACTCTCAGAATTTTCCTCCAACACCACAGTTCTAAAGCATCGATCTTCCTTCTCTCAGCCTTCCTTATGGTCCAGCTCTCGCAGCCGTATGTTACTACAGGGAACACCATTGCTTTAACTATGCGGATCTTTGTTGTCAGTGTGATGTCTCTGCTCTTAACTATTTTATCGAGATTGGTCATTGCTCTTCTCCCAAGGATTAAGCGTCTTCTGATTTCCTGACTGCAGTCAGCATCCGCAGTAATCTTCGCACCTAGAAATACAAAGTCTTTCACTGCTTCTACAGTTTCTCCCTCTATTTGCCAGTTATCAATCAAGCTGGTTGCCATAATCCTGGTTTTTTTGAGGTTTAGCTGCAAGCCAGGTTTGCACTTTCTTCTTTCACCTTCATCATAAGGCTCTTCAGTTCCTCTTCGCTTTCAGCCATCAAAGTGGTATCATCTGCATATCTGAGATTGGTAATGTTTCTTCCAGCAATTTTAACTCCAGCCTTGGATTCCTCAAGCCCAGCATGTCGCATGATGTGTTCTGCATACAAGTTGAATAGGTAGGGTGAGAGTATACAGCCTTGCCATACACCTTTCCCAATCTTAAACCAGTCCATTGTTCCGTGGTCTGTTCTTACTGTTGCTACTTGGTCGTTATACAGATTCTTCAGGAGGCAGACAAGATGACTTGGTATCCCGATACCACTAAGAACTTGCCACAATTTGTCATGGTCCACACAGTCAAAGGCTTTAGAATAGTCAATAAAACAGAAATAGATGTTTTTCTGAAACTCCCTGGCTTTTTCCATTATCCAGCGGATATTGGCAATTTGGTCTCTAGTTCCTCTGCCTTTTCTAAACCCAGCTTGTACATCTGGCAATTCTCACTCCATGAACTGCTGAAGTCTACCTTGCAGGATCTTGAGCATTACCTTACTGGCATGTGAAATGAGTGCCACTGTTCGATAGTTTGAACATTCTTTAGTGTTTCCCTTTTTTTGGTATGGGGATATAAGTAGATTTTTTCCAATCTGATGGCCATTCTTGTGTTTTCCAAATTTGCTGGCATATAGCATGCATTACCTTGACAGCATCATCTTGCAAGATTTTGAACAGTTCAGCTGGGATGCCGTCGTCTCCTGCTGCCTTGTTATTAGCGATGCTTCTTAAGGCCCATTCAACCTCACTCTTCAGGATGTCTGGCTCTAGCTCACTGACCACACCGTCAAAGCTATCCCCGATATTGTTATCCTTCCTATACAGGTCTTCTGTATATTCTTGCCACCTTTTCTTGATCTCTTCTTCTTCTGTTAGGTCCTTGCCATCTTTGTTTTTGATCATACCCATTTTTGCCTGGAATTTACCTCCGATGGTTCTAATTTACCTCCGATGGTTTCAGATAGGACCCCTTATATCCATCAGACCCTGTCACTGAATTGCAGCAGCACTCACTCCCTATCACACATCTCATCCTCCTTCCCCACTGCTCTATCATTGGCCTCTCTGTAACAACTCCCATTTTCCTAAAATTCACAGCTATTCCTTTTCCCCAGGCTTATGCCACCACTGCCTTTCTCCATCCTCCTTCCAGCATACTCTGTCTTCTCTCTCTTACAGTAGAGTATGATCCTAACCCTCCCAACATTAGGGCTACCCTATCTGCACTAATCCACACCACCCCTAAAAGGTAGATATTTGCAACCATTTTGACATACTACTCAAAAGTTAGTACAGCACTCAGCCCAATGAAAGACTATGTTGTACAAAAGGCACTACAATTGTAATGGTGTGGTCATATATGGTACTCTACTGATGGAACATCTGTCAGAAAATAGGCTTTGATTTCAAGGCATTTTCTGTTTGAAGATCTGGCCAGTCCAAGCCTGGTTCAAAACTTAGAGTAGTTCCTGAGCAGAATCCTTATCTGCAATTGCCACCTGAAATCAGTCAGAGCAAGATCCAGATCACTTGTCTATACCCTTTCCCTTAAGGTAAAGTGTATCTCATTTCTATTAAAAATATAGTAAAGGTAAAGGTTTCCCTTGACGTAAAGTCCAGTCGTGTCCGACTCTAGGGGGCGGTGCTCATCTCCGTTTCTAAACCTTGGAGCCGGCGTTGTCATAGACACTTCCGGGTCATGTGGCCAGCATGACGACTCGGAACACCGTTACCTTCCCGCCGAAGCGGTACCTATTGATCTACTCACATTTGCATGTTTTCGAACTGCTAGGTGAGCAGGAGCTGGGATTAACAACGGGAGCTCACCCCGCCGCGCGGTTTCGAACCGCCGACCATCTTTCACTTCCATATCAAACATTACACATTCAAATATTCTTTAAAACCACTGTTTAAAAAAGGTAAAGGTTTCCCTTGACGTAAAGTCCAGTCGAATCCGACTCTAGGGGGCGGTGCTCATCTCCGTTTCTAAGCCTTGGAGCCGGCGTTGTCATAGACACTTCCGGGTCATGTGGCCAGCATGACGACTCGGAACGCCGTTACCTTCCCGCCGAAGCGGTACCTATTGATCTACTCACATTTGCATGTTTTCGAACTGCTAGGTGAGCAGGAGCTGGGATTAACAACGGGAGCTCACCCCGCCGCGCGGTTTCGAACCGCCGACCTTCCGATCGACAGCTCAGCGGTTTAACCCGCAGCGCCACCGCGTCCCATATCAAACATTACACATTCAAATATTCTTTAAAACCACTGTTTACTCCTTTAAAAAAAAAACAGTGATGCATTGTTAGGGAACATGATGCACCCTACATATAATCTTCTCAAAGAGATGGTGGCAACCATCGGGCTCAGGGTGGGGAAGTTCTTCTAAGGCCATTAGATCGACAGCCCTTCAATGTGTTCATAAAAAGAACCAGGCAGGAAAAGAGAAACCACCTTCTCAGGCAAAGAAACTAGAGGATAGGGCAGCACAAATCATTAAGGCTGTGCAGACCTCCTACTTCACTTCACTGGAATTTTGACGGAAGCTTCTGAAGCTCCAGAAGTTCCATTCATTGGAGCAGAGCAACCACACTGCTTAACTTCAGGTGGTAAGATGGGCTTTTGCACAAACTCCAATGGCCAAAGTGAAGTCGAATGAGGTGAATCAACTCTGCCTTGATGTTTTAATGAAGACGAGTGTTTCACTTCTGTTTCAGAGCAGAGTGACTCATCTTCCCTGGGGAAGAGCAACCAATCTGCTCAGCACCATCTGATAGAAGAAAAAGATGATAACAATGTTCAGTCTGTTGGAAAAGTTTTTCAGGATCCGCCCTGTTTCAAAAACCAAAGGCTGATGCAAGAGTATGTAACTGTCCACTGCTTACACCACTATCCAAAACAGCTAACAATACCAACCCCCATATAAATCCTATTGCCACCAGTTTTTCCGAGGCCAGTTATTTCATTTCTGTCAAATGTTTCTACATCCAGTTGTCTGTCTGTGCAAAAGTGTTTAATTCCATCTGAATTAACTACATAAAAAATGGACACATAAAGTAATAGTGCTGCAAAGTAGGATTGGCTGTAGCTGGACATTCTTCATTTATTATTACATTTCACTATGATTCCCTAAAGATTCTGAGAGTCAGCTTGGAGCTCCATTCCGAACCTCTCAGAGGTCATGATTAGAAAATCTGTTCTGGAAAGTGCATCCAAACAAGGGCAGCTCCTCCTTTTTTTTCCAAGTGGAATGTTTTATTGCTACATACATCTGGTCTGAGATAATCAAACCTGGAAGTAATTCTTTTGTGCATTATTAACCCAACCCAGTAAATTTAGAATGGGTCTGGCCAGATATTCCCCACCCCCCACCCCCCAAAAAGCAGCTTGATTTATTTGAATGCCCCACTGTTGAAATGTGCTCCTTAGAGGGAAGAAAATTAAGAATCAGACTGAGCTGTGGGGTGAAATTCAGTAATGAGCCTTAGGCCCAAATGAATCAACCCAGATTTAATTGAGACAGAGCATTCTAGACTCAAAAAGGACATAGTCTGATCTGAGTTGGCAGTTCAAGATTTAAAGGCAACCTGGCTGCAAATCTGGTTATAAGATAAATATGGATGTATGGGAGAAAATGTGGGAAACTGGTGTTAAATTTACATTGTGTCATAATTTAAGAAAGAACTATTATAAAATGAAGGGACCAGGTGAATCTACAGAAGCAGGATATTGTGGGATGAGAGCAGTATATTCTACTGTGACCTCTAGTACATCTGATGAAGTGAGATGTGGCTCACATAAGGTTATGCCATTTAATAAAATATGTTAGCCTGAAAAAAAGTGCTACCAAACTCATTCTGATTTTCAAGAGCAAGGTATTCCACAATTTGAGGTGTATTACAGAGAAGGGTTGTCTCTGGGATCATTTTCCCCAATCTCTCCCAGGGAAGGATGCTAATCATGTTTACTTAGATGGGAAGAATCATGTTGCAGAAGGCAATCCCTAAAATACTTTGAGGCTGAGCCATAAAGGGCTTTATACTGTAAGTGAAAATCAGTATCTCTAATTAGACTCAAAAACCAACAAGTAGCCAAAGCAATGACAAAACGGGTATTATGTTACAGTAGCAGCTCTCATCTACTCTAACCCTAGTTTCCAAGTCATCTTCAAAAGCATGTAGGGTGCATTATAGTAGCCTAACTCTGAGATGTTGACTGCACAAGGCCCTTGAGTTTAAAACCTTCTGGAAAGGCTGAAATCTAGGGTGGCCTTGACCAGAATATCCCAAAAGATGAAAGCCACAGCAACGGTTCATTCCCTTAGTTCAAGCTTCCTTGAAGCACCTGCTGTTCTTTCTTTCTGGAATTTTAAGGGCAGAAGCAAACTGTTTTGAAGATGCATTGCATGCTAATGATTTCATGCAAGCTCACAGCCAAGCATTGTGATCTGAAAACCTGCATTTGCTGAGTGCTGCTGCTGATATTTTTTCTGGAGGTCCAATAAACTGAGAAGATCCAAGACTTCTTTTGCCTTATCCTTTTCCATGGGCTGAGTGCCAGGAAAAAAAACTCAGTCTGCTTCTAGTACATGAGGTTGTACATTACTCTGATTTCCATCTTCTCTCCAACTCAAGTGTGCAGTAAGCTCACATAAACTCCCCCTTTAAATCTGCCTCCCCCGCCTTTTTGTTAACATTGTATTTTGTTTATGCTCAGTTCAATGGATGGTAATGGCAGGAAACCCATTAGCTTAAGTAAATAATCCCTTTTAATTTGGATACATGCAGACTACACAGGAAGATCATATCGTAACAGAGCTGAAACCGGCAGACACATTTTGCAAATGTTCCTGGTCTCCTGAAAAACACTGTCTTCTGTTCTGTGACTTTCCACCCCACCCCTCCATTTTAAAAAGGGGAGGAATGAAATTATTTACATAGGAACAGAAGCAGTTCACCACCACCAGGGTGGTTATTCTCTCAACCCTAATTAGATTTGGATCAGGATGGGAAGTTCATCATGAAACCAGGACACAGGACTGCTTTGTTTATCCTTCAGGAGCAGAAGGAGACAGACAGAGAATGGAAAGCAGAGTGTGAGTGATGACCTGCCTCAACCACTGATGCCATGTTAGAGTAGAAAAAGCTAACTTTGATTTGGGGTTTTCAGGACTGCTTTGGGAACACACAACGGCAGGTGTCTTGTACAATAGTAGTGATGTCCTTCTGCCAATCTTGTGCTTTCTCAGGCTTTTGTGCTATCATGATGATTTCTATTTATATAGCGCTGTCATGAGTGCCGTTGAGCTGAAGACATCAGCGCAATGGCACACATGACAATAGAAAGGAAACAGGGGAAGGGGCTCAAGATAAGTAGCCATCAACTCACAAAGACTGAAGGTCAAGAAACAATGGCTAAACGGATCGCGAGGCACACCCAAGCGGTTAGCGCTAACGCAACGGAGATCGCCCAGCTGACAGCAATCACCGGAGGAATGGAGAAACCGATGATGGGCGATCCCGGAACACCAGCGGGGCCTCGCAACCCCTCACCTACCAGCAGGACAACGTGTTGGACAAAGGGGGGTGACGTAACCGCGAGTGAGGGGGCGCTGACCGGCGCGGGGTATTTAAACCCCGCACCGGCGCGCTCCTGTCACTCTCAGCTTTTTTTTCCAATCTGTATCTACGCTGTGAATAAATCAGAGCCTGTTCCACAGAACCAGTGTCTGAGCATTATTCAGAGGTAGGCAGCGCATGACATAAAGCTGAGAGTCATAAACTCAGCCTCGCCGAGCCCCACCGGACGACAACGAGCCGCGGGAGGAATAGACGGCGAGAAGACCAGAAAGATGAAGCCGGAGCGACGCGGACAAGGAGGGCGAGCCGCACGGCAAGAAGCAGAGGAGGACCGACCGAGGCCAGAGGCACCGCGGACTCCCGGAGCCATGGACGCCCACCCGACCCGACCCGAGCCTCAGCTCCAACCCCAAGGGGAGATGGCGACGGAGGCGACCCGACCGCGGGAGGGAGCGACATACCTTCCGAAACCAGCGGAGGACCCCGCGCCCCACATCGCACCCCAGCAACGGGCGTGGAGCGACAGCCCAACGGCGGTCAGCATGGAGGAGGATGATGGAGACACCCAGCAGACGGCGGAGGAAGCGGACCAACGGCAGAGGGAGGATGAACCCCGCCGGCAACCCACCCCCACCGACACACCGACGGAACCGGCCCCAGCGGCGGCGCGGACTGTGGACGAGGAAGCACGAGCTGAACTCGCGGCCATGCGGACCCAACTGGAGGAACTCCGGACCATGCTGCAGTCGCTCATGCCCCCCGCGCTGCCCAACGACGTCCCCGCACAGGCCCACGCCCCGAGCGAAGCACCGAACCCCCACGGGCCAGATGAAGGTCAGCAGATGGCCCAGGCGGACGACACCACAGGCCGGGAAGCGAGAGGAAGGGCCGCGCAAAACACCCGGGCCCCAAAGGACTTCCCCATCTTCTTTGATGGGAACCCCACGAAACTGTCGTTCTTTATAACGAATGCCAGGGAGTTCATGGGGAGGCACGGACACTCCTACGACTCCGAAGCGGACAAGATCGCCGCCGTGGCGATCAAATTACAAGACAGGGCGGCGGACTGGTACGTCCAACTGTACGGGTTCAGCTCCCCCGCCCTCGCCAACTTCCCCGCCTTCATCAATGAGATGAAAAACTACTTCGAAGACCCCCTAGCCAAAGTGAGGGCGAAAAGCGCACTCCAAAGACTTAAACAGGGCACACGCACTGTTCCAGACTACGCCCTGGAGTTCAAAGCCCTCGCGGGGAAGGTCAGCGACTGGTCCGAGACCACCCTGCTGGAAATGTTCAAAAGGGGGCTTAACCGCGACGTACTGCAATGGGCCCTCTACCGCGACGACCCAGAAACTCTACACGGGTGGATCCACCTCACGGGGAAAGCCGAACACGCACACCGCACCTTCCTCATGACAACCACGGAAGACACAAACTATACCTGCAAAAAGGTACCCGCACCACACGTGGGGACGGCCGGCCCCACATACCCAAAGAAGAAATTCAATCGGGAGCCCTGCGGGAAGTGTGGCAAACTAGGGCACAAGACGGCAGATTGCTTCGCCAACCGACCGCCGACCAGTGCGCCTAAACCCACCCCGAAAATTAGCCCCAAACCACTTAACCCGGGGCTGCCCCCTCACCGCCGAATGACCGTGGCCACAGCGACACCAGAGGAAGGCTGGGACGCCTACTGGGGGGAAGAGGACAACATAGACCCAGACCAGCCGGCGGGAAAAACTCCCCGCCTGCCCTGAAACGCGTTGCGAGGCAGGCGGTGGGACAGCAGCGCGAACCACCTCGACGGAACGGCGAAAGCGCCGTAATAATGGCGGCAATTAAACTCTCTGCCGGCAACGGAGCCACCACGGCCGCAGCACTAGTGGACTCGGGGTGCTCAAAAAACCTCATCCACCCAGACTTAGTCGCCAAACTCGACCTCCGCTGCTTCCCCCTCCCCACGCCGTTGGCATTCCACCAGCTGGACGGCTCTACAGCAGGAGGGAAACCAGCTACACTGCAAACCGAGCCGGTCACCCTGCAAATGGGCACTCACACCGAACGCACATCGTTCATCGTCACTCACATCGGACGGCCCATTGCAGTCCTGGGGATGCCATGGCTCGCGACAAACAACCCGCGCATCAACTGGGCGACCCGCACCTTCACATTCGGCGACGGCGAGTATCGGGCACCAGTTCCAGCGGGCAGAACCAACCCCACTGTGGGACGAGCGGAGGCGACTACACAGGACAACGCCGCTACCATAGCAGACCTACCGGAACAATACGCCAACTTCTCCGAGGTCTTCGGAGAGGCGGAAGCTGACCAACTACCCCCCCACCGCAAGACGGATTGCCGGATCGACCTGCTGCCCGACGTCCCCTTACCTAGACCAAAGATCTACTCGATGACCCCGAAGGAGATGGCAACCCTCCGGGAGTTCATCGATAAAAACCTAGACAGGGGATTCATAGAGCCAGCATGCTCACCGGTCGGAGCCCCCGTCTTATTCCGGGAGAAGAAAGACGGCACCCTACGGCTCTGCACCGACTACCGGGGCCTAAACGCGGCTTCCCTGTCCAACAGATACCCCTTACCCCTGGTGAAGGACATGCTCGCCCACCTGTCCACGGGCAAAGTCTTTTCCAAATTGGACCTTCGCGAGGCATACTATCGCATCCGAATCAGGGAGGGGGACGAATGGAAGACTGCGTTCAACTGCCCCCTAGGCGCCTTCCAGTATAAAGTGCTGCCGTTCGGACTCGCGGGGGCCCCCGGGGTGTTTATGCAGCTCATCAATGAGGTACTGCATGAACACCTGTTCAAAGGGGTCCTTGTCTACATAGACGACGTCCTCATCTACACGAAAACGCACAAAGAACATGTGACCCTAGTCAGGCAAGTCCTCGACAAGCTCAGAAGGGCACAGCTCTACGCCAAACCTACAAAGTGCGAATTTCATAAAGCACGCCTAGACTACCTGGGGTACCGAATCTCCGGAGACAGCATAGCAATGGACCCCGCAAAAGTCGAGGCGGTGCTGAACTGGGAACGCCCCCGCAACAGACGCCAACTCCAGAGCTTCCTCGGCTTCGCGAATTTTTACAGGTCATTCGCCCGGGGGTTCGCAGAGATAGCCCTCCCCCTAACGGACCTCCTCAAAACCAAAGGGGTGGGGGACACCCGACGCGCCAAGAACCCGGGCACAGTATTGAATTGGACTCCCGCGTGCCAGACTGCATTCAACAAGCTGAAAGCGCTGTTCACCACAGAGCCAATCCTCGCGCACCCGGACCCAGAACGGCCGTTCGTGGTCCAAGCCGACGCCTCAGACTTCTCCCTGGGGGCCATCCTACTCCAAAAGGACCCCACGGGACTCCTGAAACCATGCGCCTACCTGTCGAGGAAATTTTCCGAGACAGAAAGGCGATGGCACGTCTGGGAGAAAGAAGCTTTCGCGGTAAAATCGGCGCTGGAAACATGGCGACACCTACTCGAGGGAGCCACCCAACCATTCGAGGTCTAGACCGACCACCGGAACCTCGAGGCCCTCCGAAAGCCCAGACGCCTTAGCCCAAAACAGGTCCGATGGGCCCAATTCTTCAGCCGCTTTAATTTCCAGCTGAAGTTCATGCCGGGAAAAAAGAACTTCCTGGCCGACGCCCTCTCCCGACTGCCCCAGGACGAAGAACCCGCCCCAGACACCATTGGGACGGTCCTATCCGCCTCGCAACTGGGGATGGCCGTGACCACCCGAAGCGGCACTCGGAGGCAGCTCGACTCTACGGCGCAGCCAACGGCGGGTCAACCTGCGACCAGACGAAGCCAACCGCAACTACCAGGGGGAATACGCACGGACCTCGCCGCCGCCCTCAAAACCGACCCCTGGTTCCTGGCAAACCCCGACAAGGTAACGATGGCACAGGACCTGGCATGGGGGGAAGGCAGAATCTATGTCCCGGACTCGCAACGCCAAGCGATCTTGCATAGGGCACACGACGCCAAGCAAGCGGGACACTTTGGGTTCCTCAAGACCCTACACCTAACAAGGCATCAATTCTGGTGGCCCGCGCTCAGATGAGACGTGAAAGCATACGTAGCGTCCTGCCCAACGTGTGCTAGGGCCAAACGGGCACCAGGCAAACCCGCGGGGCTATTACAACAGGTGGCAGAACCCTCCCGCCCATGGGAGGAAATCTCTATGGATTTTATAGTGGACCTCCCACCCAGCCAGAAGAAAACGGCCATTTGGGTGGTGAAGGATTACTTCTCGAAACAGGCCCACTTCATCCCCTGCACGTCGGTCCCGTCCGCACAACAACGAGCCAAACTCTTCCTCATCCATGTGTACAGGTTACACGGATGTCCCGCACGTGTGGTGACCGACAGGGGTACACAGTTCACCTCTAAATTCTGGCGGGCCTTCCTAAAGCTGACAGGGACCCAACAGGCCCTATCCACTGCTTGGCACCCCCAGACGGACGGAGCCACAGAGGTCCTTAATGCCACCCTAGAGCAATTCATACGCTCATACACCAACTATCATCAAGACGACTGGGCCGAACTGCTCCCGTTTGCCGAAGTCGCATACAACAACGCCGTCCACACGAGCACGGGGAAAACTCCGTTCGAGGTAGTCTCGGGGCGCGACTTCGTCCCCATACCGGAGCTACCACAACCCCCGGAACCCCAGGTGGACGCTAGCGACTGGGGACGGAAGATTGCGGAATCGTGGCCAATAATCACGGCAGCGCTAAAGGATGCACAGGCGGCCTACAAAGAGCAGGCCGACAAGCACCGGCGCCAACAACCGACGTTCCAGGCGGGGGATATGGTCTACCTATCCACCAAATTTCTAAAGTCACCCCAACCCTCGAAAAAACTGGGGCCTAAGTACATCGGGCCGTTCCAAGTCACGCAAATAGTGAACCCGGTGGCAATACGCTTGGACCTGCCACACAACCTACGGAGACTCCACCCGGTGTTCCAGACCAGCCTCCTGAAACCGGCAACCACCTCACGATGGCACCCAAGCACGCCACAGCCCTCACCGGTGATGATCGACGGGCAACATCACTTTGACGTAAGGGACATACTCGACTCTCGCAGGCAACGGGGAACTTTACACTATTTGGTCAGGTGGAAACACTTCCCCCACCCAGAATGGGTGGCGGCGCACAACGTTAACGCGCCTGATCTGACCCGGGCTTTTCACCGGGCATACCCCGACAAGCCAAAACCAAGGCCAGCAAGCCGTCACCTGCAAAACCCCTCCCCCGCGGGCCCCCCCCGCCTCCCGTGCCCCAAGGGAAAGGGCCCCCCCAAGCCCGTGACTTGGGTGGACCTCCCCCCCCCGGGACTCACTCCCCCCGCCCCGGGCCCACAAGGCAGTAACAAGCGGTCGCCAGCACCCTCCCCCTGCCCCGGGCCCACGGGGGAGTGGCAAGCAAGTCAACGGGGCATCCTGGGGCAACGCCCAGGAGCACACATAACAAAGGTGACGCACTTTGAATAAAAAAGAAGGGCCCTACCTGGAGCCGATAAGCACCCGACCAGCCACGCCTCTCGCCTCGCCGAACTGAGCCAAACTAGCAGGGTGTGGCCGGAGCATGCGCACGCCAGGGGGTGACCTGGGCATGCGCACTAAGGACACACCCTAGGAAGGCACGTGGTAGAGGGCGGAACAATGGGAGGGGCGAAAAATACTCCGGCGGGAATTTCAAAAGTTCCTTTTGACAGCTCTCCTGAAAAAAAAAAAAAAAACCAGAAAACCGGGGGGGGGCACTATTCGGACAGGGGGCAGTATGTCATGAGTGCCGTTGAGCTGAAGACATCAGCGCAATGGCACACATGACAATAGAAAGGAAACAGGGGAAGGGGCTCAAGATAAGTAGCCATCAACTCACAAAGACTGAAGGTCAAGAAACAATGGCTAAACGGATCGCGAGGGACACCCAAGCGGTCAGCGCTAACGCAACGGAGATCGCCCAGCTGACAGCAATCACCGGAGGAATGGAGAAACCGATGATGGGCGATCCCGGAACGCCAGCGGGGCCTCGCAACCCCTCACCTACCGGCAGGACAACGTGTTGGACAAAGGGGGGTGACGTAACCGCGAGTGAGAGGGCGCTGACCGGCGCGGGGTATTTAAACCCCGCACCGGCGCGCTCCTGTCACTCTCAGCTTTTTTTTCCAATCTGTATCTACGCTGTGAATAAATCAGAGCCTGTTCCACAGAACCAGTGTCTGAGAATTATTCAGAGGTAGGCAGCACATGACAAGCGCCCTTTCTCTTAAAAGTCCATAACAATGTATACAACTTGACTGTGGAGCACAGTCTTCCTCCCTCCCTCCCTCTCTCTCTCCCATTTAAGCATGCAGAGGAATATTTACATATATACACAGATATACACACACAAGCACAGGTTGGAGCATGTTTTAGATTGGATGGGTGGGCAAGCAGGCAGGCAGGCAGATGGACAGACAGACATCAACCAATAAAAATAAAATACGGTCAGCAGCAATTCAAGATGCACTTTACTGTTAGGGCAGTATTCCTCACAAATGTCTAAGACCACAGAAATGTGCCTAAAAATCAGTAAGTGGTCAGTCACACACTTTCCTCCAGAGGGACTTCCAACTTCATGGTGCCTCACTGAAAAGGCCTACCCTGTAGGCCATTCCTACAGGTGAAGTTTCAAGCAGAGTATCTCCAGCCAGTGTTGACACATGGTTGACACAGTGTTGACACATGGCTCAACGGGGCATTTTTTTACTTCTGTGCATGTGAAAGAGAGAAATAAAGAGCAAGAGAGAGATTGTTATGCATGGATTTTGTCCCAAATAATTTAAAGTGAATGAGAAGATGTTAAATTAAAACATGTTTTTTCAGACATAACCTGCTTGAAAGCTTCAAGTCAAATCCTTGGTTTTGGGCAATAACACAAGAGGAGAATGTGTGTCAGCACAGATAAGAATGAACATAAAACAACTTTTCTTAGAAGACCAAAAATAACCACAGCATGTAGTAGACTTAGATACAATCTCTTCAAATCACTAGCTGTCTCTTTCTTGCTTTCATGTTATCTGTACAATGATAATAATAAAAAATCCCATGCAATTTTTTAAAATCCATCTCCTTTGATCCTTCTAGTTAGCAAGAGAGAGAAAAGAACACCTTAAATCAATAAGACATAGCATGACTAACTAGTGAACTATTAATGGTAGTTGTGCTTCCTGATATATAAAACCTCATCATCTTTCAACTTGTCTAGAAAAGCCCACTGAATCAAATCTAGTTTAGGTGCATATATACTTTTGGATATATATATCTGGAATAGTTACTTATTTGCTTTCCATACAGACTTGAATGTTTTAGTGCATGATGAATTCCTGCATGCTTAGGGGTATAATTTAAGTGAAGGCTACAGCCTGGTTTTTAAAAGGATCTTATTCTAAATTTATAAATAAATGTTAGGTTCATCTATGCAGTTGTTTCTGTCCCTTCTTTCCTGATATAATTAATCCTGTATATAAAGATTAAAAATTATATACTCAGTTAAAAAGAAAACCAATACATACAGATCATCATTAAAAACTATTTAAAAAAACTATTAAAAAGCACACAAGAGAGGATGATGTTAACTGTAGTAAGGGAGCCATTGCAAAATCTTCCAAGTTCCCTGGGACCTCCAGGCCTGATGGCCTAGTCAGCTCTTGAGGGACTTGAGGAATGTTAAGAGGGATGGGGCTACCCTCACTTCCAGGGGGAGAAGATTCCACAAGGCTGGCACCACAACAGAGAAGGCCCACTTCTTGGGACCTGCCAAATGTAATTCTCTGAGGCAGGACCCACAGCATGCCTTCTCCGCTGGACCTGATGGGATGGGCAGAAGTAACAAGGGATTGGCAGTCCCTCAAATAACCCAGCTCCATGCCATGAAGGACCTTAAAGGTCAAAAACAGTGCCTTGAATTGGACCTGGAAGGAAACTGTCAACCAATGCAGCTCTCAGAGCAGAGGTGTGATGTGTACCCATCTAGGGGTACACATAACTGTCTTGCACCAGCTGAAGCTCTGGATACTCTTCAAGGGCAGCCCCATTAGAGTGCAATATAGAAGTCCAAATGGGAGGTGACTAGGGCATGAGTGACAGTGAGCAGAGCCCCCCAATCCAGGAATGGGCACATCTGGACCAGATAGATATGGAATATGTATGGACCAGATCTGGAACAAACTGGGATCTTAAACAAATTTAATATTTCCACTCCCGCCTTTTTTCTTTTTGTTATCTCTTTTTTTATTGTAAGACTTCTTAAAATTATAACTTTCTCTTTATGGAAGCATGGGGTAGCACAGATAGAACAAGTGTTTATTCACACGATGGGGGAAGTGACATCAATGGTGTCATGTCAACTCATATATTATTTGCATTATGCCATAGCTGATGCTAATGATATTAATTCCTACCATTTGCACAGTGACGTAACAATGCATATGACAGCATTTTGGTTTGTACTAGATGACAATACTAACCTGATGTTCACCAGCTCTGTGGGATAATGACTTCTGTGATCCTCAGTTGTACTCCCTGGTTTCAGGATACTTGTTCCAAACCAGTAACCATAATTTTTTAATTGCAGCACAAAATGAAGCCATCGTTTGTTGAAAATTTCCTCCTTTTTCAAAGGTTGTTTAAGAAGTTCAAGAAAAAGGCTCATTCATATTTTAGCTTGATTGTCTATGTATTTATTTGCTCAATTGTTCAAGTTTTTATGCATCCCAATCAGAATACTTTGAGCAGCTCAAGAGCCTTAGAGGTAATATTTTGTTTTTCTGTTTTTAATATAATTCAGCATGAAAATGAAAATGATTGATTTTATTGGAACTTTGCAGTGGAAGACTGAAAAGTAACTTTAGGTCCCTGTTATGATGACATACTAAACCGATCAATGGGAGTAGATTAATATTTCTTTCTCAAGGTTAGTTGACTCAGTCCATACCCCCTCCCCAAGTCACATATACTCCAAAGAGACCCTGTTTTCTATAGGATTAAACTAACTTCACCAGGACATTTTTAGGCACTCCACCTCTGTCTCTCTGGTTACTTCATTTTCACCAAGGGAGGGGGACAAACTTCCCCAAAGCTTGTCCAAATTTGAGCCAACCCTGGTCATAGTATTGCAAGAAAATAATTTAAAAGACAGGAAGTAAAGAGAAGCAATTACTTACCAGCCTGCTTTACAGAGGGACTTAAAAAAAATAGCTGCTAAATGAAGGATTGAGTCATCCAAAATTGGGAGGCCAGGAGCCTCTAGATGAATCAATTAGGATCATAGGCTACATCCTTCCATCTGTGGGAATGCTACCTTTTTAACCATAGGATCATTCAAACCGTAATCTGCATGGTGCAGATGCTGGAGCAACTAATGCCTGAGAAAACCTGCCCTGGTCTTCCATAGTCTTCTGATCCTTACCTTCTCTTGTGTTTCTTCCATGTTCTCTTCTGGACCAAACTCCACACTCCCAAGAGTGAGTTCTTGCAATGGAGCTGGAGTAAACCTCTGTGTTGGACCATGCAGGTGCTCACCATAACCATCTTAACCATCATGTTTTGCTCAGAGGGCCCACTCAGAAGCTTTTGGGCAGACAAGCGTGTAAGACGAGGGTTGCCTACCTTATTGTGCATAAGAGGTAGCAAGTAGGATAGGGGTAGTTCAGGTTTGGTTTATATTTCATGTTTATTTTATATGCCATTTATTTGCAGAAATCAATGGCAGTTTATCTAGTACTCCCTCTCTTCCCACCTGTCCTTAAAACAACCCTGTAAGGTAATTTGGTCCAAGAGTAATTTATCCAAAGTCAGTCTGTTTGCTTCCCCAGCTCAGGATGGACTTGAACTTGGGGTTACTAGCCTTGGTTCATCTCTTCAATCACTATACCCCAGACAGATTGGGATCTAGGTTTATGCCTATCCCTCTCCGCCAGCTGAATCAGCCACTCCATCCTGCTTAAACAGCATGGCTGGCCTTGGCTAGACTTTCTACTTACTTGAATGATTGCATTTTGTTTGACATGATCAGACAATTTGAACAATGCTGAACAGCATTTCAGGTCCAAAGGCTATAATCTTATGTGCATTTGCTTCAAACCTGATAAGTAATATAAGTAAATATGCACAGTATTGAAGTGAGTATCACATTTGGAAGGTTTTTGTTGGCATACAAAAATCCCAGTTTCTTTTTATTTGTGATGAACAATTCAGATATCTTATTTGTTGTTGCACTGCACTAGAATGAATTGGACAGCTTCACTCTTCACCAGTTCAAGATCAACATTAATTTTCAAGAAAATTAAATGATGTCAGCTTGTATTTGTAACAGACGTGCATGATTTTTTAAACCACTTGACCTCATTAAAATATATATCTAAAATATAATTTATTGACCATTTTTTTCCTGTGCAGGAAAGCTAATCTCATTATACAAAGTGTTTATGGATTGCAGCCATATCTTGCTATTTCAAAGGCACTGTAAAAGCATTTGCTAAGTGAAATATTGCACAGCCAGCAGTAAAATTAGCCAGATCCAAAAGCAGAATAATTTTATCCACTGTCCACAAAATTTTAAAATTACAAAACAGCCAGTTAAAGCTACAGAGAGAAATCCATGGTAGATCATCATGGGTCCAAGATACAGTTAAGCAAAAAGGATCAGTAATTCAGGCATTTGAAAAATTATATTCATTTTTTTACTTTTCTATACAGGTTGAGATTCTGAGTTTAAAGTCATGCTGAATTAAATGGATCAATTGTACACAACTGATTATAATTAATATACTTATATTAATTGTATAGAAACTAATGGAGTCAGTCCTTGCACGCTTACTTCTAGGTAATTAATTCAGTCTATAATTGTTGAAAAAGGATTTGCTGAGAAGTAAACACATTTGGTATTAAAATTACTGGGGAAAATATTAACCATCTTTGATGCACTGATGATCTGACTTTGATGACACGAAATGAGGAAAACTTAAGGAGACTCTAATTCTTGGTAAAGGAAAGGAGTGCAAAAGCCAATATTAAATTCCATTTGCCAGCCCAATGCCAACATGTAGAGAAGAAGCTGAAACGCTAACATTTGATCTTCTAGGCTCAATATTTTATAGGCATGATAACTCTAGTCAAGAAATAAAGAGATAGATGCTACTTTGGAGGGAAAATGTGACAAATTCAGGCAAAATATTAAAACATGGAGTCATTATTTTGATTGCAAAGGTGTGACATGGTTTTTGAAATAAAGCTATATTTTTAATGAAAAAAGCATTCTGAAAAATGTGTTTAAATGTACATTTTCTCAAGCAGTCTTTAAGAAAAAAAAATGCAGAACACACATGAAACTGGGCCAGCAATACAAGATGCATCATCTTGTACTGCATCTCACCAGTATTTCCATTCCTTTGAAACGTAACCAATTTCAAAGATGGTTTCTTGTACAATTTGAAAATGTACAATTTGAAAATGTGCAAGGCTGGCAAAAGGCTATCAGTAATATTAAAAGAGTACAATTCATAGTGCAGGTAAGCTACACAGGAAGTTTCTACTTTGTGTTTAAGAAACAGCCACACGTCTAAAATCCGACCTTTTTCGCTTGGTGGGGCTTTTTCAGTCACACCACAACTTTAGCTGAACTGGCTGTAAGAGTTTCATTCATTTAAATTATGCCCAGCTGCACTAGCTGAAGTGGGGAGACAGAGAAGTGGAAACTAATTGTTGCTATTTGTCAGGAAGCAGATGACTGAATAAATCTCAATATGTCTGCAGACAGATCCTCTTGGAGATTTTTTTTTTCTTCGAACAGCATACATTTCCCAGACCCAACCCCACTCTCCTGGAGGTGGGCGGTGGGGGTGCAGAGGAAAAGAAAACTAAGATACAGCCTCCACATTTAATAACAATAAGAGCCACCTACATTTAGTATGTGTCTTCTTAGGTGCAAGTTTTGTTAAATTCAGTGGGGCTTTCTGTTCAGTAAGTGTCCACAGGAACACAGCCTGAATGACTTCTTTTAAAGCAGTGTTTCTCAACCTTGGCATCTTTAAGATGTGTGGTCTTCAACTCCCAGAATTCCCCAGCCAGCATACTTTGAACATTCTCTCCCAGGTCTCCATTCAAACAGCTGCCTTGCAAGCATTCAGCTCTATATCCCATTCAGTTTTTCTCAATGTTCTCCTAGTTGTTTCTTATGCACCAGATTTGTTTTCTAAGCACAGTTCTGAAGATTTGGGATGTTTTCATTTTATATTGAGAGCCAGTTTGGTGTAGTGGTTAAGGCATCAGGCTAGAAACTGGGAGTTCTAGTCCCACCTTAGACACAAAGCCAACTGGGTGATCTTGGGCCAGTCACTTTCTCTCTTGCCATTGTCTCCTTCAGAGTACTGAGTGGCCCAAGATCACCAGTTGGCTTTGTGCCTAAGGGAGAACTAGAACTCCTGGTTTCTAGCCTGATGCCTTAACCACTACACCAAACTGGCTCTCCAAATATAATGAGAACAGCCCAAATGTCCTGAAATGTTGCCAAGAAAACTGCAGGGATTTGTCCAGGCAGTTGCCAGGAGTCAATATTGACTCAAAGGCACACACACTCACATTTTATTTGATGGAGGGAACATGTTTTGGAAATTCCCTTGCAAATTCACTTTGGTGAAATTTGCATAGGTGGGTTGCAGCAGTCATGACAATACCTTGGTTAGGAGCAGTCATGGACTAGGTGTTTTCTACTGTACAAGCATTTTTGCTGTGTTCTGAATCCTTCTGGTTTTCTCAGGCTTCAACTGCTTGCTTAGATCAGGAAGTATGAAAGCCATCCAGCCAACTCCCAGGACAATGAAGCAACTTCTACCACCTTGCCATAATCAAACTTTATAATTTTAACCAAAAGAAATTTTCAAGTTGCCTGGGAACAAAGTAAGAAAAAAAAATAGACCTCTTTGTCAGGGGATGGGACAGAGAAAGAAACATTCAAGAAATCAGAAGGTTTTAGTATAGTATTAGATTTAATCTAATTGTTGCTTCTCCTGCTCAGATATGGATTCATGTTATGCAGTACTATGACACAGTTTTAGCATCTTGAAAATGGTTGGTTTTTTATCATGATGAACTTTGCTTTGGAAGACCTTTAGCAGAAACAACAATAACATTGTCCAAATTTACAGGGCTATTATAAGAATTGCTGAGATAATATATATGAAACACTTTGGGTATATTATGCAACCACTAGGATTAGAAATGATAGATTTTAAAAAAATAAAAATAGCCCAGGGATTATCTGGGCTAAGCTTTCTTTCGCAGTCCCACATGGAAGTGGGATCAAGTCATCAAAATAGGATATTACCCTTTCCTTTCCTTCTGCCATCAGAGAAATAAAGTTCTAAAGTGGTTCTGAATAAACTGGCTCTGTTTTCTAGGAACTCCAGCCTTCTGATCATTTTTTTTTTACCTCCATGTCACATGAGATGTGGAAAACAGAGGCAGAAAGGGGGTGTGGAATAATCTGTCCCCAATTCTGTCTGTCATTCCCCAAGCCAGTTGTGGTACTGTGGATTTATTGGTTATTTATTGATTGATGAATTTATTGATTTATTTTAAAATAATGTTGATGGTCCCTTTGGGAGACCATTAAAGGTTCCTGCTTCCTCATCTGCTACTGGTTCACCATAGTAAATGTTAACATTGGGTAGCAACAGATTAAATGAGTTGTGTCATGTGAATATGTCTTCTTTGAGCAACTTTGGTATAGATATCTGGAACTTCAGACTGGTCTCATTTCTGACTCATTTCTCACTTTCATTTTTAACTCATTCCATTCCACTTCTGAAATAATCTGAAATTTTCTTTTACAATAACAATCCTTTCAAAAAGTTTTTTAGATAATACTTCAAATATGGCCTTTTGGTGGGTTATATTTCCTTTTTTTAATAATGTGTATAAACTATTAACAATCGGATAAATAACAGTAAAGTAAATAACAACCATGGTGTTAATTCAGTATATGCTGATTGACAATTTCTTATGAAAACTTGCAAAGACCAAATTTTTAATGAGCTCCCACCCAAAGTGGGAACATACTTGTCCCATTCCAGAATAGGAAGTTAGGCAGAATACCTTTATTGCATGCAAATAATTATTCTTCTTAGATCACGACATCTGGTGTAAGGGAAGTATGCTATGAACAGGGATGTATCCCTACAAATTGCAATCACACATTGATGTCTGTTGAAATATTTTTACATGGCCAAGTATATTCATTCTCTATTATTTGAGGAGTTGTCTATCATGATTTTTATCAAGGTTTTAATCACCTGCAAGGAGCCCAACCACATCACATGATATCAGAGGTTTTATCTATATTAAGTAAAATGCTGAAGTAGCCCAATCTGCTGGTGCATATGGAGCATGTGTTCTGAATCTGTCTTCTGAGCTGGTTCTATTATTGCTTTATTAATTAATGTGTTGACTAGTATTTCCAGAGCCAAAAGTCTTGATGTACTGATGATGCAGTATACTGATGAGTTTCCAAGTAGGCAGATCAAATCTCATGCTTTCTGTTTTCATAAGCCAGAACAATATATAGACAGAACCTAATTTAATTACACTGCAGATTGCCATTCTGTTGAGGAAAATCACAAGTAAATGTGTTGCCAAGATTGAAAATGCATGCCAGAAGAGCTCAAAATCTGTGACAAGATAGTCTATCCATCCACTTATTATGAGACTAAAGAGGATTAATAAGTGGAGCAGAGGAACTCCAAAGTCTTTTGAAGCTAAAGGGAACACTTAAAGTTGCTCTTCACTCTAGCAAGGGTAAATTATTCTCTAACTCAACCTCTGTTAGACTTCTTACAAAATCAGTCCTCCTGTCATCAAAGCATCGATGGTACGATTCCTTTCCTTTCCAGTTAGTTTTATTAAAACTGTTGATGTTCTGTGACATCCCTCATATAACCTTTTTTACGTGATTTCAATTCCCTTTCAGAGAAATTGAGTGACCATCTTCGGGAGAGTGGAGACAGTCTGTCTCCAAAATGTTATGTGCCAGCTGGTTTGATCCCCCTTGATATACAGTATGCATTTAAGGTGAAAGAGAACATCTGGATTCTCATTGCACTGTTCTTCTGGTGCTTTTTATGCCAATTTGACATGAGATCAGGGTTTGTCGCATTCCATAACTAAAGTGCTTAAAGTGTACTTAATTCTTGAGTATTCCTGGATGAAACTGTATTCTTTCCAGAGACTCTCAAATTAATTTTATTTTCCATCATATTCCACACCTGGAGTTAATGGATTATAGGTATCATATCAGTGGTATCAATGATGGTGTGTGCTTACACTGGCACACTGAGTAGTCATCCATAAGAATGATCACCAATGTGTTGAATTATTGAGCTTGGTTTGAGCCAATGCAGCTTTTTAGCCATAAACTTTAGTAACAATTTCTGGCACATATTTGTTCATCTTGATCAGATAGCCAAACTTTCAACAATTAGCTTTCCATTTACTAGAAGCAGTAAAAACAGCATAGAGCTAAGCATCATTATGGTAAAGACCCAAATAAGAGTGAGGGCATTTTCTATCAATGTATCTTGATTACATGATAAGCTCTTTGGGGGATTTATACAAATAATTATTTATAGACATGGGCAATGAGTCAAATGATGAAAGAAGTGTGATAATGTCAATGCAAGCTCCTCCCGCATTGTGCATGCCTCATGACATCACCTGCATGTATTTAAGGGTCACAGCTTACATCTTGTTATTGTAGCTCTCATTCCATTCTGATAAAACTGTTGCATTTCTTTTTGGATACTTTGTTTCTGTAGAGGAATTTAGCTCTGGCTTTGAGAAAGATGTGAGAGAAAGTTGCTTAGTCCTTGGAAAATAGGAGGTGTGAGACATGGATTTAAAACAGCCCCACTTTTGACCTTGTTGTCCTTAAAAAGGGGCAGTCAAGGTTTTGGGACAGGTTTTCAAAGTCCTATTACCTTATACTACAATTAAGTAGCTTTTCTGGAATCCCTGCCATGTCTGCTTCTTGGCTTGGCCTGCCTTGAAGGACTGACCTCAATCTTGAAAGGATGTGCAAAAGCTTTACTGCCTGCTTTTGAGAACAACAAGGTCAATGTGGGGCTCTTCTGAGTCTCTTTCTCTTACTTTCTACTTTCCCAAGACCGAGAAGACATTTCTCTTCTCCCACCTCTTTCTCAAGGCCAGAGCTAAATCGCTTTCTAGTTTTAGAGAAATGAGGGGGATGCAGGGGGTGAGGAGGACCTGGGCAAGCAAATAAGTCTAGAAATATGTTTGGGTGGAAAGGGTGATGCTTGAGTAGAAGCAAAGAAAGGAAATGAGCAACAAGGTTCAGTACAGTTGGATATACTGACAGGCACAATCTGGAGCACAAACTAACAGGTTTGACCTCTTCAATTTCTCCTTTCTCGGTTGGAGGAAGGCCTGGCAACAACTGTGTGATGAAAAAGAATGAGAAATCACAGTTAACTCTGCCAAGCAGAGGAATTAAGATAGCTTCAACAGTCTCTGCAACAGTTGTGAGGTGACTGTTGATTTTCTAGTCAGAAGAGCACTGGTGGGAATAGAAAAACCACATCTGCAAGGGCTTTTTAGCACCCAGGTGTTATTGGAGAGAGAATCCTGGAAGGTCTCCCTCACTGAAAAATAAACAATTCTCCACTTAATGCCTTTGGTGCATCTGCATATTTGCCAGTTTGGAAGAAGTGAAGATTGTTTACCTTTGTTCTCCACTCATCCCTGCCCAAGAGGTTGGAAAAAGCACAAAGGCAGTAATTTCATGGATGGTTTAGGATCCTAAGATATTGCTGTCATACAGTCTCCTGTGTGTTTCTCCAACTCACTCAACAGTGAATAGTTCCAAAGTTCTGAGGATAATGCATCTGTCACAATCCACTCCTTCTTCTGAAGTTCTGATCTGGGGATTGGGGTAGGGACAGAATATGGGCGAGCAAAAGAAAACCAAATACCACACATTGTACTAAGCCAAATTTTCCATACCTGCAGAACATGGTCAGGTAGATAATCCTCAGCTGGATACTTTCCAGATATATGGGTTGGGATTCTAAAAATTCCCCAGTTAGAATGGCCATTGCTGAAAATTTGGGGAGTTGACTTGGGCAACCTGAGTGTTTAGATGGAGAAAGCTGAAAAAAACCTCTTAAAGATAGTTAGATTGAAAGGTCATAGAAGTCACTGTGATGACTGAATAAGGAAGGAAGGAAGGAAGGAAGGAACAAAGTAAAGGTTCCAGTGAGTTCAGCTCAGCTTCTAGTGTCTACTTGGATAATTCATGTAGTCTTCTTTGCCAATGTCTAATAGTGGTTTACAATGGATTTATCATGAAATGTTTGTTTTTGACTTCCCAGTCCAGACTACATCACTTGAGCTTTTTTGATCATCTCCCATCCAAATATTGACCAAGTATGATCATGCTTAGCTTTGCTGGGATCAGGCAAGGTTGGTTACCATCTGAGATGAGCTGAAGTACAAAACTCACAGAAATGAAAAATCCAAAGATAGTTATACTTCAAATTACTTTATAGGTTAAGAAATGTGAATTAGTTCATTTTGGATAAGAATCTGTAAAGATAAAATTCCTAAGTCATAGATAATAACAACTTCATGCATTAAAAAAAAAATATCTCATGGCTACTGTGTCCTTCAAGAAAGAAATTTGCTTGAGTTTTCCCTACAGCGTTCTTGTGACCTTGCTCAAGTTCTAAGACTCTGGACTGGAATGTATAATATAATTCTGGTGAGGGAAACTCTGCTTTCAATTAACTTTATTTGAAACTGTTAGTGCAATGGGTTTATGTTCAGAATCTGTTCCTTGTAATTCATGTTCATGTTAGAATTCCAAGGATGGCAAGATATTTCAATACATATTGGGGGCAAATCTCACTTATCTAGCTAGGTAGCAAATCTTATCTGTCCTCTCAAGTACATTATACCTGTTATTACCTTATTGTCTATTGCATATTAGGTAGTTCAGAGAAGAAACCTATGACTTTCCAAGCATTGCAAGGCCACTTCTCTGGCCTTGTTGGGCCTGCTGGGAATTGTAGTTCAGGAACGCCCAAAGGGCCGCTGGTATATCACCCTTAGTGCAGAACCACAGCTAGTTTTTGTTTTTTTTTAACCAGGTTTGTTTTGAACAAACAATGCTCTTTTGTCAATATGTTGCTAATTAATTGCAAAAGGAGTCACTTTAACATCGTAACTTAGTGCCTTCTCAGCCGTAGCGCCTGCCCTCTGGAATATTCTCCCCTCAGAGATCAGGATGTCCCCAACCCTGTTGGCCTTTCGTAAGGCCATGAAGACCTGGTTATGTGCCTGGGCCTGGGGCCCCGAGTGTGGTAATGGTCCCGTTTCTTGGTTGTATTGACATCTTACATTGTTTACTTGGCAGCCATGTATATGTATTTTTTATTGTAATTGTTTATTGTTTTATGGTTTTTATTGTTGTGAGCCACCCAGAGTCACTGGTTGAGATGGGTGGCTATAGAAATTGAATAAATAAATAAATAAAATCAGACTTTAAATTGGCCAATGGGTCCAGCGGCTGCTTCTCTGATTTTCACACACAGCTGTTTCTTTAACTCAGAGCTGGACATTCTGTTCTTCTGTTGTTATTGTGACCTGACAGTATCCCTGAAGATTACCATATGTAACATTAGGTTTAATTTTAATTGAGAGTCTACCTCTCACCCTTTCCCTCAGAGTCTCCTTCAAAACAGCTAACAGTATAACAAATATAAAGGCCATAACTAATCATCAAAAGACATTTACAGTAAAGAAAAAATAGCAATTAATACAAAGTAAAAAGCAACAACACAGTCATATTATTAGAGTAGATATACAAGGCTGCTTCAGTTGGAAGAGGGATGGTAATTTCGAAGGAAAGGTGAAGACTCTTTCAGGTTGAGTTTGGATCCAGGCAACTTCATGTGCAGATCCAAGTGGGTTTCTTGACAAAAATAGAGAATTGATTTACTGCTGCCTTCTTTTGGACTTTCTACTTTTACTTCCCAGTCTGGTCTCTTGCCCTGCGATGTCTGGTCAGTTCCCCATCCAATATTAACCAGTTCTGAGCCTTCTTTGTTTGCTTGTTTGTTTTAAGATTAGCCAAGATAAGCCAACTAAGACATGTGAGTGAATAGTGTCTCCATGTTCTTTCCCATATTTGATGACAGGAAGTATTGGGGAGAACATTTCATCAGATTGTTCCAAGGGCACAATAAATTCTCCCACAGTTTGCCAGCCATTTGTCAGAACTGAATTCACCATTAGTAGCAGAGACTACATAGTCTACAGCTAACCTCTTCCTCTTCCTCTTCCTCTTCCTCGTCTGCTTCCTCCATGCTTTTTTTTGATGGCCACTGCAAATGTATTGGCAGAATGACCCTCAGTTTGCCCATCTTTCATTGCCTTCAACCCTAGGGGACAAGATTTGGTGGCATCAGCTAGCAAAAAGATAATATTTGGAGAATATTCTGCAAAGCAGTGGTCTTTGCAAAACAAAAGTCAGAAATTTTCCCAGATAAATTGCTGTGGACACTAGCTCAATTCTAACACTAGCTCAATGTTCTTCTGGGGTTTGTATCCTAAGAAACATTGGACATAACACCTAAAATAAATAATGAACTGCTCAGCACATTCTCAGTTTATTTCCTAAACCACACTTCAGAATAAAACAATATTTTTAATCTAAACCATTGCACTGAAACTGGTAAACAATTAACTCTGCTTGATGTTATATTTCTTGGTGGAGTTATGCCAGAACACACACCAATTTCCTCAATTAGTACATATAAATCAGAGGAAACTCTTTGATCTGGTTAAAAAAAAAATGTCTTGCACATTTCTGTAATATATCTTGTTCAATTAAATGAAACCATAGTCTGCCACATATTGTATGGTTTTATAATCCTTCATTCCCAGCTCACAGCAAGTTTAATTATTTCAGTATTTTTCTTCCACAACATTCTCAGGGTGTTTTGAAATGATTCTCACAAACAGTGGCTCATTCAGGTTTGTAAAGTCTCCTTAAGCTTCTGTACTTTTTCACAGGTGTAAAGGTGACTTCTCTTTTAGGGGCATATTACTATGAAAATGTAACCACAATATCTTTCCCTCATTCCTCCAGTTAGATGTTTCCTTCCCATGTTCAGTAAACACAGTAGGATTGGTAATCAGACATTTTCTTCTTATAATCATGTCAGAGAAGTCACTGAAGACAAGCAGTGTGATTGTGTGTGGCAGGAAGCCCAGCTCTACAAGTGATCGCTTCCCAAGAGTAGGATTAGAAAGGAATAGTAGCTCTCATGGAAGCATTCATGTGTATGCTAAATCCCTTTGTTGCAGGACATCACACTGTCATCATGGAAATGGTAGTTTCCCTAAAGTAAAATCCCCCTCTTTTATCATCATAACAATAATTCTGCAAGTAAATTGAGCTGAGAGATGGTGACTGATTCACATAGTAAACTCAGTGACATTATGAAGATTTTAACCTAGGTTTTTGCTATTTAACCCCTTCACCATTATATCATTATATCATTGTTTGCCATTATATCAACCCTTGTGGCATACCACAATTTCCTTTGTGCGGAAAGATAAGAAAAAAAAAAAAGGTTTGATCTTATAACACCTACAGCAATCCTTTAATGAACCCAAATATTGTTCTCATCCTCAAAAACATGGAGAAGGAAGGAAGGAAGGAAGGAAGGAAGGAAGGAAGGAAGGAAGGAAGGAAGGAAGGAAGGAAGGAAGGAAGGAAGGACAAACTGACTTCAAACATGTTTTGGTTCAAAGTGTAAGCTCATGACTAAGAAGAGATTTGAAATGAGGACACAATAGCACATTCCAGTGGCAACTCAACAACAACAGTTCCACTGGTGTTCACTCATCCCACCAGGTCTGGCACAATGGACATGCTTTACATACTGTTGGTGAAACAGTGTCACCTGGTGGACCTCAAGAAGTGTGCTGTTTCTGTCATGGCACCTGCCTTATGGATCAGCTTCCCATCCAAGATACAGGGAGCCTCAATTCTATTGGCCTTTCACAAGGAAGACCTGGCTTCCCCCCCCCCCCCCCCCCTGGCATTGGGGCTGGGATAATAGCTTTGAGGGTTCTGGTAGCTGTGAATGTGATTAGTGGTTTTGTGAAGGACTGATATTAATCTCAAAGTTCTCTCTGTCCATCTTATACTAAACAAAATCAAAGCAGGATTGTTTCGAGTTTTTTTTTTTTTCTCTTCTTCTCACCTTTGCTTCAGTCTCCGGAGTGTATAATCGCGTCTAGAATTGTCTCCTTAATGGCTTATTCATAGCCTGCCCAAGATCAGGTCTAAATTCCTTTACAGGGGAAACAGACTGATAGACACAGGAATGATTGGGCCTCCCAGCAATAATCATATACCTAGACAGTAAGTCTCATACACTTCATTGGATTTGCATTTCACTAGGACTGTACAGGAAATGGGAAATGTGTTTTATTTTAATCCAGAACAAATGCATTGCATCCTGGAAGTTCTGCCAAACCATTCCAGATGGGCCACAGTTCAGCTGAAAGAAACCCAAAAGTTTCTGTTGTTCTGGGCTTTAGCCAAAATAAAACCCATAAGGAAGCTGAAATTCTTTTATAGGGTGGGTAGAGTGAGACTGGTAGGTGTCATTCCCTCTCTCCCCTCTTCTTTGCAGCAGTTCCTAGCACATCCCAATGCCTTGCTTGTCCCCCTTTTCCCAAAATCTCTGCTTCTTCCCCTCCCCTCATCACCACCACTGACCCAGCCTATCATATCCCATCGCCTACCATCAACTCTTAACAGCCAGCCGCTCCCCCCAAAATTCTCGTCTTCCAGAACGACTATGCCTCAGTCTGTATCTAAAATAAAATAGCCAATTTTCTTCCTCATCTGAACCAAACCCAAGCTTGGACATGAACCCTCAGAAACTAGCAGTTTCATGCCTCAAATAGTTTGTGCACCAACTGTTTTGTATATCCATACATTTTAGCAAACCTACATGGGATTGGATTTCTTCTTTCAATTTCTCCCCGTTATGGTCTGTTGGAAATGGTTGCCTGGTCTCATATTAACATGTAGTTTGCACTGTCTTCTGAGAGAAGAGGCCCATTGCAATATGGGCCTGGAAAGTGAAATGTTTATAGGCTGAATTAATTAAAGCATTTTCTTAACCAAGAAGCACAATAGTTGCATCTCTTTCTTTTGCTGTCTTTAATACCTTTGCTTTTATAAATTGCTGGTTTTGATGTATTCCTGGTAGGCATATAGTGTTTGGCAATTTCTTATCAGACTGAACACCTTTGCTTTTTAGCCATTACATGGATATTATTCTATCAGTGCATGAGTTTGTGATAGACACTGAATCAGTGTTGTGCTGGCTGGGGAATTCTGGGAGTTGAAGTCCATGCATCTTAAAGTTGCCAAGCCTGAAAAACACTGCACTAGACTGATATGGTTTAAGTTCCTCTCATTTATTCTTTCTGAAAGAAAACCCTGTCTCCCTGTGTGACCTTCCAGCTGTGACTTATGAACATTTTAAACAATCTGTTTAAATTTTGCTATGAATGGTTTCATTGACTCCTTTTTGGAACACGAGCAGGGCGTTTCACATGGTACAGGATGGAGAAATGACAATAGATTCTCTGTGTCTCGTATTGACATGATGTAAAGTCTCCAAAAACTCTACAGCCTACTGTATTTCTTTTCTACTGTTGAAAACTGGCTGGGCTGGTTAACATGATATACTTCTGGCACAATAATTAAGAGTCTATAATTTTGGAAAGAAACACGAAGACTGAACAGTGTGTCTTTTCTCTGGCTTCTTGTGAAACAAACCCAGGTTTGGGGAAAATGTCATTGGGCTGGGCTGTAGGAAAGAAACACTTCTGGGTAATAAAGTACCCATTAAAAGTTACTACTAAGACATAACAAAACTAGCAGCGTGGAAATGGTTCTGCCCCACCCACCTATAGAAAGTAATTACATTTGAGAAAGAGATTGTTTTCAGGCTATTGAGGAATTTAAATGAGCATCTGCAAGGTTGAAATAAAAGAGAATGGAGGGTTTCAGGCATCAAGGTTCAGATGGAGAGATTTATTTCCTGTCTGACCTTGGCAACAGAGGGCAGAGAGTGAACTTTCATTACTAATTAAAACATTTGTACCTCCACTTAGTGGCCTAAATCACAATCACCCTTTCAGCTTTATGTTGTTTAGATACGCTCAAGAGTGTGGCTGAATAGGATTTGAATATTACTTAAATGTTGTCTTTGGCCACAGATTCCAAAAGTGAATTGGTCAATTGCTAATCAATGTCACTTTCACATTACTTTTAAATTCATCCTGCCCTTGTTCTGCAGGAAGCTGTGAACTGCTTCTTTAAAAAAACCTGTGCAAAAGTTAAATTTCAGTTTCTTTAAAAAAAATAAAAAAAAATAAAACACATACTGGTAACTAAGAATTGAACTGAGGATTATATCAGAACATCAGAAGGGCAAAAACTGATGAATCGTTCTAAATTCTAAGCTCCACTTTTATTCTGTCTTTATAACAATATAGTTCCTTTACTTCTAAATCTTAGCTTTGGCTCCAAGCACTTTTCTATCAGTTTGTACAAAAATTCACATACATTTTAGGGTGCATTTCCACTAACCACCAAATGTATACACAGATTTACCTAGCGGATCAGTTCTGCGAGCAACTTTGCCTAACATATGCATTTGATCACATTCTGAAAGGGAGAATGGCCTCACCAAATTCAGAGGTGTGAATTATGAAACCCAGCCAAGCTTCACATTCATTCAAAGGTTCAAAATTAAACAGATCCACCAACAAGGATTATACAGTATATTCATCCTCTGCACAGATCCAGAAATGACTTTTCCCTGTCTCTGCCCTTGCTTTGAAAAATATGCTGAAGTTTTGGCCTGTGAAAAGATGTGATTTGTTTTGCAGCAAAGTGCTTATTGGAAGCAAAAAGCTAAATGGTTAAGCACAAAGTGGGCACCTATTGATCTGTTGTTCACAGAGAACACTTGGTTTGGTTTCAGGAGGCTAATAAAGTCAGTGGGAGTGAAATCAATATGCTAAGGCTGAAACTGATCTCATGAGTAATGTGGAATGCTTTTTGGCTGGAGGTAAAACAATGGCATTGCATAAAAAGGCACCATTTTCTTGCATGACCTCTCTGTTGTACATTTACCTTCCTTATCCGTGAAGGGTTGGTTGCCTTCCTTTATACTCAGCCTCCTCTTTCTTCACTTTTACTCTCTGATATTGATCTATTTTATCACCAAGCCAGCAGGAAAGTGCAGGTGTCAAATTCAAATAACTAATGTTGGAATTATGTCATGCATCTCTGTAGCATTTCCCCCCCTTTTTTTCTTTTTTAAACCTCTTGTCACAGCAAGGAGAGCAGAGGTTAAGTTCTAGAGTGAAACTTTATATATCTGTCTAAGTTTCTTCTTGCATTGAAGCTTTGGCTTCTTGTCCTATATAAGTATAGGTCTTAGGTCCAATAAAGCATCATTGTCCAAGCCCACATAGTACCGGCAGAATAAATCTCAGAACGTACAGTAGTTATCCCATGCTTAAGAGGGTTCTGGAACCAGCAGATCGTAAGACATGAGGGTAGGGTACAGCATCTCCTGTTCCAGATTAACAACACAAATTGTAACTTATACTTGTCTTGTGAGTTATTAAAAGATCTTTGTGACAAGGCTGGGGATACATCTATGCACAGAGGTGTCTGCAAGATCTGGTAAAAAAAAAAAAGTCAAGATGATCACCATGATAGTGCAATCAATGCTCCACCCATTTGTATGTGCATTGCATTAAAAATGGGTGGAGCTTCAATCACACCATTGTGGTTGCCATCTTGCCCTTTTTAACCATAACACCTCTGCAGACACCTCTATCTGCAAGTAAGGAAAGAGAGGGGAAAAAAAAACACCCCAAAGTTAGGAACTGATACTTTGACTCTTATTTACAAATTACTGAAGGAGAGGCATGCGATTATGCCAGGGCAGGGTAACAAGCTGATGAAACATTTCGGAAATGCTCATCAATAAAGTTTAAGGGTGAAAAGAAGCTGTCAAAGCAGGCAATTGGGAGGCTTATAATATAGGTTAGAACAGTGTTTTCAATGTTAGCTGGGGAATTCTGGGAGTTGACGTCCATCCATATTAAAGTTGACAAGTTTGAGAAACACTGGGCTAGAAAAAGAGAGAAAAATAGCATTTAGAACTATGTTTCCACTAGAGGAGGAAATCTGTACTTGAATGTAAGGAAAATAGAAAAGGCAGAGGGGATTTAAAGTGTTCTCCTCCTGAATCTGCATAGAAAATGGTGATATAGGACTCAGTAGGATGGTGCTTGGTGTAGAGAAGGGATGTTTCTGCCTAGAAGTATCAGAGGGAAAGTAAAGCAGGAGCAACAGAGACACAGACACACAAAGAGAGAGAGAGAGGGAGAGAGAATTTTATGCAGCAATGTAATTTACTATCTTGTTTCCACAACCATCTTTTCCATGTCCAGTCCCTTTTGGATTTTTCAAGGTACGCTAGGATTTTCTCGTCCATGCCTGTGGATTTTTCCCATACTCTTTGCCAAATAGTTTTACAGAAGAGTCACCATATGGTATCATTCCTCATTTACCAAATACTGTAAGTCACTCCTTATAAAGGTTATCTTTTGAATAGATTCTTCCTGGTAGAATTCTCCTTGGTGGAATTAGACTTTGTTTTATCTTTGGCTTTGATTCATGAACTGTCTCCTTTGGATGGGTGTACTCTAGCTTACATGATTTGTGGTCTGCTTAGTAGTGGAGCCTATGATCAACTCTTCTTTTCCCCAAATGCCTACAACTGTATGTTCTTTCTGAAAGTACATTCTTCTTTGACCTGAGTTTCCAAATACATACATCTACATGTGCACGTCAGGAATTGCTGATAAAAGAATAATAAACCCATAAATTGAACTGAACCCTGAATTGGACTGGGTAAATGCATGCTTTGCTAAATCTTGAGCAAGTGAATTCATAAAGATGCATATTTTCAGACTAAATTCATATTACTGTCAGAAGGAAAGATCTTTGGGGGGGTCTGTTAATTCTGGTCCAGTTCAAAGCTTGGGGCCAGCAATAGATACAGTGCTGAAAAGGATTCCTTATTAGGCTTAGAAATGCCCAAGTTGCCAGCTTTCTAAGCAGTGCATCCCTCTAACCCAATTTATAACACATATATTAAAAGATCTGGAATTCCATTGTAGGTTTCATATCCCAGTTTCCCTGATGGAAATTTGGAAACTGATTTCATTGGCATCATTCCTGTAGGCTTCCCATGCTACCTACATACACAACTTTCTACCATTTCTGCTGAGCCCATTTTTATGTCTTTAATTAATTTTATTGAAAGAAGTTTCCTTTAAAAATGATTTTCTACAGGTGTGTTTAGACAGACTATATACCTGGATGCTCAGAAGCCTTATCAGAACAGGTTACATTTTGTTTGTCTGTTTATGTGACTTTACTGATTTTCATTCCATTGCATTATACTTACTGGAATAACTTTGCAATAGGAAACCCAGATATTTCCTTTGAGATCCCTGAATATGGTTTCACAGATGGAAAACTTGGCTATAGAATTCCTAAGTTCCCCTCCTGCTATAGTTGGACTCTATAGCTTTGGGCATACCACTATTTTGTTATTGATTTTTTAATGTTGCAATTTCTATGAAATTGTTTGGGAGGTGCCTAGTTCAGGTCCTCAATTCTCTGTCTATAAAATAATTGCTTCCACAGACTTCCAACCACAGTAATTTAAACCATTGTGGAGACTTCCGTGGGATTCATGGTCACAATAAAACCTCACTACTCTTGGAGAAGAACAGTTCATTATTAGGAGGGGGAGAATAAAATAGCATTGTAGATGGCTGTTTCAGGACCCATCAAATTATAAAAACAGAGCCTTAGAAATTCCAATCATTTGGGATGGAATGTTTAATTTGACTTACCGTTATTATTATGTTATCTACTTCCCTAACTTGCATCCCATTAGATAATCAGATCCATAAAACTCACAGCATAATATTGCCAGCAAAAACTTCCTGCCTTTCTATTGTTTTTTGTTCACTTTCTTTTAACCGTGCCAGCATCACTGTATTAGACCGATCACTTGCTTGTCTATATTGAATAGGATGGTGAAAAATGAAAGCAATATACTTACTAATTTGTCCTACTCCCATAGCTTGTGTGTTTGAACAAGTAGCTTGCAACCTCTATCAGAGGTACTACGACCACCACTATCATGTGTAGGAAGTCCATGTGCCTGCAGATATGACAAAGGGATGCCCATTGAATGACAGGCCATTTACTGTGGCCCCACAACAAAAATTCACTGGAACCTTTAGCTGGTTTTGTCAGATGTACCTGAAGTAAACAGGTAAGTAAATAAACAATAGCAATTACAGCAAAAAAGAAAAAAGTGGTCCAAGGTGGTACCTTGTCTGTATCTTTTGAAAATTCAGAATTGGCTCTGATGGGAGAGAATGGGGGAGGGGTGAGGATCATACTTTTTATTTTGACAACAAATTCTTCTGGTAACGCTTATCTCTATGTTAGGTATTTTTCAATTCTGCTAAATGGTGTTGGGGGAAGAAGACTTCTTTTCTTCCTCTTCCTCTTTAACTTCATCATCTTCATCATCTTCATCTTCTTCTTCAGACTGCTGTTGAGTTTAGGTATTAAAGTACAAATAACTACAGATGGACCTTTTAAAAATGAAAACAATGATGTATTAAGGTATTAGTGAGAGAGAGCTGAAAGGGGTTATTAAATAGAAGTGTGCTTCCTCAAATAATTGTGATGTTTTTGTCGTTTACTGTAGAAAATCCGTTTTTCAATGACAGTGCTATATTTGTTTGGAGAAGCAAAATTATACTGTTACACAACTCAGTCTGTGTGATTTTAGTCCTATCTCTGAATTATGTCAATATCTGGAAAAGTTCAAAATTAAAATTAAAGCTCATAGGTGTCAAACTTCCATCATTTCCCCCCCTAACATGGTTTTATCCTTTGACCATTTAGGTGGTCGGATCTAGACAAACTTCGCTGATCTAGAAAACTAAATTGTGATAGTCTTAGTTAATTCTTGGGCAGAAGACCCTCTTGGAGGTCCAGGGCTGCAGACTAGATTGAAAACATGGAGGAAAACACAAGGCTAGCAATAAACCACTGTCTGTAATGCTAGCAAGAAAAATGTATGGAAGTATTTGTGCACGTCTTTAGGATTCCTGGTCAACATGAATTTGCCTTGACTTTTATTCCTGTGACAATCATGAGCTCAGGAACTATTAATTTAAGGAAGGAGAGAAGCAATTTTGAATAGATTTTCAATTTTTAAAGGATTTGTTTTTCCTTTAAAAAGAGGAATGTTTGTTTTCCACACTTTTCTGACAAGTGAGTTATGTACAATTTGCAACTCATGTTGTACAATAAAATGACTTTTAAAACCATATGCCATTTTCTATAGTGGCAAGCATTATTTTAATTGGTTCATGCAGTGCTATAATTGCAGGGATATGATTCTTAGGCTATGCTGTATACTGGAGATGGCTGAATTCAAACTTTGCAAATTAACTAATCAGCAGGACTAATGCATGAATTGGAATTCACAGCGCAGTCATATACATGTCTACCCGTATGGTGGTCTTTGACTGTAATAAAGATTTGATTTGATTTGATTTGATTTGGACATGTCTACCCACAGGAAGCATTATGCAGTTCAATGGGTTTTATGGGACTGAAGTTATTGTGTATAGAATTAGCCTTCCTCACTGTATTTCCCAAATTGTTTCATGCAGCACTCATCCCAAAGACTGTAGCAAGCTATGCTCTATAAGTTTGTAGTTTGAAATGATTCCTAAGAAAGTGTATTTGCATTACATCCTTAGTTCTGTGATTATCAAGGGGTCTTGACTGTTGATATTTTCACCAGATTTGGGCCATGTTGGTCTGCAGAAGTTGGAAATGCCTTGTGACAACATTCCAACCATCTCTGATTTCATTCAGGAGTGGAGAATCTGTGGATATCTAGATTTGTATGAAGTACATCTCCAGCAGCTTTAGATAATGTAGCCAGTAATGAAGGGTGCCAAAAGATAAAGCTCAGCAGCTCAGCAATGTTTGAGAATATCTGGGGCCATGGCAATGTGGCATATCAGAACACACACAAATAAGGTCTAGTTCACACAATGCCAGCTTGGATCTCCAGATCCATCTTTGTAATTCTTACTTACGAAAAAGACAGAAACCATCAATATGGTCCATGGCAAGGGCGATTTTTTTTTGATTTAAGGAATATCTTAGTAAAATCTACCTGTCTGTCAAGCCAGTCAATTTCATATAACAGAGTAGTAGTAGTAATTGTAGAAGAAGAATCTTTATCTTGCAACCACACTATTTTAATTGGATTTTTTTAAACATCTAATTTTATATTTGCAAATATTGGGAATGGTATTTAATCATTTGCAGAGTGTATAAAAATCAGTAAGACACAATTTGTCTTAATAAAGAAGTATCACTTCAATACAATGCAAGAAAAGTTACAGGTTCAGTTTTTTTTTTTTAACTGAACAGCATAAAAGCCATTGTGATAAATAAACAAATACAAGAAAACATATTTGTTTTGCTTCTTGGAATGGGATGGAAGAGTAGCACTTTTCCCTTCCTAATTTGATGTAAGCCAAAACAAAACAAGTTACGCAGTTCTTTCAGTAGCTCGCTGCTGAACTGTTGCTCACAGTTTCCTCAAAGAACCTGTTTCCTCAAAGGTCAGTTGAGAAGGATAGACCATACGTAGGATAATGATTTATATTTATCACAGGCTATACTACAGTCATGAACTTAAAATGTATGGGAAGATGAAAGAAGAACCATTTGAAATAGAGAGAAAATGACTATGGAATCAATCTCTTTTCCTAATTCCATCTTTAGCATTTGTCATCTTATCTAACTACAATATGGTTCATATTAAGCATTAGCTTAATGTGAATTGCTTAAAGTGAAACTTTAGAAACAGACTTGGCAGTAGCATGGTCTTTGAGATATACAGCAGCTAAATAGAGAACATAGCTCTGAAGAGGAGACATCAATCACAATGAACAGGATTCCCCTCCCCTCAATCTAATGGATCTGAATCCTATTGTGCAACTAGGAAAGAACAAATCAGGACTGGAGTATCAGTGTCCACCACATGAAGTTTGGCTTTCACTAGTCCCAACCAAGAGGCTCAGTTGGACCAAAGTAATGGAAGCAATAACACTTATATTGCTCATAAGTCCATAAGATTGTAGATGGATGCACAGTTATGAATCTCTGTTTAGACAACATCTATTTATGGTCACAGTACTTAAAAGAAATTACTTCATATTATTACGTTATGATATACTACATTTCCTGCCCACTACAATAGCAGTCACTGACATGAATGGAGACAGGGAAATGTATGTTGCTGCAACATCACAACATCATATAGTTTGCAATAATAGATATAAAGAAAGAAGAGGAAGCTAGGCACAAAGCTGCTGTTGCCCAGAGCAAGCAGTTTGTATTTCAGATTCAGGGAGTTTTTATTCAAGAAGAGGCCAAGCAGATTGTTGAGACCACATGAATCAAGTTGGGTATGTTGTCTTTTCTAGGATATCTGCTTCTTAGATATCTAAACTAACTTTCAAAACTAGGTTGTTGTTGTTGTTTTTAATGAGATGAAAAATGAGGGCATGAGATGAAATGAACTTTGTTCTTTTGTAATGATTAAAGGGCTTGCCCAAAGGGCAAATAAACTGGGTACATGCATTATCAGATGTTTTGTGTTGTTTATTATCAACAACACAACCATAAATGTGTCTGTCTATCTCTGCTCACTCTATCTTATAAATTTGAGTTTTCTTAATTCAATCAAATTAATGCTTCCAATCAACGCATCCCATGTATATGTATATGTATATGTATATGTATATGTATATGTATATGTATATGTATATGTATATGTATATGTATATGTATATGTATATGTATATGTATATGTATATGTATATATGTATCATTCAGAAGCTTAAAAAAAACTCATAATGAGGATCTCATTAACTTTCTTAATCTTCTTCTTCCTCTTGACTTTTGTAACATGATACTATTACCAAATTATGTAATCCTACTTTTATATGCATCTGCAAGTTAAATAACATGAATTCATATTTTCTGACATATATTTTAGCCTTTTCTTTCACAATGAAACTGAGCAATTCCCTTCCTTTCATGTATTCATCAACTTTACTCCATGAGATCGGACTATTTTCATTCAGATCTATTACATCCTTCCCTTTTTTTTTAGTTACACAACCTTGTCTTTCATTTGTTTCATCAATTAACTCACATTCTTTACTCCTTTACATTTCAAGTTAAACCCTTCCATATGACATGGTCATTATTGGATGAGCCCATAGGTTTTGACCTCTGCTGACCATCACCACTTTGTTTAATCAAGCCTTTCACATAACACTTTCTGGTAATTAAGGAAGATGTAGACTAGGTCACCAACCTTAATCATACTTGTTTTAAGCACAGCATTACCTGCTAATAATAAGGACAATACTGGCCAGTTTGGACATAGTTTGGCCAGTATGCCACAAGTGTACCCAATGCCCAGTTTTCCCCAAGCATGTTCATGCTATTCTATGCCAGCTAGAGTCTATAATCTAGAGACCACTTTGCAAGCCAATATGTCATCATCTACATCCCATCGATTAAAGGATAATATATCAGTGTCCTGAAACAGGACACCAGTTAGATGTCAAGATTTATTCTTCCCTTCCATTAAATTGACACTTTCCAAATCTTAGTATTTTTGTGGCAGAAAAATTGTATTGTAGCTTTTGTTGCTTTTAAAGTAAATGTTAAAGTTGCTTTTAACATAAATTTTAATATAACAACAATAGAAGAAGATAGTGAGGATTGGAATCTCGAAATATGCATGTGGTCTGGTAATGGGAGTGAATTTTTTCAATGGTTGTATTACATGGGATGTATGGTCATATTCACCTACTGACAATGATTATGTTTTTTGTTTACCTTATCTTTTAATGGTAGTTTTTCTTATGGTTGTATGTTTGTTGAATTTATTTACTTTTTTATTGTCTTTCATTGTTGCTGTTTTTAATTGTTGTGAGCCTCCCAGAGTCACATATGTGAGAGGGGTAAATCTAATAAACAAACAGACAAACCAATAAGCAAGCTTAGTTCTTTCATATCCTTTGTACCCAGCACATATTTCTAAAAACACCCTTCAGCTATCAAAACCCTCCCTTTCCAAAATTCTTCTCCATATTAAATAATTACATTGTTCCAGCAATGTTCAGGAAAATCCTTTAGTAATTAAGTGTACTTGATCATAACTAGTTAATCACTCTAGTGCCACTGTGGACTCATACATGCTTTGTACAGCCCTTGACTTGAAAACAGATTTTTAATATTTTTAATGTGGTTCTGATAGTATAACCAAAGCATTAATGAAGCAGATTCTCATCAAGATGTAATGTTGCCCATGTGGCACGATTTCTGATAAATAATATGCTCATTGTAAATCTGACTCTAAGTCTTCATAATTTTCTGGCAAGGGTTAAAAAGAGTTTGATTGCCAGTCCAGGCCTCCCTCCATAGAAAATGCAGTACAAATTGATTCTCTACCCCTCATTTTTGTTATGACTTCTCTGGTTGAACACTGAATAAGGTGTGAAATTGCCTTTCTCCTTAAATGGCCAACTTTATATCTCATGTACTGTTGCTATGCTGTGGATCATCTTGTAGTACTTTCAGCATTATGCAAGTTACCTTAATGCAACTTGGGGGTTAAGAAATGCTTAGCTTTACACTGACTGTAGCTATTCACAAGGAGAACCCAAAGGTCAGATCATCTAACATTTCTTGAACTAAGACATTAAGACATTGAAATGAACTCAAGTCTTGCATTATTTTGAGAAATCAAATGTCAAAAAGGCACACTGAGCAAATTCAAATTTATTCCAAATAAATCCCATTTTACTGTCCAGGCAATCTTCCAGCCCATAATTTTTAATAGGTTTTATTTAAACAATGCATTTTAAAAAATCTGGATTTGTTTTCATTTGCACATTTCATAAGATACTGAGCTTTTGAAAGTGAGGGAGAGCCCTTGGGGGCACCTTTTCTGACTAACAAATGCATGCATGGTTACATTAATGTAGGATTTAAATGAAGCAGGAGGAAGGAAGGGGAAGATGGGTGTACAGATTGCAGGCTACAGGTAAGACAGATTGCTAGTGCATTATTTATTTATTTAGATTTATATGTGGAAACCACATATTGTCCCTAAAATTTACAATGCTAACATATAATTCAATATATGGGAGTGAAAAGCAATCTAATATATTATTAACACCCCTGGGCTTCAGTAACTTCACAACCCCCATGCCTGGGCAAACAACCAGATTTTCAATGATTTTTGGAACGCCAGAAGGATTGGGGCTAATCTGATCTCAGATGGTAGGGTGTTCCAGAGGGCAGGTGCTGTGACACAAAAGGCACATTTCCTTGGTCCTGCAAAATGACATTCTTTAATGGATGGGATCTCAGTCATGACTCTCCTACCAGACCTAATAGGATGGATAGAGATCCCTGAGGAGAGGTGGTACTTCAATTGTAATGTGTAAAAAATCCATTGTTTTCTTGAGACCTTTTGACGTATATGAATTCAACAATGTCTTGCTCAGTTGTGCTGTTAAAAGCCTCTTCCCCCCACCCCACCCCACCCCAAAAAAACTGTTGAGATCTTCAATGGAGTGTCCTGGAAGGGTGAAATGCTCTGATATTCCTTTGTCTTTGGTTTGACTCTGGAGTTCAAACTTTCGTCCATTAGTTCTTGTGTGAAAAATCTGTGCAAAGTTTAAATTCTACATCATTTGAGCCACCCCATGTATCTGATGAAGTGAGCTGTAGCTGACAAAAGCTTATGCTTTTTAATATAATTTGTTGGACCGAAAAGGACTAACAGAATCCTGATCTTTGGCTAATATCATGCAAAGTCTTACGTCCTTTATTTGATCTCTATACTGAAGTCCTCACCACCAGCTCTTGGCTGGTATACAAGAACTTCCAATATGGAAGGTAATGAATATTTCCAAGTCCTTCAGATTTCCTCTTTGCCTGAAACATTTTCCATCTTGAAAATCTGGAACGGATGTATTCTGACACTTATTTGACCAGAATATAATCATTGATTGACCCAGTCTTACAAATATATTTTTTTAAAATCCAAATTGGCAGCAATGCCATGAAATAATGTCATAAATGCTTCTTAGAATGTATGAATGAGAACATTGGATACTTTAAATGAAACCAGACAATTTTTGAAATAAATTTGGGTTCTGCCACTTCAACACACAAATGTGCACATACAGCAACCACTCCCCATCTCTCCCCCATTCTCTCTCTCTCTCTCTCACACACACACACACATAATTTAAGGCTGTTATTCCATGCCCACTTAATTAAGAATAAACCCCATATATTGACTTGGACTTGATTCCGGTGTTCTCTGCTACTTTGGCTGTATTTGAATTCTACTGACATACTTAAAATAGTCCCTGTCTTTCCCCCCACAAGCTAGCAATTGCTCATGAAGGAACTTGTTATTGCTTGTTATGTCTGAGATCATCCAGGCAGTTTTTGCTTCTTGCTTTTGGTTAACATTTCAGTCAACCCAATTTATTTTGTATGTATCATAGATATAATTATAATAAGCTCCAGACCTCTGAATTGGCAGCAGTTTTCCAAACAACACAAACAAAAGGCAACATGCTCATAAGCTGCGCAGTGAGTCTGCTATTATTTAAAGCTGGCTGGTCTCTTCAAGTGTTATGAGTTCCTCTTTTAAGACTAAGGCACTCAGAAAAATACTCTTTAGCTTGGTGTACCTTACTAATGGCAATCTTCATTTCTTAAAAGCTGATCTTAAATACTTTTAAAGCATCTTTCTGTCTCATGCCCAGATCATCCCATGAAAATGATCAGAAAAATTTTAAACACCAACACAGAGGCAATAAATAAAACAACATGCAGAGGGAATATTCCAGCATCCGGGTGAGAACTTTGATACTTGGAGCATGACCATGATCAGATCAAGTTTAATGTGCTCATGTTGCTTATGATTTATTCATTTATTTAAATTTGGAGACTGCCCAACCCTAAATCACTCTGGGCAGTTTACACTTTAAAAGGAAGGATGGTAAAATAGATAAAAGAAACCAGGCATGTCCAGAAAAAATATACATAGCAGACCAAAAATAAGCGTCAGAGGCTCAATAACCACCATGCTCCAAGATCTGGGAAAACAGGTTTTAAAGGGCTTTCAGAGTATCATCAGGGTCTGAGCCACACCTCTGGGGGGATGTTATTCTGGAGGGCAGGACCCACAGCACAGAAGGACTAAATGCCCTCAAAGAAAAAATGTTAGCCCAACCTCTTTTGAGGACATCACCATGTTCCCTGTAGCCTTCAGAGGTTTTTGCAGGTGTTTGTGTGTGTGTGTGGATGGATGGATGGATGGACAGACAAATAGATAGACAGAGTGCAGAATAATGCTACCCCAGTCTGCTAAATGATTGCTCACCCTGGCAATCAAGGTTTTATACTACATGATGTCTACAGAGAACTGGCATGGTGGTTAGGGTGTTGAACCAGGGCTGGGGAGATCCAGGATTAAATCTACTCTTAAGGATGGAAGAGCACTGGCCAACTGTAAACGATTTACTCTTGCTCAGCCCAATCTGCTTCACAGGGTTGACATTTGGGGGACAGAATGAAGGGAGACCTTCATATAAATGGCCCTGAGTGCCTGGACAAAAGGGCAGGATATAAATCTAACAAATAATAAAATTAATACAGGCATGTTTTAAAAATGTTCACACCTTAGTCCGTTCTCTTATCCTCCAGTTATAAATAAAGGTGACTTTCTGTTTTGCATATAGTAGCATGCCATTTTGACCAAATCATTCTGTCAGCATTTTCAGGGATCATTTTGTTTCAGAGTCAGAAACAATATTTAGTTGTTTGTCAAATTTACATCTTGCCTTTTCTCCAACTGTCTCATAGTTCCTTTTTTCAGTTTCCATGACAGAAGTTGGCTCAAATCAGTGTTTACCTTAGTCTTGGTCAAGCGGTTTAATCACTACAACATATTCTAAACACAAACAAACAAACTTTATTATGCCCAAAGATCAGCATAAAAATACAATGCAAAAAGTTTTATAGAAGTATAAAACGATATCATGAAAGGGAAGAAATGATACAATGTGGGGGAAATAAGCACACAGAACCCATGACAGGCAATCCAAGTCTAAATAAGAATAAGAATAAAACATAGTTAACATTTATATTTTTGCAAAAATTCCCTGTATAAATAAATTAAAAAGTAACATAAAGGGCAAGTAAAAAGAAATAGAAATACATAAAATAAGTAGGTATAAAAGGAGCATGATGCATTACTATGGCAGTGAGTTTGTGATATTTTACAGTAATAATTTGTAGTGATCTTATTGTAGTATACTGTATTCATTAGTAAATCAGTGACTATTGATAAATATAAACTATAAGGTAGATTTTCTTTCCTTTCCTTTCTTAGTTTGTATTTTTAGTTTGTTTCGGGTTGTCTCTTTTCTAATTTTTAAAACTTCCTTTAAGTTTAAAGATTGCTTTGTTAACTGTGTATATTTAAAAGCTTCAGAAAAAGAAATAAATCCGCTCCTTGCTCCCACCCCCAAAAAAGTATAAAAGGAATTGCTGAAGGCAGAAACAAACACATAACTAAATGAGGAGAAAAACTATTTCCCTAATTAATTGTGGACACCAGCATCTTCCTAATTTTACTTGCTTGACACAGAATTTTGCCACATTGTATTTTACAGTAGGAGACTTACCAGAAAATAGGTGCAGAGGTTAAAAACGCCTGGGCGACCTGGAAAATCTACCAGCAAAGGTGTCATATACTGTAGGTGTTGCCTGTATGGCTCTGTTTGTTCATTTGTTTTTTTCTAAACAAAAGAAAAGTATGTAGCTATTACTTAATTTCTCAATCAACCCACCAAAGGATTTCAAGCTGAGAAGGCCACACTCCAACAGAAGCACCCTTGACAGTCACTTGAACGCCAAGACTTTATCTCTGAGTAGACAGACTGAGGCTAGTTGCATAGCCAAGATTGTTTTCTTTATTTTTGTTCTCTTAGATTTGGGAAGGAAATAAGTTTGTAATTGGAGTTAACCTAGGGTTACATCACAGTCGCCAAGCTCCTATCTAAAAAAAAGAACCGGTCACAATTTGGGGGTTATGGTAGGAATACACAAATATTCCTTAAACTCAGTTTAGATGGGATTGATTAAAAGCCATGATATAGATGACAAAACCTTTTGGCCTAGTTGGGATGTGCTGGCCATATTGATTCTTTTCATAGCTATTGAAAATATGCAGGTTTTACATTCAAGGCCAGGGCTAGTAGAAGTTTTGATCCTCATTGGTGCTTTGGAGGGCCTTTCCAACATCTGAATGAGCATGTGGGTTGTAGGAGTACGCTGTGTAAAAATGTCAAGAACGCTGGGTGAAAGAAGAGGTTTTGTAATACATTTACAGCTGTGACTAACACATTTAAATTCCTCCTTTCTGTGTCTCTTGGCAAGAATGCTTTGGAATTGAATGGAATCCCCGAGTTGGTTGTATTCGTTATACAACAGTTGCAAAAACAGTTGTCTTCATTCTAGCCTTTGATCTTGGCAGGGGGCAGAGAGTGTAAAAGCCTTTCAGATGGGATATTAAAGATGCATAACCCATTTGCTGTGCATGGTTACGAAAGCCTCTTGAATCTCTCTGCCCCGGTGAAGGAAAATTTTAATGACTTTGGCCCATGCTTCTTATGAAGTACACCTTTCATCTTCTCGCTACAGCTGGCTGCATTTCTCTACACCTCATTTTTGAAACTCCGTCCTGGGAAGTAGTAGTTGCATCTGAGTTCTTTAAAGAGAAATTTAAAATACATAAGGATGCATTTTAAACATTTGCAGGGATCTCAAGGGATGTCAGACACAGAGAGAGATGTCTTCTGATCTAATGCTAAATTAGAGTGCAACAAAGTTCATGGAAGTTTTTTTGTTTTTTTTTAAGTGAGTTTGATTAGGTTAATGTTGATTTTCTACTTGTCAGACCTCAGTCCATCTCTGTCTTTGTTTTATATGCCTAGCATTTTGAATCTCGGAATCAGAGGACTCACAATGCATTAAGGTATAATGTGCTGTTTTTGACTTGGAGCATTGTGTGATCCAACTATGGTACTTGGTAAACCATGGATTCCTGGCTCAGCGTACTAGTCAGTGTACTAGTTTATTATGCCTTAGTCAACAAGCATGGATAAACAAGCCATGGTTTAGCATAAATGGGTAAACCTACCCACAGATTCTGTGCAGCTTCTCTTTTCCCCTCCCAGAATTGGAGATATAGTGGCAACTGTAAGCAGCTGTGACAGTGAACTTTAGCTACATCTGAATTTATGAATGAACTATGGTTTGCAGAAGCTATAGTTTCTCATATCAGTTGAAATGAGAAATGCTGGTTCTGCAGTTGAGGAATATAACCCTTCCCTAGCTTCCTCTTGAGGATGAGGATCTATGGTTTGTTAAAACAGGCAAACCATAATTCAGACTGAATTTTCATCCATAATGTTTCTGTGTTTCTTCCTGTAGCTGAGATGGTTTATTCATGAAAGTTGAAAAGAAATTTCTGGTTTTAATAGCAATATACCCAGTTGATAAAGTTAATTGTTCTTTTGTTGACGTCCCTTGGCATTTGTCATCAATTTCCCAGTTATACAATGACAGGAAAAAAAGAAGCAGGTCACGTTTTCTGTGATTAATAGTTTGAACTCAAAGTGCCATCCAGTTAAAATCACATTTAATTCCCAGTGATTTCAGTCACAGACAATTAGCAGTACCTTACCCTAGTGCTTTTACTAAGGCCAGATAATACACAGAATGCTTTGAGTTTTGCTACTTGTTTCATGAACATAGTTTAAGCAGCAGTAATAGCAGCCAGAAACTTTGATTTATAACAGAGATTGGCAATATGTGGTCTTCCAAAAGTTGCTAATTGGAAGTCCCTGCAGCCCATGCCACCGATGATGGGAACTGTAGTCTAGTTATATACGGAATACCCCAGGTATCCTTGATCTGTTGGGATGGAATAAATACCAAGACTCTTAAATAAAAACTGTTCCTTCTTTCCTTCCTTGGATATTTTAATTTCCTTTATGTCTTTTGATGGTTTTCTTGATAATCAGGAACTCAATCTATAAAAGAGATCCTACTTCACTTAGACATTTACTTTCTAGTAATGAAAGAGCCGATGTCTAAAATCTCTTCTGAAACAAGAACCAGAATCTCAGCGCTGCCTTGACCCTTCTGGTCTACTTAATCAAGCATCTGTTGTCAGTGCTCCAGCTACTGATGACAGAAAATTACGATTTTCTTTTCTTTTGCAAACATTTGTTACATCTTGTGTCAGACAAGTTGTTCAGGATCAAGAAGAAATGGGTTTTATGGCATGAGGCATTGAACTTTCTGAAACAAGGACTGGCTAATAGCTGGAACTCCTTTTGGGGGCTTGGGGTGGTAGGAAGCACTTAACAACAATGACTGAAAGAGCACAATGAATGGAAATGTAGTATTTCCTTGAGTAGATGCTATAGGAAGCATGATGTAACTTTGGTGGTGAAAAAGAAGATGGAGAAATTCTACTAAAGGTATAAGGCTTAATTCTATCTGCTGTCTGCTATATTTAACAATGAATAAGATGTTAATTTGTACATATTAAACTTCTGTAAACTGTGTTGTGAGTCTGTTTGACCTTGGTTGGGATTCTATACCACAGAATAATAATAATAAAAAGAATAGACACAGTGAGGGGGAAATCCCCTCTTTTTTGTCCTTCATACAAGAAAGGAGTCCTGTGAATCAAATCTGTATTATGGTCATAGACCAGCATAAGGAAAGTGCAGTACAGTCATTTTAAAAGCATAAAGGATACATGAAGAGTAAAAATAAAAATCTAAATCTACAAAAATTATGGAAAGCTAGAAAATGCAAAAGGTATTTGAATTACAAACTAAAAGGATACATAAAAGGCAAGAAACTAAAAGAATCTAAAAGAAGAGGTAGGAGCATTAGATGGGTATAGAGGAGCATAAAAGGTTAGTATGTGGAAGACTGTGTCTATCAAATTACAAAGGACTTTAATATGGTGAACTGGGTGCTCATTAAATCTAGTTTATAGCACAGGTCATCATCTGATGAATGCAATGAGTGTTCTTTCGTTTATGAAATAATACATCCTCCTTAATCTAATTTGGAAATAATGCTCACATTCATATTCACCCCTGGAATGCGGTTACCCCGACATTATGGGGGCCACCTCACCGTTGCCCTGACAATTGTTTTTAATGTGAATATTTGCAGTAAATAAACCTTTCAATATTCAACACACTTCTCAAAGGTCTTGCCCTAGAATCAAACTCAGATTGCTCAGGACTCTAGGTTGTTTTCATGGTACAGTATTCTTTTCTTTGCATTCAAGACAGCATGTGTGAAAAACGCCTCTCTATAGATATTAACATTTAATGCAAGAAAGGGCAAGCTACTGGCTGTTTGAAACCTCCCCAATGCAATTTTATGATCCCAGGATCATGTACTTGTGCTCCAAAACCAAACTGGCAATGTTTGGAAGTGTGACTAATTTTTTTAAGGCTAGACTAGAGAAACCTACTTTGCTTTTGATACTCTTGGGCTCTTAGCCCCGCAGGAGACAACATTTTCAGCCTGATCTGCATGGGAAAGGCTATGGCCTGGTTTCATGCCCTGGGCTGCCCTTGAAGGCTGAAAAACCTAGCTTTGGCTACAGAAAGGTGACCCACCCTTGACTGAATGTGTGATCACAGAGATTAAGAGGCAGAGTGTGGCATGTGGGTTTGTGGCCAGACTGGCTGCTGTTGAGCTGGCATGAGCCAGTAGAGAAAGCGGGGCTGGGATGGGGAGAAGGGGCTCAGGTATAGCCTTGTGCTGTCACAAGGACAGATGAACTGCCCTGGCTGCTAGGTGGCCAGGACTGTTGTGGGGCAAATCAAAGCATTTTGATTGGCCAAACCTACTACATAGGTGCTGGGGCCTGAAGCCCTAGGGGAAACCTACCTCAGTTGCTGGGGAAAATGCTGTTGTGCTGCTTTAAGGCATCAAAGCAGTAAATGCCTTTGGAGAGACTATTTGGGAAGTTGGTGGCTGGAGAGAGACATCCCTGTGACTGTGCTGGGCCACTGGAGTATGCACTTCCTGGACCCAGAAGGAGAAGATGTCATTTGGAGGTTGGTTCTCCCCCCACACCCCCACACACAAATTCCTGTAAAAATACCTGTACATAGTAAAAGAAATAAAAAAGTCTCTGTCTCTGTGAAGCTCCTTGAAGACACACACACACATCCATGCACAAACACACACACCTATAAAAGAACCCTCAGTCATGCTGTGACACAGAGTACACAGGAAACCTTGCCAATTCCATCCATGTGTGAGCACTATTTCTGAACCAAGTTTGGCAGCTCCTTCAATATATCAAAAAAATTACTGTACAGGTGGCATTTACTTGGTGGCATGCAAATTTATTGGAATTTAGGCAATTAACCCATGGTTCTCCCAAAAGGCAGATTATTCAGATTGTTTCCAGATTCTAATTATGAGATTATTAGATTTGGTTAGTTCAAAGACACTGGAAGGCTATTAAAAGGATTGATCTCACTATGACTCTCTCAAAACAGGGAGACTGTATAAAAAGCAGTGACACTTAAATCCATGTACATATTTCTCTCCAACAGTCACAATGATGCTGAATATGTAGAATAAAAATGAGAGTTTGGGTTTTCAAACAGTTTTGTGTGCGTGTTATATGGGTAGATCACACATTTAGGCTTACTTGGTCTCTACAGTTGGAAGACTAAACTTCCATACCACAGATTGGTAATATTCATTCAGGTGATTAAATCAAATCAGATTAGATCAGACCTGCTCCACTTTGACAAAGAAAGCTCTGCCAAAAATTAAGTAGGTCCCTATTGAATTATCAACTTGTCCATGCCTTCCTTTGATTTTACCAGCTGCCTTAATTGCCTTTTTAAATATTTGTTTTTTTGGTTTCCTTGCCTGGTATTTTTTCACTAACTGTTAGCCTCCCAGGTAAACCAGGCAAGAAATACGACCAGATGAGCTAATTCTACTTTATTGTAAGGCTACATTAACAGAATCTTGCAAGTGCAGATTTCCCGCTGTCTCTTTCTACAGCCTAATGAGTTAGGGTGGATCCTTTCGAAGTTTCTTTCTGTGCCCGTTATGCAGCTGCAGGCTCCTCCCCCTTTTATCTGATTGTTCCCTGGGCAGCATCTCTTCCCCTCACCTCCCAAGGTCATTCCCACATTCCATTACACTAATTTTCCATGTTATTGCATTTATTTAAATTGCTTTTTTAATATGAAGAACAGTTTGAAAATTGCACATAAACTTTAAATCTTTATTCTTTACTGAATCTTCTTCAGATTGGGCTTGACTTCTGGTGATTTGATTGATATGCCCATCATTTTCTTGGTAATTCTAAAGTGGTTTGATGTTGCCCTCTTCTGAGTGTTTTTTTTTTTTTTCTTCATGAAAGCAGCTATCTGGCCTTGGCTGATTTAGAAGCTAAGAAAGATCAGTGTTGATTATGACTTGGATGGGAGATATCAGCAGATCCCAGGATTGAATGCTGTATTGGGAAATTGAAAAAAAAATATTTCTACTTTAAAAACTCCATGGATTCACCAGGAGTTGAATTAAAAGCAATTTTATCTTTTAATTTATCCCCTGAATAAAGAAGTTACGCAAAGACATCTTCATCCTTCCTTTTCAGTGGGGCCTGTACAGGGAATACCTTGCTGTATTATCCATAATTGTGTGGAATCCAATCCGAAACATTTACTCATCCCATTAAAATTATTTCTCTTGAGATGAAATGAAGTGTCATACTAGGTAAAATCCAGATGCAATTCTAATTTTCAAATCTTGACAATGTCTTCATCAGCTCAAGGCTTCCAACAAGATGTTGAGTGCAGGTAAATGACTCCTCAGTATTGCTTGATTGATCATTAAAGATAGATGAATTGTCTACCATTTCCCTCATTTTTCCAGTTTTGTTTTCCATATAAGCTTGGGACTTTTTTCAATTTTTCCAAGGAAAGTCTAATATATGCATTTATCTATATTATTTTATCGAATAGTATGCTATTTCTTCCTTCTGCATTTTGCTTTTCCCTTGGATTTCTCTCTGTATTTTTTTCTGCAGTTGGAATATGATCCCATCAAATTGAGAGATTTATGGTTGATGCATGCTTTTAAAATGCTAACCAAGCAAATTTCTTCCCCTTTTAACAACCTAGATTAACATTTGGGGTAGATCCCGGGTATGGCTCTATTTAAACAACTGAGAAAATATTTACAGATACTATCATCGTGTTCTAGGGTATTTCTCTCCAGCAGGAATATTGGTGTTTATCTTAAGTTTTTTCTCCAGGCATAATTTTCTGGCAAGTTCTGAAGCTACTCCTCCATAGCTAAACATTTCACAAGGTGAAAGAAAAGATAACAGGTGAAATTATATACTGCTTTAAAAAGTCCTGGTCTCTTAATCTACCTTTAGTTTAATATTTTCAAGTATTTGATAAGTAAGGTTGTTTTTATTCTTCTCTCCTGCAAGCACGGTGCAGTAGTTATTAGCATGAATGTTCCTTACTTCACAATTACTCCTGATTGATAGGCAAATCCAACTTCTACGTATTTGTTAATCTTCCCTGTTATCAGTTAGGGTAAGACAATGGGTAACTTTTGGGGGGCTCAGGAGTCTTACATCATCTTTATTATAACACAGCAGAAAGAACAAAGAGATCACAGATTTGACTCTTGCTCTTTGGAAATTTGAGTTCCAGACAGGAAACTAGGAATTATCCCAGTAATTTTGTAAGATATGACATGTGTCCAGCAAAGTGGTTTTGTTTTTTTGCAAATTGGCAGTTGATATAGCTGAAATATTTAGTTCTTGTAAAGATTTGTTTCATCTATTATTCTGCCTAATGCACCTATAGCCATAGCAATGGCTTTGCAAGATCCTTTCCATATCATTAGATCTCTATAATTTATATTTGTTTCTGATTGCTGTCCCCAGGTATTGCCATCACAATAAAAGTTACTCTTTTTAATTATTGTTCTGTCCCATCTGGCGACATGGAGTCTGTTACCCCTGATAAGAAAATATTGGCAGGTGCCCTGATAAAGGGTTCTGTGAACCTTTTGATCGGAGGGGTCTGACACCTACTTATTTAAAGCCTCCAAGAGTGATTGAAGTGGTGGTGGCATAGTGATATCACAGGAGGGAGAAAGCAATATTTTTATCCCATTTGCCCTTTTTTTGTGGGGGGAGGATATGGATTGGAAAGTTAAGGAAAATGCATAGACTCCACAAAAGTACACAGTTGGGAAAATTGATTTCCACTTTCTATAACTGAATTCTGGCAGTGATCTTGAAGGAGGGGGGAATTCAGAATCTCTCACAATGGGGGCTGGGGAGCAGATCAATGACATACATGACATTTGCCCATTCCTTGAATAAGATATATGTAAATTGCATATTTGTAATATTTACTTGAAGGCTTTGGTCTTGTAATCAACACCCATTTGGCTGACCCTATTTGTACCTGGAAGATAAGCAGGACTGAGGCTGGTTAGTTCTTGGATGGGAGACCAGTCAGGATACTGAAAAGTCAAAAGACATCCTAGAAAAATGCAGGAACAAACCACTTTGATGTTGTTGCCAAGATATCTACATGGTTTTATCCATGTAGTTATGTGGGGTTGAGTTTCACTTGGGGGCCTCTTTGTTAACCTGACCTGGGCCAAATTGCAAATATGTTGTTTATTGATTATTTCATGTTTTCCCTTGGTCTGTTTATTCTGTGACCTTAACAGGATGCTGATCCACAGTAATCATGTTCAAATGATTTATCCAGTTTGCCTTGTAATGTTCTCTTCCCTCTCCTTTGGCCCCTGTTTCTACTGAAAAGCTGCACACATCTATTCCACCATAAGAAGGAAACTGTTGGGATTTCTTATTACTCTTTTTAATTTTTTTTTAATGGTCAGCTTGCATTGACCATTAGAAAGGAATAACATGGGGAAGGATAGGGAAAGGGACAAGATATCAAGATCTTGTGGAACCTGGTGAATGAATTGTTGGTGATTGCATTCTCTTTGTATAGTTTCACAAATTATTCAAACCAGTCTCAAACACATTACATTCACCAAATGGGATGTTGAAAAAGAGAATAAAGAGGGGGAAGAAACATTCTTACAAGCTCTGTTTTGGTTTTGTTCTAATTTTCCTCAACAAACTTGGAATTCACTGGAGTTAAATGTGGAGGAAAGCAGCCTACGTGGGTGGTCAGGCAGGGCTTGAGAAAAAGACTATCATTTACTTTTGACCCTGAGATTGAAGTGGACTGTCCATCATGCATTTACAACTTTCCTGGAAGCAAATTCCCCTAATTTCAACCGTGTTCCCTCCAAGGAGTGTGTAGGATACTGATTATACAGTGTGACTGTATTCACAGCTTTTTAAGATGCTCATAGACCCAGGGTTAATACAATGTTCATTTAAATCTCTGCCTCCACCACACTGTTTTATCTTCTTGCTGCATCTTATGGCATTATCCTTGACATACTGTAGTAGCTATTCCTTTTCTATCAATGAAATCTATTGCTCATAAATGTGAAAGCCTTTTATGGGCTTTTCTCCACAAGAAGAAAGGGAAGTTCTGTATAAAAAGAGCAGGAGATTTGAGAAGTGGTGGGGTTGGAGGTGGTTGGTTGTGGAATATAGGTTAGTGGGAATCACTGTAGGAAGAAAGAGTGCATATTAAAGCTTGTAGAAGAGGAACAGGGTTAACTAATGCAACAACCAGTCATCATGCTTGTGTTCTTTTTCACTCTAGTTTTAGTCTTATTAACATTTTAATCTGTAAACAGTGCTGAAGTTGTTCATGGAGGGCTAGCCTCTTAAGAACTATTTCTGTAGGGTGAGGACCTCAGAATTGCTCACATAGATTGAATATTCACATAGACTGTTCACATAGATTAGATAAACAAACCAAAAGTTTTCCTCTTATTCTTATTATCGTTTGCTTGGTTCCTAGATTGAGATCCTGTCTTTGATTTAGAAGCTCAAGGAGATATACATAGCACTTCTTCTTCCAATTTTTTTTCCCCTCAAAGAGAGGTAGGTTGGGCTATGAGTGAGTGTCTGGCCCAAAGTCATTCAGGGAGTTTCCATGACTGAAAGTGAACCTGTACTGAGATCTTCCTGCTCTTAATCCAGCACCTTCTGTACTACATATCTTGTCTCATCTACAAACAGGAAGTAGCAACTTAGCAAAGGATGAAAGGCCATGATCTAACCAGGTTCCCCTTGGGCAGGTTTGTTGTACCTGGCTAGAGAAAGAGCATTGCAAGGAAAATATAGGAACATCAGCCAGAATTTGAAGGGCTTTGTACCCCATTTCAGAGTCCAAGTGCAAAACCTTCCAATTCATGTTGGCTTGGATATTTATCCCACTTCAACCATGTTCTGCTTGCAGAAGCGAAGGACAGCCTGGAAACTGGAGGACTAATTCAAAGTAGGGCAATATTGCTGTTGGAATATTGGAACAAAACAAAGGTGATGCATGTTTCATTGTCAGTAGTGGAGAATTTCTTCTCTGACTCTCCTTTTGGAAAGAAATATTTCCAAAAACAAAAAACACTTTCCCATGTTGTCACTGGAAAGTATCATTGGGAAATAACACCCAGCCCTGAAATCCTTCCCTGCTTCTTTGGAAGTAAATAAAAGCTCCTCCAAATCCTGAACAATTCCCCATGTCCACCCCACTCTGTTCAGCCAAAAATCCCTCAAAATCTCCATGTTCCGAATACATTTACCAGCTTGAATAAGAAGGATTGATATATCTGATCAATGCTGAATGGTATGTCATTGTGTAAGACCTGACCCCATGTTGCCAAGAAGCAAATTTTCACTGGAGTTATTCTGATTTACAACAAAATCCTATGTACAGTTCATATTGCTGCTCCCAAGATGTGGTCAGATTGCAGCTGATACCCAGCTAATCTGCAGTCCTAACTAATCTGGTTGTATCTGGAGTTCAATGGCCTTACTCCTGGGTAAATATATACAGCGTTACAGCTTTATTCATGAAGCCTGAAGTGGTAGCATTAGGTGACTTTGCTGAACGTTAGTCAGATATGTACATAAAACAGCTGATGTAATGATAGGGAAGAATGTGATTAGGAAGATATGGAATCCTTCAAATTTCTGAACAGTGGTCAGAAATGTTGAGACCAGAAATCCACCATCCTCTTGGAAGACCACCGACACTTGTAAACCGCCCAGATATTTTATTGTAAACTGCCCAGAGTCCCTCCTTGGGAGGGAGATGGGTGGTGATAAAATTTGATAAATAAATAAACAAACAAAAAATACTTCACCCATGTCCTAAGTCCTTTCAAGAATGGAATTTCCAAATCCTTCAACTTTACTTTCTATTATTTATCTGTTAAAAAGATGCATGGTCTCAGCAGTCAAAAGGTCAGTGGTTGTTCTCAGAGTACCAGAAGTTGTTAAGATTAGACATCAGCTCAAGCATAAGCCACTTCAATAACTTAGCCATCAGTAAAGCAGAATGGTACAAAAGCCATGTTCTTCACCAAGCCCGACAAGATGAAGAACTGTTTATTCTGCAGTGGTAGAGGTGTTGTAAAAACACTACTCTTCAAGGTTTGATTTGAATCAACAAGAGTTGGTACAAGCATTTGGAATTCTTTTACTTTTTAATAAGTACTAGCTGAAGAAGAGTGTTAATCCATTTCCCCCTTTTTCCTTTTCATTTCAGAATTGCTCGAGATAGTGTGAGCAGTAACAGTTTAAATAAAAGAATTATATCTACAGTATGTCTTAAAATTTCTATAGGAATTGTTGGGTGGCCACATGGAATTTCATCTCTTAAACTTATTCAGGCTTAAACATAATTTTTAAGTTTAAGTAAATTGAACATCAGCACTCCCCTTTGGGCTGGGCAAACATTTGGAATGTTAACAGCATATAGGGGGAACATTCAGAAGGAAATATCAATCTGTAATCTGTAATCTCCTTATCATAACAGCTCCTGAGTTCATCCAAACTATCTCAACATTCACATGTCTGCCATGAGAGACTTGCCCCTTCACGTAATGGCTGCCATAGTGGCCATGATCAGTCATAAAACTCGCCCTTTTCATAAAGAGAAGTTTTCCCTCAACATGATCTCTACCATCGTACTGGGAACTTTGTTGACCCAAAGCCATTGTTGACAACGCATATGATACCTTTTTCTTCTCCTCCTCTCCTTCCTCCTTCTTCCATGATTTCTTTGTCCTGCCTTTCCTTCAAGAGCTCAAGTGTACATGGCTCCTCTTGTGCTACAGCCTATATATGAGTATGACAGAAAATAGATAACATCTGTATGCTCTGCCATATCTTAAACAACCTTTCAGCCAACAACTAGACAATTTGTGTTGATCTTGAAGAGATTAAGCAGCAGAGTTAAATCTGATTAGTACTTAATGGAGACTACCCAAAAATTCCATATCTAGGAAGGAAGTCTCTTTAACCAGAGAATGAAGGAGCTGCACATGTTTAACCTTGAGAAGTCAGACGATGGATGTAATAGCACTCTTGACCTATCTGAAAGAGTGTCACATAGAATCAATTTAAGACTTGTTCTCCTAATTCCAGAGTGCAGGACCCAGAATAATGGATTTAAGTTTCAGGAAGGATGACTCAAACTGAACATTAGACAAAACATCCTAATAATAAGAGTGGTTTGACAGTGGAACCAGTTACCCAGGGAGGTGGTTGGCCCCCTCTGCTTGGTGATTCTAGCAAATGCTTCAAAGGCATCAGTGGGGATGCTAGAATTTGGATCCTTGTACTGAGCAGGGGGTTGGAATTATGGCCTCCTTCCAATTCTATGATTCTAGACTAAGTTGGGAAGCTTAAAGGAATTGTGAAAGAAGGCAGTGACAAACAACTTCCATAGCTTTTCCAAGAAAATGACATGGATAGAATCACTAGAAGAAAGCTCAATTCAGAAGATTCTTCACCTTTGACATTCCTTGTTTATATATCATTAGTCTTCATATTTATTATTTTATTAGTTTTATATCCCACTTGTTCTCCCTCCTCAATTTTGCTCCCCAGAGCAAGGATCCTGTGGGACAGACTGGGCTGACAGACAACAACAGGCCCAAAACCAACGGTGACTTGTCACAGCTAAAGATGGATCTTGGTTTCCCTGGGCCTAGACCCATACCTTAAACATGACTCTACTTTGGGTCAGACATTTTTGTCCTTTTGATGAATATACAGTATCTTACTGTCTAGCTTTACTGTCTTCTTAGAAAGTAGCAGTTTTGACATTTATCATATTTCCAAATTGATTTACTAGCTTTCCTGCTCAGATGTAACTGTGTGAATCCTTCCCATAACCACATATCCAAGGTCAGCAATCCTGGATGCCAAAACAGCAGCCTCAAGATTGCATTTACTTTATTATTACATTTTAAATTGGGAGGTTGAGTTGAACTCAGGAGCTATTATGATAAGGAGATTACAGATTACAGATTGATATTTCCTTCTGTGACATTGGGAATTCATTCACATATATGCTCTCCACTTACAGTAGAATTGGCTTCTTGTCAGAGGATGTCTGCCAACATAGCTCCCAGTATTCAAATCAATTTTTGAAGACTGAGTTTCTGTTAAGCATTAAGGATGATAAAGAAACTGAACCAGAATTCCATGAGCCAGGCAGAGGAGTAAATTTGAAGAATATGAACAATAGCAAGGGTTACAGATAACACCGAACAATCTTGGCTTTATCTTTTAGAAGGAACAGATTGTTACTCCAAAGTTTGCCAAAGTAAAGAAGGAAGTTAGCATTTTTGAAGAAGAAAAGTAAAGGGGGAGGGGGGAAGAGGACAACAAATGTGTATTTTGACATCCTTCCAGGAAAATTAACATTTTCTGCATGTTGTAAATAGAATATAGCTAATTATTGAGACATAAAAAGAATTAACACCCACTTTAATGTTTCTGAGCTTTTTTTATGAATAGGCCTTGATTTTAACCCTTTCATATTTTAATGTGAGCCTCTTTCTTCCTATTTATAGTGCTGGTCATGAAACTAATTGGTCTGGATGGTTGTTTCAAATATCACACAATCATTTTGTGGTGCCATTTGCTGACATTTCTTCTTCTTAACTTGGGAATCACCAATGGGTTTGGCATAGGTGTTACCACTTTCATTTTTCCAGTATCTTCCAGATACTCAGGAGCTTCAGTGTAGGTAAAAATGATCTATATGTAGACTGGGAATGGATAAATCTTTATTTTTAAGGATCTCATTCCCTTTGGAATAATCTGTAGGAAAACTGGTTGTGAATTAAAGGGGCAGCTTAACCAAGGAGTAGGCAGGGTTGGAAATAAGAATTGAATGATCAGCCATTCCCTTTATCTTCCCCCACTCTTTGTAACATATTTCCATGTTGTTCTCTTTTTTCTCTCTCCCAGACAATAAACTAAAATAGATTACTTTTTTCCAAAGATATGATCTGCTTGTTTGCAGAATCACTAAAAATTAAGCCAATGTTTGCAACTACAGTCTTTAGCATAATCTCTATAAACCTTCAATTTTTTGATATCATAGTATATTTGGCTGGCTATTGGAATGTTATTTTAATGTAGCCATAATTAATAAACTTATAGTCTGTGAGATAGTTTATAACTTCTTCCATCATTCACTTGCAAAATTGTCTATGTTGACATGTAACACAAAATCTCCAGGATTTCAAAAAAAGACCTGACTGATGCTCTGTATTACCACCAGCTTCTTCACACTGGTCCTAAGATATGGTAATTTGATTTTAAATTCAAATCACTTTGAATAGAATCAAAAGTCTGTTATCCTACAAATTTGTTTGTAGAGAATTGTAGTCTACTAGAGTCAAGAAAGTGAAATGAAAAGTCAAAAGATGTGGTGCGAAGGCTAATTGGAAAAGGGTGTTAAATGCCTGCCCTTTAAATTCTAATCAAGGTTTATAAATGTGAGCTTTCCTTGAAATCTCGTATTCATAGAATTATAGGTTGTAAGGGTTAGAAATGGCCTTACAGATCATTTAATTCAACTTGTTGCCCAGTGGAGGAACCCACTACAAAGGCAACGGAGAAATAATTTGTTCTTAGTTTGTCTAACTCTGTTAGCTACTTAACTGATATGTAGAGATCTAGTCATTCCCTGGCTAATAGGGGATGGACTAAATCAGTCTTTCCAGGCTTTGCAGCTGTACATATGTGGACTTCAATTCCCAGAATTCTCAGCCATGCCTTGAATAGAAGAGCATTGCAGTCTATTTTGGGGTCTTTTCAGACAGATTCTAGTCTGTGGGTTATTTTTCCCCCTCCTCTTTTTCTCCTAATAATCTATTCTGCTGCTTATTTTATTTATATTTCAAATTTAGTCACTCACTCAAGGAGCGACTCTGGGTGGTTTACAATAAAACAAGAATAAATACTAGTTATAATACAATAAAACAATATTTTTAAATAAATAATACATTCCAAAGCATAGATGGTAAAAAGTTCTTAATGTCCCTTTGCCACTGAATCTTGGGCTAAACTTTGATATCAAAGTCTATTAGCATTCATTTTTCCCCAAATAGAATACACACACACATACATACACACATACACATACACACACCCCTAAAAATTATGTACTGCTTAAAATGATGTGCAATCGGTTCTAGCTACATTTAAAAAAGAGTTTACACCAGGGAATTTCCATTTGCAAAAGACTACATTAAGGAAATTTATGTCAAAAAATGAAAGCAGGGTAATTTTCACTTAAAAAAAAGTTCTTGGGCAATTTATATTAATATAAGGTAAAGGTAAAGGTTTCCCTTGACGTAAAGTCCAGTCGAGTCCGACTCTAGGGGGCGGTGCTCATCTCCGTTTCAAAGCCTTGGAGCCAGCGTTGTCCATAGGACACTTCCGGGTCATGTGGCCAGCATGACTCACGGAACGCCGTTACCTTCCCGCCGAAGCGGTACCAATTAATCTACTCACATTTGCATGTTTTCGAACTGCTTGGTGTGCAGAAGCTGGGACGAGCAACGGGAGCTCACCCCGCCGCGCGGTTTCGAACCGCCGACCTTCCGATCGACAGCTCAGCGGTTTAACCCGCAGCGCCACCGCGTCCCTTATTATATTAATATAACTGCATATTATTAAGGAAAAAATGCACAAATGCATATGCTATGAGCTGCTGCAAACATAAATCATTATAGAATTTTTTAAAGTAGAAATTTACCCCACCCTGCTTGCCAAAAAACAAAACAAAACAAAACAAAAAACCCTATGCTTTAGTAATGCATAGTAAATGGACAGGAATGTTCATGATTCACATACCTGTACTTCTCAGTTCTTTATTTAGTATGAAGATAACAATTTAATTGTATAGAATCTCTGGGGACGACCATGCAGAGTGACTTATGAGTGGTCCTTAATGGGCCACTCTTGAATTGAGAATGGCAAAAAAAAAAAAAAAAAGTACTTTAGAGACAGAGGTTAAAATATAATTGTACTTATAACTGCTGTAAAGAATATTGGAAGCCCCTTCTTTGCATCTTTTTTTTTCTTTTCTATTTTTCTTTTGCTTTTTTCCTCATTTCTTTCACTTTTAGCTTTCTCTTTGATTTCTTTCTTTTTCTTTTTTCTTCCTTACTATATATTAGTTTGTATTAGTTTTTAATCTTCCTTTCAAAACGTTATGTTTTAAGTGCCACCTTTTGATAGCAGTGTGCTTTCACTTTATATAAAATTGCATATAAAGTGAAAGCACACAGCTATGAAAAAGTGATGGCACTTAATAAGTGTATGGATGCTTCATCTGTTACTGATCATGGAGTGGAGCGTTAGTTACTTTCATCTATGAAGTAAATGAAGAAGTCCAGAAATTGGTTCTGAATTCTGCTATGCCAGCTCTCATGCTTTTTTTTTTTTACTATATTATATGCTGCTTATTCTCAAAGGCTCTGAGTGGCTAACAACCAGAACATCATAACTCCCCCCACACACAACAATGAATAAAAATGAACACACTGGGGGAAAAAAATGGAAATCCTAACAGCATCAGAAGAGATTTAAAGATGAAGTTGTCCATCTGCCAACACATCTGCTACTAACTGCACTCTTCAAGTACAGGAAGAAAGAGGGTGACTGGATCTCTGTAGAGAGGCAGTTCCAAAGCATGGGGGTTGTGTTAAAAGATGTGTCTAAGTCTTATACTTGGATCAATGGGACCTGATGGGAGGTGGCCTTGACAGGCAGATTATAGAAGATGTCCCATAGGCAACTAGATCTGGAGCCATGTAGCACCTTAAAGGTAGCAATCAACACCATGAATCACACCCAGAAGCCAACTGGTAGCTAACACAACTCCTGAAAAGTGGAGTTACCCAAATACAACAGGAAATGCCTATCGCTGTCCAGGCTACCAGTTGTAGCTTCTGGATGCTTTCCAAAGGTAGCCCCATGCAGAGTGTGTTACAGTAAACTGAAGGGGAGGTGACTTGGGCATAAGTGGCTGAGCAAAGCTTCTCAGTCCAGAAATGGTGCAACTGGTACACAAGATGTACCTGTCAGCCCCACTAGGTGGACCAGACCAGGAAACCAACTCTACAGGGAGGCTAAAACTGCTCTGATTGAAATTGGCTATAACAACACAATTGTGCCTGCTTGTGATGTAGCTCCTCCTCCTCCTTATAATTCAGTGAATTAGGGAGGTATCTATTTGAGCAGCTTCTGAATGTTTTGCACTTAAAAATGTTTCAGCCCCTTTTGCCCAGGCAATGGTTCCTGCCTATTTCTATCAAGGTCATCTTCCTACAATACCTGTGTAAATCACTCCTGGCCAAAGTTGCCACCTCCACAAGCAACACATATGAGTCAAGGAGGGCTCCAAATTGTGAACCACCTCTGAATGGGGGAATACAACTCTGTTCAGAGCCAAAGATTGTGCTACTCTGGAATTATTTGACCCACAGGCCCAAAGGCCACTCCATCCTGGAGGGATTCAGTTGAAGTCTGTTCTTTCCCATCCAGATCCTGATGGTGTCCAAGCACTTCTACCATACCTGTTTAGCATGGGGTGGATAGATGACCTCTTCCTTCAGGTATGAAAGAGAAATGAGGAGAATAGAGACCTCTGGGAAACTCTTCAGAATAGAGATATCTAGGCAAATTTCTCATCCTCCCCCTCCCTCCATTGCAACTGACCACTTAAGAAATAAACCACTGAAGAATGATGTGCCCCACTCCAATCCCTCAGAGACAATCCAAAAGAAGATCATAGATGAAGCTTTCAAAAGCTGCTGAGAAGTCAGGGAGGACCATTCCACCTGGTCTTGGACTCTCCCCATAACCTTAACAAATGTGACCAAAGCATTTTCTGTGCTGAACCCTGATTGGTCAAGATAATGTTTCTTCCAGGGTCCTCTGAGGTTGCTGCACCTACCACATTTTCTACCACCTTTCCCAAAAAGGAGAGATTAGGAACTGGTCTAAAGTCACCCAAAATAGTTGCATCAAGTGATAGCTTCTTGAGGAAGAGTACACCATGTCCTTTTTCAGAGGAGATAGAAACAACCCTCACCCAAAGGATTGGCAACTGTTCCGATCCAACCTCCTACCACCTTGTGGCAGGACCTAACCAACCACAAGGGGCAGGGATCCAGCTGAGAAGCGGGGCACTGACACAAAAGACAACCCAGTTTCCTCAGGACTCTCAGACTCAGACTAATCTCAGATAACTTGATAAGATGAAACCCTGGTCATCTCCATTGACATTGACCATCTAGTGTAAAATCTTCAATCTCAGAATCCCATTAAAACTTCCCCCATTTCACTTTTCTCACCAGCCTGATCCTTGTTTGCATTAAGAGAAGACATCACAAATTTGAACTCCTGTAACTTGATACTTGATTTAATAGTAATACGTAACTGTTGCAATGCAATTAAAAGAAAATTGAAGGTCTTCACTTGTGTAAATATGAATATAAAATTATATTATTGTTGTCTCTTGTGCAATTGAGACCTTCCAGGAAAACACACTTTCAGAGGTGTCCCCTTAGGGTGGTGAACCTGTATTATTAAACCTCTTACAGCAGCTCAATCAAGAACACAGGATTCTCACACAGATTCTGAATGGGTGGGTTTATTGTAAGGAAAAAAAAAATATTGTTCACCTACAGAATCTTGGAAACTGGATATGTGTACCTTGGCTGTCATTTATCATTGAATAATTAGGGCAAGAGTTCTCCTATTGCCTTCTTCCTAACTATTTATTAGTTTAATGAGGAAGATGATAATTGCTTCTTTGATTGTTCATTTGTTCTTGTTTGGCAATATTTTGGAAACATCTATTTTCCTTTTCAAACTATCCATTTTCTTTCCCAGATACATCTTCTTATGGGATAGAGTGGAAACATGATTGTGTATAAAATCATGCATGGCATGGAGAAAGTGGACAAGGATTGGTTTGTTTCCTTCTCAAAATGCAAAGAATTTGTTGTTGTTTATTCGTTTAGTCGCTTCCAACTCTTCGTGACTTCATGGACCAGCCCACGCCAGAGCTTCCTGTCAGTCGTCAACACCCCCAGCTCCCCCAGGGACGGATCCATCAGCTCTAGAATATCATCCATCCACCTTGCCCTTGGTCGGTCCCTCTTCCGTTCGCCTTCCACTCTCCCTAGCATCAGCATCTTCTCCAGGGTGTCCTGTCTTCTCATTATGTGGCCAAAGTATTTCAGTTTTGCTTTTAATATCATTCCCTCAAGTGAGCACTCTGGCTTTATTTCCTGGAGTATGGACTGGTTTGATCTTCTGGCAGTCCAAGGCACTCTCACAATTTTCCTCCAACACCACAGTTCAAAAGCATCGATCTTCCTTCTCTCAGCCTTCCTTATGGTCCAGCTCTCGCAGCCATATGTTACTACGGGGAACACCATTGCTTTAACTATGCGGACCTTTGTTGGCAGTGTGATGTCTCTGCTCTTAACTATTTTATTGAGATTTGTCATTGCTCTTCTCCCAAGGATTAAGTATCTTCTGATTTCCTGACTGCAGTCAGCATCTGCAGTAATCTTCGCACCTAGGAATACAAAGTCTTTCACTGCTTCTACATTTTCTCCCTCTATTTGCCAGTTATCAATCAGGCTGGTTGCCATAATCTTGGTTTTTTTGAGGTTTAGCTGCAAGCCAGCTTTTGCACTTTCTTCTTTCACCTTCATCATAAGGCTCCTCAGTTCCTCTTCACTTCCAGCCATCAAAGTGGTATCATCTGCATAACTGAGATGGTTAATGTTTCTTCCAGTGATTTTAACTCCAGCCTTGGATTCCTCAAGCCCAGCTTGTCGCATGATATGTTCTGCGTACAAGTTGAATAGGTAGGGTGAGAGTATACAGCCCTGCCATACTCCTTTCCCAATCTTAAACCAGTCCGTTGTTCCATGGTCTGTTCTTACCGTTGCTACTTGGTCATTATACAGATTCTTCAGGAGGCATACAAGATGACTTGGTATCCCCATACCACTAAGAACTTGCCACAATTTGTTATGGTCCACACAGTCAAAGGCTTTAGAATAGTCAATGAAACAGAAATAGATGTTTTTCTGAAACTCCCTGGCTTTTTCCATTATCCAGCGGATATTGGCAATTTGGCAAAGACTAGGGGTTATTTAATGACACTGATTAGAAGTAGATTTCAAACAAACAAAAGAAAATACTTCTTCACACAATGCAGAGTTTACCTGTGGAATTTATTACTACAAGGCACAGTGATGGCCTTGGGTGGCTTTAAAAGGAAATTGGACAAATTCATGGATGACAGATCTGTCAAGAGCTATTGGTTTAGAAGACTCAATGTTCCCTGCAGGTTGGGGACAGAATACCTCCAAATTCTACTTGCAGGGTATCAACGAGTGGAGAAGTTATGTCTCCATCTCTTTTTGTGAACATCCAAAGGGCTGAACATCCGTACGTTCCTATAAGAGCGAATTATAAGAACAGTAGTCTTAAGACTTCAGTTTGTGAACACAAGGAGGCATACAAACACTTCATCTTAAGCTGTTAGACATCCTCTTCTTGATACATTGCTCCCATATTGCAATTTTTTGGAAAGCTGTAAGGACATAGCATCTCTTTTCTAAGGACTGAAATACATCTCAAAAATATGCAACAGATATCTGATTTTGTCAAACATTAAAAACAAACAACAAAAAATGATGCTGGGGGGGGCTAAATCCCAGCCCTCTAAATGAGAAAGGGGAAAAAAAAAAGAATTGCTTCCAAGTCACATTTGTTCTAGAGATGCAACGCAAAATATGCAGTTCTCTTAACTATAAAATGCTTAGATAGACCAATGCAGCTGGTTTAAAGTTTATCCTTTAAATATTGCAACACCAACCTGTGACTTGCATCTATGAATATTTATTACATTCGCGTATCCGTCTACATACAGCAGGGAAATGTTGAGTCACTATATGGCATATCTGCAAATTTGAACTGCCCAGACTGTGGTTGCTTGCTTCTAGAAATCAATCCAAGGTATTTCACACTGACCAAAATAGTAACCCAGTTATGATGTGTGCCGGATTAGTCACAAGCTGCTCTTTTGAGAAGCAGCAAGAATTCAGTGTAAATGAAAGAAGGGCTGGACTCAATATTTAAGTAGCATGTAACATTGCAGTTCAACATCAAACTGAGGCTACTGCGAGATAATTGGCTAGAAATAAGCATTTGTGGAAATGTGTGAGAACAATAGAGAGAAGTCAGCTTTATTCAGATCCCCATTTTGAAAGAAGTATCAGCATAAATTATACACTTGACAAATTTGAAAAACCTACAACTCTTCAATGGAATGGGCCATTGAAGTCTTGAAGTCTCTTTCTACCGATCCAGGAGCACGTGTGTGTGTGTGTGTGTGTGTGTGTGTGCAAAAAGTTAAGACAGGGTTGCAACTATGTGTCTCAAACTCAGCCCCTTTTGTACATGCACTGACAGCACACACATGTACAATCATGGGGTCACAGCTGGCATTTTAACTTTTGACCCCTGCCCCCCAAAATTGTTGGTTACAGCTTCCATGTTATCACACTGTCTCTCAGTGAATGAATGAACTGCCTTTAATTGTACACAATATACACTTGCATAATTAAAGTGATAAATCCCAAATAAAAATACAGCAAAAAGTTCCTATCAAATGACAGTAAATAAAGTATACAGGAGTACAATAATATACAGGAAAATAGGAACTGATGTATGTAGGTCCAATTCACTAAGTTATAATGCTACTTTATATTAACTAAGTATATACATTGAAAGCATAATGTTAAGATTCCCAAAAGCTGGTTGACTAATTTGATAAAGTATTATACCTATAAAATACCTTAATACTTCAACAATAAAATAGTATTGTAATATATTTTTTTAAAAAAAATAAAATATGCGCATATTTAAAATTATAACCAATTGGTTAATAAGTAACCTCACTGAAATCTTTATTGATACTAGGTATCTACAGGGACATTTCTATTAGTGAAAGTCCTCAGAATTGTTTAAACACTCAACACATTATGAATCCCAGCAAGAGCAAACAGTTTTTACAGATAACAAGTAACATTTTACTACTAGCCCAAACAAGTTTTAAGATTTGGTCTCCTAAGATAAGCAAATCTTCCATTCATGTACTTTCTTTCCACTAGGCACTGACATCTACTGATTTGCAATATATTGCAGTCTTGTTCTGCTTTAAACTCAAGTCTTGGATATTTTTCTTTTAACAGCACCCATGGAGTTTACAAATAATTAGAAGATCTACAATGGTTTTTAATTAGAATTAAAACTTCTTCTTTTGACTTGTAACAAAGAGAGGAGAGTAAAACACTGGGATGAGGGAAGCGGGGAACATGGAACTTACTTTTTAAAGGAATGATACAGACACTGTCATAGTACAACTGGAAATCTGGTAATTGTGTTTCATAAAGACTTATTGCAGTGCAACTGAACAGATTAAGGCCCGTTAGAGACAATAAATGGATTTAATTCCTTGCCTTTTCTTTTCTGCACTATAGTTCACATGAGTCAGATCTCACTGGAATTGAACCCAACACCTGTTTTTATAGCATAAGAACAGCCAGGAAAGAAAACTCAAGTCAGCCAAGAGTAAAGTGCTCTAAACATGTACACAGTCCATTCCCCCACTGCTGTGTAACTAGATGTCCCCTATCCAAAATTAGAAATTATGGCATTGAGATGGATAAAACCTCAAGGGAATAGGTTGGGAAGGTATCATTTGTTCAGAAAAATAATGAAAATACAAATCTCACAACTGGCCAGCGAGACCAATTGCGAACCCAGCCATTGTGGCTTGTTAGACAAACCACAGCTTATCCCAGCACAGGGACCCAATGATGGAGTGGTGAAGATGTTGGACTGGCACCAACAAATCCAGCTTCACGTCGATCCTCAGCCCTGGAAACTCGCTGAGGAGACCTTGGGGCAGGAATTCGCTCCCCCTCAGCCCGACCTCGTAGCGCTGATACCGCAGGGACAAAATGGACGGGGATCCCTCACAAGCCGCCTGGCGCTCCAACAGGAAAGGCGGGCTATAATTTCTAAGGCATCTATACGGAAAGAATAGAACGAGCAGCGAAAGCTCCCTCTTACGGACTCGCCGGATGGTACGGCCGGAAGGGCAGCGGGGTGCAGGTGGGGGAGGTCCTCGAGCAAGGAGAGAGGACCAGAGGGAAGCCTTCGTGTCATACGGGACCGGCTCTCTCCCGAGTCCCTCTGGGCTCCGTCTGTCCCTCACCTGCCTTTCGCGGCCAGCTCGCCCGGCGCCTTCCTTCGGCCTCGTCCGTCCGTCCGTCTGCCCGTCCCTCCCTCGGAGGTGTGGCCTCCCCGGTTATTTACGAGCGCGCCCGCCCTCCCATTCGCTCCGCCAAGGATGTCTTCGGGACTCCGGTGGAGCCGCTGCTGGAGCGAAGGCGGACCCGGGGAGGGCTCGGAGACGCCGGGGCGGGCGTAATTGGAGCGACTTTCCATTCCGGCTTCCCTCGTCTAGGCGCTCCACAAGGCGAAGGAGGCTCCTGGTGGCACCTGAAAAGCGGCTGCTCCAAAGATCGGATTTCCCCCCTCCTTCTCCCCCGCCCTGGGAATCTGCAGCCTGCCTAAAAAGTGATTTCAAGCGCCGGGATTTTTTTCCCCCTTCTTCTTCTTCTATCTTAAAGTTGCCTTTCTCCCCAAAGGAGGAGATTTCTTGCGGCGCTTCGTTGCTGAATCCGTCAGCGGCGTGGTGAGTACCATCCCGAGTTCCTTTTCATGAATTGATATGTCCGAAAGGAGATCACATTTTAACCTCTTGTTTCGGAGGAATAAATGTGCCCGCCAGCCCAGCAGCTGAATTGATCCCCCTTGCAATTGAATCTTTTATTCCTCCTTCTGGAAGAATATCGCTCACTACACCTGCCGTAGGCTTTCCCTTTCAGCTGGAGATACGTACATACATACGCACTAAACCCCCAACTTACCCAAACAGCGTCTCTTTGCTAATGCGCGTTGGCCGCTTTCGGGAGTGCGGATCTGATCTCTTCTCCGCCAGCGACTGAGTCCCCGGCGTTTTGACACGGGCTCCTCCGGGTCCCTCTTCCAGGCCGGTGGGGATCACGTCCCGTTCAGACAACCGAGCTTATTTTTCTGCCTAGGTTTTGAAGGGACGGGGCAGGACTGACTTTAAACACAACGCGGAAACGCTGCTTGGCGAATTAAAGCAGGTCGATTTGCTGGGTGCAAAAGAAAAAAAACAATGCTGTTGCAAAACGCCTATTTCCTTTTTCTAATCCACGTGGCGTTTAGTGGGGCTTAAAAATAATAACACGGGCTTGCACGTGGTGCCTGATCAGGTACGTATCTCCTTGGTGGTATGCCCCACAAATTTCAAGTATGAAGGGCGGCATTTTTTTATTTTTTTATTTTTTGTTATCGGTCTTAAAATCGATTGCTTGTTGGAAAAGTGCATAGATGCTCTGAATTTCCCCAGGTAACTCTGTCCTCAGTTTCTCAAGAGTAAGAGTTGACCCTTTTGATTTCAACTAGCACAGGTGTAAGGGTGTTCGGGGGAGGCGCACCTGTTCACTTGTTTTGTTGTTTAAATGACCAAATGAGATTTGATTGGCAGGGGCCAGGCAGCAAAACAGTGTCAATCTAAAAATCATCCCAAATAATTGGGGAAAAAAAGTTTCTGTTCATTTTAAGTTTAGTTTAAATTGGTATAAATGGGGAAATGCACGGAGACATTGTATGGGCTGTGAGTCTAATTTCTCTCTGAATAAAATTCCATGGCAAAACTTTGGTTATTTCTCTTCCTGTGGTATTGAAAGAATGCATTCTACAGTGGTGGAATACTCATTCCACTGATCGGCTATTTAAGTCGAACAAAAGCATTTTATTGAGTGTTAATGGCATTTCCTCTCTTGCAAAAAGGATTGTGGGTGGAAGTTGGGTAAATTAGAAATAATGAAGGGCTGAATTGAAGAGATCACCCCCCCCCCCATGAAAATAGATCTCAAAAGTGCAAGGTGTTACTATTTCCCAGGTTTTTGTGCCATGTATCTGTACTTGTGGAAATTATTTATTTACTTATATTATTTTCTATCCTGCCTTTATTATTTTCGTAAATAACTCAGGGTGGTGATTAAATTAACGTGAATACATTCTACCTAAAGTGGATGCCTTATTTATGTCAACTCTAGAGTGTGGGAAATTAACAAGACATTGAGTGTGACTTCATATCCCCACCCATAAATACATTGTGTCATAGATTATAAGTCACTCTTCTGTTTAAACAATGGTTATGTGAAATAACTGGTTTATATAGAAGCCATGGTTAACCATGGTTTACAAACCCCAGTGGAGATCATATTTAGCCATAATCAGAACAGACTGTGGTGCAGTGTCCAAAACCATCTAGAGAAGGTAACACAAAATTTCCACATTAACAACTTAAATTCTCCATACTGCTGTGGGCACTGAATAACTGGCTACATAAAATGAGAAATGGATATGATGAACTAATTTCTTCAAGCGACTTGGTGCATTTCTTTTTTGAATGAAGCATCATGTGTGACTACTAGTTGACCAAAATTGACCATGAGGTTGTGAACCTTTCACCTCAAATGCTTCCTCCCAAATTTATTTCTTGCTGTTAAGTAATCTGTGAAAATTACTGTCAAAATTATTGGTCTTGTTACAGTATTAGCTGCAGGCATCATAATTAGGTTATTGGCTATCTGTGCCTAGCATCCACATGGGGAGCATGGTGGGAAGTGATATTTTGGGAGCTGTGATATCGTTATGCAACTTACATAATTGACATCATTTGTGAGGTGGTATGACATCATTGTGGCTATCAAGTGGGAAATTATTTGCAAGATGGAGTTAATATTTTCCAAGAAGGTGTTAGTTGTATTCAAGGATGAGAAAACCTGCCTGTATGTGGAGGGGGGGAGGATAATTCCTTGGTGTATCGGGAAACACTAAAGAATGTCCAAACTATCGAACAGTGGCACTCATTTCACATGCCAGTAAGGTAATGCTCAAGATCCTGCAAGGTAGACTTCAGCAGTTCATGGAGCGAGAATTGCCAGATGTACAAGCTGGGTTTAGAAAAGGCAGAGGAACTAGGGACCAAATTGCCAATATCCTCTGGATAATGGAAAAGGCCAGGGAGTTTCAGAAAAACATCTATTTCTGTTTTATTGACTATTCTAAAGCCTTTGACTGTGTGGACCATAACAAATTGTGGCAAGTTCTTAGTGGTATGGGGATACCAAGTCATCTTGTATGCCTCCTGAAGAATCTGTATAACGACCAAGTAGCAACAGGAAGAACAGACCACGGAACAACGGACTGGTTTCAGATTGGGAAAGGAGTTCGGCAGGGCTGTATACTCTCACCCTACCTATTCAACTTGTACACAGAACACATCATGCGACATGCTGGGCTTGAGGAATCCAAGGCTGGAGTTAAAATCGCTGGAGGAAACATTAACCATCTCAGATATGCAGATGATACCACTTTGATGGCTGAAAGCAAAGAGGAACTGAGGAGTTGTATGATGAAGGTGAAGGAAGAAAGTGCAAAAGCTGGCTTGCAGCTAAACCTCAGAAAAACCAAGATTATGGCAACCCGCTTGATTGATAACTGGCAAATAGAGGGAGACAATGTAGAAGCAGTGAAAGACTTTGTATTCCTAGGTGTGAAGATTACTGCAGATGCTGACTGCAGTCAGAAAATCAGAAGACGCTTGATCCTTGGGAGAAGAGCAATGGCCAATCTCGATAAAATAGTTAAGAGCAGAGACATCACACTGACAACAAAGGTCCGCATAGTTAAAGCAATGGTGTTCCCCGTAGTAACATATGGCTGCGAGAGCTGGACTATAAGGAAGGCTGAGAGAAGGAAGATCGATGCTTTTGAACTGTGGTGTTGGAGGAAAGTTCTGAGCATGCCTTGGACTGCAAGAAGATCAAACCAGTCGATACTCCAGGAAATAAAGCCAGAGTGCTCACTTGAGGGAATGATATTAAAAGCAAAACTGAAATACTTTGGCCACATAATGAGAAGACAGGACACCCTGGAGAAGATGCTGATGCTAGGGAGAGTGGAAGGCAAACGGAAGAGGGGCCGACCAAGGGCAAGGTGGATGGATGATATTCTAGAGGTGATGGACCCGCCCCTGGGGGAGCTGGGGATGTTGACGACCGACAGGAAGCTCTGGCGTGGGCTGGTCCATGAAGTCACGAAGAGTCGGAAGCGACTAAACGAATAAACAACAAATCCTAGTAGAATGTAATTGAATGCAATATGGAAGTTGCATAAAGTACATGCAATAGGAAGATTATAGGAGAATTAAATATTTGGCTTTGCTTTTGCCACTGTAGGAAGTATAATATTTGGCAGATATAAAAGCAGAGATAAAGGTGGCAATCATACTATATAACATATGGTATGAACCTTTGAGCACTTCAACTATTTATTTTGGAGCTATGAGTTCCCACATATAGTATCTTTGCTCACATGGATATGTGAAGTTGCACTAATGTCCTATTTGAGTAACAATTTAATATTCACAACTTTTGTGGAGGTATGGGATGCATGACATATGCCCAACTAGGAACGTTTAATACCAATTATGAAACAATAGTACTTCAGTCTGAAAGCCTAAATTAGCTCCTCCCATTAATTCAGATTAAAGTTTTATTATACCCTAAATGTCAACAAAAAACAAAGTGTTGATCTGTATCCCATTCTCATCATGCCAGTCCTGGCCCATGAGAGTGTTCACTTTAACAAGAGTGACTAAGGGGGATCCAGTGGAGGTGGAAATTTGGTTGGACATCAGGTGTTGGAATTGTACCACGGAAGGAGCAAGGTGATATTTGCATGGCTCTACACAAAGCAGAATCTTGTATTTCAGTGACAAGGTATTGAACACATGAATGACTGAATGGCCAGAGTTTGAATAATAATTGGAGAAAGGGAACACTATATCAGATTAAATATATTAACTGGTTTCAGGAAAGGGAAAAGAGAAGAAGAGAAAGAAGAACTAACTTCAAATTAAAATCACCCAGAATTCCACTGTGAACAATATTTGTTTGAGTTTCACATGATTTATGACAACCATCCATAGCTTTATAGATGTGTTGCAATCTATTTGGCTGAAGATTCAAGTATTTCTAGCATCACTACGTTTGGAAGGCACCAGATTGTGGAAGGCAGGTTTATGGAGAATATGTCTGATTTAGATCTCTGCCTCTGTAGGGATGAAGTGAAGGCAATTTATGTATAATCCCTGTAGAACTCTTCTTATACTTACCTGTTCCACTCTGAAGAGGGCAACTTTGTGTAAGGCTGCACCAAAGATTCATCTGCAACCCATTTAACTTAAGTGCAGAAAAAGGTTGTCTGTGAACCTTTGCATGCTGTGCTTGCTTTTTAGCTGATTTTGATCAGGGTAGTTTCTACTGAGCTATGTGATCCTAGCTAGTTGGGAGTTATCAACCTGGTTTCAAGAGTATGGCTGGATCCTCTTAATATATTGGGGTCACAAAGCTGAACTGGTGTTTGGAAGTGTTTCTTGCCCTTTTCTTCTTAGAGGAACACAATGGGAGGTTTCTAAATCAGTGTTTTGTGATGCCAATATAGGACTAGATCCAATCAGACTTCTGAGACGTCACAACAATTGGAAGAAGGCACTTTTCAAAGGGATTGAAGTTTGTGGAAAGGGAACAAGAGAAAAAGGAAAAACGCCTCCTTTTGTGACAGCCTTAAATGTTTCCCCTTCTGGATGTCTTTTAGCATTGCCATGAAAGGGAAACAAGGAGAATTATACGTGACATTAATTTTACCACATTGGGAGGGACATTCAGCTGAGAATTCAAGAATTAATGATTGGTCATTGAATCCAGGAAGTTTTATGCAAAAATGCAAAGCCAATACAACACCTTTTTTCATTTTCTCTTTTCATCTACATTCATTTACTGTTACATAATCTACTCATTTCCAGATGATATGATTCAAACTGCTTTCAGAAGCAATTGCAGCAATTTAAATGTTGTTTTCTCAGTGGAACTCCTTGTGATCTGTGTATCTTTTTCCCAACTCCAGTGAATTCCTGTAAAATAGGTGAATTACACCTAGTTTATGTTGGTATTTGGTTGTTTGCAAGTAGCAAGCCACTAAATTACTATGGTAACAAATCACTTTGGCAGGGTGAACAGGTCAAACTTAAGTATCCTGTTTTGGGTGTGAAAAGATGACCATATAACCTAAGCTGCTGCTTTGCCTGGGGGGAAGCTTGCCACTAAACAGAATTTTTAGTTTCTGTTTTTAAGCCCAGCAGCAGCAGCTCAAAACTACTCAGAGCATGTGTGTATGTGTATGAGCTTGTAAAATATGAGCTTGTAAAGCTTTTGTGCCTATCCAGGATTTCTGGATATGGAAACTTGTTTATGTTTTATGTTTTCTGTGAATACATTTCTTCTTATAGAAATGCCTGGTGTGTGTTTTTTCTGATCTCTCGAGCCAAATGCTTTCCAGCAATCTGCCACAGTTTAGGTCTCCTCCTTGTGCGCAGTTATATGATAACATCAATCAACTTGTCCTCATCATATTTTCAGTTACCCCATTACAAAATCACCATGGAGGTCATCTCATGTAATATTTAAATCTCTGTGATAATCTTCCTTATTGTAGTACCATCCAGATGTGTTGGGCATTAAATTCCTATAATCCTCCATGAAGTTGGCAGGAATGATAAGGGTCATAATCCAGTACAAAGAAGGTACCAACTTGGCCAAGGATTCCCTAAATATTAAGTTGGTATGTTCAATCATGCATAACTACTCCTGCAGTGGCTGTCATATCAATGATTCAAAAAATTCTTGGCATATGTGGCTCATTTGAATGTCTTTGTCATGCTGAGATTACTCTCAGTAGGAGAAATTTGAAGAGGCCAACAAGTTATTGGCATGTTATGGCTGAAATTATTTCCTCATAACATGCTCAATCTGCATTTTAACGACTTCTGTGTATTTGCTGCTTCAGTTCTAGTTCAGCTTTAAAACCACTAACAAAAGAATAAACATTTGGGAATAAGTAATTTGCCACTACACATTCCTGGTTGTATTTCATTTACATAAACATCATCTATGGCTATTTGATTTTTGCATAAAACTCAATTCTATTTTGTTTAATGAGAATGAATAATAGTTCCCCGTCCCCCCCAATCTATATATACACTTCTTGCTCTTTTGAAATACCCTTCACACTGTAGTTGAACATAAAATGCTTTGAAAACAAACCATTTCCCAACTTTAAGAAGTAGGGCTATACCTTTTGTTGAACTAAATATTTTGGTATGTATTTTGGTAATGTAGCTGACTGGCCCCTGAACACTAATAAATGCATGTTTTCATGTGAAAGTACATAAGTGCAATGTGTAATAGCAACTGAAGGGAGTTTGCACATTGGCTAAACAACAATCAGCAGTAAGTACTGAAGAATGTGAATTGTTCATAAACATTTCATATATTTTTCAAATAATATATGTAATCTCCATAGACATTTCAGATACTGCTCAAACTTAGATGGTTCAACTTAAAGGGTTTTTTGGGGCGGCTCCAACCAAAATAATTTCTATTTCAGTCCCATTGAAATAAATGGTTCTGCATGTAAATGTTTTCAGAACAGTCAAGATCTATTGTATTCACTAGGTAATGTAGGTACTACCCAATTATCTTCATTGTCTTTTGTAATTTTTCAACTTTTAAAAGAAACTTTGGGTTATAGGGCCCATTTTCCTTTTATCTGTTGTCCTTTTTTGCCTCATCTTCCTCTATTTGTTTTATAGTGTAGAATCACTGAGGTCCATTAATATTCACCATTGAATTCATAGTCACAAGATCAATAAAAATATTTCATTATACCTCCCTCCTAGCATTCCTGAGATGTTCACAATCTCAGACTTGTCACTTTCCTTTGATCAGTGGTTCTGCTATGCCTTTGCCATTGATCTGGTAAGACTGTTGCAGGCAGAGAAAGAATATTTGGTGTTTAGCTAAATGCTGGTCTTGCCAAAGCCACAGTGAATGCCTGATTGCTCCAGATGCAAGCTCAGTGCAAACAATCCTATGTAGTGCCTGATTAATGTTTATACTGTTAAGATCTAGGACTGGGGAATTGCATCTCTAGTTACATTAGTAACACATCCATTGACTTCATAGGAGGGCTTTCAAAGAGAGTTCCAAAATTTGGAGGTTTTTGCAAGGCACCCCCAGTGGGGAAGCTCTATGACCTATAAGCAGGGAGACAGAGAGAGAGAACATTTTTATGCTGCCTCCAACTTCATAGATTCCATCATTCCAGCCTTCCCCAACTTGGTTGCTATTCAGAGATGTGGACTTCAATGTCCAGAATTTTCTGCAGGCCAAGAATTTTGCTTGGAGAATTCTGGAAGCTGAAGTCTAGACAACTTAGGGGATTCCAAGACTACCTTACAACTTTTGCCTTCCTGTTTTGCCTCTTCAGAGCTGCCGCACGTCCTTTCTCTCCAAACATTTTCCATTCTCAATTTTATACAAGGATAAACCCAAAGGGGCAGTCATGGTTACTCTGACCCGCAGAGGTCCTTTTTACATTTTGGAAAGAGTACAGTAAAGACAGAGTTCTAAAAATATCAAGACGTTTTCATTCATGAAACCTTATAGCTCGCCCTTGCTTTGTTCTGCCTTGACATTTAACATAATAATTTTTCCAGCCGGTGGGAATCATCCTTAGTGGAATAAATTGACGTTAATTCTTACTGTGGGCTTTTTTGAACTGCTGTTTCATTTTTTTTTTTTTTGAACTGCTTGCCCTGCCAGATTTGGAAGAATGATGCAAACTATCAGTTCTGGTCAAACTCTACTGTGTTATCTTATCACACTGACCCTGAATGTTGTGAAATGTGTAAAATTTCTCTCTTTTCCCCTTTCAGGTTTTCTCTCTTGGATATTAAAATTTGCATCCTAAGATAATGACATTTCAAAGACTCCAGGTGTTGATTGGAGTGTTTATTTGCTCTTCCTGTGTAAAAGGATCCTCGCAGCCTCAGGCCAGGGTGTTCTTAACCTTCAATGGTAAGAAAGCAGTTGTAGAACTTTCTTTCTTTGTTTCTTTCTTTGTTTCTTTCTTTGTTTCTTTCTTTCCCAGTAATGAAGCAGTAAATAAAATAGAGCTTTATCAACCTAATTTCCCTTCCTTTCAATGGATACATGGATCTGTGTGTTGGGTCTGCTCCTACCGCTATTTACAGAATGTACTTCCTGAGGTTTAAAGGAGTAGTGTTTTGACTCTTGGCCCTTTTAATGCCCTTGAGTTTTCGCATGTGATCACTGTAGACATCACTGTATTACTTGTGCATGTTTTTGTTAAGGTATGCAGAGCTGCATTTCAAGTGGCTTTCTGGGCTGCTTCTGATGTGATGAACTTCTCAGCTGGAATTACATTTTTTGCAGATGACAGATCCATCAGGGCAATTATGTCCTCCAGAGGCAGAAGGCAACACCACCAGTTCCTTCTGGTTTTAAAGAGACATAGCTTTATTTAGGGTTCAGTTTCTGCAGCTGGCAAATACAATTAACCACAATAATTCTTTAACTCCAATATAGGTACACTATCTTATTTCCCCCACCTCACCCCATCTTCTTGTTGTAACAGTTCTTGATGAGTTCAGGAACAATATCTTATGCATACCGAAGACTCCTCCAAGCCCATACCTTCAAATGCCAGGAAGGAGGAGGGGAGAGAGAAGCTACCTTTCAATTCAAATCTGACTTAATCTAATATCTGTATCAATTGCAGCCTTTGATGGGACATGTCTGAGAAATCTTCCTTCAGCTTAAAAAAAAAAAAATCTTAGGGTGCTCATGGATTGCTGAATGCCTATTTTTCTTGCCTGACACACTCAGCACTCCTACACTTATTGTATGTTGTTAAAAATCCTACAAACAATTTAACTAACAGGAGAAACCAAATCAAACAAACCAGCTTTTTTAGGAAAAAAAAAAAATCTGACAAGCATCAAAGATCCAGCCAGCAGAATTGAGGGGGCAGGTGGTGAAGAGCTATAGTGAAAGATAAAATCAAAGGACAAGTGAGGAAGCAGTAGAGGAAAAGCTTGAGTTATGGGACTCTAGACGTCTTACCTGCTATCAAGTTTTGCAGCTGTCCCTTCCTGCTACTTTCCAGGAATGCAAATCACCATCCTTCTTAACAAGAAGGGACAAGGGAAGACAGGGGAAATACTAATAATACATGCTTATTTACTACACAGTATATAATCATTTTTAAAATTATTTTGGTCATACACCAATTTCATTAAAGAAGGACTAGTGACCAGGTGGCACTGTTTCTGTGTTGGAATAACCTCCTTGTAGATCATAGACTTGCTTCATTCCATTTAATTTCCCAAAACCTATCATAGATAGAACTTTTCCAAAGAGCATGATCATTGTCGCCAACTTTGATTTATCAACCAAAGATGGATAAATCTGGAAGTTGTTTCCTTTTGAATTACTTGCATTGATTTAATTGTGGGAGGGTTGTTTTTTTTTTTTTTGGCTTTTGTTATGATTTGATTTATTGCTCATTATCACTAATATTGTTATAATTTATCCTCGCGTTGTAACTGTGATTAGTTATTGGTTGTTTGAATTTATTTATGTTTACCACAGATGTTTTACTGTTACAGATGTTTTTGTCAATTGCACTGTGAGCTCGGAACCAGTACAGGAGCAGAATAAATAAATGCAATAAATGGTTCACCACACGGGCATAGTAGAACCATACAAGCCTAGAAGTGGAAAACACCATTGAAGTCATTACTTCCAACCACATGTTCAGTGCAAGAATCCACCCCAAGCATCTCAGTTTCCACAGTGACACTGCTCTTGTTATTGAGAACTCTTTTTTCCCCTTAACATTCAATCAGAACCTGCTTTCCTGCAAATTGCATCCATTATTCTGATTTTTTTTTTTCTGGTAGAAGAGAAGACTAATCCTGAACATCTTCTCCATGGCACTGAGTCAGGGATTGATTGATATTTATCTGTTTCCTTTAAATTCTGTCCTTCCTCTGGAAAGTCAAGGCAAATTCCCTTCTCACAACAACCCTCTGAGATAGGTTGAGGTAGAGAACCAGTGTCTGCTAACTAGGAAGACTCTGAACTGGATGGAGATTTGAAGCTGAGTCTCCCCAGTCCACCCACTCTGCCATATTGGCTTAGATTGGCAGTGATTGCCCAATATTTCAAACTACATATGTGTTTCATGCAATGCTTAGTCTACATCACCTTATGATTCAGTGCCAGCTTCCCTGTTATAGAAAACTTGGAGTGGAGATGGAAAATCTCTTGCTTTAGGTTCACTTGATGTATGGAGAAGAAAACAATTTTCTCTGGATTGCATGGGTAGGTTCTTCAGTGTGTGCTTTGGTTCAGGCAAGTCCTCTGCATTTCAGCATATCTTGCCAGGTACGCTGCACAGATGGCATCAGTGTATGCATGGTCTACATTTCTTTTGCCATCCTTTTACATGAAGTGGTATCCGTGTTAGGACATCTGGTACACTCAAAGAGCAAGTTCCTACCTTTGGATTAATAATAAAGGATTCTGATTTTCCAGAAAGAAAGGTATCTGCCTTGAAAAACCCAAACTAAGTGGGAATGCAAATTCTTTGCTAGGGGAAGCTGTCCCAGGTGGTTTCTAGGCTCAGCAATCCAGATTATCCAAGTCTAAGGGTTTGGTTTTTTTAATTGTATGGCATAGCAGTTTGGTAATTATGCTGCTTTTTTCTTGCTGGGAAATCCTTGTTAGGTCCAGCAGCCAGATGTGTAGACTATTTAGCCGTGACAAGTCACGTCGCCCGGAGTGCATCATGAGGAGGCTAGTCTGCATTGCACTGAGTTGGGCTGAGAGAGAGGGACTGGCCTGAGGTCACCATCACTAGTAATCAAGAGGAAGATTGGTGGGAGTGGGTGGGCTACAGTTTAAGTACAATTTATCTTGGATATTTCCAGACTAAGGTCCTAGTCCAGCAAGAAATCACAGTGATTCTTTTTGCTGGTTCCTTGGGCAAGCAATCCCTTTGGGGTCTTTTGGGAGTAGTGGATAACAATAACTACTCTGTCATGGAGTTTTCCACTAGGAGGTGAAGTTTACACTTTCATTTGCTATATCCTAACTCCCCATATTCCAGCTCTTATATCCCTTCCATAACTCTGTGTTCCCAGAATGCAAAGGAGCTCCAGCCATGCCAACACTAGAAGTTGTACGGGGAAAGAGAAACAATGTTCCACAAAAGCATCTGGTAAAATTTCTTTGAACATATCATTAGGCTTGACTTTAGAGAAAGATGTAGAGCAAGGCTTGCCAGCACCAGGACACTGGTTGGCTGACAGTTTCCTGAATATAATCATGTTTGGCTTCATTGTATCTCAATGTTTGCAAACATCACTAATGACTAGAACAGCTGAAAGCAAAGATTCCTTCACGTCAAGCTCAGTTCCTGATGACTGATTGGACATTTCTCTGTAAAATTCTTGGCAAACAATATGGAAGTGGTTTCCCATTGCTTCCTTCCAGTTTCTCTCCCTCCCCTCCCATTTCCCAGTCTCCCATCCAAGTGCTAAGTAGTCCCAACCCTGCTTAGTTTTGGAGGGATCAGCCAAGGTTTCCTTGATTGACAGTTCCAATTTAAATTGCAGTTGGAAAGATGGGTTGCAAGGATAACCATAAGGTATGGTAAAAAAAAGTCAAGATGGTGGTCTTGATGGAGCAATGGATGCTTTGCCTGTTTTATGTGTTTCACATTCTGACTTCTTTATCAACCCTTGTGGACATCCCTGATGTGTGAGGGGCTAAAAGTGATGTAAAGATGTGATGTCCTCCTCATCTGAAAATGTGTGCTTAGAGAGAATGAGATGATTTTAAGTGCCCAAGACAACTTCAGTGTGGTACAACAAAAGATGTTTTAGAGCCTGGTTTTGTGGTGTCTGGATTTATTTGTGCACACTGCTATTTGTGCACACTGCTCTATCTACTGATCAGTCTCCAAATTTGTTCAGTATCCAAATCCTGCTCTCTTTTGTCGTCTCTACATTTTTATAATAATTTGGGTCTATTACCACTAATCATCAGCATCTTTTCTTTGTAGAAGATCTTGGACAGCATGTGGGCTTTATGCCAGGAGGCTGTCATTGGAACTGTCAGCTTTCAGTTACCATGTAAGTGCTGTGCTGGTACCACTTGAGTTTCAGTGAAAATAATGTGTGAGGTTAGCCGATAGTGTTTCCATTTGAATTTCATTCCGTGCTTGCATTTTTTCCAGGGCATGTTAGGAATTAGCTCTGATTACCAAATTCAAGCAGATCTTTCAAAGTGCCCACTGCCAAAGCACAGAGCAGCCTGTATGGCTGATGATCCAAACCACTTGTTAAGTGGAATGAGAGCGTGCGTGTCATGCTGAGATCGTAAAGAGAAAGGGAGGGGGAAAAAAACCATTGAAAGGCAATATAAAAAGAAACACAAGAGAACCAAGGGAATAACACGTTCTGTCAGTCAACGCATGCAGCTTTTTTTTTCCATTTTAATTACGGAGTGTTTGCTTTCCAGCTGCTACTGTCACCCAAGTGTCTAGAAAGTTATTTCCTTCATTATCCATTGATTTTCAGAATTACTCCAGCTGACTTTTTAAAAAGATGTTGTGTGTTGCTGGCAGAAGTTCAGATGGAGCACATATCAGCCTGCTTACTTCATTTGTTTCAAAAATACACAGATAATCTTTCTCTTGAAATCAACATTCCACAGATAATTTATCAATAAGTGAAGCCAATGCTGCACCCCTATACCTTTACTGGGGAATAAAGGCCAGTAAAGATGCTGAAGATGCAACCTAGGCAGGTAGTGAACCATCAGCAAATGAAAATCAAGCTCAGAGAACACAACAATCCTGAGCTACAAATATTCTCTACCATCTCAACTCTGCTTGTTTTATTTTATCTTCAGATCTGGGCCTTTTTTTTTTTTTTGGTGCCATCCTAAGCAGTTACTTACTCAGACTTAACTTAGCTGTCTAGCTATCTCTCTTTAACTCAACCATCCCAGAAGCTTCCCTCAATGGTTATGAACCAATCTTGATTTATGGTTATAAGTGCATCATTGTATCAACCAAGGTCAGACCCTGGAGAGAGATACTTGATCTTTGCACTTTTCTTGGCCTCAATTTTGTGAGACATAAAAGGCTAGATAGGCTAGACTTAGGCCAGTATTTCCCTTTGGGCTGGAAAAGTTTGGTTGCTCACTGTATTTTAAGCAGCTGTGTGCTGAATTTTGTACCTCTATGGTGAGATAATGAAGTAGGAAAACACAGTTACAACTGATCTTTGAAGTTCAGCCAAAGCTTTTACCTCTTTCTTGTCCCGTAATGATATAAGAGAAGAAAAATCTGCTTTTCCCTCCCCCCAAGAAATAGAGAGATAGTATTTAAAAAAATAGGGCTGAATAGGATTTAATTGTTTAAACAAAACATATGTCCATGATGTGTTTTTAAGAGGAGTAGTGGCTGGGGGTGGGGGGTTGAGGAAGAAAAGTGAGAAGTGGTTGAGGTAAGAAACTCTATTCCTTTCTAGATTATGAGAATTGGTATCCAGCACATCTGGGAGGGCATTGTCTTAGTAAACTCTGTCTTAACTGCTCCAAAATTACAGGATTTCTGTGACCATGTTCAAAGATTGCTTTGAACGCTATTTGAGCTTTGCATGTGAAAATGCCAGTGGAAGAGCAATTTTCTTTACATTTTCAAGAAGAAATATGAGCTACTTTGAACTATTTCACAGAAACGGTCCTTTGAAAGACTCTTTGAAGCAAACATGGTCCATACTTCTGGAATGCGGAAGTGGCAAACAGCCATTCCAAAAATCATCATGATGTAGTATTTTCAAGTGTGTTGTACTGATGACAAGAACATTGAGGCTTCATGGTTTCCTAGCATGGTCTATTATGCACACATGTATGGTAAAATATCTCCTTAAAAATCTTCCCTCTCATTTTGATGAAAATGTGAGAGAACTAGCATTCAGTTATGCTAGAATAAAAGAACGCTGAATGGATAACATTAATCATGTGCAGAGAAAAGACACGTATTCTGCCTGGCACTATGTAAACAACCTTCTGTTTCAACTCCAGATAAATATTTTATGCTGCTACTGTTTCATTCCAATATGGAGAAGCACCAAACGAGGCAATTGGTTGAGAGGTAGGATTGGACTTCTCTTCCATAAAATGAACTAGGTTATTTATCACAATTAAATGCTGGCCTTTCCAAGGAATACAGTAAGCTTTAGACAACGGTGTACTCTACATGTTTAAGAACCAGCTCTCCTGGCTCCATTACTGCCACCCTACTATGCCACTAGCTGTGGAACAGCTGACTGGAGCACTAGGCATCAGGGTTCACCTCTGCTATCAGTCAGCTTGCAAAATTCCAGAAAATTTAACAATTGGCTTTTGAAAGCTAGTGTGAGCTGACCCCAGCACACCCCTGGCTTTAGGTGTCCTCACAATAATCCTGTGAGAAAGGTCACATGGAAAATGACTCTTAATTACATCTAATGAGTTTTACAAGGATATGGATAATTTAATTTGAGTTTCCCTGTTCCAGGTTCAGGGGGATTCCCTAATAAAGGGTCTTACAGAATCTCTGCAAGGAATTGTATACTTTTACCTTGATTTTGGATCACGTATGTTCATATGGAGAGCTGGTAACTATGTGGGTGTTTTTTGTTTTTGTTTTTTCATTTGATATTGGGTGATAAAAGCATCCTGGGCTCATTCACTCTTAGTATTGGGGCACAACAAGAATTCAGATCCAGCTTTTCATAGAATCATAAACTTGTAGGGTTGGGAGGAACCCTGGAGTCTTCTAGTCCAACTCCCTTCTCAGGACAGGAATCTTCAAACCATCACAGACAAATGACTGTCCAACCTTTGCTGGAAAACTCCAGAGATGGAGCACCCATGATGTCAGGAGGCAGACTGTTCTACTGTTTAGCAGCTCTCACAGTTAGGAAATTCCTCCTTATTTTGAGTTTGGATCTCTCTCTGTAAAGTTTCTACCACTGGTTCTTGTCCTGCTCTTGGGCACTGTGGAAAATAAATCCCCACACTCTTCCCCATGACAGCCCTTTGTTATCTGGAGGTGACAACATTCCTTAATGCAGACAAATTATCAAGCATTTAGTAAGACCACCACGTTTCACAATACTACTGAAAAATCTACAAAGCTTGTAGCTGGCTTTGATCAGTTATCCTGGAATGGTAGGGGAAAAAAAAAAAGAATACAACTTCGCATGTTACAACGTTATACTGGCTGCCTGGGAGTACTGGTAGTTGTAGATGGATTTAATGTTCTAGAGATCTTTAGTAACAGTGGAATCCAGAAACTTTGTTTTTTTGCTGTCATCGCAGTATTGTGCTTCAGGAAGAAACTAACACCAATCTTATTTAAGCAGCCATTCTCAAGTATCCTACATCAGTTTCCTACATTGATAGTGTTCCTCAGACATAGACTAATTTCAGAATAAGTTAATTACTGCCCAAGTAAACCTTAAAATTTACAGGGTTCAGTAGAACGTCCAGGCCTCAGCTCCCACCCCTCAATCTATATGTTGCTTCAGATCTCCCCCAATACATTTTTTTAAAGGTAGCTGAAATGTTCAATGTGCTAATTTTCAGAAGAGCTCACTTGTATGCATTCTCACCTGAAACATTTTGACAACTTGGCAAAAATACTAGAACATCAAAAGATGTGGCAACCTCACAAGATTTCAGTCTTTTTTACTATTTTATTTTTTATGTTTTGCGTAATGATATGTAAGGGTATTACAGGATTAGGGTGTTGTGCCCACGGGATCTGCATTGTCAGTTCTTTATTTTAACAAATATTTTATATAGAATAATTCTCCTGCCCTGGTGAGGAATGGTAAATTCTGAGAGCCTGTTCATAAAGCTTTTCATTTAGTTGAGTTCATCCATCAATCTATCACATCTAATCCTGATTGGCTTTGGCCAATGCAAATTGAAGATTAAGATGAAATGAAAGCAGGTAGTTGCTTTGAATTGACTAATTATGTGTCCCGAGCAATAACATATACACTATTATCTTATTAGTCCAAGTCTTCCTTCATGATTGAGCCTGCTTCAGTGTTAAAACATTCTTAAAATCGGAAACATAATCACTGAAGTCATCTTACTGGCATTATGAGCTGCATTTCAATAGATGTTCTCAAGGAGATTTTAGTCTGAGAAGATGTTTCAGATTCATGTGAATATTTTTTTCTCAGTTTCCAGAAGAAAGGATTAAAGATTACCAAGTAAAATTCAAAGGTATACAAATATTTGATATAAATTTCACCCCTCAAATAAATAAGCAGTGGATAGAATCCAACCTTTTAAAACTGTAGCTAATTCAGATTAAAGTCACTGGAATTTTGAAGGAACTTAAATCTTCCTGGACTGCACCCAATAACTTTTTATATCCAGTCATCCTATTAACTTCATTAAAAGCAATTAAAAAGCAGGGAACGTCCCTTGAAGAATTAAAACACTGTGTTTTAAGTGACAACCTTTTAAGGAAGTTTTAATATGACCCACATGAATCATTCTTTTTTTTTTTTAATTTACCCTAGAGAGGGTTTCTTTTATCTCCTGAGCAACAGTAATACAGCTTGTTTCCAAACAATCCCTCATTGTAATGCTAATGTTGCTCTCCAGCTCATAAAACATTCATTTATTATATGGGATGCTTTGTGTTAATGACAGTTCAATGGCCAGCTTTGCTTTATTGAAAAACTTAAGGAGACATTTGTGATTGTCAAACTTTTTTTTAAAGTTACTTCAAAGAAAATCAGAATGATTTTGAATTGTAAAGGAGTCTTTTTTAATTTAATAAACAATCTGCCTTTTTGTTGCACATAAAAAGAAAAGGTGTTTAAGACGTAACAGAGGTTTCAGATAAGTATCTTTATATTCTTATTGGTCTTTTTGGTTACTTTTTGGAAACTTTTATTGGTTATTTTTTGGTTTACAAAAATATTGACCTTCAGAATGTAGTTCTCATGAAAGTTGGGTCACTTTCTCTTACTCGGGTTAATCATCTGCAAAAATTAAACTGAAGATTTAACAGCATTTTCCCCTTCTGCTTGCTTCCTTGTTTCTGCTAGGACATCAGGTTCCTTAAAAAAAAAAAGCGCTCCTTAAGCAACTAAACATTTTAGGCACAATAAAATGATTTTTTTTTCCAATGCATTCAATGGATTTGCAGTTCTGTAACTACGTCCTATGAAATTATGTTGTCTAAATCCAGCTAGCAATGAGACTGATTTTATTAGTGCATAAGAAAAAAGTGATCTAATTTATAGAATGTTCAAATGTATATGAAAGAATATTGGCTGGGAGGTTCACTGTGAACAAAGTCCTGTGTGTGGGGGAAAAAAAATCCTGGCATCTTTTTTCCTGCTTAAATTAGGGAACTTTCTGGAGCAGAACTTGACATACTTACAGGGTGAGGAAAAATCAGCAGAAAGTTGGGATAATTTCTTCTTATACTGTTGGAAGTAGCTTGGCTCATGCTAGTCTTCAGTTGTTCCAATTAGGATTCATTGCATGTGGAATGGAGCAAGAGACTATAAAAGACGTATTAAAGCATTAAAACTGGGAAACCCAATGCATGAGCAGCAACAAGTTCATGCTGAGTTCTGCTCTCCAGTTCCCTCCTCTGATGTTTCTCTTCCCTTGGTAACTGCACAAACAGTGTGAATATTGCTAGTGAATATTACTAGCCTTTGCATCTTCAACTGTATACATAGGATGATGGAGTTCTGCTGTATATGAGAGTGTCATCCCAAGATACTTCTTTTTTCCAACCAGGGGAAAATGCTTTCTTTTAGTGATATTTTTGGGCAGTATATTATAGGATTCTAGTCCTTGCATTAACTGGAGATAATTAAGATATGGGTAAGTGCCAAGTTTTTCACTGTACACTTGTCTCATGGATGGTCTAAAGATTCCCACAATTCAGTGCAGGTCACAGTGGAAAATTTCATTAGTCACATGGTCAGCCAGAGAAACGATGGGGAAAAAACTCAACCCCACCCCCCCAAAAAAAAACAAATGTGGAAGTTTGCCAAGAAGGAAGCAGTAGAATGGATAACGCTTTTGCAGAAGAAATTTGAGGGGAGATGGGACTCCTTACACTTGATCACTTGTTAAATTATCAGCTTTAATGAAGCCTGAATAGGATTACAATTCATATACAAGGAGCTCAAAAAGAACTTCTACCATCCTACTTTCGAGTTATGCATCTGATATGGTTGTAACTGTGAGCAGGTGTTGCTTTGAGGCTTAACCTCTTCCTCATTAGTTCCTAATAGTTTCTTCTATAACTCTTCTTTCCTAATGAGAGTCATATATTTCTAAGTGCATCCCTGAATACTGTAATTCAGGAAGCAAGTTATCCAATCAATTCATACAAGTGATCTATATTAGAATATATTAGAATCCATTTGTGGTCACACATCCTAGGCTTAAAAAAGTTGCAATGGGTTTCTTTCTTTCCCAAGCTAATTCTGTGCAAGCTTGGAAAGTGAGGTTAAATACTGAATTTAAAATTGTGGTTTAGGGAATTCACACATGAAGTTAAGTTATGAAAGCTTGGCAATTTTATTCTGGAGAGTTTAAAATTGTTGTATCTCTCCAGATGTCCCAGAAAAATCTAATGTGAAGAAAGAAGTATCTGGGCTATTTTCCATAATTCTTTATTTCCCTTCCCAAGATGACAGATCTTGCAAGAGAATACCATATTGACAGTGGTAAATGGTTCATTCTCTTTCCCTTCTCAACTAGAAAGGAAAGATTAAAAGCATTCCTGATATCCAGTGAACTACTCTGTGTAGTATGAACAGCTCAGTGTGATTATACTGACAATGAACGGCTGATAGCTGGCCCCTTTTATATGACATTTTGTGCACAGAAACTGACATTTTGGAAGTGACTGGAGCCTGTTTTGACAACTTCTTTGGGATCCATTGGAAACATATGGAAGGATAACAACTGTGCAAAAAATGTAAACCTTATGAAATGTAATCCTTTTAACCAGTAGGTTAGAAATAAGGACTGGGGCCCAGATCAAGTAGGACTTTTGAATTCTCATCTTCATTGGCTCAGCAATTAATGCAATGTGCTTATGATATTCATTCTTAATACATCGCTATGACTAATGCCCATTGCAGCTGATACAGGAGAAAAAGCAGGGTAGCCAGCTGTAAAGGATAAACATAGATAGGTGTCTCTGGGTATGAATACATGCTCAACTCTGAACAAAACATACCATTTCTTGACTTCCCTGTCAATTGTTGAAATTGGGATTTATTCCACAATAGATTTTCATAGGATTCTCATGTGTATCTAGGGCTGAAGGGGAAAGAGAGGTGATTGAAAGACCAAAAAGCATAGATATTTGCTGCTGGGAACAGTGGAGGCAGGGGAAATCAATAAAGTTGCCTGGAGTATCTATTAAGGATCATTGTCTTGGTAATTTAAAAACGGGGGTATCCCTTAACTAATTATTGGGGAAAATCTACACATAAATATAGTAGAGCTTATTGGGGAAAATCTACACATAAATATAGTAGAGATGTAATTTTCTTATTCCCTGGTCTGGTATTTCTCAGTTATGGATTTTGGTCCCTCCAAAAAGATATAAATTATATTTTGGCAAGAAAAAGTTGGTCCATTGTCAAATGCGCACCTCTGATGCAGAACTCTAGAAACACTGATAGGAATGTCTTTGGAGGGTTGACATTTCACAGATGAAAATAGAACTTTGCAGCAGGCAAGCAGTTCTTGGAATCACCACATCCCAAATTTCTCCCCCCCCCCCCACCAAATAGACTTTGGCCAGGGACCCAGGAGTTATGCCTGGGTCTCTCTTTGTAGGGTTGCATTGTGGATTTTAATTCGTTTTATTTGTATACAATATAAGTATTTGTTCCTGGCAGGTGTTTTTTTTTATTATTATTATTATTCCTTCCAAAAAGAATCAGAGAATCAGAGCCCTAAAGAGAAGAGTTATATGCAGGAATAGGCATAGAAATAGGGAGAGAGAGACAGAAAACACTGTGGAAATAATGTTTACATGGCATGTCTGTGGGATGAAAAGGTGTAAAAGACTGGCTAGATCAGTGTTTCTCAACCTTGGCAACTTTAAGATGTGTGGACTTCAACTCCGGAATTCCCCAATTATCTTGCCAAACTCTGTTTTCTCCATTACACAGCTGGGAATCAACGGACTAAACTTTTGTGACCCATTCTACAAATGTATTCCCTTTGGGAGAACTTAGATCTTGGAACAGAGAAAATATTAGAGCTTGGCTTTTTGAAAGGGATGTTAATAAAGACTCAACTGTTGTACAATCATCCAAATTTTCATCTTGGTATCATCATTATAAAAATCATAGAAACATCTCCCAATACCTGGCTAATATTACCAGTGTTTCACTGAGAAGCGCTTTAACATCCCTTTCCCTACAGACCATGCCCTCCACATATCTTGAAGGGAGACTTTGTAAGTTCCCTGTCAAACAACACCTCTGTCCTTGTGTTGGTCACGTGGAGGATGTTATCCATTATGTCCTCCACTGCCCCATATACAGTAAGATCACAGCCAGGTTATTAATGGCAGATGAATTCAAGGGCTCTGACCTTGAAAAACTGATTTATCTTCTTGCAGATGTGTTTCCAACTGCTAGCAACCAAGTTGCTACTTTTGCTCTGCTCTCATTTCAACTTAGGAAGAAATACTTATTGTAAGTTCTTACTTTATTTTATTTATGTATTTTCTATCCTGCCTTTATTATTTTTTATATATAAATACCTCAAGGCGGCTAACATACCTCATACTCCTTCCTCCTCCTCCTTTCCCCACAACAACAACCCTGTGAGGTAAGTTGGGCTGAGAGGGAAGGACTGGCCCAAGGTCACCCAGCCAGCTTTCACGCCCAAGGCGGGACTAGAACTCTCATACCATGCCTGATTGGCTCTTGGGCTGAGAGAGAGGGACTGGCCCAAGGTCACCCAGCTGACTCTCATGCCTAAGGTGGGACTAGAACTCTCAGTCTCCTGGTTTCTAGCCCATTGCCTTAACCACTAGGTCAAACTTGTAACCTTTTTATATACAATGCTTCTTTTATTACTTTATTGTATAATTTCACTATTTTATTGTTATTATATTTTCTTGCATTTCATTGCATTCTTATGTTATGACCTGTGGTTACAACAACAAACTACTTACTTGCCAATGATAATGCACCATTTTGCAATCTTGTGCTCTATCACTGATTTCTATAGGGAGGAGAGGCAGCAAATGAGCCCAAAATCAGCAGGGGGGAAAAAAAAGATAAAGGAAAGGAAAGTTATAACCTCAAAAGAGTACTCTGAAATAGAGTATGCTTTGAGAGACCTGCAGTTTCAGCGCATTGCCTTCAGATTCCAGAAGACCTTGAATGTGTAGAAATGTGCTGGGTATATTACTGTTTACCCCAAGGAAATGTCTTCCCTCTAATCATCACTGTGAGGCATTACCTCATATTTTGGGGGTTTGTACTCCAAATTCCAGGGCAGAAGGGAAAGAGTTTGAATTTGAGAATCCAGCAACTGTTGGTTGGATGTAGAGCCCAGTCCCTGAGGAGGATGTGGGATTAGTTTGGTCACATAAATTCACTAGGTTATACCTAGACCAGTATTAAGGATGTGTGTGTGCAGAAAGAGAGTGAAAGAGCTATGCTGGTTAGATGCTGCACTGATGTTGTGATGAAAAGGTAATCAACAAGATTTATGTGTAAATGGCATAGTCTTCATGGAGCTCTGTTTGATTTCTTTCTTACTTCCAGCCAGTACAAAAAGATCATTCATTTGTCACATTGCTATTTCATTTGGACACAGTCATCTAAGATGGAGTGTGCTTCAATTTCTTTGACCCCCTTTGAGTATAAAACATGGAAGATGATACAGATTATGTAATGGTTTTCTCTGAAGTAGGATATGCACATTCTTATTGTAAGCCCTGCCAACTTTTTGGGAAGTCATAAAATCCTACCTCCTTCATGTTTTAAAAAATGAACTTACGGTAGTACTATGAGATAAAGTTAGTCAATGCTCTAACATGCAGGGTCCTTTGGTAACTCGAGGAAGACAGAAGAGAATTTTCTGCAAGGGCCGAAATATCTCAGATAAAAGGAAGCTGAGGAGTTGTAGAACTGTGCTGCGTGCAACTAGACCTTTGTAAAACCATGCCCCAAATTGCACACCAAAAATAGACTTTGACCATGGCCACAGGACTTCATAGCTTCTGCTGTGACTTTAATTTACATTTCGTTGTATGTATTTGTTCCTGCACTCCCTTCCTTGTGTCTATGCCCAGGTGGCATCTCCAGTGACTTTCCCTTACACTATGGACATCTGAGGAATTTGCTCTTTGTGAATTCCCAGTTGAACCGATTTGCTGCCACTGCTTAGACACATATCTGCAGAGACAGAGTGACATCCACGGATAGGAACCAAAGTATCCTTTGGATTCTGTGCTTCTTGGAATATCACAATGCAATTTGTATTGCAAAAATACAAACTAAAAAGTTGTACATTAAAGTATGTTTCCAAATGTACATTTTTGAGTAAAATGCATTTAGGAAGGCATCTTTTGATTTAAAGTTGCCTTTTCACAACAAAATAATGTGGCTTCCTTTCAGGCTAAGATTTTACTCCTTTGCCACTGAACACCTAGTAGATCTCAAATAGTCTCTGTAGATGGTACTCATCTTTTTCATATGTTCTCCATGTGTATATGGAAGAAATGAAAGGGGAGGTTGGTACATGCAAGCATTGACTGGTTTTGAATCCTTAGCACAGGAACCCAATTATTAATTTTTAAAAAATTATTCAGAGCTTTCATAGGAAAGGGACGGGAAGTTTCAAAGCCAAAAAGAAAATTCTCGACTTCTCACAATGCTGTTGCATTAGTGGTGCTGAGCCCATATTTTTATTTGAGATTTGCCAACTGTCTCAGAATTCCTACCTTTCTGAGTGTTTGGCACCAAGATGTCCTAGAGTTCTTGAAGTCGTCTTCTTCAGATTTCATTTATCAGTCTTCTCTGGTGTCCCCAAAGTATTCTTGAGTTCAGCTTCCATAATTGCTGTATCCAGAAAAGTCATTGGTTGTGTTGGGTAGGAATAATGAGAGTTAAAGTCCAATTCATCTATATGACATCTAGCTGGGAAGGTGGTTGTACCTATCGGCAAGTTCTTGTATCCCTAGAGACAGTGGTAGATGAGCATGTAAGAAGAATGATGGTTAGTTAGGTGTCATTAGGAGATGGTATTCTAATTTGCCAGCACACATCATGTGGGGGGTTGTCAGCTGTTATTATTAGCCTTTTCCCCAATAACAATAGTTCATCTCCTTATCACCAGGAAAGAAGGTGCCATTTTCACACTTTGCCTCTGGTCTGCAAGGTGCATGTACTAAGTTAACTATCACAGTGTTGCATACCCTATTCCATGACATTTTTGATGGTAATTGTGGCTCCTTCATGCTGTGGATTCAGTGCTTTCATAATCTGACTTTACTAAAAGAATAATACTGAAAACCCTTCCCTTTGTTCATGTTGATTAAATGATATCCTTGGGCTCCTTTACTCTCTGCATGTCTCTGTACAGTTCTAAGCAATGTTTATTATGGCAACAGCTTTCACAAGTAGCAGAGTTAAATGATTGATGACGATTCCATTTGGTGAATATTTTCCTTCTTTGAACATCTGTATAAATCTGGCTGCTGCTCAGCTCTAACGCACAGCTGAAGTGAACTCGGGTGGTTGTCTGCTTGTTTAATCCATGCTGTAACCTGGGTAGATTGGAAGAGTTTATCTAGCTATAAAAATCCAATGGCCTTTTTTGCTGGTTAGAGCAACTTTGATCTTATATGGTTGTAATGGAAACACCTCACTCCAAGCCTTTGCTGGTTGTGGTGGGGAAACATATGATTTTCATGATGCTGATGGTCCGTTTGTCACTGCCAGGAACCTAGGCAAAATCTACTTGCAAACCACAATCCATAGATTTTTTTTCAGCTAGCTCATAAACTCATGCACTATATAGCAAACAATTTTTCATAGCATCTTGGAGTTCAAAGAGGCATTTAGGACATTGAATCCACCTCCCCTGCCCCAGAGAAAGATGGTTTTCAAAGAGCAGTTTATGATAGGGTATGGAATCTACCATTTCAAAGGAATTGGGAAAGGAACATCTACTAAAGGTAGACCTTTGAGTCCAACAAGACTTATGCGACTTTATGAACACATCCATGTAATTCTCTTGGCAACAGAATAGAAGTAGCTGCTAGTCCAGCCTATACCCCTATTATACTGTTCTCCCATCCAAGGACTAACTAGATCTGACCATGTTTAATGTTTCAGGTTCACCCAAGGTTGGATACATGTTCCTACATGGTTGGGCAACAGCCCCTTTAGGGATGTGCAACTTACCATTTCAATTATGGTCTATATCATCCTGAATCTGTTATCTAACAAGTATGTTGAGAATATAATTCTTTGGTTTAGCAACCAGAGTGCTTGCAAATCTGGTTGTTGTGGTCCTCATACATTTGGAAAGTACAAGGTTGAAGAAGTATACAGTAGATAGTAAGGAAGATGACCTTGACATAAATATGCAAGAACTGTTACCTAGGCAAAAGGGGCTGAAACATAATTTAAATCCCGAGCAAAGAGATAACATTTGGAAGCACCAGAGCCCTCCCTAACTCACTGGAGTATAATGTGGGGACTTATATATTCCAAACCATAATTGGGAAAAACATTGTCTAACTGGGAAAATAAGCTTATTTTTATTAGAAACAAGAATGCTTAATTAACTTTCTTAGTCAGAATTTCTGCCTTGGTTGGAAATTTGTTTGGTGAACAAAACGTTTTCAGTCCTTCATTCTGTGCTTCAAAAGAATCACGACAATGTACAGTTTAGCACTATTTCCAGATTTAATTATTTTTTCCTTTAGATGTTACCAGTGGTAGGGCCACAAGTTCACATGCAATGCAACATGCATTCCAAGATTGTTTTTGCCATAAGTTCGTGTTGCTGTTCAAACAATATTACAATCACTTAAAATGGACTCTGCTTTTAGTGTAATTAGCACAAAACCAGATGTGACTCACTATATTACACAGTGATGGGATTATTTGCTAATAAATTTTATTAAACATTGGAGCCATCCATGCAATCAATCCAGTAAAATAAACAGATTTTTTTTTTGCTGGGGAGGAGATAATCTACAGTCATTAGGATATGAAAAACAATGACAGGGAAAGGTTTGTCAGGAAAAAAAACAATTATATGTAGGCTATTGTTTTCACCTCAAGTAGTGTCTAGAAAAAATGTGGGTAGATAGGGCAATTTTCTCATTGTGGATGTTGCACAGAGAGTGTTGGAAAGGTTACGAGGTTAGAAAATCCAATGCTGTTTAATAGAAATGCTACAGGTAAGGATATGGCCCTTCATGTCCTCAGCAAACCTATCTTTCAATGCACAAAGATGGTGCATCATTTTACAAGGCAATTTGTCTTGGCACATGTGAACAAAATTGCTTTTGGATTGACAGGGTTAGTATTTTACTATTAGGTGATGCTATTCACTGAGTAAGTCAGCTGGAATTTTCTTTGTTTTATTGATTGATTGATTGAATTAATTTTTATCCTGCCTTTATTATTTTTATATATAACTCAAGGGGGCGAACATACCTAAGACTCCTTCCTCCTCCTATTTTCCCCACAACAGCAACCCTGTGAGGTGAGTTGGGCTGAGAGAGAGGGACTGGCCCAAGGTCACCCAGCCGGCTTTCGTGCCTAAGGCGGGACTAGAACTCTCGTACCACACCTGATTGGCTCTTGGGCTGAGAGAGAGGGACTGGCCCAAGGTCACCCAGCCGGCTTTCAGGCCTAAGGCGGGACTAGAACTCACAGTCTCCTGGTTTCTAGCCCAGCACCTTAACCACTAGACCAAACTGGCTCTGCAGCTTCAAATCACTGATTTTTCTCTTTTCTGACAAGGCAAGAGTTGGGGTGGGTGGGAAACCTTGGGTTGCCAACTTGCTATAGTCAATTCAGGTGCCAACCTTTGGAAACGTGCGAATGCTGTTGCTGGCATCCGTACGAAAGATGGAAAGCATTACTGGAAAGCAGATGTCAAGTTGACAGGAAACAATTTAGGCAATGTCACTGCATAAAATGGCATTTGCAATTTTATTACTATGAGCCAATTAAGCTGTTGTGAAGCAAGAGTTGGCATTCCTTCAAAAAGTCACCTATCACATGCCTGATAAGGACTTAGTTGGCATGAAAAGCTTGATATTGGGTTTAATTTTTTTCCCCACCCCAGTGGGTTGATTATGAACACAACAGGAATGTTTTAAATTGATTCTGCTGTAAACCCACTTCCTGCCACTAGCATGACTTTTTCTTTTTTTGAGTTTCCAGCACACTATTTCTTGAATACATTGTAGGAGAAGTTGCAGCTTACAAAAACTTACACCTTTTAATACAATTTAGGAGTCAGAAAAGGAGCTACCAGTCTCCTCCTGATTGTTGAATACATGTAACCTACAGCTGAGACAAAGGCCATTAGATTCATAGTAGGATTTTCTTTTTATTCTTTTTATTTCAGGGAAGGTATTTGGATCTAATGAATGAAATCACATTTGGGCATTGCCTGGACAAAAAAAAAAAAAAAAGCTATAGTATATGAAACCTATCTCTAAAATATTCCTCTTCTGTTAAAAAAGGACTACAACCATATCTCAGAATGTGGGTCCCAATATGCAATCTAAGCTTCATCAGTTAACATTTCAGAAAAAAAAAATACAGAGATGGAGAATATTAACATTATGGCTTGCTGTAATAGGGGTTTTGCTAGGGTGATTAGAGAGGCAATAGCAGTGTATAAATATCCAAATAATTTAATTAGGGAAGAGGGTTGCCAGCTGTAAAATATATGATGAGGAATGATAGGTTGTGCACCTCCATTGAGCGTGGACACCATGTAAGATCATGATGTCTGTTGCCAAGTTAGTTTCAGGTCTGCTTTAGCCAATCCTGTGACATGGGTAAGAAAACATCTATAGGTATTCATTCTCTCATACAGCCTTATCTGGAAGTCAGTTAATCAATAACATTATTATGGTTGATTGCACAGTCAGCCAGATGTTTAGACTGGATTTGGCATTTTTGTCCACCTATCGAGTCCTTCCCAAGGACCCTGGATAGGCAGATGTTATTTAATAATATTAAAGGTATTGTTGCAGGATGGGAGCTGTTCCAAGTAAAGCTGCCTTTTGCGGTTGACTGATGGTGTTCAAGTGGTGCTCCAGATGTTTTGAAAGTGCACCCAACGTGCCTATTACTATTGGTGCTATCTTTGCTTTCTTTTGCCACAGTTGTTCTACTTCTATTTGCAGGTCTTTATATTTTGTGATTTTCTCCAGTTCTTTCTCCTCTCTTCTGCCATCTCCGGGTATTGCAGTGTCCACTATCCAGACCTTTTTGTCTTTTTTAACAACAGTTGTCAAGTCTGGGGTGTTGTGTGGTAGTTGCTTGTCTGTTTGAATTCTAAAGTCCCAGAGCACTTTGGCTTCTTCACTTTTTACTACTTTGTCTATTTTGTGGTCCAACCAGTTCTTGCTTGCAGGCAAGAGGTATTTCTTGCAGATATTCCAATGCACCATTGTTTGTAATCAGTCTGTGCGATCTCCTTGCAGCAGCTAACTAGGTGGCCCACTGTTTCTTCAGGTTCTTTGCAGAGATGGCATGTGCTGTCTGTTGCTTTCTTCTCAATTTTGGCTTTATATGCATTTGTTCTTAAGGCTTGGTCTTCTGCAGCCAGAATTAGCCCCTCTGTCTCTTGCTTCAACTTTCCTGCTCTTAGCCATTGGCAGGTCTTGTTGTTATTTGCTTTGTCTCCTAAGTTTTTTTTAATGTACTTGTCATGTAATATTTTGTTTTGCCATGTCTCTTCTCTGTTCTTCATTTGGTCTTTCTTATAGGCCAGTTTGGTTTCTTTGGTTCTTTATTATTATTAGGGTTGTTGTTGTTGTTGTTATTATAATTCAGGACTTAAACTTAATGGAGAGAATTACTTAACATTTTAAAGTTAATTTGTTATATGCAGAAGTTTGCCTATTACATGATATTTGCTCTCCAAGGTATTTTACTGCAGTGATTTGTAATCTCTAATATGTTATGTTGGGCTTTTGGTCAGAGTTAATCATATATTGTTTATGAGAACTTCATTGCTTCCTTGATTGAAGCTTGTTTCAAGTTGCTGTTATGGAATGAACAAATCACATTTTGGTTCCTCTGAGCTTTTCCTTTTTCTAGCCTTAATTTCGTGTCTCCTATTTCTATTATATATATTTTCTTTAAAAACATCATGTAAGAATAACACATTTTCCTACTGTTCTTCCTAATATGTGGACTGATGTTTACAATTTTCTCTAATGCCGTGCATTCTGGCACATTTGTCTCAATATATGTGCATTTGAGTGTACTTTTGCTTTATATTTACACCTTGTGCACCTGCATTTCAACTGCATTGAAAAAATTAGAGGACAGAACATCACCCACCATTCAGTGGAGTCAGAAGTGGGGTGTCAAATCAACCTGTGCTGTCATGACACAGGTCTGTACATGGGTCATGACATCACATGCATGTCCAGAATGTATGGAGCTTGCATCATAATGGTGCTGTACAGCTTTTGACATATTGACAAAAGCAGCAAGAACCTTCAGAAAGCCATGTCACTATTGCAAGACCAACTCATTTCAAATGTGCCTCTGTATCACCATGCCACTTGCTGGCATTCTCACACAAAGTTGCATACTAGACTGGCCCAGGACCCTGCTTGAGGTACATGTAGCTCATGGCATCCCACCTGGCCTTCTAGAAGTTGGTTATCTTGTTCAGGAATTCATGGTTGCTAATTGTCAGGATGCCTGCTTCTATTTCTTTTCTTATTGGACGTATTTTGTGCCAAATTTGTTTTCTTTTTGTGTTGTGTTAAAAAGCTGTGTTAAAAAGGGACGCGGTGGCGCTGCGGGTTAAACCGCTGAGCTGTCGATCGGAAGGTCGGCAGTTCAAAACCGCGCGGCGGGGTGAGCTCCCGTTGTTAATCCCAGCTCCTGCTCACCTAGCAGTTCGAAAACATGCAAATGTGAGTAGATCAATAGGTACCGCCTCGGCGGGAAGGTAACGGCATTCCGTGTCGTCATGCTGGCCACATGACCCGGAAGTGTCCTATGGACAACGCCGGCTCCAAGGCTTAGAAACGGAGATGAGCACCGCCCCCTAGAGTTGGACTCGACTGGACTTTACGTCAAGGGAAACCTTTACCTTTACCTAAAAAGCTGGGCATTGTTTCCCCTAAGTTTTAGTCCTTTTTCTTTTTTGTGTCTGATGATTGCTATAAGGGATTACAACCCAAAACTCTTAACTTCTTCATAGCAAACAAATTAAAGCAGCAATACATGTACCATCCAACTATCAGCATTTTATTATGTTCAATAACTGACTTACTTTAACTGACTGTCCTACCTTAATCAATGAAAGAGTGGGTGGGTGGGTGGATGGATGGAGGTAGGTAGATGGATGGAGGTAGGTAGGTACCTGCTTGCCTGCACATCTACCTACCTACCTACCTCCATCCACCCACCCACCCACCCACTCTTTCATTGATTAACCCCAGCCAATGATTGTAGGACTGAAACTTAAATTATTGGCTCATGTATTCTCCAGCTAATAGCTGAAGAAGAACAAAACAAAGCCAGATAGTTGTGGGGACATTGCCACAAACAAACAAATCAATATAAAATGAAATTTCCTAGCTTGGGACAACAATCAAATCATATAAGCTTTCGTTCTAACACTTGAAATGCCTGTCCTTAGAATTTTTGTGCCATTAAGCTGTTATCAACCATAGCTATGTGATGGAGTTACCAAGATGATAATCGCTTGCTAAAATAATAAAATAAATAAAATAAAATAAAATAAATACAACCCATGTCACTCATATTCATAAGTATAGAATTTAAAGTGGTCATAAATGTTGATATTAAATATGACACAGTTGAATTATTTTGTGGCCTATTTATACTGATAGATTTCTCCCTCTACTCCTCTGTTTTGTGGCTGATAACCTAAAAAAGCACAAGAATGTTGTTGCGGTTGTTTTCCTCTAGTCTTTCTGCTTCCAGACGTACCTAGGGACCAGCCTGTTTTATCTGAAGAGCTGGCACCTCTATTTGGAATAAACCAGGCAGTGTTTGCTGTGGTTTCTATGACAGTATTTTGGCTTCTTTGGAATTAATCTGGAAATCCTGAGATATAATTGAGTTTCCACAAGGGTTTCTCTTAAACTATTAAGGAGAGATGTTCTTGTTCTGGAGAAAGGATTTCTCTTTCCATCAGGAAATCCAAATCTTGGCTCAATGCAGGCTGTCGAGAGCCAGACGCATTTATAGTAGTGTTGGGTTATTGCCGTGAAAGGAAGAAAATGCTCTTTGTATGGCCAATTCTTTTCCTAAAGCCATTATATCTGGACAAAGATTGCTTTCTAAGATGTTGGGTGCAATGAATGACGAGAAGCGGGACAAAAATCAGACTGCTGTTGGTGATAAGTTTTGTATTGAAATAACCATGTCTGGGGTATTTCTGTGATCTTATTCATAGAAGCATGAGTGCTTTGCAGACGTTTTGGGGAATAATGGCATTGAAAGATACATTATTTTTCAGGGTCCAGTGTATCTCTTTTGTGCCCTTACAGCCTCATGTTGTTGACTTCTGTGAACATCAAAACATGCTCCTCAATTAGCTTAGCTCACATTGAACAATATACATTTGAATTTCAATGAGAGAGTTAGACGTATGCCTTCTGGCTTCATCTGATTTGAATGTATTTCCACTTCAATCAGTGGCACTTAACAATGCGTGATTGTTCAAGGAGGAAACACACGTGCTTTACATGTGTTTCTGATATGGACAGGGAGTGACTGGTGATGGGAGAAAGAAATGAACAGAGTAAAAGAGCATAACTTCATTGGAAAAGCAAGGCAAAAATGCCCCAGCTAAAAATGGGGTGGGTGGAGTAGTTGTAGTTCCTCCATATGAGCTGCTGAGAGGCAGCAATATTAGTATAACCAGACACAGAATTGCATGAGCAGGTTGCTCCGGCATGAGTACCGACCCATACCTATTTCTCAAGGGCAGAAATACGCAATTTCGTCCTCTGCTCAACCCTGGCCCACCAGAAAGGCAACTTCTGCCTAACTTTCTGTGCAGCAAAATTAGGAATTAGAGTGATGAATGTCTGTTGCTGGATTTTGTTTTCTGTTTTCCTTTATTTCACTGGTGGACTTGAAGTGAAAGCCTTTCCTTCCTTCCTTCCTTCCTTCCTTCCTTCTTTCCCCAGTGAAATTGACAAGATTTCTGCCAGTTTCCCCTTCTAGCCCAAGGAGCTGGAATAAGGATAAAAATTATGTTTTCTGTTGTGTTTGTGTGTATGTCTTTAACTGGTCTACTAGTGGCCACAGCAGATGGGAAGGTGTTAAGTATGATGAGGGGTCAATGGGAGGAGGGCTCATACAGAAGTTCTAGCAATGGAAACCACATGTCCTCAAAAATTTACCAGCAGAAAGGAAAGTTATTGATGCCTGTTTTCTCAAGAAAGGTGGGATGGGTAAAGAAACAGGGGAACCATGGTGAGGATAGTCCATGTGGAATACCAGGCAATCACCACAGCCAAAATGGTGGAAGGGGTTGAAATCCAGAAAGGGGTTTCTTAAGCCAATTTCCAGTTAGTTTATGCATGGGAGTCAAGTAGCTTGAGAGTGTAGTGCAGGAAAGCTGGGTCTTATAGACATCAGTAAAGTATGGCTGAGACTTCACTTAGTGGTGCTATGCCATTCCCTTATGGGGAGAGGCACGTGTGAAAGTACTATCCATATGTATAATCTGTAATTCTGAGAAATTCAAAGCTGAAAGCAGAAACCATGCTTCAAGATCTTCTCTAGACTTCTGTGTGTCCTCTGTCCTCCATCTCTGCTGAGAAGATCCTCCAAGACAACTCCACATTTTTTCCCCACACTGTCAATTTCCACACCCACACTGGTTCCTTTGCCAAATGTCCCCCAAAATTGAAGCTAGCACTGAATTTTAACTTCACCTCTAACCGTAATTGAGGGAGACAAGGATACTGTAAGTTTTAACATAGACCCTGGAAAGACAATCAAACTGGGAAGCTGGAGAAGGGTGAAAAGAAACTGAAACTAAAATTAAGCAAAAATTGAGATGAAACTGTTGCGGCAGGTTTTCTTTTTCTAAGAACCTTCACCCTCCAGGATTTATTACATAGGATTATTTGCAGCAAAGAGTTACTCATTTCTAGTTGATCTTACTTAATCCTGAGAATGGGGATTTAAATTCCAGAGTCACTGAATTATATCAGCATGCTGGAAAGCTCCTAGCAGGTGTTACCTAATCTAATAAATAGTGAAGTATCTGGTTTGTGTGTAACTGAGGGAGAGAGAGGGAAAAGAAGAGAAATTCCAGATAGGAAGACTAATACTTTTGAAAGGACTACAGAAGAAGTCATTTTAATCAGATGAAAAGATGAAATAATAAACAGAATGGCAAACTTGAAAGCTTAAGCATGATCACTGCCTCTATTGTCAACATTTGTTGATTCTCCTAGTCCAGCCCTTAAAGCTGTATAACAAATCAAAACACTAGAGTATGCACTAATCAGAGTAGAATAGAGCTGTCTGTTTTCTCAGCTGCCATGTTGCCTTATGCCTTCTTTAGTGGCCCATAAAGTAGAAAAATAAAGTTTGAAGAAAAAGATATCATGAGCAGTAACAAATTCAATCCTGTTATGCTTGAAATGGGACCAGACATGGTTATTTCAATACAAAGGAAAAGGAATGGGATGTTTTCAAAGTTGGATTAAAAAAGAGTTTGAAAAATTGGACCAGACTCAGTTTTCAGAGAGAGAGAGAGAGAGATTATAATTTCTTATTTTTACTAATGAAAATAAATAGGTTGACTGTAGGTCTGTCTGAAAGGTAATGGGATAAGTTCCCATTTTCACTTTGAGCCCTGATCCCATTGTATCATAACTGGCTGATTTGAATTGGGGTAAACCATATACTGTACATAGCATCTGCAATGAAATGTAGTCCCTTTCCCCCAAAATGGGAACAATCATGAAACTTAAAATATACTTATTAATGTCAAACTAGATTTCACTTTTGCATTGGTTTCTTCTGTACATGATTTTTTTCTCAAAGCAAGAAACAGTTTATTAGTCTTGTCTTCATTTTGGGGAAAATATTATCTTAAATACAGAATCACCTCTCTTTCAGATAAATACAATAATTTTCCATTAGCTTTTGTCATTTTATAATTCTCCATTTATCCAAGCTTTCAAGTTATGGTTATGCATTTACCCTTTGGAACATAATAGGAAATTCTTGTAGCACTCCCAAAAGATTCTGTGGATCCCCAGACAATGACAAGATTGTCAGTGGATTCCATATCTTTGAATTAAGAGCCAACTAGATGATTCATCTATTAACAGGTGGCAGCCCCTGGCTGAACTTGTTTAGACTCAAAAGCTAAGCAGAGTCAGGCTTGGTTTGTATTTTGATGAGAGACCACCAGGGAATTCCAGGACTATAACCTAGACTAAAAAATATAAGAGAAAAATATCCCAGACAAAGACAAGAGCAAGCCACCTCTGTACTGTTGCCAAGAACACTTTATGGATGTGGCCATGAAACCACCAGGAGTCGAATTCAACTTGAAGCAGACTTCACCTTTAAATGGTTCATTTAATAGAAATGTATTGCTCAAATAAGTCTTCCTGGAATTATTACTGAACAAATGTTGATGTATAATCATATTAAGCTTTACCAGAAATGTCTTCCTAGTTGAATTCTTTTTTTAAAAAAAGTTTTCAGCACCTATCAACTGAACTGTAATTTATACTAATGCATATTCCTCAAACACTGATCATTTCTAGCTGTATTTAACAGAACCAGTGCTGAGATGGGGCACTCAGAAACCGTAGCTGGTCCAGAATATGGCTTCATAAATAGTTACAGGTGCACCTTGTATGCCCATGTGACATCTTTACTTTGTGAGCTGAACTAGTTCACATTTGGCTTCCAGGTGTGAGGATAGGTGGTAGTCATCTATAAAGTCCTTCATAGCTTAGAGCCTGGTTATTTTTATAAGACCACCTTTTTCCAATTGTCTCTCTCTGTCCTATAAGATCTGATGGGCAGGACATGCTTGAGGTCCCTCTAAAAACAAAGCCATCTTGTGGGATTCTGGAGGCCTGTTGCTGCTCCTGTCCTCTGGAATACCATTCTCCCAAGTTTCATTTGGGTTTGACCTTGCTGTCCTTTAGAAAAGATTTAAAAACTTGGCTTTTCAAACAGGAGATAGACTGAGGCATTTTGTGACTCAGTTTACTGATGATGGACAGGTGGAATTCTCGTATTTGTATATTTCCTCCGTGCACTTGTATTTCTGCATTTGGTTGTGTATTCTTGTTACATTTTTAACTCTGTAAGCCATCTTGGGTCTTTTGATTTAGCAGCCTTATAAATCTAATAAAATAAATAATAATAATATTATTAATAATAATAATAACAATAATGATGATGATAATAATAGAATGATGATAATAATAATAATAGAAAGCAAATTTCCAATGCAATATAATTGATGCAGTATAATAGAAATAACCATTTACCATCTGTATTATGCAGCATGTTATCAAAGTAGATGTTTCAATTATTGTCCAGTTATTGCCTGGGATAGTAACTGTGCTTCTCCCTCTAGGAAGTCTTTTGCCTGAAATATTGACAGGCTTTTGCCCCTTCATATACTGACGATGTGGTGTAGATGGGTGGTTTCTTCTATTCCATCTATTACTGTAGGTACCAACTGACAAAACTTGCCTATTTTGGTAATATCACACTGTTCTAAATCTCTCCATCATCTACCACTGATTGCTACTGAAGTGAGGATGATAATGTACTGGTGGCAGAGAAGAAGTGTTAGATAAGAAACCCCCCTTGGTTTGGGGAAGTGAGATCTCTCTCTGCAGAACTGGTTTTGCCAACACTACACGACACATCTAGGATTAGTAAGGGCCATTGTGCATAATTAAAAATGAGGGAAACACCATTTAAAATGTATGTGCATAACAAAAGGTGCTTGCACAGCGAAAGGAGCTGAGATGTGCAGAGTTATTGGACAACATAGAAATATTTTTAGATATTGTACAAGTTCTGCCCCTTAAACTCTGCTGTGTGACTTGGCTGATGAAGGTTTTTTGTCTAGAAAATTGGTGTTGAACTATCTGGATGGATGCAATATATGTGCCTAGAGAATAATTTCTTGATTCAGTATGTCCTTGGGAATGAAATAAAAGGGAAATAGAAGAAAGCATGAATAAAGAGAAGGCAGGCACAAAGCACAATTGTTTAGGCTATGGAGGACAGTTTTTGGAAGATTACCAGCAGCTTCCTACCACAGTTAACTAAAGTTGTGTCCTTGAAACGTGGTAGGAAAGAAATAGCTCCACAATAAAAGTCAAACTTTTATTTAAACATCTGCCCAATTTCCATAGAATAGGGCTGCATGTGGGGCCTTCTGATGGCCATTTCCCTCCTGTTGGACTGAAATGCTGTGAAGCTTATTTTTTGCAGATATTTTTCTGCCCCCTTGTGGCTGTGGTGGTGGTGATGACAATGATGATACTGAAGGAATATCACAATAAACCAGCATAAAACTTGAAGCAAAGTAGGAAGAACAAATGGGCAGAACTTAATGGATCATCTGGTAGAGCCATCCTGTTATTAAAGGATGAAGATAAATGTTCCTTAATGCATCCACCCATCTTGCATCATCTTGCATATACAGTAGACTTGGGCTCTTTTGCAAGTACCCAAGCATGACTTTTCATGCCATGTAATTTGTGCAATGCATTAACACATGTAACATTTTGCATGAGAAATCATTGCTTGTTTTTTTTTTTTTAAGATACCTTAAAATCACAGCTGGTAGGTATCCCTTTAGAGGGCTCACAAGCAATGTGAGGTGTGTTGCATTCTTAGTAAAAGGAATGGAGAAAACAAAAATCAACTGTAAAAATTGCTCACCATATCTAACAGGGAAAATGATATTGTAATCAACTCTGGATGGATAGCTAATGTGTTCGTTATTTTGATAATAACGATAAATAAAGTCCAATACAGGAAACAAAGTATTGATAGAATATAAGAAGACTTTATGTTGGGAAAGAAAGGTTGCTTGTCTGCTACTTTAGAAGGGGGAAACTCTTTCATGAACAGTTCATGCATGGAAATCTGAACTATCTGGTTTGCTAAGGTCATTGATACTAGTGATGTACTTGTAAACGTAAGCTTCAGATTGCAGCTTTTATGCATGCCTGTTTCCAAACATGTCAGACAGTTTAAACCCTGAGGAAAGCTTTTTTAAAATTAACTTTCTCATCTTGCAGATTCATGGGTCAGTCCATATATGGAAAGCGTGGAAAGTTAGTCTGGGTTCATATTAAAGAAGACTTGATTTTTCATCATGGTTTTTATAGTTCAGCCATTATGCCAGTACATTTCTCCAAGATTTGATTAAGTTCTTAGAACTTAATATCCTCTTCTTCCCTCTCCTCTCCATTAACTTGGCATTTTTGAGGAATTTGCTGGAATAGGAGTGACCATCACTCGTGTTTCCATTTGGAGCTTGACCCATTTTGTGGATTCACTTGGTGCAAAATGCAGTAGCCTGTGTGCCTGTAGGATACTCTTGTTATTCTCCTGTAACACCACTGCTATGGGAGCTGCATTGCCTGCTGTCCAAATTTAATTCTGTGCTTATATTAGTAGAGTTTCTATTACAATGCAGTAATTAATTTTTCTTTACTGCTTTTGAGACTCCACCTTTATTGCTCCTGCATCTAATTGAAGTATTAGTATTACATCTGGGCTACAGTTTGCCATCTTAACACTGTGGATTATGGTTTATATGGTCTTTGTTACAACTGTTCTAGCCTCTATGCCTCATTCTGTGCTGTGGAGTTGTGCCAGACGTTTGGCTGTGAAGAAAAGGGCAGAGATGGGGGGGAGAAGATAGATGGGCAGGGCGATTTGAAGTGCCCCTGTGGTCATAAGTGTGGGCAGGCTGCCAAGTGCCCAATTTTTGATGATGTGACTACAGGGGCAAGGCAGTGGCTGTAACTTTGGGGACCAGGTGTAAGTACCATTTGTTTAGCACCGCCATAACTTTGAATGGTTGCTGAATGAATGGTTGTAACTCAAGGACTACCTGTATATATAAATTTTAAGACAACGGGAAACTTTTTATTTATTTATTAAATTACTTTGCCACCCATCTCGCGTGCAATGACTCTGGGTGGTTTACAAATAATGAAAATAGCAAATCGCTAAAATAATTCAATATAAATACCTAAACATGCACATGCAAATACAAAATATACAATGTAAAATACAATATAAAATATAGAATTCCAGAATAAAGAATTATTCTTTCACTATCTGGGGTAGGGATGCAAAGAGCCCTTAGATCCTTTGCTCAATATTGTGAAAAAGAAAAAATGGTGATAAATTACCAAAAAACAAAAATTCTGACCTTTCACAAAAGACCTAAAATTCACATTTGGCATATCAATGGCAATAACATTGAGCAAAACAAATGCTTTAACGATTAGGAATTATATTTCACTCTGCAGGACGCAGGGACCCAAAACCTGCAATATGAGGATACTGCAGGTTGCCCAGAAGAGTGCCACAGCTATAATGTCCTTTTATCTCTCTAAAGCTGCCCTAAAAATTTTTGAGGCAAAAGGTATGACACAATTATAATATGGGGTTCTAGTGGGGCCTAACACTGACATAACTGCAGCCAAGAAGGTACAGTCCAAGTTCTTAAGATCAATCATGCAAGTCCCTAGATATCAATCCAACACAGCTTTAAGACTAGAACTAGGAATTACAAGGATAGAAGCCAGGATGTGGATCGTTATCTTTAATTACCGGCTAAAACTACTCTTTAACCCAACATGCGTGACATCCCTCGTTAACAGAGATAACGTCCAATCTACTTGGAAGGTATCCATTAGAGAAAAACTGGCAACCTATGGCTTCCCTATTGAATCATTACAAACGAGGGGAGATGACCAGGCAAAAAGATCACTGAAGGAGGGGATCCTTGATACAGGATAGCAACATAATATTAGTTTAGCACCAAGGCTACATAAGTCTTGGAGACTGTCTTTTACCACCAAGCCAGCTGATTATTGTCAATCTCTAATAAACAATAGGCACTGCAGAGCATTTACTCTGGCCAGGTCCAACACACCACCTTCAGCAGTTTTTGATGGGAAATATCAAAAAATTCCCTTCCACAAACGACTTTGCTGCTGTGACTCCCATGCCATAAAGGATGTTCAGCATGTCCTGTTGTACTGTGATTTCTATTTCAACCTGCATGAGATATTAATTAATACAGGAATTCCCAGGGAGAGATGACCGATGGTACATCTCCTACCTTTTAGCAGACCACAATGTTGCTAAATTTTCCCTCACTGCTACAAGAGTGAGGCAACAAATTTTGTCCAATAAAACTGCATTTCTCTGATACCTTTAACATTCTTTCCCCTTCCCTTCCTTTCCTCCTCTTTAAGTCGTATAACTATTTTTAAATTGCCATTTTAATGTATATTTTATGTATATTTTATGTACACACACAAACATATATGTTGGTAAAAGACCATAATAAAGGTTTATTTACCTACCTACCTACCTACCCATCAAATATTATTTTTACAGCCAGAGACCATTGACTTGTAAAATTTGTAAGCTCTTGTTGTCTGCTCGAAATGTCTTGTAAATTATTATTTATTTTTCTAAAATGCATTAAATGTTGATAAAACTGCATCATTAGTTTAGCCACTAAAGCAACTTTATGTAATATATTGAAAATTATAGGACTTTCTGAAAGAGTCAACACACCAAGGTACTATTGAAGACATAACCAGTGTTATGCCACTCAGCTGTCTCAGACTTTTTGTAAGCACTTAAAGTTTTTAAAGATATCATTAACAATGAACTGATCTAGCTGAATAAATCCTTTTATGGCCCAATAAAACCATTTTTATTCACCTTTTAAAAATAATCATTATTCTAAAAAATCAATTTGTCATGCATCATAAAGTTGCTTCTCATGGGTCAAATGTCTTTCCCAATAACATCCAAATACATCTAACTATTGTAAATGATGGAAGTACAATAAAATTGTGCCTCTAATTAGGAACAAATGTTGGCTAGGGTTTCAAAGCTTCAAAATAATAACTCTTTAATAGTGCCCGTGGTGGTACACATTAAATCTCATTTTTTTTTCCCAGTAGAAATCATAAGTTAATAAATATGTTTAGTGGTACAATAGAAGATCAGGAAAATTAACCTTATGTCCATATGTTGTAACTTTGAGAAACAGAACCCTGGGGTCTGTTCTTTCCATAGTAATGTAATCATTAACTTGTCCATTTGTCTATCCAGGTAGAATTAACATATACATACCGCCTTAAGAACTATGAATAGTGAAGTTATATTCTTTTTCATAATCTTTAGTCTTCCCCATAGACTCATGGATATTAATATCATTATTACTCTCTGTTACCCAATTTAAAGTGTTTTGAAAGTGTTCACACCTACCACCAAATATATTTTATAATCCACAAAATGGGGATAAAATGGGGACTAATAATAGTCCCCAAATATTTAAGAGAAGCCAAGTTGTAAACAAAAGCTCATCTTCACATGTTTTCATTAAAGCCTTAGTGACAAATTCGTAGTTTTATTCTGATCTGGGAAGTTTTCTGCATTGCTGTACAACTGCCATAAAATTAAGAACTTGGAGAATCATTAAAATGACACCCCAAATCAAGAGCATCCATTACTGCCACTTTTATACCTTAAATAGCACTAGATTGTCTAATTGGACAGTTCAAAGGTTCCAAATGCAGAATAAGTATAAGGGCAGGTGGACCGCTGGATAAACGATCCCATTAATATTATTTGACTCAGGCAAATGGTCCAAAACGATCAAGTGCCATCTGAGTCATACAAGTGAAAAGGAATCAATTGTTTTGCCATGACATATTCCAAACACTTAATTTGTATGTAGCATAGGTGTTTTTTTTCTGCCTTTAGTGAGGCTACAGCAGCATTTTCAAGATTCTCAGACTGAACTGATAAACATCTACCAATAGTCTAATAGTCACAGAAGCCTTGTCTTCTTTATAAAGCCGGATCATACAGACTGTATTAGTAATGAGAGTACATTCTGCAACTTCTGAAGTCAATATTTTTGCATTCTCGTTTGACAAGGATATTAGGCAATAACTCTCACAATTTATAAATACCTGGTTTCAAGATAACTGTCATAAAATGATAACCCTTTTTCAAGAAGTTTGTTCATCTCTAACAATATAGTTTTCTTTATTTTTTTATATCATTTTATGAGGGCCTATTTGGGCCAGGCACTCAGCCCCCACCGCAGATTTCACAGAATAGACCTTATCTAACAAACTAATTTGGGGGTAATGAGCAAGTAGTTCTTTCCTTCCATTCTTAAAAACTGGAATAACTATTGCTGTTGTCCTAACAGTCAGGAATCATGCTGAGACGAGGAGTAGGTCTCTAGTGTTCATTACTGCTACATTAGACAGAAAATCCTAACAAACTGAAGAAGCGTGAGAAAACCCAGACAGATAAACCCCGAAAGTTAAGGTGGTCTGATCTGTGTCTCTTTGAATGGCTGCTTAATTCCTCAGTACTACGCATGCGTTTTTCCCCCTGGATAGAGGCCTCCTCCTGCTCACCATCAGTGCTCATGACACTGTACCCCATTAACTGAGAGCCAGTTTGTTGTAGTGGGTAAGGCACCAGGCTAGAAACGGGGAGACTGTGAGTTCTAGGCCCACCTTAGGCACAAAGCCAGCTGCATAACCTTGGCTCAACCCTAGGAAGAGGGCAGTAGCAAAGCACTACCAAAAATATTGCCAAGAAAACTGCAGGGACTAGTCCAGGCAGTTGCCAGGAGTCAACAGTGACTGGAGGAAGAGGAGGAGGAGGAGGAGGGAGACAACATATGGCTGTCTCTGGGATAATGAAAATAAAGAAGCCAAGATTGGAACCCACAAATCAGAATTAATTTTAATCCACTCTAGGAGAATAAGGTCAACACCAGGTGCTTTTTCAGTTTTTAATTCCTTAATTGAACAACTTCTGATACTGACATGGAATGCCAAAAGGTGAGAAATCCACAATCTCTCTCTGAAGAGAACCCAGAACTGGATTCCTCTTCATATTACTTGTGAAAATTTCCCTCCTACCCCACTACCAGGATATGAGTTTCCAAGTGGGAATACTTTTTATATTTAATTCAATAAAAGAAAAGAAAAATCAAGTGGGGCATAGAACCTGGTGGTCATTAAGAATGTTGTAGGCACTGTATGACTTCTATGGGACACAGCTGGAAAGGCTCGATCCTTTCTCATTCTTCAAAACCTGGCATACGTAGTGACTGAGTAAGAATGAAATTCCAGTATGGAAGCTTCACAAGACTGTCTCAATAACTGCAGTATAATTTTTGGCCTAATAAGGAATTTGTAAAAGGGAATAAAGGGAATCCTGACATTCGACTTTTGTTACAAACGCTTGGTTGAACATCTAATGTACATTCTGTAGTTTTCCAATAAATGCTTCTTTCAGTGGCAACGTTAATAGCAGTGGAAGCAGACCTCTGTTGAGTAATCAAAACTAGGCCACTATTCTCAATTGGCAAAATTCCCCTCAAGTGAAGCCAGCCAAGCATTTTTGCCCTCTGCTCTTTTAAGCTGCCTTTCGCTACCTACTATGGAGACAGACTAAAGGATGGAACAAAAACCTTGGATGAAGTCACTAACTTCTGATTAGAAGGTTCTGATTAGAAGGTTCTGTGTGACTTTTGGCCCTGTTAGCAGAATGCCAAAAGGGGACTGTGGAGACTCGAGGATTCTAGTGAAATCGGCACTTTTTCACACTGTTGTCAGTGAGAATATCTTTTCCATCTCACCTTTCCAGAGGCACAGGGTAGTTTCCAGTTGCAACATTCAAGCCAACGAAAAAGCAAATGAAATAGGCATCATTTTTGAGCATGCAAAACCATTTTAGGAACTATAATTTCCTCTTCTCCAATACTAATGGGCAGTCAAAACAAACAATACTTCTGCCAAGTCTCTCTGAACAAAACAAGCACTAAAAGAGTGGTTTCTCAGATGTGTTCTGTGGAATTTTCACATTCTTGAAAGTATATGGAGAGGATTTTAATTAGAAGAGCATCAAAGCAAGTAAAGATTTTTTAATGTCCAGAGATGCCTGTGGGGAAGTGGCTCAAAATCAGAAAAATGGTGGACAGAGCATCATGTTGCAAGCCCCACCCCTTTTTCTACATGTTCTGTCCTCACATGCATGTTCAAAAGGGTCAGTACTTGCATCGCAATGCTCTGTCTGCCATCTTGCCAATTTTAATACTTCCTGAGCAGGCACATTGAACTTGTCCATCATGGTTAATTTGCACCAGGCCTCAAATCTGAACTTTGGGTGACATCTTTGGTTCTTGGAAAATGAAATTATGCATGTGATGTGCACTTATATCATGTTCCCCATAACGGGCTGTCATCTAACTGGCTTTTTCAGGAAAGGAATCTGATGATGGGAGACAGGTAGAATGTAGAAAATAATGTGGGGGGGGGGATTTCTTACTTGGAGAAAGTAGGATCATCCACTGAAACTAAAGGCATGGAGATTCAGGTCTGGTGTAGGGAATGACTTCCTACTGCCAAGTATTCTTAAATTATGGTATTTGCATCAGATGTATTACAATCATAACTATTTATATGCCTTAAAACAGAATGAGAGAAATTTATAGATGATAAGGTTGTCAGCAGCTTCTAGACTTGATGGCTATATGCTGCTTCATACCTCAAATATCGGGTATAATATCAGCAGTAGAAGAAGGCCATCACTCTCCTGATTCTGCTTGTGAAGTTTCAAGATGCATCTGATTGTGTAATGCATGACACAGAACACTGCATTAAATGGGATTGTTCTTAGGTTGGTGGTGCAATTGTTTTCTTTCTCTAGAAGTCCCACGGTAAAGCCCTTGCAGCCATATGAACCCAATGTGACCACACTGTGTTCCAGTGAGGCTGATATTAATGGTATTCTGAGAAGCTGCAATGGGTTTTTAATTTCATTCTAACCAGGAAGTAATTGTGCTCTTGGGGCTGAAAATGGAGATAAACCTGAAAAGAGACCTTCCCAAGGACTGCTTTTTTTCTGTCATCTCTGGACGTGCAAGGGAAATTTGGGTTGTGACCTTTAGCCCAGATCTGCTTAAGCTGCCAAGAGACTTGGCAGAGGAATGAACTCCTTCAGTTTTCTGAGCTCACTGACATTTACAGGTGGCAAGAGAACTGCAAGATGATACTGGACGATTGGATTACAGGCGGGATATTATTTTTGGAATGCTGTGAACCTTATAATGAAAGATGGGCCAAAAGAGTTTGGGAAAGTTCAAAAGTTCTGCTCTTCACAGATTTAGAAGTGAGGTTATTCCGGGTAACCAAGATTGGAAGCTTCTGAGTCTGGTTGCTCATCAGCTTTATGGTGAAGCAGACTTGCCTGGGAGAGAGGATATGTTTCACAGCTATTTTTGTGCCTCACCTTTGAGGTTGTTTGGTGAAAAGTCTCTTAAGAATGCATGAGAATATTGGCAGGACAAAGGAGTTTCCTATTTTTTTAAAAATACTTCAGTTATTTCTGTTCACTTATGCATCTAAATGCAAGGTGGCCACTATATATTAAACAGAAGGCCTGATATCCATATAATTTGCCTAAATGCACTTCCATATTTGTAGAACTGTGACAGCTGTTATAGTTCCCGAAGGGAATATAGTTGATTTTTGGCTCCTTTGTAGAGGTATACACACCCTTCCTGCCTCAATTGCTTTCTACCACACAATTACAGGAGCATGTCAGTCAGAGACAGCTGAGCAAGACAGTTTCTATGACCCCACTCTATCTGCCTAGGAGTGGGCCTTTCCTTTTGTCTTGCTGCATGTTGACAAGTGCGGACGGGTAAGAGCACTGCCTAAATCCATGGCTACTATAGTGGGCAACAGCTGTATCCCCTTTGCACAATGAGGCTGTTGAAAGAAACTGGCTTCTTCAGAAGCACAACTATAAAGTCTGTGACTTGGTTAACAGCTGTACCTGCGCTCAGGCTGAATAGCTTGCTTGGCACCAAGGAGGCTATCAGGGATTGGCCGCTTTTATTTAAGCAAGTTTATTTCAGCAAACCTAAAGGCTAGATTTAAAACAAAACAAACTTGCTGAGTTTTAAAAGGAGTCAATTGGCTGGGGAAGAAAAAAAAGCCCCATCAAGGCCACATGTTGTGCAATACTATTTCTGGATCTCTGTCCAAGTTGTGTTTTCTTTTTCTTCTGCTCGTTAAAAGATGCCACATTAATCAAAACCACAATATTGGTGGCTGGGGAACTTATGGGTGAATATCACCAAAATCAGTTTCCAAAGAAGATGGAATGATATGCACTTATTCTTCACTCTCTTTCTCTCTCTCCTTTACTCCTTCTGCTCAAGACAACCCCATGATGTAGATTAAACTGCAGAGTCAAGATTACAGAACTAATTTAATACTGATGACCCACTCCTCATGAATATACATACATACATACATACATACATACAGAGAGAAGGCTAATATGCTTTAGGGTAATATATTATTCACACAATGTGATATTAGAATAACACACATACACACTGTGTGCGAATATTCACATTGTGTGAATAAAATATTACCCTAGTGTGTATTAGCCTATACCCTATATGAAGGCACCCAAATTGTCTTAAATAGATTTTCAGTTGCACAGATAACTTTGACTGGAATATTTGGGGACAAGGAAGGTTCTGAAATTTCATGAAAGCTACATGGTTTCAGGAACTGGGCTGTCATCTGTGGTCTTTAAAATCACCAGCTGTTCAGTATTCTTTTTGAGTCTAGTGACCCTCAGATATTGAATTTGTCTATCTTTCTTGTTTTGTCTAGTGCAGAAAAACAAAAGAACTTTAGACTGGATTTTCCCTTTAGACAGTTAAAATCCAAGAATAAAATCAGTAAAAATCCTAATGCTTGCTCAAAGTATACTTCAAGTCACTTCTTTTTTAAAATAAGGTGTCAGATGTTTGTCCTGGGAATGCTAATGTGGGTTTTCCCAATGACAGTATCCATTTTTCAGTACAATACTGATTGGTACTTAGACATTTCGTAAACCTTTACACATATAAATGAATAAAACATATTGCCAGTAATTCCAGTTTAGCATGAAAGCCTGCACAATGTATAGATTAAGGAGTTGGATTAGGATCAAATAGATTGAGGTCAAAGCCTACATTCAACTATGGGTGAGTTTGGGCTAGTTGCTGTCTCTCAACTCCTCCTAGGATGCATACATATGCCATCTTAAGACCCTGGAAGAAAGACAGGATATAAATGTAACAAATAAATATGAATCTATTAGAAGGGATTATTTTTTCTCTTTCCCTCAGGAGTAGAGTTACACTGAGTGTGCATCTTTTTTTTTTAATAGCCTGATGCTTGGATAAACAAGTTTTAGATAATTACTGCACAGTAGGCTATTTAATAAAGCTGAGCATCACTTCATATCCATTTTCTAGCAAGTGCTTCAGACCAATGTGGCACCTGTGCGCAACAGCCTTAAAAGAGGTGCATCTTTTCTGGAATGGTGCAGCTGTCCTTCGCAGCTGCTGTGCAGTCCTGGGAAAAGATGGAGCTGCTTTAAGGTGTTACCATCAGGTGCCACGTGCTCCAAAGCCCATTTTGGAGATCAGATCAGATCTGAAGCACTGCCCAGCCTTGTTTATAACTAGCAACAGCAAATATAAAATGGCAAAGGCTTACAACTTTGTGGTGATGTGGGACTTCAGTGGGGGGTTTGACCATTTCTACAGTTTCTTTAAATAAAAGATGGTGGAAAATCCATTTTGGTTTCTAGTGTGGTGAAAGAACCCTTCCTATGGCAACGCTGTAGGTTATTCCATATGTCATACCCAAACCATCTATGTAGAGTAGCCTCTGAGAGTCTTTGGGAATGAAGCAACAGATAAACCAAAAAATAAATTAATACATTTTAAGAGCAGAACACAAGAAAATGGAATGCTCAAATGCACTGGGAAAAAATGTATTTTCCACATGTTGAATATATCTGCTTCCTTCAGCTGCTAAAAGGAAAGGTGAGCTAAAATGGAGATGGAGTGAAGTGTAGGTCTTCTAAAACAGTTTCCCCATTTTAGAAATGAGACCAGACAGTGCAAAAGAAACATGACCTCTTCCTTATATCTGTAGGTACTTTGATATGATTTGGACACACCCTGTGGTATTTTCTCATAGTGGGTTTTGATACTATGTTTGTTTGTTTATAAATTTGTGTAGCCTACAAATACAAAGCATGCTGACTTAGTTTTGTAACACTGTCCTGCAGTCACATCTGAGTAGATGCTGTAAAACTGTCTGCATGAGCCCTGTTTTGCTTGAATTTTCATAGTGTAAATTCTCTTTAACAAAAAAGTACAGCACAGCCTTCTTCGATGCAAACACTGAATGTTTTGAAACGTACAAGCCATTGCTGAACTAGAAACCACAGGCGTTTCTCACTTAGCTAAACTTCTTCTAGTGCTCACATGGCTGTTTACCATTTCCCCAACACTTTTATAGAAGAACTAAGAGCTAACTTATGCCTCTTACTTTGGGAGATGCTTTCTTCATTAAAATGAAGTTGGGTGCCCAGGAAGGCTAAATCCTGGAATTTCTCCAGTCACAAGAAAACTTTGGATTAGACTGACACTCCTAATTATTTTGGTAATGATTTTCCACACTTAAACATATTCAACAATGTTTTCCCTCACAGTGCATACAGTTGAAAACAGCAGTATGCAATAGACCCATAACGAAAAGGGGTTTACAAGCCTTTCCGAAAGTTTGTTTAATGGCTGTTCCATAAAGCAGTGAGGAATATTGAAGCATCCACCTGCCCTGAGTGCTTTCTTCTTCCTTTTCTGTCTTCAACTTGCTTCCGCCAGCAGGTTTAGCAAACAGCCATATGTTCTGGGCCTTGAGGGAAGTGACTCCAGCCTGGAAATCAATATGTCATAATCGCCTGGAGGTAAGAGATGCTTACAGCGGCAGGTTTTGGTGCTAATAGCACAAGAAGCTGAAGCTCATTTAGATGAAAAGAGCTGGTGCCTTAAAGACAGGCCACAAAAAGAGAGCTGCTCTTAAGGAGAATTGGAGGAGAAGAACTCCCACCTGGGTGGCTTTTGACCAGCCTGGTCACTCTTCGAATGCTGAGACCTATTTATTTTAAATGGCCAATTCCTTGGGGTGGTAACCCTATCCAGATGGATGATTTATTCCTCGGAAAACAGGCTGCCCTGTTTGGCTTTGCTAGAGACAGTGTTCTGATATGCATCCCGTTCCAATGGCCTTTTTATTCTTTCAATCTGTTCCTCACACATGATGGTGTCAGAGAAGCACTTGTGACCCATATGCTCAGTCTTGGTTTTGTTCTTTCACTTATTTATCAAGACAGATGGAGATTTTGTGGGGGAAGGCAGAAAAGGTTCAATAGCCCATTTGTGAAGAGGGTGAGGTCGTTGTCGTGTACAGCCAAAATAATGCTTTGCATTTCTGAAATTTCAAGTTGTTCCTTAAAAGTTATTGTGTAATTGTACCACTAAGATCCTTGTTCCATAAGGCACCTGCCAGTCAGAGTTAGTACTGGATTGAATGGATCGATGCTGTGACTCCAGATCTATTATATCATTTAATATATTACACATAAAGTTGGTTGGTTGGATGTAAAGTAAAAGTATTTTTTGAAACGCTAAAACAAAGCTACAATTATTACAGTGATACAAATACAGAAGAAAAAGGCAACTAGCAGCATTCATAGCAAGCCATGTTTATATCGAAATGAGAACATGAGTGTAATGATATCATCATGCAAATGCTGTCATTACATATTTGCATTCCAGTCTAACACAAATACATAAGTTGTGGCAGTTTGCACGGTGACATTACATATGTGGTCATTTGACACCCACACACCCTGCTTGTCATGCATTTTTAAAAGAATGAGTATGTCTGTGTGTATGAATGAATGATATATTCCCACTTAAGCCTATGGGCCAGTCATGACACTGTGATCTACCACACTTGGTAGAAATCACTTATTTAAAAATGATTTACTAACAAATATTTATATGCCACCATTCATACTGTAGTATCAAAGCATTATAACCATTTTTTTTTAAAAAAAATGACATACAGTAAATACTAAACATTACAGCAATAAAAGGCAGGGGTGAGGGATAATTAAATCACGGTCCCTCATTCTGGGGCTGTCCAGCAATTAATAACAACCGTTCTAATAATCCTGGGCCGGTGGATCAGGTTGGAAAAGTATATATCAAGCAGTTCAACATTATAAATAAGTGATTCTGCTCAGGAATAAACATATCCTGAGAATAAATGGCATTTGTTCTGGGATTTTCACCTGTTATCAGGCTGAAATAAATAGTGTTATAATTAACCACAGTATTGCTGTTAAATTAATGAAACCAGCTACTGAAGCATATGTTTCTTGAGTTAGTTATGTAGTTAGAGATCACCAAGAGAGACTGGTAGTTGGTGACTCTGTGGATGAAACCTTACCATCTTTGACCCATCCCCGGAAGCAACTTGTACAGTATCTCTGGTAAACTGAGATTCTTTTTAAAATAATCAAGTCAACATAGCTGGTGGATTTTCCAGAAGTATTCCTTCCCAGAAATATTGGCTGGGAAGAAAGGTGCAGTACTGTAGAGTGAAAGCAAAATTCTGCTAGCCTACCTAGTATTTAATAGCTATATTTCTTTCGTCACTGAATTTATTTCCAGCCATTTGCCCTTGGGGCAAAAGTAGCAGAAATGGGGGTGTCTCTCTGCTTTTTCTATTCCCCATACAACAACTTTGCAAAGTAGGCTATGCTGAAGGAAGGGGGACTGACCCAAAGGCACTCAATAAACTCTGAGTTTAAATAGATATTTGACTTTTCTTCAACTCTTCAGCTTACACTCTGTTGGCTTAATTATGAAAAGCTAAATTAGCCTTTGAGTAATTCATCTTTTCCCAACATCAACCATTGAATAGGAAGGAACATTTCATTATCTATTTCCTAGTGTTGGTATTTAACAAGTAAGATAACATAAAAATACTTTTTTTGTAATATGCAAGCTAATGCTTGGGTGTTGTACCAAATTTCTCACGTCTTAGAAACTTTGTACATTATGATAATGCTGTTGTGGTAGTATTATATTTCTGAAAAGATGAGCTCTCTGTTCACTGCTCCCCCCTACCCCACCAATAAATGAAATACTTTTTTTTTCATGCAATTATGCTTCAAAGCACTGGAATGGTTCTTTCTTTCTGTTCTTTGCCAAACCAGAAGCTTGAGTTTTTGTCCTTGACAAGAGACAGACTGGGAATTGAAATAGCTTTTCTAAATTGCTCAGCCCTAATCCTATGTCCCTGAATGCTAGGAGTAAATTGACAGTGAAACACCTACTGCTGACAATTGCATTCAGGAAATCTCTCCACTTCCCAAGACATAACTTGTAGACCTCATTGCTAAAAAAATTGGCTTAATTTTTGCTTTTTCCTCAACTTTGAATTTTATGACGACTCATTTAATGTTCTGGAAATGATGGGTTGGTCCTAATAGAAGTGTTTCCCAGCTCTGGATGTTGGATTTTTTTTTTTTTCCTTCATGAAATGGTTGAAGCATCATTTCTGCCTTTAGGCAGCAAAGCAGTTAATGTGTTAAATATATTCCTGCTGTTTGAAATGCCTAGTGCAAATGCTGTGAAGATAGAATCTGCTTCCCTTTAAGCCCCCACCTGAATCAAGAGAGTGAACATGTTTTGGCTTTAATTTATTTGGAGAGCTTGATCATTTCTCTGGTTTAACATGGAGATATTTCTAAATTATCTTAAGAATTGGCTATTGGATTCAGTGGCTTAAAAACACATACACACATGTAAACATACTACGAAAATAACTAATGCATATTCATTATTATTATAATTATTTGGGGGTGTCTACAGAGTAAAGTAAAAAAAAAGTCACAGTGGTGGCCATGGTGTTGCGATGGAAGTTCTGCACAGTTTTATGTGCATCGCATACCATTATTATATACACAACAACATGAAATCACAGCTGCCAGTTCTTTAATTGGTGTCGGCCTTCATTCACATCGAGTTCTTCCCAAGCACCTAGGATGCCGTAATGTATCGGCATAGTATATGTGGAGACCCAAGCAGTGTTGTTATTATTATCACTATTATTATTTTCAGGTTTCACCATTTTGATATTATTATTATTATTATTATTATTGAACCTTATTATCATGGTTTGTGGCCTGACATAGTTTATCTTCAAACAGATGAGAGAAGGGATAACTAATCAGTATTAAACTATATAGATTAATATAGGGGGAGGATGAAGATGGTGAAGGGTGAGCAACTCTGATCTTAAGTACTTTAATCTTTAACTATTTTATTTCTTTTATCCCTCTTATTTTACTCTGTCTTTATTTGTAATTATTATTTTAATCTGTATGTCAACCTCTACATTCATACATCTGTACCTTCATTTTTTTTCTTCTGTTCTGCATTTTTTTTAATCTAGAAAAAAGTCAAATTTATTTTGTAGCACCTTTCCCTAAGTTAAGTAATTTTTGTGTGCGGTTGCAAAATGCAGATTTTATAGGCTGTGACCATGCAAGTGATCCGGGTAATACTAATCAGTCCATTCTCTTAAAAATGTAGCCACACAGAATTTTATTCACATCTGTGGCATTTTATCATTCAGTGGCCTATGTAATCCTGTTCTGCTTCCTCCTGTAGGACTTAAGAGAACTAAAGATGATTTTGGCATTGCTTCTGGGGTAATTCCTGATTCTGCTTATGTCGTTCTATTTGTTTATTTCCCAAGTCTTTAAACAGTTTGTTTTACCAATTATATTTATCCCTGACATGCTGTGTTTGAACCTTTTTTTTTAAAGGGGGTAGGGGGGAACCCTGCAGCATCTGGTTCACAAATTTACAACACACATCAAAGGATGCTCTAAGGCAACCAGGAAACTTCCTTTTGTCAGAAGCAAAGGACTGCATTTTTTAAAAAAAATCTTGCAACATATGTTCATGGTTGACATCAAAGATTTAAGCTATCTGCTCCATGGTACGTATATTCTTCTATAGAGTGTATATATTCTTCTGCTATATTCTCAGACTACATGTGCATATACAGCAACCTTCCAAACCAAGACCACTTTCCATTCTTGGCTACTACTACTGTAGTATTACTGTAGAAGATCTATGTGACCTTTGTTAGAGCTTGTTCTGAAAAGATTTTGACAGTTAGGGGATTCAGTGACTCCTCCTAGTACCTTAACTATTTCTCCCCCTCAATTCCCTGTCTCCTGTCCAGTGTTAGATACAGTCAGCATTATACCTGAACCAGTCAGACTATTAACACCATAACCTGTTCAGGCATAGTCCTCCAGACTGTGTGGAAATGGAGTTGAGGATTCACACTGTTTGGGGTAATGCCAGATGAGCAGTATATTCTGTCCTCAACTATTGGCTAAATTAATGAGACTTTCCTGGAAGATCATCATGGGAAAGGAGAAACCAAACCAACACCCAGGAATGTTCTGTTCTTGATGTAAGACTAGCATCTTGGAAAATCTTAGGAAATCATCATTATCATTATAACCATTATCATCATCTGTAAACAGGGCACAAGTCTGTACGCACAGATCCTGTTGTCCACATTCCTGTTCTTCCTGACTTAAGTTGAGACTGAAGGAAGGATTTTTGGAATTTTCTCCCAGGATAAATATAGTTTGACCCTATTCTGGCTTCTTCAGAACAAAAATGGTCCATTCACACAGACATTTGCAAGGAACAGTCACTCCAAGATCCAAAATGTATTTATTTATGAGATTTAATATGGCTGCCCATCTCACAAAGCAACTCTGGGTGGCTTACATGATTAAAAAAAATGTGTGTCCGAAGAAATAGGAAAAGTAATAAAATCACATTAAAATCAGAAACGGGTAAAAAAAAAGACAGCTAAGGAGCAAATTCACACAGCTCATGAGCACAACTATTTCCTGATCCAGATGCTTGACCCAGATATTATGGAAGGCTGCAGGATTGGGATCAGGTGGAATGATGTTCTGAAGGACAGGCACTACAAAAATTCTGGTGTTATTGCCCATGCTCAGGCAACTATCGTACAGTCCATCCTTCCTTGCAGCAGTAACAAGGTTATTGTTAAGATAAAGTTGGGAGGAAAGAGTACTACATATACCCTTTCAACTCCTGCAGGAGAAGGTAGGACACATAAAGTGGTGTCTTTCAGGTGGGGTGTCAAAATCTACAAGGTGGTTGTGGCAGGGCAGTCAAAGCTCCACCCCTTCTGAATGTGCATCACACACCCATGCATAAAGGTGTGGGACTTTGATCACATTGCCATGCCCTCCTTTGCCTGTTTAATTCCTCCATTCACATACATTTCAGCAGATTGCATTTAGAAGCTTCCTGGTAATTAGGAATGCTCATTTATGAGGTCCCTACATTGGGAGAGTTTTGTAAAAAAAAAAAAAAAAGTTTGCCAAATGTACCTTGGATTTCCCTTCAAATTATAGTACTGAGATGCAAAAATTGGGATAGTTCCACCCACTCCCTATATAACATTGGGTAAAGAATGGGGTAGGAGAACCCTGTTCACATGTTATTTCTGTCCATCAGTGGAGCTGGTTCATTCCATCCTCATCCAAATCTCACTGTGCAGAGATCAAATGATACATGCAAATAGGTGAAATCTGAAATATTACTTGCTGCTGCAGAGGATGATTCTGCTGATAGCTTTGCCAAAATCATCTGGCTGGATAATATGTACAACTGGTTGCTGGACTAGAGAATCTTTTTTTCTGTTCTGTATGATATGTTTGTTGGGGGACAGCCCAGTATATGTACTAATTCTAATTAAACAAATTACATTTGGAATTGCATGTAATAGAAAGTTTTAGGAAAGAGTGTTGGAATTCCCTTTGGACCACTAGGGGTAATAGACAGTGAGCACAGTGATTCTATAGTCTTGTCTCCTTTCCATTACTTTGCATGTGTCTGACATGTTTCTTGTTGGTTAACTGCTATTCTCAGGGTTTCTGTCATTTCCTCCCTCTCTTATTTCAGGTCTCTTCTTTCTCTGGCCTGCCCAGTTCAGATACTTACCTGATTCCTTCCTTAATAAAAGAAAGTATGGTGCATGGTTCTAGTTACAAACAGACCTACTTAAGTATCTCAGGTTTTTTTTTTTTCTGTCATCATGTTACTTCCTAAGTAAAGCATGTCTTTGTATTTCTTTCCAAGGTAACAACAAGGTCAAGTAACAATGTGAAGGGCCACAAATTATACTATACAATATTGTTTACTAGTATTGGATATGAAATTATAAAAACATACATAAGATACAATTGCAGCAATAAAAAAAAACATAAACAGGCCCCAAACAGCCAACATATACAGATCATTAGCCTTGCACTCTGAGAGTCATTTTTGAATTACCAGAAGGAATGAATAATAATTATTGGATTGTGGGTACGTGGTTCTAGAAGCAAATATATGTGTGTGTATACTATGTTATGTCATTTATCTAAGTGTGTGTGTGTGTGTGTGTGTGTGTGGAAAACATTAACTGGAAGCACTTTTCAAAATGCCTATACATCTTGATTACCAGCCATGATTCACAGTGCATGTTCTATCCCTAACACAGTTCACATTTTGCTTTAATTGTGGTGAATTCAGTTTCCCCCTACTGAGGAATATATAATGTACATTCATTGGAAGCTGTAGTTCCTTTTGGGGTTTTCTGTGTTCCTAACATGTCACAACTGAGCCAAGAACTCTTAAGTCAGTTCGGTAAAGCCAAAAAAAAATAATGTGAGCCAAACATAAACATTATAGTATAATCATGGGTGGATTCTGATGATACATATGGAAAACATACAAAACTTGAAATTTAGGTTCCCTGATTGATTAGAAGCTATTTACCTCTTGTGGAAGATCTGCTTTGCTATATCCAAACAAGTATCATTTAATCCTGTATCGTTTTCATTAGTGACCATCTTAGTAAAAATAATACTTCTAAGAAAAAGTAGAACCAGTTTAATTTATCACCATCTCTTTATTTATAGTGTAAACAACTCAGTGACTCCAATAGTCAGCAGCATCTCTACCTCTATCTCTATCTCCCTATTCAACCCTTGCTTCAAGGAGACACAGGGCTGACATACTGTTTCCCCACTCATTTCATCCTTATAGCAACCCTGCCAGGAAATAGGCTGAATTTTAATGATTGGGTGAAGATTTGAATCTGTTTTTTCTCTGTCCCAGATCAACATTCAAACCACTACAGAGCTTGTTAAGGAAGATAGGTTTATGGAAAATGTGGAGTTCCATGTTCAGGAGCACTTAGTGTAGCAACTGAGGATGGTGATAAACAAGTGGGGAAAGTTGTCCTATTGTTAGCTTCCAGATATATCTTAATTAGTTGCTTTTAGAAACAGAATGTTGATTCTACAGGGTTTCATGGGTCTGGAACCTTTTTTTCTAAATATGTATGGTGTGGCAGCCTATCCAGAATTATCTTATGAATTGTTCATTGTGCAGTTAAAAGTGCAGTGGGCATATTGTTACCAGAAATATTCCACATAGGGAGAGAAAGTTTCAATGTCTGCTTTTCAAGGCAGCTGGAGTTTAAACTGTCCCTTCCTGCAAGCAGAGGGGGAAAAAGATTCCCCTCTGCCAGTGGAATTTTCTTCTAGCCATGCTTGGAAATTGTGTCATTTTATACTCTCATCGTGTTGGGAGGTAAAGACATCCATCTTGTTTTTTATGACAATTCACTAAAACAAAACAAAACACATTGCAATAAGCTAAATATTTAAAGATCTGTTTTGGTCCTAATTGGACCCAGCTCAATAATTTGAATGTTTCTACATTACCATCATAGCAGAATGAACATAGCAGAAACAGGTCAGATAATTCAGTGGGTCACTGATTTTCAGTAGGTATATTTTTCAAGTGAAGAATGTGAAGTCTTTCTCCGGTGAAAAAAAATGAAGCCTACATAGCTGTTAAAGGTCAGAAATAATCCTCTTGATTGTAAATCTATTTTCCTCATTATACAAATAAATAAATACATTTTCCATCATTTTGGCTTACACATTTAGCATTTCCACCCTACCCCACCCAAATTTAAATATATGCTTTTCTTCACAACAACCCTTCTAAGTACAATTAACATAAACCAAATATCACAGCATTGCAATATTTGGTTTTGTTTATTCTCAATGATACAAACAAGTCATACACCATTTTATATGAAGAACTGACTGTATTACCAAATAGCTTATGTTTCATCCTTCTGATGCCTACCCAATGTTTTAAGCCATCATTCATGATTATTCTCATCAGCTGGGACCAATAAGAAGTGCAGCAAACCATCTGGAGAACCTGAGGGGAATGAATCATCAATATGGATGAGGAATCTTTTAATGGCCAAGAGCCACATGACATGCTACCTGGGACTTCATGTAGCTCTGGAATCAAAAGTTGTTGCCTATCCCATGCTATAGGAAAACCATTTCTGGGGACCCAGAAATATAGGCCGGAGGGCTTACTTTCTGGTGTCACCTTAAATTTGAGGACAGTTTTATGACCCCAATTATTTCATAAACCAAACCACATCTCACTTCCTTTTTATCTCCTTTTCATACATCCTGAAATCATCCTCTCCCATTTTTTGAACTATTGGTGGTCCAGAGGTGGCAAGGGAGGAAAGCGACATTTTATTCATTACCTCTTGGGGTCTGGGCACAGACCACTTTCCATTCATGGCTACTACTACTGTAGTATTACTGTACAAGAAATAATAGAGAAGAGTTAAGGAATGTGTAAGAGGATTTTAATGGCAGGTCGTGGGAAGCCATGTGGAAGATTAGAAGTGTTGAGTTCAGATTGGCTAAAAAATGAGTAGAATTATTTACCTTTGGGGATGGAGAGTAGGAACAGTTCAGTCTGTTTCTGAACCAGTCTGTTGTGAACCAGGGAATTTACTCAACAGTTCATATTCTCCTTGATTTTCTCATTTGTGCGCTACTTGAAAGTTTTTGCCATTTCAGCAATTTGCCAGAGATTGATTTGCTGCTCAAAAGATAAAATGAACAAAAGAATTGCACATTTAATGTGTGGTTAGAATATCCTGTAGCTTTTATTCAGTTCTAGATTAGCTCAAAATTAGTTATATGGCAGATGCCACTTCAAAAGTTTCTTAATAGAATATGGGCTTGCTTAAAAGGGATAAAGCAAGGTAAATGAATTTCTTGATTTTTTTTTCCTTCAGAAAAACAATTTATCTTTGGATAGTCCCACCAGATAAGAATAAAGATTGTTCAAGAAGAGCACAGTATATTGACTTTTTATAATGTTTTAGTGTTATTAACAATAAGTCTTATAATAGTTTTCTTTTAGGGCTCCTCTGATAATGAACATTTTCCTTTTCTTTTGTATTTAAAATGTTACCATAAATGGTCCTCATGCAATGAAGGGCAGAATTCTTTTTGTAGAGAAAATTGTAACAGGAACAAATTTTTACAAGCCTGCAGAATTAAGCCACGATGAACCGTGCTTCATTTCTCTTTCTTCATATGACATCAAACCACTAATGTGTCTCCCTTGCAGATTTCTCTTTTGCTTCCTTCCACCTTTGGCACCATGCAACCATTATATAAAATTGATATGTCCTGCTGCAGTCTGTAAACTATAAATCCAGGGCCTGCTCCAAAAGCCACATACCAGATAAAATAACAAGTGGAAAAACCCATGCATTGTGTATTTGAAGCTGATATGGTAAGACAGCAAAACCTTTAGAGGAACAAAGATATTGGTAGCAAAGGAGATCTGCCTACTGAAGCTGAGGCCTTGTGGTTTCCTTCACATGCTGCTGGTTTGGATCAGAATCAGATATGTCTTCCCCAGTTGATCTGAACAGCCTCAAGTCACGGAAATTTTTCTTCCAATTCGCATGGGAGAGGGAATGGGTGTGGCTGCTGGCAGCTTTTCATTATCAGTTGGCTGTTGCTTCAGGAAGAGCTTTTGATGCAGTGCAGGCTTCGTAAGGAGAGACAGGCTCAGCATTTGTTTTCGTTGCATTGCAGGGGGGAAAGGAGATAGAATTGTGTGCTCTCTGTTAAAAAGGAGAGATGCTGATTTAGGGGAGGGGAGGGAGGATGGTGGATAGATAGATAGGCAGGCAAGCAGGCAGGCAGATTAATAGATGGAGGGTCGGTGGTTGGGTGGGTGGATAGATAGATAGATAGATAGATAGATGGATGATTAGTTAGAGTTGCAAGGCCTGTGTGAGGCAGTCCTATTCAAACCAGTTCCTCAACTGGAAAAATCAAGTTGCTGCCCTGAACTGAAGCCAACTTGATATGATGTCTTCTTTACTCTGAAACTCCTTTTAGCATAATCTAGTACTTTGTTTTGAATGGTACCTTGTAGAGCTGAAGTGTCTTTTTGAAACTCTCTATGGTCCTATAGAGCCGGTTTGGTCTTGTGGTTAAGGCATCAGCTAGAAACGGGGCGACCATGAGTTCTAGTCTAGTCTAGTGGGATAATTTAAAACTAAGGCTTAAGCTATCTTCCTCAACTAGATACTCCCAGATGTGTTGGCCTAAAACTCCCAAATTCCCATCCAGTGGTCATGAGCAGGAGGAATTCTGGTCATTGATGCTTTCTCATCTGGACTCCACCAGACTGGGAAAAGTCTGTTTTATGGCATCATTAGTGTTCATTCACATCTCAACCAAGTGTAAGAGAGCACCTTAGATCTGTTGCATTTTAACTGAAAAATCATACATTTTAAGTGGTGAATATTAGGATTGCCTAATTGGTTGATATAAAACTGATGTCTGGAAGACATGTTTTGAAAAAAAAATATATATATATATATATATATATATATATATATATATATATATATTGTAAAGCAAGCAAGACTGCTTATATGATGAGTAGGATGGATTGTATACCACTGCTTGTGTGATAAAAGATATTAGGAGCAAAGCCAAAATACAGAACCATGCTATTCCCATTCCCATTCTCTCTTTGTTTTATTTGAAACATTCCTTTTTGCTCAGATATCTCCCTATAGAATTTGCACAATGGACCAACAAGGATGAGAACTTGATAACTGGAATTTTGACAAATTCAGATTTTCTGACACTCACTGATGATAGGCTGAATCATGATAACAAAGTTACCTCTTCATTCTAGGAAGAAGTTGAGCCTTCATTCTAGAAATAAATTGGGTCACCAATAGATGGTGATATCTCTTTAGTAGCTATTTAGATATCTCTGGGTATCCATACTGTCATAAATTAGAAACTGTGCTGTCCTGGACAATCTCATGAGCATTTGGCATCCTGTGATGGGCATATGCAAAAGATAAAAGAATATATTTCATGGTCCTTACATCTTTTTCTTTGTCTACTCTGCTTTTTTGCCTTTTCTTTTCAAAAGGTGAGCAACAGACCAGATCTGAGATCTAAACTTAAGGCCATGTAGTTTTTATGGCAACAGTATGAAGTGAGAGCCAGTTTGGTGTAGTGGTTAAGGCACCAGGCTAGAAACCGGGAGACTGGGAGTTCTAGTCCCACCATAGGCACAAAGCCAGCTGGGGAACCTTGGGCCAATCACTCTCTTTCAGCCCTAGGAAGCAGGCAATGACAAACCACTTCTGAAAAACCATGCCAAGAAAACTGCAGGGACTTGTCCAGGCAGTCTCCGAGAATCGGACACGAGTGAACGGATTAAAAAAAAAATGAAGTGATTTGCCACTGCCTTCTTCCAAGATTTTTTTTTTCCTAATTTTGCATGCTAGCTAATCTCCCCTGGTATTTCCTGGTCCCATCCAAGTACTAACTATGTCTCATCCAAGTACTAACTATGATCAGTTCTGTGTAGCTCTTTTGAGATCAACCAAAGTCAACTAGGGGCTGCTCCCTATTGGGGAACTCTCATTAGATCTTGTTTAATGATAAGTTTCCTCTATGAGCACCATGAATTAATGGCCTAACATCAGGCTTTGAACTGGGTTGCCCTCAAAGGGAGTCAGCTGACATCTCCGTAACTGGTATTACATGTTTTTCAGTCACTAGCACCATGAGAAAGCTGTGTCTGCTTTTAGCAGTAAACCATTTAGTGTCAAGTAATTAGACTTGAGGGACACGGTGGCGCTGCGGGTTAAACCGCTGAGCTGCCGATCGGAAGGTCGGCGGTTCGAAACCGCGCGGCGGGGTGAGCTCCCGTTGCTAGTCCCAGCTCCTGCTCACCTAGCAGTTCGAAAACATGCAAATGTGAGTAGATCAATAGGTACCGCTTCGGCGGGAAGGTAACGGCGTTCCGTGTCGTCATGCTGGCCACATGACCCGGAAGTGTCCTATGGACAACGCCGGCTCTAAGGCTTAGAAACGGAGATGAGCACCGCCCCCTAGAGTCGGACACGACTGGACTTTACGTCAAGGGAAACCTTTACCTTTACCTTTAATTAGACTTGGGGACTGAAAAGCTAACATAATTCTAATTCTACGTTGGAATGCAGAAATCATCACCACTCACTCAAGTTTCCCAGAGACATGTATCTACTTCCAGATATTAAATTTCCTGGAAAATAAAAGCAATTGCCCTAATTTTGCTTGTGTTCATACAGTCATTGGAAGTACAGAGTTTATACATTTACTTCCGAATTATACATTTGAAAAAAAAAAAGGGGGGGGGGTCCATCCAGTTAACACTTGTGTATATTGAATATTTTATCTTCTATGAAACAGCATTGATGCGGTAGAAGTATCACCGGATCTGCAAATGAAAGTGAATACTCTCATTCTTGTTAATTTACACAAAGTGAAGGAAAAGCCTGTTCTCCTAATGAGAATCTTAGCTCTTTATTTCTGAGAGGCTGTAAATATTATTTGCCAAAATACAGTTTTGATGGAAAGATGTTTGATCCAGATTTGGAGAACATATCAACGTTGCTCTTTGAAAAGCTTTTTAAACCACATTAGAAATGTGGGTTTCTCTTAACATGTCATCTTAATATTCTAGCTCTAAAGGATCTGTTAAATCAGAATAGATCTTCAGTAATTTGGATAGAATTTACTTTGATCTTATTTATGATTTATAATGTGTTGTCTACTGTAGCTGATATTTATATTGTTTTGATTTTAATAACCACTTGTTTTTCAAAACTATACAATGTATTCAATTTCTTAAAACTAGATAATGAAATATTTAATGATGCTAGTAAATTCCCTCTTTATTCAGTTCCTGTTTAATTTATCTTCATTTCTCCATTTCTCCATTTTTCTTTTGTTGGTCCATCTTTTTTTTTTATTTTTTTTCAAAAAAGTGCTTAATAAAAATAAAGGAAGTGAAATTAAATAATCACAAAGCATTTTTAAAAAATCCAAAGAAAAGGAAAAGGGAGCAGTGCTTAAGAGCCTTTCGCAGGATCAGTTTGTTTCTCAGTTAAGTTTTCAAGAAGGAGAAAGAAATTCAGTCTTCACCATTAATTGTCAAAGCACTGAAGTATTGTAAGACCCGAATAGATATTTTAATTGGCTCAGCATTTTCCGTGGTTATTAACTCAGCTTATTAGCATCTTACCAATTAATCAATGTTAATTGTGAATACTTATCTATGGTTTGGAATTCAGTGTTAGTAGATACTGAACTATTAATGATTTGCTGACCTCTAAAGTGGTCAACAAAACTAGGTGATTTTGGTTGTAAGATGTTGTTGTCTATATATTAGTAATAGGTAGCTGGTATTTAGAGATTGGGTAATGAGAAATGTGAAATTTATTTTATGGAAATGATCTATTTAGGGGATAAAATGCTTTCAATTATTAGTTAGTGTCAGCCATAGAGATAGGAGACTATTTCGTTAGCTTCATGTTTTGATGATGAGAACTTACAAAAATTTACAGGAAGGTAAACTTTAATTTAAAAATTGTATATTTACCTAAAAATTGTTTATTTGCCTGGGCTTGTATGGTGCTCTAATCTAAAGCTAGTTCAATTATCCATTCCACCTAAATAAAAAACATACATTTGCAGGACTAAAAAATGAAATCTCACTGTTGGTTTTTTTTACTTTATTTTTTTAAAAATCGTATACACGGACATATACACATGTGTGTCTGTTTCAGTTGTTTTTTCCCTATGTTATTGCAAACATTTATTCATTATTTGAGTGCAATGCAGCTTCCAATGATATGGTGCAATGGAATCAACAGATTCCATTATGGATTTTATAAAGTTATATATTAAGTATTAATTAATGTGTATCAATTAATGTGTATTAATTAATGTGTATAAGATGTGGATTGTCCATGCAGACAAAATTTCCCTACACCATTCAAAGTGCAGTAAATTTGACAAAGTAAACAACTCAATGTTTTATTTGGAAAATACATTTTCAAAAAAAATACATCTTTTTCTTTTAGTTCCATTAGTATTTGAAGGACATTTCCATGTGGTCAAGCCCATATGGAATCAAGGAAGTTTTTATCTTTACTTTTTTAAAGATAAACTCAAATCAGCTCAGCTTAGTATTGGTTGTACGACACCATATTTTGCACTGCATTGTCATAAGAAACACCACAAATAGTTGTGGTCTCCTAATTGTTAAAGTTCCACAAGATTCTTGTTTGTTTTTACTGTAGCAGGTGAGCATGGGTTATCCCTTCTGGAAGCAAATACCAAAAAGGCCTTTATATTGAGCATCTTGCTCCTGGTGAGCATCTACATAGAGAGGACCATACGAAATGACGTGTTCCATCATTTCAACTATTCTTGTCATGAGCACTGATGGTGAGCAGGAGGGGGCCCCTATCCAGGGGGGAAAACGCATGCGTAGTAGTGAGGAGTTGAGCAGTCATTCAAAGAGACACATAACATGTTAATGGTTTTCCTACTAACAAATTAAGGTGCTATTGTATCTAATCATTTTGGCTGGGTGCAGAGGTTGAATTCAACTGCCCCCTTTTCAAATGTTAATTATTGCACCTGGGGGGAGGAACCTGCCCGGACTTGTTTCAGTTCTTTTTTTCTCTTCTGCGCAGGCATGTAGCAAGCCAGGTAGATCTCAATGAGAGCTAAGTCCTTTAAATATGTTTTGCTTTCGTTTTTCTTTCTGTAAATAAATTATTTTTATAGAAATGCCTGGTGTGTGACTTTTCTGATCTCTTCTGGGCCAAAGGCTTTCCCAGCAATCTGCCAACAGGTTATGGGCCCAGTGAGCAGCCCAGTAAGCCCAGTAAAACCCAGAGAGAAAAGAGATCAGCTCCACACCTCCTGCGCAATTTAAAGGCAGGTAGCAAAGACCTGTGAAGATTTTCTTTGGAGCCACCTGGAGATTTTCCAGCAACTGCCGGTCTACAGGACAAAGAAGCCAGCTGAGGTGACTTGCAAAAGAAGGAAGAAGCCATGGCTACCTCCCAGCCCTCAGCGATGCCTCTGGAGTGCCTATCAGAGACCAACTATTTGAATTGGGCCCTGAAGATGGAGATGTATCTTCGCAGAGAGAATCTTTGGCTGCCAATTGGTGAGCAAACCCCCCAAAATCCCAGTGCTGAATGGCTGAGACAGGATGAGCGGGCTAGAGCCACCATTATCCTGGGAGTTGAGGACAATCAGCTAGTCCACGTGCAAGGCATGCAGTCTGCAAAGCAACTTTGGGACACTTTGAGAGACTTATATGTAAAGGCAACAGCAGGGAGTAAAGTTACTCTGATGAAAAAGCTGTACAGAGCCTACCTTGCAGAAGGAGAAAGCCTTCCTGAGCACCTGCATTATATTCAGCAGCTGTTTGTTGAGTTGCAGGAGAGAGGAATGGAATTTACACCTCTCACAAAATCATATATCCTCCTGTCCTCACTGAATGAAACGTGGGACACACTGATTTGTACCCCGGAGGCTATGCCTGAAGCAGACCTCACCCCATCGTATGTTACACAGCACTTACTCGCTGAATGGGAGAAGAGAGAGGAAAGATTCCCCCCCATCTCTTCTGGAAAGCTGCAATACCAGAAAATGAGGGACAAGAAGGGAAAGGAACCTGAGGCCACAGCGCTAGCCAGCCAGCAATGCTTCACTTGTGGTTCAGCTGGACATTTGCAAAGAGACTGTGCCATGAGACCCAAGACTAGAAAGACAGAGAAGAAGAACACAAGGGCAACACAGAGGAAGGCTCTTCAGACAACCCAAATTGCACAGGTTGCTGAGAAGGGTAATTCTGATGTATGGGTGTTAGATTCTGGGGCCAGTTGTCATTTATGTAATTGTAAAAGCTCTTTTGTGTCACTGTCTAAAACTGAAAGACAAAGTGTATCTTTGGCTGATGGGTCTGTGACCAAAATTATGGGACAAGGTGACTTGTATTTATCCTGCTTAGGAGAAACTGTAAAAGGTGTGTTGTATGTGCCAAATTTACAATCAAACCTTTTATCTGTGGCACAATTGGCTGCAACAGGGTATGTCATAACATTTAAGAAAAATGGTTGTGAGATACGAAAAAATGGGAAATTGTGTGCTACTGGTATGTTAAAAGACTCCTTGTACATTGTGCAAAATGCAAGGAAGCCAAGCTGCAAGGCTGCAGTTGGCAACACGCCATATCATGACCAATGTGTACACCTGATGCACAGGAGATTTGGTCATGCTAATTTCAAGTATATAGCACAAATGCCACAGCTGTGTGCTGACCTAAAGATAAAACCCTGTGATAAATACTTAGACTGTGTAGTTTTGCAAAGAATGCAAAACACTAAAAGCTCCTGTGAGTAAGCACAGTGACAGAGTTACAACTAGACCTTTGGAAATTGTACACTCTGACATTATTGGTCCTTTTGCTCCAAGTCTTGGACAAGCAAGGTATGCAATGACCATCACAGATGATTTCTGAAGATACACATTTATCTACATCTTAAAACATAAAGATGAAGCATTTGAGAAATTTAAAAGTTTTGTGACATGGGCAAATGGAAAATTCCCTAGGCCTGTATCTGCACTCCAATGTGATAGAGGAGGAGAGTACCTTTCTCACAAATTCAGAAGGTTCCTAGTGGAAAAGGGGATAGAACAAATTCTTTCTAACCCTTACACCCCTCAGCAAAATGGTGTTGCTGAAAGAAAGGGCAGAACCTTGCAAAATGCAATGGAATGCATGCTAAAAGATTCGTATTTATCTTTTAAGTATTGGGGAGAGGCCATATCTACTGCCACTTATGTACAGAACGGGTTGTATAACTCTATGATTCAGGACACTCCATTCCATTTGTTTTATGGTGTGAAACCAAAGGTAAACCATCTTAGAGTGTTTGGTAGCACTGCATGGGTTCACATTCCAAAACAGCAGAGAAGGAAAGGAGGCCCCACAACAAAGAAAGCCCTCTTTGTTGGCTATGAACAAAGCCAAAGAAGCTACAGGTTCATAATGGGAGAGAAATTAATAATTAGCAAAAGCACTTCTTTTGCTGAACAAAACTGGGGGAGATTAAATTCTAGCTCTCCAGTTGATCTGACCACCACAAGAGAACAGCAAGGACTTGCTGATGGTGATCTTTTGCCTGATGAGGACATTAAACCAGAAAAGCAAACTGAAGATCTGTCTGATGAGACAGATGCTTCTCAGGAAAGTGATAGGAGTCAAAATTTAAGCCCTGTATTACCTCGCAGATCTCAGAGGAGTAATAAAGGCATTCCTCCATCACGTTTTCAGGCTGAAACAGTAAAGGCTTTTCACATATTCACAGAACCTGAGTCGTTAGAACAAGTGAATGCTTTACCACCTGAGATTGCACAAAATTGGCATTCTGCCATGCAACAGGAATTAGCATCCTTGAAAGAAAATAAAACATGGAAACTGGTAAATCTACCTCCCAATGAACGCTGTCTGGGTTGTAGGTGGGTTTTCAAACTAAAAAGGGATGCTGATGGCAAAATCCAAAAATATAAAGCAAGGTTAGTTGCAAAAGGGTTCACTCAAAGGAAAGATTTAGACTTTGACAAGACTTTTGCGCCAGTTACTAAAGGTGAATCAATTAGATTACTGTTAAAAGTTGCTGCACTGAAAGGAATGTCAGTTCACCACTATGACATTCAAACTGCATTTCTCTATGGTGATTTAGACCACAGATTATACATGCAGCAACCCCCCGGCTATGAAAAAGGGGAGAATCTAGTCTGTGAACTGCAGAAGTCAATCTATGGGTTAAAACAAGCTGCTAGATCCTGGAACCAAAAAGTAGATGAAAAACTGCAGAGTTTTGGTTTTGAAAAAGGAAAAGCAGATCCCTGTGTATATATGAAGAAGGACAAACAAGGCTGTATGTATCTGTGCATTTATGTTGATGATTTGCTGCTGTTCACATCAACAGAAAAACAAAGGTTTGATTTTGAAGCCTGCATGAAAAGCCATTTCATATTAAAAAGCCTTGGAGTTGTGACAAATTACCTAGGTTTGGAAGTACACAGGGAGAAGGATGGTAGCTTTCTGTTAAACCAACGTAGTAAAATTCACAAGCTCCTAGAGGATTTTAATATGCAAGACTGTAAACCAGTCTCTACTCCGATGATAATAGATTTTCAGAAAGATATAGGAGAAACTCAATTAACTGAGGCAGAGAAATATAGATCTGCAATTGGAAGTTTACTGTACATTGCAAATCACTCTTGCCCAGATATCTCAAATTCTGTGGCCATTTTAAGTAGACAGGTAGAGAAGCCTACATCTACTGGAAAAGCAGCATTGAAGAGGTTAATGAGGTATTTGCAAGGAACAAAGAATTATTGCCTGAAGCTAAATGCCTCTGGAACTGAGAAATCGCAGGCTTTTGCCGATTCTGACTGGGGAGCAGATGTCAGTGACAGAAAATCCATTTCTGGGATTTTAATTCAATTTGCTGGATCTAGCTTAGGCTGGCATTCTAGAAAACAAACACTTGTTGCTCTTTCCACTGCAGAAGCAGAGTTTTATTCTCTAACACAAACCTGTAATGAGGTTACATGGTTTAAACATTTGTTAAAAGACATAGGCATGGAAGTGAACCAGCCTATAACTGTTTATGAGGATAATCAAGCTTACATTGCTATGGCAAAATCTGAAGCCTGCAGAAATAGAACAAAACATATCGATATTAGATATCAATATATCAAAGATATGATAAGCAAAGGAGAAATAATGTTAAAATATTGTGAATCAAAAGACATGATTGCTGATATTTTAACCAAACCTCTTCCTGTACCAAGACACAAACAGTTGACAAAGCAAATTGGTTTGCATCTTAATCTGTAGTATAAAAAGGGGAGTGTTAATGGTTTTCCTACTAACAGATTAAGATGCTATTGTATCTAATCATTTTGGCCGGGTGCAGAGGTTGAATTCAACTGCCCCCTTTTCAAATGTTAATTATTGCACCTGGGGGGAGGAACCTGCCCGGACTTGTTTCAGTTCTTTTTTTCTCTTCTGTGCAGGCATGTAGCAAGCCAGGTAGCTCTCAATGAGAGCTAAGTCCTTTAAATATGTTTTGCTTTCGTTTTTCTTTCTGTAAATAAATTATTTTTATAGAAATGCCTGGTGTGTGACTTTTCTGATCTCTCCTGGGCCAAAGGCTTTCCCAGCAATCTGCCAACATAACAGATCCGCCTTGACTTTTGGGGTTTATCTGTATGGGTTTTCTCACACTTCTTCAGTTTGTTAGGATTTTCTATCTAATGTAGCAGTAATAAAACACTAGAGACCTATTCCTCGTCTCAGCATGGTTCCTGCCTGTTAGGACAATTCCTCTACCGCATGGGCACAGTCTTTGTTCAAAAGGGATGTTTCAGTATCTCCCTTCAATAACAGCTGTTGGAAGGGCATTGAACTTAAAAAGCCTTGCTCCCGTTGCGAACCCTCCCCTCAGGCTAGCATAGCAACCACCCACCCCAGATGCTAGCAACCGTTAGAATCGGCCTGAGAAAGTAACCTTGAACAGCAGAGATAACCCAAACATACATTCCAGAAGATCACAAGTCAGCACAAAGGAAATTTACCAGCGTGGCCAAGCAGGCACGCAACTGCAGATATGACATGTGAAACGTTACGAGGAACCATAAACATTGGAACAGGAACATGACGTCACCTTCCCCAGCGAGCTGGGTGCTCATTTTACCGACCTCAGAAGGATGGAAGACTGAGTCAACCTCATCCGGCTACCCAAGAATCCAGCTTCCCTTGGGATCGAACTCAGATCATAGGGAGAATTTCAGGTGCAATACTTTCACCTACCAAAGATAGGTGAAAGGTGAAAGGTCCCCTGTGCAAGCACTGAGTCATGTCTGACCCTTTGGGGGGATGCCGCTTTCGTGATGTTTTCCTGCCAGACTATAGTGGGGTGGTTTGCCATTGCCCTACCCAGTCGTCACCTTCCCCAGCGAGCTGGGTGCTCATGTTACCGACCTCAGAAGGATGGAAGGCTGAGTCAACCTCATCCGGCTACCCAAGAATCCAGCTTCCCTTGGGATCGAACTCAGATCATAGGGAGAATTTCAGGTGCAATACTGGCACCTATCACTCTGTGCCACATGAGGCTGTAGCCAAAGGTAAGGCCCTTCTAAATTTCGGAATTGTTATGCAGCTAAGATATCTAGCTGGTTGGAGAAGATGTGCAGAATGTCCCCCAGAAATATTTTTAGGTAAAACTTATTAATCTGATTGCAGCTCTAAATCTATGGCCCATTGTTTGAGATCAGCTAGTGTATGTTTGTAGCCCTTCAGGATGCCCATGAAAGGCTATATAAATGCAGTTTGGTGTGAATTGCCTGGCACCAAGAAGATTGAAAGTTATCAGCCATAATCAAAGGGGCTAAGCCAACTGGGAAAAACAGAAAGCTTGTGCCAGAAAGAAAAAAAAAAATGTAAATCCAAGCAGAAGTTTCTATTTTAAGTAGGCCAACTTCATGGCGAAGTACCACGTTCGGAATGCAGTGAGGTACTTGCAAAATAGATCTTAGAAACTTGGATTGAACTCTTTCAAGAGAAAGGAATGACCCGTAGGGGCCCAACTGAGTTCCAAAACAGAGCTGAGCTCAGATCTTAGCTGAGACAACTTTAATTGCTGCAGGTATGCTGAGCTCCTTTGGAGAAATAGAAAGATTGTAAAGCTGACACTGTTTTTTGTGCATTTAGGCTGACACAATTGGCGTGGAATTTGCAGTTACCCGTGACATGGAAAACAATTCCCAGATATTTAAACTTGCTCTATTAAATGATCGTTTAGCCGCCAGACAAGTGCCTTAGGGTGCTTGGCAAAAACCAGGATCTTGGTTTTTGAGTGATTTATTTCCAGCCATTCTTCTTGGCAGTGTTCAGCAAGTATATAGAGTGCCCGCTTCAGGCCAATCTGTGTCTGAGAAAGCAACATGGCATCATCTGCATATAAAAGAACAGAAATGTGTGTATTTCCCAATTATGGGGGATGAAGAGCTGGGCTATTCAGCTTGTCTATGAAAGAGTTAATATATGGATTAAAATAGATTGCATTTATTAAAGTAACAAGTATTTTTTTCATTATATCAAGGGATTATTTTGAAGAAATGGAAGGAGTAGATGAATTTGGGTCACATATGCATTTCCCCTCTTGTTTACTTTTATTTAGTAGCAAATACCCCACACCCAGCTTATTCTGCTCTCTTTTCCCAGTTTAACCACATAGATTGACTTTGGCTGGCCATGTGCAAATAGTAGATAATGATTAGATTCGTATGATGACTAGATACATGCGCTGGATTTTTAAAAGGTGGCTAATCTGTGGTTCAAAGTACATACAAATACAGCCAATTAAAAACATTGTCGCCTATCTTAAGTATATTTTCTACTGAATACAGTGGAATTTTGCTTCTATGGAAACATGCATATAGTGAACTATTAAAAAAAAAGTAGGGTTGTAAATTTGTTCATTCAGTGCATGAATCCAAATTAAACAGCCTCCACAGACTATCTTGCTTCTTCTTGAACATATCCAGTGAATGAGGTACTCATCACTTCTTTGGATAGTTGCTTCACAGATAAATGTGTTCTCTGTTAAGTTGAGCTTGAACCTGATAACCATATAAACTTGTCCAGGGTTGCTTTTTGGCAACAATTCAGAACAAATAATTTGTCATTGCTCAATTTAAAAAAAATGAGATAGGGTTAGCCTGGCAAATTCTTGACAAATCTATGCTGACATTTGGTTTTGAAGTCATGGTTTTCAAGGTCTTACAGGTCAGTCTCCCTATAATCTGCTTTACAGTTTTTCCAGTATAGATGTTCATGGGGCAACTAAAATCTCTCATTACTAAAATACTCATTACAAAGAGCATTGAACACTGGAATAGCTGAAATGCATGACTTCAAGATCCCTACACCAAAGCCCAGTGAATGGAGACCCATGGCAAAATCAGTCACTGCTACTGAAAAATGGTGCAATAAAATATAAATCATCCCCTTCTTTCTCTCCTTCTCCCTACCCCATTTTCTATAAATTGAGAAGCTTTGGAAGAAATAATTTCATTTTTGCCAACATACACTGTCTGTGAACATCCCTGAACCTTTGGAGAGGTTGATTCAGATTCATGCTGGATCATTTTGGAGGAGCCCTGCTTCAGTTTGACCATCCATATCTGTACTTTTCCTGAGTCCTGTTACTTAGCACATTATTTTCTGCTGAAGGTGCCAGTGTATTCAACATCAATCACCTGCCTTTTATTAACCTGATAGGGAAGAATTTGTTCTTTTAGATTAAAGGGTGTCAGGAAACATTGATGCTCATGTGTCTGAGCCACTGCATTACACGAAAAAAAATGAGCTATACACTGCATGAAGGGTGGTGAATCTCAATATGTAAAAGTTAGAGCTGCACAAAATATTAGAAAGTGATGCTTCACAAAGTGTATTAGTGTGTATGGAGTTCTGCTCTTTGTAATGTCAGAGGGGTCAGGTTCCTTGCAAGGTTTGAAGAGCTCAGGGTTTTTCACACTGTCTTCTGGAGAACCTCAGGGTTCCATGAGAACTTGATGGGGTTTCATGAGAGACGAAGGGCAAAAAAATTGCAGCCAGGGATATCCATAGCATTTTTTCCAAGTCACAGCAAAAAGGGCAGAATTGATGGCCACGGTCTTTACCTAGGAAAATGCCTTGGCCATGCATTGTTTTTCTGCAAAAACAAAACAAAACATGATTGTATAGTGGTTTCTCATGAAAAACACCATGGCTGCCATCTTCCACATGCCTACTTTACTTCTGCAAAGTAATCCTGCCCCAGGCCTGCCTCCCTCCCTTTCCCCAGAGCAAGGTTAAATGGAAGGTTTTAGGTGGGCAGGTGGGAGTTTCCCTCTGGGCAGTATTCCTAATCAGTACTTTAGATATGACAGGCAGCTATTAGTGGCAATTAACCCAAGTTTTGTTCCAATATTCTATCACAAGAACTTCAGCATCAGTTTCAACTAACAGGTTCCATGGCTTAATAAACCCCTGGCCCAGGTGAACTGCCAACCTAGCAGTTCGAAAACATGCAAATGTGAGTAGATTAATAGGTACCGCTTCGGCGGGCAGGTAACAGCATTCTGTTTAGTGATGCCGGCCACATGACCATGGAAGTGTCTACGGACAAACGCCGGCTCTTCAGCTTTGAAATGGAGCACGGAAGTGTCTACGGACAAACGCTGGCTCTTCGGCTTTGAAACGGAGATGAACACTGCCCCCTAGAATCAGACACGACTGGACTTAATGTCAAGGGAAACCTTTACCTTTACCCTTTACCAGGTGACTCCAGGTGTCTTTGCCTCCAGCTACCTCTTCATGCATGCACGATCACTTTCCTTCACTGGTGGTCCCAGTGAAAGGGTTGTGTGCATCCACACAGTCATGCAAGCATCTGGCACAGAGTTCAAAGTAGTCCCGTGGTGTCTCCAAAGGATGTGTTTGGAGAGATGCTTTGCTCTAAAGCATTTTGTGACGTCCCTCTTCTGAATGCTTTTCACAGCTCTAGGACATATGCCAGTAGCTAATTTCTTTGAAGTGCATCTCTAACAGGGTGCAATAGGGATTGTCCCTTAAAATATGAGGAATCAATAATACTTATTCAGTCGATGACCAGCAAACTTTAAAAGGAGAAAAACAAAGTAAAACAGAGAAATACAATAATATACTACCAACTAATAAAAAAGATCACACAATAATATAGCATTCACTCCTGTGAGGGCAATCTGGCTGCAACATCTGTCACCCCATTGATCGCCAAGGTTGAGCATTTTCTTCTACTTAAAGGATTGGGAATACATCAGGAAATAAGGAGAAATGAGACTTGGGAAAAATGCTTAGCATCTTACAGCGAGGGTGAGAGAAGGAAAAAAAATCCCGAGAAGCAGATGGAAAAATTAACACTTTCCTAATGAAGAAATAAACTGATTCAGAACTCAGTAACACCATATGGTAGGTTGATGCTTTGTAAGCGCAAGGTTGCATATCTGTGAAAGTTAAGCGGTGTGAGAGCAGTATTTTCTAGGTGGTATTTTTACCTACTGTCAGTGGAAAAATCATTTTCACTATCCCAGTGTCAAAATGGTAATTTGTATTTTGCATTGTATCTGTGATCGAGAGTTGGAAATTCCTTCCTTTAAAGTGATGCTTCATTTCGAAATGATTTATCTGTTCATGTAAAGCCATTTTGAAAAATCGTGTTCTTCTGCAAAAAGGCTCTTGGATCAACTCATTAAAAAGCAGAACAGTCCCTGCAATTGGGCTTTCTGCACAGAAAGTAAATAGAGACAAGAGAGAGAAAGGAATGTGAACCAGTAGTCAGAAAATGCACTGTAACTTAATGTGCTGAATTTCTAAGGCCACCCAATTCAAAATGACTCTGGGTGGCATGCAGTATTAAAAACAGATAAAAACAATAATTATCAAAAGTTGAAGTGACAAAGAAGATGTAGCACAACCTCCCATGATAAGAGTACTGTGGAGGACACCACCATCAATAAACCCAAGGCTTTTTAAGGGTTTAAGGGCTTTTTCAAGCAAGATAAAAGGGTAGACCATAGAAATTCCAGAGAGAATTCTATTCTAAGGGGAAGGAATGGTGACAGGGAAGGCATGTTTCCAGGATCCTATCAGATGACCTTGTTTTATTGATGGGAACAAATAATTCATACTCTCCAAAGAGTATGGAAGCCCTCTTACCAAGGTTTTGCTCTTAGTTGGATTTGTTGGCTTACCTTTCTGGCTAGTGGCTTTCAGAATTTATGTTTTCAAAGAAACATTTACATCTTAGTTTGCAGCTTGAAGGCCCACTTTTCTGGAAGCTCTGGACTCGTTTGGCTGCATACTTATGGGCCTAAGGGCTGTCATTGTCCATGCATAATTTACCTTCTTTTTAAATTATTGTAATCTGTGCTCTGCAGAGCTGACCTTGAAGAATATTCTCAAGATATAGCAGATGGAAAATTAGGCTTTCTCTTGTGCTGTACTGAAGGATTTTTCCTTTTGGTTCACATCAGTGCAGGTGAATGGGGTTAATTGCTTTAATATCTGGGTTTTGATTTAAGGACCATTCAGGACTGTACTATTTGAATTTATTTTAAGGAATAAGAGAATGAAACAATTTATTCAGGAACTTTAATGTTTCAGAGATGCTGAGAGATTATCTAGGCTGGTCACCCTTGATGGTGTTACTGTACCTAGGCTTTTTGATACCCTATGGTATCTAGCTGGTGACTTTATGGTGACAGCCAACACTGTGTATTGCTGAGCACCATCAACATAATTACTTAGGGCACAATTTCTAAATCACAATTGCCGTAACCAATGATATTCATATGCCTTTTTGCCTTTTGTCTGGCTAATCTCGCCATTAGAAATGGGGTTAGAAATCTAACCTCATTTCAGCTTAGAAATTTCCCATGTCTACAAAATGTCCTTTTGTTTACCAAGTCTATCTACAATCGATAATTGCTCCCACAGCATACACACACCCTGAACATCACTGATACTCCAGAAGTCTTAGTTCACACGGGTTATGTTATATGCTTAGTTCTTTCTACTTTTTAAATAATTATTCATCCCAGGCAATTTACTAAGTACATTCTGTTAACTGGAAAACAAGCGGCCATTGTTAACAGACCAATAAGCCATATCTAATTTGGAACTGTATTGCAGTTATTGAAATAGCTCTCACTGGTATTTAAACTGTGATAGAACGGCGTGAACAATGGCAAATACCTTTACAATATGGATATTATGGATGGATTGAGTTTGTGCAGTGCAAAATGTGTTTGAACAAGAAACCAGTTTCCACCAGCAACATTTCACCATCTTTTAAAGGTGTAGAACCACTTCCATGAACATAGCTACTGTATTCACATATGTCAAAGACCTCAACTCAGTGACATTTTGATATTCATGGTGGAGCCAATATTGACATTATTTGGCATAATTGAAGAGACCATGTGGAAGAGGTTCTATAGCTGAGTGTGAATAAATTTTGCTTGTACAAACAAGCAAACAAAAATGTTTCCAAGATGACTGTACAGTCACTCCCAAAAGACTTAACAAACCTAAATTCCAAACAAATATACATCAGGTAGTGCAAACTTTTATTCTAGTTGGGTAAGATTAAAAATCTCTTTAAAAGTAAAACAATCCTTCTTGTGTATGGTGTTGAAGACAGCTTCCAACTTGACTTGCATGAACATTAGTGGTCCACAAAAGAATTATAGGTGGTCTTTGGTGCAGGCTCCTAATGGCAAAAGTGTGTGTGGGTTTGTTGTCGTTATTGTTGTTGCTATCGTTTTTGGTAAAAGCAAACTGTCATGCCATCTGCAAATCAGGCAAGATGTTGATATTCTTGATTGAAATGGTGGTTTAATTTTGGGGTCAGTTTTGGGGTTATGAGATAGCCCTCCAAAGTTTTTGATTACTGTATAGTGGTCTACATAAAGGAAAAGATTGGGAGCTATCATACTGGGAGAAGGTTACATTTAACTTCACAGGAGGGAAGAAAGTATGTATGTATGTATGTATTTAAAACATTTCTAGAGTTGCCCATCTTAAACCAAACTCTGTGCACCAAGAGAAAACCACATATACATAATAAACCCCCCAAACAATAAAACCAATAACCAAAAAACAGAAAAACCTTGCACCACAGCCACACTTCCCTGACAGCCCACACATTCTTTCCCACTCCAACCTCATCCTCTCCCCATTTGGGGGGAAGAGCCAGGTGTTCAATGCCCTCCTGAAGGTTAAAAGTGTTCTGTTGCATCAGGTGGGCATCAGGTCAAGTTGCTTGTGGTAGTTGGGAGTGTGTGATTTCAAATATGAACAAAGTGCACGAGCAGAGAGAAGACCCTTTTTTTCCTACCGCAGCTCTCAAATTGGGAATAACTAAACAGGCAGGAAATTGGTGTATTGGAAAAGAGAAAGGCAGCACAAAGGGTAGGTTAAATACTCTCTCCCCATGCATATATTTAAATTGTAAAGCAGGTCCTTTGTGATTATTGGGTTACTTAAAACTAGGATCTCACTGTCACATGCATGGCAGTTTCATGTAATCTCAATATGTGTGTGCATGTGCATGTGAATGTGTATATGTGTGCATGTATGTGTGTGCATGTATGTATACTGTATATCTACACGTATGTATGTATGTATGTATAGAATTAAAAATATACAGAAGCTCAGAAGAAGGGGAAGAGGGATGCATCAAGAAAGTAAACTTGTCCAAGCTGTGCAACAGCACCCCCACCCTTTTTTTTTTCAATATTGTTTGAGAAAATTTTAGAGCCATTGGTAAAGCCTAAGCTGCAGATGCATTAGGTCAGGTATGAAATGTTTAAAGAAATGGTTCTATGTACTTGCGTGTTCTCCAATACCTATTGTAATGTACTTAAAAGCGCTCTTGGTGTTTTGTTTTGTTTTTTTAAATGGCTGGTTTCCTTTGGCAAGAAATGATTTTATTACTGCCTTTCTGCAAAGAAAAAAAAAACATTGAAACCATTAAAAGCAACAATAAAAGTGAAGAGAAAAGGACTTAAACTGATTCATAGCAGTCGGAGTTAATGTAGAGCTTTGTACTTTGCGATGTGTGCTTTGACAAAAGTGTATTAACTCAGCAATAAACGCTAGCAATAAATAACATTGCATGATATGAAACTGTGTCTAGGAAGATTTTTTTCCCCAAGCCCATTATTGTACAACTCAATTTATTCGGACAGTAATAAATAGGAACATGATATGCACACTTGCTTTTATCAGCTTGCCTTGCAAGGAAAGGCACATCAAACATTTTTTTCTCCTTGTATTTGGTGCAGTTGGATGAGATTTTGCAGCGTCTCTTCTTACCACTCAACTGTAGCTCTGTTTTTTCCAGAGATAAATTGAAGTAATGATATCCAGTCACTTAGGGAGAATGTCTGCTGTGATTTATTATTATTTATGAAATTTGTATGTAGCTGAATCATTCAGATTCCTAGAGTATTCCAAGATAAAAATCCCATAGAAATTCCAGTCAAGAAAAACAATTATTGCAACATGTCCTTGGTTAAAATAATAATGCATGTGTGTATATATCTGTTTTTTTTGAGTGTGTGAATATTTCACTCCCAACCCTAATAACACTAAGTCCGCTAAACAATTCATTGAATCAAAATCAACAATAACAGTAATGATAACAGTAAAAAAACCAAAAACATGTAATTAATAATATATAAAATATATTATTATAAAATTATTATTATATAAAATATATATTATATAATAATATATAAAATATATAAGGGACACGGTGGCGCTGCGGGTTAAACCGCTGAGCTGCTGAGCTTGCCGATCGGAAGGTCAGTGGTTCGAATCCGCGTGACGGGGTGAGCTCCTGTTGCTAGTCCCAGCTCCTGCCAACCTAGCAGTTCGAAAACATGCCAATGTGAGTAGATTAATAGGTACCGCTTCGGCGGGCAGGTAACGGCGTTCCATGTAGTCATGCCGGCCACATGACCACGGAAGTGTCTACGGACAACTGCCGGCTCTTCGGCTTTGAAACGGAGATGAGCACCGCCCCCTGGAGCCGGATATGACTGGACTTAATGTCAAGGGAAACCTTTACCTTTTTAATATATAAAAAATAATGATGATGGTGAACAATCATATCACAAAAGTCTTCTACAAAAGGGTTAGCTTTCACTATTCCCTGCAAGGCCATTACTGCGTGGAGGCAAGATAATTTTAAGGAGGATTTAGAATTAAAATATAGTGGCAACTATTCTGACATTCTCCTGTAGAGACTAATACAGATACCCATTTGTTAGGGCTGGATAAGGAAATGGTGTCAGCCCTTTGAGGCAAGCCAAGAACTAGGCACAGCAGGATCTTGGGAATGTTCTTTCTTGCACTAAGATAGACTAACAGAATCTTGAAAGACTGCCCAAGATTCTCTCTGTCCCATCTTATAATAAACAAAATCAAGGTGGGGTTATTTTGAATTTCTTTCTCAAATTCCCTCTTTCTCAGGACTGTGTAATCTCTTCAGCAAGTCTGTTCTTGTGCCTTCCTTCCTCAAGGTCAATTCTATATTGCTTTACAAATGGATAAAGCTATGATACCTGATTTAATTTAGATATAAATGAAAATTCAATATAGTTGAAATGCTTAAACATCATGTATTTGACAGCTGTCCCTCTCTCTCACACTAAACATTAAAATTTGGTGGCAGAGTTTGCTATGGGGGCTGTATCCAAGAGATTGGTAGGGGCGGTGTTCCAGCTAGCTTGGAAGTCTAATCATTGGTTACTTCTAAATTATTTTGAGGTTGAGGGGAGGAACAATGCATGAGATCCAGGGAGGACCTCAAAATGTGTTTTGCTTTTTTTTTTTGATGCATTCGAGTGTTGACTCCTGGCGACTGCCTGGATTAATCCCTTCAGTTTTCCTGGCAAGGTTTTTCAGAAGTGGTTTGCCCTTGCCTGCTTCTTGGGGCTGAGAGAGAATGACTGGCTCAAGGTCACCCAGCTGGCTTTGTGCCTAAGGTGGGACTAGAACTCCCAGTCTCCTGGTTTCAAGCCAATTGGGTGGACTGGAAATGGTGAGGCTAGTCCTCTTTTAGGCATGGAAGCCAGCTGAGTGACATTGGGCCACTCCCTCTCTCTCAACCCAACCTGCCTCGCAGGATTGTTGTGGAGAAAATATGAGGAGGAACACTATGTCTGCCACCTTGACTCATACAACAAAAAGGGGAAGGGTATAATATAATAAATAAATTACTAACTTTCAGGGTAAAATTATTAACTTTAGTTAATAAACTAAGCAAATTTGGCCTGGCTAGTGCTTAGATAGTGGACCACTAGGCAATTGAACAGCTTGTAGTCCAGACTGAGAAACTGAAAGAAGTCAAGTGCCAAACCACTTTCATACTGACACCAAGGAAACACTATGCTTTTAGAAGGAATAGGGAAAATGAATAGGAAGGGACATGCAGTGTTTGTTACATATTCATCTTCCTGCCTGAAAATAATATACAATAGATTCAAAGCAAATGAAAGCTTGTAGTAGTCCTTGAAAGAAAATAATAATAATAATAACCCAAGGATCAGTACTGTAAGAATTTAATCCTTTCCATCTTCTTGGTGGAAATCTGTCCACTGAAAGGGCTATATTCACTGAAAAGAAATATTTTTGGAACCAATAGAAAATGTTATCCCATTGAGTGTAAAATAACAGTTTCAGATGGGCTACATGCTAGAAATGCTGGTTTGAGTGTCATGTTTCCCATGAGTCTGTTCTTCTTGTATCTTTTCTCAACTGCCAAATTTTCTTCCCAATCTTTTCCTGCAACTATTGAAGATTCTAGATGCTTTTTTGTTTGTTTGTTTGGTGCCTTTGAGTCAGTGTTGACTCCTGGTGACTGCCTGGACTAGTCCCTGCAGTTTTCTTGGCAAGGTTTTCCAGAAGTGGTTTGTCATTGCCTTCTTCTTAGGACTGAGAGAGAGTGACTGGCCCAAGGTCACCCAGCTGGCTTTGTGCCCAAGGCAAGACTAGGACTCACAATGTCCTGGTTTCTAGCCTGGTCCCTTAACTACCACACCAAACTGGCTCTCTCGAGATGCATCACATTTCATAAAAACAATAACACCATACATTGAAGCAGCATCTATAAAGAGCATTATAACAGCCACATTACAATCAATCATCACCCAAACCACTGTGTCTCTTGATATGGCACCTTGTGCTTTGAAGTTTCTAGGGAAGATCACTATCTTAATGCCTTTCTTGAACATCATCAAGGAGATGATAGTCCTAACTCCAGGGAGCAAAGTCTTCTAGAACAAGGGAGATACAACAAAGAAGGGCTGTAATAATATCCCTGAAGGGAAAGAGTTCACAGTATCCCCTTTCAGCCTACATGCATTGGATGGGTAAATCCTACTTGGAGGAGACAGTCCTGAACATAATTTATAAGATTTGATTTTAATTCCCCAGGCAGTGTTGTGCTTAATCAACTAATAGTAGAAGAATAGAATCCTTTTTTCTTCCCTCCTGTGCCAAAGTTCAGTTTCTCTACTGCTTCTGAACAAGTATGGCAATATTAGTTTAGATTTGGCATGGATGAGTGCAGAAGGCTTATTTATTTTAATTGCTTTCGGTTCAGATGAAATCTAAACAGAAAAGCACACAACTTTTCTCTTAAATCCAAACTAATAGTTGGCAAAACCCAACTGTTTTTAAGCACCACAGAGAAGAAAATGTGTGGTGTTTGTGCTTCATACATATAAGGAATAAAATAAAAATAGATGGTTGAAAATATTGCGTAGTGCATCTTTCAGCAAAATCACAGGGTATGATGGGAAAGGAACTTCCATAGGCCATCCCCAAGTGAGACAAAACAGCAAATCCTTTGGTGCAGAATACAATCTTGCTTTTGTTTTATTTTTTTCAAAGTCTAAGAAAACATTGAAGAAATAGACTGCTTAGTTAACTTTAGTTGTATTTATGCTCAGAGACTAGCCGTATGGAATTCTCATGCAAAGAGCATGGGATTCCGGTATTTGTTCCAATCATAAGGTACACAAAGAGCTTGAATGTGTCTGTCTGATCTTGCATTGTACAATCATCTCTGGAGTTGCCTGCAGTCCTCCTGGCTTCCTACAATTACATTAAATCCCCAAGGAAGACCTTATTAGGTCTTCTTCATTCTTAAGTTTTCAAACCAGGAAGTATGAGCAGTCCAGAAGTTATCAAGAACAGAGATGGAGATGGAGATGGAGAGATGTTAGTGGAAGAAAAGAAAAATCTACTACCAACAGCACCGTATGTGATCTTGCAACAATAATTGCAAAAAATGCAAAAAAATAAAAATAAATAAAAAATTGAAATCACCATAAAATCTCGGTAGAAGAACTGGAGCAGGGAGTTAATCCTTTCACAGGGAAAGAAATAATGTAGGTGATTTTCAGCACCATATTAGAACCAGCAAAAGCTAGTTTTTAGGTTAGCTCCTCCAGTTACATTCTTATGCTACATTCCAAGCCTGGTACATATTGTGCAAACCAGTTGGTGGACCCTGTGTCATCATTTGGAATGCTATCTCTCAACTAACTTCAAAATGATTTTCAAAGTGCTTTGAAATGATTGTTTTCCCAGTGGTTTTGAGCATTTTGCCTTATTTTTCAATAATTTTCTGTTTTGTTCATACCCTCAGCAGAGTTAGGGGAATAGTTCAGTAGCAATGAATTACTTCCCCAAGCCCTGAAGCTAAGGATGGTGAAGAAATACTGCCATGTGAAACAACAAAGCTTAAATCTAAGATTCTCAGTATTTTATGCTCAGAAAGAGCTTTCAATTATCTTCAGATTAACCATTTGTTTGTTTCTTGCTTTGGCCTATATGCCCCTTGGTTTCTAGTGTCTCCAAGCTGCTTAGAGTTATCAACACAATAAGGTTAAAGAGCAGAATCCATAAGAACAAACTTGCAGTCAACCTGATGTACCCCATTCAAAATAGCATAATCTTCATTCATCCTGAGTATCCTAATGTCACAAATATTACTTGGGAAAAAAATAAGAAAAGTTACTTGTGTTGGCTGAATCAATCCCTAAGTCAAGCTTTTAAAAATCTGTTAGTGTTGTCACAGAAACATGAATGGAAAGGTGACTGTATCCTGAGAGTAACTTTCTTGGAACTTAATAGGAGCTACTTCTGAATTGACCTCCATAGACCTATGCTGTTCATTGGATCATGATTATACTATTGTCTGTGTGGATTCATTTGGGCTATATGTCTATTCTTGGTGGCCCCAAAAAACCTGAGTTGGAGAGCAGCATAGAGATTGAAACAATATAAATGCATGCATGCATATATACATATGTAGAGGACATTCATGCCTATTTAGGTCCACTTCATATTTTATGAGTGTGTGTATGTGCATGGGTACATATAACATTTCTGAAGTGGACATCTAAACTGTATAGTGCAAATGAAGCAAGTAAGTATCTGAAAATATGTGTCTCATACTAATAATACTGCCATGAAAAGCTCAAAGTAGTATATACTTGATGATAAACATAATTAATAACTATGTACTGCACTGTAGCATCACTGTCGAGCTATGAATAACTTAATCCATGAAGATTAATGCTAAGGGAGAGGGTGGTTAATCAAAGGCAGGGAAATGCTTCCTGTCTCTACATGCTTCGAGAAAGCTGGGGTATCACAGTGAGACAAAAGGGACAGTCAGTTATAATTCTAAACTGTCTCTTGGGGAATTAAAATTTATTCCTTGGTGATATGGCAGAAGCCATGATCATGACATATTTTTAATTGCACTTTGATGGAGTTATATATTTTATGAGCTAAGAAGCTAACAGTTCGATTTCTTTGTTACAAATGGGAACCTGATCTGTTAAAGATCATAATGTAATAAATTAATTGCTAATATGGTGTAACTAGGTTTTAATCTATCTTGAAGTGTCCCTGCAGACTGATTATCGTATTTTATTTTTAAAAAGATGTTTTCTTAGCTAGATGAAGCAATGGAGGTTGAGCTCTTTTCGTTAGCATGCGTCTGGCAAGCGGAACTGACAGTCAGTTTGCAGACTTCTCAAGAGTATTCTGTGCCGTAGCAGGGTGGGTTCCACATAGTCCATTGTGTCTCATCATGAATGTCAGAGAGGTCACACAACAAGCTGGTGCAAGTTCAGATGAGAAGGGTCTAAGGCAAGAATGTCCATTCCCAACACTGGAAGGAAACATTCCTGAAAGTGAACAGGAAAGGGGGAGGTGAAAATGTTGGTTATTCTCATCTAGGTTAAAAGGATTGTTTGTTTACTCATCTACTTATTTAATTTATACCCTGCCTTTCCTCCAGCAGCTCCCCCTGATGGATGATCCTGTTACTGCCTTTTTGAGCTCATACTGGTATTCTTGCTATGGCATTTTTAACCCTTTTTTCTGATGATTGTGTGCCGCTTAGAGCCCATGAGAATGGAGGGACATCGAAGGATAGATAGATAGATAGATAGATAGATAGATAGATAGATAGATAGATAGATAGATAGATAGATGATCTACACTGCATGCCTTCTTCTTATGTTTTTTTCCCCACCACAATCATGAGAAATTGGGCCGTTTAACCTTCAGTATTGCTTTTGTCTTCTTGTTGATTTCATAGCAAGCCTGGGGTTGTCAGCTTACACTGATTTCATTTGCAGTTTCCTAGTATTTCCATAATAGAGATCCCTTGTAAGTTGAAGTGATGTCACCATTACACTGACAGTTGATTTAGAAATGTCACATGACAATGAAATATAAAGCATAGGAGTGGTTTACACATGGCTGCAGATCCTTTGATTTCTCAGCTTTATCAGCCCTTGCCCTTATTCATTCCCAGTTGTACATGTGCCAATTCCATTGGAAAGGTTTGAGATGACTAGACTGGACTATCTGTGATTCTAGACCTAACAGGGCTCATTTGTAGAAGCAGTAACTCTGCAGTTGTTAGATCTATGTGAGATGGGTGGCTATACAAATATGATAAATAAATAAATAAATCTCATACGTAGAAGGTTGATGCAGATGAATTAATCCTAAACAAGAATGGCAAATTCATTTTCCTCCCTATTTCATCTTCTATTTTATTGCTGAGATTTTGTGTGAAACTTGTGGATGTTTTTAACAGGCAGACAATCAGAACTGGATCCATGTCTTCCCAGGAGGCTGCTCTTTAAAAATTTTATTTCGTTTTTCCTAACAAGGATGCATAAACTGGGGTGTGGGTGTGTGTGTCAAAAGGAGCACTCTGAAAAGTAGGCCCAGCACATTAAATTTGATGCAGTTTACTTATGGGACCATTTTATTAAAATGACATCTGAGATACTGCTAATGTGATTGCCTCTCATAATTACCACATTAAAACTGTAATTTAGGAGTAAATATGAAGGACAAGGCTTTCTCTCTTAGTGACCTTCTGGAGAAGGTTATGTCTTCCCCTCCCAATGATTGTGGTCTAGAAGGACTTGTCTTTTCTTCTCATTGACTCCTTTCTGAAGAAGAACAACTCAATAGAAGAGAATATCTGTAGCTCAGGGTTGAACTGTGGAATCCTTGATGTTCTCTGAGTTTGGTGTTTTCTTGCAGACGTTTCCTTACCCAACTGGGTAACATCTCCAGTGCACTGAAGATGTTACCTAGTTGGGAAACAAAACGTTATTGAAGATGTCACCAAGTCAGATAACAACATGTCTGCAAGAAAACAACCCAGCTCAGAGAATACCAAGGACTCCACAGAAGAACATGTCTTCTCCTTTCCCAGAGTCCTACAATAAATTAGTGAATGGATATCTATAGAAACCACAGCACACAGAGACAGGCATTCCACATGCAAACACTGGGACAATTTGACCCTAAAGAAATGGATCAGATGCTGAAGGTGTGAATATTGTTCTTATCATGTTAATCACCCCAGGAAAGGAATGATTGCCTTCATTTGCTTCTTTTTCTGAACAGAAAAAACAAAGGGAACTCTTATGGAATAAGGATCAGCAGCTATTTACTGAAAGAACAGAGTTTTGCTTTCATTGCTATTCAAAATTATGACTTGCAGAATACTAAGCGGTTTAGCATTCTGGTGGTTCTTTGACAAGTATACTTCACTGCTTTCCTTGGTATATTCCCAAATTCTTAAGGCAAGGGATTCTGAATTGCTTTGAAGAAGGCCAGTGTTTCAGACCTAGGTTCCTTAAGGCGGGGGGGGGGCGGAATCTGTATGACAGTTATTTATTATTTTTACCAAATGTATGAGTGATTGGAATTGAAAATCAGATACTTTGGTTTTGTAGTTATTTAAAATTCTTGTGGAAGAACAGACTGCTGATCCTTTGAGTGTGGAGTCAGGATAAGAATAGTAGCAAGTCAAAGCATAGGACGTAATGTGTTTTCACACCAGTTAATGAAGATTAAAATATCCTGATTTAGTTGGTTTGCAACAATAGGGAAAGGCTTATTTATGCAACTTCCCTCAAGGCTTAACACTTTATCAAGTGATGCTGAGCTGTTATTTCTTGGTTACAGTCATGGAAGGACCAGGTAATGCATTTGCAAAATGCTGTTCCTGGCAAAAAGGATCTTTAGAGCTCTGGATGAATACCCACCCATGACAGCTGACTATGGATACATGAATATCGGATTCCAGTCCATATCATTTCTGCCTGTCTGTACTCACAAGTCGCAACAGTAAGAACAGACCACGGAACAACGGACTGGTTTAAGATTGGGAAAGGAGTACGGCAGGGCTGTATACTCTCACCCTACCTATTCAACTTGTATGCAGAACACATCATGCGACAAGCTGGTCTTGAATCCAAGGCTGGAGTTAAAATCTCTGGAAGAAACATTAACAATCTCAGATATGCAGATGATACCACTTTGATGGCTGAAAGTGAAGAGGAACTGAGGAGCCTTATGATGAAGGTGAAAGAAGAAAGTGCAAAAGCTGGCTTGCAGCTAAACCTCAAAAAAACCAAGATTATGGCAACCAGCTTGATTGATAACTGGCAAATAGAGGGAGAAAATGTAGAAGCAGTGAAAGACTTTGTATTCCTAGGTGCAAAGATTACTGCAGATGCTGACTGCAGTCAGGAAATCAGAAGACGCTTAATCCTTGGGAGAAGAGCAATGACAAATCTCGATAAAATAGTTAAGAGCAGAGACATCACACTGACAACAAAGGCCCGCATAGTTAAAGCAATGGTGTTCCCTGTAGTAACATATGGCTGCGAGAGCTGGACCATAAGGAAGGCTGAGCGAAGGAAGATCGATGCTTTTGAACTGTGGTGTTGGAGGAAAATTCTAAGAGTGCCTTGGACTGCAAGAAGATCCAACCAGTCCATCCTCCAGGAAATAAAGCCAGACTGCTCACTTGAGGGAATGATATTAAAGGCAAAACTGAAATACTTTGGCCACATCATGAGAAGACAGGACACCCTGGAGAAGATGCTGATGCTAGGGAGAGTGGAAGGCAAAAGGAAGAGGGGCCGACCAAGGGCAAGATGGATGGATGATATTCTAGAGGTGACGGACTCGTCCCTGGGGGAGCTGGGGATGTTGACGACCGACAGGAAGCTCTGGCGTGGGCTGGTCCATGAAGTCACGAAGAGTCGGAAGCGACTAAACGAATAAACAACAACAACCCCCAAAATCATTTAAAAAAGTGTAAATATGTGCATTTTTGTGTATGATCTGTCGATATAAATGTTTTTAAAGATTATCAATATGTGCATTCTAAACACTTGGTGTGTTTTGAATTGAAACTTACTATGAGACGTTTGGGAATGTGTTGGTAACTAAGACCCAAAATGCACATGAATCTAGGGCAGGAGTGCAGAATGTATAGCCCTTCAGGTGTTGTCGTAACACAACTCTTAATAAACCTTATAAGCGTGATCAGTGGTGAAAGATGCTAGAAGCTGTAGTTCAGTAACACCAGCAATCATGATGGGTGTGTGTGTGTGTGTGTGTGTCAAAAAAGGCAAGATGGTGGTTGTGCAGCAGAGTGATCCAAGTCCCACTCCTTTCTGTATGCATGTACGAAAGGAATGGGGCTACAATTATCCTGCCATGATAACAACCTTGCCTTTTTTGACACCGGCTGAAGCATTCCAGATTCCTTTTCTCTGACCTGTTAGAGACACTTCATGTCAGTTCGTACTGGAATTCACCAGTTTGCTTCCGGGTCCAATTCAAGGTGTTGGTTATCACCTTTAAAGCCCTACATGGCATGGGACCAGGGTACCTGAGGGACCATCTCGTCCCCATAACATTGACCCGTCCCACCTGGTCAGGCAGGGAGGGCATGCTACGGACCCCATCAGCAAAGGAATTTCATCTAGCAGGGTCCAGGAGGCGAGCCTTCTCTGCAGTGGTGCCCAGCCTTTGGAACATTTTGCCCCCGGAGTTGAGACAGATTTCCTCACTCTCGGACTTCCGGAAGAAACTTAAGACCTGGTTCTGCCTCCTTGCTTGGGAGGGGGAGAGAGATAGCTCCACCTGGGGATGGCTGGTGCCATAGTACCCCTTAATGATCCATCTCCACTTGGATTTCATGTTTGCTTTTATGTATATTTTAATGTAATTTTTATCTGGCTATGTTTTAATGCTATTTATTGTAAACCGCCCAGAGTCCCCCATTGGGGGAGATGGGCGGTGATATAAATGTAATTAATAAATAATAATAAATAAATAAAGGTCAAGATTAGTCTACACACTGAAAGCGATTTAGACAGAATCTAAACCTTACCTGTTTTGAAATTCAGCACCAGTGTGTCATGTGATAGTTATGTATGCTTAACTTATCTACAGTAATAGCTAGTGCTTATGATTTCCTTCTTGTCTTTCTCCTACAACCAGTGTCCATTAAAATCCTTGACATACAGAATTATTTCACTCCTGCTTTATTACTCTCTCACTTTTTCATGAATATTATTCTGCACCAGTGTTGTTAACCCCAAGCTATAATTACCTAGCTTTATGCTAAGTTAAATATGAGCCTACAGCTCTAAAAAAAACTAGGGGAGAAATGCTGTGGGATACACAGTAGTTTAATCATTTCCCTTCCCTTCCCCCCCTTTTTTTTTGAGTTAAACAATTTCCTAAGAAAATGCAGTTAAAATTGCAGAGTTGCAAAAATTAATTCAGAGAAGGAGGAAGAAAAAGTATTTGTGACTTGATTGCAAAACAAATAAATCTTAATTGATCTTAGCTAATTCAATTCTTAGAAATATTAAATGAAATATATTTCTGTGACTTTTTCAGTATTGATTCTGGCCTGTCATAGCATGTGAAAATTGCATGGATTAGTTGGCTGTATCATGTTTTTTAAAGGGCCAGTTGCAAATAATAGTTTCCATTAATACAACAGTGTTGTTTGGATGACTGGGTAAGGCTATTTTGGATGGTTAATGAGTAAAGTGATTTACTTAAGTGTAAAAAAGCAGGGCAGTCATTTTTGACAGAGAAATTGTTTCATTTTTGCTTAAAATTCTGATGGTCATGCTCAGACTTTTCACTTTTATTGTGATCCTATTTCTTTTCTTCAAGGTAAGAGTGTTGGTTTTTTAGCTGTAGAAAATACCTCTAATGAAACTCAGCAGCCACTGAAGGAAAATTAATTTCAGATTTCTCTTTCTTTTACAGAACTACAGGAAACCAAGACATCCCAGTTTTACTCTCTTTCCCATCACCCCTTAGACTACAGGATATTAGTGATGGATGAAGATCAAGACCGGATCTATGTTGGCAGCAAAGATCATATTTTGTCTTTGAATATCAATAATATAAGCCAGGAGCCACTGAGCGTAAGTTCACAATGTGGTAGATTCATAAATTTTCTATGTTTCACTGAGCAGTTGTTGCTTAAAATGCAGGTAGTCGTTGACTTACAACCACAACAGGGACCAGAAAATTTGTCATTAAATGGTCCAATTACTAGGTGAGGAATCATGAAACCGCACCTGATTTCACGACATTTTTGCAGTGGTCATTAAGCAAATCACCAGAGTCGTTCAATGAACCACATGGTTCCCCATTGATTTTGTTTCTCAGAAGCCACCTGGAAAGGTTGCAAATGGCAATCACATGACCCCAGACACTGCAACCATTGTAAATATATGCTGGTTGCAAAGCACCCAAATTTTGATCACATGTCTCAAGGATCACATGTCTGGTCAACCAGAGAGTTTTATGAAGGGGAAACAAAAAGATGGCAACCACAATAATACGTTAAAAAAAGATGGCAACCGCAATAATACGTTAAAAAAAGATGGCAACCGCAATAATACATTGAAAAAAAAAAGGCAACCACAATAAGACATGGCTGAGGCCATCTTTTTCGTATAAACATATGCATGAAGTAATAGGGCATCATAATATCTCATAGTGTTTCCTGGGCATTTTCAGACAAGTGTGTTTGCGTGTGTGTACATGCACACACGCTTGCACATACACACATGCCAGCAGTGTTTCCCAACAACCTAGAAGTTCAGCCACATGGCTAAAGAAAAAAAATGTCTTCCTCTACAGAAACATTCTCTGTCTTTTGGCCTTGATGGCGCCCATCTTTTCTTTCCACGCATAGAACTCAAAGTAACCTGTTTCCCCACTACTCCCCATCACACATGGATACAATGCAATTGTATCACAATTGCAGTATTGACAACAATTCTAGGATGGTGGTTGGAAGTGGCTTGTACTGACCCCAGCATATAGGTTGGAAAAAATAACCTTAAAAAAAAAGTGGATCCAGAGTAAGCATTAGAGATCAGTTCTCCCAGTTCACATGGCTATTGGCAGCTGACAAAGTACTGTATGTCTCCTGGTGTTTCCTAAGAATGTTTCCTGTTGATTTTTATTCACCTCTATAGGTTTTAGACAAAATACCCACCAGAATTTCCCACATAAAACAGATATTTTTGTGTGCTTAGTGCCCAGAATGTTCCACATAAAACAGAGGTATTTTTGTGTGCTTAGTAAAGGTAAAGGTTTCCCTTGACGTAAAGTCCAGTCGTGTCCGACTCTAGGGGGCGGTGCTCATCTCTGTTTCAAAGCCTTGGAGCCGGCGTTGTCCATAGGACACTTCCGGGTCATGTGGCCAGCATGACTCACGGAACGCCGTTACCTTCCCGCCGAAGCGGTACCAATTAATCTACTCACATTTGCATGTTTTCGAACTGCTTGGTGTGCAGGAGCTGGGACGAGCAACGGGAGCTCACCCCACCGCGCGGTTTCGAACCGCCGACCTTCCGATCGACAGCTCAGCGGTTTAACCCGCAGCGCCACCGCATCCCCTGTGTGCTTAGGGCCCTCTTATTCCTATCAAGAACTCAACATTAACATTGCTAAAGTTTTTTCGCTTCCACATATGCTGCATTTGTTTAGCTTCTGGAGCAAAACATGTCAGTAAATGCTCTAATGCAGTAGCATCTCTAACATATTTCTTTGGGTATTTTTTTTTTTTTTAATTTTAAAAAATATTTAAACTCCCAGTAAATTTGCCTGCACTTATAGGTGAATTTCAGCTCAAACACATTCATCACTGTTTGTGATCTGCCAAGTATGAAGCATTATAGAAACGAAGTTCCTGAATATGTTCACAGCCGAACAATATTTTAAAAAGGCATCCTTCAAGTGTCATTTCAAAATAGAGCCTGTTCCTTGTAAAGCAAGACAGATGGAGCATATGGGACATCCATGCACATGGCTGACAATGTTTGGAAAGTTTTATTTTTTTTTAATATTTTTATTGCCATGGCAGATTTCTTGGATGGGCAGGTGGGCCATGAGTTTAAAAGGATAAGGAGCTGGATTATTCTTCCAGACCAATAGTTTCAGTTAACAAAAAAAAGTTGGCACAAAATGCTGCTTCTTCCTACCCCATGCATCTGGCTGTGTATCATTTGTGGCGGTCAGAGAATCCATTTGACAGATATTGCTTTGAAATATCCATTTATCTCCCCTTCATTCAGAGAATCCAACTTCTTATTCTTCATTTTTTTTTATGAAAAGCAGGCATTTATGCAGGTGTGCATGTGTGCATTATGTGATTGTGTGAATGTGGTATGTTTATATACAGTATGTCTGCATGGGGAGGGATCCCTTTCTATCTATTTTAGTGGTGTCTAACTTGTGCTGCAATAAGTAGGTCTTAGGTTAGTCATGGAGAGCTTGTCATTTAATTTCTGTCAATCCCACTAGTAGACTAGACCAGGAAATCAACTCAGCAGGAAGACTAAAACTGTTTTTATTGAGATTGGCTATAATAGCAGAATCTTGCATGTCAAATTGTGCTAGTCCTCCTCCTCCTCCTTATAGTTCATTGAATTAGGGAGGCATCTGTTTGAGAAGCTTCTGAATGTTATCTCATTCTGGACTTAAAAATGCTTCATCCCCTTTTGCATATCTCCATCAGTGTCATCTTCCTTACTCTTTACAATTCCCATCCAGTGTTGGGTGCTGTCAGGATCGTCTTACCTCAAATAACGCACAGACACTGGTTAGGGTAACGCAGGTTCAGGGTTTATTTGGGTAGTTGCCATCCAAGAGAAAGCCGAGAGTAGCATAGGCTGTCACACAATTCAAATATATCCCCTCGTTCCCGCCAGAGTTCCTCCCCCCTCCCCTTGCTCCGCCCCTTCTCCAGATCTCCTTATTTGGGTGTGATTGAGTCATGACTGCGCATGTCTCAACCACACCCTGCTCGTTCCTGCCCTGCTCATTGTCGGGAGATAGCGTTAACGATCGGGTGCTGGCTCTTCTTTAGGTAGGAGATTCTAGATTGTTGCTTCCTTTTGTTTTCCTAATTGCTTGTCTTTCTCCCCTCTTTACCTGAGGCTGTCTTTTGTCATGTGTGCGCTGCCATGCCTTTTGCCCCATGGCAGTGCACTTGTGACAGGTGCCTTGTGGGCAGCCCATGCCATCCAGTTTCCATGGAAATTGGTGAAAGCACTATTTTCATTGATTTGTACTGGACCTGAGTTGCACCCCTGGAGATCAAACATGGCCTCTCAAAGGGATGGGCTTTAAAATATATGTTCCATAGCCATATGGACTTTTCAGGAAGGATTGGATAAATCATGTTCTGAAATCATGAAGAGCTGCTGCTGACAATATTGGACTAAGTAGACCTAGGCCTTAACTTGTTATAAATTAGCTTCCAGTCTTGCAAACAAAAGGTATTCATTTGGCTTAGATCATTGGCAAGTTCTCAGCAGGAGATGGCAGCATTATTTACTCAATTAAACTCAGAATAGGAGTTTATGTTGAGCATAGCTTTTTGAGATAGGCTATGTTAAAATGATGGAAAAACCAACAATATATGAGATTGATTTGAGGGAGGCTTTGGTCAGTGTGAGGATAGGGCTCAGTTTCATGCCTGCATGGATTTCCACCATAACTGAGGAGCAGGTTCCCTCAGATTTCAGAACCTGCCTATCACATATTTATCTCAATTGTAGCAGATTCAGCAGTCATTCACACTGAGGCTCCAGCTGATGGAAAATATTGTGCAAGATAAATATCTAACAAAAAGAAAAGGGGGTGTTACAAGTCAGGCATGCAGATTTTTGAAGGGAGGACCCCTTCACTGAAGATTTCGTCAATGCAGTGTCCTGCTTCCAAATGTCAAAAACCTGACTATGCCATTTCAATCTAGATGCTAAAAGGAGCTTGTCTTTGTGTGCTCTGCATGCACAGACTATTTCTGGTAGAGCAAAAGGCAGGTTGTATCAAGTCAGTTTGCTTTGACTTGAGTTGATGCAAGGCAGCCTTATTTTTTCAAGTTGAGGCATGACCTTGAATTTGATGGAGGGATCATGGCTGCTCCACACAGGCATAGTTATAAGCTAGCTAGGGGTGCAATCCATTTGGATAGCCCCTTTCAATGAGTACCATACAGCCCCAAAGATGGGAAATATATCCTATAAGTAAAAGCAGATTGCAACCCTATAGATACCTGCATTTTCTTCATGCCTTCAGTGTGTGATGACACCAAACATTTGTATCCACTTGTGATACGAATTAAGAGGATACCATTAGCTGTTCCATTGTTTAATTCCTCTGTTTTGTTTCTAATGGAAGGTCCCTGAGTTCCCCACATATAGCAAAAAGTGCTGATTTCTAGAATTGGTGGAAAAAAGCCCTGATAAAGTATTACCGTATTGACCACAACTGACACTATCAGCATCCTAAGACCATAATCCAAAACAAGGGACACCTAATGCTACAGTTATTAGTTGAACCAGGCCGAGAGCTTGGAAATCAGATGTCTTCAGAAGTCTCCAAAGAGAGATGGAACTGAATAGTCAGAATAGGACAGGTATCCCTTTTTAAAAAGTTATTATCAGTAATTATAAGCTGTTTCTGGACTCTTCTAAACAGAATGGTGATATTGCAGTGGCATGCTGTTTCACTTTTTTTATTCAGTCAGTCTTCTGCATTAACATGCATTGCTCCAGGCAATAGCATGGGAGCTACAGCAATCACACAACAATCCTTACCACATTCGCTAATCCTTGTTTAACATCTCATTCAAAAATGTGTTTTCACACTGGCAGTGCTTTCAACTACAGAAATTTAAGATGCATTTTATGTGGGACCCTTGAAGCAGAACGAATTTGCTGAAACTTCACAGAGTGAACCAGAAAGAGAACAATGTCTGTCTACCTTTTCCAGACTAGTAAATGAAAGTACAACTTATGGCAGCTTATTCCATCAGCAGACTGTTACAAGCTGGAATCTGTCCAATAGCCATATAGAACTAAGCTGTGCTCATTGTTCATAGCAACTGGGGTTTTATTGCTACTTTTTTGCCTGGCTTCTAATCCTATTTCACTTTTCCTTACCAGCCTGTATGCATCCCACTGAGAATTCGCTCTTTTTTGGAACCATGCTTTTTCTTAACTTTAATACCTCCTGTTTTCCATCAAAGCCAGAATTCCAAATTCATCCCAATAAGACAGTTCAAGACTAAACTGAGGATGATACTAAATATTAAGCAGTATCAGTTTTACCCAGTTCAAAAAAGATTTATTTCACCAGTCATAGAACTCTAAGTCAAACATTTGCAGTTGGCAAAAGGCAAATGATATTCACAGTAACATTAGGAAGCAAACTTTGCAAATTTACAGCCTATCTATATAAAACTTTATTAGGAACCCTTGAACTGAATCATAAGCTGTGTTTAAAAGTTTCTACTTGCTTTTGCTGCAGACTTGATGTAAGCACTCCCAGGCTGATGTATGAGAAGCACATCAAAGTCTTCATTTCAATCAAGGCACACTGGAAGTGCCAGGCCCTTTGGCAGCTATGTGAAATTGAAAGTGATTCTTTCCAAGCATGATTCTCATAAAGTTCTTTTTAGTAATATTGATTGAAATGAAAGGGATGGGACCACAAGAGTTCCAGCAATTGAACTATTTCTCATTTAGAACCAATATATCCACATATATGCTGGTGCAAACTTTCTCATGTTCTTTCAATAAACTTGTAAGGAGACATGTTTCTTCACTGATAACAGGGAAACTTGCAGTTGGCTGTTTACATAATGGTCTCTTGACTCTTCATCTATCTGGGAATTAACTCGTACACCAAGAAAGTTCAAAGCATCAGACTATTTCCCCTATGATAGGAGTAAATCTATAGACAATAGCTAGGATTATGTAGGGCAGTACTATATTTTGCAGTGGAATGTCCCAAGCTTGTCTTCAGGCAGCTATAATTAAAAGAATCAAGGAACAAGTTGATGGGAATAACCTTGGGTTCACATACTGTAGGAACATTCTCAGTTGCAATAATTCAGTGTTTCTCAACCTTGGGAACTTTCAGATGTGTGGCCTTCAACTCCCAGAATTCTCTAGCCAGCCAGCTGGCTGGAGAATTCTGGGAGTTGAAGGCCACACATCTGAAAGTTCCCAAAGTTGAGAAACGCTGCAATAATTAGTAGTGGGTTAGGTCAAGGTTCTATAGCTGTTCTGTGGCTGAGAGCCATAGCTGTCCTTTGGGAGACATATGAGAGAGACAGTCAAAAAAAGTGAACAGGAACAAGACAAAGAACTGGGGAAAGAGAGGAATGGCACTGAATTAATTTTAATGTTATATACTTAATTGGATTTTATAATTTTACCCTTATTAAAAATTAACTTGATGCAACTTTGGAGCAGAACTGAGAGCTTCTGTCAAAGCTTTTGGTGGGATCTCCTTTGGCCCTGTGGCCATTTGTTGTTTTTCATTTAACTAGGGAACACTTGATACAAAGCAAGTTCACATTGTTTCAAGATGTGTTTCTGACACTGCATCTTGGCAGTTTCCTTGATCAGCAATGACTTCAGGGTACCACATGCAAATGGAACAACAAGAACAAAGGATTAATGTACATGAAATTCTGGTGCCCCTTTAAAAAAATGTATGATGGAAGAACCCTTTGAAAAATCTCATTTAATTAATAAGTCTCTAGTAAGGTGTTGGGAAAGCCTATAACCATTTAGCTAGGAATCAGGCCCATTTCTGATAGACAGAAATTTCTGATAGGATTGCCCAGTTAGTATTTCTCAGCCTCAGTCAATATGCACACATCAGGATATAACATTAGAATGGTGCATATGCATTGTATTTTACAGCGTAAGAATTCCTACGTTGATGAATGTAGTAAGTAAACCCTTCAAAAGGTTGATGGAAATGCCAATAATCATTCTTTAGAGTTTGGTTTATTATGCTAAAGCCTGCAAAGCTAGCTATGGCAGTGAAAGCTTTATCTAGTTCAAGAGGGACGCTGTTGCATTCCTGATGGATGAAAATATGTTTTCTTATTTCTTGCCTAAAATGAAGATGGCCGAAAATGAAATGTATATTATTCTAAATTTGGGTGTGGAATCTTCAGAGGCTGAAATGTTTATCTAGAAATTACCGTGTGGGATAAATTCTGTTAGAAGTTTAACAGAGCATATTTTCTTATGAGATACCCTGCATTTGGATGGTGGCATCCCGCCACGCTTTTTAACGCCAGACTTCTTTATAAAATTTCAGCTTTTTGTACCCTTGGGCTGGGCTTGTAAACAAATGAACAGCGGGCTGAACAAATTCTGTATGATTCCATCATTCTAACAAAAGCAAGACCCTTCAGACATCACTGGATGGCATATTGGCAGTCTGTTAGTTTAATGCCACAGAATTTAAATTTCCAGTGGTTATTTATCTAAATTTCTATTGGCAACTTTTATTCAATTGAATGTTCAAGGTGGCCAACAAAATATAGAAGCAAATATTTTAAAACACACACAATTTTAATATTATTAGTATCTTATCTATGTCCCATGTAATGCCCTCTTTAAGGAAATCAAATGTGGTCCTTTGTCCAGCTGTCAGTGGGCTATAATGAGTGTCTTTAGGATAGGTTTTTTTACTGGATTTTTAAATTTTATTTTTTTCTTCTCTAGATATTTTAAAGTGATTTGCTTGGCTTAATTAATTAATACAATTAAATTTAACCGGGGGCTGTTTTGCATAGAAAGGTTTAATGGATTAATATTTTTTTTCCAAAACAACAACAACAACAACACAATTCTGTTTGTATAAAAGGGGACACAAAGAAGCTTTCAAGAGTTTATATGTTACTATATCCTACAACAGTAAAGTTGTATTCCTGAAATCCTTGCTCTGTCTGTTTCCTGACCTGGTCTTCTTCATAGGACTGACAAGATGTGACAAAATCAAGCTGGAGGTTGTCTTTTATCTTTTTTTATTTGCCTAATTTATTTCCTATCCAACTTCACAGACTGTGGGCAACTCACAACAAAACATCATACATAAGTAGTGTGAAAAATGGAAAACATCAGCTTGGTCTAGTGGTTAGGACAACAGGCTAGAAACCAGGAGACTGACAGTTCTAGTCCCGCCTTAGGCATGAAAGCCAGCTGGGTGACATTGGGCCAGTCCCTCTCTCTCAGCCCGAGAGCCAATCAGGCATGGTATAAGAGTTCAAGTCCTGCCTTAGGCATGAAAGCCAGCTGGGTGATCTTGGGCCAGTCACTGTCTCTCAGCCCAACTCACCTCACAGGGTTGTTGTGGGGAAAGAAGAAGTACTAGGTATGTTCACCACCTTGAGTTATCTATCAAAATAATAAAGGTGGGATAGAAAATAAATTAAATAAATAAATAAATAAATAATTTTAGAAGTGCGGTGTAGCGGCCACTTCAGCTGCTCCCCCACATCTACCCTGCCCAAAGCTGATAAAACAACATGTTTTGCCATCTTCCTAAACTCAAGGTGTGTGAGCCATCTGGACCTTTTGGAAGCTTTTCCAGTAGATAGAGCTATAAAACAGTCTTTGTGGACCCCGCCATGCAGAGAAAGTTGCAGTTTAGGCAAGGAATGATCAAGTCACAGATTGGAAAGGGGCACTCATGACCATGAGAACCACTGAACGTGTTAGAAACAATACAAGACCAAAATGTTTGTGCCTTCAAGTCAGTCTTGACTCCTGCCAGCCTGGTTGCAGTTTTCTTGGCCAGAATTTTGGAAGTAGTTTGCCCTTGTCTTCTTCCTAGGGCTGAGAGAGATTGACTGGCCCAAGGTCACTCAGCTGGTTTCGTGCCTAAGGTGGGACTAGAACTCACTGTCTCCTGGTATCTAGCTTGGTGGCTTTAGCCACTACACCAAACTGGCTCTCATGGAAGTCTAAAAGCACCACAGATTTGATTCTTTGAGCATGCAACTTACCCTGCATTGGCATATCTGCTGTATGTCTGGTATTGCCTGGAGTGCCCTGAGCCAGGTTCTTCAGCGGTTAAGACTGGAGGAAGATAAGGCAGCATTTAGCCCTTTAACTGGGTTTCTTCGTAAGAAAAACTGTAGAATTTCCCCAGCAAATTAGATGTACAAAAATATTGACTTTATGAGTTCAGGCATGATGCAAAGGCAGTATGATAGTTCAAATTAATCCCCCCCCCCCATGAATATACATTAAAAATTATGTAATCCATTTAAAATATTTTTTTTTCTTTCCACACAGATTTTTTGGCCAGCATCAACAACCAAAGTCGATGAGTGCAAAATGGCTGGCAAAGATCCTACGGTAAGTCTCTTATTTTTTCTTTTAATTAAATATTTGGCTGCTTGGACCTTGGGTACAGCCAAGAGTAGTAGGGAAAAGACATATTTTTCGTTTAATGCTCTTCGGGCTGGATCATCCTGTGAAATTTTGAAACAAACAAGACAGAGTCTAGATCTTACTACCCGGGTTGGAAAACTGAGTGCTTTGCTTATGTTCAGAACCAAGCTTTTTAAAAAAATAAATATAAAAACAAAAGCAAATTCTTGTCTTGCTTTTCTTACTGCTAGTGATGGATACCATTGGTAAGACTTGCTTTCAGTATCTCTCAGAGAATATAAGGCAGACTGAGCTAATGCTAATGTAAGTGCTTAGACAGTATATGTTGCTTTTTGCATGGAAAAAAAAAATCTTACACATTCCAATAGCAGTTACTGCCTGATCATAAAGATTTATAAAACATTTTCAGCAGATGCCTGAAAAAGGTTAAAACTTTAATAGAGCAGGTAAATCTGGCCTGAGTAAAACATGGATTACGCAGAAGAATCATCTGTTGAACCAATTACTGGGGGGAAAAATTCAAAGAAATTCTGGGTCAAACAGGCAGCATCTTTGTTAAGAGATTAATATGTATCAGGCACATTTGGAAAAGGCTGCTGTAAGAAATTAAAAGAATAACAATTTCACTGCATCTGTTAGAGGCATGCACTAGCCTGGCTCAAAATTTGGTGGTGAAAAATCAGAAATGACATTGGGTGATTCTCTTTTTTAAAGAGGTGTGCTAAGCATCATTGTCCCTTTTATTACAGCTTTAGTTGTTAAGACATTAAAAATGGTAATAAAGACCAGACTATTCTAGTCATAAAAATTCCAAACATATTTAATTTTGTTGGGATCTGGGAATGTGCTAAATTGTAGTCAGCTGTGTTTTGCTTAACCATAGTTTATTAATAGATCATAATTCTTTGGGTTCTCACAACTTGTAAAGGCAGAATCCATGATTCACAAACCACACTGTCCAGGTTTCCCAGAACCCACTAAACTAAACTAAAAACATTATGGTATATTGTTTGAACCAAGATTATTCACTGTCAGAATTGTTTTCAATATGATTTTACTATGGATCATAGAGTTCATATACTGTGCAGAGAATTTCTTTAGTGGCAAGATTCATATTAAAAAAAATTCACACCATTTGCATGACTGTAATCAAAACACAGAAATATATGTTTGCATAAATGCACACACAATGACCGTTATATCAAATCGTTTTGTCGTCATTGTTGCTAATATTGGAAAAATGTGTGCTAATTTTGATTGAATATATAACAGTATTACTTTACACCAAGGATTATCGAACTTTGCAATGCTCTGAGTCCCCTAAAAGTATTTTTCCATCTCCCATCCAGGAATAAAACCAATGATTTTGTTGGTCATAAGATTAGGCAAGAATCAATGGACCACTTACTTGGAATAATTACACTTTAATCTATATATCAAGCAAAAACAGCATCTTAAGATGTTGTAAATTAAAACTCTTTCATTGGAACTAAGCAGAAAGCTTACCACTAATGCTATTGTAATGAGAAGGATGAGCTTGCTTATCATTGCCTAATTCCTGAAATCTGACTTTCAGTTTAAACTGCAATTCTCATTCACCAGAACCAGGGGAGCATATTTCCTTGTGTCAAATCAGCCTCTCTTAAACTGCTCTTAAAATGCAGCAGCTTGCTATACTCTGGTAGGTTGTAAGAGCTTTTGGCCCTTGGTCCTCCAGCTCTGCCACACAGAGATAACTGTGCCTAAGGGGTGCTTGTAAATCCCTTTTCCCACTCTTAATGTTTTTCTCATTGCCTCTTCCTCTCAGCCTTTCCACATTTCCATCCAGCATAATTCATCCTGCAGAGTGAGGATCAGAGCTTTGCTTTGAGGCCTTCTTCAGGCACAGGGCTTGAAAGGCTATTGTACTGGAAGCAACAAACACACCACAGAACCTTCAGGCTTGATACGGATCTTGGGAACTGTCACACTGCCTTTCATTCAGCATACTTTTGCATAAAACTGATCAATGGGCTTGGGAAGAACTTACTTGGAATCATTCATTGGTTGTCTTGTAACCCACTGTGATCATAGCCCATACTGTGGCAACACTATAAGAATTATTTTGGCCCTGGAGTCATAATAAAAACGACATGATATCAAAATATATCAGGTACATTTTGCAAGTTCAACTTTTTTTTTTTTTTAATCAAATCAGAGGAAGAAAATATTGGCTCTTCAAAGCCTAATAGCTTATATCATTATGATGTCACCAGTAATGGACACACATGCTTTCTGTTTAAGCGACTCAGAATAATTATAAAAAGCACAGTGTCTCTTCCATTACCAGATGAGGATATCATTCTAATACGTTACAGATAGAATGGTTTCATATTAATTCATGCAGTCACTGTATGTGTGAGTGCATTAGATGAGCTAATTTTATATGGGACTTAGACCATATATACTTAACTGTGAGTAAATCCCCCGGAGTTCAGGGACCCTTCTGATTATGCAGAAGTAGTGCTGCATTGCATAGCTGTCATGTTCTTATTCATGGTCACTATCTGATAAGCCTCAGTGGGCCACAATTTTAGGCTCTTTTAAATAAGTACAGTCACTGATAAACTTAATCCAACCTGTTGTATGCTAAAGTCATCAGAGTCTGGTATTTGCTCTAAATTTTGCCTGGTCAGCATTTCAGTTGCATGGAAACAGTCCTAATGTGAACTTACTAGCAAATTCTTCATTCAATAGGTACAGAATAAACATTTGGCCCTCCCAGTTTATGGAGAATATTTGTCCACTCCGTCTTTAACAGTGTTGAGATCTGGATGAGTTGGAGGGGGGCAGAATATTAGGAAAAACTTTTAAGCTCTGTGACCCCTTCCAACTGTCTATAAAAAAATCTTTCTCAAAGAACAAGGGGAGAGATGTATGTGTATTAGTGTACATATGTCTTAGGTCAAAGCACACGTTCATTCTGACATTTTTATTTGACATGGGTGTTACTAAGTTGTCTTATGGGTCCTGTGACCCTTGGCTGAGCCGCAGCTCCAGGCGTCCCCAGACAGGGCTGGAGGCTGCTGGGAGTTGTAGTTCAGAAACATCTGGAGGGTGATAGGATCCCCACAGCTGTTATAAAGAATCTCAAGGTGTTGCCAGTTAAATTTAGCCACTCCAGTAAATTTAGCCACTTCACTCAATTTAACATAATAAAAGATGGGGAAGGGGTATCTATTAAAGCTGAATGTCTGTTAAATTGTGGGTTTCCTTTAACCCTAACCACAATTTCAAGCAAGAGTAAGATAAAGTCAATGCACATTGCCCCCTCAGGATGGGAAGAAGATAACTCCTAAAATGCATCTTAAAAAAAAAAAAAATCCCTCTTCCCTTTCTTGACTCTTGTTATTGATTCAAGAGTCAGCAAAATGTCCATTGCCTTTTCTACTTGTCTAGACAGCTTCCCCCAGCAATACTGAAAGCCTGCTTGTAACATTAACCGCAGCAGACAAGAAACATTTAACCAGTCATGTGGAAGATGTAAACAGGTGATTTGTTCCTTTTCCCCATTCTTTCATTCTTTTGTTCCTTTTGGACCCTGAGCAATGCCTGCTGGTGCATTTTGCACACAGATGTTTCTTTTCCAGATGTGTGCTTATTGAAGACCCAGTTTGGACTTTGTGCATAGCACCCACTAATGGTCTTGGAGTTTATATACATATAAACCATCATTTGTCACTGGATGATGTGCCTTCTGTTCTTAAACCTTTTTTATTTTACTACAACACCGGTTTACTTGATCTGCAGAAAGGAAGGGAAATTAGAGTGGTAGTTCTAGACACTTGGACAGATGCATCCAAATAAGAAGTCCTGCCAGCACAGACTTCCTTTATCTCTTTTAACACCAGAGAATCCCAGGAGATTCCAGAGAAGAATTAGTTGTATAAGTTGCTTGAACCACAAAACTTAAGCCTACAGATCCAGTCTGCTGGGTTTAGCAATAAATCCTCAAAATGCCCTCCTGTTTTCTAATGAACAGGGAAAGTGGGTGTGGGTAGAGAGGAAACTTCTAAACGTTTTACTGGATGAGGGAGAAAGTCTACTTTTTTTTCATGAGATAGAACTTTTCAGCAGAAGGTATTTGCTTTTTTTTTTTTTTTTCATAGACCAAATCCTGCAACATGTTCAAACGGGATCAGGGTTGCTGGTAGTGTCCCATTGGGATCACGTTCACCTTGTGCAGTTCCATTGCCATGACCAATCTAAAAGTTCTATAGCCCCTGACCAATTTAAAAGATAATTCATTTCCAGCTCTCAACAGTATGAACTTGTCCAAAAAGACTAAACAGAAACTTCAGTTCTTTGCCTGTCTAATCTGGAAATGTGGACTCCTTGGTGCCCACTGGACTTAGTTGTTTGCTTGCAGACATTTCCTTACCCAACTAAGTAGCACCATCATTCATTGTCCAGCATCAACATCATAATAATCTGGAAATCTCAGTAGCCAGTCAGACATTCTTGAGAGTGTCATACTTGTAGCTCTGCTTTGAACAAGTAGGCCTTATTTCTTCTAGAATATGAATGTGCAACTTCCATCATTTAAAAGACTCCAGCGGGCTTCATGGGACATGTCAAAAGGTCATGGCCCAAAAGTAGAGCCAGGATTTATTGGTGGGACAAGATTTGGGGTTTTAAGGAATGAAATGGCTGTCTTGAGTTTCTGAAAGACTTAAGGTTGCCCCAAACTCATTCTATTCAAACAAGTGAAAACTACTATGCCATTTAGGGCCATTAGAGATTCTAGCCAGTCCTTCTATACTTCTTCCACTGCCATCCTAGGTTGGGCTTCTTGATATGAATCTAACAAAACTGCAGGCAAACATTCACTGAAATGAATATACCTATGTGGATTTTTTAAAAAAAGGCTGAGCTTAAGTTCTAGTGACTATTATGATATGTCCATGCTGTTTCCTTGGCAGTAATACAGAATGATTTGGTACTGCCATCTTCCATAGTATGTGTTGATAGAACAATGCAAAAAGAGATTTTCATGTGACTTCATACCAAAATTAATTCAGTGCAGTATTTTACCATTTCGGACATGTAGGTTTTGCAGAAGTGTTGCACAGAATGAATGAATGAATGAATGAATGAATATATATATATATATATATATATCATGCAAATTATGCTGATTTGCATATGGAAATTTGCATTGGGAAACATGCCATTTGCATCGTAATTTTTCCAATGAAAATTACTCTGCTCAAATTAGCCTGATTTGCATAGGGAAATTGGTATCATCAGTGATATGGGATGGGGAAATTTCTGTGGAAAAGTAAAACTTCGAAAAGTTTTTCATCTCCCCCCCACAAAAAAGGAATCTTACTGCATAATCACAATACTCTGACTTTGTGTGTGTTATATATGTTTGTGTAACACACACACATATATGAAAGATGAACAACCATCAGACCATCAGATACAAACAAGCAGAAGAACTGAAATATACAGTAAAATACACCCACTTCAAGTTTGGGATTTGCGGTATAAAATCTCCTAGGTAAATGGGAAAGCAAGGTAAAATCATTCACATGATAAGATTAAGTGTTGCTTTATAATCTTATAGAGCATCTAAACCTGAAAGTTATGTCATTTAAGGGCTGTAAATTAAGGATTAGTGATATGTCCTGCAATAAATCCTCAGTGTATTAGATCTCAGTGGCTTTGAATGCAGCAGACAAAATCTATTTGTCATTTGGTGCGTTCATAACCCCATTTTATGCATACATACAATAAAATTCCATTTTACCTTTAATAGACATTCAGGACACCTTTTGCTCCCATTAGTCTATTAAATCAAGGATTTACTGTAATAACCTTTTGAAGGTCAGATTCAGAGCTTTGGAAAAGACCCCTTCTGCTTCAGGTTGTCCACAAGCAGACCTAAAGTTGTTGAGCTGATTGTTGAGGTGATATAAGTGTATCCATAAAGAGATTAACTCATAAGTCGTTTCCTAAAAAGGAATCCATTATTAAAACTTCTAGCTAACTGCTTGCAAAATATGATCATCACAAACTACTGTGAAAGATTGGGTAACAATGAAGTGATGAGAGAATTGAGGGAACCAGTAGTGGTGTCATTGTACATTGGAGGTTAATTCATAACTTCAATAAGGTACAAGACATATGTTTATTCCACAGCAAAATCAGATGGAAAATAACAGCAAGGTAATAATAACTTGGTTCATTAATGAACATTTTTTCAGGTTGTCCAGATATCTAAAGTAGAGACCCATAGTCCTACTCTATACTTCTTCAGCTGCTACCTCAGATATCCTACTGCTTTCCCCTGATAGATGGATGGATGGATGGATAATTATCAGTTTCATGAGCCATGGGATTTCCTGGTAGTTTCCCATCCACATATAACCGGGACAGACCCTGTTTTGCTTTTTGACATCGGCTTCAGTTGGTTAGAATTAACCAACCCTATTGTAACTTAGTATGTTGTACCAGCTCAATTAGTTTATAGCTGAGTATGTTGTATAAACCTAGAAGATTGGATGGGTTGATTCAATCAACCAAGTTTGCTACCACCTGATGTTAAGTACAACATATTATAAACAAGGACCAAAAATGTGGTTAGTTTTGACCTGATTCTGTGCTGAAGGTGAGAGATCATATAATGCAGTGTCATGGACTCCTACTGTCAATGCCAGATTCCTTTTTTGTAGGTTCACATCATTTGCTTTAGGTGTTCTAGAAAGGATCTCTCCTTAATTACTCATACCACTTCACTGTACTAACACAATAAGCTTAATCCTAAAATAACAAAGCACAATTACTGTGTTTGCAGAACATGGTTTGGTGAGGAATTATTATTATCATTATTGCTTAATGTGATGGTGTTGTCCCCACAGTATGCTAAGTCAATGGGTGAATCAGCTCTGTTGCTCCCCTTCTTTACATTGGGCAGAATGAACTACCAATTTAGATCAAAGACACTAGGCTGCCTTTTTTTCCCCTGAAAGTTCCAAAAATGTATTAATGTGTTACATGAAAGGGCTGAAGCTGGTGAAGTGAGAACCAATGATTATCAGGCCAATTGGCTTTGTTTCTTTGTAGAAAGAAATGGCCCAAAGTCTGTTGACTTGAAAGGGTGGGGTGAGAAACCTGGGATTGAAACCCTGGGACAATACACACATGGACACATGTCTTCGTTCCTGTGTTCTGCAATAGGCAGATCTTCTTCATATATACAACGTCTTTCTTGTCTGTGATAAAGCAACTTACCTAGTTGTGTCAGCTTGTGAAGCATCTGTGTTTAAGCTAGTTCCTGAATGTTGGGTATAGAAGAAACTACAGGAAGTTCTCTCTACTCAGGGTTCTTCCATCCCATCACCCATAAGAAGTTAATGTGGGCTGTTGTGATGTAACAATCATGTGCAGATTTATCATTTTTCTTTTTCCTGCAGCATGGTTGTGGCAATTTTGTTCGGGTGATCCAGACGTTCAACCGCACCCACCTTTATGTGTGTGGGAGTGGAGCATTTAGCCCTGTATGTGCATATCTCAACAGAGGACGAAGATCTGAAGTAAGTGGATTTTTGAATTGTCTTACCTCTTGGTCAATTCCTAGGGATGTTCCAAACTGCTGCAAACAAAATTTTTCCAGGCAAGGAGCCTGCTTTCTAAAAAGTAAAGCATTCCCTAAACCTGCCTATCTCTTTGGGAATTCTGATTTGTTTAAACTTAAGCACTATTTTTAATTTTTTGACAGCTTCTGTCTCAAGTATGTACATGATGCTAGCCAAACAAGGATCACACAATAAATGTGATCACATCCCATGCCATGGAACAACTGAGATAAGAAATTAGATTTCCCCTTGGGTCAGGGGAAATCTAATTATTATCTCAGCCTTGTTGAGATAATAGTTTTGCCAAAGAGATTTCTCTTACTCTGTGTGTCGATCTTGGGAGGAGAATTGATACGTCAATATTGCAGAGGAATTCAGGTGAACGTTGCCTGATTTGATGTTATTTTTAATGTTATTTTCCAACATTTTGATTTCCAATTTTTTTCACTTACCACTAGAATGCCATCCAGCAAAACTGGCTTGTCACAGTGTCAGTAAGAGGGCACTCTTTCCTCTTCCTCCCCTTTAAATGTTTTCACCCATTCCTTATTTTGCAAAACTTGCCAACGTAAGCAGAAGGATTCTTTTCCCCCAACTGGGAGATAAAGTGCTCATGACATTTATCAGGCATTCTCCTTCCACAGCTTGGAACAAATGTCTAGAAATGAGAAGAGATCCTTGACCCATTTAAAAAAAGAATTTCCCAAATATTCTTCCAAAACCTCACACAGAGCAGGATGAAATTTCTCCAATGGGTTGACATAAACATGGCATGCATTAATTTATAATAACATGCTAGACTTCAAGATAAGGGAGAATTGTGGTGTTCTGAGACCACAAACAAGTGATGCTTCAGCAGAGCTGTCTCTGTAACCACATGCCTACAATCTATTGATCAAATAAACTGCCTCAGACATTTGGAGTCTGCAAGACACTTGACTTCAAACTTTAGTTTTCATTGCTGTTATTGTAAAAGCCAACAATAGCCAAGCTGTTTCAAGTCTAAGGATTTAAAGTGTCCCTCCTCTCTGCAGCCGTGGCATCAAGTGGATTTATTTTTAGCATTCCAGAGGCAAGATTAATGGGAAATAGTGCCACCTTATCAATGAGAGAAGCCTTTCCTCATCTTACTTTCTAATGCAAAGGCAGGTTTTGTTGGGAAAAGGTTGGGGGGTGGGGGCAGGGAGAAAGAAAGAATGAAAGAAAGATTTTTCTTTGTTTTTGCCCCAAAGCCAGGATCTGATGAGATCATAAAACATAACTCTGCATGTCAGCTGGCATCAAACTGTTGAAAGCTAAGCTAAACCTTGATGTTTCTTCCTAATCTATATCACATAATGGAACATTGGGCAATTCAAGCAGGTGCCAACACTTTCATTGCTCATTCAACACAGTACATCTTTTACTCACTGGGGATATAACAGCCCATTAGCATGTGGTGTGCTTTTAATGGCCTCTTTTTTGTGGGTGGTTGTAAATTAACTGGTTATTGATGTTGCTGGCGAAATGGTCTTATCACAACAATTTTGTGCAAATTTTTAAAGGCATTAATAATTTTGAGTGCTTTGATAGATTTTAGAACTATGCTGAAGACAGAATTATAATTTAAAATAGGCATGTGTCATAATCCTTATTTGAGATGGATAGAAGGCTATTAGGATAGATGGCTTTTTAAAGGATTTGGTCATTTGTGATCATATCAGATCTTTCGTGTTCATAGACAGCATCTTTTTGCATAGCTATATAGTGACAACAGGTTAATTAACATGACTTCCTTTCTTTCCTGCTCTTGAGCCTCCCAAAAGCAGTATTTCAAAAGATGCCATTTTACTAGCGGAAACAGCATTCTAGATTGCAGAGGGACCTTGGATGTAATTTCTTCTTGCACACTTACTGTAAGAAACACTTGTCCCAGGCAACCTTCCCAACCTTGAATGATGAATTTTGGTACAATTTCCAACAGACCCAGCCAAGGGATGGTGAGATTTAGAGACCAAAAGTTATGTAGGGACCTAGATTTGAAAGCTGTTCTAGGTGGGGCACCTACAAAGAATATTAAAATTAGGAACAACAGTTTAAATTCATATTAACATACCATGCAATCAAGGTGGAACACATACTTTAAGATTAAATCCTAGTACACTTACATAATTATGGGTAGTTCATTATTTCACAGACTGCAGAAGAAAGAAGATGTGCCATGTATGCAACAGTGTTTTTTGCACTGAGAATGTAAAATGTGTAAGGGAAATAGTGTTAGGAGACAATGTTCTCTAGCCTCTCCTTAATAGTATTGGTTGATTACTTGGTGGAAAGATTTCACTTATCTCTCCATAAACCCAATCCCCAGAATTTTCCTGAAACTCTCCCATAACATAAACGTCCTTCAGCAGCTGGTCATCATATATGACCAAAATGTCTTAACTCAACTCTGAAAATCATTACCAGTACCACTACTACTGTCACCACAATATAATCTCATGATTTCCATTGTTTTCTGCCACTTTGGTATGTGATCAGTGTGACAAGAGGTGGAAGAAAAGGAAAATATGGTGAGTTTGTGGTGTTGCTAAACAGCTTGGCCAAGGACTGCTTATTGCTAAAGCTTCAAATCAGCTGTCATCATAAGGAAATCAAAGTCCTCCTGTTGGGAATTTGGACACTTGATCTACAGTTCTTACCACTACAGCATTAAACTGTGGTATTTATCCAGATCACAAATGATCTCAATAATGACCATTAAATCAAGTGAAATATTTCAGAAAAAAAAGTGAGTTGTGGAAGTTCATCAAGATGCAGGATGATGAGGGTGACATTCAGAAGCATTGCTCTCCATTCTCATGAATTTGCTAGTCTTTTGGTTGCTTATGCAAAATAAAAAAAAAAATTACAATTACTAATTTTAACGCTGGCCATTTTTTTCATGGAGCAGTATCCAAATCAGGCACATTAAAATTCACATTTAGTCTTTGCTACAGCTTGCATGTTGTTGTTTTTCTGTGTTACAGGAGCAGGTTTTCAAGATTGACTCCAAATGTGAATCAGGGAAGGGACGCTGCTCTTTCAACCCCAGTGCAAACACTGTCTCTGTTATGATCAGTAAGTGAAAACAAGCCAGGGTTTGGAAGGCTTAAATCATTAGGTGCTGAGAGTGAAATAATGGGGTGATATAAACAAACTGAGTCACAGGGCAAGAGAAGTAACTGGAAAAAAAATGGTCTGTCGCTGATAGTTTACTTCTAGTGAAATTTTCTCCAGTTCAAGACATTGGATGATAGGGTCATTCCAGTAACTAATTTCCATTATATTAGGCTTCAGCCCATATAAAGGGGAATGCTAGGTTCAGGAAGTATGCCAGAAATAATTTTAGGTCTCTGTGAAGGAGATAACATGTAGCCATGAGGAAGGAATTTTTGGTGTAATTCATTACTGTCTCTCTCTCTTTTTTCTTTAAACATTATTTTATTTTTATGACTGTTTTACTGGCTTATGTGGTCACTTATCTCATTGCATGACTCTGGGCAGCTAACAACCATTTGAAACAAGAAAAATACAAATAAATAACAGTAACAGTAATCACCAGTACAATGCCATGCTGCTGAGGTTTGACTCAGAACCCTCCCAAAACAAGCAAATGAACCATCATACAAACCAGGCTCACCAAGCATCTTGGCCCAAGACTTGTGGGAACAGCCAGGTCTTTGCAGAAGTCCAACAGAGTTGGGGCTATCCATATCACAGGAGAAATGTTAGATAGAACAGGTGCCACCACAGAGAAGGTGTATCGCCTTGGTCCTATTAGATGATAATCAAACAAGGGACATGGAGAAGAAAATTTCCCAATCTGGGAGTCGTCAAAACCCACACTACCTGGCTTTGCCAAGGTTGAGCCAAAGCCTCCTCTTCCCCATCCAGATCCCCAAAGCCTCCAGACACTGGGAAAGAACCTTGGTAGCGTTACAGATCAGCATGGGTCAGAGATGTACAATTAGGATACGAAAACCTGTGTTAACAGATGAGCTCACCCCAATAGTAGATGTTGCATAGGAGCAGGGAAAGAATAGGGGCCTGAGGGACCCTGCAAAGCAGGGTCTAGGGCTGCCCCCCTCCCAAATACTGACTGGAAACAGCCCTGGAAAAAGGAGGATAATCATGTAACACCATGTCTCTGAGCTGATCCAGAAGGATATTGCATCTGATGGTATTGAAAGCCACTGAGAGATCAAGAAAAGCCAGAATGGATACACTGCACATCATCACAGTCCCACTGGAGCAAACCAGCAAGTGTGAACAATGCCATTTTAGTGCTATAACCAGGCCTGAAACCCAGCTGGAAAAGGTCTAGATAATCCATGTCCTTCAAGGCTCTCTGGAGCTCCATGTCAACTACCTTCTCAATAGCCTTCCCTCAGTAAAGGCTGGAGGCTAGATGAAAATTGTCCAGTTCCACTGAGTTTTAACATACATTTTCCAGTATTAACATCAATAAAATGATTTGATTTATTTGATTTATTTTTTTTTTATGTTCTTTGGTTAGGTTTGAGAATGTTTAATATGTTCCAGGAGTTTGTTTTCAGAATTTACTTGGATTGTAGCTAACCTTGGGAGGTTTAAAAAAAAAAAATCAGAGAAAAGTAAACTACATAGTTGGGTCCATGAGGTCACCTGAATTTGAGTTTACTTCAAATGAGATTTTAATTGTTATTGCTAGGAAACTTACAAGAAAGTTTGTAATGCCAAGAACGTCCAATACAAATATTCTTCACTCCAAAATTGGCCTTAAACTGATAAGAAAAAAGTTAGTAAGAATGCTTGGAGGCAGCAATCTGAAGTGACATTAAAATGAGGCCAGGCATCATACCATACCATGATTGTGTGCTTGTATACTGATGTATGACACAAGTATGAAAGTCACAATGTTTATGTGATGATATCACCATGCATGTCGCATCACTTCCCACAGTTGTTCCCTTCTGTAGAACTCCATGCTTGGAGGATTGCTTAAAAGCACAATAATACAAAATTTACCTAAAGTGCAGGTGAGGAAAGCTATCACAGAGCCCAAAAAGAGACAAATGCAGTTGAAGAACTGCATTGCAGTAGAGTTGAAGAAAAATTCTATACTCTATACTCTGAGAAGAGTTGGAATGAGCCATTTAAACCATTTTGTCCAACCTCATGTCTAACGGGAACCTATCTTTAATCTTTCTATTTTTTTTTTCCAAAGCCAAGGAGCCTATTAGATGTATTGGCTCTTTTTTGAGATAAGGGAGTTATCCCAGTCTCATGATTATTTCGGTTGCCATTTTCTTTACTTTTTTTAGGTGTCCTCCTCCTTGAGATTTGGTGATCAGAAATTATTTGGGCCCAAAATATGGACACACGTCCCCTGCACACCTCCTTCTCCAAATTCACTTGGAACCATTCTTAGCTGAATTCAATTTTGCCTTAATGTCTATACTAATACTACTGCTGATAATAATAATAACAGCAATAATAATAGTAATAATGAAATAGGGCCATTCAGCACAAATGATAATGCTTTCTGCTATATTATAATTTTAGATTTGTAGCAGATGATTTGACTCCAGTGGAAGCAAACACACCCAAGTTCAGATTGATCAAGCTGACTTGGTTGATGAACACCAGTATATTAAAAATAAGTGCATTTCTTTTCTTGTGTAAATTGAAGGTTGAGCAGGTTGTTTCAATGATATAGCTCTTTCACACCAGGGCAATAATAAAATTCCCCTGTGCGCAGTTCCTCTATTAAACCCCAGCTCATATTAACATTCAGCCATCTGCACCATAAGCTCACCCTTGTACGTCTTCCCAAGAGGCCATGAGAAAGAAGGTTGCTTTGGAATAAAAGGAAGCTTTGAAGACTAATGTCCACCCTGTGAGTTGCATATCGGTTTGAATTTATTAGTGGAGTTCAATGGATTTTCTTTGCCTTTCCCTGTTCAGAGTCAGCAGGAGATCTTCAGGTTGCCTGGCTGGAAACTCCTGTTCACGTTTCTAAATTAATGCCATTTAACCAGCATGTGGCCTTGCATGTCCCAGCAACCCTTTTTTTTCTCCTTATGGATGCAAAGACTGGTGCATTTCACACCATCTTTTGGATAGGGGAGTGGGGGGGGGGGAGGGATTCTGTGGTCCCAAAGTCGAGAATTGCAGCTGAGTATTTAATCCCACCCTGACTAAACCTGGCATGACAATCTGCTTGTGTTTCTATCCAAGATACCATTATTCAGCTTTTTCTTGAACAAAGAAAAGGATGCCACCAACCTTGGTAGTGTTTTGTACTTTGTAGCAACTGAAAACAACATGGAGGTAGCTTAGCTCAGTGGTTGCAATGGAGCAGGTCTTAGAGCTTTATTTCTAACACTGCTGTCCCAAATCAAGAGGCATTTGGCAGCTGGGGGTGAGGGGAGCTCGTTTGTTTGACCTGTGCACTAGATTGCCAGATGAATGTTATTTTTTTTTTAAATGTAAAGAAATAAAGAGGGGAGATCCCAGAGAAGCTGCACTCCAGTTTCCAAAGTGTTAAGAATTGGGGAGGGATAGAAGTAATGGAAGTATGGATTGAAACAATACTGCCCCCCCCCAAGTAGACATGGAAGAGGACAAATTCTGCAAATGATGGCTGAATTAATCATCACACAAAATCAGTTGTGTTGCAATATAGCTAAACTAAGTGGATTCTATGTCCATACATCAGCACCGTCCATTACAGACATAGAGTTTATTTATTTTATTTATTTATCAAATTTATCACCGCCCATCTCCCCCACAAGGAGGGACTCTGGGCGGTTCAGAATAAAAACATTCAGCCACAATATAATATTCAATAATATACAACAATATCAATGACATAAAAATATAAATATATTAAAATATAATAAAATCCAGGTGGCTAAGATATTCTCTCTATCCACAAGCAAATAGGGCAATTCTATGGAGATAACCATCCCCAAGAAGAACTATTCTCTTTCCCGCCCCAGGCATGTTGACAGAGCCAGGTTTTTAATTTTTTTCGGAAGTCCAAGAGTGAAAGGACCTGCCTCAACACCGGGGGGAGAACGTTCCAAAGGGCAGGTGCTATTGCAGAGAAGGCACACTTCTGTGATCCTGCTAGATGAAACTCTTTAACAGATGGGATCCATAGCATGCCCGGGTGGGACGGGTTGATGTAATGGGGATGAGACAGTCCCTCAGATAGCCTAGCCCCATGCCATGTAGGGCTTTAAAGATGATAACCAACACCTTGAATTGGACCCGGAAGCAAACTGGCACCCAGTGCAGCTCACACGGTAGAGGTGTTATGTGTGCCACCCAAGGGGCACCTAAAATTACCCGTGCGGCTGCATTCTGGACCAGCTGTAGCTTCCGGATACTCTTCAAGGGTAGCCCCATGTAGAGCGCATTACAGTTGTCTATATGGGAGATAACCAGGGCATGAGTGACCATTCAAAGGGCCTCTACAAACCAAACACGGGCAAACTGTGGATGCAGATCTCCTTCTTGTGCCCCTCAAAACCCCCTTCTGTCCATTGAAGCTGGTGGACATGCTAAAAAGAATGGTGGAAACCCGAAGATAGTTTAACCAAGGCTAAAAACCTCTCTCTCCAGCCCTCAATTTTTTCCAGATGAATGGAAATTTCTGATCCCACCAATACACCCATGATCACTTTGTAATTATCTAGCCCTCCCAAAATTCTGAAGTGGCACACCCCCCGCCCCCAGAAATTTATATGGCCTCACCTTATTTAGACAAGCCCTTAAAACATTTTGTTTCTTTTGCTCTGAGCTAGAATATATTAAATGAGACAAATGAGACATGTTGTCTCATTTGGGAGATTGTGGTGATCTTCTCTGGACTTTGTTGTTGTTGTATTTTGTGTTGTATGGAATATTTTATTTTATTTTAAATTTTGTATAGCATCATAACAGAGTTGGACAGGTCATAAATAAAAATAAAAAATGTGAAGTCCAACAGAGCCCATTCCTGCTGTGAATCACAATCTATAGATTGGGAACCACCTGCCAGGAAAGAAAATCCTTCCCTATCTTTTATGCTCTGAAATTCTCAGCTCTTTCCTTGTCTGTATTTAGTCTGGTTTAAAGCAATGTGTCCAGTGATACTAACCATGGTGGACATTAACCAGTCCCTTCACAAACATGGATTAGAAACCCACTTCAAGCCACAGTTATAAATACCAGCAAATTGTCCCTCCCCACCACCATTACCACCACCACTTTGGTAAGGAAAACAGATGGTTTTTCCCTCAGCAACTGAGTTCAGGATTTTACAAAACCAGCCAGGTATGCACTGGGTTTTGTTTTTTGTTTTAATGCCAAAGACTGGAGACTTGACTTAATATGATAAATTGTTTTGGGGCAATTTAGCAATGAAGCTAAAAGGAAGTCGGGCTGACAGATATTATTGGGACCTGATAAGACAAGCAGACTCTAGGAATGCTTAGCATAACTAATAAAGCTGGTATGTAATGGGATTAAGGGCACAGGCTGTTTCCAGGTCTAATTGTTTTTTAAAAGGAGGCATAGACATGAGATCTTAGTGAGAACCCACACTTTTAAAAGCAATTGCTGAAGAAGCAAATGATGAGGAATTCCAGAGCAGTTTATCCATGGAAAAGTTAATAAAATGCATAGAGTTTGTGTATAATGATTTATTTTAAGTGTTCTTAATCCGTCTTACTTTTTTTTAGTAACCCTACAGCAACTTTGTAAGTTAATAGTATTATTCTGAAATTGTGGGTGGAGGCCCATTAGCCTGTAGGCTGTCATAAGTATGCCTAATTTAAAGACAGATGAAGCACTGAAATGTAGAAAATTGTAGCATTTCCCTTCCTTCTGTGGAGTGAATTCCCTTTTTCTTTCTTTTAACCAGGAGCATCTACATTAAATCCAGTTACTGTAATTGCAAACACAGGCATACAGCAGAAGCAGTAATGACTTTACACATGTCCTGACACCATTATGCAAATGGCATGAATTATGCAATTATGTAAATTGCATAATTTGAATCATTTCAGTTATGCTGTGATGCACCTGAAACCATCTCCTTCACTATAGATGCCAGTGATCACTGGCCAAGGTTCCTCATTGGCCCATTCTGCAAATCAAATAACTTAATAATGAAACCTTAAGAAAAAAGAGCCTTTCTTACTGTTGCTTTGCTTTTTTTAAATTTAATTTTATTATGTTCTACAAGACAATCCATTTTCAAACAAATATATATGAAATAACACTGGGTAACACTGCCATACATCAAAAACATCTCGGAAACTAGCAACAGACTGTTCCGACTACATGGAATCACTGTATCACACAAACCAACCAAAGCCCTCCAGAACATCTTAAGCAAACCAAAAGACCCAGGAGCCCAAGAAGAAAAAACAGGAGTTATCTACAACGTACAGTGTAAGGACTGTAACAGCCACTATATAGGACAGACAGGCAGAAGACTGGCAGAGCGCATCCACGAACACCAACAGGCAGTCAGAAGACACAATGAGAACTCCTTAATCTCACAACACATGGACAGACTCAACCAGAGTTTCAGCTGGGAAACTGTGAGCATCCTAGACCAAGCCAAATCCAAAAACACTAGAGAATTCCTGGAAGCCTGGCACTCAGACAAGTCAACCATCAACAGGCACATAGAGGTAAACTATATCTACATACCATTCAAAAGAGACAATAAAAAAGCTAAAAAGGAAACATAAAGACCAGAACACCTCCTTGCCAGCAATCAACTCCCAGATGTACAAAGATTAACACCAGGATTAACACCAGACGAACAAGCAAGCAGTATACAATATCCCAGTCAAGGAACCACCGACTCAGTCAAACAATCAAGCAGTAAATAACAGACTACCAAGGAGAGACCAACACCTCCACCAAAACAGGCAGGGCAATCTGCTGTGCATAAACAGAGTGCAATCCCCACTTCCTTCTAGCACTGAAGATTGCCTAGTTGGGCAATGAAACATCTGCAAGAAGACAACAAGGCTCACAGAGCACCAGGGACTCCACAGTTCAATCCTGAGCTACAGATATTCTCTTCGACTGATATATGAAATAAAAATGAAAAACTCACCGCTCAAAGAAAAAAGAAAAAACAACACAACAAATAAAAGGATATAAAAAAAGGCAAAAAGCCTACAATTACAAATATGTTCCAAGTTCACCTGATTTAATAAAACTTTGAAAAACGAAACTAAGTTTTCAGCATTTCCCCAAACCGTCCAAGAATTTTTTTTCCCAGAAGAAAAGATAATGCAACATTTTCTGATTGACAGAACATGTAATTTTCTCAAAAGTTGCTAGATCACAGATCTTTAAAATCCAATCCTTTATATCTGGTATAAAGTATAAAAGTATATATTTTTTTTCCATCTGCTAAGGCTTATTCCCTTCAGCAAAGGATCGTTACCTTGTCGTGGTGCTGGAGCTTGAGCACCTCAATGATGCCATGAGCTAAACCGTGAAGGGTCACCCAAGACGGGAAGGTCATGACAGAGAGGTCAGACTAAATGCGATCCCTGGGAAGGTAATGGCAACCCACCCCAGTATTCTTGCCGTGAAAACTAAATGGATCAGTACAACCAGAGATATGTCGGTATACCATCGGAAGATGAGACCCCCAGGTCGGAAGATGGTCAAAATGCTACTGGGGAGGAACAGAGGATGAGTTCAACTAGCCCCAGACGTGATGACGCAGCTACCTCAAAGCCGAAAGGACGGCTAGTGGCCGACGCTGGTGGTGAACGGCGAATCCGATGTTCTAAGGATCAACACACCATTGGAACCTGGAATGTAAGATCTATGAGCCAGGGCAAATTGGATGTGGTTATTGGTGAGATGTCAAGATTAAAGATAGACATTCTGGGCATCAGTGAACTGAAATGGACTGGAATGGGCCACTTCACATCAAATGACAACCAGATCTACTACTGTGGACAAGAGGACCACAGAAGAAATGGAGTAGCCTTCATAATTAATAGTCAAGTGGCTAAAGCAGTGCTTGGATACAATCCAAAAAACGATAGAATGATCTCAATTCAAATTCAGGGCAAGCCATCTAACATCACAGTGATCCAAATATACGCTCCAACCACAGATGCTGAAGAAGCTGAAGTAGAGCAGTTCTATGAGGATCTGCAGCACCTACTGGACACCACGCCTAAAAGAGATGTTATTTTCATCACAGGAGACTGGAATGCTAAGGTGGGCAGTAAAATGACACCTGGAATTACAGGTAAGTATGGCCTGGGAGAACAAAACGAAGCAGGACATAGGCTGATAGAATTTTGCCAAGACAACTCAATGTGCATAACAAACACTCTCTTCCAACAACCTAAGAGACGGCTTTATACATGGACTTCACCAGATGGACAACACCAAAATCAGATTGACTATATCCTTTGCAGCCAAAGGTGGCGGACATCTGTACAGTCGGTAAAAACAAGACCTGGAGCTGACTGTAATTCAGATCACGAACTTCTTCTTGCACAATTTAGGATCAGACTAAAGAGATTAGGGAAGACCAACAGATCAGCTAGATATGAGCTCACTAATATTCCTAAGGAATATGCAGTGGAGGTGAAGAACAGATTTAAGGGACTGGACTTAGTAGATAGGATCCCGGAAGAACTCTGGACAGAAGTTGGTGGCATTGTTCCGGAGGCGGCAACAAAATACATCCCAAAGAAAGAGAAAACCAAGAAGGCAAAATGGCTGTCTGCTGAGACACTAGAAGTAGCCCAAGAAAGAAGGAAAGCAAAAGGCAACAGTGATAGGGGGAGATATGCCCAATTTAATGCAAAATTCCAGAGGTTAGCCAGAAGAGATAAGGAATTATTTTTAAACAAGCAATGCGTGGAAGTGGAAGACAATAGAATAGGAAGGACAAGAGACCTCTTCCAGAAAATTAGAAACAGAGGTAAATTCCAGGCCAAAATGGGTATGATCAAAAACAAAGATGGCAAGGACCTAACAGAAGAAGAACAGATCAAGAAAAGGTGGCAAGAATATACAGAAGACCTGTATAGGAAGGATAACAATAGCAGGGATAGCTTTGATGGTGTGGTCAGTGAGCTAGAGCCAGACATCCTGAAGAGTGAGGTTGAGTGGGCCTTAAGAAGCATTGCTAATAACAAGGCAGCAGGAGATGACAGCATCCCAGCTGAACTGTTCAAAATCTTGCAAGATGATGCTGTCAAGGTAATGCATGCTATATGCCAGTAAATTTGGAAAACACAAGAATGGCCATCAGATTGGAAAAAATCAACTTATATCCCCATACCAAAAAAGGGGAACACTAAAGAATGTTCAAACTATCGAACAGTGGCACTCATTTCACATGCTAGTAAGGTAATGCTCAAGATCCTGCAAGGTAGACTTCAGCAGTTCATGGAGCGAGAATTGCCAGATGTACAAGCTGGCTTTAGAAAAGGCAGAGGAACTAGAGACCAAATTGCCAATATCTGCTGGATAATGAAAAAAGCCAGGGAGTTTCAGAAAAACATCTATTTCTGTTTTATTGACTATTCTAAAGCCTTTGACTGTGTGGACCATAACAAATTGTGGCAAGTTCTTAGTGGTATGGGGATACCAAGTCATCTTGTATGCCTCCTGAAGAACTGTATAACGACCAAGTAGCAACAGTAAGAACAGACCACGGAACAACAGACTGGTTTAAGATTGGGAAAGGAGTACGGCAGGGCTGTATACTCTCACCCTACCTATTCAACTTGTATGCAGAACACATCATGCGACAAGCTGGGCTTGAGGAATCCAAGGCTGGGGTTAAAATCTCTGGAAGAAACATTAACAATCTCAGATATGCAGATGATACCGCTTTGATGGCTGAAAGTGAAGAGGAACTGAGGAGCCTTATGATGAAGGTGAAAGAAGAAAGTGCAAAAGCTGGCTTGTAGCTAAACCTCAAAAAAACCAAGATTATGGCAACCAGCTTGATTGATAACTGGCACATAGAGGGAGAAAATGTAGAAGCAGTGAAAGACTTTGTATTCCTAGTTGCAAAGATTACTGCAGATGCTGACTGCAGTCAGGAAATCAGAAGACGCTTAATCCTTGGGAGAAGAGCAATGACAAATCTCGATAAAATAGTTAAGAGCAGAGACATCACACTGACAACAAAGGTCCGCATAGTTAAAACAATGGTGTTCCCCATAGTAACATATGGCTGCGAGAGCTGGACCATAAGGAAGGCTGAGAGAAGGAAGATCAATGCTTTTGAACAGTGGTGTTGGAGGAAAATTCTGAGAGTGCCTTGGACTGCAAGAAGACCAAACCAGTCCATCCTCCAGGAAATAAAGCCAGACTGCTCACTTGAGGGAACGATATTAAAGGCAAAACTCAAATACTTTGGCCACATAATGAGAAGACAGGACAGCCTGGAGAAGATGTTGATGCTAGGGAGAGTGGAAGGCAAAAGGAAGAGGGGCCGACCAAGGGCAAGATGGATGGATAATATTCTAGAGGTGACGGACTCGTCCCTGGGGGAGCTGGGGGTGTTGACGACCGACAGGAAGCTCTGGCGTGGGCTGGTCCATGAAGTCACGAAGAGTCGGAAGCGACTAAACGAATAAACAACAAAGGCTTATTCCTTTTCCTGTTAGTGTTGACTTAAGTTTGATGGGCTGTGCAGCTCTTTGAATCCACAGGGAAAGAGTTGCTATGGAACATGTCTGGATGTGCATGCAGTACAGGTAGTCCTCATTTAGTGACCACAATTGGGACTGGCAACTCAGGTGTTAAGCAAAGTGGTTGCTATGTGAAACCACAACTGTGCTTATGATCTTACTTCAGCTTTCCCTTGCTTTACAGACCTGTGAAGGTCAAAAATGTGAGGATTGCTCATAAAATTTCTTTTTCATCACCATCATAACTGTAAACGGTCGCTAAATGAGGCAGTCGCTGAACAAGGACCCGCCTGCAGTTCTTTAACCATATATGTGTTCTCCTGGGATTATGCTGCAGTTGGAGAGAGCAACTGTGTGAATCTGGAGAAAGAAGCAGAAAGAACTATGGAGCTGCAGACAAGTACAATCAGAGCACCACCATTTTCTTTGAAGTAGAATTACTTTTTGCAATTGTATCCTAAACTGTGCACGGGACAGCCACATTAGTATGCATTGCACTATTCTCACTTTATTGCTGCCTTCCCAGCCTCCTTCCATCTCTCCTTGTGCATCGGGGGTCACAAGGTCTATAGAAGAATAATTGAAGTGATGCAGAAGCTCCTTCACGTCAGTGGAGAACTGGAGATGGCTGGCCATGTTCCTTTAGATATAAAGTATAGACTTGTTTTCTGGGTTGACTTTCCATACGAAGGAGTAAACAGAATGGTTTGCTTGTGGTCTTCTTCGGAGTATCTGCTAGACATCCCAGTGAAAGGGATGGTGTTTTTTCAGTTCCACCATGATGAATTGTGTCCCTTTTAATAGGCAGAATATTGATATGTTTCAGTAATTTTTGCTTGGGGCGGTATCCACCGGTGTCTGCAAGAGGGGAGACAAGTGCTGAAACATTCATTGTGTTCTGGATTCCTTACACACTTGCATGCAACACTGTGCTATAAGTAGGAAAAGGCAGAGTTGTGTTGCAGGGTTGCAACATGCATTTCATAGTGACATTGCCACGATTGGGTACAGATGCCTAGATATTGCACTGTACTGTTCGTAGGATTTCCTTGTGTTACAGAACTGCTGTTGGGGGACACATTCCTGGAAAAGCTTCTTGTGTGATGGTCCAAGGGCCTCAAGACTTCAGCTGGATCACAAGCAGAACTTGAGTCAGCAGTGTCTCAGGGCTGCAAAAAAAAAGGGCAGAAGTAATTTTAGGCTTATTTTATCAAGCAGCAGTTTCCAAGTCAAGGGTTTTGCATTATTCTCTGGTAATTATGCTTCATCTCCAGCCCTGCAGCAAATAAGTAGATCAAGTTACCAAGGAGGGCAAGTGGAAACATGCTGTGGTATGAAATGCCTTCTGTGACAAAAACCATAAAGAAGTACACATGTCTACACTGGGAAAGTGATGTTTTAAGAGAAGAAAAGGCAAAGGATTCTTCTCTGTGCTAGCAGACCAGATGGCTGCCCCTTTTTTACATGTCATGATTTAAGGGTGGAGCTTCAAACACATGGTTTTGGCAGCCATCTTGGCTATTTTGCCCTACCTCATGGATACCCCTGACTGATAGGTAGTCCTTTCAGATATCAACTCCTTCTAGTTCCATTGGCTGTAAGCAGAACACTATTATTTTTAGTCTTTAGGTTCTGTATCTCTCAGCTGTGTCGCCTTCCATTGTATGAAATAATATGTCTTGTCCGTGTTTATGCTTTTGCATTATTGCAAGTCATTTTGAGAGCTTTGCTGGGAATAAGCAGTGATATACCATGATTACAGATGATTGTAATGCACCGTTTGTCCTGAAGAAGATTGTTCTCTTTTGCCCAAGATTGGCTTGTGACTTGCAAGGCATGCTTTGCAGAGAACCAGTGGTTACTTCAGATAGACCTCGCTTACCAACTGCCTTGTTTAGCGACCGTTTGAAGTTACAACAGTGTAAAAAAATAGATTTGTGAGCAATCCTCACATTTACGATTGTCACAGCCTCCCATAGGCATGTGATTGCATTCAGGCACTTCGCAACCAGCATGCATTTACAACCATCACAGCATGCCATGGTCACATGATTGCCATTTGTGTGCTTTGCAACTGGCTGGTGACAGGCAGAGTTAATTTGAGAGCGTGTAAATAAAATAATAAATCGTGATCACATGATGTTTCACTTAATGACCGAATGGGAAGGGAAGTCATAAGCCCTTCATGGTCACACGATTTTCCACTTAGGGATCACAGTGCTTAGCAATGGAGTTGTCGGTCCCATTTGTGGTCACTAAGCGAGGACTACCTGCAATACACCAGATCACAGAAAGTTTAGAACCAAGATTAGCTTGGAATCCAGATTTGAACTTCCTGTTAAACCAGAGTTTCTCAACCAGGGTTCTGTGGAACCCTAGGGTTCCACAAGAGGTCACTAGGAGTTTTCTGGGAGATCACGATTTATTTTAAAAATTATTTCAAATTCAGGCTACTTCACATTAAAGAGTTAAGTTTCATTCTTTATTTTCAGTTTAAGAACACTGTTAGTGCATATATACAGGCCTACACATGAAACAAATATAATAATTTTGTAACTTCTGGCCTCTATTTGAGCCTGAATGTGCAGGGGCTCCCCCAGGCCTGAAAAATAGTTCAAGGGTTCCTCCAGGATGAAAAGATTGAGAAAGGCTGTATTAAACTAAGTCTTTACGCCACTTACCTGCATCTGCCCTCAGGCCCAACACTAATATCACTGTGATTTGACTCAACTAAGTGCAACTTAAGCCATAGATCTTTTCTGCCATGCAAAGCAGATTTTCCACCATCCCCATTGCAACGGGTTTCATCCTGTTTTTGTCAAAAGATTGGTATCTTCTAAGCCTGACACTTAGATACAGTTGCACAGTCAGTTGGCAAGATATTCCAAAACTTGACAGCAAGGTTTAACTCTCTGGTGAATGACTTAATATTTTTGACCAGGAGCAATCTGCAAATCACAGCCAAGAGATGTTATTAGACACTTGTCAACTCAGCCACTCTTTTATAGCAACTTGTAAGTGAGAAACTAGTTTTGCAAACGTGTTTCTTGGGCTGCCTTGCTAGCCCACAGGACATGGTTGGTTGGTTGGTTGGTTGGTTTAAAATTCAGTTCATACCTCTATACAGTTTACTGCCTTGAGATCTCTTTCAGTACAAATAAAAATAGGTGTATGATTCTGTTCTTGCAAAGGAATGTTGTATGATTATTTCCTTTCGATGAAGCATGTTGACATCCCTTTGGGTTCCAACTTAAACTGCTCACATTCTCCACATGGTATCATAAGTCATATCCCACAGCCCATCTAAACAATCCTAAACCAGATTTCTCCATGCTCCTGGGTCAGCAATCTGAGTATCATGTTCTCTACTGTACATGATGCACAAGAAGAAGCAGAAACAAGGAGAAAAAGAGGCATGTTTTTTTTTTTAAATTATTTTATTTTATAAATTTATTCACCTCCCATCTCTCTCCCACAGGGGGACTCTGGGTGGCTTACAATAAATTTGTGATTTGTTCCTAGACACACAGTAACATTTGAAGACCTGAATGAATGAAAGGCCCTATTATGCCCACAGTGGCCACTGAGATACCCATAAACAAGAAATGAACACAATAAGTAATTTCTGTTTTCTCACAATGGCCAATTAGATGATCATTTCTCTTGTATTGTTCCCCTGCAGCTTGTAGGAGGAGGGATGCTGTTCCCAACTCAGAGACAGCATTGAATTTTAGGACCAAGATATCTGCCCATCGTGATTTGATCCAATCCTCTTTTGAAGACACCCAGGTTTATGGCCATCCCCATCTCTTGTGGGGTTGGCCATGAGCTAGTACTTATTTTTGCCTTCTTATCAAACAACAAAATGTAAAGTGCAATCTTCCCCTTAAGAGGCAGCATAGCTGAGGGCAGCCATATTTGGGCTGAAAAAAAAATCTGGGCAATCAACTTGATGACTGCAGGGGGATCAAAAAATCAAGTTGGTGGCCACAACTATGCAAAAAAGGGGCAGGGCTTTGATTGAATGGCTGTGGGCAACACCTTGATATTTTTGATCCCACCTCCCTGCAGACACTTTTGCTTGCCTTTTGTGTGAGTGTGCCTTTGAGTCAGCGTTGACTCCTGGCAACTGCCTGGGCAAATCTCTGCAGTTTCCTTGGCAAGGTTTTTTTTGGAAGTGGTTTGCCATTGCCTGCTTCCTAGGGCTGAGAGAGGGTGATTGGCCCAAGCTTCATGCCTAAGGCAGGACTAGAAACCCCCTGGTTTCTAGCCTGGTCCCTTAACCACTACACCAAACTGGCACCAAACATTCATATTTGGGAAAGGATTAAATAGCCCTTTACCCATTTTTGAGGAATCATGTAACTGAGATGCACATTCAGATGAGAGTCAGATTGAACTATAATTTCTGTCTAGTTCCATGGACCCTGAGCTCATTGGAAACTAAAACTGGGTGCAACTTAATTTGCTTTTTATACCACCAATGGAAACCTTTTGAGGTTCCTTCATTTAAGGTAGCTAGTTTTATATTTTCTTTTCTGGAAAACAAAATTTGCTGCTGCTTCTCACTGTTTCCATTTTCTTGAGCCACTTTGACCACTAAATGGTATGCTGCTTGAAAACATTTCTTCCACATTTGTGGTTAGGCTTTCCTGTTTAATTGTATGGTTATCCAAATGGCAAACTTGGCGCTTTTTAAATCATGATTCAGGGGATATCCCCCTCTCGTTTCAGCTGCTACAAATTTAGAAAATGGGCTGGTATTAAAGAAAGAAGTTGTTAAAAATCCCTCTCTCCCCGCAGGAGATGCATTCACTTTTTCCTCTTGCCCTTTCACTTTCTGCAGACCAAGAACTATTTTCAGGCATGTACATTGATTTCATGGGGACGGACGCTGCCATTTTTCGCAGCTTAACCAGGCGGAACGCAGTGAGGACGGATCAACACAACTCTAAATGGCTAAGTGGTAAGAGGATCTCATTTACGCTCTGTTGACTTTGCTCCCAAAGAAAGGATAAAGAGATTGGCTTCCTGTAAAGTTCATTGGCTTGGGCAGAATATTTTATCAAGTACATCAGGGAAAAAAAAAACCCTCTGATGCTAGAAATTAGAAGGCGCCACAGTCCTGGGACAAGACGTTTTTGGTTTATGGAGTTGCTAGCAGAGGATCTTTAGCCTTTGAATCTGCAGCACCGCAGAGTCCTGCTAGAATTACATCAATTTTTCCTTTGTATGAAGAGTTCAGATAATATTTAAAACAAGAGAGGTCAATTCAGGCAATATACATGTGTGTATGTGTGTGAGGATAGGGACGTGGTGGCGCTGCGGGTTAAACCGCTGAGCTGTCGATCAGAAGGTCGGCGGTTCGAAACCGCGCAGCGGGGTGAGCTCCAGTTGCTAGTCCCAGCTCCTGCTCACCTAGCAGTTCGAAAACATGCAAATGTGAGTAGATCAATAGGTACTGCTTCGGCGGGAAGGTAACAGCGTCCCGTGTCGTCATGCTGGCCACATGACCCGGAAGTGTCTACGGACAAACGCTGGATCTTCAGCTTTGAAACGGAGATGAGCACCACCCCCTAGAGTCGGACATGACTGGACTTTACGTCAAGGGAAACCTATGTGTGTGAGGGTGGGTGGGTGAGTGGATGATAGAGAGAAAAACACAGATGCAGACATGTGTGTGTCTGCAGGATATGTTAAAAACAGAAAGTCAAGATGGTAGTCCCAACTATACAGTTGCAACATGTCATGCATACAAAAGGGCAGAGCTTTGATTGCACCATCATGGCTTCCATCTTGACTTTCTTTTACCATACCTTGCAGACCCCACCATTGACCAGTGGTGTTCTGGTAAATGTTTAACAGTCAGCTGTGCTGGCTCCATTGCCACCACCTTGCCATGCCCCCAGCTGATGAACAGCTGATCAACACGCTAGCAGTCATGGCTCAGCAATGTTCTCACAAAATTCCAGAAAATTTAACAATTGGCTCTCACAATCTGGCACAAGCCAGCTGCATCATACCACTGCCCTGGCCCTGTGTTTTGTCCCTTCCCCTCCCCTCCCCTCCCCTCCCCTCCTCTCCTGTTTTTCTTTCTTTTCTTTCCCTTTTCTTCAGTCACATAAAGATGCTGTCATATAACTGAATGGTATAACTGTTACTGCTGTGATTTTTACAGCATTGGCATGCTGCTCCTGCAGTCCTCCATGGCTGTATGTGGACCATCATGCACACAGACACCAGTTCACCCAAACCATACTGCCGTGCAACTTAAGCCACAAGCTTAGTGGCAAACTTTAGTTGCTTTACAGCAGTGTTTCTCAAAGTTGGCAACTTTAAGATGTGTGGACTTCAACTCCCCAGCATGGCTGGGGAATTCTGGGAGTTGAAGTCCATACATCTTAAAATCGCCAACTTTGAGAAACACTGCTTTAGAGTAACTGTATATCTAAGGTAAAGGTAAAGGTTTCCCTTGACGTAAAGTCCAGTCGTGTCCGACTCTAGGGGGCGGTGCTCATCTCCGTTTCTAAGCCTTGGAGCCGGCGTTGTCATAGACACTTCCGGGTCATGTGGCCAGCATGACGACTCGGAACGCCGTTACCTTCCCGCCGAAGTGGTACCTATTGATCTACTCACATTTGCATGTTTTCGAACTGCTAGGTGAGCAGGAGCTGGGACTAGCAACGGGAGCTCACCCCGCCGCGCGGTTTCGAACCGCCGACCTTCCGATCGACAGCTCAGCGGTTTAACCCGCAGCGCCACCGCGTCCCATACTGTATATCTAGTGCCATCTAAATTGTCCATTGAAATACCACACACTGATCAATTGTTGCTGTGAAGTTGGTTGCTTATTGATAGAGTGGCATTCAGCCAGAATCCAAATATCCCTGAAATAAATAGCAGCAAAAGTAGGATGACAAATAAAAGTAATTCACCCAATTTATTTGGCCATATAGTTGTCTCCTGACACTATATGAGCACTCTGATAAACAGAATGTGTGGTAGCTTTCCCCATGCTTCACCCACAAGCCACAGAATGTAGTTGGGGAATTAAGAGAATTAAAAATTCAATATATCTGAATGGACCGAGGAGAAAATACAGTAAGTACATTCTCATGTTAAATGCACATGTTTGAAATGTGCCTCTGGGAAGTAAATGGTTTTCTCAGCGCTTCTGACTTAATTATTTTATTAATAATTGACTCACAGCCTAGATATTTGGGATATATATCTGAAACTGTGGTGATGTTTGATTGTGCCTCTACAACGGTATGCCTGCCAATGAGCACTAGGGGAATATAACTTTAAATGGCAAATATAAAAGTCATTTCAGAACTCAGAATCTAGGCATTTTGAACTGAAGCCAGAAAATTGGCAGACGAAATCTGGTCCCACTCAAAATTCACTCATTCTGCTATTTTATTTCATTATTAAAGAAAGCACAGGATTCATCTATCTATTTTGATTTATTGAAAGTCCATTGGAGTTGGATTGCTATAACAACTTTGGATGGATGGATGGATGGATGGATGGATGGATGGATGGATAAATAATAAAAAAAATAAAGTATGCATGGTCAGATACCAGATGTACCAGAAGGATCTTCAAGTGCCTCAAAAAGAGGCCACCTGAAATCCAGTGTAATGTAAGTAATGTGAGTGAGTAATGTAGTGAGTGAGTAATGTAATGTAAAGAGTCACTCTTTGGGTGAGATGGGTGGTGATAAAATTAGAAATATGAATAAATAAATAAATAAATAAATAAATGTAAAGTTTGGGGAAATTGCCATAAATGTTACTATCATATCATCACTCTGGCTTAAATAGTGGTTTCTGATTTAGAACTGGGATCTGCTACTTGAAAAAGGGCGGCAGGGAGGAAATATGGAATGTTCCTGTTGAAGATTTGGGCAAGCAAGTCATACCCTCTTCCAGGATTCTCCATTCCCTTTGAAGTTTTTCCTTCCCCACCCCATTAAAAAGGCTGAACACTGAGCATTTTGTGGCTATAGGAAATGTTAAGTTCTCATGTCTTCCCACACTCACCCTTCAGAGATGCATTAGGCCTGAGCCTCGGGGTTAAAATCTAGAGAGCACCATGCTATGGGGTTAGCAGCAAAAATCAGCAGGTTTTTTTTATTCCAGAACTCATTCAAGCCGACTTTGCTTACTTTAGTATCCTTGTTTATTTTAAAAATATGTATTTTATGGTCAGGTAGTAGCCAGCCACAGAAATATCTGGATACAGATAAAACAATAAAAAGACTATAACTTGAAAACAGTTTGTCCTTTTCTCCAACAACAAAAAGGGATGTGTCAAATGTGTTAGCATCAGGGCAAGAGAAAGAAACTCCATTGTATAGACAATGCTATGGTTTAAATGAATTTAAAATCCAGATCTGGACATCTTCAGAACAAATGCATGGGGAACTTTCAGATTCCATAATGGGAAAGAAGAGAAGGTCCTGGTTGATTGCAGATGTCTGCTATGTCAAGCTGTGGTCACAGCACTTAGACTGATGTTCTAGTTGATGTGCTTCTTTGTGTTATTTTAGAGCCGATATTTGTGGATGCCCATCTCATCCCAGATGGCACTGACCCTAATGATGCTAAAGTGTACTTCTTCTTCAAAGAGAAGCTGACCGACAACAGTGGCACGACCAAGCAGATCCACTCCATGATTGCCAGAATATGCCCCGTAAGCAAAGATGTTCATATGCTGCTAAGGATATGAACACCATTGATGGGATAAGGGGGGAAATATTCTAGAATGCTTTATATTAGAACAAGTAGAAATCTAAAGTTACAATCCAGTTCTGTTTAGACATGATGAGTTAAAACAGGGCTCAGGGGCAGATAAAAGAAGGGAAGCCATAAATAGACTGTGCCTGATTATGCCAAATGTATCTGCAGTGTAATGTTGATCTGAGTAGGAATCATGTTCATGTGGCTTTGTGCAGCTAGTTTCTGTGTATAGCAGTTCTGGTGTGGTCATGTCTGCTTTGGATAAGAAGATGTGATTGGAGAGAGTAGCAATATCATACAAAGATATTTGGAAACAGTGAGAAGTAGAGAAATGGCTGCAGTTTCTTTGTAGAGAAATAGTAATACTCCTTTGTGTAATAATAGTTGCACTCAGTTTCTAACCATTTTTATCTTCTGGGCATGGACTTGGCTGGAAACTATTATTATTCCAACTTGTAGGGAAGAGTTCTTGTTTTTCCTATAGATGCATCATTAAAGTAAGCTATTTGTCTGTCTAACCTTAGTTTTAGGAACTCAGTGAAAATACTATAGAAATAACAGTCGGATGCCTTCATTCCTTGTAGGAAACTTCAAAATTCTACATAAGTGATAGATGTTTTAGTCCATTATGTTTCCTTTTGATCTACAGACTGGAGGCAGAAAACCACTGGAAAACCAGACCTACAGTGCATAATGTGATTGTGTATATTTTGTGGCAGAAGAACCATCATACTTCGCATATTTTTCTTGAATACTTGAATCCCTTTTGTACATGAGATAGTTGAGGTGATCAGAATTGTAATGCAATGATAGTAACATCAATGCTACTATACTGCACTGTTATTGTTGATTTATTCTGGACTAGCAGAGTTTAAGGGACGCGGTGGCGCTGCGGGTTAAACCGCTGAGCTGTCGATCGGAAGGTGGGCGGTTCGAAACCGCGCGGCAGGGTGAGCTCCCGTTGCTAGTCCCAGCTCCTGCCAACCTAGCAGTTCGAAAACATGCAAATGTGAGTAGATCAATAGGTACCGCTTCGGCGGGAAGGTAACGGCGTTCCGAGTCGTCATGCTGGCCACATGACCCGGAAAATGTCTACGGACAATGCCGGCTCTAAGGCTTAGAAACGGAGATGAGCACCGCCCCTAGAGTCGGACTCGACTGGACTTTACGTCAAGGGAAACCTTTACCTTTACCTAGCAGAGTTTAAGCCAAGTCGTCCATCTAATTTTTCATAGTCTACCACTTTTTTCATCTGTTTATTTGAAACTGAAAACCTCTGGATGCCAGTAACAATCAGAACTGTTTTACTGGACCTGGGACTGTCTAAGACAAGGATTAATATTTGGTTTTTGCCTCCAGGAACAGAAGAACATAAAAGTAGAAATCACTTCACTAAAATCTGGTCCAATGCATGTAGAGACCATAAACAGTGTCATGCTAATGCAGAGATGCTGGAGATGGACATTTTATTATTTCATCCAGATGTGCAGTAATATTCTTATATTATTGTTGTTTTCCTATAAAAAGGTCTTCCTGATATATAATTAAAGGAAAACCAAATGTTCAAATATAAAAACCTTCACCACTCTAAATCTTGGCATCTCCTTTGCATATCAAGCACATGATCTAACATTCTGATGAGTTTGGCTTGCTCATTTGAATGGGATGAGCAAAACAACAGATCCTTTGTGCTTTTTTTTAAAAAAAAATGTTTTTAAGTTGGTTAATCTTTGTCAGAACATGACTTGTGACCTAGACTTTGCACTGCTATTTTTTTTATTATTTTTTGATAAAGTGCCCAGAGATGTTTTTCAGAAGATACTAAATATGATTAAACCATTGTTGTTCTAATGAAGCCCAGATGATTTCTTAGAAGACTTGGGGCACATTTCTCCTTGAAACTTCTATGCCAAAACTTGAAAAATAGGCTTCAAAAGATTATGAGCTGAATTTGTGTGTTGTATTTCTGATGACATTATTAGAACTTGGCATCAGTAATCTTTTTCAAAGAGGTGGCCGAAGATCGCTTAATAATATTTCCGCACAGGAAGATGGGAGAGAAGTCTGAATTCAGACTTCACATTTTAGAACCACTATATGATCACAAATTTAATTATCACTTAAAACATATTGTTTTCTGAATTTTGCAATTCAATTTGCCAGTAAATTAAACAAGACGAAGATGGAGAAAAAATACAGTAGCAACAAACCTAGGCAAAATTGCATGTATTTGTGAAAATAAGGAATAAAATGTATTTATATTAGGGAAAATTATTTGCAAAAGAGGTGACTGTTCAGAAGACTTCAAAACACAAATGCATAAGCTTGGAGAAGTCTGCTATACAGTATGTAACTATTTTAATATGATTTTGTTAAAGAAAATCTTCAAGTTACACAAACTGGAACTTAATAGATTCCCCAAATAGAGAAAGAAAGAAATTGAAATCAACTTTTCTCCTATTGCTAGCAGGATGCTTAATTTATTTCAGTTGATTTATTATTAAACAACAGAAATACAGATGTCTTCTCTACACCAGTGCTATATCCATTTGCAGGTGGCAGTTAGATATTTGAAATTTGCCCGGTGTATCCACAGAACGCTGGTCCATAGTGAGCAAACAAAATTTTCTTCCTAATGTGTTATTTTCCTATGTACAGGCCATAAAGCTATGTACATTAATTTCCAGCCCATAATAAATCTGTACACATCTAGATAGGGGGTATTCCTGTAGGTTTGTACCATATTTTTCTACAGCTTGTCTTATTTGACTAAACAAAATTTTCTTCAGCAAGGAATCTTGTACCTTGTTTCAGTTTTTAATTTGTTTAATTGCTCAGTAAGCAAATCTGTTTCATTATTTAATTCCATATAATTAATTAAATTAAGGATTATCCTGAAGTGAAGTGACATTTAAAACTTAAATCTGAATATGAGATGATGCATCCAAAAAGGAAGAACAGGCAGGAAAAAATAAATAATAATGGACAATGCTAACTTCTCAAATAGAAACCAATGGAGAAGCCTGGTAGTTCTCCCCCACCCCACCCCAACCCCACACAATAAAGTGTGCTTGTAAAACAATTATGTATGTGGAGTTGTTGTAATACGAGATGGGCGGGGGAGAAATATGATAAATAAAAAACTAATAAATAAATGTGAGGTGCCAGGTTCTTTCAGGTAAACACATGCATCCTTTCCATTGGAAATGCCAGTGAAGAAATGCCAGGGACAGTTTTCCAAACAGCCATGACAGCCTTCCCAAATATATGATTGCTTTGGCATTTTGAGAGGTGTTCACACATGCTAACATACTTTACAAAACACTTCATTCTTTTTCAATTAGTCCTAATACCTGCCAGAAACCATACTTCCACCACCACTACCTTCCCACAAAAGGCCAGAACAAGAACTGAAGGAAATATTTGTTCAAATTAACTGCCTCTAAATAAAGTACCCCATTAAAAATGATGATGATGATCATCATCATCATCAGCAGCATCATCATCCCCACCTGCATTTTTTCCATTGCACAAAAACCACTCTCACTCATAGCGGTATATAAGCACATATACTTACTCCCCTCCTTCTTTCTAGCAGAAACAAAAAGAAGAAAAACAGGGTGGAGGTGAGGTAAGGAGAAAGTATGACCCTCATGGGAAGGGTGGGAAGAGAGAGAAAACCTGGATTGAGATGAGGAGAGGGGAAAAGGTAACTGAGATCAAAGGGACAAAAACAGAGAGATCCTTTATTAGTATAACAAAAGGGTTAAAATTGCCAGGCAAGCAGCCTCTCCATCTTTAATGTTCAAAAGCATCCACATTTTTCGCAGCTCTGACTAGGCTTTGGTATATTATTTCTTTTGTTTTTAATAACTTCTTAAAAATCCCTTCTATCCAGTAAATGTAGCAGCAGAAGCTTTTGATCAACTTGATCAATCCCTGATCATGTCAGCTTAGGCAGATAACAAGTACGCATTTCTCTTTGTCCAAATGCTTGCTGAAAAATGCTAAGAGACATCAGAATCATTCTTCCTTAATGTATACATTCTTCTTCTTTTGGCAGAATGACACGGGTGGACAGCGTAGTCTTGTAAACAAATGGACAACTTACCTGAAAGCAAGACTTGTGTGTTCAGTCATGGATGATGATGGCACAGAGACCTATTTTGATGAATTAGGTATAGTGGCAGCATTTTCATAATTTTATTCCATACCTGTGTTGTTCAATATATATTATTCAATGTTTTATACCTTTCTTTCCAAATATCTCAGAAAATGTGAAGATAGGAGGATTAAAATAGGCTGTTCCATTCTACAACTTTCAGAATTCCCAGCTAAGAGAGAAGGCTAATTGCATATGCTTAAATAATTATACCTGTTTACACTGCACAAAAAAATGGTTGGTCCTTTCCCAATAGGACAATGACTCTTACTGTATGCATAGAGCAGAATTGCATTCCTTAACAGAATAAAATTTTATCTCAGCGATGCATGCATAGGCACAATGAACTGTTGGTGACATGGACAATTGGCTGTGTAGATAAACAGAATAACATCACAGAAGAAGTGGTTTATGATGGGCTACTGTGCAATTATGTTATTTGTGTCCATCAGAAACTCAGTTTGTCAGAAGTAGAGGAATACTGGAAGCTGGCTTATGGTATGGAAATATCTGCCTTCAGACTTGCAGCCATTTGGCTGTTTAGTTCGACAATGCAGATGTCAGTATACTAAAAAATAGCCTTTTCAGGAAACCCAGTTCCCCAGGCATTTTCTTATGCACCAGTGGAAATGCAACGTATGATGAGAAAGTTAGCTGGATCCATCCAAGAGTTGACAAGCAGTTCTGCTTCAACTCATTTATTTCTGGACTATCTTTCCTCATCTCCATTATTTCTCTGTGCTGTGAGCTGGCTAACTAGTTATAATAAAGCAAGGTTCAGTGTCCCTAGTGGTGTCTCACAAATCATCTCATTGTCTACAGTCAGTGATGAGGTCACTGGTCTTTTACTTTCTCCTCTCTTTCTCTGGGGAGGATGCCAGTAACCTTGTCAGCTCCTCCTCAGCTTTTCATTCTTCTTAGCCTAGATCACCAAAGATCATCATATCCAAAATGGGGACAGTCCACACATATGATGATCTTTGTCAATTCTGATAAGGCTTTATACTGGGTGCACAAGATGAGTGACCAACAGTCTCCAGGGCCACAGAACAGGGAAATGAAGGACTGAGAATGAGCCAGAAATAAAAAAAAATAGATTGCAAAAGAAGATTCATGTTGAATGTGCATGTTCAACTTGAGAGGTATGGATGCAAATGCAGAATTATTGCAATTGAAAACAGACACTGTGCAACTTATCATAGTGACCACATGTCTAACCCAGTCTAACATCTGGGTGCTAACTGTTGATGAGGAATTTCAAGGATTTATTTTATTTTATTTGTTTAGGATTCTTTACCTACAGACTGGTCAGGACAGGGTAGCTTTTCAAGTACTTTGAGATAAGGAATCTTGTCTGAGATCTTATCTGTTCTCTGTAAACCAGAAGAAATGGATACTCTTGTTGGGTCACTAAGCTGCTTGATTTAGTTGGTGTTATGTAAATCTTACAAATGATATTATATTTAATTTAAGACAGCCTATCACTGGGCAATTTTGTTTCCATGTATAGGTTAAGCTACGTTCAATAGAACAAACACCTGTCCCTTAACAATCCTTATCCTTTTAACTTTCATGATCTATTTTATAATATTATGTTGGCAAGGGTCTGACATTTTCTTTTCTTTTTCTCCTGTGCTTGCTTTTAGTTGCTTGCATTTCAATGTATTTTAACTTCTAGAGATAAGTTTGTCCATGACACTTTTAAAAAATAAAAGAAGGCAAAGATCTGGAAACAACAAAATTTATTTGTTGATTTACTTAATAACTATATTTTTTTCCTCTACAGAGGATGTTTTTCTACTAGAAACAGATAACCCGAGAACAACACTTATATATGGCATTTTCACTACCTCCAGGTAATCCTACATATTTATTAGAAGAAAAACCTCAGACTGAGATTTTAATGGGCATGGAAGTCACTGTTATGTGTTGATGTGATTCCTATTAAGATGTATCTCTAAATCTGTTCTGTTCTGTATTCTAAGATGTTATCTTGGACAACATCTCAAGAATATTCTCATGAAAGTTTTTAAGTATAATATTAAAGGCAACTGTCTTCAGTATTGCCAGGAATTAAATGACCATGCCATGATCATTTGGCAGTGATTATTTTATATATAATACCATCTGCATCTCCCCATCAAAGGTGATGTTCCCATTTCCCAAATCTGTATGGTACTGACTTGTGTTTCTTGCAGCAATGGGAGAGAATTTTGTTAGCATTCTGATATTAGCATTCTAACTTTCTGGACCTTTGCACAACTGGGAATAAAGTCATATACAAATATCTTCATTTTTCCAAATTCTGTGATGCACTTAGCAACTAAACAAATCCATACAAAGTGTGTGTGTGTGTTAATGAACAATGCACACAAAACCATATTATGTAAAGAAAAAAAATCACTTACAAAATGTCCATACACACTTTGCACAAACATGTGCTTTGAATCTCTGATGCCAATTGGAGTAATGCTTTCGAAAATACTGGGATTCTTGTGAAAAGTTTTGCAAGGACGTTTTTTAAAGGAAAAAAAAATAATAAAAAAAGGAGGCTCAGCAAAAGGAATGTTAGAAAAAAAATTAAAAAACACACATAAGAACATAATTAATATTCACCGTCCGGAATTCCTTAAGAGTCCTTCTTAAACCATTTATCGTCTGTTTCCTCTAGCCTATAGAAATGATATTAAAGCAACACATTATATGTTGCTATAAACTGTGTCATCTCTGTCTGAAAAGACACACTGCATGAGTTACTTTTTTTTAATTGCTTGCCATTTCCATGTCAATTAAAAAATTCTGATCAAATTTGGAACAAATTATTTTCCTGTTTTAGGTACTGCTGCTTTTCTGTGCTGTTTTGTACTGTAGCTAATGTGTTATGGAGGGGGGAAAGGACTCTGAAAATACTAAAGGGAAAAAAAAACATAATGCCTCGTAAAGAGTTTTTTTAAAAAAACAAACAAACAACCATCTGCTTCCATCTCAATGCTGCATCTCAGGGCAATCCATAGCAATTTTTTGAAGGAGTGGGGCTTGTCCACTGACATTCAGAAGACCTACCCCTTTCAATCAGGGATTCTTTTTTAAAAAAAGATGAATGGGTTCTTTAAAAAAAGAAACAGATGCTGCAGCCTGAAAAAGTTTGAAAACCCCTGCTGTAGGTAGTAGCATCACGATGTCCCTGAAGTAGGCTGGATCAGGACTTCTACAGGGTTGTTAATGGAGGTTGCAAAGTCTTAGGTGGATTGGTGTGCAAAATCTTACAAGTCTATTTTTTCTTTGCTTCCACCAAAAGTCGTCTTGCTGTTTGGTTTGCTCCCCAAATTTAGCAGCATGTGTAATGTAATACGTCATTACAGTCTTTGACCAACCTTTACAACAAAAAAAAAAGAAAAAGAAAATTGGTTTGATTCACCATTTCATTGTCAGAAGAAAAGAAAACAATAGAACAGCAAAGCAATATATCTAGTTAAAATTTTGCGTAACTGTAGAGCTTGATAAAAATATTTGGCCACCACTGAAGAATCAGCATCCCTTAAAAAGAAATAAACGTAGAATCTATTGGTGTGACCCACAAATTTAGAAATAATTGGGGAGATCAGGGCACATCTTGGGGCATCATAAAAAGGACACCGTTTGAGGACATAGGCAAGAGTTTCTACTTCCCTGGATCCACAAGGGCAAGCTCTCTGTGAACAATGAGTCCCAGGAAATCTTCCTGCCAGTACTGCTGAGGGGAGGGCATCAAAGCGGGCTCTGGAAAAGGTCCATCTATATTTGCTTAAGGAGAGATTGTATAGATACCCCGCAGTAGACGGTTTACGGCTATCTCAAATTTGGCGATAGAATTTGGGAGCGTTAGAAATATCATTCTGGCAGTCAGTGTCCCTAATTCTTTCTTTTAGTATTGAATTGGCCTTCTCCAGAGTTTGTTGGCCTACATATTCAGGAGAGAGGTCAAGTCTGCAAAGTTCTTTTGTGCAAGTACGCTGCCGATGGGTTTGGTAGCTGTCTGACAACAGCAGAGGCATCAGGCCTGTAGAGTCAAACATAATTCTGAGTCCTGAAGTTAAAATCCTAATCCAGGCCTGAGCCTTAATACTTGGCACGTTAGCTTCAAGCCTCAAAACTTTTAACAGCATCATTTATGAAAGCATCGTTTATGAAAGCATCAATAACAGCATACATATGAGGTTGTCCATCTTTGCCCTGAAGCTTTGATCGTTCTTTTTTTCATCGTGTTCAGGCCTCCATGTTCTGAAATTTTAACATGGCTGTTTCTGTTGCTGCTGTGTCCTTTGCCATAACAAATGGATAATGTGCATTTTCACTTGGCATCCAAGCAATCATTTAAAAAGCTTCATTGGAATAGCTGAACCTCTCTCTTGTGCTCCATGAAGAGCCAGAAGGAAGTTTAACAGTAATGATGGGAAGATATTATTTTTCTGACCACACATGTTTAATTTGGAAATTGGTTTGATTAATTCATGTGGTGGAGTAGAAAATGGGTTGCAACCATATAAGCTGGATAAACAAAGGCAGCACAGAGTCCTGCAGATATTTTATTCCTCCTCTACTCAGTTTATTCAGATTCAGTTTCTTTTGCCACAAACCCACAGATACATTTTAATACATGTTTAAAAAATAACTCTGAAGTTGATGCACAGTATAATTTGTAGTAGAGGCTGTAATGGATTTCATTTGGCAGCCACAGCATCTCCAAAATTCAGGACCATGTTACCACATAGAATTATAATCAATTTAATGGATTAACATATTTCTGAGTACATTTCTGAACGAATTAATGTTATAGGCAAAACCAGACAAAGGACATACTATTTCAGATGCACACACACACGCACACACACCATTCATATTTATTATTTGGTGGAGAAGAATAATTAATTTTGATACAATAGGTTATGACATAGATACATTGTGATGTGATGGCAACACTGAGCATATTCAAGATACTAAGTAAGATAAAAATTGCATGCCTTTTGAGAGATAGAAAGGCCAAAGAGCTTGTAAACTTTTTGTTGTTGTTTATTCGTTTAATCGCTTCCGACTCTTCCTGACTTCATGGACCAGCCCACGCCAGAGCTTCCTGTCGGTGGTCAACACCCCCAGCTCCCCCAGGGACAAGTCCGTCACCTCTAGAATACCATCCATCCACCTTGCCCTTGGTCGGCCCCTCTTCCTTTTGCCTTCCACTCTCCCTAGCATCAGCACCTTCTCCAGGGTGTCCTGTCTTCTCATTATGGGGCCAACGTATTTCAGTTTGGCCTTTAATATCGTTCCCTCAAGTGAGCAGTCTGGCTTTATTTCCTGGAGGGTGGACTGGTTTGACCTTCTTGCAGTCCAAGGCACTCGCAGAATTTTCCTCCAACACCACAGTTCAAAAGCATCTATCTTCCTTCCCTCAGCCTTCCTTATGGTCCAGCTCTCGCAGCCATATGTTACTACGGGGAACACCATTGCATCAACTATGCGGACCTTTGTTGTCAGTGTGATGTCTCTGCTCTTAACTATTTTATCAAGATTGGTCATTGCTCTTCTCCCAAGGATTAGGCGTCTTCTGATTTCCTGACTGCAGTCAGCATCTGCAGGAATCTTTGCACCTAGGAATACAAAGTTTTTTATTGCTTCTACATTTTCTCCCTCTATTTGCCAGTTATCAATCAAGCTGGTTGCCATAATCTTGGCTTTTTTGAGGTTTAGCTGCAAGCCAGCTTTTGCACTTTCTTCTTTCACCTTCATCATAAGGCTCCTCAGTTCCACTTCACTTTCAGCCATCGAAGTGGTATCATCTGCATATCTGAGGTTGTTAATGTTTCTTCCAGAGATTTTAACTCCAGCCTTGGATTCCTCAAGCCCAGCATGTCGCATGATGTGTTCTGCATACAAGTTGAATAGGTAGGGTGAGAGTATACAGCCCTGCCATACTCCTTTCCCAATCTTAAACCAGTCCGTTGTTCCATGGTCTGTTCTTACTGTCGCTACCTGGTCATTATACAGATTCTTCAGGAGGCATACAAGATGACTTGGTATCCCCATACCACTAAGAACTTGCCACAATTTGTTATGGTCCACACAGTCAAATGCTTTAGAATAGTCAATAAAACAGAAATAGATGTTTTTTTCTGAAACTCCCTGGCTTTTTCCTTTATCCAGCAGATATTGGCAATTTGGTCTCTAGTTCCTCTGCCTTTTCTAAAGCCAGCTTGTACATCTGGCAATTCTCGCTCCATGAACTGCTGAAGTCTACCTTGCCGGATCTTGAGCATTACCTTACTGGCATGTGAAATGAGTGCCACTGTTCAATAGTTTGAACATTCTTTAGTGTTTCCCTTTTTTGGTATGGGGATATAAGTTGATTTTTTCCAATCGGATGGCCATTCTTGTGTTTTCCAAATTTGCTGGCATATAGCATGCATTACCTTGACAGAATCATCTTGCAAGATTTTGAACAGTTCAGCTGGGATGCCGTCGTCTCCTGCTGCCTTGTTATTAGCAATGCTTCTTAAGGCCCGTTCAACCTCACTCTTCAGGATGTCTGGCTCTAGCTCACTGACCACACCATCAAAGCTATCCCCGATATTGTTATCCTTCCTATACAGTTCTTCTGTATATTCTTGCCACCTTTCCTTGATCTCTTCTTCTTCTGTTAGGTCCTTGCCATCTTTGTTTTTGATCATACCCATTTTTGCCTGGAATTTACCTCCAATGTTTCTAATTTTCTGGAAGAGGTCTCTTGTCCTTCCTATTTTATTGTCTTCTTCCACTTCCGCGCATTGCTTGTTTAAAAATAATTCCTTATCTCTTCTGGCTAACCTCTGGAATTTTGCATTTAATTGGGCATATCTCCCCCTATCACTGTTGCCTTTTGCTTTCCTTCTTTCTTGGGCTACTTCTAGTGTCTCAGCAGACAGCCATTTTGCCTGCTTGGTTTTCTCTTTCTTTGGGATGTATTTTGTTGCTGCCTCCTGAACAATGCTGTGAACTTCTGTCCATAGTTCTTCCGGGACCCTATCTACTAAGTCCAGTCCCTTAAATCTATTCTTCACCTCCACTGCATATTCCTTAGGAATATTAGTGAGCTCATATCTAGCTGATCTGTGGGTCTTCCCTAATCTCTTTAGTCTGATCCTAAATTGTGCAAGAAGAAGTTCGTGATCTGAACTACAGTCAGCTCCAGGTCTTGTTTTTACCGACTGTACAGATGTCCGCCACCTTTGGCTGCAAAGGATGTAGTCAATCTGATTTTGGTGTTGTCCATCTGGTGAAGTCCATGTATAAAGCCGTCTCTTAGGTTGTTGGATTGTAATCTTAATGTCAGGATAATTTCCAAATGTCCGAATAGACTGATTTTTAAAAAAAAAAAATTAAACTGAAAGTGCACTAGCATGAGCTCTCTTCAGAAATTTACAAAGTAGATAAGCAAAACATGTAAAGAGAGGAATTGTGTTTTCTTCTTCAAATTTAATTCTTCTCCCAGGCATGAAGTTATCTGTGTGTGTGTGTGTGGGAGGGTGAGATTTAATATTAGAGCATTTAAAGGGTAGGGGCATCTGTAACAAGCCATGGTGATGTCAAATTAATGACATCTTTCACATTGTGTCATTATGCAACTGGTAGACATAATGATACTGTATGTGATGCAAGTACATAAGTCATATCATTTGCTCAGGTTGTCATCATGAAATGAGTCACATTGACATTATTGCCATCCCCTCATCAATAAAAAAGAGTTGGTTACTTCCTCTGTTCATAGCATTTCAACTGGCTCTTTTTAATTTAATTGCTTCACCAGGGCATAAGCAAGAAATATCCAGAAACTTGATTGCTTTCCTGGAGAGGAAGACTTTCTACCGGGTCATAAAGATATGCTGATATCAAATTCTGAAAATTCCTGGGCATTTAGTTAGCAAGTCTATGGTGTCATCCCTAAGACAGTGACCAGGAAGAAGCATATATAAGGAAAGAGTTATCTATTTAGTTCTGCATGAGTCTGGACTGTCCAGCTCTTCAACAACTGACAAATCACAATCTTGACTGAAAAAAAAGAGGGAATGTATAGGAGGCTCTGAACCCAAAATGAAGAAATCAAGTACTGATTAAAAATTTGCATTTTTAAGCAGGCAATAATGATTTAGAGATGGCATTTGCAAGACAAATAATAAAATAGAATGAATGCATCTTGTTTGTTTCCTGTTTTTCTTTCCTTCCCTAGTTCTGTATTTAAAGGCTCAGCAGTCTGCGTGTATCACTTATCCGATATCCAGCGAGTGTTCAATGGACCATTTGCACACAAGGAAGGACCAAACCATCAGCTTATTCCCTATCAGGGAAGAATTCCTTATCCACGACCAGGGACTGTAAGTGCCCACAATCAAATTATCTTTTGATGTATTACCAAGCATCATCGAAAGATGATAGATAGATAGATAGATAGATAGATAGATAGATAGATAGATAGATAGATAGATAGATATTTCAATGAACTGGCCAGGAGTCAAGAGGGAAATAAATAAATAAATAAATAAATAATTTTGATGCATGACAAGACTAATGGATCTGCAATGTATTTAGCCTAGAAAGAAGATGGTTGTGTGTGTGTGTGTGTTTGTGTGTCATAAAATGGAGCGTAGAAGAAACCATCTTCTGTTAGACAAAAATATCACTATCAATACCGTTGGGGCCAAACTGCTGCTGCATTACATGATTTAGGTTTTATTGAATGCTTCCACATACAGAGAAAACAACACTGCCTTACACATGGGAAAAATGTAGGCTGAGACATCAATGGGGTTGACTGAAGTTTACACATACATACATACATACATACTAAGCGCATATTCAGGCATGGAAAGGATGATGATCTGTAGTTTACTAGTAGAATTTGTAGAGGTACATTCAGACTGAGTTCCACCATCTTTTAATCTAAAACTGCCTGTGCAAGTGAGTCTTTTAAAACCAGCAAGATTTGATTCTAAGTTGGCTTTCTGGAGTTAGATGAAATATGTCCCATCTTGCATTTCTTGTTACTGTTCATTGAGGGATAAAGTGCATCCTGAAAGTCTCACGGGGCCTTCAAGAAATCTGTTTTGTCCTATCCCCACCCCACTTCTCCACAGAGTGGAAGGAACAAAAAGATGGTCCGTTTTTGTGCTTTTAGAAGGAGGGGGGTTTAAGGGGTAAAACATCTTTTGCAGATGTTAAGGTACATCTTTCATTCCTTAACACTCCTGAAGTCCTTTCCATGAATGGGTTCACTTTGGATTTGGGCTTGAACTTGCTATGGAAAGCTTGGTGTGTCCCTCACCTGATGGAAGTTGCATACTCTTGTAAGCAGTTGAGATATTTGAACCAGCTCTCTAGCTCCCAAGTTAGGAGAAGACAATTATTTTCATTGGTTTTTCCTAACGGAATGGAAGAATGACTTTGTAGCTTTCCACCAAGGACATCTCCCCTACCAATTTATTTCCTAATAATCTGTCTTCCTTTTTCTTAATCCTAAGGGAACCTCGAATAACAGTTTAGTGGTGTCAGATGAGAAAACTGCAGCAGCAGTTTGTTAGCAGAGATCAGTTCTCTAGCTGATTAGCAATGAGAGCTTTGCTGAAGTAACAGAAGCATAATGGTTGTTAATGGCACAAAGGATTAAAACAATTTGATTAGCTCAGGCAGATCTGATTCCTTCTTTTGGAGGGGAGGGACTTTAAGGATGAACAGCATAAGATCCAAGTAAAATGTAATTCCCCTTTGTCTCAACCTTAGCAGTTCAGTTTCACATGAAGATAAATGAATGTATACACTGAGGATTATAAGAGATAAAAGCTGAATAAAAGATAATGGTTATTCAGTTGCTTTGCTTGCATTCCAGAGATTAATTGTTTTTATAGACTTTTGCAGGGTATAAATGTAGTGGATCATTTTACAAGGAAGTTTTATGAGCCTGGGATTGGTCATATGTGTTTTTCTGGTCTTCCCATAGGTATTTGGTTGGCCACAAAAACTTTTGGTCTGAGCTAGCATGACGCCTTATGTTCTTAAACAACTTAATTTGCACATTGAAAACAGAGTTTAATCCAGAAAGAGACTAATGCTGCCTTCCAAAACATGTGCATCTCATTGAAAACAATGAGATTTGTAAGATATATTTTACTGGATGGTTGGGACATTCTTAAGCACATAATTTTAGTAGTGATGTTTTGAAATAATAGCTAGGTACTGTACAATGTGTACGTGGTAGGCAGGAGATAGCCAAACCAATATATCATAATTGAGTTCCTTGATTTCAGAAACTCTTTTAATACAATTTAGCCATTCACACATTAAGCAACAGCCTGCTATGAAAGTGCTTGTGGAATAGTTGTAATATAATGAAAGAAGTAGAAAACCCTTATCAACACCAGCAGTCCCCATCCTGCTTGAAGTTTTAATCTAATCCTGACCGTCCATACATTTCTAAAAATGGTAGCCAAATGCACATTGACAAATGGTAAGGAGGATGCCTTTCCTTAAACCTCCCTGTCACTAAGCACTGTCTTTTATTTCCAAGAGAAAATTGTCTAGCAGTTTACCTATGAAGTAATTCCAAACCTCTGAGGTCCAAATAATAACCAAGCATGAACCTCTTGCCTACTGTGGAGCATGCAGGTAGCATCTTCATTCAGATAGGGACTTTGTACATTAGAAGGGAAGGTTGAGTACATTCCACACCCACCTCTTCCTTTCCATAATGTACCCAACTCTCCTAAAAGGAGTATGTAATGTCACAGATGGGACCTCACATGCTTTCCCTCCAGTGAATACAAACAAGAGGGTCAACTGTACACTGTGTGATAAATATGGGCTTGATCCTCATCATCTATTCTTAGGGTTCCCTTCTAAATGATATTATAGAACAGCTCACCTAGAAAAAGTTACTGTGGTGTAGTGGCTGATAAAGAAAGGCATGAACAAGGATTCCATTCACATCCAGAGACAAATGTGTATAATGTTACTAGCTCTATCCTACAGGATTGACATAAAGATTCCTGAAGAGATATATCTGAAAAGGTGTGAACATTAAATTGCTATCATAAAACCACATAGAGCTATGAGAAATAGTAGGATAGTACAGAAATTTTATGAGATGAAGGAAGGAAGGAAGGAAGGAAGGAAGGAAGGAAGGAAGGAAGGAAGGAAGGAAGGCAGGCAGGCAGGCAGGCAGGCAGGCAGGCAGGTAGGCTGCTATGTTTAGTATTATAACTATTACTACATATGCTACTTTTATCACCATAGCAAGAAATCAATCTCTTGGTAGAGAAAGGGATAGTGTCTAGAAACCATGGAGATTAATTTCTCCATGCTCATGATACAATCAAAAATATATTTATTTGTTCCCCATGAATATATATGTTTGAAATTGTATTTGGCAGGTGGAAGGAATTTTGATGCTTTCCATTTCTCTCTTCTTTGGTATGCTAGACTTCTTAGTGAAAGCCCAAATCCCTGGCATTGCAAACTAGCACAGGGAGAAAAATTGTATTCCTCTACTCCATTTTGAAATTGTCTAGTTCAAGGCAATTTGTGCTACATGGAATATCAAAGTATATAACTTGGCTTTTAGATTCAGGGAATAAACAATTTAACTAAAAGTGCATTTTTCTTTTGGTCCTATCTTCAGAATGGGACCATGTTTGGAGATCATTTTATTTGTTCAACTTCCTTATGAAAAATAAAAAGTAGCAGTCATATGAAACAAAAGCATTTGATGACACCCAAAGCATACTAGAGGGGAAAAAAATAATGGTTTTTAGTTACATCTAAGTTCTTGTATTAGTTGGCTTTTCATTTCTTAACCAGCAAAAAAAAAATCTGTTTCACATTTATGTTTTCAACATTCCATTGCTAGTCATTTGTAGTCAGTGAACACTTTGATCCAATTCCTTAAATGTAGATTTAGAGATTTCTTGGTTTAGAACTTCAGACTTAGTATAGACTAGAAGTAAGCATTTAATATTTTCCATGAATATAGCCCAGTTTTTTGGGTTTTTTTTAAATGTCAGTATGGTATGTTTTTCTGTGGCCTCTACTTTTGGGGAAATAGAATTGTGGATTAGCTGGGCCTTGATCTTATTTGCTTACATTCTAAAGACAGCCATTTCAGCAACAGTTCAAATGAAACAGAGTAAGATTAAGTAATATTATATATTCACTTAGCAATGCTAAAGAGCTGTAGGCTTTGGCATCTGTGTAGATATTTTTTGCCATGGTCAACTGTGAGTTAGAGAAAACCTGAACGATGGTACATGCTGGGTGAAAGACTGTGTCTCAAATCTCCTTTGTCATGTAGACTTTGACACAAATCATTATCTGAAGCTATAGCATGTCATAGATAAATTATGAGCCTTACATCGTTGCATCTGTAAGAGACTATCCTTGGGATTGAATGGCAAGGAAAGAAGAGTATGATGTGTATATATAGTCAGTTTTGAGTGGTGGAGTCAATTTATCTATTGCAAATAAAGAAACAGGACCTTCCACCCCACACACACACAAAAAAATCCTAGAAGGTAATGCCAGCCTAATTCCATGTTCCTGTCAAGAAAAATATAAGAACTGAGTCAAGCTTAAATCAAAAATACTTTACCTGTTGTTGTTGTTGTTGTTGTTGTTGTTGTTTTTAAATTCATTGTGTATAGATGAATTATGTGTATGCAGTGGTCCATGTTTTCTGCTTTTCTAGCAATCTTTTAGAGAGAAGAGCCTTATAGCATAACTTTGGCATTTATACTATCACCATGAGACAAGGTTGGCAATTCCTCATGTTGAACTAGAACAGGATTGTGGGAATAATTAGACAGAAAACTGTTGAACTGTTATCCTAAAAGTTTAAATTTTGGGACCTGCCTTGGAAAACTAAAATATTGGATACCTGCTTGTGATAATACCCTACAGAGACATCTCCTCCTCACTGCTCTGAAAATTCAGTTATTTTTTTTTTCTGCAAGAAAAGTTGAGCCCCAGGTTAGAACTTTTCACCATGCAGATATTGTCCCAGTTTTAGGAGATAGAAATAAAATAAATAAAAGAGCTGAAGTTCCTTGGCCTGATCCATCAACTTCATTTGCTTGGTGCTGCAACGGCTCTCATGTCTCCAGTTTCATTAAACGTGAATCCGGAGGATATTTTTTTGAGGAAAAAATGGACTGTAAATCAGAAGTAGTTGATTTGGCTTGCTCTGTTGTTCCAGTTCAAGCCTTGGGACATCTGGCAAGTACAACCAAAGAACAGCTAAAATGCTGGCCTTAATGTAGGAATCTAAAGTTCATATCCTTTCAGAAGGTGGAAAAAAAAAGACAAGATGTCTCATTTAAGGATAATCTTTATTTCTTTGCTTGCTTGTTTATTTTGGAAGTTCAGAGATGTAGCAGTTGTTGGCAGTCAGATAGTTCCTTTGACCAAGACGTTCAACTGCATCAAGCTGATTTGGCTTGGACATTGCCTTTAATGGACATCTTAGTCTTTCTCTGTGAATGCGCAATGTCTTACCATTGTTTCCTTGTACCGTAACTACAGGATACTGTTAAAACATGGTATTTATGTGATGAGTCTGATAAAAGTATGAAGCTGCTTACAACTCAATCTGATAAGCTGCTATGAAAGGCAATTTATTTGTAAGAGATGGATCTGCATGAGAGATTGATGGCTGTGCAAAACAACATTTGTTGCATTGCCCTTACAGGATAAGCAAATCTGAGGGTTTTCCATTAGTCTACAACATAGCTTATTTCTTTTTATAAGCAATTGCCATTCAAAGATATGTTATCCCATAGCCCTTCATTGTTACATTTCAGATAGGGAAGTTCCAAGATCCAGCTGAGGGCAGTCTTGGGGACAATGGAGCTGTGACCAATGTTAAAACGATTTCAACCATCAAGATCTTATTTCCTATTTCAGCTAACTTTCAGCGTGGTGTTCTGCCAACATATACCACACACGCTGTTCCTTATACCATCACAGTTATTCATACTTTGAAGGTTAGGGTGCTAGAAATAAATTTGGGAGCAGATATGCAGGTGATGACAAACCATCGCAATACAGAGCTAATAAAAAGTTGTAGGACCTTTGTATTCTTGTGGATAGTTAATAATTATCATTGTGAATATAATGCTTTTTTTACATCAGACACATCCAAGGGGATCAATGACTCAATCTAATGCATATTTCTCTCCAGAAATATATCTACATCAGCTGGCTGGATCAAGATAGTGAAGACTGCATACATCCCAGCCACAAATATATTCTTTATGGGGGATTCATAAATTCATATGGAATTGATAATGGCATAGAAGAGAGAATTTTACTAGTACAGTTCTTCAAGGATATCTTTAGCAATATTTCAGTGATATGAAAACTTGGATGAAGCTTGCATAAAGTCTATCAAACAGCAATCAATTCTTGCTGATTTAGATTTTCCCACTTTATTCCAAGAAATAATGTGAAGTGATGCACACTTGTACAATTGAGGAAACATTATAAAGGGGTGGGAATTGAAACATCTTTGGTGTAGTTGATGATTATCAATGCCTTTTCTAGTGTCCTGGAGGAGCCTTCACACCCAACATTCGGACAACCAAGGAGTTTCCAGATGATGTGGTCACCTTCATCAGGAACCATCCCTTGATGTTTAATTCCATCTATCCACTCCATAAGAGGCCATTAATTATTCGGACAGGCACAGACTACAAGTACACAAAGCTAGCTGTTGATCGTGTTAGTGCTGCAGATGGAAGATACCATGTTTTGTTTCTTGGAACAGGTAAGAAAATTTGGCATTATGCTTTTTAAATGCAGTTTTACCATCTATGTTTTCTGCAGCAGGACCAGAACATTGGGTTCCATCAGCAATACATTATCCATTCCTGCCTCAGAAGGTTTAGAAAGACAAGCAGGCAGGAGATGAGTCACAAAACCATAAAACATTAGCATTAGGAAGAACCAACCTCCTATTTAGTATAAAAACAAGTCTACATACCAAACTGTGTTTTAATAAGAAAGACTTCTTGTTCTTGCCTGCTTGATCTGGATTACAATCTAAGTAATCAGTGGTGGATTAAGATTGGGGAAAAATGCTGTGTCATCAGTTCTAGTCAGCAATTCAGAAACTAATTATTAGACCAGAGTTTCTCAACCTTGACAACTTTAAGATGTGTGGACTTCAACTCCCAGAATTCCCCAGCCATCATGCTGGCTGGGGAATTCTGGGAGTTGAAGTCCACCATCTTAAAGTTGTCAAGGTTGAGAAACATTGATTTAGACTATTTAAAATTTCCAGTAACATCTTCCAAGGCAGGCCTCCATATAACATATATAATTAAAGGTGACTACTGAAGCACATTCTACATGGCAGTGCCTCCAAAGACTCTTCAGAAAGTGCAGTTGGTACAAGATACAGTACAAGATACAGGAAAGGGCTGGTTTGTGTCAGCCCTTCAAGATTGCCCAGACCAGGAAACCAAAACCAAGAATACTAATACCCCCGATGGGAGGAGATGGGCAGGGACAAATTGAATAAATAAATAAATAAATACTGCCTTTACTGTAAGGTTACAGTAACACAATCTTGCAAGTCTGAAAGCACTTCCCCCCTCCCCTTCCTCCATGCTCCAGAGAACTAGGGAGGGTCAATTCTGAGATGCTTTTTTTTTTAATTACATTTCTGCTTTGGACTCAAGTTTCTTGTACCAGGCTGTCATGAGTAAGGATGGCGAGCAGGGGGCTCCCATCCAGACTGTTAAGCGCATCTGTAGCACTGAGGAATTAGGTAGCCATTCAAAGAGACACAGATCGGGCCCGCCTTAACCTTTGGGGTTTATATGGCTGGGTTTTTCCCACGCTTCTTCAGTTTGTTAGGATTCCTGTTATGTACAAGCAATAAAACATTAGAGACCAGTTCCTTGTCTCAGCGTGTTTCCTGGCAGTTAGGGCACAGACCATTGTCTAGGCTGCAGCTCTTCCTCCTGTCTCTCAAGGTTATTCTCACATCCCATTACAGTCTGTTTACCGACAGTCACTACCGGGAACACATTATACCTTTGCTATAGGCCCTGCACTGGTTGTCAATCAGCTTCCAGATGCAACTCAAAGTGCTGGTTTCTACCCATAAGGCCCTATGTGGATCAGCACCTAGGTCTACATTTCTGCCAAGAATCAATCCAACCAACTAGGGAGTCCTGGAGAAATTGCTAGTAGTATCCCAGGCTGAGGTGGGATATGGAGGCTCAGAGATTCTGCTTTTCAGGAGCTGGAGCTGTCTTTTGGAACAACCTTCCTGTTGAGATCAAACTTGCCCCCATTTTGATTTTATTTTGGAAGATGCCCAAGACTGAGCATTTCTGTAGAACATTTCTGATGCCACCTTGATTTGAATATATAATTGAATTATAGCTTTTGTGCTATTGTGTGATATTTATATTTATTTTAATTAGGTTCATCATTTATGTTTTAGTCACAATTTACAATGGAAATTTTATTGTTTCTACTATGTACCCTGAATGCCTTAGGCATGAAAACTGGCTGGGTGACTTTGGGCCAGTCCCTCTCTCTCAGCCCAAGAGCCAATCAGGTGTGGTACGAGAGTTCTAGTCCCGCCTTAGGCACGAAAGCCGGCTGGGTGACCTTGGGCCAGTCCCTCTCTCTCAGCCCAAGAGCCAATCAGGTGTGGTACGAGAGTTCTAGTCCCGCCTTAGGCACGAAAGCCGGCTGGGTGACCTTGGGCCAGTCACCCTCTCTCAGCCCAACTCACCTCACAGGGTTGTTGTTGTGGGGCAAATAGGAGGAGGAGGAAAGAATATTAGCTATGTTCACCACCTTGAGTTATTTATAAAAATAATAAAGGTGGGATAGAAAATAAAAACAAAACAAAACAAAAATATTTCATACACATATAACATTGGCAACCACCCAGGAGTCTTATGGGATTCAATTGTTTATAGGTTGAATGAACAAACTTGAGTGAATTAGTGGCTACAATACAATATTCTTTTTATTCTCCCATATAAATATAATGCCAACCAATTTCTATCTTCCATTCTTACCATTTGGTATTCTGCTGAGAGACGCTGAGAATCCAGAGACTTATTACATCCCTCTAGCCCAAGGATCAAGAATGGCTTTGCCACTGTTATTTATTTGTTTGTTTATTATTTTTAATCCCACCAATAAAAAACATTCTCTGAAATATGGCATTAAATGTATGCAGATATAATGAGATATAGAGTAACAAAATAGCAAAATCCATATTACAGCCCAGTGACAGTTAACACAGGAAAGAAAATAAGATACTGAGTGCTGAGCAGAAGTTAACTAATCTTGTATGATCCTGAAAAAGTTAAGCAGGTAACTAGTCGAATGAAAAACAATCCCAAGTTTGTGACCTAGAGTGGAAATAAAAAGAGAAAAATATGGATACCTTCATCTGGTGCTGAAAAAATTATAGTAGAGGTACAAGACAACTCTTCCCAAGGTGGACATAGAAGAGACGTGAACCCATAGAGGAGACATCACAGCTAAGAAAGGCCTCTATCCTGTTGACATCCAATGAACTTCATTCCATCAACACGTTGCAATGTTGCCTTTTTATAGCAATGATCAGTATTCACAAAAACATTTATTTCCATTCACCAAGTATTTTACTTTTCTTCTCAGAGTAATCACATTAAGTACATTAAACTATGGGGAAAACAAAAACAAAAACAACTGACAAGGTTAGGGATGGGAAAGGATTTTATTCAGCTTGGGTTGATTTTTTTACAATGTTTTTAAAATTACAAGAAAGCATGCAGAAACTATATTAAGCATTCATTTATAAATGGTACATTTATTAGCATATTCATCCAGATCTTTAATGAAAATAAGTTAGGAGAAAGTTATAAAAACATGTGGAGAATATAGAAATTGTCAAGCAATGATGTAACAAACCTAAAATGTATAAACAAATCTTCCAAGTTGCTGATCCACCATACTTCTCTTGAGTGATCCAGCTGAAAGTGGTATACTTCCTTCTGCTTACTGGGTTTCCATGAAGCAATACACTTTTCAGATAAAACTCATCGCTAGGATAATAGATTGTCTTACAAATGAAAAGATGTATTCGAGGAAGCAATGACAAATATAAGCATCATGCAGTAATTCTTCACCCTGATCAGTAGTAATTTGCTTCATTGGGAGGAATGTTGGTGAAAGCCAGGCAGACAGGGTTTTCCTCTCCTCCACACAGCAGGCTTTAAAAGCTGTGTGAAAATCTGTGTCTGTACAGCCAGATTTATGGTAATGAACTCAAGGCAACATCTCTTTTGCTTCTGACAGTCTACACATCCTTAACTGCTATGTTGAAGGCTGGGTCATCACAGCTAGTAGTTTTTTCTCTTCTTGCTGGAAATATATTGAATCTGGCTATTGTGGGCAGTGAGAATTTCATTTGGCTCAGCTTCTTTATATCTATCTATCTATCTATCTATCTATCTATCTATCTATCTATCTATCTATCTATTGAATTTCTCTACTGCCCATCTCCTGCAATGACTCTGGGTGGTTTACAATGAATAAAATAATAAGGATTCATTATAAATATAAATATGGATAAATATAAAAATATAACATGTAAAATATAAAATATGAAGTCCAAGATGGTTTTAACGAAATTTACTGGGGCTGCATCATGGTACCAGCCACCTCCATGATTGTCTATCCCCCCTCTCACCCCAAGAGAGGTGGCATAGCCAGGTCTTAACTCCCTTTCTGAAGGCCGGGAGAGTAGGGACCTGCCTCACCTCCAGGGGTAAATTATTCCAGAGGGCGGGGACCACGGCAGAGAAGGTCCTCCTCCTGGACCCTGCCAATTGGCAATCCCTCATGGACAGGGTCCGTAACATGCCCTTTCTGCCAGACCGGGTGGGAAGGGTTGATGTAATGGGGATGAGACAGTCCCTCAGGTAACCTGGACCCATGCCATGTAGGTTTTAAAGGTGATAACCAACACCTTGAATTGGACCTGGAAGCAAACTGGCACCCAATGCAACTCACACAGCAATGGTGTTATATGCACCCTCCTTGGGGCTCCTAAGACTGCTTGTGTGGCCTCATTCTGCACCAGCTGTAGCTTCCGGATACTCGTCAAGGGTAGCCCCATGTAGAGCACATTGCAGGAGTCTATGCGGGAGATGGCTAGGGCATGAGTGACTGACCAGAGGGACTCCCGATCCAGGAAGAGGCAGAGCTGGTGCACAACATGAAGCTGTGCAAAGGCTCCCTGGGCCATGGCTGCCACCTGCTCTTTGAGCAGGAGTTGTGAGTCCAGGAGAACCCTCAGATTCTGCACCGGGTCTGTCTAGGGCAGTGTGACCCCATCCAGAACCAAAGATGATAAATTCCTGGATACTGTAGGGTTCCCAACCAGCAGCCACTTAGTCTTACCAGGGTTCAGCTGAAGCCTGTTGTTCCCCATCCAGACCCCCACAGCCTCCAGGCACCGAGAGAGGGTTGTCACAGCATCACTTAAGTCACCAGGATGGAGATGTATAATTGGGTATCATCCGCGTATTGATACCTCATCCCATGGTGATAGATGATCTCACCCAGTGGTTTCATGTAGATGTTAAAAAGGAGTAGAGAGAGCACCGAACCCTTTGGCACCCCACAACAGAGGGGCCACGGGCCGGATCTCTAGCTCCCTATCAACACCAGTTGGGACCGGCTCTGGAGGAAGGAGGTGAACCAGCACAAAACTGTGCCACCCACCCCCAACTCCCTGAGCTGACCCAAAAGGATACCATGGTTGATGGTACTGAAAGCCACTGAGAGGTCAAGGAGAGCCAGGATGGACGCACTGCCCCCATCCTGCTCCCGCCACAGATCATCCATAAGTGCGACCAATGCTGTTTCCATCCCATATCCAGGCCTGAACCCCAACTGAAAAGGGTCTGTTTCATCCAGGATCCTCTGGAGCTGCAATGCCACCACTTTCTCAACCAGCTTCCCTAAGTAAGGGAGGTAGGAGACTGGACAAAAATTGTCCAGAACGATGGGGTCCAGTGATGGTTTCTTGAGGAGGGGGTGTACCAGCGCCTCTTTAAAAGCTGCCAGAAACAGCCCCTCCACTAAGGATGAATTCACCATCGCCTGGACCCACCCACATGTCACCTCCTGAGCTGCTTTCACCAGCCAGGAGGGACAGTGAACTAATTGGCAAGTGGTGGCCCAAGAACCCTTAATAATTTCCTTCTTACCATTCTGCTTGCAAGGAAACGTGCAAATTTCATTCAAACTCCAGTGAATTTCAAGGCTGAGCAGATATTGGAGTTTGGCATTGCCTCATCACCTAACAATGTATACCAGATACTGCAACACTCATCCTTTTGCTATTTTGGCTTCCACACCTGCAAATACTAGGCAAAAATTAAAAAAAAATCAAAATCAAAATCAAAGTTTCCCATTCCCCATACCTGATCCCCCTCCCAGAGGTGTCCACTGTGTCAGAGGCTTTTATCAAAATGATGTAAGTAGCATTTCACTGCCGTAAGTCCCACCCCTTTCTCACATGCATGTAACATGGCACACAGTCAAAAGGGCAGAGCTTGCATCACAAAGTTCCAATGCTGCTTTGGTCCATTCTCTTCCCTTGGCCTCCACCCCACCCCCATAGATGACTATGTTCTTTCCTATGCTTTTTCACAAAAAAATGGAAATAAGAAAAAAAATAATAACTTGCCTGGCTCAGATTAAAAATATAGTATTAGAGATGTTATCATGCACACAACCCATATGGAAAGCCAGCTCCAACTGTTTGTCAACTCCTGGAAACCATAAGAGCTACTAGAGTCTATCTCTCACGTTTCCCTTCTTACAAATGGAGCGTTATTCAAATGGTTCCAGTCGGGTAATGTGCTTTCTTTGGCTTGGCCTGTGTTGAAATGCCTCAGATGTCAATCCCATAAATAACAAATGGATAACCCTTTTTTTTTTTAAGATGCAAACTAAGTGCATAAGTTACCCAGATCAGTGTATCTCTCCCCTTTGTGGTTTCAAAAGGATTGCAAAGGCTTTACTAAAGACATCCCTCAACAAAGAAAGTCGGAACAAAGATGACAAGTTAATTAAAACGTTTGTGACCATTTCCTTCTGGGGAGTGTAAAAACTGTATTGTGTAACATCAACAGGCTTAGTAATTGATGGTAGGGGCTGCAGCAGCCCTCTGGCAAATGGGGCTTGGCACAGTGGCAACATTTAAGTTTAAGATGAGCTTAGTATGCATGAATGCTGAGCTAAGCCCAGACTGAGCTAGTTATGTCTACTGTGTCTATAATATCAATCATTCTACAAATTATGGGGTTTCCAAGCCAAGTTCAGAAAGCACTCCCATTTCACTTCAGGACTAATCTACATACACATTTTGAGTAGACTTCCTGGGGCTAAGGGTAGATGCAAAATTCATTTTGCTTTGCTTTGCTTTAAAAATTTATTAGATTTCCACCGGCCAATTTGATGGCATATGAGAACCAGAAGGCTGTAAAATTGCCTTTTGCTCAAATTTGAAATGCTATTTTGGCAGTATTAAAAGGGGGGGGGTTATCAACTGAGTGTAACAGGTAAACATAAACACAAAAATGCGTTGTATTAAGCAGAATTCGGGATAATGCACATGTTTGCTTAATATTAGGAGAAAATATGTTTTGCATGTCTGTAATAGAAGCCAAGACAAAGTATTGTAGTTTACAGCTGAGTTTGCACAATACTGGTTGTTGGGGTTTTTTGTTTGTTTGTTTTTGTTTTTGCTTTATTTAACAGAACAGAGAGAGAACATATAGATATACATAAAATTTAAAATGAGAAAAAGAAGAAAATGCAATAACAATAGTATAAATTATATATAAGGGCTTCTCATGCATCTATAGATGTATATCCATGAATTTTTCATAACAGTTTCAATAAAAATGGCCATATTTCATTGTAATCATCCATGTATAATTTACATCTATAGGCAACTCATTCAAAAGACACAAGTAACATCAGGTTTTAATCCACTGAGGAATTAGGGCCATAAATTTATCTTCCATGTGAAGAACTAATCTCCTGGCAATAATCAGGGCACAGAGAATCCATTTCTGTTGTTCAGCTGTCAATTTCCATGTAGTAGATAAGTAGTTCAAAAGAATGTGCATCTGAAAACATTTGCACAATATATTTAATCTGATTAGTAAATTACCTTCTTTTTCACACAAGACACTGAATCATAAACTAGCAACTCAGCTTATAAAACATGCTGAGACTGGGAAAAAAATGAATCCAAGCTAAAATTAACCACTGTTTGTATGCTTTACAAGCACAGCCATTCAATCTCTGAGGCCTGTTGGGGGAATGAACTCAGTGAGTCTCAAATTAAAGTGCACTGATTCCCTGGCTAAAGACCAGTCACCACACAGGAGACATTGACAACTGTTCAGGTGTTAAGCTTTCTCCTTATTCTATTGTGTGAAGGCAACTTCCTGCTACTTTCTGTTATGCACCATCCCCATTCACCACATATTGGAAGTGGCAGGTCTGAAGGGGAGAACCTGTGTCCATGTAAGTGGCCCCACACAATTTAGAACTTGGTTGTTCAGGGTTGTACATCATGTGTAGAACTGACATTCTTCAAACAGGCTCCATCCTCTTCAGATTATTGGAGGATGGGAGGTACAATGATGCTGAGGATGTAATGCTAAGCCTAAGGGACAAAGCACAGCTGAATTTGTATGAAGACTTGCTAGCTGAAGAAGGTTAACGTGTGATTCAAGTGAAAGGGTGAAGATAGTCCCAGAAGATCAGACAATTGCCCTATGCCCCAGTAGATGAAGATGTTATAAATGCTAAAATTGCTCAGCCCTTAGAGTGAGACATTTTACAATAAAGGCTCATCATCGGGTATTGTCTGTGCTGAATGGGCATCTTCACAAAATTCTATTTTGCTGCTTTTGAAATGATTTTGTCTTAGTAGAAACTTTCCAGTTGGCCTGAAACTGGAAACAAAGCATGGAAATAGCTCACAGGAAGCATACTTGACTGATTCCCAGGGCAGAACAATCAATTTTCATAAGGTAAAACTTAACAGGGCAGTTCCTTAAGCTGGTACAGACCATTTTTGGCAACCCCCCAAAGCTGTGCTATTCCTTACAAGAATAAACATTTCTGATGATGTCACCTTGTCAGGTGATGAAACATCTGCAAGCAAACAACCAAGCTCAGAGAGCACCAAGGACTCCACAGTTCAACCATGAGATGAATATATTCTCTTCTATGGGATAAATATTTCAATCAGAATGCAGAAAATGAGCTTATTTTTATGCTTTTCATTTTTTTAATTTTCTTTTTGTCTGCTTGACCTTGAGGTCAAATACCCCCAATCAAAATACCTTATGTTTGATCTAGATCTGAAATTGCATTTGGTCCCATCTTTAAACCAAAGAGGGACCACCTCAAAGCAGAACTGCCATGAAGCTGCAATCTGGGCCAGCACTTCCTAACAATTGTGGTGGTGGGTTTTTTTTTTTATGATGTGGGCAGGAGCCCTTGCTCTGTCAGCCTTTATCCCTTGTTTATTTGTTTATTTGTTTAAGGGAAAATAGCTTCATGGAAGTCTGTTTTGAAGTCTGACTTTTGAAGTTTACAGTGCTAACTAGAACATTCTCTTTGGACTGATTTATATTAAAAATGTATGGAAAGATTTAAACTTTTATCGTGAATTAGTCAGTGGGACATACTGTGTAGCAGCCAAACATCTGTGTGTTCTGTACTACCCAAGCTGTGAACCATACTTTGATATAAACAGTCATATTTGAGTTCTCTAGAAGTAGGCCATACTTCTGTCAGTTGACGATGGAGGTCAATATTTAGTTTTCTCATCTCAGTCCTTCCTTGTCTGTACACGTCTTCCACACACCTATTTTTTGCTCCATTTCTCAGCCTGTTGGCTATTTTACTCTTCTAATGTCTTGTTTCCCGGCTTTTTCCCAAATCCTCATAAGAAAAAATGGGATTTATAATAATACTTATAAAACTAAGCATGTATATAATGCTTCTGGGGGTTCAGAGCAGTTTGTAGCTATTTCATCCCAAAAACCTTTATACCAGCATTTTTCAAACTTGGCAACTTTAAGATCTGTGGACATCAACTCCCAGAATTCTCTAGCCAGCATGCTTTATGCCAACCATGTCTTAGAGAGAAGTCTTAGCATTATTTTGCAGATGTGGGGTTTAAAATGGAAAAAATAAATCACTGGCTTGAAGCTGCCTCTTCTGTTCACAGCAAAGTTGAATAAGCCCTTCCTATTTGCAGCTCAGTTTTTATTCCCCAATTGCTGCAGATCACAATTTGGAAGAGGAGGGGGTATCAGTTAATAAAGCAAATGACGTGTACTGTACTTATTAACACGTTAACCACAGTTATTGCAACTTTATTCATGAGAGAAAGATCTTTGAGACACACAACAGTGTGCCTTCTCAGTGATCATTCCTGCTTTTGGAATGACATGCCCCCAAAGATTCATTCTGCTCCAACTTTTTGAGTTTCTGCAAATTGTTGAAAACCTGGTTCTCCCAGGGTTTTGGGAGTGGGGGGTTTGGTTCAGGTATTTTACGGCTTTCTGTGTTATGGATTGGCTTCCATTGGCTCTACCTTCTTTTCATTGTATATGGTTCTTTTTATTCTTTTTATTCTTATTTCATTATAAGCCACCCCAAGTCATCTTAGAGTCATGCAGTCTCAAAATTGGAATATCAAATTAAATTAAGTTAAATTAAATTCATAGAATGTATTTAAATCAGCTCAGGAAAAAAAAATCTAACAACTGCATTTCCACAATATGTGATGCATTTTAGTTTTAACTTTGCTCTGTGTGTTGTGCAAAATGAACCTATCTAGTTTGTTTGATATACTATGCAAACTCAGAATACAGATTAATTCAATAACAAGATCAAACTTGCTATGAGAATGCAATTAGTGGTAACTATCACTGAATGTGAGGACTGGGGCAAGCAAGACATTTAAGGGCTTTGTTTCTAAATCTTTATAATGGTTTGCTTTATTTTTATTTCTGTCTCTTTGAGTCAGGGGTAATTTGAAAATGTACAACATATAATAAATAACAGTGTTTTAAACTGTTGGATTTCCATTGACTGATCTGGAGGAAGATTAACCAAACACATATACCAACTGATATTTTAAAAGAAAAAAATGTTGATATATAATTCACACATTTATTAAATTCTGAGACTTCCATGACTCTTAAAATTATGCAGCTGTCTTAACTATTTTATTTGTCATGATAATGTTATTACTCTTCCCAATAAGATACTTTAAAATGTCATGATAATCAATATTCCTTCTAGCCAAGTATAATAAAATAATATCCTTGATTAAGAATTCTCCAAATCTCCCTTGGATTCAGTAGCGACATTAGCATAGTTCTGAAATATTCTAGCCTTTATACCGTGACAATAATTTGCAAAAAGAACAATTGTGGGTCTGTTTTTCCCATTAATCTTAGCTGCCTATGTGAGGGGAAGCTGTTGTTGGCATTTGAAAGGAAGTGTTTTTAAACATCTCCGGCCCTGAGAGATTTCATGCACAGCTTTCTCTATGCTTGTTTGAATGAATGCAGGTGACTCGGTGTCTGAAAACTGGCAGAGAACAACTGTGGTCACACTGGTGCTTATTTCTTTAATTTGATCCTTTGGTAGACCATTCATTTTTTTCCCATTACGTGCTTACATTTGCATATCTTGGGAAGTGTTACCACAACAAACAACAGGACTTATTTACTCAAAATGTAATGTGTAACAAGTTGCTACGTAGACCTCAAAGAAAAGCCATGATTAATATACATGCAGAGAAGAGTTCAAAATCTGTACGGTCCTTGGAGATTTCTTTGGCTTCTTTTTCCTCATTTGTTATTATATAAGAAGAAGTTAAAGTAGAGCATTTCAGCAAAAGAGAGAAATACAATTATACTGTAATACCAACTAAGGAAATGTGCAGTGAATGTGCTTGGAAGAATGTTTTTATATACTTCTACTGGGAACTCCTTTCAGTAGTGCCCTGGGTAGGGGTAACACAGCAGCACAAAATTGAAGAGTGACATAGGAGTGAGGGAGTAAAAGAGTGTTGTGATCATCAGTATTAACCTGACTGATGTGCAGAAATTCACATGGCTCTTACAACTCCAACCCCCTTTTTTTTCATTTGCATGATTCTGGTAGCAGTAAGCTGGTCAGGCTGAAAATGTTAATGCCATCTTGAAAATAATTCTATGAAAGTTATTAGCCTATAAAGCGTTTGACTAGCTAGCCTACTTAGACTTCTTCATGTTAATAATGGACATTGTCAAGAGAAATAATATTTGAAGTGCTTTCGTAGCCGGTCCACTGAAGATCTCTTTCTCTCTTTTTACAAGGAGCAACTCATTTCTCTGTTTTGTATGGATTACCATAAACCCCACCAACATCTTTGTATTGTATGCAGTGTAAATTCAGCTCTTATCTTCTGCATCATAAAATGGTCTCAGCTGTGATCCATTTTGTCTCTGTTACAGACCAGGGAACGGTGCAGAAGGTGGTGGTACTGCCCACTAACTCATCAGCAACTGGAGAGCTCATCTTAGAAGAACTGCAAGTTTTTCAGGTTGGTCTCTTTCAAGATTATTCATTCCTTTTCCCCCAGTAAAAACACTTCCATCTAACAAGGAAACAAATAGACACCCAAAACTAGCAAGGCTAACTATAATATATAAAACATACAAGCAAACTTCACTCTTCATGCCCTGATGATGGTACCTACCCTGGTAATAAGATATCTGCAAGGGGAGGGGGGGGACCAAGCTCAGAGAACACCAAAGCTTAACAGTTCAACCCTGAGATACCTATATATATATATATATATATATATATATATATATATATATATATATATATATATTTACTATTGGCACTTTAATCTAAATTAGCTTGCCAAGATGGAATATTTCTTTGGTAAAAGGTAAGGGAAAATCACTGCATTTTCTAGTTATAGTGAAACATTGATATAGCGGACCACATTTTGCAGCAGTTTATCTCGGCTTGCAGGAGGCCAAATTTCAGTGGCAATTTATGCTCTTTCCATTATGCCACAATGCAAATGACACGGTTTGGGCTAATGAACCGCATTTGCATCATAACGTCAAGCCAATGATGTACATTAACAGAAATGATGTACTTTGCATAATAGTTTCATTAAATGATACAAATCACCATGAAGACATACTTTCACACTGAACAGACATTTAACAACAGATGCCCACTCTTTCAGTGGGTCTGTTAAAATGAGGTGTCATTGTATTGATATTGTGAGGCTGGATTTCTCAAAGGAAAGCAAGATTTAAATATTATATACTGCACTTTAATTTGCTTGTTTTTCGTATATTGTCAGCCTGGCTTAAAGAATGTTGATAGCTCTTTCTTTTCCCCTTTCCAGCTTATAAAAACTGCCAGAAATCTGACTTTTTTTTTTTTTTTTGCTTATATCATGATTACAATTGCTTGTGGTGGGATGTCAAATTCTGTGTGTGTGTGTGTGTGTGCGTGTCTTAGTTGAGGTTTCTGACACTAAGCCTCAGATCTTAAAAAAATCAGCTTCCCTTCTTTTTCCCATAACCTAAATGTTACTGGTACTGGAAAGCCATAGGCTTCAATCAGCTGGAGCTATAAAGAAGTGATTTAGGAAGAGAAACCCTAGCATGACCCAATGTTATTGTTTAGATTAATGTTACATTATTCTCCACTGAATGTATATACCTCTCTTTGTATATTTTCAACAAAGACAACATCATTTTACTGAACCATTACACTGATTGCTAAAAGAAGAGTCACATCAGTCCCTTGTAACACAAGTGGACCCTCCTCATCTTCAAAGACCCAGTTCATGCATTTTTTCTAGGTATTTGGAAGCCCACAGGAGATGGAAAGGGACTTCCCGGTTTCACTGTGAACTGTTAGTGGATCCAGAGACATTTGTTGTTTGCCAGCATTTGCATCCAAGTTGTAATTTATACTAAGAAAAGTAGTTACATGTAAGCCAAGTCTGGCTTTTGAAGTTCTCTTTCCCATTCCCAAGCTCATATTGGACTAGGACAGCTATAGGCTGAGCTGCTTTGCAGAAAAAGAAAAGAAAATCAGGAAACTTCTCATATTCTTTCTGAGTCAGGCTGAATTTGGCCTATCTCTCCTTCTAGTTCTCCAGCTTTAAGATCCTTTGGGAGAATTACCTTTTCCAAAATCTCCATCCCCTGCATACTCTTAGGGAGTATGATGAAGCCACTGCAGAGAGAAAGGGAAGGGGAGAATAATTTCCTTTTTAATACAGCCTCATTTCCACAGATGACAAAGGGAAAGTGGATTTAGGGTATGGTGAGGGAAATCTGTAGCTTCTGAAGATGAGGTAAGTGATGAAGACAGTGGAAGGGGGGTCTATTATAGCTTGGATATAATTCAATGTGTAGAAGAATTGGGGAGCTGGTGGTGGGTTTTGCAATCCCTCAGAGTTTCTTTCCAGGCAAAAGTCTGGAAAACCCCTTTGGCAATTTCTGTCAAGCCTTCTGAAAGTTCTCCAAGAAATGACTTGGAGAGCATTTCAGAGTTTTTGGCTGCCTTTCTCTGTCTCTTCCTTATCCTTATCTGCTCTCTGCTTCACAGCTCATTTTCCCTGTGTCTCCCCTTCTTAAACTCACAATGAAAATTAAGCCACAAGTGTGATAGAGAATAAGGATAAACACCTGAGAGAGAGAAAATTAACTAAGGCTTGTCTGGTCCATGTTCAAGGAATAAATTTGCAGTGGGCTGTGCCTGCTAAAGAGGCCTTCAGGGATGATATCATGTCACGTCTGATTAGACATCTCATCTGTCACTAAGTGCTGAGAAAGGATTCCTGGCCTCCAGTTGGATTGAGGAATCCTTAGCATGCTTTCTTTGCAATTTCTTACATATTGCATAGGAGGAAAAAAAATATTTGCTTGTGAATCAGATGTGAAAATCCCAAATGTACAGTATTAAGCCAAACCCATGTACTTTGAAATGCCACCTCTCCAGTGCAAATTGATTGTTGAGTCCCCTTACAGTCCACCATTGGGTGTTCTGTTACATGTTAATGTAGCAATGCTACATGAAAAATGCTGCTGAATTAGACCAAAATCCTACCTAATCTAGTTTCCTAATTCTAAATGAATGACCACAGGGAGGGCAATAACCCAGACTTGTTGATGTTCCTCAGCAACACCGTTTATGGTACCTGTGATCTTAGAAGGATCTTTCTCTAGGGTCTTCATGCTTGGAATTCTTTGAAATCTTTATTCATAAACTTAAATCAATTTATTACATTGAATCTTTGTCAGCCTCTTCCACCACTTCTTTGGCAGCAGATGGCATTATTTAATTATGTGCTATGGGGAGAAAAATATCCTTTTGGCATTCTGAAAGTTCCCATAATTCAGCTTCACTGGATTAAATCTGGAGTGGGTACTGTAAATGCTGCAGGCACCAGTGTGCCCATAGACTCCCTCCTTGATTCTTCTTATGTTTCCTGCCTCACCCAACTTTTCTTAAACATGTTTTTAACAGAAAGGTCCAGGTCCAGGTCCAGATACAGATACAGATACATGGTGAGCTGCAAAGCAAAACATCAGATTCTAGTATTACTCAGATCCCACAAAGGTATCATGCAGAGGGTCCTAAAGAAAGAGACTCTAGAGCATATTGAAACAGATGTAGGTTTCAATTTTTATTTCACTTTCTGAACTAACATCTTTCCTCATACACATACCCTTAACAAACACATACATGACTCCTGAAATTCAATGCCTAACTGACCAGGATAGATTTGCATTCCAGAAAAATTAGACAGGAACTTTACCATGCATAGTACCTTGTTGTGAGTGATGGCTCTGAAAGAGTGCAATTCTCATTCCCTTTTATAGCTTCTGAAAGGTTTCACCAGTCCCAGCTTGATAGTCAGGTCATACCTTCTGGCACTTTTCCACTTGAATACCAATGTCTCATTCAGTTGACATAAGGAATGTCCTCTTGTGAGTGCTATGACTTCTTAGAAACCTTGGTTCAGATATTTTTTTCCCATATGATTCCAGAACAAACCCTTTTATCTTTATGCCCTGCTTTAAATGGCTCTCATATGCTTCCTTGTTCATACATGCCATAAGGAGCCAGGTGGCTCCAACTCAATATATACACAATAATTGCATAATAACATTGGCAACAATATGGCCTTACTGAGGTCTTTCTGATCAAAGAGAAACCTGTGAGGCTATTTCACCTTTTGGTAAGTGGGTGCTTCTGACTGACTATGCCTATCAAGCCCCTTGCAGCCACTCGCAGTTAAAAAAGCTAGTTTCAAACAGAATCTTAACTAGGCAGATATACTGAAAGAAATAAGCATTTTGTTACAGAATCCTGAAAACTGGATATTTGTAGTTCAGCGTTCCATTTGCCAGTATGGCCATGTTCTTTCCATGAAAAGTCCATAACCATGCTCACTTGGCATTTTTTAGGAATAGGTAAATCTTTTGTGGCTGCTTACTTTTAAAATTCCAGATGTGCCTTTGCCCCAAAAGATTGACTACCCTGGGATCTTTGAATTATGAGAGAGAGGAGAATGCATATTACTCATTCTATTTAAAAATGTTCTGAAGTCATTTTTTTCGCCCACTACTTGCTGGATGGGGGGCTCTCAACTGAACAGCCCAAATATAGTGCTTCCTCCTCAAGAAGGTTCTCTGTGAAGCTTTTTCCAGTGGCATTAGCCTTACAACAGCAAATTTAATGTTTTATATAAATTGATATAAATGTAAAATGAAGGATCATCCCAGTTAGAGATCTATGGATCAGCCTAAGTCTGGTCTGTTTCAGTTTTGCATATTCTCAAGTCTGTTCTGCCATTATCGTGAGGTTAAAAAAAAAAAATCCAGGAAAATGTGCAATTATTTGGGAAGCAACTTTCACTAGCATGATTTTTTGTTGTTTATGTATGTTGAGCTGTGTCCTGCATCACAGATTCAAAAGAGTATGAAATCCAAGGGAGACCTGCGTTCCAATCTTTCTAGTCCAAAGAGTGCAAAATGTGAACCAAGTAATATTCTCTAACATTCTGTTCCAGATGAGTCATTTTATTATAATAATTATTATTAGAAACAGATCTCATGGCCCTTTTCCCACAACATGCTTCACTCTGTCAGCTGCTAACCTAGTCAAGACTCTTTATTGATGACTGTGGCAGCGCACAGGTGTACTTACTAGGTAAAGATATATAGGGAATAGCATCCATGCCAACCTTCTCCAGGAGGTCATTCATATCCCGTGAGCCCTTGCATAGGAGTATAGCAGCAGGCATACTCCTGGTTCAAGGGCTCATTGGATACCACTGCCTGGCACTGTGTTTATCCATTGGTTACAGCTGTAGACTTGGCTTAGCCTCTGCAACCAATCCATTTGGAAGGTCTGTTTTGCACCACCAGACTCCAGCAGTGAGTTCTGTAATGGAGAAAGATATATATTTTGGGAGTCACTCTTCCAACTCTTTTTTTCATGGCAAACTAGGTGAGCAAAAGTGGATTGATCGGGTTCAGTGTTCCACAGTTGTGCCTGGATGGAGTTAGAGTTGAACCCTATGCAAAAAATTCAGCCATCCAAAGACCAAGTTCAGCTTCTGCCTAAATCTAGGCTACTGCACCTCATATCTTGTAGAGAGATACATTTCAGCTTGATTTGCCTGGACTTCATTTTTCTTATGCAATTATTCCTGTTAATCTTTGAGCCCTGGAAAATGATATACCCTCTTCTTGGTTATCATATGAGTGTGCTTTACAAAGAGCATACGGTGTATTGTCTCGCTGGTTTAGTAGGACATCCTGTTAACACAACCTGTTGCTCCTTTGTCCTCTTTCTGTTTCCAACTCTGGCCCAAAGAAGCAAAAGAGAGCTACAACTAGCTAGCTGAATGTGTCTTCTGAGCAAGCTGAATGCAAACAAAAAGTCAAATGTGCCAACACTTCACTTGTAACACTGACAGGTTGCCTTGATAAGTGAAAACCAAGCTATGAAATTGTGCGCCTTGTTAGGTATTGCTTGCAAGGAATATTTGATATTTCCCCCATCCTGTTTACATACCAATTACATATCAGCTTTGACCCAAAATGATACATGCTATCATTTTTCAAAGCATAAATAGAAAAAAAAATGTGTTTGGAAAGAGATTGATTAACAGCACAGACTATCTTCAGTTCTGAGACCATTCTTCATGGGCCGCTCATGTAGTAGACCCGTAAGCATCCGTGCCATATCATGTGCCTGGTCAGAGTTTTATTAATGTGGTTATTATGCTGTCACAGGAAATGGTGAAGAGCAAGTTACGAAGCTGGAAGGGTTATTATCAGAAGACTGGACTATCACGTTATGGACTGGAAACTGTTATGACTGGATTAAGCAAAGTAGAAGTTTTGGAATCTAAACTATCATTTCTTTTTGTTTTCCAGAATAATGCTCCGATAACAACAATGGCCATCTCATCTAAAAAGGTACTGAGAGGAAGAACCATCATTGAGCAGTTGTAGTTTGGGGTTTGTAACTATGTAAATGCATTTGGTACAAATGCATAAATTGTAGACCTTGGGATGAATCCTGAACCAGGTCATTGAACATAAATCAGGTTACCAAGATCTGTCAAGGCTAGCGTGTCCCACTGATATAACATTGATTTAATCAAGTCAGTTGGGGTCTGACTCGTTTGATAAACACTTCTTTGTAATTTTTTCCCCAAAATATCATAGTCAAACAGTCAGCCTATGAGGTGGATTAGAGTGAAGAGTAGGGAATGTGCTTTATGCCAAAGATAAGATCTTTACTGAGAAGGGTTTTGAAAGGGTGTCACTCATGTCCATCCCCCACCTTTTGTGTGTGCTATGCGCCAATGCAACCTGATATATATACCCATGGAGCAGTGACCACAGTATGTATACTTGGTATCCTTTTGATTTCTGTGTGAAAGAAATCACACAGAAGATACATACTAATTTCAAGATACATACTAATTTCCCTGGAATTGAAATGAAGGGAGTTAGAACTCTCAGTGCATATTTTTATTGGAAGTATGCAAATATCAGCAGGTAGGCATAACCTGGCTGATTTTGGCTGATCCTGAAAAAGCTAAAAACCAAACAGGGTCAGATTTGGATGGGAGAAGAGGAATACGAAGCTTTAAAAAATCCAGGAGACAATGGCAAATCACTTGCATATTATTTTCAAGAAAGGGCGTAGTTATCGGCGGTCCAGGCTGACTTGAAGGAGACTTGATTTAACATACAAATGGAATTCAGAAGTAACAAAGTGTGCCTTTCGTTTCTCATATAACATTGGGATTTTGCCATTCAAGACATGAAAAAAAAAGTATTGTAGAAGTGAACGATGGCATCCAGCATAACAATCATCCTTCCTCAGGGTGGACAGAGGGTTGGCAGGGATAAAATAACAAGAAAAAAAAACAATGTATCATCTCTCTAGAAGGACCTCAGCTTTTCTCCTGACAGATTTAACTATTATCCTCAATGTTTTGAAAGTTTATATTTAAAACTTCTTTTTAAATATATTCTAAAAGAGAAGTGTAATATTCATTTTGGCATTGGTGACTCAGATCTTGGCTGTGTAATCCTTTGGAGAGAGCAGGAGAACATCGATTTCTATTTATTGCACCCAGGCTAAACATCTTCTTTGAATTCCATAAGCTGAAAGAAACCTATCCATTTCCTTTTGAACAGCAACAGTTGTACGTGAGCTCTGATGAAGGAATCACCCAGGTTTCCTTACACCGTTGTCACATCTATGGAACAGCCTGTGCCGATTGCTGTCTGGCCAGAGACCCTTATTGTGCCTGGGATGGCAATTCCTGCTCCAGGTTCTACCCAACGGGCAAAAGGTGAATAAGGATAGGCCACCTGATCAGGTTTGCAGAGTGAAATGCAACTGTAGTTTTAACATGTTGTTCATTTAGTGGGGAGGTAATAGGGCCACACAGAAGTCTTTCTTTGCTTCTAACCTTTTTAAAGGGTCACGCTGCCCATCTAGATGTTTTCCAAATTAAGAAGACAGCTTTGCCTCTTTGAAGTTTGCCAGTGCAAAGGTTTGTGTTGCTTCCTATATATCAAAGGTCCCACTGTCCTTTCTTTGGAAAGTTTTCAACTGGAAAATTTCATTCACTAACAAGTAACAGAATGATCTACTGACAGCAGGATTCTTCCTCCTGGAAAATCTTGGTTGTGATTTTTCTGTTTGAATGCACATCCCACTTCGATTCCATTCTTTGTTTTTTTTTAATATTCAATGTTTTATTTTTAATATTGCCCCAGAAAGATGATTTATCCAGGAGAAGAGCTGTTGAGGAGGGTTTAACACCATAGCAGAACATATGATTGATATGTAGAAATTCCCAAATTCAGGTTCAGTCCCAAAATGGAGAAGGGAAATTCCCTTTGGAATTTCAACTTTGGAAAATCAGCACCTTTCAGTCTAGCAAAGAGGACTTGGTCTAAGGTAGTTTTCCCTAATCCTGTGATTTCTACAATGAAGATGGTAACATAGAAGTAGCTCAGATGATACCTTCTATTTGCCATCTCTGAGCTAAGAGACTACGCTGGTACTTTTTTGCAGCAAACAGTCTCTACTTTCTCTTCTTACATACTAACTATTGAAAGAATCCTATATGCAAAGGGTTGACTAGTGGTTGGAAGCCTGACTGAATGAACTCCCAAGAATCTAGGATGAGATTTTTTCTCCCCGTCTTGTAGTTGATATCTCCCAACATCTGACATCAAATTTAAAACTTTTTGCATTAGATGGGCAAAACCTCTTATTCTAAAACGTAGAAATGTAAAGAATTATGCACCCATATAGGGTAACCTCCCAGGGGTTTTGCAGACATGGCTCCATTGTGGTTTTTCCAATCCTAAACAAAACAAAAACCATGTGGGGGAAAGTGTAGTTTCCTGTTGTTCTCAATGCTGGGCTGGTCTGAAATAAGACAGTTCCTCAAAACAAGGGAAATTTGGCTGATGCAAGTTTCAGAGCTTGCATCCAAATGCCAAAATGTGACATGAACATTTAGAAATGTCTGTGAATGTCTTAATATCTTCACTGTGTGCACTAAAGAGCACATCATGCTCTTCTTGCAGTAATATTTGTGCTTGTTCTGGTGGGAAAAAAGTAAATGCGTAAATAATGAAGTCTGGGTTTTGCATATTTAGGAAATAAGTTTCTTTATCTATTAAAAAAAAGTTTATGATTGAGAAAAACGTCAGTCACAAGCCAAGTCTCGAAGTCTAGACAGTGGTAGTAACTCCTTTGTACAGACAATATTTTGTTCTGTCTCTTTTCTGTGCCCTATGGATGCCTACAAAGCTTTGTTCCCAAACCATGACTATGAGATGCTTGATATCCTTGCTGTCAGAACCCATCTATGTGCCTGCCAAATATTTTTAACGTCACAGTTATTTACCTGTGGAATTTTACAAATTTCCAAGCTCTTTTTAAGATGGATATTTCCATTGTTCATAGCATTTCTGAAAGAAGTCAACAAGCAGTTCATAACCACTTGTTCTTCTGTGTCTGTGATCTCTTTCAACATTAGTAGTAAAGACTTAAAAGAAATTGCCTCAGAGAAGTGCTTTAAACACAGGGTCAAATTCTTTTTATTAACACATAACAATACTAAAAGGAAAATAAAGGTTCCTTCTAAAAGAAAAAGCCAACCAGAGATCACAACAGAAAATCAAGATGCACTTGCTAAAAAGCCATTTGATCTTCCTTTCCCCAACAACACTGGGAATGGTAATTTTGAAAAATACTGGAAATTCTAACCAAGATCTGCAGTCTTAATCCATAATTCCAATGCTGAGTTTTCTAAAATTGAAACAGGCATCTGTTCCTAACCAGAATGATGCCCAAATTGTGGTATGTGGTTGTGATGTCACAATGCAAGCTCTGCTCTTTTGTATCTATGCCATGACATCACATTCAAGGATGTAAGGGTTGGAGTTGCATCACATCAGACACTTGCCCTGTCTACAGACACCTATAAATATACCATTTGAAGCTGTATGACTTTCTGGATATTCATTCCACCAAAAGGAATCACACTTCCCAGTTAAAGATTTATATTCTTTAAAATAATGGAAACAAGTTTCCAATTACCATTTAACATATTGCTATTTAACATATTGCTACATGTGCAAAACATACAGTGAGTTATCTTTTGACTTAATTATCTTTAGATAAACCCAGTGAAATCAATGCAACTAAGGGATGTCTAACTCTTCTAATTTCATTCATTCTGCTCTAATAAATAGCTCTGAGTGCTATATGTAAAATATCACAATAATGAAGCATGAATACATGAATCTTTATATAATGTAAAGATCTAAGTATTTATTAATCACAGGAATGAATTTGAGCAACTTGCTTAGAAGTTTTTTTTTTGTTTTTTTTAAGTCGAGTATTTTTACATCCTAATAAACACGTGGCTATTTAAAGGAATTTTGCAATTACATATTTTTCTTTTCCTTTAATGTCATAGGCGGAGTCGAAGACAAGATGTGAGACACGGAAATCCCATGACTCAGTGTCGAGGATTTAACCTCAAAGGTACTTTGACCTAAAGGATGGCTGGGTTATAAAAAGAGATGGTCAGTGAATCATACTGGCCATTTAATACACGAGGAAAAATAGTATAGTACCCATAAATGTGTAGCATTGTTTTCCTTCCCTTTGTGAGCTGTGTCTTATTGTTAAATTAACAATAAGTGGTTTGTTCCAAAAACAACTCTACCTACAATACTGGCCAACATGACACCACAAATGAAGATATCTCCATGACCTTTTGGAGCATGACTACTTTATTTTTCTGACTTCAGTGCATTGTGCATCGGGTCAATGGGTTCCCTGAATCATCACCAGCCATACAGTCCCGAATAAAGAGAAGTTCAATGGGAGCTTCAAGGTGGCTGGAAAGCTAGGGGTTTTTTTTGCAGATATCGAAATGGGCCCTATTTCAGTTTTCATGTCCTATGTCTTATACTGAAGGAGGGCTGACACATCTGAAGCTTTTCCAAAATTCTGAAGCAGATAGTTCTTGGAAATCAAAGCTGTAAAGCAAGCTGAACATAGCCTATACACACAGACCAAATAAAACGTTACTTACTTCTTCCTTTTTTTAAGGCTTAGAACTTCTTTCTTCCCTGTTCCCTTAACTGGAAAGCAATAAACAGTCTCTGATTCCAACACTTAAGATTATATGAGGCTATTACATTTTGACTATAATGAGCAGCATTTCTAAAAATAGATGGACAGACCCTGCTAGATTCCCACAAACACCCTTTCTCTTAGATTAATTCATTAAATTGTTAAATTGCTTTTGGTTTCCAGAATATGTTTTTATGAAAGAAAAAATCAGTTTATGAATGTCTGACTGATCATACTCAGGGCAAAATTTCATCTCTGCTCCTGAAACTTCATCTTGGTGTTATTTCCATCTATTTTTTTTTTTTAAAAAAAGCATTATCAGGTCCATGTTATTATTTGAAAAATTGTATTCCTTTGAGTATATTCAGCTAATCATGGGACAGTGAGTAGAGTGGAAAGCCTCTCAGCCAATCACAAATGAGCATAGATCATTGTCTGTGTATTGGGCAAGTAGAGTGGAAAGCCTCTCAGCCAATCACAAATGAACATAGATCATTGTCTGTGTATTGGGCAAGTAGAGTGGAAAGCCTCTCAGCCAATCACAAATGAGCATAGATCATTGTCTGTATATTGGGCAAGTAGAGTGGAAAGCCTCTCAGCCAATCACAAATGAGCATAGATCATTGTCTGTGTATTGGGCAAGTAGAGTGGAAAGCCTCTCAGCCAATCACAAATGAGCATAGATCATTGTCTGTGTATTGCTCTTGCCCTGACTGTTTTCGGTGGTGCCAGCCCTGTCCTCATGCCTTATGCCACTGTTTTTCTTTTTGTATGAAAATTCTTTGCATATGCAATTGTTAATGTGTTTTCTTCTTTTCAAAACCATCACCTACAAAATAATTAAATATGGATAGATTTTTTTTTTCCTGCTGCATCTGATGATTTTGTAAAAACGTCCTCTTTTAAAAAACCACTATGGAATATTAGTGGCCAGTCATTCTTTCTCTCAGACACACCATATCTCACCATATTGTCATTGAGATAAAATAAAGATTAATTCACATGTAAGTTACATGAAAATACCTGAAATTAAGACAGGATGACAATAGCAAACTGAATATTAGCATGCCATGATAGAGTTGTAAAAATTAGACATCGGAATTTATATTTTTTTAAAAATATCTGTTAATTAGAACTTTGAAAAACTACACCTTGAAAGATCACACACCTGGAAAAGTATTAGAAAATGTGGAGGTCAAGATCTTGTTGGACTTGAAAATACACATTGACAGACACTTGAAACACAACACACCAAACATTACTATTATTGAAAAGAAAAAAAGTATGGGGATAGTCAAATTGGTGAAAAACAAATGAAAAAGTAATAATATTGGAATTGAAAGACTTTGGAATAAAAAGTCAACTATAATACCTAGTAATTGAAGCTCTTGGAGCCATATCAAAGGGATTCACCAAATTTTTGGAAGTTTTAACTTTACCAGACTTAGCATCACTGACTTCATAAAAGACCATCTTTCTTGGAACTTCCTATGTTTTACAATGTACTCCCATGATTTCTAAGCACTTGGTTAGAACCCTAATCATCAGCAAATACCCAGATTGTGGTATTTGTTGGATGAATAGATGATGATGATGATGATTGTTATTTACACCCAGGCTACCAGATAGTTCTGAGTGGATCTAGGATGGTTATAGATAGCATCATAGAATGTGCCCTGTTTCAAGTAATGCAACTAATGTAACTGATGAGTTAAGATTCTGTCCATTTCTATTATGTCCAAGTGCTATTGCAATCTTTTAGTGTGGCTTCTAGTGTACCAAATACTATTGGCCCAACTATGACTCTCATGATGTTGATGATGATGTTTTACATTCTAGCTTACCGAAATGCAGCTGAGGTCATTCAGTATGGAGTCAAGAATAACACCACTTTCCTTGAGTGTACACCTAAATCTCCACAAGCTTCTGTTAAATGGCTTTTGCAAAAGGACAATGACAGAAGGAAAGAGGTGAGTGATCTTAATGAAAGGCATTGAAGGAGCAAAGGAGAAACAATGTGTGTTAACTAGAGCCCAATCACTGATTGGGTCTACTGATCATAGAGCCGATGTTTTTTTCAAGATGCAAAAAATAACAGCATTCCTTAACTCACCAAGAATGCTCACAATTGAGATAGCAAAATCTTTTAACTGCTTCAAAGTGCATGAGTGAACTAAGAACATAATCTGATAGAGTGGAGGGCCAGTCATAATCCACCAGTTTGTTTATGGACAGTGCCATGGTAATGCCAAAATGATAGAATATTAGTTGTTATTCGCAATACAAACTTTGCTTGGCAGAGTTTGCATCACGTTGTGCATTTATCCCTTCCCCTCTGTGGATCCCCATTGTCAGTGCCCAGCACAGCTCATTCTAGTTGCAATGTGACTCAGTCCTGTTTGGTACAGTAATCATGCTGGACTTGAGCAGTAATTTTCAGAAGGTCAGGTTTTCTACATTTTCTAGGATAGTTCAGGTCATACTCATAATAAATTTTAATTAAAGTTAATTTAGGTCATTATCTTAATTCCCAGGTTTTATTGTCAGCTTGTTTAATAAATCTGTCACTGCCATCTGGTTTAATAAATCGGATGGATGGATGGATGGATGGATGGATGGATGGATGGATGATGTTCCATCAAGTTGGTGTTGACTTTTAGTGACCATATAGGTAGATTTTATCCATGATGATCTTTCCCTAACCTGGTCTTTCAAATAAATCTGAGGTAAATGATTATATCTTCAGTTTATTTAACTTACATATATAATATTGGCAGGATCCAGGATATATCCCCTTGATAATAAAAACGGCATAATCTAGCCAGTGATTTTGAATAGGAGAGACTTCAGAACAGGTTAACTTTGGCTGGATCTCATATTCTGGCAGCAGACAGCCAATCTAGTGTGGTAGTTAAGGTACCAGGCTAGAAACCAGCAGACCATGAGTTCTAGTCTTGACTTAAGCATGAAGCCAGCTGGGTGACCTTGGGCTAGTCCCTCTCTCTCAGCACCAGGAAGAAGAAGGCAAGGACAAACCACTTCTGAAAATGTTTCCAAGGAAACTGCAAGGACTTATCCAAGCAGTCACCAGGAGTCAAGATTTACTTAACGGTGTGCATGCGTGCATGCACAAACACACAAAACAAGCTAAGTCTGAGGAACAAGAGAGAAGGTGATATAGAAAGGGTTTTTTGTAGGAAGGAATTAATCTGAACTAAAAATACTCCCAGCAGCAAAGTTTGTCCTGACTATAGTGTAATCACATTTTCCATTACCGTCTTGTCCCAGACTCTCAAATTCAGCTCTCTAGTGAATGGGGTAATTGTTTACAGGGAGCTAGTCTTCCTTTAGTGAAATAAAATGGAACACTGTTTTTATTTACAGATTGTTTCCCTGTGGGGAAAAAAAAATCCTTTTATACTTCTTTGGATAAGAATTTTATACTTCTTTGGATTTATACTGCTAGTATAAATCCTTTTATACTAGCAGCATTTGCATCTGAATAATAAATAGTACATCCAGCCCACACATGTTGAAAGGAGAATTAAGTATGCTGCTTAATTAAAATTAAAAGTTAATTAAAAGTCCTTTTGCCCATTAAAGAGTATAGCTTAGATTAATAATTTCCATTAGCAATTGAATGTCAAATTAAATACTTAAACTATAGAAATCAGTGGCCTGGGTCTTAAGGATTGCCCTCCATCATCACGTGTTTCCAGAATGCAATGGCTGATGAATGAAGAAAACCCAAAGACTTATTAATAATATTAAAACACTTTTTTTCCACAAGGTTCTTAAATTTCTAAACATATATTTTAATTGTCCCTAGGTCAAACTCAGTGAAAGAATCCTAGCAACTCAACAAGGGCTTTTAATTCGCTCAGTGCAAGAAGCTGACCGTGGACTTTACCACTGTATTGCAACAGAAAATGGCTTCAAGCAAACAATAGCCAAGGTTAACTTCAAGGTTTTGGATTCAGACACGGTGGCCTTCATGACTGAAAAGTGGTCTCCATGGACCTGGGCCAGTTCACTCCATGCTTTGCAGTTTCATCCAAAGGATCTGGCTGGGTCTTTCAGTCACTCAGAACTGCAGATGATTAATCAATATTGCAAAGACACACGGCAACTTGGGCAGCAGGCTGAAGATCCCCAGAAGATGAGAGGGGACTATGGCAAACTAAAAGCCCTTCTCAACAGCCGGAAAAGCAGGAACCGCAGAAATCAGTTGCCTGGGTCTTAAGGGCTGACCTCTGTCATCAAACTTCTTTTTTGTCACCATTGTCATCTTGTATCCTCACTCAAGGGATTTGTGTTTATTTGGTGGTTTTGTTTCCCTGCTGAGAGTAGAGCTAAACAGTACTAAAGCACACTCTGTAAAAGTTCAGGACATGCAAACTGTCTAAGCTAAAAACAGAAAAGCGGAGACCAGATCCAAAGAGATTCCCATTGTGAAGTAACCTATTGACTCCACCTTGCGTTCACTCTCTAAGTCTGATGATGAGCCTTAACAGAGAGTATTATGCCATGTTTCCATGTCAGCTTTGTTTTCTTGATAAGGAGAGCAGATGATGATGCACTGAATGTCCAGCTTGGAATAATGCAAGGTGGGAAGAAAGAGTTGGTTAAAAGAAAGAGTGGGTTGGAGTGGTCCTTATAGGCAGGTCTTCCATCTACATATATAATTGTGTGTGTGTGTGTGTGTGTGATTCTCTGTTTCCGGTACATTGCATTGGAAAACTAGCCCTTGTGGATGCCCAAATTCAAAAGTCAATATCCCAGGTTAATGCCACAAAAGTATCATGCTCACTAGGAATTATGGGGTTATGAGTATACCGCAACTAGAGAGCACCAGATTCAGGAAGGCTAATCTCACCACTGTGAGTGCATTTACCATTTTCAGTTAGCAGACATCAAAAGTGTTCAGCTTCCATTGTGTATTTGTATAAAAAGGAACTTAAAAGCAGATATACACCTCCAAAACTACAAGACCCATATCAAATGAAGGAGAAGAGTAGCATGAACGTAAATATTTACTGGAAGTTACAATAATTTATTTTATTACACATCTCACATGTAGTACAATAATACACGCAATATACATAACACACATAGTTAATTATGTGTAGACAGATTTACATCAGTAATTTGATTTAATTAGGAATTTGAAAAATGTCTTAAATTGAACCTGAAAAAAGTTAATGAAATACCCACCTGCAACCCTCAGAGATATACAGCATAGCCTCCATAATGATGGGAAAGTTATCAGTACAGATATAGATATATAGATACATATACAAGTACAAATACAAATACATACAGGTGGCTGTGTTCCATTGTATTCATTGTATTGTCCAATCTCTTGTGTAGTGATATAATCTGTTCATGATATGTGTTCATAAAGTGCAAAGGAAACATAGACCTGTACCAAGGCCACCCTTAGCAACACCAAAAATTAAGTCTTCTCCATTAGCTTCATTCCACCCTTCTTGCGCTGAGAAGGTGGGTCAGAAAGGACATTCTTAGTACATTCATCTGAATACATTTAGAATCTTCTGCATGATCTGGAATGTTGGGTTTCCAGTCATGGAAGATCTTAAAGTATCTGGCTTTCCATGCTCTATGGGGGATGGTCAAGAGTGAAGTCCAAGGAGAAGAACATATGGAAGTGCAGTTGGCACCTGTGCCACCAGTTCCCTCCAATTTGTGGTCAAGTGTTGATAGTGGGATAATGATGAAAAATCTGTACTTTCAACTCTATCATTTTCTCATTTATCTTCATGTTAAATTTAATTAAATTCAGCAATAGCTTGTGATTCTTTTGAAGACCACTCAACAATATGGCTATCTCTACTAATGTATGCCTTTGGTATGCAGTTTTCCCTAATATGTGCACACATTCTTTATTTATGCATTTTTAACTTTTTTAACAGGAGAATTGCATTGCAAAATTCAAAGAAGTACAAATAATGATGGCATCTGCATAAGGCAGAATATTCATTTGAGAAATGTGAGTCAAGTAGGAACATACAAAAAAGTGAACCAAGCAAATTGATTCCTTGTCCGTAGTCTGGACTGAAAGGTTCAGAGTCATCCAGTTTTCCCCTGAGACGCTCTCAAGAAGCAGCTGTGCCAAACAGCCTCTAATACCATTTTGGTCTTGTGTGAATTCTACCTAATCTATGCGCTCTTCTAACAGCATTTCATGCAAACTGAGAGGTAGTTATCAAATCTGTTGTGGTTTACCCCACCCCGGGTCAGGGTATTCTTTCTCCAAGACATTTCTCAAACAGATGTTTAGCTTCCCACACAAATAACTCCCAGTTCTCATGTATAACCAATTTTGTAATTTAAATAAATTACAAAGCATACCTAAAGATGAACAGCTTCATGCCCTTTTTAAAGCACTTAACCAAATTTCTCTTAATGTTGCAGAGTTTTCAACCTCCCCAAGAGTAAAATAAGCCTGTGTAAGCATAACTCCACTTTGCCTCCATTTTTAATCTTCCTTGTGATAACTTCTATCAATGGGAGGTTTTGTTTCCTCTTTACTAAACCTTCCACTGATCATAAAGAAATGAATAAAGCTGCCAACTTCTAGTCTGTTCTCTGTTGTGCTTCTCAATGATGCTTAATGAAGTGTCTGGTTTTAGACAGGACCCCCACAAGTTCTTGGGGACAAAGCTCAAAACTGAGCACACTGCAGAAATATTCCTGAAAGGAAAATCAATATGGAGAGTGAGCTACATCATAGTATGATGACACTTAATTGCAGGGCACAGCAGTAACCTACTTTAAAGACACTTCTAATTAACTTTTTTCAAGCATTACATTCAAAAGAGGAAGACCGATCTCCCAAGTTGAATGCCCATTGTGCATAGGGTGTGCTGGCCCACATGAAAATATTCGCTCTCAAGCATTTCTTGGCTGATCCTAGAATTGGAAGTTATGCAGGCTGTGATTTAAAGATACTAATTTCTGATAAGTAAGTTTATTGCAAAATCTAGGGCAGCTGTTTGGAAAGAATTCCAACAACTGCAAGCTCTACTGAAACTGAACTCAAGATTAATTCTTGGTGGTTTCTTCCTCTGGACAGTTCAACAAACTTGACACATTCTGCTTTTGGTCAGGAGGAAGCATTTACCACCTGTCCCTTGTTACTGTAATATATTAGTCTGGTTTCAAGCTGCTTCCTTCTGATCTTGCCAGGACTAGTTCTCACAGCTACTTAACAAAAAATTGCTTTCAGTATAGCATAAATTCTTTCTATCCACCATGAGAACACAAGTTAAGAAGCCAATAATTAGGTATACTGGGTTAGGAAGGGAAAGAATTATGTTTAGCCCTTATAATGCAATTAAAACAGCCTTCCTTAGATGTGCTGAGTTTCAACTCCTATAATTCCCCAACATTCATCCTGATGCAAGAACCAAAATCCAATACATCTAGTGGCTACATTTGAGTAATATCAAGTTGGCATTGCCAGTGGAGTGCTACAGAATAGTTTTCAAAATGGTACATACATAGTATCATGGGGCCACCATTAAGAAACCAGAATATTAATGTAACCTTCACAGAATAAGGCTACCTCCTGTATTCTTATTTTGTCTTCCTATATAGGTTATTTCTGAACATGGCAATTTCCAACTGCCATATCTATAAATAACATCATCCATCCATCCATCCATCCATCATCTATCTCAGAGTACAATTAATACAGTATTAATAACAGTGATAAAAATTGATTTTAGGATGAAGCACTAGAGTTGGTAAGAATTCCAGGGCACCATTCTTTAAACAGCCAGCTTCAGTTACAGCTAAACTGACACTCATTAGATCTGAGAAATTATGATAATTAACATGCTGTATTAAAAATGTGATACTGGTCATATTTGCAGATTGGGTAACCAAACCAGTAGAGTTTTAAGTTTCAAAACTACAGTATATTTTTAAAAATCTGTTTTATATAGTGATATGACTGTTTAAGGAATTAAGCTTAAACTTCTTTTGTCTATGTTGCATGAACAGTTATGTATCTCCATAACAACCTTTTGTTAATTTGTAGCAAATCATTAGCATGTATGAAAGTCAGGTGTTCATCTAGGCATAGCCTTGCTAGAGCAATGTAAATATTTACCCTTGGTGATGTGTCCAAAGCTTTAATTAAGTAAGCTTATATTGCCCTGAACAGAATAACAAAACTAAACTAAGGTCTACTTCAAGCACTAATGCAAATACTTCTTCCTACCACATTTAGCACATAATTTACTATGTACAGTGGGCCCGAATCTAGTGATGTGCCTGTCCTTTTTTGGGGTGGGTGGGCGGGGGGGCTGCACACATCAGGTTGTCTGATGGATGAACCTGAATGTCACCATTACACTTCTAAGCATGGAGAGATGTAAGCATCTCTTAGCTTTCTGGTGTTTCTATCATATGCATGTATGCCTGATACCCTTTATAATCTTTAAAAAGCCTACCAATTAAGACCAAAGGTGCAGTTGTGAAGCTACTAAGAGTAATAGCCATGGGGCCCCTAATCCTAGGAATAGTATATAGCAATCATGACTGATCACTATCAATAGCCTTATGATTCATGAATTTGCCTGATATGGATATATAGTATTTTGGATTACATTCCCAAAAGATACTTCGGAGCACACAGGGTGAGGAACTTAGCACTTACAGTATCTGCAGTTCTTTAAAGTAATTGTTTCATTCTTTGAAATGGCATGCTGTTGTCTGGACTCTTAATTCTGATGGTTTCTGCATCATGGCAACCTGAGATTATGACTGACTGATTTTTTGTTCTACTCACCCTCATTCTTGTTCTAGTTTCCTTTACTTTTCCACTTCTTTCCTATTTTTCCTATCCTTTCCTTTCTCTTTCTCTTTGCTTCCCTTCCTCTAAATGATGGAGATGGCTCAACCACAGCCTCAGCTTTGAGCCTCCCAAGAGTTTGTACTCACAGTTGGGGGGAAAAAAATCACTATGGCTAGACTCTAACCACTTCCTCAGTCAAAAAATAAGGGAAAGAAATGCACTGATGGCAGGAACCTTTTGGACACTTTTTAAAAAAATGCTAGAATTGGGAATTTTTTTAAAGGAATGCTAGAATTCTGGAATTGGGAATGATTGAGACTGATTGATACAAGCTGGATTGGACTAGTACTTCTTGAACTTGGATCAAGCCTCAATGTACAATGAGCAATCCTTATGTCACCCTCATACATGATAGTTTCATCAGCCCAACCTTCTAAATGTGGTGTTCTCCATTTATATTGGCCTTCAATTCCATTAACTCCAACCAGCAGGCTTTCCAACTAGAATGATGAGCAACATCTGGAGAACATCATTTTGTAGAAACCTGACACAGAGTTTTGTTAAAATTCTGCCCATTTAGAAACTCTCCTTATCTTGTTAACACAAACATTTATGTTTATAATATTGGTTGTTTGTTTTGTTTTTATTTAATATCTTCCTATTTTGAAGATACTGCATAATGTATATAATTCTTTTTTTAAAAATGAAGAAACATCTTCTAGACCTGAATTTGCCAAATGTAAAGATGCTCAATACTATTTTTTTTCATCAGTGCATACTAAATATGTTTTGTGACCGCTTTTGTTATTTGTAAAGTTGGATGAAATTTTCTTCAACAATGCGTTCTTTGTGATTGTCAGTACTGTAGATACATGTATTACATCTTTTTAAAAATCCCCCCTCTTATGCCAGATATGAATGTGTATAGTTTTAGCATGATGAAGCCCATGAAGGTGAATACGTGGTAGATTTTGAATTAAAAATAAAAGAATAACACACTATTTAATTGGGTACCCCAACTATTGTTTGCCTGAAAAATAAAGGGTGTTGGAGCTGTTTTCTGGTTTTGGCTGGTTTGTTGTTGTATGAAATGTCTGCTACATTTGATCTGTGTTTCTCAATTGGTAGTATACTCATAGTATACTCGACATCAAGGTTAAAAGGTTTATATGCTGAGAAAATGTATGAAGTGTCAGTTTCCAAACTAGTGCACTGAGCCAAAGGAAATGGAGCATCATGGCAGACTGTCCCATAGGACAAAAATAACAATTAGTTGTAGTCAAGTTACAGCAATATTGTCAACCACATCCTCCCATTTATGTTTTCTTAAGTGTAAGTGATGAATGACAACTCACAACACCAGGAGCCATGCAGATGCATTTGGGTCATCAGAAAAAGTAGACATTTTGTTTTATCTTAGTGGAACTCTGAGATTTTGATAGAATAACTTGTATTAGAACATGGTGCTCTTTTGCTAGAAAGTTTTTTTTTAGGGTTGTGTGTGAGGGGATTGTGGCCAAAGAGAAGGGCAGCAGCAATATGGAAATTAGAAGACGATACTGAAGTATTTTTGCATAAACAACAAACATATTCAGCTGTCATTCCTATATCTAGTGCCATGTTGTGCAAACCCCTTTGAAGGCTTCCTACTCTTATGCAGAATGCAGCATTTTCAACAAGAGATGGAATGAGGTCTTTCACAGATTATAAAAATATTAAAGAATAGGAGACATCTCAGTTTTACAATGTGAATATACTCAACATAATGTAATAATAATAATAATAATAATAATAATAATAATAATAATAATAATAATAATAATAATAATACCACCACCCTAGATAAAAACTCAGGCCTGGCCAAGTAAAAGTGGTGAAATACTTTTATACTTTATATTTTGGTATAATTCTGCATCCTTCTTGGTGTAGCTAAGATATGTATATACACAAATCTAGGATTTTATGAAATCTCTGTAGTTTTAAGAGTATTTATGAAGCCAAACCCTGAATTAAATGGCACATCATTTCAGTTTACAACAATGTAGCACATTCTTCCCAAACTGCTAATCTCTGTGCTACCCATAAGTGTTGTCTGCGCTGGCTAAAGTTGATGGAAGCAGTGATATCGAAGAAATTAATTTCTTTAACTTTTTAATGCAAAATTTCCCAATTTTCCATTTTTGAACAAAACTCAAATCTCGAACATTGGAAAGCATACTTGTGAAGCGGCATTTGCACAGAATGCATAAATTCAGGAAATACATCCAGAAAAATGCATTATCCTAGGGAAATTATCTGTAAAATCTTTGCATGCTAGGTAAGACAGGAGGAAACAAGGTGCAGACGGGACACCAGGGCATTTTGCAGGCTCTGCAATCCCCATCCAGTTGCTCCATTATCTGAAAGAGGATTTTAGTTTGGGATGATACCGTTTGGACCACACAGAATATTCTAAAGTTGTGGTGGAGTGTCATGCGCTGCCTACCTCCGAGTAACACACAGACACTGATTCCGTTGAAGCAGGCTCTGGTTTATTCGTAGTGTAGATACAGTAGTAGAAAAAAGCTGAGAGTGACAGGAGCGCGCCGGTGCGGGGTTTAAATACCCCGCGCTGGTCAGCGCCCCCTCACTCGCGGTTACGTCACCCCCCTTTGTCCAACATGCTGTCTTGCCGGTAGGTGAGGGGTTGCGAGGCCCCGCTGGTGCTCCGGGATCGCCCATCATCGGTTTCCCTATTCCTCCGGTGATTGCTGTCAGCTGGGCGATCTCCGTTGCGCTAGCGCTAACAGCTTGGGTGTGCCTCGCGATCCGCTTAGCCATTGTATCTTGTTCTTTAGTCTTTGTAAGTTGATGGCTACTTATCTTGAGCCCCTTCCCCTGTTTCCTTGTTATTGTCATGTGTGCCATTGCGCTGATGTCTTCAGCTCAACGGCACTCATGACATGGAGTATTAATTCCAAGATTTTTTCAGGCATAACTTATACTTACAAAACGGACTTTTATGTCAGTACAAAACATTACATTGATACAGGATATAATCAGAAAGGCAGGGAAGGAGCCAAATGCATTTTGTCTCTCACGATTAGAACCTTTAAAAGATTCTGTGCGAGACATTGAACAATTCTGGATGCAGTTTCAGTGCTGGTCTCCACCTAGAAAGCCCTACATGGCACCAGATCAGATGATTCATGCAACCGCCTATCCCTAAAGACATCTGCCATCCCATTCACTGCAATAGGGTGGCATGCTTTAAATGCTGTCCTTGAAAGTATGCCACTTGACGGAACACAGACCACGTGCCCTTTCCTACCCTTTGCAATGATCTCTCTCTCACACACACACACTCACACACACACAGGCAGACACACAGACAGACAGGCTGGCTTCAACCCTGTTGTCCTTTAGAAAGGCCTTAAAGACATAGATATTTCTCCGACTGGTGGGGCCAGGATGAATAAGTTCTCATCCAGCAAAAGTATGAATGAGAGCCAAATTCCCTATTACTGAGCATGGTTTTTGATATGTTTGTTTCTTGACAAGAATCACATTGTTTGAGCTGAGGAGCCATATGGAAATCTGTGTAGTTCTTGCTATAATGGGCTTGACATGCATGGGACAAAACTGAAAACTAGAGTGGTGTGTTAGTAAAGGTGTTGGACTAGATTAGGGAGACCTTCTCTCCCTCTCCCTCCCTCTCCCTCTCCCCCTCTCCCTCAGGCCAGCCTATCCCAAGGATTATTTGGGGGCCTAAAATGAAGAGAGATCTTCCATATAAATCATTTGGAGTTCCTAAAGGAAAAGTGACATATAAATCTACCACATGAAAAATAATGAATAAAGCTCCAAATGTTGTATTGTTCTGGGAGTGAGGAAGCCAAAAATCAAGTGTAGCTGGGATTGGGGTGGAGGTAGGTGGGGGGGGTGAGGGGGTGGGGGGGGGAACACCATACACCACGTAATGGTCTCATTATTGCAAGAGATTTAGCTCTGAAACTAAACAGTCCCTGGTTATCTCCCACCAATGTCAGAAGGAAAAACCACAGGAATTACCTACTCTGGCTACCTTAAGCTGTTACAGTTAAATGAGCAGCAATCACTATGTAAGCAATGCTCCTTCCCCATCATTCTCAGAAACCATTCATAGCAAAGTCTTTTGGAGATCCTATTTGGAGACACGAGGTTTAGCTGTTTGGAATGCTGAAAGGTTGACCAAACCAGAGGACAGCAATTTCTTCCCAAAAGGAAAAGTCTGATCCTTTTGCTCCCTCACCAGCAGATCCCACAACCCAAGGAACTTGGCTGAAAGAGGGTCCTGTGATTTGGGAGTCAGCATCATTCAGCCAGAGAGACTTGTGTTTTGGCAGAATCTGTTCTATGAATGCAGAACCTTTTTCTTCCTTCCCTTGGCCTGGATTGCTGCATCAGAAAAGGTGTCTGATGTTAGAAAACCGGGGGGAGAGTTTCTCTCCTCTCTCCCTGTCCTTAGAGTCAGCACCATCTAACAACCCTTTGGGATGCAGAGGGTGGTGTCTGCACCTAAGCAGAAATAACAGAGGGAGCTGACCCTAGACGCAGGGATGTTGGGACACACACACACAAACTAGCATGGCAACAAGAAAACCTAGGTATACCTTAGAGTGTAATAGGTTTGTAATGCTTTGTGGGAATGACCTTGGGAGACAGGAGGGAGAGCTGCAGACTGGACAACTGGTGTGTAAAAGATAGCCCACAGAAGGAGGGAGGGCATGGGAGACATTTCAGAAGGGACCCTCCCTAGTTTGCCAGAGGTAAAAGGAAAGGCAGGGAGAAATATGTTCAGTCTTGCAAGATTCTGTTAATGTAACCTTGCAATAAAGATAGAGCTAGAGTTAGCTCTATAGTAGCTGGTTGTGCTTTTTGTCTGGACTACCTCAAAGAGCTAACAAGGTTAGAGGTAGTTCTGGTGAAAATGTTTTATACCCAGAAGTATTTGGAAGATCATGTGCTTATCTGGCTCTGTTTAGATATGTATGAATTGTTGGCATTTCCTTGTTTTTTGCAAGGAGCAAGCCACTCAGTTACTGGGGTAACAAATCACTGTGGCAGAGTCAGAAGGTCAAACTTAAGTATCCTTAGTTTTGGGTGTGAAAAGGCATGACCATATAAGGTAAAGCTCCTGATTTGCCTGGAGGACAGCTTGCCTGGGCTTGTTACTAGTTTCAGTTTCCTTTCGACACAGCCTTCCTCCCAGTCCTCTCTGAGCGTGTGTGAATGCACACACTTGTAAATGCGTTTTTGTGCTTTCTGTAAATACATTTATTTTTTATAGAAATGCCTGGTGTGTGTTTTTTCTGATCTCTCAGGCCAAACGCTTTCCAGCGCTCTGCCACATGAATCAACCAAACCTTGATCTGTGTTTTATATGTATTAGTCCATCAAATGCAAATTAAGTCATTTCACTTCAAAAATACAAACCAGCATTCAAACCAATTTTCCAGCATTCCTAGAACTAACAAGGACTAAATTAAAGTTCCCCAACCCCTCTTCTCTATAGATTTAATGGAAACCAAATACACACACATATATATATATATGCACACACTGCTTCTCCAGATGTTCCTCAGGAATAAGGCAATAAGAAAACAACTCTCCCTCCCTTAAAAAAAACTTAACTTTAGGATTAATTTCAATGGCTGACATTTTGGGTCTCACCTGCAAAGTATTGAAAAAGAAATATCTGCAGATGCCTGTCTTCTCCTGATGAAAAGTACTAAGAAGGCAGCCATATTTTTCATCTTGAACATTTAGAGCAAACCCAGCACTATCCCAGCCCAGGAGAATGGGTTTGTACGTAAAGCTATAATAGCATCTGAATCATATATTACAGAGGCCCCAGCCCCTCTTGTGAAATAATTTCATGAAGAATGATAGATGTTAAAATAGCAAGGAAAGAAAGCAATTGTAGAGCTAAACACTTTGGCTTCTTCATCTGCCATCTGTGTTCTGTGTAGAATCCATCAAATTCCAAAGGGAATTCTCAGCCAACTCAAGATCTATGGAATAAATTAAAGTATATTCAGACTTACCTAATATGTGATTAAACCATGGAATTTAAGGGAGAGGGGAAGGTAAATTCCTACTTAATCCAGGCAAATATGCAACTAAATAAATGAAAAATTCATTGTATTTCACTGACTGACAGAGGCATATCACAGTAATTACCCATCCCAAACCACATTACAATTTAGAAAGTCAGAAGCATGTTCACTCTTCAAATATTCTTTGAGTGCCAGACTTCTATATAAACCAGAAAACACCTTAAAGAGAGCCCAGAGCCAACTGAGAAAGCCAAGGGTATTGAAAGCAAAATTCTTGTTGGAGATTTGATTTCAGCAAAAGTCCTTGTTAGAAGATATCCTCCTGAGCATAAGCAGAGGTGATGAATCATTCAATTGCAGAACATCCCACTTAGGGAAAAAAAAAAAAGTTGTTTATTCGTTTAGTCACTTCCGACTCTTTGTGACTTCATGGACCAGCCCACTCTAGAGCTTCCTGTCGGTCATCAACAAAAAAAATGCAGTGGTCATAATAATTTTGTCTTCGATGCAGAATATGGATTTTGCATAGCTATCAGTGAATGATAACAAACAGACATTTATCAGACTTGGCTATCATACCCGAAGATGTGTACTTGAACATTGCTCACCTAGTTTTTCAAGCCAGCTAGGTATTTCAGCCAAATAAGAATTCCCAAACTCAGAAGAGACTTAATTCTGGCAAACTTTAACACCCTTCCAACATCTGTATGTCATGTCCCCCGTTGCAAGGCATCCATGCATCACAATGGGGAACATGCCTTTCAGGAAATGGGAAGGAAGGAGGAAGGAATCATCCTAATCCCTTAAACACTCAAACACTAACGCAATCACAAGGACAAAGGAGACATACCTTTGCCCTGACCAGAGAAGCCATCATCATATCGCCCGGACATCTCTGCATTACCCCGGGGGACACACCTGTGACAGACACAGGAAGGAGACAGAGGAGACCAGTGATAATCATCGTGATCGCCCATCAAGACCCTGGTATTGCACCCTGATCACCCATCAAGAATCCGGATCCGGACTGTGGGACAATGGGGGGTGGAGAAGGGCCAGGTCCGCACCACGGATATTTACGGGGTACCCCGCACGCCATGTGCTCATTCCCGTCTTTTTGCATGTATGCACTCTGTTCTCATTAAACCAGAAATCCTTAGCCAATCTAAGTGAGTCCGTGTCTTTTTGGGAGCAAGGCAACCATTACATAAAGAAGGGAATCGAAAAAAAAAAATTCCGCCAGCACCAATCCAGATCTCATCTGTGAGGGACCCAAGTTGGCGATGGAACAACTCAACCCACAAAGAGGTGGTTACCCGAGGACCGGCCTCCGTGGTCACCCGACTCTGTGGCATGAGCGATTGGCATGAACCCTACTCCCAGATGGCACGAAGTCCGGGAGGGTTCGGGATCAAGCTCGGAGGAGGAGACATGGAGGAGCAGGACTCTCAAAACCACCAGAGAGTCGCAGGGCGAGTGGGTCACCCTGGACGAGACGGCAGGATCCCTGCTCGGAGCGTTCGGGGCATATAAAGAGCCGAGGGAACAGCTGTCCCCAACAACCCAGGAGCTGAGGGAAGGCACCGGAGTGGATGGACCAAGGGTGGCCTCCAACCAGATGAGCAGCTCAGCACAGTGGAATCGAGGCTGGAGTCGATCGAACAGCTGCTCCTGAGAGTGGCGGTCGGGTGGGAAGCCCGAGGAAGAGGTGAGCCAGAACCAGGCTCCAGCAGCTCATCACACACACACCCCAACCTCTGAGATGAGACAACTGGGGCGAGGATGGAGATGGCAAGAAGCTGAGGCAGTGCCGGGCAGAGGTCACTGCGCAGAACCAGCCAGGAGGTCGTTTTCCCCCCCACCCACCCTGGAAACATGACAACTGGGATGAGGCTGGAGCTGGCATGAGACAGAGGCAATGCCGCCCAGAGCCTGGCCGAGGGAATCCCCACACCGAGACCGGAGAACCCCAGCAGCCCGAGGTACGCCCAGATGTGAGTTGGAGCCCACCGCGAGAGGGAGTGAAAGACCTCGGGGTCAAGTTCGACGGGGACCCAGCCACACTATCGTTCTTCCTCACAAACGCAAAAAATTATATGGAAGAATATGGACCATATTTCTGTTCTGAAAAAGGCAAAATCAATGCCATAGCGAACAAACTAAAAGGAAGGGCAGCTGACTGGTATGTACAGCTATGCCAGGCAGTTGCCCCAGAACTCGATTACATCGACGAGTTTCTCTGGGTGCTGGATCTACACTTTAGAGATCCCCTAGAGAAGGAGAGAGCAAAAAGATCCTTAAGGGGAATCAGCCAAAGACAACGTTCTGTGGCAGACTATGCCATGGATTTTCAAGCACTGGCTGGAAAGGTGGAGGACTGGTCACAGTCTACCCTAATCGAATGCTTCAAAGAGGGTCTGAACTTGAGCGTTCTGAGGTGGGCATTAGGCAGAGATGACCCAAACACTCTCATTGAGTGGATACGGCTGGCTGGTAAGGCAGAAAATGCCCAGGAAACCTTCCTGCAAGCCAAAAGGATGGCACACCAAGCAACAATGGCAAAGGGACCCAGAATCATAGCCGGACCAGTGAGACCAGCACCCCAATCCTGGAGGGAGGAGAGGGAGCGACGGTTCGCCAAGGCGCAGTGCCTTTGATGCGGGAAAGAGGACCACAAAGCAGCGGCCTGCCCGAACACAAAGGCAACCGACAGACCAAGAAAACTGCAGGGCAAACCATCAGCACCGCCCAAAAAGATGCCAGCAGCCAGTGGAGAGATAGGAGTAAAAGCTTTACCTTACTCCATTGAAGAGGAGGAGAGTGATGAAGAAGAGCCGGCGGGAAACACCAGCCACCTGCCCTAAGAAGCGCCAGAGGGCAGGTGAGGGAAGAGAATGGGCGCAGCAACATCTGGGTGAGTGCCAACTGCCCCACCCTGTACGTCAAAGTTAAATTAAAGTCCCAGCTGAAGTCTGTCGAAGTTTGGGCCCTAATTGACTCAGGCTGTTCCAGGTGCCTAATGCACCCAGACCTGGTGGCCGATTTAAAGCTCCACTGCTATCCACTTCAGCACCACATAGTATTCACCCAATTGGATGGATCAGCGGCGGGAGGGGGCCCGGTCACCCAATACACCAACGAAGTGGCACTGCAGCTCGGCAGCCACCAGGAGAGACTGCAATTTGTCGTGGCACCGGTGGGCCAACCCTTAATCATCCTGGGCATTCTGTGGTTGGTACGACGGAACCCATACATAAATTGGGAAACCAGGACAATCACGTTTTCAGACGGCTTCTACCAAGCGCCTACAGGGGATCGGGTTCCCCGTGCTGCGGTGGGGAGGGTGGCGTCTACAACAACACATCTGGAGGCGGCAGCCCTGGAAGGCTTGCCAAACAGCTATGCGGAGTTTGCAGATGTGTTCGGGGAGAAAGAAGCAGACAAACTTCCACCCCACAGAAAGACGGACTGTGCAATAGAACTGGTCCCCAACACACTCTTACCAAAGCCCAAAATTTATGCAATGACCCAGAAGGAGCTGGCAGCATTGCGAGAGTTCAAGGACAAGAATTTAGCACGAGGCTTCATTGAGCCCGCAAACTCGCCGGTTGGAGCCCCAGTCCTCTTCAGGGAAAAAAGGGATGGGACATTAAGTCTCTGTACAGACTACCACAGATTAAATGTGGCTTCCGTATCAAACAAATACCCCTTACCCCTAATCAAAGACATACTAGCACATCTGGCAAAGGGCAAAATATTCTCCAAACTGGACTTGCGAGAAGCCTATTTCCACATACGTATATGGGAGGGGGATGAGTGGAAGATGGCTTTCAATTGCCCTCTGGGTTCATTCCAATATAAGGTGTTACCATTTGGTTTGGCAGGGGCACCAGGGGTATTTATGCAATTATTAATGAGGTCTTGCATGACCACTTGTTCAAGGGGGTACTCGTCTACTTAGACGATGTGTTGATATACTCTGAGACTGAAGAGGAGCACGGACGCTTGGTTAAGCAAGTGCTCAGGAAACTCCGCAAAGCAGAGCTATTTGCCAAGCTCTCTAAGTGCGAGTTTCACAAATCGCAGATAGATTATCTGGGCTACAGAATCTCTGCGAGGGGCATAGAAATGGACCCTGGAAAAGTCCAAGCCATCCTAGCATGGAAGCACCCACGCACTAGGAGGCAACTGCAGTTTCCTCGGATTTACGAATTTTTACAGGGGATTTATCCAGGGACTAGCAGAAATTGTTTTGCCCCTAACCAATTTACTCCACACAAAGGGCTTGGGAGACACGCGCAAGGCACGAAACCTGGGAGCGCTCCTGAACTGGACTCCTGACTGTCAAAAGGCTTTTGATCACCTCAAAAGCCTATTTACAGCAGAACCAGTTCTACAACACCCCGACCCCACCAAGCCTTTTGTAGTTCAAGTTGATGCCTCGAACTTTTCGATTGGGGCACTCCTGCTTCAGCGGGATTTAAATGATCAGCTGAAGCCCTGCGCGTACCTCTCCCGCAAGTTCTCCAAGACAGAATGGAGATGGCACGTATGGGAGAAGGATGCTTTCACCATCAAAGCTGCCTTAGAGGCATGGTGACACCTCCTGGAAGGGGCCACCTGCCCCTTTGAGGTCTGGACGAACCAGAAAAAACCTAGAAGTTCTCAGCACCCCGAAACGCCTCAGCCCCAAGCAGATTCGCTGGGCGCAGTTTTTCAGCCACTTTGATTTTAAGCTAAAGTTCATACCGGGAAGGAAGAACTTCTTAGCTGACGCTCTCTCTAGGCGGCCCCAGGATGCCAGTCAGGCATCCGATATTGTGGGTATTGTGTGGACCAACACACAGCTGGGTTGCCAAGCGGTCACGCGCAGCCAAACCGGAACACAGCGCACCCCGGCATAACCACCCGCAAAGGGAGGGAGACGCATGTCAATTTCACCCAACTTGCAACAGCAGTTCGCACAAGCCCTCAAAACAGATACATGGTTGCAAGCCAATCAACACAATGTTTCTTTTGCAAATGATTTGGCTTGGAAACAAAATAGCTTGTACGTGCTGGAGCAATTGCGAGCTGAGGTTCTAAGCTGTTCTCACAACGACAAAATGGCTGGGCACTTTGGGTTCGTGAAAATGCTGCATCTAGTCAGGTGACAATTCTGGTGGCCTACTCTTAGGAGGGATGTAAAGGAATATGTCGCTGCTTGCCCCACATGTGCCATGGTCAAATGAAAAGTGGGGAAGCCCCAGGGACTGTTGCAGCCAGTGGCAAGCCCCTCCCGCCCTTGGGAGGAAATCTCAATGGACTTTATTGTGGATTTGCCACCCAGCCAGAGAATAATGGTCATCTGGGTGGTAAAAGACTATTTCTCTAAACAGGCACATTTTGTCCCATGCGCCTCCATTCCCTCCGCTCAACAGCTGGCACGCCTCTTTTTAAATCACATCTATAAATTACACAGTGCCCCCTCCCACTTGGTAACAGATAGGGGTACACAATTTACTTCTAAATTCTGGAAGGCATTTTTGAAATTAATTGGAACCAAGCAGGCACTGTCCACTGCTTGGCACCCCCACACGGATGGCTCTACAGAGATCCTTAACTCCACCCTGGAGCAATTTTTGTGCTCCTTTATAAATTACCAGCAAGACAACTGGGTAGACTTACTCCCCTTTGCTGAGGTGGCATATAACAATGCAGTGCACCAGAGCACGGGTCACACCCGCTTCCAGGTGGTATATGGTAGAGACTTTGTTCCAATCCCGGAGTTGCCACAGCCAGACACCCCACCTTGTTCCCTGGATGACTGGGCAGCTCAACTAGCCAATGTTTGGCCAGTCATTCAGCTGGCTCTCTCCGAAGCTCAAGCAACCTACAAGCGGTATGCGGACAACCACAGGGCTGCGCAGCCAAACTTCAAAGTGGGAGATAAGGTCTACCTCTCCACTAAGTTCATTAAGTCTCTGCAGCCCTCAAAGAAATTGGCCCCGAAGTTCATTGGCCCATTTCCAATAGTAGAGATAATCAACCCGGTAACTTTCAAGTTAGAATTGCACACAACTTGAAACGCATACACCCGGTGTTCCATTGTGCCTTACTAAAACCGGTTACCCCTTCAAAGTGGCACAACGAAACCCCCCCCCCCCCGCTTCCGCCCATCATGATAGATGGACAACAACATTTTGAAATCAAGGAGGTACTAGACTCCAGAAGGCTATGGGGCACCCTCCAGTACCTGGTCCGCTGGAGACATTTCCCCCACCCTGAGTGGGTACAGGCTCGGGATGTCTCAGCGCAGCGGCTTGTCAAACACTTCCATGAAGCATATCCTGACAAACCGGTGCCTTGAAGTTTTCTTGGGGGGGCAGTATGTCATGTCCCCCATTGCATGGCATCCATGCATCACAACGGGGAACATGCCTTTCAGGAAAAGGGAAGGAAGGAGGAAGGAATCATCCTAATCCCTTAAACACTCAAACACTAACACAATCGCAAGGACAAAGGAGACATACCTTTGCCCTGACCAGAGAAGCCATCATCATATCACCCGGACATCTCTGCATTACCCCGGGGGACACACCTGCGCCGGACACGGGAAGGAGACAGAGGAGACCAGCGATAATCATCCTGATCACCCATCAAGACTCCAGTACCGCAGCCCGATCACCCATCAAGAATCCGGATCCAGACTGTGGGACAATGGGGGGTGGAGAAGGGCCAGGTCTGCACTACAGGTATTTACAGGGTACCCCGCACGCCATGTGCTCATTCCCATCTTTTTGCGTGTATGCACTCTGTTCTCATTAAACCGGAAATCCTTAGCCAATCTAAGTGAGTCCGTCTTTTTGGGAGCAAGGCAACCATTACACTGTATTTCAGGGCAATCCCATTCAAATAATGACTGCCTCTGTAATAAAGGATTTCCTGACACATTAACCCACATTTTACTATATTGCCTTATTATAAAGATCCCCCACTGCAGATCATAATTCTCCATCTAGTCAGATTTCCATGTTATCTGGGTCCATTTTATCTACAGTTGTTACTGCCTAAGCAATATGAGTTTATTTCTCTGAATGTGGGTCAGTTTTGCTTAGCTTTTAAAAAAAGATGTCATACTCTAGCCACATCTGTTTTATAATTCTTACAATTTACCTTGGTTTTTAAGAGGGATGCGGTGGCGCTGTGGGTTAAACCGCTGAGCTGCCGATCGGAAGGTCGGCGGTTCGAAACCGCGCGGCGGGGTGAGCTCCCGTTGCTCGTCCCAGCTCCTGCTTACCTAGCAGTTCGAAAACATGCAAATGTGAGTAGATCAATAGGTACCGCTTCGGCGGGAAGGTAACGGCGTTCCGAGTCGTCATGCTGGCCACATGACCCGGAAGTGTCTATGACAACACCGGCTCTAAGGCTTAGAAACGGAGATGAGCACCGCCCCCTAGAGTCGGACACGACTGGACTTTATGTCGAGGGAAACCTTTACCTTTACCTACCTTGGTTTTTACTTGTGTCAGAAGTTGTTTTCTTGTTGTTTCTGAATTGGTCAGTATAACAATAACAATGACAACAATAATATATTGATTAGCCATTAGGACATATCAAAATGCATAATACAAGATACAGAACAATAATAAGACCATGTATTACAAGGAATCAAAAGCAGAACCAAAAAGAAATGCAAATCATATCTCTGGGTAGAATTTGCCCCAATCAGATCCACAGATGCAGTTCTCAACTGCACTGTTTTGTTCAAATAAAGGGCCATATTATATGTAATATTTGGGTTCTGACAGCACATGAAATATATTGTTTTAATGTAAGGATCCCAATAGGCCAGTCGTCTAATTTGTGGTATTGATGTGCCTCTTTCTTATCCAGCTGACATTCAAATAATATTTGTGCTAAGTCCTCTATCTCTGGAGCTCCACAAATACAAATGCATTCATCTTAAGGGACTTGGTTAAACCTTTCATATTTAACTATTGTGCCCAGCTGCTCAAATTCTTGCTTGAGTAAATATCTGCTAAAATGCTTGGGCAATTCTGTGTTTAAATATTTAGCAATTTGGAAGGTGCATTTATAGCAGCTCATCCATTTCAATGTGCCAGCCTTACTGAGGGTAGCTATATCTCTCTTAGCTTCCATACCCAAAATTCTTTGTGCAGCCCTCTTTTTAGCTTGTTTTCCAGAGACAGTTGGACAAGCCAATGATTGTAATAAAGTTTACTCATTCAAATGTGCATTATTGCTTAATTTAAAAGCTGAGTGATTAAATGATGTGGGCTAGAAAAGCCTCACTTCTATCTAAACTACAACTTTAAGATGGGAAGCAGTAGAGAGAGAGGAACAGTAGGGATCTTTTTTCTTCCTTTAAAGTGGAAATTCATTTAACTAACAATAGGCCAGGTGAGAAACAGACACAGTGACAATGAGTAGAGATTCCTTCTTCATCTAATTCTTGCCCCCTGCTTTTGTAGTCAAACTCGGTTCATGGGTACAAAGAGCTTGTATCAGCATTTCTCAACCTTGAGAACTTTAAGACGTGTGGACTTCAACTGTCAGAATTCCCCAGCCAGCATGGGGAATTCTGAGAGTTGAAGTCCACACATCTTAAAGTTCTCAAGGTTGAGAAACACTGGTTTATACAATTGCAAACAATTCAGCATTGAAAAAAATTGACTGGCATTATTTGAACAGTGTCTGTGGGGGGGGGGGGGGGCAAAAAAAGCCAAGATGGCTGCAGTGTGCATTGTGCATCAAAGAGGAGCAGGTCTGCAGTCACTCTCTTGATGTTTTTTGACCTCTCCTGGGAAGAAGCCAAGTAGCTCAAACCAAACAATGCTTCTGCTTCAGCAAACATTAACCATGCATAATTATTTACAGAGGCGATGCAGGGAAAGTGACAACTCGCATATACAGAAGAAAAGTAAATTAAAAAATGTGTTCCTTTCATCTCTGTCTTTTCCCTTCTGAGCTTCTCAGCATTAATGCAGTAATATGTGTCTTGGAAAAGGGAGGTAATAAGGAATGGGAAAGGCTGAAATCATAGGCTTCTTAAAACAGAAAGCATATATATGTATATGTATTTCAATTTAATGCAGAAACCACATCACAATATTAGAATGCACTCTTTGTATTACTTCTTTTAAAAGAAGGGACAAAGTACATGAGAACTTTTTTACATGCAGGAATCACTGTTCCAGCTGTAGCTGCTGCTGTAAATTAGGAAACATTTTTTGTTCCAACTCTACTATACCATTCCCTTGGCTTTTGATTTGCAGGGGAAAACAGATGGAGCTAGTTACATTCTCCAGGGACCTAATTTACTGGGAATTCTCCCACCCGCTCCAGTCTGAATTTTGTTGTTGCATCAGAAGAAACTGACTCCATCATTGTGAGTTACTGTGTATTGTGCCATTTGGCCCTGAGTGTTTATAAAAGAAAAACAGCTAGTAGTAAGTATGCTCAATGGACTAGTAAATGTGTTCAATGGGAACAGGAAGTCTGCAGGTTATGGTCAAAAAGGCCAAGATGGTGCCATGACAGTGCAATCAAAGCTCTATCCTCTTTTTTTTTTTAATGTGCATTACACATAAACAGGCAGAGCTTTGAACACACTCGCATGGCCTCCATCTTGACCTTTTTTACCATACCCTGCAGGCACTCCTGATTAGGTTAAGAATGAAAGACTCTTCCTTGAGGGGAAAAGCTTTAGGACATTTTTTATTATTATTATTTTGGTTCTCAAAAATGTAATACTGAAATATTTTTTTCTCATTTAGCAAGTGTGAATCTATGACTCACATGACACACACAACATCCAGTGTCAGAGGCAATTATCTCTGTTTATAAGGTGAGACTCTAAGTTAATACATTTCCAATGAAGCTACTTTTATGGTATGATACGTTGTTCAAATAGATGATTCCCATATATAATGTCAAAAAATGGTCTTAAGATCACATGGAATCTATAGGATACTACATATCAACAGTTAAATTTGCCTATCAAGGAAGCACAAAATAACTTCACAAAATCACATGGAATCTATAGGATACTACATATCAACAGTTAAATTTGCCTATCAAGGAAGCACAAAATAACTTCACAAAATTGGCTTGCCCATTTCAAACCTGTGAAAACAAAACAATATTTGGCTTATGGACAAAGATTTCCCCATCAGAATGGTGCAAAACAGTTTGATGACAGGAACTGGAGTTCAAAACATCTGCAAGGATTGTCTTTACAAGACTATATCTACATATATTCTTAGTAGATGCCTGTAAAACTGACAAAGTGGATGGACTAACTCTTTAGTGTATAATGGGAACTGTGCTCTTTCATTGAGTGTTAATGCTACAGATACCCCAGAATTACTTCGAAATCTCCATCACTATAATACTTTTTCTACTAAGATACAGCTGGGAGAAACCAGGATTAACAAGGGAGGGAGAGCTGATTTCTCCACATGAAACTGACTCAGTGGACAATCAAATTTGTTTTACTTGATTTCTCTTCAGATGCATACCATTCTTAAGCCTCTTGCCAGTTACTCATACCCTTTTTGGACCAAGAGACCACTACTAATCTTAAAGGTTTCTCACAGACCACCATCTGTTTTCCACCCATGATCAGCTTCTATATTAGCAGCTGCTCAGCCTTGGAAATGTTGTGGGTAGAGTTTACTGAATCTCATCATGCAGCTGTTGCCCTTGTAAAATAGACCATTGCCAGCTATTTGGCTTGGTCACAAAGAAGAGTCAATAGTGAAGGACATGAAGGACTCAAGGCAGTCACGTAGGCTGATCTCAGACATTTTATTTTGCCAGAAACCATGTTTAACAAACTGCAGCAGCTGGGTTCTCACAACTCACTTATCCAAAACTAAACAAGCCACATTATGGTTTAGGCAATGCATTAATCAGGTAATACATTACTTGGGCCTTGCATTTCATTTGTGGTCTTTCATTACAATGGGAGCACCATAATCCAAGCCATCGTGTACGACAACATTCCCCCAGGTAAAGGCCTCTACATGTGTTTGGACCGCAGTGTCTATACTAACCAACATTGTTATAAGTTGCAGTCCAGTACGTTTGGAAGGTGCTTGTTAAAAGCAGTCTGACTTATTAATAGCATATGATCCAAATTGTTCCTTTTCCACACAGTTTTGAGAAGTAATTGTTGTATGACGTTTTAAATTGTTAGCCAAAGATGAATTAATGTACCTATGTTAGATTTTTTTTTTTTTTTTTTACCATAAGACTGAAACAACTTACCCCAGAGATACGGACAATGTCTTTCTTGCCAGTATACCAGAGGTCTATTGAGACCTATTGAGACTCTTTTAAACAGTCTTTGGAAAAGGGGTAGGTATTTAACTCCTGAAGGAGGAGGACCAAAGTGTGTTCAGTTATTACTGTTGCGGCCTTGTGGGTTGTAGGCCTGCTTACATTCTGCCACAGAGTTTTAACCTTATTCTCTAATGAATTGAAAATGCACGCTGTTCAGAATTGTGCAGAGTGAAGCAGCATGTTGATACATCTCTTCTCTGAGCTGACCAGGTGATGCCATCAAAGTCCTTTCTCAGTGTCTGGAGGTGCCCTGGAGAGGGAAGAAAAGACTTAGGCTCAACCCTAGTAAGACCAAGTTGCTGTGGGTTTTAGGGCTGCCTGGATCTGGAAACTTCCTTCACTGGTTCTGAAAGAGACACAACTGCTGGCCTTTTGTAAAATGCTGAAGACCTTGGTTTTCTTTGAGTCATTGGGCCAGGTGGTTAGGTGAGTCTGGTCTCAGGGGGTTCATTTGTGTAGATATGTGGGCTGCTTTGGCACTTCTGGTGATTTTGCTGTAGTTTTTTCACCTGAAGTTAGCTGCCCAGCTGCATGCAAGTGGATGGCCATACAAATTGGATAACTAAATAAATGTCCTAGTAATTAACAAACAAGTAAGAAAGTTAGCACATTGAGGGCATTTCTAGGGCCATAGAATGCCTATCTAGTCTGGCACTCTAACCAAGAGCAAAGCTCACTGGCAGGATAAAAGAGAACCAGCACACAGCCTTGAAGAATTCCAGAGGAAATATGTAGCCATAAAGACTGACACCCTCTAATAAGCCTCCTAAATTGTTGATGTCTATTTTATACTTTTACCCTGGAGAAGATGCTGATGCTAGGGAAAGTGGAAGGCAAAAGGAAGAGGGGCCGACCAAGGGCAAGATGGATGGATGACATTCTAGATGTGACAGATTCCACCTTGGGGGAGCTGGGGGTGGCGATGACCGACAGGAAGCTCTGGCGTGGGCTGGTCTATGAAGTCACAAAGAGTCAGAAGCAACTAAACAAATAAACAACAACAATTTTATACTTTAACTCTGTGTGGTGAAACTATGAGGAACTGTCCACCAGGTTTCCAAGAATCCTTTCCCTTAATCCATCACTGGCTTAAGGGAAAGAAGAGTACATATTATGTCTCTGCTTTTTGAGCTGCGCTGGCTGCCAGCTGCTTCCAGGTCCAGTTCAAGGAGCTGGTTTTGACCTTTAAAGTCCTTCATGGCATGGGGCCTGGATATCTGAGGGACGCCACTCCCTGATTACATCAGCCTGTCCCATTAGACCAAGCAGGGAAGGCATGTTATGGGTTCCGTCCTCCAGGGACTTGCATTTAGTGGATCCCAGGAGGCGGGCCTTCTCTGCTTTGGCTCCCTGTTGAGGTTTTCCTACTAATGATTAAGACTGCTATTGTACCTAATCATTTTGGCCGAGTGAAGAGGTTGTATTTGATTGTCTCCTCGCTCGTGCTTCATGCAAATTGCCTGGGGGGAGGATCCTGCCCGGACTTGTTTCTCACTTCCTCTTTTTTTCTCTGCCGGCAATGTAGCCAAGCAAGGCTTGCTCCAAAGGGGAGCTAAGTCCTTTAAATATGTTTTGCTTTTGTTTTGCTTTCTGTAAATAAATTATTTTTATAGAAATGCTTGGTGTGTGACTTTTTTGACCTCTCCTGGGCTAAAGGCTTTCCCAGCATCTGCCAACACTCCTTCCTTGTGGAACATCCCCCACTTGCTCCTTCCCTGCTATAGTTTAGGAAGTCCCTCAAGACCTGGTTATGTTGTCAGGCCTGGAGTTCTTTGGGAATGGGAGACATTCTTAGATGGCTCCACTATGACTGACGTTCTTGCTCTCTCCATGGGGTTGATATTTTTAAATTTTTGTGGTAATTGTCTTTTTAATAATCATTTTATCATTTATAATGATTTTCTTATTTATTTACTGTTTTTATCTCGTTATACGCCGCCCAGAGTCTCCTTGTGTGAGATGGGCGGCCATATAAATGTGAGGAATAAATAAATAAATAAAACCACTGCCATTTAACCGTCTCATGAAGTTGGAATGTTTTCCAGGCCCTGGGAGACTTACACATCTGCAAATATCTACCCTAACTTGTACATTTCACATACGTATTATCTACCATGTTAGGATGTACCTCTAAGTGCATTTCCCATCCATGTCAGTTTCTTAGCCTACTGAATACATGTTTAGATTTTGGCCCTCATTTACACAACCGTGATTTTGAACTGATTCAAAGGCTATCTGATTCAACTTATCTCCCAGATCTAATGCTAGATTCAGAAATCCAAATCTTCCATTACCACTGGAAGCAAACCAGATGGCTATAACAATTTCTCAGTTTGACACAGAGCAATGAAATTTCCAAAAATAGTTGCACCTTCTTAACAAATGGCATTGGTTCTCTGCCCCTCGATGCTCATTTCATTGCCAGTATTGTAGTTAGCCCAAAAAGCTAATACAGGAAGAGGCAATTTACCTTGCTGGTTTGTATCTTGCTCTTTCAGAAGGAATTCATCTGCCTGATAGTGTGGGTGGGTGGAGGAAGCGAATTTTGTACTTTGAACAGAAAAGAGTTTCATGTAGCCAACTCTGAAGCCAGCCAGCAAAATTCTTGGATATTGTACAAGTCATGTCACAAGAAAGATTTCAAACTACGATGCCAAGAGTTGACAGGTTGTATGTGTGTGTCTGTGTGCGTGCATGCACATGTGTTTGTTCAAGCATCACCTGAGCAAAAAAATAACAATTATGGTTAACTGAGCTGATCCTTGTTGACAGTGTAACTGTATAAGGTTGACACCTATCTCTTGCATTGTGTAGCTACTTGGAGGAGGAGGAGGAGGAGGAGGAGGAGGAGGAGGAGGAGGAGGAGGAGGGATTTAACTATTGGAAATAAAAATGGACATAATGTCTGTATTTAAACAAAGCTTGGATGTGGGAGGGAATGAGTTCGAAAGGATAGATGATGATTATTTGGCCCAGTTCTCATCATCGTTAGCTGAGATTCTACGCTTGTGATAGAGAATGGATGTTCATGCATTCATCCATCTATAGAATAACATTTCACTGAAAGAGTGATAGAAGGATCATAAGTAACTGACATATATGCCTACATATACTGTACATCTTGCAGTGGTGGAAAATCTATAGGGATCCCAGACTCTGCTGCTGTTGTTGTTTATTCATTTAGTCGCTTCCGACTCTTTGTGACTTCATGGACCAGCCCACGCCAGAGCTTCCTGTCAGTCGTCAACACCCCCAGCTCCCCCAGGGACGAGTCCGTCACCTCTAGAATATCATCCATCCACCTTGCCCTTGGTCGGCCCCTCTTCCTTTTCCCTTCCACTCTCCCTAGCATCAGCATCTTCTCCAGGGTGTCCTGTCTTCTCATTATGTGGCCAAAGTATTTCAGTTTTGCCTTTAATATCATTCCCTCCAGTGAGCAGTCTGGCTTTATTTCCTGGAGTATGGACTGGTTGGATCTTCTGGCAGTCCAAGGCACTCTCAGAATTTTCCTCCAACACCACAGTTCAAAAGCATCGATCTTCCTTCTCTCAGCCTTCCTTATGGTCCAGCTCTCACAGCCATATGTTACTACAGGGAACACCATTGCTTTAACTATGTGGGCCTTTGTTGTCAGTGTGATGTCTCTGCTCTTAACTATTTTATCGAGATTTGTCATTGCTCTTCTCCCAAGGATTAAGCGTCTTCTGATTTCCTGACTGCAGTCAGCATCTGCAGTAATCTTTGCACCTAGAAATACAAAGTCTTTCACTGCTTTTACATTTTCTCCCTCTATTTGCCAGTTATCAATCAAGCTGGTTGCCATAATCTTGGTTTTTTTGAGGTTTAGCTGCAAACCAGCTTTTGCACTTTCTTCTTTCACCTTCATCATAAGGCTCCTCAGTTCCTCTTCACTTTCAGCCATCAAAGTGGTATCATCTGCATATCTGAGATTGTTAATGTTTCTTCCAGAGATTTTAACTCCAGCCTTGGATTCCTCAAGGCCAGCTTGTCGCATGATGTGTTCTGCATACAAGTTGAATAGGTAGGGTGAGAGTATACAGCCCTGCCGTACTCCTTTCCCAATCTTAAACCAGTCCGTTGTTCCGTGGTCTGTTCTTACTGTTGCTACTTGGTCGTTATACAGATTCTTCAGGAGGCATACAAGATGACTTGGTATCCCCATACCGCTAAGAACTTGCCACAATTTGTTATGGTCCACACAGTCAAAGGCTTTAGAATAGTCAATAAAACAGAAATAGATGTTTTTCTGAAACTCCCAGGCTTTTTCCATTATCCAGCGGATATTGGCAATTTGGTCTCTAGTTCCTCTGCCTTTTCTAAAGCCAGCTTATACATCTGGCAATTCTCGCTCCATGAACTGCTGAAGTCTACCTTGCAGGATCTTGAGCATTACCTTACTGGCATGTGAAATGAGTGCCACTGTTCGATAGTTCGAACATTCTTTAGTGTTTCCCTTTTTTTGGTATGGGGATATAAGTAGATTTTTTCCAATCTGATGGCCATTCCTGTGTTTTCCAAATTTGCTGGCATATAGCATGCATTACCTTGACAGCATCATCTTGCAAGATTTTGAACAGTTCAGCTGGGATGCCGTCGTCTCCTGCTGCCTTGTTATTAGCAATGCTTCTTAAGGCCCACTCAACCTCACTCTTCAGGATGTCTGGCTCTAGCTCACTGACCACACCGTCAAAGCTATCCCCAATATTGTTATCCTTCCTATACAGGTCTTCTGTATATTCTTGCCACCGTTTCTTGATCTCTTCTTCTTCTGTTAGGTCCTTGCCATCTTTGTTTTTGATCATACCCATTTTTGCCTGGAATTTACCTCCAATGTTTCTAATTTTCTGGAAGAGGTCTCTTGTCCTTCCTATTCTATTGCCTTCTTCCATTTCCGCGCATTGCTTGTTTAAAAATAATTCCTTATCTCTTCTGGCTAACCTCTGGAATTTTGCATTTAATTGGGCATATCTCCCCCTATCACTGTTGCCTTTTGCTTTCCTTCTTTCTTGGGCTACTTCTAGTGTCTCAGCAGACAGCCATTTTGCCTTCTTGGTTTTCTCTTTCTTTGGGATGTATTTTGTTGCCGCCTCCTGAACAATGCTGCCAACTTCTGTCCAGAGTTCGTCCGGGACCCTATCTACTAAGTCCAGTCCCTTAAATCGATTCTTCACCTCCACTGCATATTCCTTAGGAATATTAGTGAGCTCATATCTAGCTGATCTGTGGGTCTTCCCTAATCTCTTTAGTCTGATCCTAAATTGTGCAAGAAGAAGTTCGTGATCTGAACTACAGTCAGCTGTAGGCCTTGTTTTTACCAACTGTACAGATGTCCGCCACCTTTGGCTGCAAAGGGTGTAATCAATCTGATTTCGGTGTTGTCCATCTGGTGAAGTCCATGTATAAAGCTGTCTCTTAGGTTGTTGGAAGAGAGTGTTTGTTATGCAGAGTGAATTGTCTTGGCAAAATTCTATCAGCCTATGTCCTGCTTCATTTTGTTCTCCCAGGCCATACTTACCTTTAATTCCAGGTGTCATTTGACTGCCCACCTTAGCATTCCAGTCTCCCGTGATGAAAATAACATCTCTTTTAGGCGTGTTGTCCAGTAGGTGCTGCAGATCCTCATGGAACTGCTCTACTTCAGCTTCTTCAGCATTTGTGTTTGGAGCGTATATTTGGATCACTGTGATGTTAGATGGCTTGCCCTGAATTCGAACTGAGATCATTCTGTCGTTTTTTGGGTTGTATCCAAGCACTGCTTTAGCCACTTTACTATTAATTATGAAGGCTACTCCATTTCTTCTGTGGTCCTCTTGTCCACAGTAGTAGATCTGGTAGTCATTTGATGTGAAGTGGCCCATTCCAGTCCATTTCACTTCACTGACGCCCAGAATGTCTATCTTTAATCTTGACATCTCACCAATAACCACATCCAATTTGCCCTGGCTCATAGATCTTACATTCCAGGTTCCAATGGTGTGTTGATCCTTAGTACATCGGATTCGCCATTCACCACCAGCACCGTCGGCTGCTAGCTGTCCTTTTGGCTTTGAGCTAGCTGCGTCATCACGTCTGGGGCTAGTTGAGCTCATCCTCTGTTCCTCCCCAGTAGCATTTTGACCATCTTCTGACCTGGGGGTCTCATCTTCCGATGGTATACCGACATATCTCTGGTTGTACTGATCCATTTAGTTTTCACGGCAAGAATACTGGGGTGGGTTGCCATTACCTTCCCCAGGGATCGCATTTAGTCTGACCTCTCTGTCATGACCTTCCCATCTTGGGTGGCCCTTCACGGTTTAGCTCACGGCATCATTGAGGTGCTCAAGCTCCAGCACCACGACAAGGTAACGATCCTTTGCTGAAGCAGACTCTGCTAGTTGTACTTATTTATGGCTTAACATTATGGGTAGTTATGGTACTTATTTACAGACTAAAATTTCAAATTAGTTACTACAGGAACAAGCTATGCTTTTTATTCTTTTATACCTCTATCTTATATTTTGGCATATACCTCTGGGGGAGAGGGTCCTGATCACTCAACTATTTTCAGCAATGCTAAAAGTCATGCAATAGAGAAGTAAATATGATTTAGGCAGATGTAGCACGTTAAGACACTGTAGTGCTTAAAACAGTGTCTAGATGGCACTAAAGTCAAATATAACACTTCTGCTACTGCTTAGATAAGGCTCTTAAAAATGAGGAGGAGGAATTATTCCCAGTCTAATGCAATTCCAAAGATCTAATTTAAATTTAAATTTAAAAAATGCCATACTGGTTATCCCATGGAATCTTTTGTAATAATTTTTGGGAGACAAGTTTTCCTAAAGTGTACTTAAAAAAAAAAAAAATCTCATCTATAGTGCACATTTTTGGACGCTGTTTCCCCCAAATGTATTATTTTCCTTAGAAGCACCCTTTCCCTAATTTCTGTTCACATTTGGAGAAAATGAATGCTTATGCCTGTCTAATGTATCACAACCCCATATTGGTAGATTTACTTTTTATTTAAAACGCTTACAGACTATATATTCCCTGCAGGGTTCTAGAGAGATACATCATTTCATTCCTGTTGAAGTTCAGGCTAAATTTTGCCCCTGTAAATGAGCAGATCCAAGATTCAGAAACTTAGAGGGGAGAGAAAGAAGATTTTAAAATAATCTAACAGATGTATTTTAGTATTTTGAAATAATTATACCCTCCCACACACTGCATTAAAACTCCCAAGATAAAGATCAACTCCAATCAGCTCAACATCTTTAGGTGAAACTGTTTACGGAAAGAGGCGGGAAATGATGCACGTTTATTTGCAACCTATCTGCTATCTTCAGTCTTCATATTTTTCAATTTGGCAGATACAGATTAAGGTTTATGGCACATATTTGCTACCCTCATAGACTGTTGCACCATGAAGCCAACTGGGATCTTCCAACCCCCTGGGACTTCAGCCTCCATTCAATCTAATTTACATAGCAAAGGGCAAAACATTACAAAAGCACCATTACTGCATAAATTTAGGGTGGGGATAAATAGACTTCATTTTTAAATAACACGACAGATCTCCACAGGATAGATCTTGTGGAGATCTTGATAGCCCAGTGTGGAAATTCCAAGAGATATAATTGTGTTTTACATTTTCACAGGAAGATATGGCAGGAGAAACAAGTTTTGTCTCATCTCAGCTGTCTAAACATACCACTGCTTAGGGAAAATAGAGCAAATACTGCCTGCAAGCCTATAAAAAGGGAAAAAAAAGAGAGTGAAAGAGAGACCTTCACACATTTTTCTAGGTGGATTGTCAATGAGTTGTTTTTTGTAAGATTTGCTACAGGAGGACTCCCTGAGCTGTTTTCTGTTAATACTATCTGGTTAGTTCTAAGCAGAACCTCCTGATATTTGCTTATGGGAAACAAATAGGAACTCAAAATACCAGGTGTCAGACACAACAGAACCATTTTTTTTTTCCCAGATGGTTTGTAGAGTTGTCCTTAGAAGAGAATAATTTCTATGGAGAAAAGTTCAGATACTGATATATTGATGTACAAGCAGCAAGGAACAATGTTCTCCTCTTAGGAAACAAAGCATCCATCAAAGGACAAAGCAGTGATTGTGGATTAACTATCTATAGGTATATTTTAACATTTCACAGCTTTTCATACTTGGCTTCAACCTTCTCCAAACCCAGCAATGCTCAACCAGGTGCCCTGTTCAGACATTAGGCAAGATACAGTGTTATAGATTTGGGGATAGTGAAGTCTCAAGAAGAGCCACATTTTAGTGATGCTTCTACAGGGAATTTTGTTAGCAAGGTCCCTCGGCTGAAAAAAATCCAAGTCAAGAAAACTGGTTTTGGACTGCCTTTAAAAGATTTTTTTTTTTTTTAATGATGTGCTAATGCAGCTGTGAACACAGTGGCTGGGCTTTCTTCCCTCCTACTCCCCCACCCCTTGTTCAGCTGGCTTAACACACTCAGCAGCTGCTGTTTGCTAGACAGCAGTTCTTAGGGGTTAAAAGTTTGTCCTGCCCATGCAAATGTGTTCATGCCTCAGGAATCAAATGACCACACCAGAGCTAAAACAATATGCAAAGCATACAATTGGTTTTGGACTCCTACTATTCCAGATGCTAAAAGCTTGTGTTTAATACATTCCTGGCTAGACAAAACTGTATGCTGCTCTCTAGAGAGAGATATTTTTCTATTAGAGGGCTGTCTGGAATCTTAGCAAACGATACCAAGTCATCACATTTAAGCATCTCTTGGACATCTAGACCCAGGTTTTTCAAACTGGGTTGCATGACAGAGTTCCATAAGAAACTAGGGGCAAAATTTTCCAAACATAGGCAACTTTCCATCACTAGAGCTTTGCCTCTTGACCAAGGTTCTGGGATTTTTTTTTAACTTAGCAGTTTCATGGCCTGAAAAAGTTTGAAAACTTTTGATCACTAGATAAAGCAGAACCAACATCCACTCTGTTCAACTGTTTTTCTCAATGAAGATGATAGCAGGGCATTAAAAGGCCATCTAGCCTTTGTTTATAGGGTAGAACATGTACATTGTAAAGACATTCCCAGCTTCACAGGGGTTTTGACACAATGAGGAATCTGGAGACTTAGGGGAGATGAATGTTTTAATAGGCCATAATTTCCTTAATGGTCAATCATTATCTCATAGGCTTTGGTGGTTAAGAAGATGGTAGAAAGGAATCCCTGGAATATCAGAAAAATGTGGGGAATATTACTTACAAAATCATGGCATATGGTAAGATCTATGTTCATGGAAAAGAAACAGATCCAAAGCACTGAAAGTGAATGGAATGATGAAAATACTTCAGGATTCAGATATCTCTGAGGCAATGAACTGCTAAAAATGCTGGTGTTGCTTGCCTCCACCTACAGTACATCTGTTTGTATAGTGGCAAAAGAAATAATAAATAAATAAATAAATAAACAAACAAACAAACCTTCATGGTAATGCTCCAGATGAGAAGACAAAACCACATAAGTCAACCCTGAAACTTTCCTCTTTTGAGAATCAGGACTATGCAAAAAAAATTTAAGCTGGCCTTTAACTACAAGTGATTTTATGTTTGGTTTTGAAAAATGTAAACATTTAGGCTCATTTTCATCTATTTCTTGGGTGATATTTTTATTAAGAATAATAATATACAACATCCGCCTATCCCAGGTCCTTGGGAAGGACTTGATAGGTGGACTAAACATGTGGCTGAATGTGCGATCAATCATAATATAGTAAATATATATGCCACCCGACCCCCAGCATCTCTGGGAGACTTAACCACTGAAGGCAAATGAGAAAGAACCATAATTAATATAAAATGAACAGAATCCAGTTTAAAATATATGAACAGCAGTGAAAAACACTGGCAATGGGCTCAAAATGGAATGTTTTGAGTTTTTTTTAAAGTCTAGTGTCTGAACTCAACTCTCAAGGGAGTATACTCCAAAGCTAGCCAACATCACAGAGAATGGCCTTCTCCCAGCTGCTTCACACACAAACATGTGACTCAGAAGACTTATTTAAGAAGAGTCTAAGGAAGAGTCCTTCCTTAGTGCTCTAGTGCATGTCAAAGTTAGTAGTCTCTTAGTCAACCTCCAAGCCATTCCAGGCTTTCAGATAGTCCTTAGTGTAAGGCAGTGAACCTATTAACTGTCCTCTGCAAGGATCGCTATTATTGTGGTCCATAGAGTCAACCCTAATTGTTCGTGACTGCAGGAACAAGTCCACAAAGTTCTTTGCAACATTTTTGGGAATGGCTGAGAAGGCATGATTGGCCCAAAGTCACCCACTAGCTTTTGTGCCTTAGACAGACAAAACTCATGGTCTCCCAGCTTCTAATCCAGCACCTTTAACCACTACACCAAACTGGCTCTCCTTCAAGGGTCACCCCACAGAATAGTGCCTCATGTGTAGTGATGAAACCAAGTCTTAGATCAGCAAATATTGGCATGTTTCACCTAGGTGTGAACAACCTGCCCATCTAGCTATCTTAGAGGCAGCTTCTTATGAGAGCACTCACAACGTGGGGGCCTGGACTTTCCTGGAGACTAAAATTCCCATCCAGAATAAAGCCACTTTTGTTCCTAGTGGTGAGGAGGAGGAGGAGGAGGAGGAGGAGGAAGAAGAGGAGGAGGGGAAGGAGGAGGAGGAGGAAGAGGAAGAAGAGGAAGAGGAGAAGGAGGAGGAGGAGGAAGAGGAGGAAGAAGAGAAGGAAGAAAAGGAAGAGGAAGAGGAAGAAGAAGAAGAAGAAGAAGAAGAGGAAGAGGAGGAGGAGGAGGAAGAGGAGGAAGAAGAAGATGAAGATGAAGATTGAACTACCAAAGGCTGTTTTCTAAATTTTCAGATCTGGCACTGAATCTGGGCAGTTAATAATGGTACAGTAAGTTTAAAGATATGAAAAGTTGTGTGGTGCAGTATCAACTCTATTTAACCCCTGGATAATTTTATTTTTGGAGACATACTGCAGATCATAATCCTAACTGTTGATGCTCACACATTATTTTCAACCACTTTTTCCCCAAACTCTTTTTACCTCCATTCCATTTCTGAAGGACTGTGTCAATATTGAGAAATTCTTATCAAACCACCACCACCACCACCACCCATTCATCAGCACAGCAAAGAGCAACTTACTAACTTCATAAAGGGGGGGCTTTGGAGTAAACAAAGTTGAAACAAGGGCTGAACTGGTCTTTCAAAACCATCTGTGTTTTCCACAGAGCTGTTATATTCAGGCCCCACCTAGTGTCCAAAACTTTAAGGACCAGCTTCCCCCAAAGATGATCATGGTTTTAAAAAAAATTGTGGAATGAAGAGGTCAGTCAGCTCCTTTTCCATTAGGCAGGGAAGAAGCTACTACTTTAGTGTTTAAATTCCTCTTTCCTCCCCCTACCCTTTGTCTTGTAGTAAACATATAAGTTTGCAGGCAGAGAATTCCTTATTTAGATAACCCACATAGAATGATCTAATGATATGCTAATAAAAAAATAGAGATCATACTTAGTTTGGAATATCAGGAAGCTTTAAACTTAGGATTCCAAAGCAGCCAGCAGGACTACAAGCTGTTCCAATTTCCAAGACAATTATTTGCTTGTTTTGCATCTGTGTCAAGTGTGAAAAGTCAGCTTCGAAGTGTAGGCAAGGAATCAGTGAAAAGCTAGCTTGGAACAAAGTCATCATCAGCAAACATGTTGTGCTCAGACACAAGAACATTAACATGTGTATTAGTGTATATTACCAGACCCCAAAATAGCATGCACACACTCTGTTCACAAATAATGGTGCCCTGAATACTTACTCAGCTGTTTTTACACTGGCTGCAAACCAGTTGACCCTGTTACATCACCTATTGACTTGAAACTGGTCTGGTCTATCCGTTTAGTCATGTCCAACTCTCGGTCACTTTGTGGATCAATGCTCTCCATGCCTTTCTAGTATCTCTTACAGCTTCCTTTAGAGACCAGTTCATTGTCTCAGTGTGTTTCCTGGTTGTTAGGACACTACCTGCATCTTACACCCTGCCACTCTGTGCTGGACTGTCTCTGAGGCCTCTCTGCACAGTGTGCACCTCGGGTCCTGCCTAGTGTGGTAGACCCCTGCTTCTATGGTTCTGGTGCTTAGCACCTGTTTTTGTGCTGCTCTGATCAGTGCCTCAGTGCTTTTAGTCCAGCCCTTTCCGGCCACTGGTAGGATTTCCCAAGGTCAGCCACCTCAGCTGTCTGTCGGTGGGACATCCCATGCAGGCTCTTGTCTTGCCATGGCACTTCCTCGGCTTGATCTTCCTTGATCTTATCATATTTATATCTATATAGGTATAGGCATTGGTATAGGTATAGATATATATTACATATATACAGAAACACACACATGCATACACACACACACAATACAGAACAATCAAAAGTATAGCAGTGCTAATAAAATCAGAAAAAATATGAATAATGAATAAGTGAATGACATTTGTAGAAACCAAAAGTATATCCATAAAATGTTAATATAGAACTAGCACAATCCTTTAACATATTATTAACATATTATTAAACCTAACCATATAAACCATCTATCGCTCCATCCTCTCAGTTTTAGTACAATATGTTATTTCCATGCAATGATGTTTACATAATACGCTTCAATTCTTTATATTCTATCACGTAAGAGCCTTAGAGGATGAAAAGAAAAAAGAAAGAAAGTGGATCTTCTATTAATATTAATTACAGTTTTGACTGTTACAAGTATTATAATTATTTCACTTTTCTTCAAAATTAAATATGTTTATATAGTAAAATGAAAAAGGGAAGGAAAAGCATACATTGAGGTATTTGTGTACAATAATAGTTTTGGTCTTAAGGTAAATTACTTGTTATTAAAGTCTCTGTTATGTTGTTGCATGTTGAAGGCTACCATAATTTTGATTTTTGCTTTCCGATAAAAATAATTCCTATTTTCATTGAAATGTAGCATTGCCACCTGCTGGCCACAACCTAAAGTACAGATTCTCTCCACCTGCAGGTCTGACAGTTAAACAAAAAAATATGAATTCAGTTCAGTGATAGCAAAATCCATGTCATTAAGGTTTGTTTTTTCTTTTCTTTTCTTTTTAAAGAAAACATTAAGATGAACATTTGAGAATCCAGTTCTCCAGGTACAGCCTTTGAAGCTACAGAATGATTTGGAAATCTAGATTCCTGGAGTGGATGTGAACTGTGATTGTGTAAGCTAGATAGAATAAGACAGAATTTCATGGTTCTTTCATATGCTGCCTTTTCATCTGCAGTTCTGGTGTACCTTACGGGCCTTGTTTTGAGGAGAAAAACAGAACCAAGTGCCTAATTAGATTCATTCCTGAGCTCCATAGGGGTCCAAGTTGATACTGATTAATTTCATATCACGCTTTTTGTTTAGAAGCCCAAGGTGGCGTACATAGCACTCCTACCTCTTTTGACATAACTCTGTGCAATAGGCTGGATTCAGAGGGTGTGACTGGTCCAAAGCAACCCAGGGAACGTCTGTGGCTAAGGGAAGATTAGAAGCTAACAGTCAGCTAGAAGCTCGGTTGCCTCACCCAACATCCTCATCGTTAGACATGCTGGTTCTTAAGCTGCGAGAGGGGGACTGGCCCAAGTCATCCAGGCTTCCATGGCTGAGGGAGGACTAGAATCTGGATCTACCTAGTCCTGGTCCAACAGTTTTACCACGTTTGTGTGTGTGTGTCTTCAAGTCAGTGTTAACTGATGGTGACTGCCTGAAAAGTCCCTGCAGTTTTATTGGCAAGGTTTTTCAGATGTGGCTTGCCATTGCCTCCTTCCTAGGGCTGAGAGAGAGTGGCTGGCCCAAGATCACCCAAATGGCTTTGTGGCTAATGTAGGACTAGAACTCACAGTCTCCTGGTTTCCAGATTGGTGCCTTAACTACTACACCACACTGCCTCTCTAAGTTCCCGGATACAATCTTTGCTGCTGAAAAACAGCACAGTTTCCTGCTATTTTGAGGTGGGGAACACTGAGCAGCTGTAGGATGTCACAAATGGAAGCAGACTCATGGCTCAAAGCTAGTACCACCCATTTGTAACATAGAACCTATCTTATAGAGTACCTGCAAGTGGCTACCATATTTATCTTCCAGATGCCTGTCTGATGATGCTAGTAAGAATGTTGTGGCTACTAAATATGTGAAATGGCACCATACACACTTGGCATTTTTTAAAAATCACGCTCACATTTTATTTATTTATTTATTTATTTTCTATCCCACCTTTATTGTTTTTATAAATAACTCAAGATGGCGAACATACCTAATACTCCTTCCTCCTCCTATTTTCCCCACAACAACAACCCTGTGAGGTGAGTTGGGCTGAGATTAACCTCATTATGTCAGCTGCTGATTGGTGTTTTAGTCTTACACATCAATTTATAGGAGGCTGGTTTTGATATCATGTGGGCACATCACATCAAAGCCAAACCTATATTTGCTGCCAGTGCAACAGGATAGTGGAGCAAATCAGAGCTCCTTGATTAATTCTTGGGGCATATGTGGCAATACGATTCATTCTTGCGTTCTGTTTTTACATGTGCAGGTTTAGAGGGAAAAGTTTCATTTGTAGCTTTGCTCCAGAGCAATGCCCATCTCACTTGAGTGCATGGATATCACCAACATCTGCGGGGTGGGGGTGGGCAAAGGGTAAAAAAGGCAAGACAGCAGATGTGACAGCCTGATAGAAGCCCTGGCCCTTCTGAATATGTTTCAATGCTGTATGCATGACCACCATCTTGCTATTTTTGATCTGCCCCCCTCATGGACATTGGAGGTAGGCATTAAAGCATCACTGATCAATCTATTGATTGCTATGTGACCTGGATTTCTAATCTTATTTAAGAACAGTCCAAAATGGTACAGATGTATTGGATATACCTTCCAATGGTTAGGCTCAGAAATAAATCACATTCAACATTCAGCTGAAGAATCAACTAAGGTTTTCCGGCCTCTGTTCTCTGGATGTATGGAGTGAGAACTTGAGAGTTTACACTTACAAATACACTCTGTTAAAGAAAAAAAAATGCTGAGAAATGGTCACTTCTGTCAGAGCACCCACCCTCTGCAGCATTGTCCTGCCAGAGATTGGCATAGTTCCCACTCTGAAAATGTTTAAGGCCTCCTTGAAAACCTGGGTAGTTCCCCAGTTCTGGAATTAAGATCGGTGTTGAAGTTCCAAAGCATTTTGTTAGTTGGAATGTTTGCCTGGACATCCATTGTCTTTTCATGTTGTTCTTGCTTCTCACTATTTTTCATCTTGTATGCCACCCAGAATCTGGTGGAGTTGGGTGGACTTCTGAATTAATTAATTAATTACTGATCTAAATTCCAAACCCCACTTGTTTATTTGGGACTCTTTCTTCTGCATATGAAAAAAGCAATCAGGAATCCCAGGAACATTACAGAACCAATGGCAATTAGCAATGTTTGGATGAGGTGCAGCAACTCAATCTTGCCAATCACTTCTGATCGGAAAACTCCTGCTTTTTCATCACTGATAATAGCTGTCTGGAAGAAGAAAGAAAAAAGAGAGAGCTTGCAGCATCATTCCAGCATCAATACAGGACTGAACACTGAGCAACAGTAACACGGTTCTCCATCCCAAAATAAGTACTATCTTGCAGTTTGCACAATTTTGCATAAAATGGTATATACAACTGCAGCAGGAAAGAAAACTATTGCAAAGAACAAACTGATATTCTGTCACCAGATGGAACAGCAGCAGAGATAGAAGGACCAACACAGCAAGGAACTGAGGTCTGGACTTGCCTTACATCTGGTTTAATAAAAAAGATTGATGGATCATGAGCGCTATTACTCCCCATGTGTCCAATAATGTGCCTCTCCTGTCATGCAAAATACTACAATTCAGTAGCCACATTTAAAATGCTTTTTTTTTTTTTGGTGGGGGGAGAAGGAGAAGCACTTCTGCAGCCCTGGATTTTCAAAAATGTGCCCCCTCCCACTGGATATTAACAAGCGGAAAACCTGTCACTATGTTGCCAGAATGATCAAGTGTTTTATCTTCACATTCCATGCCTGCAGTTACAAACTTAGCACAAGGACAAGAAGAGAGCAGGGCAACATCTCCCTGATGCCCGAGATGGCTTCATCCCAAGAGCATTCTAAAGCCTCTGTGCCATCCAAAGGATACTGTCCAGAATGGTCTTCCTTCCTTCCGTGTAAGGGGCTTGAGGAAGGGAGGGGAAGCAGCTCATGATTGGGAAAGGGGAAAACGGATGAGACCAGAAGTGGGTTTCTACTGGTTTCCTTCCAGAGGAGACCAAGACCAGGTAAGCCCAGGGCCTGTGGAATTTCTCACAGCTCAGGGAACTTGGACAAGCCTATTAGTCAATACATAATGCATAGGTGACCACACAGAAGCAGGCCTTGTGAAACCAGATTGGCACAAAGAGTCAAACTAAAAGGGAGGAGAAAAACAATTGAAAAAAGAAACCTACTAACCTCATTCAGCCACAGAATAGGAAAGACAAATTCATCCTTAATCTTTTTTAGTGGTCTGCAGGAAAATAAATTAAAAAGGAAAACAAAAGCAGCAACATTAGAAAAACTCAGTCCTGGCCAGCTATCTTCGGAGAATACAAGGAATGGCTACCACATTTTTCACTTTTCTCAAAGCCTCTTCGAACTCTCCTTCTGGAGAAATGCATGTTTCTTCTTGGTTCTTTCTCCAGCCCCAACCAATTAGAAATGTCCACGTTCACTTCGATCATCACCTTTGAGCAAAAGGCTCCTGCTAAATTCTGGTTTCCTAGGCCATTCAGTCCTACTACTTTTTTCCTCTTACTATTTCCAACTTTGGCATTCCGGTTTCAGCAATCATTTTATATTTTCTATCCGTGTTTTGTTGTTGTTTTGGTAAAAATGCAGGAGTGGTTTACCACTGCCTTCTCCCACCCAGTCTGAACTGATGCCTCTGACATTGCCACTAAAGTCATCTTCCTATATCACTGCTGCCCAATGCTGACCCAGAGGGGTTCATGCAGTACCCTAATAATGATTCATTTAAACTATTGGTCATTATTATGCTACAGTTAGGATATCTGAGCTTTCTTTAGATTATAGCACTAGTGAATTTTTGTGGAAAATGAAAAGAAAGGGCAAAGGATAGGATGGAGCACAAGATAGAATATAGCACTTTGGGGTCTATTTAATATGCAGGAAGTCACTAACAGATTGGTGTTTATGCAGTTTTCTTGGTCAAAGTGCAAAAGTGGTTGGCAGCTGCCTTCTTCCAGATCAGTCTTGTCTTGTCTTGTCTTGTCTTGTCTTGTCTTGTCTTGTCTTGTCTTGTCCTGTCCTGTCCTGTCCTGTCCTGTCCTGTCCTGTCCTGTCCTGTCCTGTCTTAACTATAGAGTCTAGCCTACAATCCTAGATTTTCAAGGGTTTACACTAAATCCAACCTTGCATGCCTTTTTTGCAGAATTAGCCAATGTCATTTTATTTTATTTTTATTTATTTATTTAATTTTATCCCGCCTTTATTATTTTTATAAATAATTCAAAGTGGCGAACATATCAAATACTCCTTCTTACTCCTATTTTCCCCACAACAACAACCCTGCGAGGTGAGTAGGGCTAAGAGACAATGACGGGCTGAGGTCACCCAGCTGGCTTTCAGCCTAAGGCAGAACTAGAACCCGCAGCCTCCTGGTTTCTATCCCATTGCCTTAACCACTAGACCAAACTGGCTTATGTTTAAATTTAGGTTGTACCACTATATGCATCAGAAAGCTGCAAAAGGATCAACTCAGAAATTGGGTACAATTTCCACCATATCCATAAGATGTTGATTGAGTAGAGAATATGCATCCAAATCTGAGTCAGGCCCGATTTATAAAGGATATTATGTGGTGTCTACAGCATGCAGTTATGAAAGAGATGCAGCTTCAGTGCAGATGTCATGGCTGTCATCTTGCAGATTTTGACCCCTCCCCAAGATGCTGCTGCCCATAAGCCAGTTCTCCTGATAAGCAAAAATGCAGAACAATCAAACCATTGGCCAACTTTTCCCCAACAGAAAAAAATAGCAGCCAAGACTTACGTGATTTTTGCATTCGGTTTCACTAATAGACTCATCTGTAATTTTTTGGCAAAGTGCAGGACAAATCCTGTGTTCTAAAACAAAACAAATACAGTGAGCATTGTGGGGGGGAAACATTCACAGATTAGCAGAATTAAGGAGGAAAAATGCATTCAGGTGCTAAGTTTGAAAGGGCTTTCACCAGCATTGGACAAGGTTGATTCTCAGTACCCATAACTAACTTCATTACTTGTTTCAGTGATTTACTTGCAATTTCTTACACTGGATGATATTCATTAATTTAGAGATTAATGTTTGCTTTCAAGATTGGTGTCTCACTTTTAAAATGTGCTCAGAATAAGCAGGAAAAATCACACCCAACCCTCCCTAAGTACAGGCTGATGGGCTCTTGAAATTCTTCATCCAATCTGTGGACAATGAAATAGGACAAAAATTTTCACTTTGGTGCACAAATCCAAAAATTAACTCCAAGGATCACATTCTATGACAGAGACAGTGTCATGAGTGCCGTTGAGCTGAAGACATCAGCGCAATGGCACACATGACAATAGCAAGGAAACAGGGGAAGGGGCTCAAGATAAGTAGCCATCAACTTACAAAGACTGAAGGACAAGAGACAATGGCTAAACGGATCGCGAGGCACACCCAAGCTGTTAGCGCTAACGCAACGGAGATCGCCCAGCTGACAGCAATCACCGGAGGAATAGGGAAACCGATGATGGGCGATCCCGGAACGCCAGCGGGGCCTCGCAACCCCTCACCTACCGGCAGGACAACGTGTTGGACAAAGGGGGGTGACGTAACCGCGAGTGAGGGGGCGCTGACCGGCGCGGGGTATTTAAACCCCGCACCGGCGCGCTCCTGTCACTCTCAGTTTTTTTCCTATACTGTACCTACACTGTGAATAAATCAGAGCCTGTTCCACAGAACCAGTGTCTGAGAATTATTCAGAGGTAGGCAGCGCATGACATAAAGCTGAGAGTCATAAACTCAGCCTCGCCGAGCCCCACCGGACGACAACGAGCCGCGGGAGGAGTAGACAGCGAGAAGACCAGGAAGATGAGGCCAGCGCGACGCGGACAAGGAGGGCGAGCCGCACGGCAAGAAGCAGAGGAGGACCGACCGAGGCCAGAGGCACCGCGGACTCCCGGAGCCATTGACGCCCACCCGAGCCTCAGCTCCAACCCCAAGGGGGTCTCGGAGCTGGTACAACTTGGAGTCACTTACAGGTTCCACATCCAGAAAGGTTGTATGCTCTTCCACATTTGGCTTCATTCCTTCAACAAATTGAAAAAGGGTCTTACTCCCATGCAGGAAATGGGGCAAGGAGATGATGACTGGTTTTTCTGTAGAAATAAAAGGGAAATGAAGGCAATTTATAATTCAGATTATGAAGTTCCATTCTGCTTAATGCCTGAAGTATAAAAATGGAGGTGAGATAAAAGACCTGCAAGATTTAGCCTTTCTGTGGAGTTGATTTCCTGGGTCTGGTCTACCTAATGGTCCTTACTGAATTCTGGGGGGAGCAGCTCCAGCACAGCAACAGCCACTCCCAGCTAAAACTTGTAAGACTATTTTGTAGCTGAAAGGTTCCTACTAAATGCATTAGTCCCTTTTGTATCAACTCTGATGTTCAACCTGTGGCCAAAATGGTTATGGAACACTCACTGAACATGCAATGTCAAGCTCTGATTTTGATGCAGCCAAAAGTCACAAATGGTACAGCCAAGATTCATGTTTTGATATAATTTCAGTTTTAATTAAGCCTTCCCCTAACCCTAACCCTCCCATTTTTTCTTGTTACCTTCTTTGCAGGAGCTGATATCCAAAGCTCCATTTAATGTACAGTTCTGAGTTGTCTTCTTATCCAAGCAGAAGCAGGTACTATCAGGATTAGAAAGAGGTGAAGCAAAAGCCGATGGCGGGATCATGAAGCGATAAAGTAGGATGTCTTTCACTGTCTGCTCACTATCATATGTTGCATGGATTGACCTATACAATAAAAGTAATATGAAACAGCACCTATGAAGGATCATGCACCATGAGGAACAAGATCCCCCAATCTTGAAGTCATCAATCACATTTCTCCAAGCATGCGTTGATCATCTTTGATCTCATTCCTTTATCAAAATGAGGGGATCAACAGTCAACTTAGCCTCCACCATGACACTTAGGTGAGGTAGGAGTGATTGGCATCTCACCAAGGCAGCAGCAGAGCCAATCATTCTTTTTGGGATGCACAAGTTCTAAAAAGCCATATAAGGACAAAGATGACTAACATCATACGCTCGGAAGGCCTTGAAATCTTGGGTTTTGCATAGAACACAACTGGTTTCCAATATAATGGGAATGGTATTGACGTGGTAAAGGTCTCTGCATGTTAACAGTTTGGGGGTAAACTAGATCTTGAGTGACAGTTTTAATAGAGAATCTGCCAATCTCTACGGTTAAATTTAGCAGTCCAGCCCAACTAACTCTGCCAGCCTGCTGGTCGAATGTTGTTGATTTTCAAAATTCTATTATTTCTGAATCAAAGAATGAAACCAGTTGTTCAAGATCATTTACCTGCAAATATCTGAGGAAAAGAAATACAGCACATCACTCTTGCTGACAAAAGGGGCGAACGATGACCCGTCTGTGAGTAAAAATCAGAACATCATATGAATGGTGAGCCTCCCAGCTCATACAAAAAACTTGCGTCCAAGTTCAAAGCATGCCTTTACAACTGAGGCTGGCTCTGACTGTGATTCCTGTTCATCTAGCTCAGCTGTCCAGTTCTAACTATTGGGCTATCAGAGGCTAAGGCAGGTATTCCAGAACTAAGGAAAATAAAGCATTTCTTCTCCTTCTTACAACATCCAGGTAACGCTTTACAGGAGTTTACACACCTAGAACCTGCAAGGCAAAATATTGACTTATAAGTAGTTTCAACCTGGAAGACCAGTTATCAACCAGTAGCCATGGCATAGCAAGGTGCCCAAGACTATGGATTTTCTTCTAGCCTCAACACTGAACTTTGATGGAGCAAAGGACAGAAGCAGCTGCATTTTTTGGAGAGGGTGGATGTATGGAGGTAGGAAAGACAACAGCTCTTAAATCAATACACTAACAATGAACCAGCCTAGTATAGCTCACGTACGTGGTATATCTCTTGCTCCCCACCCACAAAACCCCATTAAGTGTGCCTAGTGCATCTGCTGCAAACCATGAGGACACCAAGTTTACTTGCACCCCAACATCTGACACAAATCATAGTCTATGCCTCCACTGTATGTGCCCCCTCATTCCCCCAATGTTGCCCAACTCCACTGTAATTGAATTAGTTTAGTGATTTAACCAGAGATTGTACAGACCCATAAATAATAATAGCTAGGTCACTTCCTTCTCTCTCTCTCTCTCTCTCTCTCTCTCTCCCTCCCTCCCTCCCTCCCTCCCTCCTGTTCTTTTCTTTGGGATCTTTCCAACTAGACATCAGTTCCAACCTTGCATACTTATAATACATGCCAAAATTTGTCTGTGTGCTCTACACAGAAATAGAAATTCAATAATATTCCATTTACACACTTACCAGTGCCATTCACCATACCACAATAACTTGGCCAGTATTCAACAGTGCTTTAAAAATAGAAAAATAGTAATAATAATATGCAGGTCAGATGATGCCTTGCAGTTTTCTTGGCTAAACAATTGCCTTCTGAATCTAAGGAAAGTGTGGGAATTAAACAACTTCAGGGGCAGAGTAGATATTCTATTCTCAAGGGTTTTTGTAACCATATTCCCCACAAGAAGGAATTGAGAAAGGTATAAGAATACATGTTAGCATGGGAAGGGTGTGTATAAAGCAATGCGCAAAGTAACCACAGCCTCCTGGTTTGCTAGAGCAGGAGTGAAGAAGCAGGAGAGCGGTACAGTATTTATATGACATACACTGAAATCTCATTGGCTGTGATCACATGACTCTCCTAGGTGGATCCAACAGGAAATGAGGGTTTGAGTATTGGAAGAAGACCCCAACAAAATCACTTATCTCCAAATACTAACCCACAGGATGTTTGTTTCAGCTCCAAACACCCCAAGTCTGTTTCAGGCTAAATCAATTTTCCCTTGTTAATGATGCTGCACACAGATGAAGTTCTAAAAAGGCTTTAGAAAAATGGGACTTCTCTGGGACTCCATCTCTTCTGACCTTTCCTTTCCTCCCTACACTCATACTGGGAAGAGAGACAAAATGGAAAATAAGGGAGGAGGTTGGTACAGTTCACCAACTCTGTCTAAAGGGGTGTCAACCCTGATTGCATCGCTGTGGATTTTTAATCATCCCCCACCCCCAGCATTTGAAGGAAAGTTACAGACTCCCAACATGTCTTAGAAAGTGGGTTGTTCCTGGCTGATTCAGCCATCAGTGTCTCATACAGCTGGCAGATGGGAGTGAGTCAGTTAAGGAAAGGGATAGTGTCGTGTGAACTTGGTCACCCTGTCTTCCTTTTACTGGACCTGGAAGCCCATCCAAACCCACTTGGATCTGCCGAAATGGGTTTGGATGGGCTTCCAGTTCTAATAAGAGGAAGACTAATCTGCCCATGTCTCTGTGTTGGGATGGCACATAAGCTCTACTAAAAATGCAATATTCACTGATTTATACTAAGGACTTGACTCTATGGCTCAAGTGAAAGATCATCTTCTTAGGATTGGCCCCGTGGTGACAAGAAAGGTATGTTATGCAACAACCTAACAACTCTCATAGAATGCTACTGATCCATAAGGGTCAACCTTTATCTTCTCTGTGCTCTTCCCTCTGCCCAAGAATTTTAATAAGCATATGTAGATATCTTGCAAGGGAGACCAAGCTGAGTAATAGCAACTTGCCCAAAACATCTACACTGCTTTATAATACAGCAAGAATTTGAAACCTAATGTCAACCGTTCAGACCCCAAATCTGATGATGACAACCAATGAAATTTTGGTCTTCAATACAACATGATAACCAACATACCTTTCTATGCCTGAATATTGTGCAACTGCATTGGGAAATCTTATCTATCTAAGAAAGCAGATGCTGCAAGAATTCACAAAGCAGAAATGATTGCTAAACTAAACTACTGTAGATTCTGAAAGCAGATAAATAAATATATCTACAGTATAGTATACCTGTTGTTTTTATAACTGTGGATAATTCCTTTCTTGCGTATATCATCTTTCCCACTGTAAATTCTGTAAGGGCCATCAAGTGTTTCATTGTACTTGAAGGAGATACAGAGAGAGAACAGAAAATTATTTTTTGACACAAAGAGGCTTGATCATCAGGATGAATTCTTTACTCTTTAAAAGTCAGTGTTACAAAATCTAAATTATGTCTAACATTCTTCATTTTTTATTTTTAGCAGGCAACTTTTTTTTCTCTTGTACCTAGGACATGGAGATCTTCATGTCTGAAATGTGGTCACAGAACATATTTATCCAGAACATCCAGAATATAATGTTAGAAATTCTAATTATTCCCAAAATGACAAAGCTAGTCCAAAGGCAGGAGGAAAGAAAATGGAATCATCATGTAGGATGAGGAAGCTGCACCATAAATGTCCATAAACTATTTGCATTTTTGTCATAGTACAAGAAACAAGAAAATAGTCCCAGTTAAGGAAAAAAAAAGTCTCAAGATGGTCTGAGTCAGCTTTAGACCAAGCATTCACGTTGTTTAAAAATAACCCCAAACAATTTAAAATAAACCCCCAGTAACCACAACATGGCCATATGGAAATGACCATTATTTCAACCTCTGTATTATGACAAAGATGCACATAGTTTATGGACATTTATGGTGCAGCTTCCTCATACTACATGATTATTCCATTTTCTTTTCTCCTGCCTTTGGACTAGCTTTGTCATTTTTGGAATAATTAGAATTTCTAACATCATATTCTGGATGTTGGTCATGCAAAATCTGCCACAACTTTAAGTTCATATCCCACCCTCCCATTTTTCAAGCACATTGACAAAAACAATATTAAAATATCTCCCTTCCTGCAGATGATGGAATAACAGTATCAAGATGCATTTCCAACAAAGGCATGTATATACCTATGGTTTAGGATGAATTTTAAACATATAAAAAGTACAAAAACAATCCCTTGCAGGAAAATGGAAAATTCAAATCCCAACCCTTTCACTTCTTCTGAGACAATGCTAGTTAATTCAGATGTCCAAGTTCCCAGGCAAAAAGAGGGAAAAAATCCAAACACCGATGAAAGAAACTTGTTGCAGACCAAAAATAATTTGGGACCATGCCTGATAAAATGCCTGCACTAAAATACAGCATGCACAGGGATACCTGAAGTGATTATTCAGGTCAAGTGCACGGTTCTTTTCTCCATCAAGTTAGCCATCAAATGAAGAAACCCAGAGTTACAGCTGAATCTGCTAGTCCATTTCTACTACACAGAAGCAACTCCCACATTGGCACATAAAAGTGAGATAGAGAACCTTTGCTTTCTGCTGTGAAGTGAGAAAGTCAAGTCACCTTTGAGTCAAGGTGTTGACTTATATATTGTAGACATATCTAGGCATTTTATCACCTTTTTTGGAATATTTTTTCTCTATAAAGTAGATCTTCCCAGTTGTTTTCCCCATCCATTATTTATTCATTTATTTATTTATCATACTTGTGCAGACCAAAAATAATTTGGGCCTATGCCTCACTTCTCTGCTGTGAAATGAGATAGTCAAAACACCTCTGAGTCAAGCTGCTGACTTATATTGACTCATCTGTGCATTTTATCACCTTGTTTGAGAACATTTTTGTCTATAAAGTAGATCTTCCCAATTGTTTTCCCCATCTGACTATTATCCTGGACTTGCCCTGCTTAGCTTTCTAGATCAGCCACAGTCAGACTGGTGCTATCACCTGATGACAGGAAGCAAGGTAGGGAAAGTACTTTATACCCTGATTAAAATCCCATTTGTTGCTATGTCCTTTATTTCTGACACCTGATGGAATAGATTGCTATCAGCAATGTTTTTTCTGTGTAGAATAAAAATCTCTGGAATTTGGATATGTCATACTAATATATGCCAAATGCTACCCTAATGTTTATGTTTTGAACTTTTAAGGATGTGTTTATTAAATGAAGATACACTCTTTGCTAAGAATCATACTACAGGTGATTAATTTTCCCTTTGAATTCATACTTACAGGATAGAATACTCCAACAACTTTATCAATGCTTGATATTGGAACTATTTTCAGGAAAGGATCTTCATAGCCCCAAAGTATTTCTTTCACAGTTCTAGTTTGGAGGAATTTTGATTTTGATGAAGTTATCAAGATATCCATCATTGCTTGAAAATGTTCATTTGGAAAGACAACAGGTGCAACCTGCAGCAAATACAAATACGTCTAAAACCTAAACTTTGATACTGGGATGAAAACCAACAAAAACTTTTCATAACAGGCTTGAATTAAATCATTTTTGTGATCAAATCACATAATATTTTAAGGTTTTGAACCTTAGCATGTGCTGAAGAATTTGATTAAGATCAATGTAATGAGAATGCATCACAGTTAAATAATAAATATGTTTGCAATGGATGTGTATCTTCACCATCAAAGCAGACACACATTCTTGACCATTCCTTCTGTAGGATAGAGGAGATAAAAATAGTTTTAAAGATTCTGGAAAAAAAAATAGGTCAAAAATCAGAGGTGAAGAGAACAATGACAATGAAGAGAACAATGACAATGAAAGATTAATGTCAGATCTTCTGGTACGTGATGTCTCATTTTGATGAAAAGTTCAGATAGAGTAACAATACAATAAGGAATAGAAATATATGGGTTTCCAGGTTTCGCTGATCCACATCTCCCAGCATCCCTCACTACCAGTAGTTGATAATGCAGCATTTCTGAAGACTCTATTTCATTCATCCACAACATTGAAGGATTGGATAAGAGAAAACTTCATTTCACAGTACTGACAATACCCAAACCCAATCGTTTACTGAATTATAATTACAACTTAATATTCAGATGATATAAATCTTATTGGAGGGCTTGCTTACCACTACAGCAAGGTTGACAATGGTGACTGTGTCATTTTCTGGCCCAACTGACATCTCACGTTCAAAAAGGGCAATATTTGGCTGGAAGTAAGACAGAGTGTCATCTTTGTCTTCAGTGATGTTTTCTTTGGGTCTATATCGCGTCCTTGAAGAACAAGAGATTCCACTTCAGTTATTAAGCATTGAACAAAAACCAGAAGTAACTAAATCTTGCAGACAATTGGATATTTGACCATCAAATATTTTTCTTCCCTTCCCTTCCCCTCCAGGATACACATATATATCCACATTTAGAGCCTCTTTCAGTATGTTTTGCATTACCCTCTCTGCAAATCCTGCATAAACCCCCAGCCAGAAGTGAATGGTTCAGCTTTTGTTTCATTTTGATGGCTCTATAGATACCCATCAGGAAGAGCAACCCACCCCCCCATGCATGTGTGCAAACAAACAGACACACACACACACAGGAGCTTGAAAGAAGTTTGCTATTGTTTATAGCCTGAGGATACAATTCAATGCAAGGCAAAGAATTTACACTGGGCCAAGACTGTTGGAAGTTTTTTTTTTTTGGGGGGGGGGGCAAATCCAGCATGCCTCATTAACATGTAAATTAAGTTGCCCAAAATGCAACTCTGAGGAAGCTGTTTGTTGACACTCCCACTTCCTTTTTTTTGTTTTATTTTTCCCTTCTCCACCCAGGGGGAGGCAGCATGGATGCTGCTCTCTTCAGCAGGGCCATGTGCTTGGGTGTAACGGTTGTCTCGCTTTCCCAATAAGTCACGGACTCACTTAGATGGGGCTAAGGATTTCCATTTATTGAGTACAGAGTGCACACGCGCAAAAAGACGGGAATGCAGATGTGGTTGCCGGGTACCTTGTAAATGCCCGCAGTGCGGACCTGGCCTTCCTCTACCCCCTATTGTCCCACAGTTTGGATCCGGATCCTTGATGGGCGATCGGGATGCGATACTGGTCTGTTGATGGACGATCAGGGTGTTCATCGCTGGTCTCCTCTGTCTCCTTCCCCTGTCCTGTGCAGGTGTTGGCCCCGGGGTAATGTGGGGATGTCCAGGAGATATGGTGATGGCTTCTTTGGTCCGGGCAAAGGTGTGCCTCCTTTGTCTTTATGATTGCTTTAACGTTTAAGTGTTTAAGGGATTAGGATTATTCCTTCCTCCTTCCTTCCCTTTTCCTGAAAGGCACGTTCCCCATTGTGATGCATGTATGCCTTGCAACAGGGAACATGACATACCGCCCCCCCAAAAAACCTCAAGGTGCCGGTTTGTCAGGGTATGCTTTGTGGAAGCAGTTGACAAGCCATTGTGCTGAGGCATCTCGTGCCTGTACCCACTGAGGGTGGGGAAAATGTCTCCAGCGGACCAGGTACTGGAGGGTGCCCCTTAACCTTCTGGAGTCTAGTACCTCTTTTATTTTGAAATGTTGTTGTCCATCAATCATGAGGGGCGGGGGCGGGGGGGTCGTTGTGCCACTTTGAAGAGGTGAATGGTTTCAGGAAGGCACAGTGGAACACCGGGTGTATGCACTTCAAGTTGTGTGGCAATTTCAACTTGAAGGTCACTGGGTTAATTATTTCTATAATTGGGAATGGGCCAATGAATTTGGGGGCCAGTTTCTTCGAGGGCTGCAGGGACTTGATGAACTTAGTGGAGAGGTAGACCCTATCTCCTACTTTGAAGTTTGGCTGTGCAGCCCTGTGATTGTCCGCAAACCATTTGTAAGTTGCTTGAGCTTCCGAGAGAGCCAGCTGGATGACCGGCCAAACCGTGGCCAGTTGCACCATCCAGTCATCTGGGGAGCAAGGTGGGGAGTCTGGTTGTGGCAGCTCCAGGATTGGGACAAAGTCTCTACCATATACCACCCAGAAGGGGGTGTGACCGGTGCTCTGGTGCACTGCATTGTTGTATGCCACCTCCGCAAAGGGGAGCAAGTCTACCCAGTCGTCTTGCTGGTAGTTTATAAATGAGCATAGAAACTGCTCCAGGGTGGAGTTGAGGATCTCCGTAGAGCCATCTGTGTGGGGGTGCCAAGCAGTAGACAGTGCCTGCTTGGTTCCAATTAATTTCAAAAATGCCTTCCAGAATTGGAAGTAAATTGTGTGCCCCTATCCATTACCAAGCAGGAGGGGGCACCGTGCAATTTATAGATGTGATTTAAAAAGAGGCATGCCAGCTGTTGAGCGGAGGGAATGGAGGCACAGGGTACAAAATGTGCCTGTTTGGAGAAGTAGTCTTTTACCACCCAGATAACCGTTTTTCTCTAGCTGGGTGGCAAATCTACAATAAAGTCCATCGAGATTTCCTCCCAAGGGCGGGAGGGGCTTGCTACCAGCTGCAACAGTCCCTGGGGCTTCCCCACTTTTCGTTTGGCCATGGCACACGTGGGGCAAGCGGCGACATATTCCTTTACATCTCTCCTAAGAGTGGGCCACCAGAATTGTCGCCTGACTAGATGCAGCGTTTTCACGAACCCGAAGTGCCCAGCCATTTTGTCGTCGTGTGAACGGCTCAGGACCTCAGCTCGCAGTTGCTCTGGCACGTACAAGTTATTCTGTTTCCAAGCCAGACCCTTTGTAAAAGATACATTGTGTTGATTGGTTTGCAAACATGTATCCGTTGTGAGGGCTTGAATGAATTGTTGTTGCAAGTTAGGTGAAATTGACATGTGTCTCCCTCCCTCTGCGGGTGGCTGCATTGGGGTGCGTTGTGTTCCGGTTTGGCTGCACGTGATAGCTTGGCAACCCAGCTGTGTGTTGGTCCACACCGTACCCACAATGTCGGATGCCTGACTGGCATCCTGGGGCCACCTGGAGAGAGCGTCTGCTAAGAAGTTCTTCCTCCCTGGTATGAACTTTAGTTTGAAATCAAATCGGCTGAAAAACTGTGCCCAGCGAACTTGCTTGGGGCTGAGGCATTTTGGAGTGCTGAGCGCCTCTAGATTTTTGTGGTCTGTCCAGACCTCGAAGGGGCAGGTGGCCCCTTCCAGGAGGTGTCGCCATGCCTCTAAGGCTGCTTTAATGGCGAAAGCCTCCTTCTCCCATACGTGCCATCTCCGTTCCGTTTCAGAGAACTGGCAGGAGAGGTACGTGCAGGGCTTCAGCTGATTGTTTAAATCCCGCTGTAGCAGGAGTGCCCCAATGGAAAAGTCGGAAGCATCGACTTGAACCACAAAAGGCTTGGTAGGGTCGGGGTGTTGTAGCCCTGGCTCTGCTGTAAAGAGGATTTTGAGGTGATCAAAAGCCATTTGACAGTCAGCAGTCCAGTTCAGGAGCGCTCCTGGGTTTCGTGACTTGCGCATGTCTCCCAAGCCCTTTGTTCGAAGTAAGTTGGTAAGGGGCAACACAATCTCCGCCAGTCCCTGGATAAAACCTCTGTAAAAATTTGTAAATCTGAGGAAACTTTGTAGTTGCCTCCTCGTGCATGAGCGCTCCCATGCTAGTATGGCTTGGACCTTACTTGAGTCCATTTTGATGCCCCTCGCAGAGATTCTGTAGCCGAGTAATCTATTTGTGATTACCTGAAACTCGCACTTAGAGAGCTTGGCAAAGAGCTCTGCTTTGCAGAGTTTCTTGAGCACTTGCTTAACCAAGCGTTCGTGCTCCTCTTCCGTCTCTGACTATATCAAGACATCATCTAAGTAGACGAGAACCCCCTTGAACAAGTGGTCATTAATCAATTGCATAAATACACCTGGTGGCCCCGCCAAACCAAATGGTAACACCTTGTATTGAAACGAACCCAGAGGGCAATTGAAAGCCATCTTCCACTCATCCCCCTCCTGTATCCGTATGCGGAAGTATGCTTCTCGCAAGTCCAGTTTGGAAAATATTTTGCCCTTTGCCAGATGTGCTAGGATGTCCTTGATTAGGCGTAAGGGTTATTTGTTTGATATGGATGTGGCATTCAAGCCACGGTAGTCCGTACAGAGCCTCAATGTCCCGTCCTTTTTCTCCCTGAAGAGGACTGGGGCTCCAACCGGTGAGTTTGCAGGCTCGATGAAGCCGCGAGCTAAATTCTTGTCCACGAACATCCTCAATGCTGCCAGCTCCTTCTGGGTCATCACATACATTTTGGGCTTTGGTAAGAGTGTATTGGGAACCAGTTCTATTGTACAGTCCGTCTTTCTATGGGGTGGGAGTTTATCTGCTTCTTTCTCCCCAAACACATCTGCAAACTCCGTGTACCTGTTAGGTAATCCTTCCAGGGCCACTGCCTCCAGATGTCTTGTTGTTGACGCCGCCCTCCCCACTGCAGCCCGGGGAACGTGATCCCCTGTGGGCGCTTGGTAGAGGCCGTCTGAAAAGGTGATTGTCCTGGTTTCCCAATTGATGTGTGGATTCCGTCGTACTAGCCACAGAATACCCAAAATGATTAAGGGTTGGCCCATCGGTGCCACCACAAACTGCAGCTTTTCTCAGTGGCTGCTGAGCTGCAGCGCTACTTCAGCAGTGTATTGGGTGACCGGGCCCCCTCCTGCCGCTGATCTGTCCAATTGGATAAACACTATGTGGTGCTGAAGTGGATAGCAGTGTAGCTTTAAATCGGCCACCAGGTCCGGGTGCATTAGACACCTGGAGCAGCCCGAGTCAATTAGGGCCCAAATTGTTATGGACTTCAGCTGGGATTTTAATTGAACTTTGACGTATAAGGTGGGACAGTTGTCACTCACCCAGCTGTCGCTGCACCCTTCTTGCTCCTTCACCTGCCCTCTGGCGCTTCTTAGGGCAGGTGGTTGGCGTTTCCCGGTGGCTCGTCTTCGTCGCTCTCCGCCTCTTCAATGGGGTAAAGTAACACTTTCAGTCTGGCTTCCCCACTTGCCGCTGGCATCTTTTTGGGCGGTGCTGGTGGTTTGCCCAGTGGTTTTCTTGTTCTGCTGTCGTTTGCTTTTGCGTTCGGGCAGACAGCCGCTTTGTGGTCCTCCTTCCCACGACGAAGGCATTTTCCCTTGGCGAACCATCGCTCCTACTCCTTCCAGGATTGGGGTGCTTGTCTCGCCGGTCCGGCCATGGCTCGGGGTCCCCTTGTTGCCATTGTTTGTAGGGCTGTTTGTTTTGCTTGCAGGAAAGTTTCTTGGGCATTTTCCGCCTTACCGGCTAGCAGTATCCACTCGATAAGAGTGTTTGGGTCATCCCTGCATAATGCCCACCTCAAAACGTTCAAGTTCAGACCCTCCTTGAAGCGTTCGATCAGTGTTGATTGTGACCAGTCCTCCACCTTTCCAGCCAGGGCTTGGAATTCCATGGTATAGTCTGCCACAGAACGTTGCCCCTGGCTGATTCCCCTTAGGGATCTTTTTGCTCTCTCTTTCTCAAGGGGATCTCGAAAGTGTAGATCCAGTGCCCAGAGGAACTCGTCGATGTAATCGAGTTCTGGGGCATCTGCTTGGCACAGCTGTACATACCAGTCAGCTGCCCTTCCTCTTAGTTTGTCCATGATGGCATCTATTTTGCCTTTTTCGGATCTGAAATATGGTCCATATTCTTCCATATAATTTTTTGTGTGTGTGATGAAAAACGATAGTGTGGTCAGGTCTCCATCGAACTTGACCCCGAGGTCTTTGACTCCCGCTCCCAGTGGGCTCCAACTCACATCTGGGCATCTGGGCATCTCTCGGGCTGCTGGGATTCTCTGCTCTCACTGTGGGGATTCCCTCTGCCAGGTTCTGGGTGGCGTTGCCCCCGTCTCGTGCCGGCTCCAGCCTCGTCCAAGTCATTGCATTTCCAGGGTGGGTGGGCGGGGGAGACGACCTCCGGGCTGGTTCTGCATGAAGACCTCTGCCTGGCACTGCCTCAGCATCTTGCCATCTCCTTCCTTGCCCCAGTTGTCTCATCTCGAAGGTTTGGGGGGGGCGATGCACTTCTGGAGCCTGGTTCCGGCTCACCTCTTCCTCGGGCTTCCCACCTGATCGCCAACCTCAGGAGCAGCTGTTCTATCGACTCCAGCCTCGATTCTACCATGCTGAGCCTCTCGTCGGCTTGGAAGCTGCCCTTGGTTCATCCGCTCCAGTGCCTTCCCTCCACTCCTGGGGTTGTTGGGAACCGCTGTTCCCTCGGCTCATTCGACGGGCCGAACGCTCCGGGCAGGGATCCCTCCGTCTTGTCTAGAGTGAGCCACTCGCCTTGCGACTCTCTGGTGGCTTCGAGGGTTCCTCTCCTCCTGGTCTCCTCCTCCGAGCCCGATCCCGACCCCTCCCGGACTTCTTGCCATCGGGGAGTATGGGTCTTGCCGATCGCTCGTTCCGCGGAGCTGGGTGACCTGTCTCCGGTCCTCGGATCGCTGCCTCTCTGTAGGTTGATTCTTTCCATCGCCAACTCGGATCCCTCACAGATGAGATCTGGATTGGTGCTTGCTGAAATTTTTTTTTTTCGATTCCCGTCTTTATGTAACGGTTGTCTCGCTTTCCCAATAAGGCACGGACTCACTTAGATGGGGCTAAGGATTTCCGTTTATTGAGTACAGAGTGCATACGCGCAAAAAGACGGGAATGCAGACATGGTTGCGGGGTACCTTGTAAATACCTGCGGTGTGGACCTGGCCCTCCTCCACCCCCTATTGTCCCACAGTTTGGATCCGGATCCTTGATGGGCGATCGGGATGTGATACCGGTCTGTTGATGGGCGATCAGGGTGATCATCGCTGGTCTCCTCTGTCTCCTCCCCGTGTCCTGTGCAGGTGTTGGCCCCGGGGTATGTCCAGGCGATATGTTGATGGCTTCTTTGCTCCGGGCAAAGGTGTGCCTCCTTTGTCTTTGTGATTGCTTTAACGTTTAAGTGTTTAAGGGATTAGGATTATTCCTTCCTCCTTCCTTCCCTTATCCTGAAACGCATGTTCCCCGTTGTGATGCATGTATGCCTTGCAACAGGGAACATGACATTGGGCCTTGATGAGGGATTCTGCCCCTTTCTTTCACACACACACCTCTTGGCAGCTGTAGGGCTGAGACTTTAAGGCAAACTGTGTAATCAGAAAGACAAGAAGAACAAAGGAACCTCATCTTTTCCACCAAGATGGATGTTACAGTACAACAAAGAATAAAGTCAGTAAGCTTATTTTTACTTCTTAACCTAATGTGTGTAAGTGTGTGGTTCTTTGTGTTTGGGAGGGCTGAATGTGTAAGAGCAATAACCTGTGTTTCTCTGGCATGCTCACTGAAACTATCTAAGATATTTTTTTCTTTTTCTGTGCCAGCTTCTAAGCTGTGTTATAAGCTCCACTCCATTTCAGTGGTTCTAGCAGGCCACTGAATTGGCTTCAAAGACAGCCAGACTCATACACAATATCCCCATGGAGATCAAGGCAAAACAAAACTGGTTTGCAGAAGCTGGATGAGTAAGCCCCACTGGTCATCCTGCTCTAGAGAGTAGTGCTTACCACTTTGGCCAACTGTATTATTAGCAGGGACTCCCACATACAACATAGCTAAAGAGTTCACAAAGAAACTTGGGCATCTCACAGAGGAGAGTGAACACTCTATCCACTCCCCACTGCAGTGCCTCCAGAAAATCAAAAACATAAAAATAGAAGAAGATGAGATCATGGTGTCATTCGATGTTACAGCTCTGTTCTCATCCAAAGACCCGGCACTAGCAAAAGAATCCATGGCAGCAGTTCTGCGCAACACACCTGACCTAGCCAAATACACCACAATAGAAATACCCAGAATAATGGACCTCATCAACCTCTGCCTTATGACCTACTTTCCGTTTGATGGACAAATCTACCAACAAACCAAAGGAACACCCATGGGATCACCAATTTCAGGACTCATAGCAGAGATTGTAATGCAGCATCTGGAAAGGATAGCACTCCCATGCATACAACCCAAAGTATGGAACCAGTATGTGGATGACACTTTCGTCATAATAAAAAAGGAACAACTAGAGGAAACACATGAAACCATCAACAACATCTCCAATGAAATAAAATTCACAAGGGAAGAAGAAAACAACAACACACTACCCTTCTTGGACATCCTCATCAGCAGAGGAAATGGTGGCCAGTTAGAAACACAAGTCTACAGGAAAGCTACCCACACCAACCAAGTGCTCCATTACCAAAGCAACAACCCAACCTCCCACAAGAGGAGCTGGGTAAGAACGTTATTCAGATGAGCAGAAACACACTGCAACAACCCAGAACACCAGAAAAAGGAAACAGATCACCCATACAGCATCTTCCAGCAAATGGATACCCCCCCCAACTTTATCAAAAAGTGCCTGACCATTCAACCCACTACAACCCAACCAACAGAAGCTATGAAAAGGATAACTCTGCCATACATCAGAAACATCTCAGAAACCACCAACAGACTGTTACAACAACACAGTGTTACTGTAGCACATAAATCAACTAAAACTCTTCAAAACATCTTAAGCAACACAAAAGACCCAGCAGCCCAAGAATAAAAAATACAGGAGTCATCTACAACATACAGTGCAAGGACTGTAACAGCCACTATGTAGGACAGACAGGCAGAAGACTAGCAGAGCACATCCATGAACACCAACTGGCAGTCGGAAGACACCATGAAAACTCCTTAATCTCACAACACATGGACACTTAACCATACTTCCAACTGGGAAACGGTGAGCATCCTAAACCAAGCCAAATCCAAAAATGCTAGAGAGTTCCTGGAAGTCTGGCACTCAGGCAAAGCAGCCATCAACAGACACATTGTTGATGTTTTCCTACTAACGATTAAGACTGCTATTGTACCTAATCATTTTGGCCGGGTGAAGAGGTTGTATTTGATTGTCTCCTTTCACGTGCTTGATGGCAATCGCCTGGGGGGAGGAACCTGCCGGGACTTGTTTCACTTCCTCTTTTTCTCTGTGCCAGCATGTAGCAAGCCAGGCTTGCTCTCAATGAGAGCTAAGTTCTTTAAATATGTTTTGCTTTTGTTTTGCTTTCTGTAAATAAATTATTTTTTATAGAAATGCTAGGCGTGTGTGACTTTTCTGATCTCTCCTGGGCTAAAGGCTTTCCCAGCAATCTGCCAACAGGTTATGGGCCCAGTGAGCAGCCCAGTAAGCCCAGTAAAACCCAGAGAGAAAAGAGAGATCAGCTCCACACCTCATGCACAATTTAAAGGAAGGTAGCAAAGTCCTGTGAAGGTTTTCTTTGGAGCTGCCTGGAGATTTTCCAGCAACTTCTGGTCTACAGGACAAAGAAGCCAGCTGAGGTGACTTGCAAAAGAAGGAAGAAGCCCTCAGCGATGCCTCTGGAGCACCTATCAGAGACCAACTATTTGAATTGGGCCCTGAAGATGGAGATGTATCTTCGCAGAGAGAATCTTTGGCTGCCAATTGGTGAGCAAACCCCCCAAAATCCCAGTGCTGAATGGCTGAGACAGGATGAGTGGGCTAGAGCCACCATTATCCTGGGAGTTGAGGACAATCAGCTAGTCCACGTGTGAGGTATGCAGTCTGCAAAGCAACTTTGGGACACTTTGAGAGACTTGTATGTAAAGGCAACAGCAGGGAGTAAAGTTACTCTGATGAAAAAGCTGTACAGAGCCTACCCTGCAGAAGGAGATAGCCTTCCTGAGCACCTGCATTATATTCAGCAGCTGTTTGTTGAGTTGCAGGAGAGAGGAATGGAATTTACACCTCTCACAAAATCATATATCCTCCTGTCCTCACTGAATGAAACATGGGACACACTGATTTGTACCCTGGAAGCTATGCCTGAAGCAGACCTCACCCCATCGTATGTTACACAGTGCTTACTCGCTGAATGGGAGAAGAGAGAGGAAAGATCCCCCTCATCTCTTCTGGAAAGCTGCAATACCAGAAAATGAGGAAAAAGAAGGGAAAGGAACCTGAGGCCACAGTGCTAGCCAGCCAGCGATGCTTCACTTGTGGTTCAACTGGACATTTGCAAAAAGACTGTGCCTTGAGACCCAAGAGTAGAAAGACAGAGAAGAAGAACACAAGGGCAACACAGAAGAAGGCTCTTCAGACAACCCAAATTGCACAGGTTGCTGAGAAGGGTAATTCTGATGTGTGGGTGTTAGATTCTGGGGCCAATTGTCATTTATGTAATTGTAAAAGCTCTTTTGTGTCACTGTCTAAAACTGAAAGACAAAGTGTATCTTTGGCTGATGGGTCTGTGACCAGAATTATGGGACAAGGTGACTTGTATTTATCCTGCTTAGGAGAAACTGTAAAAGGTGTGTTGTATGTGCCAAATTTACAATCAAACCTTTTATCTGTGGCACAATTGGCTGCAACAGGGTATATCATAACATTTAAGAAAAATGGTTGTGAGAACGAAAAAATGGGAAAGTGTGTGCTACTGGTATGTTAAAAGACTCCTTGTACATTGTGCAAAATGCAAGGAAGCCAAGCTGCAAGGCTGCAGTTGGCAACAAGCCATATCATGACCAATGTGTACACCTGATGCACAGGAGATTTGGTCATGCTAATTTCAAATATATAGCACAAAAGCCACAGCTGTGTGCTGACCTAAAGATAAAACCCTGTGACAAATACTTAGATTGTGTAGTTTGCAAAGAATGCAAAACACTAAAAGCTCCTGTGAGTAAGCACAGTGACAGAGTTACAACTAGATCTTTGGAAATTGCACACTCTGACATTATTGGTCCTTTTGCTCCAAGTCTTGGACAAGCAAGGTATGCAATGACCATCATTGATGATTTCTCAAGATACACATTTATCTACATCTTAAAACATAAAGATGAGGCATTTGAGAAATTTAAACGTTTTGTGACCTGGGCAAATGGAAAATTCCCTAGGCCTGTATCTGCACTCCAATGTGATAGAGGAGGAGAATACCTTTCTCACAAATTCAGAAGGTTCCTAGTGGAAAAAGGATAGAACAAATTCTTTCTAACCCTTATACCCCTCAGCAAAATGGTGTTGCTCAAAGAAAGGGCAGAACCTTGCAAAATGCAATGAAATGCATGCCAAAAGATTCACAATTATGTTTTAATTATTGGGCAGAGGCCATATCTACTGCTTGTTATGTACAAAACAGATTGTATAACTCTGTGATTCAGGACACTCCATTCCATTTGTTTTACGGTTTGAAACAAAAGGTAAACCATCTTAGAGTGTTTGGTAGCACTGCTTGGGTTCATATTCCAAAACAGCAGAGAAGGAAAGGAGGTCCCACAACAAAGAAAGCCATATTTGTTGGCTATGAACAAAGCCAGAGGAGCTACAAGTTCATAATGGGAGCGAAATTAATAATTAGCAAAAGTGCTTCTTTTGCTGAACAAAACTGGGGGAGATTAAACTCTAGGTCTCCAGTTGATCTGACCACCACAAGAGAACAACAAGGACTTGCTGATGGTGATCTTTTGCCTGATGAGGACATTAAACCAGAAAAGCAAACTGAAGATCTGTCTGATGAGACAGATGCTTCTCAGGAAAGTGATAGGAGTCAAAATTTAAGCCCTGTATTACCTCGAAGATCTCAGAGAAGTAATAAAGGCGTTCCTCTATCACATTTTCAGGCTGAAACAGTAAAGGCTTTTCACATATTCACAGAACCTGAGTCTTTAGAACAAGTGAATGCTTTACCACCTGAGATTGCACAAAATTGGCATTCTGCCATGCAACAGGAATTAGCATCCTTGAAAGAAAATAAAACATGGAAACTGGTAAATCTACCTCCAAATGAACGCTGTCTGGGTTGTAGGTGGGTTTTCAAACTGAAAAGGGATGCTGATGGCAAAATCCAAAAATATAAAGCAAGGTTGGTTGCAAAAGGGTTCACTCAAAGGAAAGATTTAGACTTTGACAAGACTTTTGCACCAGTTACTAAAGGTGAGTCAATTAGATTACTGTTAAAAGTTGCTGCACTGAAAGGAAAGTCAGTTAACCACTATGACATTCAAACTGCATTTCTCTATGGTGATTTAGACCACAGATTATACATGCAGCAACCCCCTGGCTATGAAAAAGGGGAGAATCTAGTCTGTGAACTGCAGAAGTCAATCTATGGGTTAAAACAAGCTGCTAGATCCTGGGACCAAAAAGTAGATGAAAAACTGCAGAGTTTTGGTTTTGAAAAAGGAAAAGCAGATCCCTGTGTATATATGAAGGACAAACAAGGCTGTATGTATCTGTGCATTTATGTTGATGATTTGCTGCTATTCACATCAACAGAAAAACAAAGGCTTCATTTTGAAGCCTGCATGAAAAGCCATTTCACATTAAAAAGCCTTGGAATTATAACAACCTAGGTTTGGAAAAACACAGGAAGAAGAATGGTAGCTTTCTGTTAAACCAAAGGGAAGATAATGGTAAAGTAATGTGAATGGAAAGACATACAAAGTTGTCAGAGAAGATTGTTTTGCATCTTAATCTATAGTATAAAAAGGGGAGTGTTGATGTTTTCCTACTAACAATTAAGACTGCTATTGTACCTAATCATTTTGGCTGGGTGAAGAGGTTGTATTTGATTGTCTCCTTTCACGTGCTTGATGGCAATCGCCTGGGGGGAGGAACCTGCCGGGACTTGCTCTGTGCCGGCATGGAGCAAGCCAGGCTTGCTCTCAATGAGAGCTAAGTCCTTTAAATATGTTTTGCTTCTGTTTTGCTTTCTGTAAATAAATTATTTTTATAGAAATGCTTGGTGTGTGACTTTTCTGATCTCTCCTGGGCTGAAGGCTTTCCCAGCAATCTGCCAACACACATAGAGGTAAACAACATTTACGTACCATTCAGAAGAAACAATAGAAAAACCAAAAGACCAGAACACCTCCTTGCCAGCAATCAACACCCAGATATGCAAAGATTAACACCAGGATTAACACCAGATGAACAATAAAACAGCACAATATACCCTAATCAAGGAGCTATTGACTCAGTCAATCAACCAAGCAGCAGACAACAGCCCAAACAACTCCCAAGGAGAGAACAACACCCCCACCAACACAAGCAGGACAAGCCACAGTATATAAACTGAGAGCAAGGCCCACTCCCTGTTCGCACTGATGATGTTGCCTAGTCTGGCAATGAAACGTCTGCAAGAAAACAACAAAGTTCAGAGAGCACCAAGGACTCCACAGTTCAACCCTGAGCTACAAATATTTGCTTCGATTGGTACAAAACTGGTTTGCAGAAGCTGTATGAGTAAGCCCCTCTGGTCATCCTGCTCCAGAGAGTAGTGCTCATGGACAACAACAGAGTGTTCAAAACATGATTTGCAAGCAGTGGTTTTGGAGTACAATCTGAGTACCTGTAATCTGCCCTCCTCCCCCCTCCACCCCCCCACCATGTTGCAAATGGATCTCCACTTCCCAGTCCCCTGGAACTAAGCAGGCATCGTGTGGTTTAGTGCCTCATGATGTAGTTATCCATTTGTGTTCCCTTCTGATGTGATTTAAAAGCAAGGGAAATATTTCCTTCCATTTTCTAACTACAGTATTTTCCAGGAGCCTCAACTATCTGCTCTGTAAAGCACACCTGAGCAACCAACAGTTTTTTGCCTGTAGAGGGAAAACAGAAATCATCTTTATGACTCAAGAACTGTTAAGAGGGAAGAAAAAATATAGTGGGCAGCAACCAGTTACTACTTTCCAGATTGTGGGTCAGGGCTATTTCTTAAATATATAAAGGCTAAGGGATGGGGAACCTGTGAACCACATTCTTATATTGCAGGGTGCAGGATGTTCCTTTTAATAATAATAGTGAGAAGGAGGAGGAAAATAGTGTGTTAAGCATTAGTTTTTACCTACTTCTAATAACTAAATACAAAAAAATACAGAAAAAGAAAAAAAACACAAAATTATTAAAGAAAACCAGCTGAAAAAAAGGGAAACAAAAACATACAAAATTTACAGACATACATATATCAGTAAATTGAAGCCATGATTCATTTCAGTCATCCATGGTTGATATATAAAAATCATTTCTGTACAACGATGAGTATTTGGAGTGCCAACATTACATGTCCCTGAATACACACAACTGAAGTGAGCCACTATTAGTTCTCTATCACAGAAAAATGGGGCTTCAGTTATGAAAGGCAGATTTCGGATGAACATTGAGAAAATCTTCCCAAGCAGTTCCACAGTTGAACCAATTACCCAGAGAGGTGATCAGCTCCTTCACTGAATGTGTTCAAGCAATTATGGACCCTCCTCTGTTAATATTCCATTTTAGATTCTTGCACTGTACAGCTGGTAAGAGTCAATCTCCTGTCCCAACTCAATGAATACCTGTGAATTTGCTCTCTAATCCCTCTTCCAGGTACCCAAGACATTCTCATGTCTTGACCTACTTGTAAGTGTAAGGGCCTTTCTGCTGAAGTATTGGATTAGAACCATTCTCCATCACCTCCTCTGGGTTTTGTACATCAAAGAACCAATATTGTATGTAGACTGGAGTCCCAGGAACAACCCAGTTCTCATAGGCAGCTGTACCATTTTCAATGACTGCTTCCTGTAAAGGGGAATGAGAATATTTTGAACTTTTAATTTTTTAAAAAAATCTGTCAGAATAGACATCTTTTCAGACATTATTTTCTCAAAGGGAGAGTGGCTCAGATAATGTTTCCTGGAAAACCCCATCAATTTTTATTGATTGTGAAATTTGAACTTTGTATCGTTTTTATTTCAAAGCAATATTTTGATACAGGAGGGGTAGAAGGTAAGATTTTTCAAGGCCCTAAACAAGAATCTAGGGAAATAAACAACAACAAGTTTCTCTGTACTTCTTTGACATCAGCTAGACTGGTTATCTTTTTCTTTCAAGTATGTAGTCAAATTAAGGCAGCCACAAATGCTAAACTCCTGTAATCACCAATTATGAGTTCTGAACAGCAAAATGTGCATCAACCTCATTTTGTTTTTGTTTTTAATAATGACCATGTAAGCTAAAAAAAGTTTAAGCAGCAGTGTTGGAAAAGGGGCCATGGGGTTTCAGACAGTTTGTTTGTATATCAGCTGTATCTCTGAGTTGAATTTAGTTAGATTGGATCTAGGCCAGGAGTCCCAAACTGTTCAGCTCATCCACCCCTTCACGAAGTTTCCAATCGTTCATCAACTCCAAACATTTATTATATGAAAATAATTTAATAAATACTACTTAAACTAATAGTACTACCAATAACAAGAACAACAACAAAAGAGGCCAGTAACAACATACAGCTGATAGAGGCAATTCAAGGCCACTCTCGCTGGCATCTGACCATCCAACTCTTAGTCACGCTGCCTCACCAGTAGCCACCTCACCTTCAGGACTAGGGACTGGCATGGAGCTCTATAGAGACCCCAAAACATTAACTGACCCCAATCAACCTTCCATCATTTATTGACCACCTATTGACCCCCAGCCATTTGCTGACCCTTCAAATAGTTGGGGTCAATAGTGACCACTTTGAGGAACCCTGATCTAGGCTATACTAATGATGTTATAATCTTCTTTAAAGTAATGTTACAATTAAGTCAGAACTTCAAACTTGTCTCTTTGATTCTAATGAGGCTGTTGCATGATGTATTTCACCTGGCCTTGGCCCATGGACTTTGCAACCTCAGCATTAAAATTAAAATATGCTGAACATTATGGAGAAAATCTGTGTGGTTGGTAAAAGTTAACAATGATCTGACAGCACATAATAAATAATTAATCAATGCTGGATACAGTCTTTCTCCCTCCTACTTACAAAAAGCATGACCCTAGATGTTATAGCTGTAATCAATTCTTGCATTATTAAATGTTCTTAAATCAGGGATAGGAGACTTGTAAATATCAAAGATTATGAGAGTTGAACTCCAGCCTTTATACCACTGATAGCTGGAGATGATTATCTGCAAGGCTATAACAATCAAAAGGAAATCATTTTACAAGATGATTCATAAACTGCTTGACTTAAGTCCTATGCTGCTTTTGCCAAATAGTCAGCAAGAAGTATAAACAGCAGCTTTTCTCATTTTCTAAAAGTTAAGATGACTTTAATTATTAAATACTGGTACAGAATTTCCTTATGGATTTTGAGGTTTCATTTATAAACCCCAGTTCTGAGAACGGTAACTCCAGGAGCAGCAATGAAAAGAACCAGAATTTTGCCGTGGTGTGCAGAAGTGAATGGTGAGAAAACCATAAGGGACTCAAAACATTACTGGGATGTTTCAAAGCCACAGTGGGAAGAATGTAGAAGTTCCAAGAAGATAAATTAGTAATCACAGTGATCAGAAGCAAAATGAAGTACAATACTCAGCAGGCACTCAAGATGTTCCTACAGACGAAAGAAATCCCTTGAGGCACAGAGAACTATTTTGCTCATAGAATGTGTGTGGACCAGCAACCACCTGATAGCAGGTCTAATGTCATCAGAGCCTCTCATTTCAATGAACTCTTGAGTGCTGATGAAGACTGATAAAGTTTCATTTTGACATTTGTGAATGTCAAAGTCCTTCATCTACCAGTGCAGAGTAAGCATGTTCTTTACAACACCAGACGTAACAATCTCAGGAAAACAGACACAGAAGCACACAGACACATATTAACAGACTTGAATAAAGGGGCTTCTGCACTTTATTCCTGCAGACATGAACCCTGATCTCCATAGCTGTTGATGGTGGTGTGCAGGTGGAGAACTTCTGATCAAGAAATGTGACAGTTACTTGTCAGACACAGTTGAGGGCAATTGATGTAACTCAGAAGATCAAGATAAAGAAGTTACATAATTCCTTATCATAGAAAATGATGCTCAGCTGTCAACGGTAACCGAACTCTGCATTGCTTGCCTAATCGTTCTTCCTGGCAGCATCAGAGAGGTAATTCTCTTTGGAATATGACTTGCAAAGCAACAGGCCACAAAAGGAGCTGAGTGCTCTGTTGATCCTCTTATTTGACAATCCGTTTGCCAGACAACTGGATGTCCCCAAAATTTCATACTTCCAGATGATTTGGTTGGCAGCTGGACTCAATGTTGTTTTGGCTGTTATTCCTGCACTCTGTGCATGCTCTTCATCTCTGTCTGAACAGTATGACAGGGTCATCTTGTTAGACCAGGGAGACAGAGGACAGGAAGAGAGAAAGAGAAAAAAGAACAAAGAGACGATTCCCATTTTGAGGCTTAGCTGCAAAAATTAGGGGGGAAAGTTTTGACATTCATAAGTCCTACCCCTGCATGGGTTTTGAAGCACCAATGAATTGCACCTTCAAACTGAGAAGCTTTCCACTATCTTCTGTGAAGCCAGAATGTTGGCAAGCAAGTCAAAGGGTGTTCCCACCATTGTCTAGGAAGCCAAGGAAGCCATGGCAGGACACGTTGATGCTTGCCGTGCAGGATCATATCCTGCACATGCTTCAAAACAAGTAACTGGAAAAGTGTGTCTCACCATCCTTGAAGGCTGAACCAGGAAACAAAGCGATTTGATAGCCCAAGAGCTGGGGCTCAGGTTTAGAACTTCAAGCTGTAGGTGTGGGCTCAAGATGACTCAAGATTTCCTCATGAAACAGGAAGATTATTCATTATTTGAATAAATTGAAATAGGACATGATTTGCTTACCAGAAACACACATAAAGAAAGAAGATATAAAATATTTAGTAAATAAGAATTTGGGGCAGGAATTTGTTTTGGCTAATTCAAAGAAAACAAATGGAATTGTAATTTATGTTAAATCTTATTTAAAACCATGCTTGTAACTTGCAGATGAATACGGTAGATATGTAGTAATTGAAATGGAGATATATTTTATTTTATTTATTTATTATTCAAATTTAATTACTGCCCAACTCCCCCAAAAGAGGGACTCTGGGCGGTTTACAATAAAATCAAACTCCGAACATAAACTGAATATATATGGACTTAAAATGATTATATATGCACCGAATGATGATAAAAGTAAGTTTTGTACAAAACTTTTGAATGAACTGTCAGTCTTCTCATACCAAAGTTGGTGTTTGATGGGAGATTGGAATGGAGTTACTTTACCATTGATAAAGGTAAAGGTAAAGGTTTCCCTTGACGTAAAGTCCAGTCGTGTCCGACTCTAGGGGGCGGTGCTCATCTCCGTTTCAAAGCCTTGGAGCCGGCGTTGTCATAGACACTTCCGGGTCATGTGGCCAGCATGACTCATGGAACGCCGTTACCTTCCCGCCGAAGTGGTACCAATTAATCTACTCACATTTGCATGTTTTCGAACTGCTTGGTGTGCAGAAGCTGGGACGAGCAACGGGAGCTCACCCCGCCGCGCGGTTTCGAACCGCCGACCTTCCGATCGACAGCTCAGCGGTTTAACCCGCAGTGCCACCGCGTCCCTTTTACCATTGATAGCATATCTGAAAAGCAAATTAAAATTAAACAAGGACAATTACCAAAGTCTCTCTCTCTCTTTCTTTCTTTCTTTCTTTCTTTCGATTTAATGGAAAATTTGGCATTAGTGGATGCATGGAGACATAAAAATGGAATGGCCAAAGATTATACCTTTTACTCTGAGAGACATAAATCACTCTCAGGAATCGACATGATACGGATTTCAACATACTTGGCAAATAAATTTTCCAAAGTGGACATTCTACCAAGGACCTCCTCTGATCATAATCATGTAAGTATGGTAATAGAGAAAACTTCTAGAATTTTTAGATGGAGATTGAATGAAGCTATTTTGATAAGAGAAGAGGTTTTTGAGGATTGTAAAAGGATTTTTTTTTTTTTTAAGATTAATTTAGATAATGAAATAGATACAAAAACTGTGTGGGACACTAGTAAAGTGGTTATGACAGGGCATTTTATTTATCATAATCAAAATATTAAGAAAAAATCTTAACAAAAATGCAAATGATTTTAGATCAGATTAAATTAAAAGAGAAAGATTTGCAGAAAAAGCCATCAGACAATAATGTTGTGTATCAACTTAAATTACTATACCAGCAAGTTTCAATGTTAATGGTAAAAGAAATTGAAATGAAAATAAAATATGCTAAGCAGAGGTATTTCAAATTTACTAATAAGCCAGGAAGATGGTCAACATATTAAATTAAGGAAAGAAAGACAGAAGCAAATGATTACTAAAATTCAGGAAGGTAATGTTGAATTAGTGGATAATAGGGGGAAAAAATCAAAAAAGCATTTTGTATTTTTTTTTTCTAATTTATATGAAAAGCAGGAAATTTACATGGAAAGATTGATGAATATTTGAATAAACAAAGGTTATCAAAACTTTCACAAGCTCAGAAATTAATACTGAATAGCTCAATAACCACTTCTGAAATAGTGGAAGCTATAAAGAAAACTAAGCTAGGAAAAACACCAGGACCGGATGGAACATCTACAATGTATTATAAATGTTTCGCAGATCGGATTCTTCTATCTTTTAAAAGACTGATGAATTTGCTTTGGTTGGGTTCAGCAATGCCAGACACATGGAGGGAAGAAGCAAACATTGCACTTATACCAAGAGAAGGACAGGACTCCTTTTCAATTAGGCATTATAGGCCAATCTCACTGTTAAATAATGATTATGAAATATTTGCATCAGTATTAGCAGAAAGGATGAAAATAATCTTACAGGAAATCATTCGTTATGATCAGTGTGGATTTTTACCCAAAAGACAGTTAAAAGATAATGTAAGAATTGTGCTAGATATTATAGAATATTTCCAATATGATAATGAATGTCAGATGGCCCTTATCTTTTTAGATGCAGAGAAAGCCTTTGACAGTTTGAATCGGATTTTTATGTTTAAGGTTTTGGAAAGCATGGCATTTGGAGAATCTTTTATCAAGGGAATTAAGTCAATGTATACATCCCAAAGGGCTAATATTATTGTGAATGATGAGTTGAGTGAAGCATGTAAGATACAAAAAGGAACAAGGCAAGGATGTCCATTATCACCTTTGTTGTTTATTTTAGTGTTAGAAGTGTTTAATAGGGAGGGACATTAGAAGGGACAAACAAATAAAAGGCTTAAAGATTTAACAGGAGGTCTTTAAGTTAAAGGCATTTGCTGATGATCTAGTCTTGATTTTACAGGATTCCTTGGGCTCAGCTGAACATCTGATAAAAAAAATTGAAAGAATTTGGGTCGTTAGTGGGCTTTGAGGTGAATAAAGAAAAAAACAAAAATGTTAACTGTCAGCTCCAGTTATTTGAAATTTAGAAAGCTGCTTGAAATTTGTGCTAATATTAAGTATCTTTTTGAAATCAGAGGCCTCATTGAAAAGAAGCACCTGTTAACAGCAAGTTTGCCACATAAGCAAAATGCTTGTATGATAATGCAGCCTCTAAGTGGTCAGATGATGCAAAAAAAGGGCAACAATGAATTCACAAGCAATCTAATTTACTTTTAGATGAAGCTCCTGTCTGGCATTAATGCTAGAGTTGACCATGAAATATTATAACTTAAAAGATGATCAGCTACTGAAAGTTAAAATGACTGTATTATTCAGTATTGGATTTTGGCCAAGAGAACAGGGAACAGCCTGCAGTATTCTCAGCTGCCTTTTTAAAAAATACTATAGATTTTAGAGTTTTAAGGTTATTAAGGCATGTACATCACATCAGTTTTAGAAATGTGCTAAATGTTCCAAGCTCAAATCAGCTGTTTGAAAGCTAAAAACTAAACTCTTCGTGTCCTGATGTTTTGTCCTGGGTTTTGGATGAAACTCCTACATTTCATTCCATGTTGTTCTGAATGTCTTGATAAATTCCAATTGGTTTGCTTATTTTTGTTTGTTTATTTTTAACACACACAAACACAATTTGGAATATGAATGGGCCAGAACTAGAGAAGACCACTGGAAGTACTGTAAGTTTAGCATTGTTTTAAATTGTTTTGCTATGGAGAAGTTAGAATGTATGGCATGTAAAATAATGCTGCATCTTTGTGTTCTGAATATGCTGTGCTTTTTTTTTCAGGAAGCACATCTACATTACAGATAGCGTCACACTCTGCAAGCTTTGAAAACCAAAGTTGCTTTTATTATTTCTCTATTGGTTTCTGAAGCAGGGCAGTCAGGACCCTAAATGCAGATGCACTGTGCAACGATGTAAATTGGGTACAAGGGTGAAGCCAATTGTTAGAAAAAGGTCTGGAGGCATGGCTTAAAAGTGGTTCTGCTCCTTTCTGAGCAGATGTTTCCAATCAGTGTTATTAGGATAGGAGTACCTGAGGGTACTTCAGAGGCTCAGCCATTTACCCCTTTATTTCTATCATCTGTGAAGCCACGACAGGTGGTCATTGACTGATTTGGTGTCAGGTATCATCCATATGCTGATGACACTCAAATGCATATCTCTATCACAGGACAAGCAGGACCTGGAGGATATGAGGGAAGGGAAGGGGTGGAACAGGCTCAAACTGAATGCCAGCTAGATGGAAGTCCTGTTAGCACAGAGTCTTTCTTCCGAGTGGAGTCTGCCCATCCAGTGTGGTTCAGTTGGGACGGGATGTCTCAGGTACCCATTCCAAGAGATCAAAGAGATAGGGGTCCACAGGATGGTCTTCTCAGCCAAACCACACTGACTTTGCTACATTATGCCCCCTGAACTCAGAAAGGACCTCCCTTTGTCATTCAGGAACAGCTTAAATGCAGTCCTTTTTCTCAGGGCCTTCAGACTGGAAGGTCTTCAAAAGGGGACAGCAGTGAATATAGATGTGGCTTGGTGCATCTTGATTATTTTAATATACTGTGAGTTTTTAAAAATACATATTTATTACTGAAAGCCACTTAGAATTTTCTAGTGAGTAATTAGCATACCGGTTTTTGTAAATGAATGCATTAAACATTTTTAGCACTCTCCATAACAATATTTTGTATTTCATCATTTCAAATGAGCATGCACTCTTTCTCAGTTCAAGTAGCCTAGGATGGTTCACCAAAAGACCCAAAAACTACAAAGGCAAAACAATTATTTAAAAAAAAAACCTAAATAAAAATCAATAGTTAACCCAACAGGATAACCTACACCATCTAAGAGCAACTTTGATAGTAAGTGGTTGCTTGCCTGCTTAAAACAAGGAAACAATAAACATCCATTTCTTTATAGAAATGATTCTGCCCAGATTAAAGGTTCTTTGTCAGAACCTAATTTAATCTCAACAGTAAGATTAAATCGTAAGAAAGGTAAGCGGCAATTGTGGTAGGTGCTAGTGATGGTGGTGGTTTACATCACAAGCAAACGTTGAGAAGAAAGTGATGAAAATATGCAGCAATACAGGAATTATAGGTGTCTCTTACCTTTGTTATTGTCTTCTCAATGAGATCATTTCCAACTGGAATCAGAATGCCTCCAAGGATGGCCAGCACTGCCCCGATGATTGCAGCTGTCAGCAAGCCACAGTTTTGATTGCACCCCATGCTTCTTCACACAGTTGCAGGTCGTTGTGGCTCCCCGTTCTGCTTCTTTCACCTTTTACAGTTTTTTCACTCTCTTGTTCCCACTAAATATATATCACGGAGATCTAAGCATGCCCTCAAAAGAGATTAAAGTACGAAGTACACTGTAAACAATGCTGTGGGACATCATTTAGAAACATGCAGTTAAAAAAAAAAAAAACAGGAATACTCAAGATAGCAAACATGCAAAGTCAACATAACTGAAGCCTGGCTAAAATAAAATTGACAGAGAAGTTTCAGTTTAATACAAAAGTGAACATTTTTTTGTAAATTCAGAAGTGAAAGTCATTTAGTAGTAACTTTGGGCTGCATTGTTTCTCTCTTCATGAAATAAGTCCATGTTTTGATCAGGAAGTATCAGATGTGAGGAAATTAATTGCAGCCATTAGCTTGAAAGGCTCAATTACTTCTTTCATTGGGTCACATCTGAACTTGGGTTTCTAGCCAAACATATGAACTTCCCACTCCGGTAAAAAGCATAGCTCTCCAAAGCCTGAAGAAAGTTCTCACTATGTTGTTTCAAATGAATATTTACAAATGCTTTTGATCAGCTATTACTTCATTCTTCCTTAGAAAAAACATATACCTGCCTATCTCACTAATACCACCTGAGGTATTCCAAGACTCACATTTAAATGAAAGAAGAACAGTTGTGACCTCAGCCAATCCATTGTGAGAGACAATTAGAGTTGGGCCCATTCACCATGCTATTCCACATTTGCATTAACTTGTTGGCTTGGGATGACTGCAGTTTTAGATTGCTACCCTGGGCTGAGCTGGGGGTGCCGTGGTGGCCCTGTGCCAGTGTTTTGAAGCTGTGAACTCCGAAGGTAGTCAAAACAAGCTTTTGTATTTGATTATTCTGTTTTAGGATGGTTCATATTTTGATATTTGAAGTAGGATGGTGTATAAACTTTTATACAGTATTTGTAAAACTATACAGATTACCTCCAGCATTTCTTTCCATTTCTATTTCTCCAGTTCTACCTTTTTAATTTATTACTTAGCCTCCCTCCACAGACAGCAGGTATTATCATGACTAAAAAATAGCATTTTTAAATTCATTTGTATGTGACTTCTGCACAGCATTGATAGCACCGTGGTATTAATGAATATTCCCCGATAAATGGCAGCCCTGCTAGATTTCTATTGGAGGGCAAATCCAGCGCCACTGACTCTTCACAATGTCTTCGCCCGTTTCTTGGCTATATTAAAATCTGTGGCAATAGTTTTACTTGACCCTTTGTATTTATTTTATGTTGGTTTAATTGTTTTATGTTTTTATGATTGTATGCCACCCAGTCATTTGTTGAGTTGGGCAGCTATAGAAATCATCTATCTATCTAGCTGGGTTCATCTGTCTACTTCTCTATTAAATGTTGTAATACAAATGCATGACAAAGGGGGCAGGAAATGATTAGTCCTAAACCCGAATTGTTATTCTGCCAAAATCTGTTCAGATTCCCTCCAATCCAGTAATTTTGAGTTTAGCTGGGGAAGAGTTCATCTTCCTTGGTAGCAGTATAGCACGGGTCAGAAAAAGGTGCAGCAGGAACTTTTAAGTAGTTAAAATATGGATCTGGATGGTTAAAATTCCTGGGAAGTGGTCACTATCAGCAAGACTATCAGTGAAAAATCTCTACCTAAAAAGTATCGAGTTTTGGGAAATTGCTATATAGTCTGTAAGGGAAGGATTAGAGCCAGCCCAATGAGTAAATTCTGTTGGATAATCACTACGCATAGAACTGTAGCAGATTTAGATTTAATTTGTTAAGGGTTTTGTACATGGGAAAGTCCTTGGGAGATGGGGTGAAGAGATGTTGCCTAGGGAATGGTCAGTTAAGAGGCAGCTTAGCCCAAAGCCGGATAGTGGGAAGGGCAAGAGGCTCAGAAGGGACCCTCCCTCATTTCTCAGACTGTTAAGGAAATGGCAGGAGAATTGTAGTTCAGACTTGAAAGATTAATGTCAGCCTTCCCAGGTAGACCAGACAGGAAGCATGACCAGATAAGCTAATTCTCCTTTATTATAAAGCTACATGAACAGAATCTTGCAAGTCGGAAAGCACATTACATTGTAAATTACCAATATATGTCTCTAATCTGGACCAGACAGTTTTCAGTTGGGAGTGCAACCGCAGTGATGGGATGTAAACATTAATAACTAAAAATATAACATTGCTGAATTTAAGTAGTCAGCCATCACACAGCATTCCAAGGAATGCCAGAGAAGAATTTCAAATTGAAATGCAACAGAGATAAGCAAACTTAGGCCACCACAAAATCTGTCCCATCCAGCTCCAGGGATTGACCCCACTGAAAAGGATTTAAATCCATCTAGTATTGCGTCCTCAGAAAGCCAAGTTTCCTGTGGAAAAATAATGTCAAACTTTTGGATGTAATTCATAAAAGAGGTGTCACTGCTTTTATTCTTCCACTCCAGGAGATGACCACCAGTGGGTGAGAAACAAAAGACAGTGACTGAGGTGTCTGTGGATCTCCTTCTCTATGCTGTTCCTCTTGAGAGTTTTGCAGGAGGTATTGTGGTGTCATCTGGGGATATTCCAGAAGCAAAATAACTCAAAATCAAGGGATTTGGATCTTTGTTGGTTATGGATTTTTTTGTATTCTTCACATGGTTAGTATTTCTGTTGGCTTCAGATTCTTTAACACACACACACACACACCCTCTTCCTTTTGAAGCTTTGTGTCTTTTTGGCAAAGATCACAAAGTCCTCAGGACCTCAGGGGTGTGGATAAGATGGATAGCTCAGACTCTTTGACTCCAGCCCTTTTCAGTTCCTGGGACAGGCAGATTAATTCTATCTGTTCATGTTGGTTTTCACCCTCTAAGTAGTCAGAGTGTTCTATTGCGGTTTTCAGTATATCATGGGCTTTTGATGTAATCATCTTGAGTGGGAAGACAAAATCAATTAATGGTGCAGCTACTGCACATGTTGCCACCAGCATGTGTATAGGATCTTCCAATCTCTTGAGTATTTCCTCCTGCTCTTGAGCTGGTAGATCTCCAAAAGAGTTAATGTTTTAAAACATTAAAAAGTAAAAGTTCTGTTCCCAATGGTTCAACAGTTGCCTTCTTTTTTACTGTTACCTAGAACCGCTTGTCTAAGGAGTTCATTTTCAAGGGCATTGCCAGTGCAGTGTTCATCTATTTCTCTACAGCTATAGCCTTACTTTTCAGAGTTGGAAGACCAGCAGCATTTTGTTGAAGCAAGTCAAGAGTGGAGTAATTTTCTCTTCATGGAAAACTTGTTTAAGAAATATTAAGAAAGTGCTCCAAAAGTCAGCTGGGTGACTTGGGCCAGTCCCTCTGTCTCAGCCCAACTCACCTCACAGGGTTGTTGCTGTGGGGAAAATAGGAGGAGGAAGGAGTAATAGGAATGTTTGCCACCTTGAGTTATTTATAAAAATGATAAAGGCAGGATTAAAAAAAAATCCAAATAAATAAATAAATAAGGTCTCATTTTGAATAGCAAATTTAGGAAATAGTATGAGTAGGTTAGAAGTGTTCAACCACAAAGCAAGACAATTTATGGCAAGTCCCCATCTCACAGTCATATTACCATGCAAGCCCCCTTTTTATGTCCCTGCCCTATAACACTATGCATGTCAGTATGCATGCTCTGATGTCATTCAACTGCATTTTGCTACTTGCTTGCCAGCAAAGACTAGGTCAGCAAGACCAGCTGATCTGTTTTCTGCTGGTAATTGCCTATCACCAGCTGAATGCAGAAAAGCTGCAACCAGCCATATTTACTTACTTATTGTCACTCTCTGCTTGGATTTTTGTTTGCTCTCATTTTCTGGTAATCAGGTTATTTTTATTTTTTTAAAGTAATTTTATTATAAGAAGATTTTACACAGGTTTGTAAAAGCAACAGAAACATGAAAGAAAAGTAGGAAAATAAAGTAAAAGAAAAGGTGAAAGATAACAAAAAAAGAAAAAGGTATCTAAAGAAACAGCTTCCAATCTTCTTTGCAACAGTTACAAACATAATAATTGCCATCTTCACCCTCCCAAATTACATACCATGGTTCCCGTTTTCCCATAAACATGCCATTTTAATAAATAAATTGGGAAATGATCAGTACATTTTAATCCAATTTCAGCAAAAAGTCCATAAAGGGTTTCCAGGTTTTTATAAAACTAATTGTTCTTCCCTCCTTAATCAAGGAAGGCAATTTAGCCATTTCTGCAAACTCAGCCATCTTCATGATCCATTCCTCCATTATGGGTATTTCTGTATTCATCCATCTTTGTGCAAATAATAGACTCGCTGAAGTTTTGCCATATATAAAACCAGTCGTCCATGAGCCTTTTCTAGTTGACTGTCAATAAGTCCTAGTAAGAAAAGTTCCAATTACATCTGAATATTAATTTTGAAAACTCTCTGCATCAACATATGTATCTGTGTCCACTATCTTTCCACTTTTTCACAAGTCCACCGTGCATGGTAAAAAGCCCCTTCTTCATTTTCACAGTTCCAACACTGATTTGCTATTCATTTATACATTTTTTTACAGTTTAGCTGGTGTCATATATCACTGGTATATCATTTTATAAAAGTTCTCTCTTACATTATCACATACTGAAAATTTAACACCAGGGGCACTATGGCAAACGTCTCAACAGCCAGAAAAGCAGAAACCACAGAAATCAGTTCCTGGGTCTTAAGGGCTGCCCTCTATCATCAACAGACTATTTTTGAAAAATGTAAACATTTAGGCTCATTTTCAGCTATTTCTTGGGTGATATTTTTATTAAGAATAATAATATACAACATCCGCCTATCCCAGGTCCTTGGGAAGGACTTGATAGGTGGACTAAACATGTGGCTGAATGTGCGATCAATCATAATATAGTAAATATATATGCCACCCGACCCCCAGCATCTCTGGGAGACTTAACCACTGAAGGCAAATGAGAAAGAACCATAATTAATATAAAGTGAACAGAATCCAGTTTAAAATATATGAACAGCAGTGAAAAACACTGGCAATGGGCTCAAAATGGAATGTTTTGAGTTTTTTTTAAAGTCTAGTGTCTGAACTCAACTCTCAAGGGAGTATACTCCAAAGCTAGCCAACATCACAGAGAATGGCCTTCTCCCAGCTGCTTCACACACAAACATGTGACTCAGAAGACTTATTTAAGAAGAGTCTAAGGAAGAGTCCTTCCTTAGTGCTCTAGTGCATGTCAAAGTTAGTAGTCTCTTAGTCAACCTCCAAGCCATTCCAGGCTTTCAGATAGTCCTTAGTGTAAGGCAGTGAACCTATTAACTGTCCTCTGCAAGGATCGCTATTATTGTGGTCCATAGAGTCAACCCTAATTGTTTGTGACTGCAGGAACAAGTCCACAAAGTTCTTTGCAACATTTTTTGGGAATGGCTGAGAAGGCATGATTGGCCCAAAGTCACCCACTAGCTTTTGTGCCTTAGACAGACAAAACTCATGGTCTCCCAGCTTCTAATCCAGCACCTTTAACCACTACACCAAACTGGCTTTCCTTCAAGGGTCACCCCACAGAATAGTGCCTCATGTGTAGTGATGAAACCAAGTCTTAGATCAGCAAATATTGGCATGTTTCACCTAGGTGTGAACAACCTGCCCACCTAGCTATCTTAGAGGCAGCTTCTTATGAGAGCACTCACAACGTGGGGGCCTGGACTTTCCTGGAGACTAAAATTCCCATCCAGAATAAAGCCACTTTTGTTCCTAGTGGTGAGGAGGAGGAGGAGGAGGAGGAGGAGGAGGAGGAGGAGGAGGAGGAAGAGGAGGAGGGGAAGGAGGAGGAGTAGGAAGAGGAAGAAGAGGAAGAGGAGAAGGAGGAGGAGGAGGAAGAGGAGGAAGAAGAGAAGGAAGAAAAGGAAGAGGAAGAAGAGGAAGAAGAAGAAGAAGAGGAAGAGGAGGAAGAGGAGGAGGAGGAAGAGGAGGAAGAAGAAGATGAAGATGAAGATTGAACTACCAAAGGCTGTTTTCTAAATTTTCAGATCTGGCACTGAATCTGGGCAGTTAATAATCGTACAATAAGTTTAAAGATATGAAAAGTTGTGTGGTGCAGTATCAACTCTATTTAACCCCTGGATAATTTTATTTTTGGAGACATACTGCAGATCATAATCCTAACTGTTGATGCTCACACATTATTTTCAACCACTTTTTTCCCAAACTCTTTTTACCTCCATACCATTTCTGAAGGACTGTGCCAATATTGAGAAATTCTTATCAAACCACCACCACCACCACCACCCATTCATCAGCACAGCAAAGAGCAACTTACTAACTTCATAAAGGGGGGGCTTTGGAGTAAACAAAGTTGAAACAAGGGCTGAACTGGTCTTTCAAAATCATCTGTGTTTTCCACAGAGCTGTTATATTCAGGCCCCACCTAGTGTCCAAAGCTTTAAGGACCAGCTTCCCCCAAAGATGATCATGGTTTTAAAAAAAATTGTGGAATGAAGAGGTCAGTCAGCTCCTTTTCCATTAGGCAGGGAAGAAGCTACTACTTTAGTGTTTAAATTCCTCTTTCCTCCCCCTACCCTTCGTCTTGTAGTAAACATATAAGTTTGCAGGCAGAGAATTCCTTATTTAGATAACCCACATAGAATGATCTAATGATATGCTAATAAAAAATTAGAGATCATACTTAGTTTGGAATATCAGGAAGCTTTAAACTTAGGATTCCAAAGCAGCCAGCAGGACTACAAGCGGTTCCAATTTCCAAGACAATTGTTTGCTTGTTTTGCATCCGTGTCAAGTGTGAAAAGTCAGCTTCGAAGTGTAGGCAAGGAATCAGTGAAAACCTAGCTTGGAACAAAGTCATCATCAGCAAACATGTTGTGCTCAGACACAAGAACATTAACATGTGTATTAGTGTATATTACCAGACCCCAAAATAGCATGCACACTCTCTGTTCACAAATAATGGTGCCCTGAATACTTACTCAGCTGTTTTTACACTGGCTGCAAATCAGTTGACCCTGTTACATCACCTATTGACTTGAAACTGGTCTGGTCTATCCGTTTAGTCATGTCCAACTCTCGGTCACTTTGTGGATCAGTGCTCTCCATGCCTTTCTATCTCTTACAGCATCCTTTAGTTCCATCAAAGTCATTCCAGTGTCCCTTCTGATGGTGTCAAGCCAGTGAGTCCTGGGGCAGCCCGTTCTTCTTTTACCACGGACCAATCCCAGCATAATTGTCTTTTTGAGTGAGTCAGCTTGCATAACATGATGAAAGTATGACCGTTTTTGTCTGGTGGTCTTGGCTTCCAGGGATATTTTTGGTTTGACTCTGTCTAGGACCTCTTTGTTGGTAATCTTCACTGTCCATGAGATGCGTAGTAGTTGTCTCCAGCACCACGATATGAATTTTCAGATATCCCAAACATATTTTAATAGAGGGCTAGTATAATTTATTTATATAAAAAATAAATATTCCCTCCTCACCCCTATGGGTCTTATGTGTCTTCCTCAACCTTGGGTCCTCTACCAGAGGCCTGGGAGTTGGAGGGTTCTGTGCAGTATCTTAGCTGTTCCTAGCACTGTCCACTCTCTGGACAGAGAGCTCTGCTGTTGCTCCTGGGATCTGTTGGAGCCCCTCTCCCAGCTTGGGGGTCACAGCCCTGAGTACATCCCTGAGCGCTCCTACCACCACTGGGACCACTTTGGCCTTCACTTTCCACATCCTCTCCAGTTCCACCTTCAGGCCCTGGTACTTCTCCAGCTCCTCACACTCCTTCTTCCTGATGTTGCTGTCACTTGGCACCGCTACATCTATCACCACCCCTGTCTTCTGGTCCTTGTCTACTACCATGATGTCTGGTTGATTGGCCAGTACCTGCCTGTCTGTCTGGATCTGGGAGTCCCACAGGATCTGAGCCCTGTCATTCTCCACAACCTTCCGTGGAATCTCCCATCTGGACCTGGGAGGGTCTAGCCTGTACACCCTGCAGATGTCCCTGTACACAAGGCCAGCTACTTGTTTGTGTCGTTCAGTGTATGCTCTTCCTGCCTGCATCTTACACCCTGCCACTCTGTGCTGGACTGTCTCTGAGGCCTCTCTGCACAGTGTGCACCTCGGGTCCTGCCTAGTGTGGTAGACCCCTGCTTCAATGGTTCTGGTGCTTAGCACCTGTTTTTGTGCTGCTCTGATCAGTGCCTCAGTGCTGTCTTTTAGTCCAGCCCTTTCCGGCCACTGGTAGGATTTCCCAAGGTCAGCCACCTCAGCTGTCTGTCGATGGGACATCCCATGCAGGCTCTTGTCTTGCCATGGCACTTCCTCGGCTTGATCTTCCTTGATCTTATCATATTTATATCTATATAGGTATAGGCATTGGTATAGGTATAGATATATATTACATATATACATATATACAGAAACACACACATGCATACACACACACACAATACAGAACAATCAAAAGTATAGCAGTGCTAATAAAATCAGAAAAAATATGAATAATGAATAAGTGAATGACATTTGTAGAAACCAAAAGTATATCCATAAAATGTTAATATAGAACTAGCACAATCCTTTAACATATTATTAACATATTATTAAACCTAACCATATAAACCATCTATCGCTCCATCCTCTCAGTTTTAGTACAATATGTTATTTCAATGCAATGATGTTTACATAATACGCTTCAATTCTTTATATTCTATCACGTAAGAGCCTTAGAGGATGAAAAGAAAAAAGAAAGAAAGTGGATCTTCTATTAATATTAATTACAGTTTTGACTGTTACAAGTATTATAATTATTTCACTTTTCTTCAAAATTAAATATAATGTTTATTTAGTAAAATGAAAAAGGGAAGGAAAAGCATACATTGAGGTATTTGTGTACAATAATAGTTTTGGTCTTAAGGTAAATTATTCGTTATTAAAGTCTCTGTTATGTTGTTGTATGTTGAAGGCTACCATAATTTTGATTTTTGCTTTCCGATAAAAATAATTCCTATTTTCATTGAAATGTAGCATTGCCACCTGCTGGCCACAACCTAAAGTACAGATTCTCTCCACCTGCAGGTCTGACAGTTAAACAAAAAAATATGAATTCAGTTCAGTGATAGCAAAATCCATGTCATTAAGGTTTGTTTTTTCTTTTCTTTTCTTTTTAAAGAAAAAATTAAGATGAACATTTGAGAATCCAGTGCTCCAGGTAGAGCCTTTGAAGCTACAGAATGATTTGGAAATCTAGATTCCTGGAGTGGATATGAACTGTAATTGTGTAAGCTAGATAGAATAAGACAGAATTTCATGGTTCTTTCATATGCTGCCTTTTCATCTGCAGTTCTGGTGTACCTTACGGGCCTCGTTTTGAGGAGAAAAACAGAACCAAGTGCCTAATTAGATTCATTCCTGAGCTCCATGGGGGTCCAAGTTGATACTGATTAATTTCATATCACGCTTTTTGTTTAGAAGCCCAAGGTGGCGTACATAGCACTCCTACCTCTTTTGACATAACTCTGTGCAATAGGCTGGATTCAGAGGGTGTGACTGGCCCAAAGCAACCCAGGGAACATCTGTGGCTAAGGGAAGATTAGAAGCTAACAGTCAGCTAGAAGCTCGGTTGCCTCACCCAACATCCTCATCGTTAGACATGCTGGTTCTTAAGCTGCGAGAGGGGGACTGGCCCAAGTCATCCAGGCTTCCATGGCTGAGGGAGGACTAGAATCTGGATCTACCTAGTCCTGGTCCAACAGTTTTACCACGTTTGTGTGTGTGTGTCTTCAAGTCAGTGTTAACTGATGGTGACTGCCTGAAAAGTCCCTGCAGTTTTCTTGGCAAGGTTTTTCAGATGTGGCTTGCCATTGCCTCCTTCCTAGGGCTGAGAGAGAGTGGCTGGCCCAAGATCACCCAAATGGCTTTGTGGCTAATGTAGGACTAGAACTCACAGTCTCCTGGTTTCCAGATTGGTGCCTTAACTACTACACCACACTGCCTCTCTAAGTTCCCGGATACAATCTTTGCTGCTGAAAAACAGCACAGTTTCCTGCTATTTTGAGGTGGGGAACACTGAGCAGCTGTAGGATGTCACAAATGGAAGCAGACTCACTGCTCAAAGCTAGTACCACCCATTTGTAACATAGAACCTATCTTATAGAGTACCTGCAAGTGGCTACCATATTTATCTTCCAGATGCCTGTCTGATGATGCTAGTAAGAATGTTGTGGCTACTAAATATGTGAAATGGCACCATACACACTTGGCATTTTTTAAAAATCATGCTCACATTTTATTTATTTATTTATTTATTTATTTTCTATCCCACCTTTATTGTTTTTATAAATAACTCAAGATGGCGAACATACCTAATACTCGTTCCTCCTCCTATTTTCCCCACAACAACAACCCTGTTTAGAGGGAAAAGTTTCATTTGTAGCTTTGCTCCAGAGCAATGCCCATCTCACTTGAGTGCATGGATATCACCAACATCTGCGGGGTGGGGGTGGGCAAAGGGTAAAAAAGGCAAGACAGCAGATGGAACAGCCTGATAGAAGCCCTGGCCCTTCTGAATATGTTTCAATGTTGTATGCATGACCACCATCTTGCTATTTTTGATCTGCCCCCCTCATGGACATTGGAGGTAGGCATTAAAGCATCACTGATCAATCTATTGATTGCTATGTGACCTGCATTTCTAATCTTGTTTAAGAACAGTCCAAAATGGTACAGATGTATTGGATATACCTTCCAATGATTAGGCTCAGAAATAAATTGCATTCAACATTCAGCTGAAGAATCAACTAAGGTTTTCCAGTGTAATGATTGCCCAGCCCCAATATTCAGACTCACAAGAGGCTGCTAAATGAAATCTGATTTATTAAGGAACTTATGGCAAATACAGAGAAAGCTGAGAATGAGCAAAAAGCGCGCCAAATACAAACTTAAAACCCTCGGTGCAAACGTATCCCGCCTTCCTGGCAACAGCCCCGCCCGGCCCAGGTGCTAGCAATCGTCAGACCTGCTAGCCTGGGAAAGTAACCTTGAACATAGCAGATATAGCAAACACATTCCAAAGCACAGCCAAGAGATAACTACTCCCATCCTCCCGTGAAAGATGAAACACGTATCCAGCTAATGACATGCGAAACGTTACGATGTATCAAAGACATTGAAATGGCGAACATGACATCCAGCCTCTCTTCTCTGGATGTATGGAGTGAGAACTTGAGAGTTTACACTTACAAATACACTCTGTTAAAGAAAAAAAAAATGCTGAGAAATGGTCACTTCTGTCAGAGCACCCGCCCTCTGCAGCATTGTCCTGCCAGAGATTGGCATAGTTCCCACCCTGAAAATGTTTAAGGCCTCCTTGAAAACCTGAGTAGTTCCCCAGTTCTGGAATTAAGATCGGTGTTGAAGTTCCAAAGGATTTTGTTAGTTGGAATGTTTGCCTGGACATCCATTGTCTTTTCATGTTGTTCTTGCTTCTCATTATTTTTCATCCTTTCAGCAAAGCATCGTTACCTTGTCGTGGTGCTGGAGCTTGAGCACCTCAATGATGCCGTGAGCTAAACCGTGAAGGGCCACCCAAGACGGGAAGGTCATGACAGAGAGGTCAGACTAAATGCGATCCCTGGGGAAGGTAATGGCAACACACCCCAGTATTCTTGCCGTGAAAACTAAATGGATCAGTACAACCAGAGATATGTCGGTATACCATCGGAAGATGAGACCCCCAGGTCGGAAGATGGTCAAAATGCTACTGGGGAGGAACAGAGGATGAGCTCAACTAGCCCCAGACGTGATGACGCAGCTAGCTCAAAGCCGAAAGGATGGCTAGCTTCCGACGGTGCTGGTGGTGAACGGCGAATCCGATGTTCTAAGGATCAACACACCATTGGAACCTGGAATGTAAGATCTATGAGCCAGGGCAAATTGGATGTGGTTATTGGTGAGATGTCAAGATTAAAGATAGACATTTTGGGCGTCAGTGAACTGAAATGGACTGGAATGGGCCACTTCACATCAAATGACTACCAGATCTACTACTGTGGACAAGAAGACCACAGAAGAAATGGAGTAGCCTCCATAATTAATAGTCAAGTGGCTAAAGCAGTGCTTGGATATAACCCAAAAAACGACAGAATGATCTCAATTCGAATTCAGGGCAAGCCATCTAACATCACAGTAATCCAAATATACGCCCCAACCACAAATGCTGAAGAAGCTGAAGTAGAGCGGTTCTATTTGGATCTGCAGCACCTACTGGACAACATGCCTAAAAGAGATGTTATTTTCATCACAGGAGACTGGAATGCTAAGGTGGGCAGTCAAATGACACCTCGAATTACAGGTAAGTATGGCCTGGGAGAACAAAATGAAGCAGGACATAGGCTGATAGAATTTTGCAAAGACAATTCACTCTGCATAACAAACACACTCTTCCAACAACCTAAGAGACGGCTTTATACATGGACTTCACCAGATGGACAACATCGAAATCAGATTGATTACATCCTTTGCAGCCAAAGGTGGCGGACATCTGTACAGTCGGTAAAAACAAGGCCTGGAGCTGACTGTAGTTCAGATCACGAACTTCTTCTTGCACAATTTAGGATCAGACTAAAGAGATTAGGGAAGACCCACAGATCAGCTAGATATGAGCTCACTAATATTCCTAAGGAATATGCAGTGGAGGTGAAGAATAGATTTAAGGGACTGGACTTAGTAGATAGGGTCCCGGAAGAACTCTGGACAGAAGTTGGCAGCATTGTTCAGGAGGCGGCAACAAAATACATCCCAAAGAAAGAGAAAACCAAGAAGGCAAAATGGCTGTCTGCTGAGACACTAGAAGTAGCCCAAGAAAGAAGGAAAGCAAAAGGCAAGAGTGATAGGGGGAGATATGCCCAATTAAATGCAAAATTCCAGAGGTTAGCCAGAAGAGATAAGGAATTATTTTTAAACAAGCAATGTACGGAAGTGGAAGAAGACAATAGAATAGGAAGGACAAGAGACCTCTTCCAGAAAATTAGAAACATTGGAGGTAAATTCCAGGCAAAAATGGGCATGATCAAAAACAAAGATGGCAAGGACCTAACAGAAGAAGAAGAGATCAAGAAAAGGTGGCAAGAATATACAGAAGACCTGTATAGGAAGGATAACAATACTGTGTGGTCAGTGAGCTAGAGCCAGACATCCTGAAGAGTTTGAGGTTGAGTGGGCCTTAAGAAGCATTGCTAATAACAAGGCAGCAGGAGATGACGGCATCCCAGCTGAACTGTTCAAAATCTTGCAAGATGATGCTGTCAAGGTAATGCATGCTATATGCCAGCAAATGTGGAAAACACAGGAATGGCCATCAGATTGGAAAAAATCTACTTATATCCCCATACCAAAAAAAGGGAAACACTAAAGAATGTTCAAACTATCGAACAGTGGCACTCATTTCACATGCCAGTAAGGTAATGCTCAAGATCCTGCAAGGTAGACTTCAGCAGTTCATGGAGCGAGAATTGCCAGATGTACAAGCTGGGTTTAGAAAAGGCAGAGGAACTAGAGACCAAATTGCCAATATCCGCTGGATAATGGAAAAAGCCAGGGAGTTTCAGAAAAACATCTATTTCTGTTTTATTGACTATTCTAAAGCCTTTGACTGTGTGGACCATAACAAATTGTGGCAAGTTCTTAGTGGTATGGGGATACCAAGTCATCTTGTATGCCTCCTGAAGAATCTGTATAACGACCAAGTAGCAACAGTAAGAACAGACCACGGAACAACAGACTGGTTTAAGATTGGGAAAGGAGTACGGCAGGGCTGTATACTCTCACCCTACCTATTCAACTTGTATGCAGAACACATCATGCGACAAGCTGGGCTTGAGGAATCCAAGGCTGGAGTTAAAATCTCTGGAAGAAACATTAACAATCTCAGATATGCAGATGATACCACTTTGATGGCTGAAAGTGAAGAGGAACTGAGGAGCCTTATGATGAAGGTGAAAGAAGAAAGTGCAAAAGCTGGCTTGCAGCTAAACCTCAAAAAAACCAAGATTATGGCAACCAGCTTGATTGATAACTGGCAAATAGAGGGAGAAAATGTAGAAGCAGTGAAAGACTTTGTATTCCTAGGTGCAAAGATTACTGCAGATGCTGACTGCAGTCAGGAAATCAGAAGACGCTTAATCCTTGGAAGAAGAGCAATGACAAATCTCGATAAAATAGTTAAGAGCAGAGACATCACACTGACAACAAAGGCCCGCATAGTTAAAGCAATGGTGTTCCCTGTAGTAACATATGGCTGCGAGAGCTGGACCATAAGGAAGGCTGAGCGAAGGAAGATCGATGCTTTTGAACTGTGGTGTTGGAGGAAAATTCTGAGAGTGCCCTGGACTGCAAGAAGATCCAACCAGTCCATCCTCCAGGAAATAAAGCCAGACTGCTCACTTGAGGGAATGATATTAAAGGCAAAACTGAAATACTTTGGCCACATAATGAGAAGACAGGACACCCTGGAGAAGATGCTGATGCTAGGGAGAGTGGAAGGCAAAAGGAAGAGGGGCCGACCAAGGGCAAGATGGATGGATGATATTCTAGAGGTGACGGACTCGTCCCTGGGGGAGCTGGGGGTGTTGACGACCGACAGGAAGCTCTGGCGTGGGCTGGTCCATGAAGTCACGAAGAGTCGGAAGCGACTAAACGAATAAACAACAACAAACACTAAATCCAACCTTGCATGCCTTTTTTGCAGAATTAGCCAATGTCATTTTATTTTATTTTTATTTATTTATTTAATTTAATAATTCAAAGTGGCGAACATACCTAATACTCCTTCCTCCTCCTATTTTCCCCACAACAACAACCCTGTGAGGTGAGTAGGGCTAAGAGACAATGACGGGCTGAGGTCACCCAGCTGGCTTTCAGCCTAAGGCAGAACTAGAACCCGCAGCCTCCTGGTTTCTATCCCATTGCCTTAACCACTAGACCAAACTGGCTTATGTTTAAATTTAGGTTGTACCACTATATGCATCAGAAAGCTGCAAAAGGATCAACTCAGAAATTGGGTACAATTTCCACCATATCCATAAGATGTTGATTGAGTAGAGAATATGCATCCAAATCTGAGTCAGGCCCGATTTATAAAGGATATTATGTGGTGTCTACAGCATGCAGTTATGAAAGAGATGCAGCTTCAGTGCAGATGTCATGGCTGTCATCTTGCAGATTTTGCCCCCTGCCCAAGATGCTGCTGCCCATAAGCCAGTTCTCCTGATAAGCAAAAATGCAGAACAATCAAACCATTGGCCAACTTTTCCCCAACAGAAAATAATAGCAGCCAAGACTTACGTGATTTTTGCATTCGGTTTCACTAATAGATTAATCTGTAATTTTTTGGCAAAGTGCAGGGTAAATCCTGTGTTCTAAAACAAAACAAATACAGTGAGCATTGTGGGGGGGAAACATTCACACATTACCAGAATTAAGGAGGAAAAATGCATTCAGGTGCTGAGTTTGAAAGGGCTTTCCCCAGCATTGGACAAGGTTGATTCTCAGTACCCATAACTAACTTCATTACTTGTTTCAGTGATTTACTTGCAATTTCTTACACTGGATGATACTAATTTAGAGATTAATGTTTGCTTTCAAGATTGGTGTCACACTTTTAAAATGTGCTCAGAATAAGCAGGAAAAATCAAACCCAACCCTCTCTAAGTACAGGCTGATGGGCTCTTGAAATTCTTCGTCCAATCTGTGGACAATGAAGTAGGAGAAAAATTTTCACTTTGGTGCACAAATCCAAAAATTAACTCCAAGGATCACATTCTGTGACAGAGACAGTCTGCGTATGGATTTGGTTTATATTACAGTCTCGGAGCTGGTACAACTTGGAGTCACTTACAGGTTCCACATCCAGAAAGGTTGTATGCTCTTCCACATTTGGCTTCATTCCTTCAACAAATTGAAAAAGGACCTTACTCCCATGCAGGAAATGGGGCAAGGAGATGATGACTGGTTTTTCTGTAGAAATAAAAGGGAAATGAAGGCAATTTACAATTCAGATTATGAAGTTCCATGCCACTTGATGCCTGAAGTATAAAAATGGAGGTGAGATAAAAGACCTGCAAGATTTAGCCTTTCTGTGGAGTTGATTTCCTGGGTCTGGTCTACCTAATGGTCCTTACTGAATTCTGGGGGGAGCAGCTCCAGCACAGCAACAGCCACTCCCAGCTAAAACTTGTAAGACTATTTTGTAGCTGAAAGGTTCCTACTAAATGCATTAGTCCCTTTTGTATCAACTCTGATGTTCAACCTGTGGCCAAAATGGTTATGGAACACTCACTGAACATGCAATGTCAAGCTCTGATTCTGATGCAGCCAAAAGTCACAAATGGTACAGCCAAGATTCATGTTTTGATATAATTTCAGTTTTAATTAAGCCTTCCCCTAACCCTAACCCTCCCATTTTTTCTTGTTACCTTCTTTGCAGGAGCTGATATCCAAAGCTCCACTTAATGTACAGTTCTGAGTTGTCTCCTTATCCAAGCAGAAGCAGGTACTATCAGGATTAGAAAGAGGTGAAGCAGGAGCCGATGGCGGGAACATGAAGCGATAAAGTAGGATGTCTTTCACTGTCTGCTCACTATCATATGTTGCATGGATTGACCTATACAATAAAAGTAATATGAAGCAGCACCTATGAAGGATCATGCACCATGAGGAACAAGATCCCCCAATCTTGTAGTCATCAATCACATTTCTCCAAGCATGCGTTGATCATCTTTGATCTCATTCCTTTATCTAAATGAGGGGATCAACAGTCAGCTTAGCCTCCACCATGACACTTAGGCGAGGTAGGAGTGATTGGCATCTCACCAAGGCAGCAGCAGAGCCAGTCATTCTTTTTGGGATGCACAAGTTCTAAAAAGCCATATAAGGACAAAGATGACTAACATCATACGCTCAGAAGGCCTTGAAATCTTGGGTTTTGCATAGAACACAACTGGTTTCCAATATAATGGGAATGGTATTGACGTGGTAAAGGTCTCTGCATGTTAACAGTTTGGGGGTAAACTAGATCTTGAGTGACGGTTTTAATAGAGAATCTGCCAATCTCTACGGTTAAATTTAGCAGTCCAGCCCAACTAACTCTGCCGGCCTGCTGGCCGAATGTTGTTGATTTTCAAAATTCTATTATTTCTGAATCAAAGAATGAAACCAGTTGTTCAAGATCTTTTACCTGCAAATATCTGAGGAAAAGACCCTCAGCACTTCACTCTTGCTGACAAAAGGGGCGAACGATGACCCGTCTGTGAGTAAAAATCAGAACATCATATGAATGGTGAGCCTCCCAGCTCATACAAAAAACTTGCGTCCAAGTTCAAACATGCCTTTACAACTGAGGCTGGCTCTGACTGTGATTCCTGTTCATCTAGCTCAGCTGTCCAGTTCTAACTATTGGGCTATCAGAGGCTAAGGCAGGTATTCCAGAACTAAGGAAAATAAAGCATTTCTTCTCCTTCTTACAACATCCAGGTAACGCTTTACAGGAGTTTACACACCTAGAACCTGCAAGGCAAAATATTGACTTATAAGTAGTTTCAACCTGGAAGACCATTTATCAACCAGTAGCCATGGCATAGCAAGGTGCCCAAGACTATGGATTTTCTTCTAGCCTCAACACTGAACTTTGATGGAGCAAAGGACAGAAGCAGCTGCATTTTTTGGAGAGGGTGGATGTATGGAGGTAGGAAAGACAACAGCTGTTAAATCAATGCACTAACAATGAACCAGCCTAGTATAGCTCACGTACGTGGTATATCTCTTGCTCCCCACCCACAAAACCCCATTAAGTGTGCCTAGTGCATCTGCTGCAAACCATGAGGACACCAAGTTTACTTGCACCCCAACATCTGACACAAATCATAGTCTATGCCTCCACTGTATGTGCCCCCTCATTCCCCCAATGTTGCCCAACTCCACTGTAATTGAATTAGTTTAGTGATTTAACCAGAGATTGTACAGACCCATAAATAATAATAGCTAGGTCACTTCCTTCTCTCTCTCTTTCTCTCTCTCTCTCTCTCTCTCTCTCCTGTTCTTTTCTTTGGGATCTTTCCAACTAGACATCAGTTCCAACCTTGCATACTTACAATACATGCCAAAATTTGTCTGTGTGCTCTACACAGAAATAGAAATTCAATAATATTCCATTTACACACTTACCAGTGCCATTCACCATACCACAATAGCTTGGCCAGTATTGAGCAGTGCTTTAAAAATAGAAAATAATAATAACAACAACAACAGCAGCAACAACTGCAGGTCAGATGATGCCTTGCAGTTTTCTTGGCTAAACAATTGCCTTCTGAATGTAAGGAAAGTGTGGGAATTAAACAACTTCAGGAGCAGAGTAGATATTCTATTCTCAAGGGTTTTTGTAACCATATTCCCCACAAGAAGGAATTGAGAAAGGTATAAGAATACATGTTAGCATGGGAGGGGTGTGTATAAAGCAATGCGCAAAGTAACCACAGCGTCCTGGTTTGCTAGAGCAGGAGTGAAGAAGCAGGAGAGCGCTACAGTATTTATATAACATACACTGAAATCTCATTGGCTGTGATCACATGACTCTCCTAGGTGGATCCAACAGGAAATTAGGGTTTGAGTATTGGAAGAAGACCCCAACAAAATCACTTATCTCCAAATACTAACCCACAGGATGTTTGTTTCAGCTCCAAACACCCCAAGGCTAAATTAATTTCCCCTTGTTAATGATGCTGCACACAGATGAAGTTCTAAAAAGGCTTTAGAAAAATGGGACTTCTCTGGGACTCCATCTCTTCTGACCTTTCCTTTCATCCCTGCACTCATACTGGGAAGAGAGACAAAATGGAAAATAAGGGAGGAGGTTGGTACAGTTCACCAACTCTGTCTAAAGGGGTGTCAACCCTGATTGCATCGCTGTGGATTTTTAATCATCCCCCACCCCCAGCATTTGAAGGACAGTTACAGACTCCCAACATGTCTTGGAAAGTGGGTTATTCCTGGCTGATTCAGCCATCAGTGTCTCGTACAGCTGGCAGATGGGAGTGAGTCAGTTAAGGAAAGGGATAGTGTCGTGTGAACTTGGTCACCCTGTCTTCCTTTTACTGGACCTGGAAGCCCATCCAAACCCACTTGGATCTGCCGAAATGGGTTTGGATGGGCTTCCAGTTCTGATAAGAGGAAGACTAATCTGCCCATGTCTCTGTGTTGGGATGGCACATAAGCTCTACTAAAAATGCAATATTCCCTGATTTATACTAAGGACTTGACTCTATGGCTCAAGTGAAAGATCATCTTCTTAGGATTGGCCCCGTGGTGACAAGAAAGGTATGTTATGCAACAACCTAACAACTCTCATAGAATGCTACTGATCCATAAGGGTCAACCTTTATCTTCTCTGTGCTCTTCCCTCTGCCCAAGAATTTTAATAAGCATATGTAGATATCTTGCAAGGGAGACCAAGCTGAGTAATAGCAACTTGCCCAAAACATCTACACTGCTTTATAATACAGCAAGAATTTGAAACCTAATGTCAACCATTCAGACCCCAAATATGATGATGACAACCAATAAAAACTATTGGTCTTCAGTACAACATGATAACCAACATACCTTTCTATGCCTGAATATTGTGCAACTGCATTGGGAAATCTTATCTATCTAAGAAAGCAGATGCTGCAAGAATTCACAAAGCAGAAATGATTGCTAAACTAAACTACTGTAGATTCTGAAAGCAGATAAATAAATATATCTACAGTATAGTATACCTGTTGTTTTTATAACTGTGGATAATTCCTTTCTTGCGTATATCATCTTTCCCACTGTAAATTCTGTAAGGGCCATCAAGTGTTTCATTGTACTTGAAGGAGATACAGAGAGAGAACAGAAAAATATTTTTTGGCACAAAGAGGCTTGATCATCAGGATGAATTCTTTACTATTTAAAAGTCAGCGTTACAAAATCTAAATTATGTCTAACATTCTTCATTTTTTATTTTTAGCAGGCAACTTTTTTGTCTCTTGTACCTAGGACATGGAGATCTTCATGTCTGAAATGTGGTCACAGAACATATTTATCCAGAACATCCAGAATATAATGTTAGAAATTCTAATTATTCCCAAAATGACACAGCTAGTCCAAAGGCAGGAGGAAAGAAAATGGAATAATCATGTAGGATGAGGAAGCTGCACCATAAATGTCCATAAACTATTTGCATTTTTGTCATAGTACAAGAAACAAGAAAATAGTCCCAGTTAAGGAAAAAAAAAGTCTCAAGATGGTCTGAGTCAGCTTTAGACCAAGCATTCACGTTGTTTACAAATAACCCCAAACAATTTAAAATAAACCCCCAGTAACCACAACATGGTCATATGGAAATGACCATTATTTCAACCTCTGTATTATGACAAAGATGCACATAGTTTATGGACATTTATGGTGCAGCTTCCTCATCCTACATGATTATTCCATTTTCTTTCCTCCTGCCTTTGGACTAGCTTTGTCATTTTGGGAATAATTAGAATTTCTAACATCATATTCTGGATGTTGGTCATGCAAAATCTGCCACAACTTTAAGTTCATATCCCACCCTCCCATTTTTCAAGCACATTGACAAAAACAATATTAAAATATCTCCCTTCCTGCAGATGATGGAATAACAGTATCAAGATGCATTTCCAACAAAGGCATGTATATGGTTTAGGATGAATTTTAAACATATAAAAAGTACAAAAACAATCCCTTGCAGGAAAATGGAAAATTCAAATCCCAACCCTTTCACTTCTTCTGAGACAATGCTAGTTAATTCAGATGTCCAAGTTCCCAGGCAAAAAGAGGGAAAAAATCCAAACACTGATGAAAGAAACTTGTTGCAGACCAAAAATAATTTGGGACCATGCCTGATAAAATGCCTGCACTAAAATACAGCATGCACAGGGATACCTGAAGTGATTATTCAGGTCAAGTGCACGGTTCTTTTCTCCATCAAGTTAGCCATCAAATGAAGAAACCCAGAGTTACAGCTGAATCTGCTAGTCCATTTCTACTACACAGAAGCAACTCCCACATTGGCACATAAAAGTGAGATAGAGAACCTTTGCTTTCTGCTGTGAAGTGAGAAAGTCAAGTCACCTTTGAGTCAAGGTGTTGACTTATATATTGTAGACATATCTAGGCATTTTATCACCTTTTTTGGAATATTTTTTCTCTATAAAGTAGATCTTCCCAGTTGTTTTCCCCATCTGACTGTTATCCTGGACTTGCCCTGCTTAGCTTTCTAGATCAGCCACAGTCAGACTGGTGCTATCACCTGATGACAGGAAGCAAGGTAGGGAAAGTACTTTATACCCTGATTAAAATCCCATTTGTTGCTATGTCCTTTATTTCTGACACCTGATGGAGTAGATTGCTATCAGCAATGTTTTTTTCTGTGTAGAATAAAAATCTCTGGAATTTGGATATGTCATACTAATATATGCCAAATGCTACCCTAATTTTTATGTTTTGAACTTTTAAGGATGTGTTTATTATATGAAGATACACTCTTTGCTAAGAATCATACTACAGGTGATTAATTTTCCCTTTGAATTCATACTTACAGGATAGAATACTCCAACAACTTTATCAATGCTTGATATTGGAGCTATTTTCAGGAAAGGATCTTCATAGCCCCAAAGTATTTCTTTCACAGTTCTAGTTTGGAGGAATTTTGATTTTGATGAAGTTATCAAGATATCCATCATTGCTTGAAAATGTTCATTTGGAAAGACAACAGGTGCAACCTGCAGCAAATACAAATACGTCTAAAACCTAAACTTTGATACTGGGATGAAAACCAACAAAAACTTTTCATAACAGGCTTGAATTAAATCATTTTTGTGATCAAATCACATAATATTTTAAGGTTTTGAACCTTAGCATGTGCTGAAGAATTTGATTAAGATCAATGTAATGAGAATGCATCACAGTTAAATAATACATATGTTTGCAATGGATGTGTATCTTCACCATCAAAGCAGACACACATTCTTGACCATTCCTTCTGTAGGATAGAGGAGATAAAAATAGTTTTAAAGATTCTGGAAAAAAAAATTAGGTCAAAAATCAGAGGGTGGTGAAGAGAACAATGACAATGAAAGATTAATGTCAGATCTTCTGGTACGTGATGTCTCATTTTGATGAAAAGTTCAGATAGAGTAACAATACAATAAGAAATAGAAATATATGGGTTTCCAGGTTTCGCTGATCCACATCTCCCAGCATCCCTCACTACCAGTAGTTGATAATGCAGCATTTCTGAAGACTCTATTTCATTCATCCACAACATTGAAGGATTGGATAAGAGAAAACTTCATTTCACAGTACTGACAATACCCAAACCCAATCGTTTACTGAATTATTATTACAACTTAATATTCAGATATAAATCTTATTGGAGGGCTTGCTTACCACTACAGCAAGGTTGACAATGGTGACTGTGTCATTTTCTGGCCCAACTGACATCTCAGGTTCAAAAAGAGCAATATTTGGCTGGAAGTAAGACAGAGTGTCATCTTTGTCTTCAGTGATGTTTTCTTTGGGTCTATATTGCGTCCTTGAAGAACAAGAGATTCCACTTCAGTTGTTAAGCATTGAACAAAAACCAGAAGTAACTAAATCTTGTAGACAAATGGATATTTGACCATCAAATATTTTTCTTCCCTTCCCTTCCCCTCCAAGATACACATATATATCCACATTTAGAGCCTCTTTCAGTATGTTTTGCATTACCCTCTCTGCAAATCCTGCATAAACCCCCAGCCAGAAGTGAATGGTTCAGCTTTTGTTTCATTTTGATGGCTCTATCGATACCCATCAGGAAGAGCAACCCACCCCCCCATGCATGTGTTCAAACACACAGACACACAGACACACACACAGGAGCTTGAAAGAAGTTTGCTATTGTTTATAGCCTGAGGATACAATTCAATGCAAGGCAAATAATTTACACTGGGCCAAGACTGTTGGAAGTTTTTTTTTTTGGGCGGGGGGGCAAATCCAGCATGCCTCATTAAAATGTAAATTAAGTTGCCCAAAATGCAACTCTGAGGAAGCTGTTTGTTGACACTCCCACTTCCTTTTTTTTCTTTTCTTTTTCCCTTCTCCACCCAGGGAGAGGCAGCATGGATGCTGCTCTCTTCAGCAGGGCCATGTGCTTGGGCCTTGATGAGGGATTCTGCCCCTTTCTTTCACACACATACCTCTTGGCAGCTGTAGGGCTGAGAGTTTAGGGCAAACTGTGTAATTAGAAAGACAAGAAGAACAAAGGAACCTCAACTTTTCCACCAAGATGGATGTTACAGTACAACAAAGAATAAAGTCAGTAAGCTTCTTTTTACTTCTTAACCTAATGTGTGTAAGTGTGTGGTTCTTTGTGTTTGGGAGGGCTGAATGTGTAAGAGCAATAACCTGTGTTTCTCTGGCATGCTCACTGAAGCTATCTAAGATATTTTTTTCTTTTTCTGTGCCAGCTTCTAAGCTGTGTTATAAGCTCCACTCCATTTCAGTGGTTCTAGCAGGCCACTGAATTGGCTTCAAAGACAGCCAGACTCATACACAATATCCCCATGGAGATCAAGGCAAAACAAAACTGGTTTGCAGAAGCTGGATGAGTAAGCCCCACTGGTCATCGTGCTCTAGAGAGTAGTGCTTACCACTTTGGCCAACTGTATTATTAGCAGGGACTCCCACATACAACATAGCTAAAGGGTTCACAAAGAAACTTGGGCATCTCACCGAGGAGAGTGAACACTCTATCCACTCCCCACTGCAGTGCCTCCAGAAAATCAAAAACATAAAAATAGAAGAAGATGAGATCATGGTGTCATTCGACGTTACAGCTCTGTTCTCATCCAAAGACCCGGCACTAGCAAAAGAATCCATGGCAGCAGTTCTGTGCAACACACCTGACCTAGCCAAATACACCACAATAGAAATACCCAGAATAATGGACCTCTGCCTTATGACCTACTTTCCGTTTGATGGACAAATCTACCAACAAACCAAAGGAACACCCATGGGATCACCAATTTCAGGACTCATAGCAGAGATTGTAATGCAGCATCTGGAAAGGATAGCACTCCCATGCATACAACCCAAAGTATGGATCCAGTATGTGGATGACACTTTCGTCATAATAAAAAAGGAACAACTGGAGGAAACACATGAAACCATCAACAACATCTCCAATGAAATAAAATTCACAAGGGAAGAAGAAAACAACAACACACTACCCTTCTTGGACATCCTCATCAGCAGAGGAAATGGTGGCCAGTTAGAAACACAAGTCTACAGGAAAGCTACCCACACCAACCAAGTGCTCCATTACCAAAGCAACAACCCAACCTCCCACAAGAGGAGCTGGGTAAGAACGTTATTCAGATGAGCAGAAACACACTGCAACAACCCAGAACACCAGAAAAAGGAAACAGATCACCCATACAGCATCTTCCAGCAAATGGATACCCCCCCCAACTTTATCAAAAAGTGCCTGAACATTCAACCCACTACAACCCAACCAACAGAAGCTATGAAAAGGATAACTCTGCCATACATCAGAAACATCTCAGAAACCACCAACAGACTGTTACAACAACACAGCGTTACTGTAGCACATAAATCAACTAAAACTCTTCAAAACATCTTAAGCAACACAAAAGACCCAGCAGCCCAAGAATAAAAAATACAGGAGTCATCTACAACATACAGTGCAAGGACTGTAACAGCCACTATGTAGGACAGACAGGCAGAAGACTAGCAGAGCACATCCATGAACACCAACTGGCAGTCGGAAGACACCATGAAAACTCCTTAATCTCACAACACATGGACACTTAACCATACTTCCAACTGGGAAACTGTGAGCATCCTAAACCAAGCCAAATCCAAAAATGCTAGAGAGTTCCTGGAAGTCTGGCATTCAGACAAAGCAGCCATCAACAGACACATAGAGGTAAACAACATTTACGTACCATTCAGAAGAAACAATAGAAAAGCCAAAAGACCAGAACACCTCCTCGCCAGCAATCAACACCCAGATATGCAAAGATTAACACCAGGATTAACACCAGATGAACAATCAAACAGCACAATATACCCTAATCAAGGAACTGTTAACTCAGTCAGTCAGCCAAGCAGCAAACAACAGCCCAATCAAGGAACTCCCAAGAAGAGAACAACACCTCCACCAGCACAAGCTGGACAAACCATGGTATATAAACTGAGAGCAAGGCCCACTCCCTCTTCACACTGAAGATGTTGCCTAGTCTGGCAATGAAACATCTGCAAGAAAACAACAAAGCTCAGATAGCACCAAGGACTCCACAGTTCAACCCTGAGCTACAAATATTTGCTTCGATTGGTACAAAACTGGTTTGCAGAAGCTGTATGAGTCATCCTGCTCCAGAGAGTAGTGCTCATGGACAACAACAGAGTGTTCAAAACGTGATTTGCAAGCAGTGGTTTTGGAGTACAATCTGAGTACCTGTAATCTGCCCTCCTCCCCCCTCCACCCCCCCCACACATGTTGCAAATGGATCTCCACTTCCCAGTCCCCTGGAACTAAGCAGGCATTGTGTGGTTTAGTGCCTCATGATGTAGTTATCCATTTGTGTTCCCTTCTGATGTGATTTAAAAGCAAGGGAAATATTTCCTTCCATTTTCTAACTACAGTATTTTCCAGGAGCCTCAACTATCTGCTCTGTAAAGCACACCTGAGCAACCAACAGTTTTTTGCCTGTAGAGGGAAAACAGAAATCATCTTTATGACTCAAGAACTGTTAAGAGGGAAGAAAAAATATAGTGGGCAGCAACCAGTTACTACTTTCCAGATTGTGGGTCAGGGCTATTTCTTAAATATATAAAGGCTAAGGGATGGGGAACCTGTGAACCACATCCTTATATTGCAGGGTGCAGGATGTTCTTTTTAATAATAATAGCGAGAAGGAGGAGGAAAATAGTGTGTTAAGCATTAGTTTTTACCTACTTCTAATAACTAAAAAAAAAAAAAATACAGAACAAGAAAAAACCCCTCAAAATTATTAAAGAACACCAGCTGAAAAAAAGGGAAACAAAAACATACAAAATTTACAGACATACATATATCAGTAAATTGAAGCCATGATTCATTTCAGTCATCCATGGTTGATATATAAAAATCATTTCTGTACAACGATGAGTATTTGGAGTGCCAACATTACATGTCCCTGAATACACACAACTGAAGTGAGCCACTATTAGTTCTCTATCACAGAAAAATGGGGCTTCAGTTATGAAAGGCAGATTTCGGATGAACATTGAGAAAATCTTCCCAAGCAGTTCCACAGTTGAACCAATTACCCAGAGAGGTGATCAGCTCCTTCACTGAATGTGTTCAAGCAATTATGGACCCTCCTCTGTTAATATTCCATTTTAGATTCTTGCACTGTACAGCTGGTAAGAGTCAATCTCCTGTCCCAACTCAATGAATCCCTGTGTTTGCTCTCTAATCCCTCTTCCAGGTACCCAAGACATTCTCATGTCTTGACCTACTTGTAAGTGTAAGGGCCTTTCTGCTGAAGTATTGGATTAGAACCATTCTCCATCACCTCCTCTGGGTTTTGTACATCAAAGAACCAATATTGTACGTAGATTGGACTCCCAGGAACAGCCCAGTTCTCATAGGCAGCTGTACCATTTTCAATGACTGCTTCCTGTAAGGAGGAATGAGAATATTTTGAACTTTTAATTTTTTAAAAGAATCTGTCAGAATAGACATCTTTTCAGACATTATTTTCTCAAAGGGAGAGTGGCTCAGATAATGTTTCCTGGAAAACCCCATCAATTTTTATTGATTGTGAAATTTGAACTGAGTATCGTTTTTATTTCAAAGCAATATTTTGGTACAGGAGGGGTAGAAGGTAAGATTTTTCAAAGCCCTAAACAAGAATCTAGGGAAATAAACAACAACAAGTTTCTCTGTACTTCTTTGACATCAGCTAGACTGGTTATCTTTTTCTTTCAAGTATGTAGCCAAATTAAGGCAGCCACAAATGCTAAACTCCTGTAATCACGAATTATGAGTTCTGAACAGCAAAATGTGCATCAACCTCATTTTGTTTTTGTTTTTAATAATGACCATGTAAGCTAAAAAAAGTTTAAGCAGCAGTGTTGGAAAAGGGGCCATGGGGTTTCAGACAGTTTGTTTGTATATCAGCTGTATCTCTGAGTTGAATTTAGTTTGATTGGATCTAGGCCAGGAGTCCCCAAACTGTTCAGCTCATCCACCCCTTCACGAAGTTTCCAATCGTTCATCAACTCCAAACATTTATTATATGAAAATAATTTAATAAATACTACTTAAACTAATAGTACTACCAATAACAAGAATAACAACAAAAAAGGCAGTAACAACATACAGCTGATAGAGGCAATTCAAGGCCTCCCTCACTGGCGTCTGACCATCCAACTCTGAGTCACGCTGCCTCACCAGTAGCCACCTCACCTTCAGGACTAGGGACTGGCATGGAGCTCTATAGAGACCCCAAAACTTTAACTGACCCCAATCAACCTTCCATCATTTATTGACCACCTATTGACCCCCAGCCATTTGCTGACCCTTCAAATAGTTGGGGTCAATAGTGACCACTTTGAGGAACCCTGATCTAGGCTATACTAATGATGTTATAATCTTCTTTAAAGTAATGTTACAATTAAGTCAGAACTTCAAACTTGTCTTTTTGATTCCAATGAGGCTGTTGCATGATGTATTTCACCTGGCCTTGGGCCATGGACTTTGCAACCGGATGGAACATCTACAATGTATTATAAATGTTTCGCAGATCGGATTCTTCTACCTTTTAAAAGACTGATGAATTTGCTTTGGTTGGGTTCAGCAATGCCAGACACATGGAGGGAAGCAAACATTGCACTTATACCAAAGGAAGGACAGGAATCCTTTTCAATTAGGAATTATAGGCCAATCTCACTGTTAAATAATGATTATAAAATATTTGCATCAGTATTAGCAGAAAGGATGAAAATAATCTTACAGGAAATCATTAGTTATGTGTGGATTTTTACCCAAAAGACAGTTAAAAGATAATGTAAGAATTGTGCTAGATATTATAGAATATTTCCAATATGATAATGAATGTCAGATGGCCCTTATCTTTTTAGATGCAGAGAAAGCCTTTGACAGTTTGAATTGGATTTTTATGTTTAAGGTTTTGGAAAGCATGGCATTTGGAGAATCTTTTATCGAGGGAATTAAGTCAATTTATACATCCCAAAGGGCTAATATTATTTTGAATGATGAGTTGAGTGAAGCATGTAAGATACAAAAAGGAACAAGGCAAGGATGTCCATTATCACCTTTGTTGTTTATTTTAGTGTTAGAAGTGTTTAATAGGGAGGGACATTAGAAGGGACAAACAAATAAAAGGCTTAAAGATTTAACAGGAGGTCTTTAAGTTAAAGGCATTTGCTGATGATCTAGTCTTGATTTTACAGGATTCCTTGGGCTCAGCTGAACATCTGTTAAAAAAAATGAAAGAATTTGGGTTGTTAGTGGGCTTTGAGGTGAATAAAGAAAAAAGAAAAATGTTAACTGTCAGCTCCAGTTATTTGAAATTTAGAAAGCTGCTTGAAATTTGTGGTAATATTAAGTATCTTTTTGAAATCAGAGGCCTCATTGAAAAGAAGCACCTGTTAACAGCAACTTTGCCACATAAGCAAAATGCTTGTATGATAATGCAGCCTCTAAGTGGTCAGATGATGCAAAAAAAGGGCAACAATGAATTCACAAGCAATCTAATTTACTTTTAGATGAAGCTCCTGTCTGGCATTAATGCTAGAGTTGACCTTGAAATATTATATCTTAAAAGATTATCAGCTACTGAAAGTTAAAATGACTGTATTATTCAGTATTGGATTTTGGCCAAGAGAACAGGGAACAGCCTGCAGTATTCTCAGCTGCCTTTTTAAAAAATACTATAGATTTTAGAGTTTTAAGGTTATTAAGGCATGTACATCACATCAGTTTAGAAATGTGCTAAATGTTCCAAGCTCAAATCAGCTGTTTGAAAGCTAAAAACTAAACTCTTTGTGTCTTGATGTTTTGTCCTGAGTTTTGGATGAAACTCCTACATTTCATTCCATGTTGTTCTGAATGTCTTGATAAATTCCAATTGGTTTGCTTATTTTTGTTTGTTTATTTTTAACACACACAAACACAATTTGGAATATGAATGGGCCAGAAAATCAGCAGGTATATGTACCATCCCCATGTGTTCAGGAACTAGAGAAGACCACTGGAAGTATTGTAAATGTAGCATTGTTTTAAATTGTTTTGCTATGGAGAAGTTAGAATGTATGGCATGCAAAATAATGCTGCATCTTTGTGTTCTGAATATGCTGTGCTTTTTTTTTTTCAGGAAGCACATCTACATTACAGATAGCGTCACACTCCGCAAGCTTTGAAAACCAAAGTTGCTTTTATTATTTCTCTATTGGTTTCTGAAGCAGGGCAGTCAGGACCCTAAATGCAGATGCACTGTGCAACGATGTAAATTGGGTACAAGGGTGAAGCCAATTGTTAGAAAAAGGTCTGGAGGCATGGCTTAAAAGTGGTTCTGCTCCTTCCTGAGCAGATGTTTCCAATCAGTGTCATTGGGATAGGAGTACCTGAGGGTACTTCAGAGGCTCAGCCATTTACCCCTTTATTTCTATCATCTATGAAGCCACGACAGGTGGTCATTGACTGATTTGGTGTCAGGTATCATCCATATGCTGATGACACTCAAATGCATATCTCTATCACAGGACAAGCAGGGCCTGGAGGATATGAGGGAAGGGAAGGGGTGGAACAGGCTCAAACTGAATGCCAGCTAGATGGAAGTCCTGTTAGCACAGAGTCTTTCTTCCGAGTGGAGTCTGCCCATCCAGTGTGGTTCAGTTGGGACGGGATGTCTCAGGTACCCATTCCAAGAGATCAAAGAGATAGGGGTCCACAGGATGGTCTTCTCAGCCAAACCACACTGACTTTGCTACATTATGCCCCCTGAACTCAGAAAGGACCTCCCTTTGTCATTCAGGAACAGCTTAAATACAGTCCTTTTTCTCAGGGCCTTCAGACTGGAAGGTCTTCAAAAGGGGACAGCAGTGAATATAGATGTGGCTTGGTGCATCTTGATTATTTTAATATACTGTGAGTTTTTAAAAATATATATTTATTACTGAAAGCCACTTAGAATTTTCTAGTGAGTAATTAGCATACCGGTTTTTGTAAATGAATGCATTAAACATTTTTAGCACTCTCCATAACAATATTTTGTATTTCATCATTTCAAATGAGCATGCACTCTTTCTCAGTTCAAGTAGCCTAGGATGGTTCACCAAAAGACCCAAAAACTACAAAGGCAAAAAAACCCTAAATAAAAATCAATAGTTAACCCAACAGGATAACCTACACCATCTAAGAGCAACTTTGATAGGAAGTGGTTGCTTGCCTGCTTAAAACAAGGAAACAATAAACATCCATTTCTTTATAGAAATGATTCTGCCCAGATTAAAGGTTCTTTGTCAGAACCTAATTTAATCTCAACAGTAAGATTAAATCGTAGGAAAGGTAAGCGGCAATTGTGGTAGGTGCTAGTGATGGTGGTGGTTTACATCACAAGCAAACGTTGAGAAAAAAGTGATGAAAATATGCAGCAATACAGGAATTATAGGTGTCTCTAACCTTTGTTATTATCTTCTCAATGAGATCATTTCCAACTGGAATCAGAATGCCTCCAAGGATGGCCAGCACTGCCCCGATGATTGCAGCCGTCAGCAAGCCACAGTTTTGATTGCACCCCATGCTTCTTCACACAGTTGCAGGTCGTTGTGGCTCCCCGTTCTGCTTCTTTCACCTTTTACAGTTTTTTCACTCTGTTGTTCCCACTAAATATATATCACGGAGATCTAAGCATGCTCTCAAAAGAGATTAAAGTACGAAGTACACTGTAAACAATGCTGTGGAACATCATTTAGAAACATGCAGTTAAAAAAAAACAAAATAGGAATACTCAAGATAGCAAACATGCAAAGTCAAGATAACTGAAGCCTGGCTAAAATAAAATTGACAGAGAAGTTTCAGTTTAATACAAAAGTGAACATTTTTTTGTAAATTCAGAAGTGAAAGTCATTTAGTAGTAACTTTGGGCTGCATTGTTTCTCTCTTCATGAAATAAGTCCATGTTTTGATCAGGAAGTATCAGATGTGAGGAAATTAATTGCAGCCATTAGCTTGAAAGGCTCAATTACTTCTTTCATTGGGTCACATCTGAACTTGGGTTTCTAGCCAAACATATGAACTTCCCACTCCGGTAAAAAGCATAGTTCTCCAAAGCCTGAAGAAAGTTCTCACTATGTTGTTTCAAATGAATATTTACAAATGCTTTTGATCAGCTATTACTTCATTCTTCCTTAGAAAAAGCATATACCTGCATATCTCACTAATACCACCTGAGGTATTCCAAGACTCACATTTAAATGAAAGAAGAACAGTTGTGACCTCAGCCAATCCATTGTGAGAGACAATTAGAGTTGGGCCCATTCACCATGCTATTCCACATTTGCATTAACTTGTTGGCTTGGGATGACTGCAGTTTTAGATTGCTACCCTGGGCTGAGCTGGGGGTGCCGTGGTGGCCCTGTGCCAGTGTTTTGAAGCTGTGAACTCTGGAGGTAGTCAAAACAAGCTTTTGTATTTGATTATTCTGTTTTAGGATGGTTCATATTTTGATATTTGAAGTAGGATGGTGTATAAACTTTTATACAGTATTTGTAAAACTATACAGATTACCTCCAGCATTTCTTTCCATTTCTATTTCTCCAGTTCTACCTTTTTAATTTATTACTTAGCCTCCCTCCCCACAGACAGCAGGTATTATCGTGACTAAAAAATTGCATTTTTAAATTCATTTGTATGTGACCTTTGCATAGCACTGATAGCATCGTGGTATTAATGAATATTCCCCGATAAATGGCAGCCCTGCTAGATTTCTATTGGAGGGCAAATCCAGTGCCACTGACTCTTCGCCCGTTTCTTGGCTATATTAAAATCTGTGGCAATAGTTTTACTTGACCCTTTGTATTTATTTTATGTTGGTTTAATTGTTTTATGTTTTTATGATTGTATGCCACCCAGTCATTTGTTGAGTTGGGCAGCTATAGAAATCATCTATCTATCTAGCTGGGTTCATCTGTCTACTTCTCTATTAAATGTTGTAATACAAATGCATGACAAAGGGGGCAGGAAATGATTAGTCCTAAACCCGATTGTTATTCTGCCAAAATCTGTTCAGATTCCCTCCAATCCAGTAATGTTGAGTTTAGCTGGGGAAGAGTTCATCTTCCTTGGTAGCAGTATAGCACGGGTCAGAAAAAGGTGCAGCAGGAACTTTTAAGTGGTTAAAATATGGATCTGGATGGTTAAAATTCCTGGGAAGTGGTCACTATCAGCAAGACTATCAGTGAAAAATCTCTACCTAAAAAGTATCGTGTTTTGGGAAATTGCTATATAGTCTGTTAGGCAAGGATTAGAGCCAGCCCAATGAGTAAATTCTGTTGGATAATCACTACGCATAGAACTGTAGCAGATTTAGATTTAATTTGTTAAGGGTTTTGTACATGGGAAAGTCCTTGGGAGATGGGGTGAAGAGATGTTGCCTAGGGAATGGTCAGTTAAGAGGCAGCTTAGCCCAAAGCCGGATAGTGGGAAGGGCAAGAGGCTCAGAAGGGACCCTCCCTCATTTCTCAGACTGTTAAGGAAATGGCAGGAGAATTGTAGTTCAGACTTGAAAGATTAATGTCAGCCTTCCCAGGTAGACCAGACAGGAAGCATGACCAGATAAGCTAATTCTCCTTTATTATAAAGCTACATGAACAGAATCTTGCAAGTCGGAAAGCACATTACATTGTAAATTACCAATATATGTCTCTAATCTGGACCAGACAGTTTTCAGTTGGGAGTGCAACCGCAGTGATGGGATGTAAACATTAATAACTAAAAATATAACATTGCTGAATTTAAGTAGTCAGCCATCACACAGCATTCCAAGGAATGCCAGAGAAGAATTTCAAATTGAAATGCAACAGAGATAAGCAAACTTAGGCCACCACAAAATCTGCCCCATCCAGCTCCAGGGATTGACCCCACTGAAAAGGATTTAAATCCATCTAGTATTGCGTCCTCAGAAAGCCAAGTTTCCTGTGGAAAAATAATGTCAAACTTTTGGATGTAATTCATAAAAGAGGTGTCACTGCTTTTATTCTTCCACTCCAGGAGATGACCACCAGTGGGTGAGAAACAAAAGACAGTGACTGAGGTGTCTGTGGATCTCCTTCTCTATGCTGTTCCTCTTGAGAGTTTTGCAGGAGGTATTGTGGTGTCATCTGGGGATATTCCAGAAGCAAAATAACTCAAAATCAAGGGATTTGGATCTTTGTTGGCTATGGATTTTTTTGTATTCTTCACATGGTTAGTATTTCTGTTGGCTTCAGATTCTTTAACACACACACACACCCTCTTCCTTTTGAAGGTTTGTGTCTTTTTGGCAAAGATCACAAAGTCCTCAGGACCTCAGGGGTGTGGATAAGATGGATAGCTCAGACTCTTTGACTCCAGCCCTTTTCAGTTCCTGGGACAGGCAGATTAATTCTATCTGTTCATGTTGGTTTTCACCCTCTAAGTAGTCAGAGTGTTCTACTGCGGTTTTCAGTATATCATGGGCTTTTGATGTAATCATCTTGAGTGGGAAGACAAAATCAATTAATGGTGCAGCTACTGCACATGTTGCCACCAGCATGTGTATAGGATCTTCCAATCTCTTGAGTATTTCCTCCTGCTCTTGAGCTGGTAGATCTCCAAAAGAGTTAATGTTTTAAAACATTAAAAAGTAAAAGTTCTGTTCCCAATGGTTCAACAGTTGCCTTCTTTTTTACTGTTACCTAGAACCGCTTGTCTAAGGAGTTCATTTTCAAGGGCATTGCCAGTGCAGTGTTCATCTATTTCTCTACAGCTATAGCCTTACTTTTCAGAGTTGGAAGACCAGCAGCATTTTGTTGAAGCAAGTCAAGAGTGGAGTAATTTTCTCTTCATGGAAAACTCGTTTAAGAAATATTAAGAAAGTGCTCCAAAAGCCAGCTGGGTGACTTGGGCCCATCCCTCTGTCTCAGCCCAACTCACCTCACAGGGTTGTTGCTGTGGGGAAAATAGGAGGAGGAAGGAGTATTAGGAATGTTTGCCACCTTGAGTTATTTATAAAAATGATAAAGGCAGGATTAAAAAAAATCCAAATAAATAAATAAATAAGGTCTCATTTTGAATAGCAAATTTAGGAAATAGTATGAGTAGGTTAGAAGTGTTCAACCACAAAGCAAGACAATTTATGGCAAGTCCCCATCTCACAGTCATATTACCATGCAAGCCCCCTTTTTATGTCCCTGCCCTATAACACTATGCATGTCAGTATGCATGCTCTGATGTCATTCAACTGCATTTTGCTACTTGCTTGCCAGCAAAGACTAGGTCAGCAAGACCAGCTGATCTGTTTTCTGCTGGTAATTGCCTATCACCAGCTGAATGCAGAAAAGCTGCAACCAGCCATATTTACTTACTTACTTATTGTCACTCTCTGCTTGGATTTTTGTTTGCTCTCATTTTCTGGTAATCAGGTTATTTTTATTTTTTTAAAGTAATTTTATTATAAGAAGATTTTACACAGGTTTGTAAAAGCAACAGAAACATGAAAGAAAAGTAGGAAAATAAAGTAAAAGAAAAGGTGAAAGATAACAAAAAAAAGAAAAAGGTATCTAAAGAAACAGCTTCCAATCTTCTTTGCAACAGTTACAAACATAATAATTGCCATCTTCACCCTCCCAAATTACATACCATGGTTCCCTTTTTCCCATAAACATGCCATTTTAATAAATAAATTGGGAAATGATCAGTACATTTTAATCCAATTTCAGCAAAAAGTCCATAAAGGGTTTCCAGGTTTTTATAAAACTAATTGTTCTTCCCTCCTTAATCAAGGAAGGCAATTTAGACATTTCTGCAAACTCAGCCATCTTCATGATCCATTCCTCCATTATGGGTATTTCTGTATTCATCCATCTTTGTGCAAATAATAGACTCGCTGAAGTTTTGCCATATATAAATCCAGTCGTCCATGAGCCTTTTCTAGTTGACTGTCAATAAGTCCTAGAAAGAAAAGTTCCAATTACATCTGAATGTTAATTTTGAAAACTCTCTGCATCAACATATGTATCTGTGTCCACTATCTTTCCACTTTTTCACAAGTCCACCGTGCATGGAAAAAAGCCCCTTCTTCATATTCACAGTTCCAACACTGATTTGCTATTCATTTATTCATCTTTTTACAGTTTAGCTGGTGTCGTATATCACTGGTATATCATTTTATAAAAGTTCTCTCTTACATTAGCACATACTGAAAATTTAACACCAGGGGCACTATGGCAAACTTCTCAACAGCCAGAAAAGCAGAAACCACAGAAATCAGTTCCTGGGTCTTAAGGGCTGCCCTCTATCATCAACAGACTAGTTCCAATTTCCAAGACAACTGTCTGCTTTTATTGCATCCATGTCAACTGTGAAAAGGCAGCCTTCCAAGTGTAGGCAAGGAGTCAGTGAAAAGCTAGCTTGGAACAAAGTCATCATCAGCAAACATGTTGTGCTCAGACACAAGAACATTGACATGTGTATTAGGGTATATGACCAGACCCCAAAATAGCATGCACACTCTCTGTTCACAAATAATGGTGCCCTGAATACTTACTCAGCTGTTTTTACACTGGCTGCAAACCAGTTGACCCTGTTACATCACCTATTGACTTGAAACAATAAAGGTAAAATAATTAGCATTGATCCTAATCCCATTGGTATCACATGCAACTCTGTAATGCAATTATCCCCTATGTGAAAACCAACATGGTTACAGGTGTCCCAGCTGTTAGTTCACATAATGGTTATGTTGACTTCTCTAAACTTCCTGGGAGAAACCATTTCTTCCCTTCAGTCCTGCTGATGCCACAGTCCTGGAATATTGGGCATGAGGGAACTTTCTGTCCAATGTCTTCAGAGAAATAGCTTGCTTCAAAAATTGACTAGAAGTATGAAATTGGAACTAAAATGTATTAGCTACCATTCATTTGTATGGTGCAGGACTCCAGTCCCCAGCTCTGAAAAAATAACCAAATTTCTTGAGCCTGCATATTGGCATGACTTTTTAAAAAAAATATCCCAAACTTATTTTAATAGAGGGCTAGTTTAATTTTGATTTTTTTTCCCTTTCCAATAAGGAATCATTCTCATTTTCACTGAAATGCAGCATTGCCACCTGTTCGCCACAAGCTAAAGTACACATTCTCTCCACTGGCAGGTCAGATAGCAGGACAAAAAAGATGAATTCACTTCAGTGATAGCAAAGTCCATGTCATTAAGCTCCATAGGGCCCAAGTTTATTCTGATTTATTAATTTCATATAACACTTTTCAGTTAGCAGCTCAAGGTGGCATGCATAGCACTCCTCCCTCTTTTTTCACATAACTCTATGAAATAGGTTAGTTGAGAGTGTGTGCTGGCCCAGAGTTGCCCAGGGAATATCGGTGGCTGAGGGAGGACTGGAAGCTGGATCCCCTGCTTGGGCTTCAACACTCTGAGCACCACATTGGCTCTCTAACTTCCCTGTTACAATCTTTGCTAGTGACAAACTGCACAGTTTACTGCTACTTTGGAAACTGGGAAACTGTAGGATATCACAAATGGAAACAAACTCAGACTCACTCCCCAAAACCAGCAACACCATTTGTGACATAGAACCCCAGCTATCTTGAGACACTGGCAAAAATGTTAAGATCTGCCTATTAAGATGCCTATTCTTGGATTACACACAACTTCTTCCCACAACACAGCATCAAGAGACTACTTTGCAGAGAGAAAGGGTTAGGAGAGCTTGTGGTAGTATGGACAGAAACCCACATAATCAAACAGGCCTTTTTGGTAAATCCTTTACTAGCAATTAATATTCTACAATTATTGGTCTTTCTTCCTCGCCTTCAAAAAAAGTCACAGCTTTTGAAGACAAAAACAGCAGGGTTCTTTTCTTCTGAGGAGTGGGAGGCAAACAACAACAACAAAAATGCACATTATTTTCAAGGGCGGGATGAGCCCAGCAGTTCAGTTCTATAACTTCAGTTCCAATTTTTTAATTCCCAGCATGCTAAGAATCAGGGGGGAAAGTGGCACGGTTGCATAATCAGCAGGAGCTGCTCAAATCCAAATTGGAGCTCCATTTTGAAGGGAGTGAAAATGGGATTTTATTCAGAGAGCCCCAGAAGTGTCATGCCAGTCTTTCTGGTGGTGTGAAAACAGCTCATCTGAATGTCCATGGGCTTCTAGTTGTCAAGAGACTTATCCTTCACTGGCCTGGCTGTACTGCAGGCTTATTCCTCAGGATATTTGCATTTATAGAACACAGCCAACAATGCCACAAAGGCAACTCCTCTCTCTTATTTTGCTTGAAATGGGAAGAAATGGTTGCCTTCATCAGCAGCACCCTGCAGGAGGAGAAAAGAAAAGACCACAAATGAGCCAGAGAAATCCAGAATTGTTGGATGATTGATTGGAACTCAATTTCTGTTGGAGTGCATCTTAAAGCCAACATCTTAGGATCCATATTATTTATTTTTTTCCTAAACTTATAGATCCAGAACCATAGTCAAGCCACATCTGTATCCACTACTGTATCTCCCAGTTGTTGGGAAGGAGCAATAACTGGAAGCCCCAGATCAAAGACAATTGCTTATTTCTTGACAAAGAAGCAAGAGATGTTTCAAATAAAGTAATAGCTGGCACATGAAATTATCTGTACCCCACTCCCCCAAGGATTGGGGTTAAGACCCTGACCTTTCCTTTCCCCAATTTATTGTCTAGCAAAATATATTAAGATACTTTGCATCTAAGCCAGCCCAGATAATTTTAATAAGCATGGTCTTGATTAGTTCAGTGTTCAAAATGCTGGAGTGCATGCTTCCCCAAAGTAATCTCATGTAGCTAAAGTAGTAAGAAGTATTTGCAACTATATAGAGCAGTTTCTCAACCTCCTCAACTTTAAGATGTGTGGAGGTCAACTCTGGGAGTTGACATCTACACATCTTAAGGTTGAGGAGGTTGAGAAACACTGATATAGCATATTGGCAATTGGCTACCATATTCATCTTCTAGATGCTTGTCTGATGATGCTGGTAAGAACGTTGTACTACTGGCTCCTAAATAGGAGAAATGGCACCACACTTGGCATTTTTTTAAAATCACTCTCACATTAACTCATTATGTCAGCTGCTGATTGGTGTTTCAGTCTTACACATCAATTTATAAGAGGCTGGTTTTGATATCATGTGGGCACATCACATCAAAGCCAAACCTATATTTGCTGCCAGTGCAACAGGAAAGTGGAGCAAATCAGAGCTCCTTGATTAATTCTTGGGCATATGTGGCAATACGATTCATTCTTGCATTCTGTTTTTACATGTGCAGGTTTAGAGGGAAACGTTTCATTTGTAGCTTTGCTCCAGAGCAATGCCCATCTCACTTGAGTGCATGGATATCACCAACATCTGCAGGGTGGGGGTGGGCAAAGGGTAAAAAAGGCAAGACAGCAGATGGAACAGCCTGATAGAAGCCCTGGCCCTTCTGAATATGTTTCAATGCTGTATGCATGACCACCATCTTGCTATTTTTGATCTGCCCCCCTCATGGACATTGGAGGTAGGCATTAAAGCATCACTGATCAATCTATTGATTGCTATGTGACCTGCATTTCTAATCTTATTTAAGAACAGTCCAAAATGGTACAGATGCATTGGATATACCTTCCAACGGTCAGGCTCAGAAATAAATTGCATTCAACATTCAGCTGAAGAATCAACTAAGTTTTTCCATCCTCTGTTCTCTGGGTGTATGGAGTGAGAACTTGAGAGTTTACACTTACAAATACACTCTGTTAAAGAAAAAAAAAATGCTGAGAAATGGCCACTTCTGTCAGAGCACCTGTCCTCTGAAACAGCATCCTGCCAGAGATTGGCATAGTTCCCACTCTGAAAATGTTTAAGAACTCTTTGAAAATCTGGCTGGTTTCCCAGGCCTTGGGTATTAAGCTCCCATAGGATTTTACCTGTTAATTGAGGTGTTTGCCTGGACATCCATTGTCTTTTCATGTTGTTCTTGCTTCTCACTATTTTTAATCTTGTATGCCACACAGAATCTGGTGGAGCTGGGTGGACTTCTGAATTAATTAATTAATTACTGATCTAAATTGCAAACCCCACTTACTTATTTGGGACTCTTTCCTTTGCATATGAAAAATGCAATCAGGAATCCCAGGAACATTAGGGAACCAATGATAATTAGCAACATTTGAATGAGGTGCAACATCTTGATTTTGCTGGTCACTTTTGATCGGAAAACTCCTGCTTTTTCATCACTGATAATAGCCGTCTGGAAGAAGAAAGAAAAAAGAGAGAGCTTGCAGCATCATTCCAGCATCAATACAGGACTGAACACTGAGCAAAAGATTTGAGGTTCTCCATCCCAAAATAAGTACTATCTTGCAGTTTGCACAATTTTGCATAAAATGGTATATACAACTGCAGCAGGAAAGAAAACTATTGCAAAGAACAAACTGATATTCTGTCACCAAATGGAAAAGCAGCAGAGATAGAAGGACCAACACAGCAAGGTACTGAGGTCTGGACTTGCCTTACATCTGGTTTAATAAAAAAGATTCATGGATCATGAGCGCTATTACTCCCCATGTGTCCAATAATGTGCCTCTCCTGTCATGCAAAATACTACAATTCTGTAGCCACATTTAAAATGCTTTTTTTTTTTTGTTGGGGGGAGAAGGAGAAGCACTTCTGCAGCCCTGGATTTTCAAAAATGTGCCCCCTCCCACTGGATATTAACAAGCGGAAAACCTGTCACTATGTTGCCAGAATGATCAAGTGTTTTATCTTCACATTCCATGCCTGCAGTTACTAACTTAGCACAAGGACAAGAAGAGAGCAGGGCAACATCTCCCTGATTGGCATGAAGAGTCACACTAAATACTAAAAGGGAGGAGAAAAACAATTAAAAAAAGAAACCTACTAACCTCATTCAGCCACAGAATAGGAAAGATAAACTCATGCTTAATATTTTTTAGTGCTCTGCAGGGAAAAATAAATAAAAAGGAAAAGGAAAACAAAAACAGCAAGATTAGGATAACTCAGTTCTGGCCAGCTATCTTCTGAGAATGCAAGAAATGGCTACCACATTCTTTTGAGTTTTGTACTAGTTTTCTCAAAGCCTGTTGAAACTTTCCTTGTGGAGAAAGGAAAGGAAAGGAAACATCCTTGTGCATGTTTCTACTTGGGTCTTCCTCCAACCCCAACCTGGTTAGAAATGTCTACGTTCACTTAGATCATCACCTTTGAGCAAAAGGCTGGTGGCATCTTCAAAATATGAAAAATAGAGCAAGGATGGCTAACTTTTTGGTGGCTGAGCACACATATTTTTGGAATTGAGGATGAGGGCATCAAAGTGGATAAGGCCTTATCTCAAATGTGGATGGCAGTGACTCATGGGAGTGAGTCCGGGAGATTTGATTTTTCCATTGATTTTAATGCCAACAGATAACCACTTTCACTTGTTTCCCATCTGTCTTATCAGATTGTTCAGAAAAGTCTTCATGGGCTACAATAACAGGAGACCTGAAGGCCACAGCTCACCTTGGGGCTGAATATTTTTATTCCTACAGTTAACTGAGTCAGTACCATCTCTTAGCAGCAACATAATGTAGAGAGATTTTCTCTAGGATATCTTGTCTAACTTGGTCCTTCAGGTTTTTCAGTGATGTACCCATCACCCATGTAATCAAGCCCATCCCCCATGTAATCAAGCCCATCCATGTTGCTCCTCTCCTTTTTCCTTCCATAGCATTATTGAGTTCTCAATGGAGCTGGGTCATTGCATACTGCACCCAAAAGAGGATAATTTGGACTTGGTTACTTGTACTTCTAATGAGAACTCTGGATCACTCTGACTCCTCTTCTCTTTTGGGCAATTTCCACTCTTTGTTCTGACATCCAATTTGCTTTCTTCCATTTCTTGGTCTTTGGCAGTCTCTTTTCATATTCATTCTTAAGTTCTCTGATTTTATTCCACAGTTCCTCTGGTTCCCTATTAGTGACATTCAAGAGTTCAAAGCAATTCCTGTTGTTCTCCTTCTGTGCTCAAGTTGGTATCATTGGCTTTCTTCTTTCACTTTAGCTTGACCCGGAACTTGCACATGAGCATTTCATGATCAGTTCCACAGACAGCCGCTGTCTTTATTGTTATAACTGAGCTCTTCACTACCTTGTACCAATAATATAGTTAATATGCTTTCTATGTACTCCATTGAGTAACATCCATGTATATATCCATTGTTTTGGTCATTGGAAGAATATGTTAGCAATAAAAAATGGTTGAATTGTCAAAAAAGTCATTCTGTTAAATTTTGGCTTCCTAGGCCAATCAGTCCAACTACTTTTTCCTCCTTACTATTTCCAACTTTGGCATTCCAGTTTCCAACCAGCTGCATCAGTAATGCTCTAATTACTGATAACATTGATTAACCATAACATTGGTTAATCATATTAAAGAGTCCTCTGTGAAGTCCAATTGATAGTATTCAGTCGCTGAGTGCATTATACCTAAGTACTATCCTTACTATATTCTTCCTAGCTATTTAATTTTATTTACAGTGTCAAATCTTTACTTTCATTCCCATCCATTTTTGTTATCCTTGCCACCTCTACTCTTAATTTTTGTCTATTTTTCAATTTTTAATGTTTTATTTGTAAACAGCCTAGAGTCATGCAGCCTCTAAATGAATTCATTAAATGAATGAATGAATGAATGAATGAATATCATTATCTTATTAAAATCAGAGTCTGTGTGACTCCAAACTAGGAAAGCAATACCATTTTTCGTGTCCTGAATAAAAAACAGTGTGCAAGTTCAGTCCATTTCAGTTTGATGATACCTAACATGTTGATGTGTAATCAATTCATTTATCTTTCATTGTGTTGAACTTTCCCATGTTCATGTATCTTATGTTCCATACTCCCACTGTAATTATCTTTTCACAGCTTCAGATTTTCTTTTCTTACATGGCAACATAAGCAACTAGGCACCTTGAAGGCTTTAATCTAGCCACTTCATAAACACTATTAGTACTCTGAAAGATCCTCAATTCTTCCTCAGAAGCACGTTGAGTACCATCTGACCTGAGGGGCCTATCATCTGGTACAGTATTATCAATCATTCTATATTTTCTATCCCAATATGGTCAGTAGACATAAATAATAAATTAAACTATATTTTTGATCCATGTGTTTTTATGGTAAAAACATAGTAGTAGTTTACCATTGTTTTCTTCCACCTAATATGAATTGATGCCTTTGCCATTGCCACTAGTCATCTTCCTATATCACTGCTACCCAACGTTAACATAGAGGGATTCATTCAGTACCCTAAATTCATTTAAACTAATGGTTGCTATTATGCTACAGTAAGGATATCTAAGATTTCTTTAGATTACAGGACTAGTGATTTTTTGTGGAAAATGAAAAGTAAGGGCAAAGGATAGGATGGAGAACAAGACAGGATATTGCAGCCAATGTCACTTTGGTTGCACCACTACATCAGAAAAGTGCAAAAGCATCTACTCAGAAATTGGGTACAATTTCCACCATATCCATAAGATGTTGATTGAGTAGAGAATATGTACCGAAATCTGAGTCAGGCCCAATTTATAAAGCATATTATGTGGTGTCTACAGCATGCAGTTATGAAAGAGATGCAGCTTCAATGCAGATGTCATGGCTGTCATCTTGCAGATTTTGCCCCCTGCCCAAGATGCTGCTGCCCATAAGCCAGTTCTCCTGATAAGCAAAGATTGCAGAACAATCAAACCATTGGCCAACTTTTCCCCAACAGAAAATAATAGCAGCCAAGACTTACGTGATTTTTGCATTCGGTTTCACTAATAGATTAATCTGTAATTTTTTGGCAAAGTGCAGGGTAAATCCTGTGTTCTAAAACAAAACAAATACAGTGAGCATTGTGGGGGGGAAACATTCACAGATTAGCAGAATTAAGGAGGAAAAATGCATTCAGGTGCTGAGTTTGAAAGGGCTTTCACCAGCATTGGACAAGGTTGATTCTCAGTACCCATAACTAACTTCATTACTTGTTTCAGTGATTTACTTGCAATTTCTTACACTGGATGATATTCATTAATTTAGAGATTAATGTTTGCTTTCAAGATTGGTGTCTCACTTTTAAAATGTGCTCAGAATAAGCAGGAAAAATCAAACCCAACCCTCTCTAAGTACAGGCTGATGGGCTCTTGAAATTCTTCGTCCAATCTGTGGACAATGAAGTAGGAGAAAAATTTTCACTTTGGTGCACAAATCCAAAAATTAACTCCAAGGATCACATTCTATGACAGAGACAGTCTGCGTATGGATTTGGTTTATATTACAGTCTCGGAGCTGGTACAACTTGGAGTCACTTACAGGTTCCACATCCAGAAAGGTTGTATGCTCTTCCACATTTGGCTTCATTCCTTCAACAAATTGAAAAAGGACCTTACTCCCATGCAGGAAATGGGGCAAGGAGATGATGACTGGTTTTTCTGTAGAAATAAAAGGGAAATGAAGGCAATTTACAATTCAGATTATGAAGTTCCATGTCACTTGATGCCTGAAGTATAAAAATGGAGGTGAGATAAAAGACCTGCAAGATTTAGCCTTTCTGTGGAGTTGATTTCCTGGGTCTGGTCTACCTAATGGTCCTTACTGAATTCTGGGGGGAGCAGCTCCAGCACAGCAACAGCCACTCCCAGCTAAAACTTGTTGACTATTTTGTAGCTGAAAGGTTCCTACTAAATGCATTACTCCCTTTTGTATCAACTCTGATGTTCAACCTGTGGCCAAAATGGTTATGGAACACTCACTGAACATGCAATGTCAAGCTGATTTTGATGCAGCCAAAAGTCACAAATGGTACAGCCAAGATTCATGTTTTGATATAATTTCAGTTTTAATTAAGCCTTCCCAACCCTCCCATTTTTGCTTCTGTTACCTTCTTTGCAAGGGCTGATATCCATAATTCCACTAAATATACACCTCTGACTTGCCTCCTCTTTCAAGCAGAAGCACTTATTATCAGGATTAGAAAGAGGTGAAGCAAAAGCCGATGGCGGGATAATGAAGCGATAAAGTAGGATGTCTTTCACTGTCTGGTCACTATCATATGTTCCATAGAGTGACCTATAGAATAAAAGTAATATGAAGCAGCACCTATGAAGGATCATGCACCATGAGGAACAAGATCTCCCAATCTTGAAGTCATCAATCACATTTCTCCAAGCATGTGTTGATCATCTTTGATCTCATTTCTTTATCAAAATGAGGGAATCAACAGTCAGCTTAGCCTCCACCATGACACTTAGGTGAGGTAGGAGTGATTGGGATCTCACCAAGGCAGCAGCAGAGCCAGTCATTCTTTTTGGGATGCACAAGTTCTAAAAAGCCATATTGTCCTGATTACCAGGAAACACACTGAGACAATGACTTGGTCTCTAATATTTATTAGTAGTACTTAACAAGAATCCTAACAAACTGAGGAAGCGTGGGAAAACCCAGCCATATAAACCCCAAAGGTTAAGGCGGTCCCGATCTGTGTCTCTTTGAATGGCTGAACAGTTCCTCAGTGCTACGCATGCGCTTGACAGTCTGGGTGGGAGCCCCTTGCTCGCCATCCTTACTCATGACACATATAAGAACAAAGATGACTAACATCATACTCTCGGAAGGCCTTGAAATCTTGGGTTTTGCATAGAACACAACTGGTTTCCAATATAATGGGCATGGTATTGACGTGGTAAAGGTCTCTGCATGTTAACAGTTTGGGGGTAAACTAGATCTTGAGTGACAGTTTTAATAGAGAATCTGCCAATCTCTACGGTTAAATTTAGCAGTCCAGCCCAACTAACTCTGCCGGCCTGCTGGTCGAATGTTGTTGATTTTCAAAATTCTATTATTTCTGAATCAAAGAATGAAACCAGTTGTTCAAGATCTTTACCTGCAAATATCTGAGGAAAAGAAACTCAGCACTTCACTCCTCTTGACAAAAGGGGCGAACGATGCCCCATCTGTGAGTAAAAATCAGAACATCATATGAATGGTGAGCCTCCCAGCTCATACAAAAAACTTGCGTCCGAATTCAAAGCATGCCTTTACAACTGAGGCTGGCTCTGACTGTGATTCCTGTTCATCTAGCTCAGCTGTCCAGTTCTAACTATTGGGCTATCAGAGGCTAAGGCAGGTATTCCAGAACTAAGGAAAATAAAGCATTTCTTCTCCTTCTTACAACATCCAGGTAATGCTTTACAGCAGTTTACACACCTAAAACTTGCAAGGCAAATTTTAACTTGTAAATAGTTTCAACCTGGAAGACCATTTATCAAGCAGTAGCTATGGACGCCACATGAGAGAAGAGAATAAGGTACTTGGGAGACAGATTACCATTTAAAGAAAGGCCGCTACTTATTGAGTCCTTGGTGAAATGATGATTCCATCTCTCAAAACCTTGCAATGCTAACTCAGATATCTGAGAGCTGGGATATTGAACTGTAAATTGTTGTTATGGTCCCTCAAGTCAATCCTGATACCTGGAGACTACATAGACAAGGCCTTGCAGTTTTCCAACATTTTGTAAGTGGTTTGCCAGCATGTTTTTCCTAGGACTGAGAGAGAACGTAACTGGGCCAAAGTCACCCGGCTGTGTTTGTGTCAAAGGGCAGACTAGACCTCATGACCTCCCACCCAAATGGAACATTTGGCAGGACAGGTTTGAACTGGACCCTGAACTTAATATTTCTTTCCTTCTTTCGTTTTCAAACCTGTCCCTCCAAGCATGTCACTTAATTTTTAGTGCAGCAAGTGCAACTTTTTTTAAAAAAAAATTTCTAACAAATGGAACTTTATTTTCTAGTTCAAACTTGGGGACTTGTCCCTGAAATCTATCCATCTTTCTTTTTCCCCCAAACTTCAAAGCTTCTTCCAGCCTCAACACTCAATTTTGATGGAGCAAAAGGCAGGAGCAGCAGCATTGTTTTTTGATGTGTTGAGGTAGGAAACATTACAGCTGTTGACACAATACACTAACAATGAACAGCCTAGCATTGTTCACATAAAGGGTATATCTCTAACCTCTTTGTCTTATCACGCCACTCATGGAAGTCCTTGCTCCCACCCACAAAACCCCATTAAGTGTGTCAAGTGCATTTCCTGCAAACTATGCAATACCAAATAAAGACATTTGCATGGTGATGTCATTAAAAAAGCCCCATCCTTATATTCTTGTATCCCAACATCTGACAAAAATCATAGCATTTGCCTCCACTGTAGGTGCCCCCTCAATCCCCTCAAATGTTACTCATTCCCACTGTGATTTATTTAGCTTACTGATTTAGCCAGAGATTGCACAGACCCATAAGTAATACCTAGCTCACTCGCTCCCCCCCGCCACAATTTTCCTGTCTTTTCCTGTTCATTATTTTGGGGTCTTTCCAACTAGACATCAGTTCCAACCTTGCATACTTATAATACATGCCAAAATTTATCTGTGTGCTCTACACAGAAATAGAAATTCAATAATGTTCCATTTACACACTTACCAGTGCCATTCACCATACCACAATAGCTTGGCCAGTATTTAATAGTCCTTTAAAAATAGAAAATAATAATAACAACAACAACAACTGCAGGTCAGATGATGCCTTGCAGTTTTCTTGGCTAAACAATTGCATTCTGAATCTAAGGAAAGTGTGGGAATTAAATAACTTCAGGGGCAGAGTAGATATTCTATTCTCAAGGGTTTTTGTAACCATATTCCCCACAAGAAGGAATTGAGAAAGGTATAAGAATATATGTTAGCATTAGAGGGGTGTGTATAAAGCATTGTGCAAAGTAACCACAGCCTCCTGTTTTGCTAGAGAGGAGTGAAGAAGCAGGAGAGCGGTACAGTATTTATATGACATACACTGAAATCTCATTGGCTGTGATCACATGACTCTCCTAGGTGGATCCAACAGGAAATGAGGGTTTGAGTATTGGAAGAAGACCCCAACAAAATCACTTATCTCCAAATACTAACCCACAGGATGTTTGTTTCAGCTCCAAACACCCCAAGTCTGTTTCAGGCTAAATCAATTTCCCCTTGTTAATGATGCTGCACACAGATGAAGTTCTAAAAAGGCTTTAGAAAAATGGGACTTCTCTGGGACTCCATCTCTTCTGACCTTTCCTTTCCTCCCTACACTCATACTGGGAAGAGAGACAAAATGGAAAATAAGGGAGGAGGTTGGTACAGTTCACCAACTCTGTCTAAAGGGGTGTCAACCCTGATTGCATCGCTGTGGATTTTTAATCATCCCCCACCCCCAGCATTTGAAGGAAAGTTACAGACTCCCAACATGACTTAGAAAGTGGGTTGTTCCTGGCTGATTTAGCCATCAGTGTCTCATACAGCTGGCAGATGGGAGTGAGTCAGTTAAGGAAAGGGATAGTGTCGTGTGAACTTGGTCACCCTGTCTTCCTTTTACTGGACCTGGAAGCCCATCCAAACCCACTTGGATCTGCCGAAATGGGTTTGGATGGGCTTCCAGTTCTAATAAGAGGAAGACTAATCTGCCCATGTCTCTGTGTTGGGATGGCACATAAGCTCTACTAAAAATGCAATATTCCCTGATTTATACTAAGGACTTGACTCTATGGCTCAAGTGAAAGATCATCTTCTTAGGATTGGCCCCGTGGTGACAAGAAAGTTATTTTATGCAAGAACCTAACAACTCTCATAGAATGCTACTGATCCATAAGGGTCAACCTTTATCTTCTCTGTATTCTTCCCTCTGCCCAAGAATTTTAATAAGCATATGTAGATATCTTGCAAGGGAGACCAAGCTGAGTAATAGCAACTCTATATTTGCTTTATGATAAAGCAAGGTTTTGAAACCTAATGTCAACCATTCAGACTCCAAATCTGGTCATAACAACCAATAAAAACTATTGGTCTTCAGTACAACATGATAACCAGCACACCTTTCTATGCCTGAATATTGTGCAACTGCATTGGGAAATCTTATCTATCTAAGAAAGCAGATACTGCAAGAATTCACAAAAGAAAACTGATTGCTAAACTATTGCAATTTCTGAAAAAAATAAATACATCTATTATATTATACCTGCTATTATTAAAAGTGAAGATAATTCCTTTCTTGCTTATATCATCTTTCCCACTGTAAATTCTGTAAGGGCCATCAAGTGTTTCATTGTACTTGAATGAAGGAAAGAGAGGGAACATAAAATTAATTTGTGATAGAAACAGGCTTGATTATCAAGATGGATTCTTTCTATTTGAAAGTCTCCTGAAGGCTGCTCTACAAAAACAAAAAATAATGTCTACCATTTTTATTTTTAGGAGACAACAGTTTTTTCTTGTACTTAAGTCATAGAGATCTTCATGTTTGAAATATGGTTTTGCTAAAATTCAAACTAGAAAATAGTGACAAGGAAATAATTATATATATATTGATGATAATATATATCTATATCTATATCTATATCATCTATATCTATATCTATCCTGAGTCAGCTTTAGACCAAGCATTCATGTGTTTTAAAAATAACCCAAATCAACTTCAGATAAATCCCCAGTAACCTCAACATGGTCATATGGAAGTGACCATTATTTTAACTTCTGTTCTATGACAAGGACTCAGATAGTTTATGGACATTAATGGTACATCTTCCTCCTACATGATTATTTCATTTTCTTTTCCTCCTGCCTTTGGACTAGCTTTGTCATTTTTGGAATAAATAGAATTTCTAATATTATATTCTGGATGTTGATCATGTAAAATTTGCCACAGCTTTAATTTCTAATCCCACCCTCCCACTTTTCTTGCATATTGACAAAAAACAATATTAAAACATCTCCCTTCCCACTCATAATACAATCACACCCATAACAGTATCAAGATACATTAGCAACATAAGCATGTAAATAATTATGAACTAGGAATATATATAGGAATATATATCAAAACATATAAAAATATGAAAACAATGAGTTGCAGGAAAATGGGAAATACAAAAGGCAATCCTTTCATTCTGAGAGAATGTTAGATAATTCAGATGTCCAAATTCCCAGGGAGAAAAAAATGGAAAAAAAAATTCTGAACACCCATGAAAGACACTTGTGCAGACCAAAAATAATTTGGGCCTAGGCCTCACTTCTCTGCTGTGAAATGAGATAGTCAAAACATCTCTGAGTCAAGCTGCTGACTTATATGGACTCATCTGTGACAAAAAAAATATTTTCAAAGAAGATGATAAAATAATATTGTCTATAAAGTAGATCTTCCCAGTTGTTTTCCCCATCCAACTATTATCCAGGACTGACTCTGCTTAGCTTTCTAGATCAGACTGGTGCTATCACCTGATGAAGGGAAACAAGATAAGGAAAGTACTTTATACCCTGATTAAAATCCCATTTGTTGCTATGTCCTTTATTTCTAACACCTGATGGAGTAGATTGCTATCAGCAATGCTTTTTCTGTGTAGAATAAAAATCTGTTGTGTTTGATAAGTCATGCTAATATATGCCAAATGCTACCCTAATTTTAATGTTTTGAACTTTCTGAATTTTAAGGATGCATTTAATATATCAGCATACATGTTTTTCTTAGAATCACACCACAAGTGATTAATGTTCCCTTTGATTTCATACTTACAGGATAGAATACTCCAACAACTTTATTAATTTTTACCATTGGAATTCTTTTCAGGAAGGGATCTTCGTAGCCCCAAAGTATTTCTTTCACAGTTCTAGTTTGGAGGAATTTTGATTTTGATGATTTCATCCAGAGATCCATCATTGCCAGAACTAGTCCAGTTGTAAACTTAGCAGATGCAGCCTGCAGCAAATAAAAATATGTCTGAAACCTAAACTTTGATACTGGGATGAAAACCAACAAAAACCTTTCATAACAGGCTTGAATTAAATCGTTTTTGTGATCAAATCACAGAATATTTTAAGGTTTTGAACCCTGGTGCATGTTGAAGAACTGCATTAGTATCAATATAATGAGACACGCATCACAGTTCAATGATAAATGTTTTTGCAGAGGATGTGTATCTTCACCATCATAACAAACAGTCTTGACCATTCCTTTTGTAGGATACAGAAGATAAAATTAGTTTTAAGTTTCTGGAAATAAAATAATAATGTCAGGTCGAAAGTCAGAAGATGAGAAAGTGGACAACAATAGCAACAAGAGACTAATATCAAATTTACAGGTAGATGATGTCTCATTTTGATGAAATTTAAGATCGAGAAATGATACGGTAAGATAAGAATTAGCAATATATGGATTTCCAGGTTTTGCTGAACTACATCTCCCAGCTTCTCTCCCTATTGGCCAAAAAGTCAAAGATTAGCTGGGACATCAGAAGGGGAAATAATTAAAATGTATTAATTTTAGATGTATTCATTATTTATTTTATTTATTTATCAAATTTTATCACTGCCCATCTCCCCCAAAGGGACCCAAATTTTCCAGTGTCAGAGTTTTTAGAAGGAATGATGTCATTTTAATTCATCAACACATAAAACATAGACTTCACTAGACTAAGTCTGATATCATATTTCTGAGATAGTATATGCATATACTGTACATATATACACACACACACACACACACACACACACATATATTTAAGCAGTATTGTTTCAAGAATTGGATACAAACAAAGGCTAAATCATTCTTTATATCAGGCCCCAAGAGGTTTGGGCAATATGCTCTACTGAAAACTCACAAACTCCATAGGTCTGGATGCCTCTAGAGATGCTACCAAGCAGTAATAATTGGAACCCTTGTTAGTCATCTCACCAAAGTAGCCAAGTATAGAATGGACAAGGGATTTGAGAAACCTCCTCTGTCTCCAAAGATTTAAATGGAAAAGATGCTGAAGCTAAAAAGCATGGCCAGGGTAATACAACCACAAAATGTTTGTGGAACAAAGCAAGGAAGTCTGTTGGAGCCAAATGGACCAATTTAGTAGATTGTTTCAGCTGAAGACTCTATTTCATTCATCCACAACATTGAAGGAATGGATAAGAGAGAACATCATTACACAGTATTGACAATCCCCAAACCCAATTGTTTACTGATTTATTATTACAACTTAATATTCAGATGTTATAAATCTTATCGGAGGGCTTGCTTACCACAATAGCAAGGTTGACTGTGGTGACTGTGTCATTTTCTGGCCCAACTGACATATCAGGTTGAAAGAGAACAATATTTGGCAGGAAGTAGGACAGAGTGTCATTTTCGTGTTCAGTGATGTTTTCTTTGGGTCTATATCGCATCCTTGAAAAACAAGAAATTCCACTTCAGTTGTTAAGCATTGAACAAAAACCAGAAGTAACTAGAGCTGGCACTCTGCCAGCAGACAAATGGAAATTTGACCATCAAATACTTTTATTCCTTTCCCTTCCCCTCCACAACACACAAATATCCACATTTAGAACCTCTTTCAGTATGTTTTGTATTACCCACTCTGTGAATCCTGATGAAAAGCATACCACTCCCCCAGCCCAAAGTAGATGGTTCAGCTTTTGTTTCATTTTGATAGTTCTAGAGATATCCATCAGGAAGAGCAAACCACACAAACACAGACACACAGAGAGACACACTTGAAAGAAGTTCGCTATTGTTAAGAGCCTGAGGATACAATTCAATGCAAGGCAAAAAGTTTACACTGGGCCAAGACAGCCAGACTCATACACAATATCCCCATGGAGATCAAGGCAAAAAAATACTGGTTTGCAGAAGCTGGATGAGTAAGCCCCACTGGTCATAGAGAGTAGTGCTCATGGACAACAACAGAGCATTCAAAACATGATTTGCAAGCAGTGGTTTTGGAGTGCAATCTAAGTACCAGTAATCTGGCATCCTCAAGATGTTGGGAATGAAACTACACTTCCCACAATCCCCTGCCACTAAGCAGGCATCATGTGGATTAGTGCCTCATGATGTAGTTATCCATTTGTGCTCACCTCTAATGTGATTTAAAAGCAAGGGAAATATTTCCTTCCATTTTCTAACTACAGTATTTTCCAGGAGGCTCAACTATCTGCTACATAAAGCACAACTGAGCAACCAACAGTTTTTTTTTTGTTGTAGAGAGAAAACAGAAATCGTCTTTATGACTGAAGGACTGATAAGAGGGAAGAAAAAATATAGTGGGCAGCAACCAGTTACTAAATGTTTCCAGATTGTAGGTCAGGGCCATTTGTTAAGTATATAAAGACTAAGGTAAGGGGAGCCTGTGAACCACAGGAAGAAGAGGAGAAAAATAGTGTGTTAAGCATTATTTTTAAATTACTTTTTATTAACTAAATACAAAAAATGGAGAAAAAAGAAAAATGCACAAAATTATTAAAGAAAACCAGCTCAAAAAAAGAGAAACAAAAACATACAAAATTTACAGACATACATATATCAGTAAATTGAAGCCATGATTCATTTCAGTCATCCATGGTTGATATATAAAAATCATTTCTGTAAAACGATGAGTATTTGGAGTCCCAACATTACATGTCCCTGAATACACACAACTGAAGTGAGCCACTATTAGTTCTCTATCACAGAAAAATGGGGCTTCAGTTATGAAAGGCAGATTCTGGATGAACATTTAGAAAATCTTCCCAAGCAGTTCCACAGTTGAACCAATTACCCAGAGAGGTGGTCAGCTCCTTCACTGAATGTGTTCAAGCAATTATGGACCCTCATCTGTTAAGGATATTCCATTTTGGATTCTTGCAGTGCACAGGTGGTAAGAGTCAATCTCCTGTCCCAACTCAATGAATACCTGTGTTTGCTCTCTAATCCCTCTTCCAGGTACCCAAGACATTCTCATGTCTTGACCTACTTGTAAGTGTAAGGGCCTTTCTGCTGAAGTATTGGATTAGAACCATTCTCCATCACATCCTCTGGGTTTTGTACATCAAATAACCAAAACTGTCTGTAGACTGGACTCCCAGGAACAACCCAGTTCTCATAGGAAACTGTACCATTTTCAATGACTGCTTCCTGTAGAAGGGAATAACAACATTTTAGCATTTAAATATTTTTTCCAAGCCTCTATGAATAGACATATTTTTGGACCTTATTTGTTTAAAAGACATGTGGCTCAGATAATGTTTCCTGGAAAACCCATCAATTTTTATTGATTAGTAAAATCTGAGCTGAATATCATTTTCACTTCACAGCAATATTTAGGTTCAGGAAGGGTAGAAAGTAATTTTTTTTCTTCAAAAACCTAAGCAAGCATCTAGGGAAATAAAAAAAAATCAGTGCACTTCATTGACATCAACTAGACTGGTTACTTTGTTCTTCAGAGAATGTAGCCAAATTACAGCTACAACTGTTAAAATCCTGTAATCATGAATTTTGAGTTCTAAATAGTAGTGTGTGCATCAAACTCATTTTGTTTTTAATAATGAATATGTAGACTAAAAAAGTTTGAGCAGCATTTTTTGAGTGGCATTTCAGACAACTTATGTCCTGTTCCTGAGACGAATAGAGTTTGGTTGGGTCTAGGCTATACTAATCATGCTACAATCTACCTTAATTGGAATCAAAATTAGCAAAATGATCAAAATTGTTTTTGATCAGAAACAAAATAAAATACTGAGCAGGCCCTCAAGATGTTCCTACAGACCAAAGAAATCTTTTGAGCCATAGAGAATTATTTTGATCATTGATTATTATTGACCAAAACAGAGTGTATGTCTTGAGCAGGAAATGGACCAAGAGACCAACTGACAGCAGTCTAATGCCCTCAGGGCCTCTCATTTCAGTGAATTCTTAAGTGCTGATAAAGAGTATTTAATTACTATCAATGGGATAGTACCACATATTTTGTTGATTTTCACAAGCAAGGCTGGGGTACAAGTCAACAAGAATGGTTCTGCTGCTCTCCAACTTTACTGGGCATGCAGGCTTTTTTTCAATTAGGGATTGTATGAGTGGTTGGGCTCACTTAAAGCAACATTCTGACTCATGAAGCTTCAGATACCAATGACAGCTACAGAATGCATTGGGAAAGAATCTAATAAGCCTTGTACAAATGTTTGATTGAATTCTCAATGTCACAGTGATCCTGGCTGTCTCTAACCTGCTCCTCAGAGATCACAGAGGATGTGTACTGAGTGTGTACTAAGGTGGATTCCCTTGAGATTTTTTGCCTTAATTATCACACTTGTTGCCAGATATAAGCTGTGCTGGACAGGTCGTTGAGTGAGGACAGGCCTGATATACCAAATGAACTAACTGGCTTTATTTCTAACTCTTTTGGGGATGGGATCATGAAAGATATAAAGCAAGCTCATTTTTTCTTTATGACAATATATTACCACCCTAGCTATTGGCAAGAAAGTCCAGCTGAGCCAGGTGGTTCATTATGTATCTATTGATAGCAATGTTGGTGAATTTCTCAGCATAAGGATACAACAGTTGAGCGGGGGGCATTTTGGAAGAAGAATATCAGTTAATGGCTAGATTGACATATGCCATTTAAGCAGCATTGTAAGTAATGGGTTGGACACGTCAACTACAACACAAAGGCTATGATGGAACTTCACCTACAAGTGGGCTGTATACTAATATCCAAGGTAGAATTACAGCTCAACAACAGAGAGCTACAAACAATATATCTACTGTGCTGCCCACAGTTTCAATTTAGTCCTAAATGATGCTACATCAGCTGTTGCAGAAGCAAGAAGTTTCTTCGGAGTTGTAGCATGTCTTTATAATTACTTCTGCAAACAGCATCAAATGATAGCATTCATTGTCTCTACATATGACCTCTTAGTCCAAACTTACACCAAAGGCATGGTGTTTAAAAGGGTTATCAGCATACCATGACACTCTCATGATAATTTGTTATTCACAAGGGGCTGATTGAAATAATTCTCCTGGAAAAGGGAAAGACATAACAGAACCTAGAGCTCTGAAATCTTAAATGGAGAAATTCCAGGCAGGATATCTAGATAATACTGTTTACAAAAATGTAGGAACTACCAATTGCATTGCAAAACTTTCTAGTCATCACAAACTGAATTAAGCAAAGCTGCCGGGCTTCTCTAGAACCATTCCAATAATTTGCAGGATGTCAGATGTCAGTCTTCAGCAAAGGATTGTTACCTTGTTGTGGTGCTGGAGCTTGAGCACCTCAATGATGCCATGAGCTAAACCGTGAAGGGCCACCCAAGATGGGAAGGTCACAACAGAGAGGTCAGACTAAATGTGATCCCTGGGAAACGTAATGGCAACCCACCCCAGTATTCTTGCCATGAAAACTAAATGGATCAGTACAACCAGAGATATGTCGGTATACCATTGGAAGATGAGACCCCCAGGTTGGAAGATGGTCAAAATGCTACTGGGGAGGAACAGAGGATGAGTTCAACTAGCCCCAGACGTGATGATGCAGCTAGCTCAAAGCCAAAAGGATGGCTAGCGGCCGACGGTGCTGGTGGTGAACGGCAAATCCGATGTTCTAAGGATCAACACACCATTGGAACCTGGAATGTAAGATCTATGAGCCAGGGCAAATTGGATGTGGTTATTGATGAGATGTCAAGATTAAAGATAGACATTCTGGGCATCAGTGAACTGAAATGGACTGGAATGGGCCACTTCACATCAAATGACCACCAGATCTACTACTGTGGACAAGAGGACCACAGAAGAAATGGAGTAGCCTTCATAATTAATAGTCAAGTGGCTAAAGCAGTGCTTGGATACAATCCAAAAAACGATAGAAAGATCTCAATTCGAATTCAGGGCAAGCCATCTAACATCACAGTGATCCAAATATACGTCCCAACCACAGATGCTGAAGAAGCTGAAGTAGAGCAGTTCTATGAGGATCTGCAGCACCTACTGGACAACACACCTAAAAGAGATGTTATTTTCATCACAGGAGACTGAAATGCTAAGGTGGGCAGTCAAATGACACCTGGAATTACAGGTAAGCATGGCCTGGGAGAACAAAACGAAGCAGGCTGATAGAATTTTGCCACGAAAACTCAATGTGCATAACAAACACTCTCTTCCAGCAACCTAAGAGACGGCTTTATACATGGACTTCCCCAGATGAATAACACCAAAATCAGATTGACTACATCCTTTGCAGCCAAAGGTGGCGGACATCTATACAGTCGGTAAAAACAAGGCCTGGAGCTGACTGTAGTTCCAATCATGAACTCTTATTGCACAATTTAGGATCAGACTAAAGAGATTAGGGAAGACCCACAGATCAGCTAGATATGAGCTCACTAATATTCCTAAGGAATATGCAGTAGAGGTGAAGAATAGATTTAAGGGACTGGACTTAGTAGATAGGGTCCCGGAAGAACTATGGACAGAAGTTCGCAACATTGTTCAGGAGGCAGCAACAAAATACATCCCAAAGAAAGAGAAAACCAAGAAGGCAAAATGGCTGTCTGCTGAGACACTAGAAGTAGCCCAAGAAAGAAGGAAAGCAAAAGGCAAGAGTGATAGGGGGAGATATGCCCAATTAAATGCAAAATTCCAGAGGTTAGCCAGAAGAGATAAGGAATTATTTTTAAACAAGCAATGCGCGGAAGTGGAAGAAGACAATAGAATAGGAAGGACAAGAGACCTCTTCCAGAAAATTAGAACCATTGGAGGTAAATTCCAGGCAAAAATGGGTATGATCAAAAACGAAGATGGCAAGGACCTAACAGAAGAAGAAGAGATCAAGAAAAGGTGGCAAGAATATACAGAAAACCTGTATAGGAAGGATAACAATATCAGGGATAGCTTTGACGGTGTGGTCAGTGAGCTAGAGCCAGACATCCTGAAGAGTGAGGTTGAGTGGGCCTTAAGAAGCATTGCTAATAACAAGGCAGCAGGAGATGACAGCATCCCAGCTGAACTGTTCAAAATCTTGCAAGATGATGCTGTCAAGGTAATGCATGCTATATGCCAGCAAATTTGGAAAACACAAGAATGGCCATCAGACTGGAAAAAAAATCAACTTATATCCCCATACCAAAAAAGGGGAACACTAAAGAATGTTCAAACTATCGAACAGTGGCACTCATTTCACATGCCAGTAAGGTAATGCTCAAGTTCCTGCAAGGTAGACTTCAGCAATTCATGGAGCGAGAATTGCCAGATGTACAAGCTGGGTTTAGAAAAGGCAGAGGAACTAGGGACCAAATTGCCAATATCCACTGGATAATGGAAAAAGCCAGAGAGTTTCAGAAAAACATCTATTTGTTTTATTGACTATTCTAAAGCCTTTGACTGTGTGGACCATAACAAATTGTGGCAAGTTCTTAGCAGTATGGGGATACCAAGTCATCTTGTCTGCCTCCTGAAGAATCTGTATAACAACCAAGTAGCAACAGTAAGAACAGACCACGGAACAACGGACTGATTTAAGATTGGAAAAGGAGTATGGCAGGGCTGTACACTCTCACCCTACCTATTCAACTTGTACACAGAACACATCATGCGACATGCTGGGCTTGAGGAATCCAAGGCTGGAGTTAAAATCGCTGGAAGAAACATTAACAATCTCAGATATGCAGATGATACCACTTTGATGGCTGAAAGCGAAGAGGAACTGAGGAGCCTTATGATGAAGGTGAAAGAAGAAAGTGCAAAAGCTGGCTTGCAGCTAAACCTCAAAAAAACCAGGATTATGGCAACCAGCTTGATTGATAACTGGCAAATAGAGGGAGAAACTGTAGAGGCAGTGAAAGACTTTGTATTTCTAGGTGCGAAGATTACTGCAGATGCTGGCTGCAGTCAGGGAATCAGAAGACACTTAATCCTTGGGAGAAGAGCAATGACAAATCTCCATAAAATAGTTAAGAGCAGAGACATCACACTGACAACAAAGTTCCGCATAGTTAAAGCAATGGTGTTCCCCGTAGTAACATATGGCTGTGAGAGCTGAACCATAAGGAAGGCTGAGAGAAGGAAGATCGATGCTTTTGAACTGTGGTGTTGGAGGAAAATTCTGAGAGTGCCTTGGACTGCCAGAAGATCAAACCAGTCCATCCTCCAGGAAATAAAGCCAGAGTGCTCACTTGAGGGAACGATATTAAAGGCAAAACTGAAATACTTTGGCCACATCATGAGAAGACAGGACACCCTGGAGAAGGTGCTGATGCTAGGGAGAGTGGAGGGCAAAAGGAAGAGGGGCCGACCAAGGGCAAGATGGATGGATGATATTCTAGAGGTGACGGACTCGTCCCTGGGGGAGCTGGGGGTGTTGATGACCGACAGGAAGCTCTGGCGTGGGCTGGTCCATGAAGTCACGAAGAGTCGGAACTGACTGAACAAATAAACAACAACAGATGTCAGTACAATGACACATGCAATAGTGCTGTAGCAACATCCCATTCTTGGGGTATAGGAATTTCTAAACCAATGTGTCTCACAGGTGAAGTAGTTTCATTATGATCTTTGTGAATGTCAACGACTTTCATCTACCAATGCAGAGTGAGCATGTTCTTTACAACACCAGACACAGCAATCTCAGAAGAAAAAACATAGATTAACAGACATTAATAAAGGGGCTTCTGCATTTTATTCCTGCAGACATGAACCCTGATCTCCATAGGTTTTGATGGTGGTGTGCAGGTGGAGAACTTCTGATTAAGAAATGTGACAGTTACTTGTCAGACACAGTTGAGGGCAATTGATGTAACTCAGAAGATCAAGATCAAGAAGTTGCATAATTCCTTATCATAGAAAATGATGCTCAGCTGTCAACAGTAACCAAACTCTGCATTGCTTGCCTAATCGTTCTTCCTGGCAGCATCAGAGAGGTAATTCTCTTTGGAATATGACTTGCAAAGCAACAGGCCACAAAAGGGCCTGAGTGGTCTGCTGATCCTCTTATTTGAGAATCTGTTTACCAGAAAACTGGATATCTCAAAGGTTTCATATTTTCCGATGTAAGGCACGCAAGGAAAACTTGAGTGACCCTTTACCTCCTGTTCCCTTTATACATGGCCAAGGATGATGTTACTGGCCCCAGTTCCTGGCTCAGCTACATTGTACAGGGCAATGCTGAAGCTGCACAACACTCACATGAAATGCCAGCAGACTACACAGCCCAAAGACAAGAGGAGGCATCCTAGCTACATGGAAGCTAAGCTGCTGTTACTGCTCCTTTATTTTTAAAAGTTTTAGGCTTCCTTGTTGCCTTGATGTGTTGGTTTATTAGTATTGCATTCTGTGCATGGATTTGGTTTCAGTCTGGATTTAACAAATTGTTTTTCAAAAACCTTTGATTTGGTTGACAGCTGGGCTCAATGTTGATTTGGCTGTTATTCCTGCACTCTGTGCATGCTCTTCATCTCTGTCTGACAGGGCCATCTTGTTAGACCAGGGAGAGAGGACAGGAAGAGAGAAAGAGAAAAAAAGAACAGTGAGAGTATTCCTGCTTTGAGGCTTAGCTGCAAAAATAAGGGGGGGAGTTGTGATATTCACAAGTCCTAACCCTGCATAGAAGAGCCTCATGTGGCGCAGAGTGGTGGGTGACAGTATTGCAACCAAAACTCTCCCCACGACCCGGGTTTGATCCCAGCGGAAGCTGGATTCCTGGGTAGTGGCCTCAGGTCAACTCAGCCTTCCATCCTTCCGAGGTAAATAAAATGAAGACCCAGCTTGCTGGGGAAGGTGACCAGTGGGGAAGGCAATGGCAAACCACCCCACTATAGTCTGCCAGTGAAAGTGGTATCCCTCCAAAGGGTCAGACATGACTCGGTGCTTACACAGGGGACCTTTCACTTTCACATCCCTGCATAGTTTTTGAAGCACCAATGAATTGCACCTTCAGACTGAGAAGCTTTCCACTATCTTCTGTGAAGCCAGAATGTTGGCAAGCAAGTCAAAGGGTGTTCCCACCATTGCCTAGGAAGCTAAGGAAGCCATGGCAGGACACGTTGATGCTTGCCATGCAGATCATATCCTACACACACATCAAAACAAGTAACTGAAAAAGTGTGCCTCACCATCCTTGACGGCTGAACCAGGAAACAATGCAATTTTATAGCCCAAGAGCTGGGGCTCAGGTTTAGAACTTCAGGCTATAGGTGTGGGCTCAAGATGACTCAAGATTTCCTCATGAAACAGGAAGAAATATCAAGGAAGTGAGGGAGAAGGTCCTTCTCTTTCACTGTTAAATGAATTATTGTACAAGGCACAAATGACCAGAATCAAATTATCCTACTTTGGACACATAATGGAGAAGGCTCTAATGCTGGGAAAGGTGGAAGGAAAGAGAAGAGGACAACCAGCAGCAAGATGGGCAGACTCAGTTACAGTGGTAATGGGGGTGCCCTTGGATGAGCTGAAGGGCCAGATTAGGGACAGTTCATAATGGAGAAAACCACTCCATATGTTTGTAATCATAGAATAAGAAATAATTTCGTAATTGTACTTATATTTGCTGCAAAGGAAAATTGGAAACTTCTTCTTTCTATTCCTTTTTATTCTTTCTGCACTTCTGCTTTTTGCTTCTTTTTCCTCTTTGCTCCTTTTCCTCTTTGTTTTCTGCTAGTTCTTTGTAAAACTTTTAATAAAATTTATTTCGAAAAGAGAGAGAAAACCTATCTATGTGGTTGCTAAGAGTCAACAACTACTTGATTAATGTAATCAATTAATCAACCTAAGCAATGTGTGGGGTGGAGTTTTCATTTGCTGAGCTAACTGGCTAAATGAAGAAGCAAATCAATGTCTCAAATGGAGCTTCTTCTGAAGCTCCTACCATGCAGGGCCAGCCCAAAGAAACTTTTTTTTACTCAGTCCACAATACCCGAGAGAGAGAGAGAAATTATTGTTACTGTTTCAAACACATTCCTTATTAAGTGAAATGTTGTCATTCTTTCACATTTTAACATTGAAAAAACAGGGAGTATATTTTCTGCAGTTGTTACATGCTGAAGATAAGCAAAGACTGAGTTTATTTTAAATAAACATTTCTTCATATAAATACATGTTCACTATTTAACCAGAATTGTTAGTCCAAAATAATTCCATGCTTTTATCTCCTGCATTTTATTCAAGTTGAAGCTTCTCCACTATCTTCAAGGAGAGTCTAACATGAAACATACAGCAGTAGTCAAGGCAAGGGTTGCCTAATATGTTACCTAGACCTCTGGGATGAAATATCAATGAGGTAGCAACTAGATCAAGTGTGGCCACTGGTTTCTCCATTATCTGTGCAGACAGATCTACATGTCCCACAAGCATTTTGATCCCACAGGGAACTCAGGGAGCAAAAATGATCCACACAAGCCTTGATATCAATATGCAACTTAGGGGTGTCAAAAGTCAATATGGCAGAGGAATTCCAGTGGGAACATGGCGGACTGAACAGCTGTGCCCACAAGCTCCACAGGCAGAACTGACAATGTGGCAGTTTTTTCGAGCTTAGGCAGATTTTTCCTGAAGCACAGGAGCGTTTTTCTGGGAAAGGAAAACACCTGGAATCACCCGATCTGTCCTCCAGAACAGCTGCTTGCAGACACAAGATCGCAAACAGCATTTGCGCTCGTCTGATAAGAGCTAGCTGGGAGGCTGGGACGTCACCATTTCCAAGCCGCACTGTAGCCTTAAAGGGACATTAAGACCAGCCACGCCATTTCTAAATCACTCAATTTATATATTTTTAAGTAAATGTACCCTAAGAGAGGCTTTCTACCTCAAGGAGAAGTGGGTTCTCTTAGTGCTTATTGTTGTTTTGGTTTTTTTTTTTTTTTTAAGTTTTGGCTTGTTTCCCATCCAAATGTTAAGGAGGACTGAGAGTAAATAATGCCTCCCTGATATTATTTTTGTACTGAATTTGATGAGATTGGCATTTTCCTGCACATCCAATTGGCTGTTTTCAACTTTCACTTTTCTGCTTCTACTTTCCCTGAGGAATTGTTGGCTAATCTCACTCTCACTTAAGTAAACACATTCCTTCATATCTTTGACTTTCGCTGGTTAAGCTCCAAGGGGGCACCACAATCTACTGTTTGAGACATGGAGGACCTTGAACAGACTTTCTCTGACTTCCATCTAGATTTTAAGCAGATTCCTTCTGATTCTTACCAAGTTTTTAGGCAAGGCATTCAGGACATTGTGGAAAATATGATCTTTAAAATGTCTCATCTGGTTGGGGATGTCGCAGATGAAATTGAGGAATTTAACAGTGACAGGAATGTTTATTCAACTTCTGCTGAGATATTGGTTGAAGATTGGATAGTTGAATGGAATAAATTAAAGGAAGAGATCAAGTTACAAGCCATAAGTGAAATGGATTTTCTGATGGAGTGCCTTGGAAAAGAAGGGGTTATTATGTATGGGAGGTTTCCTGAAGAGAAGTTGGAATTTTTTTTGGCAGGGGGGCAGTTGGGCTGTTTGATTTAAGAAAAATGCTGTGTGTGTGTGTTGTAGAGATATGTAAACGCTTTGGTCTATTTTGAAGTGGAATAAGGGTTTAAGAATATTTATCTGGATTGCTCTACGGATTTGGCTGATTTCATTTAATTTTCTTTAACAATTTGGATTAAGGTTATTAAGGTATAATAAAAAAAATAATAATGTTTGGTTTTGGTTTAACACAATTAAGATTATTAAAGATTATTAAAAGATTATTAAAATTGCTGTATTATCAAGTATATGTAAATTGTTGAGCCCCTCCCTACATACACCCCTGGTGCAACTGCTGATGTCATATACAAAGTTTATCAGCATCAATGGCAGAAGCATCTTTTCTGGCTAATGAGATTGTCAAATTAGCTTTCATGACAAAAAGCCAGACATGAGCTCATATAGCAATGTTAATTAAATCAAATTGCATTAAAAAAGTAAAACGAAATGCCATACTTGTTTGTTTTGAGCATATTTGATCCCATAATGTCCATGTGTGCACAACTGAACACATAAAAGGTCTATACCACGATTCTGTTGGAAATTAATTCGGACATTTCACCTCTACCAGACTTGGTAGTAATGTGACACCCCCCGCCCCCAGTGTAAAACAGTATAGTAATCGTCATTTTTTACTGCTTTAAAATGGTCTCTCCCCCCATCTGACTCTGACACACACAGTCTTAAAAAAATGTGTTACTGAAAGTTACAGGCAAATAAAAGTGATTACTTTTAAAAAAACTTACTTGGGATTTTTATTTAAAACTCTTGCATTTGAAAAATATCTGGGTCAAAGAACAACAACAAAAAAGTGCTAGTAAAAGCAATTTGGGAGAAAAAACCCTCAGGGAAATTTCCATCAACATTTGCATAAATCAGGCAAAGATACATACAAAGCCTCTTTATGGGACACAATTAAGTTTTTTTTTTTTTTGCAGATTCCCCTGCAAACCTGGGCTGGAAAAGTGGAAGGATTATTCAGGGTTTGTAGAGAAACTCTGTAGGGTTTTGTGTTAATGCTGGGTCACAAGCAGCTTTTCTAAACATTTTTGGAAAGATTGTTGGAATACCATTTATATGAACTGTAATTTATGGCATGTTTAAATATTACACCATAGAAAGCAGCTCAATAAAATGAAGCCCTACCTCTTCCTAGCCCCACCCCCACCCCTCCCTACTTCCAAAGTCTTGCAGTTCTGAATTACAGAACCTGAGTCATCTTTAGCCAGCCTGATATGATGCTTCTGCTTAAGCCCTGCAGACATGCTGTGGTTTATGGGAGTTGATGAGATTAAACTTGAGTTCAACAGAATGGTTGCTGTTCTTCCATGAAAGCCATGAACCATTCTTTAGAAAAAAAGATGTTGCAAAGATTTCAATGCATTTTATTTATTTATTACATGTATAGGCCACCCCAATCTATCCCAACTCTTGCCAGCTGACAAAATAAGACAGTAGAAACAATGGCAGTGGGATTCCTTTGGACTAGGATTGGAATAGAATGCCACATATGCAATAACTAGACTGGAAGGGGGAAGAAAGAAACAGTAGGGTTGTGGTGTATGTAAAATTATACCCATTAAGTGGTATTGTGGGGGGTGAGGTGGTGGAATGAAGGAAAATAGACCTTTGGAAAAGGTCTAAAAGTTGGACAGATATAATAGGACTTTGCCTTTCAACAACCACCTGTAGCACTGCAGACAGTTCTGGTGTTCTGCAACCTCAACTGAACATTCCAAAAATGGTAGATAAGTTATTTTAAGCCTCTTGATAATCTGCCTATGAGAAAACATTAAAATAGATGGAAGTTTCCAGCTTGGAGGTGGGGAAAATAAAGGTGGAGCAGAATAGAGATACATCAGTATTGTCCTGCAGAATTAAAAGAATAGGGAGACAGTCAGGACAATCAAAACAAAAGTGGTGCTAATCTGTGGAATGTGCAGGGTCTGATCATGAGATGGTGTGCAGTGTTGTTCAATCTGTGTGGCTTTAAAAGAGGATCAGCTAAAGGCTTATGGAAGATGTAGCTCTTCAGTAGCTCCAGTATTGGAGGGGTATCATTTTGCTCCTGTGTGGGGAGCTCTGTTGGCCCCATGTCCTACTGTGTTGGCTTCCCACTGGCAACTGGCTGGTCCTTCCATCTGTATCTACCTGGCTGGTCTTACCTCTTTGCAGTCCATCCACTTATAGTAAAAATAAAGACTCATCTGAGTTGAGCTCAGTTAGTGACTCTATGGACACATCCCTGAAGTCTTCTTGAGGCAATATAAGGAAGTGATTTGCCATTGCCTTCTTCCAGGATGCTGCAACCAATCTAAATTACAGTTGTGGAATTTCCTATTGGTCCTCCATCCAAATGCTAACCAGGTCCAACCCTGCTTAGCTTTTTCAAGTCAATGATTAAAGGGTGACCCTGTGCCATGACCTGCTCTGATAGATAGATAGATAGATAGATAGATAGATAGATAGATAGATAGATAGATAGATAGATAGAATCGTATAGCATAGCAGTTCATGCTGCTTTTTTTCTTTCTGGGAAATCCTTGTGAGTTCCAGCAGCCAGATGTGTAGATTATTTAGCCGTGACAAGTCACGTTGCCCGGGGTGCACCACAAGGAGGCTAGTCTACATTGCACCGAGTTGGGCTGAGAGAAAGTGACTGGCCCAAGGTCACCCAGCCGGCTTTCAGGCCTAGACTAGAACTCACAGACTCCTGGTTTCTAGCCCAGCACCTTAACCACTAGACCAGACTGGCTCTACCTGCTCTGATGATCAATATAGGCAACTCTTATTTTACAGAGTATTGATTAGATAGCAGACCAATACTTCCTTCATTTAGTGAATGCCAGACAACATTGGCTGCTTTCCTCTTGGACATGGAACAAGTCAATATTCTCATCTGTCTCTGTCTGTATACAGGCAAGTTATACAAATGTTTTAGCAGTAGCACATCATTCCCTTGTTCAGTCTGGACTTGTTTAGCTTTTGCCTACAGCGTCAGCCTTGTACCTCCAGAGCAAACTGCTTTATGTAACAGTGGCTGAAGATAATTCATTGTAATGGAGATCATACAGGAAAATGTACACTATTTTTTAACTCTTCTGATTATTCCAGAAATGAGAATGGAAAGAAGTAGCAATCATTAGTGAGACACAATGGTTCTGGTAGAGATCAGCTTCACCCCCAGCCAAATATCTAGCCTTTGCTTTAAAAATCAACATTGGAAAATTTCAGCACAGCCTGCAGTTTGAATATAGGCAAATAGAAATGATAAGATTTGATTGACATGACATAGACAAATGCACTAAGGTGAATCTAAGCAAAAGTCAGACTTAAGAACTCGTCTACAGTTCCATTCCACACAAGCATTTCCTTTATCTGGAGTCTGCTGCGAGGACTATTTGCAACAATCACCAAATATACAGTACCTGTACTTTACAACAGATATGAAATGACCCTGATAACAATCATGCCAGGACTATGTCAGCTATAAACTTTTTTTTCTTTTTAGTTAACTGAACAGCTCACATTGTTTGCACACTCCTCTTGTTTCAGAATTGCTTACATTCATTTTATTTATTCTAGCCAAGGACAAACCCTTTGTTTTAAAACAGTAAGTAGCAATGAGGAAGGAAATTGCTAGTAGGGAATTATTATGGCTGGGCCATGTCTCTGCAATTGGAAAAGCTGAACCAAGATATAATATTGCTCACTGTCAGAGTTTACATCTGAACAAGCCACGTGTGACTGGGGAAAATGTGCAGACTCAACCCTTAGGTCTCGATTGATTTTTAACTGCTTTGCTCAAAAGAAGAACTGGAATAATGGTTCAATGAGAGAAAATAAGCCAAACCACACCTGGTCAACCACAAATAAATTTGGCTTGGTTTGGCAAGCTAATCTCTCATTAAAATGGAGATGGAAGAACTGATAAACTCAGGTCCCCCCCCCCCCATAACTGTGAAACATTGATACAGCTAGGGCTGTTAGAAAAACTCTGAAGTGTAACCATTGTAAACCTAAAGGGTTTGAATTTTGAGTTTCCATTCTGGAAATAAAAATCCATAATGAAACAATTCATCTGACCAGGTATAGCCCAAATGCTACCACCACAGACTGTGCAAGCTTTCAAGTTCTCCAGAAATCTCCCTCAGGCAAGGCCACACAAAATGCAAAGGTCTGGCAAGAACCGTTGAAGATCTATGTAGAACTCCAAATTATCGTCAATTTGTCAAGAACAAAAACCAGGATTGGTAGATCGTATATTTATGCCCCTCACACTCAATGTTTTTTTTTTCCCCTATTCCTGAAAAATATCTAAATCTGTTTTATATATCAGCCTTCAGAAATGAGGCTCATTGATGCCACTACCAATGGAAGCATCCATAAAATGTCAAGTGAAAACTTTATCACACAACCCCACACTCAAAATTCTGGAAACATGGGCGCTTCTGATTTCCTTAGATTATGCCTCATCATGCTAACAATACAGATAGGTTTTTATTCATCAACTTTCAACCACTAGAAATTGCTCTAGAACCCTTCAGGGCTAGACCAAGTGCTAGATTGGAATCTTCCCCAACCTGATGTATCCCATATGTTGGCCAGGGACTACAAATCCAACTTATTTGATGCCCACCATATGCATGGGTTTGCAAGTCCTGCAAATTCTCAGAAGAGAAAGTGACTAGAATGCATATGGTTAAGGGCTGGTTGATAACTGAAGAATAAGGATGAAGGCAAGCAAGGCTTTAGGAAGCCAGCCTAAGCCAAGGTTAAGGGCAAAGACTGATCCAAGATTTTCAATCTAACCAAGGCAATATCAGAGCAGAAGTAGCAGGAAAGGCTCTCAAAAATACCCAAGCAAGTGCCTCTGGAGAAGAAAATCTGATACACTGATCAAGCAGACTGCAACTAAGCACAAAGAGTATAAGAGTGGCAAGAAATCCAAAGACAGAGTGGGGACAGAAACAAAAGCAAAATAGAGTATTAAGAAAGTCTGGTACAGAAGAAGGAAGGCAGAGGAGATGAAAACTAAGTCTATGGTAATTTAGAGAGGAGAGGACAGCAGAATAGGAGATGCACAAGGAATCTGAAGTAGAAATGTAAGGCGTCGGACTCAAGAGACAGTTTTCTGTAATGGTGAAGGTGTTGGACCAGGACAGGGGAGACCCAGGTTCTAGCCCACCCTTAGCCATGGAAACTCACTGGATTACTTTGAGCAGTCATTCTCAGCCCAGCCTACCCCACTGGCTTGTGGTGGGCATACAGCTAAGCCATCTTGAATTCCAGAAGTAAAGATGTATTGCAATATAAATCTAACACCTAAAATGTCATAGGACCCAGCTGAAGAAGATAGTCATAGCCATAACCCTTTCAGACATTGTTCTTCTTCCTCATACCTAGGATACCATTGAAAACATTTCCAAACAAGCAAGACCATCCTAGGTATGAGGAAGGGTGGTGAACAGGGTGAACAGGGTAGTGTAATGGTTACAGCCTGAATGGTTTAGTAGTTTAAGAGTTAGACTAGACCTAAGGAGGCTAAAGTTCAAGACACCACTCAGCCGTAGATGGATTACTTCCTCTCAAGCCAGGATACTTCACAGAGTTGTTGCTGCAGGAATAAAATGAGATGTGATCCTTGTACACCATTCTTTGATTCCTTACAGAAAAGGCAGGGTGGAAAAAGAATAAATAAATAATACAGTGTTGACCTTTGTTTATACTGAACAAGAGAAGGTGCCAGATAGGTAGTCAATCTAATTGGAAAGAATGCAAAGTCCCTCTCACACAATTTAATTGATTTAATGCCTGCTCAGGAGCCCAAGGGCTGAACAAAGCTGCCATTTTGGTTCTATGTATTGAGTGGGGGAAACAACACTGAAAGAGGAAGAAAGGGCTGGGAATGAATGGTGCCTCTTCTTTCAGCTGCAAGCTACCTTAACCCAACATGTGTGTTTCCTAGTGATTCTCTAGATCAGAGTTCCCCAACGTGGTCAATATCAACCCCCAATGGTTGATGGGACTATCTAAGGAGTTGATGTTATTGTTGTTGTTGTTATCCATAGTGCTATGAACTAAGTAGTATTTATTAAATTATTTTCATATAATAAACATTTGGGATCAATGAACAATCTGAAACTTCATGAAGGGGTCAATGAGCTGGAGAGTTTGAAGAGCCCTGCTCTATATTGATGAAATAATACCCAGTAGGTCAAAGTTTTCCTACCTCCCCATTTTCTTCTATTGCCAAATATTGCCCCAGTGGGGTAGAATGGAACAGAGAAAGCCAGGATAGAGACATCAAGTATGTATCCCCATTGCAAAGAATCTGAAGCTGTTTCTGCTTGAGCTAAAACATGACTAATTGGAACATGCACAGTCAATTGCTAATACTGCCTCAAGCTCTAATGTTTAATTAGTTCTTGCTGTAAAATGAGAAAAAAAGGAAATGTAAGAGCAGATAGTGTAGAACTGAAAAGAGAGGGGAAAAGACATATCCTCATACAACGTTTCTCAACCTTTAAGATGTGTGGACATCAACTTCCAGAATTCTGGGAGTTGACGTCCACAGACCTTAAAAGTTGCCAAGGTTGAGAAACCCTGCACTAGTACATGAAAACAATTAATAAAGAGAAGCACACAGAAAAAGGTTGTATTATAGATGATAAAAAGACATGCTTAATAGTTCAGGGAAGGATATTATCACAGAACGGGGCAAAAGGACCAGGCTTGCTAAAATTAAACCCTACGTTCTGTGTATGGAGAAACTGACAGAGAATGTTGCAAAAACCTTAGGAATGTCTGCTTGGAAAAGTTGTCTAATACATGGCTGGGCTCAGGTTCAAGCAGCTTCATGAATTTAAGCAACACATGGGAAAAAATGGTGCACACCTTCAGTGCCAGGGCATTGGCCCTTCAAGGCTGGTCCAGACAAGAAGCACAACAATGAATAGTAGCTCTATCTTTATTATAAAAGGTAAAGGTAAAGGTTTCCCTTGACATTAAGTCCAGCCGTGTCCGACTCTAGGGGGCGGTGCTCATCTCCGTTTCAAAGCCAAAGAGCCAGCGTTTGTCCATAGACACTTCCGCGGTCATGTGGCCGGCATGACTACACAGAACGCCGTTACCTGCCCGCCAAAGCGGTACCTATTAATCTACTCACATTTGCATGTTTTCGAAATGCCAGGTTTGGCAGGAGCTGGGCCTAGCAATGGGAGCTCACCCCGTCACGCGGATTCGAACCGCCGACTTTCCGACCTTCCAATCGGCAAGTTCAGCAACTCAGCGGTTTAACCCGCAGTGCCACCGCGTCCCTATATCTTTATTATAAGCTTACATTAATAGAATCTTGCAAGTCTGAAAGTATTTCTCCCCTCCTCTCCTTTTATTCTCCAGAAAACTATGGAGGGTCCCTTATGAAACCCTTCCCACCCCCAATCCCCTCCCCTTCTGTGAACTACGATATCCTTTACATGATGGTTGTCCTGTCTGCAGCTCTTCCTCCTGTATCCCAAGGTCATTCTCACATGCTCACACAGAGGGTATGTAGGCTTTCAAATAGCTTGGAAGTTTTTTCACCTGCCATCCCGGGATGGGAGTCTGGGACAACTAGAAGCACTCTAATGGCAGGACGATGAATACATCTATAGTTCTCTGTTGTCAGTTAAGATTTAACAATACACTTAGTCATACCCTTGGAGTGGATATTCCATGGATAAATCACATAGAAGACAAAATGCTTCAAGGTCACCTGATGTGTTTTGGTTTAGTTGCTTCATTGTATGGGGTAGCTAATGCCCATACCAAGAAAAAGCCATGAGGCCAAGTTTGTTACAGAGTCAAAAGCATTTTACTTCTTTGTGGTGAGAACTTCACAACAAGAATCCTAGGTACTACAAGGAAGTAAAATAAGGATATAATGCACAATGTAGCATTAGCAAGTTTTGAGACTACACAACCAGTTTCTAAACTTAAGTGTCAGTATAATCCCACACTAATAGGTGCAGTCTTACCCACTATAGTGCACACCTTGAGAGGGGCAGGTGAAAGACTGTATGCTAGCTACATTCTGCCTCTGCTGGCCTCTTTTCTTCCTGTTCGGTGGTGTCGTGTGTGAGCCCATGGCTTGTGTGTGTTTGATTGATTGCAAGAGTTTATTGCAAGAGCACACCTTGTAACGTCTTCATGTAGAAATAACCATGAAAAACAACTTTAGGATATTTGCCACAGCATACTACAGGGGATCTGACCAGTCTGTGTCTCAGGACTTTACCCCTAGAGCTCCTGCTTTGAGCAGACCAACTCCCAAAGGACTTCTGCCTGAGTTGTTCTCTAAGGAAGATTTCCTGAGTGCTTCCTGTCTAAGTTAGGGGTTTGCCCATTAACAGTTTGTTATAAGAATTGTGAGTAATATGCAAAGAGAGGGCTGCTCTAGCTTTTCTTTTGCTGGTAAGTTAGTATGCAGGCCTGGCTAATGCAACAGCCACATGGCTGATTCATTTTTGAATACAGTCTTCTGACACTGATAGCCTGATTGTGAGGCTGAGCCAAAAGGTTTTCAAACGTTGGTGCTGCCGGGATCACCCAGTTCCAAAGAGAAGTCTACCAGTCTGCCTTTTGTACACATTTGAGGGCCATGTCCTTTTGACAGCACAAAGCATGCTGCAGTGAGACAAGAAAGGGGAAAGGAAGAGGAGGAGGAGGAGGAAGAAACAGATGGAGCTGATCAAGAAGTTTTGATGACATACAGTACAAAGGAGATGAGAATGTCTGATGTCAAGGATATGGACAGAGAGGAGAGGAGAGTGAGCAGATTCAGCCATAGACAGACAAAAAACAAACTAAACCATAAAGGGGGAAAAAAAAAGAGTTACTAAATTCTGAAGAAGAGGTCTTTCAGATTAGAAACAGCAGTAGAAAGCTACAGACTGCCAATATAGTCATACACGATTCTAATGCAGACATGCCAAGGAGAGTCTGCAAGCCTTACATGCTATTTACACCAAGCCCAGAAATGTCCAGGTATAGATGCAGTCATTCAAAATTGTCTTTTTCAGCTCTTTCATCTTGCATAAGGCTTTCTATAAACACACCGCTTGCTGAGAAATCGGTGTGCCTAACAAACATTCAAAGCAGCAAAGATGGGCAAAAGCCCAGAATTCTGCCGACGTAATAGTACTGTAAGGAGAGTCCTTTCTGGGCTATTTGCCATGCCCACATTCCTTTTGTGGGATAAGCTGCCTCTTGTCCAACCTTTCACTTGGCTGTGGTTCTTTCCCCTGTCTCCCAAGGTCATTCCCACATGGCATTACATCTGGACAGCATGCCCTTTTTTAAAGTATATTCTCTTTTCACCTCTACCCTCTGGCAGACTCTACCCTCTGGCAGACTCTACCCTCTGGCAGACTCACTATTTGCCTGCCTTGTTTTTGTCTGCTCTGTTCTTCCTCGGGCCACCACATCTGGACTGCAGAAATCCAGAGGACCACTAGAGAGCAATAAATAATTAGTGTTTCCTCCATGTTTTTCCTCCAGCTAGTGGTCCTCTCGATTTCTGCAACCCAAATTGGATCGCCTGACCCTTCTAGTGGGATGGGATTTGGACACACAAGACATAACTTGGCTGGTGTCCAAGGAGACAAGAAGAATGGAAAGAAGTGGTCAAAGCAAAGCAGAAAGCCAAAGCTTTCTTCCAAGTCTTTCTTCCATCTCTTGGCTTCTGCCAGTGAAAATTTTAAAAATGTCGCTGATGTAAAAAAGCAAGACATCCCACATGTGCTTGTATATAATTAAGAGAGGGAGAAAAAGGGAAAAGAAAACCTACAGGATGAGAAAATGGGCATTGGAGGAACACAATTTGTAAAGATTTAGTGAGTTCATATCTCACATTATTCTTTATTGTTAGGGTTCTTTTAGTTGCGGGTGCATTTAGTTGTTAAAAATAATTCCTCGTCACTGTCATTCTTTTTTATCATGTCCTTCTTTAGAGTCATTGTCATCTTTTCTTAAGAAATTTTAATGACCGCTGTAGAGCTCACAGGTCATTTGAAGAGCTCACAAAATTGTCAACAATCAGCCTGACCAACAGGAAAAGGGGAAGGATTTTCTGAGATCCTATGGATTTCTTCTAATGACAACATTTCAGGAAATCCACTTGGCTGGTCAGCTGAGGTTGGACCCGAGTTTGAAAGCTACTGCTTAAGTAATGAATCCAATTACAAGAAGACATCATCAATGGTTGTTGCAAGAAAGGTTCAGAAAAATCCTAGGCTCCGGTCTGTCAGCTCCAGATATTTGAAATTTAGAAAGCTGCTTGGTTATTTGGAAGTGCTCTATCAAAGAAGAGGAAATTTGTGGCAATAACAAGTATCCTTGGAAAATCAGAGGCCTCACTGAAAAGAAGCACATGTTAACAGCAAGTTTGCCACATAAGCAAAATGCTTATATGATAATGCAACTAACTCAGAGAGAAGGGCAACCATGAAATCACAAGCAATTTAATTTACTTTTAGATGAAGCTCCTGATTGGCATTAATGCTAGAGCTGACCGTGAACAATTATGTCTTAAAAGATTATCAGCTACTAAAAGTTAAATGACTGTATTATTCAGTGTTGGATTTTGGCCAAAAGAGCCTGCAATATTCTCAGCTGTATTTTTTTTTTTTAAATACATTGCTTAAAAGTGGTTCTGCTTCTTCCTGAGCAGAAGTTTCTAATCAGTGTGATTAGAAGACTGTTTAAAGGCACCCCAAAGGCTCAGCCCTTTACCCTATATTATTTTTAACATCTATGAAGCCACTGCAGGTGGCCGTTGATTGATTTGGTGTCATGTATCATAAGTATGCTGATGACACTCAGATGCATGTCTCTATCACAGGACAAGCAGGGCCTGGAAGATATGAGGGAATGGAAGGGGTGGAACAGACTCAAACAATGCCAGCTAGATGGTAGCGGTGTTGGCAGAGTTCTTCATGACCATTTCTTCCAGGTAGAGCCAGCATACACTCCTTTTCAGGTAAAGTAGCCTGGGATGGTGTACCAAAAGGTTTAAAACTACAAAGGCAAAATAATTAAATATTTTTTAAAAAAAAAAACCTAAATAAAAATAATCAATTAATCAGGATAGCCTACTTAATCAAATAGCCACTTTGATAGTAAGTGGCTGTTTGCCTGCTAAAAACAAGGAAACATTACACATCTACTTCTTTACAGAAATGGTTCTGCGTAGATTGCAGATTCTTTGTCAGAACATCTAAATAGTGAGATTAAATTACAAAAAATGTCAGAGCAATTGTGGCAGGGTGCTAGTGATGGTGGTGGTTTACATCACAAGCAAATGTCGAGAAGAAAGTGATGAAGATATGCAGAAATACAGGGATTAGAAGTGTCTCTTACCATTTTTATTTTCTTCTCAAGGAGATCATTTCCAACTGGAATCAGAATGCCTCCAAGGATGGCCAGCACTGCCCCGATGGCTGCAACCATCAGCAAGCAACAGTTTTGTTTCCACCCCATGCTTCTTCACACAGTTGCAGGTCGCTGTGTCTGTTCCTTCTGCTTCTTTGACCTTTCAGTTTTCTCACTCTGATGTTCCCTCAAAATATATATTGCAGAGACCTAAGCACACTTTCAAAAGAGATTGAAGCATAAAATACAGCATAAAGAATCACATGGAAGATCATTTAGTGCTCCTAGAAACAAATGTTTTTTTGTTTTTTTTTAAATGCAAGAACATTTAGAAAAGCAAACAGGCAAAGTCAACATAACTGAAGCCTGGCTAAACTAAAATTGACAGAGCAGTTTCAGTTTAATACCAAAGTGAACTTTTTTATGTAGACTCAGAAGTGAAAAGTCAGTAATAATTCCAGACTGAATTACCTCTCTCTTCATGAAATAAGTCCATGCTTTGGTCAAGAAGTGTCAGATGGGAGGAAAATAATTGCAATCATTAGTTTGAAAGGCTGAATTACATTCTTTGTTTGGCCTTTTCTAAACTTGGTTTCCAGCCAAACATATGAACCTCCCACCCTGCTAAAGAGCAAAGACTGAGCAAAGTTCTCTCTACATGATTTTAAATGTATATTTATGAATGCTTTTCATTAGTTGTTACCATTCTTCCTTAGAAGAAGCATATACCTGCATTATTTGAGTCTTACTATACTAGAATGCTAATATCTCACTAGTACCAATAGAGGTATTCCAAGATGCACATTTTTTGGAAAACACTGCCTAGAAGACTTCAGGAATTGGTCCATGTTGCTGCCAGGAGTCAACTTCAATTTGAAAGCCCCTCCCTCCCCAACCTTCTCATCTAGACTTTCAATGGCTTCCATGAATTAAGTGCATATTTCAAAATCACCCTAAAAAAAAACATTCACCACAGCCTACTGAGAAGGTTGCTTCAAAAGACAGTTGTGTGAAGGTTGCTCCACCATTGTCGGTTTGAACTCTTGCAGCCAAATAGCAGAAGAACAGTTGAGACCTCAGCTACTCCGCTATGAGGTGCAGTAAGAGTTTGGCCTATTCACCATGCTATTCCACATTTACGTTTGCTTTGGGCTTGGGATGGCTGCAATTGTTGTTTAGGGTTAGCGACCATCAGTCTTTGTAAGATTATATGCTTGCTGTGTTCCTTTGAGATAGTACAACGATGCCTTCTTCATGGCCTACTTCAGCTTGCCGGGCTTGGCTTCCCAGAAGATAGGATAAGACCCTCAATTCAGGGGGCACATAAGGAGGTTATAGTCATGTCTTCCCATCAACTGCAGCAGGAAACCTTGCCATGACCCTGTAGAGCATCTAGTAGAATGACCATCTTTTGATTGTCATGGGTTAAATACTATGGAAAGGGAGACAGATCATGCTCAGATTCTAAAAGAGGCACAAATAGTCATGTGCTGCTCTGGATGACCCATATAACTTGGGCTGAATTTTGAACTATTTAGAGTGAGGAACAATCTTACCTAGATATCAGTGTCCCAGCCTGCCCAATGGAACCTGACCCACCCACTCTTAAGTAAAGTTGAGGACACTGTGTGTCTGGAAGCTGTGAAGTCTGGGGTGGGTCAAAACAAGCTCAGATTAAATTCCTGCAAGCAGAACTGCTGACTGTAGATGATCAGCCAGGACGGGTTCTAGTTCCAAGTTGAGTCTGAATGGAGTCATGCTCCCCTTAAAGGAGCAGGTCTGCAATTCAGAGGATCTCCTGGACTCATGCCTGAACAGCAGACAGAGGCCAGGGTTAGAAGGGCCTTCCCCCAATTTCAACTGGTGTACCAGTTCTGGATCCTTTGAGACTGAGAAGCCTTTACACAAGGGACTTGCATCTTTACCATCTCACGCTTAAAGTACTGCAACATGCTTCACACGGGGTTGCCCTTGAAAATGACTCAGAAGCTGCAATTGACTCAAAATACAGGGGCCAAACTACTAACGAGGAAGAGTAAGTTTAGTAGTGCTACACCTTTGCTGAAGTCACTGCATTGGTTTGGCGGGGGGGCTTCTGGGCCCAATTCAAGTGCTGGTTTTAATCTTAATAGCCCTACATGGTTTGGTACATATGGTAAAACGAACGGGTTCTGGAGCATGCCTTCTCAGTGATGATCCCCACCTTGAAAATAATTTGTTCTCTGAAGAACGGGGACCCCTCATGTTGCTTTGGTTTCACAAAGCTGTGAAGATGATCCTGTTCCAGTGGGCTTTTGATATGTCTGAGTAGCTTTTGCATTTGGTTATTCTGTTTTATGATGGTTCATCATTTGACTGATGTTTAAAGTAGGGTGATATGTAACCTTTTATACAGTATTTGTAAAACTATACAGATTACCTCCAGCATTTCTTTCCATTTCTCTAGTTCTACCTTTTTAACGTTTTACTTAGCCTCCCTCCGCACAGACAGCAGGCACTATCGTGATTAAAAATCGCATTTTTAAATTCGTTCGTATGTGACTTCTGCGTAATACTGAGAGCACAGCAATATGAATAAATGCTGCTCAATAACTTCAGCCCTGCTATATTTTTGTTGGAGGGCAAGTCCAATGTCACTGTCTCTTCACCATGTCCTGATTGACTGGCCACAAGGGGGCAAAAGGGCATAGATAGGGCTTTAAATATCCCCTATTAATCTATGATTGTCCACTCTTTATCTAAGAGATTGATAATCAGTGGTCATTTCCTTCAGCTTTTCCCCCCATGCACACAGAGAACATGTCCTTTAATGCTTTTCTTGGTAGGATGTAGTTACCTAGGTGTTAGGACTTGCTGATTCCTATAATGTGAGTGAGTGAGTGTGTGTATGATATACATACACACATGCGCACCCATACATCATTGGTCAGTTCAGATTCTAGCTCGCAGAAATGCTCAGATGCACAGCCTCCAACAATTTCTACTTCAATTGCATTGTGCCTGGCTAAAATCAGGTGTTTCCTGTTCCTGTTCTTTTCAGAAGAAATACAAGGCCATTACTTTTCTTCTCAACTTGCATTTCCACAGGTGTCCATACCAAGGGGTGGAGACAAAATGTGCAATATAAACTAACAATGCAGACTCCATCCTAACATACCTGAGAAGCTTGCATCATGATATCACAAAGCACATGTTGTCCTTTTGATGTCATCATGCTTAGGAACAGATGCCTATGTGCATGCCTTCAAAAATTTCCATTATTATTTCTAAGCTCCACTGTACTATTTTAAGAAAGAACTCGATGTGAAACAACTTTATTGCCACGACACAGGTCATGTAATCCCCATCTTGGTTTATGGAGGTGCTATGGCCCCAGGGAAGCTTGCGTATAAATTGTTCCTTTTAAAACATACTGTTTCAACATAAGGCAAAATCAAGATGTCATTCAGGATCTACTTAAGAAATTAACTGTTTAATATGTACATTGAAGGAGTTATCTAAAGGCTATACAGTAAGAATATAAAATGGGCAAACTTAAGGGTCAGTGCTGTCTCCTCAACTCTCCTTTGCAGTTTTCTTGGCAAGATTTCAGAAGTGGTTTGCCATTGCCTCCTTCCTAGGGCTGAGACTGGCCCAAGGTCACCCAGCTGGTTTGCGCCTCAGGTGGGACTAGAACGTTCCTGGTTTCTAGCCTGTTGCCTTAACTACTACACCAGACTGGCTTGTTGAACTTCAGCTACTCTGTGCAAAGAAATATGAATAGAGTCCTCAAGTTTCCAAAAAAAACAATAGTGAGTTGGGAGACGTGGATGTTCCTGAACATTGACAAATCCTGAAAACCTTGTGCCCAACACTGGAAAATAAGAGATTCACTCATATGGCCAACAGATAAGAAAGTAACATTTGTCGGTGCCACACTGAAAAGCATGGTAGAAAACAGGGAAGCATTTGCTAGGGCATAAAAGCCAGTAAATCATCATCCATACAGCCCGCTACCCAATACTGGATTATGAGCCATGGGCATGATAAGTAGAGCTGAAGCTTTGATCACAACTTCAAAATTTGTGCATGAGTACTTCAAAAGCAAGTCTGGAATCCCCAGAGCAAGAGATCTGGCAAATCTATTGGCCTGGATGTGAAGAGTGAGCACACTTTATATCAGCAGCAATACTTTAATCAACAACATACAGTACTTATATAATAAAAGTCGCATGCAAGGTTATTATTGCAGATGAAAATCCAGCATTTCTCCCCCATACAGATCCCCATATAGCACATTCCAGATCCCACATAGTTCCAAGACAAAGCAGCAGTTAATACACAGCAGCACACATATACTTACATGAAACATGCTAGAGCAGCATCAGCAGCAGCAGTGTAAGATGATAGTATTCCAAAAACAGCTTGGAGGTGTGTCTATCTAATTGCTTTACTGAAGAAAAAAAGATAGCAGTAATTGCATCATTTAAGGTGGTGTTGGAGAAGCTTACAAGATAGAACAGAGTAGCTCTGACATGGCCAGATTAAAGCTGCAGAAGCATGATAAAAAAAAAAAAAACTCAAGGCAGCCAAACTATTTTAATACTGCCTTTGGGATATACATTGGAGAGACAAGGGATGCGCCACTGCCACACTGTTCTCATTGGCTCCACACCCAAAAGGCAGCTGACAGTTGCCTATTTGTTTAGGAATATGGGTTCTTTTCTGTTCTTAAAACAATGGAGTGCAGCTTCAACTTTGGCTTAGAAGAATAGAAGCACGTCATTACTACTAATCTGTCTATGGTACTGTTTCTCAAGCTTGGCAACTTTAAGATGTGTGGACTTCAGCTCCCAGAATTCCTGAAGTTTAAGAAACCCATCTTAAAATTGCCACGGTTGAGAAACACTGGCCTATGGTGCTCTCCTGGACTGTGTGTCTCAGCACATAGCAGCAGCTGGCTCATCTTGCCTGAGTTTGAATTGGCTAAGCAAGATTAGCCCTAAGCAATTCTTCAATAGGGAAAGACTAAGAAATCCTTAAGGTGGCCAAAAGAATTTCAGTGTTGGCCAAAGAACTCCAATGAAATGTTGAGATCAACTTGGAGTCTTTTTCAACTCCTTTCCTGTGTGGTCCACTGTTAAGTATCCCCTGCTTCTGACTGTCGTTTTTCCCCAAAACTCCACCCTCCCCCAGCTACTTTTAGCAGGAAGAAGAACAGCTATAAATTTAAATAATAATAATAATTATTATTATTATTTCCAGTTATGAGACCTGATTCCCCCCTCCCCACTGTAGAATGGACAATATAGGTAGTCCTCATTTAGCAACTGATTGATTTAGCAACTGTTTGCAGTTACATTGGCGATGAAAAGGTAACTTTGTGACCAGTCCTCACATTTACAACCTTTGCAGATCTGCGGAGCAAAGGAAAGCTGAAGCAAGATTGTAAGCACAGTCCCAGTTTCACTTAGCGTATTTCTCCTACTTTGTTCTATCTAAGCCATTTTATTTTTGCAATTATTTCTATCCAGTCATCCTGCTGCATTTTAACTGACTTTTTCTTGTTTTCTTCTAATAATCATCCTGGAGCAAATAGCTCCCAAATTAAATTTCAATGCAAACACAAAGCAAATCTCATTTTGCATCAACATAGGTACCTACCAACCTGCTCAAAACAAGCCACGACAATTATATTCTTGTGAAGGTGAATATTTTTGTTAAGCAACCTTTCCTTGGGAAGATTTTTTTCCATGTATGAGTGTCAAAAACAAACCAAACCCAAAAACTCCTGCACACTTCCTTTACTGTTGCAGAAGATTTAAGACAGTGCTGGGAAATGTGGATTTCCTGCTATTTTTGGACTACAATTCCTGATAGCTCCAATCTTGTAATGGCAGTTGTCAGGAATAATGAGAAGAACAGTAGAACATCTGGTGCTCCACAGAATGCCTATAATTCCAGTTGCAATATTCACACATTAAGAAAAAGGCACCTAGAAAGGAAAGGAGGTATTATCTATCTCTCACCTCTCCATCAAGAGGACCTTGTGTTAATTTGAAAGGTCCACATTGAAGCTGAATAAGTCTCTGATTGCATAAGACTGTGGATTTCTTTAAGTCTGAGTGCCCTTTCATTGAATAATCCTGATTATAGACTCACTCATCTTCTCCCTGAAGGAACTTTTATTTTTCCAGAGACACGGTTGAAACCTTGTCTTGATATGCCAATAGATTATTTCAGTTCCATGGTCTTCTTCCAAATATATCCCAGAAACCTTTTACACCTTTAAAATAGAATCCCTTCTTTTTAGGTTCTTTTTCTGAATAAGCCAGCCAATTTCTGGAATGTCGTTTCAAAAACTTTTTAACCACTATATCATTAACACAGTTCAGGGATACAGGTCAGGGATAGTTTTCTTCCAACATGGCATGCCAGTTATTTGCCAACACCCACTATTTAAAAAGACAGACTAGACTTATCCTCAAATTACCCAACCAAGTTACAAAATCTTTCAGTGAACATCAAGGTTAACGACAAGGCTTTTGATAAAGACAGGGTAGTTTGGGAAGTGAAGATACACTGTTCTGCTTATGAGAATTACTGACAGATTACTGACTCAGAGATAAGCAAAAACTTCAGAAATGGAACTTGCTCAAAGAAATAAATGCACACACTGGGAACTCACAAAGATATGAATAGATCATGATTAACCACTATTTTAGATGGCTTTAGAAGAGGATTAAGAAATTCATACATCTCAATAACATGAAATATTACAGATAAATAATTTTTGCAAAACCTTTATTTGCGCAATTAACAACATGCAGATGGCAACATGGTTTTTCCAATTGCCAGAATTCTAAAAAGGACCATTAAAAATAAAAATAGAGAAATCCTAAGCCGTCTAAGCCATAAAAATTATTTAGCATACAAGAGAAAAACTGGTTTCAATTTAGCAGAACGTAGTGCTCATTTACCCATGAATGTTTCTGGACAGCTTCTAAATACAGAATGAGAATAGCCTTACCTTTAGCAAATGAAAATTGATCTATTCCAGTCTTAAAACAAGATTGCTTGTTACTCTGATCCAGGGTTACTTCTGGAACAGAAGTGTGCATCCTCCTGACATAATAAATCCTAAAGTCATGAGACAGTTGGGTTACTTCTTCAATTTAGCTTCCCAGTTGATTGCCAGAAAATGTGCTGAACTTGTACTGGGTAGCTATTTATAACAAAGGAGGCTTCTACCTTCTGCTCCCCCCTCTCCAATTCACAACTGCTTTTTGTGAGGGAGGGGAAGGGGAAGTGGTTACATTGCAAGTATGTCAAGTGTCATCATAGCTAAAAGCAAAGGATCATGTTATCAGTTGTCCCATTAACATGAGTCAGTGTTCATTCCTGCCCATGCCATTGTAAGGTTTCCTAGACAAGCTGCTTACAGATAGCATTTAACTGAGAAACCTTCAAGGAAGGACACTGTTTTGGTATTGCCACAGGAATCTCAAGGTTTATATTGTCCACCATCCAAAATATAATCAAAGCTGGAAAGTTGTCAAAAAGGAAAAAGCTCCTTTAAACAAAACAGGCAGGCTTTTGTCCAACGAGCAAAAAAAAAAAAGGTAAGATTTCATTCAGGAAAGGGAAGAATTACTCAGCTTTAGGGCTAAAATTTTGATTGGTGAAAAGCTTACCAGAAGGTAAATCTGAGTTGGGGAAATAGTTGGCAAGGTTTTACCAAAGATAGTTGCCCATTGATAGTTAACGGACAGTTAACATCCATTTTCTGGCTGCAAGGCCATTAAGATTAGTTAATATGCATAATTTATATAGGGCTATCAATAAGAAAATGTAACTTGGAGGAGACTGGCATTATTAGAAGCCCTGAGAAGGTGTACTTGGAAATCAATGGAAGAGGGGGCAGGTCTCTAGTCCAGACAATCATCACTTGAATGGAAAGGGTCATGAAGGGCGAAAAAGGGAGGCAGGCTCAAAATATTTTTCTCTACCCCACCTTGTCAAGGTCAGTAACGGCATCTGCTTTTCACATCTGTAGCAACCATTCACAAGGCTATTTTTCCCAAGACACCAGCTGCTCATATAAACTGATTTTGCCACAACCTATATATATATTATTTTGGTTTGTAATCCAGTTTAGAGCAAATGCTTCAGATTCAAGTGTTCCAGTCCTTTTCCAGTGCAGCCTTAAATATGTCACAACCTTCTTGTTTGAAGTTATTTTACTCTTACAGAAGATCTGATATTGTAACCACAACATGAAAAAAATAATTAAAAAATGTTTGTCATTGCTGGCTTTGGCTTACTGAAAGCACCTAAACTTTCACAACATGGGATTGCTTAATGCCTATACATGCCTGTGAGAGAAGAGAAAAATATTTTTGGCAAGCTGTAATAAGAAATTAAAGAAATAGTTAAAATATTAGTATATTTCAACTATTTCTTTAATTTCTTATTACACCTTCCAAGCCCAAACATATTTTTCTCTTCTCTTATAGGCACATGTTATGCATTGGATTCTCCCACTTCCAAAACACTTTAATAAAAGTCTGATAGTGCCAAATACTTTTCTTTTTTTTACTTTTACAATCTTAAAACAGAGTGGCAGTTCAGTGGATGTAAATTCAAAAGGCATATACCAATGAAAATGCTTATTTCAAACTATCTATTTCATCTGCATCTTTTCATATACTCTATGGATGATTATTTATGTTTTTGTTTACTGTATCTCTACTATAAAAGAACCAAGAAAGGAAGAAAGAAGACAGATGAATGTCTCTGAGCTTGGAGAAATCTAATTCTATGGAATTATATTTTGAAAAGGGATGCATAGATGGCCGCAACTAGGGTCTGTGCCACCCGGGGCAAACATGGATTCTGCACCCATTTTGGTGCCCCCCCAGCACTCATTTGGGCACCCCCCAGTGCTCATTTTGGTGTCCCACCAGCGCAGCGCCCAGGGCACATGCCCTGGTTGCCCCCCCCCCCTAGTTGTGGCCCTGTGCATAGATTTCAGCAGATCCCAAGCCCTAACATGGATTCTGAGCACTGCAACCTAAAAGATGCATGAAAACAGACACAGTCATCCTAAGTTTATTATGCATGTTTTTTTTCACAGTAAAATAAATAATAAATCATTTTTTTCCCCAAGCTGAGGGCAGCATCCTCTGTTGCCTTATAAATACAGTAAAATAGTGACTAACAATACAGTAATCTGATGGAAGAAGGTCTTTGATATAACATGAACATCTCTCACTTAAGTGATGAATATGCTCAGCTTTAGAGTTGTTCACCTGCAATAGTCTAATTTTAATGCAAGACTGCACCCCCAGGTATCAACAGCTGTGGTTAAAATGGTAGACAAGTTTGTTTACAAACAGGTTCAGTTTTAACAGGCCTTCCCTGGTTGCACATCCTCCTGCTATTTAAGGTAACTGCAAAACCTGACCCATTATTACAGACCCTGCACCAACTATTATTTGAAGTTGCAAACCAACCTGGACCACGGGAGGAACTTCCCTCAATTACTCTCCCAACAGGACTCGTAGAGTGGTTAAAACAAAATAAACAAAAAAAGCCTGCTATTTTGAATCCTTATTCACAGAGAAAAGAGGTTGCTGTAGCAACTCTGCAGAAGCTCAGGGTAGCGTAGGACTGCCCAGTTGTTCAAGAGTCCGTTGATCTTTCATCAGCCTCAGTAGAGATTTAAAAAGGCAAAGTGTCTCAGTGATTACAGTAAACGGTCTCGGGAGGTCAGGAGGAACTGACACAGCCCAGGACAACCAAAGCTCCCTTAATCTTCAAAGTAGGAGGAGAAAACAAAACAGACAAAAACTGTGTGTAAACTTAACTCCAGGATAGGAGCTCTGAACTAGGAGTACAGTTGCTCTGAACTAATACAGAAGGTATCCAGTATATATTGGGCATTCCAGGAGAACAGGTTTGCATGAGGGAAGAACGTAGCCAATCCCATCTAATTAAGTAGCATTTCATCTGCAATGCTCCTAATTGCAAGCATTAACCTGACATAGCAAATTTCACCCTACAGTATGTGGGAGGCTAACAAAGAGGAAAGGTTCCTGGTATTTGACACAGAATATAAAGCAATTGATATGATCACATATAGGAAGACTATAGAACACAAGTCACTCAGAGAAGCATAACAAGCTGGATGACAGTAGCTCTGAAGCTTCAGTATAGGACAAACATTTCATAGTTCCATGGAGCCATTGCCATTCAAATCCAAGACTTTTTTATTCAATAAACTTTCTTTTCATCTTGTTAGCCTTCAGTGCCTTCTATTGCTCTGGAAGGGGAAGGGGAAGGGGAAGGGGAAGGGAGACAACAGGGACTCCAAGTCCCTCAAAGCAAATTTATAGGCATTATTCTCACTTCCTGCAATAGGTTTAGCTGAATAGCATATAAATATGCTATCCATATGAAGATATGGAATGCTATATTAGTATGCTTTAAACTTAACTTCTTTTTCTCCTGTTCATTAAACTACTATAATGCACAGGTGTGTGTATATGTGTGTGTATGTGCCCTTGAAGGCATCTCTGAAGCTTCAGTTGGATGAGTTATGATCATCCACTTACTAACAAAAACAAATTACTTCATTTTTCCAGGCTATGGAAATTTGGCTTCCAATATTCTAACAGGTCCAATTCAATATGCTGGTTTTGATGTAAAAATAAAATTAAATAGCCTGAGCCTGACATAAGTCAGAGAATACCACCTCCCATACAATATCTATTCTTTAGGCTATCAAATATTTTCTCCTTTAGTAAGGGCAGATTAGGATCAATTTAGAGCAGGTTGTCTTCCGTAATAGAATACCTACTTAGTGGGTACTCAAGATCATCACTGGTTTCTTCCCAGAACTACTTGTTGACTAGTGCTGGAAGCCACTTCATAATATTTGAAGAGCTGTTGCACAAAATTATTTATTTAAAAGATTTATATGGCCACCCATCTTATACAGGTGTCTAACCACCATCAAGCTGTTATAAATAAGTAGAAAATAAAAATCAGGACCCCCCCCCCAAATTAAAACAAACAAACAAACCTTGGTGAAGGCACCATGATAATCTCATACCCAACTAGGGCTCAACAACCATCCTGGCCCAGCACCTTAGGGAAGAGGCAAATCAATACTACTTGCTCTTCTTTCTCCACAAGGCAGGAGTTACAGCCTAAACTGAATAAAACAGATTGCAGATAAATGAGAGGTTTGCATTGGGTTGACAAATTGGCTTCTTGGTTTTGTGGCTTTCACAATATGTACAGTACACCCATATCTCCTAATATGTGCTTTTTCATGCTTTTGGGATAGGGGAGCATACTTATTTTTTTGTATGCATTTTTCATCAATATACACATTTGTATCATTGGTACTATGTATTGCATTGCATGTGTTTTGCAGTAGAGAAGGGTAGACTTTAGAACAGATACTGTTATAATCTGAAGTTGTGACTGTAGTAAACTCAGATCAACATGTGAATGGAAGAAATGTCTTACCCATCCTTATTCTGCAATGGGAAGAGTGACTCAGTAAGCTTCTTCTGAAGTTGAAGCAGTTTGTTTGTGTTGGTATTACATAAGTGGATTAAGAATGCTATAGATATCTCCTTCATCAAATGTGGAACTGGATTAGATATCCTCTAAATCAAATGACAAACTATTATTCTCTTGACAATAAGTGCCTAATAAATTGCCTGACTGAAAAAAATTCTACATTGCTATTTAGATAAATGTCTATTCGTCCTCTCTCCAATGTAATTAATACTGCAGGATTTTGCAGTTCTCTAATACTTCTTGAAGAGATGCATTCATTTCAACCCTTTTGGTGGACCTTTAGTCTAAAAAAATTAAGATGACAAATGGAAATTGAAGATCTGCTGTTACTTGAATGGCAATGGGTTAAGAGAGCTATTCTTTCTCTTTTTCACTCCATTTCCCCAGAAGAGGCAGCCAGACATTCCACCAGCCTTTAGACATATATAAAAGTTAAAACAAATGAACCTCTTGGCAGAAACCATTTATAAATCATAACCTAATCTCAACCCACACAATTTAAGCAGTTAATAAAGTTGTTCAATCTGACAAGTCTCTGATTAAAACAAAACAAAACAAAAGTCTTAAGCAGAAATGGATGAAGGTGGGTTTAATTGCAAGAAGGAATATATTCACTCATTTCAACACAAATAAAACCACAACAGAGGGTCTGGAATGGCCAAAAAAATAATTGTTCCAGTTTTTAAAGAAATTACACATAGAATGTTCTTGCTCCAAAGAGTCTATATTTAGAACATCACCTGGCTTTGAACCAATGAGACTAATCTAATCCTTGCCTCTCCTGGGCTTATTTTTATAGGTAATGAGTCCCTTCCAAATACACAAGTTATGCTTGAGAGATCTTTGTCTATTTCCAATTTCAATTTAAAGTGTATAATCCAGCTTTTGAAACTGCAGTCCAGATCATACTTAATTTTTGACAAAGGACATCACCAGAACACACCTTAATTTCACCCATCTGTTTTACAGCTCCTTCTGTTACTATTTCTCAAAAGGCTCCCAGGCAGATTTTTTTCCTTCCCTATCTTGCTTTGTTCTCTTATGACCCACCAACATCTTCGCTTCTATTCCTCTTCCTTTTTCAAGTGCCTTAAGGGAAGATTTGATGCTTCCACCAAGTAGACCGATTCAGGTCTCTACACAGCAGTGAGGAGACAAAAAATGACAATAGGAAGAGAACTGCTTATGCCAGAAACATTAGATGAAACCATGTAATTGTTAACCACTCACCTGGCTTAGCAGCTGGGAAACTAAGAAGTCCCTGCCATGACAAAATCCAATGGGTGATGAGAAGCCATTGCATAAGGAAACACAAAGAAGCAGTATCAGAACTGCCTATGAGGAAATATATTGTATGGCCTTCCTTCAGTCTGATTCTCTTGAGCATGTATGCAGTGCGAAACTCAGCTGAAGGGGAGAACGGATCTTATTTTTAGTTTTCAAGTTTAGCCATCTGAAAATCACAACAAGTCAAAAGAATGATCGGCTATTCCAGAACTTAAGTCCTGTAGCCTGCTTGTGGGTTGCAAATGATTATGGTCTATAATTATGGCTTTGCTTTAAAACAGGGGACACACCCTCCCAAGAAGCATGATTACACAACCATGCCTTTGAGATGGCATGCCAGGATCCTGAAGTACTGTTTGGCTACAGTAGCAAAAGAACCAAAATTTAGTTAGATCCGTGGCCTTCACCATGTGCCTGTGTTCAGTCAACACGTCCACCTTTTCCCTCTAATTATGGTTTTGTTCATTAGGTACAAGATTCTGTTACCTGAACTGTTCTAATAAATGTAGCTTTCGGTCTGCAGTGTCTGTTCCTTAGTCTGGTCTTCCTGATGGGGTGACATATGAATATGCTACCTTTCTTCCCTCTTTTAGATTCATGAGAAGGAGGTATCTTTTCAAAACTATTTGCAGATAAGGATCTCCAGGATCTCCAGATTGCACTGTAACTCTGTATTAACGGACTAACAATCCATGAATTTCCATAGAAGTAGAAACGTGAGCTCTGTCAAAACTGAAACAGAAACATTGCTTGCATGGATCTTTTCCCAGAGCTTTCTTAGCGAATGATGGGAAAGTATATGTTTCTGACTGTTGCCCATGAAATTGGATAGTTACCTGAAAAATAGCTTTCCCTATGGAAATAGGAAATAAAAAACCCAAGGATGACTAAGTTAGAAGCAATGGACACTAGGGGGAGTCACAAGTATAAATGTATAGAGATTTTTCATAAATGAATTAAAAATGACAGATCTGAATACCACCCTATTAATTCAGTCAATAAAGCAGCCAAGTTTTGCATTGGCCTACCCATTCTTAGTTGTACCACACACGCTGAAACAAATTTAAGCTTATTTTGTGTGAGATCTTAATGAAGGTGCTATTATTACCTACATAGTAGGAGAAAACACAGGAGAGCTTCACCCATTTTTCTTTCATTAGAAATTAGAATTCTTAGATTCTGAGGTTTGGGGGACTAATATTCTGACATTAAATTTCTAATATACAAGTCCTTGGATATCATGGCATGTATATAACTGGGGTCTTAAATCTTAATTTAATACAGTACATAAAACAGAAGTCAGTAATAGGGTCTGAAGAGTGTAGTCCTGGTGAACTATGTCTCAATTGGAAGTAACTTCATAAACATTGCAATTCTCCTGACCGAATGTCTACTATATGGGAATGACAGGGATAAGCAGGAATTCTTAACAGTAGACATTGATTACAGAGGGTCAGGAGAAGGATTATTTTCCACACCAGTGGTGTCCCGGTAACATCTCCTATGTTTAGAAAGATATGGAGTAGTCAGCTACTCAACTGTTGGGCCTCTAATTAATGGAAACCAACACCCTTTGTAAATGTTCCAGTAGATGTTGCTAAACTTTCCACTGTCACACATTGGCAAAAGCTGTGGGAAGAGATCCCATTTCCTGTCTTGTGAGTTATAAAACATGCTAACTGACAGGAGGTAACTTTATTTCAAGCAAGATTTAGGAAACAAAGATAGAAATTAATTTCCAGGAATAGAAGGTTATTCCATACTTTTCAAGCAGTGTGACGTCTTAATGGTCTCATTCCTAGCAGTGTCAGCTTCTCAGAAATTCTGCATTTTTATCTACATTTATATAAGCCAACTACAATTGTCTTTCAAAGCCAAGGTCATTCTCTAACTGCTTCTCTCTCTCTCTCTCTCTCTCATTCTCTCTCCTTCTATATTCAGACAGGAGGTATCTGAAGATACAGTCATAGTGTCATGAGTACTGATGGCGAGCAGGAGGGGGCCCCTATCCAGGGGGGAAAACACATGCGTAGTACTGAGGAGCTAAGCAGCCATTCAAAGAGTCACAGATCAGACCTGCCTTGACTTTGGGGTTTATCTGTCTGGACTTTCCCCACGCTTCTTCAGTTTGTTAGGATTTTCTGTCTAATGTAGCAGTAATAAAACACTAGAGACCTATTCCTTGTCTCAGCATGGTTCATGGCTGTTAGGACATCAATCCTAACAAACTCTCTACTCCCATTGAAAGAGGGAGGAACAAAAAAAAAAAAGAAAGGAAGAGATATTTGGGAAAATGTCTTCGGAAAACCAGGAAATTCGGCAGGCCATCCAACAACTGGCAGGAGCATTACAACAACTTCAGCCACAAGTAGATCTCCAGATCAACACATTACAAGCAGCCATGCTACAGCAGTTACACAACCAGCTCCGATTAACCCACAACCAGTACCACGACCAGCAGCAGCAGCTCCGCCAGTAGTCTTGAGATCCCAGGGCAGTCTACCAGAGAAGTTTGGAGGAGAAGCAGGACAGTTGATAACCTTTCTCACACAGTGCACAATGTTTTTTGACAGCAGACCGGCAGAGTTTCCCACAGACAGAACCAGAGTCACCTTCATTTTAAGACTGCTAAAGGGCCCAGCAGCCAAATGGGCTATTCCCATGGTGGAGAACAACGACCCAATTCTCAACGGCTACCAGAATTTTCTGGCAGGGTTCGGAGCACACTTTGATGACCAGATCTGAGAGGTCACTGCCAGCCGGGAAATTCAGAAGCTCAAGCAAGGCAACAAGAGGGTGAGAGTTTACATTGATTTCAAGCTGTTAGCAGGAGATCTGGACTGGAATGAGAGTGCCTTGAAAGGCCAATTCAAACAGGGGCTGGATGAAGAAATTAAAAATGAATTAGTGCACCAGGGAACACCAGCTACCCTAGAAGGTTTATATCAACTGTCCGTGGTCGTAGACACCAGGCTAGAACAGCTCAGACAGATGCAGCCGGGGAGAGGCAGGGGCCTCAGAGCACTTCCAGGATTTCCAGCTCCCTCCGCAGCATCTCTTTACTCAGGACCAGAGGAGCCGATGCAGATTGGGGTGAGCAGGAGGCTTATTTCCAAGGCTGAGAGACTGAGAAGGAGACAGAGAGCCCTCTGTTTCTACTGTGGAGTCCAGGGGCACATGGTGAGAGCTTGCCCAGCAAGAAGCCAAGCAAATTCCATAAGAGCCCCAGGGCAAGCAGCAGAACCAAGAGCCACCTCTGCCTCTACTTCCAACCAGGGAAACTCCATCGGTCTCCCTCCACAGAGCTCAGCAGGGAGACCATCAATCAATTAAGAAGGGCTTATTCCGAGGATTCCAGGCAATCCTTTTACTACTTACCAGTCATAATGCACATAAACCCAGAGCACCAGGTCAAGCTAGAGGCCCTCGTGGATTCTGAAACTTCCACCAATTTTATTGATGTACAGACTGTACAAGACCTCAACATCCTGACCATAGAATTGCCACGTCCCGTAGAAGTGGAGACCATTGATGGCCAGCCTCTCAAGGCAGGGCTGATTAGGAGTTTCACAGAACCTTTGCAACTAACAATGGGAGACCACACTGAGTGGATCCAACTTTATGTTACTGCATCACTTAATGTGCCTATAGTCCTGGGCACACCTTGGCTGAAGATCCACAACCCATTGTTGAATTGGACTTTGGGAGCAATCTCAATCCCAGCTAAGGAATGCAAGCACCACAAGATTCAAGCCACTCTCCACCCTCCAGCAACAAACACAGTCATGGAAGCAGGGGGGGGGGGATCCAGTTGCCAGCCAAGTATGCAGATTTTGCAGATGTTTTCAGCGAACAAGAGGCCCCAGCATTACCCCCCCCATAGGGACTGTGATTGCACTATTGAGTTGATACCAGGAGCCAAGATTCCAGCAAGGAAACAATATCCCATGTTCCCCAAGGAACTAGCCACCTTAAAGGATTACTTGGGTTCTAATCTCCAAAAGGGTTTCATCCAACCATCTACTTCCCCAGCATCTGCTCCTACCTTCTTCATATCAAAGAAGCCTGACCCGTTGGCACCAGCAAACCAGGAGGCACCCATGAGAGTGGTACATGATTTCAGTTCCCTCAATAAAGTCATGGTCAAGGAAAATTACCCACTCCCCCTAATATCTGATCTGCTGGATCACTTACAGAAAGCACACATTTTTACTAGGTTGGACCTCAGGAATGCATACAATCTGATCCGGATGAAAGAGGGGCATCAATATCTGACTGCCTTCGATACCAGGTTTGGTAAATTTGAGTACCTTGTTTTGCCCTTTGGCTTGTCTAATGCAGGAGTCATATTTTCCCAATTTATGAATCAATTTTTCTCTGATTTACTAGATAAGTATCTGGTCATTTATCTAGATGACATATTAATATTCTCTGAGGATGCTACAACTCATGTAACCCATGTACGTAATGTCTTACAAAGACTGAGTGAGAACAAGCTGTTCGCCAAGCTAGAGAAGTGTGCCTTCGATTTAACTGAATTACATTTCCTGGGCTATAGAATATCAACAGAAGGCATATCCATGGATCCTTGAAAGGTCCAGGCAATTCTCTCTTGGCAACCCACCCGAAATGTGAAAGATGTACGAAAATTCCTAGGATTCTCCAATTTTTTATAGAAAATTTATAAATAAATTTAGTGACAGGGCCAAACCCCTCACACAGCTTTTGAAGAAAGGATCCAAATTCATTTGGGGGGAGAGGGAGCAAGCAGCCTTCCAAGAATTTAAGCAACTCTTTGCATCCCAGCCGCTTTTGAAGCATCCTGATCCCACAAGCAATTCATACTGAATTCAGATGCTTCAGATTTTGCAATCGCTGTGGTTTTATTGCAATATACTAACAAAACAGAGAATACATTGCTACCTTGTGCATTTTTCTCCCGCACACTCTCACCAGCAGAGAGAAACTATGTTTTTAACAAGCAGTTGCTGGTAATTAAAGCAGCATTTCAAGAGTGGAGGCACTGGCTAGAAGGTGCAACCTTTCCTGTGAAAGTTTGCACTGATCACAAGAATTTACAGCTTCTACAAAACACCAGATCCCTCACCCCACGCCAAATCAGATGGAGCCAGTTTTTCTCCTGTTTCAATATTGTTATTTCTTATGTTCCCAAGGCACAGAACCGTTTGGCAGACGCCCTGTCTCGATCCATTCAGGCAACCCCTGCCACTCACCAGGAGGTACAGGCTACTATATTACAACCTCAGAACTTTCAGCAGTCTGTGAGAGGGAACCAGACAGAGATTTGAGCAGCAGGCAGACAAGCAGAGGACCTATTTACAAGAGTCAGATCTCAGCAGCAACAGGACCCGTATGCCAAGGCCAGGATGGATGACCTCCAGAGGGACCCGCAAGACACTGCCTCCCCATTTAATGTGGAGGCAGAAAACCTCTGGCATAGTGGACGATTATACATTCCCCCTTCATTGAGGGAAGAAGTACTGAGACTTTGCCATGACCATCAAACGGCAGGCCACGGAGGTGTTTTCAAAACTCTCCATAGAGCTCTGAGAGACTACTGGTGGCCTAAGATGACTGCAGACATAAAGGGTTATGTTGCTTCTTGTCATACCTGCAGACAAGACAAGACAAGCCTCTCCCAGGGAAGACCACAGGACTCTTGCAACCACTACCCATCCCCAGTAGGCCTTGGGATACATTCTCCATGGATTTCATGACTGATTAACCCCCAGTCCAGGGGCTGACTTCCATACTAGTGGTGGTGGATCTTTTCACAAAAATGGTGCATTTTATTCCTTGCAAGGGCCTCCCATCTGCACAAGCCACAGCGCAGTTGTTCATGGACCACGTTTTTAGGTATAGAGGCATGGTGAATCACTTGGTGAGTGACAGAGGCCCACAATTCACTTCCAGGTTCTGGAGGGCCCTTTTCCAGTCATTAGAGGTCCAGATCCACCTGTCATCATCGCATCATCCTGCCAGTAATGGGCAAGCCGAGAAAATTAACCAATGGTTACAGCAGTATCTCAGGTGTTACACCATTTATCAGCAAGACAATTGGCCAGCCCTGCTCCCCATGGCAGAATTTACTTATAACAACTCTGTCCAATCCTCGACCAAGATGTCCCCTTTCCAGGCACTCTACGGGGTTAACCCTCAGGTGTTGCCCACCTCCTCCCAGCAGGGAGTTGTTCCAGCCGCGGCTGATTTTCTTAAAGAGCAACAAGCCGCACAGGAGTTGTTAAAGGAGCAGCTGAACAGGGCAAAGAGTGCTTACAAAAGGGCGGCAGATGCTCACAGGCAGGAGGGGCCAGCGATCGCAGTAGGAGACAAAGTGTGGCTCTCTACCAAGTTCTTGATCTCTACCAGACCCTCCAAGAAATTGGACTCTACGTTTGTGGGCCCTTTCACTGTGGTACAGCAGATAAATCCAGTGGCTTATCGTTTACAGCTACCAGCATCCATGAAAGTCCATCCAGTGTTTCACAGATCATTGCTAGCCAAAGACCCTCCCCCAAGTACCTTACGATCGCAACTGCCCCATCCAGTAATTGTGGAGGGGGAGGAAGAATACGAAGTTGAGGAAATTCTGGACTCTAGGAGGAGGGGAAGGGGCATCCAATATTTCATACACTGGAAAGAGTACCCTGAGGAAGAGCACACGTGGGAGAATGCCAGAGATGTACATGCTCCAGCACTGGTTCATCGATTCCATCAGCTTTTCCCTCACAAACCCAAGCCTTGCACTCTACCAGAGATTCCTCACTTGGATGAGCAGGCAGAGGAATTCATAAGTTTGCACCTTCCACCCCCGCCTGAAGCCTTGACTCTGGTTACAGAGAAGGGGGGGGGGCACAGCCCTCCACCTCAGGCGTGCATTTCCCAGGGGGGAGGGTTTCGACTCTTCTAATTATCTAGCTATTTTCCAGCAGTGGCTACCTGGGCCAGAAGCGTTATCAGGCCTGGAGTGCAGCACTGATTCGTCCTTGGAGGAGTTTTCCTTTGAAGACTTTCCATCGTTGCCCAGTTCCCATGGGACCTTAGAAGGAGACGCCGACTATTATCAAGCCTCTGGAAGGGAGGGGGCTGAAATGGAATGTGAATCTGGAGGGGAGGGTGATGTCATGAGTAAGGATGGCAAGCAGGGGGCTCCCATCCAGGCTGTAAAGTGCATGCGTAGTACTGAGGAATTAGGTATCCATTCAAAGAGACACAGATCGGGCCCGCCTTAGCCTTTGGGGTTTATATGTCTGGGTTTTTCCCACGCTTCTTCAGTTTGTTAGGATTTTCTGTTATGTAGCAGTAATAAAACACTAGAGACCTATTCCTTGTCTCAGCGTGGTTCCTGGCTGTTAGGGCAGTCCCCTCTAAGCCTCTTGCCCCACCCACTATCCAGCTGCAGGCTATGCTGTCTCTTATTTGATACAGTTGATCCTTTGTTGAAAAATTATTTATTTACTATCCCTCCTTTATTATTTTTATAAATAAGTCAAGGTGGCGAACATACCTAATACTCCCTCCCCCTCCTATTTTCCCCACAACAACAACCCTGTGAGGTGAGTTGGGCTGAGAGAGGATGACTGGCCCAAAATCTGAGATTTATATGGAAGCAATTGGGAGAAAGGACAGCACAGAAGTGTATTGTACCTGCTTCAATTACTCATATTTTGGGGAGGTCTCTCATTAAACTTAGATCAGTCACATAGCATCCTCCAAACACCAAGAGGCAGTTTCAGTGAGATTTTGGTGACCTTATGAGACCTTAGCTATTTTTAGAGGTCACATTAGCCATCACACCATTGTGTCTCAGGCCAGATGAAGTTGCCCAACATTCTTAAGTAAGAAGAACAGGTACAGTACAGCACTTAAACCCATCTTAATGAAAGCTTAATGGAGACCATTGTATGGCTGTTATTATGAGTGTTTACAGTGCAGTTCCTGTATTTGCAAGTTCTTCATCAGAATTGCCACAAATAGCCCATATCAAATAGTGCTATTCATCTTGATTTCACTCCACCAAAAATACCATTTGGATTTGGGCCATAATTCAAGTTGCATGCAATTTATCATGTGCAATACTTATATTTCAGGTAAAGTTATTTGTGGTGTAGCTATATAACACCCTGCAACCACCCGAAGGATTACTATCACTGTTTACAGACCAGTAAAAAGTTGACATATCCTATGTTTAGCCTTACAACACCAAAATATAAACAAGGAATAAAAGAAAATGTTTTAGATAGGTTGCCAATGACCTTACTTATCCCAAATATTTTTACAGATAGTAACAAACAGGCAGTTTAGTTAAAAATACAGACACCCATTCACCTGTGAATTCTAGTATGCACTGTAAGGCTTTTTACATTTTCTCAGAACTTTTTGGCCTTGTTCAACCCTGGAATTAAGCCATCAACCAACATTCATTTTCACCAATTTCAGATATCACAATATCAGAAATCGAAATATTTGGAGTCTTTCTTAACCACACACCACACACATACATAAAAAAATAAAGTTGCTTGTCTCTTCTTTTAACTTTGTAATCAGCAAATTCCAGATATGCACAAGAAAAGCATTAAAAATGTTATTGCTAATTAAACATTTGGGAGAGTACAATGTAAAATTAAATATTTAGTGACCATGGTTCCCTCCAGGGATGCGGTGGCACTGGGGGTTAAACTGCTGAGCTGCTGAGCTTGCCGATCGGAAGGTCAGCAGTTCGAATCCACGTGACGGGGTGAGCTCCCGTTGCTAGTCCCAGCTCCTGCCAACCTAGCAGTTCGAAAACATGCAAATGTGAGTCGATTAATAGGTACCGCTTCGGCGGGCAGGTAACGGTGTTCCATGTAGTCATGCTGGCCACATGACCACGGAGGAAGTGTCTTCGGATAAACGCCAGCTCTTCAGCTTTGAAACGGAGATGAGCACCGCCCCCTAGAGTTGGACATGACTGGACTTAATGTCAAGGGAAACCTTTGCCTTTACCTATAGTTCCCTCCCCCCCCCAAAAAAATAAGGGTAAAAGTTACTGAATGATGCTTATTGCCCTTATCCTACCTAGTGCCATGGCTTGGCTTCCAACATCTGCTAGACTTCATGGCCAATGGAAGATGGCATGAATTAATTTCCACTGTATCAAGAGGGTACCAGATTAGTAAAGCTAGACTTGCTACTAATGGAAGCTATGCTCCCACTGAACCATAAACCAACCCATTAGGCTAGTAGGTTGTATTAGACTATATTGTTAGTTTGAGGTTAATGGATGTCACAAGAACCCAGAAAATTAGGCTGTGTAAACTGTGTAAACTATTGTTCACTTAGCACCTTGTAAGCATGTAGTAGGTATGTAAAGACCTATCTCTCTTGATAAGTCTATAATGCTGGGAAAGGTGGAAAGAAAGAGAAGAAAAAGATGACCAGCAGCAAGGTGGATGGAGTTAATTTATGTACAGCAGTGACAGATGCACCACTGGAAGGCTTGAAGGGCCTTCAAATCATCCTGGAGAAGGTATATATGGCCATTCTAAAAGACAACACCAACTTGATGGCACATAAACTAAAAAAAGAAAACATATAGTACTAATATAGACAGTAACATGTATGCTAAGCAAGAAGGAGAATTGTTACAAGTAGTTGTTGAGACCATAAATACAAACTAGTGTGTATTTCCAAAAATACAATTAAGCCCATTGGAAAAACAGGGTATTATTTTTGCTTGCCTCTTTGTCATGCAGGTACAGTTCCTGTTCATTGTTTTGCTTCGGTGAACTTGCTAATGCCACCCTTGTGTTAGTGTCAATGGGGAAGAGGGAGGGAGGACAAATGACACTGCAAGCCTCATGACATCATCCCACACAATGTGAATTGTGGATTTGCATCATTTTGTACTGCAAAAGGAGACAGTTATGTAAACTGCATCATTTGCTTGACTTCAGAATGCATGGGACAGCCATATGGCTTCCATCAGGCCCCCGTGGCTGGTGTTCTTTGCAAAGATTGCTTTCTGGTCCTATGTCTGATGGAGATTTTAGACACTTAATGAAATCACTACAGAATTAAAAGGGAGACAAGAAGCAAGCTGCCATTTCACCAGTCTAGCTGGGTAGAAGGAGAGGGAGTGCTTTCTCCTGTTCTAAAAGTAGAAAACTTGGTGGTGACATCCAATGCTGAAGCCCAAGGTAGTTCTCCCAAGGGCAGCCTCCCAGTAGTTGGAAGAAGGTGGGAGACAAGAAAGAGGGGCTTGTACCTAGATAACTCTCAACTGTTCTATCCTAGACTGTCCAGATTATTCCACTTCACTTTAGAATCCAGATCTGAGCTCAGTGTAAAGTCACAGATAATTACATATTGGTGCCATAAACTACATTGTAGGGCTTCTCAGAGGTTCAGATTCCAAGGCAAAAATATACTTTGGAATATGCAGAAGTTCTATCTGCAACTTCTTAAATCAAAGGCATATTTGGGGGAATTGCACTACATAGTATGATCCTAAGAAAAGACATGGTTCCTTTAAGGAACTAATGACAACTGCTATATGAATGTCCCCATGCATTCTTAAGTCCTTTTTTTATCTTCAGATCCAAAGGATGGCAAAACACCTTCCCTAAAGGCCTTTCCCCATTTCCCTCAAATGCAACGAAGAAGGTATTTTTATAGTTTTAAACCAATTTGTACTGCCTGAAAGGGTATGTTAAGTGTCACACAGTTAAAGGCTCATTCCATACCTGCAGTTCCATGCTTACAAATCTATTTTGCAGACCAGTTTGCAATTTGAAATGCACCAACATTGCCGAAGTGTTTATGCAGTTTTAGAAAAGCAAGACACTGAGCCAAATTGAACATTGCCCATTGTTACAGGCAAGTACAGGTTAGTGTCATGCATTTGTTGTTATCCTGCTGGTCATTAGTCAAATCCCCAGAGTTTCATTTCAGTATTGTTCTTCTGGCCAAGGAAATAAATAAAGGAACAGTCAGCCAATAACCACCTTGTTTTTGCACAAACACGAACACACCCACTCCCTCAGATTAACAATATCATTGATTATATTTTAAGTATCTGGAATCATTTCCTCTTCTCGTCCTCCTCCTTTAAATGTTAGTCATCCATCAATGGTATCATTTACATCAGTCTTTAAATTCCAAGGAGAACCTTTCAGAGTGAAAGCCATGAATGCCAGGAACTCATACCAGGATTCAAAAGTGTTCAGAGGGTGTGAATGTGCACATGGGTGTTTATAAAGGCATCCAAGATAGTTAAGATGAACTTCTACCTTAAAGGAACATTACCCCCCAAGGACACAGATGTTAAGACTTCATTTTCAGGACTCCCTGAAAAACAGGGTGCATTACGTTTCTTTTCCTCTGTCCAAACAGCAGGTAAATAACAAGAGCAAGGAAAAACTCTATCCAACTGATTACAGACATCAAGCACAGCAAACTGAATGCCAAACATAGCTTGAGATAGGGATCAGAAAGAGAAAGAGGAAGTAGGAAGCTTGAAAAATCCACAGTGGGATTTTCTTTTTACCTCGCAATAAGGAATCCATGCAGAATTCCTTCCTAGCCCATTTCTGATTCAGTCAAAACTGCTCGTTTCTCTACCAGTGGTCGCTCCAGTAGATAATTAGACCTTCTGAGGTACAAAAGAAGGAGTCTTAGCGGTGGTTCCCCAGTTTCAGAGCATCCATATACTTAGCTGTATTACATACTAGATCACTTTACTGGAAAGATTAAAGGTATCTAAAATCTAAAATATATTTATGGGAGAAAAGGCATTTGGGTTTCCCACTGGTATCTGATAAGCAGGATATGGGGGGGGGGGGAAATGCTAAACAGCAGCATCTGCAGAGTGTGGCCCAAAAAGGCAAGATGGACACAACAGTGCAATTGAAATACCACCCATTTTTTTATGTGTGTCACAGATCAAAAATGAGTATAACTTTGATCTGCCATTGGCTGCCATTTTGACTTTTTTTTAACCATATCCTGTGGACACCCCAAGTTAAACTAGATTCAAACTTTACAGTAATGAATGATTTTTCATCCATGTTCTGTTCTTTTAGCCTTAAATATGCTCTCTCTTGTTCTCTTTGCAGCTCTCTGCATGAAAGAGTCTCAGAGTGAGTGTGTGTGTTCATATCATTTTGTGTAGATTTTTTCTGTAATGCACCCACTTTTTCCCCAAGCATCCAATTTACCCTCCTTCCCAACTCATATATGTATATGCCAATTTGGCTCTGTGTACTGACAGAAAAAAAATGCATGTTCACCAAGTTCTTATCATAATGGATACATAATTTGTCATTTATTTATCAAATTTATCAACGGCCGTCTCCCCCACAAGGAGAGACTCTGGGCGGTTCACAATAAAAAATTATGCTGCTACATCTTTCTTAGTCATCAACTAAGACACTTGTCACTTTAAACACCTATTTTGGAAAAAGTAGATCATATTTCTTTTGCATGTGAGATATCTGAAGCAATGCTTACATAATGGATATACATCTGATGCAAATGAATCTCACTGGAGTTCATACACCACCCAAAGCTGTAATGTGATTTATTCAGTATAAAATGCCAGGATTACTCCTGAGAGTTTTATCATTATTAGAATTACAGTATATAACCCATTGTTTATTGTAGGACATTATTTGTAGTGTGTAGTTCTTGATTTGTTGTATTCAATGTGCTATGTGTGATTTTTATTTTACAGACCTACAGCTGCTATTAATAAAACATACTTGGAATTGTTGCTCATAAAAACAAATAAACAAGTATCCAAAATATCAAGTAAGTCAGTTTGGTGCAGTGACTAAGGTAGTGAATTAGAAGCAAGGAAACTCTGAGTTCTAACCTTCTGTTAGGCATGGAAGCCATGTGGATGACTTTGGGCCAAGCATTCTCTCTCAGAGGGAGTATTAGGTTGCAAAAAATAAAGGCAGGATATAAGTCTAGTAAATAAACAATAAAATACCATTAAGTATATTTGATATTCAACTTTCACCTTTATTGTTCGTCAGAAGTTCCTCAAACCATTGTTCATGGTTTTCAGATGCCTTTGTATTTTCTCCAGATGGGATCTAAATTTGGGACTCTTCCTTTGTGTTTCATTTACTGTACATTCTAGAGTACCTTGTAGATTAATTTTAGTTTATTAAACTAGAAGCTTAGAGGTTAGTAAGAGGTTCAGTTCCTTTCCTACAGGAAAATCACTCTAAATGGCACTTAATGTTAAAAGTAAGTTACACAGATTAATATTTGTGATATTGTACAGATGTGGAAGGACACAAGATGACAGCTTTAAAGTTCATAGCATCAGCATAAGTGTTTCCACCATCCCTTCCACCTTTACCAGCCATTTGCTTTTCATGAAAGGACAAAGGGATTTCTATTAATTCACAGCTCAGAGTGCTTAGTCAGAACTTGGGGTCAAGTTGATAAGCCTGTTGATAAAAGTTGATAAAGCTTTTGGTTAGCTTAGAGGCAGGTAGGGTGAACAGTGATTGATTGACATCCTCTACAAGCTCTAGATATTTTTAAAAAATATAGAGACATACTCAAATCCTATGATCCTGGGCATCTGCATGGATCTGAACAAAGTGAAGACTTTCATTCATAGGCCTCATCCCACATGCAAAACCTGCACTATTCATTCAGTTCTGTTAAAAGTTAACAATAGATTCCAGCCATTTGTGGATTTCCTATCATAGTCAGTATATAAACAAAATGTCATGTTTCTAAATCTCACTTTTGATTTGGCCCTGAATGTTGTGATTAATGTACACCACTGCTATTTAACTCCCTGACCAGCTTCTCATGACAATTGAGAACTGAGACTCAGATTCTAAAATAAGACTCAGATATTTCCATTACCTCTATTCCAGCAGAAAGCATAAACTATGTGGGCAGAATTAGAAGTGAGCTCAACTTTTACTGAGATTTTTTTTCCCTTCAGCCTCCATGAAAAAGTAGCCCACTTATTTTTGTCAAATATACACCACTTTATTTTAATGATGGCAGCTATTCCTCTTCCCCTCACATAAGTCCAGAGCGTTGCAAATGACATGCAGATTCTCTAGGCTTCCAGCTCAATTCCTGGAGTTATCACTTGCAGGGAAAGCAAGAAAAATAAAAAGAAGCTAGGACACTCATCACTGATAATGTGAAGCTCCATCCCTAGAAACTTGTGCTTCATTTTTCCTAATCAAAAATACAAGAAAAATGAGGGAGGGGAGAGGGAGAGGATGTCCAAAATAAAGAATTACTTGCACACTGCTCTGGTTTCTTCAGTGGCTATATTTCATATAATGTTGTTTCTTTCATGTTGGCAATGGAGATAAGATCCATCTTCTTTTCATTTTTTTTAAATACAGTTCAAAGGACTGAAGCAGTGAAAGGACTTAATAAATAAAAATTATTTACTTATTGAAATTTTTTAGGCCCCCAACTCCAATGGATTCTAATAAATAATAGGTTCTAATTGTTGCACAAACTGCAAGAAATAAGTGCCTGCAGACTTCCAGCGGCATTGCATCATTGAAATTTCAAGGTAACCTTACTTGATTTATCTCTTCGCATCAACATGCAACAGCTCCAGTGTATGTTGTCTTATCGGTTTCATGCCTGAGTATCATTCTGCCTATTCCACCGTTCCAATTGCAACAGTTAATACTGCATAGGTTTCCAAAGAAACATACCACAGCGCTTCCCTCATCATCAGAAAAACTCCTTTTCTAAGAGGATGATTTTGAGTCCCGAAGCACTTATATATCTCCTTAAATACTCAATCTGATTCAGCCCAATCCCTATGACTCTTTCTATTTAGTACTAAGATACCAGTGATATCTAATGCATGTTGCTGCCCAGAGCAATTCAAGATTTAGTGTGATGGGTGAACCCAGCCAATGATTAGAATTTAAGCCATCCCTACTCCCTATTTTCAAATGTATTTTAGTGTTTTTGTTTCATTGCTCAGTGGGAGAGCAAAACAGAAGCCAAAACAAAACTGGCTGAATGAATCCACAATGTTCTTAACCTTACTTGAACTTGACACGATGTGCAACAGCAGGGAGAGGTCTATTATTATCTAGATTGAATGTTAAAAGTCAATTTATATGCAACTTCCACCCCACCCAACTTTTGGGATAGCTGAAAGAAAAAGGCAAATGAAGAGATAGCCATTGGCCATAAAGTTCTAAGGGAATGAAATGGTATAATAGAAACTATTAACAGGATCCAGTGTTCTTTACTGAGAAAAGCGTATATTTGGGAAAGTTGTGTTCCCTCCAAAACTTTTATATTAGGACAGATACATATGGCAACAAATGCTGTTTTACAGTGTTTCTTTCTCTGGGGGGAAAAATAAAACAAACAAAAAACTCTGTCATCTGAAAATCTGCAAGGTTGACATGAACAAATTCAGACGATTCTGCACATCCAAAGCTGCATTATAACTCTAGTCCAAAAAGATTGCCTTCAATCCAGATGAAAATCTTGAGGAAAATAGTGATTATCACCCTGATCCATACGAAATAACTTCCAAAATGTCAACTGTTGCACTTGGGGAAGAGCAGTTCATTGAAGACCAAGCCCAAATGTAAGCAAAGAAAGATTTAGAAAAAACAGACCAGGTGTTGCATAGCGGTGCTGCTTTGTTGGAGCAGAGGATGTACTGTTTGGCCCTCTGTCTGGGATGCTTCATTTTGAATTCCTGCACTTACAACTCTATGATTCTATGCATGAAAGAAGGCTCTTTTTTTTTTTTGACAGGCCAATACATCTTCTGCTTCTTTTTCTAGTATCAGCACAAGAGGTAACATCCAGCTTGGCCCAGCAAGACTAGTGAAATAGAAGAATTTCAAAAGAATGGACCACCTTCTTTTTCTATTAGAATAGACATGAGCAGCCTGCTCCCTACAAGCTTGATATTAATTCAGACAAAGGAGGTCAAAATTGCATAAAATACTTGAACACACATTTGGTAACCTTACCCAAAACCTGGACTGAGATTATTGGTTTTGCCTCTGGGCAAAAAGCCCTCATTTGTAATAACTAGGCTGCCAATTTAAAGCTGTCAGATTCTTCCTATAAATCTGTAAATTACATAGGAATTTAATATACCAATTCAGCAGCCTTGGAACATTGTCAAAAATCTGTCTTGGCTAAACAGAGAGTCTTGCTTCATATGTGTATGTGTGTGCATGCATAGATAGATACATATACTGTATATAGGGATAACACAAGTACACTGAAATTAAAATTTGTATCATTGAGCTTCAGACTTACTTTCTATCAGCATATTCCCAGATAACGATCACACCTTTATTAAATATACACCCTCAGAAGGTGTCCAAGATGCTTTTGAGCTTGAAGAGAACTTACATTTAAACATTGCTCTTACTCCATGTCAGGATTTATTTTTCCTGCTTTCTGTGGTCTGGTTCACCTATCACACACTTTAATTATGCTTCCTTGTATAAACCATAACAACATGACTAAGACATCAGCCATGCTTTACATAATGGATTGAGTGGGCAAATTGGCTTTGCAATAGTAGGAACCCATCCGAGGTCAGACTGCAGAGAGAAGTGTACAAATAGGGCCATTTGCTTGAAAAAGTGAGCAGTCTCTATTTTCTACTTGTCCCAAACAGGTATGAAGTATTAAATTTCATTTGAGGGATGCAGAGGAATAACCAGATGAATATTTAGTCATATTAGTTTGATTCAGAGGTCTTATTTCTGAATGAAAGTGTTTCAGATGGCATTCTAAGGAACTTTTAAGAGCATTTCTGCATCGCTCTGCTGAAGGCAACATTAAAAATGGTCATCTTGCAGTTTGACTGGTTTTGACTTCATACACAGCACCAGCCCATTCTGGCCTACTCAGTAAGCCAGATATCATGATGTGTAAACCTAGCACACTCAGCTTCGATCTGCCATAATAGCAACATCTAAAGCCCAACACTTCAGCAAAGGATCGTTACCTTGTCATGGTGCTGGAGCTTGAGCACCTCAATGATGCCATGAGCTAAACCGTGAAGGGCCACCCAAGATGGGAAGGTCATGACAGAGAGGTCAGACTAAATGCGATCCCTGGGGAAGGTAATGGCAACCCACCCCAGTATTCTTGCCGTGAAAACTAAATGGATCAGTACAACCAGAGATATGTCGGTATACCATCGGAAGATGAGACCCCCAGGTCGGAAGATGTCTTGAACATTTTGCATGTTCAAGTCAGTCTTGAGTCTGATGACTACAAGACAAATCCATGCAGTTTTCTGGGCAACATTTTTCAGAAATTGTTTGCCATTGCCTTTTTTCTAAGGGGGGGGGGGTGAGAGAGAGAGAGAGAGAGAGCGTGCACGAGCAACTGGCCCAGAATTACTGAGCTGCTTTCTGTGCCTAAGGCAGGAGTGGAACTCATGGTCACACAGTTTCTATGCCAGGGCTTTTCATGATTGCATAATTCTGGTTCTCTATATTTATCTAGGTGGAGCAAGTGAGAGAATAGAAAGGAAACTGATGTTGGAATTACCCTTCAAATAGCTTTCCTCTAACTTGTCTTCATGCCTTTGAAATATTGTGCCATTAATAACAACTTGAGATACAAGTTGGGGGTTATTTGCAATAATTAAGCAGCACCAATATATATTTTAATCTCATTTTTTTTTAAAAAAAACCCTATTATTATGCAAACTTAGCCTATATTTCTCTTTACTGTTGTTCTCTACCTATAATGAGAGTATAACTGTATTTCAGTTACATTTTGAAACAGCTGAACAATGCCTGGATTTGAGTGGCTCACAATATAAAGGAAGTAACAACTTTTAAAAATACAGAATGCTATATAAGCAAACAAAATCAGCCAAACAATACACTATATAAACAGAAAGACATCCAATGAGGAAATCACATCCACCCTACCCCAGGACCTGGGAGAACAGCCAGTTGTTTCCATGAAATACTTCCCAGCAAATGGGAGAAACCACAACTTAACTGTACAACCCAATATCCTAAGTGTAACAGTTGTATTAGGCATGGACCTGATGAACCTTTACTCATTTAAGCTAGTGCTAGTCCTTCTCTAGTTCAAACCTGGACCAAGAAATTATGTTCCTTGTCCTACCTTCATCTGTGCCTTGCTTATATCACCTTAACCTTCTTGTGACATGGACCCCTTTGAGAGTCTGGTGAAACCTATGGACCTTGCCTCAGAAAAAAATGTATTTAAGTGCATAAAATAAGATACATAAATATAAATTGTACCGCAAAGGAAACCAATTATGCTCAAATACAGTTATCAAAGTATTAAAAATTACAAATATGTGCTATAGTAATATTGGTGCTTAATAATCCATTAAAATAATAACAAGACAAGATACATTTTAGTTAGTGGTTAATGAAAATAAGGTTGCATTTTTTTTCTGATCCAAGTTCAAAGACCTCCTGAAATCTATCCATGGACCCCAAGAGGTCAGGTTTAGAAGTAATGGCCAGTTAGGATTTATGGCATTCAAAGTCAGCCACTTAACCATCATTCTCAAACTTAGAAGCCTGATTTATCTTCAGTGAAGAGATCTGAAATGCTTGCACATTGTTTTAAGAAATGTTGGTTGAACTTCACAAGGAGAATGCCTACTGAAGGCATTGCTGTTGTTTCCTCCTAATTCACCATATCCATTTCTAAAAGGAATGGCTTATGATGAGAACTGGAAGTAGTTGGGGAGGTTCCAACAGGAATAAAGAGAATACCACCAGATGATAATTCCCAGGAATTTCAACATTCTTCAGATACCTTCCCAGGATTGATGGGGAAGGTATTTGAAGATGTTGAAAATCATACTTCATTATACAGTATGCTGTTGGAATGGCTTTTTAACTCTTGTAAAGTTGTAAGGTAACTTCTCAGTTATCCATCTAAACAAATTTTAGAGAGCGAGTTTGGTGAGCAGATGCACACAGACACACACCTTTTTATTTTACTATATATATTCCTCTCCATTATTGCCTTAGAGACAACTCTGAGTTTATTAGCAAGTATATACACAATAAGGAGCTATAGGCAATCAGGAAGTATCTGAAAGCTTCAGCCAAACTATATGAGACACAGAAATTTGCCCTCTATTTTATCTATTTTTCTGAACACCTGAGAAATTTCTTGCTCCAAAACGATAGGACTGCAAAAATCCAAAGGACCACTAGATGGAAAAAAATCATGGAAAAAAAGAGAGACCCAAACTCCTCACTCTCTTTGCCACATGTAAGGATCTTCCAAATTTTTGCAGCTCAGAGCTGGCAACCATACAAAAGTAAAGTTTTTTAATCTCAAATTGTTGGATTTTCTAAACAGCAGCTACCATTTTTCCTACAACGTCTTAAATATTAGGGTTGTGTAAGCATGGCTGATTCAATTAACTCCCTTTTGGAGGCTCACAAGACCAGTGGACTACAGAGGTTAAGTTCATGCAACATGCCACTTAGTGTGGTTGGCTGCTTTGTGGTTCACTGTATCATACAAACACATCCCAGGAGTAATGAGAACTTAGTAGTAGTAGCTACTAAGTTGTAAGTCTATCATTCCAATTGCCTCCTCCCTCCCTCCAAAATAGAAAGAAGGCATAGTTATAGTAGTACCATAAAGTTACTGCCAGCATTTAGTCCCAAATAATCCTGTAAAATCCTGAAGTCCTTTACAGATGTCTGAGTTTGCTTAATTAATTTTGCTAAAACATGGTTGGTATGTTCGTGACTCAGTATATTGTTGTACAAACCCAGCATAGTTAGGTCAGTGTAAACTCAGGCAGTTAGCTTAGCTAAATAAAACAAATTACAATGTTGTTCAAACCCAACCATTGCCAGAAACAGTTTTCTCAAGAAAAGTTTACAAAGCTTTTATTCTGAGATATACAGAAGGATAGGCATTCATAATCTGTGAAGAAATCTCAGGTCCTTATAAAAATATTGTTGCATTTCCATGTCCCATCAAATGTTACCACTGCTACTATCTATACCCATATTTTAAGCCTACCTTTCCTCAGGCTGGTACCTCAAACAGGTTAACTATACTGCTCCTTTGGGTCAATGTATTATGTACTTAATCTCTTCCATCTTGATAAAATGTTAATTCAATATACTGAGGTATTTGCAGCAGGAACTGGCAGAAAGTTCTAACTCTGCAATAACTTAGCAATAGCAACTTACCAATAGACCAGATTTCAGCTACAGTGACCAGATGCTGGGGCAAAAAAAAAATCTGTTTTGTTTTGAACTGTAAGAAATTCAGCTATGGGTCACAGGCTTATTGTACTAAGTTATTATCAATGGCTTACAAAACATGATTGCTGAGACACTAAGCCTAAACAAGCCATAACATAATGCAGTGGATGAGCCTAGCAAATGGCTCAACAAACAAGACCCAGTTAATCATAGATTAGCCAACTACATTGTAGCCTAACAGGTTCCGTACACATAGATCCTGTGTCACATGAAATTGGCACAATACAGCAAGCCGTGGCTTAGTTTACACAGGTATGCATATCATCTGAACACAGACAATACTATTCTGGATTGGCCCTTTCTTCTGCCACAAACTCTTTGGTTATCTCACTGCCTTGCCTCTCTCTAACTGTAGTATAGCCATGCTATTTTATAGTTAGTAATTTGCCATCAAAACAGACTCGACTCCTGATGACTGCATGGATAAATGCCCACCATCTCAACCTACCTCTGCTGATAATCCATAGCTCTTCTGAGAATATCCCAGGGATCTCTTTGATCCCTTCCATCTGTCTTATCCACTGTCTTCCACTTTCCTCAACTATGCTAAAACTATTTCTAGTCCATCATCTCTTCATATCACATACCCAAACTGTATGAGGTCATGTATAGGTAATATCTCTCAGAACTCAGCTTCTGCTCCTGTACCCAAGTTTCCATGGTTGGTCTGAGAGGAGAAAATCTGATATCAAATTTGCCCATTACCAGAACATGGGATAGATGGAAACTGGCCCTCCCCACAAATTCAGCCCATTGCACAGCTTAAATAAGAGGAAGAAGCACAAGAACTTTGAACACCAATTTTAGTATAAAAGGACTTGTGGTTGATACACATAATTCACTAGAATTATATCATAGTTGCTACTTAGGTTTTCTACAATGAGCTATCTTATCAGAAATCCTTGGATTCTTAATGTCTACTGAGCTGGTTCCAGTCCAGCCTGCCTGGACAGTCCTGGCAGTTAAAAAAGGAAGCAATTGCTCCTTTGGGTCTGGAAGATGGAAGCTCTGAGTTCATGCTAAGCAAGGAAGTGCAGGCCACCAGAAAAACAGGATACTCCCAGAGAAAAGACAGCACAGCACTACCCTTGGCATTCTCTGGGATTTTATAGATAGAGTCAGACAAGAGATAACTTAAGATTGGTGTTTCTCCTGGCCTTTCTAAGAAAAATCTAATCAGGCTGGTTACTTTTATGAACAGCTTCTCTCCTTAGTTTCTTGTATCATCTTCACTTCCTGATTCCCATCTCTGGAATTTGAAGCCATTCTGGGATTCTCTTCAGTTTACATATTTTGGTCTGTTGCCATACAATTCCTCCCCCCGCCCCAGCAGTGGTCTGTTACTCTTACTTGGCTAAAACCAAGTCCCAGCTGGCTCTGTTTTGTCCTTCATTATTTGCTTTTTTTCTTGTATCTTGGTTGTTAGTTTCTAGGAGTAGCCTATTTGTGTTTTTATCCAGCCAGGACCTTTAAACTGTTTTAAGTGCAAATTCAATCCTAGCCTGAAAAGCAGCAGTAAACCACATTTAATAGAGGTTTATCTCTTCATTGAATCACTTCTCTAAGAAGCAACTCCTAGAAACCTATACACTGAAAACAGTGATACTTAAATAATATTTTCAAGTATTCAAACAACTTACTATGTTTTATCCAACTGTAAACTTTATAATAAAGCTGTAAGGTGGACTTTTTTGAGGAGGGGATGCCTTCAAGTCAGTCTTGACTCCTGGCAACTACCTGGACAAGTCCGTGCAGTTTTCTTGGCAAGGTTTTTCAGAAGTGGTTTGCCATTGCCTCCTTCCTAGGGCTGAGAAAGAGTGACTGGCCCAAGGTCACCCAGCTGATTTTGTGCCTAAGGCAGGACTTACAGTCCCCAGGTTTCTAGCCTGGTATCTTAATCCCTACACCAAACTGGGTCTCAAGGTGGATATTATTAAAATTCATATTACTGGTGGAAGGAAAGAATTGTTTGCCACAGAGTGCTCTGTCTGGTGTTAATCCCTGCTCATCTGGGTATTAGTTGATGGAGAGGATGTGTTCTGGACTTTTTGTTTCCTTCTTAGCTTTTTTTTTTTAAAAAAAAATTTGTTTTGAATGGTGTGTAAATGTGGTTTATCTCTGTCTCTATTGATGGTTGATTTGCCTGAACACCAAGCTTCCAGGAATTCCTTAGAGTTTTTGGATTTAGTTTGATCTAGGATGCTCACAGTTTCCCAGTTGAAACTATGGTTGAATCTGTCCATGTGTTGTGAGATTAAGGGGTTTTCACTGTGTCATCTGACTGCTAATTGGTGTTCGTGGGTACACTCTTCCAGTCTTCTGCCCGTCTGTCCTATATAGTGGCTCTTACAGTCCTAACAATGTATGTTGTAGTTAACTCCTGCTTTTGATTCTTGGGCTACTGGGTCTTTTGGTTTACTTAAGATGTTTTGGAGGGCTTTGGTTGGCTGCAGCGTTTAGCAGTATAATCCTACTATGATCTTTACCATTGGAATATAACATCTGATAATACTGTGGGATGCCTTTACTATGGTTTGATCCAGTACCTCTAAATTCTACATTCCTACAAGGGGTCCAAGTCCACCCCTTTCTACTGATACTAGCACTTTCTAAAATAAACAGCATCCTTTATTGTACCCATCTAATGTCTCATTTCACACCAGAGAAAGGGCAACATTCTGGTTTCTGTTACCTATCTCCTTCCCCTTCAGGGTCATCAGGCTGCTTCAGTTTTAATAGAAGAGAATATCTGTAGTTCAGGGTTGAACTGTGGAGTTCTTGGTGCTCTCTGAGCTTGGTTGTTTGCTTGCAGATGTTTCATTACCCAACTAGTAACATCATCAGCGCAAGTGAGTGTGGGGTTTGCTCCACAGGTACTCACACTGATGATGATGTTACCTAGTTGGGTAATGAAACATCTGCAAGCAAACAACCAAACTCAGAGAGCACAAAGGACTCCATGCTTCAGTTTTTCTGCTCTGTCTATTATACATAAGGAAAGGGTAGAATATTATTTGTCCCCCACACACTACTTAAATCACCAGCCTTGATTTTGTAAAATTTGCCCACCCTCTGTCTGTCTATCAGCTGGTTAGTCTGCTTTGCTTCTGTCTTCCTTCCCCTAGTCTATCATATATGAGCTGCAAAAATCTAGACAGCTACTAGAAGGCAGCCCAGCCTTAGATTTTTTTTTTTCTATCTTCTCCACCCTAGTGGTCATCTGGATGTTTGCAATCCATATAGGGTACCCAAAGGCCCCCAAGGAATCCACATGAAACTCAGGCCAAATGAGCTGTATGGGAGTGAACAGAACTGGGGAAGGAAAGGGGGGTGGGGGTGGGAAGAAAAAATAAACAGAGAAAGTTGTTTATGGGTAAAAGAAAAGAGTGTATGTCTCAGTAAAAGGGACTATCTATATAAGCTTGTTGAATACATATCTAACATTAATCTTCGTTACTGAAGATTAATGAACTGAAGTGCGTTCAGTTGTAATCTCTCTCTCTCTCTCTCTCTCTCACACACACACACACACACACACACACACAACTTATCACAGCCCTCCTTTCTTTCAAAATGTCCTCCTTTTTTAGAGTATTCTATTGGCCATAAATAAAAATGTCCTTAGCTGGATTTCTTTTTAGCTGCAACATAGCATAAAATGGGAGCTGAGAATATCCACTGACTTACTTGGGTACCAGTGATACAAATACAAGGCAGAAATAGGCAGCTTTTGTAACTAAAGTTGCTGTTAGACTACAAAACTTTATACTGAATATGTGCCAGGCTTATATTTGGCCACATGCTGAAGTTGGCCCCGAACACTGTATTTTAATTAAAACTAAATGGGCATGGCAATTCAGCTGAATCTTTGAATCAAATTCACTTTCTGAATGACTGTATACAACTGATCTGGCAGTTCTCCACATTGCTTCCAATTGTAGAATCAGACTGAATCAAGGAACATTTCAGACTGGATCAGAAATCATTCATAACTTTTTGAAACTACAAGCATTTTCCGATGCTACTAGGGCAAAGTAGTTGAATCCAAGATAAGAAAATATTGAGGATGGAGCGACAAAAATAACTTCTAGAAGTTTCACCACCTATAACCATTAGCAGTCGCAGCCACTCTGATAGATAGATAGATAGATAGATAGATAGATAGATAGATAGATAGATAGATATTGTTCATAACCATGGAATGAAATTCAATTACCCTCAATTCCAGCCTTAACATAGATAGGTGATACCCCCAAGAATGATTTGGAGCAAAGGTACAGAGAATAAGAAGACTGAATAAGAAGAGATTTATTTCTCATAGGGGTAGTCTATTGGAGGGAAAAAAAACAGTCATTAAAATGTTGCACATCTTAATAACTTACAAATTTCTGATGGCTTAATTTTCATCCCACTTCAGCTGTATATTGCTTTATGCTGAACTACTCAAATGCATATGGTTGGGTTTGGATAATTCTCTGTAAGAATGTCAGGAAGATGTTCATCAGTTTCAGTCCCAATGGCACAAAAAATTGACATTTTTCTCCCAAGACTCAAACAAGAATGAAAAAAACTTCCTCTTTCAATTGTATAACATGCCTTAATTAGCTCACTAGTGTGAGGATATCAGTGGGATTACCCCCAAACTAGTTTCTAAATTGCCACTGTAATGATCACATTACCTTCTACACAGTAATGATCACGTAACTTCGGCATATATATCACATGAGTATTTACATGTATTTGGGTGGAGTCATCAGTGTCACAAGATGCCCATCAGTGCTTTGACATGCCTTTTACAACTCAAGTTAAAATAACACGGACAACCCAACTTGGACAGAAACTGTCTTGTAATCGTTCTTCGCCATCTGACAGCTTCTCAGCTGGATTACTCACCATGAGAGCTATCCAAAAGATATTGATAGTGAAATTTTCAAAACAGCCTGAAAGTCCTAATTAGTTCAGAATAGTACTAGACTGCTAAGGGATTAGATAGTGCCACCATAAATACAATGCTTTGTCATCCCATTGGCTGCCAGATATTTCAGCTATTAACCTATAGTGCCCAAATGGGGCTGAGACCAGCTTATCTGAAGGTGCACCTCCTCCTATTATTTCCCTAACATCTTCAACAAGGCCTTTCTCCATGATGCAAAAAGAAAAGACTTATTAATAGTAGCATCCAAGAGTAATATACCTTCCCTGGAAGAGGTCACCTAGAAGCTTCACTGTGGTTCTTTCAACAACAGGCAAAGGTTGTTCAGCTAGGTAAGTTTCAGGACATGTGGTTACAGAGAGATCCTGTGAGCTATTCAGACATGATTATCATTCCTGAAGTCCTCCCTACTTCGTGGCACGCTGTTGGTTTCTTGTTTTTGTGGTTGTCCTACATATTATATTTTAATACAGTAGTGAACATCTGGAACAGGAGCTAAAGAAAATGGGTGGATTGGTGTATGGATGTTGTGGAAATGAGGATGATTTGTAGAGGATAGAAAGAAATGGAGAGGTAGAGTGAATAGTATCAGGGTAAACTAGATTTAATTTGTTTTCTTTTACTTTTACCTCCTTCCACAAATTTCTTAGCTTCTATTTCTTACTCTTTTTCTGCACCTTCCATAATGTCCTTCTTTTTTCTTTTTTTCTTTTTTCTTTTACTTAATATCTTTATTTTTGTAACAGAACAGTCTTTTTTTCTACGGTTGTCAGAAATGCGTGATCTCTCTGTTTTGGAAAAGCCAATATTTTCTTCCAATCAAAGGATGCAGCAATATGTGTTACTATGGCAGAGATTCTGTGATATCTTACAATAATATCTTGTATTGTTCACATTATAGTAGTAAACCATTGGTAAACCAGTGCCTATGGATAAGGATAAAATACAGGTTTTTTTCTTTTCCTTTTTCCTTTGTATTTTCAGTTTGTACTGTTATTTTTTTTAAAAGTTTCTTTTTTCTTATGATTAAATATCGTTTTGTTACGAAAATAAAGAAAATGTCTCTTACCCCTAAAGGGTAAATATGCCCACACTTTTAGGGTGTTTTTAATATCTGTGTAACCCATCTTTGGGCTACTGATGCACATTTGAGTATATGACATCCACATTTTAGAAGTGGGAAAAGTCCCTTTGTTGGGGAGAATAGAATCCAATGTTCAGTAAATGAAGGGAAATCACTTCTTATTAATGTGTGAGCAAAAGGTGAAGATGACTTTTCCCATTTATGTGGATGAACCCTCTGTTTCCAGAATATATGCAAGGATATCTACAGTATGTCTGAACTTTCTATGTGAAAATACAATTAGAGATAAACTAGAGAAAGTTCATGTCAGGAAAAAGAAGTTGTTAGGTCATATAGTACAATGGTACGTACATGCCTTTTTTGATGGTATCATCAACGCATTGTTTAACTGGGAACCACCCAGATTATTCTGAATACCTGCTTTGCCAATGAGCTGTCTTCCTTTCGGAGGGGGGCTTGCATTCAAGGAAGCAATTATCTCTGCTTAATGGTGTGCACTATTTTTGGACAAGTATATTGGAACTGCAGAAGTGATGAGGAAATGGCCCTTGTGTTTTAGAGAACAAAAACTTTCTCACCCATGTAAGTGTATCGAGGTTCAAGTGTTCTGGAAAAACACAATAAAAAAAATATGTAAAAATAGCCATCCAATATTGTGTGGGCTTAGAAAAGTGCCACCATGGTTGCTAGAAGGGCAGACTCTAAGAACCTTGGTACAGTCTAATATTTATTCTTGAGTCTTTTTATTAGTGTAGTTCTATGCATAATCAAGATGTACCAGTAGTTAGGGGGTGCAGAGGGTTACACCCTAAAGCCTGAGTACCATAAAGGCTCTCCTTGGACCTGTGCTTCTCTTATCTTTCATAGCTTTGCAATGGACAACTTCCTATTCTTAGCTTAGGACAGCGCTCAACAGTTTGATCAAAATTCTGTTGTCTTTATATTGACCTGTCCTGCTGCTAGAAACGTTTCTTCATTCTGACATGAAATAATGGATAATTTCTATGCTATGAGATATTGCCTCATATTATAGTTCTTCTCTCTTAGGAGTGCACCTTGCCCCAATATCTGCTAGAGTTGTGTGGTCCGCTGGGTTTGATGCCAAGCCGCAGCTATGGATTCCTAGAAACAGACACATCTGTTTCAGTGAGCACCCATGTGCTCTGAAACCTCTTTTCACAATCAGATCTGAAATATTGCACAGTCCTACTTGCAGTGCCTTTGCTGCAAGATACTGAAAAGAAGAATGCACATGTTAACTTTTTGGGATTCCTTTTCTCAGGCATATATGAATGATGGAAGCAGGGACTGTGGATCATGGATGCACAGGGTGAGTGGAAGTGCTCCTATGGGACTGGAATCTGGAGGATCCTGATCCTGGTATCCTCTCTTGATTGTGGCTTTGAATTTCCACACATCTTAACAGAGAAGGAGGTGGTCCTTACAATCCCATCCTAAAAGGTGATGAGCCATAAGAATTAAAAGAGTCCTATTCCATCACTCCATTTCACAGTATATATATTGGAGATTTCTGTTCCTAAATGAGGTCAGGAGACAGATTGATAAGACTTCAGATAACAGATGTCCTCCATAAAGTGATCAGTAAGAACAAGATTTCAGTAGCAGTCTGATTAGTTAATCACTCCATTGGATATCAGTGCTGCTGCTCTGCCCTGCCTTTAATCTGAGTAGATCCTAAACTGATTGTGAAGCTGTTCCTATGGCATGCCTGCAATAATTAGAAATAAAATAATAGCAACACTACATGTCTCTAACCCAACTGAATTCAACTTGCATTATTCCTACATAAATAAAATCATGATACTATAATGGATAAATCCTCTATAAACAATTGTATTCATTTTAAGATTATCCAGTCTTAAGCAAAACTTTGAACTGAAATTTAGCATGTTAGCAAATCATTAGAGTGTGTTCTAGAAAACACACTCTAGAAAAGAGGATCTTGAAAGAAAACTCCAGTAAGAATTTGAATTCATTTTCAGGTTTGATTGCATTAGACTAGGTTTGGCTGGTTAATTATACCTTTATATTCATACCCATCACACTATACCCTTTTGGGGCCAAGCAGTGTTATGCAAAGAACAGAAAAGAAATAAGAAAGCAAACAAAAAAAAAGCATAAAATAATAAAAGAAATATAGTTAAATCTAGCTTGGTTATTTGTTTGTTTGTTTTGCAGTTTCTATGGCCACCCATCTCAAATTCATGACTCTGGGCAGCTAACAACAGTTACAAACTTCCTTAAAAAACAACATCAAAGCTATTCACTACATCGCTTCCTGTCTCTCTGTTCTTGCAAACCACACTTGCTCTTACCACATCCACAGACTAATTATATTGTCATTTTTTTTTCTTTAAAATTCTCACTTCTCCCCCCGAGGATCCCATCAGTTTATCTACCCATACTTTTCTTAGTCTTTCCCTTCCTTTTAATGTATTGCATGCCATTATTACTTACTTATGAATTTGTTTTCATCAATAGATGTACTGACACACAGTCAGGATATACATTAAACTTCTTTTTTAAAAAAATGATATTCATTAGGTGTTGTTTTGGAATTCATCAGGTATGGAGAGTGGGTCACACCCATTCCTAATGTTTTCCTCTTATAGCTGGAGCTTGTTTCCCATTTGGCAATGGACACACTTATATCCTGTGTTGCTTAAGCTTGCAACCTCACTTTTTAATAACATCCCATTTTCTTTCTTTAGTTAGTAGCTAAGAAGTCTTAATATGGAGTCCTTGGTGCCCTCTGAGCTTGGTGGTTTGCTTGAAGATGTTTCATTTCCCAACCAGGTAACATTACCGTAGCTGGGTAATGAAATGTCTGCAAGCAAACCACCGAGCTCAAAGAGCACCAAGGACTGCATAGTTCAACCCTGAGCTACAGATATTCTGTTCTGTAAGTCTTAATATATTGGACAATATAATCTTCAAAAATTTAAGCCACAACCCACCTCCTCCTCCTTGGATAAAGTTTTGTGGTACCAAAAAAATCCACCAATATATGTTAAATTACAAGGTGTATTTACCTAGGAATGTAAACATTTTAAGACACAGCTTATCTTTAATATAGATTATTCCTAAAGAAGAAGCTTGTTCGATCTGACTAGTGTCTGTCTAGATCAGGGGTCCCCAAACTCTTCAACTCATCAATCCTTTCATGAAGTTTCAGATTGTTCATCAACCCCCCAAACATTTATTATATGAAAAGAATGTAATAAATACTACTTTAATAGTGCTACAAATAATAACATCAACACATTGAATAGTCCCATTGACCCTTGGGGGTCGATACTGACCACTTTGGGAGCTCTGATCTAGATTATCTTTTCTCAGTCTCCTATATACTGTATGTTGGCCTTCAATCTCAGCATGGAAATTTCAATTTGGAAAACAAATTTAATTCAAGTACCAGTTCCTTCACTGGTGGCTTGGAATCTCATCATTTCTGTCCTGAAACCTCCATATGATGTATCCCCTTTATTTCCCTTTCAAGGTCCCATATGTTTAACTTGAATTATTCCCTGACATGCAGACACTGTATATATTAAACTTTCCCTCTATCTCTAGGCTATGCTAAGTTCCTGCAATCCTTCAAGCTTTTAAAGACAGAAAAATCTTACAGAGATAATTGAAGGCAATCCTTAGGTCTAATTTCCATAGTCTATAAGAAGAGCACAACTTCCTTTTGAAGGATGATGTCCTTAAGCTCTTGGCCCCAGAAACAAGGTAATTCTGTGAATGAAATTAACTTGGCTGCAAACGCTTCTGCACACAATTAGCATAAAACCGAAATCTTCTTCAGTTACACTTTTGTTAAGAGTGGTGCATGCTCTTTCTGTTCATATTTTAATCTTAATTTGCATTTCATCTAATTTCCACTTTTCTATCAATGCGCAAAACAAAACTTGGTTAGGATATTTTCTCCTTCCCCAAGTCTTCTGGTGTACATATGAAATAAAGAATGTGCATGTTACTTTAGGTATTTATGTACCTATTTCTCACTTTCTAATTAAAAACATTCAGGAAGACTGCAATACAAAAATGGATATATTACTAAAGATGATATGCAAAATATATTAGGTACATTGGCCTGCAAAATTTTACTTTATTAAGCAAAAGTGGATATAAAAGTATGTATATTTGGAGAAATGCAAGTACAATACAACCATTTGTGTGATTTTTTTTAAAAAAAATGGGGGGAAATATCTTAACATGGAAAAATGAAAGAGTGAATTAACACATCTCTCCATCTCTTAGACCAGAAGTCAAACAAGAACAAAAATTGTGGGCAAGAAGGGCATCTTGTATTTACAGCTGTACAGCTGCCATTATATCTCGATTAATCAATCCTGTCCCAGAAGATGGAGGGGACATTTTCCTGATAGTTCTTGTTGCTAAGTAGCAGAACTTTGCAAATAAGTGACTGTATGGTTTCTGTCTTCTGTAAATTCTATAAATTAATTTATCTAAAATTCTACTTTTTGGAATATCATTTTTTTAAATAAAGGCTAAAGAAGTTTTAACCTCTTGTACACTGCCCAGAGTCACTTTTTGTGAGATGGGCAGCCATACAAATTTGATAGACAGGCAGGCAGGCAGACAGACAGATCTTCAAATCACAGGGAAAAAAATACTCAACAGACTCACTTTCACCTAATCTACATGATTATAACCTCTGTGGAAATGGAGTTTTATTAAATCTGGCCCCCAGAAGTTCTGAAATAAGAGCATTGAGGTAGACTCTGGAGAAGGCCCACTGATTGATAGAATATGTAACAGAGTAGAGATATTGATAGGGAGAGTTTCTCTGGGTTTTTCTAAATGGCTGATAAATCCTTATGGTGTGATTCCACTCTTTTGAAGATTTAAAGGCCAGATGACAGGTTTCCATATCAGGCTGATGTACAGATAAGTCTGTTTGCTACCATGTCATCAAGGGGCTGATTCCAGACATTTTTCTCCTTGAGAAAAGAACAACATATCTATCTGTCTGTCTGTTTATCTTAGAAAACCATGTGACTCCATAAAACTCTGGGTGACATGCAACAACATTAAAAACAGTAAGAATAATTTTTTTAAAAGGAAAAGAACAATGCACATCCAGGAAAAAAAAAACATACACATAGCCATGTTAACAGATAAAATCCTGTAAGGGTTTCAAGTACCCACCCTAACCGAAGGCCTGGGGAAACAGCCAGGTTTACAAGGACTTCTTAAACCCTTAAAATCAGGGTGGGAACCATATGGATCTCTGAGATGCTATCCTAGGGAGCAGGCTTTAGTCTATAAAACATGTGTAGTGATACCTACAATGGTATGGCTGACCGTGACCTTAACTATTGTTCTGTCTTTGCTTTCTGCCTCTTTCCACAAACCTGGAGGCAACGCAGTGGGTGTCATTTGTGCAAAGCAATGTATATTTTCTGCCATGGCACCTGCTCAGTGGAACATTATCCACCTCCCGCCCCCCGAGGTGAGATTGGCCCCATCTTGTCAACCTTCCGGAAGTCCCTTAAAACCTGGTTGTGTCAACAGGCCTGTGGGTCACAAGGGAACAGTCAAATGATGAGGTGGCTCCATTGTTTGTAATCTGACACTCTCTCTTAGCCTTTTTCAAAACAATATTCTTGAACTTCCTGAATGTTTTTAAAATGGTTTTTCATGGTTTGTATGCTGCCCAGAGTCATTTCACATGAGATGGACAGTCATATAAATATGATAGAGATAGAGAGATGTGCAGACACCAACGCAGGGATATGCTATCTAGTTCTCCCTGATTACTTTCTCAGGTGGCCTTTACAAAGTAGTACCTGCCTATAACATTTTGATAGGCTGCTGGAAAATTGAATTAGGCAAAACAGCTAATGGAAGCCAACAATATAGAAACACTAGGATTAAGAGGATGGAAATAACTATGGGAAATCAGGGAACGGGATGGTAAAAATACTGAAAAAGTCTCTGACTTAAGTTACAAGATCAGTTGGGTTTTAAAGTGAAAGCTGCTCAATTGAGATTTTGGTAACCGTATTCAACAAAGCTGGTTGAAAGAAACTGTGAGAGTTCACTTTCAGCTGAGCTCAGCTGACAAGAGTTTGACAGGGAAGCTAGAAAGAAGAAAGGCCATGGACTCCTTCTGGTGCCTGTAGTATCTGCCACTTGAGGGGGTTGTTTCACCCTGCCTAAGAGCAAGGTTGACCCTAAATGCTTTTATTCTTTGGTGATCAAGTATAAGTATTTCTAGGTAAGTATTTCTATGTATTGTTTTCCAGTCTAAAGGCCATAATAAAAGTTTGCTGTGGTTTTATACGTTAGAATACAAGCACAGGCCTCAGTGTTGATATCCTGGATGCAATATCCTTTAAGCCATCAGCATTTTAAACATCAAACCTGGCCAAAGTTGGAAGGGAAGGGATGTTAAGTGCTTTCTTCCTTCTGCAGTCTGATCGATTGCTTCTCCAAAGACTACCATTATCTTTGTCCTAACTACCAGGAAACACACTGAGACAATGAACTGGTCTCTAATATTTATTACTAGTACTTAACAAGAATCCTAACAAACTGAAGAAGCGTGGGAAAAACCCAGACATATAACCCCCAAGGGTTAAGGCGGTCCCGATCTGTGTCTCTTTGAATGGCTGAACAGTTCCTCAGTGCTACGCATGCGCTTGACAGTCTGGGTGGGAGCCCCCTGCTCGCCATCCTTACTCATGACAATCTTGGCTGCCAAAAATCCATAAAACCACTAAGTTACAGTAACGAGATAAGAAAAAAACATCCCTGTAATTCTTTCCTCTTCAGCAAAGGATTGTTACCTTGTCGTGCTGGAGCTTGAGCACCTCAATGATGCCATGAGCTAAACCGTGAAGGGCCACCCAAGACGGGAAGGTCATGACAGAGAGGTCAGACTAAATGCGATCCCTGGGGAAGGTAATGGCAACCCACCCCAGTATTCTTGCCGTGAAAACTAAATGGATCAGTACAACCAAAGATATGTCGGTATACCATCGGAAGATGAGACCACCAGGTCGGAAGATGGTCAAAATGCTACTGGGGAGGAACAGAGGATGAGCTCAACTAGCCCCAGACGTGATGACACAGCTAGCTCAAAGCCGAAAGGACGGCTAGCGGCCGACGGTGCTGGTGGTGAACGGCGAATCCGATGTTCTAAGGATCAACACACCATTGGAACCTGGAATGTAAGATCTATGAGCCAGGGCAAATTGGATGTGGTTATTGGTGAGACGTCAAGATTAAAGATAGATGTTTTGGGTGTCAGTGAACTGAAATGGACTGGAATGGGCCACTTCACATCAAATGACCACCAGATCTACTACTGTGGACAAGAGGACCACAGAAGAAATGGAGTAGCCTTCATAATTAATAGTAAAGTGGCTAAAGCAGTGCTTGGATACAACCCAAAAAACGACAGAATGATCTCAATTTGAATTCAGGGCAAGCCATCTAACATCACAGTGATCCAAATATACGCCCCAACCACAAATGCTGAAGAAGCTGAAGTAGAGCAGTTCCATGAGGATCTGCAGCACCTACTGGGCAACACACCTAAAAGAGATGTTATTTTCATCACAGGAGGCTGGAATGCTAAGGTGGGCAGTCAAATGACACCTGGAATTACAGGTAAGCATGGCCTGGGAGAACAAAACGAAGCAGGACATAGGCTGATAGAATTTTGCCAAGACAATTCACTCTGCATAACAAACACTCTCTTCCAACAACCTAAGAGACGGCTTTATACATGGACTTCACCAGATGGACAACACCGAAATCAGATTGATTACATCCTTTGCAGCCAAAGGTGGCGGACATCTGTACAGTCGGTAAAAACAAGGCCTGGAGCTGACTGTAGTTCAGATCACGAACTTCTTCTTGCACAATTTAGGATCAGACTAAAGAGATTAGGGAAGACCCACAGATCAGCTAGATATGAGCTCACTAATATTCCTAAGGAATATGCAGTGGAGGTGAAGAATAGATTTAAGGGACTGGACTTAGTAGATAGGGTCCCAGAAGAACTCTGGACAGAAGTTGGCAGCATTGTTCAGGAGGCGGCAACAAAATACATCCCAAAGAAAGAGAAAACCAAGAAGGCAAAATGGCTGTCTGCTGAGACACTAGAAGTAGCCCAAGAAAGAAGGAAAGCAAAAGGCAACAGTGATAGGGGGAGATATGCCCAATTAAATGCAAAATTCCAGAGGTTAGCCAGAAGAGATAAGGAATTATTTTTAAACAAGCAATGCGCGGAAGTGGAAGAAGAAAATAGAATAGGAAGAACAAGAGACCTCTTCCAGAAAATTAGAAACATTGGAGGTAAATTCCAGGCAAAAATGGGTATGATCAAAAACAAAGATGGCAAGGACCTAACAGAAGAAGAAGAGATCAAGAAAAGGTGGCAAGAATATACAGAAAACCTGTATAGGAAGGATAACAATATCGGGGATAGCTTTGACAGTGTGGTCGGTGAGCTAGAGCCAGACATCCTGAAGAGTGAGGTTGAGTGGGCCTTAAGAAGCATTGTTAATAACAAGGCAACAGGAGACGACGGCATCCCAGCTGAACTGTTCAAAATATTGCAAGATGATGCTGTCAAGGTAATGCATGCTATATGCCAGCAAATTTGGAAAACACAAGAATGGCCATCAGACTGGAAAAAATCAACTTATATCCCCATACCAAAAAAGGGAAACACTAAAGAATGTTCAAACTATCGAACAGCGTCACTCATTTCACATGCCAGTAAGGTAATGCTCAAGATCCTGCAAGGTAGACTTCAGCAGTTCATGGAGCAAGAATTGCCAGATGTACAAGCTGGGTTTAGAAAAGGCAGAGGAACTAGAGACCAAATTGCCAATATCCGCTGGATAATGGAAAAAGCCAGGGAGTTTCAGAAAAACATCTATTTCTGTTTTATTGACTATTCTAAAGCCTTTGACTGTGTGGACCATAACAAATTGTGGCAAGTTCTTAGTGGTATGGGGATACCAAGTCATCTTGTCTGCCTCCTGAAGAATCTGTATAACGACCAAGTAGCAACAGTAAGAACAGACCACGGAACAACAGACTGGTTTAAGATTGGGAAAGGAGTACGGCAGGGCTGTATACTCTCACCCTACCTATTCAACTTGTATGCAGAACACATCATGCGACAAGCTGGCCTTGAGGAATCCAAGGCTGGAGTTAAAATCTCTGGAAGAAACACTAACAATCTCAGATATGCAGATGATACCACTTTGATGGCTGAAAGCGAAGAGGAACTGAGGAGCCTTATGATGAAGGTGAAAGAAGAAAGTGCAAAAGCTGGTTTGCAGCTAAACCTCAAAAAAACCAAGATTATGGCAACCAGCTTGATTGATAACTGGCAAATAGAGGGAGAAAATGTAGAAGCAGTGAAAGACTTTGTATTCCTAGGTGCAAAGATTACTGCAGATGCTGACTGCAGTCAGGAAATCAGAAGACGCTTAATCCTTGGGAGAAGAGCAATGACAAATCTCGATAAAATAGTTAAGAGCAGAGACATCATGGTGACAACAAAGGCCCGCATAGTTAAAGCAATGGTGTTCCCTGTAGTAACATGGCTGTGAGAGCTGGACCATAAGGAAGGCTGAGCGAAGGAAGATCGATGCTTTTGAACTGTGGTGTTGGAGGAAAATTCTGAGAGTGCCTTGGAGTGCAAGAAGATCCAACCAGTCCATCCTCCATGAAATAAAGCCAGACTGCTCACTTGAGGGACTGATATTAAAGGCAAAACTGAAATACTTTGGCCACATAATGAGAAGACAGGACACCCTGGAGAAGATGCTGATGCTAGGGAGAGTGGAAGGGAAAAGGAAGAGGGGCCAACCAAGGGCAAGATGGATGGATGATATTCTAGAGGTGACGGACCCGTCCCTGAGGGAGCTGGGGGTGTTGACGACCGACAGGAAGCTCTGGCATGGGCTGGTCCATGAAGTCACGAAGAGTCGGAAGCGCCTAAACGAATAAACAACAACAAATTCTTTCCTGCCATTGAAGCCAGATTTTTGCATCCCTGATTGGATATACATCTCCCACCTTCCCCACTTTCCAGTTCAGTCCTTCTTACATGGAAAAAGAAAAAGGTTTCTTTCCAGTATACAAACCAAGTTTTGATTAATTTGAAGACAACAATAGATTAAAAACCTTCCAGGTTCTCTATTAAGTTGAACCTAAATAGAGGTTCTCTATCCCTGAACCATAGATTTCCATTTAATTGATATGCAATTGTTAATCATGTGAATGGTTTTAACTTTCCTTTAGCATCCTGTGGATATGCTTTTCCATGAGTGCTTGGTACTTATCACCAGTTTTAATGGTTTCTATTTTTTGCCTCTGTGTGTGCCTTCAAGCCAGTGTTGACTCCCGGCAACTGCCTGGACAAGTCTTGGCAAGATTTTGGAAGTGGTTTGCCATTGCCTCCTTCTTAGGGCTGAGAGAGAGTGACTGGCCCAAGGTCACCCAGCTGGATTCATGCCTAAAGTGGGACTAGAATTCAAGGTCTCCTAGTTTCTAGCCTGGTTCCTTACCCACTACAACAAACTATTTCTCCTTCTGTTGGGTAGGTCTTTTAAATTACTTTATTGAAATCGAGTTCTTATTTTCTATAGCAATTTGTTCTGTTACCTTCAATATTCTCTTTTAATCATCTGTATAAATATGTTTCAAATAAAATAAATAATTTAAGACTCTTTAATTTTCAGAACTATTTATCCAATTGTATAATGAAGCTCACTTAACATCTCTGATCAAAAGCTAATAATGAGCATAATAATGATTGATTGAGGTTTAGATGTTTTTATTATTGCTTTTATTGTAAACTGCCTAGAGTCCCCCATTGGGAGAGATGGGCGGTAATATAAATTTAAATAATAGTAATAGTAGTAGTAATAGTAATAGTAATAATAATAGTAATAATAATAATAATAAAAATATGTAGCATTCTATATAATACAATGCATGGATTCAAAACATTGATTAGGCCAGTGTTTCTCAACCTGAGCAACATTAAGATGTGTGGGGTCCAATTCCTATGCTGGCTGGGGAATTCTGGGAGTTGACGTCCACACATCTTAAAGTTGCCAACTTTGCAAACACTGCATTAGGCAATATTTCCTTAGTTACGGCCACCATATCTGGAGGATCACTAGATGGGAGGAACAGATATGGTTTCCCTACTCAAGGCTTAAATGTAGATTAAGCTGGAGTTTGTGGTTGTGGTAAGAAATAAACTGGGAATTTTCACATTTCTACATTAGGTATGCATATGTGTTTACTTATTTCTAAGTTAACCAATGGCATGGGCCTTATTTCAAGTCAAATAACAATGAAGCAATAACACTTTCAGCAATATGTCACTTTTCCTTCTTACTTTTAAATTTCCTGGGTGGAATCTTTTTATTTTGGACCGGGGTAGTATTTTTCCTGTTTTTACGGATCCAGTAAGGCACAAGCCAATATGAGTTTTTGTTTTCATCCTGCATTAGAACACAATGTTCATAATCAATGACCCCAGTGACAGGAAATATTTGCATCATTATGAGGTTTTCCAACTTTTTTTTAATTAGGGTTTTCCTGGCTTGTGCTGCAGATTTGGCCTGAGAAAGTTGAACTAGTAAGAGGAGTATATTCAGATTTGGCAAGCTCTCTTGGGAATGTCACAGCTGGCTTTGGGGACACAGTATTATCCTGAATGATTGACATACTTTCCCCTGGAATAAATAGACCCTGTAACGAAAAGTACAAACATCAGCACATACCCATGGTTTGACATGCATTACCCAGAAGTCATTCCGCCAACACAGTAACAAGTTGTTGTGACAATTGGATCTGAGATGGCGGAAAACCTAAAAGGATGAGGTTGGGGGCTTATATGGGTCATCCCGTAATTCGGAGTGTATAAGTGATGCCTCCTTTGAATTCCACTTCTTATAGAGATCATCTTGGCTTCCATAAGAATAGAGACTTATCTGCAGCCCTACGGTCCTTCACTGACTCTCCATTGAAACGTTCACATATTCCCCACTGTGGTGTCTTTTAGAAGGAAATTATTATCTTTTAATTATAAGAGCTGCAGTTTTGATTTTTAAGGGTTTACACTATTCTTACTCATTTTATTTCTTTACCTGACAGACTGAGGATATACATGATGGGTTGAAGAATTAAATGTTTTATCTTTCTACAGCACCATTGGAAATCACATTGACCACCTTAACATCCAACCATGTTGTTTATACCTATTATGTTTACCACTGTGATGCATTAGTCATCGAATTTACCAAACGATAACATGCACAGCAACATTGACTGCAACCTCAGTGGGAGATATTTGTTAACGATGGTGATTTCTTCACACCTAAGCTGATAACAGTCAACAAATACAAGCCTCCAGCACTTTGATCTTTAGGTTCTGAATCTTTCCAGTCTCTTCAAAGCAAGATTTTGGGGATGGAGATGTCTTCAGATTAGCCTAATAGAGTCTTCAAAGCCTTCTTAAATCAGATAATGTGATTTCATTATTTCAGATAGCTGTTCTTCTTTCACTCATCCTTTTTCTCCTTCAGCTTCTATAACCTTTGTTTTTTATGCCAGCCTTGTCCATCTCCCATTTCTCTTAAAACTGACTGAGGGCTTTATTCTCCCTTTGTGCTACTTCTTATGAAACATTTCCTTGTCTGTCTTGTGAGCAGAAGCTTCCCTAAAATATGGAACAAAAGTCATCACGTCATTTCCAAATTTCATTTTAGTAAAGCCTCAAGCCAACTAGTGCAAATGTCTCTCTTGAATCTTCTTGATGTAGGCTCAGCACTTTTTCCCATTTCTTCCAAGATCTTCCATTCACCCACTCCTCTTTTAGTTAAAACAAATTTCAATTTGTCTACAACTAATCAAGATGAGATTTTTAATGTCCAGTTCTTGATTATGCTACCTGTCTTTATTTTTGTTCAAGACCAAAAAAAAAAAAAAAAACCCAACAGGATGCTTAGCAACAGCCTTTATCACCTTGGAAGGTTTTAGGAAAAACATAAAAAAAAAGGGCAGAACTAAAGTGAACGGTGGATTAATTTATTATTCCAGCATTGTGTGGGTTCTGTCTTTAGGGAACAACTTATTTTATATTTATATATTCTTATTTATTTACTTAGTTGTGGACTCCTTGGTGCTCTCTGAGCTTGGTTGTTTGCTTGCAGACATTTCATTACCCGACTAGGTAAGATCATCAGTGCTGGTGAGGGTGGGGTTTGCTCCCTGTTTATATACAGTAGCTTGCCCTGCCAGTGTTGGTGGGGGTGTGGTTTTCTCCTTGGTAGTTCTTTGATTAAAAAAATGTTTTGTGCTAGATTGTTTGTCTGGTGTTAGTCCCTACATATCTGGGTAAAGGCTGCTTGAGACAATGCATTCTGGTATTTTTGTTTCCTCCTTATCTTTTTCATTGTCTCTTTTGAATGGGTGTGTAAATGTAGTTTATCTTTCTATGTATATTGATGGCCGATTAGTCTGAATGCCAGGCTCAGAGAGCACCAAGGACTCAGAATTAAAACATCCTGAATTACATTTCCATATCATTTTAAAAGAAGCATGCATACTGCTAGTAAGTTATTTATAGAAAGAAAAAGAAATTAATGTCTTGCCCAGGAATTATAGTTCCAGGTGAAGCTAGCTGAAATTGGATTCATCTTAAAAGTGTGTGCCTATGTTTCAATTCTATTAGCCAACTAGACAACCTGTGACCTGCTGAATCATCAGTTCAGAGATATTTCCTTATTTACAGAAACAGAATGATCATCGGCAGGAAAAAACACAGTGGGAGTGGGAACGACTTCTGACTTCCCCATTGAGTTTCCTTGTGGGAAGCTGACAGGAAGCATTGGTATCCTCCCTCCCTCCCTCCCTCTTCATTCCTCCTTCCTTTGTTTCCTTCCTCCTTCCTTTGTTTCCTCTCTTCATTATTCCTTCCCCTTCCTTCCTCCACCCCTCCCTCACTGTATCTCTCACGCTATCTCTCCCATCTGGCAGCAGACACTTATCTGCCTGCTGGCCATGGACTTGCAACTTCCTTCCGGCTTCCCCACTGTCTTTGTTTGTGGGAAGCTGGCAGGAAGGATTGGCAATCACAATTGAGTTTGGCCTTCCTGCCAGCTTCCCTACTGACTTTGGAGGGAACATTGGAAATTACAATCACGTGACCATGGCTGACCATGGCAGTGTTGAAGCAGAGGCAGCACAGTGGCACTGCACTGAAGCAGCCACAACTTTGCCAAATTTTGGGATGGGATTTTGGACACATTCTGTTGACACATTCTGTAAATTAGTCCATTTGAGGTACCTTTGTTGAAAAATTGTTGTCCTATGATGCACAATTGCACTCAATTGAAGGTTACAAACAGACAAGCAGTCCTTAGAGTTTTAGTATATAGATGACTTTATGATGTTAGGAAGAACTCCAATACATGATATTCCCACCCAAATGCCAGTGGAAAAGTTTGAGACCACACTATCTGGGTTGCAAACCAGTGGAGGACCACTAGAAGGCAGCACATTGTTAGAGTCAATGGATGGGGGTGGGAGAAAAACTGTTGTTTCCCTATGAGTCTCATATGGAATCAGTCAGCATTAGGGAGGGGAGAACCTGTCCATTTCAGATTTATATTCACCCAATGTCACAGTTTTGCAACCTATTTTTCCATTCCCCCCCCAAACTGCATGCACTTGTGAGCATGTTTTTACCAAAGGTCACATCTCTGTGGGTACTTTTCCCAACACAGTTTCAAGCACTTTCCCCTAAACACGGTTTAAACTTTTTAAAAAGCCTAACCTCCAAATCTATCACAAAGCACTTAAAACATGAAGCCCCAGGGCCAATATGATCAGCAATATCCCTTTTATGGCTCCCAAACCTTCTCCTGGAGTAGATCGGCCTAAAACGTGTGTCCTTTTTTTGCATTTAGAAAGTCTAGGGGTTGGTTCAGGGACAAAATGGGTATTTTAAATATTTCCAGTGCTTGAGACACACATTTAACCCTTCAAAACTCCTGATGGCTTGGCCCAATATAAAGGTAAAGGTTCCGGTTTAGTTGTGTCTGACACTAGGGGGCGGTGCTCATCTCCATTTCATGGCCAAAGACCCAACATTGTCTGAAGACACTTCCGCAGTCATGTGGCCAACATGACAGTCACAGGACGCTGTTACCTTCCTGCCGAAGCGGTACCTATTTATCTACTCGCATCTGCATGCTTTCAAATCACTAGGTTGGCAAGAGCTGGGGCGAGTGCAGGAGCTCACTCCATCACACAGTGCTCGGGTTTTGAACCGCTGAACTTGCAACCTTCTGGTCGACAAGTCTGGCATCTTAATTGCTGAGCCATCAAACCCCTAGGTAAAGGTAAAGGTTTCCCTTGACGTAAAGTCCAGTCATGTCCGACTCTAGGGGGCGGTGCTCATCTCCGTTTCTAAGCCTTGGAGCCGGCGTTGTCATAGACACTTCCGGGTCATGTGGCCAGCATGACGACTCGGAACGCCGTTACCTTCCCGCCGAAGCGGTACCTATTGATCTACTCACATTTGCATGTTTTCGAACTGCTAGGTGAGCAGGAGCTGGGATTAACAACGGGAGCTCACCCCGCCGCGCGGTTTCGAACCGCCGACCTTCTGATTGACAGCTCAGCAGTTTAACCCGCAGCGCCACCGCGTCCCTACTTGTCCCAATATATCTAAACTACCAAAATCCAGTTCAGTTGGAGTTTTCTGAATCCTGGCCCTCAGCCTGCTATGCAAATGCTGAAGGTGATAAATGCTATTTGTTTTTATTTGGGGGAATAAGCTAGGTAGGTTTTTGATCCAATGGCCATAATGACTCCCAGTTTTTGTGTGTGCCTGCAGCAAGTCGATATTATTGGTAGCACAATCCCTTAATTTCTGGGTCTTGCTGGTGTCTCATGGGATGCTATGAGCATACATGACACATTTTTGCAGGTTTTCAATTACATAGTTGGATTTCCTTCTCTTCCCTCTCAAGCTCCAGATGCTTTCAGTTTATAAGCCTTTGGCTTGTTCCAGTCCAGATGTGGTGTAAAGATAGGAAAGTGTCAAAGAATGCTTAGTAAAATAAAGCTTCTAGTTTATATACTTACTTGGAAGATGAATCACTGGAGTACTCCCTTTGAGTAGACATGCATATGATTAGTTTGTTTTTTTTAAGATACAGAAACTAAGATCAAATGTGAAAGAAATCATTATTTCTGTGCTGAATTAATGTATTAAAAAGCAACTGCATACATTTTGGCTTCATTTTATTATAGTTATTTGGGGAGGGGGGGAGATGATGACAATAAGCAAACCTCCATTTTGCTTCTCCCATATTGCATATTAAGAAGCAGTATGTGGACCAGCCTTGGGTTTTTCTCTAGTGGGAAATGAAGTTATCCAGAAGAGAGCATAATGTTCTTTTTCTTTATCCCCTTTCTTGTAAATAATCTCTTAACTCAGATCCTAGTTGAAGGTTTCCACCCACTTTCTGTTAATGCAATATGCATACAGAGTTAAGAGGACTAAGGTCAGCAAGTGTTTGGAGGAACCATGTAATTTTCTTGGTTTAAAAATAAGGCTTCCCATGGGAAAACTTGTTTTGGGTGCCAAAGAATATCAGACAAATAATCCATGCTATCAGTCATTTGGTTGAAAAGTTAGTGATTTTTTTTTTTTTTTTTGGTAAATGAACTCAAAGAGTTGTCTGATATTTTGGTCATCAACCTATCAACAAATTGGAAAAAAATAAAATCAGACTACATGCAGAATTATTGCAGTGTGGAAGATGTGGGGTTGGCTTTGAAAATACAGCAAATTTGAAATTCACCAGTCTGCTGGGTATTCTTGAATTTGAATTCTTGACCTAAATAGAAAGTTGGATTCAGCTAAAATTGGCCTTTTCCCACATGGAGATTCTCATGGACCTTCAGTCTGTAGAGAATACAGAGGATGACCTTGATGGAGAGAGGGAAGAGTTGTTACCAAGGTAATGAGGAGATAAACATTGCAGGATGTTTCTGTTTCTTAGTCTGGTCTACCTTGTAGGGCTGACAAGATCCCTGTGGAAGTTCTGGTGCTTCCCTGCATAATCATCAGTGCTTGAAACCACAATTCCTACAGATTTGCCCTTCTCACCCATAACCCCAAGACGTCTCAACATCTGCCATACCCATTGCTGCTAGACTGAGCCAAGGAGAGTAGCTCTAGTAAAGTGGGCTGGAAGTCTGCAGATTTGGTGATATTTTGAGGTATAGCTCCATTATGACTTTATCAGCTGCATCTGTCCTGATTTTCTGTGTGTCTGGGGGTATTATTCCTGTTTCCAGTCTATATTGTGTGATTTTTGTAATTTCTGCTCCTATGGTAGTTCCTTCCACATATTATTTATTCATTAGATTTATATCATGCCTTCATTTTGTACAACTCAAGGTGGTATGTACACCATACTCTGTCCTCCTATTTTCCTCACAACAACACTGTGAGGTAGGTTGGGCTGAGAGAGAGTGACAGGCCCAAAGTCACCTACAGTAGCTTGTTTCTGTGCCTAAGGGAAGACTAGAACTCAGCCTTTCGGTTTCTACTCCAGCCATTTTCCCATTACACCAAACTGGCTCTCAGATAGTAGCTGCTCCTTCAGCATAGCAGTGTTTTGAATTGGATCCATGTAAACATACATGCACAGATACACACTTGTGTTTTATTCAATATTTATTCAAGGAATATGTAAACCATATTCCACTTAATGACTAGAGAGGGTGTATAGGGATGCTCATTGGAAATATTTAGAAAAGTTCTTTGAAGTATAATATAACATAAAGTCAGAATTGTGCAAGGATTAGCCTAATCCACTGAAAGTCTAACCTCATCCTGGGAAATAGCCTACTTTGCCTTATGTTTCTCTTGGGCCCATTCAAAATTCTTGAATATTATTCAGGGAAGAACTTGACCCTTCCTCTATTCAACGTGGGAAAAATATACATGACCATTTATTGTTTTTTAATCAGAACGGAATGAGATTTTCAAGGAATTCAAGGAACATTACATCAGAGGAAGTGTGCCAAAATCCAAAGAAATTAATAACTTTAAGATGTGCTTTTAAATTGCCCATAACACTTTTGCTTTTCAGCAAGACAAAATCTTTAGGAAAGCTGTTGTTTTCTTAAGAATAAACTGTGTGATAGAAATCGGTTCAGTGTTTTTCAAATTAGACTTATTTAAATTCCAAGGGAGGGAGGGAGGGAGGGAGGGAGGGAGAGTGGGAAGGGCCCATAACTTCATTTTTCCAAGGTAGGATGTAGTGAAATTTGCAAAACATGGATCCTATGGTGCACCAAATGGAGGAAGAGTTATGCCAAAGGGATAAGGACAAGAATAATAACTCCCCTTTATGAGTAGGTTTTTTCTGATTGTTGGAGGTAAAGAGTAGAGATCATAAGGATAATTTTGATTAGAGGGCAGCTGTGCCAGTCATTGAATCCAATACTCACTGCAGGACATGGATTTCTGCAGTGGCTTGTTTCAGGCTAAGGGAAGCACCAGAAGATGTGAATTGCATAATATGATGCTGTTCAATTCGATTCCTCTCAAACTCTGTAAATATATGGAATTCCCCCATCAGTGAATGGGGGAATCATGCTGGAAATCATCATGTTGGAAACAGAAAAGAGGATTGTATGGCTTAGGAAACTGAAATGAAGCAGGAGACTGACTTATCAATTTCTACCACTCCAATGATTTCTTCATAGCCAACACTGTCTTCAACAACCAAAACAACACCTCTATACATGAACATCACCAGATGGAGTATATAGAAACCAAACTGACAATTTTTGTTGCTTATTCGTTCAGTCACTTCCGACTCTTTGTGACTTCATGGACCAGCCCACACCAGAGCTTCCTATCGGTCGTCAACACCCCCAGCTCCCCCAAGGTGGAATCCGTCACCTCTAGAATGTCATCCATCCATCTTGCCCTTGGTCGGCCCCTCTTCCTTTTGCCCTCCACTCTCCCTAGCATCAGCACCTTCTCCAGGGTGTTCTGTCTTCTCATTATGTGGCCAAAGTATTTCAGTTTTGCCTTTAATATCATTCCCTCAAGTGAGCAGTCTGGCTTGATTTCCTGGAGTATGGACTGGTTTGATCTTCTTGCAGTCCAAGGCACCCTCAGAATTTTCCTCCAACACCACAGTTCAAAAGCATCTATCTTCCTTCACTCAGCTTTCCTTATGGTCCAGCTCTCGCAGCCATATGTTATTATGGGAATACCATTGCTTTATCTATACATGGCCAGGTGCTGAGTGTGGAACAAATCATGAACTGCTCATGTGGAAGCTCCATGTTAAGCTAAAGAAGAAGACGGCCGGTTGGTTTTCATGGTATAATCTTGAGGGGATACCCACAGTTTTCAAGAAGAATATCAGTAATCACTTTGAAGTCCTGAACCTCATTGATAGAGAACCAGAGGAATTATGGAATGAACTTAAACAAGTAATTAAGTATGAATGTGAAAAGCGACTGCAAAAAAAGAGAACAAAGCAAACTGGATGTCAGAACAAACTGTGGAAACTGTCAAGAAAAGAAGAGATGCCAAAGCCAAGAAAGATAAAAATCTGTAATGGTGTGTGGGAATGACCTTGGGAGATGGGGGGAAGAGATGCTGCCTAAGGACTGATCAGATAAGAGAGGGTACAGCCTTCATATGCATAATGGGCAGAGAAAGAAACTCAGTAAGGGCCCTCCCTAACTTATCAGGCTGTAAAAGAGACAGTGGGAGATTTGTACTTTCAGACCTTCAAGATTCTGTTAATATAACCTTAAAATAAAGTAGAATTAGCTCATCTGGTCATGTTTCCTGTCTGGTCTACTTGGGAAGGCTGACAAAATCTCAGAAAACAAAAAAGAGTTTCAGAGAGCTGTTAGAAGAGACAAGAAGCAGCATTACAACTACATCTGTAAAGACATTGAAGATGGCAACAGACATGAGCAAAAAAAAGAAAATTCTTTCAAAAGATCTCTGAATTCAGAAGGAGGTTCCAATCTCAAATTGGGATGTGAAAGGATGCCAGTGAACAGATAGTAACTGATTCAAGGGAGATCAAAGGAAGATGGAAGGAATACACTGATGTCAACATCCACACCTTAGAAAATATTCTAAGGTGCCCAATCTTAGAATTTGGCAACAAATGCAGACAGTGACTAGGAGAGCCTTTGACTATCTTCAGTTGGACATTATCTGGACCAAGAAGTGCTGAAGACAATGACTCCTTCCCTTCTCATCTCTCAGGCTACTGAAATTCATTCTAAGTGGGCTGCTGTTGGAGATGATTTAGATTCTGCAGCTGGCACAGAATGCAGCTGATTCAGCAGGATAACATTGATTGTATAGGAGCTCTGATGGTTGGCAGTAGGTTTCCAAGCCTAATTCAGTTTCAAGCCTAATTCCAAGCCCAATTGAACTAGGCTTGGAAACCTACTGGTTTCCAATGGAGTCATTATCTATAAAGCCCCTTTATGGCTTGGGCCCTTGTAAGTTCTGGGACCATCATCAGCAGGTAGACTCTGCCTGCCCTATATGGTCTAGCTGGGAGGAGATGCTGCAGGTACACACTTCTCAAGATATCAGAGGGTGGAGCCCAGAAGATGTCTTTCTCAGTGGTAGACCCCTCATTGTGGAAAACCTTGCCCCCAAGTCAGATTAGTCCCCACTTTCTCCTGTCTTCTTCTCTAGAGCATTTAATTGGGAGAAGCTGCTGGTATATTTTTAATTTTATATATTGTTCTATGATGTCATCATAATTTAATCTGGTAAGCCTCCTAGAGTCCAATTAGTAGGTGGCATACACATTTAATACATAATAAAATTAAAAATATACTCATGCCCATTCATGGCACCATGATCTTTCCAAAGATGGAAAAATGCATGTCAATCCATGGAGAATATTAATGGACTCCAGAATCTTCTAACCAGACAATAAATCATGATTTCTCTTCTTTTCAGTTGTTACAATAATTTCTGGCCTTACTGCCCCAGGTTGCCCATGCCTGTCCAGTAGAAGTGCCTGACTCAGCTTTCCTTGTTGCTTGACTTTGACTTTAGAGGCCTAAGTGCCTTGTGCTGTGGTTTGGGGAGAGCTGTATAGCTTCCTTTGCTGATGTGGTGAAATTCAGGTTCCTGGTCCTTATTTCTGCAGCATAAAAAGGGAACTGCTTCTTCATTAATTGCTACATCAAAGGTCTTTGGGCAACCTAATCCATGGTTCCTGAAAGCCTCACTCCATTCTGACATGAAGCAGAGCCTGAAGAAGCTTCCCTTGAACTGTAACGTAGCTGCTGTATTCATTTCTATTGGCTTCTGGGATAGCATTTGGTTACAACAATAGGACTGGCAATTATCATATTTGGCAATGTGAATTGCAGGGGAAAGTGCAGGAATAATGTATAGAATTATCTGGGAGTCAGATCTAACTCTGTAGGACTTCTGAGGAGACATACATAAGAATGAACGGCACAGTTAAACTCAGTTAATTGCTTAAATGCCAGAGCAGCTTATATCTGAGGAAGGTATGTTGAAACTGGGCTGTTGGTTTCTTTTATCCAACACTGGGTGTAAACATAATACAAGCCATGTGAATTCTTGTGACACTAAGTTTCTTTTCTGTAAAAATGACAGCCAGATAAAAGGGGAAAGTGCCAGGTGAAATTGAAGAGGCTGGTTATTACCTTTAAAGCCCTACATGGCATGGGACCAGGTTATCTGTGGGACTGCCTCTCCCTGAAGGTATCTGCCCGTCCTACCAGATCGGATAGGGTAGGCACACTCCAGGTCCCTTCGCTGAAATGTTGTCATCTAGTGGGACCTCAGAAGCATGCCTTTTCCATGGCTGTCCCCACCTCATGGAACACCCTCTCCTCAGTGACTCAGCAGTCACCCACCCTTTTAGCCTTCTAGAAGGCCATCAAGAGCTGGCTTTTTACCCAGGCACTGAGGCAGAGTCAGGATATTTGGGGTTGGTTGTTGGGGCATCCCAAAGGGAAGATAGAGAGTTGGTTTTGGTTGTGTTTTACACATAGTCCTCACTTGATAGGGACTGGATAGGGACCACAATAGGGACTGGAACTGTGGTCCTAAGCAATGCAGTCATTAGGTGAGGCACCACATGATTGGACCTGATTTTATGACCATTTCTGTGGCAGCTGTAAAGCAAGTCACTTGGTCGTAAAGCAAATCAATTGTGTGGAAGTCAGCTGGGAAGGTCTCAAATCATGATCATGTGACCACAGGACGCTGCAAACGATCATGAATGGGAGCCAGTTGCCAAGCATCCAAATTGCAATCACATGAACATGGGGGTGGTGTGATGGTCATAACTTCGAGGATGGGTTGTAACTATTTTTAGACCTGTCATATCTCTGAACCATCATTAAACAAATGGTTGTTAAGCGAGGACCACCTATATGGTTTTACGGGTTTTTTTGTTTGGGGTTCTACTGATGATGTGACCCACCCAGAGTTGTGTTTTAAGAAGGGTGGCCATACAAAGCTTTTAAATAAATAAAATAAAATAACAACCAAAGATGTGGTGGGAACATAAAGGCTTGACAAGTGGAAGAGATTATCTGAACCCCATAAAATTTGATGAATGGGGTCAAACATGGAAGGCTGTTCTGATGCATCTCAACTGCTGCTGCTCAAGACTCTTGAAAATGCTTTTTATGCTTATGGATGCTAGGCTGCACATGGCCAGAGTGATATTTGAAGTGATGTGCTGCAGCTTTTAATTGATTGCTCTCCCAACTTTTCCCAACCTGGTGCCTTCCAGATATAGTAGTCTACATGATCATACCTGTATATGATTGAGATGACACTGAATTATCAAACTTCACATTTCTGAACCAATATATAAATTTGAAGTTCTCTGCATTTGTCAGTGAAATTTTCCAAAAAAAAAAATCTACACAAAAATACATACATACATACACTCATATTTTAATCAATTCAATGATGTCTGATTCTTGGAGACAGCTGGGAGAAGTCACTGCAGTTTTCTTGTTAAGTTTTTTTGAAGTGGTTTGCCATTGCCTCCTTTCTAGGGCTGAGAGAAAGTGATTGGCCCAAGGTCTAGGACCACTACACCAAACTGGCTGTCCACATATATTATGGCATTAGGTTAAATTGTTGGCAAAATGTAGGAAGATTAGACAATGCTAAGAACAAGACTGCATGTGATAGAAGAAATGTATACAAAATGTTGACAGATTTTACACAAATGTAATAAAAATTACTCTAATGCAGGAATTGAATTCTATTTTGCTTATTAATGGAAAAATGAGAAGTCAGCATTGATAGCTTTGCCTGTTCTTATGGCCACTGAAGGTAACACTGGGAGGACTCCAAGTTGGGAGAAAAAATATAATTTAATATATATTATCTACAGGTACAATTTGGTCATATTTACATATACAATTGTACAATTGTAAACTGCCCAGAGTTGCTCAGCAAGATGGGTGGCGAAGAAATGTGAGAAATAAATAAATAAATAAAGCGATATTTTGATCTGTTTATTTAATTTATATGCTGCCCAACTCCCAATGACTCTGGATAGCTCACATTTAAAAAATACAGTAAGAAACAAAAAATAAGAATAAAAGATAGCAAAGAGGACAGAAACCAGACAGGAATGAAAAAAGAAACAGACCCACACAATCCAAAGGGGCTTCACTCACCCTTGTTAAAGATCTAGGTCTCTAGAAGAGGCAGGTCTTCAGTAGGATGGAAGACCATCCAGATCTCTGGGGAAACCTCCTTCCAGAGTGCAGCAATATTTAGTTTGTTTGTTATGTGCTTAAACCTAAGTGCAGCACAGTCAAAACTGAATAAAAATCCCAACACTGTATACATGTGTGTGTATACACACACAAAAATATTTTATGAACAACGAGGTATACAAAGTGAATGGAAGTGGACCAAAGATCTAACCATGAGGATTGCCTACAGTAAAGAGAAGAGCTGAGATCAAAGACTGTTCCATGTAAATGCAGAATTGAAACCAATAAAGAGCCATATGTGAACATCAAGGATGAGAGAAAAAATTGATGACTGGGGGTGATGATTCTGGACAAATCCAGCAGTACTAGCACTGATGATTGATTGGCCTTAGTCACCAGAAAATAACTGAAAACCCAAACCAGTGTTAACTTAGTTGAATGACCTGATTGAAATGGGTTGATAAAATTGGTTACCAGCAAATAAGGGAGAAACTAGGAGAGAAAATAGGGGCAGATTACTTGCCTTTACTTGGCTTTTCCAAACTTAGATTGTCCTTTACTAAGGCCCACTTAAATATACTTCCCTCATTCACCCTGAGAAGTGATTTTCAAAACTTTAAGTCTCTAATGGTACCTGTCTCTGTGACTCTGGAGCCTTGGGTACATGTTCTCCTATACCATATCCCTTATTAGGTTATAAGAAAGGAATTTATAGATCTACTACTTTTGAAGTTCCCAGGAAGAAATTATTTATTTTATATAAATGGTAAAGTCACTCTCTGAGTGAGATGGGGGGTGACTAATTTGAAATATAAATAAATAAAATAAACAAAAAAAAAAATTACAGTCTTGTGCAATGTGACCCTGGATATTATTAAAATATAATACTGGAGCCAGGTTATTTGCAGGACTGATTTTCCCCAGTCACAACTACCTGGCCCACCAGGGCAGGGAGGCAGGGCATGTTGAGGGTCCCTTCAGTTAGAGAGGTACACCTAGTGGGACCAAGGAAAAGGGCCTTCTCCATAGCAGCTCCCTCCTTTTGGAACATCATTCCCCCAGATATAAGATTGGCCCCCTCTTTGCTCCTGTTCCAGAAGGCCCTGAAGACATGGTTCTGTCAACAGGCCTGGGAACCCCAAGCTGCTTCGGAGTCAATCAGGTGGCTGGTATGAATGTGTTTGCTGCCACCGGGGGTGGGGTGTTTATTGTGTTTTTATGGATTTTAATTCTGTAAGCCACCCAGTGTCAGTGTGTGTGAGTTGGGCGGCCTTGTAAATCTGTTTAATAAATAAACAAACAAACAAACAGTGTCAAAGTTATTTTATGCTGCTATTAAGCCAAGAGCCCAGTCATTGCTGATGTAACTATGTTGACTGTATTAAGCTAATTTTATTATTTTTAACTTCAGCAAAGGATCGTTACCTTGTCGTGGTGCTGGAGCTTGAGCACCTCAATGATGCCATGAGCTAAACCGTGAAGGGCCACCCAAGACACGAAGGTCATGACAGAGAGGTCAGACTAAATGTGATCCCTGGGGAAGGTAATGGCAACCCACCCCAGTATTCTTGCCGTGAAAACTAAATGGATCAGTACAACCAGAGATATGTCGGTATACCATCGGAAGATGAGACCCCCAGGTCGGAAGATGGTCAAAATGCTACTGGGGAGGAACAGAGGATGAGCTCAAGTAGCCCCAGACGTGATGACGCAGCTAGCTCAAAGCCGAAAGGACGGCTAGTGGCCGACGGTGCTGGTGGTGAACGGCGAATCCGATGTTCTAAGGATCAACACACCATTGGAACCTGGAATGTAAGATCTATGAGCCAGGGCAAATTGGATGTGGTTATTGGTGAGATGTCAAGATTAAAGATAGACATTCTGGGTGTCAGTGAACTTAAATGGACTGGAATGGGCCACTTCACATCAAATGACCACCAGATCTACTACTGTGGACAAGAGGACCACAGAAGAAATGGAGTAGCCTTCATAATTAATAGTCAAGTGGCTAAAGCAGTGCTTGGATACAACCCAAAAAACGACAGAATGATCTCAATTCGAATTCAGGGCAAGCCATCTAACATCACAGTGATCCAAATATACGCCCCAACCACAAATGCTGAAGAAGCTGAAGTAGAGCAGTTCTATGAGGATCTGCAGCACCTACTGGACAACACGGCTAAAAGAGATGTTATTTTCATCACAGGAGGCTGGAATGCTAAGGTGGGCAGTCAAATGACACCTGGAATTATAGGTAAGAATGGCCTGGGAGAACAAAATGAAGCAGGACATAGGCTGATAGAATTTTGCCAGGACAATTCACTCTGCATAACAAACACTCTCTTCCAACAACCTAAGAGACGGCTTTATACATGGACTTCACCAGATGGACAACACCGAAATCAGAATGATTACATCCTTTGCAGCCAAAAGTGGCGGACATCTGTACAGTCAGTAAAAACAAGGCCTGGAGCTGACTGTAGTTCAGATCACGAACTTCTTCTTGCACAATTTAGGATCAGACTAAAGAGATTAGGGAAGACCCACAGATCAGCTAGATATGAGCTCACTAATATTCCTAAGGAATATGCAGTGGACGTGAAGAATCGATTTAAGGGACTGGACTTAGTAGATAGGGTCCCGGAAGAACTCTGGACAGAAGTTGGCAGCATTGTTCAGGAGGCGGCAACAAAATACATCCCAAAGAAAGAGAAAACCAAGAAGGCAAAATGGCTGTCTGCTGAGACACTAGAAGTAGCCCAAGAAAGAAGGAAAGCAAAAGGCAACAGTGATAGGGGGAGATATGCCCAATTAAATGCAAAATTCCAGAGGTTAGCCAGAAGAGATAAGGAATTATTTTTAAACAAGCAATGCGCGGAAGTGGAAGAAGACAATAGAATAGGAAGGACAAGAGACCTCTTCCAGAAAATTAGAAACATTGGAGGTAAATTCCAGGCAAAAATGGGTATGATCAAAAACAAAGATGGCAAGGACCTAACAGAAGAAGAAGAGATCAAGAAAAGGTGGCAAGAATATACAGAAGACCTGTATAGGAAGGATAACAATATCGGGGATAGCTTTGACGGTGTGGTCAGTGAGCTAGAGCCAGACATCCTGAAGAGTGAGGTTGAATGGGCCTTAAGAAGCATTGCTAATAACAAGGCAGCAGGAGACGACGGCATCCCAGCTGAACTGTTCAAAATCTTGCAAGATGATGCTGTCAAGGTAATGCATGCTATATGCCAGCAAATTTGGAAAACACAAGAATGGCCATCAGACTGGAAAAAATCAACTTATATCCCCATAACAAAAAAGGGAAACACTAACGAATGTTCAAACTATCGAACAGTGGCACTCATTTCACATGCCGGTAAGGTGATGCTCAAGATCCCGCAAGGTAGGCTTCAGCAGTTCGTGGAGCGAGAATTGCCAGATGTACAAGCTGGGTTTAGAAAAGGCAGAGGAACTAGGGACCAAATTGCCAATATCTGATGGATAATGGAAAAAGCCAGGGAGTTTCAGAAAAACATCTATTTCTGTTTCATTGACTATTCTAAAGCCTTTGACTGTGTGGACCATAACAAATTGTGGCAAGTTCTTAGTGGTATGGGGATACCAAGTCATATTGTCTGCCTCCTGAAGAATCTGTATAACGACCAAGTAGCAACAGTAAGGACAGACCACGGAACAACGGACTGGTTTAAGATTGGGAAAGGAGTACGGCAGGGCTGTATACTCTCACCCTACCTATTCAACTTGTATGCAGAACACATCATGCGACAAGCTGGCCTTGAGGAATCCAAGGCTGGAATTAATATCTCTGGAAGAAACATTAACAATCTCAGATATGCAGATGATACCACTTTGATGGCTGAAAGTGAAGAGGAACTGAGGAGCCTTATGACGAAGGTGAAAGAAGAAAGTGCAAAAGCTGGTTTGCAGCTAAACCTCAATAAAACCAAGATTATGGCAACCAGCTTGATTGATAACTGGCAAATAGTGGGAGAAAATGTAGAAGCAGTGAAAGACTTTGTATTCCTAGGTGCAAATATTACTGCAGATGCTGACTGCAGTCAGGAAATCAGAAGATGCTTAATCCTTGGGAGAAGAGCAATGACAAATCTCGATAAAATAGTTAAGAGCAGAGACATCACACTGACAACAAAGGCCCGCATAGTTAAAGCAATGGTGTTCCCCGTAGTAACATATGGCTGCGAGAGCTGGACCATAAGGAAGGCTGAGAGAAGGAAGATCGATGCTTTTGCAATGTGGTGTTGGAGGAAAATTCTGAGAGTGCCTTGGACTGCAAGAAGATCCAACCAGTCCATCCTCCAGGAAATAAAGCCAGACTGCTCACTTGAGGGAATGATATTAAAGGCAAAACTGAAATACTTTGGCCACATAATGAGAAGACAGGACACCCTGGAGAAGATGCTGATGCTAGGGAGAATGGAAGGCAAAAGGAAGAGGGGCCGACCAAGGGCAAGATGGATGGATGATATTCTAGAGGTGACGGACTCGTCCCTGGGGGAGCTGGGGGTGTTGATGACCGACAGGAAGCTCTGGCGTGGGCTGGTCCATGAAGTCACGAAGAGTCGGAAGCGACTAAATGAATAAACAACAACAATTATTTTTAAGCATGATATTCCAGTAGTAGGATTTACTGTAGCTTGCTAATTGGTCTAAGGCCATAATAAAAATTCATTCATCTAAGAGAAAACTATTCAATAGTCTTAGAAAAACACAGAAGAGAAAACACTGAATGAAAATTAGAACAAACTAAAATATCCAGTAAAAGTGTGCGTGTGTAAAAATAAATCTGGAAAATATTTATCAGAGAAGGGGAAGGGGAAGGAGAAGGAAGATAAAAAGAAGATCCAACTGACATTTACTATAGGGAGTTTCTGAAACTATTCTGGCAACCATTAGGGAAAATTAAAAAAACAACTTGGAGCAATAGCCATGGTGCAAAAATCCTGCACAGAGATGTTTTTTTTCAATTTGAGATTTAAAAAAAAATCTTTAATCCTTAGATGTATGGAAAAAAAAAACTTTAAGTAGCAACTGCTGGCTAATACATCTTGCGACATAGTGTAATGGTATCTGGGAATGACCTTGGGAGAGGGGGGGAAAGCTGGGCCAGGGGAATGGTCAGATAAGAGGTAGCTTCGCCCTCAAAAGGAATGGCAAACATCTCAGAAGAATCCCTCTCTAGTTTCTTGGGTGGTAAAGTTGATGGGAGAGAAATGTACTTTCAGATTTGCAAGTTGGATATCAGCCTGCAAGGTGGTCCAGATAAGAACTAATTCTTATGTCCAGATGAATTAATTCTACTTTATTGTAAGGTTACATTAACAGAATCTTGCAAGTCTGAAAGTACATTTCTCACCCTTGCCTTTACAGCACAAGAAACTAGGGAGGGCCCCTTCTAAAAAGTTTCCCATGCCTACATTCCTTTTGAGGGCTAAGTTTCCTCTTATCCTACTGTTCCCTGCCTGTGGCTCTTCACCCTGTCTCCCAAGATCATTCCCACCTATTCTTACAGATAGAAAACAGCTGTCTAGGAAACATGGCGTGAGCAGAAATTAATTGTTGGCAAAAACAATGGTTGGCTTGTTCCAGCAATGCAACATTGGTAAGAGCTGTATGAAAGAAATTCATATTGTTTATGGGCAGGTCCTTCCTATATTTTCATTCTATTTCACAATCATGAGTTTGAGTATTCTGTAAGTCCAGAGACAGCCATGGACAACAACTTTTTCAAAGGGATTTTTGTCTTGTAACTGACCTGCATTTTTCAATTAACACTTGGAAGAGAGGCTGCTTGGACAAGCTAGCTCTTTCTGTTTCCTTTGCAAGCTGTGAGATAATAAACTTCCATCTCTAACCCCAATGAGATTGTTATTTCCCTCTTTTGTTGTAGCAGGTACCCAGTGCCTGCTAGACACTTAATCCTATCTAATCTTTCTTTGCTGATGCCTACTTGGAGGTAGTCCAGATAAGCAGCACAAATTGTAGGTACTTACACTATCTTTATTGTGAGGTTATATAGAATAGATATTCCTAGGTGCAAAGATTACTGCAGATGCTGACTGCAGTCAGGAAATCAGAAGACGCTTAATCCTTAGGAGAAGAGCAATGACCAATCTCGATAAAATAGTTAAGAGCAGAGACATCACACTGACAACAAAGGCCCGCATAGTTAAAGCAATGGTGTTCCCTGTAGTAACATATGGCTGCGAGAGCTGGACCATAAGGAAGGCTGAGAGAAGGAAGGTAGATGCTTTTGAACTGTGGTGTTGGAGGAAAATTCTGAGAGTGCCTTGGACTGCAAGAAGATCCAACCAGTCCATCCTCCAGGAAATAAAGCCAGACTGCTCACTTGAGGGAATGATATTAAAGGCAAAACTTAAATACTTTGGCGACATAATGAGAAGACAGGACAGCCTGGAGAAGATGCTGATGCTAGGGAGAGTGGAAGGCAAAAGGAAGAGGGGCCGACCAAGGGCAAGATGGATGGATGATATTCTAGAGGTGACGGACTCGTCCCTGGGGGAGCTGGGGGTGTTGATGACCGACAGGAAGCTCTGGCGTGGGCTGGTCCATGAAGTCACGAAGAGTCGGAAGCGACTAAATGAATAAACAACAACAATTATTTTTAAGCATGATACTCCAGTAGTAGGATTTACTGTAGCTTGCTAATTGGTCTAAGGCCATAATAAAAATTCATTCATCTAAGAGAAAACTATTCAATAGTCTTAGAAAAACACAGAAGAGAAAACACTGAATGAAAATTAGAACAAACTAAAATATCCAGTAAAAGTGTGTGTGTGTAAAAATAAATCTGGAAAATATATATCAGAGAAGGGGAAGGGGAAGGAGAAGGAAGATAAAAAGAAGATCCAACTGACATTTACTATAGGGAGTTTCTGAAACTATTCTGGCAACCATTAGGGAAAATTAAAAAAACAACTTGGAGCAATAGCCATGGTGCAAAAATCCTGCACAGAGATGTTTTTTTTCAATTTGAGATTTTAAAAAAAATCTTTAATCCTTAGATGTATGGAAAAAAAAAAACTTTAAGTAGCAACTGCTGGCTAATACATCTTGCGACATAGTGTAATGGTATCTGGGAATGACCTTGGGAGAGGGGGGGAAAGCTGGGCCAGGGGAATGGTCAGATAAGAGGTAGCTTCACCCTCAAAAGGAATGGCAAACATCTCAGAAGAATCCCTCTCTAGTTTCTTGGGTGGTAAAGTTGATGGGAGAGAAATGTACTTTCAGATTTGCAAGTTGGATATCAGCCTGTAAGGTGGTCCAGATAAGAACTAATTCTTATGTCCAGATGAACTAATTCTACTTTATTGTAAGGTTACATTAACAGAATCTTGCAAGTCTGAAAGTACATTTCTCACCCTTGCCTTTACAGCACAAGAAACTAGGGAGGGTCCCTTCTAAAAAGTTTCCCATGCCTACATTCCTTTTGCGGGCTAAGCTGCCTCTTATCCTACTGTTCCCTGCCTGTGGCTCTTCACCCTGTCTCCCAAGATCATTCCCACCTATTCTTACAGATAGAAAACAGCTGTCTAGGAAACATGGCATGAGCAGAAATTAAATGTTGGCAAAAACAATGGTTGGCTTGTTCCAGCAATGCAACATTGGTAAGAGCTGTATGAAAGAAATTCATATTGTTTATGGGCAGGTCCTTCCTATATTTTCATTCTATTTCACAATCATGAGTTTGAGTATTCTGTAAGTCCAGAGACAGCCATAGACAACAACTTTTTCAAAGGGATTTTTGTCTTGTAACTGACCTGCATTTTTCAATTAACACTTGGAAGAGAGGCTGCTTGGACAAGCTAGCTCTTTCTGTTTCCTTTGCAAGCTGTGAGATAATAAACTTCCATCTCTAACCCCAATGAGATTGTTATTTCCCTCTTTTGTTGTAGCAGGTACCCAGTGCCTGCTAGACACTTAATCCTATCTAACCTTTCTTTGCTGATGCCTACTTGGAGGTAGTCCAGATAAGCAGCACAAATTGTAGGTACTTACACTATCTTTATTGTGAGGTTACATAGAATAGATATTCCTAGGTGCAAAGATTACTGCAGATGCTGACTGCAGTCAGGAAATCAGAAGACGCTTAATCCTTGGGAGAAGAGCAATGACAAATCTCAATAAAATAGTTAAGAGCAGAGATATCACACTGACAACAAAGGCCCGCATAGTTAAAGCAATGGTGTTCCCTGTAGTAACATATGGCTGCGAGAGCTGGACCATAAGGAAGGCTGAGCGAAGGAAGGTAGATGCTTTTGAACTGTGGTGTTGGAGGAAAATTCTGAGAGTGCCTTGGACTGCAAGAAGATCCAACCAGTCCATCCTCCAGGAAATAAAGTCAGACTGCTCACTTGAGGGAATGATATTAAAGGCAAAACTGAAATACTTTGGCCACATAAAATCCTGGAGAAGATGCTGATGCTAGGGAGAGTGGAAGGCAAAAGGAAGAGGGGCCGACCAAGGGCAAGATGGATGGATGATATTCTAGAGGTGACGGACCCATCCTTGGGGGAGCTGGGAGTGTAGACGACCGACAGGAAGCTCTGGCATGGGCTGGTCCATGAAGTCACGAAGAGTTGGAAGCGACTAAATGAATAAACAACAACACATAGAATAGAATCTTGCAAGTCTGAAAGTATTTCTTCCCTCCTTTACTTTTACTTTCCAGAAAACTAGGAAGGGTGCCTTCTGAGGTGCTTCCCATGACCCTTCTGTTTCTGCGGGCTGAGATACCTTCTGCATGATGGGCGTCTAGCCTGCAGCTCTTTCTCCCAAGGTCATCCCCACATCTTTTTATAGCAACTCTGGGAGTAAAGGGGGATAGAGAGGTTGCAGGGCTATAAAACTTGCCCAACAAAGGCAATCCCTTTTTGAGTTGAATTCTGGAGACCATGCCCGGCTCTTGGGCTCACGCTGGCAGATGGAAGAAGGACTCCTGGTGCTCTATGTAATTAATGGGGACAATTTAAATAAACATGATGCTGTTTGTTCCAGTCCTGTCATCTCCTTTAATGTCTTCCTGCTTCGGTATCTGTCCTGAAAATTCTAAATTAGCCAGCAAGACAAGAATTTCAGGAAACAACTGGTCAAAAGTTGGAGCCAAAGAATTAAGCACAGTTCAGTGGGCAAAATTAAAGGCCATAGTCAATAGTCAATACCTCAGGAAATTCATATTCAGCTTAAATCAGAACATGAGAAGAAAGAAGAGACAATGCGATATCAGACAATGAGCCTAAAGAATGGATTAGTCTAGTCAAAAATGTTGGATAGGTTTTAGGTGAAAGAGGAATAACTTGCAGAGTAAGTTATAGCTGCAAGTTTATCAGATTGGGTAATAAGTCCCACAAGACAGGTTGCAAATCATTAGCCCAAATTAAAAATAAATAAATAGATGTTACCATGAGTAAGATAAGATCAAAGGGAGTTAACAGGGAATGAAGTTCATTATGAAAATTAGAAGCTCTTTGGAAATACTGAGAATTGCTAGTAAAGATAAAGAACACAAAGAAAATACCTTAACATATTGACTGTTAATGTCAGATTGATTATACATAATTGTAATCAATAATGCAGTGAAAATTTTATTAAGGAATATTTGTAGCTGCTAAAAGTATAAACAGAAATATATAGGCCCAGTTAAGTAATAAAGCTAGGACACCACCCTTTGCCCTTCCAGGAGGTTGGAATTTTTCCAGGAGCTTGGAATTTTTCTTGTGAATGGGTTACAACAAAGGTCAACTCATCAGGCTTTATGAAGTTTCAGTGATAGCTGCAAAGATAACTCATTGATTAAGTGCATAATCAGACAGAAACTAAGCCTTCAAAGTGATTGAGCAGACATTCCACAACAAACAATTAAAAGTGCTTTGCTGGATAGATTTTTTAAAAGAATGTATTAAAGCATTCTGCAAAATAGTGGAAAACCATATAACCAACTTCCTTGAGCTACCAACCAGGGGATGATCACCTACCCAGCTGGGTATGGGGGGTTAAGCAGATTCCATGGTATTTCCATGAAAGACTCTAATAAGTCTTTCATGGAAATAGATAATAGATATAACAAACCAACCCCACGATAATCATGTAGAATTAATGAAGGAACCAATGTAATTAAGATCATGAACTTTGCAAGCATAAAAGACCCTAATGCAAATATACCTTATAATTCAAGACTTTAACATTTAACATAAAATAATATTATAAGACAATATATCAATCCACCCAAGGAATAATAGCTAAACTAACTGGTAATTAAAATGAGCTGACCTAGCTGTGATCTGTTAAAATAACTGATCAATTAACCAAGAAAATTATAAAGATATACAATTAAGTACTGAAACATACTTAGGAACAAGCAGGAAAACTTTAAGAAAAGGCGACCTTGGCATCATCTCAACCGTTATGATACCCCAGGAACATACTGCAGCCATCCAACTCAAAGTTCCCCCAAAACTTCTCATTCAAAACAATCTATGAGTGCTGGAAAAGATATCCAGGAAATCCTAAACGTTTTCCAAGAAATTATTAGCTCCACACAGGCATGTTTAAAGTCTACTTCCACCCCCATGCAGACTAATTATAACACAGCCTCCTAACCCTGGTTTCACAAATAAGGTGTCCCAGAGAGGGCTGGGGTAGTTTCTATCTATAGAGCTGCAGACACTACCACAAGCAATATCCTCAAGAAATCTTTTGGTTCATTTCAAGAGTGCAAGTCTCTCCTGTGGGGGAAAAACAAGCAGAGCTGTCTCTTAACAAACTGGGAAAGGCTCCAACAAGCTGTTCTTGATGAAAATCATAGCCTGTTTTGGCTATGGTGAGAGGTTTTCACACTCAGCTATATTGCCAAACAATGGAGTTCACCAGCACAAACATCTAGCTCTTTTCCTTTACTTCTTGATAAAACCATCTAGAGATCTTCATGCTCTGTCCTGTTCTGCTCCAAATAAAGCAGTCAATGTTCCACCCAATAAAAGAGGGCCACCAAGTCCGTTGCATAGCCGGGGGGGAGAAAGAGATACAAGAATTTGAACTGATTTCACTGTAAGTAGGAATTGCCTTTGAATCATGGCAATAATGTATGAAATGGCTTTTTGGCTTTTCTACAGTAAAATACCATATCAGACGTTCCTGGATTCTTGTATGCCTGGTTTATTGGTTCCAGGGTAATCTGCAGAAGAAGACTGGCAATAGACCTATATTCTGCTGAAACAGAAGTGGTATGTTCTGTATGTTTTTCCCTTTTAAAAAAAGGGGATACTCTATGGAGGGAAGGTATCTAAAATGTTCCTCTCCCCACTCCTCTCTGGTAAAAAAAACAAAAAAAAAACCCTCTTTCATATGGTGCATATAAAGCCATTATTTAAAGAAGGAACTGTGTATATGAGTTACAATAAGTAAAAGGGATTCTGTGGGAGAGAGGGATAGAAAGTTCTGCAGCTCAGTTCCAGCCTGCTGTCCATCAGAACTTTCTCTATAGCCAGCATGTCACAGAGCTTCCAAATCTGAGCAACTGAATTTCAGAAAACTCCAGATTTTAGCAAGAAGATATGGATTTTCTTTACTTTTCTTTTTCTGCTGCCATCTAATGGTCATCTGAGTGTTTGCAGCTGAGATCTAAAAACAGTCTGTGGCTTGAGAAAGATTTTTCATCCTCATGATTGACCTAAGGAGAAAATATACCGTAGAGAAAAATAAGTGCTTTAATTACATTCTATAGCCTTGAAATACAAACACTGTTGGTATTTTGATGTCTGAAAATTATAAATAAAATATATCTAATTTTATATATTACATAAATATGCCAATATATAAGGTAACTACAGAAATAAAATATATACAACTTTTTAAAAATATATATACACTCTTTTTAGTATAAATGTGCAGTCTTCAAATTGTAAAATACTTGGGGCAAATAACTCCAATTACAATTACAACATCTATATTTCATTCAACACCTATAATTTATTACTAGCAGTATATCACACAGTTTTCTACCACTCATTGTAAGTATTCTTCACCCAGACTGTAATTCATTGAAAAAGAATGTAATGTAGTCTCAAATGTTCAGTTCTAATGTGGGTTTCTGTGTATAATCTGTTAAGTTTCTATATGTAGTTGTAGCCCTTATGTAAGGTAAAAGTTTCCCTTGACATGAAGTCCAGTCGTGTCCGACTCTAGGGTGTGGTGCTCATCTCCGTTTCAAAGCCAAAGAGCCGGCATTTGTCCGTAGGCACTTCCGTGGTCATGTGGCCAGCATGACTAAACAGAACGCCCTTACCTGCCCGCCAAAGCGGTACCTATTAATCTACTCACATTAGGATGTTTTCGAACTGCTAGGTTGGCAGGAGCTGGGACTAGCAACGGGAGCTCACCCCATCACGCGGATTCGAACTGCCAACCTTCCGATTGGCAAGCTCGGCAGCTCAGCGGTTTAACCTGCAGCGCCACCGCGTCCCTTATGTATTTAGATATTATTACAGTTCCAGCTTGAGGGCCAAACTAGATATTAGAATAGCATTCCCTCTGAGAACCGCTGAGCTGCCGATTGGAAGGTTGGAGGTTCGAAACTGCACGGCGGGGTGAGCTCCCGTTGCTAGTCCCAGCTCCTGCTCACCTAACAGTTTGAAAACATGCAAATGTGAGTAGATCAATAGGTACCACTTCAGCAGGAAGGTAACGGTGTTCCATGTCGTCATGCTGGCCACATGACCCAGAAGTGTCTATGACAATGCCGGCTCTAAGGCTTAGAAATGGAGATGAGCACCGCCCCCTAGAGTTGGACACGACTGGACTTTACGTCAAGGAAAACCTTTACCTTTACCTTACCCTGACTTTAATTTTAAAAAGTTCTTAAAACTTGGTTTTTCCCATAGGCCTTGGGCTAACTGATGGTGAGGTCCTCAGCTGTACTCTTATCACGTGTGATATGCTAAATCTTCCATGTGACTTTTTCTTGATAATTGAGGGGTTTTTTTCCTAATGTTTGTAACATTGTATGCTGTCCAGATTCATTCTGAATTGGTGGCCTTGTAAAACAAACAAATAAACAAGGTGTTGGCTTTATTTCTATGGAGAGAAAATGGCTATCACTGGGGTGGTAGAGAACATTGGGATGTGAATGAGGTAAATATTGTGACTTCTTTTCCACCCCATGTCCAAATCTAAATCAAGAATCCTGATTTATAACTTATAAGAAAAATATTTCTTTCCATGATCCTTATCTTAGTAAATGAAAAGTGTTCTTTGAGATGAGTTCAAAGTTCACAATTGGCTTCCAGGGAAGATATGGCAGACTGAAGATGGCTCTGCCAGAAACAGAGCCAATGACCATGGCAGAATGAAGAGCTGGCTAGTAAATTAACTCGTCGATAATTCCTCTTCAGAAGAGGAGAGGACTTGAGATTGGCCAAAAGTGTGCAGACAATTGATCCTCATGAGTAGACCATAAGATAGCAGTCTCCAGCAGGTTTAGCGCTCTGGGAGACTAGGGAACAGCCATCTTGCTCAAACTGCAGTTGGCACCTTTGAAAGGACACTGGGTTCGCATACTTCCTTTTCTAATCACTTTTAGAAGTTGCTTGTTAACTTCTTTTTAGCTATTGGGAACCTTTGGATTGACAAGTTTTATAGCAGTAGGTGAGTTTCCTTTAAATAAGTTTTAAATACAAGTTTAAGGACTTTTTTTTTAATAAACAGCAAACGGGTAATTAAAATTTTGATTTTAAAAAGGTACAAATGGACTAAGGGTCCAGATAAATTTGAAATAAGATTTTGGAATTAATTATAAAGAATACTTCCCATGGGAAAACACTTTTGTTTTGAATTCTTAAAAAAAAAAAAAAGAGTTTAAACATTGAACACTAGAGGGAACTATAAGGAACTAAAGATTACAATTAAAGGAAAAGAACACTCAAACTTGATTTACAAATACAGAATGAAGCAAAATATTTTAACATTGGACATACTGAGGATATTTTTTAACAATGGACCCAGAAGTTAATTTTAGGAGTGTCTGCCTCTATAGATAGACTATGTTTAAAAGATGTTATGGAAGAAGAACAAGTTTTACCTGGCAAGATAAGACTGAGACTGATTTGAAAGTAGATTTAAAAATGACAGGCTACAAGAATGACATGGAAAAAGATGTTACACTGGACATACAAAAGAAACCAGCTGATGTCTCAGTAATTAAAAGGGATATACAAATAACAAACTAAGAGAGTGACCCGAATATTTTTTCCTATATTGGATTTACAGAAGAGACTTGTTAAAGCTTTGAAGAATTTTAAGAGAAGGGACAAAGGAAAAATGAAAAAAAAAAAAAGTTCTAGGACATTATTTGAAGGGACTAAAGATCAAGATTGTCAGAAGTAAAAGCAAGGAGTCAAGGTTAAAATAGATATGTTGTTATCTCTGGTAACCCTTGATGGACTTTTGCTGACATCAGGACTGAAATGATGAGGCTTTATGGATTTGCTTGTAGATAAGAGATAGGATATGGGAAGAAGGGATCATTTATTGTATTTTAAGAGAAGGTGATAAGTTACTAAAATATCTATACTTGTGATAAAGGTCATTTCTTTGTATATTTATTTTCTTTTTCTTTACTATATTCTTATTTTTTCTTTCTTTTCTATTTTCTATTTTCTTTCTCTTTTTTCTTTTCTGCGCCTTCTATTTTTTTCTTTTTATTCTTTGCTTTTTTCTAGTTTGTGTTAGTTTTTATGGTTGTAATTTTTTATAGAGTTATTATTTAAAAAAAGTTTAATATGGAAGTGGTTTGCCTCTACTTTTCTTTTTTTTTTTTTAACTTCTTGGTAGTTTTTCATCCACGTATTAACTAGGTTCAAGCATGCTCAGCATTTTGAGATCAGCCAAATTTTTTAAAGTGTATCTTTCTTTTATTGTTTTTATTCTCCTGCTCCTGCCCCAAATCTGTCACCTTTGTGACACATCTGTCACAAAAGATCACCTTTCTGGAGTAGAATTTAAGGTACAATGCTTAACAAATATAAAATAAACTCAATAAGTTTAAAATTACGCATGACTTGAACAACTATCACTATACAAAACTCATTAATTGGAGATCTAATGAATCTCTTCTAATAAATTTTATGACTCAAAATGACAAGGAAAACAAAACAGAAACCCTTTCATTCTCTTTTTCTTACCCAGAGAAAACAGCTTTCATTTCTCCTTCATGAAACAAAATGTGCATTTTGGCTCAAAGCATTTAGATTATTATTATAAACCTTACCATTATCAGAGGTGGTGCAAAATTGCATCCTGCTGCATGCACCAATATTACTGTATGTCCATTCCCATCAAGATGAGCACCATTAGTGTACAGTAGCAGTAAAGCATCCTCATGACTTCAAACACGTTTATTTTGTCCCTCAAGAATAAGTTAATAAAATGTTAATTATACTGTAGGTGTTAACTGCCACTGATGGACATCTCAAAGGGATTGTCTCTAATGCTTTGATCTTTTTTTCCCCTTGAAATATGATGATACATTAAAATATGAAGCTTCTTTAGACAGCCTATGGGCGCATTTTGCTTCCAAAGTTGACTTAACAAAGACTCTGCAAGTCACACTCTGTCAGCACTTCAAGGTAGCCAAGGAACAGGAGGAACAGTGGTTTCAGGATTCTTTTTATTGTTGCAGGGTATAATAATGATATCTTGAAGGCCTATCTGAATTTCTCTCTGCTGCACCTTATCCTAAACAAAATCAAGGCAGAGTTGTTACGGTTTCTTCCTCACACTTCCTTCTTTCCAAAGAGTGAATAAACTTTTCTGAACCTTCTCATGCCCAACTTAATGATTCATTCATCCCTTCCCTATTTCCAAGGCCAAGTGTACATTCCATCACACATTCTCAACCTCAATTTCCAATTAATGTTTTTAAAAGTACAGCCAGACTACAGTATTAAAGTATAGTCGACAGTAAAATAGACTTTAAAAAAAAAAAATGGACTGGAGGTGTATGATGTAGCAAAGGTGGCAATGGACACAGAAACACAGTGGAGGCTTTTTAATGTGTGTGTGTTTTACTATATAAAGCAGGTAAATACAGAAGATATTTACAACAGGGTGATTAACACAGTGCTGGTGTTGGGTTACTTCCCAGGTCTCCCTACCAGCAACTCCCCCCCTCTACTTCTCCTGCTTCCTCCCCATTTTCTCTCAATCTCCCTCCTCCCTTTTAAGGCTTGTTAAGAGAAAGAAAGGAGAGGAGAGGAGAGGAGAGGAGAGGAAAGGAAAGGAAAGGAAAGGAAAGGAAAGGAAAGGAAAGGAAAGGAAAGGAAAGGAAAGGAAAGGAAAGGAAAGGAAAGGAAAGGAAAGGAAAGGAAAGGAAAGGAAAGGACTGGGATTACTGGAGTGTGTTCAGCATTGCTTGACTTTCTTCCCAGCTCAGCCGAAACACCGTCTGCTTCTGCGTTGAGGGAGAACCTCTTTCTGGGTCTTCTGCACAGGGTTTTTTTTTTTTTAATCCCCCCAAAACAGGGCTTCTATTCTGGAAGCTGATTGTCCCTGTCTCGCCTCCAGGATCCTGGGTGAAGGCACTGCCTGCAACCAGCCAGATCCCTTCTAGCCCTCCAGGGTCTTGGATCTTGGGTGGAGTTGGTCCTTCTGGGTCTCCTCACACTTGTCCAGCACACCTCACTTCACTCTCAGGCTCTTCTCCAGCCTTTTCTCTCCAGCTTCTCCTTCCACTCCAGCAACAAATTTTTACTTGCCTCTCCTCCTCTCTTTCTCTCTCCAATTTTGGGTTACTCAGGCAGCATGTCCCACAGCAACTGAGGAGGTAGGTGTTCCCCCAGGCTGTAGTCCCCAACAGCTTTCCACCTCCCTCTACCAATGGCAACACTCTCTCAAAATCTCCCTACACCATCCCAGGCTAGCAGCCAGGTCAGCTGATCAGGCCACATGACCGCACAGCTGCCCTTCAAGGCCACAACTGAGTGCTTTTTCTCCATTTCCTTCACACCATCTCTGGCTCGCACCAGCAAAACTGTAGCCATGACAGGCCTCAAATTCCATAGGCCACAGGCATAAAACACACTGCTTGGATTTCCAATCTTGATTGCTGACCCCCCACCACCACCCAACACATAGTTCTCTCCCCATGGCAAGACACCTGGGGGGCAGAGAAAAAGGCAAAGGGTCTTCTGCTGCTTCCTATGGAGTGATGATCCCCAAAGGCCTGCTTTCTCTGCTTCCCTTTCCTCTACAGACTGAACTGTTCTCTTTAGCCACCCTCCTACAGTAAATCTGTCCATCCCTATGGATAGTCCACTGCAATCCCTAATCTACAGATGGGAGTACTTTTTTTGAATCATGCCCAGTAGACATCTGGAGGCAGGTTTCCTATGGAGGATGGCAGCTAAGGTGCCATCACCCCATCCCACCCACTTCTTTTCCTCCTGACAGTTCTCCAATCCTGTAGAAAACTTCAGTGGAATAGAAAGATAAAGAAATGTGATTCCAACCCCAGCCAACACACACAGGCTTCTCTTGCCATGCCTTCAAACCCTGACAGCCTGCCAACAGGGGACTGGCCAGAGACCAGAGACCAGAGGGAGATGCCTGCAGTAGCCAGTAGAAGTAGAGTATCCCTGCCCTTGTCCTTATATTGAAATGAAGTCCTCAGATGGATTCTACAACAAATTTGTGCTAACAGAAGGTGGATTTTCAACTGCATTGTACTTCTTTTCTGTTGTCTACTAACCTATATAAGATCCTTAATGACCAGTCTTGGGGCTTTTGCTTGATACTGGCTAAGGTCCCAGTGATCACTGTAACCTGGCTAGCTTAATAAGGAAATCCAGTTTGGATTTCTGCACTTGTTTGGCTGCTCTTACTTAAGGTGAGTCTTTGTCACCACAAATTGGTGTTAGGAACTGGAAGGTCGGCGGTTCGAAACCGCGCGGCGGGGTGAGCTCCCGTTGTTAATCCCAGCTCCTGCACACCAAGCAGTTCGAAAACATGCAAATGTGAGTAGATTAATTGGTACCGCTTCGGCGGGAAGGTAACGGCGTTCCGTGAGTCATGCTGGCCACATGACCCGGAAGTGTCCTATGGACAACGCCGGCTCTTTGGCTTTGAAACGGAGATGAGCACCGCCCCCTAGAGTCGGACACGACTGGACTTTACGTCAAGGGAAACCTTTACCTTTACCTTTACCTACGGAGCCCTGGCATTGAGCGGATGAGCACCAAAGAGGCTTCCCCTCCCAACCCAGGACTATCCTATTAATGGGCCCAACTGGAAACTTCTAAAGATAATCCATTCTGGCTGATTCTGCATTAGCAAGGTGTCTTCCTGCAGTGGTTAGCTGGTCATACCCCAAAGCCCTAAAAGATAGATACTAGAAACTATATTTAAGTAGCTCTTGAACAGCACATGGCTTTATACAGTAGAAAGAACACACAGAGGAAGAAACACTTTTTGAGACTAGCACTTCCATGAAAGAAAAATAAAGATAAGCTTTGCATTCTTGGTGCTCTTGAGTTGGTGGATGTCTCATTATCCTGCTAGGTAACATCACCAGGGTAAAGGAGAGTGGGGTTTGCTGGCTGCTTATATGTAGTAGCCTGCCCTGCCAGTCTTGATGGGGGTGTGGCTTCCTACTTGCTACTCCAATATTATGATACTGTTTCTTCCATGATTATTTATCTGGTGCCGTTTCCAGCTTATCTGGGTGTCGGTTGCCAGAGGAATATATTCTAGGCTGTTTCCTTCTGTGGCTTTTGATTGTGTCTTCTGAAGATAAGCTATATTTAGGGTGATAGGGTAGCCTGAACTATTGCAGTCTTATCTACAGCTAACAGGTTGTATTGTGCTCTTCTCCATTACAGAGAGAGTAAGTACCTGAACTACACAGGTTAGAGACAGACTAAACCAAGGGAGGGAAATTATGAAAGCCCTGAGAACATTAGTTTAACCAAGATGAGGCGTGTTAACATGGAGATATGCAAAGTAGGTCTTTTAGGCATGCAAAGGAGATAGTAAATACAGGTAGTTCTCACTCAACAACCACAATTGGGACCAGAATGTTGGTTGCTAAATGAAGCAGTCATTAAGCAAATCTGACCCAATTTTATGATCACATGACCACGGGACACTGCAATGGTCATAAATGCAAACCAGCTTCCAAGTGCCCAAACTGTGATCACATGACCATAGAGATGCTGTGACGGTCATAAGCGTGAGAACCAGTTATAAGTCCTTTTTTTCAACACCGTTGCAAGTCTGAACTGTCACTAAATGAATGGTTGTTAAGTGAGGACTACCTGTAAGTCATTTGCACTTACTGGCATGCAGTCAAGTTCAGGGACCATTCTCAGTTGCTTCAGGGTTTTTTCTTGGACTTATGTACTGAGAGCTTGAGCTTCTTCTTCCTCCCCACCAGAGTAGGAAAAGAATATTTAAATAAAAGAAAACCCGACAGAGCTAGGTAAACACCAGTCCACAAGATAACATTGAAAGTTAAAAATTAAAAAGTGAGAAGAACAAAATTAGGAGTTAACAGAATTCCACCATGTTGCATACAAAGCATAAAATCTATCCCTAGTTTCTGGATCTTCTACAAAATTCTCCCCACTACTTGAGAGTTCTAATATGACAAATTCCAGCTGGGATGACTCAAAAAACTCCCTTCACTTTGCTAGCTGATTAATTCCTTCACTCATTTTTACTCTTGTTTGAACTAGTTTAATACCTCAGGAACAGTGGCCTCTAACCATCCAAACAGGATGGGAGTGACATTGTCATGCAACAACATGATAAGGGTACACATTCCATCTTCACATGTTCTTTATCAAAATAGTAGCTACATCAGCTTGCATTTTTCTAGAAAATCCTCTTATAATTTTAATGCTTTTGTGGAATTAAAAAAAAATCATAGTAAAATATAGCAAACACTCATTGATTAGTGTTTTCATTGCCATGATTTGCTAGTATGTGGACGGTGCTTTGACTAATGCACATGAAAATTGCTCAAGAACATACCCATGAAATACTAAAGACAAGATTGATGTGGACTGATTGGTGATGGGCTGATGGTTATCTTTGCCTCTAGTAACAAAGAGAATAAGCAGACAAGGTACAATCCTACCAGTGGGACAATGCCTTTATGTCCAGTTAACATAAATGGGTAGAGTTTAGTACTCTTATTATTTATACTGAGCCCACAACATATGTGACAGTAAATTCATTGGAAAGAGTCCATGCCTGCAAAAACATACAATAAACAGCCAATATAACATACTAGTTAGGATTTTAAAAATAAGGAGGGAAGTCCCTGAATCAAATCCTAAATCAACCATGAATTGCACTGAACATATTACCCAGATATTCTGCCACCAACCTCACTTTAACCACATCTTCTGTAGTAACATAACCAAACAAATAAACAGTCTGTCCAGGTTAGGGTGATCAAAAGAAGGCAAATTAGGGGCAAAGTTTCAAAAGGGATGTAAGCACATGCAGCCAATATTCAAGTCTTGTTTCAGCTGGTCATGTCCTCCACCACTTTCAGTGAAATCAATGCCTAAATATCCCACTTTGATCAGAAGGAACTGGAAGTATTTTATTTAGTTTGGATCATGTTTTCCTACCAAAGAAACCACTGTACTCTGGATGACAGACACATCTGATTGGACGCACAAAGTTAATTCCTGCTTTGCCTGGCTTTTAGGCAAATGTTCAAAAGGTAGGATGACATTTACATGTCTGATGTGATAATGAGTAGATGACATAGAACATCAATGAAATAGCTTCTGTCCTATCTTCTTAGACATGTGATGGCTCAAAAGCTGGTGAAAGCAGGCTAAAGGAGAAGGTAGAAGAGAAAATTTAAGCTTCCTTGGAACTTGTCTGCTCCACTATTTGTCTGAAGTGGACTTTTTTTTTTCTCAGTTAAACATCAGTTTCCTTGGACAATAAATTTGTACCACGAAAGGCCCACAACATGGGGAGCAGAATTAGCTCTGGGTCTAAAGAATCGATGAAACGATCACGAGAGCTTGAAAAAAGACTTCAAGAAGATGCAATAAAAGATTCTAGGACAGTCAAATTGCTGCTGTTGGGTAAATATAAGTTTTGATCTTTGAGCCAATCTACTGACAGCTGGTGATGGCTGATCTGTCTGATCTGCTTATTTTAAAATCTGGTGGGGAGAAAGAAGGAGAGATTTTTAAAAAGTAATTTGCATGTATGTTGCAAATCATAAATGTCATATCAAATCCAGTTTTTCTGGAAGAAGCTGACAGTAGGTTGTAATTTTACCTTTAAATTGAGATCTGCTATCCAAAATTTGGTGAAGGTCCAATGCGTGCATGGACATCTGAACAAGGAGAGTGTTTCTCAAATACTAATTGCTGGGTTATACACTGAAATCTCAGAATCCTTTGCTCACTCAGAAATCTACAAATGTGTCCTAAAATATGTATGCATGTGGGAACCAGGGCAATTGAACTGAGAGATTTGCTTGTTTAACTTATTTTGCTTTGTTTTGCTCAGCACTGGGAATGTCAATTTGCAACATTTCTTGTGGCTTAACATGTGAATTATTTGATAGGGAAGACTTCCTTTTGAGAGGAAATAAATAGCAAATTATATTAATGAATGAAATATGTGTCTTTATGTGTGTGTCATCTGTAAATGTTTTATTGATTTATCTGATGAATAGTAGAAGTATCAGAAGTCTCTGGCTACTTTTACACTGTTTATGACACTGTTGCTGCTTAACTGAATCAAGCATCTAACAGTTTGGGTTAAAGAGAATCTTTGCTTGTTAAAAACATGACTGTAGTGGAAAGAATTTAGCCCATAAGACGTGCATCCTTGTCATCTCTGATGGGGTCACATGACAGCATGTCAAAAGTTTCATTGCTATCACCTGACAGGAGTGGATTATTCAATTACATGTTCTTCACATTCTAAAAATGCCAGCAAATTATGTAAAAGACAGAGATAGAGACAAGGCAGCAGGGGAAAGACTCAGTTGTATTTTTAACTCAAAAGAGCTTTTGAAAATAGATTATTTCAAATTTTAGAGTCATAGAATTGCAAGGGGGGCTTGGAAGATATTTAATTGAATCCCTCCAAGATCAAAGACAGAGCTTCTGTTCAAAGTATGCCAATGATTGAGTTTGCAGTTGTTTTAAATCAGCCTTTCTCAACCTTTTGTTCCTGGAGGAACCCTTGAAATATTTTTCAGGCCTCGGGGAACCCCTGCACATTCAAGCTCAAATATAGGCCAGAAGTTACAAAATTATTATATTTGTTTTATGGGTAGGCCTGTGTATATGCATTAACAGTGTTCTTAAACTGAAAATAAAGAATGAAACTTACCTCTTTAATATGAAGTTGCCCAAATTTGAAATATTTTTTTAAATAAATTTTGATCGCCCAGGGAACCCCTGGTGACCTCTCGCAGAACCCTAGGGTGCTACAGAACCCTGATTGAGAAACCCTTCTTTAAATGATTGTTTCATAGTCACAGTGCTTTTAGCTGTTAAGTGTCTCCAAATCTTTAGCCAAAAATATCCTCTCCAGTAACCTAAATTAGATCTAGTCTGATCTTTTGGAATTTTAGAGAGTAAACACTTCCAGAAGTATTGACAAGATTGGAAGGTTTTGTCAAAATGACAAAAGCAACACTGCACCCTCACAACACAAACTCTGCCCTTTTTTACCATGTATGAGATGTCACAGCAGACATACAAAAAGGGCAGAGTTTTTGTTATGACAGTGCAGTGATACTACTTTTGTCATTCGCTTTCCTCCCTCTCCAAACTCTGGCTTGGTCTTCATTTATAGTCTCTCTGTAGGAAGGTCCTTTTAGGAGCTGAGAGACTTTAATTCTTCTTTATTTTTTATGTAAGGTGAACAGTAAGCTCATGGCACATCAGCAGGCTCAGGTAAAAATCTGAGAATTATTAGTTGTGCTCTTCCTATAATTTAGCTCTGGTTTTCAGATATATTTGCTCATTGTTTGTATGGTAATCCTTCAATTTTCCATGTATTTTGCATGTACGTGATTTTTGCTCTATAGGCAAAACACTGTTGGCCAAAGTCACTGGAGATCAGTTCTATCCCCACCCACACGCAAAATGCATTTAAGAGATACCAGGGACTGTTTTTGTATTTGCCAAGTCCCAGGTGCAAAAGCTGATTGTTGACAAAATTGTTACCGTATCTATGGAATTAGCCATTGCAAAAAATTTACATATTCACTGGTTGATCTTTGTTGCTTCCTCACCCATGCATCATTTGTTTTACTTCAAGGAACATTTCCCATATGGTTGGCTGTTTCTTGCTATTCATTTGCCTAAATTAAGGGTGAATTACTTACATGCAAATGCAAATTCTAAAGAACATACAGATGTCTAGAGAGCTAAATAAATAAATAAATATTTCATAGCAGCTCGAGCAGGCTGTTTTGACTGGAGTTATGCCTAAAGGAAGGGGAAAAATGCAAATTAAGATTTCAAGTGGCTTTTCCAACACTGGCTAAGAGGAAATGTGCTTAACCAATGAAAATATAGCTTGATTCCATTCACTTGGGCCTTAGCAGAACAGTTGCAAAGCAATAGAAACCATGGAAAGATCAAGAAGCAGTCACTGGAATCCAAAGAAGTTCAAGATTTTAAAATTCAACATCAGGTTTTACATGGTTTTTGTTTTTGAAATTGGTATTATGTCGTCATTTTCACTCCCTAAGCAATTCCAGGCTTCACAGCAGGGTTTGGCAACAAATCTCAGGAAGAGCCAAATGGAATCTGAGCATATTCATTAAGAACCATGGCTAGACTATTTTAATAGATCCCATGCTGTCACAGAGGTTTTGAGTGCCAACAAAAACTGCCATATGTGGTTTGACCTGAAAGTGATCTGACTACAGCAAACTAAAGATGTCAGTGTCCTCCATATTCATAGATCAGGTGCCATCTACTCTGGAATGAAAACCAGATCAACTGTGTGTCCATCTACTTGTGATAAGTCCATAGCTGTTGTTAAGTTAAACCACCTGCCTAACTCTCCAGTGTGGCTCTTCAAAACCTGTTGGACTTATTTCAGAGTTGATTTTGGAGTCTGCAAAGCTTCTGGTTTTGGGTGATTCTACACACAAGCATTCACACAACCAGTCAGCTCTGGGGCAGTACTACTGGCTGCTGCTGTGATCTCCTGTATGATTGTGAGCACTTCTCTTCCCAGGCTTCCTCCCCAGTCTCAGTTATTCAGAACAGGAGGGCAGATCTTCAACAGGATCACATCCCCATTGCTGCTCATTGAGGTTTCTGTTATGTACACCAGGTCTGTCTGCTCATCCATCAGGGCATATATCATGGATGGCTGCAGTCTTATTTATTATATTGGGATATCTTTTCCTTTTTTTTCTCTTACAAATTAAAAAAAAAACTTGAAAAAACTATTAGCCTGATAAATTGATGCATATTCATTCCTGGAGGAGATATATAGGCACTCAATGCTAATAAGGCAGAATAACAAGGGATAATGTGTCTTCCTTCCTTGAATCTTTCTCTCAGCATTCTTTTTCAGAATTCATATACTTGGTGTCATTGTGGTAGAGCTGCACAGATTATAGGAAGAGGACAATTTTAGTACTAAAGCTAAATGCATTGCCATCAGAGAGTGCAGCTGGTGTGCACATGGGCAAAAAAAAGCATATACTCTCATATATTCCATGGTGGGAGCAGATGGGGGAATTTGGGAAATATTCTCATGTTCTTCCTCGATTTTTGTTCACCCTTGAAAACTATTTTGTTAACTTAGCTTTTGGAAAATGACACACTGACATTCTATTTCATTTTTCTAGTAAGTGCACATGCACACACATGTGTGCACACATTGTGTTAAGCCATCATTTGGTCTTCTTAAGGTATATCTTTTTAAGCCATCTTTGGGAACATGATTTTGTTCATCTTGACCTCTACAGACATTCTTTGCCCAATTTAATGACAATTCTGTTCATGTGCATTTGTCCTATTTACACTTGTTTTCTTTTTGCAGGAGCTGGAGAATCAGGAAAGAGCACTATTGTGAAACAAATGAAGTAGGTCTATCAAAATTTATGTCAGTTTTGGTAGAACTCTCTTGTGTTCCCAGCTGTGCAAAAAGGAAAGAAAATGACTTGTGCATTAAAATAGAAAATAACTAAGTTTTATAGGTTGGATAATAATCAGATGTATATAACTCCAAACTTGTGGGTGGGGAGGTGTTCAAGAGCAGATACTTTAGTTTGTTAGAACTAGAAAACTATGAGTTTTGTAGTACAGCTGGGTATTGGTTGCACTTCTAGCATATCAGACCAAATGTGCTGAAATGGAACAATACTGGGCTTACCATAAACAGGGACTGCTGCATGTTGCATGAAAAAGGTTTCTAACCTAGTTTGTACCTTCTTTAGATTACTAAAGAATGTTATGGAAATGTTAGTTGGCCACTAACATGGTGGACAGCAAAAGTCAGTATTTACAGGCACCTTGAAATGAATGAGAATGGTGATTATTTCTTGAGTATCTGATTGGAAAAAAGGTCTGCTGGTTTCAAATGTATGGTGTGAGTATAAGTCTCTTCATATACTGTATACACATGGCAAGGAATGCATATACATTGGAAAATATGATTTTTTAAAAAATAAAACATTAAGAGAATTAGTGAAAGGTACCAGAAGTGATAGGAAGGTTTGAAAAAAATGGAATGGAGGAGAGAGAGGACAGGAGAGGAGAGGAGGCTTTGCAGAACTGTGGTCAGGGAGTAGAGGAGTGAGGGAAGCATGCTTCATCCAGCCTGGCAGAAATTGAAAGTTGCCTGCTGGGTCAGCTTGAATGGAACATGAGCTTCTATGAGTGAGAGTAGCTCACTGACTTAATTGGCCATTGTTGGGTCAATAGCAAGGTTATTTATTTATTTATCGCATTTCTTCACCACCCATCTCGACAGCCGACTCCGGGTGATGAATTATGAAAGAAACAGCAACTTCTGACCACCAGAGAAGATAGAAGCCCAGCAGCCTAAATAAAAATGGTTGTACAGGGTAACAACCAGATGCTGGATGAGAGAGAGGCATGCCAGGCACTTCGGCTGCCAGACCAAATCATACCTTCTGATCTGCTGTTAGATCAGAACATAATGCTGGAATCCCTCCATTCTGAAGGGTCTTAAGATAGTTCAGCTCTGAATACAGCCATTCTAAACCAAAACTGAACAAGGGCATGCAGTGCACCTGCAATGGGCTAGCCTAGAAACTACAAGACCGTGAGTTCTAGTCCTGCCTTTGGCACAAAGCCAGCTGGGTGACCTTGGGCCAGTCGCATTCTCTCAGCTCTAGGAAGCAGGAAATGGCAAACCACTTCTGAAAAACCTTGCCAAGAATACTGCAGGGACTTGTCCAGGAAGTTGCCAGAAGTCAATGCTAACTCGAAGGTGCATTCACACATGCAGGAGTGGGAGGAGGAGGAGGATGTCATCCTTTCCTGCCCTCGGGAAGCAGCGATTGTGAAGCAGAAAGGCAGAATGAATGGTAGCCCATGATGGAGGGCAAGACCAAGAAAGTTGTGGGTAGATAGACTTAATGAGATGGAAGGAAGGAAGGAAGGAAGGAAGGAAGGAAGGAAGGAAGGAAGGAAGGAAGGAAGGAAGGAAGGAAGGAAGGAAGGCCGGCAAGCAGGCAGGCAAAGTTGAAAAAACAAAGGTAAGATATGACATGTTGCATGAATGTGGTGATGGTCTGCCAAGTTAGAAGAGTAAAGCAGTGATAGTGAACAGGATTGGAGTAAACTAGATTTTTGTGAGCCGGTTTGGTGTAGCGGCTAAGGCATCAGGCTAGAAACTGTGAGACTGTGAGTTCTAGTCCTGCCTTAGGCACAAAGTCAGCTGGGTGACCTTGGGCCAGTCACTCTCTCTCAGCCCTAGGAAGGAGGCAATGGCAAACCACTTCTGAAAAACCTTGCCAAGAAGACTGCAGGGACTCATCCAAGCAGTCTCCAAGAGCCAAGACTGACCTGCAGGCACCAAAAACAAAACAAAACAAAACAAAACATCCCACCTAGATTTACATATTTATATTTCCTTTTGCTTTAATTCCTTTGGCTAAGCTGCTGAGCTTGCCAATCAGAAGGTCGGCGGTTCAAATCCGTGTGATGGGGTGAGCTCCCATTGCTAGTCCCAGCTCCTGCCAACTTAGCAGTTCAAAAAACATGCAAATGTGAGTAGATTAATAGGTACCCGCTTTGGCGGGCAGGTAACGGCGTTCCGTGTAGTCATGCTGGCCACATGACCACGGAAGTGTCTTCGGACAAACGCCGGCTCTTCGGCTTTGAAACGGAGATGAGCACCGCCCCCTAGAGTCAGACACGACTGGACTTAATGTCAAGGGAAACCTTTACCTTTACCTCGTCACTTTACACAACGTTGCTTCCCCAGAAAAGGAACAGCATGATGGATATGTCCCATATATATCAGTGCATGTATGTGTTATTAGTATTAATATGTTAGTATTATATCATATCATATCATATCATATCATAATATTTATTTTACAAATTTATTCACTGCCCATCTCACCCCTACAGGTGGATTCTGGGCGGCTTACAATAAAACAGGATTAAAATATAAAACCATTACATTACAAAATACTGTAAAAGTACAAATATAATAAAATCTACATGACGAAAAGATCTTAATCAGTTCTTGAGTGTAATAGGCCCCCATAATCACTTCACGGTGCTAGCCATCCCCAGGTGTAATTATTCCCCCTCCCATTCCAAGCCTGCAGACAGAACCAGGTCTTTAATCTTTTGCAAAAGTCCAGGAGCGAGAGGGCCTGTCTCACCTCTGGGGGAAGGATGTTCCAAAGGGCGGGAGCTACAGCAGAGAAGGCATGCTTCCGAGACCCCACTAGATGGAATTCTTTTATAGATGGGGTCCATAACATGCCCTCCCTGCATGACCGGATGGGGTGGATTGATGTAATAGGGATGAGATGGTCCCTCAGATATCCTGGTCCCATATTAGCATTAATGGTAACATAGATTGGGAATTGCCAACATTGTTGAGTTTGTTCTCTATCTAAAGGCATATAGAAGATGTTAAAAAAATAAACGTTTTTCTTCTGATTTAAAAAAAATGAAACAAGTGAAAAACGACTCAATTATATATGCAGGTGATTTAAATAATGAATGTGTCGGTGAGATATTACTTTTTCTTTTCCTTCCAGATCCATCCTAACCTTTCAAAAATGTGTTGCTATACTTTAGTACTCAAGGCAGTTTCTTCTTCCATCATAAATAAGCCATTTGGGGTTTTAAAAATGAAAATGAGAAGTATATATGTATTTAATGACTCTGTACATTCTCTTGATGGTTGCTTGTCTATGTTCTACAAGACTATTTCACAAAGTTAATTAACATTCTGGTGAAATTGGACCTCATTAAGTTTCATTGTGATTCTGCACATGGGATTCTATGGGCTTGTGTGACGCATACGTAGTTCAGCTGTATCATGTGTTGAATGTAGTCATTTGAGAAAGATATGAAGAAGTGTCATCACTGCACATCACATTAAAGAGGTTGAATTATTTTATATGGCTTGCTTGCAAGCAGGGAAACCTCTTTTGTCTTATCTTTTGATTTCTAATCTCTGAATTCATTTGGAGAATTAAGGAAATCTGTGATTCGTCTTCAAATGCAAAAAGATACAACTCTTGTGCCTTTCTGTTTGATAGAAAATTATGCTCAATTTATTGACTGAATCTTTTGACTCAGGAAATGAGTTACTATAACTTACCGTGTAGATCCAGGGAGGTATGAAGCATGTGTCTTCATGGAAACACAGGATAAAGCTTGCCCAAGTTTTATATTATTCCCTGTGAGGCTCAGACTGTGGAACCAAACCAAGCCTCTGACCTAAGATAGTCATATAGTTAAGCTATCCCAAAACAAGAAAGCAGGATCCAGAAATACGTTTTTATGTCAGTAAGGAGTATGCACAAGCATGAAGAGAAGTTTTGGGAACAAGACTGGGTGCTCTCTTACCTCTATTAAATAGGAAATAGTAACTACAACATCTTCTAGATACTTGGGACATCTACAGGGTGAGTCAAAATCTGCAAAATGGTGGGTGCCAACCAGATTGATGTCAGCTCTTCAAGGTAAACCAGGTCAAGAATCAGACACTGCAGGGGTTTCAGAAATGCTACTTAATTGTTATAGGGTATAACAGAATTCTGAAAGCCAATCCAAATTTCTTTCCTTCTTAAACTTAATAAAATCAAGGTGGGATCATTTTGAATTTCTTTCTCATATTTCCTTCAGTTTCTGGACTGTGTCATCACTTCCCCAAGTCTCTTCTTAACTTCCTTCCATACCTTCTCCAAGGTCAGCAATACATTCCTTTACACAGATTTGACACCCCTCTGTAGGTATCACTGTAGATTCTGCTATCTGTATTTAGACGATTTGTATCAGTGGAATCTTGAACCAGTAAGGATCCTACTGGTGAAGATCTTGCACATATACAAATAACAATGTATGGTTTCTCAAGATTAGATAGCATATTACAATCTTACTGAGCCCAGGATATCTGTTTATCTGTTACAAACCCAGAGAGGATTCTTCTAACACCCCTCCTTGAGGACAGCTATCTCAAACAGAGTTTGTTCAAAGCTAATTATGCATCCATATTTTGATATTGGATTGCAAACCAGTTAGTTTCCACTTCTTTTGAAGCCCAGCAGTGTTCTTGTTCTTATACTCATTCTCCTAAGAACTGTCCTCTTTCTGATTTTTTGCAGGATCATCCATAAAGATGGCTACACTGACCAGGAATGTCAAGAGTATAAATCAGTGGTTTACAGCAACACACTACAGTCCATTCTGACGATTGTAAAGGCTATGTCCACACTAGGAATTGAGTATGAGGACTCACAAAGCAAAGTGAGTGTGAGACCTCTCATAACTGGGAACTCTTTCACATTTTTGGTATTTTTTTCATTGCAGAACATCAGTTTCAAATCCTTAAAATCATATCTGCTTGCATTCTCATCTTAAACAACAGCAACACCATCTATTTAGCTTATACCTAATCTATTTCAATCAGCACCAGGCAGCACCACCTCACCTCCTTCAGATGGATAGAAGAGTTTGCTATGTAAAGTATTTTTCCCCACAACCCTAAGGAGAAGAGAGTTTCAGAGAAATTCTCATGGGAATAAGCAAAGGAGTATTGTTTAACTCCACTTATTTGGTTACAAAGTAGCCAATGAACAAGGTCAACATCCTGTTTTTCACTGGAATTCCTCCCAGTGACAGAAGCATCCAACAGGATGAGAGGCTGTCATCAAAGAGACCAAGACAGCATTGTACTATTGTGATCCAAGCTCTACCCCTTCTGAACATGCATGTGACACCAAAATGCACATGCAAACAATGCACAGCTTGCATATCAAGAGTGTAATGGTGCTTTTGTTACCTGCCTTGATGCCCCCTGCAGATGCTAGTAGTATGAAATATAATACTACTTCCTCCTGTTTCTCCCACAACCAAAATTCTGTAGGGCCAGGAGATGGTGGGATCTGGTCCTCCTTTAGGCATAGAACTGGCTGTGCCACCTGCAGTTTTTAAGATGCAGCCTAGTACTTACTGGGAGAAGTGGTTTCTCGGTCAGCACCTTAACCACTAAACCATTGCAGTTACTTATATCAGTTAATTACATTCATCTAAACAACTTCAGCAAAGGATCATTACCTTGCCATGGTGCTGGAGCTTGAGCACCTCAGTGATGCCATGAGCTAAACCGTGAAGGGCCACCCAAGACAGGAAGGTCATGACAGAGAGGTCAGACTAAATGCGATCCCTGGGGAAGGTAATGGCAACCCACCCCAGTATTCTTGCCGTGAAAACTCAATGGATCAGTACAACCAGAGATATGTCGATATACCATCGGAAGATGAGACCCCCAGGTCGGAAGATGGTCAAAATGCTACTGGGGAGGAACAGAGGAGGAGTTCAACTAGCCCCAGACGTGATGATGCAGCTAGCTCAAAGCCAAAAGGACAGCTAGCAGCCGACGGTGCTGGTGGTGAATGGCGAATCCGATGTACTAAGGATCAACACACCATTGGAACCTGGAATGTAAGATCTATGAGCCAGGGCAAATTGGATGTGGTTATTGGTGAGATGTCAAGATTAAAGATAGACATTTTGGGCGTCAGTGAACTGAAATGGACTGGAATGGGCCACTTCACATCAAATGACCACCAGATCTACTACTGTGGACAAGAGGACCACAGAAGAAATGGAGTAGCCTTCATAATTACTAGTAAAGTGGCTAAAGCAGTGCTTGGATACAATCCAAAAAATGACAGAATGATCTCAATTCGAATTCAGGGCAAGCCATCTAACATCACAGTGATCCAAATATACGCCCCAACCACAGGTGCTGAAGAAGCTGAAGTAGAGCAGTTCTGTGAGGATCTGCAGCACCTACTGGACAACACGCCTAAAAGAGATGTTATTTTCATCACGGGAGACTGGAATGCTAAGGTGGGCAGTCAAATGACACCCGGAATTACAGGTAAGCATGGCCTGGGAGAACAAAACGAAGCAGGACATAGGCTGATAGAATTTTGCCAGGACAACTCACTCTGCATAACAAACACTCTCTTCCAACAACCTAAGAGACGGCTTTATACATGGACTTCCCCAGATGGACAACACCGAAATCAGATTGACTACATCCTTTGCAGCCAAAGGTGGCAGACATCTATACAGTCAGTAAAAACAGGACCTGGAGCTGACAGTAGTTCCGATCACGAACCTCTTATTGCACATTTAGGATCAGACTAAAGAGATTAGGGAAGACCCACAGATCAGCTAGATATGAGCTCACTAATATTCCTAAGGAATATGCAGTGGAGGTGAAGAATCGATTTAAGGGACTGGACTTAGTAGATAGGGTCCCGGAAGAACTCTGGACAGAAGTTCGCAACATCGTTCAGGAGGCGGCAACAAAATACATCCCAAAGAAAGAGAAAACCAAGAAGGCAAAATGGCTGTCTGCTGAGCCATTAGAAGTAGCCCAAGAAAGAAGGAAAGCAAAAGGCAACAGTGATAGGGGTAGATATGCCCAATTAAATGCAAAATTCCAGAGGTTAGCCAGAAGAGATAAGGAATTATTTTTAAACAAGCAATGCGCGGAAGTGGAAGAAGACAATAGAATAGGAAGGACAAGAGACCTCTTCCAGAAAATTAGAAACATTGGAGGTAAATTCCAGGCAAAAATGGGTATGATCAAAAACAAAGATGGCAAGGACCTAACAGAAGAAGAAGAGATCAAGAAAAGGTGGCAAGAATATACGGAACACCTGTATGGGAAGGATAACAATATCAGGGATAGCTTTGACGGTGTGGTCAGCAAGCTAGAGCCAGACATCCTGAAGATTGAGGTTGAGTGGGCCTTAAGAAGCATTGCTAATAACAAGGCAGCAGGAGATGACGGCATCCCAGCTGAACTGTTCAAAATATTGCAAGATGATGCTGTCAGGGTAATGCATGCTATATGCCAGCAAATTTGGAAAACACAAGAATGGCCATCAGATTGGAAAAAATCAACTTATATATACCAAAAAAGGGAAACACTAAAGAATGTTCAAACTATCGAACAGCGGCACTCATTTCACATTCCAGTAAGGTAATGCTCAATATCCTGTAAGGTAGACTTCAGCAATTCATGGAGCGAGAATTGCCAGATGTACAAGCTGGGTTTGGAAAAGGCAGAGGAACTAGGGACCAAATTGCCAATATCCTCTGGATAATGGAAAAAGCCAGGGAGTTTCAGAAAAACATCTATTTCTGTTTCATTGACTATTCTAAAGCCTTTGACTGTGTGGACCATAACAAATTGTGGCAAGTTCTTAGTGGTATGGGGATACCAAGTCATCTTGTATGCCTCCTGAAGAATCTGTATAACAACCAAGTAGCAACAGTAAGAACACACCACAGAACAACGGACTGGTTTAAGATTGGGAAAGGAGTATGGCAGGGCTGTATACTCTCAACCTACCTATTCAACTTGTACACAGAACACATCATGCAACATGCTGGGCTTGAGGAATCCAAGGCTGGAGTTAACTCTGGAAGAAACATTAACAATCTCAGATATGCAGATGATACCACTTTGATGGCTGAAAGCGAAGAGGAACTGAGGAGCCTTATGATGAAGTTGAAAGAAGAAAGTGCAAAAGCTGGCTTGCAGCTCAAAAAAACCAAGATTATGGCTACCAGCCTGATTGATAACTGGCAAATAGAGGGAGAAAATGTAGAAGCAGTGAAAGACTTTGTATTTCTAGATGTGAAGATTACTGCAGATGCTGACTGCAGTCAGGAAATCAGAAGACACTTAATCCTTGGGAGAAGAGCAATGACCAATCTCGATAAAATAGTTAAGAGCAGAGACATCACACTGACAACAAAGGTCCACATAATTAAAGCAATGGTGTTCCCTGTAGTAACATATGGCTGTGAGAGCTGGACCATAAGGAAGGCTGAGAGAAGGAAGATCGATGCTTTTGAACTGTGGTGTTGGAGGAAAATTCTGAGAGTGCCTTGGACTGCAAGAAGATCAAACCGGTCCATCCTCCAGGAAATAAAGCCAGACTGCTCACTTGAGGGAATGATATTAAAGGCAAAACTGAAATACTTTGGCCACATCATGAGAAGACAGGACACCCTGGAGAAGATGCTGATGCTAGGGAGAGTGGAAGGCAAAAGGAAGAGGGGCCGACCAAGGGCAAGATGGATGGATGATATTCTAGAGGTGACGGACTCGTCCCTGGGGGAGCTGGGGGTGTTGACGACCGACAGGAAGCTCTGGCGTGGGCTGGTCCATGAAGTCACGAAGAGTCGGAAGCAACTAAACAAATAAACAACAAAATATCAGTGCCAAAAATAAAATGATTACCAGTCATAAAAACCAACACACAGTGTCATACTTCCTGATTATGCCCTATAACAGGGCCGTATGTGTTGTAATTGGTTTTATGGACTCTTAGATTCAGTGTCTCTTTGATATTCAGTTATCTAAAAGATTAAAGTAATAGTCTGAAGGGAAAGTCAAGGTTCTCAGTATCTCTCCCATCTATCTTTAAACCAGTAGTTAGCACGGGTGAGGTTGGGCTTCAGAAGGTGAGTTGGGAAGACCTTTGGATTTGAAAATCTGAATCCTTTTCTTCCTGGTCACTTTTTGGGTTCCATGTTTAACACAGCAGACATCTGTGAGCAGTGTCAGTTCCATGAAGAGTATTTAGACAAAAATCTAGATCTCCGAATGTTGAGTAATATGTACCTTGATAGAAAGCTCTGAACTTTCTGCCGTCATGATAGAAGATGAAGCAGCCGAAACATATCAGTCTTCCAATTAAGGGAAAACAGAGGGGAATCAACAAGAGAATCAAGGAGGAATTCCTTTTTTTGAATGCAGAAACTTATCTAAGGTGTCAATGCTTCTGGATTTTATTTCCAACATTCTGAGCTTTCTCCCATAAGTGAGGAACACCTGAAACCCTCACTAGCTAGAAGGGATAGGTGTTGAAATCAAGTACATCCACAAGTGGAGAAAGGCAGGGCTAGTAGGATGTACACAGAAACGTAAGGATTTGCTCTTGGTTCTCTTTTCATATAACTCTATCCACTCTGTGTTTTATTGGACTGCTTAATCTTGGCTCATTTGCTATGGCTTACTCTTTGATTCTCTTCCTGGTAGGTGCTAGGCTTTGCCTATCTGTACAATGTATTTCCTGTAAATAAATCTCTGTTCTAGTTTTAATACCTGTTTCAATAACCCTTGCTCAGGAATGGTCTCTCTCATATTCACAAAGTGCTTCAAAATAGTTACTATAGTATAAATCTATCTATCCAATAAGAAGGGTGTCTGGATGGATCACAAGCCATTAAAAATTAAAATAAAAGATGCATATTATTACTATTACTATTATTGCATATTTTGTTTATGTTGTTATTGTTCACTGCAATTTTTCTATACCACTCCAGTATTTATGTCTAAAGGTGGTTTAAACATCATCTTGAAACTCTGGACATCCAGCTGAATGCTCCCTTTTTGGAACACAATAAAGAAGAGATTCATGTTCAGTCATTTAATTTCAGGAAGATGAAAGGCAGCTTTATGCAATGGCAGATGCCACAGAGGATGGTTCCATGTCTCCTGAACTGGCTGGCATCATCAAGCGTCTGTGGAAGGACCCAGGGATCCAGGGCTGTTTTGAAAGAGCATCAGAATATCAACTCAGTGATTCTGCTGCTTAGTAAGTGGCACGTTTGCAACTGAATTCAGTTGCATAGATGAATGTAGGCTATATGCCTGGTGCATATTATTTAGGTAACATACTTAATTACTTAATTCATTAATTAAAACACATACAACAATAAACACATAGCACTGATAAGGATGTCCTTTAGGAGCAAAACTACAGTTAAGCTGCGGACACCAACAGGGCTTGGGGGTGGGGGTGTCAAAAGTCAAGATGGTGGCCATGGCTGTGCAATTAAAACCATACCCTTTTATTGTGCATAAACACATGTTTAAAAAGGGCAGGCTTTGATCACACATCTGTGGCTGCCGTCTTGACTTTTTAACATACACACACCTGTAGATGCCCCTGGATACCAAGGATAAAAAGCTAGGTCTTCATCTGTTGCTGAAAGGTGGATAATATGGACATCAGCCTGGTCTCCAGAGAAGATCACTCCAAAGCTTAGGTGCCGCAAAGCTGAAGGTCTTTCCCCGCATCCTTACCTCTCACTGCTATGGGATGCTAAAGAACTTCACCTGCAGTTTTTAACATTCAACCAAGCACCTATTGGGAGAATAGACATTGGGATCCTAAACCATGAAGGGTCTTAAACATCACAACTAAAACTTTGAAGTCTAATTGGTACTATGCAGACTTGCCAGTCTAATTCTTTAGACCAATGTTAAGATAGGAAGAATGTTCTAGAATTTGTGCAGGGGCAGAGAAAGAGAAGAAGCAGCTATTTAGCTGTAAGCAGAAAGCCTTCTTCATATGTTCAAAGGCATGTTTTATTTGGGGATAGTTGCTATTTATGCTTAAGAATGACCTGCTCTTGATTTCTTGACCGATCTGGGCCTGTTCAATTACTTGCTGGTCCTTAGGCTTCTCAGGTGTAAGCAGATGCAAAGTACTTCACAAATTTCATGCATTTGAATGTCTACATCAGCATGGCTGGCTGGGGAATTCTGGGAGTTGAAGTCCACACATCTTAAAGTTGCTAAGGTTGAGAAACACTGGTCTACACAGTATGTTTCCATATTTCCATATAGTGGTTTTTTGTCACCTGGAACTATTGAATTGCAAGCAGTTTTGCTTTTTGTTCTCCTAAATATATTCTCTGCAAAGACAGGCCTGGCCACTATATTAGCAGAATATGCTCTTCCCTTCATGCAGACAAACTTGTTTTCCTTTTGCAAAATGTTGATAAATGAACCATTCTCTCTCTCTTTTTGATGCAGCTACCTCAATGATTTGGACAGACTAACAGCTCCTGGCTATATCCCTAACGAACAAGATGTCCTTCACTCACGAGTGAAAACAACAGGGATTATTGAGACACAGTTTTCTTTCAAGGACTTGCACTTTCGGTATCAAAGCAGTTCTTTAATTCTAGTTCTCTGTCAAAATCTAGTGAATATACATGGATTCAAATAAAAGCAGGGGTGTTGGCAGGGCTGGGGTCCAAACAGTCAAGATGGTGGTCACAACTTCAAAGGGGTAAGGCTTTGATCTCAGGGTTGCGACTAGCATCTTTAATTTTTTGCACCCCCCCCCCACACACAGACAATGAATGCCCCTGATTAAAAGCCAGATCTTGAAATGGTTTGAAAATTAATGGAAAGCATTGGCAGGACTATGAAATTCTTCTCACGAAGTTGTCCTTCTGGAAGTCACATATATAATCTTTGCTACTCTGCAAGGTCAGGGTGTATTTTTGTTGAAAACCTTAACGACAAAATAGCATACTGACAATATATGGCAACTGGCTTCTGTTTGCCAGCTCATGGAAACATAAGATATCAGCTGTAAATGTGTACTAAACTGAAGATACTTCATGCTCCAAATTTCAGCCTCTTGTGGATTTTTTGAACAAAGCTGCTGATCTTGAATATTCCAGCTTTAACAAATTCCACCACAATGGAAGGCATCAAAAGAAAAACAAATTCAGAAAATGTACATCCGTTTGTGTAAGAAGCATCGAATTGTCCAAACATTGAACATTAACATTATTCTTCCTCCCTTTTTTAAAAAATGGGTCTTTTTAAATGTTAAGAAGTGTTGAATGTTCCTTGTAGCTTATAGAACAGAGACCGCTTGACACAGTGATAAAGGTGTTGGACTGGCATCAGGGAGGCTTGTTCTCTGTTCTGGAAACCCCATGGGTGACTTTGGGCTCTCTCAGCCCAACCTAGCTCTCAGTTTTGTGGTGGAGATTAAAAGGGAGGTGTGAATGCTTCAAACACCTTCTTGACCTCCTGATACAGAAGCTGGCATGGGGACAGAGTGGAGTCAAAACACTCATTTCAGAAATAGATAGCTCCCTCTACCCACCCACCTCCATTGCAAAGAATCCAAAAACTTGGTTAAATAGAAATGCTTGGAGTCATTGTTGGTATAAATCCTTTAAAATGTATGTAATATTCATGCTTGCAGGCTGCTTTTCAACATAAAGTTATTCTGCAGCTTATGAAGCAGAGCAAAATTCAATACAAAACAAACACTTAAAAAGTAATCATCATCATCATCATCATCATCATTATCATGTAATAAAGTGCATATTCAGGGAAGCCAAAAAAATAAATAAAATAAATAAAAAGGACGTAATGTGAGTTTAAGGATCTTCATTAGCCATTAACTGGTGCCTTTAAAAAGACTTAAGAAGACAGATGTGTCAATTCAGCAAAAGTAACAACTTCTGCAAGATGAGCTTGATTGCTGGTGACTTTATGGACACATATGTTGATAGATGATAGATAGATAGATGATAGATGATAGATAGATAGATAGATAGATAGATAGATAGATAGATAGATAGATAGATAGATAGAGGATTTATTTATTTATTTATTTATTTGCTTGCTTGATTGATTGATTTAATTTTTATGGCTGCCTGTCTCACCCAAGGGACTCTGGGCAGCTTACAAAGATTAAAACAAAGAAAAGCCACCACATATCACCCCAAGGGCCCAAGGATATATAATGACCCCACTCACCATGAATAACAACAGAACTCATCTATCCACCTGAACCAAGTGTCTGGGGAAACATCCAGGTCTTCAATGCCCTGCAGAAAGCTAACAGAGTTGGGCCATCTGAATCCGTGGTGGGATGCTGTTGCACAGGACAGGTGCTGCCACTGTGAAGGCATGACTCCAGGCTTCAACAAGATGGCATAGTTTGATAGAAGGGATCTGGAGCATGCCCTCTCTGGTAGATCTGGTGGGGTAAACAGAAAGAATGGGGGAATGGCAGTCCCACAAGTAGTCAGTTTTCTGGGCAACCATATAGGAGTATTTTGTCATTGCCTTCTTTTGATTTTTTTTTTAGACACCCAAATCTAGTCTATTTCCTGAGATTCTCTAATGCTCTCCAATTCATGTACTAATCAAGTACAACCAATTCTACTTATCTTTTCAGAATCAGCCAGACTAACTGGGCTGATTTATTCAATGTCCATAATGAAAGAAATTATGGTTTACTGTCATGTGATGAGGTGTGGACCAAGTGGCATATATGATAGTGTTCTTCAAATACCTGAACAGGATTCACACACACAAAAAAAGCTAAGTGCTATCCAGAAGTACTGTACAGAACTTGGAACAAAGTCTTATGTTGCAGAGAAGAAGATTCCAGTTAATGTTATAATTTCCTAATACTAAGAGCAGTTTAATGATAGAACCCTTGACCAAGGCAAGTGATGGGTTCCATTTGTTGGATGTGTTCATGAAGAATCTGGCCAGCTAGATGCTGGAGATGCTTTATTTGGTCTGGATTTTCAGGTGTAAGCTGTTCCAAAGAAGGGGGACCATCACTGAGATGTGTCCCTAATGATGGCATTCATTTGGTGGTGGGACCTTATCAGGGATCTCCCCCAGACCTTACAGGATTCAGAGAAGGTCGAATGCTAATAGTAGGTTAAGATTATAAATGTCTGTGATAACATTTGATTTCCTAACTCACAATGTATTCTTTTAACTGGTTCCCAACTGCAGAGCTAAAATAATCTTGATTTTGCCTTTTTTAAAAATGCCGAATGGCTTTTTATTTATGCCTTTCCTTCCTTCCTTCTCTCCCTCCCCTGCAGTGTGTAAACAACAAACATCAGGGACACAGTAAGTGAGTATCTTGTTAATCATAGATTCATTTCATAGGATGTTTGATGTGGGAGGACAGAGATCTGAGAGGAAAAAGTGGATTCACTGCTTTGAAGGAGTGACCTGCATTGTATTCTGTGCCGCTCTTAGTGCCTATGACATGGTCCTGGTGGAAGATGAGGAAGTGGTGAGTTGGATGAGAAAGAGAGGGGTTTGCTATGCTGTGGAAAGGATATGCTTTGCTTCATTAAAATCCTTTCCCATGTTTTCTTTTCTGATTAGCCCAAAGAAGCTAATCAACTGATTTTTTTTTTCTTCATAGGAGCTGTACCTTAGAGCAGGGATTACTGACTGCAGTGAGATCTAACAACCACCTTGTTTTTCACTTTGACAGAACAGAATGCACGAAAGCCTTCACCTCTTCAGCAGCATCTGTAACCACAAATACTTTGCTACCACTGCTATTGTACTATTTCTCAATAAGAAAGACCTCTTCCAAGAAAAAATCACTAAAGTCCACCTCCACGTTTGCTTTCCAGAATACGATGGTAAATTGAGGCATTTGTTCTTCTGACTTCTCTGGGCAACATTCTATGGAGGTCACCACATCTGAGTCATAGATCATCATGGTCATGTGGCACAACTTGACCAGGGTTACGAATCTGCTTTCAAGATAGCTGGCAAGCTGCAAAATTTAATAATATAAATTAGGTCAACTCATATATTCCTATGTTCTTTTGTGGCTTGGATCACATCCCATCATGCCTGGACATGACCTTGTTCTGGTGACGTCTTGCCCTTACATGGCCTTGACATGAGTGCCACTATAGCCCCTACAATGCATATAGAGAAGGAGAACTAATGGCACCAGGATTCTGAGAACAGCATCTTGGTTCATCTAGAAAACTGTGTGGCTGGGGGTTCCTACCATATGGGGTTCCAGGGAGGTACTATAGAAGAAATATGGAAAGTGGATATGTAATTCACAGTGCATCATGTGTGAATAGGGAGAGGGATGCAAAGGTAGGTTACAATCTGAAATGATAAGGGAGTCTAATGCCTTACCATCTTAATAAAAAAAAAAATTGTCCTCACCTCCAATAAATACACTCTTAACAGAGATACTGTCATGAGCACTGATGGTGAGCAGGAGGGGGCCCCTATCCAGGGGGGAAAATGCATGCGTAGTTGAGAGAATGTGAGCTGTCATTCAAAGAAACCCAGAACAGACCCACCTTGACTTTTGGGGTTTATCTGTATGGGTTTTCTCATGCTCCTTCAGTGTGGTAGGGTTTTCTGTCTACTGTAGCAGTAATAAAACACTAGAGACTTATTCCTTGTCTCGGCGTGGTTCCTGCTTGTCAGGACAGATACAGTTTTATTATTTTCCTAGATTGGAAATAGTCAAGACAAACAAGTTTATTAAGCCCTTGGCTGTCTTTTTAATAAATGTATCCAACTAGGAGGATGTTAGTTATGAAACCTTGCTCTTGAGATAATGTCCCTTACACCACCATGCCCAGTAAATGAATAACTGTTTGTGTGATTTTGCTGCATGAATCACATTTGTGCAGCAGGTTCATGCCCTTTTGCAAAAAAAGTGATTGCTTGCATCTAGTCAAGGAGAATTATAGTGCCATCAAAATATGCCTTTTCTTTTGGAAAGGTATGGGTGTGTGCTTGATGCTGAAATAGAAACATTAGGTGGTAAGAAAAGAACAAGATGTTCTAGAGCATAATGCATTTTATGAACAGTCCCTTTTGTCTCTCTCCAACCAGGACCAAACACTTTTGAAGATGCAGGAAATTACATCAAGAAGCAATTTTTAGATCTGAACATCAGAAAAGAAGATAAGGAGGTCTACTCTCACATGACTTGTGCAACAGATACTCAGAATGTTAAGTTTGTGTTTGATGCTGTAACAGATATAATCATCAAAGAGAATCTCAAAGACTGTGGACTCTTTTAGATCTTCACCTGATACTTTCTACACAGTGTTTCTTTTCTTTCCCAAAGTCTCTTTTTCATTTTCCTGGCTGCCATCCTATGTAACCTTTTTAGCAAGTAAGCCTTGCCAGGACTTATTTCAGAGTTAAAGTGTGTAGATTGAAGGTGAAAACAAAAGAATGGGAAACAATAGCGCTACCATATCTGGGCTGCAAAATTCCAGATAACCACTAGATGACAGCAAAGAAACATGGAAAACTAATGTTGCCATCTAATGGTCATTCTGATATTTGTAGCCCAAGAAATGGCTAATCTAGTTAGCATCTTTAGTCACATCAGGGTTTGATATTGTGAGATGTGATTCAGAAACTCTAATGAATGCACAATTAAACTTCTTCTCTTCTTTCTCTTCTTTGGGCCACTGAATCTTGAATATATCCTCAACCAGAAATGTTGACCTTTCTATAAAAATAAATTTATTTACAGAAAGCACAAAAACACATTTACAGTCTTGTGCATGAACACACGCTCAGAGAGCAGGAAGAGAGCTAAAAACTAACCAAAAGTCCTGCAAGCTGCCTTCCCTTCAGGCAACACAACTATTAACACCTAAACTGAGGACAATTAAATTCGACCTCTTCACCTGGCCGATGCTTAAGGAAGTACTTAATTACCATGGTAGCCAAGAGCAGAAAAAAGAAATGCCAACACTCCCCCTTTTTTTATGCTAACGAGTAAGACACAAACCAATTTTCTTTGTCAACTCTGGATGTCTTGGTAGAGCAAGAGGTTTGGTTAAAATATCAGCAATCACGTCTTTTGATTCACAATATTTTAACATTATTTCCCCTTTGGCTATCATGCCTTTGATATAGTGATATCTAATATCTACATGTTTTGTCCTATTCTTGCAGGCTTCAGATTTTGCCATAGCAATGCAAGCTTGATTATCCTCATGAACAGTTACAGGCTGGCTCACTTCCATGCCTATGTCTTTTAACAACTGTTTAAACCATATAACCTTGTTACAGGTTTGTGTTAGAGAATAAAATTCTGCTTCTGCAGTGGAAAGAGCAACAACTGTTTGCTTTCTAGAATGCCAGCCTAAGCTTGACCCAGGAAATTGAATTAAAATCCCAGAAGTGGATTTCCTGTCACTGACATCTGCTCCCCAGTCAGAATTGGAAAAGGCTGCAATTTCTCTGTTCCAGAGGCATTTAGCTTCAGGCAATAATTCTTTATTCCTTGAAAATACCTCATTAACCTCTTCAATGCTGCTTTTCCAGTAGAAGTAGGCTTCTCTACCTGTCTACTTAAAATGGCCACAGAATTTGAGATATCTGGGCGAGAGTGATTTCCAACGTACAGTAAACTTCCAATTGCAGATCTATATTTTTCTGCCTCAGTTAACTGAGTTTCTCCTATATCTTTCTGAAAATCTGGATCTGCCTTTCCTTTTTCAAAACCAAAATTCTGCAGTTTTTCATCTAATTTTTGGTTCCAGGATCTAGCAGCTTGTTTTAACCCATAGATTGACTTCTGCAGTTCACAGACTAGATTCTCCCCTTTTTCATAAGCCAGGGGGTTGCTGCATGTATAATTTGTGGTCTAAATCACCATAGAGGAATGCAGTTTGAATGTCATAGTGGTGAATTGACATTCCTTTGAGTACAGCAATTTTTACCAGTAATCTGATTCACCTTTAGTAACTGGTGCAAAAGTCTTGTCAAAGTCTAAATCTTTCCTTTGAGTGAACCCTTTTGCCACTAACCTTGCTTTATATTTTTGGATTTTGCCATCAGCATCCCTTTTCAGTTTGAAAACCCACCTGCAACCTAGACAGCATTCATTGGGAGGTAGATTTACCAGTTCCCATGTTTTATTTTCTTTCAAGGATGCTAATTCCTGTTGCATGGCAGAATGCCAATTTTGTGCAATCTCAGGTGGTAAAGCATTCACTTGTTCTAAAGACTCAGGTTCTGTGAATATGTGAAAAGCCTTTACTGTTTCAGCCTGAAAACGTGATGGAGGAACACCTTTATTACTCCTCTGAGATCTGCGAGGTAATACAGGGCTTAAATTTTGACTCCTATCACTTTCCTGAGAAGCATCTGTCTCATCAGACAGATCTTCAGTTTGCTTTTCTGGTTTAATGTCCTCATCAGGCAAAAGATCACCATCAGCAAGTCCTTGCTGTTCTCTTCTGGTGGTCAGATCAACTGGAGAGCTAGAATTTAATCTCCCCCAGTTTTGTTCAGTGTAACGGTTGCCTATTCTAAAACACTATCAGACTCATGAGCAGGAATTCAAAGATATCTGATTTATTAAAGAATAGTATGCAGGATCACAGAGAAAGCTGAGAATGATAAAAGCGTGCCAAATGCAAGCTAAAAACCCTCGGTGCAAATGAAATCCCTCCCCCCGTAGAATCTTCCCAAGTTCACAATCCCAGGTGCTCCTAACGGTTACTGATGGCCTGCGAGAAAAGTCCTTGAAGAAGAGAACATAACCCAAACACATTCCATTGTAATGAACACAGATACAGAGCCTGGTACAAGGTTTCACAGCAGCTCCCTTCCAAACAGCAACACCCGTCAGTGCCATGGCATGTGAAACGTTATGATGTATACTGTACATTGAAACAGTGAACATGACATTCAGCAAAAGAAGCCCTTTTGCTAATTATTAATTTATCTCCCACTATGAACCTGTTCATAGCCAACAAAGATGGCTTTCTTTGTTGTGGGGCCTCCTTTTCTTCTCTGTTGTTTTGGAATATGAACCCATGCAGTGCTACCAAACACTCTGAGATGGTTCACCTTTGGTTTCACACCATAAAACAAATGGAATGGAGTGTCCTGAATCACAGAGTTATACAATCTGTTTTGTACATAACAGGCAGTAGATATTCATTCTGCCCAAAACCTGAATGATAACCTGGAATCTTTAAGCATGCATTCCATCTCATTTTGCAAAGTTTTGCGCTTTCTTTCAGCAACAGCATTTTGCTGAGGGGTGTAAGGGTTAGAAAGAATTTGTTCTATCCCCTTTTCTGCTAGGAACCTTTTGAATTTATGAGAAAGGTACTCTCCTCCTCTATCACACTGGAGTGCAGATACAGGGAATTTAGGGAATTTTCCATTTGCCCATGTCACAAAACTTTTAAATTTCTCAAATGCCTCATCTTTATGTTTTAAGATGTAGATAAATGTGTATCTTGAGAAATCATCAATGATGGTCATTGCATACCTTGCTTGTCCAAGACTTGGAGCAAAAGGACCAATAATGTCAGAGTGTACAATTTCCAAAGGTCTAGTTGTAACTCTGTCACTGTGCTTACTCACAGGAGCTTTTAGTGTTTTGCATTCTTTGCAAACTACATAATCTAAGTATTTGTCACAGGGTTTTATCTTTAGGTCAGCACACAGCTGTGGCATTTGTGCTACATACTTGAAATTAGCATGACCAAATCTCCTGTGCATCAGGTGTACACATTGGTCATGATATGGCGTGTTGCCAACTGCAGCCTTGCAGCTTGGCTTCCTTGCATTTTGCACAATGTACAAGGAGTCTTTTAACATACCAGTAGCACACAATTTCCCATTTTTACGTATCTCACAACCATTTTTCTTAAATGTTATGACATACCCTGTTGCAGCCAATTGTGCCACAGATAAAAGGTTTGACTGTAAATTTGGCACATACAACACACCTTTTACAGTTTCTCCCAAGCAGGATAAATATATGTCACCTTGTCCCATAATTTTGATCACAGACCCATCAGCCAAAAACACACTTTGTCTGTTTGTTTTAGACAGTGACACAAAAGAGCTTTTACAATTACATAAATGACAATTGGCCCCAGAATTGAACACCCATACATCAGAATTACCCTTCTCAGCAACCTGTGCAATTTGGGTTGTCTGAAGAGCCTTCTTCTGTGTTGCCCTTGTGTTCTTCTTCTCTATCTTTCTACTCTTGGTTCTCAAAGCACAGTCTTTCTGCAAATGTCCAGCTGAACCACAGGTGAAGCATCGCTGGCTGGCTAGCACTGTAACCTCAGCTTCTTTTCCCTTGATTTCTGGTACTGCAGCTTTCCAGAAGAGATGGGGGGGGGGATCTTTCCTCTCTCTTCTCCCATTCAGCAAGTAAGCACTGTGAAACATATGATGGGTTGGGGTCTGCTTCAGACATAGCCTCCAGGGTACAAATCAGTGTGTCCCACATTTCATTCAATGAGGACAGCAGGATATAGGATTTTGTGAGAGGTGTAAATTCCATTCTTCTCTCCTGCAACTCAACAAACAGCTGCTGAATATAATGCAGTTGCTCAGGAAGGCTATCTCCTTCTGCTAGGTAGGCTTTGTACAGCTTTTTTGTCAGGGTAACTTTACTCCCTGCTGTTGCCTTTACATACAAGTCTCTCAAAGCATCCCAAAGTTGCTTGGCAGACTGCATGCCTCGCTGATTATCTTCATCTCCCAGGATAATGGTGGCTCTAGTCCGCTCATCCTGCCTATGCCATTCAGCACTGGGATTTTGGGGGTTTTGCTCACCAATTGGCAGCCAAAGATTCTCTCTGCGAAGATACATTTCCATCTTCAGGGCCCAATTCAAGTAGTTGGTCTCTGATAGGCACTCCAGAGGCATCGCTGAGGGCTGGGAGGTAGCCATGGCTTCTTCCTTCTTTTGCAAGTAATCTCAGCTGGCTTCTTTGTCCTGTAGACCAGCAGTTGCTGGAAAATCTCCAGGCAGCTCCAAAGAAAAATCTTCACAGGTCTTTGCTGTCTGCCTTTAAATTGTACATGAGGTGTGGAGCTGATCTCTCTGCTCTCTCTGGGGTTTCACTGGGTTTCTTACTGGGTTTACTGGGCTGCTTTACTGGGCCCATAACCTGTTGCAGAGTGCTGGAAAGCATTTGGCCCAGAGAGATCAGAAAAATCACACACCAGGCATTTCTATAAAAATAAATTTATTTACAGAAAGCACAAAAACATATTTACAGGCTTGTGCATGCACACATGCTCAGAGAGCAGGAAGAGAGGCTGCTTACTTGGCTGCAAGGCTAAAAACTAAACAAAAGTCCTGCAAGCTGCCTTCCCCTCAGGCAATGCAACTATTAACACCTAAACTGAGGACAATTAAATTTGACCTCTTCACCCAGCCAATGCTTAAGGAAGTACTTAATTAACATGGTAGCCAAGAGCAGAAAAAAAAATGCCAACAAAACTTTCCCTGGACTTAAATGTTAGTTGGATCATGATGACCTAGTTCAAACCACATCTTTTCTGGAAACCAAACCACATGGAGACCTGAAAACACATCTTTTCTATCATTTTTGTTAGACATGTTAATTTCTACTACCAGTACTGGAACATATATGATAGCTTCAGTGGGATTAATAAAGATAATTAATAAATTACATTAAAAAATTCTTATTGATTACAACATCCTGTTGTTCTCCTCCCATCCAGAAAGATCTGAATAAGTCCCTTTGAAGAAGTAGTACTTGCGTATAAAGGTTCTACTATTCAGACTTTAACGTTTACAGGATTCTCAGAAAGTGGATGGACAAAGAACCAGGAACATGAGAAATTAAAAACCAGTTTCAGCTCTTGTTAACCTTATTTATTTATTTGATTGATTGATTGATTGATTTCTATAGCTGCCCATCTCAGCGAGTGACTCTTATATTAGCACTGGCAATTTCTTCATTAGTCTTCTGACCCTCTCCTTTTCTCTCAGAGTTTACCATCGTGTGCAAATTGCAGAATTACATATGCATATGTATTTTCTTTGAAGTCTGCATACACACATTGTTCCCTTGTAGAACATACTTTCTGAAGTGTACGTTCCTCAGTTAATAAGGGTACATGGTAAGAATGTTTCTTACAATTGCCTTTGCCCAACCTTTTTTATTACGGTTTTAAAAGGAAAAAAAAAAAAAAGTACCGTCCAGTTCCTTATGGTCACCCTTGCAAAGCCAAGCAACTGCACATAGCTATGTGTGCATTTGTGAATTGCACACAAATGTGTTTGTGTTGCATTTGTATGACTAAATCCTAGGAACAGAGGAAAAGGGGAATGTCATCCTGCATAAACACACAGTGCTTTTGTTGCTTTTATTCAAAGCAATACACACACATGTAAATATATACAATAGTGGGGATTTTGTTTATGATTCCAACTCACTGTCAGTTGAGTGCAGCTGCCAAATATTTATTGCCTTATTACTTTTCCACCTTTTCAGTTCTCTCTTACTGTGTTCTGTGTATTTCTTTCTCCATTCTGATTTTTTTTCCCCTTTCCCTGGCTTGTTTTTTCTCCTGGTCTTTCTGTTTCAATCCTTCACTTGAAGCCCAAGGGAATCACTTTCCCAGTTAGTTGAATGAGGGGACATGTATTGAAAATTATTTTTTCTTCATGGAACAAGCAAAGGCATCCCATACGGGTTCACATGGATGTAAGTATCACTGAGCCTAGCATAGCTTTATTGTCAAGTAAGTATTTATAATATTAAGCAAGCGAGTGTCTGGGCAGGTGGGCAGACAATATGGAAGTATGTCCAGATGTTGCTGTGCATATCTAAAGACAGAAAAGATATACAATCTAACTTGCAAGGAGTAATACATATTTACCTGTTTTTGTCTGTAATTCCAGCATAATCATTAGACTGATTCACACACAACACTAAAATGTATGTAATTTGTTTGCTTTTGATTTATCAAAATATGCAGATCCATCCTTGATAGCATTATGTGCAACTTTTTTTTTTTTTTTAATCCATTCAATTGGTTCTCAGAGACTGCCTGGACAAGTCCCTGCAGTTTTCCTGGCAAGGTTTTTCAGAAGTGGTTTGACATTGCCTCCTTCCTAGGGCAGAGGGAGTGACTGGCCCAAGGTCACCCAGCTGGCTTTGTGCCTAAGGCAGGGCTAGAACTCATGGTCCCCAGTTTCTAGCCTGATGCCTTAACCACTACACCAAACTGGTACCTTTGTGCAACCTAGACCATTGCAATCAACGTAATAGTTTATGATTTTTAAAAGTCCTAACTTATTGTAATGTGTGAGCTACAGCTACCGGATCCAGTCTGCAAAACTCAAGATGAACTTCTAGGTGACCACAAAGAGTTAGATGGGTCTATATCACATTGCCTCCCTCAAGCAATAGGGCAGAGTTTCGCAACACTGATCTGGTTGCCCTGGTGTGAGCCTGTTATACTCAGCTGTGATTTATTAAATAAGTCAAACAATAACAGACTTCATTCATCACATGAATCCATAATTTACAAAATACATTGGCTTAGCCAAATCAAACAAACCACATGTTGGAGATGGTATAAAAGTGTGGAAGGAAAGCAAGCAGCCAGGCTAAAAATGGTTTGGAGATGTGAAGGTGGATGTGGAAGAAGTGAACCACAGCCCTAAAAGCAGATGGGACCAAGATGTTGTAAGAATCTGCAGGCCATGGGTTGTGCATCTGTGGCTTAGAGCAAAGCAAAATAGAACTGTGCGCTGATATTCCATAAATTCAAGAACCAATGCAAGTTATCAATTTGAGATCAGTAGTGCATTTGTTTTTTATTTTATTTATTTATTTGTTTGTTTGTTTATTTGTTTATTTATAGGACTTATATGGCCACCTGTCTCATAAGATGACTCTATGCAGCTCACAACAATCCATAAAAAACAGTTAAAAACAAAAGTACCCTTCACCCCAGGAAACAGACCAATCATCCTCGCAGCTCAACCCCCATCCTAGCCCAATGAGAATCAATATGGACACATTTAATACAGAGCTGTTATAGCTCACTAATCTGTTTACACATACATTTCCCTTGTATGTGCCATTCTGGAATCACTCAATCATATTTTAAATACATGTTATCCATGAGAGGCTTAAACATCCCTTCAACATAATAATTGCCTTCCGTAGCACAGAAGGGAAAAAAAAAAAAAAACAGAAACTAAAACAAAATAAAACTAAAACTCAAGGTTTATTTCTGTTCTTCTTGCAATGCCCTTCTAGTAAACAAATAAAAGTTCAGGTTCTAGCTATTCTTTTAATCAGTATGAAGCTTCCTGAAATAAAGTTCATGCATTATCAGAAATAAATTTTGATTATTGTGTTTTTAGCAGTGTTCTTCATAGTCAAAGGTTTTCCAGCAAATTTCTTGTCCAGGCCATAGATGAAAATATTTCTTTCCCAGCACACCCTCAGAAGAAAAGAGGGATGTTGATAATCATGCCCTTGTACATTAAAGGCATCCACAGGTAGGAAGCCAAGGGGGAGTTTCAAGCTAGATCTTACCCCTAACATCACACATACCCTTGATGCATCCCATCTTGCAGCCCTCATGCATGTGGCAACCCTGAGACAGATGCAACCTTCCATGTTAAAGAGCAGCCATTTGTGGAGAAATTTTACATTGCTGTCCAACCTAAAGGAAGAAGGAATAACCTTGAGGAACAAGAGGAAGAGCTGTTATCAAGACAATGATCAGAGAAAAGAAACATGAATCTGGGCCAAAACTGTAACCCAAGAAAGTGTCTCAGCAAGACTCTCCCTAGTTCTCATGAAGCTAAAGGGAAGGAGGGGGAAAGCACATCCAGACTTGCAAGATTCTGTTATAATAGTTGTATCATCAAAGTAATATTAGCTTGTGTGACTTTGGTTTCCTAGTCTGGTCTAAACTAAGTCTGACAGAGGTTCATGAAGGACTGATTAGCAAGAAGGCGTGATTGTGCCTGTATGTGTGTTAGACAAGCCTCCTTGCAGTTGAAAAATGAAGAATGCATGAGTGTATTCAAGTCAAGATTCCTCTAGCATCTGGGAGAAAGTCCTTGAGATAGGGAATGTCTGAGTCTTTTCTTTCTATCACTATTATACTCAGTTAGAATGACTGAGAATAAAGGTAGGTTACTATGTCACGTATCTGTATTTTGAACATTGACCAACTGCAGGCAATATAGGGAAATCGCCTATTCCAGATCTAGAATTTTGAGGCTATACTTGCAATCAATCCGAGGATTTATGTGGCTTCTGCAGGATTAGAACTTTGGGGTGCTCTTTGATGAAACAGCAGTACTGATTTGCTTGTAGAACTGCTTTTGTTCCACTTCTTTTGTACTTTTAGATAATGAACAGATTAGGAGTCTACTGTTTACTTTTCCTTTTATCACATTCTCTATATTGCCTTGGGATCTTTGATGGAGGAAAAGCGGTTCATGTAAATTCTTGATCAATTTGTTGGCATTTTTTTTCTGCTCTTGGCTACCATGGTAATTAAGTTCTTCCTTAAGCATCGGCCGGGTGAAGAGGTCGAATTTAATTGTCCTCAGTTTAGGTGTTAATAGTTGCATTGCCTGAGGGACAGGCAGCTTGCAGGACTTTTGTTTAGTTTTTAGCCTTGCAGCCGAGTAAGCAGCTTGCTTCTCTCTGAGAGAGTGTGTGCATGCACAAGCCTGTAAATATGTTTTTGTGCTTTCTGTAAATATTTTTTTTATAGAAATGCCTGGTGTGTGATTTTTCTGATCTCCCGGGCCAACTGCTTCCTAGCCTACTCTGGCACAAGTCATGGCTGAAAGAGAGGTTTTCATTTTTTAAAATCATTTGATGCAAGGATGAAAGGGTGGATATGAAAAACATATATGTTCTGGTTGTATTTGTTTAGCAAAGCACTGAAATTACCATGGGACATTCTATGAGAAATAATATTTAAAGATAGAATGGAATAGAGTACCAGCAGAAATGTTGGCCTAGAGCTCCCCCTGCAGTCTGATTTCATGGATATTTAGTTGGAAGAAAGTCATCAACTGTAGTATTTCCAAAGGGCTGCTGTTACTATCACCAAACAAGACATGGTGAAGCTGTTTTTTTAAAAGAAAATGATGGAATCATCAATAGAAAAACAATAAAAGGAGTCATAAATGGAAGGTGGCCATAATCTTATATCCTTGTAAGATGTCTTGAATGAATCTGAAAAGACTTTTTCTGGAAGCTCTATTATACTCAAGAAAGCAGATAAATCTAGATATGTAGCACTACTCAAAGTAGCTGCATGCATGAATATACATAATCCTGCCACATGAGGGCAAGCTGGCATCATTTACTGTTTACAGAGATTTATGAATTATTTTGATGGCATCAACAGCCATTATAATGGGACTATAAGTTTAGAAAGTTCAGAAATAATTACCCATTTAGAGATGGGTGAAAAATCCCCTAGCTTTGTCATTCTAGGAAAATGATTTATTCTATATTACTTACATGTTGCAAAAGAAAGTGCAGTGCTCAGTAGGCTTTATTCTCAAGTATATCTCTCTAGCTCTAGCTACATATTTTGTATTACAGAAATTCAGCCAACTACATCTTTAAATTCTGAGCTCCACTTGGGTTCTACTGAATACAAAACTCAATTTATTTATCAGTGTCACTGTCAAAAATGTATTGTCCAGTTTATTGCTCCAAACAGTGATTTGATTGTGCTCCATAGTAGAGTTTTCTTGTAGAAAACCTAATTAGGTTAAAGCTTTGTATATAATTGGGTCACTTTAGAATAGGAATCTGTACTTCACAAGATCTGGGTTAGCTTCAGATGTATTTCAGGGCCCAATCTAATCTTAAAAACATGCATGCATAATTGCACCTTCTATGGAGATAAACTCAGCTGCATTTGAGGCCAATTAGGTACAGAGGTTTCACTATTTAAGTATTCCTACTTGGGTCTGACTCAAGAGCATCCTTAACTGTCCATAGAAGTTGAATGTTCTAATTGGCAAAGAGGAGGAAAGACAAACTGCTGCTTGTAGAAATGGCCAGGTTGGACTCTACCCTGCTTCTCAGTGCCTTAGTCCTCTAGCTGATGAATGAAGCTAGGCTGTCTGATTGTATAAGCTGAAAAACACAGTGAGGCTGTGAACTCATTTTTGGAGTTCATAATGTTAGGCTGTCAGCAATACCATGCCTCTGTTCCATTATAACTCTGTGATCATCGTAATGGCATAAAACAGGTGGACCATCCATTTATTTCTAATCTATCAAGATCTCACATGTCATCACTTTTTTGTCCTTGTGACATGCTGCTCTACCACAGGCACCTCTGGTGGGGGAGGGGGGCACTACAACCTGCCTACTGTTAAAGTTTTAAGTTATCTCTCAATCTTTACACCAAGGAAAAATAATAGATCAGGAAGAGGAAAGAGAATAATTATGACCAATGTCCTCCTCTTTCTCTAGTTAGTATTGCTCTTAACCTTGTCTGGTAGAAAATTCTGAAAAGGTGACAGATCCCTTTGGGATCCCTTTGTACCATCCTTCTCCAACTGGATGATCTTCAGATGTGCCAGTGCTGAAACTGCATATTATAGCTGGATGCTAGACCATTCATTCAAAAATTGGTCAGTTCATAGATATTTGAAGCACCTAATGATTATGCTTGTTAGAATAACAATGCTGTAACACATATGTACTATATCAAGCTCTCATTTAGTGTGGTTTTGGAAGGCAGATCTGCTCAGGGGTGGTTAATGATAAAATATACACTCTTACAAAGTCCGGAAAATTGTTTCCTCACCATGGCATTCCATACAGATGTGTTTTTTTATTATTATTATTATTATTTTGCTTTTGCCTTATTTTTCCTCATCATTGTTTAAATCTGGCCCTGTAGAAATGGTTTCTGAGATCTTAAACACTTCTCCTTGATATGAGATCCAATAGAGCACACTCTCTGTCTTGCTGTGACAAAAGACAGGAAGAAGTCCTCTTTCTTTTTAACGAATCTATAGCAAAAACTATAATCAGCAGTTAAATCACACTCCTACTTCATTTCTACAGATGCTAGTGCTTTTGATTAGGCCAGAATATGGAAATAAAGCAAAGCAAGGATGTGAACTGGAGAAAGGATAAACTGCATCCCTTAAACAATAGGGGCACATTTTCCCCCCACACCTACAGATGCAGCTGGAAAGCTACTTGCATAGGTTTGTTTTCTGTGCTGAGTCACTGAAAAGAAAACACAAGCCATCTGCAATAGATCTTTTGTCCCAAGTATTCGTAAGTCTAACATATCATTTGCTACAGCCACAAAAATTATAATATGTGCAGTTGGAGGCTGCCAGCTCTGGAGCATATGTAATATGCAGCTTTGGACTCAAACCATTTTGAAGGTTTGCCTTAAATATAGTTAACAGTTTTAGTAGCTTCCACAAACCTATAATAAACAGCCCAACTTTAAGTTCTCAAATTGCAGGGTGGACCTGCAGAGGAACAGAGCTGTTAATTTTCTTTATAACCTTCTATTTAGGTTTCTTGCCTTGCATAGGGCATGCATTCTAATCCTAGAAGAAGCACATTTCACAAAAGTTAAAGGCTTTATATCCATGTAAACCCTCAGCCTGTGTTGAACTATTTCATTTTGTCAAACACCTGGACTGGCATTTCAATGCATCTTGGATTGTAGCAAATTTAAAGACTCTTTTCCCCCATGATGTGTGCCTATATTAACTTAGGCTGATGCCCTGAGAATTAGGCATTTTGAAGGAATGGGCTTTGAAAAGTTTAGGTAAATGTTTCTAATCATATTTGTTACTTCATGGAGATCCATCTGTTAAGGCTGACCCCCTCACTAAGACATTATTTTCTCCCTTCATCTGGAAAGAATGGGGAGAAAGATTCAGAGGGTAGAAAGTTGGATCTTAGAAGGAATGGTAGATGATAGATGAAAGAGAGAAGTGGGTTCAATTCTAGTTGAGGCAAAGGATTTTTAAATAGAGAAAGGAATGTAGGAGAAATCTCTGGAATTGCTTGATTAGGCAGTATTATTGTGTTGAGCTGAGGCTGGGCTGAGGCTGGAAAGACCGGAACCAGTGGTTCTTAGGCTAGAGAAAGCCATTATGTAAACATATCTCAACCACTTTCCAAGGCCACTCAAGTGACCCATCCTTTTGAAAGAGTAGGAGGATGAACCCCAGAGTTTAAACCATCCAACATCTTTGCACTGCAGTAGGCAATCAACTGTTATATTAAGGTGTTCTTGTCTGTAATAAAAATTATAACTTTAATCTGGCCACCTTCCACCAAATCAAGCCAAGTAGTTGAAATAAGTTCCTGGGGAGCCTATCCCATTGTGGAGCTTGACTTTTGTGTGCCCACTCCTACTCCTATCACAATGGGAGGAGAGCCATCACCTAGGAATCAAGAATTGACCCAGTGGGTAATAGTTGCTAATTGTTGATCAAGTTACCTAAGGCATTTTTCCAGAATCAGAAAGGGAGGGGCAACCCCCTTCTGATTTAGGCAACTGCTTGAATTTTGTGGCACATCTGTGAGCTACATTTGGGGAACCTGTCAAACAAGTGAATGCCTACCCTGAAATCCATAACATACCACAATGTAAGCATTCCATGTGGAAATATGCTGCTGATTTCCAGCAGTTAGCTCAGATGTGGGCTGGAATGAAAGAGACTTAACCAGTTCAGAGAAGAACCATAAGATGAAATAGGCAATGAATCCATTTGTCAAGATACCCCAGAGTCTGTGATACTGTAGATCTGTTTGGATAGCAGTGGAAAACTTGAGGATAGGGAAACTGAGGACAAATGCCCCTTTAGATCAATGCCTTCAACGTTACATGAACTAGCAAGATAATTAACCTGGACTTTTACTTATGACAAAGTTCACTTATAATGACTCCATTTCAGGCCACCTACAGCTACCATATATGTTATTACTAAATCCTTCCCACCTCTCACCTGTTCAGTAGACCCCCCTCCTTCTTCAGGAATTTCAAGCCACCTAATGCCTTAGGCACAAAGCCACCTGGGTGACCTTGGGCCAATCACTTTCTCTCAGCCCTAGGAAGGTGGCAATGGCAAACCACTTCTGAAATCTTGCCTGGGAAAATGTAGGGACTACTCCAGGCAATTGCCGAGGATTGAACACAATTGAACAGCAAAAAAAAAAAAAAAAGCCTCCTTAAAAATCAAGATCTCCTGCAGGAAATTTGCTGATAGTATTTGTCAGGACTTCAGCAAAGGATCGTTACCTTGTCGTGGTGCTGGAGCTTGAGCACCTCAATGATGCCATGAGCTAAACCGTGAAGGGCCACCCAAGACGGGAAGGTCATGACAGAGAGGTCAGACTAAATGCGATCCCTGGGGAAGGTAATGGCAACCCACCCCAGTATTCTTGCCGTGAAAACTAAATGGATCAGTACAACCAGAGATATGTCGGTATACCATTGGAAGATGAGACCCCCAGGTCGGAAGATGGTCAAAATGCTACTGGGGAGGAACAGAGGATGAGTTCAACTAGCCCAGACATGATGATGCAGCTAGCTCAAAGCTGAAAGGATGGCTAGCAGCCGACGGTGCTGGTGGTGAACGGCGAATCCGATGTTCTAAGGATCAACACACCATTGGAACCTGGAATGTAAGATCTATGAGCCAGGGCAAATTGCATGTGGTTATTGGTGAGATGTCAAGATTAAAGATAGACATTTTGGGCGTCAGTGAACTGAAATGGACTGGAATGGGCCACTTCACATCAAATGACCACCAGATCTACTACTGTGGACAAGAGGACCACAGAAGAAATGGAGTAGCCTTCATAATTAATAGTAAAGTGGCTAAAGCAGTGCTTGGATACAATCCAAAAAACGACAGAATGATCTCAATTCGAATTCAGGGCAAGCCATCTAACATCACAGTGATCCAAATATACGCCCCAACCACAAATGCTGAAGAAGCTGAAGTAGAGCAGTTCTATGAGGATCTGCAGCACCTACTGGACAACACGCCTAAAAGAGATGTTATTTTCATCACAGGAGACTGGAATGCTAAGGTGGGCAGTCAAATGACACCTGGAATTACAGGTAAGTATGGCCTGGGAGAACAAAACGAAGCAGGACATAGGCTGATAGAATTTTGCCAAGACAATTCACTCTGCATAACAAACACTCTCTTCCAACAACCTAAGAGACGGCTTTATACATGGACTTCCCCAGATGGACAACACCAAAATCAGATTGACTACATCCTTTGCAGCCAAAGGTGGCGGACATCTGTACAGTCAGTAAAAACAAGACCTGGAGCTGACTGTAGTTCAGATCACGAACTTCTTCTTGCACAATTTAGGATCAGACTAAAGAGATTAGGGAAGACCCACAGATCAGCTAGATATGAGCTCACTAATATTCCTAAGGAATATGCAGTGGAGGAATCGATTTAAGGGACTGGACTTAGTAGATAGGGTCCCGGAAGAACTATGGACAGAAGTTCGCAGCATTGTTCAGGAGGCGGCAACAAAATACATCCCAAAGAAAGAGAAAACCAAGAAGGCAAAATGGCTGTCTGCTGAGACACTAGAAGTAGCCCAAGAAAGAAGGAAAGCAACAGGCAACAGTGATAGGGGGAGATATGCCCAATTAAATGCAAAATTCCAGAGGTTAGCCAGAAGAGATAAGGAATTATTTTTAAACAAGCAATGCACAGAAGTGGAAGAAGACAATAGAATAGGAAGGACAAGAGACCTCTTCCAGAAAATTAGAAACATCGGAGGTAAATTCCAGGCAAAAATGGGCATGATCAAAAACAAAGATGGCAAGGACCTAACACAAGAAGAAGAGATCAAGAAAAGGTGGCAAGAATATACAGAAGACCTGTATAGGAAGGATAACAATATCGGGGATAGCTTTGACGGTTGGTCAGTGAGCTAGAGCCAGACATCCTGAAGAGTGAGGTTGAGTGGGCCTTAAGAAGCATTGCTAATAACAAGGCAGCAGGAGATGATGGCATCCCAGCTGAACTGTTCAAAATCTTACAAGATGATGCTGTCAAGGTAATGCATGCTATATGCCAGCAAATTTGGAAAACACAAGAATGGCCATCAGATTGGAAAAAATCAACTTATATCCCCTTACCAAAAAAGGGAAACACTAAAGAATGTTCAAACTATCGAACAGTGGCACTCATTTCACATGCCAGTAAAGTAATGCTCAAGATCCTTCAAGGTAGACTTCAGCAGTTCATGGAGTGAGAATTGCCAGATGTACAACCTGGCTTTAGAAAAGGCAGAGGAACTAGAGACCAAATTGCCAATATCCGCTGGATAATGGAAAAAGCCAGGGAGTTTCAGAAAAATATCTATTTCTGTTTTATTGACTATTCTAAAGCCTTTGACTGTGTGGACCATAACAAATTGTGGCAAGTTCTTAGTGGTATGGGGACACCAAGTCATCTTGTATGCCTCCTGAAGAATCTGTATAACGACCAAGTAGCAACAGTAAGAACAGATCACGGAACAACGGACTGGTTTAAGATTGGGAAAGGAGTACGGCAGGGCTGTATACTCTCACCCTACCTATTCAACTTGTATGCAGAACACATCATGCGACAAGCTGGGCTTGAGGAATCCAAGGCTGGAGTTAAAATCTCTGGAAGAAACATTAACAATCTCAGATATGCAGATGATACCACTTTGATGGCTGAAAGTGAAGAGGAACTGAGGAGCCTTATGATGAAGGTGAAAGAAGAAAGTGCAAAAGCTGGCTTGCAGCTAAACCTCAAAAAAACCAAGATTATGGCAACCAGCTTGATTGATAACTGGCAAATAGAGGGAGAAAATGTAGAAGCAGTGAAAGACTTTGTATTCCTAGGTGCAAAGATTACTGCAGATGCTGACTGCAGTCAGGAAATCAGAAGACGCTTAATCCTTGGGAGAAGAGCAATGACAAATCTCGATAAAATAGTTAAGAGCAGAGACATCACACTGACAACAAAGGCCCGCATAGTTAAAGCAATGGTGTTCCCCGTAGTAACATATGGCTGCGAGAGCTGGACCATAAGGAAGGCTGAGAGAAGGAAGATCGATGCTTTTGAGCTGTGGTGTTGGAGGAAAATTCTGAGAGTGCCTTGGACTGCAAGAAGATCCAACCAGTCCATCCTCCAGGAAATCAAGCCAGACTGCTCACTTGAGGGAATGATATTAAAGGCAAAACTGAAATACTTTGGCCACATAATGAGAAGACAGGACACCCTGGAGAAGATGCTGATGCTAGGGAGAGTGGAAGGCAAAAGGAAGAGAGGCCGACCAAGGGCAAGGTGGATGGATGATGTTCTAGAGGTGACGGACTTGTCCCTGGGGGAGCTGGGGGTGTCGACGACTGACAGGAAGCTCTGGCGTGGGCTGGTCCATGAAGTCACGAAGAGTCGGAAGTGACTAAACGAATAAACAACAACAACAATTTGTCAGGAAGGTCCCTGACAAAGCCGTATGTATACTTACCTGGAAAGGGAGATACCTTGATCGTGAAGCCAGATGTATTCTCCAGCAGGGAACATCATATCTGGCTTTCTACCAGGTTTATCCTAATCACATGGTGCTTAAGAACCTGGATGCCAAATTTATGAAACCATTGGAAAACACAGATCAGTCCTGTGTTTTTCTGCTTCTTCTGGCACAAGGGAGTCCTGCCTCCTGTGCTTCATTCCGTATGAACAAATGCCATAGTTCCAATTGGGTGGTGTGTGCTTTGGTGAGCACACACACACACACACAGAGTACCAATTCTCTGCTTTCCTTTACATTTTGTACACTGAACTGTCTACCATGAAAGACTGGAGCTGTGTTTGGCTTTACAGGTTTAGTAGTGGGAGGATGAAATACTGGGCTGTTGGTTTTTTGTTGTTGTTGTTTTTTCCTTTTCTTTTTTTAACCAACGAACCTGCCAAGTATCTGTTAATTTGGAAGGGTAGAAAGAAGAAGAAATAAGTCTTCTATACATTTCCAACAATTTTGTACTTCAGTGGGCAATCATAAATTATGTTTGCATCTGTGTTTTTGTTTGCAAGAAAGATTTTAATCTTGCCTAATCATGCTTGGGTGTCTTCTGTCAAGTCAAGCCAAGAAGCTGGATGAAGGTTTAACAGTCTGGAGGTCAATTATTTACTACCAAGCTCAGTAAATGTGGGTTTGGCTTTCTTCTAGCAGACCAATATTTTTGTACGCTTGATTGTGCGGCTCACTGAGGGTTTATCTCAAGCACCACATATCCTGTTAAGTCTAATTGTCAGCATTTGTTTTCAGGGATGTACAAAATTTACCATTCCGGGAATGGAACTTTCTGTGAAACTCATTCCATTTCTCCCCCAGATCAAGCTGATCCAGTTCTTTTCAACCAGAACAACATGTCAGGGCAGCACAAACCATTTCTTATTGGGAGGATTAATTCGATAAAACTGATGGATGGACCCCCTCCAGAAATTCAGATTGGTGTGATCCAGAGGAGAAATAGAACAGCCTAGAGTTCTCCAGAATGTTTTGTTCCTGGAATGATAGGTTTGGTACATATCTGTCTTTTCTTTACTCAACATCTTATTTTTAGACTTGGAAGGGAAATGGGCTTTCCAGTTCTGCCCAAGGACGAATGATCCTATAACAAAGCATGTTTGTTATGGTTTACCTGAGAAAAGTTATATTGCTACAACAGAGGTATCCCCAGACTATTATCACAATGCATTGGCATGCAAAATGCAACCTATGGAACCCTACTTTCATATGCATACATAACAGCTAGGTAAAGGTAAAGGTTTCCCTTGACGTAAAGTCCAGTCGAGTCCGACTCTAGGGGGCGGTGCTCATCTCCATTTCTAAGCCTTGGAGCTGGCGTTGTCATAGACACTTCCGGGTCATGTGGCCAGCATGACGACTCGGAACGCCGTTACCTTCCCGCTGAAGCGGTACCTATTGATCTACTCACATTTGCATGTTTTCAAACTGCTAGGTGAGCAGGAGCTGGGACTAGCAACAGGAGCTCACCCCGCCGCGCGGTTTCGAACCGCCGACCTTCCGATCGGCAGCTCAGCGGTTTAACCTGCAGTGCCACCCAATTCATACTCTCTGAGATACATCGTAATTAAAACTACAGTTTCCTGCTGGTCTTTATCAACTCTTCTTCACAAGGTCAGATCACCTTCATTCCAATCCATTATATTATTGTACTTTCTCTTAGTTTCACAGGCACACAATATACCTATTTTCATTTCTCTCATGCCATGCCATGCCATGCCATGAATACTCTTTACCACTTACTCCTTTTACATTCCATGTTTCAATCTTTTGTTTGCCATGGTCATCACTAGATGGCCCATGTTGAATTAAGATCTTTGCCACAGGTCATCTACAAGCATGACCAAGGCTGTCTTAATATTATAACCTGGCATAGAAATTGTCTGAAATGGGTCTACAAAATCCATCTCCTCCAGGTTCTCATCAACAGTAGTCCAACCACCTTCTCAATCACCTTCCTTAAAAAGGGAAAGTTTGATACAAGATTATAGTTATCTAAAATCACTGGGTCCAAGGATGGCCTCTTGAGGATGGGGAGTACCACCAACTCCTTCAAGGCTAGAGACACCACCCCCTCCCTCAAGAAGGCTGACATTATTATTCACAATGGCATTTCAGAAGCCATCATGGTATATCCCATTAATTATATCTTGTATTTTGTTATTGCATCTTGCAGTATTTTCCACACTGCTATTGCTGTATATTCTATTTAAATGCACTTTTATTTATAGACCTTCTGGAGATGCACTGCATGACAGTATGGAAATATGTTAAAGACATCAGTAAATGAAATGTATGAGGAAAAATAAGAAAGATTTGTCCAATTCAGCCCAGACACACTGCATGGCAAAGCCCAAGATATTGAAGGTTACTGAACTTGCAACAACACTCAGAATGATCTTTTATAGGTTTCTAGACCCTTGAGCTGCTCTTAAAGAATCAGGGTAAGAGGAGGAGACAGAGGAGGGAAAATTAGATTTTTCCTCTGGCTTGGATGTTCTTCTAAAAGAGAGAAGTGGAGAGGGATTGCTCTTAAACAGTATTTCTTAGGTGCTCTCCAAGCCTGGCTCTTGAAGAAGTTATCCAAGCCTTTATGCTGTGCTACTACAGCATGCATCTCCTGAAGTGACCAAGAACTGATGTAGTATAAGGGCTACCATTGTGAGCCTAGAACAGTGTTCCTCAACCTTGGCAACTTTAAGCTGATGGACTTCAATTCCCAGAATTTTCCAGCCAACATTGGTCTAGAAGTTCCTGGCTCAACTCTCAGCAGTGAACACTCAGAGTGACCTAAGGAATTAATCTGTTATTTGAGCCTCAAACATCCCGCATTGGCAATATGGGGATGGCAATTCAGTAATCACCAACAGTGCTGAATATAGACTACAGGGGTTCTAGTTTATTACCATTTTCTTTCAATAAGTTGTGCAAGACTGAAACTTAACCTCCTGTTTTATTTATACTGTCTTTGGGACAAGGACAGGAGGTCATGAAATACCCAATAATCAGGTGATCCAGATTATTGTGCAGCTTTTAACAATCCACTGCTCTCCTTAAAACTTGCACACAACTGTGCTTACGAATCTGAAAATCCACAACATTCAGGGCTTTTTTTTTTTTCCTTTCCCCCTTAAATTTCTAAAAGTAATCCTTTCTTGCTGTGCAAGGCAAATGCTTTTAGGAGTACAGTTTGTTTATAGCTTTGCTATAATCAATGTGACTCAACCAGTGTGACTCAACCAGTGAGACAATCTATATTTTCCAAAGCTTTTCCTCCGTTACTTGTCTGCCAGCCCCAACTGTCATTCATGGTGGAATAAATCCTTCAATAACTAAAGCTTACCAAGGTGATGGGCTCTTAGAAAATATGGCACGCCCACACTAAGAACATTAGCGAAAGAAGAGGGCAATGGTATTTTCTTGCCAGCTCTCCAATAATATGGAGCAGTTTTGTTGGAGTGGAGAGCTGGTATAGAGTCAACTCTCCCTTGCATTTTCCATGCTCCAAGCCGTAGCAGTGTAGTAGTCTCCTACCACATCTGCCAGAGGTTGCAGGAGAAGCAAGGAGCAATGACTCTTTGGATGGGTGAGAACTTGACTTGAAGGAATCAGGCACTTCCATGACCAAAAACAGAATGGCCCTGGAAAACAATGTTGAGAGGGGAGGGAGTGTGTCCACAGCAGCCTGAAATGGCCAGTGGACATTGGCAGATCCCCACTCTTCGCTGTGTCATTGACCACAATGTCAAACAGCCTTGCAGTTAATTTGTACAGCATTTATGTTGGGTGAAGAGGGAAAGCAACACTTTAACACTGGAACCAAGGTAAGCTACCTTCACAGGGGCATAAGAGGAAGGTGAAATCATAAGAATTTGTCCCTTAAAAGGGTGTAGGGCATTTTCAAGCTGCGCTTAACCAACAGCTCAGAAAAAGGTTAAAATATGAATCCCCTAAATTTGTCTTCCTAGGAATCCCTTCCTTTTATTTTTTGAAAAATGGAATTCCAAAAGGGTATTTCCAAACTGCCTTGGAGTCATGGGGACCAGAGGACATGCTGCATGACATTTCCATTTTCACTGGTGATAAGATGCAGAATCATTTCCTGAATAGCTGTTTATTTCCTCCCAATGACTCATGGGAGTAGAATGGATTATGCATAATAGTGAGCCTTTCAGAATATGCAAATAAGAGACAATCATAATCATTTAGGCTACAATTCAGGGTGCCTCAGTGGTATTTTTTTTTTAAATATATAGTACACATAATCCAACAAACTAGAACTGTTTTTTCTTTCCCAAGCCCCACTGATGGTTTAAAAGAAGTATTTGGAACTCTCAGAAAAATTGTGCTTATATCCTTTGCAGTGTTACATTATGTGCTATTCTATCTCTGTCCCCCAACCAACCATTATTGAGAATTCTGGGTGTTGAAGTCCACACATCTGGAGGACACTGCCTAATGAAACTTCTCTATTCAGGCCTTCCAGGAAACAAACTGAAGTGGAAACAGAATGTGCTAGCCTCCCACATTCAGCAAATATGTGGAGAGTAATTCTACATGGATTTTTTTATGACCATTAGCATGTCATCATAATCAAAAGCCCCCATCCATTTGTATACCCTTACAAAGGGCCAAGGCTTCAATCACAATGCTCCACCTCCATCTTGCACATTTTGACACACACATGTACATCACAGAAGCCCCTGTTAGGTTATTACATCAATAAATTGTATTCACAACATAACAGCAATCCTTTTTTCCATCCACCACTGTTTTTCTTCCATCAGCACTAAAATATGTCCTTGCACTATTTTGAAAGCAAATTAGTACTGAAATTTTTAGCATTTCTAAGGGCTATTTTGGGACTTCATCATTTATAGATATCCCCTCCCCCAACCCTTTTAATTAAGGCATCTTATGATTTAGTTTGTTATGAATTTTATGAGAAGTTCCTGCCAGGAAGTCTCCTGACAAAATAGACTAATTATAAATGGTTCCACTCAATTATGGAGAATTATCACTGTTCTTGTTATGAACAGATAGGGTGCATTAAAAATGCCTCTAAGAGGCAAAAGTTTGGCTCTACATCTTTCCCTTAATGAGGACCAGTTACGATTCCTAAAAAAACAGAAGCAAAAAATATTTTCACAACACAAAAAAAATATTTCTGATGTTTGAATGTCTTATATTACACACCTGAGGTGGGATTCCAATGCATACATTTTGCAAATGGCATGAGGAAGCTATTTTCAGATGGCTAAGAGAAATATTAAAGTTGCCCATTGGCCTAAACTTGCACATTGTCTGAAGAGCTGAAGGCCAAAGATGGATAATAATTTTGTTTCAAAATGTCCCTCATAAAAAGTGGCAACTGCTGGCACACATACTAGGCAGTCTATAATGCATGTTCAATGGTCGTAAAGCAAAAGGTGGAATTTCTCCAGAAAAACAGAATCAACTGGGCAATTTTGCTGTCTGATTTCAAGGTCAAAGATCAAAGGTCTAAGGTCTAAGATCAAAACCACAAAACTGATGAAACTAAAATTATATTAATGCAAAATTGGTAAAATTACTAAAACAATGAGACTGAGTAAGAAAAAAACATTAATACTAAACAGTCATTTCAGTATAGCTTCTGTAGGCAATATAATAATATTTCAAGACATTTAATGCAAGTACATCACCTTTATCAGATGAAAGATATTGAAAATAGACTGAATCTGAATGCCCTGGAAATTTAACTACTAATGGGGATATATATTATGCTCAGATGCCTTTTTGCTGTTTGTATAGTGGATTTTATATGCTGGTTTGTAATTGTAATAATGATTGATTTGATTTGATTTGATTTGATTTGATTTGATTTGATTTGGTGGATTCTGTACACTTGGGACAGTATTTTTCACCACACTGTAGGAGAATATATAGACTTCATCTTGTGGAATTCTTAGCAAAGTGGGAAATAGAGAAACCTGAAGGCCAGACCCTAGAGTTGGGGAAAACTGGTTTATGAAAAAATGAAATAAATATTTTTATTGCCACAAAGATTAAGAAGAGGAAGAACATTGGTATTTCATGTTGACTTCTTCTTGAGGTTCTGCTTTTTTAAAAAATTGGGATTTGTTTTTAACAATAAAAGATTAAGATGTTAAAAATAAACAGTAGTAAATAATATATATGATTTTGAATGAACCATGATATTTTATTTATACTTTTTGTCAGTGTTAAAAAAAAATTTCAATCATTTTGTATTATTATAATATGTACATTGCCATGAGAGTTCACCAGGATATGTAGAAAGTAAAAATCCAGTAAGTCTCAAGAGGTTAAGTATTATTCTCTTAATCAAAGAGGTTAATCACTGCAAACTGTGTAAGTTGGTTCATTTAATATTAAGGATGCCTATGATTTTCTAGAAAACAATCCTTTTTTTTTTTTAGCAAGCATTCTGAGAAAGATGGTATAAAGGAAAAGAAAAAGTTTGTTAGCTAAAATTAAGGAATATAAGAATATGTGTTCTGCTAATTTAGATAATTCAGTGTGTTTATTATAAACAATGAATATTTAAATAAGGATCCTTCAGCATTAGCAATCGTTATTCAAATCTAGCTGTCTATCAATTTATTTTGATCCAACAGCTGCCCAGTCATATGGCAGAAATGTCTAAACTGACTAGTCAATATTAATGTATTGTTGATCAGCATAATGTTTCATATGCTATTCTATAATTGACATGTGAAAAAGTAGGTTGCAATTAATAATAATTTGTTCTTATTCTTTATGCATATGTTTCTGTGTCAAAAGCTGTTCTCTTTCTTACACTTTCCTCCCTTTTATTTGAGATGTTTGCCATTCCCACATTCCTTCCATGGGCTTAGTTGCCTCTTATCTGACCATTGCCTAGTCTGCTCTTACTTCTGTCTCTCAAGGTCATTCCCAGATACTGTACCTTCACATCTTCATTGTACAATCCTCTCTCCTGGGTCTGCAGCCATCCCACCCTTCCATTCTATCCCAAGGATAAACAACTTGAAGGAAGACTTCCCGTTATGCTTTTTCAGACTGGATGCTGCTTTGGAAAGCAAACAAAAAATAACAGGAACACCAGTTAAGAAGAAATTCCCATGGACCATAAGAATAAAAGAAAAAAATAAACTCACCTTTGCAGGAGAAGACAGAAGTTGCAAGACAGATTTCAATGCAACATGCATAGACATGGGTCATCATGTGGCAACTTTCAAAGGGGATTCCTGGAAGATAATCGTATTAGTGCCTGCTACTAATGGCAGTTTTTCTATCTCCTACATCAGTATACCAACCAATGGAGCAAAAGCGGAAGAGCGTTATTGCTTTATGTGCAATTTATGCATTTCCACAGACATTAAATTCCCCATTATATATGGCTCATGGTATCTTCTGCTCGATACATGATATTTGTGATGACTCACTCACACATCCCTTAATGGGTTAGTGAGGGTATAGAATATACTCATATCAACACTGACAAGAAGTGTTACTTTAAGTAGATTCAGAGATGCATTTGTCTTATTGGATGCTAAGCTTCTGGAAGATTGGTGATATAATCAGCAACATATATCCTATGTACTGTACACATGCAGCCTTTTTCATGTAGTAAGGTAAAATTTATCAGTGATGAAAAGTGCCTGAGGTCTGGTACATAACGATTGGAGCTACTCTTCCTGCCATTGATTAAAAGGTGCTTATTTTTTTTAAGGAAACACATCCATACCTGTAGATTTATACATTTACAGAGATTCATCCAACTCCCTGTATTTATAAATCTCTGTAAATAAATCTAGTAACATCAGATGTTTCTTGGCACATTTCCCGTTCATTTCAGATTAAGCAACCTATTTTTGTATTAATCCTGCCTTCAGGAAATATGTTTTTGTACATGCTTACATTTAGGGTTTAAATCCTAGATCATATAATATTGTAGAAAGCCAAAGGTAATGGTAAATCAGTTTGGTGGAATTAGATGCACTTTAATCATTGCAATAAAGTTTATTGTTGGCATTTCAAAGTATACAATTTAATAAAGATCTAAGAAACTGAAATGGGCCATAATGTATGATGAGGTCATATCATGTTCACATTGGAAGTAAGCCTTCCCTTCCCTTCCCTCCTGTTCTTCAGCATCAGCCCAACATGAAAAATGTTATATTAAAATAATCAGTAGGTACAAGTATGTGAAATATTATTGCTAACATAGATTCATTTGGAAAAAAAAAATCTTATTTCTCTTAGAGATTTTTAAAACCAAGATCTGGTCATCTGCTGTTCAATATTCCAAGGTACAATAGCAGCAGAACCGTGTTTCCCTGGCTGACAGTATAACCTTATCTATCTGGGAATGGTTTGAGTACATTACAAGCTGAGTGGCATTTCTAAAAACTGTCTATCTGCAGTTTTCAAAGCCACAGGTAACCTTAATATGGTGATATATTAACCATGCAGCCCAGGGATGGATGGATAGATGGATTGACTGATTAATTGACTGACTGATTGATTTTACATTATTTCTACACCAGTCTAGTACTCTGGCCATTTTACAGTAATTGCAAACAAATAAAACATAAAACAATTACACTAAAAAAACACAAAATGAATAAACCCATTGGTAAAATACATCAGTATTGCATACATTAATACTGAATCAATATCAAAAATTAATAGCCAAGGAATTATGATTTCAAAAGACTAGGGGAAGAAAATCATGCAAAATTCTCTCCTAAATGTCAGCAGGAGGAACCATCCTTACCTGGGGAGGTAGCTTACTTCACAAGACTGGGGCAGTAACATGTTTCTTCGACTCTATCTCTTTAGCTTCACAAGGAATGGGAACACACAGCACACCTTAGCATCATTGTCAGGCAGATTCTACCTGGAGCAGATGGTTCCTTAAGATAATCTGTTTTCGTAACATTGCTGGTGCATCATTCAGAGAACCAAGGAGAGAAGGAGGAATAATGATGCCTTAATCAAGTGCAAGTGAATTTAGGTATGTAAGAAGAAAAGGGGACAAAATGATAAGAGAAGAGAGAAAATGATAAGGAATCAACTTGTGAGACATTATTTGAAGGGATTAAACATCGAGCTTTTTAAAAGTAAATGGAAGGGATATAAAGTGGATTTATTTGATCAACATTAAAATATATATGTTGTTGTTTCTGGTAGCTCTTAACTGATTTTACTTTTGACTATGACTGAATGAAGAGGTTTTAAAGATTTGTTTATGGATAACAGATAAGATATGGGAAGATATTTCTTTTGCTGTATTTTTAGAGAAAGTGATAACTTACTGTGTTAAAAGTAAAGGGATATATTTGACTTATTTGATTAAGGTTAAAATATATATGTTATTATTCCTGGTAGCCCTTAATGGACTTTTGCTGATTAGGACTGAGTGATGAGGTTTTATAATTTGTCGATTGATAAGAGATGAGATATGGGAAGAAGGTATCTTTTATTGAAATACCAGAGAAGGTGATAAGTTACTGAAGTTGTACTTGTCTGGAGGGAGGGAGGAGTCATTTCTTTATATATATATATTTCTTTTTTATTACATTTTTTTTATTTTTCTCTGTACTTTTTATATTTTTTATATTCTTCTTAGTTTGTATTAGTTTTTTATCTTCGTATTTGTAAACTTTAATAAAAAATATTATTAAAAAAGAAAAAAGAAAAGGGGAGAATTTAGGGCAGGGTTCCTCAATCTTGGCAGCTTTTAGATGTGTGGACTTCAACTCCCAGAATTCCCCAGCCAGCAGGTGAAGGTGGGCAAAAAGCATTTCATTCCTGTTGTGCTCCTGCTATTATGAGGAAAACAAACAGATCCAAAGTGTTATTGAAAAGGGAAACTTCTTTGTAATTATTTCTCTGTTGGGTTTGCTCTTATTTTATAGGAAGATAATTTGACTTTCTAAATGTAATACCAAATCAAGTTAAGGGGATTCACTGATCACTGTACCTAAAATACAAATTTAGTTAATAATAATAATAATAATTTCATTTTATTGGCAGGGTTACAGAAATGGTTTGCCACTGCTTTTTTCTGTAAAATATAATCAATAAGGAATACATCAGCTGTTGAATGCTCTGAAATACAGTAGCAAAACAAAAGCAAATTGGAAGAAATATTTTTTTAAAAAAATGTAAATGTAAATTCATGTTAAGCTTCCCACTTCCATTTCTACATCTCTAGCAGATATCCAGCTCTTTTCCCAACACAACGTCACTGTTCTTCTGTTTTATTGTTGATATATCTGACATCTTAATTTGCTATAAAATAATGGAGACACTCTCTTAACACCAGCTCCCCAGAACAATAGTTTAGGGAGCAGATGTACATTTGTTTACTAAAATGGAGCTAGGATGGTGGCTGGTGAGAACTGGAGAGAAAACAGCAGCAACAGTTCTCTGATCCCACAAAATATAAAATTGATCTCAAAAAAACACATGTTTTTTGATGGCAAGAGAAGAAAAGATTTGATATGATTAAAACTCATTTCCAGCCATTTTCATCAAATCCTCACAAGTAACATGAAATAGGACAATGATGTTGACCTGGGAACCAGACCCAGCAACAAACCAAATGCTCCCAATTGCTCCCACATTTACACCAGCAGTAGCATCACAGGCCCCAACACACACAATATTAGAGGTACCTTATGCATGCTTTATGCCTTAATATGATATATGCCCTAATCCGACAGCAACGCCCCTCTGGATTCTACACAGAACAATCAGGCCATACTCCATGAAAATGAATTAATGAACAGCAGTGTGACATCAGGACTCAGATAAAGTAATGTCAGGGTATTTCAGTCTCCCAAGACACTACATTACTGACCTTGAAGTAGCCATTTTGGAGACAAGAAACTTTAACAGTACAGTTGAGTGAGAGACTGCTGAATTGATGTACATAAAAAAGTTTCAGGCTGTCTCAGATAATTTCAACAAATTAAACAAATGCAATGGGTTTTTAAGACATTCTTATTGTTAATTGATAAGGTATTTATCAGCTGTCTCAGATATAACCTGATTCTGCATAATTCTGCCTTTCCTCTCTTTCTCCCCCATCTTATGTCAATTGAAATCCTGCATCCATGCATTGAATGAATTGAGATGTAGCCCACAAAAGTTTATGCCTTAAAAAAAATGAAAAGGCAAAAAGGTGCTACCAGATTCCTTCTGATTTTTGGCTACTGTAGACTAACATGGCTCTGTTCTTCCAATAAACACATATGGAAAGAAATGAATGTGTCAAATGTCAGATATAAGCATATGGTATGAAGCTGCCATAGAGCTGGCTCTGTTAATATAAAGAATGCTATAAATATACATGGATAACCAAAGAACATTGAGAATAATGTTTCCATTACTCCATTAAAAATTCTTGGATACAGGGAAACTGCTGAGAGATTGCTTAGTTATACAGCATGTCTCATCAGGAAGAAATAAACACTGCTGGGGTTTAAATATGTCCTCCCTTTAGGAAATGCTGTGTTAAGATTTCTTAGATAACTGAATACAGCTAAATACATTAATTGCAGTAGCAGAAAGGAACATCAAAATAAGGCATCCAAATCAAGACCATTATAAAGACTGATTTGTTGAATTTGGACTCCAGAAGCTACCCAAAGTTAATATTTTTTAAGAAGGCAAATATGTGAAATATTAATGGTTCATTTAATACTCAAAGTCAAATCTGGATTTTAGGGTAAGTTAGAGCTGAGTGGAATGGCTCCAGAAAGGCAAGCTAACTTCAGTTTTAACCCATTCTTTTAACCCACTTTTTTTTCTGAAGAACTCAAAAAACCTAGGAGAACCTTGTAATTGAGGTCTTCTGAAGGATAGGCTTAAATGTCACAATCAGGGTGCTCCCCAGAAGGGCAGATTTTGCTAATTGTCTGAAAAGGGGGGAAAATCCCAGGTAACTGTAGTGCTCTCTGAGCCCTAAGATGGAAGCCACCCTTACAATGGGGAAGCTCTGATATGATGCCTTGCCCCAAGGATATGGCAATTGAGAATAAGTGGGAGAAAGGGAAGAGGAGTTGTTTCCTACCACTTGTTTCCTACCACTTTGCAGCAGAGGGCTTGAGGCCCCTTGAGGGTCTCACCTTACCTCAATTACTCAAAGTATCCTCCTTTCCTCTTGCTTGGAAAATTCATGTGGGAAGGCCTTTTTCTGTTCCATTGAAAATACAACCATGCATGCCCAAAGCATTCACTTCCCTTCCCTTCAGGAGAATCTTCCCACCCACCCCTTTTGGTCATCTGCAAGCCTTTCTCTCTTAGACTTACCAGAACTGGGCTGCAAAAAAAATCCAGATGACTACTAGGTGACTTTTTTATCTCTTTGATGACATCTATGGACATCTGGATTTTTGCAGACCAGACCTGGTAGGCCTATTCTCTTTTCCCTCATTCCTTCACAAGGAATGGAAGGAGGAGGAGAGGAAAAAAAAGAAGAAGGGGAAACTTCAACAATCTGAAGGGTGGTTTGGGATTTTTTTTTTCTTTTTGGCAGAATGGGATGAAAATAGAAAGGATGGCAGATGGCTTCAAGGACATTAATTTTATCAAGTTTCAGCTAGCTAATACATTTTTTCAAAAAAGAAATCTTCCCTACATCTCTTTTAGAGCAGATAAAGCAAAATTAAGAAAAAAAGACAATAGAGCAGTCTCCAAACTGTCTAGAAAAGAACCTGATGGAGAAGTGGGGTGAACCAACGTAGAAAGTATCTACTCTGATTTAAAAATACAATTTTTCAAAATCCATTTGAAAAAGTAAGCTCTTTTCTACATGGTTTTCTGGGGTGCCAGGCTTGGCATGATAGGGATGAATGACCATTCATTTGCCCTTAGAGGATGATGTGATTTTGCTACTTCTGACCACTCCCTTTTCTAAGATGCCAGGAAAACTTGACACCTCCTGGAAAGAACTATCCTCATCAGGAGCAGAAGGTTAAGGAGGGTACATTGACCAAGACCTCTTCTAAGCAAGATTCAGAAGACCACTGATTTGTCCTCGGGGGATATTTCTGCTTTACTGTGTTGGATCATTAGTTTTTTGGGATGCCAGACATGTTGGCCTAGCTGATTGACCTCTCCTAGAAAGGCACAACATTGAGGTTCCAGAGTTGTGGCTTGTTTCCAGTATTGGAAGTTAATTGGTTAATTAGCAGAAAAAGCAGAAGCTGGCAGGCACAGTGTTAACCAACACAGCAAAGATGGTGCAAAGCGCTTGGAATAGAGAAAGTAGTTTTTATAGATTTGACATATGCAGTAAGAGGATCAGCTTGCAACTACTGAATGCCATGGAGCACAGCACAGGAACAACACAACTGGCTGGCAGTGTTTTGTTTTGTTTTTTTAAGCTAGCAATTCCACAATTTGAAAGTTTGTCTGAAAGGGTATGAGTGACCTGCATGATCTGCAAACACTACTTGCAGTCTGAATATTAAAATTGAGAAACTTTTGACCAAGAATATTCCTAAGAGACTTGTCACTCAGTTTCAGATCTCCTGGAAAAGATGTTTATAGATGTGGCAATGGAGTAAGATTCGTTTGAAGGAAGGTGTTAGCTTTGATTTGCAGCAGTCAGAGACCAGTTTTGAAAGAAGGTGGAATCTGGCATTAGGCTAGGGATTTATTTGCATTCAAGAGTGGCAAGGAAATAACTCAATTTGTTTTGTTTTCAAAGAGAAAATGTTGCTGTTGGGACTCAGTCATGTTATTGATTTAGCTTCCCGAATCACAGTTCATTCTTATATGAATGAAACCTCATCAGACTCAGCCAGTATTTAGCCTGTGATATGTTCTTTCTTGAAAGAGTGACTTAGCAGCCAAATAAGCAATGAACTGGTCCTCAGAGAGGAACCCTATAGAAAATGTAAAAGCCAAAGTATTTCCCTGAAGATTCATATCTGAATATTTTTATTTATTTATCACATTTCTATATGATAACATAGAAATATGTGTACAGGCATTTATTAAAAAAAAAAAAGAATGGAGAGTAGTGGGTAAGATGTTTCTCTTTATTCTTCTTACTCTTCCTGACATCTGAATCAAAGCAAGACATCAGATGTTGCCATTTAAATCTGAAAAATAGGTCAGTGCCATTATTATTAAGCATCCAAGCCATGCAGACAGTATAGATAACAAAGAGCAAAGGGGTTAAAGATAAAGAAAAGGTATTTCTGCCTGTATTCCATCTACTGTAATGGGTACACTTTAGCCAGTCACTATGCTTCATGAATTTGCAAGTATCATGTATGTGTAAGGCATAAAATATGATGTTCTCCCAGGGGTTGTCTTCTACTCTGAGACAGATGCAATGTCCATTGTTAATGAGCTTCAAAAGAAACTCTTCTCTGTATGTTGGTATACCTTCATTGAGAGGGAATGGATTTTCCACAAGACTTGGATCCCACATTTAGAAAAACTGGGGGTGGCAGGATGGCTTTAGGACCACAGCTTGCATAATCCAGCAAGCCAAACAGTTTTCAAAATTTCAGGAAGGTAATGTCACACAGACAGAGCCAAATAGACATTTGTTTTTATGTATATTTTAATGTAATTGTTATGTGGCTATGTTTTTAGTGCTATTTATTGTAAACCCAATAGCCCAGAGTCCTCCATTGGGGGAGATGGGCAGTGATATAAATTTAATAAATAAATAAATAAATAAATAAATAAATAAATAAATAAATAAATAAATAAATAGCAGTGAAATTCTGGAAAACTCAATTGACATTAGCTTATTTACTGAATGTGTATAGAAAGGCTATAGATGTATCAGAACAATAGGAATATTCAGATGCTGCAGATGCCAAGTTCAATGAAGCTTCCATTGATCATATTTCACTAGAAATCAAGCTAAAGCCTAGGTCATACAGCACTTGAAGACATGTAGTTTATTGATGATTTATGTAGCCATGGTTTGACTGGACTCAGTCCTAAAGGATGTTACTATAGCTCCCCTCTCTTATAGCCCTCCTGTAATCCTAACTGCCTTTATAGGATGACTTCTGCTACAATAGAAGAGCACTCATGTTAATGATATTTAATGCCTTCCCTTCAATGTTGGCAGAGGAGAGATATAATAGCATCCCTTATGCAGAACTCTTAAGTATATAGCAACTGGAGTGCCTGTGTGTGGCATCCCCTATCCAATGACTGTTGAATATTCATCAGAAAGTACCTAATTTGCAAGGAAAGTTCCTCTGTGTGGAATTTTCAGAGACATTCCCCCTTGCACACACTGAATGTAGGAGGTGAGAAAGCCAATTGCTTGCACTTTCACTGGCTTTCCTTCCTGCATTTCCAACAGCTGAATGCAAGTAAATCTCTTCCATATGTCTGGGAATCATGATTAATGAGAGTCCTGCAGTCAATGCACATACATTAATTCACTTATTTTTTTTTATTTTTTACACTGCCTGCCTCCCAGAGACTCTGGGCAATTCATAGATAAAAACAAACAGAAATTAAAATAAGACAGGGACAGGGACAAAGAACAAAAGATGGCACAAACTGGAGCAAACCTACTGTCAGATCCCCCGATCAAAGGTTTCACAGAAACCCTTATCAGGGCATCTCCCATCATTTCATTCTCTCATGTTGCCAGATGGGAGGGGGTGCGAAGTTGGAGTGTAAAGTGGTTTATTATGGCTATGGAGCACATCAAGGACGCGGGGTTGAGATACGGTAGGAATACCATCTGGATGGGAGGGGGAGTGACATGCTTCATGGGAAAGGGGACTAACTAAGGGGATGTAGTTTTAAATTAGGTTTGAGCGGACAATCTTTATTCGCAGCTTGCCTTCAGTACCATTCATTATGCTTCATTAAAACAGTTCAAAGAGATCCAGCTTCTTGACTGTGTATGTGTGAATGCTCGAATGATCAATTGCTGACACCTATATTATCCAGAAGGGGTATAATCACCCTTGCCAAAGACCTGGGCAGAGAGCCAGATCTCCAAGGCCCTCTGAAACACCAGCAGGGTAGGGGGCCATCCAGATCTCAGGGAGATCCTCATTCCAGAGGGCAAGCACTATGGCAGAGAGAGCATGGTTCCTGAGTCCTAATAGAAAGCATGGTTTAATTGAAGGAACCCAGAGTGTCCCAACCCTCCCAGATTGAATCAGCCAGGCAGATGGGCAGTCCATCAATGTAGAGGGAAGACAGAATGGCTTTGAGGGACAGGAGGAAGAGCCACTATTAAGACAATATTCAGATAAAAGAGAGCTGAGTCAGGGGCAAAAGTGTAACCTGAGAAAACATCTCAGACAAGGATCTTCCCTAGTTCTCACAAAGATAAATGGAGGGAGGGGAGAAATGCATTCAGACTTGCAAGATTCTGTTATTATATCTTTACAATATGTCTACGGCCATACTACCCTGAAAACACCTGATCTCGTCTGATCTCGGAAGCTAAGCAGGGTCAGCCCTGGTTAGTACTTGGATCTTTACAACAAAAGTAGTATTGGCCTACACGACTGTGGTTTCCTAGTCTGGCCTACCTTGAAGGACTGACATTCAAGTAACCAGGCCCTATGCCACGCAGGGCTTTATAGGTAACAACCAGCACCTTGAATCACATGTGGAGCAAACTGACAACCAGTGTAATTTGCAAAGCAGAGGTATTACATGGGTATCACTTCCTGTGTTTCTTCATTCTGGACCAGTTAAAACTTCCAGGTGGTCATCAAGGGCAGCCTTATGTAGAGCATGTTACTGTAGACCAGGCCATGAGTAAATGTCTGAAAGGCTTCCAAAGAAGGTTCTAATAAGTGTATAATTTGATTTTTTTTTCCTGTTTCAACACAATCTTTCAAATATTTTTGGAAATATACATATACATATGAATTTTTAAAATGAAAATAAAAATGGATTGTTTATTAGATTTATATCTTGCCTTTCATTCAATGGTAAGAAACTGTCTATACATCCATAGTTTGAAGTCAATTTGTCTAGCCTTTCTATTCACTGATCATAACAGTGTTGTGTCTAAACTGCCCTTTCCTTACCAAAATAACGGTGAAGGCTGCTCCTTGTGTTGAATTTTTCAGAAATAATAAGTGTATTTTCACCTTTCCGTGATGTCATAACGAAACCATCTTTGAGGTGGAAGAAATGACTAACTAGCAAAGTCACAATTCGTAAGAATTCCTTTGAAATGTAATTGGAGTGATGATTGCTCATTGCTGATATTACATGGTTACCATGCCAAAATCAACTAATAGGTGATTTGGCTCCTTAAGCTGATCATCAGAATCCACTTTTTTTATCAGGGAACAGATAATCCTTGAAAATCCATTTTAATACCTCTGGTCTGTAGAGAGCATCGCACATCAGATGTCTGAACCTAATTTCTTTGAGGTAAGTCTCATTGTTCAATGAGGTTTATTTACTACTAACTATTTTACATTTAATTTGATTTTATATTTGTTTTACATTTATTTTATATTTAAGGAAGGCCTGGCGTGCTATGGTCCATGGGGTCACGAAGGGTTGGATACAACTTAATGACTGAGCAACAACAACATTTTACAGTTCCAGAAGTCCACACAAGTGTGGGGGGATGATAGGAGATTGATTTAATCCATCCAATCTGTCAAGAGCAGAGACACCTTTGCTATAAACAACTCCAATATTTATACCCAGAAGAGTTCCACAAATACCTCTCTAGATTTTCTGCATACAAAACCAGAAGGAAGAGATTCCATTAGAGTGTGGAATACCTTTCTCTCAGAGTGGCTGTTTAGAATTTGTTATTGTATATTGATTTAAAACTGAGAGTCCAGAGTACAAATGAAAACCAGATTTACCATCTCCCATCTGAAGCATGAATGGCTGTGCTTTCCAAAGCCTCTAAGTCCAATTTTAAACAACCAAGCACATTAAGCTTCCTTAAACAATGCTAATAGAAATTAAAATTTGAATAATCACCCAAGGTACTGGGAATTAAAAAAAATGTGGGTGTTAAATCTCCAGCATAAAATGCAGCCAAGGGCATAATTACATGATACAAAAAATTCTTGCTGATCAAAGGTTTTGGTTCATAGATTGGCTGCCCGCAGCAGCAGTTTCATTGATGAAACCACTTCAGAAGACTGAAATAAAATTAATCACAAACAATGGGCAGCAAATTATTATGCACTGTCTCATATACACAGAGTTTAAAAGCAAAAGTCAAGTATGAATTATAATACAACAGTGGCAAAACCTCTATAGAATCCGATATTCCAAATAAACTCTGAGAATTACGAGCTATTCTATGCCCTCCTCCCACAACGTCCCTAACTCAGACCATGTTACTTACCAGTAGTTCAGGCAATACACATCTTGCTTCTATGCTTATAAATAAAAATAATGCTAACTTTGGTCAAAGGTCACCAATCTGGGGGTTAGTGAAGTCCATCCAGTAGAAACCAGAGGTTCCAGATATCTCATGAGTTCTTCCATCAGAAGACCAAGAGTTCTTCTTCACTGGTCAAGCAAACAGCAGTGGGTAGGAAGGGGTAATCTGGGGTGGGGTGGGGTGGGGTGGGGGGAAAGGGAAAAAAGTCAAAGAGGTGACAGTCCTCCAAGAATTTTCTCTTGTAGAATTTGGGGTTGTAGAGGAGCTGATATGTGCATAGATGAAGTCCCTAGCCCCCACCTACCCAATAGTAGAAGCCCAGGTCCCAGAAGCTCTGCATGACTTCCCAGTCATCTCCCACCTTGATGATATCTTCTTGGCAAAGTATATCTTTGTCGCTTAAAGCATGTTGGGATCTGAGCTGCCTGGATCTCCAAGTAATCCTCTATGGTGCCCATAAGTGGCCTCTTCTAACAAACCACTGTGTGGCTCATATCTTGCCAGATATGTAACCATCCCATGTGGATGTCTACAAGTCAAAATCAACTGGAAGAACGGTGCCCATACATTGAGGAGGCAGGGAGATATTGTATAAGTTGCTCAAGCACTGTATACCCCAGAATGCCCACATAGGAACCCATATAGTCTAAAGTGTGGGAACCTCACTGGGAAGTGTCACAGATCTTGCAAAAGTAGAGGATTGATACCTCACCAAGCCCCCTCCAGTGGGATTGGTTCTACTGGCTTTTTCCTCACCTGACCATCTAGTGCTAGGTAAAAAGCATAGAACCTCAGTGGTTATATGCCCCTATGGACACAGCACAAAGCTCATGCTCCTGTCTTGCATGGGTGTGGCACATGATGACTAGTCTCTGAATAGAAATGAATAAATTCACCAACACTGTACAGGCAAAACCTAATTTCATTCCCCAGTCTTGAGCTACACCAATGAAGCAACATCCATTCAACACCTGTTTCCCTATCCTAAAGTTCTCCTAGGCCCACTGCTAAATTTCACTAGTGTGTCTGCCACAAATGATAGAAGAGGACAAAAGTGAGGTTCTAAAGAGATAATGTTATATCAGAGTGGTAATACCTCCCTTTTATTGCAACTTTTACTCTGACAATATGGGTGAAATTGAAAGACTGGAAATATGTAGAAATATGTAGACAGTGTTCAAATCCACTGGTAGTGGGATTAGGAATGGAAGATTACCAGCCTCACTATATCTTCATGACGCATCCTCTGGAACAAATGTGCATAGGAGAACCGTATTCTACTTTGCCAATCTGTCACTGCTGTTCTTTCATTGATATGAATTGCTAGGAGAATAATGCAGCAATGGCCTAGAAAAGAAAGAAAAAATGCAAGCTGATGAAAGAAAAGAGGGCAGTGAAGAAATGCCCCCCCTCTCCAAAAAAGTGAAAAGTAACAGTTTATTGATGGTGATTCAAATGAAGGGAAAGCACAATTTGATCCTAGAGAGAACAATGGGGTAACATGAAATCCAGAGAAATTATAATTATGAAAAGGGGGATTATAATGGAGGGGCAGAGGGGTTTGAAAGATGGTGGGGGGAAGGAAAAGTGCTCAGAGGTTGAGGGGCTGAAGGAACTTCCATGGGATGGGTAAACTTAGGCCTGAAAGCCAGCTGGGTGACCTTGGGCCAGTCCCTCTCTCTCAGCCCAAGAGCCAATCAGGTGTGGTACGAGAGTTCTAGTCCTGCCTTAGGCATGAAAGCCGGCTGGGTGGCCTTGGGCCAGTCCCTCTCTCTCAGCCCAAGAGCCAATCAGGCGTGGTATGAGAGTTCTAGTCCTGCCTTAGAAAGCCGGCTGGGTGACGTTGGGCCAGTTGCTGTCTCCCGGCCCAACCCACCTCACAGGGTTGCTGTTGTGGGGAAAATAGGAGGAGGAAGGAGTATTACATATGTTTGCCACCTCGAGTTATTTATAAAAATAATAAAGGCAGAATAGAAAATAAATAAACAAACAAACAGGAGATAGTCTCAAGGGTAGAGATAGGGTACAGAATCATCCAAGGAGTTTTACACTCCTTCATTTTCCTATACAAGGAGAATGATGGAGTATAAAATGAGAGGGCTGCCCACTATCCTTCAGAGACACATTTGAGTTAATATATTAGAAATAGCAAAGATAGGGTGTGAGAGGCAGAGAGGGCATTGTGCCATGGTGAAAGGAACCAAATGTAAAAGAAAAGGAGAGTCAGAGAAAGCTAGAATGGTGTATAGAGGCTGGGGGAAATAGATACACACAGTGCCCAAGAAAGAACTGGGTTACAGAATGAAAGGAGGAAACATATTTCTGCAATTATGGTAGAAATGATGCTTTCCTGAGCAAGAGAGAAGGAAGTGAGAGACGTAATTTCAGAAACCATAGGAGCGGAGAGTACTCAGTATTCTGCTGGCATTGTGGCTGCAATGCTTTTATGCTGTTTCTGTGGCAACTATGATGTTTCTTTCCTGGCATGCTATCTGATGTGAAATTCTAAGTAATGTTCCTACAAAAAATATGTAGTCCAGCTGTTGGTAGGGCTGATGTGTCCAAATGTGAGTCGCCTCCTCTTTTAGATGTTAGTGGAATGGGCCTCTGTTTTAAATGAAAAGCAAAGAAGGAAAAGTACCATTCCATCTGACAGAGTGTCTAAGGGCTGTCATGTGTGATTTGAGATGGAATTTACCACCCCACCCCACCCCACCCCATGAGACTTTCAGAATAAAAAGTAGGCTTATAGATGCAGCTGAACCATTCAGTGATTGCAATACTAAGTGATGACTTGTATATATAAATCTAAAAACAAGCCTAGTGCATCTTATAACTCTTCATGCCCAGTGCTTATCAGTGGAGTTATTTGGGCTGCTAGACATTTCAACGTCACAATAATAAACTGTTCAGCCTCTAAGTGTACCTAGACAGAAGACGAACACCGAGATAAATCATCATGTTTGATTTAATTGGACTTAGGAGTTACTTTCCATCCATTCCCTAGGAAATGGTACTGTGTTTCAGATTATGTTACAAAGTAATAAAAGTATCAAAACTAGACCAGCCCCATAACACCTCAGGTTCAGAGGCTTTACTATGGGTAATTGCAAAATCACACTTGGAATGCTATGGTCCAGAAGGAGACTTGGCATGATCTAAAGCAAAACATATTGTTCTGGAACCTCCCCTTCCTGCATCAGTAAATTTTGCACATCCTTATGGATGCATATGGAAGTAGTAATCCATAGATTAATGATAGTTACATGTTCTGTCCCAGCAATCAGAGATTCTGGAAGATCCAGGGATGAGTTTTCTGAAACACTGTGCAAACTTCTGAATGGATGCAGTTGTGGTGGTGGGTGGGCAGGTGGGTGGATATTGTATTAACTGACTTGAATGGATGTGTGTGAACCAAAAGAGAGGGCTGGGGGAAAAAAAAAGATTGAGCCATTCAGGAATCCAAGATTGAAAGAGAATGGGGATTATTTGCTGAGTATTTGCTTAGAAAAAAGTCACACCAACTGTCTCTCTCTCTTCTAGGAGAACAGCTAAGATAGGAGAACGCTCTCTCCGCTAGGAACAGCTAAGATACTGCGCAGAACCCTCAAACTCCCAGGCCTCCGGTAGAGGACCCAAGGTTGAGGAAGACACACACCATCCATGGGGCTGAGAAGGGAATTTTTTATCATTAACCCTGTTCATACATACTGTATATAAAGAAAAAGGAATGAACTAAAAGGATGATTGATTATCTTTGCAATAAAAGATGGAGAGAATTAGCGAAAGATACAAGATTGATGGGGGATTCTGAATGTGGGCCCAATCATTATTTGATAGTGTCAAGAGCAGCTTTTGGTAGAAAATGGACATGGAACAAATTAAAGGAATGGAAGAAACAAGAGTGAAAGTAGAATGGCTACAGGAAGTTAAAGTACAAGTCTGAATGAAAAAAAAACTATTAGAAGATAGATTAATCTGTCCCAACAGAATGAACTTGGAAGCTTCTTGGAAAAAAGTGAAAATAATTATGTTGCAGAAGGCCACAGGAATATATAGAATTACATAGATATGAAGAATAAAAACTGACACTTGGTGGAATGATGAGTGGATACATGCATAAGGAGTACTCATCCTGACAGTAGAGATGTGTTGGCTGGGGAGATGTGCTTATACTTCTACATGAAAATAATGCTGTGTTATTGGTTAGGAATATGTGGAGTCCTTGGTGCTCTCTGAGCTTGGTTGTTTGCTTGCAGACATTTCACTGCCTGACTAGGCAACATCTTCAGTGCTAAAAGGTTAGGAACATGAATGATGTGCAGCAAAAGTTAGATAAGTTTTATGATGCAGTGAGAAGTAGGGATCTGAAAATTTGTATAAAAATAAGGTCACTATCTTCAACAGGGAAAACTGAGTGAACAATTTATACCTAACTGATGAAAAGCAAGCCCAATGAGATGAATTTGTGTACCTTGGTAGAGTGTGTATTAAAGATGAGAAAAAGGATAGAGGCACTTTAAGATGTGCAAATGCAAGTAGAAAGGACATGTGGCCTTTTTGCAAAGAATGAAGGTTGGACAAGGAAGCAAAATTAGCTATGTGTAAGAGCATGCTTCTGATCGCTTTGCTACAAAGGAGTGAGAGCTGAGTTTATGGGGATGATTTGTACAATTATGACTTACCATATAGCTGTCAAGGAAGCAAAAACAGAAAGTATAGAGAAATACAGATAATTTATGTTCTTTGGTAAGAAAAAATGTTTACAAAAGATGACAAAATAGAAGAAGACATTTGAGAAGTGCAGATGCTAGCAGAAAGTGGGTAATATGGGGTCTGCTATAAGGAATTGACAATTGGGCATGTTAAGAGATACATAAAAATACGTTGAATGCAATGGGATGTCAGTAAGAAGTGTGTGTGGTAAAACAAGGTTGGGATCAAGAATGAATGGGTGCCAAATGAATGTGGATTGAGTACAAAAGTGAGTGACTAGTGTGAAAGAAATAAGCTGATGTGGTTTGGTCGTATAGAAAGAATGAATGAAAATTTCATCCCATAGGAAATATATGAAAAGTGAAAGGGTTAAGAGAAAGAGGAAGACCAGTAAAGTTGTAGTTAGATGGACTTGATGAGATCCTTTAAAAGACAAGAGAGGAAGAACAATAGGCAATGCATGAAGTGAAATATGGCTATACTATAGCAATTGAAATGCTAGATAAGATTATACTGTGCTGCTCATTCTATGCTGATGCTCACTGAGAATTGTGATCCCACTTTTAGTCCTGCATCTGGTTTCTCTGGTTCCCTTTACATCCAGTTATTATTATCAGGCCTATCTCATTCTACTTCGCTGAATGTTGCCAAATACTGTTCTACTGTTTGGACAATACACCACAATTTTTCCTCAAATAGTTCTTACACATCTCTTGTCTGGCTCAAATTGATTATCTTATTCCGCCGTTGCTGTCTATTTAGTCATTTATCTGTTTCTATGCATTATGCTTGTATGTGCTTGTATTGATATTGATTCTTATTTCTATTCTTTTATTTTATTATTATCAGTTGCTACAGCTCTCTTTAGTAATGCATAAGCCCAGTTATTGCATTTGCGCTTTTTAACTTTTTAGATGTTACTCTTTTACATATTATTCTACTTTACACTATACCATTATAGAGGTATAGGAGGCTATAGGCACAATAATTAAACATAGTTTATTTACAGTTTTAAAAAATATAATGATTTTATATTTCATCTTAGATATTTTTATTATTGTAAGTCATCACTCTATAGTTTTACTTAAACTTTATAAAATTTCACTATATTCACTTCCATACTTAAAATCTTACAGTTTTAGTTGGATTGGTATCATGATTTTTATAGTTTGTGCCAGTGATTAAAACTGTCCCATCCATTTTTATAGTATATAGGTTATACTTTTCGTTCAGCAGGATGGCTATAATCCTATTTTTCAAAGCTTTCTTTTGCTGGTCAATGACCTAAATAAAAAGACTTGACTTGTATCTTTGCTGGATTCACAAGTGAAGGCAAAGAGAGATAATCCTTACCACTTCTGGTGTCATTAGATAAGCTTGGCTTTATCATCCAACAGAGGCAAGTGGGCAGCCCAACTGACATGTTCTTCTTGAGACTTCCAGCACATCTTCATGAATGGAACATTATGTCTCAGACTGTCACATCTCTTCTTAATCTAGTTAGGAGTTTTCAGTGACGGCAAATTGCCCAGACTGAAGTAAGCTGACATACATGATACAGCACAAGCACCTTCTTGTTTTATGTTTCAGTCAGACTTATCTTTACAGGAAGGGCTGGATATAAATGTCAAAGGTGTTACATTGAATGATGCCATTAGCCCTAGTCACATCCTTATATTGCAACAAGAAGCTGCTCATCCCATGTTGTATCACTTTCAGAAAGAATAAACACAGGGTAGACTGAATTTATGCTCACTTTCAGCAGTGTCCATAACAAGTCACCATGCCATCAAAATGATTGTGTGCATGATAACATCACTGTGCACATGGCACACTTAAATAATTATATCTATCATGTCATCTGACACAAGTCAATCTGTCGCACCATCTTTGTGATGACATCATCATACATATGTCACTATTTTTCCACCCCACCCCCTCCCCCTGAAGATGCCTATGTTCCTTAATCCAGCAAGTGATGAGTCATGGGTTACTTCTTTACAATGCATGGCTCTCTTCAGCTGGACAATGACAAGTGTCATTTTTTGTTATGCAATGTCTAAAATAAGCTCTGTCCTTTCCTTTCACGCTAACTTCTATTTGCTCTGCTTCAAAAAATAGAGAACTGTCTAATAAATCATTGGTTTCTATTTTTGCCTTTGAATACAACACAGACACAGAAAAAGAATAGCCACAGTCATATGCTCTCACCTCCATGTTTTATGGCATTGACATATTTGCAAATTCTCTGCAAGTTGACCCAGGAAAAAGAAAGCTTCCTGTTGTGTGACATAATAATCCATGCTTTTCAGTAGTAGAGAAAAATGATGTCCTATTTATAGACACAATCCTGTGCATCTCTATCTGCAGGTATCTTTATAGGCAAACAATGCTACTGCTTTTGATCGCTCTCCATTTTTTCTGATTAATCCAAGCACTTTTCATTATCAAAGAAGTCTTCACAGCTTCAGGCAATTTTCCAGTTAAGCACCTACGTATATAAAACCCAATCTAGTCCATTTTTCTTTCTTTTTTTGTTGAAAGAGTATTTATAAAGTGATGGAGATGAAAGAAACTGAACTGAAAGTTTAGCATTACCTTCAAGGCAAAATCGCAACTGGAACTCTGCAAATCTGGCTGTAAATAAATTATCTAGATTTGAAAAAGATACATCACAACAATAAAGTAAAGCCATAAAGCAATATTTCTCCTGACTTTATGACAGAACTTTATGACAGTACTTAACATTTTAGTGGCCTGCAACAAAGGCCACTAGAAGTTTTGAAACTGCTACCTCAAGGGTTAGCATTTGCTTGTATTATTATTTCAACATATATTTACTCAAAACTCCATTGAGCTTTTTATAGTGAACTAGTTTTGAATGTTTTGCATGCCACAAAACAATATTTTTGCAGAACTGTTCTGCACATGAGTTTTTGACTAGGTTCATTGAACTCATTGAACATTAGCCACACAGAACTGTTGCCGCACTACGTGTTTGTATGCAAAAAAAATCCACACTTTTGCAGAGACCAAATGGTTATGACTCTAGCCTACCAGAGACCCATCTGTGGTCTCTCATGACAAGACCCATCTGTAGTCTTAGTTACAGAATCATTTCTGTCTTCTTGGTATTTTGCCCCTTATCCACTGGAATTCCTGCTAACCAAGAATGACTAAGTTGCTAAATGATTAGAGTTTTGGTACCACCACAGAAGGTAAATTCAGGGAGAGGAGTAGTTTCTGTATCACCCTCACTGTGAATAGTTGGATGGAGGAACATGGTTACTGCTTGGGCTATAGTAGCCAATCCACACCGCTTGAGCAAAGAGGTGGCCAACTAAAGCCACATTTAATAAAAATAAAATTACTCCTTCCTTTGTTCATTATTTATGACTTCTGAGGGCTTCATGGTAACATGCTAACCATCTGAGAGAATGGGGCTGAGATTTTCATCTCTTTTTTGAAACTTTGAGTGTGTGTCAATAGACTGGGTTTAACTTCCAGTTGATGGGATGTAGCAAAGTATGTTAACTTGCAATGTGGTTGCAAGATTAGATTTCCTAGCATCCATATATCCACTCCTAGACTGAGAGGCTTTGCTCACAGTCACTCATGCCCTAGTGACCTCCCATCTGGACTACTGTAATGCGCTCTACATGGGGCTGCCCTTGAAGAGCATTCGGAAGCTTCAACTGCTGCAGAATGCAGCTGCACGGATAGTAAATGGTGCCGGGTACTCGACACATGTAATGCCACTACTACGTGAGCTGCATTGGTTGCTGGTGTGCATCTGGGTGCAATTCAAGGTGCTGGTTGTTACCTTTAAAGCCCTTCATGGCTTGGGGCCGGGTTATCTAAGGGACTGCTTTCTCCCAGTTGTTTGATCTAGTAGGTTGGGTATGCTGCGGGTCCCATCAGCCAGGGAGTGTCGGTTGGCAGGAACTAGAAGGCGTGCCTTCTCTTCTGTAGCACCTGCCCTCTGGAACATCCTCCCTCTAGAAATTAGGATGTCCCCGACCCTGCTGGCCTTTCATAAGGCCGTGAAGACCTGGCTTTGTGCCCAGGCCTGGGGCCTCGAGCGTGTGGATGGTCTCATCTCTTGGCTGTATTAACATTCATGCATTGCTCCCTTGGCAGCCATGTATATTTATTTTGTATTTATTTTATATTTTAACTGTTTTAATTGTAATTGCAATTGCAATTTAATTGTTTTATAGTTTTACTGTTGTAAGCTGCCCAGAGTCACTCGCTGAGATGGGCAGCTATAGAAATCAAATCAAATCAAATCAAATCAATAAATAAATAAATAAATAAAACTGGAATAAGACTGGACTTGGGTTGCACTTGTGGCATACTGTCTGAAATGTGTCAAAACTGAACAATGCTTTCCTTATCATTAGGGAAAAAATGTCTGTAAGGCACAGGTACAACTAAGGCTAGTAATTTATTCTATGTCTTTTCTACCTCATTGAAAAGTGTTATGTGAAAGCCTCAAATGACCAAACCCACCATGGGAAGTGGAGATCAATATCCGTCAGTCCTCTGGGGATGACCATGTTGTATGGGTAATAATGACTTGGAAAGAGGAGTAAATGGTAAAGATCATGAAATAACAAATGAAATGAAAGAGAGGAGAGGAGAGGAGAGAAGTTGCATGCCTGTGCAATGAAGAGACAGGGGAAGGCCAGAATAGATCTGAATGCAGGTGAGCCAGTGTTGTGGAGTGAATGTGTATGCAGAGAAGCAAGAGTTAGCTTTAATTATAATGAAATGGCTAAATTGTCTGCCAGAATGTACGACCTAGTGTCACCTAGGGTATCATCGATGTATATGAAAGCATATAAGTAGGTTGTTAATAGTGATGTGAGGGATTCTGGGAAGACCAGAAAAGGAAGAAAAGAGAATAGAGACATGAACAGTCAAGCGACAGAGGGTGAGTCAGTTGACTTATCTGATAAATGGCAACTCAGCCCAGGTGGTAAGAAGCCTAAGAAGCATTTCAAAGCCTTCAAAGCTTTAATGAACTCACTCTCAATGATGGTGCGAAATTTTGAAGGTTCTGTTATTTATCTCAGACTAGTATTAAAGATATTGCAATCTGTAGTTCTTGCTTCTTTGGCCTTGCCAAGCTGTGTTACACAAGTCATCTGGAACAGGAAATTGAAGAAGTTGTAGTTGGAACAGTTGGTTAGATCTTCCAAAAAAGAAGAGAGAAGTTTAAAAAAACAAAAGAGAACATATAAACAGTGTATGGACTTGTTGGAAGCAAGGATAAAAATGTATTGAGTAGTATATGGCATGGTTTGGGTATAAATTAGATTGAGCTGTATGTCCTTTTGTTTTTCTTATCTCATATGTTTAATTTATTTAGCTTAGTATTTCTCACTCTGTATGGTTTAGATAATGTTGCTTATCCTGGAAAAGAGGTGAGAAATGATCGTGTTCACATGGTATAAAGCCTATTAAATACACTTTGATACACATATTTTTTTTTCTTTTTCAAAATACATCTCTCCTTTTGAGCAGTTTGTTGAGACTGAGTTTCCCTTGTGCACCTATTGAAAGAAATATATTTTCACAGATGACAAGAGCTGTCTTAACAATATTCTCAGTTTTATAGTTCAGCCTTTAAAGGATCCATAAATTTACTCACTGCCAATAAAGTCTCATCTAATATTAGTTCATTCAGTTTCTCTGTGCATTCATGTTTACTTCACCTTCTCTTGAAAAACTGGGTCCGCAGTAGAAAAAGGCATTACAGCTTCATTTATAGAAGCCAAGTTGATACAAATAGCCCTAATCACAATGTATATACAATCAAAGTGAAAATATGGTATTTTGCTCTAATTTAGCAACAGAAATGTATATGGATTCTTTTACTTCTCAGTGCTGTGTCCTTGACAGATAGCTACTTAACCAACATCTTGCTGGTTCAATGCAATATAAAACCAAACCTTACTCAAAAGATAGCAAAAGATACATTCACAGTCCACCTGGGTCAATTGTTTAAACTTTGGCTGTGTGCTATTGTAAGGAATGCCTAAGACCAAATAAAAGACTCAGACTCTAAATCAAGTTTAAGCTCTGGCTTTTATTTAGAATAGAATGCACACCAGTAAAAAGCTGAGAGTGAGGGAAGCACACCAAAAGTTGAATTAAATAGTCTCGCGCCAAACAGCACTCCACCCCCACACTCCCCGGGTGTGCCCTACGAGTTCCACGGGGTGACAGGCCATCAAGACTTGATAGGTGAGAGGTCGTCCAGCCCCATTCGCCCCGGGCATCGCCCTGTTTATCTTCCTGAGAGGTAATGGTCCATTACCGGGCGATTAGACCTCGATATTCCTCGAAAGCCCGGACGCGCCTTTCCGAACCTTGCCCTGATCCTTTCTTTATCAGGGGCGTCAATGGCCGATAACCGGGCAATGGGACCTTGTTTGTTCAGTAGATCTCCCAACCCTATTACCTTCTTTGTCCGGTTTATTGCCCGCACCTCTCCAGCCATTGACACGCATCCGCGCTTTGTCATGCGAGCCGTTACGATGTCGCAAACATCGCAACGGCGATCATGACAGCTATCTTCATAGTTGTCATGCGCTGCCTACCTCCAAGTAATACACAGACGCTGATTCCGATGAAGCAGGCTCTGGTTTATTCGCAGTGTAGATACAGTGATAGAAAAAAGCTGAGAGTGACAGGAGCGCGCCGGTGCGGGGTTTAAATACCCCACGCCGGTCAGCGCCCCCTCACTCGTGGTTACGTCACCCCCCTTTGTCCAACACGCTGTCTTGCTGGTAGGTGAGGGGTTGCGAGGCCCCGCTGGCGCTCCGGGATCGCCCATCATCGGTTTCCCTATTCCTCCGGTGATTGCTGTCAGCTGGGCGATCTCCGTTGCGCTAGCGCTAACAGCTTGGGTGTGCCTTGCGATCCGCTTAGCCATTGTCTCTTGTCCTTTAGTCTTTGTAAGTTGATGGCTACTTATCTTGAGCCCCTTCCCCTGTTTCCTTTCTATTGTCATGTGTGCCATTGCGCTGATGTCTTCAGCTCAACGGCACTCATGACATACTGCCCCCTGTCCGAATAGTGCCCCCCCCCCGGTTTTCCAGTTTTTTACCAGGAGAGCTGTCAAAATGGTGTTTTTTTTTTTTTTTTTTGAATTTCCCGCCGGAGTGTTTTCGCCCCTCCCTTTGTTCCGCCCTCTACCACGTGTCCCTCTAGGGTGTGTTCTTAGTGCGCATGCCCCGGTCACACCCTGGGCGTGCGCATGCTCCGGCCACACCCTGTTTGTTCGGCTCAGTTAGATGAGGAGAGAGGCGTGGCTGGTCGGGTGCTTATCAGCTCCAGGTAGGGCCCTTATTTTTTGTTCTAAGTGCGTCACCTTTGTTATGTGTGCTCCTGGGCGTTGCCCCCAGGATGCACTGTTGACTTGCTTGCCACTCCCCCGTGGGCCCGGGGCAGGGGGAGGGTGCTGGCGACCGCTTGTTACTGCCTCGTGGGCCCGGGGTGGGGGGGTGAGTCCCGGGGGGGGAGGTCCACCCAAGTCGCGGGCTTGGGGGGGCCCTTTCCCTTGGGGCACGGTAGGTGGGGGGGCCCCAAGGGGGAGGGGTTATGCAGGTGTCAGTTTGCTAGTCTTGTTTTAGGCTTGTCGGGGTACGCCCGGTGAAAAGCCCGGGTCAGGTCAGGCGCGTTAACGTTGTGCGCCGCCACCCATTCTGGGTGGGGGAAGTGTTTCCACCTGACCAAATAGTGTAAAGTTCCCCGTTGCCTGCGAGAGTTGAGTATGTCCCTTACGTCAAAGTGATGTTGCCCGTCGATCATCACCGGTGAGGGCAGTGGCGTGCTTCGGTGCCATCGAGAGGTGGTTGCCGGTTTCAGGAGGCTGGTGTGGAACACCGGGTGGAGTCTCCGTAGGTTGTGTGGCAGGTCCAAGCGTATTGCCACCGGGTTCACTATCTGCGTGACTCGGAACGGCCCGATATACTTAGGCCCCAATTTTTTCGAGGGTTGGGGTGACTTTAGGAATTTGGTGGATAGGTAGACCATATCCCCCGCCTGGAACGTCGGCTGTTGGCGCCGGTGCTTGTCGGCCTGCTCTTTGTAGGCCGCCTGTGCATCCTTCAGCGCTGCCGTGATTATTGGCCACGATTCCGCAATCTTCCGTCCCCAGTCGCTAGCGTCCACCTGGGGTTCCGGGGGTTGTGGTAGCTCCGGTATGGGGACGAAGTCGCACCCCGAGACTACCTCGAACGGAGTTTTCCCCGTGCTCGTGTGAACGGCGTTGTTGTATGCGACTTCGGCGAACGGGAGCAGTTCGGCCCAGTCGTCTTGATGATAGTTGGTGTATGAGCGTATGAATTGTTCTAGGGTGGCATTGAGGACCTCTGTGGCTCCGTCCGTCTGGGGGTGCCAGGCAGTGGATAGGGCCTGTTGGGTCCCCGTCAGCTTTAGGAAGGCCCGCCAGAATTTAGAAGTGAATTGTGTGCCCCTGTCGGTCACCACACGTGCGGGACATCTGTGTAACCTGTACACGTGGATGAGGAAGAGTTTGGCTAGTTGTTGTGCAGACGGGACCGACGTGCAGGGGATGAAGTGGGCCTGTTTCGAGAAATAGTCCTTCACCACCCAAATGGCCGTTTTCTTCTGGCTGGGTGGGAGGTCCACTATAAAATCCATGGAGATTTCCTCCCATGGGCGGGAGGGTTCTGCCACCTGTTGTAAAAGCCCCGCGGGTTTGCCTGGTGCCCGTTTGGCTCTGGCACACGTTGGGCAGGACGCTACGTAAGCTTTCACGTCCCGTCTTAGCGCGGGCCACCAGAATTGACGCCTTGTTAGGTGCAGGGTCTTAAGGAACCCAAAGTGTCCCGCTTTCTTGGCGTCATGGGATCTATGCAAGATCGCTTGGCGTTGCGAGTCCGGGACATAGATTCTGCCTTCCCCCCATGCCAGGTCCTGTGCCATCGTTACCTTGTCGGGGTTTGCCAGGAACCAGGGGTCGGTTTTGAGGGTGGCGGCGAGGTCCGTGCGTATCCCCCCTGGTAGTTGCGGTTGGCGTCGTCTGGTCGCAGGTTGTCCCGCCGTCGGTTGCGCCGTAGAGTCGAGCTGCCTCCGGGCGCCGCTCCGGGTGGTCACGGCCATCCCCAGTTGAGAAGCGGATAGGACCGTCCCAATGGTGTCTGGGGCGGGCTCTTCTTCTTGGGGCAGTCGGGAAAGGGCGTCGGCCAGGAAGTTCTTTTTACCTGGCATGAACTTCAGCTGGAAGTTGAAGCGGCTGAAGAATTGGGCCCATCGGACCTGTTTTGGGCTGAGGCGTCTGGGCGTTCGGAGGGCCTCGAGGTTCCGGTGGTCAGTCCAGACCTCGAATGGTTGGGTGGCTCCCTCGAGTAGGTGTCTCCATGTTTCTAGCGCCGATTTTACCGCGAAGGCTTCTTTCTCCCAGACGTGCCATCGCCTTTCTGTCTCGGAGAATTTCCTAGACAGGTAGGCGCATGGTTTCAGGAGTCCTGTGGGGTCCTTTTGGAGTAGGATGGCCCCCAGGGAGAAGTCTGAGGCGTCGGCTTGGACCACGAACGGCCGTTCTGGGTCCGGGTGCGCGAGGATTGGCTCCGTGGTGAACAGCGCTTTCAACTTGTTGAATGCGGTCTGGCACGCGGGAGTCCAATTCAATACTGTGCCCGGGTTCTTGGCGCGTCGGGTGTCCCCCACCCCTTTGGTTTTGAGGAGGTCCGTTAGGGGGAGGGCTATCTCTGCGAACCCCCGGGCGAATGACCTGTCAAAATTCGCGAGGCCGAGGAAGCTCTGGAGTTGGCGTCTGTTGCGGGGGCACTCCCAGTTCAGCACCGCCTCGACTTTTGCGGGGTCCATTTCTATGCCGTCTCCGGAGATTCGGTACCCCAGGTAGTCTAGGCGCGCTTTATGGAATTCGCACTTTGTGGGTTTGGCATAGAGCTGCGCCCTTCTGAGCTTATCGAGGACTTGCCTGACCAGGGTCACATGTTCCTCGTGCGTTTTAGTGTAGATAAGGACGTCGTCTATGTAGACGAGGACCCCTTTGAACAGGTGTTCATGCAGGACGTCATTGATGAGCTGCATAAACACCCCCGGGGCCCCCGCGAGTCCGAACGGCAGCACTTTGTACTGGAAGGCGCCTAGGGGGCAGTTGAACACCGTCTTCCATTCGTCCCCCTCCCTGATTCGGATGCGGTAGTACGCCTCGCGCAGGTCCAGTTTGGAGAAGACCTTGCCTGTGGACAGGTGGGCGAGCATGTCTTTCACCAGGGGTAAGGGGTATTTGTTGGACAGGGAAGCCGCGTTTAGGCCCCGGTAGTCGGTGCAGAGCCGTAGGGTGCTGTCTTTCTTCTCCCGGAATAAGACGGGGGCTCCGACCGGTGAGCATGCTGGCTCTATGAATCCCCTCTCTAGGTTTTTATCGATGAACTCCCGGAGGGTTGCCATCTCCTTCGGGGTCATTGAGTAGATCTTCGGTCTAGGTAAGGGGACGTCGGGCAGCAGGTCGATCCGACAGTCTGTCTTGCGGTGGGGGGGTAGTTGGTCAGCTTCCGCCTCTCCGAAGACCTCGGAGAAGTCGGCGTATTGTTCCGGTAGGTCTGCTGTGGTAGCTGCGTTGTCCTGTGTGGTCGCCTCTGCTCGTCCCACAGTGGGGTTGGTTCTGCCCGCCGGAACTGGTGCCCGATACTCGCCGTCGCCAAATGTGAAGGTGCGGGTCTCCCAGCCGATGCGCGGGTTGTTTGTCGCGAGCCATGGCATTCCCAGGACTGCAATGGGTCGTCCGATGTGGGTGACGACGAACGATGTGCGTTCGGTGTGAGTGCCCATTTGCAGGGTGACCGGCTCGGTTTGCATCGTGGCTGGTTTCCCTCCCGCTGTTGAGCCGTCCAGCTGGTGGAATGCCAGCGGCGTGGGGAGGGGGGAGCAGCGGAGGTCGAGTTTGGCAACTAAGTCGGGGTGGATGAGGTTTTTTGAGCACCCCGAGTCCACTAGTGCCGCGGCCGTGGTGGCTCCGTTGCCGGCAGAGAGTTTGATTGCCGCCATTATAACGGAGCTTTCGCCGTTCCGTCGAGGTGGTCCGCGCTGCTGTCCCACCGCCTGCCTCGCAACGCGTTTCAGGGCAGGCGGGGAGCGTTTCCCACCGGCTGGTCTGGGTCTACGGCGTCCTCTTCCCCCCAGTAGGCGTCCCAGCCTTCCTCTGGTGTCGCTGTGGCTCCGGTCATTCGGCGGTGAGGGGGCAGCGGCGGGTTAGGTGGTTTGGGGCTAGTTTTCGGGGTGGGTTTAGGCACACTGGTCGGCGGTCGGTTGGCGAAGCAATCTGCCGTCTTGTGCCCCAGTTTCCCGCATCTCCCGCAGGGCCCACAATTAAAATTCTTCCTTGGGTATGTGGGGCCGGCCGTCCCCACGTGTGGTGCGGGTACCTTTGTGCAGGTGTTGGTCGTGTCTTCCGTAGTTGTCATGAGGAAGGTGCGGTGCGCGTGTTCTGCTTTCCCCGTGAGGTGGATCCACCCGTGTAGAGTCTCTGGGTCGTCGCGGTAGAGGGCCCATTGAAGTACGTCGCGGTTGAGCCCCCTTTTGAACATTTCCAGCAGGGTGGTCTCGGACCAGTCGTTGACCTTCCCCACGAGGGCTTTGAACTCGAGGGTGTAGTCCGGGACAGTGCGTGCGCCCTGTTTAAGTCTTTGGAGTGCGCTTTTCGCCCTCACTTTGGCTAGTGGGTCCTCAAAGTAGCTCTTCATCTCATTGATGAAGGCGGGGAAGTTGGCGAGGGCGGGGGAGCTGGACTCGTACAGTTGGACGTACCAGTCCGCCGCCCGGTCTTGTAGTTTGATCGCCACGGCTGCGATCTTGTCCGCTTCGGAGTCGTAGGAGTGTCCGTGCCTCCCCATGAACTCCCTGGTGTTCGTGATGAAGAACGACAGTTTCGCGGGGTTCCCATCAAAGAAGATGGGGAAGTCCTTTGGGGCCCGGGCGTTTTGTGAGCCCCTTCCTCTCGCTTCCCGGCCTGTGGCATCGTCCGCCTGGGCCGTTTGTTGACCTTCATCTGGCCCGTGGGAGTTCGGCGCTTCGCTCGAGGTGTGGACCTGTGCGGGGACGTCGTTGGGCGGCGCGGGGGGCATCAACGACTGAAGCATGTTCCGGAGTTCCTTCAGTTGGGTCTCCATGGCCGCGAGTCTAGCTTGTGCATCCTCGTCCGCGATCCGCGCCGCCGCTGGGGCCGGTTCCGTCGGTGTGTCGGCGGGGGTGGGTCGCCGGTGGGGTTCAGGCCCTCCCGACCGTTGGTCCGCTTCCTCCGCCGTCGGCTGGGTTGCTTCTTCGTCCTCCCCCGTGCTTACCGCCGTTGGGCTGCCGCTCCACGCCCGTGGCTGGGGTGCGATGTGGGGCGCGGGGTTCTCCGCTGGTTTCAGGAGGTATGTTGCTCCCTCCCGAGGCCGGGTTGCCTCCGTCGCCATCTCCCCTTGGGGTTGGAGCTGAGGCTCGGGTTGGGCCGGGTGGGCGTCCATGGCTCCGGGAGTCCGCGGTGCCTCTGGCCTCGATCGGTCCTCCTCTGCTTCTTGCCGTGCGGCTCGCCCCCCTTGTCCGCGTCGCGCCGGCCTCATCGTTCCTGGTCTTCTCGCCGTCTACTCCTCCCGCGGATCGTTGTCGTCTGGTGGGGCTCGGCGAGGCTGAGTTTATGACTCTCAGCTTTATGTCATGCGCTGCCTACCTCCAAGTAATACACAGACGCTGATTCCGATGAAGCAGGCTCTGGTTTATTCGCAGTGTAGATACAGTGATAGAAAAAAGCTGAGAGTGACAGGAGCGCACCGGTGCGGGGTTTAAATACCCCGCGCCGGTCAGCGCCCCCTCACTCGTGGTTACGTCACCCCCCTTTGTCCAACACGCTGTCTTGCTGGTAGGTGAGGGGTTGCGAGGCCCCGCTGGCGCTCCGGGATCGCCCATCATCGGTTTCCCTATTCCTCCGGTGATTGCTGTCAGCTGGGCGATCTCCGTTGCGCTAGCGCTAACAGCTTGGGTGTGCCTCGCGATCCGCTTAGCCATTGTCTCTTGTCCTTTAGTCTTTGTAAGTTGATGGCTACTTATCTTGAGCCCCTTCCTCTGTTTCCTTGTTATTGTCATGTGTGCCATTGCGCTGATGTCTTCAGCTCAACGGCACTCATGACAATAGTAGAGACATAATATATGAGTGATAGCCTGTTTTTTTTTTTTTAAACGATGTATTTGAAATAAAGTTGCTAGGTTTCTGACAGGAAGTGTCACATTATGCAGGTATGGAAGGAAAAAACATTTAACAAAAAGAAAAAAACAGTTCAAACCAGCTAATGAACAAACTAGGATAAAATTTGAGAAGGATCAGTGGTTGCATCTAGCGATGTTATATCTACATTGGCTGAATTCATACATGTGCTAACTTTTTGTGTGATTAACCATTTTATCTTCAATAAGCCACACTTGGCTATATTCACACAACACTTCAAATCATCAATAAGAGAATGTGGTGAAAAATCCTACTTTTAATTAGAACAGAGTTTTGGAGTTCAAAGCAATTGCCACAAATACAGCATATGTTTGTATATCCCACAATTCTTTACATATACTCAAGGTTATGGTTACAGAAGGATTGTCATTGGCTGAGTTGTTTTTAAAAAAATCACATAAGGTACAGTTTCAATCAGAATCTTGAAATGCACTGAATTTACTATAAAACTGCACTGAAGTACAAAATTGATGTTTAAATACATAGATACAGTTGCTTCCCCATGATGGAATTAATGGATGCATACAAATAAGTGATGCAGAATTCTAAGTATTCCCAGGCACTCAGGGATATTTCCCAGGACTAATAACTAAATAGAATATATTTTATATTACTCAACCAGTTTCCAGAATTCACTTGATTTTCTACGTAAATGTTCAACTGGAAGCAACTATACAATATCCTGAAATTTCCTGCAAAATCGAAGTAAGAATAACACTAATAGCTTCTTCAAATAATAAGAGAGTTGAAAGAAAGAGGTGACATACCATTTCATATTGTTGCCAAGAAAATCCCAAGGACATATCCACATGGTCAGCAGGAATCAAGCACAACTTGATTGTGTCTTTTAATCCATATACAACAAAGTAAAGGGTGTTGTGGACACTTTTTTTCCCTGCAGAACCTGCATAAATGAGGTCTTTTTGGCCTTGATCTACTGTCCTATAAGAGAACTTTAAAGACCTGATTCTAGAATGGGAAGATGTCTGAGTTTGGCCTAGTGGTTAAGGCAACAGGCTAGAAACCAGGAGACTGTAAGTTCTAGTCCCACCTGAGGCATGAAAGCTGGCTGGGTGACCTTGGGCTAGTCACTCTCTTTCAGCCCAATTTACCTCACAGGGTTGCTGTCCTGGGGAAAATAGGAAGAGGAAGGAGTATTTGGTATGTTCGCCACCTTGAGTTATTTCTAAAAATAATAAAGGCAGGATAGAAAATAGATAGATAGATAGATAGATAGATAGATAGATAGATAGATAGATAGATAGATAGATAGATATAGATAGATAGATAGATAGATAGATAGATAGATAGATAGATAGATAGATAGATGGTTTAACACAGTTTACTTTCCTAGGTTGTCATTTTTTCTTACTGCTATTTTTATTGCTATTAACCCTTTTTAATCCTCTAACCATTCCTACCACCACACCCTGGGTCATTGGGTGGTAGCCTGGGTCAGGTAGGTGGCCTTAGAATTTCCAACCAACCAACCAAACCTCAGGGTAGGGTTCAGAGAGTAGATACTATCTACTATCTAAATGTCCCAATTTGTGGATTAGCAGACCAGGGTTATATCTGCTGTATTTTGCTTTTCATTGTTAGGGATAGACTTTGGACCTAGCCAATTTCTGAAAGGCACTTTTCCTTTTTAACACTAAAAAACCAGGTGTGTTTATAGAAGCAGCAGATCTTTCAAACGTATTTTGATTCTTGCATTTCTGGGAACTGTTCAAGAGGTGTTCATGTGACATACTCCCTGCATTTCCTGGGACTGTTAGATAATACATTTCCTATGTTTCTTGGAATTGTTGTGTAACAATTGTGACTACATGACAATTCTCAGAAATATAGACAGAAGAACCCACTTTAAATATTGTGGCAGTGCTGTAAATGCACATGGGTTTTCATTCTTTTTTTTTTCTTTTAAGGAAAGAATTGCTTGCTACCTTGTACAGTTTCTGATGAAAATTAAATTCATTCCTCCCTAGTACAGATTTTGGGGATAAAGGGTGGATATTAGACTGATTTCCTTCTGCCTAGGGCCATCTTCCCTCACTTCTGAATGGAATGAAACTCCCATATTCACTGCCATCACAATTTCAAGCAGACATTGTTTTGTACCAAGATCCAGATCAGCAATAAAATTCATTAAAATGTAGGTTAATTCAAACACCTATAATCTGCCACCATTTGTATTGCAGATGAATGGAATGAAACTTGCACACAAGCTAGAACTTTATGAGATAAATAGATATATAGATAGATATTCAAAGGTTCCTTTAACTGGGTAGTTAGGTTTTTTTCCCCCAAATTTCAGTACCTTCTGTTCTCGATCATAATGCCCCTAAAATGGGAACACCCAGTCTAAATGTATTTATTTTATGTATGCACATGTGTGCACCTACTATGATGACACTGTTTCAGAACATGAACTGAGGGTTATCTGTGCAAAGCTGGGAGAATTTATATGTAATGTTGATGACCCTTTGTGAATACCGAAGCATAAAGGATAAACTCACTGGCCTTGCTGTTTTCTGCTACGTACACTGACTGAATTTGCAAAAGCAATTGTTTCCTTAGTGTATCTGAATTAGAATTCACAAAATCAGTAGAGTCCAGAAAAGGCCAGCATCCAGAGTAGATGGTGGAAGAGACAGAGAAGCTAGCACAGAAGACAGGAAATGAGAATTTAACAACTAGATCACGGAAGTGTCTACGGACAAACGCTGGCTCTTCGGCTTTGAAACGGAGATGAGCACCGCCCTCTAGAGTCGGACATGACTGGACTTAATGTCAAGGGAAACCTTTACCTTTACTAACAAACTGTAAGAAAAACACAACACAAACAGAGACTACTGAAAAACTCCAGTGAAGCTAAAAAATGAGGCTGAAATATTCCTAACAAAGCATTTAAGGGGAAGCGAAAGAAAACAAGAACAAGTGATGAGTGATGAACTGAGTGATGATAATGATTAAAAATAACATATAAAATAAAACACAACTGAAGATGTAATATCAAGATATATTAATAATCAGGAAGAGGGATAAAGGAGAATTAAATGAAGGAAACTGGAAGAGAGACCTTTAATTCATTTTCATCTGTATTAAAACAATCTTTATTTGGCCCTACAATATGGCAAAGTGCCACAGAGCTGCAATTCAATGTAATAATTGATATACCAGTAGAACATAAAACACAGTATGTCATTTGGGACTGTGCTTAATATTTTCTTTGCCTGTAAGATCTCTCATTCTAGAAGAGGTAAGAAAGGGAAGGCTGGTATTGATGAGAAGATTTCAATGTAGTCTAAATAAAACAGAATCCCAAGTTATGGTGAAGTGTTGCATGACTACATGGAGATTTCCAGCATCCAGCAGCAATATACTAATGCCATGGTCTCATGTACAGTTGGAAATACTTTGCTCTTAGTATCAGGGTCCCTGGATCTCTTTCACAGAGCTGGTAATTCTTCAGAGTGATCTACTCTGAAAAAGGCAGATGATTAAACTATTCTGCAAATTTGTTTATAATGCTGTGTATTATATCATAATATACTATGATACAAAACAAGGTTTAAAAGAAATGGAAATGAAGACATGAAGTAGCAAATATAAACTCACAAAACGTTTCAAAAACATTTAGTAAAAACTAAATGTTCAGTTTTCCCTCTTGATAGTAATTTCAAGACCTTGTATATTTCAAGCTAAAAAGCCAGCCATAATACCCTTCTCTGAAGACAAATATTAAATAGCTAAAGTGTAGTAAGTCATTCAAATGTAGATTTCTTTAATGTATTGCTCCAAAGAGCAGAATTTATTCATCAGACATATATGAATTTTCCTCTGTGAGAGAGACGACCCTTCCACTTTTGGAGCATAAAATAATAATAATTAAAAAATTAAAATCCTAACTTACTAACAGTTAAAAGACAAAAAAATTAGTAAGATTCCTGTGAGGTAGTGCAAGATGCAGAGACAAACACTGCTGAGTTGGAATCCACTAGAATTCCCACCCATCATTAAGGTGGGAGGTTTTAACAATTCATTCTAAAAAATGAAGAAAGTTATTTATGTCCAACATTTTAATTCCCAATACTGGAGGATGGTATTTTTTGTTTGAGGCCAATAATAGGAAAGAGATGCACACCATTTTAATGATTGAGTTGTACTTCTTCTAAGTTTCAAAGCAGTAATGCTAGGAACCACTATTAGATGTAACACCATCTACTCCAACTTCTCATCACCAGGAAATGCCTAACAGCTTTAAAGCAGCAAAGCTGGAAAACCCTCAACCAAGATGGAACATCCTTGTTTCTGGCTAGATGTTTTCCTGCCTTTTTTCCCCCCTAAAGTGGCACTAAAGATTTTGGAATTTACTTTTCTCAGACTACCTAGAGGTGCTAACACCTCCTATAAAAATAATGGAACTTTTTTTTTGGTGGAAATTCATATCCATTTGTTTTTGAAGAGGAAGGGAAGAGTCTGATGTAGTTAATTCTTTGATGACATGAGGCATACTTCTCTCCATTTGTGCCTAAAGGGGACGCTTGGCAGTTGTTGCAGCTCCCAGATCCCACCCCCACAAACAATTGAGTAATAAATAACCATATACAGCACTGCCTGTTCATTTGTATCCCTTAAGTCTCTGATGCTTTTCATCCCTAGTGTATTTGGCACCTGCCCATGATAACCATCAAGGGACTTGGCTTCTGGGGTCCTTCATCTCTATATGGGTTAAATTCTCATGTGCCCATGATGAATACTCTACTTTGTTTAGTCATATGGACATCTTATCTAAGGAACTCTATGGAATCATGTCCATAGAATGAAGAAGGAACTTGAGTACTTCAGCTAGAGTTTGCTGCTTAGGCACTAGGCATCAATCCATTTGCCAATTGTCTCAGATTCTCTCAGGAGAGTTTTCTAAACCCACAATGTGCATGTTGCCTTTTTTTATATATTCAGACAGGGAACACAGCAGTCACCGTGTCCATGGCCTATCCTGAATTTCCTGTTTGTCATTCTCTTTTAAGCATGCCAGCACTCCACTGCTATGCTGCCCTGTGTGATGGCTAGAAAGTCCATTGTCATAGAGGCCTGTTCCCAATCCCTGTTTGTTGGAGGACGAGTAAGCCAATAAGGATACCATTTTCCACCACTGCAAGATAGACCAAAATCCAGCTCAGCCTGAATGCTTCTGACACTTGTGTGTTGCTTTCAGTGATGACAAATGAAAATCTAGAATGCATAGACTAGCTTTTTCGAGAGACCAACACACAGAGATATTGTGTCGTCCCATTTTAGCTCTCACCCACAGTTCTCTTTTTCTATTAATTACTTGACATTGAGGAATAAAGATGGGAGGAAAGGTTGTTCAAACATTAAACACTGGGTTTGAAGAAAACTAACTCTAGGAAAATGGTTGAGCCATTTACCATTTAATCCTGAGCAAGTGGAAATACTCCTTTATGCAAGAGAAAGTTTACAATACTAATTACAGATCTATAAATAAAATCTAAGAAAAAAGGCAACATGCATAATAGGAAAAATAAGGATTTTTAGAAGTATACTGAACAATCCAAAAAGCAAAATCCTGCTATCGTACTGAAATAACAGCTTTCAAAACATGAGCACTCTATAAGATGCAACAAATTATTTAAATGTTGCGTTCAATATTTATATAAACCAAACACTGATGGTCACAAGTAAATGCACAATCAAGGTATTTGTTGCCAACAAGGCATCTGCAGTACGGCTTAAAAAAGTCAAGATGGAGGCCACAGTGAAGGCTTGGCCCTTTTTTACAAGTGTTACACGTGGAAAAGGGGCAGGACTTCAATTGTATAGTCATAGGAATCCTACTGACTCTGTGGACAATGCTCCACAGCAGGTGCCCCCAGTTGCCAAGTATTATTCAAACCTGTCCAATGAACATATAGACAATGGTTTACAGAAGTGAAGACTACACTGGCCTGGTCATTGCAATGCATTGTTACCACATAAACTAGCCAAACTGAGTTTGTGAGCCGATTCTTTAACCCAAGGCCACAAAAAATACATTATATAAATAAATAAATTTTAAAAAAAACCCAGAAAGTATTCATGGTCTTTTAAAAAAGCACATTTGGTTTTTATAAAAAAAAAAAAAAGTACAGTTGGATGTAAATGTTTAGAATAAACCACAGTCTTTCAAGTTATTCTTTATGATTACGTCAGTTACAGCATCAAATACAAACTGCACATTCTTTGTATCTGTAGCACATGTGAAATGGGTATATATTTCTTTTGTGTCTTTTCTCTTGTTTAGATCTTCAAACTGACACTGGATATATGCAGCTGCCTCTTCATATGTATTTGATCCTAAAAAGAAAAACAAGGGCAGATTTTGACATGTTAAGTTTGGAACAGTACCAACGCACACAGCTTTTAAATAAACTGACTGAACAATCCTCTTCTTGAGATATGAAAATTGCTGAAGTTGTTTTCAGCAAAGGGCTACATTTTAAGAAATTTGAGGCCTGGGAAAAGGTTTGATGGTGTTTGGCTTTGATGGAGGTTTGTGCACATCTTCTTTTCCATGCCACCTTCAGAATCAACACTTCTGTGGTACAAAGCTCTTTGCTGAAGTGCATTGCAACCACCTTGCACATCCCTAAGATAGATGGAGATGGAGATATTGGTGCCTTTGAGTCAGGGTTGACTCCTGGCGACTGCCTAGACAAGTCCCTGCAGTTTTCAGAGGTGGTTTGCCATTGCCATCTTCCTAGGGCTGAGGGAGAGTGACTGGCTCAAGGATACCCGGCTTGCTTTGTGCATATGGCTGGAGTAGAACTCACAGTCTCCCAGTTTCTAGCCTGATGCCTTAACCCAGGGTTTCTCAATCAGGATTCTGTGGAACCCTAAAGTTCTGCGAGAGGTCACTAGGGGTTGCCTGGGAGATCATGATTTATTTAACAAAATATTTCAAATTCAGGCAACTTCCTATTAAAGAGATAAGTTGCATTCTTTATTTTTAGTTTAAGAACAGTGTTAACGCATATATACAGACCTACCCATGAAATGAATATAATAATTCTGTAACTTCTGGCCTATCTTTGAGCCTGAATGTGCAGGGGTTCCCTGAGGCCTGAAAAATATTTCAAGGGTTCCTCCAGGGTCAAAAAGTTGAGAAAGGCTACCTTAACCACTACTCCAAACTACTAATGGTTTCATTAGGCTTTACTGTAATAGGTACCAAAAGTAATAATATATCATTTGTATTAGCTTGTTCACAGTGTGGAGGAAAATATTTTTCTTCATGAAATCTTTAGTATTCTTTATAAAATATTTCTTGTGTGTGTAACAGCCCTTTTAGTAAGTTGCCTTACTAAAAAAAAAACCTTGGTGCCCATCTTAGCCACTCCTCCCCTTGTAGGAAACAAAATTGTCTGTACAGCTAAGCAAATGGCTCCCTCATTCTCTATTCTCAGACCGGCATGACGTCAGGAATAGGTAAGTGTACATACTGTAGGCCTTGCCAAGATCACAAACAACACCAAAAGAACCTCTGTTAGAATAGATCTTGCATGATTTATGCATAGGTAAGAATGTTAAGTTTAGCTACAACTAATATATGTGATTTCCCTAATTTAACATACTGAAAGCCATTCCCTAAATAACCTACATTAGTTCTGAATATACTCCACAGCCTATAGAAAAGACATTTTCTATGGCTTAGTCTTAACTCTCTACATCATGGTAGGAGTCTCTATGGATCCTTAATTTGTTAAATAAAATATTTTGCTGCTGTTACAATTCCCTCTGGTTGACTTTATTGGGTTGGATTAAATTATTATTATTATTATTATTATTATTATTATTATTATTATTATTATTATTATTTATTAAATTTATATCACCGCCCATCTCCCCCAATGGGGGACTCTGGGCAGTTTACAATAAAAATTCCTCAACAATAGGATCTTTTTAATATTCCAAAATTAAAATTTACACAGGAAATGGAAGGGTGTTCTTATTACCTTTTCTAAACGATTATTTATGACAGGGATGAGTTTTGACCCCAAAATACAGCCTTTCTCTTAATCCAGAAAAGATCTTTCAAGGATGTAATAACACCAGCAGAAATAAAAGGGCCAGAATTTATCCCAGAGAAAATGTGTGGTTACTAATATGGACACCAACTTGATGGCCCATAACCATCATCAAGGGTTCTCCTTTTAAAAACACTATACAAGCCCAAAATCAGATCAAAAGCCAGCAGTTTTGGACCACGAACGCTTGTAAGTTGAGAACTAGGAGTAAGAGACTTTCCATGTCCACTCCTGTATTAATTTTGGAAGAAAAGGGGAAGAGAAATCTTGCAGCTGAAATTTAGTCATGGAATCTTTGCCACCAAATTTTAGTGGTACAGTCTTGAGCCCTATGGGGACCATGGGCTGCCTGCCCTTGCTTTGAGTTGCCAATGCTTTAATAGGTCCATTTACTATACTCTCTAAATTACTTTTTACTTCTGTACATGGAACTATAGGTAGTCCTCGCTTAATGACCACAATCAGGACTGAAATTTTGGTTGCTAAGTGAAGAGGTCATTAAGCGAATCCGACCCAATTTTATGACCTTTTGCAGCGGTCATTAAGTGAATCGTCACAGCCGTTAAGCAAACTTATGATCATTAAGCAAATCACGCAGTTCCCCATTGATTTTGCTTGCCAGAAGCTGGCCAGGAAGGTTGAAAATGGCGATCATGTGACCACGGGACTTTGCAATGGTCATAAAAGCAAACCAGTTGCCAAGCACCCAAACTGTGATCATGTGACTGTGGGGATGCTGCAACAGTCATAAGTGTGAGGACCCAGTCATAAGCCAGTTTTTTCAGCACCATCATAAGTCTGAACCATCACTAAATGAATGGTTGTCAAGCGAGGACTACTTATATTCAGTGCAGTAAATGTTAGTCTGCTACAGCTAAGTGCAAAGAGTGCTAGCAAGTTAAACACTTACATGCAATCACACAGACCTTATGTCTGTGCAGGCTACTTTCACTTCACTCAATAACAATGCTAGTTCAAATATTAAAATATCACATTACTTTATATGAGAGGTGAAATGCAGAGTATGTAGGTAATTCCATAAAAACCATTCAAATCTTATCAGATACTTATTATTTAGGGGAAAAAAATGTTTTAGTCAATATCTACTGTGCTCAGAAGTTTCAGGACACTAATTCTCCTTTTCAACCTTCTTCCCTCAACCCCCTTTTTCCCTGCATAAAACACATATATAGATATACCTGGATATTCTGGATAGCAAATAGTTAGAGGACTCCTTTTAATTTTTTCTTCAAAGAGATCTTTTTTATTTAAGAAGAGGATAATAGAGGTGTCTGTAAACCACTTATTGTTGCAGATACTATCAAATAATTTCATGCTTTCATGCATCCTATTCTGCAATTGAAAAAAAAAGATAATATATCAGTTTATCCTTCCTTACTTCTCTGTATATCAGGAAATTCAAAAATACGTCAAGAAAAGAACAGTCAGTCTACATAAACAAGAACAAAAAATTGTGATACTTATTTCATACAATGAAATCCATAATTCAGTTAATGTAACTCCATCTAAAATAGTTTAGCTATTGCTTGCTTGTGCTACCTTACCAAAACAAAGTATTTTTATAGTATTTTACAGTGTAGTTACAGTATCATGATTATTTCTAAGAAGTATTTTTAACAGAGAGAAAACTATTTGGAAAGAAACAAGCAAATCCCTAAAAACAGAATACTGTTTCATCTAAAGGCAAACTAAATAGAAAATTGCAATAATCCCCTCCCCCTGCTAAATTGGTCAAGTGAGATTAAATTATACCATTTTTTTAGAACAGGAGCATGCAACTGACATCTATGAACACAGATATATAGTCACAGCCTCCTTTGGTTGCCTTGCAAACTTTATTTATCATAAATATTTTCTTTAAAAAATAACTTAGAGGAAGTTGGCATGCTGTGAAGTGCAAGTCCATGCCACCACTATTTTTGGGGTGGAGTAGGGAGGGGAGTGTCTTGATTCTTGGTGACTTCATGTATAGGTTCACAGTTTTCTTGGTAACACTGTGGAAGTGGTTTGCCATCATGTTTTTTTCAGAATGCTTCTTCAACTTTCCAAAGTCCGAGAGAAAGTGGCTGGCCAAAAGTCACCCCAGCTGGCTTCTATGCCTAAGGAGAACTAGTAAGCATAGCACACATGTCTTCTTGGTCCTAGTCCAGCACCTTAACCACTACACCGAACCTTTATCTACCTGAATTGTTTTCTTCCACATATGCCCATGTTTAGGGAAGAAGTTTTGGATTTTGTCCAAAATCAACTTTGAAGTCCTTGGTGCTCTCTGAGCCTTGTTGTTTTCTTGCAGACGTTTCATTGCCAGACTAGGCAACATCATCAGTGCGAACAGGGAGTGGGCCTTGCTCTCAGTTTATATACCGTGGCTTGTCCTGCTTGTGTTGGTGGGGGTGTTGTTCTCTCCTTGGGAGTTGTTTGGGCTGTTGTCTGCTGCTTGGTTGATTGACTGAGTCAATAGCTCCTTGATTAGGGTATATTGTGCTGTTTGATTGTTCATCTGGTGTTAATCCTGGTGTTAATCTTTGCATATCTGGGTGTTGATTGCTGGCGAGGAGGTGTTCTGGTCTTTTGGCTTTTCTATTGTCCCTTTTGAATGGTACGTAAATGTTGTTTACCTCTATGTGTCTGTTGATGGCTGTTTTGTCTGAGTGCCAGGCTTCCAGGAATTCTCTGGCATTTTTGGATTTGGTTTGGCTTAGGATGCTCATAGTTTCCCAGTTGAAAGTATGGTTAAGTCTGTCCATGTGTTATGACATTAAGGAGTTTTTGTCATGTCTTCTGACTGCCAGTTGGTGTTCGTGGATGCGCTCTGCTAGTCTTCTGCCCATCTGTCCTACCTAGTGGCTCTTACAGTCCTTGCACTGTATGTTGTAGATAACTCCTTTTTTTTTTTTCTTCTTGGGCTACTGAGTCTTTTGGGATACTTAGGATGTTTTGAAGAGTTTTAGTTGGTTTAGGGTTAGGGTGCTACAACCGTGTGGTTGTAACAGTCTATTGGTAATTTCTGAGATGTTTCTGATGTATGGCAGTGTTATCCTTTTCATAGCTTCTGTTGGTTGGGTTGTAGTGGGTTGGGTGGTGAGGCAGTTTTTGATAAAGTTGGGGGCATATCCATTTTGCTGGAAGATGCTGTACAGATGATCTGTTTCCTTTTTCTGGTGTTCTGGGTTGCTGCAGTGAGTAAGTGCTCGTCTGAATAATGTTCTTACACAGTTCCTCTTGTGGGAGGTTGGGTTGTTACTTTGGTAACGGAGCACTTGGTTGGTGTGGGTAGCTTTCCTGTAGACTTGTGTTTCTAACTTGCCATCATTTCCTCTACTGATGAGGATGTCCAAGAAGGGCAGTGTGTTGTTGTTTTCTTCTTCCCTTGTGAATTTTATTCCATTGAAGATTGTTGATGGTTTCTTGTGTTTCCTCCAGGCCCACTCCCTTTTCGCACTGAAGATGTTGCCTGATCCTGCAATGAAACATCTGCAAGAAAACAAAAGGCTCAGAGAGCACCAAGAACTCCACAGTTCAAAATCAACTTTCAATGCAGGAAAAAGATACAGGAACGCAAGAGCAGGTAGGATCATACTGGTAGATTTGATTGTCCATTTAGACAAATGATTAGAGATAGGCTATTATACTTTGGCAACTCCAATGATGCTAAGGTCCAGGGTAGTGGTTAAGGTGCTGGACTGAGGACTGGAGTGTCTTGGGTTAAAGTCCACCCTTAACATAAAGGACTCTGGGTCCTTCATTATTTCCCAATCCAACTTATCCCATTGGGTTGATGTTGTGGGGAAAACGGGATGATGGAGTGCTATAGACCAGATGAAGGTTGTGAAGAAAAGTGGGATATAAATATATTTGAGATTTTACTCTAATTTTCAAGTCATAGAAGCAAGAATGGACTCAATATATGCAAGCAAGGGAAGCATATAGAAGACACACACTTTCACTACTTAAACCGTTCTATTAATCACTCATTGAATTTTACTTTAACATTATAGAAATGAAGCTCTACAAACCAGGGCCAAAATCCAGTCAAATACAAGAATTGAAAATAAAATTTCCAAGCAATCATTTCTTTGATGATTATGAACATACAGCAGATGATCTTTTAAGCAACAACACATCTCAAGATGGCCTGGTTACCCATAGTATCTGCCCAGCCAGTTCAATCTGGCAGGGTTGGTGAGTTCTAGGCTCCATCATTTAATAATGCCATATCTGGGGACCCTGGAAGTGCACCTTCTCTGTAGTAGCACCTGCCCTCAGGAAGGAGGTTTCCCCTAAGATCCAAACAGCCCCCATCCTACTGGTGTTTGAAGGGCCCTGAAGACCTGGCTCTTTACCCAGGCCTTTGGTGAGTGAGAGCCACCTTTTCTTCTTTTTCTTTATTCTCAACTGGGTTTGTTATTTCTGCCATCTTTGTTCTTTTTTGGTTTTGTGTTGATTTCTGGTTTTAATGGATTTAACAATTTGTAAACCACCCAGAGTTCTGGGAGTTGGGCAGCATATAAATTTAATAAACAAACAAACAAACAAACCAGATGTCCTCCTAGGCAAATTGTAGATTAGAGGATTTTTTTTAAAAAAGGAATTACTTGCCATTTCTTCATCTTCTGCCAGGACCAAATCATAATCACTAAGTGCCACACAAAAAATTATAGCTGTAACCCCCTCAAAGCAGTGAATCCATTTTTTACGTTCTGATCTTTGGCCTCCAACATCAAACATCCTGTAAAACAAGAGCCAAACAAATCAGCAGCTGATTTTAAGACCGGATTCTACTGAGACCAAAATTAATTAGAGCAGCTATATTTGAAGAAAAAGGCTATAAAAAAAAGCCTAGAGAATGGAAAACAGTTTCCAAAATACCTTGTACATGTGAAAGCAAAATTAAACCCATTTCACATTATACATGACATATCTCTGTGTTCATTAGTACATATGACAATTTTTCTTTTTTGGGTTCTGCAGATTAGACTGTCATTCACAAGCTGTCGAATGTGTCACATCTGGAGCTGCTATTTCCCAGGATCTTCAATTTCTGTTTTTCAGTTCTGTGTTCTGCCGCCCATCTTTTTTACTGAACTAAATTAAAAAGTAGGTTACAAACTGAATGAATGAACAACAGATTCTTCATGGTTTTATGTTTAATATAGAAGCACTGCACATATTTTTGTGCTGGAGATCTACTGGAGAGCACTTCATGATCTCTGCTTATAATGCTGTTGTAGTTAGTCCTTGAAGTCTATACAAAGCCCTGAAGTGGCCTTGGATTTGAAGCTTCAACTGAGTCACCGCACTGAAGCTGTTTCTAAAATCAAAGCAGGGATGCACTTTGATTAGCAAATCAAATTAGATGGCTGCAAAACACTTTTCAGATTCCATCGGCATTTCCTGCTCCTTCTAGGATTGTTACAGACAATGTGGCAACTTCTGTTCCAAAAATTGGAGAAGAGTCATGAGCATCCATGGAGGGCCAAGGGGGAGAAAGAGCAAGAGGTGACAGGTGTGTAATGACATCACACAAACATCACAACATAATACTTGTATTAGGTATCCCAACACAAGAATTTAAGTTTGGCATTTGCATGATGTCACTCAGCAGTTGTTATTTTGGCATCATCAGTATTGGTTACAGATGCCATGAAGGTTGGGACTGAATGGTGGGACAGGCTCTCTGACACTGGCATACGTTCCCACCCAGTGTGTTTTTTTTTCTCATTAAACATTCTCCCTATCAGAGTTCTTTTGTGACAGCATGGCTAAGTTTCCTTTGGGCTTTTGATATTTTAAGATAAATGATCGATCGATTGATTTTTTTTACTCTATTTCATTTTTTTTAGCAAAATAAAATAATTTAACCTATCTACAACAATTCTGCTTTACATATTTGTCATCTGTTCACTCATGTACAGAAAAACAGAGTTGGTGATCTTATAAAATCCCCTCTTTTAACCAAGGTTAATGTAAACTATATTATGACAGTTTTCAGGAAACTGATTTTATATTCATTTGAAGTTTTTACCAAAGATAGTATCAAAATTATGAAGCAGTAGTAGCTTTCTTTATTTCACATCTTATCACTAAATCTACCACAAGATACACATGATGAACTACAGTATCTCATAAGCAAAATATAATACAGTATACAATTAAAATCAAATTATTCCTTAGCACAAATGAGAATATATTTTTTTCAAAAATAAAGCATAAAGAGAAAGGGATCAATGGGAGAAGAAGTACATGGAGCTGACAGTATTATCTTGGATCCTGTTTGTCAGGCAAGAGGCCAGGGGCTGCAGAGAGCCATGATAAATTAATTGTTTGCAATCTTCATAGTAAAAGAAAGGTTCAAATAAACTTGTTTTGCTTGATCCTAAAGAAGGTAAACGTTTTAGAGAGGTCACCCTGAAAAATAGCTTTATTCAATTTATTAGGACTTTCTCAATATTTTCATTCTAGATGCCTGACTTGAATTCTCCCTGCACACAATTCCTGATGAAGTTATGGATGAAGATTCTTAGTAATTACCTGTTTGACTATGGCATCAATTAGTGAGCTACCTATTTAGGGTTTTTTAATGAGTTCCATTGTGCAATGAAGGTATGCACTAGTACTGTTTAGAACACTACAGTAATAACGTAACAACATAAAAGGCATAACATCTCTGTATAAGACAAAAACCTGATAGAGATAGGAAGAGTCCACTTTCAAAAATAAGCAGATCTAACTTTAGTATCAACATATAGCCCACATATTAGATCAGCTGTAATCTTAAAAATACAAGATAACATAATACACGTTTAGAGGTTTATATAGACTGATGTGCACATGGTCTAAAATACTTGTAAAAAACCAAGAAAATGTGAAAGCATCTACTGATTGTAGGGCCCATCCAAGTTTAATATCTGACAACATTAGGAGCACAAGCAATGCAAAGGATCTGAGAGAAGCCTCATTAATTATTTATAATTAAATATATTAATTATATATTAATTATATTTATTTATTGCATTTTATATTTGTAATGTGTCTGATCTTTATGAGATTTTAACGTTTATTGTTGTAGCTTGATTTTATTGTAAGCTGCCCAGAGTCCCTCTTTTGGGGGAGATGGGCGGTAATAAAATTGGATGGATGGATGGATGGATGGATGGATGGATGGATGGATGGATGGATGGATGGATGGATGGATAGATAGATAGATAGATAGATAGATAGATAGATAGATAGATAGATAGATAGATAGATAGATAGATAGATTAGCCTGGATATACTATACAGGCATTTCTGGGAGTGCTGATAAGCCTTGCAAAGAAAACTGAACAATACATTGGGAAGATGGCACTGCTGTAAATTATGTCAAGATCATATCTTAAGACCAGACAAGATCCAAGACATTACTGCATTCATGGACTGGGGATGGGTGGTGGTGGTGGTTTGTGGTAGAGTCAGTGAGATGGTTCTGAGGAAAGAGGGGGCACATTCCAAGGAGGGGACCAAGATAAGAGAAAACACAGGCCAGAGCTGGAATGTGGGAAGACTAAGAGGTTCAGAGTAGCCCCGCCCTAGAGCCTTCCTGGATTATTTCCCCTTAGGATAGGTAGAGTAGCTTTAGTCTGGCAAGATTCTGTCTGTTTGGCATTGGCAAATAAAGAACTGAAGGTTGGTTTGATTCTCTGTTGTTCTTGGGCTGGGCCTGACGGTCAGGGTTAAAAAGGGTAAAATTATGAGAAGTTAGAAGACAGGAAACCTCAGATGGAAACATAACTAGAACTACCTGTTGGTTCTCCCACAACCAGGTCAAGTAACTCCTGAATCAGAAAGACTTATAGTGAAGAATGATTGCTTAAGAAAGTCATGATTTATGCCAGCAGACAGTAAAACAACCCAATCAGACAATTTAAAAGAAACTTAAAGTTAATGGCACTGATTCAAAAGAAGAAGCACTTGACAAATAGGAATAAAACTAAGTTTACAAACAAAATTTAACCCACCCCCACAGCTAGATGGACAAGGGCCTTGCATTATTTGATGAGTAGCAGTAGACAAAACAACTGCTACGGTATATCTGTCAGGACTCAGTGGAACTTCAGTTATTTCTGCTAACAAAATAGAATAAACTAATTAGAACTCTTAAATAATTAGGAAAGGGGGGTTACTAATGAGCATAGATTACACAGAATACAGCTGTAGCAAAAGTTTATCCATAGTATACTTAACATAAGAAATTGGTCTTAGTGCTGAGCAGAGTATTAATGGTAGGTAAAGGTAAAGGTTTCCTTGACATTAAGTCCAGTCATGTCCGACTCTAGGGGGCGGTGCTTATCTCCGTTTCAAAGCTGAAGAGCCGGCGTTTGTCCATAGACACTTCCATGGTCATGTGGCCGGCATGACTACACGGAATGCCGTTACCTGCCCACCGAAGCAGTATCTATTAATCTACTCATATTTGCATGTTTTCGAACTGCTAGGTTGGCAGGAGCTGGGACTAGCAACGGGAGCTCATCCCATCACGCAGATTCAAACTGCCGACCTTCCAATCAGCAAGCTCAACGGTTTAACCCGCAGCGCCACCACGTCCCTTATTAATGGTAGAGAACTTTCAATTCTATTTAAGCCAGGACAGTGCAAACAATGTGGGGGGAACAGTCCTGAGATAGGGCCAGCACTGTACGGCATAGCGAAACAAATAACTAAATAAAAAGGTGATGCTTGTATTGACCCTACACAGGAGGCAAAATGGGAAGGCAATTCTGTAAGTAAATACGTACACATGTACATAAACAAAATCTAAATCTCCTCTTGCATAGTCTGGGTCTTATCCCGATTCTATTGATTCCTTATTTGTACTTCAAATACTTGCTGCTGCTCATAGTAATAACAGAAGCAACAAGGCATAACTCAAACACCTGTTCCACTTCTATTAAACTCCTTTCTCCTTTCTCATTGCCACTTCCTTTCACTTCAGCTCACCTGTCACCACCAAAACACAACAGCACCTGAAGTGGAAGAAAACAAGATCTGAAACAAAACTATTTTTTTCTAACTTACTCCTAACCACTCCTATAAGCCCCGTGTCCTTGTAAAACTATCTCTACAAGCTGCATGAGAAGACAGGAACCAAGCTCTGAAAACATACACTAAGAAGGTCTTGCTTTTGATTAATTATAATACTGCAATTATACAGCTTGGTTCATTGGCTGCCTGCAGAGCTTCTTCATAATGTGATGGCAGAAGTGGAACTTAACAGAAGCACAGAAGCAGTGACCTTTCAGCATGTACAAGACATGGAATTCTTCCAGTACTTGCCAGCTCAAAAATATTCTGAACTATGTTCTGGGCAGAGAGAGATCCTCTTCCCATGTGTAACGCAGAGAAAATATTTTAATAACACATTGAACACAAAATATCACATATTTGATGCCATTACTTACTTAAAGTGGAGATCTTTGAAAGTAAAGTGAGTTTCCACTATTCCTGTAGTTTTCACTCTAGTTCTGAGGACATCTTGCTGTGTTGGGATATAACTAGTGTGGGCTATTCTGTCCAAATCATTCAGATAGCTGATAAGACAGAATAAATATTGAAGACCTTTTAATTTTACAATGAACTGTATGTATAATAAAGATTAGCTTCACCAAAATATTATTTTAATTGCTTTAAAGTTGCAGACTGCTTTCAGGAACTCTGGTCTATGTTATATGGCCAACAGGCTCATTTTTTAGAAGTTACAGAAAACTATTCAGAAGATGGCTACAAAGTCAAGTACTAAGATTGAATTCGTACACCATGCTAAAGGTAAAGGTAAAGGTTTCCCTCGATGTAAAGTCCAGTCGTGTCCGACTCTAGGGGGCGGTGCTCATCTCTGTTTCAAAGCCGAAGAGCCGGCGGTTGTCTGTAGACACTTCCTCTGTGGTCATGTGGCCGGCATGACGACACGGAACGCCGTTACCTTCCCGCCGAAGCGGTACCTATTGATCTACTCACAGTTGCATGTTTTCGAACTGCTAGGTGAGCAGGAGCTGGGACGAGCAGCAGGAGCTCACCCCGCCGCGCGGTTTTGAACCGCCGACCTTCTGATCGGCAGCTCAGCGGTTTAACCCGCAGCGCCACCGCGTCCCTTCTACACCATGCTAAGCAATAGCAAATTATTAGCTAAAAGTTAAACACCAAATAGCCTTCATAATTCTTCTCTTCAAGTTATGACTAGCAAAACTATCTCTGTGGTTGGCAAGTCCTGGAAGTAGCAGTTCTGTGATAAACTTGAAGCATAATCAACAGGCATGTTGCTTACATGGAAAAATGGAAGATTTGTTCAGAGAACATCTACACTAATGTAACATGTGAATGCTTGAAATATACAGTTGTGCACATTTCTGTATTCAACAGGACTTACTCCCAGTCCAGTGTTTACCAGAAGCTTGAACTTGATGGGACTTGCTTCTAGATAGATATGCTATCATCAGCATATCTATCATAACTCAGAATCTTATCAGCAGAATCATAACTCAATGGAACTTATTTTTAAATAAATACGGAACAATCACTAGAAATCATTATTCTAATTGGAATAATTGTAGAACGTTAGCTTTCCATCCAAGGAACCAGCAGCTTGGAAGGAATGTGCCACAGAAAAAGGTGTTATGTGTTGTAATCTCAATGGAAATTAAGTCACCTGTTGCAAACGCAGGCGTAACAGAAGGCACAGCCATATTTCCTAAAGATGCTTATTTTATTTATTTATAAATAAAGAGGTTCTTCTCAGTTGGCTTTTAGCTGAGAGGTGTACCTTGTAATCTCCTGAGATCTGTGGAATTGGCTGCTACTAGAAAACTAATACAAAACAACTAGAAAATAAACAAAGGACCAAAGAAGGCCTGCACATTTTTTTAAAATTATGTTTAATGTTTGGGAGGGTTTTTTTGGCAGGGGGAGGAGGGCAGGCAATGCTTGGGGGTTATGCTAGTGACCACACTTCCCAAAGTAGTTAGGGCCAGGGCAAAGTTGGTGTAGCAAAGAAAAAGTTTAATTAAAACAAATTTAATTTGCCATTCAAATTCTTATCATTAATGAAATGTAATTAATATGATTACTATTATGACACATTATGTAGTATTATGACACATGATCTTCGCAAAGAGCTGAAAACGGAACAACATGATGGTTTTCAAAAGGAGGGTGAAATTATATACAGTATTTTAACCTAGAGTCCCTTTCCACAACAATAGAAAGAATACTTCAACAAGGAGTAATAAATAATCATCACTGAGATAGTCAGAGTGGTTATATAGTAATGGTCTCCGATTCTTCAATAGAATCAGGAGCAGCAGGGATCTGTACCAGTAAGATATTTATTGGTGTAAGAACAGACTTTTTGTAACATCTGAAATGGTTTTATTTTAGATCTATAGGGAGGTATATTTCCATGCAAAAGTAGCTTTGGTTGTTCTTGTTTTGCAAAAATCAAAGCTCTTATTTGTTGTGTCATAGATTCGCAGCAGAAGGCATAGTTCTGGTTTCATACTTACTACGCTGCTGAGTCGTTAAGCTGATACTCTCTTGATCTGTTGAAACAGGCTTGAACACCAGTATCTCTCCACAGTCTTTTGATAACCCCAGCAAGCTCTACTGTCATAAAACCTTCTTCTGCTGCTCCAGCGAGAACAAAGAGCAGACGTGCATCATCCTATCATAAAAGAAAAAGTGCTCCAATACCATTATTCATTTCTCAGGGGTATCTTTGAGATTTTCACTGCAGTAATGCAGTGGAGCAGGTTTATATCTTATTGGGAGGTGATTTTAGAAGAAGGGAAAATCCATTCATGTAAACCAAATTAATCACGAAAAAGTGTTTCCAGGACCCCATGATCAACACTAAGTTCTTAGGAGCAGGACCCAAGAGATAACTACTCACGTATAAATTTCAGGAAGTGACTGCTGCGTATTTTATAATTCACTGGAATTTCTCAGTCAAGGGTTAGGGTTAGGGTTAGGGTTAGGGTTAGGGTTGGGGAGGGGAGAGAGATTAAGATTCTTCTTAGCATTTGTTCACTTAATTTCAGGGTCTCCTTGATTCACATTGTGTTCACCCAGTTCCCACAAGCAAAGGTATCAATGATCAATGCGACAAAGGGGTCCATTTTTTTAGCTAGCTTGTCCCAGAGCCTGACATGGATTAGGGCTGAGAGGAAGTGACTGGCCCAAGGTCACCCACCTGGCTTCCATGCTTAAGAGCAGACTAGAACCTGTGTGTCCCTAGTCCAGCACTTTAACCACTACACCATGCTGGAGTTTTCTCTCTTTCTCCCTCTCTCTTTCACCACACCTTCCTGAAGAATGTTTTTTGCCTATTCATTATTCAAATTACACCCCTCCTCTCTAATCCCATGGAGTAATAAGGGGCCTTTGTCTTTCTTTTACTTCCCATTTAACATTGGGCATTAAGTGAACTTTTTATTCCAATCCAGAATCAGACTTAGATTGAGACCTGAAATTATCTAAGATTTATTGTAGACTGCCTTGAGATTTCTAATACTCTTGATTTAAATAATCAAAGAGATAACATAAGCCACTTCCTCAGTCCTAAGAGAGACTTAATCTTTTTAAGATACTGTTATATCTTCAAATGTTCTCTTCTCTTCTCCCTATGCTGATGAAAATAATTGCATGGGATTTCCCAGACCTGTTCTAGTTTAAATCTAGAAAGATATCTAAATATATATTTTATTGACTCTTTTTAGAGATCTATGGCATTATATCACCATTATATGTTGATACCAGTGTAAGCTTTCCAAGCCAACTAAAATTGGATGGCATATAAATGTGCTAGATAAATAAATAAGGTGTCATGAGTACTGATGGCGAGCAGGAGGGGGCCCCTATCCAGGGGGGAAAACGCATGCGTAGTACTGATGAATTAAGCAGCCATTCAAAGAGACACAGATCAGACCCGCCTTGACTTTTGGGGTTTATCTCTCCGGGTTTTTCCCACGCTTCTTCAGTTTGTTAGGATTCTGTTTATGTAGCAGTAATAAACACTAGAGACCTACTCCTCGTCTCAGCGTGGTTCCTGACTGTTAGGACATAAGGGGCATTGGAGTTTTCCAATAAGAACTGTAACTGTCATATGAATGAGATGACACAGAAGAGTTATGAACTTTTAATTTCCATCTAGAAAAAACTAAGAACATTATTTTATTTTTACATACTACAATTTGAGGAGCCTTACACAATTGTACTTTATTTGGGTTGGGCTTTGAAATTGACCAGGAAAAGCTGTTTTTCTCCACATATTAGGTTTTATCCCATTTGAAATGAAGTAAGCTATTACAGTATATACATTTATTTAACCTTTCCTTTCCTTTCCAGGATGGGAGATTGATCTTATTCTGCCCAAGCAGAAATTAATTGGAAAAAATAAAAATGAATGAATTAATTAATGAATGAACAGTAATAGGAGTATCAAAGTTCCTAATTTTAAGAATTCTTAATTTCAGAATGAAGAACAGTATTTAAGGAGGACATTAAGAAGTTAATACTTACAGCCCTGGATGAATCCCCAAAATCTATTTTCAGTCTCCCCATAGCTCTTATGATAGCAATAATGGACTGAATTGTATTACTGTACACAACCGCTTTATACTGTTTACATTCTTCTTCTGAATACCCAGCTTCATGGATAATTCTGACCAAGAAAAAAAAATCACGCTTTATTTTAATTATTTTATTTATTTTTTATTTACTTATCTAATTTATCCCCACCCATCTCCTCCCATCAGAGGCCTCTGGGAGGATTACAACAAGCGATTAAAACCATCACAATAATACAAAAAGTAAAATACAGTAAAAATACAATAAATAGAAATAAAGAATAAAAAATCCAAGCGATGAAACATCTAAAACAGTCCAAGTGTGGGAGGAGTGGTCTATAACAACCATCCCCATGTAGCTCTATTCCCCTCTCCACCCCAAGCGAGGTGGCAGAATCAGGTCTTCAGACTCTGCCGAAAGGCCAGGAGCAATGGGGCCAGTCTCACCTGCGGGGGCAGCATGTTCCATAGGGCGGGCACCACTGCAGAGAAGGCCTGCTTCCTGGACCCTGCCAAACGAAGTTGTCTTAGAGACAGGGTCCACAGCATGCCCTCTCTGCACGATCGGGTGGGACTGAGGGAAGAGGCGGTCCCTCAGGTAACCCGGTCCCATGCCATGTAGGGCTTTAAAGGTGATAACCAACACCTTGAATTGGACCCGGAAGCAAACTGGTACCCAATGCAGCTCGCGCAGCAGTGGTGTCACAAGTGCCCTTCTGGGGGCACCAAAAACAGCTCGCGCAGCTGCATTCTGGACCAGCTGAAGCTTCCAGATACTTTTCAAGGGTAGCCCCATGTAGAGCGCATTTAATTATGTCATCCATTGACTCTATTTAGTTTATATTCTCTCTCTTACATATACTTACTTCATTTGTTTGACAATTGTGCTTTTTCCTGATTCACCAGCTCCTAAGAAAACCACAAAAACACAATGTGTTATTTAATGGAAACCTTCTGCTTAAATCCGTATTTTAAACTGCGCACAATATACACAATGTCAGCTATGTGCAAACTGTATTTCTACTCCAGCTGAAAGATTCTCTGAACAAATAGAACTGAAGTTCAAGTTCTTTGAAAAAGGAAGTCTGTATATTACTAGTGATCTTCCTTTTCATTTCTTAATTACGCATAACTATAGACCTCCGATTTGTGGGTTCTACTTTATGGTAGAAATCAGAAGTCTACCAATTACAGGCAGATGGAAATGATGGCATTGAAAACATAGCCATTTACCTAATTAATCGTGTGTGCTACATGTTTGCATACAAATGCACATCCACTACAAACTTGCATACTGAAGTATGAGTTAGCATCTGAGTTCCTACCAACGTATTTATTTTCAAATATATATCTTCTCCTTTCTCCAAAAGCTTAAGGCAACATTCTTTTTTTTTTTAACAAGTAGACCCTGAAGACCCTTGGCAATCACACTGTAAATCACTTGAAGACCTATTAATAGATCAGGGTTTAATTCCTCTTCAACTCTGTTCCTGGGTGCTTGCTTATGAGAGGCAAGCAGACACGGTCACCATACATGCAAACAGCACATACAGACTGTAATATAAGCAGTAATCCATGTAAAGTGACACCCCCCCACATTTGAATTCTCTTCAGTGCTGTACTAAAACTGACATGTTTGAAAGATAAAGTGCCACTTTGGATATCAGGTGTTTGGTACCTTCAAACTTTTTTTTTGGTACAGCTGGTTCCTGTGGAATTCCACTCAGAATTTTTCCATTTGGAAAATCAAGCAGTGCTCGGTGGGAAAAAAAAGGCTACAGTGCCAGCCACATACCTTCTCCATAAATATATGATGAAACAAGGTTTAACATGCTAACTATGTTTTTTAGCTGGTGGTCAATATTCCACAACTCTTAGGTGTGATGAGAGTCTGTTTTATTAGGCTGTTTCTTTTTGCTGCTGTTTTGCTGAGCAAGGAAGGAAGAAGGCTGCCCTAATCAATCATTTTCAAAAAGTCTGAATCTCTGCACAACATGAGATACAGACATGCCTGCAGATGCTCTCTCTGGTTGCTCCTCAAACCTGCTTGATCCTAAGACTGAGCACTCAACCATCTGAGTTTCCCTTTGGAGAAACTAAAACATTATTATAGCTACCACTGCAGGAAAACCAGGTTTAATTTAACCAGAAGTGGTTCAATTTCTTCTGAATGTTAAATATACTTTTAAATCTCACTGCCACAACACCAAAATGAGATTATATTAACATATGATCTCATCATCTCTTTCTTGGTAGTGCAGCATTCTAGGCATAGGGCACAGGTCTTACAGTCTGTCTCTCATTTACTGAGAAAACCGGTTGATTATGGACCAATAGTCATTTTCATTTATTATCTCCATTTCACTCTGCCAACTCCCCCAACTTCTCTGATATATTAATCCAGCCTCATTCCACCCCTCAAAGAAATGGCCAATTAAGTGTGGCAATGACATTCTTCCACAACAGCCATCAATTCATCACCAGAACTCCACTTGAGCTAAATTATTAGCACTGTGGGCCTTCTCACATTCTGCATGTTACATTTTGAGATGCTTTATATTTGCATATGCCCTTCCCAAAGGAAATAATGATTGCTATGAAGATTTTTTTAAGGAGCAGGTTTCTTTGTAAACTACCTGAATTGTAAAATATAGCAGTTATAGCTATAGTAGTTATCAGTCCTGAAGGCAAAAGAAGTAAAAAGATATAATTCATGGGGAAGAATGCTATTATCGGTTGCATCAAATTTCTTACAACTTATGTCAAGAGTAACTATATATAATACAAGGAGAATAGAAAGGAGTGTGACAAAAAAATAGGCTACAGACAAAAAAGCTATAAAAAAATTAGCAAACAATTTGAAGAAATTTCTAATCACCTCATGGTGTTTTTATTGGTCAGAAGAACTATGTGAAGCTTTCTGAGATCAAGACAACTGTATCTTTTCTCTTTAAGATTATAACATCTTACAGGATAACATTCAATCCTTTCAACCACCTATCTTCCCATCATTCCATCTGTATATCATAATGAAGGTTTTTAGCCCACTTTATCATACATTCGTTCACTTGTTCTTCTGTTTCAAATTTCAATTAGCAATTACATGTTCATTATTTGTACACAACTCTATTTCAAACTCAGTCTTACAATGTTCAAAACCATAAATTATTTTGTCTACTTTAAATCTTTCTAACAGTTGTAAGTAAGAGAACCACTGACAACTATCTCCCTCTGCCACCAGTTCTTCTCTTGATTTTATTTTACATTCCCGTGGACAAAGTTCTAGTATCTCACAATAAGTTAGCCATTTGTGTTTGCCTGTTATTTCCTGTCTATAAAATGCTTCTTGTGCTGAGAGCCACAAAGGTGTTTTTGGGCACAACCTGGGTTTGCATCTATTCCATATTCTCAGTATGGCACGCCTAACATAGTGATGAATGTGGATTAAAATCGACCATTTGCAGTTACAACAGTGATGAAAAAGTAAATTCCCGTCCAATCCTCACATTTGCGACCTTCACAGGTCTGTAAAGCAAAGGAAAGCTGAAGTAAGATCATAAGCTTGGTCGCATTTTCACCTAGCAACCGCTTTGCTTAACGGCCAAGTTGCCGGTCCCAACTGTGGCCTCTAAATGAGGACTACCTATACATTCCAATGTCCATGTACTTAGCCATTTCATATCCACCCAAGTTCAAGAAAATGGTCTCTACATGGCTATGAACTCTAGGCACACAGAACCATAAAGAAGCTATTGTTTCGCTGTTCAACAGCCCCACCTGTTTTTTAAGTTCAAAACTGAAAAGTGTATGGAAAGTGGAAGGGATATCATAAACATATTATGTTATAGACTCTAGGGAGTCATAATCTCAAAGTATCTCCTCTAGTTAGCACTGACACCATCTATAGAGGGCTCACAAAAACTGTGACCTATGCCTGAGGAACAGTTTCATGAATATATTTTCAGCAGAATTTATGATATATTGATGAATAGCATGGATGAATAACTTCAGAATTTTTTGTTTCTGCTGAGGTTATATTGCATATTTGCAGCATGACTCTAAAAATATTTAACTAGAATCTTAATCCAAATGAGAAGCTGTTTTAAACTACAACTCTTATCATTTCTTGCCATGGTCCACAACCCAGAATGGACAAAAGTTTAAGTAAAAAATATCTAGAGGGACACAGATTACCTAAGTGTGCATTATTATATAATTAACACCATTAAGTAAATTATAGCTATGAAATCTCTTGTTATTTATTTATTGAAATCCTATACTGCAATCCACCAATTGTATTAGTATACTTGGCAAATGTTTTGCTGAAAATATTTCCAGGATACCTATAACAGCAGCAATGTTTAATCAAATCAACATTAAAACCTGCACAGTACAAAACAATTAAAATATACTTCCAAAATCAGCATCACTTCTAACTAAGACTCCAACCAGCAAGAGTTTACTCGGTGAAATGCTTAAGTGGAAACTTTAGGCCTTTCCTAAAAGTTGTCAGAGCCCAAATAGGGGAGATCCTATAAGTTAGGGAAAACACCCTTTCCTTTTCTTGACTAATTCAGCAACCTTCAAATTTTTGTTTCTAAGTCAAGAGATGAGCAAGCAAAGGAACTCAAAAGTTCCAAGACTGCCATAAGAGGAAAGAGGGCATATTTTCCATAACACTTTTCAAAGCAGAGGGTCATGTTCAGCTGTATATTTAAAAAGCTAGACTTCAATGACCTGGTTCTTGCCTTGAACTAATTTCCCTGTTTTTAAGGGGCAGGTACAACTTTTGTGACTGTAGGCCACACTATTTATTCATTTGTTTGTTTATTTGTTTAGTTATTTAGCAGACCTGGGCAGTAGTGTATTGGCAGGGCCATTTTTTTTCTCCAGATTTTTCCTCTATAAGGTTCTTTTCTTTTCTTATTTTTGTGACCTAAGGCTTAAATATGAAAACTAGTTAAAATGGCAGAAAATGCACTGTTAGCTTTCAGTATTTTCCCATGAAGTTTCAGCAGAATGTTTGCATTCTAATAAGCTATCATACTGTCTTTGTTCTAATAGCATAAAAACAAAGGATATATAATACAGTTACATTCATTATCTAATAACACTTTACTGCTTTAATGAATCTCTAAACTCTGACAGTTACCATCTTAGAATATGGATCAAATTTTCTGGTCCGTATTCCATATTAATACAAAATAATCTTCTACTTTCAAACGGGGATCGAGGATCTCCCACACATATTCCAAATCCTTTCTGGGATCTCTGGCATTTTTATAACCCACTTGTTTGCATAGAACATCTCTTGTTTTCATTATTTGTAGCTCAACAAAGCTTTGACAACAGGCATCAGATCTGATTCTTCCTTTCTTATATTAGCTAGACTGGTTTTGTGAGCCTAAAATCATACTCTACTGTTCCTTCATTAAATCAAGATCCACACTTAACTTGAATAGGATAAGCTGTTCAGTTGACTGGAAAAAAAGTCTGAATGATTTACCTGTACTTCCTCCAGCCTTTTTTTTTTGCAATTTGAACTGCTCACATTGGAAATTGAGATAACATTTCTAGCTAAGAAAAGAATATTTCTACTTTTCTGAAGCCTGAAGACCAAAAATAAAATTAACTTTATGGGATAGAGATGAATGCCTAAAGATTGCATCAATGCTGCAACTCAGAAAAACATGTTTATGAAAGATCTGCTGTTTTAAAGATGTTTAGACCTACAGACCTCAAATCAGGATTCTGTAATTGTGTAGATTTTTAGATTTAAGATTGAAACAGAAACTAAGCCCTACTTGGACAGGACTATTATTGGGGGAAGATAGATGCTCCTCAATGTATCTTATATATAGTTTCATATTTACTAAATATATAATTCAGATTATTACTAGGATTTGAGACCTCTAGGAAAAGGAACTCCACATACCACTCCCCCATAGCTACCTAAATATACAGATGAAGTAAGAGGAACTGTGTTCTTAAATATAATGGTTATATATTTAAGGGGTAGACAAATGGTATATTGAGATCAAATGGACTATTGGATGGTTCACACTGGTTTAAGCAATTATGTCAAATTATTTAATAATCACAAAAACAAAGAGCTGTCCATTTAAATCAGATTGCTAAAAAAACCCTTGATTTATACTATCTTAAAAATAGACTTGTTCTTCAATATTATACAAGGGCATGGCTCACAGAGTACGCTACGTAACTGACTCTGCCTCGTTTACATTTATATATTTAGCTCAACCCCAATCAAAACTGCATAGCAAATTGGTGGATTTTAGGGTTCTAGGTTTTCTCCTTTAAAACAAAAATGCTGAAACCTGCCACTTGTTGCACAATCTTTAGAGAAAAGCTACACAGCTTGTTTACTAGTTAAACTAGTAAAGTCTCCTGAGTTAAATATACATAACTTTGTACTAGATTTAAATCTAAACTATGCGTTTCAAGAAATTTGTGCCTTGTAAATTCAAACCAGCCAAACCAGGTAAGATTTACAACTATTTTGAATCATGCTCAAAAATAGTTTTTGACAAACACTTAAGGAGGAAGTTCGTGGTGTACTTTATTAAACCACATGAAATGTTAAATATTATTCACCACAATAGTACGTAAACTGTACTCCTCAATTCTTTCAGGTTCTATCAGCAAAAAAGGAGACAAACAAAAAATCTCATTTAAAATGGAAATTATGCTGAAGGCATTTTCTACCACAATATTACTGTGAATTGACACTTAAATGAATAACTTAACTTTGCTGATGAATATACAAGGACTCATAGACAATATATACACTTTTTCATTTTTTGTTTCCCATGTACTTAGCACAGCTTTACAGGACAATAAAAGGAACAGAATTTCAATTTGGAAAATGTTCTTCTAGCCTCTCATCTGGCAAACATAAGCATCAGCCTATAAAAACACACATAAGCCAGAACAGTGGTTCCCATATTACAAATGATGGATTACTTCATCACAACAATATTTTCATCATTGTTTCTAACAGAGCCTAAATTCTTAGTAGAAGCAGATAAATGTGACAGGTACATTCAGGAAGGTTTAAAGTTTACTGTCCAGAGATCTAACACCTGTTGAAAAATTCTTTTATTAATCTAAATTGTACTATCCCAAATCTAAGGCAAGATTAACTGGGAATTAGAGGCACTGCTGACAGCCTAGGCCAAAAGGGAAGATGAAATGCATAGCTAACATACTATCCATAGGCAAATTTAAGGATAAAATATGAAAAAAATAGCTAAACCAATTTATTTGAAACAAGTTAACTCTGGAGAAACACCATTTTTATATTTATTTTTCTCATCTTTTCTTGACTTTGCTACAAGGCATCCAGAAAAGCATTACAGCCATCTGCCCTCTCCTATTTCACATCGGGGTTTCACCAGATACAGCATTAAAAAGATTAGATAAGCCCATATGCATGAATACATGTATTAACATAAGAATACTAACCAGATTATTATAAATAATAGTATCACTTTGAATACTGCTAGTTAGCCTGCATATTGAAAAGTGTTGTGTCGATTTTTGGGTGGCACGTTTTAAGAATGATGGGGAGAGTGACAGAACATTGAGAAGAGCCCAGTCACTAAATTAACTTTTCTGAACAAGCTGAATGTATTTAGTACGGGGAAAAGAAGATTAAGGAGACTTGATAACTGTCTGCAACTACCTAACAGACTTACTGAACTTGTTTTATGTTGCTGGAGAGAACAGGGTAGAAATGGCAAAGAAGCCATGTTTGGCTAAACAGCAGCCAAAGGCAAGCACTGTGGACAGTAAGACATTGCCTTGAGTAGTGGTGAGTTCCCTTCACTGGAAGTTTAAACAAAAGCTTTATTATAACCTATTAGAGACAAGAAGTTGCAAAATTCAGTACTGAGCAGAGAGCTGAGTTAGACAATGGTGTTATTGTTAGGATTCTACTCAATTCTACTAAATCCAGTGAGACTGACTTCCAGGGAAACTTGTAAACTCACCACACACACAGGGATGACACTCATGAACTTTACATTGATAATCACACAATACTTTTGGGGTATGTGTTCTGGTAGACATTGTAGCCAACAGGGAAATACTATGGGCGAAAAAGATTTGGCTTACGCATGTACTGAGGCATGGGTCACATAGAATTCAGTCAAACTTGTATTTGAGTAAACACATTTGCAGCTAACAATGTAAAAGTCATTTAGCTGGGTTGATTTTCCAAAGCAGGTGTTTCTTTAGAATACAAGGAAGTGTTTTATTGTGGGGTAATCATATTGTTTATACATGGTAGAATGCAACAATATAGTAACACTGTATTATGGGAGTTTTTAAAGGAAGTAGTTGTGTTAGTCTGTTGCAGCAAAGCAGCAACAAAGGATTTAAGACACCACATACATTCTGGATTTTGTGCTATCACAGTGAAGAGGCCTTGACTTGGAAACACCTTGGAATAATAAATATATTAAGTACAAACAGCTTACTGCATGCCATATGGTGTTATAAGCAATAATTTAATGTAGAGTTTCCTACCTTGTGCCTTCTATTAGTGCTAAGACTAAAACTCCCAGAATCCCCAGTCAGCACAAGCTTAGGAAAGGTAAGCTAATGCATCAAAAAATTGAAAGAAACTGAGGAAAGGGGAAGACATATGAATTCTTGGGGGGGGGGGGAGAAGAAAAACTACTAAGAGTTGCATTCCACACCAGCTGTTTTCCAGATGTCAGAGGAATGCTCTCTCTCTCTCTCTCTCTCCCATTTAACACAAATCCTATAAAACATAGGGGGAACGCTTTGAATGGGGAATGTTTTTTGAATGTAGATGTTCTACTCCTGTATTCGTTTTCATCCCACGATCAGCCTTCCAGGTATTCAGAGATTAAAATGGTATGCATTAAAGGACATTTCTACTGCATTTCTCAACAGTAAGTCACCACGAGTTAATTGCACTCACGAGGGTTCTCAGCCCTTTATTTATCCAGTTGGCCATCCTGTTTCTGCCATGGGCGGAGCGTGTCGGAGCACAGGCCTGCTCATCAAACAAGAGAGGCCAAAATGACATTCTTCAGGGAAGAGTTTAGAATGTGTGGCAATAAAGCTGCATTCCATTAAACCTGCGTTTATTGTTAATTTTGCATAAAAGATCAGGTAATGGAGAATTAATGGTCTTTCAAAAGACAGTTAACCTCTCCCATTTCCCAGCTTTAATGAGGGTGCTGCGAAGGCTGGTGGGCCTTCTGTTCCATTAATTTTATGGCCAAAAACACTGGACCTCTGAACAACTGGTTAACTAGGAGAAAGGGTAGAGGTGGAGCATGATCCATCGCCTTGCAGAGGCAGCCCCCAAAATCAATTTACTTCAGCCCAGGCAGACCGACAAGCACAACTGGATGCTACCAAAGGGTAACAAATGAATTCCAATTCCATGGATCGCTTGCCACTGGATATTGCAATAGGAAAAGAACTGAGCAGGGATGGGGGAGGAGGACAGAACCCGAGAGGAGGAAAGAGAATCCAAGGATACCCATCCTGGTAGTATCTCCTTACCCAAGAGGAGTAACTTGACTTCCCGGGCCGCCTTCTCACCATCTTCCCTGAGATTCCTGTCGATCATCTTGCTCCGCTCCGCTGCCGCCTTGTCCTCTGCACTTAGGGTGCAGCCCATCTTGGAGGCTTTTTGGAGAAAAGAGGGTGGAAAGAACAACAAAAAGAGGGAAAGAGAAAAATGGCCCCGCTCCTTTAAGAGATCTCGCTGGGGACAGGCAGGGATGGGGAGAAGGAAAACCGAGCCAGCCAAGCACCCCCACAAGGGGAGAGAGGGGGCCAAAGGTGCCCAAGGCTGCCTGCGACCCAGGCTCTGCGATGAAAACGAACGATGAAAAGGGGGAAAAAATAGAGTCCTTTTGTTTCTTCCCAATATTTCAGTACTTAACGGACAAAAGTGCGGTGGGGGGGGGGGAGCGGGGAGAGTGGAGTAGAAGGAAAAATGATCCACCCAACCGGGGAGAAAAAAAAGGCGCAAGATGGTTAGAGTTGGAGCGGTCAGAAGCAAAGAAGAGGGTTGGAAAGTAGCATTTAAAAATTAAGGAGGGTGGCGGGGAGAAAGGGCCCTTTGTTTCTTCCCGCTATTGTAATACAGAAGGAAGGAGGGGGGGAGCAGAAATAATCCACTTAAGGCAAAAAAAGGAAAAAAAGAGAGAGAGGTAAAGTATCTCGCAGCAGCCCAAGAGGGGCTGAATCAGAGCCAGGTTCAGTGCCAGAGGCGACTGAAGGCTATTCCGGCGACGGGGCGCCCCACCGCCAGCCCCCCAACTTCGCACCCGAGACCCTCTCCGCCGCCGCTGCCTGGAGGAGAAGCAGGAGCGGCGATACCACCGGCTTGGCGTCCAGCCCAAAGGGACTCCGCAGGCGCCGCCTTCGCCGCCGGGGACAGGCGCGCGCCCGTGCACGCGCGGATGCCGCACGCCGGGGCCGGCGCCGGGACGCTGGATCCGGGGCGGCGGGGCCGGGACCGGCGGGAAGCCGGCGCGCATGTGCGCGGAGGCGCGGCAGGGTGGCGGCCGGGGGGTCCGCGGCGGAGACCCCGGCGGGTGTCTTGAGTGCTTTTGTGCGTGTGTGTACATATGCGTGCGTGGTTGCTGTTCCGTTCTGCTCTCCGCCACTCCTCCCCTCGATCGCGTCCGAAGCGCCGGCTGCAAGCCGAGGAGTCCCAGAAGCCGCGAGAGGAAGCGGAGCGAGGAAATGGAGCCGGTTTCCTGACACCTGTGGAATCTGCAGGTGATATGCCCACCATGCAGTTCCGTTGGGGGTAAGCGAGGTTGGGCAAAGCGCAGCCAAGAAATAGCCGGACACAGCAATTAAAAGGCTCGGGATCAAACCAAGACAAGGGAACATTGCTAAACCTAGTTACACAAGACCACCCATGATACATCTACATGTCTTTGTATTCTCACAAACCCTCCTTCCACCCCCCACTTTGTACATTCCCTTTTGCTCTTCACATTTCTCATCTTTCTGGTTAAGTCCCTCCAGTCACAGCTTTCTCCATCTTCTCCTGCCTCTCAATCGTTCACTCTTTCCAAGGGGCAGCCACAGCAAGACATGATGCAAAAATGAGTGGCTCAATGAAGTCCCGGTGCAAATCCCACCCTTAAGTCTGTGTGTCCCGACATCTGATGTGAGTTGAGAGTTGCAAGGGTTGAACCGCAACATCATTTATCCCCTGTGTGTTGGAAACTCATGTTCCTATCTTTGCTTTGTGAGTTCTTGATTCATACTACCTTTATGACCAAGTCACTTCAGTGTATGACTTTTATGCTGGTCAGTTTTGTAATCAACCCACTTTCATTCATCATCCGTTCATATATTCATTCTTTCTCTTCTTTTTTAACCACCCCTGCTTCTGAAGTAACCCATTGCCATTGCATTGAGCTAATTTTGATGTTTCTTCTGGTCCAGCATTTTGTTTTGAAGAGCAGTTGCATAATAAGAGCCAGCTTGGTCTAGTGGTTAAAGCAATGGGCTAGAAACCAGGAGGGTGTGAGTTCTAGCCCCGCCTTAGACATGAAAGTCGGCTGGGTGACCTTGGGCCAGTCGCCCTCTCTCAGCCCAACCCACCTCAAAGTGTTGTTGTGGGGAAAATACAAGGAGGAAGGAGAATTAGGTATGTCCGCCGCCTTGAGTTATTTATAAAAATAATAAAGGCAGGATAGAAAATAAATAAATGCTTCCTTGTGCTTGGGCTGCCCAACTTTCAAATGCCATCTCACGATATGGCTTCTCCATCCAATTCCCAGTCCAATCAGATCTGAAGGCCAAGAAAAGTTTCAAACAAAGGGTCATGGATGTGGCTGCCCAAGTTGATATTGCATCCCATAAACATGTTAAGTCCTTGAAGGGGCTGGCTCAGCACAAATCAGCCTCCCAGTTAGAAAAGTATTTAACAACTTCTATGCCCCAACTTCTTAGAAGAGCATTTTCTAGAGCACATTTTGAACAACTAAATTCCATGGTAAGCAAAGGCAGGTTTCATGGAGTTCCATTTGAAGAAACACTGTGTATCTGTGGTGCTTCGGCTGTTGAAGACGTTGCACTTATACTCTTTGATTGCAAACTATATTCTGCAAAAAGGACTGTTTACTTAGATTCTTATTTAAAAACTAAAAAATACCGGGGCACCCAGGAGGAACTGTTTTGCATATCACTAATAAGGCTGCACTCTTTATATCAAAGGTCCTTTAGAAGAGGACAGACTATCTAGATCAGATTGGAGTTAACTGTAGGGGCGACAATTTATTATGAATCTGTCCTATTGTTTTCTTTGTATTTTCTTGTATACTTGTATTGGTTTTATTCTTTTGATATGGTCAAATGACAAAATCAATAAAGACTCTATTCTATTCCATTCCATTCCATTCCTGATATAGGCAACTTTCACTTCCATATAACAAGACTAGCAGTAGCATTCTTTTATTCAGAGCCATTTTTGCTTCTTTTGACAAGCATAGATCCTTTGCAGTAGACCACAAACTATCCACTACCTTTCTCTCATCTTTCGTAAACATTATTTCAAGGTATGCACATTCATTGATTTGCTGCAGTTTTTCACCATTTATATATGACTTGCAATTGTTTGTACTCTGTTTTTGTTGTGAACACAACTGTCTTGGTCTCTTAAGCCTCTTGCATCATACAATCTCTCTAACACTGACTGCAAATCATTGTGATTCTCAGAGAACTACACAGCATCATCAGCATTCAAAAGTTGACATATATTCACACGTCTATATCCAACACACGTCTATCAGCACAACAATAATTGGTTATATGTTTTTCCACATTAAACAACTGAGGGGGTCATTGCACATCCTAGTCCCTGGTCAATTAATATGCAGTTTATTAATTCTCATGCAAGCTTTAATTCCATCATATACTGCCATTTTCACCTGTATAAACTTTATCTCTAAATAAACAAATATATAATAAACTTTCTTCTGTGCATTCGTACAATCCTAAGCGCCTGCTGAAGCTGGTCTGCCTGCCCCCTGCCTGGCATAAAGCTTCATTGCACTTCCCAAATTTTGTCCATTGTCAACTGTCATACGCTTTTGAGTCAAATTCTGCCAAACACCTTCCTGTGCTCATTTGACAAACTCAGTTTTTACATCCACTCTTGCTATTTTCCCTTGGAATAGGCGATCCATTAAGACATCCTTCCAATCATCAGGCATAGATGCGGTCTTCACACATTATACAAATCAGGCACCCACTCCCTGAAGAAACCACATCCATATATAAATAGGCTGACCATACGTCCCGTTTTGAATGGGACAGTCCCATTTTTTTCAACATTTCCTGTCCCGTCATTTTAATATAAAAGTCCATTTTGTCCCATTTTCTAAAAAAACTTACTTAAAAATTTGAAAGTTCCTGGGAACCTGTCAGAATGCAGTCTGACTTTGAGTGGAAGGAGGGGGAGCTCAGCAGAAACTGTCCTAACAGCCAGGAACCACGCTGAGACAAGGAACTGGTCTCTAATGTTTTATTGCTTGTACATAACAGGAATCCTAACAAACTGAAGAAGCGTGGGAAAAACCCAGGCATATAAACCCCAAAGGTTAAGGCGGTCCCGATCTGTGTCTCTTTGAATGGCTGCCCAATTCCTCAGTGCTATGCATGCACTTAACAGTCTGGTTGGGAGCCCCCTGCTCGCCATCCTTACTCATGACAGAAACGGCGGGAAAAAAGCCGCAGAGCTCAACCCGGTGGGAAACCTAAAAAGAAAAAAACAGGATCAGCTGATAGGTGGTGATCAAAGGGTGAGCCGATTGGCTCCTGCCTTGAAACGGCAGGAAGAAAAGAACGTAAAAGCACAGCCAGAGGAGGAATGGCTTGTCAGTGACAACCTTTCACTAGACTCTCCAGCCCAGCCTTGCCTCTCGCAAAGGAAAGAATCCGAAAATTCCCAGCCCAAGAAAACCAGAGAAGTTCCTGCCTGCCGATCCAGCCCATCGCCCAGCCCTGCCCCGTTTTGCCATCCCAATGTCCAGTTTTTGTCTCAAGGAAATATAGTCAACCTATATATAAACCTTTCTCCAGTTATACAAACTCCACCTACTACCTTATCCATTTTCAATATTCTCACAGCATTTTTGACTTCCCATTAACGCCTTTCCCTTCCTCTAACACTCCGAATATTTGTTTTAGTTCCATTCTTTGAGATATCATTATTATTCCCATGATTGATGATTAATTGATTATGTGCCATCAAATCATTTTCAGCTCCTAGTGACCACCTAGATAGACCACATAGACTACGTAGATATTATTCCCATTCCAATTTCTATAATAGCCCTTCCAGCGTTTACGTAGTTCAGTTTTATACCAAATTATTTCACAACTTTTTTTAAAAAAATCCATGCCCTCTGCTGGTAACTCCTTGTTTTGCACCCTTTTTACCTGCTCCCAAACTATGTATTTTTAAAATTTCCATCTAAATTGCTCTGCATTTTCTCTGCCTCTTTAAATCTTAACCATTCCTTCCTCTCTTTGAATACATTCTATACAATGATATTCTGTCTATATACATTATACAGCATTTTCCCTTTGAGCGATCATTCTTTTATATGCATTCTTTTCAACCACAGCCTTTTTCGCTTCTACCACACATTTTTTATACTTTCCCTTAGCATAAGTCTCCACATCCTTCCAGTCATTGTACTTTCACTCTAGTTTTTTTTTTTTTTTCCCCATTCCATTCCTTTTTCTTCCAGTCCATTTTTCCCAAGGTCTACTCTTGATGCTGTATCAGAGAATAGTCTTGGGCGTGTTCAGAACCTCTCATGAACTTTGTATCCTTAACTAATTCTCTCGGTCTTTCATCATAAATCAATCATGCTTTAAGATTTATATGCATTTCTTTGCTGGGTCTAAACCACAAAATATTTTCTAAGCAGATACTCACCAGCTATTTACTACTCATTTATTCTTGGGCCAATAACTTTGTTCTGTTTTGTTTTGATCCCACCCATGAATTCATGTCATTAACAGAATAAGTCCCCCCTCAATCTCATTCATTCAGAATCTTGCTTAATCCACCCCGCCAAGCATCATCTGTTGCCGAGGAAACCTTGCTTCTCTTTTAATGCTGATCTTTAGCAAAAACCTCAAGAGGACTTAAGTCTTTTCTGAAGAGTGAACTAATTCTCAGCTTAACAACTATTCTTAGAGGCTTGACCTTTGTTAGGAAGCTAAGAAAGATTTCAAACATCTCAAATTCAGAGTTCCAAAAAACAATTACAGTAACATCTTAAAATCTAAATACATGAAACCATGCTTAAACCAGATCAGAACTTGAACAGGTTTCCCTTGAAGATTAAATTCTATGTTCATTTTCTTGGAAAGAAGTCCCACCACTTCTTTCTGATTAAAAATGGACAAACTGGTTGATGAATTTCATAGAAAATGAAAATTCACTACAAGCTCCCTACTTGCCCCAGGTTGTAGGAAGGGAAAAGTTTGTTTGATTCTCATTTGACACATTCTATAACCACTCATTAGTAACATATGGCTGCGAGAGCTGGACCATAAAGAAGGCTGAGAGAAGGAAGATAGATGCTTTTGAACTGTGGTGTTGGAGGAAAATTCTGAGAGTGCCTTGGACTGCAAGAAGATCAAACCGGTCCATCCTCCAGGAAATAAAGCCAGACTGCTCACTTGAGGGAATGATATTAAAGGCAAAACTGAAATACTTTGGCCACATAATGAGAAGACAGGACACCCTAGAGAAGATGCTGATGCTAGGGAGAGTGGAGGGCAAAAGGAAGAGGGGCCGACCAAGGGCAAGGTGAATGGATGATATTCTAGAGGTGACGGACTCATCCCTGGGGGAGCTGGGGGTGTTGACGACCGACAGGAAGCTCCGGCGTGGGCTGGTCCATGAAGTCACGAAGAGTTGGAAGCAACTAAATGAATAAACAACAACAACATAACCACTCATACAAAACCACTATGACATCACTTTGTCATGACATCATTGTACGAATGACCCAAATGATGTCATTTCCCTCGCCTAGGGATGCCCACGATGGCCTGTTTGCTCTGGTTTGCCAACTGGGAGACTACATAAGCTATGTTGTAAAGCAGGAATGGACAATTGTGAACCTTTGTCTAAGGAAAGAATGCAAGTGATGCTCTGTTCTCTCTGTGTTACCTGCTTGATCTGCTAGGATCTGAACAATAAATTATGAAAAATTGCGATATGAATGATATGAAATTAGGATTTTATGAAGAACCCTTAGGACCCTATATCCTACCCCTCACAGCTACAACTTGGATTAGATTATTGCCTGTCTGTTCTAGCCCTACGATTATATCAGTCCTATCTGACACTATTTAATAACTATCCAATTACACAAAACTAGTGCAGTCCTTAGAGCAATCTCTAGTAGCAAGCTCCAGTAGTTTTATCAGGTTTTATATCAGCACATTTTCAAGTGACCTATATGTAATTAGATAATGTCAAAAATGTTAGCCATACTTTGTCTAAAATTTGTCTGAGTCTTTGTACAAAAGCAAAAGTAATGAAATCTAAAATGTCTATTAGTTACCGCAGGCTGCGTAATCATCTAGATGACACAATTTGGTGCCAGTTCATTACTTGCCACATTTATTCAATACCCACTTGTTTCACCAGGGTAGCTTACTAAGGCTATTTTTTCATGCAGTGGGTTTTATTCACTGAAATTATTGTAGCATTCCATTGTAACCCATTCCCTGATCCTAGCCAGGTTTTATGAGACACCGTTTTAGAGGAATGCGCCAGTTGTGATCTTGGAATTAATCGGAGAGAGATGAAGCAGTACAAAAATATCTAAAAACCTAATGGCTCAATATCTTTAATAATGTTTGTGGCAGTATTTCTCTAGCCTTGGTACCTTTCTTTGGTCATCTTCAAGAGAAACAACAATGATCACATGAGTTGATTCCATGACATTTACCATGTAAGGAGGACTTGGGTCTATACTTTTTTAAAAAAACTGTCCCATTGATTGCAATCACATAAGCCATGCCCTGAGTTGACACTCTCTGTTCTTTTGATTAAACAGAATTAGAGAAAAGATTTACAGTAACCTAAAACTATTGCCCCAACTAAATGATCTGGTCTAGGTTCTGAAGCTAAGCAACTAATAGCAGGGCTGTCTCATAGACTGGAAAATTAAATAAATCTGGAAATCAGCACTGGTAATCCACTACTTTTCTGTTGCCAGAGGACTACATGGTTATGTTCAACTAGCCACCAAGAGTTGAACTTGATTTTGAGGGCGCATTTACATATTAGAAACCTACTATCATAGCAAGCCAGTGTTGCAGTCCGTGCTTCCATTCGTATTTGAACATTGCATGATCGTGGACTTCTACAAGTTCTGAGTAGCTGCTTTATGAACAATATGTATTTATTTATTAGATTTACATCCTGCTTTTCCATCAGAAATTTGGCCCAGGATGTAGCAACTTCCCCTCCCACTTTTTTTCCACAACAGCAACTCTCTGGGTTGAGTTGGGCTGAGAGACTGGCCCAGAATCACCCGTGAACTTTCTGGCTGAATGTGGAGAAGAATTTTGGTCTCCCCACTCCTAGTTCAGCCCCTTAATTACTTACTTTTGGAATATCACCCCCACTCTGGAGAGCAGATTGGCCCGAACCCCCTGGCTTTTTGTAAGGCTTTAAAGACGTGGCTTTGCCATTGGCCTTGGGCATGTGGTGTGTAATAGAGCCTGTTCAGTGGCTATGTTGACTGTTGCTAATTGTTTTGTACCTTGGCTGCTGATTATGTTGTATGGCGTTTTTCTATTGTTTTTGCATACTTTTGATTATATACATATATAATCATTGGAAGCCACCCAGAGTCATGCATTTGAGATGGGTGGCTGTATAAATTGAAGTAATACATAAATAAAATAAATGAGATTGTGGACCAAGTAACTACAGCTGACTGAGGCACAAAAACCACAGGCTACTTAAAAAAGGTCCTAGATTCTTATCTCCTTGTCATTCAATAGGGATTTGAGTGGGAAATGTGAAACACAGTTGGTAGACGCTGCTGTGGTAGGGAGACAGCAAAATATAGATACCCAAAGAATCCATCCTTGAAAAATCAGCAGCTATCTAGGGTCCGTAGAAGCTTCATCAGTTCTTTACCTTGCTCAGTCTATTTTTCTGCCTTTGTATAAACTTCTCTTTCTTGTTAAGTATGCTCTGATTGCTTGACTAAGGGCTATTTTGTTCTGTCTCTTAACTGCCCTTTTGGTTTCAAAGTTTTAGAGATCTGACTTCTGTTTTCCTCCTTAGCCTGTAAGTGCATTTTGTCACTATTTCCATCTTTCTGGGAAATACAGGGTTCTAGCCTGACTCATCCTCCCGTTTTCCAGCTTGAGATTCAAAACCTTTGAAGTGGTGCCTCTAGTGTGTGAGATCCAGAGAAAGCTGGAAACATCAAGTGCAAATAAAAGTTGGTGGGAGTACTTTCCTACTGTTGATAAGATACAACTGGGGGGATCAAAAAATAAATTAGAAGGGTTTATTAACAAGTTCTTCAATGATATTGCATATCAGTTATGATTTGAAAGGATCAGCAAATTGCCATTTAAAGGTTGGTCATGGAGCATTCCATTTTGTATGGATAATTTAGCATATTTTTAAAAATCAGTTATAAGATCAGTTATCAGTTTTAAGAGTGCTTAAGATATTTGAGTTTCTGTATATTAATTATTACTGTGGTATATTCAGTACAAACCTCAGTCCTGGATTAATAGATCAAAATGTGCTTTGGCACCTGATCCAATTATAAGATCAGTTATCAATTTTAAGAGTGCTTAAGATACCTGATCCACCTTCTTAGAGGTCTTACCGTTTTTCTCAGATTCCCACCTTTCAGATAAAAAGAGCAAGTCAAACCTGAAACTTTGAGCAAAATGCTCAGGCATTATTTTGTAAAATTGGATTTGTGAGCAAAGAGCCCCCTTCTATATTTCAGTATGTTAACCCAATGAAATCTCATTCATGATAGATCACTTGTAAGCAGAATAAACTAAGCCTGGATGAAGTGGTCGCAAACCACTTTCTGCTGCAGAGGTGACGCTACTTTTTCATTGATAACATTTGCACTGGGTAGCTGTTGGGGTTTTTTTAATCTGTTCAATCGTGTCCAATTCTCAACGACTGCCTGGGCAAGTCCCTGTAGTTTTCTTGGCAAGGTTTTTCAGAAGTGGTTTGCCATTGCCTTCTTCCTAGGGCTGAGAGAAAGTGACTGGCTCAAGGTCACCCAGCTGGCTTTGTGCCTAAGGTGGGACTAGAACTCACGGCCTCCTGGTATCTATCCCAGTGCCTTAACCACTACACCAAACTGGCTCTCACATTGGATAGTAGCATGGCCTTAATCCAAATCAAACCTTCTGATAGAAGCAACATTTTATGTTAAAAATTCTGTCATGCACACTTTCTTCATCTTTGCTATTATAGACTGTCCAGTCCGCACAAAACAGTTTGGACCAAAAGGCCATTTTGAAAATACATTGCTTGTTCCTGATTCCTTTCAGATAGCTACATTAATATTTTGCAAAAAAAAAAAAAAAAAAAAAAATCCACTTCGTGTCACATCAAAGGCTAACAGATTTTATTGGTATAACCTTTTATAGGTTGAAAGCCACTTAGTCAGAATATGTGCATGAAGTTGGCAGAATAACGTATTTGTGTGGAAATATAAGTACTACATATGTGGGAATAGAAGGGATTCTGGGATGTAATACACTCTTCAAAACCCTCAGTTATGTCTTTAATTCTCATATGTGGTAATTCACGAACTTTGCACCACTTAAGAGCGAGTCACAATGCACCTTTGTAAAAAGGCAGGGTCACCTGTTAGTAGACATGTGACATCCTTTTTTTTTTTTTTTTTTTGGTATGATGAAGCATAGCACCAAAGAGGAAAGCATCTTGTTACCTTGGCAACAGAGCCATGTTTTCCATTCCCTGTGCCACCAACACAGTTGGGTGACCTTCATCCATCAGTGAAGCACTTTGCTTTGTATACATTGATGAAAATGGGATGTAGTCAGTTTCTCAAGTGCTTACAATAGCTTATTTGAACTTCAGTTCAGATTTATTCCAGTGGATAACTCACGTTCTTTTGGTTCCAGAGCTTATACTTTCCTATTCTGTATGTGTTTGTGTGTGTGTGTGTGTGTGTGTGTGTTTGTGAGAGAGAGAGAGAGAAAGAGAGTTAATCACGAATCAGGATATCATATAAAACATCTGAAATGAGCTTTAGCTATGAAGGCTTATGGCTTATCAATATTAGCCTTTAAAATGCCATGTTTCATCGTATAAGTCTTATATTTAAAAAATCTATCTGGTATACGATGTGCTATAAAGTTACAATTATTTCCCATACCTAGAAGGCAAAAGTATGTTTTTAAGGCCTTAAATAGATTTAGTTAGGAATTCCTAGGACTAATCTTTGGTTTCTGTGAACCATATAATTTGATTTCTCCTTGAGGAATCCATTTAATGAGCTAACCATCCTTGGAGCAAGGTTTTCAGTGTGTTCAATTAAATGATCCTGGAGTTTACAGTCCTAAAGCAAGGCATCTAAAGAGCAATTTTTAAAATACGCACTTTATAAAGTAAAATACAAGTGCTTTGCCAGATAAAATGGTGGAATAGCTGAAAGACGTAACGGAAAGAAAAAAGGTATTAAGTGAAATGAAACTGCTTTATTACAATCTTTGACCAGCATTACAAATAAGATAAAGAAAATAAATTGCTGCAGCAAACCCATTATCACAAAATTGTCATAAAACTATAGAACAACACATCTAAGCCAAAGGTTTGTGCAATTGTATGGCTTGGTGAAAGTATTTCCAACCGGGAATGTGAGTGAGAAGTTAACATCCTTTAAATAATAATAATATAATTATAGTATTTGTATGACCCTCCAGTTTGGAAATAATTGGGGAAGGCAAAGCACATTTCAGGATATCCTGTAAGGGGCACTGTAAGAAGATGTGGCAAGATACTGGGTTCATTTCACAGTATTCACACCAACACATTTAAGACTAAGGAACATTTGAGACAGAGAACCTAACTATGAAGATTTCACCCATAACAGTCTGAAAAATGGTCCCATAGAGCAAACCAGGGTCTCTGCGTAGATTAGCGGTAGAAGGTTTAGCTCCTGTAGCTGCAAATTTTTCCAAGTATTATTTCCTTGAGATCTTCTATTGCCATTCTTATTGCTAAATGTGGGAGCATCCTTAACTGACTGATATATTAATAATCAGAACTGACCTGCCCGAAGAAAGCAATGCAGAAACAGAAGATAAAAGAAGCCAGGAAATGTTGTCTGGATGGTTTCTCAATGGTTGGCTTGAGAAGAAAACCAAAAGCAACAGACTAGGATCTAGGATCCCTTCTGTATGTATTTATTTCAAGATTTATAAGGCTGGTGCTTACCATTTCCCAATTGCTTTGTTGACCATTGCCTCCCCACAAGCATGAAAAACCACCATCTCATTCAGCTCTGCCATCTAGGATGGCAGTTTTATTTTTTTATATGCTTTAACGACAACTCCATGATGGGGATATTGAAGGAAACAAACCCTAATGGGAGGCATTTGGGCATGTTTGCAGATAAGAAAAGAATTCTAAAACAAGGTCAAATTACTTGCTGACACAAACTTATGTAATGGAGACTTGATTCTTTGTTCCTCTCCAACTAAAAATAAATCATGGGAGGCTACATTTCTAAGTAGAGAAAGGAAAAAAGATGGCATGTAGATTTTGTAAATAGCTTTTTTCACATTCAAAAGTTTATTTTGCCCTCTGTGAGGTCTGAAATGCATTTATAAAGATCATAATGAATCTAAACCCCTTCTGCAGGAAAAAAAAAAACAGATGGCTATGGCAGTGAAGCATTCCTTCCATTTTGAAATACACGCTGATCAAGCTATTTTTCACTGAAAGAAATGTTTTGCTGGACTCGTATTTAAGGTAGTTTTCCCACCAGTCCTGGGAATATGCAAGAAAACAACAAGCAGCTTCAGTTGACAGATCATGTAAAATAGGAAAAATTTGGAATGAAATTCAGCAAAAGACAGGTTCAGGAATGACAAAGAGGTAGATTATTGGTATCTTGGCACCAAAAGTACATTGGCGCATTATTATTCTATTACACTGTTAGATTTTGTTAGTATTGTTCTCAAAGTTTCTGGTTCAGCAGCAGTAAAGATGTTTAGGGGTGGGTTTTATTTTTATTTTTCTCCTGCTCTTTCTGCTGTGAAAACTGGCTATTTTACACTCTTATGCCATTTTAGCAGAGTTACAAGTAAAAGCTATAAAATACACCCATTCTCAAATTGAGTGGTGTTAGAACCTTCAAGATGTCCAGTTGCATGTCCTGTGGAGCCTCAGTTGTGAAAAATCCTGGTTTGCCCTGAGTTACTGCTTGGTTTCTTCTGCAAAAACTATTTCAGTATTTGTGTGTAATTTATTTGCCATGATACACAAACCAGAATCTGGAACTTTCCCAAAGAAACCAGGAACTGAAAGCCAGGAATAAATCACAACTTCCAAGTCTGTCTTGTTAGAAATGGAACAGGGTAGAATTCTTGGTTCACACATCATTAATAAACAGAATCATTGGCATTTCCCTTGTTTATTTATCCAGACTCATATATTTCATGTGTTGTCTTGCTGGCAAAATTCATTCCTAGGCCACAGCGGATTTCTTTCCTTGAAATAAACAAGTAGAAATCTTTGAAAAATTATAACTGGTGTTGAACAATTATTCACTGTTGGTTTCCTTTCAGTTTCTATCTCTCTAATTGTGGAAAACATCCTTTGTTCTTCTGGGGTCAGGACCATGACTCACCCAGGGATAGACCTGTTTTATTTATTTATTTATTTATTTTATCCAATTGGTCCCCGCCCATCTCCTCCCATCGGGGGACTCTGGGCTGTTCCCAAAAGACTCTGGAAAGTTGTATAATTTAGCTTCTGTTCTGCCTTTCAGAACAAGAGGTTCCTATGCAATGTGATCAAGAGGGCACCATCATAACCTGTATATATAAATAAATTCATCATAACCCTTTTGATACACAGACATACCCATACACGAAGGCCCAGGGTAACATGCTGCAAGTCAGCCCCTCCACTTCAGATCTTCGCATATTGACTGAGAGTTTCCATACATAAACAACTCTCCACCTAAGTATGAAATCCGATTCACAGAACTTCTGATCCCATAAAACGCATCCATCTGAACATGGTTATGCCGCCCTTGGAGACCTTTTCCACTGAAAAAGGAAAGGAAAAGATATCGGGCTCTTTGGGCAACTGCCTTTGATCAAAAGTGATTCTTTCTAAGCAAGATGCTCCCTGAGTTTTCTTTAGCAAGATTTATTGAGATGACAGGGATAAGATTAGAAGAATTTCAGCAACTGGAATTTCCCATTCAAAACCAATATATCTCTGTGAATACTGAAACAGAGACTTTTTGACTAACAGCCTTCCTGATATTTGGCAAGGAGGGAGTTCTATTTATTGGTCACAGAGAAGGTTATAGCTGACTGTTTACCCAACAGTCTCCTGAATCTTCATCAGTCTGGGTACAAACCATTACAGGAAAGGGAGAGAGAGAGAGAGAGAGAGAACCATCTCTGATTTGACAAAAACAACATGAAGTTCTGCACAGTTAACAGACACATACACAATCACAGCTCTCAGTTGCAGCAACCTTCATTACAGTTCTCCCCAGCAACTGGGGAAAGCATTCCAGTAGAGAAATATGTTTTTTTTCAGGGAGGGGGAGGTTGGTTAAACCAAGAAAGAGGATGTGATGTATTTGCTTATCACTTTTTCTTCAACTGAATAAAGCAGCCATAGCATCATATTCCACTCATTCTGCTGCAATGTTAATATAAGGAGGCCTCTGCAGAGAGATTATCTAGGCTATGCTTTTTTGCAGATAGGAAGGAAACAAATAATTCAGTGACCACTGAAGAATATTGATTCAGTAAAGATTTATGATCATTAGCAAAGGAGTTGGTTGTGGCCGAGATGTTCTGGGAGACGTCAGTAATGTGTTATAATTCCCTCTTGAGGCTTTACTCTATTATATGCTTCCTTAAGCCAGCCTAAAATCTTCTGGGCCTGTTCCAATTCCTGTTTTGCCCCAGTAACAAAACCAGTGAATGGTGCTGTCCTTGCTAATTGCAGGCCAAATTAAGGGATGAGGGTGGTCCTAAAATAGTGCTAAACCCTGGTTCAGAAAAAAACTTGGCTGTCAAGTAATAGATATGGAGGAAAACTACAGGATGAAATAAGAGAGAGATTTTCATGCTGGGTGCAAACCATCCACAGTCTTATTACTTATTTATACTCTGGTTATTCCTGAGTATGGCTATAGCAAGGGCATAGCATTCTTCTGAAAGCATGCTAAACTCCTGTTGAAAAAACAGCCTGATTGACTGGTAGCAGGCAAAAAGTGGGAAGTAGGTGGAGTGATCTATGGAATTTAACAAGTCCAGTCTGTCCCTACTAGTGCTGCAAGGACATAGTGGTATTGGCAGGAGGTGTCCAAGGAGTCCACTTCTGTCCTTGTGGTCAGCAGCAGCCAGAAGTAGTCACTGGATGTCTACAAAGAACACACATCCTACAGTAAAATTCCAGGTTCATGCACGTGTGATTGGCTGAAAGCCAGGTTGGAGTGGGCAAAATGGCCCTTTCCCCACCCAGTGGTACATCGATACTTTGGAGCTCTCCACAAAAGCCATAGAGCTGAGACTGTTCTCAGGACTGTTTCCTTACTGGGGAAATTGTTTAGGATTCTTGTCCAAGTGCCTAGAGAGGAGGAAGACGAGGTGATAGTGATGGTGGTGGTGGTGGTGATGTGGCCATGCAACACTTGTTTGATGAGAACCAATGGAAAACCTGAATGTACCCAATGGTGATAGAACTAGCATCACAAAGCTAGCAGAACCTGGTTTTCATTCCCAGTTTCAGTTGATATTCTGTGTAGCACAGGACTAGAACTCTTTCAAAAAATGCTAAACTGGTATTTATAAGCAGCTCATGTAAGTTGTATGGAACACACAATCATATCTCTGCAGGAACCAATATCTAGCTTTCCCTGCAGCCTAAACCAAAATTGCAATGCATAATCAGAGGAAAGGGAATGTGCCTACAGCAGCTTAGGCTAGCCAGTAGGACCAGGGCAGATCCCAACTCCTGACTGCATGAGCAATCAAATGGTCAGTGAAAGGTACCAGATGGCAAAAACTGTGTCAGAGGAAGAGGGGAAATACTACTTTAAAACCCAGATAGTTAAGGACAGTTTTAAGCTGCTCATTTATGGGTTGCCGATGAGGTGAAGGCAACATCGTAAGGACATGGCAGGCAAAAAGGCACCACTTCCTGGGCTATGTTCATGCTGTAGTTAGGGGCAAGGATAAAAGATCCAAATGTACTAATTTCACTCTTTTTAAATACTTCTTCAGGATTTCCCCACTTTTTAAAGCTTCCCATAAGCCCTGAGGATTTTATGACATCTGTTTTTTAGCTCAATCCAGCAATTCTTTTTGAATGAAGACCGTTTCAAGAATGAGATGATAAAAAGTGGGCTGTATTAATTCTTCCCCAATAAAAAAAAAAAACAGCCCAGAGTGAATTTTCAGAAAATCCCAGGGCTTCAGGCATCCTCTCACTGCCGATGTTGGTTTGGAGGCTGGATAGCATCTGATTTCTTTGTGGGAAGGGGAGGGCTTACAGTCTACAATGGTGAACATTTTGGAAGCTCGGAACATAGGAAACTGTTTTGTTCTAAGTTAGGTAGTCCATCTGGCCCACTGCTACTGAATGCAAGATTTCAGGATGGCGGTTTTCCAATGTGTTCTACCACTAGTTTATGACATTTCTCCCTCCGTTTGGTAAAATGTATTAAAGCCTAGGGAGAAAGAAACAGCTTTCGCACCCCCATCTCATGTTCTCCCCTCCTTTTCCTTATTTTCTAAAGAATCATCCCATCCAGTATACACATCGTCGAATCTGCAATGGGACCATGAATAACTTTCAGTCTGTAGTGCAGAAGGAATTGCAAATGAATGCTTTGGGTGGGAAAAATTGCACTTATCAGGTATATTCGCAAGGGGAAAAAAATCACATTCACAAACTATGTCAGATTTATTCCGCCAAGCTTTGTTTTAAGCACAGCTTGCAGCAGAATGAAGGTAGTTGAAAATGATTCGTTGGAGCCATTAAATCTTATTAGCAGACTTGTTTACCAACACTGGGACTGGTGTCTATCTACAGCATCTGCCTGGGATTTTGTTAGCTCACATTTCAGTCTCAAACAGGTTTAATAACAGAGTATGTTTATCTCTGAATGTCTGGGTGAGGACATAGTGAAAATGTTAATTGTTTTTCTAATGTAATTCATTTTCCTGAAAATAATTTTTGCATCTTTTATGTTCTCAGCACACCCCAGAAAGAAAGAAAGAAAAAAATACTAGAGGATAAGAACGTTCTATGCAGCTGAGGACATGCTTAACAAACAGCAGATGGTGGAAGCTGCAAGAAATATATCCCATGGCCCTAGAGATTTGTGGGCTACACCAGGATTTGTGTGGCACATTAAAGGCTATGCTCCAAAAACGGACAGAACCAAGGCCTGGGAAGAGATTGCAGTACTTTTAAGGGATCAAATGGATTTCTTTAGCATCTGCAAGGCTTAAGGCAACCATGTTGCTCCTTAATATCACCCAGCTTCCCCCAGAATGCAAAGAAAGATCTGATACTTTTGGCTTAAGCCACTCTGAGGTGGCTGTAAACTAGTGATGTGTAGCTATTTGGATCTGAAGTGAGAAAGATGCTTTGGAGGGGGTATTGGCATGCATGTCACATCTGTGCATATTCTTTAAAAAAAGCATCAGCAAAGCAAAAAGCGTAACTAATGTCCCTCTGAGAGACCTTTTCCACTTTGGGTCCAATAGCTGCATATCTCTATTGCAAATGGCAGTTGGATAATCTCTGCAGTTCATACATCTGTGATATAAAGATAGGAATGTTACTAGGACGAACCATCATTGTTATCTTTGAATATCTATAGTTATTTTCTTATCACAGCAAAAGATTTGAAAGCAATTTCATTTAAAAGCAAAATAACACACTGACATACCTATATCAGTTATTAAAGCTTCCCAATGAAATAAAACACTTTTTCCAGGGAAAACCTGGGTGAAGGGAGATGTCATTAAAAAGTAACTAGAACACAGTTGCTGCTTCTTGAATATCAAAGAGCAAGCATTCCAAATAATTATACTATAGACAATCTTATTAATTTTTGGTCCTTGTGCTGCAGTGGTTATCTGTTCCCTTATTGTGTGACAATCTTTGGTTGTTAGGATTGCAAATTGGGCAAGCACTCAGTGGTTTAACCTTCTTTTTATACCCCCATACCCCCTTCCAACTGTACTGTTAAATTGTTATGGTTTAATTCCCCTAAACTGGTGAGGCAGTTTCCTTTTATTTTGAGTGTGAGCCCTAAAAAGTACAGGATGCTTCCTAAAAGAGATTTAAGGTGATTAAAACAAACAAACAAAAATGCATTCTTACCCAAGCATGTGACATGGCCAAGCTCTATTTGTATCATTGTCTTGTCTTCTTGAACTCTTGCTGTTGCTCTTCAGAAATTAAATGGAGTCCTTCACCGTTTTTCTTTCAGCCTTCCATTTTTGCATTTCCCAAAATTCTGAAATTTGAGTTCTTGGTTCTAAAATGCATAAAATATACATTCTAGTTAAAAAGAGATAGGTATATATGTGTGGGGTGGGGGGTGGGGGAGATGTGCCTCACAAAGGGATATACCTATATGTCATGAGTAAGGATGGCGAGCAGGGGGCTCCCATCCAGATAGTTAAGCGCATGCGTAGCACTGAGGAATTGGTCAGCCATTCAAAGTGACACAGATCGGGACCGCCTTAACCTTTGGGGTTTATATGTCTGGGTTTTTCCCACGCTTCTTCAGTTTGTTAGGATTCCTGTTAAGTACTAGCAATAAACATTAGAGACCAGTTCCTTGTCTCAGCGTGGTTCCTGGCTGTTAGGACACTATGTGTGATTTCATGTGTGTATGTGTATGTGTAAGTGTATATGTATATGTGTGTGTGTATGTATATGTATATGTATATGCATGTCAAAATGAGGGCCAGTTTGGTGTAGTAGTTTAAGGCTCCAGGCCTGAAACTAGGAGACCGTGAGTTCTAGTGCAACTGGGTGACCTTGGGCCAATCCCTCTCATTCAGCCATAAGAAGAAGGCAAGGACAATCCAATTCCAAAAACCTTGCCAAGAAAACTGGAAGAATGACTCAAAGGCACACACACAGAGACACACAGACATACAAAGCTAAAATGGGACAGAAGGGATAGTCTTGTTTCCTGACTAAAAAAGTGGGCTATTGTTTACTTCTGCATCCACTCAGGAACACAGATGCACATTATTAGGCAGTTCAAATGAGGATGGATTTTTACAGCAGTGGGTGGCCCTCTGTAGCAGGCATGTGCATCGGCATGTACAGCATCTGCTTCTAAAGCAGTAAGAGAGCAGTAGACTTGTTTTGCTATGGGTCCTCTGCATCTTTCTCTAGGCAGAGTTTGGTATCTTTCCTCCCAACCTGAATTCAGATCTGAACACTTAATTGTGTCCTAGTGCTCAGGAAGTGTTTTGTGCTGCTCATGAAGGGCATCTTAGACCTGAACACTAGAGGTTCTTCAATGTGCCAGGCCTGAGCAGTGTGAAGTCTGTGCTACAATGGCTTCTCCATTATGATCATGACAGTCAAGCCCTTTACATTATCTGAATCGCCAGCCCCAAATTTAGGCTGCTGATACACTTCTCTCACTCTAGCTTCATCTATAAATTTGTGACTTTTTCTTCTTCAAATTCTTCATATCTGGTGTTTTCATTTCAGGAGCATCCTGGAATAAGAGCACCAGGAACACATTGTTTGATTAGTCCTTAATTTTAAAAGGCTATAAGCCCCATAAATATTTATTCAAAAAAGCACAGGGATTGACATAAATATAAATAAATAATAAGACCTGTTTCTTCCCACATTGCATAAATAACATTTATTTCTGTAACTTTTGCATTACTCCTCAGATGCCTCATACCCGCTTTCCTTATAATCATGACCGTATGTACAATTTTGTATACATTGTTATTAAAATGCTGAGTTTCATCAACTACCACAGGATACCAAATGGCTGACTGGAAATTTGAGAGCCAGATGCAGAAAGAGAGATCAAAGAACATCATGAATTCACTCTTGTTCCCACTAATGTATTCATAGGGATGAATTGCAAGTTTCAATCTACTTCTAAGTATGCAGCTAACAAATTTAACAGCAATGGCTATACAATAATTGATCATAACACAAAGTTGTGATCCAATGCAATGCATTTTAATATGCAGAGAAGCGATTAGCCCAAGGCCAGCCATAGTGAATTATTTTTCCTTCCTTTTTCTAATGTATTACTGCTAAAACAATCAACCACAATTTACCCAGAAAAGTTCTGCTAGACTTCAGTCTATCATTCTCCCTGTTTCAGCATTAAGAACATGAAAAAAAAAGTTTTTTGAACATGGTAACTTTCGTTTAAGAAATAGATTATATTTGTGGCTATTGTATTTTTGAAAATTATCTTGAACAGAAGCCAAGAGGTAGATGGCTAAGATTCCTGCTAGCTTGGAATGAAGACCTGTTGCTCTTATAAGTTTGTACCACTTCTTTTGACTGCCACCACTAGACTAATTGATGCAAAAATTAGTATTGAAATGATACAAATTATGCAGAACACATGCAATGCACCTTTATAAATTAAATAGCAGGAATACAGAAAGCTTTTGCAGAAAATAATCTCTAGCCCTAGTCACAGCATAAGTGTTTTAATAAATGAAGCACTAGCCCTGATACATTTCTAACAAGACATGTGGAGTAACATTCCACACTCAGAGCTGATGGAGAAACAGAGAATAGCTACGTGTACCTTGCCAAAATAGCTGAAATGCATCACCAAAAAAAGAGAATGGAAGAAGATGAATATCTGAATAGCATCTAAATATGCTTCTATAAACAAATAAATGAGGATTTAGAAATGGAAACTTTAAATTAAACAGGACTCCAATATATTTCACCAGCACCAGGATAGTGCAACCAGCTGATCTGTATAACGACTCAGTCTGCTACCCAAGTAGTAAATTTGAGAGTGTTTTTAAATGATTTCTAATAAACAAATTATTTTCAGATCACTGCTGGTTATTTTGAAACTGAAGATACTGTATATGATTCCAATTTCTGTGGAAGAAAGGTGGGACATGAATGTACCCTGAGTTTCTGACAGCTGCTTCACGATCTGGAGAATTAAAAGAACAAGTGGCCGTTTCAAAACAAATGCTAATTCTTGGACAAACATATCTGGTTACTGGCAATCTGGGGGCCTAGATCATCCAGTGAATCACATTTGTGGTTTGTGGAAATGGGCTGCTGCTTTCCGTGTTCACAGGTGTGGAGTACTGATGGCATGAAATCATGCTCAACTATGATCAGATTTGTTTGTTTGTTTATTCATTTATTGTTTTGTTGTTTATTCGTTCAGTCGCTTCTGACTCTTTGTGACTTCATGGACCAGCCCACGCCAGAGCTTCCTGTCGGTCATCACCACACCCAGCTTCCCCAAGGGCAAGTCCATCACCTCTAGAATATCATCCATCCACCTTGCCCTTGGTCGGCCCCTCTTTCTTTTGCCCTCCACTCTCCCTAGCATCAGCATCTTCTCCAGGGTGTCCTGTCTTCTCATGATGTGGCCAAAGTATTTCAGTTTTGCCTTGAATATCATCCCTTCAAGTGAGCAGTCTGGCTTTATTTCCTGGAGGATGGACTGGTTTGATCTTCTTGCAGTCCAAGGCACTCTCAGAATTTTTCATTTATTGTTACCTGAGGCTTATATGCTGCTCCCAATCAAAAACAACTGTAAGTGCTGTCAGCCCTCCCAGGTAAAGCAGACAGGAAACACGACCAGATGAGCTAATTCTACTTCATTGTAAGGCCACATTAACAAAATCTTGGAAGTCTGAAAGTACAGATCTCCTGCCGTCTCTTTTTATAGCCTGATCAATTAGGGTGGATCCTTCCTAAGTTTCTTCTTCTGACTGTTAAGCAGCTGCGAACTTCTTTATATGATTGTTCCCTAGGCAGCATCTCTTCCCCTTGTCCCTCAAGGTTATTCCCACATGCCATTACAGTGGCTTACAATTACCAAATAAAGCAGACAACATACACAATAACAAAATATAGCACCAAAGGCAAGTCAATATTGGTCAATACGAAGACTCTTCTCCATGGAGCATCAACGCTTGTAATTCCCCAAATGCCCACTTACGATTAAGAGGAAGGTGAAAAAAAAGGAAGGAAATTCTTCTTCTTGCACTTAGTAAAGATTCTTGTAGTGCTTTGAGGTAGGAGGCATGGAGAACGGCTTCAGTCATAATTCTTTGGCTATTTTAAGAATGCCAGAAGGCACAGGAACTCTCACTGACTTGGCTGCTGAAAAAAAAGAGAGTCCTGAATGGTTTGCATAACATTATGTCCCAGGGACCATGTCATATGGATGTTTGTCTCCATATATATTTGAATATTTTTAATGGGGAGAGTGCTTTTAACCTCAGCATCTGGAGAGTAGATGGAAGGGCAAGTTGAAACTAATGAGGAGACATAATCATCTTCATCTAAAAAATGATGTCTCTACCATACTGGACACACATTCACATCTAAAAAAGTTGAAGGCACCAGGGAAGGTATTGTGGTAGGCTATTTCACAAAAGGGACTGGCATATGAAAGAGCAAGGCTTAGTCCACTGGCCCTGACTAATCTGTGACAGTAGTCCATCCTCTGAAATAACTGCAGTATTTTGCAGCAGAGAGGGGGTTGCTGTGATGGGATATCCTGGTCACAGTGATGGAAGCAAGTCGTTATGGCAGGAATAATGGTATCTGAGACTGAGGACGGCTGCCCCTATAAGACTATAATGTTCCAGTATAGCAACTATTTGGGGAACTATAAGGATGGAAAGACCAGTCATAGTTTGGATAAGGAACAAGATGGAGATTGGGATTGATAATGATTGCCACACAAACTAGAGTCTCTGATTGTCACGTGGCAAGTAACTCTATTGTGTTCCATTGAAGAAAGAAGGCCCCAAACAGGCTGAAAGTGGTAAAGGACTATTGTAGTTGGCAGGAAATTTGGAGACAGATCTGTGGCAAGAATCTCAATCAGGTGGAGAGTGATTACAAATCAACTTCTAAGATGGACTCAACCAGCTCAATAGAGGCAGATTTTGTAATGGACCAGATTCCACAACATGCTTTCTTGCTGAGACACATAAAGCACAAAGAATGTCAGACGCATGGAGCTTACTACTGCAGATCCAACCTATCTTAAAAGGAACACTTGTAAGGGATCCCAACCTGCAGAATAATTGAGTGATCCTGTTCAACCAAACAAATTCAGAGAGAGGTCATCACAAAGAGGAGCAACCCAAGTTGCTACCATATGATGATTGAAAGGGGAAACTGAGCAACTTGGGAGCAGCTCTGTCTTTAAACAGCCCATGTAACAAAGGAGGTGGAATTTTTAGCAAAAAAATGTTGATCTCTGGAACTTCCAAACATTAAATGCAAGCAGACAATCATCATGTATAAATATTAGGATCCTTATGATATTTGGGTCAATCAATGTAGGATGGATGCTTATCCAAAGATGGTATCAGGCAGATGGAGTAAGAGCTGAATCCACATGTTCAGAAGCGGTAAGAACTTATCACCAGAAAAAGGTAAATTCTCTTAATCTATACTCATTTTTTCCTAGGAATAGTATAAGAGGTGTAAAGCTCCAACATTGGAAAGGTCCCTTTCATTTCACAATCCATTTCCCCACAGTGTTTGTTGGGAAGCAGATGGCTAGTCTCCCATACCCCTGCCGATATGATTTTAAAGTACTTTAAGTTGAAAGCGTACTGCTGAGTAGGTGCTTCTGTGTATAATTTGCATGCTTTGCTCACTTAAAGTGGCTGCACTCATCAGGAATATGTTTTACCATAAATCAGAGGCATTTGCCTCAAAACATTAAATCCTCTCTCTCTCCTTGAAAAGTTTAATGATATGCTTGACCTTTAAAATACACATGCAGAGACAGTCACACACCTACCAGAAGAGCTCTGTGCTGTTGCTATAGAAATGGGTGACTCTCCTCCATTGCATTATCTCTAGAAATAACTTGATAATCACGATTTCAGTTCTCATCTAAAGTCTCTAAAAGGAGGACAGCAAGAGTTGTGCAGGAGTTTGTACCACTCAGAGCAATGTTTTCCAAATTGTTCAGATATTTCATGAAAGGACCTCAAATTGTCATTGAGGCTGATGCGATATAATCTTAGTCAAAGTCAGAACCAAAGTGACTAAGTGTTCTTAGGCAGAAGAGAAAAAGCAGATACTTCATATTCATTGGCCATTGCATTTACTTTCTCTGCAGCTCATTTCTGTTGGTAGATGTCCTATCTAAGGAATACTGTTGGTATTTCTTTTCTTTTGCATCAAGGTGGCAGAAGTTTTCATATTATGAAATATGAAATATCTAGGAGGAAGGCATCTCAGCTTTCTTGACAGTATTCCATTTTCTGACATACTTCCTCAGACAGCAAGATCTTTCTACCTCCTAAACCTACTGCTATGCTAGTCAGGAATAAAGTTTGTTAAATGGTTGTTGTTTTTTAACCATGGCATATTAACAGTGATAACAGCAGTTTATGGTTGCCAGAAATATTGGCCAGAGGAGGAAGTAAGAAGCAATGAGATAGTAACTTAATGAAATGGAGTAGTGGCAGATATCACAGAAAAATCAGTGGGAGATACTAAATCACTAAGCAAAGGCCCGTGTTGATCTTGAGATTGCCCATCTAGACTGTGACTTCTTAGCCATGTGGATATGGCAGCAGCTTCTGCAACAAGAACTTCCCAATGGCCCATGACATCCTCAAATTTTAATAATCTTATTACTTATTTTTAGCTGTGCTGTCATAAGCTGTGATCCTCATACAGATCTCCATGGCTTAGATTTTATGCTTAGGCCCTGCTGCTTGAAAAGCTACAAAATGTGACTAGTGCATCATCGGATTGGTACCAATGGCTGCAATGTGCTGGTCAACCCTCAAGTGGCTTCTTCCTATTACAAAATCATAAATCCATGACTGAAGCGAAGAACTGATTGATGAATATGGAGTAGAAACTCCCTACGGTTATTATGGAGGGACCAGGAATTTCTTCATTATTATTAATACCTTCCTTGATAACTTTCTCCTATTGTAGGATAATAATATCAAATAATGATAATTTCTCATTATTTGGGAAAAGATAGGGTTGGCAATTGACGCATGGGAGTGGGCTTGTTTGAGAGTGAGGGGGAAAGAAATTAAGGGCCATGCCTTCTGCTTCTGTCAGCTTCAGAGCTAGACCAAACTGCATATGATGAGGAAAATGTAATTCCCAATCCCCATATAGTAATGTTGAGTTGGAGATGCACTTGTACAGGAGAATCAGTGAAAGACTGTTTCAGGGGTGGTGCAGATTGATTTAGGGTAGACAATGCTTTCAACTTGAGGGACCACAACTGAGCCTCTAAAACTTCTGGAAGGCCACTGTAAACTTCTTCTTTTGAAGTCATGTCTGGCTGGGGAATTCTGGGAATTGAAGTCCACACATCTTCAAGTGGCCAAAGTTGAGAAACACCGCTGTAACCTATGGGTATTTGAGAGATTTTAGGGGTAGTTTGGATAAAAATGAACAGCTAAGAGTTTTCTTGTGCTGAGGTCATGAACTAATTATTCTGGGTGTCATCAGATCCATACAGAAGGTTTTAAAAGACAGCATCTGATGGTTTATCTGCATTTATTTATATATAACTTTTAAATGCAATGTTAATAGCATTCAGTGCTATGTACAGTAAGTGAAAGTTTGAATTTTAGCTACAAATCTGCTAATTTGGTTGTAATTTCCTATTTTTCTGTCCATCTGTTCTCTTTTCTGGAATTAATTTTGTCCTAGAAGGCAGGAAAAGTTTTTCCTCTAAGCTGGGAAGAAAAAGGCAGCTAGAAATCTAAAATATTTTCCCTAAGAAAAAGCTGCTTCAGATTTCCGTCTCTGGTCTAGAGTGCACATGACTACATTTCTGTCTTTTGGGAAGTGCTACCTTGTTCCTTCTTAATGGAGAAATTATTCCCTTTCTCACATCAACAGCCACTGGTCTACCCAGGGTCATTTTATCATGTTTCATACTATTATATGCGCAAAAGTGGAAAAGTTCGATGCTACTCACAATGGAAGAATGGTTGGTGAAGATGACGGCGCTTGCAGAGATGGCTAAATTAACTTCCCTGATTAAAGACAATATCTACATTTATGGCTGACTGGAAACCCTCATGGACTTTTTGCATGAAATGGAAAAAGTGCACTTATGACTTGTGGTCTTGATTAGAAAGAAAAATGGTTAAGAGAAAAAAATGAGCATAATCATCATGTAATCATAGAGTAAGAGTTGATCTGGTAATTGTACTTATATTTGCTGCAATCAGAAGCTTCTTCTTTCTATTTCTTTTTATTCTTTCTTTCTGCACTTCTTTGCTTTTTTCTTTCCTATTTCCCCTTCCTTCCTTCCTTCCTTCCTTCCTTCCTTCCTTCCTTCCTTCCTTCCTTCCTTCCTTCCTTCCTTCCTTCCCTCTTTATTAGTTTGTCTTAGTTTTTATGTTCTTTGTAAAACTTTTAATAAAATTTATAAGAAGAAGGAAAAAACAGCCACTAGTCTACCCCCGATAAATTATAATGGCTAGGGACAAAGGTATCCAGCAGAAGACACAATGACGTACTGTGCACCATGCAAATAACACCTACTGCATAATTTGTGTGATGGCATAATGATGCACATGACATCACCTGCCTCCCCCTTCTGGATGTTCACACTGCATCCAAGAAGTGAGAATCAGATTGGTTTACTTTATTATTAAATAAAGATTATTAAGATTGAACATCTGCAAGCAACTCTCATGGGAGGTGCAATGTTCTCAAGAACTCCAAGGTGACCTTTGGCAAGTTGTATTACAAGTTGTATTGTATTGTTTTGGTTGTAGTTCCCCACTTTGGCTTCCAGTGTCAGCCATTTCAAGCATGTGAAACTCCTAGAAAACACAGATTTTTGAATCTTACCAACTTAAGATGTTTCTCTAAGCAGCTCCACAGCTCTTTGCTAGCACATTAGCAAGTTCATCCACTTCACTGTGAAACACAGTCAGTGACAGTGGAGACTAGAATTATTTGGCAAGGAAAAAAAAAATCAGATCTCACATGAAGTTGCCTTACTGTCTAAAGGTATGGTTGCTGTTATTTGGTAAAGAGGCTGCCCGGCTAATGGACTTTCAGGTCTTGAATTTCATAGAGGTGAAGATTACATTCCTGTCATTATTCATCTGCAAGATGAAATTGGGTCATCTGGAGGTTTTGGAAACATATCCTTTTAAAATGGTCATTTCAGTGCAATGAAAAGCAAGCCAGCAGAACCATAAATTGGCTGGTGCTTATAAAGAGGTTTCTGTCAACTTGCTAATGCAATGTTAGCTTCACTGTGTACAATTAAAATTGATTGTTTTGCCTCTTCATCTGTCACTGGCAATCCTTCCTGCACACTCAGCCATTTGCTTTGCATCATATAAATAACACATCAATAGAATGCATCATCTGCCTCTCTTTGGTGTCATTTTCCCCCCCTCTTGTTAAGCATGGAGATTATTGAGGAGGAAAGAGCTCAATGGTTATCTTTTCTAATTCTTGGCACCAAAGAAAGCTACACATGCTCATCATTTCAGCGGGAGATGCTGTCAGGATTCCCTTCATGCCTGGAAGAATCCAGTCTAATTATGTGGACTTATCTGAACATACAGAGAATATAAAGAAGAATCCATCATCAATAGGTATTATGAAGGCTAGAGATATATGGAAGTCCAAAACTCTTTGAAGAGGGCGACGTTGCAGTAGAACATCAACAGCTTGAGATCTGATTGGGTATAAAGTCTGAACTACTATTCTTGTTTCCTCAAAAATGGAATGTCCACTATTCTTGTTTCATCAAAGAACTGAAATGGCTACTGTTAGAGGTTCTAGCCACATTCTTGTCTCTGAGGAACATGGTAGCTATTAACCTACTTCTCCTTCCTCAGCTATCTTACCCTATATCAATATAATTAAAGTCTGTTTTTCTGTACAAATATACAGACATACCTCAATGCACCTCAGTGTTGGTGCATACTTTAAGAAGATTCACTCATGCAACAAAATGGACTGGAACAAATTGAAGGAGAATTGAGAAACTGAGTAAAATTGTATTTGATGCATTCGTTTAGTACATTTTATACAGTAAGTTATGTGGAATTGCACCTTTCTATTTTATGTTGTATGTAATATTTGCCACACTTTATTTATGTGATTATACATAAGGAGATCATAGATGGACATGAATTTTCAGTAGGGGTGTGCATCACTTCAGATTTGGTTTTAAGAAAGTGCTTCAGAGCATACAGAGGGAAAAATTGTTGTACCTGTGTGCAGCTTCTTAAAGTAACTCCCATGTGATCCCAGAAAAAACCCAGCTGCTTTAAGAAGTTGGAGACAGATGCTACATTCATGCCGTCACACCCTTTTTAGAATCAAATCCAAAACTATGCAGGGCTTATCCTAAGAAATAACTAGTTGATACCTCACCCCATGCTCTCAAATGACATCACCCAATGGATTCATGTAGATGTTAAATAAGAGTGGGGAGACAGTTAATCCCTGAGGCACCCCACAGAAAAGGGTACATTGGGCAGACCTCCCTCCCTCTTCAACTATGACTGGAACTGACTCCAGAGGAAGAAGGAGAATGAGCATAACACTGTGCTCCCTACTCCTAACCCTCCAAGGTGGTCCAGAAGGATACCATGGTCAGTGGTACTGAAAGCTCCTGAGAAATCAAGGAAAGCAAGGATGGACACATCCCTCAAGAGGTCATCCACAAGTGCAACCACAAGTCCAATAAATATGGCTCTGCTGGAAAAAAAATTTAGCTCAATGAATGATCTAAAATTTAATTTCTAAAATGTCCAGAAGCATTTTTCTTCTCCATGCCAAAAATACATTTATTCATTTTTAATTTAAATGAGAATTGCCAGATGTTCCTTTATGGAAACAGCATTTCTAAAGAAATGTTCCTTTTTTGTCACTGTTCTTTTCTCTTTGGGGGACATGACATCTCCAGGGAACATAATATATGGGAACAAGGGGTCTGGCCTGCAATAAAGACATTCACTTACTAAGCTTCTCACACAGATACCAAGATAATAGGATGGTCAGTGAACATGAACCATTGTGCCAAGTAATTATATTAATTGATTATGGAGGCTTGGTTGCTTTAACTACTTTGAAGAAACTCTAGTATACTCTAACATGCTGGTAATAACATCACCCAGAGGCAGCTACAGGATCTCCTCCTTTTGTCAAAATGATGAACGCAGAGTCACACCATCACACAACAATCTGGGCCCTTTTTGTACTTGTGTGCAATGTCAAGATGTACCCACAAAAGGGGTGGGGGTTGCATCATGTGAGCGTAACACCAATACTGTGGTTTGCTCACCCATGGACACCTCAGATGTCACTGTATAGTTCTGTACTTAAAAACTTCTTTTTAAAAACAATGACTTCTACCAAAGTTGAGTAGAAGCTCATATACATGAAAAGTCCTTCAATTAAAGCCTTCACTACACATGTGACATAGCTCATAAAATGTATAGGTTTTTCAAATTACAGATCATTTTTCAGGTTTTTTGGTCCCAGCCATTGAAACTTTAAATGTAAGAACCAGCTACTGAAATGTGGTCCCATATAAATGAATAGGCAACCAATACCCTTGAAAACTGTAAAGCTCTGTAAAATGACTCCCTGGTCACTCCCTTTAATGTGCTAACCAGCATATATTCTAGTAGTTAAGGGATTCTATGTGATCTTTGAGGATTCATTCATTTGTTTGTTCATTCATGGTTGATTGCATTTCATTGATGAAAAATGAGAGAAGGTTGGGGCAGATGGGGGTAAATTGTTGTATTAGGAAGGATGGGTTGGTTTTTAGACTTGCCTGTCTGGTGACCATGCTTGAAAGGGAAAGGAAATTCATCCTGAGATTTTATGTAAGACCAATTCCATTCCCTCTTTTCACCACTGTTCACCACCCTCACAACCACACCATAGAGATGCTTCTTGGGTTGTTGCATTGGGTTGCTGGGTGGAACAAACTGCCCTCTAAGGTTTCTTTCTTTAAAAGTATTCTGTATCTCTTCAAGCTTCCCTAAATATGTTGATATGTGATAAATTACTTTGATTACACAATGACCAGCTCATTGAGCATTGTTTGTGCACATGAGTATGTCTCTCACATATGTGTGAATGTGTGCATGTATGAGGAAAAGAGATTAGAAACACTGTGGCATGAACAAACATTCAAAAAGGTCAGATTGGCAAATGGAATAGTCTCACTGTGAACTTGTCAGATTAACCTACTCCTTATTTTATTTTAGATTAATAACAAATACGAAATTATTCTATTGAGTTTTGGTGGCTTTTAGTGCCATTTTGTAAAGATCATTGGGTGAATGTTCTGGGCACAGTACTCTTTTACCTTATACCAGTGTTTCTCAACCTTGGCAACTTTCAGATGTGTGGACTTCAACTCCCAGAATTCCCCAACCAGCATGGCTGGCTGGGGAATTCTGGGAGGTGAAGTCTACACATCTGAAAGTTGCCAAGGTTGAGAAACAGTTCATTATACAGTAGATAAGCTATAAGGTAAAAGAATTATGTAAGTCTGTATAAATTATAGATAATTTAAAGAAAATCATTAGCAGTATTGTATTCTTTTTTACTGTGGTTTTTATTGCATTTGTAAATCACTCTGGGATTGTTTTCAGTTAGAAGTAGCATGAAAATACATTCTTGTAATAGACTGCTTACATTAATAAATACATTTTCTTTCTGTAAGGGCAGTCCCACCTAACATGAACCTGCAATGCTGAACATTTACAGCTCCAGTCACTTGTTCAGCATTACTCATGTGTGATGTTTTTGCACACCTGCTTTTCAGAGAAACCATAACCATCTGCGACGCCAGTTCTGTGAATGGAACACAATGGGACACAGAGAGGTAAATTCAAGTTTGCTGACATAGGGGATAATTAAATTTAGCCCCTACAGTGGAAGTTATTTCAGCAGAATGTTTTCTTATGTTCATTGCTAAAATACAAGAGGAATCGCTTCTCCTTATCTGTCATATTTAGAGGTGTAGAATGTTCAGAGTGCAGAAAATTAGATATGGACATATCTAACTGAAACGTGAATGTATTAAATGGCCTTTGGCCAAAATCAGTCTCTCTCTTACCTTTTAGGAGCACATATAAAATAGGAGAGGGAGGAGCTCAACTGCTGTCATGAGTACTGATGGCGAGCAGGAGAGGTCCTCTATCCAGGGGGGAAAACGCATGCATAGTAGTGAGGAGTTGAGCAGCCATTTAAAGAGACACAGAACAGACCCGCCTTAACTTTTGGGGTTTATCTGTCTGGGTTTTCCCATGCTTCTTCAGTTTGTTAGGATTCTGTCTTATGTAGCAGCAATAAACACTAGAGACCTACTCCTTGTCTCAGCGTGATTCCTGACTGTTAGGACAACTGCCGTGTGAAGAATGTAGAGTATTTAAATGTTTCATATAGAGATGGATGGATGGATGGATGGATGGATGGATGGATGGAGAGATGGAGAGATAATTAGATACAGAAAGAAACAGAGACAGGCAGGCATATGTGTATACATATATGTGTACTCACAAATGCATATAGTGTGAGAAAGCATATGTTAGTTTTTTTTTTAATCCATTCAATTGTGTCCAGTTCTCAGAGACCACCTGGACAAGTCCCTGCAGTTTTCTTGGCAAGGATTTTCAGAAGTGTTTTGCCGTTGCCTCCTTCCTAGGGCTGAGAGAAAGTGACTGGCTCAAGGTCACCCAGCTGGCTTTGTGCCTAAGGCGGGACTAGAACTCCTGGTCTCCCAGTTTCTAGCCTGGTGCCTTAACCACTACACCAAACTGGCTTTCATATGTTAGGTATTAGCATAGGATAATTATCATTTTTCTTCCAGTATGCCTGGGATCCTTTGGTGTTTTAATGTTAACCCAGTTTTAATGGTGACAATGCACCAAGGATTGGCAAGTGACTAAGAACCTTGTTGCCCATTAAAATGAGAGCTGGTGGGGAAAAAAAGTTAGAAGAGACTCAGTGGATATTTGCAACAGACGTTTCCAAGGTGTTTGGGAATTTGCCCTCTCAATATCTCTTGCCAAGGCAAGGCCCCGCTGTATTCACTTTGGGGGGTCTCTCAGGTGACTATCAAAATGGAATTTGGACCTATTAGATTTTCTTAAATTCTTGTGCTAATACAGTCCTGAATTTTCTAATTGTATCACTGTTCTCTGTTTTGCTTTGATTCTTTTGAGTGGCGTATTTATCCAAAAATCTGCATTTTCCCCAAATAATTTACTTTAAAAATGAGTCAGCTGTCTTAGACTCACTGGGAATATGGTACGGGAAGCAGATTAGTATTCTTATCTAATTAATCTTCCTTGGAGGAAGTGTCATCTTACATTCATTATTGCCTTCCTTTGGGGTAATTACACATGTGAGAATTTTACTTCAGGTTGTGTTTCTTTTATTCTTTATTTCTGCCCTCAATCATCAGACTGCCTGAACCAGAGCTTTTTAATACATCAGAAATAAAATATCTGCTTCATCAAGCACAGTCTCTTAATCCATTAAGAATGTCATATCGAATCAAAGTGATATGGTATATAAAACATAGGATTTTATTAGAGTATCAAAGAGTACATTTATCTTGGTGACAGGAATGGCAGCTTGCATCAAACTCATAAGAACTGTTCTGAATATCAAAGAGGATGTAAATCTGTTTAAGATACTAGAAAGATGGAACTGAATATTAAATATAAAACTGCTTAGGACCATCATGTTATTTTTAGCACAAACTTGGGTTACTGGAAAGTGAGACACCTGATTTGATATTAAATTATTTCTATTACTTGCTTACTAAGTTCATTCTGCTACATTTTCATGCATTGTTTGTTAGTTAACCTAGCAAACAGTAATTTATTTGCTCATCCTACTGACTGCAGTAGAAGAGAATTAAGCATTTACTTAATGATATGAAAAACTCTTAAAGGCATTGATATTGGCAGATTATTTTCTTTATTCATATTTACAGATTAACAAAATAAGTATCATAATTAGAATTCTGTACTGATAGGAGGTTCAGGTAACCTCCAATGAGGAGTTTTCTATACACTAGAATTCACAACAAATTTACTTATGTCGATTGACGAAGCATGAGTATCTCTTTTTCAATCGTTGGGGGAGGGGACAAGGGAGTCAAGGAGGGCACAAACAATTAAAATAATCAGTTTTTCAAAGTTTCTCTGCATTCTCAGCTGGTCTGGAGAAATTCAGAAGAATGCTTTAGTGAAGCCTTTTAGTCAAGCATGATTCTCACAAAGCTTCTTGAGTAATATTTATTGAGATGAATGTGATGGAGTTACAAGAATTGTAGCAAGTAAACTACAGGTAGTGCTCACTTAGTGACCACAATTGGGACCGACAACTCAGTTGCTAAGCACTGTGGTTGCTAAGCAGAATATCACATGATCACGATGAGTTTACAACCTTACTTCCCCTTTGGTTGTTAACTAAAGCGCCACAGTTGCTAAGTGGAAAAATCACATGACCATGGCTTATGATTTTACTTCCACCTTCTATAATAACTCTGCTTGTTGCAAGCCAGTTGCAAAGCACGCAAATGGCAATCACATGACCGTGGGATGCTGCGACAGTTCTCAATGTGAGGATTGGTCAGAAAGCTGTTTTTGCACCGTCATAACTTTGAATGGTCGCTGCAAAAAGCAGTTGGTAAGCAAGGACTACCTGTACTTCCATTTAGAAACAATATTTTCCAATATACTTTAGGGCTGAGACACTTTGATTTTAGAAGAACGAACGAAAGAAAGAAAGAAAGAGAGAGAAAGAAAGAAAGAGAGAAAGAGGGAGAGAGGAAGGAAGGAAGGAAGGAAGGAGAAAGAGAGAGGGAATCTTTTCACTTCTAATGGAGAAGATTGGAGTTGGCTGTTTATGCAACATTCTCCTGAATCATGATCAGTCAGGCAACCAACCATTACAGTTTTTCAACTTCTTACATTTATTGAAAGGGTCAGTGTCATTGCTATCAAGTGCTAACAGCAACACTCCAAACAGTTTGTGTAAAAACAAAAAAAGATGACTGCTTGTATTTTAATGTTGATTTTCATGTATGTTTAAACCTCCCTAACCCCCCTTCTCCCCACAAAAAAATACACACAACTGAAAGAGATTCTGGAAAAAATGAAATGGCATCTTTCTGTTGCTGTTCAAGAGGAAAAAGGAATCCCAGCCTCCCAAACTGCTAGTCTAACTGAAATCTTACTGATTCAATTAATCTTGCCTGAGTATTCAATCTACTCCAGATATATAGCCCTGATACATAGTGACTGGCCCAAGGCCACCTAGCTGGTTTCCATGCCTAGAGAAGGATGAGAACTGGCTCTTCCCCACTCCTAGTCCAGTGCCTTAACCAATACACCATGCTGGCTATTTATTATTATCAACCTGAATCAATCCATTGCAGGATGAAGGCCTTTTCAGTGAAGGTTATGGACCATAATCCAGTGTGGGTTGTGTTGGCCTTACCAGGTAGACCAGACAGGAAACGTGACCAGATAAACTAATTGTACTTTATTGTAGAATTAGTAGAAGCTTGTAAGTCTGAAAGTACAATTCTCCCACTGTCACCTTTACAGCCCAAGAAGCTAGGGAGGGTCCCTTCTGAGCCTCTTGCTCCACCTACTACACAGCTGCAGGCTCTGCCCTCTCTTATCTGACTGTTCCCTAGACAGCATCTCCTCACCCCGTCTCTCAAGGTCTTTCCCACATACCATTACAAGTTGGTAGATAGTTGCTTTTTGACTTCCCAGTCTAGGGCTGAGAAAGAGTGTTTGGCCCAAGGTCACCCAGCCAGTGTACATACCAAAGAGAGAACTAGAATCTGGGTCTGCCAATTACTGGCCCACTATCTTAACCGCTATGCCACAGTGGCTCTCAATTGTTTGATTATGAATGAGATGGTACCTGTCCTAACAGTCAGAAATCACGCTGAGACGAGGAGTAGGTCTCTAGTGTTTATTTAATTCCTCAGTACTACGCATGCATTTTCCCCCCTGGATAGAGGCCCCCTCCTGCTCGCCATCAGTACTCATGACAGTACCTTTCTGGATGGTGTGCAGCCTTGCTTTGAGCTCAGGATGTCAATTCCCAGTCTAATATGTATTTGAAAAGATGAGTCTTCTGCCTTTCACTTATGCCTACAACTGAACTGAGTTGGAATATGTTTTCCCATCAATAATAAATCAATATATACTTTAAGACTACACATGCAATAAAGCACTATGGTAACAGGGTATCAGCAAGTAACCAGCTGATACCAAACAGATGATGATATTATCAGGAGCCATATTCCTCTCCATTTCTCACTTACTCTAAGACTAGCATTGCAACATCCAGCATAGTAATGTACTACAGAGTGGAATATGCTTCCAGATTATTCATTCTTTTCACAAACTATTGGAGTGAAGTTTTAGAAAATTTGTTATTCTTTACAATCATATGAACATTTTTAAAAACAAAAAGGAAAAGAATAGTTGAAAAGAACTTGTTACAAATTACATGCACCCACAATTAATTTCAAACACGCATGTGCACGCACATGCACACACATATTTCCATGTTTGTTTGTTTTCAGTTGATGGATGACTTGGCACAGTTTCATTCACATTGCTTCCTTCTGTTAGGTGAGCAACAAACAAGCTCCAGATGTTTAAGAGGAGGCATATTCTTTTGAAGAACACATTAAAAAACATTGTTCCTGGTTTGAAACTTGAAAACTCATTTCTGACCCCTAGTGTCTGCAAGGGTGTGTATTCAGCTGAACAACCAGCCTGAAAGAAGGCATTTCTTTTCCCCTTAACCCACCATAAACCTAACCTTATGTTAAAAAATGAAAACTTTTAACAATCTTTAAAAGGTTTTCTTCTTAAGTGCAGTTTTCTTCTTAAATCCAAAGAGTTTCAGAGCTTCAGCTTTTACTGATATTTCAATGCCTTCTTCCTGCTCAATTTATGTGATTGGGCATTACACAAGCTGCTCTGTCATTTCAAAGACACACAGACACACACCAGATACACAGACATTTTTCAAAGCTTGATTCGCCCCACATCCAACCATATGTGGCTATTTGGACAACAATAGGAGAAAAAGGGAATAAGGGAATAGGCTTTTCTACCTCCTTCCCATAAGTGATGGCTGATTGTCTGCTTCAATAGGGCATTGGGAAAAGTCACGCTTGTTTATATATGTATTTATTTTATTTGTTTCTCAAATTTGTACTACCGCCCATCTCCCCCCAAAGAGGGACTCTTATTTCTTGGAGATACATCCTGACTTTCATCCCAGTGTACCTGGTGGTGTTAATCCCCACCCCCCAACAATAACTGTGAGGTAGGTAAGACTGAAAAAGAATGGGTAGCCCAAGCTCACCCAGTGAGCTTCTCTGTGGTGAGAAGGGGACTAGAACCCCAATCCGCCCAGTGCCAGGCCAACATCTTAACCACTACACCACACTCTACTGGTGCACCATGCTTTTTGAAGGACATGGAAATAAATCTGACTTATGTTCTTCTTGGGTTCAGATTTTCCTTTTCTCTTGTCACAAAGTTGTTGTCCTCTCAAGGTAAACTTTAGGAACACAGTTAAATGTGTACTACTTAGCACAATTTTTTTTTCAGCAGTGTCATTTCTTGCCAATGCTCAAGAACTGTAGGATTCTGCAACGCCTCAGACCTACAGCAAGATGACCTTCTGAAGCAATATCATACAATGGACTATCCTAATTTAGGTTTCATGGACATTATTCTGTTTTTGAATGTAGATGACTCCCTACACCTGATCTAGCATGTTTTTTCTACTCTATGAGATAGAAGATAGATAGAGAGATAGAGAGATAGAGATTGATAGATGATAGATAAAGAATATGAGTTGGTTCCTCAGTAAAATCAGCAATTATTTGTATACATATCCAAATCTATAATGATTTCTACTTCTTGTATATATGAGACAGCCAGTTTTCAGTAGTGCTTAAGGGGTTGGACTAGGAACAGGGAAACCCAGGTTCAAAACCTCCCTCAGACACAGAAGCTTCCTCCCAGCCTAACCTATATCACAGGGTTACTATTGTGTGGGAAGATGAGAGAAGTGAACCCTATGTATGCCAACATCAGCTCTTGAACAAATAATAGAAAGCTAACAAATAACTAACCCAATAGGTTTGAATATGGAGAAGTCCATATTTAATGCAGAATCAATAGACACTCTAGAGCAGTGTTTCTCAATCTTGGCAACTTCAAGCTGTGTGGACTTCAACTCCCAGAATTCCCCATGGCTGGCTGGGGAATTCTGGGAGTTGAAGTCCACACAGCTTGAAATTGCCAAGGATGAGAAACCCTGCTCTAGGGATTCCAATTTTCTTTAGTTAAAAGCAAGTTTGGGATCAATAGAAAGACAAGCTCTTCATACAGAATTGCCTTGAAGTCCTCTTTCTGTAATATCTTTTCCCTCTCCCCTCCTCCTCTGCAATTTGCATGAAGTTTTTCCCCAGCCATGAGTTTGTAGCAAAAAACAGGAATAGATTTCACTACAATAAACAATTCAGTGGCAATTCATTTTGAAAGGTATTAGAATAATCCAACTATTTTTTCCCAGTCATACTGAATATTTTAAATAGAATAGAATAGAATAGGCAGGATCAGTCCTTAAACTCCAACATGCTAAAAGTGATATGCCAAAATTATCTAATGCTTACCTATAGCCAGCATTCTCAACGTCGATGCTTTCTTATGTGCCCTAGCTCTTTATTATTTTAATGCACTTCTTCAAAGCTTCAGCAGCAAAAACAGACAGCTAGGTTGGGGTGCAGATGAGAAAACAGGGTAGAAAGTTAAGAGAATACCCTACTCTGGATATTTTTTTTTCTCTTCTCCTCCTTTTAGTAGGACTTTTGAGGGTAGGACTCTTGGGAAGCAGAAGTGGTGTCTGGATGGATAGAAAAGGCACACAGTCCAAGCCCTAGTTTTGAGAGCTTTATGAGAAGATTTGAGACTGTTCAGATTCAGCTCTCAGTTCTAGAAGTAGCATAGGAAATAACTAGCTTAAATGTAGTCACCAATTTTGGGGTAAGCCAGGGGAAGGATGCGGATTCTCTACTTATATTTTATATTTTAGAAAGAAGAATTTTCCAAACAAAAGAATATAGGGAGTATATAATATTCAGGGTTTGTTAAACAGGATCTTTAAAAAGACTAGGAAAAAAGGGAAGAGGCAAGATCATGTTGCAGGGAAAGAAATAGGAAATGTGGCAAGCATCTGTTGGGTCAGTAAAAATTCTGTGTTGTAGCATATATAGTATTAGACTCCATATTCCATGGCTTAAGAATCCTACTCAGACTGTTTTGTTTTTCAACAAGGGAAAAGAGTACTGGAAAGATTAGCAGTGTTGTCCCCATGTACATTGTAATAGCATCTCATATCAATGTATTTCAGCAGCAATTCAGTACCTTAACTCACCCATTCTTTATGGCCATTCGAGCTCTAATCTTTGCACAGAACTCAGTTGTTAAAATACTGTCTCCACTCATTTCAACAAGGGTTGAAAATCAATGCAAGATAAGATCAGCACTGCACCTTGTAATACAGTGATACTCTCAAGTTCATTTGTCTTTGCTTCACTTTATTAGCATCCATATATAGGCAATTCAGTGTGCAAACATATCATGGCATATTCTTTTCATTGCATATTATGAGGAGAGATTAAAAGAGAAGGCACTTCCAAGGTTATTGGCACACCTACTTCCTTCCTATTACTTCTCCATCCTTGTGAGAATGGAATTCTGTCTGTAATTACTTTTTTTCTAAATCAAGAGCTCTCCTCTGTAATAAAATACACTTCCAGGTTTTTATTTTATTTCATTTTATGTTATTCTGCCCTATGTCATGTACAGCAGTGTCTATTTTTGGACCGATCTACCTTTAATCATTGTCTTTATTGTAGAAGAAAATATTGGCTTGATTCACTTTGCTATTTGATCCAGATTTATGTATGTAAAAGTTACACTGCACAGGTCCTACAATAAGTTTAGATGCTGAAGGAAATCACAGTGGACGATGTGTTGGGTTGATCTAAACAAAGAAATCCCATTGCAGAATGACTTATAGAAGCCTCTAAATCAATATTCTCTGTAATTGGACGTTGTTCTTTTTGTTGTAATCTGCATAGGTTTTGAATTGAAACATCCCCTGTGTTAGGGTATTCTTTACAAATAGAATGGTTTTGTTGCTTGTTGTAATACCTAAGAAACTATCTGTATCATGAGCAGCGAAAAGCAAAAAAATAGAGACTCCCATGATTGTGAGAACAACATCCAGGTATATCAAGACAGGATGGCAAAGCAAAGAGCTGTTTTCAAATAAAACTTGTTCTATCATCACTATGCATCAGTTGCTGTGCCCTGGATAATGCAACCTTGTGAGAATCTTCCATGGGTGTCCTGCTTCTTTGGTGCCCATCATCCTACCTACTTACTCACCCAACTTTTAAAAAAAACAAACAAACTGGTTATTGGTGAGAGTTTGGAGAAAGTTTTTTTTGAAAAGACAATGACTTGAAACTAATTGCTTTAAGTATCTACGCCAGTGTTTCATGCTGGCTGGGGAATTCTAGGAGTTGAAGTCCACCTATCTTGAAGTTGCCAAGGTTGAGAAACACTGATCTAAGCTGATCACCAAAGTTCAGAATATTTCATTCCTTTCTACATTTTCACTGGACAATAAATCCCCTCTGTGCATAGGCTCAAGGCTTTATGAGGAGCATTGTGTAAGGAGAAAGGCTTGAAACATTTATCCTCTTCCAGCTCAACTTCTGAACAAGCCACTCTTCAATGACAGGAAGATTTTAGAAGTTGGTTGGATGCAGGAAATGAACCTGAAAAAGTAAAGTTGCTGCACTAAGTTTAAGAAGAACTTAAGCTTGCCTGACATAATCATCCAATTATGTCATAATCATCCCCGAGTGGGTGCAGGGACCCACTTCTTGGTTGTGTTAGTAATCTGAGTTGGTGTTTCTTGGCTGCTTGTATTTACCTTTTATAATGTTTGTAATTGTTATTTTATTCTAATTCTGTTCACTGCCCAGAGTCACTTGTTGAGATGGGCAGCCATATAAATTGAGTGATAGATAAATAAATAAATAAAGTCTTGAGACTGTCTCCCAGATACAGGTAGTCCTCGCTTACTGACCCCAAGCCTAACCCTCAGACCATTGTATTTTCCTGCAGCAATTAGAGGGTTGGGAAAACAGCAAGAGTCAGAAGGAACAGCAATGACTGCTTTCAATCTAGAAGTTGACAGCAAAACTGTGAACAGGAGAAACAGCAGTAGCAGGGGACAAAGAGTAATCAACTCTATTGGACCAGCAACCTGAAATAAAAGTGTACTCACTAGCTGAATCAAAATGAGGATTCCCACTGAGTACAGTAAGACTGACCTGACCAACCACCCAGACCAGGAAAATCAAATGTAATATTTTTAGAGGACCCAACGTGATTAATATGAGCAAATTAATTTAAATTAACTGCTAATGTAATTGGACCTTCATTTAACTCCACTGTAGGAACCTTGCAGAAATCCAGATTTGAAAGGGAAAAGTATACAAGGTATAGCAGCCTTCAAACAGGTCTTTTCCTAGGACTTCAGGGCAGCAGTTGCACAAGTTCAGGAGCGCAGGTAGGCATTTATTTATTATTCAAATGTCTATTACCATTATCCGTTGTACCTCCTTAAACCTCCATGGATCAAACACACCTCTTCTCAGGACTGAGTGCTGGTGCCTGTGCTGAAACTGCATCTCTTCTGGGCTCATACAGCCTTCCCTCTTCCAATCTACATGGCTATGCTGTCCTACTCCATCTCCTTCCTGCCACAGGACAAGAAGCTTGTGCACTGGGCCAAGTGAAGTCAATCCTTATTCTTTCTACTGCCTTTAGAACTTAGCAGTTTCAATACAAGTGCAGGTGGGAGAAGCAGAGCAGATGCTCAGTCAGGCTGGCCCAGATTGATGCTTGTTACCAGCAACAACAGAGAGCATTATGCCAGACCTACTGTAAGTATTCAGTGTTGTGGCTACACAATGCAGCAGGTGGTACAATATGTATTCACTGAAAACAAAAGTCTGCCTGGCATTTATTAAGTTCCTCAGAGCCAGAGCCATGTTAACATCTGGATTCCTTCCACTGTTAAGTAAGTTCTATTTCCTCTGTCTCTGCATAATATCTGATGTGATGCTTCAACTACTGTACATCTGAAAAGGAAGAGAACAAGCAGAACCAGGGTGGAGAATATATGGATCTTTCAGGCCTTTTTGTTGCACAGACCTTTTTAATGCCTAATGCTCCTTTCCAAAATGAGTCATAAGCTCTGTTGATTCTGATGACTAAAAACTTCAAAACCCTATAAATGTCTTCAATCAAATCAGTGGGGCTTGCTAGCAGACAGAAAGCCAGTTTGGTCTAGTGGTTAAGGTTGTAAACCAGGAGACTGTGAGTTCTAGTCCCACCTTAGGCATGAAAGCCGGCTGGGTGATTTTGGGCCAGTCATTCTCTTTCAGCCCTAGGAAGTAGGCAATGGCAAACCACTTCTGACATCTTGCCAAGAAAACTGCAGGGACTAATCCAGGCAGTCGCTGAGAATTTACACAATTGAACGGCAGAAAAAAAACAAAAAAACTAAGGGACAAATGGGATATAGGGCGGAAGCCTTATTAAGAGAGTACTTATGAAGTCCTATCTCTCTCATGTATTCTTTTCACGGCCCTCCTCCTCTTTAGATTTTTACTTGGCCAGTCAACTTTCTGCAAAATTTGAAGGACATTGATTCACCTATCTCTGCAGGTATGGACAACATACCAAAGTATTGGATCTTCCACATACCAGTTTCTGCCAAAGCAGCATTTTAGAAGCAATTCAGTAGCTACCATTTAAAAAGTAACAAGAGGCTGATTTCTAAATACACACTGCAGTGCATACAGAGATGACAGATACAAGACTGTTTTTATTTACAGCTGTGTTTGTTATATCCCAATAAATCTATGATAGGACATTGTTGTGGGTTCTGTTATATCAAACATCCAGAGGGGGGAGAGAGAGAGAGAAGGAAAATTGCTATACTAATATTTTTTCATTTGCTGCTCACAGTTTGTCATAGTGTAATCATATTGCAAGTGTGGTGCAGATATACACATGAAGAATGAGAATGGGGATAATAAAGAATAAATGAGGAAGATAATAAAGAGTAAATGAAACAAGAAAATAAAATGGAAGCTAATGTGCCAGTAAGGAAGATGGGAAGTTTGATGGATGGGAAGGAGATGGAGAAATACCAAATGAAGATTGATTGATTGATTTTTAGTGGGTATAAATAGATTGAGCGACTGGCTGTTAGCATTACTGGATTTATATGGCCCATATGACATTCTCCAGAATAAATATATAAGTGTTTTAGCTTTTGTATATCAAGTGGATCATACAATAGTTTGAAGATATCCCTGGCTCCCTTTACAATACCTGCCCAACCAAGTTGTATCCCCAACTTTGTAACATTCTACAAGATTGTGCATCCATCCTAGACCATCAGGGTTCCTTCCATTTTTCTCAATATCCCCCCCCCCCTGAAAACTAGTTCTCTATCTGATCTAGTGGAATGCAAGTACGTGGAGCAACAAAGGGGCATTTTTCAATGTTTCAGCAATACTTCAAGTGATACTTCAAGCGATACTTCCAAGGAGAATTGTGAAGTGGAGAACTCCCCTTCTTCTAAACAGCTGTGTTGCTTGGTTCACTCATAAAAAAGCTTCTGCTAGTGATGGAAGCAGATCAGCCTCACCACATAAAGCAGAGCATTATAGCATAGCTCATGTCTTCATGCATGAAGTAGAGCACTAAAGTAGAAATCACCTGCTGCACACATCCCTATAGTGGAAGACAAAGTCTAGGTACAGGCTTTGTTCTGTGACCATGTGTTAATGGTTTCATCTCTTTCCAGCATCAGTTTTTTAACCACCTTGCTTCTCCTGAACATAAAAAAGATGAAGAAATGCTGCACGGCTTAAAGGAAAGCAGCTCATGGCCCCACTGATAACAAAACTTTAAAACATTTTAAAATAAACAAGCATTTACATAGCAGTTAAGTACCTCTAAATGCATAAAGGATGTTAAAACCTAAGCATTGTATATTTTTTTCTGTTTTTCAAATGTCTCTGCCCCACCATCAAAGACATGAAAACACAATTTCATGTAGTGCTTAAACTTTTCTGCAAATAATCACTTTCCTGCACAGGCAAAAATTAGCTTTGAATCTTTTCTTCCAGTGCTATCATCATTGGTTGGGCATGGAGGAAAAGGTTATAATTTCCCAATAAACACCTCTCATACTATTTTTGGGATTACTGCTTGAAAGTTTACATCAATTGGTCCCTGCTAATAATTATTTAAGCCTTACATCTACTTTGGCCAGTGATATTTCAATCAACAACCTAATGGTAGAGGCTGTGTGGAATTAACTAGCCAAGTCATAATTTACAAGTGGAAGGATTTTCAGTTCAATATGGCCTTCAATTAAAATATTGTTAATAATAAAAGTATTGCCATCTGTGCTTTCTGCATTCCACTTCTTTCTGACAATTGTTTACAGCTGTTTCCTACTATACCTACAAATAGGATGCCTAGTTCTTCTATCTCTAGATAATGCTGTGTGTGTGTAAGGGATATGGTCCCAGAAAGCTTATGTAAAAATAGCTTGTTAGCCCTTTAGTTCCTACCACACTAGACTAGATTCTTCATTGCTATTGCTGATAAATTAAACTGACAGATAAAAATCAATCTGTAAAAAGCAGCTGCCATTGTTAGAAATATTCAGCTGCAATTGTAAGCCTGGTGTTGGAAAATACTAATGTTTTTAGCCACTAGATAGCAGTGTGTGCCTTTAGAGCTTCCAAGATATATTTGTTGCCCATGTTCTCATCCTGTATATTTCCTTTGAAAACTCTTCTGTAAACAACTAAAGGAACAGTGGAGGAAGCAATGGATTAGCATATGGATTGCCAAATGTGGCAAAACATTACTTATGGTGTTTGATGCTTCTGTGGAACACCAGGAGTTGATCAGAGAGTATCACCAAGGATTCTGCACCGGTGGGAAGGCAAGCTCAGTTTGCAGTCCTTGAAATATCAAGGAGTAAGTCCCAACAAGCAAAATGGGAGTTACCTCTGAGCTGAGCTGTACAGTATAGGATTCTGCTGCCAGACCTGCATGGCTGATTTTTTAAAAATAAAATAATAATAATATAAAGATAAACACAGCTTTATCATAGGAACAACATAATTCTACAGCATTATACCAAGATAAATAAGAGCATGGATTATATGCTCAATATGGTGTTATTTGATTTGCAACAGACTTCAGTCTCTACCATGGGGAGTAGGATCCTTGAGTAAGTACCATGAAAAAACAAAATCCAAGTTCTCCCAACTACAACTTTTACCCCAGAAAAGTGGCAAATATTAGGTATAGAATAGACAAGCATGCAGCAGGTAAGTTATAATGCACTTTTGGAATCAGTGTCACAAAATGAGATGATGGCTAGCAACAGGTTTCAACAGGGCATACACAAGGTATTGGGGCAGAATAGAGAGTTAATCATTCCTGGCTTGAGAACTTATCAGAAAACAAGATGCTGGAGCAGGTAAACCTTGGTCTGATCCAAGTCCCATCAGCAATGAGCAGAGGTTCAAAGACCAATAAGTAGCCATATCCAGTGTATTTAAATGTTGGCTGTTCAGACATTAGATAGACTCCTTTATTATATCCTTAAATCATTCCTATTACATCACAGGTACAGAGAAGTTTTAAGAAACCATTTCCATGTAGCAAAGTTTATAAAGATAATTTCTTCTACATTTATTTGCTTGTTTACTCACATGAGTTATTTTTCAAAGATTTGTGCTTTGTTTCAAACTACTCATACCAGTTATCATGGGAAATTGTTCACAATTTATTTATTTATTTTTAGTAAAAGGCATCACCTTACAATTTTTTATTATCAGTAGAATATTCAAATTTTGCATTAGTTATTAACTCGGTGTAGTATTCAGAGAATAGATTTGAAGGCTGCTTGTTCCAGCAAACATTATACATGGGCAAAACTGAACAGATAGACAAACAGCAAAGTGAGTGGAGAAATAAGAACTTTCCCTTGCAAGAATTGTTGCTAAAGATGACCATACATGGATGACATTTAAAGGTACCTGCAAAGCAATAGCAGCTCGTTTCTGGACAGATTCCATGAACTGGGAACTCTAGCAGAATATGGACATGTTAAAATTTCATATGGTGCTTTCTTCTTTTCCTCGTCCTCCTTTAAGGATTTGCCTACATTTCCAAAGGAAACAATTTTCATTCAGCTTTCTGGGAAAAACTCCATTTCATTTTTGCATGTTTCTTATATTGCCTTTAATTTCCAGAAATAACACAGCCTATTGCTAAAGTATGCCGGCTAATTATGCTCTCTTCTCTGGAAATCTTTCTCCTTTTATATGTTGAGATGTCATTGATCAGGACTAAGGGAAAGCATTCTAAATGTTTGGTTTGTAGTAATAAAGGTGGTCAAACAATAATTTCCAGCCCACTATCATTTGTCAGATCACAGAGCATTTCCTGCAATAACAAGGAATTTATAGGGTGTTCTTTAAATAACCCCTGAATGAACAGGATGATTCATATGCCTTTTAATGGTTAGGGAAGCTGCAACTTAAGAACATACCTAATTTCCTACCTTAGTTAATCCTAGTGTTTGGAAGAATACAAGGTTTTATGTATTTTGCAGCTGTGCTTCCACTCTGATTAGAAAATAACATATTTATCTGAGAAGAAGATGGCCAGGAATTAAAGTCAATCCCACTCAATGGAAAGAGGGAGAAAAAAATTGAATGCTAAGACAAAACTCCTGGGCAATCTTTGGCTTCCCTGATGTATCAACCTATAGTTACCAGCTCCACTTAATAATATACTTCACCCTACCCACTAAATGAGTGAGTACATGTATCAACATGTACGTGCGTGTATGTATCTATGTATTTATACTTTTCAGAAACCATAGGCAGGTCCAGGACTTAAATAAGAGTTGAATTAATAATTACAGACTTTTTTTTTTTAATCGGGTCAATCGTGTCCAATTCTTGGAGACTGCCTGGACAAGTTTCTGCAGTTTTCTTGGCAAGATTTTTCAGAAGTGGTTTGCCATTGCCTCTTTCCTAGGGCTGAGAGAGGGCAACTGGCCCAAAGTCACCCAGCTGGCTTCATGACTCAGGCAGGGACTAGAACTCATGGTCTCCTGGTATCTAGCCTGGTGCCTTAATTGCTACACCAGACTGGCTCACTACAGACTAAATCAGGGTATGTAAAATAAAGTATTTCCTTTATAAAAATAATTTATTCTGGGGCTACCAGATCTGGGCTGAAAAATTCTGGATGACCACTAGATGGCACATCCCCACAGAGAAATACCAGAAGACTTAGCAATGCAGATCTAGTAGCCCTAACTGATTTATTAACTACATATAGCAACCAGTCTTTTTCTCACACATAAACCACACATACAAAGAAACACACAACTACACACTTGCACACAAACATACACATTTCTAGGAGAAGAAGAGAAGGAGGAAGAGATGGAATTAAGTGAGGAAAGGGTAACTGCACAGATAATATACTAGGCTTATGTGAAAAGAGCAAAATCTGGTTTGAAAAGTCAGTTTGAATCACCAAATCATTCCAATGTAATTCAACGTTTGAATCAATTTGGAAAATCAATCCAGTTTCAGTATTTCAACTGAACCGTTAAAGCAAATTAAATTATTCAGTTTGGGAAGCTGATTTACTTTAATTATTTGATCAAACCACCCTAATGCCACAATATTATTTGGTTCTAGCGAGTGTGACAAAAATCTATAGCCTTTTTTTTTCTTTTTGAAGGTTTGGGGAAATTAATCGTAAACTGGATTAACCAATATCTCTTCCGTAATTACTGGGGTTTAGATCAGACTTGAAGAAACGCTGCCCTTACTGACTTTTTTCCTGAATACTGGGGATATAGTCTAAGGCCAGTGGCCCATAGATTTGGAGATATTCAGGATTCATGAATCTGTCATCTGGCTGGGTTTGTCTCTTATGGATGAATTTCAGAGACTTTCAGAAGAGGAAGGAGGGAAGGGATTCTTGTGTTTTCTGAAACATAGGCCCCATTAAAGTGAAAAACCTGCATGTCTGTATTTCAGACTGCAGATGGGAGCTCCCAATATTGTCCCATCACAGAGATTGAAAAAAGCTATTCCAAACCCAACAGGATCCATTCTCATGTACCAAAGGAAAGAAAGCAGTTGAAGTCATGAGCATGCAAAAAAGGAAATGAACATAGACTCTCTCTCTCACGCACACACAAATGTATTTGATCAATGATCAGAACAGTGAAAGAGTTAGACAGCAAAATTAAATTATAATATAGCATAACATGTATGTAAAATTATAATGACATAGCATGTGACATAACTCACCCCGGGCATAACATTTATTCTTCATGACCACAGGTCTAATTCTGTAGGAATGAAGACAAATTCAGTACAAAGTAGAATATAAGCCAAAAGATTTTTGTGTAATTAACCTCAACTACTGAATTACACCCAAAACACATTTCTACTCTATTCTCACTTCTAAACAGTCTACAAAATTGATGGAATAACATCTTGTTTAAGACGTTTGTCAGCTTCCTGGGTAGTTATGGAATAGGTTCTTTTTCTTTATATTTTCAATTTTGCATTTTGTGCTCAGCTGTCTCTTCATCTCCTGTTTTTAATAAGTAAAACAGCTTTGCCAAGTGCAAAATCAAAAATGCCTATCCTAATGGAAAGAAGGAAATCACTTTTTTAGAATAATTTATGGATGAACAGGGGAGGGAAATATCCAGGGGTCCTTCATTAGTTTTAACTTCCTGAATGGGATTCCCAAATATCCTTCCATGGATGGAAGGAACTCTTTTGATTAAATGGAATGTTTCTGCTTCCTGAGTGGGAGACGGAAATATTTTTCATATATTGAGCAAAGGTGCTCAATCTGTATCCCTAGAGTTGCACTCAGCCCTCAAAGCCCTACCAAAACTTGCAATCAAATTGTATTTTTTAAAATATAGTATTAATGAATTAAGGAATATGTGGGGAGTAATGCATTAATCAATTTCAGTTTGAATTAAATTCAATCAACTTTAACTTTTGTTCAGCTGCCACCCTCTCTTTGGAATATGGCTCCCAAAATCTGCTCCAGTTGGTCAAGGGACTTTTCAAAAGAATGGAGGAAGTGGATCCATGACTCTAGAGTAGAGGTGCAAAATCTTATTCCACCCTATGTCATTTGGGAGTGTTTCCGCTCACAGTATAAAACACTTAGGGTGCAGTTTAAAGTCTCAGGTTTGCACTTTTACCCATAGAAAGTAGCTGCAAAAAGGCAATTTGAATTTCTCAAAGAGACATAATTGACTGCTTCTTTCCTTCTTGATTAGAAATTTTACAGTTTGAATACTGGTCTCTGGAAGATCTTAGTAGTTATGCTTCCAGTAAACTGGTGTTGGCACTGCTTTCCCAATCTGATGCTTTCTAGATCTGTTGGGATTATAACTTCCAAAATACTCAGCCTACATGGCCATTGTCATTTGTTTTGACCCCAAAGGACACAGTATACACAGGATAGAGATGACCAAACCAACAATCAACTCCACAGAAGGGCTAAGGCTACTTTTATTGAGGGTGTCTTTAATAATATAATCTGGTAAATCTGTAACTAGTAGCTGTTCTTTGGAACACAGTCATTTTGCTAATATTCTTTTTAAAACTCTGGCCTGTAACAGTGAACATAGTATTCAAAATATAAAATAAAGAGGAGCTAAGGTTAAAATTAGGATTAGATTCACTTGGTGTGCTCCTACAGTTAGAAGTAACTGAGCTCTTACAGATGAGTTTTGGCATACCATTAGAAGAACACAGAATATTCATGAATGGATAGATGGAGGGACGGAGGGAGGGAGATTTTTCACCAGGAAAGTACTATTTGGATTTTCTGCTGAGACAAAAACATTTTTGACTATCTGTCACTCCATGTCTGCAAGTTGCTTTTCTTTACCTCCCACCTACCCAGGAGAAAATTTAAAGAATGCATTGTTGGTGAACAATAAAGTTGATCCCTAGACTTCCTCAAAATGCTTTTAAAAAGTCATATCAATGAAGTTGAGAACATAACAAGAGTTACTCAAATCAATCTCTGGACTGTGAGAATAATTAAAGGCTACTAATTGCATTGTTTTCTTTGCACAAAGTGACTGTGTACCAGAAAAAATAAGGCAAGACTTTCTCACCCTCATCAGGGACACCATGAGAGGGGTAAGAAGGGCAAAATGGTAGCCACACTTGTACAATCAAAACCTCACCCCTTTTTATGGTACACAAAAAAAGGGACAGGGCTTTAATTGGGTGGTCATGGCTGTCTTCTTGACTTTTTGACACAGACACAGACTCCCCACCCTCTCTATAAATAGATAAGGGGTATTAAGCTAATGATTTCTCAAAGACTCTGAATTAGTGCTATTTTTGAAGCAAGGTGATATCATTGACATATTTAGCCAGGAGACCTACTAACTCTAATCTCCAAGCTGCAATAGATATATTCTCTATTATGAAAAATAACCTTAATTTTAACCACCTAAAAAATCAAGGGGGCATTTATATAATCAAGATAGAGAGGTTAAATTCACCTTGCCTGAGTCACTTGCTACAATGGGTTTCCTCAATTAATCAATAATGAGTTGCTTTAAAGCTCCTACTCTTGATTTTACATTTAGCATTTCAAAAACTCCCAGTGATGTAGCAGATTTCTGAAGAACTAATTAGCTTCACTTTGTTCTGCAGAGTATAAAAGATTTTCTTTTTACCTGGGCATTCTGAAATAATTGCAAAGGTGAGGGGGACGGGTAAAAAAGGAGAAGGTTCTGGTAACTTGGCATTAAGTCACACATTTTCTGAGAAGAATAGCTGTTCCTTTGGGATAGATGGCTGTCCTTCATCCCAAGTGTTCATAATTAATCACAGTAGAGCATGACATTATGCAAATTGCTTTTCCAATCTTCCCTCCCCGCCAAAAAAAAAAAAATATAGAAATAGCCTCCACTGGAAAATATCCACTTAATTTTACAAGGGTAGGTTTGTTATGGCAGAATGAATCCAGTATTACCTTAAAAGCCAATATGTTTATATCTAACATAATTTTTCATGTTGAAGGCATTAAATTGTCTGTTTAATAAAGATTTCCTTGACTGGGAAAACACAATACCTTAATGGCTAGTATGGTTTATTATGTTTTGGTTTAGCATATTAGCCATTGTTATTTCTAACCTATGATTCATTGCTTAGCTTGTTCTGTAAACACAGCAAATTGTGGATTATTGAATAAACTATGATAAAGCCCAATGTCTTTTTCCATATCTCTCTTAAAAATATTTTTTTTCTATTCACTGTGGCAAAGTAACAGAAGTCAGTATAATGCATACTGAAGACTCAGCTAAAAAGGGTCATTTGAAAGAAAACATGTACTAAATTGAAGGAAAAGAATAATAGAAAGTGGTATTGGGGTACAATCATTCCTTTTGTGGTTGTGAAATGGCTGTTTTTAATTTCCTGGTTAGATTTGGTGATGATTCTTGAACCAGGGTTCCTCCAAGGGAGATTAAACAGTATTTAACATTCATCTGCCTATTGTGTGTTGAGGTTGAGGGATGGAAATCTACCTTTTTACAGTTCGAAAAGGTTCTTTTTAAAGGCTGTTCAAATGTGGTGCTGTGTTTGAAATGAGGGAATTGCTGTTGCCAGTAGATCATTGGTGTCTTGACATCTTCAAGTGTCTTTTGCCTGCTTTTAATTTGACATCATTTTGTTAGGTTTAAAACTCAAAATCAAAAGAGATGAAAAACTCTACACTTAGGATTTCAGTTGATCCATTTCTCCTGACAAAGATGGTAGGGATATTTTCCTCATCATGAGCCTCCATTAATATTGTTATCAAATTGTTAATTAAAATATAGAGTTTCATTTGCCTTCTTTCAAAGGCTTCTTGGCATCTTATTTCAAAATTGGTACTTCTAAGTACAGCTTAGAAGTAGACACCTCATGTATATTACAGGGAGTCTTCATTAAGCAATTGCCTTGGACAGCAATCATTTGCAAATACAATGGTAATAAACAGTAATCCAAAAAATCATTTTCCAACCAACGCACTCATTTAAGACAACAAAAGCTTTCAGTGTGACACTGATTAAAGTCTGTTCAGTTTCAGGCAGCAGTATGAGGGCCCGAGGGTTCTAATCAACTAATTAAGATAACACAGCTGAGCTTATTAACTTCAGGTTGGCGCTTTCTAGGGACATGCTGAGCTACAGAGAAAAGCAGCTCAGGAAAAGATAACTTGTTTAAGCAATCTCTCCACCCTGTGAGTGGGCAGAAAAGGAAAAAAAAAACAGGTCAGGCACAAGACACTTCATGAGATAACTTTATCTGAATGAGAGGGCAGCAACCAGCGATCTTTGCAGCATCTCTCTCTCTCTGTCATGTGGTTCACTTAGCGACCATGTCACTTAATGACCATTTTGTCAGAACCAATTGCAGTCACTAAACAAGGTCTACCTGTATTGATTTCATAGAGGAACAATACTGAGAGCTGCTAAACCCAATCTTTACCCCTAAAAACCCCAAAAACCTCTCAAACCATCCATTCAAAAGAGAAGGAAAGAAGAAAAGTTCGAGATACTATCAAGAAACTTGCCTAAGTCCCTCATATTTATATATTGTCTTACCAGTAGGCATCTCTTGGCCAACTTTGGCTGGGTTAAGCAGCTTCATACCTCATTAGTACATTGATGGGAGACCATCAGGAAATTTCAAGGCCAAAGGTTAGATGGGATAGCCAAATAAACATTCCTGAAGAAGGGAATGCCAAACACTTCTGTACAGTTGCCAAGGAAACTGCATCCATGAAGTCACCAGGCGTTGAACTCAAAGGAGACTTTATCTCTGGTTAAAATGACATTGCCTATTGGCAGTAGACTAAACCATGTATCTTCAGCCCTGAATCATGCTGATGTACTCTTCTCCAAACGTCTATACATACAGGGGAAACTTTTGCAATAATTTCCATGCATAATTTCATGTGTGCATATATTTCCTGAAGGCAGCTTCTCAATTCAGCAAAATTGGGGCTAACAGATCCAGATGGCATTGTGAGTCTAGGAACATAAGAATTTAGGTACCAAGTTGCTCTATTTCTATTGAATTATCTATCCTCTCTCTCCTTCCCTCCCTCTCTCTCTCTGTATGTATATGTATATGTATACACACAGACGCATGCATACATACATATACATACACAAGTATTTTTATGCCATTTATGTTTTGTCTCAGGCAGTGTTAGAAGCGTTGAGTCTTCAGATTCAGTATCAAGACCCATTAATGGGAGATGTCAGTATGAGCCCTGGTCCTAACTTCTCATGGTCAGAGCAAACATCTGAGATGAATTTTAACCACACACAGCTGATGTGGTTGCTTTACTGCATGTGATCAACACAATCAGGGATCCTAACCTTATGGAATATCACAACATTTTTTGGTTGGATACAAAATTACTGCTCTTTTGTAGACCTCCATAAATATAGAAAGTCTAAGACAAGATGGAGGGCAAAGAGTTTATTCCAGTCTTCCCTACACACTTAAAAATATGTAATGACCAACTAGATTTCATGTCTGTTGGGTTCTGTGTAGTGCTTGGCTACACACCCAACAAAAACAGTTTGTGTAGAAAGTAGTGGGATGTTGGCTATTAAATATCCCTTTGGCTTTCCGATTACAGCATAACAAGCAGCTGATGGCCAAAAAAAACATGCTGCTGGGAATTATTGAAGTCCAACATTTGAAGGGCACTATATTGTCCAAAGACTGGTCTACTCCATCATTAGATGATGGTGGTGGTGGTGGTGGTGGTGGTGGTGGTGGTGGTGGTGATGATGAGGGAGAGAGAGAGAGAGATGCAGGTGATAGATCAAATTTAAAGAAAAGGCATTGTTTTTGAACTTCACAGAAAGAAGTTAGGCTAGAGTTATGTTCCTTTACATATTGTTGTCCTTTTGTGTGGGTTCTGTGAACCATAATAATTTCATTTTCTCTGCACTGGTGAAAATTGATGCTTACATTTTGTGATAATTAGAAAATTCAGGGGATTCTAGTGACAAGTGAGGGGAAAAAAAGGTATTGACCAGCTGTCATGCTGTCTCTACGATTTAACACACTTCTTATTATTTTGCCATGCTTTTCAGGCCAAAACTATCTGCCTATTTCAGAGTGGGGTGGAACTGTGCACAATAATCCAACTGCTAAGCTATGCCAGGTAAAATAACATGTTTGTAGTATAACTCTCAATCTTTGGTTCTTTACCTCCCACATTACATTTCCCAAAACAGCCAGAAATCAAAGAAGCAGAATAGTAGCTTTTTCTCTCCCTCAAGATTGCAAATAATATGGGGAAACATACAGCAGCCAGGAAGGGGGAAATCATCGCTTTTCACTGCTCATAAAATTTAACTTTCTATTATTATTGGAAGCAAAGTGTATCTACTATTTCATAACATATCTGGAGCATCAAATAGAAATTCTCAGAGATTTTTCAGTAACAGTTTAAAAAATGGTTTGTCTAATTCAGGAAGCTTTTGACTTATCTAGAGTCAGTGAAGTCAGATTGGTGCAGTTAATGACATCAGTACACAGCCAGACCTAAAGAGCGCTCAGCCCTGTGATGTCACACTACTCCTTGTATGCATGCCAGTTACTGGGAGCACCCATGTTGCTAATATGGGAGATAGAAGTGGCAATTCAGACAGAGAAAAATAATATTGGAACTACACCATCAGAGAGAGAAAATAATGTTAGTAAACATGATTTTTCAAAGCATCTTAAAAGGCATTCAATGAACTAAATGGCATTTCTTCAAAGAGGAAGGAGAAACAAGGCACATTTTTGCTGTGCAATATTGGAACATTAAGGCCACAGAGTGAAAGACGTGGGACTGAATTCCCAAGGTGCTTTTTTCTATGTAATAGGAGCATATTGTCTAATTTTTATTGTTTGCTAGGGAACAAGTTTCTAATGTAGCCTTTTCTCATAGACACTCATTCTTTTTGCCCAAGGAGTTATTTCAGAGAGGAACACTTAAATATAACATGTTACACTTCCAGCTTCATGTCTACCATGTCAAAATTCAGAACTAGAGGCATTTATAGGGAGGGGTCAAATTCTGCAAGAATGCAGGTATGATTCAGGTATGAATCAAAACCCTGGACCTTTGTACAAGCTCACGTGCAAAAGGGCTAGGGCCTTTACTACAATGCCATGCCTGCTATCTTGCAGATGTTGACACCACTGTGTGGATGGCTCTTTTGTGGAACCTGTTTTTTGGCTCTCAGAATTCTAGAGGAAGTACCAAGATTCAGAGGAAATATTCAGCATGAGAAACTAAGAGATGCTTGATTTGGAGCCTTTCTTCTTTGACGTATCATTGGCTAGCTCTCTAAATATATTCAAGGTGCTCACATATTCAGAATGTTTTGCCATGGTGGAAAACCTGCTGCTGCAATGTTAGCTATCATTTTAGTCCTGGGTCCTTCATGAAATACCTATTTCAGAGCTATGCTGAAGCCTTTATAGTTCAAAATGCTAGGGTAGAATGTGCCTTCCATAGAGTAGAGGTATCCCCAGTGAATGCTATTGATGCAATAGCAACATTGTTTCATTTTGCCTTTTTTAATCACTTTCTCACAGTCTCACCAGGAAATCAGTGGAATAATCTTTCTTTATAAGAAAAATTGGCAGGGCTCAATGGCAGGGAAGGTCAAAGAAAGAGAGAGATGAAGGACATCCAACTTCTAGTAAGTATTCTGTCTTCCTGACAACTGAAAAGGTAAGTTTGTAGGGTTTCTATACCTGGCAATTTAAATCCTCATTAATTATTTGCTTGCAACACATTTTTATGGGCATTTGTGTTTCTTGAATGCAGGAGCGACAATTTATTATGAATAGGGTTCACAATAGACTTTATTATGAAAGAGTCTCCCTTTTCGGGGGGAGATGGGCAGTGTTAGAAATTTGAGAAATAAATAAATATGTCCTATTTTCTCTGCACATGTATTGGTTTTATAGCTTTTTGATATGGTCAGATGAATAATAATATTTGTTGTCATTGTGTTGTTGTCTGACTTGAAAAATGTGCCTGGTACCTCCCTAGCAGTTGGTTCTCCTTGCCTTGTTTCCTAGCAATCCAAGTTTGCATTTCTATTATTCATTTGACCCAATCTTGCAAAGAGCTCCCTGATTCTTTTTTCTTTTCTTTTCTTTTGTTTTCTTTTCCAGTATAGGCAGTATGAATATTTTCTGGAGAACTTTCTTTTTTAACAAAAAGCAAAAAGTATTGACAACCTGTCAAAACAGGGATGTTCCTCATGATTTTCTTGGCTACAGAATGGGTTGAACTGCCCTATCAAGCAAAGAAACCAATTCCAAATAATAATTTTGAAAACCATAGGTTCACAGGGGTGAATTCTAGGAGGGAACATGAGACTTTAGGCAGAGATGAGGAAACATGAGGTGGGTGGAGAGAGAGAGAGTCAAAAACATACAAGATGCATGAAAGATAAAAGCATGATTATTCATTTGTAGCATTCCAACAACCTAAGAGACGGCTTTATACGTGGACTTCACCAGATGGACAACACCAAAATCAGATTGACTACATCCTTTGCAGCCACAGGTGGCGGACATCTGTACAGTCGGTAAAAACAAGACCTGGAGCTGACTGTAGTTCCGATCACGAACTTCTTATTGCACAATTTAGGATCAGACTAAAGAGATTAGGGAAGACCCACAGATCAGCTAGATATGAGCTCACTAATATCCCTAAGGAATATGCAGTGGAGGTGAAGAATAGATTTAAGGGACTGGACTTAGTAGATAGGGTCCCGGAAGAACTCTGGACAGAAGTTGGCAGCATTGTTCAGGAGGCGGCAACAAAATACATCCCAAAGAAAGAGAAAACCAAGAAGGCAAAATGGCTGTCTGCTGAGACACTAGAAGTAGCCCAAGAAAGAAGGAAAGCAAAAGGCAACAGTGATAGGGGGAGATATGCCCAATTAAATGCAAAATTCCAGAGGTTAGCCAGAAGAGATAAGGAATTATTTTTAAACAAGCAATGCACAGAAGTGGAAGAAGACAATAGAATAGGAAGGACAAGAGACCTCTTCCAGAAAATTAGAAACATTGGAGCTAAATTCCAGGCCAAAATGGGTATGATCAAAAACAAAGATGGCAAGGACCTAACAGAAGAAGAAGAGATCAAGAAACGGTGGCAAGAATATACAGAAGACCTGTATAGGAAGGATAACAATATTGGGGATAGCTTTGATGGTGTGGTCAGTGAGCTAGAGCCAGACATCCTGAAGAGTGAGGTTGAGTGGGCCTTCAGAAGCATTGCTAATAACAAGGCAACAGGAGATGATGGCATCCCAGCTGAACTGTTCAAAATCTTGCAAGATGATGCTGTCAAGGTAATGCATGCTATATGCCAGCAAATTTGGAAAACACAAGAATGGCCATCAGACTGGAAAAAATCAACTTATATCCCCATACCAAAAAAGGGAAACACTAAAGAATGTTCAAACTATCGAACAGCGTCACTCATTTCACATGCCAGTAAGGTAATGCTCAAGATCCTGCAAGGTAGACTTCAGCAATTCATGGAGCGAGAATTGCCAGATGTACAAGCTGGGTTTAGAAAAGGCAGAGGAACTAGGGACCAAATTGCCAATATCCACTAGATAATGGAAAAAGCCAGGGAGTTTCAGAAAAACATCTACTTCTGTTTTATTGACTATTCTAAAGCCTTTGACTGTGTGGACCATAACAAATTGTGGCAAGTTCTTAGTGGTATGGGGATACCAAGTCATCTTGTCTGCCTCCTGAAGAATCTGTATAACGACCAAGTAGCAACAGTAAGAACAGATCACGGAACAACGGACTGGTTTCAGATTGGGAAAGGAGTTCAGCAGGGCTGTATACTCTCACCCTACCTATTCAACTTGTACGCAGAACACATCATGCGACATGCTGGGCTTGAGGAATCCAAGGCTGTGGTTAAAATTGCTGGAAGAAACATTAACAATCTCAGATATGCAGATGATACCACTTTGATGGCTGAAAGCAAAGAGGAACTGAGGAGCCTTATGATGAAGGTGAAAGAAGAAAGTGCAAAAGCTGGCTTGCAGCTAAACCTCAAAAAAACCAAGATTATGGCAACCCGCTTAATTGATAACTGGCAAATAGAGGGAGAAAATGTAGAAGCAGTGAAAGACTTTGTATTTCTAGGTGTGAAGATTACTGTAGATGCTGACTGCAGTCAGGAAATCAGAAGACGCTTAATACTTGGGAGAAGAGCAATGACAAATCTCGATAAAATAGTTAAGAGCAGAGACATCACACTGACAACAAAGGTCCGCATAGTTAAAGCAATGGTGCTCCCCGTAGTAACATATGGCTGCCAGAGCTGGACCATAAGGAAGGCTGAGAGAAGGAAGATAGATGCTTTTGAACTGTGGTGTTGGAGGAAAATTCTGAGAGTGCCTTGGACTGCCAGAAGATCAAACCAGTCCATCCTCCAGGAAATAAAGCCAGACTGCTCACTTGAGGGAATGATATTAAAGGCAAAACTGAAATACTTTGGCCACATAATGAGAAGACAGGACATCCTGGAGAAGATGCTGATGCTAGGGAGAGTGGAGGGCAAAAGGAAGAGGGGCCGACCAAGGGCAAGGTGGATGGATGATATTCTAGAGGTGACGGACTCGTCTCTGGGGGAGCTGGGGGTGTTGATGACCGACAGGAAGCTCTGGCGTGGGCTGGTCCATGAAGTCACAAAGAGTCGGAAGCGACTAAACGAATAAACAACAACAACAAGTATTCCAAGAAAAGAGCAAATATTAAGCAGTGTTACTGTTTTTTCTTTTAAAAACAGTACCTTTTCTATAGTACCTGGGTAGGGAATTTCCCCTCACACTAAGAAGAGAGCTCTGAATGAAATGTCAGTCTTCCCAACATGATATCCTTTAAATGTTTTAAGTGTTTTAAACTATATCTTCCATCCTAACCAATGATCAAAGACGATGTAGTTCAACTTATCTATTGTTTTGGATTATACCACAACTCCCATTAGCACCAAGCAGCAAGGGTGATGGAAAGGGGGCTGCAGTCCAAAGCAAGTCAAGGGACTTGCTTGCCTATTGCCAAGTTTTACAACTGAATTTCAGATTGTTTTTGCAGTGACCCTGTGAGTGAGATGATAGGAGAGTGATTTATCCAAGGATATGCACTGACTGTGGATATGAAGCTGGTAGAGAGATACACAAAACCATGTTGCATGTGAATCTATGTCTAAATTTCTTTAATGAAAAAAAAATATATGCAGGAAAAGTTACATTTGAATCCACACGGTTCACAAATTACACGTATCTGAGAGTTTCAGCTTTCTGTTCCAGTTCTGCTGAATTGTTATGGTTCCAATTAGATCTACACTTATAAATGGAAGTAAATGCCATTTTTAAAAAGTGCCCACTTCCTTCTCATTTGGAAATGACATGAACAACTAAACTCCCAATACCTACGTTGACTTTTGTTGAAAGTCCTGGCAAATCCAGCATGCCTCATTTGCATGTGAATTAGCATGCGAATTGAGTTGTCCCACAATGCAACTGTGAGGAGGCTGTTTGTTGCCACTCCCTCTTCCTCTTTCTCTCTTCCATCTCCTCCACCAGAAGCAAGCACACTTCTGTGTGCTGCTTTCCTCCATTTTGGGCACCATGTGGTGGGCCTGGAATTCCCCTTTCTTCCACACAGCTCTTGGCAGCTGTAGGGCTGAGAGGTTAGGGCAAAACTAAGAATTTAGAAAGGAAAGAAGAACGAAGGAACTTCATCTTTTCCACCAAGATGGATGTAACACAAGCAATAATAAAGTCAGTAAGATTTTTTTTACTTCTTAACCTAATACATCTAAGGGTGTGATTCTTTATGTTTGGGATGGCTGAGTGTGTAAGATCAATAACCTGTGTTTCTCTGGCATGCTCACTGAAGCTATCTAAGATAATTTTCTTCTTCTGTGCCAGCTTCTCCGCTGTGTTATAAGCTCTGATCCATTTCAGTGGTTCTAGCAGGCCACTAAATTGGCTTCAACTTTAAGGGTTCCTTCTTTATCAAAGCATAGTTGCTTGCAAAGAAAGGTTGTCTACCTTCTTATGTCTGCTGGCTTACTTCCTCAAAAGAAGTCTTCCCCATTCCTTTAAAAAAAGCACTATATGAAATATTTAGCTATATCTTTTTTTTTATAAACCTTGCAGCAAAACAGAAAAAGGAACACAACTGACAGGAAGCACAACTGGAATTAGCTGGAGAACTGCTGCTTACTTCCATACTTGCACTTTAGAGAACATCTTAGCAAAGTAAGAGTTGCGAAGGCAACTCTATACTTCAGATCAATCAACTGAAGGGCTATAATATAGTATATAATGAGCATGATATTCCTCATATATACTTTTGAAGAAGATTCCATGTTAAAGAGGCCCAGGACAGAGGGGAAGAAAGAAGCTAATTGTGTTAATAAGCAAGAGGGGGGGAAAAATGGATTTTCCAGTTTCTTCCAATTCAGCAATAAATCCTTTTTCTCAAGACAATAGATTTTCAGCAAGAGATAGCCTTCCTAATAGGACCATACTAATAAGACCAAGCCTTTATTGAGATTGCAAAGCAGAAGATACAGAGAAGGCATCTTGAAATTACTCAGAAAGTAGTTGGTGGCCAGACTGCACCCACCATTGTTGCACAAACTAATCGAACACAAAGAAATACCATTATTAGCACAGGTAAAATTTAGTGCATGAAGAGAAAAAGGTACTCTGTCGCAACAAAGATGAGGATGTGGCTGAAGTTACGGTATTCCTGCCATTATCTGGACAGCAACAGGAAGAACAGGAAGCTGAAAGTTCCTAAGTTTTCTGAGCACTTATTGCTTAGGAAATGATTAATGAACTTAGCGGATCATGTTAAATTTTTCAAGAGAACTTCAGGCTCTTTCAGCCAAAAGCTTTTTAAAAATTGACATGGTACATTAGAATTCCTCCTTGCTCTTCATATCACACTGGATGAAGAGGAAAGAGTTTCCAAAAAGCCATTTCATTAACACCAAATCCAGCTCAGCTCTTTGAAGGACCTAAGAAGATGTGATGATTGCAGTGGCAAGTTTGGCCATCAAGAGAACTTTGCTTATCACAGTGAAAGCTTTTAAGGCACTCTGTTCTGCTCTCTCCTTTTAATGCAGACCAGATGGAGTATTGGGGTCCTTCTCTAAGAATGGCAGCATGGGAAAAGAATGATATTTTTCCCCAGTGTCCTCGGAAGTTGTTTTTCATGAACAAATATTTGGACACTTACAGGGTATACAGTATTCCTCATACCAGATTTCCTTAGCAAACAACAAGCAAAGCATAAATAGAGGCAAAAGGGCATTGCAATAAAGCTGAAAATGTCCTACTTCACAGCAGAAAACCTGGAGAGGTACTGCTGAGATGTCTCGAAATGAAAGTGTATGCGTGTGTGGGTGCACACACATGTTTACTATAAAGATGCATTTAATGGCATATCCAGTTGGGCCAATGGTGCTCACAGTCAGGCTCACCAACTCCAGACCCACAAATATAGATCTAAATAAGAGAACCCTGTTCTATCCATCCTTCCTTTGGAGCAGTCTTTCTCAACCTTGGCAACTTTAAGATGTGTGGACTTCAACCCCCAGAATTGCTGGGAGTTGAAGTCCACACATCTTAAAGTTGCCAAGGTTGAGAAACAGTGCCTTAGAGGCTCTCTGGAAAAAGGAAGGTAAGTAGACAGTGTAATTGTCTAAGCCAGGTCCTAAGCCGAGAAAAGGAAAGAGAGAAAATTAGAAAACATAGAAAAACAAGCCAATATGCTAGGGATGGTAAAGAAAAGAGTACAAAAGGGTGTGACTGAAAGGACAGAAACTAAGGGTGAAGCCACCGCCTGCCCCCAAAAAAGGCACCTTGCCCAGTATTGCATCTTCCCTGGCAATGCTGCTGGTTTTATCCTCTGCCTACCTTTGAATGAAAGCTCTGAAGAAAAGAATCAACTTGAATGGGCTTCTTGATTCTGGTTGGATATACAGTATGTGTTCATCCATGTAAGTGTGTATATCTACTTGATTCTGGTTGAATATATGTGCATGAAAAAAAAAAATCTCCAGATTCCATCCTTCATTACACTATTGGAAGAGAGAGACAGAAACAAGAATGAAGCTGAAGTCCCATGTATTCCTGTATGCCTTGAGAGAATAAAAGAGGAGGTAATCGCACAACAGTGTTTCTGTTATTTCATAGAATTCATAGTTCTCTTCTGGATTCACTTTAAATAAAGCTAGAGTAGTAGCCTTGATGCAACAAGGCATGAGGAGATATCGAAACCAAGAGTTGTTTTTGGCTTGCAGGAATTTTCAGATCTGTGGCTACACTGGTTTTTGTTTTTTTTTGTTTTTCCTCCCAGACATGGACTGGATACCTTGTCTTGAATCTGAACCTTAACTAGTTTTCTGGGATATGCCTTTGATTTCATTCCAAGAGAGATTTGCAGCACCTTTGGGATCCATCAGCTTTGTTGCCAAAGTCTTCACGTTAAGAAAGTTTTAGGGCATGAACGTTTGTCAGACTCAGAACTTCTACAAAGGCTGGAAGCTGTTTGTTGAAATTGTTTTAATACCTCATTTACTATGCTGCTTTATTTGTTTTAACTTACCATTCTTAGATGCCTTGAGCACTACTTGAGGAATCAAGACATACATGTTCTAAATGAAAAAGGGGAAGGGGAAGGGGAAGGGAAGGGAAGGGAAGGGAAGATGGATGGGTTTGTGTGTCTGGAATTAGCTTCACCGAATCTTAAGCATCAAGAATGGAGCTTTAGTTCTGAGCTGTAGAACTGGGCATTTCTACTAATCACCATAGAATTATACGGCTCTATTTCTTTTCCTTGACCTCCAGTCTGAAAAACACACTTCCTGTGTTGATACAAAAGGAACATGTGGAGGGCTTCCTTTCTTCTAATTTTACAATGTTTTTGACATAAGGGAAAGGACAGAATAGTTTATTGCACTTGCAATATGTTTCTTGCGTGACATCAGTTAGGAGAATGTAGGAGAGCCATATGGAAGACCTGTATTGAACAATCATGGTATGTTAAGTTAAGATTTGAATTAACATAGTTTCTCAATATGTCTCAAACCATATAATTCCTGGTTGGAACATTTCATTATAATTATATGGAGACTTCCATACTTAATTAACTTATACTGAGAAGAAAGGAAAAGATCTAGTGTGGAAAGACATAATGCTACTTGATCTCTTACCTTCTTAAAAAATTATCCTCTGACCAGTCCACTGCCTCACATCCATGAATGTCCATAAATAATTGTTAGCTAATTCTAAAAACATTGAAGGATGTGCAACACCCGTAGTTATTTAGTTCATTTAAACCTGTGTGTGTGGTGTGCTAGAAAAAAACATCACACACACACAGCAACAACATCTTTAAACCATTGTTTCAAATGTCTACAATCTCTTCAACAAAGCAGCTAAGCTTGTTTTAGAGCCCCTTCAGGTCCCAAGCCCAATTAACTAGATACAGAACAATAATAAAGAAACAAAGACCATGCAGAATTTTATGCCAACATTTGGATAGCAGAGAATTGATTTTCTACAAGCCCAAAGGGTTTTTATAATAAAGTAAATAAAGTCCTCCACAAACAATTTTCAAATGTAATATGTGCAATTGGTTGCCCCTAAATCAAGTATTGATCTGATTTTCATAAACTTTTTTTTTTTGTCAATACTATAAGTAATCATCGTTCAGACTGATTAAAAATACTGAACAGGCAGAAATCCTGGGAGTACAGATGCATACAAAAATTAATTTGAGGGCTTTTTAGGGATTTTGAGTAAAACTGAAATCTAGCCATGCTTAGTAAAAACATTAAACCCACTGAATTTAGCAGGAACTATTTCTAATAATCAGATATAATAAGATGTCACAAATCAAGCAGAACAGTCTTAATTTTTAGGATTCAGGTTTTTTTATTTGTTTTGTATTGTGCTTGATTTGGGCAATGATACTGAAAGTCTGTTTCATGCAATATGCTAAGCCATAATGTGGTTAGCTTCTTTTTTTACATAGATGGTTGTGTGAACTCCATCAGTAGAGGTTTATTGAATAAAATGTGGTTAATGAAATTCAAATTTGTCATCTTTAGAAAGAAATAAGGTCCACAAATGCATCTTGGTTTCTCATTAGTAACATGAAAATAATGTTAAGAATCTGAATTAAGGTCACTAAGTGACTGTCATGAGAATATCCAAGAAGTCCAAAGTATTAATTTGAAGAAAATGTAATATATTGGCTTATTCTAAGATTCTGCAATCTCATAAACTTCTCAAGAAAACAGTAACTAAGCTAAATCATTATTCTTGTAAAAATAGTTTATAGGGTGTCTTCCATCCTTGTTATAAAAAAATATGTAATCCCAGAGTGGAAGCGCATTGCTTTGTTAAGTTAAAGATTTGCATTCTCATCAGGAGAAGTATATGAAAATAGTATTCAGAATGATAAAAGAGTGTGGTTGGAGATACAAGAAACCATATTGCAAATATCAACAATATTAAAGTCCATATGAAATAGAATGCTGGGGATTCATAATTAAATCTCCCTATTTTTTAAAAGTTGCTGAGAAATAGGAAATAGGATTAGAACCGTAGTAGTAGAAAGAAGGAAAATTAATATTTTCTCTCTGAATAGCCAAAACTTAGTTACTATCTGAAAGTCAAAGTCTTCCATATATTTAATATGCAATTTTAAGGAAAAGCCTGAAAAAAAATTAGTTATAAAAGCAATATACAAAATGCTTGCCCTTATGGAAAACTGGTTGCAAAAACTGTATAACTGTGGCAAAATTGTGGGCAGAAGTCCAAAGGGCTGGAGAAATATGCATTAAAAAAATATTTAATCTCAATATACCAAACTTGCACAAATGAATGTTGAGGGCAACTGAAACCATTTCTAATCATGGCTTCTATAGCCACCAATGAGAAAACTGAGTACCAGAATCTTTTCCCTCTGGCCCTCTCCCAGAAAGTGAAAAAGGAATATACTACCTAGAGTGAATAGGCTGGAGCTAAAACAGTTGAGGTAGACCTTTAGCTGATGCAGCTTCAATAATTTCTGGCTCAACTGCCTGACAAGTTCTATGGTCAACTTTTCCTAATTGGGTCCAAGACTATAAATTGCTCCCCGTGGTTTACAGAGGAGCTGAGGGTTTTGAAGAGGACTAAGAGACATCTAGAGTGCTGCTGGAGGAAGACAAAGACCGAATCTGACCGAACACTGGTTAGAGCCGCTATTAAGGCCTACCTGATGGTAATAAAAGTGGCAAAGCGTCAATACTTCTCCACTCTTGTTGCGTCTGCAGAATGCCGCCCAACGGCCCTATTTAAAATCACTCAATCCCTTTTGGGGAAGGTGGGTGCAGTGACCCACCTACAGGGACATGCAGAGGAGTTTTCGAAGCATCTGCAAGACAAAATCGCTCGGATCCGCTCTACGCTAGACTCCAAGTGTGAGGCAGGGTCTGTGGAGATACCAAGGGATCATACTTACCATGTTATCTGGGAACAGTTTGATCCTGTTGGACCCAAGGAAGTGGACAGGATCCTCCAGACAGTAAATGCCACCACTTGCCAATTAGATCCATGTTCCTCCTGGCTGGTGAAAGCAGCTTGGGAGGTGACATGTGGTTGGATCCAGGCAACGGTTAATACATCCTTGAGGGAGGGGGTGTTTCCAGCTGCCTTTAATGAGGCGCTGGTACAACCCCTCCTCAAGAAACCATTGTTGGACCCTACTGTACTGGATAATTTTCGTCCAGTCTCCCACCTCCCCTTTTTGGGGAAAGTGGTTGAGAAAGTGGTGGCATTACAGCTCCAGAGGGTTCTGGAGGAAACGGATTATCTAGACCCCTTTCAGTCAGGTTTCAGGCCTGGATATGGGACAGAAACAGCATTGGTCACACTTATGGATGATCTGTGGCGGGAGCAGGATGGGGGTAGTGCATCCATCCTCACTCTTCTTGACCTCTCAGCGGCTTTCAATACCATCAACCATGGTATCCTTTTGGGTCGGCTCAGGGAGTTGGGGGTGGGCAGTGTAGTTTTGTGCTGGTTCACCCCCTTCCTCCAGGGCCAGTCACAGTCGGTGGTGATAGGGGGGAGAGATCTGACCTTTGTGGGGTGCCGCAGTGTTCAGTCCTCTCTCCTCTCCTATTTAACATCTACATGAAACCGCTGGGCGAGATCATCCATCACCACAGGATGAGGTATCATCAGTATGCCGATGATACTCAATTGTATATCTCCATCCCTGGTGAGGTAAGTGATGCTGTGACTGCCCTCTCTCGGTGCCTGGGGGCTGTAGGGGTCTGGATGGGGAACAACAGGCTTCGGCTGAACCCTGGTAAGACGGAGTGGCTGTGGGTTAAGGGTTCCTCCATATCCGGGACTTTGTCATCTTTAGTTCTGGATGGGGTTGCACTGCCCCAGACAGACCCGGTGTGTAATCTGGGGGTCCTCATGGACTCACGGCTCCTGCTGGAAGAGCAGGTGGCAGTCGTGGCCGGAAGGGCCTTTGCACAGCTTTGTGTTGTGCACCAGTTGCGCCCTTTCCTGGATCGGGAAGCCCTTCAGACAGTCACTCATGCCCTTGTTATCTCCCATATAGACTACTGCAATGTGCTCTACATGGGGCTACCCTTGAAGAGTATCTGGAAGCTTCAGCTGGTCCAGAATGCGGCTGCACAGGCTATTTTTGCCGCCTCTAGAAGGGTGCACATAATACGTTTACTACGTGAGCCGCATTGGATACCAGTTTGCTTCCGGGTCCAATTCAACGTGTTGGTTATCACCTTTAAAGCCCTACATGGCATGGGACCAGGTGACCTGAGGGACTGCCTCTTCCCTGTATCATCAGCCCATCCCACCTGCTCATGCAGAGAGGGCATGCTGCAGACCCCATCAACAAGATAATTTCACCTGGCGGGGTCCAGGGGGCGGGCCTTCTCGGCAGTAGCACCCGCCCTTTGGAACATCTTGCCCCTGGAAGTAAGATTAGCCCCATCGTTTCTAGCCTTCCGGAGGAAGTTGAAGACCTGGCTCTGTCACCGGGCTTGGGGCAGGGAGGAGAATCGACATACTTGGGGTTAGCTGGTGCCTTGAAGTTCCCCTCCTACATGATGGTTGAAGAGATCATAGCCATCTGGATTTTATGAGCTGGGGTAGTTAAGAAATTGTTTTGGTTTTAATGGGATTTTATTGGAATTTTATCTTGTATTTATTTGAGTTTTTACTGTATATTTATTCTGTGTTGTAAACCGCCCAGAGTCCCTCTGGTCGGAGGAGATGGGCGGTGACAAATTTGATAAATAAATAAATAAAACAAAGGTGGAAGGAGAAATGGCCTAGATTCTGAGGTAGAATAAACATAGCAACATGACCTTCCCAAGGTATTCTTCTAAGTAGGAGGAAATCTAGTCAGTCAGAGCTAACTCTGGGGCTACATCACATCCAACATCAGGCACCACCCAACCCAAGGAACAAGTTTTCGGTCAGACCAGGCTTCAAGTGCTTCATATGTGGAGAAGCAATCAGCATGATGAAAAGGATCAACTCTCTTAGCTTTTCACAGTCATCTCAGTCCAACATATGAACTGGTTGTTTTCTGCAAAACAAAAGCAAGTAAATTGAAGCTCTCCAACCACAGTCCTCCATCGTGTTCTTTTGAGCCTTTGACAATACTGATAAAAGGGAATGTGCCTCTCTAATCACAGCTAGAACCAGTGCTACATTTGTGCAAGAATCTTGATGCAAAGAGTAAATGGAATCTAAAAAATGAAATCCCTACTTTTCTTGCACTATAATAAAAATCATTATTATTATTTTTGACCCATGAAACTGATTTTTGGGCCTTAATTCTAGGAAATATGTAGAAAGGAACTTTCAGTGCCATCCAGCCTAGGTGGTAGTCAGCTGAGATCCATAGAATCTACTTCTCATATGTTAACAATAGTAGCAATGGATGTGCTGAACAAATGGGTACACCTTAAAAATGAAGTCCAATCCTTCATGTAGCTTATTCTTTGCTCAGCAGGGAAAGTCTGGGGGAAAATATGAGGACCAATGAGGATGCCAAGTAGGCCCTTCAAAATGTACTAATGCTAGAAGAGTTGGAAAAAAGTATCCAAGCTTTCTTATGAGACTCTGAGAAACCATGTAAAAACTGAGTCAATGCTCATCCAATCCATCATTGTTCCACTTGAGGTAAGCCCCACAGGCCTAAATGCATGAAAATATGTGCCCCAATCCTCTTTAGACTTCCTCTGATGCAATAAATTGACTTGAATAAGGCGTCTTCCCAAGTATTGGATTGCATTAGATTGCCACTTTAAAATCTAACTACTGTATTCCCTTGGAAGTGCTAGCTGTGATTCCTTCTCAGGTTCTTTAATATATGTTAATCTCTTCTGGTTCCCTGTTTACGGAGGAGACAGACACATTTTTCCTTCTACATAAATCAAAACATAGTCTTAAGGTAGGCGTTGCCTAGCAACTCTGTCATTAAAATTACCTGTCTGCTTCAGCTAGATGAAGCTTTCATTTTTATTCCCACTGTGTGACATTCCCCCAGTAGGTAATAATGATCTCCTTGGAGTTACATTTCCCATCAAAGATATCTTAGATTTAAATCTTTAAGTGTGCTTTGATCAGAGGCCGTAACAAAAATTACGACTGCTGGAATTACTTCTTCCTGAGGAGAGAGAAAGCAATGATGCCAAATATGACAGATTTCTTAAAAAAACAAAAAAAAAACACCAATTACAAAGTGTGATTTTATTTCCTTTCAATGTGAACAGTTCAAATGTATTTATAGAATTGGGAGTTATTTCTTCTGAATCGTCTTCCTCATAACACCTGGCATTTTTATAAAGACCAACAACTGCACTGCAAAGTCTTCTGCAAATCTGCTATGCTACATGGACAATTTGTATGAAAGGCTGTTTTGCTCTGGCTAGAAACTTAGCTTCAGCGATTTCCCTTATGCCAAATTTGCCTAGCAGGCATTTTAGATTACAACTAAGCTGTGTTGCTTTGCTTCCAATACATTTCAAAACAAATGCAAATATGGAAAGTTTGCATAAATAAATAAATAGCTAATAATGGTAGATAGTAAATATCCCAAACTATGTATCAGGAAGTTTGATTATATTCTCAGAGGAGCCAGAAGCAGGACTAGTGAGTGCTAGTTAACTAAGAGACACCACCACAACGAGGTGATTTAGCAGGAAATAGTCACTAAGGATTTTTCATATCTTCATGGCAAACAATGGCAGTTGTCCGTAAGTTCATTTGCAGTGTGGATATTTGGATCTGATTTGGCATGCTATGGAATTAAGTGATCATTTCTAATAGTTAATGCCATGGGATGGTATCTATTAGCCTTTTCTCACAATGGCAACTTAGCTAAGCATCAAATTTGAAGCTTGCCATATGTGCCATTACTTGTTATTCATTAACCCTCCATCATCTATCTATCTATCTATCTATCTATCTATCTATCTGTCTGTCTGTCTGTCTGTCTGTCTGTCTGTCTGTCTGACTGTCTGTCTATCTGTCTATCTCTGTCTATCTATCTATCTTCTATCTTGTCCTCTATCTTTCATCTATTTATTTTTAAATATTTAAATATATTAAATATTAAGTGTTTTTTAAAAAAATTATTAGAATTTTAAAATACAGTAAAATATAAAAAAAGGAAAAGAAAAATAAGAATTTTGACTTCCACCCTTCTTTCTATCAAGTAATTGCCAACTTACTCTTTCCTCTCCTTCTTTAACCTTTTCTAATCCCCATATCCATAAATCATCAGTTCTTCTTACAGCAAAAAGTCCATATAAGTTTTCCAGTCTTTTTAAAAAGTCTTAATCATTTTTTCCCTGACCAAAATGGCTTTGCAATTTCCACGAGCTCCATCAATTTTATAATATAATCTTCTACTGTGGGCATTTCATCATTCTTCCATCTTTGTGTGCACAGTAAACTTGCCCCAGTTACCATATACAATATTAGTTTCCCATATTTCTTTGCTAGTGCAGCATCCACAAAGTCCAATAAAAATAATTCCGGTTTTATCGTAATATTAATCCGCAGTATCTTTTGCATCATTGTATGGATTTGCACTCAAAATTCCTCTGCTTTTCACAAGTCCACCATGCATGATAAAAAGTCCCCACTTCCTTTTCACACTTCCAACACTTATTTGATACTTTTTATACATTTTAGACAATTTAGGCAGTGTCGTCGTTTTATAAAACATTAAGCTGAATCTTTCATTCTTAACTCTGAAGTGTTGCATCTTATTACTGAAATTAACTATCAGAAAGTATTAAGGTTTGGTGTTTAAGCTGGGCTTTAGGAAAAGTCTCAGAAGCTGTAATTGTTTTCATTCAGATTTTGGTTTACTGATTATTTTTCAGCTTTCATATAATGAGTGTGGAACTGGAGTAGCTGAAGTATGAAAAGGAGTAAGGAAACAATGCTGAAGCAAGAGACAGATCAACAAAATTATTTGCTGCATTTTAATATTATAATTAAAATATATTTTGTATATTTTTGACATAAGCTTTCATGGATCATGTCTAATTCATCAGAAGTTTTGAGAGAGAGATTTTATAAAGAGTTATAGTTACCTTTTTTAAATAGGATTTTACCCATTCAGTGTCCAGTGGTTTAAATAGAAAGCATACATAAACTGTAAAATTGGTGGCCTTTTCTATATATTGTGCTTCAGGCCCTAGCAGGAATGGAAAAAAAAAAAAAAAAAACTGAAAATCCCTGGTTGTCACCTCTCGGTTAAAAAAAAATCCAAGGACTCAGTGGCTCTCATAGTAGTAAATTACTGGTCACAGAGTGTAACAGAGATAAATGAAACATTTTATTATTCATAAGTGATTTATTGTATTCCAACACATGCAACATCTGCTAATGGATTAAATGACGGCTGCAAGAAGGTTATCTAAAATTGCTGGTGGGATTCGACACTTATGCCTGTATACCCCACCTTTGTCCTTTTACCACCAGCATTTTAAACATAATTACTACCAGACTCATTCATTATTCTTTACACTGAAAGTCAAGGAAACATTATATATGCAAAAATATATTTCAAGGGCACATTGCTTACGTTTGAAACCAGCTACTTGCTTAAAACCTTCAATCCAGTTACCTGGGGTAAATTTGCTATGACTTAATTAATGGTTATATTAATTAATTATGCTTGGGGAAAAAAATTCTGCTTAAAGACAAGGCCTACAGACTTGCGCATGACTTTAAAATTGTACCCTCCTAACCTGGCATTTGTTAGAAGAGGAATGTTGAAGTGATGATGGCATGAAGATGACATCTGATGCCAGTATTCTCAGACCTCCGTACTCAGTAAACATGTATGGGGACAAAAGGTTTCCAGGTTATGCTCATGAATGGATGGTGAACATAAACTGCAATGTTTCAGGAAAAGGAGGCAACAGCAAAATCTCCAGGAATCCTACAGTGACATTCTGGGTATGTGGCCACAAGTACAAACTGAAGGCCACTGCTGCTATCTACATTGATTCCAGATATGCCAAGCTGTAGTGCAAGTACAGGGAATCAGTAACTCTCCAGATGTTGCTGACTCACTATTGGTCATGCTGTCTGTGACTACTGTGAGTGCTTCTCTACTTCTGCTGACCTCAGTTGACTATGCCATCTCTTGTGCCCTACAAGAGGAACTGCATATGTTCAGAAGGAACGAGCTTAGAATTGTCCTGAGTGTAGACCTGACCGGAACATGGAATTAATCATATATCTTGGATGAGATTGGTTGTATAGGAGGCATTTCTTCACTGCATTCCTATTTGAGCATTCTAAGCATACAATCAGAACAGAATTCCAAGGAAAATAGGAGGAGGAAGGAGTATTAGGTATGTTCACCACCTTGGATTATTTATAAAAATAATAAAGATGGGATAGAAAATAAATAAACAAACAAATAAGTAAATAAGGCAGTCCACGGTCAGTCTTTTTCTTCACTTTCTGCAAGAAACAGTTCTGCCAGTACATTTGGTATAGTGGTTATGTGCCAGACCAGAAACTGGGAGATCATGAGTTCTGGTCCTCCTTTAGGCATGGAAGCAGGCTGGGTGATAGCCACTCTCTCTTAGCCCACCTCGATTCAAAACTAGGAGAAAGGAGTATTATTTATGTGGCTTTGAGTTGTACAAAGAAAAGGCAAGATATAAATAAATAAATCATGACACTGTGTCAAGATATTGTGAATGCTACACCTACTTGGTTGCTTTGCAGCCCCTGCTCCAGTCCATTGGTTGCTATCAACACACCAGAAGGTAGTCCCATCCCTACTGGATTTTTTTCTGATACCACCAACCCATCTAGAATGAGAAAGAGGCACAGCAGTACTGTATAATATCATGAAGCTGGAGTATCTGATTGCTGTTATTGACAACAGTGGATCAGAGGTAGAAATTCAGTTGAGGGTTATAGGCTACACAATCAGTAGAGAAAGACCTTAAAGGCAGTGAAACAGCATGCTAGATAAAGTTTATTTTTGTAGAATGGATGCATCACTTGCCCAATCAATGGGCTGCCCTTATTGTTTTGATCAACAGAAACTGTGAAAGAGCCAGATAATTCAACCATTTTGACAAAATGATGAAACAAGCGGCACACTGCTTTCGTATGTGGGTGTGTCATGGCGGTGCTACAGTCATTTTGGCATTGTGCTACCCATCCATGGACCAGCTCTGCAGAACCCCCTGTTCTGAATCTAAAATCTGTTACCAGAGAATACTGTGACAGGCTACTGATAGCCCGGTGTTTATTCCTGAATTTCCAATTCAGAAACCAAGATCACGAACTTTATTTGCAACCATGTGTATTTTTTGTTCAAAATATTGATGGCAGTATGGCACTTTAGTATTAATATTAACTTGATTTATCACTGAGAGTTACCCAAGTCTCAATTTGTCTGTGAAGAACAAAATTACAGCAGCTTGCCTTTCCTTTGCCACATGACCTTTGACACTCTGGCAATTTTAACTGTCTTATTAGAAAGATGTGGCAGTTATCCAAAGTGCAGAGTAGGGTGTATAGATTTGTATCTTGCTTTGGAGAAGTGCCAATTCTTATAGAAGGAGACTATCAGCTGGAAGTATGTGAGAGTAAAGCTTTGATTAATCAGGCTAATTATATGCAGCATTTGGGGCACTGAAGCTAAAGTAAGCTGTATTTTCCTGCTTTGCCAAATAATTCTTTATTGTCAGCAGAATGGATCACAAAGCTTTCCAGAGAGACAGGAGATGCTGAGTGGCAAAATAAAATAATCTTATAAAACAGTAGCTATGAAAATGCAATACAATGGAAATCAATACTCTAGAACAAGAGTCAACATCTAAATACAGATGTGGAGTCCTTGGTACCCTCTGAGCTTGGTTGCTTGCTTGCAGACATTTCATTACCCAACTAGGTAACATCATCAGTGCTAGTGAATGTGGGGTTTGCTCCCTGTATATACAGTAGCCTGCCTTGCCAGTGTTGATGGGGGTGTGATTTTCTCCTTGGTAGCTCCTTGATTAGGGCATTGTTTTCTGCTTGACTGTTTGTCTGGTGTTAATCCCTGCTTATCTGGGTGTAGGCTGCTGGAGAGAATGAATTTTGGTCTTTTTGTTTCCTTCTTAGCTTTCTTATTTTCTCATTTGAATGGCATGTAAATGTGGTTTATCTCTATGTGTCTATTGATGGCTGATGCCCTAATCAAGGAACTACCAAGAAGAAAGCCACACCGCCACCAACACTGGCAAGGCAAGCTACTGTATGTAAACAGGGAGCAAACCCCATACTCACTAGCACTGATGTGTTACCTAGTGGTGTTTTAACTCACAAAGTTCCACTGTCCAGCATCTGAATCTCCATACACATGACATAGCCCATACTCTTAGTCTTTCCACACTCTCACAAGCTGCTCCAGGCTTTTTCTCCTGGTCTTCCTACTCAACCCAGGGCTGGAGTCTCTGGACTTGGCAGGCTGGGTCGTTCCTCTAGTCCATTCCACATTAACCAGGTGATATTCTCTTCAGCAGTGGAACTTTGTGAGTTAAAACAGTACTAGGTAACATCATCAGTGCTAGTGAGTGTGGGGTTTGCTCCCTGTTTGTATACAGTATAAACCTCCCCGCCTCTTTCTCTTCTTCCCCTTCTCTTTTTATATTCTGTATCTAAGGCACGTATGTTCCACTTTACAAGTACATCCTAGCATTTTTTCCTTTTCTGCCTACCTGCTCTGAGTCATCTGCTTTCCATTAAAAAAAAAAAATCTATACCCTTGGCCCAGACCAACTACTTTCCTCCAGCTGGCCACTTCACCCTGCCACAGGGAGAACTAGATGTCCCTCATTCATTTGCATGATTTTCATACTTCCACAATATTTAACCCACATGCAGAGCAACTGTTTAATTATTTTCTTCTCTTCCATACGTTCCCCTTTATTCCACTGCCAGTGGCAGCTTGGAAAGACATGGGTGTATACAAGAAATTGCCCCAGTTCTATTCTCAACTTAGGAGCACTGGCAGGTCAAACTGCTTTCTTCAATTTCACTATGCATTGTATAATAATGGCTGTGACCAATCTGCATCGCAACCAATGAAATTTTAAAATCTTCCGGCACTTAACCAAAGCTGAATACAACTTGATCCTGGGTTGTCCTCGTAGACCAGCCATCCTGGGATCTTCCATTTTGGTTTGCTTCCTTGCAACAAACAAACAAACAAACAAACAAGACAACTAGAGCAAAGAAGATAAAACTGAAGAACCAGACAGAAAAGGCCCTCATGGAACAATTTCAGAAAGACAGAAAATCATTTGTGAGGTGCCATAAATGGGATCGTGCAGGAAGGAGCAATTTTGCTGTGAGCCCAGCCTGCACATAGTAAATTACTGAGCTGTTGAGTATACTCCTCCATTACTGATATATGATCAGCAGAATCAACAGCTGTCTGGGCCAGCTAAGCTACCATTTCTTTTTACCTTTCATTCCATACATCTATTAAAATCTCTCCATCACATCACCATCTCAGCTCTCTGCAACCCCGCACTTGCATTTTTCCTGTATTGTGAGTCCATGCCTTTAGCTTGCTCTTGTTACAAAATAATAAGCTTATTTTGGATAGTAGAAAAACACTGGAGTGCTACAACGTGTATTATATAATGAGTTCAGCTTATTCTGCCCTTGGTTTGAGAAATCAAAGAACTTTGGAGATCACTGCTCCTGTCCCCTCATCAGATTTCAAGTATTTTCTCTGGACAAAACCACAAATATTTAACTTTCTCAGTTTCAGGGGAAACAAATATTTTGTGTATATCTGCATCCTGCTGTGAGTTATCCACTCCTAGATACAATAGCATAAACATTTCTGCAGGAAAGTGACAATTCAGCTATGCATACTTCTTCTTAAAAATAGATTGACTATTCTTTTAGCAGCCTGGTGATTTATTTTAATGAATTAGGCACAATGTAAGACAAAACATGTTGAAGATTTCTTAAAGAGGCATCCCTTATACAGACATCTTAATAAAATGGCACCAACTGGTAACACCACAAAGACATCTTGTGGAGTTTTAAAAATTAATACAAAACTTGTTTTTTTTTTTTAATGGAAGTTTATTTTTCATCTAAGTACTTAATAGGTTACGTACATTGTAGAAGATTGATTTCAGAGTCATATAATATGGAAAGGTATTCATGTAGATGGACATTAATACCTTTCCATATTAATTCTTTACACCCCCATTTCTTATAGATCATCACAAATGTCAAAACCACACCCATTATGAACTGATGGAAGAGGATCACTCAGATGATTTGACATTTAAGGAAACCATGCCACTGTTGCAGCTCTTTCCTTCTTTTTATTTTCAGACTAAAAAAAAAAAAATCAAGTCAAAATATGTGCAGGAAAAGAGAGGAGGAGAACAAGCTCTCCTTACTTCCCTAATACTTTTCCTACTCTTTGCTCCCCAATATTAGTTGTTCTACATTTGGCACTGCCAAACTTCTCAGCTGCTTCCAGCTGAAGTCCTCTGTTCTTTTTTATTTTTCAAGCTTCTTTCCTCCTCATGTTTCTGCCACCATTCTGCAAATGCCTGGCCAAGGAAAATAAACATATGCAAGCATGAGGTTTCTTTTATTTGGGCTCAAAAATTGCCTTCAAGCATTTCCAAAACTTTGAGAGGGATAAAATTCCAAGAATGTTTCATACTGAGGTCCCATATAGGTAACACATCCTGGAGCATCTAGCAGATTTCACAACTGACAGTGTTACATTATTTTAGTTTGTGTGTGAGCAGCCCTGCATGATGTAATTGGAAGATAACTCTCCACACAGTTCCCTGCTGCTCTTTCAGTGTCTCTGCCTGAACATCCTGGGGTAGTTGCAGATATAATGCAAAAAAAAAAAAAAAAACTTCTAAAAGCTTACATTACTAGCTTTTAATTAAGACGTGGGTGAACCAGGCTAGCTTAATTAATTAACTGATCAATCGGACAGCATAGGTACATCCCAAATATTATTGAAGACCGGTTTTTATTGTAACATATTTGAAATATCTCTTAATGATTTCTGCAGTGCAGATAACATTTGTATGTGGGAACACGTTTCAGCTGTTTGGTGGAAGATCAGAGAATCAGTCAATGGAACATCATGGACTAGATAGAAACTGAAACTGATCCTGCAGTATTCTCTAATCTCTATTCTATTTCCTTCTTGCTTGCCATGTAAAAGACCACCTACTCTTTCCAAATACAATTCTGATCTGATTCTCCCTGGCAGCCAGAATCCAGGGTCACGTTTAACCCAAGCCTTGATTTCTAAAGACAGCCATAGAAAATGTTGATTTTCAACCAAACGTGACAGTAAAAATGAAAAAAGGCCTTGGCGTGAGAGTGAATTTGACAGATAAGTGTAATTCCAGTCCTTTGAAATAAAGAGACCTCATTTATCGTTATTATAACAATAAATGAGACTGTTATATAACATTATAACAATAAATAAGACGGTTTCCAGACAGAGTCAAAAGGTAGTATACAACGAAGTTGTCTGAAGCTTCAAAAGGGTGATTGAGTTTGAAGGAGAATTGGATGAATCTGAGCTGAATTTTTGAATCAGATGTTACAGAGATATATTAGAATACCTGATGGTATTTCTGATTTTTTGGAGTCACAATCACTGTTGAAGTTGCATTTCCATAAATGGGCAAACCTGGGGGGTTTGAATGAGAGGGTGGAGTCCCTGATATTGAGATGAATAGCTGGCCAGTGAATGTTATGCCCTCTGTAATCCTGCCAATAAGGGCTCTTGACCGCTGTCCATACCTCCCTCTTTTCCTGGAATTAGGGACATTTGGAAGGAAGGAGAAAGTCAGAGACCTTGTTCTGTGGATGGTGGTGGGGGAAGTTCTCCATTCTCAAAAATCTAGAAACAGAGCACCAAACTAGATTTGGTGACAGATATTAGCTTGGGTGGGTTTGAAAGAGAATTGGATAAATCTGCTGAGCCAAACAACAAATGCTTCATGAAATGCCCATGAAGTTTTCATTATTCAGAACCTAGAATTCCAGATGGGTAGCCTGAACATGGTCTCTGTCCATCAGTCTATTACCAATCACTATTAGCTTTCCGCAGTTTTAAGAAGATTTCCCATGGTTTTGCTACCTGATCCAGTTAACTAGAAAATACTAGGGTTGAACCTGATCCTTTCTGAACATAAAGCATGTGCTCTGCCAGAGAACAATGGCTCCAATGCAGATGTCTCAGGAAAACAGACTGCTATTTTACACCTCCCCAACCAACGTATAAACCGAGCTCCATGTCTCTTTTTCCTGGCTGAGATCCAAATGTCTTTACAAACTGCTCTATTCCTGCCAGAATGTGTTGCATTGATTTTGGCACAGCTGCAATAGTTCTAGCCAGAGAAAGAGTGTGTGTGTGTGTGTGCGTGCGTGCAAGAGCAAGATATGCATTTGTAGATTAAACTGATTAACAATGCAAGGTCCACTTTTTTTGTCACATTACTGAAAGTTTACCCAGCAAAGATAATATCAAAGATGCAAAAGGAGGTAGTGTCCATATAGGTTGGTAATAGTGTGAAGAAGGGAGACATTTGCAAAAGATCTGAAAGGCCTCGCCTTTCAGAAATTCTTCATGATAATTTCTATCTTCTAGGCATCTACTAAAGGAACAGATGTCTTGCGCACCTTTGCATCTGGTAGCTCAACTCATAACTGATCCACAGATAGTATGTGAGGAATCCATTTACTCCTCTTCTTGTTGAATCAAATACAGAATGTTAGTCTGTTTCCTGAGATTTGCTTAGATATTTATCCGAGGAAGTCCTTATTTTCTTCATATATAGCTTCGGGTGGCAAATCTTCAATTAATTTACCACAGACTAGAATGTTCACAACTTAATTTGGAATGTACAAAGTCTCTGGAACATCAGACAAATGATTGGCACAGGGGATCGATAGCAATTGGGGCCATAAAGGACATTCTGTTCAGGGTCTCATTACTGGCTTTGATGTAACTTACCTTATGTTGTCTGCTCAACAAGATTTCTTGCAGCAATAAAGCAAAGTGTCTGCTGTATCTATCTGCAGTATATATCAAGGAACATTTCAAACTTCATGGGAAGAACTCCCTTGTGTCTAGAAAGGTATTTTCTATTTTCTTTCTTTTTAAGAAAAATAAATCACCATGGGAATAATTTCAGACAGTAGAAAAATCAGCTCAGGATTTTTTTGAAGTGGAAAATAACTCTAGAATTAAGGAATTAGCCATTATGGAAAAATCAGTGCTGATCCAAATTTATTCTTGTAATCAACAGAAGTCCAGGTTCTCTCCAGGGGTGTCCACAACATGTGGCCAAAAAAGTTGAGATGCCAGCACAATGGTGCAGTTGAAGCTCCTCCTGTTTCTTTATGAGTAGGTGGAACTTCGATCACACCACTGTGGCTCCCATTTCGTTTGATCATACCCTGCGGATACCCCTGTTTGTCTCATTTGAAGTCCATGATACTTTGCTGCTTTTTATCTTCCAGGATCTGCGGAGCAAAACTGTTAGACAGGAAGAGTAAGAAGCAATTTTGCTGCATTGCATTTTTGGAGCTGCACTTGGCACTAAGCTAGACAAGGAGCAATCTTTCCCAAGATTTAGTGAGTGAGATATTGTTTGCATGGTTTTGTCATCTCTTTCATTTTTCCAAAGACATGCCAGTAGTAGAAAGTGAACTGATTTGTGGTTTGGGGTCCTAACATGCTGTGTGTCTCAAGAATAAGTGAAACTTTACAAACCCTTACAATCAACATTGGCTTTTGGGTTCTTTTGTTTTTATATTTGCCAGGCTTCCCCAATCTTCTGTTTTCTGTTCTCGAAAGTTTTTTCTTTATTTAAAGATCTATCTTCCAATTCCTACTCTCAGCAGACAGGTTCACTGTTACCCAGAATAGCAAAGGTTCATGGCCATGTAGCCCAAAAACACACTGTTTCCAAGGCCCACTGCAACTAAAACAGCTTCCATGAGATCTTGCACCCTTAATTCCTTCCCTTTCTATTCACTTCCCTGATGATTCTACTAAAATGAGACCTCAGGGAGAAGATTTGGAAGAGGAGCTGCCAGGAAGCAAATCTGGATAGGGTAGTGGGGAGAGTCCTTATTTTCCAAATTGCTGCTTATTTCAAAAAATGAAGTGATTTTTTCCTCATTTGGAAGGAATATCCAAATCAATCTGAAATGGGAAAACAAAGACAGATACAGACCTTTCTAGGATTTCCACCTTGGTGTGCAACAAATAGTTACCAGCTTTGAATACTTTCACCTCAGCTTCTTGACTACAGCAAATCTATCCAATCATAAGCCTTTTCCAAAATGACGTCCATAAACTTAATCAAAGACCATGCTGATGGGAAAATCTGGGAGTTACAGTATCAGGACTCAGTGATGGTACCAATTATTTTTCTATGAACATCTCTGAAGGCACCAAAATGGAAGAGTTGATTCAGACAAGATCCACGCAAGATAGGGGATGTCAAGATCTGCAAGATGATGGGCATGGTGCCACTTCATCCCTTTTGTACATGCTTGTGTGTACAAAAGAAGCAGAACCTGGATTATAATACTGTACTTTCCATCTTGCAGATTTTGACACCCCAGTGACCACTTCTGCAGACAGGGTTGTGGCCAAAAGAAACACAAAGTACTCAGCTGTTCCATTTGAGTTCCAATATACCAATTCTGCAGTTGCCTGATTGATTCCTCACTGCACCCATAGATGCAATATAGTTTAGCAGTAGATATGCTTGTTGGCAGAGTGCTTAGAAAGCATTTGGCCCAGGAGAGATCAGAAAAGTCACACACCAGGCATTTCTATAAAAATAATTTTACTTACAGAAAGCAAAACATATTTAAAGGCTTCTGCATTCTCATAGGCTCTCAATGAGAGCTGCTTAACTCTCTACATGCCTACACAGAAGGGAAACTGAAACTAAAACAAGTCCAGGCAAGTTCTTCTCCTTTAGGCAATGCAACCATTAACATGTGAAAAGGGGACAATTAAATTCAACCTCTTAACCTGGCCAAAATGATTAGTTACCATAGTAACCTTAATCTGTAGTAGAAAACATATTAACACTCCCCTTTTTATACTACAGAATAAGATGCAAACCAATTTTGACAACTCTGTATGTCTTTCTGTTCATATTATTTTAACATTATCTCCCCTTTGGTTTAATGGAAAGCTACCATCCTTCTTCCTGTGTATTTCCAAACCTAGGTAATTTGTTACAGTTCCAAGGCTTTTTAAGGTGAAATGGCTTTTCATGCAGGCTTCAAAATCAAGCCTTTGTTTTTCTGTTGTGAACAGCAAGAAATCATCAACATAAATGCACAGATACATACAGCCTTGTTTGTCTTTCTTCATATATACACATGGATCTGCCTTTCCTTTTTCAAAACCAAAATTCTGCAGTTTTTCATCTAATTTTTGGTTCCAGGATCTAGCAGCTTGTTTTAACCCATAGATTGACTTCTGCAGACTAGACTCTCCCCTTCTTCATAGCCAGGGGGTTGCTGCATGTATAATTTATGGTCTAAATCACCATAGAGAAATGCAGTTTGAATGTCATAGTGGTGAACTGACATTCCTTTGAGTGCAGCAATTTTTAATAGTAATCTAATTGATTCACCTTTAGTAACTGGTGCAAAAGTCTTGTCAAAGTCTAAATCTTTCCTTTGAGTGAACCCTTTTGCCACTAACCATGCTTTATATTTTTGGATTTTGCCAACAACATCCCCTTTCAGTTTGAAAACCCACCTGCAACCTAGACAGCATTCATTGGGAGGTAGATTTACCAGTTTCCATGTTTTATTATCTTTCAAGGATGCTAACTCCTGTTGTATGTCAGAATGCCAATTTTGTGCAATCTCAGGTGGTAAAGCATTCACTTGTTCTAAAGACTCAGGTTCTGTGAATATGTGAAAAGCCTTTACTGTTTCAGCCTGAAAACATGATAGATGAACGCCTTTATTACTTCTCTGAGATCTGTGAGGTAATACAGGACTTAAATTTTGACTCCTATCACTTTCCTGAGAAGCATCTGTCTCATCAGACAGATCTTCAGTTTGTTTTTCTGGTTTAATGTCCTCATCAGGCAAAAGATCACCATCAGCAAGTCCTTGCTGTTCTCTTGTGGTGGTCAGATCAACTGGAGAGCTAGAATTTAATCTCACCCAGTTTTGTTCAGCAAAAGAAGCACTTTTGCTAATTATTAATTTCTCTCTCATTATGAACCTGTAGCTCCTTTGGCTTTGTTCATAGCCAACAAAGATGGCTTTCTTTGTTGTGGGGCCTCCTTTCCTTCTCTGTTGTTTTGGAATGTGAACCCATGCAGTGCTACCAAACACTCTGAGATGGTTCACCTTTGGTTTCACACCATAAAACAAATGGAATGAAGTGTCCTGAATCACAGAGTTATACAGTCTATTTTGTACATAACAGGCAGTAGATATTCATTCTGCCCAAAACCTGAATGATAACCTGGAATCTTTAAGCATGCATTCCATTGCATTTTGCAAGGTTCTGCCCTTTCTTTCAGCAACACCATTTTGCTGAGGGGTGTAAGGGTTAGAAAGAATTTGTTCTATCCCCTTTTCCACTAGGAACCTTTTGAATTTATGAGAAAGGTACTTTCCTCCTCTATCACATTGGAGTGCAGATACAGGCCTGGGGAATTTTCCATTTGTCCATGTCACAAAACCTTTAAATTTCTCAAATGCCTCATCTTTATGTTTTAAGATGTAGATAAATGTGTATCTTGAGAAATCATCTGTGATGGTCATTGCATACCTTGCTTGTCCAAGACTTGGAGCAAAAGGACCAATAATGTCAGAGTGTACAATTTCCAAAGGTCTAGTTGTAACTCTGTCACTGTGCTTACTCACAGGAGCTTTTAGTATTTTGCATTCTTTGCAAACTACATAATCTAAGTATTTGTCACAGGGTTTTATCTTTAGGTCAGCACACAGCTGTGGCATTTGTGCTATATACTTGAAATTAGCATGACCAAATCTCCTGTGCATCAGGTGTACACATTGGTCATGATATGGAGTGTTGCCAACTGCAGCCTTGCAGCTTGGCTTCCTTGCATTTTGCACAATGTACAAGGAGTCTTTTAATATACCAGTAGCAAACAATTTTCCATTTTTAAGTACCTCACAACCATTTTTCTTACATGTTATGACATACCCTGTTGCAGCTAATTGTGCCACAGATAAAAGGTTTGATTGTAAATTTGGCACATACAACACACCTTTTACAGTTTCTCCTAAGCAGGATAAATACAAGTCACCTTGTCCCATAATTTTGGTCACAGACCCATCAGCCAAAGTTACACTTTGTCTTTCAGTTTTAGACAGTGACACAAAAGAGCTTTTACAATTACATAAATGACAATTGGCCCCAGAATTTAACACCAATACATCAGAATTACCCTTCTCAGCAACCTGTGCAATTTGGGTTGTCTGAAGAACCTTCTTCTGTGTTGTCCTTGTGTCCTTCTCTGTCTTTCTATCCCTGGGTCTCAAGGCACAGTCTTTCTGCAAATGTCCAGCTGAACCACAGGTGAAGCATCACTGGCTGGCTAGTGCTGTGGCCTTAGCTTCCTTTCCCTTCTTTTCCCTTGTTTTCTGGTACTGCAGCTTTCCAGAAGAGATGGGAGGGGGGGATCTTTCCTCTCTCTTCTCCCATTCAGTGAGTAAGCGCTGTGTAACATATGATGGGGTGAGGTCTGCTTCAGGCATAGCCTCCAGGGTACAAATCAGCGTGTCCCACGTTTCATTCAGTGAGGACAGGAAGATATAGGATTTTGTGAGAGGTGTAAATTCCATTCCTCTCTCCTGCAACTCAACAAATAGCTGCTGAATATGATGCAGGTGCTCAGGAAGGCTATCTTCTTCTGCAAGGTAGGCTTTGTACAGCTTTTTTGTCCAGGTAACTTTACTCCCTGCTGTTGCCTTTACATACAAGTCTCTCAAAGCATCCCAAAGTTGCTTTGCAGACTGCATACCTCGCACGTGGACTAGCTGATTGTCCTCAACTCCCAGGATAATGGTGGCTATAGCCTGCTCATCCTGTCTAAGCCATTCAGAACTGGGATTTTGGGGGGTTTGATCACCAATTGGCAGCCAAAGATTCTTTCTGCGAAGATACATCTCCATCTTCAGGGCCCAATTCAAATAGTTGGTCTCTGATAGGCACTCCAGAGGCATCGCTGAGGGCTGGGAGGTAGCCATGGCTTCTTCCTTCTTTTGCAAGTCACCTCAGCTGGCTTCTTTGTCCTGTAGACTGGCAGTTGCTGGAAAATCTCCAGGCGGCTCCAAAGAAAATCTTCACAGGTCTTCGCTACCTGCCTTTAAATTGTGCATGAGGTGTGGAGTTGATCTCTCTATTCTCTCTGGGGTTTTACTGGGCTTACTGGGTTTACTGGGCTACTTACTGGGCCCATAACCTGTTGGCAGAGTGCTTAGAAAGCATTTGGCCCAGGAGAGATCAGAAAAGTCACACACCAGGTATTTCTATAAAAATAATTTTATTTACAGAAAGCAAAATATATTTAAAGGCTTCTGCATTCTCACAGGCTCTCAGAGCTGCTTAACTCTCTACATGCCTACACAGAAGGGAAACTGAAACTAAAACAAGTCCAGGCAAGTTCTTCTCCTTTAGGCAATGCAACCATTAACACATGAAAAGGGGACAATTAAATTCAACCTCTTCACCCAGCCAAAATGATCAGTTACCATAGTAACCTTAATCTGTAGTAGAAAGCAATATTAACAATGCTATCACAGATGTGAGGGTAATGTGTCTGGTTATGTGGGTGTCCTCTTCCTCCATCACCACTCCATATGCATCCCTCCCAAAGCTGCACACTCAGTGGAAGAGGACAACCATCCCAGATATACAGAGGGTATCAATCTTCAGTCAAGGAATATATATAGCTCTGTTCCCCTGCTAGAACCTCCAAACAAGCTTAAGATATGCTACCAAAATATTTTCTGTATACACTATTAATATGGATACTTTCACTGACAAGGTATAGCAGTGATGGGTGTGGCTGGGTGGGTGGGTGCAATATCCTACATTGCCTTTGAGAGTTGCGCCAATGGCCATAATCAGGGGGAAAAAAAAGTGAGTGAGGTCAGAACAAGAAAGTTATAAGGGCAAAGGAAAAACAAATGTTACTCCCCAACATACCTTTAAATTTTTCCAAGGTTTTCTTTAAAAAGAAATAGACATTTTTTTAAAAAAAGCTATAGAAGTTAATGAGACACTTTGTAGCTTCAGCTGCAAATTATGTTAACAAGAAACTGAGGAAAGTGTTCTAGCCAGTTCATTATAATTAGGTATGGGTTACCAATCTCAGAGAGAAAGAATGAGAGACATAGAGGGATTCACTAATAGATCTAATCTTGGAAGAAAAAAATGCTTGGTTTGTAACATTTTCTTTTAAAAATGCTTTGAGTTCTTTTCTTGTGCTTACCACATCTAAGAGCTGAATTTTGAAATGCACAGATATCATAAATCATCTTGTGGAGAAAAGGGATACAAAGGCAAATGCAGTAGAGGAGTGTTTTATTTATTTATTTATTTTATATATTTATCTAATTTATCCCCACCCATCTCCTCCCATCAGAGGACTCTGGGCGGTTTACAACAATCGATTAAAACCATCACCATAAATACAAAGAGTAAAATACAGTAAAAAAAATAATATAAATAGAGGTTTTGCAACCTTGGCAACTTTCAGATATGTAGACTTCAACTCCCAGAATTCCCCAGCTGGCATGCAAGGTTAATAAACACTGCAGTAGATCTTGATTGGTAGATTCATAACCAAACTAGATCTCTGCCTGCTTTTCACACACGCATGGAGTATTTGTATAATAAGTGCCACAGCGATGTTGTGTGCTCAAAAATATATAATATTTGAAATATAAAGCAGAAGGATAATAGCCTTGATCTAAATTGAACTCAAGGAAGATGCAGAGTATGATAAAATTAAATGTCTTTATGAGTGGATTACACCTGCCATTTTGAATTAAGGGGGCCCTGTCTCTGATGTTAGAAAGCACACAGCCTTATGTCTGAAGGGCTTCCAAAGCCAGGTCTAACCATGTTCAAAAAAGAGCAGATCCTTTGAAGTCGCCAATCCACACTCAGCACACATCACCATTTTCCGCCCTCCTTAATCTTATTATTGTATCCACAGTTCCACGTAAATAATAATAATTCCTAAAATTTGCATGCATACATAGAAATTAACACATGCAAATAGCCTCTAAATATTTGCAATCCTATTTAGATGATATGCAAATTGCCACCTTATTTTGGGTGTTGGATGGGAACAGAGATGCAAGGATTTGTTCTGAAATAAACGCCAGATACACAGCAGAACTGGATTTCTATTCTCTCTAGAGCCATTGTTTCAGATTATTTTTTATTGACACTTTAGCATTTTTCACTGTAATTTTTTATTTCTTAAATAAATTTCTATTCTCTGTATACTTTTTTCTTTCTTTAATTTAATTACTTTATTACAGCTAACGATCAGACCACTTTTTACTGGATTTCCATTCTTTGTGAATTACTTTCATCAGCTGAAGTGGGAACTGGGTATTTTAACTAAGTGCATGAAATGTAACAGTTTGGATCAGTTGATCTAGGCATTAATCTTCTGTTGTGGGCGCAAAAGTAATTAATTAAGAAAGTCTCTTAATGCCTTTTGTATAACACTGCATAATGGTCTAAGAGGAGATATTGTACTTTTAACAAATGGTGTGTTATTCCTGCCTTCACAAAAGCATTGCTTGGAAAATTGAGTAACATCATTCTTGGCTTCGTATCTCTGGTCTTAATAAATAGCAGATAAGGCAGAGGAGCACCCCCTCTGTGTCAACAAAGAAATTGTTTACATGAGCTGGGAAATGGGGGAGGAAGCTAGCACATCGGCAGTTAAAATTGTTCCCATGGATTCCTAGGGTGACAATCCCTCTAGCTCACTTTTGTGGAATGTATAACCTATGAGCCTCTGCCTCGTATCCTTCTTCAGTTTTAGAGAACAGGCTAAGCAACTCTAGGAAGCTGTTTCTGGGCAGTACAATTCTTAATTTACTTCCTTCAGAAAGGAATGTCGCTAATCTTGCTTACCTTTGAAAGAAGTTACCTTCAGGGATCATGCGGGTACCACGCAACATCAGGCCAAAGGGGCTGTATCATTAAAGATGCAGTTCTGCACTTTCTCCAGGTGGGACTTGATTCGTCCAACAGGGATCAGCTACTGAGCAGTCTCCTCCATCCTTTTCTCTCTCATCTTCCTCTCTCAAGACATGGCTTCAGGATAGCTTTCCTTACTCTTGTGCTCTCTGTGGCAGTTCTCAGACTCCCCAGCCAGCCATTTTAGTTACTGTCATCCAACATATCTGGAAGGCAGCAACTGCTTTTTTTATTTGACCAAAATGTTGAATGTTGAGTGCCCTTGCAAATCTTGAGGTTTAACTAAACCTGTTAATCCATCTTTTGTGGGCATGGCATTGCCCATTTGTTATCATATACATGACCTTGACATTAAAAATAGATAAGATTCTTCTCTCTCCCCCCTCCCCTTCTTTACATCTTTTTGTTAAAATTCTGGTTCATTTTCCACTAGTTTTTCTTGAAATTGCTTCTTAGTTTGGCTTGCTTTGCCCAGGCTAAGCCTTGGACCAGTTAAAACTGCTTAGAACTCTCCCTTGGTTCAGCTTTCAGAAAGTTTACAGAAAGGACCTGCTAGAAGAGGCAGGCAAAACAAGAAGCTGCTAAAGCTTTGGTGTAATTCTCAACAAAGTTTCTGTAGAATCATCATTAGTTGCATTTATATGCTGCATTTTCTCTGAGAACTCAAGTAGCACACATGGTGGTTTTCCCTCATTTTATGCCCTGAGAGATAAGCTGGAAAGAGATTGCTTGCCCAGATTTATGAAGTAAGCTTCCATGTCTGAGGGGGAACATGGACCTGAATCTCCCTAGTCCTAGTCCAACACCTTAGATTCCACTAAATTGAGTCCAGACTAAGTTAGCTGCACTTAGCTTCCACTGAAGTCAGTGGAGCAAGTTAAATCATATTCACATTGGCCAACTGATTTTGGAATTACTGAATACCACTAAATTAAACTTGAGCCATCCCAATATATCTAGGCCAAACTACTGAGGAAGTGCTCCTTAGTCATAAAACATCAAAGTCTGGCTACAGGGAAGACATTTAATTGTAAGAGAGATCAGAGGACATTTTCATGCACCCCTAGAAGCAGCTGCTGTCAACAGAGGAATATATTTTAAATTATTGTAATAATTAAGGTGTGAGAATTTGAAATAGGAACAGTGTGCCTTAGCTAAGATGCCATTTCTGTTGAGGTTTTCCTACTAATGATTAAGACTGCTATTGTACCTAATCATTTTGGCCGGGTGAAGAGGTTGTATTTGATTGTCTCCTTTCACGTGCTTCATGCAAATTGCCTGGGGGGAGGAAACCTGCCCGGACTTGTTTCTTACTTCCTCTTTTTTTCTCTCTCTGCCGATATGTAGCAAGCCAGGTAGCTCTCAATGAGAGTTAAGTCCTTTAAATATGTTTTCCTTTTGTTTTGCTTTCTGTAAATAAATTATTTTTATAGATATGCCTGGTGTGTGTGACTTTTCTGATCTCTCCTGGGCTAAAGGCTTTCCCAGCATTCTGCCAACAGGTTATGTGCCCAGTGAGCAACCCAGTAAGCCCAGTAAAACCCAGAGAGAAAAGAGAGATCAGCTCCACACCTCATGCACAATTTAAAGGCAGGTAGCGAAGACCTGTGAAGATTTTCTTTGGAGCCACCTGGAGATTTTCCAGCAACTGCCGGTCTACAGGACAAAGAAGCTAGCTGAGGTGACTTGCAAAAGAAGGAAGAAGCCATGGCTACCTCCCAGCCCTCAGCGATGCCTCTGGAGCGCCTATCAGAGACCAACTATTTGAATTGGCCCCTGAAGATGGAGATGTATCTTCGCAGAGAGAATCTTTGGCTGCCAATTGGTGAGCAAAACCCCCAAAATCCCAGTGCTGAATGGCTGAGACAAGATGAGCGGGCTAGAGCCACCATTATCTTGGGAGTTGAGGACAATCAGTTAGTCCACGTGCGAGGCATGCAGTCTGCAAAGCAACTTTGGGATGCTTTGAGAGACTTATATGTAAAGGCAACAGCAGGGAGTAAAGTTACTCTGACGAAAAAGCTGTACAGAGCCTACCTTGTAGAAGGAGATAGCCTTCCTGAGCACCTGCATTATATTCAGCAGCTGTTTGTTGAGTTGCAGGAGAGAGGAATGGAATTTACACCTCTCACAAAATCCTATATCCTCCTGTCCTCACTAAATGCAACGTGGGACATGCTGATTTGTATCCTGGAGGCTATGCCTGAAGCAGAACTCACCCCATCGTATGTTACACAGCGCTTACTCGCTGAATGGGAGAAGAGAGAGGAAAGATCCCCCCCCATCTCTTCTGGAAAGCTGCAATACCAGAAAATGAGGGAAAAGAAGGGAAAGGAACCTGAGGCCACAGCACTAGCCAGCCAGCAATGCTTCACTTGTGGTTCAGCTGGACATTTGCAAAGAGACTGTGCCATGAGACCCAAGACTAGAAAGACAGAGAAGAAGAACACAAGGGCAACACAGAAGAAGGCTCTTCAGACAACCCAAATTGTACAGGTTGCTGAGAAGGGTAATTCTGATGTATGGGTGTTAGATTCTGGGGCCAGTTGTCATTTATGTAATTGTAAAAGCCCTTTTGTGTCACTGTCTAAAACTGAAAGACAAAGAGTATCTTTGGCTGATGGGTCTGTCACCAAAATTATGGGACAAGGTGACTTGTATCTATCCTGCTTAGGAGAAACTGTAAAAGGTGTGTTGTATGTACCAAATTTACAATCAAACCTTTTATCTGTGGCACAATTGGCTGCAACAGGGTATATCATAACATTTAAGAAAAATGGTTGTGAGATACGAAAAAATGGGAAATTGTGTGCTACTGGTATGTTAAAAGACTCCTTGTACATTGTGCAAAATGCAAGGAAGCCAAGCTGCAAGGCTGCAGTTGGCAACACTCCATATCATGACCAATGTGTACACCTGATGCACAGGAGATTTGGTCATGCTAATTTCAAGTATATAGCACAAATGCCACAGTTGTGTGCTGACCTAAAGATAAAACCCTGTGATAAATACTTAGACTGTGTAGTTTGCAAAGAATGCAAAACACTAAAAGCTCCTGTGAGTAAGCACAGTGACAGAGTTACAACTAGACCTTTGGAAATTGTACACTCTGACATTATTGGTCCTTTTGCTCCAAGTCTTGGACAAGCAAGGTATGCAATGACCATCACAGATGATTTCTCAAGATACACATTTATCTACATCTTAAAACATAAAGATGAAGCATTTGAGAAATTTAAAAGTTTTGTGACATGGGCAAATGGAAAATTCCCTAGGCCTGTATCTGCACTCCAATGTGATAGAGGAGGAGAATACCTTTCTCACAAATTCAGAAGGTTCCTAGTGGAAAAGGGGATAGAACAAATTCTTTCTAACCCTTACACCCCTCAGCAAAATGGTGTTGCTGAAAGAAAGGGCAGAACCTTGCAAAATGCGATGCAATGCATGTTAAAAGATTCACGATTATGTTTTAAGTACTGGGGAGAAGCTTTATCGACTGCTTGTTATGTACAGAACAGGTTGTATAACTCTGTGATTCAGGACACTCCATTCCATTTGTTTTATGGTGTGAAACCAAAGGTAAGCCATCTTAGAGTGTTTGGTAGCACTGCATGGGTTCACATTCCAAAACAACAGAGAAGGAAAGGAGGCCCCACAACAAAGAAAGCCATCTTTGTTGGCTATGAACAAAGGCAGAGGAGCTACAGGTTCATAGTGGGAGAGAAATTGATAATTAGCAAAAGCGCTTCTTTTGCTGAACAAAACTGGGGGAGATTAAACTCTAGCTCTCCAATTGATCTGACCACCACAAGAGAACAGCAAGGACTTGCTGATGGTGATCTTTTGCCTGATGAGGACATTAAACCAGAAAAGCAAACTGAAGATCTGTCAGATGAGACAGATGCTTCTCAGGAAAGTGATAGGAGTCAAAATTTAAGCCCTGTATTACCTCGCAGATCTCAGAGAAGTAATAAAGGTGTTCCTCCATCACGTTTTCAGGCTGAAACAGTAAAGGCTTTTCACATATTCACAGAACCTGAGTCTTTAGAACAAGTGAATGCTTTACCACCTGAGATTGCACAAAATTGGCATTCTGCCATGCAACAGGAGTTAGCATCCGTGAAAGAAAATAAAACATGGAAACTGGTAAATCTACCTCCCAATGAACGCTGTCTGGGTTGTAGGTGGGTTTTCAAACTAAAAAGGGATGCTGATGGCAAAATCCAAAAATATAAAGCAAGGTTGGTTGCAAAAGGGTTCACTCAAAGGAAAGATTTAGACTTTGACAAGACTTTTGCACCAGTTACTAAAGGTGAATCAATTAGATTACTGTTAAAAGTTGCTGCACTCAAGGGAATGTCAGTTCACCACTATGACATTCAAACTGCATTTCTCTATGGTGATTTAGACCACAGATTATACATGCAGCAACCCCCTGGCTATGAAAAAGGGGAGAATCTAGTCTGTGAACTGCAGAAGTCAATCTATGGGTTAAAACAAGCTGCTAGATCCTGGAACCAAAAAGTAGATGAAAAACTGCAGAATTTTGGTTTTGAAAAAGGAAAAGCAGATCCCTGTGTATATATGAAGAAGGACAAACAAGGCTGTATGTATCTGTGCATTTATGTTGATGATTTGCTGCTGTTCACATCAACAGAAAAACAAAGGCTTGATTTTGAAGCCTGCATGAAAAGCCATTTCATATTAAAAAGCCTTGGAGTTGTGACCAATTACCTAGGTTTGGAAGTACACAGAGACAAGGATGGTAGCTTTCTGTTAAACCAACGTAGTAAAATTCAAAAGCTCCTAGAGGATTTTAATATGCAAGACTGTAAACCAGTCTCTACTCTGATGATAATAGATTTTCAGAAAGATATAGGAGAAACTCAATTAACTGAGGCAGAGAACTATAGATCTGCAATTGGAAGTTTACTGTACATTGCAAATCATTCTCACCCAGATATCTCAAATTCTGTGGCCATTTTAAGTAGACAGGTAGAGAAGCCTACATCTACTGGAAAAGCAGCATTGAAGAGGTTAATGAGGTATTTGCAAGGAACAAAGAATTATTGCCTGAAGCTAAATGCCTCTGGAACTGAGAAATTGCAGGCTTTTGCCGATTCTGACTGGGGAGCAGATGTCAGTGACAGAAAATCCACTTCTGGGATTTTAATTCAATTTGCTGGATCTAGCTTAGGCTGGCATTCTAGAAAACAAACACTTGTTGCTCTTTCCACTGCAGAAGCAGAGTTTTATTCTCTAACACAAACCTGTAATGAGGTTACATGGTTTAAACATTTGTTAAAAGACATAGGCATGGAAGTGAACCAGCCTATAACTGTTTATGAGGATAATCAAGCTTGCATTGCTATGGCAAAATCTGAAGCCTGCAGAAATAGAACAAAACATATCGATATTAGATATCAATATATCAAAGATATGATAAGCAAAGGAGAAATAATGTTAAAATATTGTGAATCAAAAGACATGATTGCTGATATTTTAACCAAACCTCTTCCTGTACCAAGACACAAAGTTGTCAGAGAAGATTGGTTTGCATCTTAATCTGTAGTATAAAAAGGGGAGTGTTGAGGTTTTCCTACTAACGATTAAGACTGCTATTGTACCTAATCATTTTGGCCAGGTGAAGAGGTTGTATTTGATTGTCTCCTTTCACGTGCTTCATGCAAATTGCCTGGGGGGAGGAAACCTGCCCGGACTTGTTTCTTACTTCCTCTTTTTTTTTTCTCTCTGCCGATATGTAGCAAGCCAGGTAGCTCTCAATGAGAGTTAAGTCCTTTAAATATGTTTCGCTTTTGTTTTGCTTTCTGTAAATAAATTATTTTTATAGATATGCCTGGTGTGTGTGACTTTTCTGATCTCTCCTGGGCTAAAGGCTTTCCCAGCATTCTGCCAACAATTTCAGTTTCTGCTAGGATACCAGAAATGATGTAATATGAAAGGACATTTGATCTTAATTCTCTTCAGCTTTTTTAAATTTAGAACACTGCAGTTCCACCATGTCCAAGGCAAGGATCCTATTAAGGCACTGATAAATATCTGTTTCCCTTTTTATAGTTCCAGCCATAGATCTGTAAAACACAGATTTTGTACATGCGTTGCGACATCATATACAAAGGGGTGGAGCTTTCATTGTCATGGTACAGAGCTGCTTTCATTGCACGCACGCACGCACACTCACACACACACACACATTTATATACACACACATACATACACCCTGGAGAAGATGCTGATGCTAGGGAGAGTGGAGGGCAAAAGGAAGAGGGGCCGACCAAGGGCAAGGTGGATGGATGATATTCTAGAGGTGACGGACTTGTCCCTGGGGGAGCTGGGGGTGTTGACAGCCGACAGGAAGCTCTGGCGTGGGCTGGTCCATGAAGTCACAAAGAGTCGGAAGTGACTAAACGAATAAACAACAAAACATACAGTATGGTTCTCATTACTTGTGAGTTCTGAATTCTGAATTGAATTGTGGTCTGTATTTTGCACTAGAGTAGAACCTTTGGAATAAGACTGAATGCTAGTCCTTACAATGGCCCTCATTATCTACAGTTTCACAAATCTGTTTTTTTACATATCTATGGCTGGAAAATACAGATCAGAATTCATTTCCTGTGACAAGGGGTTTTGTGTCTCTATGGACAACTGCAGAACCTTCTTGCTTTAACCAAAATGATGAAAGCAGCTCTGTGCCATGACAATGAAAGCTCCACCCCTTTTGTATATGATGTTGCAACACATGTACAAAAGGGGTGGGGCCTCTATTACAATGATGCAATACTGGTTTAGTCATTCTGTCTCAACTTCCCAGCTTTTCGTACAGATTCCAGTATTTATATCTATGGGTTTTGGTACCTGGTTCAGTTTGGAAGATGACTTTTTGACTCTCTCTCATATAAATGTACAAAAAAGGATGGGTTTCTGCACATTTGTAACATATGTTTTTCTCAGTCTAATCTGCAGTCTCATTATCTGCAGTTGTTTGGTTGGAACAGAAGCTCACAAGTAATAAGAACCATACTCTATGTATGTGTGTGTATATACTGTAAGTGTGTATGTGTATTGTATTAAAAAAATGATCTTATTACATTCTGCTGCAAAAATGGAGTTGACATTAAAATGGAACCACAAAAAGGGAAACAGATATTTATCAATGCCTGTGTTTATTTTGCCATATTTAGTGCACTTTTTTTTTAATGAAATGCATTCCAAATAGGAACTTTTAGCAGCAAAAGTGCTGAAATATAAAAGTTATTAAAATCTTATTCTAAGGATAAGGTCATAACAGTGGGAGTTAGAAAGGAGACCAGGTACTGCAGCTCTCAAATTTGGGTTATTGACTATAAACATTTGGTGACTAAGCAGGAGAATTCAGTTTTGAGGGAGGGGTGCTAGTATCCCCAATTATCTACTAATAGCCCACAAACTACTGTATCTGCTTGCAGGAACTTCAAAGTCACCTCCCATTATGAAGAGGAACTACCCCCCTTAATAGAATCCTTTACTTTTAGCCAGTAATCACACCTGGAAGGCCCCAGAAAAACTGGGGCTACAATTGAGGAACTATCAGTCTAGATGATCTAACACATCAGCAGGTGCAGTCTTATAATTCCAAGATGCTTTAACCACATCATATCAGATTATTAACTTCTTTCAGGTATGTTTAAAAATCCATAATACTTCCATCCAGAATCCTGAACAAAGTACAGATTCAAAGATACAGATTTCCCAGAACTTTAATGCATCAGTGCAATTAATTTGTGTTCATAAGAGGATCTCTCTTCTTAAGCCATGATTGCCATGTTTTCTTAATAGTTGTCAATAAAAATCTTGATCAAATGCTTTTCAAAAGCCCAAGTAAGGAATGTCTACAGGGACTTCCGCACTCACATGCTTATTCATATTCTTGAAGACAGTATTTCAAGAGGGAGACAGGATCCCTTTGCAGAAATGTTCATTGTTCTTCAGTAAGATTTCTCTTTCTATATGTGGCAGCTGGACTATAACTTTCTGAATCCCTCTGGATACTGTTTTTTTTGAAGTTGGCATAACTTGATCATTTTCCAGTCCTCTGGGACAGAGCTTGGTTTTAGGATTATACTATATACTTTGGTTATTACAGTACATCAGCAATTGCACAGTTTTGTCAACCAAATCTCTTGTTTGATGTGACCTGGATGTTATGATTCATTCATTCATTTGGCTTACTATTTGTCCGTAAGGTGTAGAAAATGATCTCATATTGTCACTTATTATATTGGAACTCTATTGTTGCAGGATACAAAAACAGAATGTTGAAAGCCTGACAGAGATTCTCTCTCCCCTGTCTTATACCAAAAAGATTCAAGGCAAGTTATGTTGAAATTTTTTCTCACTCTCTCCACCCTTTCAAGGCTAAGCTGTTGTTATGCAATGGCTCTTCCATTCCTTCTTCAAGGTTATCTCTGTGTTAATCTACATCTTTATACATTTTGGCATTCGGTAATGGCAATAACCCAACTATTGAATGAGACAAAAAGTAGTGTGATGTTATGGTTAGATTATCAAGGACTGATATCATGAGGTTCAGCTACCCACTCAAATCTCTGTGTTAAATAATTAAGAGATTGATTTTGGGGGAAAAGAGCTAGGTAAAAGAATGTAACGGTGGATCAGGAATCTTTTAGTTATCTCAAAATATTCATTCAAGGAGTCACTACAGATCTCAGTTATCCCTCCTGTAAGATATTAACCTATATTATAAATAATAATCCTTAATATAGTAGCATATGTTTTTATATTAAATCTGAAATCAAATATATAGTATTTAAAATTATGAATATTATGAGTAAAAATAAATACATAATTATTAACCTGTATATCTCAAAGGGAGCTCAAGACGTTTAGTTCTCTTTACCATTAGATAGTGATGATATTTATTCCTAACATTCCAGGGTCAGCATTCAGGTATGTAAACTATATATTACCATATAATGAGATTGAAAGTCAAGGGCACTTTGAAGAAAGTTAATCCACAAAATGTACCTCCCATTATTGGTCTGTGATGCTCATTAAGAACTTGGCAGGTCAGCAAGGTGCTTATATAAAACATAAACATAATCAGGAGAATCACCTTTGGATGTGATACCTTTCCAAACTGCCTTTGAGTTGTGATATAAAAGAAGCCAGATCAGCAGGCGGTAGAAAAAGTACAACTTCATTCCAAGCCACCATAAGTAAACTCCATCAATCATGTTAACTGGGCTTCAGGATAGAGAACAGATGGAATAGTGTCAGAAGCAGCAGGAAAAGTGTGGAAAACAGAGTCAAAAATCCCTGTAGCAACAAAATTGTGTTGAACTGTATCTTACAATTGTGAGTTCCCATCCAAGGCCATCTATTCTTTAACTTGTGTAACCAATCCTGAACTGTACTTACATGGAGATCATCAATAGGCTTACAGGGTAGCCTAAAAAAGGGAAAGTCTCTGTTAAAATACTATCCAGTGGCATGATTTATCAAGATATTGAGATTTTCACTCCAGATTTTTTTTTTAAATAGCATGTACTGAATTATTTGAATTGCACTGAAATCCACCATCTGTTCTCTTTCATATTATCTATAGAGTTTGTTCAACATCTGGAAACCATTTCTTTTTAATCTGATTTGCTCCAAATCCCACTTTTTGTAAATGAGTTCGAAGAAAATGCATTTCTTCTCTCCTCTCTATCTAATTTCTTAAGGTTAGTCTTTTGATCACTTTAGTAATTGTGTGTGAACAGAAGGAAAATGTTATTAGAACTGTCCTGTAGCAATGGGTGAAAAGGAAGGACAGGGCAAACATCTTAAATAAAAGACAGGTAAGATTTGTCTCATGGGTAACTGGGAAATTAGGCCTGAATGCTTTCGTTTACTGAATGCTTAATGACTGCCCCTTTGGAACACCAACCCCATTTCTCCCTTTAGCTGTTAATATTGGCATCTTGGTAGAAAAGGAAAGAGCAGTGAAACAATTGTATACCCCTATGCCAAAACCACAGTGGTTCAATCTTTCTCTTTTGGTTTCTTCACATTTTTATCAAGGGCTCGGGTTTTAGTTGAGATCCAGGGTCACAAAACAGAATGAATGAATAAGTAAAGAAAAACATGACAGGAGCTGTGATGTTTCAACCATTGGTCTCTCTAGATCAGAAGTTCATAATCTGGGCTTCAGAGTCTTGGGTAGAGTCTATTAATTCCTCCAAAGATTGGCAGTGATCTATGAATTTTATTGTGACAGGAGAGCAGAAGCCTCTTCAGTGCCTGCAATTAATATAATTTAAATTTAATTAGAATTAAATCAAATCCCATTACTGTGCTCCTCTTACTTCTTTGGCTGCCCTTCCACTTTTTGGAATGCCTTCAAAAGCCAAAGGTCATTCTCCTCTAATACCATCTCTAATGTCAGTGGTTCCTTTATGAAACTCATAATAAGGATCTGGCTATCTCAGGGACTGTCTTTTTCCCATTATTTCTGCCCATCATGTAAGATCCAACAGAGCTGGTGCACTTTATGGTTCACCTGGTGGGATCTAGGAAGAATATCACTGTCATTGACATCTGGAACAGCATTACCTGGAGGTTCCCTGGAAGGCTTTTAAGAACCTCTGAAAATGGCTGTTCCCCACCACCACACCACAAACTCTGTGCAGTAATAGGGCAGGGTGTGATCAGCTGGTGTGTAATGTTTCTTTTGATTAGGATTTCTTTCCCTCTGTTATGTTTATTTCTTGTTTGTTTGTTTTAGGTATTGGACCTGTTTTTGATTTGTATACTGCCCAGAGTAATTATTGAGCTGGGGGAGCCTTATAACTCCAAACTATATGAACCGGAGTCATTGCAGCCTCACACAAGTGTCTATGGAGATTCCAGATTCTAGACATAATGGGAAGTTGGAGATGTACTAGGAAAATAAGTCTTAGAATGGTCAGGCTAATAGAATCTGGGATTCCAGGACAACTCTTTCTAATTCTGTCCAGGCATTTCAAGCCACAGTTTCTTTGAAGAAACAGAAGGAAAAGCATTAGTTAAAATGAAAACTAATTAATTTCTACTGTTGTTTCATGGCTTTACTTCTGCATGATTAGTTCCACCACTGTACATTAAACTGTTGCTATGCATAATCAGTCATTCCCCCCAAATGTGGCAAAACATATGCTGGAATTAATTAGGTTCTTGCTTGTTATTTTTTTTTTCAGGCCTCTTTCTCTGAAGATTTATAGTGGGATGCTTCCTATATTCCTTCTGTCTAAGAAGGAAAGAGGAAGACATTTCTCAGAACAAATACTGGAAAATGTAAATCTGAATATATATATATATATATTTAACTATATTAAATCTTTTAGCCATATTGTTCTTCAACTCCATCATAGGAAGATTATGCTATGAGATTCATTCTATGCTTGAACGTGATAAGACATGACTTTGGCAAGTATGCAGAAGGGCACATGTGACACCTCTACTGCGTGAGCTGCATTGGGTGCCAGTTTGCTTCCGGGTCCAATTCAAGGTGCTGGTTATCACCTTCAAAGCCCTACATGGCATGGGGCCAGGCTACCTGAGGGACCGCCTCTTCCCCATTACATCTACCCGCCCCACCCGATCGTGCAGAGAGGGCATGCTGCGGACCCCATCTGTAAAGGAATTCCATCTGACGGGGTCCAGGAAGCGGGCCTTCTCTGCAGTAGCTCCCGCCCTGTGGAACATGCTGCCCCCACAGGTGAGACTGGCCCCATCGCTCCTGGCCTTTTGGCGGAGTCTGAAGACCTGGTTCTGCCGCCTCGCTTGAGGTGGAGAGGGGAAGAGATCTACATGGGGATGGTTGTTATAGACCACACCTCCCACACTTGGACTGTTTTAGATGTTTCATCGCTTGGATTTTTTATTTTTTATTCTTTATTTCTATTTATTATATTTTTACTGTATTTTATTTTATGTATTTTTGTGATGGTTTTAATCACTTGTTGTAAACTGCCCAGAGGCCTCCGACAGGAGGGGATGGGCAGGGATAAATTAGATAGATAGATAAATAAATAAATAAATAAATAAATCTTGCTCTTTGTGAAAGGACGTCTACCACTGCATTGTCCACTTGGCCTCTCAGTAGTCTGATGTATTTCCATTTGAGCTAAGTGAAACAAACACAAAATTGAACCTTGTTATAAACATTCAGTACATAAGAATAGCTTTGCCAAATCTCACTTCTCACACTATCCCACAGAATACTGATGGGAGAGCCACAACAGGACATGCAGGCACACCATCTCCTGCTCCTGACGATGGCTACTAGACTTAAGAGACATTTTGCCTCTGCAAATTATACCAAGTAATTGCAGAAGCATTTTTTTTTAAAAAAAAAACTCTTCTAAAGCCCTTCAAATCAATGACAATCACATCTTGGAGCAAAAGATTCCATAGCTGTGTTTTGTGAAGCTACCTCTTCAATTCCTTTGTAGTGAATTTCCCAATTCTGGTTTCTAATGTGAAGAAGAAGTGTACATATAATTATAAAAAAACCATAATTTTAACAGCTCTAAATAGTTCTAAAGCTACAATTCTGTCAAAACCAGAAAGAATCCACATTCACCTAAACTGTTTTTTAAAACCCCTAGGCATTTAAGGAATTGTAAGAAGAGAGTGGGGAATGCTAGGAGTACAGTGCCAACATATCTGGAGGGTGTCATGTTGTGAAAAGTCGTTTCTCAGTATCACAACTTATGATTCCAAAACTAATGCCTGGTTCTGAGTGAAATGGACTTGTCCTCCTGGATTAAGTTGGGACTCTAATGATGGTGAAGAAATTCTCCAAAGAGGACAACGTTGATAAGACCTGAGAGTAGAGAAGCCACCAGATTTTGCCTAAAGCAGCAGCAGATAACTTGAACCATCTCCAGAAAGATTGGGTTTGGTCCCATTAGCTCTCTAAAGTTGCTCCAAATTACAATTTTAATCGGATAGAAGAGGGAAATTATAATATATATTTATAGCTCTCTCTCTCTCTCTGTCTCTCCCTCTCCCTCCCTCCCTCTCACACACATACACGAATCATATTAATTAAATGTAATTTGGATTACAGTTGTTGTTGTTTGTTGTTTATTCGTTTAGTCGCTTCCGACTCTTCGTGACTTCATGGACCAGCCCACGCCAGAGCTTCCTGTCGGTCGTCAACATCCCCAGCTCCCCCAGGGACGAGTCCGTCACCTCTAGAATATCATCCATCCATCTTGCCCTTGGTCGGCCCCTCTTCCTTTTGCCTTCCACTCTCCCTAGCATCAGCATCTTCTCCAGGGTGTCCTGTCTTCTCATTATGTGGCCAAAGTATTTCAGTTTTGCCTTTAATATCATTCCCTCAAGTGAGCAGTCTGGCTTTATTTCCTGGAGGATGGACTGGTTGGATCTTCTTGCAGTCCAAGGCACTCTCAGAATTTTCCTCCAACACCACAGTTCAAAAGCATCGATCTTCCTTCGCTCAGCCTTCCTTATGGTCCAGCTCTCGCAGCCATATGTTACTACAGGGAACACCATTGCTTTAACTATGCGGGCCTTTGTTGTCAGTGTGATGTCTCTGCTCTTAACTATTTTATCGAGATTTGTCATTGCTCTTCTCCCAAGGATTAAGCGTCTTCTGATTTCCTGACTGCAGTCAGCATCTGCAGTAATCTTTGCACCTAGGAATACAAAGTCTTTCACTGCTTCTACATTTTCTCCCTCTATTTGCCAGTTATCAATCAAGCTGGTTGCCATAATCTTGGTTTTTTTGAGGTTTAGCTGCAAGCCAGCTTTTGCACTTTCTTCTTTCACCTTCATCATAAGGCTCCTCAGTTCCTCTTCACTTTCAGCCATCAAAGTGGTATCATCTGCATATCTGAGATTGTTAATGTTTCTTCCAGAGATTTTAACTCCAGCCTTGGATTCCTCAAGACCAGCTTGTCGCATGATGTGTTCTGCATACAAGTTGAATAGGTAGGGTGAGAGTATACAGCCCTGCCGTACTCCTTTCCCAATCTTAAACCAGTCCGTTGTTCCGTGGTCTGTTCTTACTGTTGCTACTTGGTCGTTATACAGATTCTTCAGGAGGCATACAAGATGACTTGGTATCCCCATACCACTAAGAACTTGCCACAATTTGTTATGGTCCACACAGTCAAAGGCTTTAGAATAGTCAATAAAACAGAAATAGATGTTTTTCTGAAACTCCCTGGCTTTTTCCATTATCCAGCGGATATTGGCAATTTGGTCTCTAGTTCCTCTGCCTTTTCTAAACCCAGCCTGTACATCTGGCAATTCTCGCTCCATGAACTGCTGAAGTCTACCTTGCAGGATCTTGAGCATTACCTTACTGGCATGTGAAATGAGTGCCACTGTTCGATAGTTTGAACATTCTTTAGTGTTTCCCTTTTTTGGTATGGGGATATAAGTTGATTTTTTCCAATCTGATGGCCATTCTTGTGTTTTCCAAATTTGCTGGCATATAGCATGCATTACCTTGACAGCATCATCTTGCAAGATTTTGAACAGTTCAGCTGGGATGCCGTCTTCTCCTGCTGCCTTGTTATTAGCAATGCTCCTTAAGGCCCACTCAACCTCACTCTTCAGGATGTCTGGCTCTAGCTCACTGACCACACCGTCAAAGCTATCCCCGATATTGTTATCCTTCCTATACAGGTCTTCTGTATATTCTTGCCACCTTTTCTTGATCTCTTCTTCTTCTGTTAGGTCCTTGCCATCTTTGTTTTTGATCATACCCATTTTTGCCTGGAATTTACCTCCAATGTTTCTAATTTTCTGGAAGAGGTCTCTTGTCCTTCCTATTCTATTGTCTTCTTCCACTTCCGCGCATTGCTTGTTTAAAAATAATTCCTTATCTCTTCTGGCTAACCTCTGGAATTTTGCATTTAATTGGGCATATCTCCCCCTATCGCTGTTGCCTTTTGCTTTCCTTCTTTCTTGGGCTACTTCTAGTGTCTCAGCAGACAGCCATTTTGCCTTCTTGGTTTTCTCTTTCTTTGGGATGTATTTTGTTGCCACCTCCTGAACAATGCTGCCAACTTCTGTCCAGAGTTCTTCCGGGACCCTATCTACTAAGTCCAGTCCCTTAAATCTATTCTTCACCTCCACTGCATATTCCTGAGGAATATTCGTGAGCTCATATCTAGCTGATCTGTGGGTCTTCCCTAATCTCTTTAGTCTGATCCTAAATTGTGCAAGAAGAAGTTCATGGTCTGAACTACAGTCAGCTCCAGGCCTAGTTTTTACTGACTGTACAGATGTCCGCCACCTTTGGCTGCAAAGGATGTAATCAATCTGATTTCGGTGTTGTCCATCTGGTGAAGTCCATGTGTAAAGCCGTCTCTTAGGTTGTTGGAAGAGAGTGTTTGTTATGCAGAGTGAATTGTCTTGGCAAAATTCTATCAGCCTATGTCCTGCTTCGTTTTGTTCTCCCAGGCCATACTTACCTGTAATTCGAGGTGTCATTTGACTGCCCACCTTAGCATTCCAGTCTCCTGTGATGAAAATAACATCTCTTTTAGGCGTGTTGTCCAGTAGGTGCTGCAGATCCTCATAGAACTGCTCTACTTCAGCTTCTTCAGCATTTGTGGTTGGGGCGTATATTTGGATCACTGTGATGTTAGATGGCTTGCCCTGAATTCGAATTGAGATCATTCTGTCGTTTTTGGGGTTGTATCCAAGCACTGCTTTAGCCACTTGACTATTAATTATGAAGGCTACTCCATTTCTTCTGTGGTCCTCTTGTCCACAGTAGTAGATCTGGTGGTCATTTGATGTGAAGTGGCCCATTCCAGTCCATTTCAGTTCACTGACGCCCAGAATGTCTATCTTTAATCTTGACATCTCACCAATAACTACATCCAATTTGCCCTGGCTCATAGATCTTACATTCCAGGTTCCAATGGTGTGTTGATCCTTAGAACATCGGATTCGCCGTTCACCACCAGCACCGTCGGCCGCTAACCGTCCTTTCGGCTTTGAGCTAGCTGCGTCATCACGACTGGGGCTAGTTGAGCTCATCCTCTGTTCCTCCCCAGTAGCATTTTGACCATCTTCCGACCTGGGGGTCTCATCTTCCGATGGTATACCGACATATCTCTGGTTGTACTGATCCATTTAGTTTTCACGGCAAGAATACTGGGGTGGGTTGCCATTACCTTCCCCAGGGATCGCGTTTAGTCTGACCTCTCTGTCATGACCTTCCCGTCTTGGGTGGCCCTTCACGGTTTAGCTCATGGCATCATTGAGGTGCTCAAGCTCCAGCACCACGACAAGGTAACGATCCTTTGCGGAGGGATTACAGTTAAAGTTAATTTAATCACATTTTATTTTTTTTATCCTGCCCCTGCCAATTACTGAGTCTTAGAAGAAAGTGATGTTTCTCCTGTGGTGAAATATCATAATCTGATGTCAGCAATAGGACATTTCATCAGCCAAGATAATTTTTGGTCAACGGTTCTGTTCATATTTTTAATAGGACAGACCTATCCTATTAAGGTCTTGCTTTTTAATCCAGCTGCTTTTGTAATCAGTGGCAGAAGGGAGGGAGGGGTTTACCAAGACATAGCAATTACTGGCTTAATTTTGGAAAGAATCTGTGAGGCCTTGTGGTTTTTTCTTTATTTGTTGTTTTTTAACGATTTTTTTTCTGCAGTGACACCTTCTGAAGTCAATCTTCATATCTGAGTTGGTGAAGTATGAACAGATCTTTACACAGATGTGTGAAGCATCTGGTTAGCTATTGCCTTAGTCTTTGATCACTTTCAAATGACACTCTGTTTAGAGAGCACTTGAAGCAATAATTGACACCTACAGTTCCAAAACTATCAAGACTTTGGCAACGAAGTTCATAATAAGTGAGTCCATGTCTATTTTATGCCTGATTGAAGTCCACAACTGAGCTGGTTTCTCCTTCTGACATATTCTGTAGCAAGGAGTGATTATAAAAACAACACATTTATTTTCTTAGACATTTTCCCACCTATGATTGCATCACCTGTCATGTCTTTAGCAATTTTGTCTTCGTTTCTTGAACAGCTTTATGTACTGTGTCAAAATTTGGGCTTCCTTCTTCATTTGAGGGAAAAACTCCAGAAGCTGAAATCTACTAGGGTATCTTCAGGAACCATCTCTGAACTAACCATGCTGCCATAATTTTGAACATTCTCAGTCATACAAACATGCACCTGATAATGGAGAAGTCACTTTCTGAAGACTATGAAGATAGCACTAGTACAGAAGAATCCACTTAATCCATTGTTGTTTAGAATAACATCTACATTTCATGGAGTTCTTAGACCCTTTAGCAATGCAAAGGCTTATTCGTGAATGTAATTATCTTATTACTTACCTTAGGTAAAGGTAAAGGTTTCCCTTGACGTAAAGTCCAGTCGAGTCCGACTCTAGGGGGCGGTGCTCATCTCCGTTTCTAAGCCTTGGAGCCGGCGTTGTCATAGACACTTCCGGGTCATGTGGCCAGCATGACGACTCGGAACGCCGTTACCTTCCCGCCGAAGCGGTACCTATTGATCTACTCACATTTGCATGTTTTCGAACTGCTAGGTTGGCAGGAGCTGGGACTAGCAACAGGAGCTCACCCCGCTGCGCGGTTTCGAACCGCCGACCTTCCGATCGGCAGCTCAGCGGTTTAACTCGCAGCGCCACCGCATCCCTCATTACTTACCTTATTCCCAAGTAAATAAACAGATAAATTTTAACACTTGATTTTCAAATATATACTCAGTCTTATCTTCATTAGGATAGGAAAATAACTTTCTATTTTGAATTTAAAAATACCCTTTATTAATTTATATACAAATTTCTACTATTTGTATATGCCACTGGATAATATTGTTGGCTAAATTGGCTGGTACCCATTGAAGCGAATATTTTACCAATTGAAGCAAAAATTTTATAAATTTGCTGGGTTCAGTTATTCCCAGAATTGAGAAGTCCATGTTTAACCTTCATGTTATGCAGTTGTTGAAGGCCACAAAAGAGGTTTCTAAACAAAAAAGTGATGGTCAGCTTGAAACCTAAAATTTTAAAAGGTGAATATTAAGTTAATTTCACATTTTTCTACAAAGTTTTTTTTCTTCTCTAATTTTTCCAATTTATTCTATTTTAAAAATAAATAGAAAAATGAGCAACATGCTTTGGAGAAGATATGAATAGGACTACACTGCTCTTGATCCCATTGCATAAATAAGATGATGTAGTTTGTTCCTAGAATGATAGCTCAACATCTTGTATCCCAAATACCATCAATCACCTTTATTTACAAGCCCAGTTCCAGGCCTCAGAAGAAATAAAATTTTGGCTTTTCTTTAACACTTAACATCTAGAGGTTCCAAATTATGTTCTCATGTCATGGCCACAGCCTAGCCATCATAGGCACATAGTAATAGAGTTTTTATGACATCTACCTATGTAGCAGCTCTCTCATTTATTTTGGTAGACTTTAATATCCTCTGCAGTGTAAGGATTGCCTACCTTAATAGACTCAGACTCACAAGCAGGAACTTAATGATATCTGATTTATTAAAGAATAGTATGCAAATACAGAGAAAGCTGAGAATGAGCAAAAGCGTGCCAAATACAAACTAAAAACCCTCGGCTGAAACGTAATCCCTCCCCTCGCCCTGCCGTTGCAAACTCCCTCCCCCCCCAGGTGCTGGTAACCATTTCTGCTGATGTCCTGGGAAAGGAACCTTGAACACAGGAGATAACCCAAACACATTCCAATCCAGCTGCTAACATATAACAATCCCACGAGACAGAATCCTCCTCCCCTCCCAGACAAAACACGCATCAGCCAAATGACATGCGAAACGTTACGATGTAACAGTAACATTGTAACGGTGAACATGACATACCGCCCCCCCAAAAAACACTAAGGAGCAGGTTTCAGAGGATAAGCCAGATGAAAGCGTCGAACTAAAACAAGAGATTGAACATCACGGGCAGACACCCACTCAGGGTGGGGAAAGTGTTTCCACTGAATGAGGTACTGCAGGGTGCCACAAAGTCTGCGAGAATCAAGGACCTCCTTCACCTCAAAATGTTGCTGTCCAATCATGATCGGAGCAGGAGGTGGGGTTTGTGGATGCCAATGATCGGAGTGGTTGACAGGTTTGAGCAAGCTGCAATGAAAAACAGGATGTAACCATTTCAGATTGTGTGGCAAATCCAGTTTAAACGTGACAGGGTTCACAATTCCCACAATGGGAAAAGGACCAACAAACTTAGGAGCCAACTTCTTCGAGGGCTGAGGGGACTTAATGAACTTGATGGAAAGGTAGACCTTATCACCAACTTTAAAATCAGGTTGAAGGGCTCGTCGCTTATCAGGGTGCAGTTTATAGGCAGATTGGGCATCAGCCAATGCCTGCTGAATGACTGGCCATGAATCAGCCAGTTGAGCAGCCCAATCAGAAGCAGAACAGGGCTGCGCGGGGGGTTGAGGCAACTCAGGAATGGGAACAAAATCCCGGCCAAAAACAATATGGAAAGGGGTGTGCCCTCTGCTCTGATGGACGGCGTTGTTATAAGCCACCTCAGCAAAAGGTAGCAGATCAACCCAATTATCCTGCTGATAGTTGACAAATGCCCTCAAAAATTGCTCCAGGGTTGAATTAAGAACCTCCGTAGATCCGTCAGTCTCCGGATGTGACGCAGTGGACAACGCATGCGTGGTGCCCACCAGCTTCAAAAATGCCTTCCAAAATTGGGAAGTGAACTCTGTCCCGCGGTCCGTGATCAAGCGGAAGGGGCTACTGTGAATCCGGTAGATGTGGATTAGAAAAAGGCGGGCCAATTGCTGAGCAGACGGAATAGAAGCACATGGAATGAAATGGGCTTGCTTGGAAAAGTAGTCCTTTACCACCCAAATCACAGTCTTTCTCTGACTAGGAGGCAAATCCACAATGAAGTCCATAGAGATCTCCTCCCAGGGATGGGAGGGGCTGGCCACCGGCTGCAGCAGCCCTTGCGGTTTACCCCCTTCCATTTTGACATGGCACAGACAGGACAAGAAGCAACATAACTTTTTACATCACTTCTCAATGTGGGCCACCAAAATTGGCAGTGTACCAGATGCAAGGTTTTGACAAACCCAAAATGACCAGCCAGTTTATCATCATGAGACCTAATCAAAATTTCCCTTCGCAAACTGTCAGGGACATAGACGCAGTTTTGTTTCCAAGCTAAGCCTCTGTCAAATGTAACATTGTCTCTATTCGCTTGCAACCAAGTATCAGATTTCACCTCTAGCAGAAACTGTTGTTGCAATTGTGAGGGAATTGATGTCCTACCCCCTCTAAGAGGTGGTGCCATGCCTCCAAAGCAGCCTTGACTGCAAAAGCTTCTTTCTCCCAAACATGCCACCGCCTTTCTGTCTTGGAAAATTTCTGGGACAGATACGCACACGGCTTCAGGCAGTTGTCAGCATCCGCTTGCAGTAAGAGTGCTCCAATTGAGAAATCGGAAGCATCCACTTGAACCACAAAGGGTTTAGTGGGATCAGGGTGCTGAAGAATGGGTTCAGCGGTGAAAAGGCTTTTGAGTTTGCCGAAAGCCAACTGGCAGTCAGGTGTCCAATTGAGCAATGCCCCTGGGTTCTTTACCTTGCATGTGTCCCCCAACCCCTTTGTACATAACAAGTCAGTGAGAGGCAACGCAATTTCTGTGAACCCCTGGATGAATTGGCAGTAATAGTTGGAAAATCCCAGAAAACTTTGGAGCTGCCTGTGGGTGCACAGGCGCTCCCACCCCAAAATGGCTTGAATCTTCACAGGATCCATCTCAATGCCCTTGTCAGAGATCCTGTACCCCAGGTAGTCAAGCTGAGTCTGATGAAATTCACACTTAGAAAGCTTAGCATAGAGCTCAGCCTTTCGCAATTTGCTAAGCACCTGTTTCACCAAGTGCTCATGTTCCTCTTCCGTTTCAGTATAAATCAAAACATCATCCAAATAGACCAGTACACCCTTGAACAAATGTTCATGTAACACTTCATTGATCAATTGCATGAACACCCCTGGTGCCCCCACCAACCCAAAAGGCAAAACTTTATACTGAAAAGAACCCAGTGGACAATTGAAAGCAGTCTTCCATTCATCCCCCTCCCATATACGGATACGGAAATAGGCTTCCCGCAAATCCAGCTTAGAGAAGATTTTCCCCTTAGCCAGATGTGCTAACATGTCTTTTATTAATGACAGAGGATATTTGCTCAATATCGAGACCGCATTTAATACATGGTAATCTGTACAAAGTCTCAATGTCCCATCCTTCTTCACTTGAAACAAGACGGGGGTGCCCACTGGCGAATTTGCTGGTTCAATAAAACCCCTGGCCAAGTTTTTGCCCACAAACTCCCTCAACGCCACCAGTTCCTTTTGAGTCATGGCATAAATCTTTGGTTTGGGCAGTTGAGCGTCGGGGACCAACTCTATCGCACAGTCAGTTTTTCGATGGGGTGGGAGTTGGTCTGCTTCTTTTTCACCAAACACATCCGCAAAGCCCTGGTATTGCTCTGGCAAGCCCTCCAGTGGGGTGACAGTGAAATGCGGGATTGCTGCTGCCGCCCTCCCCACTGCAGCCTCCGGAGCGTCGTCCTCCCCAGGGGCTTGATAGAAACCATCCCCAAAAGTCAAAGTCCTGTGTACCCAATTTATATAGGGGTTTTGCTGGACCAACCAAGGAATCCCCAGAATGACTAAAGGATGCCCCACAGGTGCCACCACAAATGGCAGCCCCTCACTGTGGCTGCCCATTTGCAATGCCACCATGCCCGTGTAGTGGGTAACCGGTTTCCCCCCCCACTGTAGAACCATCCAGCTGGGTGAAAATCATGGGACGTTGCAGTGGAAAGCTGGGCAACTCCAAAGCAGCCACCACATCAGGGTGCATCAAGCAACACAAACACCCCAAATCAATCAATGCCCAAACTTCAACGGTTCTTGTGCGGGAGCCTAACTTCACTTTCACGCTCAGTGTGGGATAGTTGGCACTCACCGAAACATGTTCGCGCCCATCCTCCACCACCTGCCCACAGGCGCTCCTTAGAGCAGGTGGCTGGCGTTTCCCACCGGCTGGTGTAGCTCAGGCTCCCCCTCGCACCCGAAGTAAGGAACCTCCTCCACTTCAGTTTCAGCCATGGCTGCCTTCATTTTCCTGGGTAGGGAGGGAGATTTCCCTGTCGGCTTTCCCGAATGATCATCAGTCTTGCCCTTCGGGCATGCCGCCGCTCGGTGACCTTCCTTTCCACATCAGAGGCACTGCCCTTTCACATAGCGGCGCTCCCTCTCCTCCTCCCAGGCACGTTGACCAGACTTTCCAGTAGGCACAGCAAGGCGAGAACCCTTGCTGAGCCTGGAATGTCTCATCCCCTTCCTGTGAGCGAAGGTTTCATGGGCATGCTCAGCCTTCCCTGCCAACTGTATCCATTCATACAGGGTATTTGGGTCGTCCCTACCGAGTGACCACCTCAGGACCTCCGTGTTGAGACTGTCCTTAAAAAGTTCTATTAAGGTAGATTGGGACCAATCCTCAACCTTCCCAGCCAGAGCCTTAAATTCCAGAGCATAGTCCGCTACCGATCGTGGCTCCTGGCTAAGCTCCCTCAGCGCCCGTTTTGCCCTTTCTTTAGCTAATGGGTCTTCAAAGTGTAGCTTCAACGCCCACAGGAATTCTTCAAACTCCTCCAGCTCAGGGGCATCCGTTTGACATAATTGCACATACCAATCGGCAGCCTGCCCCTTGAGCTTAGTGGCAATGGCATTAATCTTGGCTCTTTCTGAACAAAAATACGGTTCCCATTCATCCATATAACTCCTTGCATTAGTAAGGAAGAACAATAGCTTAGTTGGATCTCCACCAAATTTGACTGTAAAGTCCTTAACCCCCACTCCAGGCGGTCCCTTTGCCGCAGCTGGGCGATCTGACTTTCTTTTTGCTCCCAGGGATCTCCGCTCTCGAGGAGGGGACCTTGAAATTCTCACTCTCGGCACCCTTGCCTCCTCTCTGTGCCAGGTCCTACTCTTTTCCTCCGAAGAAAGTGGGGGCGAAGAAGGAGACGAATGCTTATTACTAGACTCCTCTCTCCTCCTCTCCCGGGGACCCCAGTCCCTTGACATTTTCTGAAACAGAAATTCTAGTGACTCCAATTTGGCCTCCACCAGTCTTATATGGTCAGGGGTTTGAGAATCCTCCTTTCCTTCCTGCCTCACCACAGTTGGGGAACTCAGGTACCGCTGTTTCCAAGATGTTTTGGACGTCCCTGGTAGGGGTCCCTGTGATTCATCCCAGGTGACCAGTTCGCCTGGCGACTCACCGGTCAGTTCAGGGGCTCTTTTACCTCCAGCCTCCTCTTCTCCCAGGCTGGAGCTCGACACCTCCCAAATTTCTGAGAGCTCCCGAGTAGGGACCCTCTCTGTCCTTCTCACCATGAAGTCGGGTTCCCCCTCGCTCGATTCCTCGCTTTCCGTGGTTTGGGGATTTGGTTTGCTCATCGCTAGCACTTCTCCCTCACAAATAAATCTGGAAAGGGACTAATGGATTTTTTTTTTAAGATTCTCAGCTTTATGTAAGGATTGCCTACCTTAATAGACTCAGACTCACAAGCAGGAACTTAATGATATCTGATTTATTAAAGAATAGTATGCAAATACAGAGAAAGCTGAGAATGAGCAAAAGTGTGCCAAATACAAACTAAAAACCCTCGGCTGAAACGTAATCCCTCCCCTCGCCCTGCCATTGCAAACTCCCCCCCCCCCCCAGGTGCTGGTAACCGTTTCTGCTGATGGAATCCTCATCCCCGCCCAGACGAAACACGCATCAGCCAAATGACATGCGAAACGTTACGATGTAACGGTAACATTGGAACGGTGAACATGACATGCAGATAAAATGCAGTCAGAATAGACAATTCTATTTGGAGCACCCTTGTTGAACTACAATTCCCAATATCCTTCAAAGAAATGACAGCACAATTTATTGTATATTTTTTTTAAAGTTCACAGTGTATATCGGTTAATAAACGTACAGCTTATGATTTGGGTAATCTGGCTATATTCATGCAGAGCTTTAAAGGATCCAGGAAAATATTAATAGAGAATCAATTCCCATCTGTGTTTATGAGAACATTTCTGAACTGGACAGCTGCGGTCTTGGTAGAAATTAAGTACAGTAATATTCAAATATCCAGCAAGATAGTGTATGCAGGGTATGGTCAAAAAATTCAAGATGGCCTCCACAGTGGTGCAGTCAAAGCTCTGCCCATTTTTTACGTGCACTAGAATTAACTTGCTCACTTTGATTAATAGTAGTAGTAATTAAAAGCGTTTAAAGACCTTCTTGTTTGATTAGTAGGTTGGGGTAAGGCCTGGTTATCGCACTCTACCTTCATTAATCTTGACAGTAAAGGTATTTGCAAGATCCACCACTTTCATCAAAACAACAAAAAGAACATTATGTTGGCATGACACAACACACTTTTTTTATGTGCATGCAACATCTTAATGCATGTACAAAAGGCAGAGGTTGGGTTATATTTGCACAATGCTGCAGTTATCATCTGATACACATACTCACACTCTATAGATGTCTCTGCTATATGGTTCCTAGGTTAATGCATGTTTCATTTGATGTTTATATGCTTATTTTAAATATGTATGGCAGTTGTGTGTGGTTTGCAATAGAGCTAATACTTATTTACTGACCTGGCTCGCAAGATGTAAACTAATTTTATTGGCTGAAATTTTGCAGTCAGTTTTTCTGATTTGTAACATTGCCTTGGTAAAGACACATAATAAATTGTTGTTGTTATTATTATTATAATTCTCAGTAGGTCTTTACAACAAAATGGGCTGCTTGTTCTTGGAAAGAATCTCTGAAATCACAGCTTTCCATAGCATAAAAACATGGGTATTTTTGGTCGGTTTTGGTTGTTATTTCTTTTTTAATGTAGTGTTTCTCCTTCTATCAGAAGTGGAAATCTTGAGCAGTGCTTACCAAGAAAAAAGGGGGAAACTTAAAATACATATTCTAATTAAGCAGCAGACATGCCAACTTCACAGGAAAAATATAAAATATTTACAAATTGGAACTATTGCAAACAGACTGAAGGGAGACAATTGCAGGAAGTGTCAACAGAAATTGCTTCAGTGATGACTCTGACAAGAGGATGAAGGTCAGACAAGGTCTACAACCAGCTGGGATGATTAATAGAATGGAGACTTTGAAATAATGGGATCCCCCCACTGCCCCGCCGCCCCACCAGCTTCCGTTCTCTGTATTTCAAAGCTGTAGAGTATGTTTTGCTGCCATCTTGACATTACATTGCAACAGTAATACAATTTGATCTAATGGAGAAAAGTGTACAATAGGAGCTGTTTGCCCTGCAGTGGCTGCTGTGGCATTCCATTCTTGCTAAGGAAAGACACATTCAGTTCTGCTCACAAGGGGGAAACCTCCCTCCACAATCTTATTCATATTTCGGGCCAGTTCCTGGGGGCTTGAATAAAGGAGCTACTGACAACTCGCTTTTCTCCTGATCCCAAACTTCACTGAATGAATCAGGGCCAGAGAGGAGAAGATCGGATGCCCATTCACACAGAAATTCCATTGTTGAGAAATTAAGTTCATTAAGACTCTTGAAGTACAATAAAGGTAGGCAAGTTGAGAGAGGTCAGAAGCTGCACTTAACCATTTGCAGGGGGTGTATACAGGCCTGCAACTAGGGTCTGTGTCACCCGGGGCAAACATGGATTCCCTGGTCTTTTTGGCACCCCCACCCCAGGGCTCATTTTGGAGCCCCCCCACAGCACTCATTTTGGCGGCCCCCCAGTGTGGCACCTGGGCACATGCCCCACTTGCCCCCCCTCTAGTTGCGGCCCTGGGTGTATATAGAAAAAGATCACAGTGGGTGCAGTTTCATGGCACATACCATGGGATTGGGAATTATTTTATTTTTCTGGAATTAGAGAGGTTTTTAGAGTTTAGATTAGAGCAGATCAATGTTTCCCAACCTGGACAATTTTGAGATGTGCAGATTTCAACTCCCAGAATTCCCCAGCCCACATCACCATTGCTAAGAATTCTGCAAGTTGAAGTCTACATATCTTGAAGTTGCTCATATTGGGAAACAATGGTGTAGAAGTCTCAGTCAATGTCTGGTCAATGTGACAAAAGGAAATACAAAGACTTATGAACACTGCGATGAATAAATATACAACCCATTATTGGAGAGGATATGAGGACGAAATGAGTGATCTAAAATACATTGCCTGGCTGAGACCTAAAATCAGATCAAATAATTGTGCATACAGTTGTAAAACAAAATAAAATAAAACATTGCCTACCATCTGGACGCGGTGGCGCTGCGGGTTAAACCGCTGAGCTGTCGATCGGAAGGTCGGCGGTTCGAAACCGCGCAGCGGGGTGAGCTCCCGTTGCTCGTCCCAGCTTCTGCACACCAAGCAGTTCGAAAACATGCAAATGTGAGTAGATTAATTGGTACCACTTCGGCGGGAAGGTAACGGCGTTCCGTGAGTCGTGCTGGCCACATGACCCGGAAGTGTCCTATGGACAACGCCGGCTCCAAGGCTTTGAAACGGAGATGAGCACCGCCCCCTAGAGTCGGACACGACTGGACTTTACGTCAAGGGAAACCTTTACCTTTTACCATCTGGAGCGTGTTAGCAAGACTTACAGTATATAACCAAAAACTTATCGTTGGTCATTACACAGGGAACAAAACAGGCAGTTGACACTCAAGGTGATGGCTGCAACCACAGGATCAAAGCCCCACCCCTTTTATGCACAAACCATGAAAAAGAGGGGTGGAGTTTTGATCGCATGGTCACAGACACCAACTTGACTTTTTTCAAACATTTCCATGCAGATGCCCCTGTCACTATTTAGAAGATGGTATAGATTTGGTAATCTGGATGTCAGTTGAGAGTGGGTTTTCAGAACAGAATTTAGCTACTGAGTGGGTAACATTGGTCCAAAAGACAGAAGAAGTGAGATGAATGCCTCATCTTCCCTATCTGGTAGATTCTTTAGGACGGGAGAAATTATGGTGGCACGTAAGTCCCCATAGAAGCTGCAGTATAAGAAAATGTGGCCATAGGACTTATATAATATACAATCAGAGGAACCTCCAGGGCCAGAAAATGATATTTTAGAAGGCAAACACTCCCCTCAAAATCTGAATATAGCCACTATATGAAGTGTGTAATATTTGTAGGACAATGAATCCAATTTGGCTGTACACTCACTTCTTTAGACATAAGAATATATTTTTCATCTCCAGAGCCAGGTGGAAATAGAAATCTATAAGCCCAAAGCAGAAATTGGCAGAATACACTTGTGCTAAGTTGCTACTCTCCTCAATGACATTGCTAAAGAACTGCCAGAGCAATTTTGCACATTATTTTAGGTATTTTTAAGGCATGCATAAAGAGCCACATAATAATAATAATAATAATAATAATAATAATAATAATAATAATAATAATAATAATAGCAATAGTAATAGTAATAGTAATACTGACATGAACATGAATGGAGGAAGGACAAGGTGGGAGGCTGATTGCAGTGGATTTGCCAGTTATGAAGTCAAGATCCATGAAGCCAAGATCACCCAGTCATTGAAGACTTAGCCCTGAGCTTCATTTTGATGGGAGCTCTACTCAGGTGTACAGTACATGAAAGTAGTAAACCACCAGCTCATATGAAGCAGCACAGATATTAAGGAGGGGGTCTTCTCAAATGCCAGCAAAAGCTTTCCAAAAGGGCCTTGATCGAGTGATTGAGTGATTGATTAATTATGTGCCATCAAGTTAATGTTGACTTTTAGGGACCACATAGACAGATTTTATCCAGGACATTCTGTCCCTAACCTGGTTTTTCAGGTGTTCCAACAGTGTACCCATTGCCACTGTAACTGGGTCCATCCCCCTTGCTGCTGGTTGTTCTCTTCTTCTCTTTCCTTCCACCTTTCCTGGCATTACAGCCTTCTCCAGAGAGCTAGGTCTTCACATCATGTGTTCAAAGTAGGATAAATACTCAGTGAAAATTCTGGTTTGATTTTTTTGATGATCCATTTGTTTGTTTTCTTGGTTGTACATGGTATAAAAGGGCTGAACTCCACATATATTCATTCTGTATCCTGGGATGGCTCAGGGAAGATGCTCAACATGACTCAGTTTCTCTGTGATTTTACTATTTTGAATGATACTGAAGGTGGGCACAGTGACCCACCAAAAGGGTCGTGCAGAGGAGTTTTTGGAGCATCTGCAAGACAAAATCGCTCAGATCTGCTCTACGTTAGATGCCAAGCATGAGGCATGGTCTGTGGAAATACCAGGGGATCATACTTACCATGTTATCTGGGAACAGTTTGATCCTGTTGGACCTGAGGAAGTGGACAGGATCCTCCAGACAGTAAATGCCACCACTTGCCAATTAGATCCATGTTCCTCCTGGCTGGTGAAAGCTGCCCGGGAGGTGACATGTGGCTGGGTCCAGGCGATGGTCAATACATCCTTGAGGGAGGGGGTGTTTCCAACTGCCTTTAAGGAGGCGCTGGTGCACCCCCTCCACAAGAAACCATCACTGGACCCTACTATACTGGATAATTTTCATCCAGTCTCCCACCTCCCCTTCTTGTGGTTGAGAAAGTGGTTGAGAAAGTGGTGGCATTACAGCTCCAGAGGATTCTGGAGGAAACGGATTATCTAGACCCCTTTCAGTCAGGTTTCAGGACCAGATATGGGACTGAAACGGCATTGGTCACACTTATGATCTCTGGAGGAAGCTGGATGGGGGTAGTGCACCCATCCTTGCTCTTCTTGACCTCTCAGCAGCTTTCAATACCATCGACCATGGTATCCTTTTGGGTCAGCTCAGGGAGTTGGGGGTGGGCAGCATGGTTCTGTGCTGGTTCACCTCCTTCCCCCTGGGCCAGTCCCAATCGGTGGTGATAGGGAGTAAGAGATCTGACCCTAGACCCCTCCTTTGTGGGGTGCCACAGGTTTGGTTCTCTCTCCTCTCCTATTCAACATCTACATGAAACTGCTGGGGGAGATCATCCGTCACCATGGGATGTGGTATCATCAATATGCTGATGATATTCAATTGTATAACTCCATCCCAGGTGAGGTAAATGATGCTGTGACTGCCCTCTCTCGGTGTCTGGGGGCTGTAGTGGTCTGGATGGGGAACAACAGGCTTTGGCTGAACCCTGGTAAGATGGAGTGGCTGTGGATTAAGGGGTCTTCCGTATCTGGGACTTTGTCATCTTTGGTTCTGGATGGGTTTGCACTACCCCAGACAGACCCAGTGCATAATGTGGGGTCCTCGTGGACTAATGGCTCCTGCTCGAAGAGCAGGTGGCAGCCATTGCCAGAAAGGCCTTTGCACAGCTTCATGTTGTGCACCACTTATGCCCTTTCCTGGATTGGGAGGCCCTTTGAACAGTCACTCATGTCCTTGTTATGTCCCATATAGACTATTGCAATGTGCTGTACATGGGGCTACCCTTGAAGAGTATCCAGAAGCTTCAGCTGGTCCAGAATGTGGCTGTGTGGGCTATTTTTGATGCCCCTAGAAGGGCGCACATAACAGCTTTGCTACACGAGCTGCATTGGATACCAGTCTGCTTCCAGGTCCAATTCAAGGTATTGGTTATCACCTTTAAAGCCCTACATGGCATGGGACCAGGTTACCTGAGGAACCGCCTCTTCCCTGCTTCATCAGCCCATCCCACCCGATCATGCGGAGAGGGCATGCTATGGACCCCGCCGATAAGAGAATTCCATCTGGCGGGGTCCAGGAGGAGGGGCTTCTCTGCAGTAGTGCCCACCCTTTGGAACATCTTGCCCCCAGAGGTGAGATTAGCCCCATCGCTCCTAGCCTTCGGAAGGAAGTTGAAGACCTGGCTCTGCCACTGGGCTTGGGGCAGAGAGGAGAATAGTCATACTTGGGGTTGGGTAGTGCCTTGAAGTCCCCCTCCTATGAAATGACTGAATGAGGCCACAGCCATCTGGATTTTATTATATTTGGTAGCTTTGCGAAATTCTTTTATAGTGTATTTTATTGGAATTTTATTATATATTTATTGTTTTGTATTGTAAACCGCCCAGAGTCCCTCCAGTCAGAGGGGGTGGGCGGTGACAAATCTGATAAATAAAAATAAATAATAAATACTTGTCCTGGCTAGGGAATGTTTAACCCTAATGTTAATGGAAAGACTCATACTAATCCTATCAAAAGCACCGTTGCATAAAAACAAACTGGAAGCAAAAAAATAAAATTAAGAAATGAAGCTTCTGTTCAGGTGAGTAATTTCCAGAAAGGCTGGTAGCTATATTTTAAGACTAGTTAAACTCCCCTGGGAAATTTCACATCCCAACCAACTCCTAATTGAAAAGAATCTACTTTCTAATTCTATTAAGCAAAAAAACAAAACAAAAAACCAGCAACATTGCTGTTTCTAGCATTGATTTGTAATCACACCATTTCTTCCTTCTCCCCACTCGGAAGAAAGAATTGTCAAATCTTATTTGTCCTTTGGACATGTTTTTCAAAGGCAGGGAAGCAACACAATTTTCACCAGTGGGAAATTACTGTTCTCCTCACCCTATTTCCATAGAAAATATTTGTTTAGTGTTTATTGATTAAATAATATCCTGCTTCCTATAAAATATCTCAAAGAACCTTAGCCATAGTTTTGAGAAATCAAACAATCATCTATTGTATATAAAACACAGACATGAAAAAATGGATGGGAAAAAGGAGAAAAAAACCCTAATATATATATTAAAAAAAAAAAAAACAATCTCTACTATGTTAATGGTACATAGTATCACATAGTCTGGTTGAAGAGGGTATGGCTTCTGCAGTAGTCACCTAATGGATGGACTAGAGTGCATGCCATCCAGCAGAAGGGAGAGGATTCCAAGCATGAGGAACCACCACCAAGAAGATTCATCTGCAGATAACTACAAGAGGACAACCCACACTTTAGGGCACCTGCAAAAGGACCTTCCTGGAGTTTCTGAGTGATCACATACAATGGGATAAATCAGGGGATTGAAAGTCCCAAAGAAATGACATCTGAGCAAAAGAAGACATCGTCACCATCATCATCATCATCATCATCATCCAAAATCCTGTACAGAATGCATTTCCTTCTATGCATAACAGAATTTTGTCTGAGACACCATGGCACATTTCTAGTGTAGTAAAATAATTAGTAATAATATGAAAAGATGCATTTTTTCATTTCTGTATGGAAGAGCTCATCATAGGAAAAAAAAAAAAAGCTACAAGAAAGAGTGATGATGCAGTGAATGAGTCAATCGTCCATCTCCCCTGTGTGATATACTGAATGTTAGGAAGTTGGTCACACTGTCTTGATGGCATATTTAATTTGTTTGGGTTCATTCTATGTAATTTGACTATCACAGGGAGGTTTCCTCCCAGAGTGATATATGTACAGTTTTAATGAAGTGTTTATAGGGTGGTCAACGTTTCCATCAAGCTCAGTTCCTTTTGTTTCAGGATTTATAATAAAATCTATGAATGTTAATGGGGACCAAATGCACCTGCTGGCTGGCATTTCTAAAGTTCATCAGGAGCACTTACACTTTCCATGCCGGATGGGACTGTGCAACATTAGCATTGATTTACAGGCATCATTTATCAAAGACAGCACCTGCTTGCAGGGAATTAAAAAAAAATCATGAAAAACCAAGGTCATTCTATTAATGTCTCTTCTGCAAAATCACTGGATTCTTTCCCTCCCCTTTCAGTGTTTATAGTCTCCTGCAAAGCTTCTCTGCACAGAACCTGTTTCATTTTATCTTTTGAAAACATAGCACAGTCACAGTTAATTTCATCATCCCAGAGGCAGTATCCAGCAAGAATCACAAAGTCATTTAACTTCCTTCTCTACAGTAAACAATATCCAATCATTCCATCAATAGTGAGGCAGGAGTTTACTCATAACTTCCATTATCATTAGCAAATGTTGCTTGGATTAATCCTATAAAAACTCTTGGGAGAAGAGGCTGACTCCAAATGCATTTGGGGAGGTTCCATTTATTTTTAATTGTAGAATACCAATGGAGGGTTTCTTTTAAGTGAAATGATTGAACTTCTAGCCAGTATTTCTACCCAAGAGGGGTAGAAGTCCATCATTAGCCATGGGAATTCATTGGATAACTTTGAGGTAGTAACCTGGTTGTTGGGATAAATTAGGACATCTTCCCATGAATTCTTTTCCAACCTTTCAGAAAAAAAGGCAGGATATAAGTGAGATAGATGATAGATAGATAGATAGATAGATAGATAGATAGATAGATAGATAGATAGATAGATGCTAGATAAATGTTAGATAGTAGGAGAGCAAGATCTTTATGGGTAATGGGGCTGAGCCCTACATTCATCACTATCCCCAATTCCATGCTGATCTTCCTTATTCCCAAGCCAAAAAGACTACATGTTTTTGCTTGCTCACAGCAACACAACTGCCATCTCCAACTCATCTCCTTCCAGTCCCATTGTGAACATACATTGCAATAGTCTCTTCCTCAGGGTGAACTGTTAGCATGCAAATATCTTGCCATGTTACCCCCATTGATTGTGCTTGCACAAACATGCAGAGCATCTGTGTCTTATCATCCACTCCTGATTCTATCAGGTAGAAGCACCAGACTGTCTTGTTGCCTTACAATCTGTATTATTCTGGACTCTCCACATGAACCAGAGGATCTAATTTGAGAAATAGGAGGTATCAGCAGTGAATTATTGAAACTGACACTTTAAAAAACAAAAGTCCTCGTGTTTGTGCAGCAAAAACCAAAAGCCTTATTTACTTGTTGGACAAAACCTAAGACTAGGAGAGAGAGAATCCTATGAATGAGTATAATTAAACTAATTCAATTTATGTCCATCTCTTATCCTGACAAATATGACAATGCCTTTTCTCACATGAGGAACTGACATTGAGCAGAGCCATGGAAGAGGTTAGATCTTAACCCTACTGACCTAGATCAAAGTCCAGCTCTCCTTTTGGATTTAGCAAAAAACGGGTTCTCTACCCATGTTATTTCTCCAGAATTCCAACCACAGTATGTTGTTTTAATCTATTCATAGTTACCTAGCATGTAAAGTGTAGGATTTTCTTGGCACCTTCATGTCAGCAGAAAGAACTGTTGTTACTCCAATGCTTGTAATTTATGAGCAGGTGATAAGACCCTATATTTGTCTTCCTGGAAAAGTGATGTGACTGTCACCCATCACAATTGTTTTGCTTCATTCATTGTTCTTTGTTGAAGACTGAGCCTGCCACCTGCCAAACAGTGAGAAATGTCTGGCGTGTTGCTCACTGCTCATCAGTCAAAAGCTGGGTGGGTAAAATGAAGAAGCAGATTCATTCCATGGTGATTGTCAGAAATCATAGGATAAACACAGATTTTTTTTAGGTAGTAGTCTACTCTTCAAATCTTTTTTTTTCCTCTCCCTCAAAAATATGACAGACTGAAAGTTCTGAGGTTTCCACAATACCTACAGCATTACGAAGAGCTAACCAAAACAGGTTAGAGCTATTTAGACCGGGTTCTGAGTTCTGTGCCTTATGAAAGGGAGAGCAGCAATGACTAGTCAAATGTTGGTCACCTCCAGTAAAAAAGGGGAAGACAAAGATTCAGATGCTGCTGAATTTTCATTTTAGCTCAATAAAGGGAGTGCAGAAAATGAAGATTGAAAGTGGAGTTGAGCAAGCTCACTCCCATTCAAAGATGGATGGAATTTGGGATTCTATTTATTTGTTTGATTGATTTATATGCCCGCCTACCCAACTCATGTAATCCCAATTCTGGGTGACATGCATCAAATAACACCCCCCAAGACATTCCTGCAAGTAAGAACCATACAGCATCAAGAAAAATGAATCCATAAACCAACATTTCAGCTACATGCAGCAAGAGCTCACCAGTTATACACACTGTTTTCCAGTAGATGGGCTCATCTATCATCCTGACCTAATGCCTGAAGGAAGATTTTAAAGATTTCCTGAAGGTTTATAGGGTCAGTGTCATCTAAATCTTGGGGAGGGGGGAGTGGTTCCAAAAGACAGGTCCCATCAGATGACATTCTCAATGTCATGGAATATGCTGTATGAGAGCATGTGGGACAGGTAGAGATAACCAGAGATAGGTAGTCTCACAAATAGCTCAGTCCTGTTCCATTTGTGCTATGTAGGGGATAGCCAACAACTTGAATTGCACCCAGAAGCTAGTGAAGCCCACAAACTAGTGATGTTATATAGACATACCAGGTTGTCCCCATAATTACCCACACTGTTGCATTCTGAATCCACTGCAGTTTCTGGATGGTCTTCAAGAGCAGCCCCCTACAAAGTGTGTTGCAGTAGTCCAAATTGGAGATGACTAAGGCATGAGTGACTGTGAGCAGGGCTACCTGATCCAGGAATGTGCACAATTGGTGTACAGGATGGAATTGTGGAAATGTCCTCCTGGCTACAGCTGCCACCTGCTCCTCAAACAGAAACTGTCTGGCTCTGAATGGGGAAATGCAACCCCCTTCAAAACCAAAAGTGGAAAATTCCCAGTTCTGGGTTAAGAGATCCACAAATCCCACAGCCACTTGGTCTTGCTAGGATTGAGTCACTAACCCTAACCCTATGTTTCTGCATCCAGGCTCTCACAGACTCCAGACACTGGAAAAGGACTTTGACAGCATCACCTGGTCAGCCCTGGGCAAAGATAGATAACTGAATACCCAAGGTAGCTTCCATGTATGGGAAGGAAAATATTATTTTGCTCTTCTCAGGGAGCAAAAATACTGTATATTGAGTTGCAGTAATTAATAACTAATTAATACATAATATAATGCTATAAAAGTCCATTGAAATTAATAAATTTTAATGGGATATCATTTAATTACAATTATAATTTAAAAATTATATTTTGCCCATTTAAGTGAGGAATGCCATCTCAGGACAAATTATGTGTTTAAGAACTTTGCTTCATTTCATGGTCCTTGAACATAAATTGTTAATAAAAAGTCATTACACTGACTCATAAAAAGTTCTTAGAATGTTGTCTCTGGGGATTTGTCATCCTTCCTTCTTAAAGAATACATGATAACAAGTGAAAAGAAAATATTGTAAGTCAAAGTGAAATTACATCACATTACAAAGAAAGAAGAAAAGGACTGCACATCATATTGTGCATTAAAGAACAACGTGGACACCCAAAAAGAAAAAAAATCTTAACCAAAAATGGAATTGAGATTCTAAATATATATGAAGGAAAATAATTTTTGTTGTTTATTCGTTTAGTCACTTCCGACTCTTCGTGACTTCATGGACCAGCCCACGCCAGAGCTTCCTGTCAGTCGTCAACACCCCCAGCTCCCCCAGGGACGAGTCCGTCACCTCTAGAATATCATCCATCCATCTTGCCCTTGGTCGGCCCCTCTTCCTTTTGCCTTCCACTCTCCCTAGCATCAGCATCTTCTCCAGGCTGTCCTGTCTTCTCATTATGTGGCCAAAGTATTTCAGTTTTGCCTTTCATATCATTCCCTCAAGTGAGCAGTCTGGCTTTATTTCCTGGAGGATGGACTGGTTGGATCTTCTGGCAGTCCAAGGCACTCTCAGAATTTTCCTCCAACACCACAGTGCAAAAGCATCGATCTTCCTTCGCTCAGCCTTCCTTATGGTCCAGCTCTCGCAGCCATATGTTACTACAGGGAACACCATTGCTTTAACTATGCGGGCCTTTGTTGTCAGTGTGATATCTCTGCTCTTAACTATTTTATTGAGATTTGTCATTGCTCTTCTCCCAAGGATTAAGCGTCTTCTGATTTCCTGACTGCAGTCAGCATCTGCAGGAATCTTTGCACCTAGAAATACAAAGTCTTTCACTGTTTCTACATTTTCTCCCTCTATTTGCCAGTTATCAATCAAGCTGGTTGCCATAATCTTGGTTTTTTTGAGGTTTAGCTGCAAGCCAGCTTTTGCACTTTCTTCTTTCACCTTCATCATAAGGCTCCTCAGTTCCTCTTCGCTTTCAGCCATCAAAGTGGTATCATCTGCTTATCTGAGATGGTTAATGTTTCCTCCAGCGATTTTAACTCCACCTTGGATTCCTCAAGCCCAGCTTGTTGCATGATGTGTTCTGAATACAAGTTGAATAGGTAGGATGAGAGTATACAGCCCTGCCGTACTCCTTTCCCAATCTTAAAACAGTCCATTGTTCCATGGTCTGTTCTTACTGTTGCTACTTGGTCGTTATACAGATTCTTCAGGAGGCAGACAAGAAAATAAATACAAGGATATAATTTATTCACCATCAGAAAAGAAGAGAAAATGACAAAAAGATACTTCACTTTTCTGAATCAGTTTTAGGGTGCCTGGGGATACATGTTAAATATGTTTTTATTATCCTGCAGGGCAGTCAAGCATGACTAGGCCAGTTTGGTCCAGTGGTTAAGGTGCTGGGCTAGAAACCAGGAGACTGAGAGTTCTAGTCCTGACTTAGGCATGAAAGCCAGCTGTGTGACCTTGGGCCAGTCACCCTCTCTCAGCCCAACACACCTCACAGGGTTGTTGTTGTGGGGAAAAGAGGAGGAGGAAGGAGTATTTGGTATGTTTGCCACCTTGAGTTATTTATAAAAATAATAAAGGCAGGATAGAAAATAAATAAACAAATGACCTAAAAGAAAGTTGTGGTATTAATAGTTTCCTAGAGATTTAAAATTCTTCTGCACTCTGTAAAGAATGGAAGAGTGACTTCTTGCTTTCTTTCCCATTCTTCCTCTCCCAAAATAAAATAAAATAAATAAAACATATATAAAATAAAATAAAAACAGGGGGCTTTTACATTTTAGGTGAGGGATGGTTAGCAAAAGAGAAAAAAATAGAGATAATCCTATATCCTAAATAAGGAAAAATGAATTACTGGGTGATCTTGGGTTCTCAGAGGCTGAAAGTGGTACAGCTGTAGTTTCAGAAGTATAGGTCTCTTCAGTACTTTGCATCTATCTTTCACACAGGTTCCTAGGAAATTTACTTGCCTTTCAAATTCATCAGCCCTTTAAATTGGGTTTTTCTGGCTCACATCAACCATTGCATCCATTTTGGTGCCAAATCGACATCCCTGATGTGTATACTACCTCAAAATGGTTTGAGACTCCTGAATTTTATAATTTTAAAATATATTAAGAACAGAATATTTCAAAGCATACTCCAGCTTTCAAAGAACAGTGAGACAGAGGCAGAGATCATTTTACTGATTTCACCCTTCAGAAATCCCAAGAGCAGTTATCTCCAAACAAGAACTGGAGAGAGATTTCTAGTGCATCTATTAGCCTTCTCCTTCATATGTTCTGGCTGCAGCTCCTATTGGCCCTGGCCTTTGGGCTTTCATTGCTTGGTATGATGGAAAATGGAGTGCAAAACATCTGGAAGGTACCCCATTAGGAAGACTAATCTATATACTGCCATTTAAAAAAAAACCACAGGAGTCATGTTGGCCGTGTGGGGAAAAAAATCCCAGATTTTATATTCATTAAGGATTTTTACACTATTGCTGCAAGCTTTAATGTTTCAAGAACAATTCCTCCAAAAAGTTGGTTAAATAAGAAACAACAGGAGTGGCTTACAGCTGAACACTTTTTCAGGCCTCTGTCCTTGGTGCTGATTTCCCTTGATTTTGCACTTTGACGACAGTATTAGCTTTTAATGCTTTATGTTAACACGATATCCATGAAACAAAACACATTCTTGACTCCATGTCAGGAAAGAAGAGTGGCCTTTTTCTTTGACACAACAAGGCGCTGATGTTTCTCTTACAAAGAAAGAAAACAAGAATCCTCAGATCTAGAAGAGCTGGGGTATTCAGTCTACATTTAAATACCATCAAAGCCTTATTGAAGAAAGGTTTTATGATTTTTTCTTTTCTTTTTTTTTTTAAGATTCAGCAAAGTATCCAGTATTGCAGTGGTGACCATTAGGCTAATAGCCAAAGAGATTCTTGGTCCAGCCATGAGAGAGAACTGCCAAGAATCTCATTCACTGAAAAAGAACAAAAGGTGCCTTGTATATCAGACTTTGCTTTGGAATCCAAAGTCAGAGGAATTGATAGAATATTGGAACCATTGTATGTGCTCCAAAATACAATGGGAATAATCTGATTAAATATTTAATAATTATCATTAATCAATTCACTACTTCAGGCATGATCCCTTGTTCATGTTTTTATTTAATCTCAATTAGCAGTGTCACAAACCAGCCATTGGCCTTCTTGCAAAATTGCCAGCAAAACAGCAAGTGAGCCAGACTAAACCCTAAACATAACTCCATTCCATTTACTGTCCTTCTGCACAACTTATATTTCAATAACTTGTACTAACAAAACAACTTCTCTCTCCCTCTCTCCCTCCCATTTCTCCCTCCAGGATCAGAATTAAAAATATTTTAATATTTTAATTCTTATTCCTGTCTTTGCCTAATCTTAAAACAATTGCCTACACTCAGAGACACACACACAGAGAGACTTATGTAAGAGAAGAGGGAAAAAGTCTCCTTCTTTGATTGTCATTCACAAAGAAACCTGCTTGATTATTTAAAAGTCACTCATTCCCAAAGACCTATATTTTTGTCATGTTCTGTACTTCAGTACAGACCAAGGAAATCTGAAAGGCTTTCCTTCAGTTCAATTGCAGAGCATTTTCCCTTGTACATTTGTCACAAAAAGATTTGTTTTATCTATTTTGCATAAAATAGCCAGAGAGTAAATTTACATAATACTAAAGAATATAGCAATGAAAATACTGGAGTGCTGAATAAATTCCTATGGATTTAGGAAAATATATCTAGATTCTGAATTGGGTGATAGATCAGCTCAGAGAATGATTAATGATATGATCTTGTTCTTTGCTGAGTGCTGAAATATTTTTCTTTATCTCTAAAAACTGTCCCACATGATGTGAGGAGCCAGAAATCTATGTATTTCACATGCAGGATCATGCTCATGTCATATGAAGAGCAGGTACTTGGGCAGCACGATGGCTTTGCTTCCTTCCATGGTCCATGTGAAAGGCACAACCAAGATAATTTAAAAAAATGTTCAAACAAGCAAACAGCTAGAAGTAGTTGCAGTTCTAAAGAAATGCAAGCAGTAATAAAAAAAAAAAAATGCTTGACAACTGTGTGATGCAAGTGGCTGGAGAGAGGAGATGAACAGAAATTAGCTTTGACCGCCAGGTATTAAATCTTAAAATATGAAGAGGCAGTTGGATGGAAAATGAGTTGTGTTGGTAAGACTGCACAAAAAGGTGGGCGGGTAGGAGATATGTATTAAAAAGGAATTATTTTGGCCTGCACTTGGAAGTGATGAAGGCTACCCCCTGTGGGAATATAGGGGAGGTTTTTTTCCCCAAACAAAGCATGATGAATGGCTCTGGCATCCTAAAGCACATCTTCAAAACAGTATTATTGATGATGTGCCTCCTGCATCTAGGTCAGGGCACAGTTTGGGAGCTTTGGATTTCAATAAGTTTGGTCAGCTCTCTGCTCATGATAACCTGGCTATAATAAAAGCTAGGGCAAACTCCTTTACTGAGCATAGCTAGGTTTAGGGAGCCAGATACCTACACAGGTGATACCTTTGTGAACCAAAGCTGTGCTGTAGTATAACATGCAGAAAACAGAGATTGGGCCACTGTTATGGTAACTTTGATATCTGCAGCAAGTCCCTGTCATCTCAGAAGTAAGGAGGAAGCAAGCACCTTCCCCCTCCTTTCTTTTCTTCACTTTGTTGCTACTGAGCCTATTCCTAGGACAATTAAGCCATCTTAATATCTTTTATTTGCTCAGAGCTCCTGGGATATTTCTGCAAACCACTGTGGTGTGGCCATCTCAGATTTAGCTTCTCTTGAGTCTGGTAGCACATGGTTAGGCAGCTCCTCCTTGGGCAGAAAGGGGGAAGAGCAGGGAGGAGACCTCACTGACTTCCTCTATCAGTCAGAAGGGAAACAGCTGCAGGGAACTTATTTTTTCCTACTAGCTCCAAATCCCTCTGCAGATGGGATTTGGGTCCATCTATTAGAGAGATTTGTTGGTGTTGGTGAAGATTATTGAAAATACCATGGGCTGCCAGAAGAACAAACAAATCAGTTTTAGAAGAAATACAACCAGAATGTTCCCTAGACGTGAAGATAACTAGGCTCAGACTCTCATACTTTGGGCACATCATCAGGAAAGACTGATCGCTTGAAAAGGACATCATGTTTGGTAAAGTTGAGGGCCAGCGGAAAAGAGGAAGACCTTCAATGTGATGGATTGATACAGTTACAGCAACAATGGATGCAAACATTGGAATAGCCAGGCATATGGCATAAGATCAAACAGCATTTCGTTCTGTTATACATAGGGTCGCCATGAGTCATAAACAACATGATGGCAACTAATTAACAACAACAGCATTAGTGAGATTTATAAAGGGTGCAGCATGATAGGGAAACATATGTGGTTTGGGAGAGGTGATAGTCTGGTATGCAAGCATATATGGGTGTGTTATTGCAATAAATCTTCAAAATCAAGCAATCTGATTTACTCAGAGCCAGTTACTCAGATGAGCAACCAAGATCTGTGCACAAAGACGTACTGTGTGAATGCCACTAAACATTAATGATAATTTGCATTGTGTCTTATTGTGTCATTACCTAACAAAGGTTCTGCTGCACAGACCTAGAGATGAGTTGAATGGGGCATTGATTTGGTCTTTCATGCTCCTTACTTTCTACCAGACAGGTCAAGGAACTCCTCACAATTGATATATTAGACATCCCGAGGCAGAGAACTGGTTTTACACCATTCAGCTTAAACTTTCAGCTCAGTTAGTTGACAGATCCTAGCCAATCCTGGCTGATTTCAAAATGCTAAGCAGGGACAGATCTGCTTAGCACTGGATGGAAGACCTGGAAATGCCAGGACTGTACGGTAAACATGGAAGTGGAAGAAGGATCCCAAAAGAAAGCAATGGAAACCATTTCAATGTTGTTGGGGAGGGAAAGAAGACTGTACGTGGACATCTTGACTCTATACATTTTTGGTCAAGTCGTTTAACTAATTTGTTCATATATTTGCATAGTAATATCTGAAACAGGTCCCTCCCTCCTTCCTCCTCCTCTTATGCTAGCAGATTTATCATACCCTCCTCCTCCTCCTCCTCCTCCTCCTCCTCCTCCTCCTCACCTGGTTTCCATTATCTCCCTGTGAAGTAGTTCAACCTTCCACATTAACCTCCTTGGCACATCATCAGTTGCCAGTCTTAATTCTAAACTGTCTGGGTTACTGTCATGTGCTTTTCTATAACCCTTGATCTGTTCTGCTCATCATTCAGATTACACATGCACTATTTGGCTGATTCAGATTACCTGGCTACTAGACAATAAAGTCCTTATTAGAAGAGGAGGAGGAGGAGATATTTAACAGCCCTTCTTTCCTCCCAACTTCCCTCTCTGAAAAGAACCACTTCTCCCTTTGCTTTGTGCCTGCAATTGAACATTTGACTACATTAGAAGTGTTTGAGAGTGTTAAAGGGGAGAAGAAAACCACTGAGAATTTTTAGAGCACTATGAAGGGGATTTGGATGGTTGCTGAAATTTGGTTATCCTTGCCCAAAGCACAGTGGATGAATCCTGCAACCCAACAATCAAAGGGTTGGACATTTCCATCAATTTATCATGAGTTTGTTATTATATTAATTGAAGACACTTCATAAACCCATGCTCCAATACACATGCCCACCCACAATTCACCTGCATGGCAGGCATTTTATAGAATGACTGTTTCCTACAGCATTCAAGATCAGGGGGTGGGGAGGTTTTCATTTCTACTTACCTGGTTGGCACCAATAATGAATAGGTCTTATATACATGGAGAGATCTTTGCAACCTTCTTCAACATGACACACCCTAGGTGGGTTGAAAAAAATGTCCAGCAAGCATTGCCGAAGCCTTATCTACAGAATGCCATATGGGGAAAGGCTGGTATAATGGTCACAAGTCAGAACGCAATCATTCAAATTTTGCATCAGTTACAAGTTTCTTACATAGTTTTAAGGCATATTTGCAATGTCAGGTTGCTCAATCATAAGTATGGACTGACAACATTTTCTGGAGGGCAAGAATGGATGACGTTGTCTTCTACTCAGCTCAACTCACCACAAATGGGACCTCCACCTGTGTTTTCCTGTTCAAGTTGAAAGCAGTGTTGTCAGGCTTGTGCCAGTTCAAGCTTCATGATCCAGTTTGCCTGCTGCACTTATCAAACCCCTATCCTTTGACTCAAGGCCTGCTGCAGCCTGCCTCACAGGCCTTTTTCAGAGGCATATGGCACTCTACCTCTTGCACAACATGTAAAATATCCCTGGATTGAAACTTTACAGAAACATTGAAAAAAAAAATTCTTTCCCTGAGCTACCTGCTTTTCCATTGGCCTTTTAAAAAAATAAGTCCACTGATGCACAATTATTTTTTTTTCTAGTCACCTGAGGTAAAAGGAGTTCATGGAACCTTTTCATACTTGGTCAAGATCAGCTGGGTGCGGCTACCTCATGATGCAGTTGTTAAATTCCAGGTCACTGAATAATGAGATCTCCTTCATCCATGATCTGATTGTAGTAAAACTGATTTAGATAACTGACATTTCAATTTGAATTGCTGGAGACAGTGTTAGTCTCATTCAATTATTCATCTCTCCAGACTTCCAATCCATTCTAATGCCAACCCACACTACATATATCTGGTGTTGGACACTTGGGACAAATTGGGAATTCTGTTGGTGTTCCATCCACTCTGCTGCTGAACAGTTATCTCCACAGAAATGATCTGGGTCACATTCTCTTTTGATACCTTTCAGCTTTTAAAACCTGAGTAGATGTTTAGTTTCGTGTTCAGTTTTGGTTCCAGTCCCAAGTGCTAGAATATTTCCATCAATCCATGAAATTCTTATTGGGTTGGGAAAACAGCATTTGAAGAAAGGGTCTACTGTAAATTCATCATTGGGGGCTTTGCTGCAGGTGTCTACCCATGCTGGATGCAGCCGTTTCTTTGGAGTAGACTTTTCAATAGTAGCCCGCTAGTCTAAAATGCCCTGTCCAGTGAGACGTGTCTTGTCTTTTCAGCACCAGAGAAAGGCATTTTAATCTACTGGTGTTGGTTTTGAACATACTTCCTCATTTAGAACATTTTAACTATTTAAGCTGCCGCTGTTTCATCATTTTGCACTACGCATTTCATCAATAGATGTTCTTGCATATTCTAATTGTTTAGAATTTTTGATGGTGAATTCCTGCTGGTGCAAGCTGGTTGGAAATGTCTGGGTTTGAAGAGCAATGTTTATTTGAGAAATAAGCACAAAGAAATAAAAGTTGCTCTGAAAATGTCATAAGACGTCCATGTTACATTGGCCAATCAACTTGGCAACCCTATAAGCCTGACATAAAAGTTGATCACTGTTTCAAGGTTTTCCTTTACATAGGAATGTAAGATAGGACTATATTAAATCAATCAACCGATGTTCAGGAAGTGCTTTGCATGCTCAAAACCCAGGTTTATGCATAATACGTTAACTCATATTCTTGGGATTCCATTCTATTAGAAAATATGTCAGACAAAGTATCAAATTTTTGTTTGCTTATTATGTAACAGTGACATTGCTCTGTTTAAAAAATGCTGCCCTGATGATTGGGTCAGTTAACTTACAAACATTGCACAAGACTTCTAAATTTGTTTGCTAATAAAGATTTCTGACCATTCAGTTTGTTTTGCTGATTACCTTTAGAGTGTTCTATAGTCTTCCCTTTGCTTTGCAGCCCTTTATGAATCTACTACTGAATCCCTTATATTATGTGGCTTCTGCTAGCTTGTATTTTGTTATCAAAAAAGGTGATCAAGAAAACGAGTTTATTTGAAATGACATCCCATTCTTTCAAGATGGGCAACGTGCCATTAGAGGAACAGAGAGGAAATTCACATTCAGCTGACCTTTAATAACTGTAGATTCCTGTAACTGTTTTTCAAATATTCTGTGGAGAACAGTAATTAGCATTTATTTGCATGTGGGCAAACAGCTTCTAGCAACGTATTGCAAGCCCCATGAGAACTCTAGCCATAAGCAATGGTTGTATGCATTTTTCAATTACATTATGGCTCCTCTCTATACTAATTGGATAATAATTTATTTTAAATACTACTTTTTCTCTGTCTTCCAGAATATGCTGCATATTCAAAACTGAAAGCAACTGGGAACTGACTACAGCAAAAGAACATAATGCAAATAGATCAGCAATTACTACTCCTGAAAAATGACTACTGTATATTCTTATTAACATTGTAGGGGTTCTTTGATATTTTAACTTGAATGTGCATTGAAATCAGAAATGCACATTCTGAGAAATATGAGTTTATTGAAAGGGTGGCATTCTGCAAATTTTCCTCAACTCCTGTATATTCTGTAGGACAGCATAAACTACAGTTTATTATGGCAGCAGTAATACTAGAGAAATCTTACACCACATGCTGCTTTTTCCCTTCTTTCTCTTCTCATTCTGCAGTCACAGAAAGCAAAAGCATTTGTTTTATGTTTGATATCAGTCAACTTGTTTCAATCAACTAGAGTTAAAGTCAACTACAGTTTGGGATTCAGAGATAAAGCTAAACTGTGGTTAGTTGTAATCAGAAGCGTTCATTTCCAGACTCCTCCTTGTAGCCTGCAGGAGGAAAACAAGGAAAGTTAGGTGCAAGATTTGTGTAAACATATTCATGTCCCAATAAGATCAGCCTTTATGCTCTGATGTTCTTGTGAGCCATGTATATGCCCCTGATATCACCTGCTGCTGGATGATGTCAAGACAAGGAAGAAGAAATGTCTTCCTATATGACTTACTAGATAAATTTATATTTCTTAAAATCGTTTTTTTTCCCCCTAAAAAGCCATAGATGTGATGTGGGACAGAGGCCCAGGATTAATGGACAATAAATGGGATACAATATACTTTGAGTGCAGTTTCAAATGCTTTGAAGCTCTCAGACCAACCGCCGCCTCAAATTTCTTACAAAACTGTCTATACCTCTGTTTCAGCAACCTTGACTAATGAATATTTTAGGTAAGGGACTCACAGTTCTTTGTATACAAGACAATGTTCTTTAAAGTAGCATTTCTGATTATCTGCAGCGAATCTCACATGATCTGGACATCTGCCCTGAGTCTAAAGCCTGAGGGAGGAAAGGCTGGAGATTCTAAGCCATTTCTCTGAGAAGTCCTCTCCGAAAGCCAGTCTGGTGTAGTGGTTAAGGTGCTGGATTCGAAACCAAAAGCCTATCATTCTAGTCCTCCCTTGGATCAGTCACTCTGTGTCAGCCCAACCCACCTTACAAGGTTGTGGGGAAAATAGGAAGTGGGAGCATTATATACACTGCCTTGAGCTATATAAAAATACAAAAATATAAAAGGGAGCAAAAGCAAATTTAGAGAGAGAGGTTCCCCCGACTTCACCCTCCAAAAAGCCTTTCAAAGCATCAAGTGGATCTTCACCTTGCAGACCCAACTATGTTGTTTCTGGTGCGGTTCCTTTGATCTGCCTATGATTAGATGGCGAGGAAAGGGCAAAAATATTTCCTTTCCTGAGCTTGCATGGAAAGTTCTATTTAGGTATCTTCCATCTATCCATTCTAGGAACCAAATATCTGTGAACTGAATTGACTTGGCATCCCTTCCTTCAATTGATCATACTTTAAAAAAAAAAAAACTGTTCCGGGTTAACAGTTACCAGGTTTAAAAAGTAAAGAATTGTAGAAGAAAAGAAACTCGCGATTGTGAGCTTTTAAAATGAGGATCGCCTGAACACATTTTTTAAAAAAGAAAAGACCCAACTGCTAAATTAAATAATAACAGCGAGAATTTGAAAGGAATTTAAGTGGCAATCAAAGACATCAAAGAATTCTATAAATACAAGATTATCATAAAAAAAAAAAGTCATCTAGTAAAAGTCACTCAGGAGGATGTGAAAACTGTGGAAGTTGCAATCTCGTCATGCTGGGAGGGCATCAGTTTGACATAATTCTTTGTTTCTAGAGAAGTTTCTAGGAAGCTATAAAGCTGTAGCTTTATGCCTTTATCTTCCCCAGCCTCAAGAATGCATTGACATGATGCTTCTAAACAGACAGATGTTGTATATTTCCACTATGACTAATGGCTACTGATAGGTCTGTCCTCCATCAAATTATCCATATTTAAACCATCCAAACTAATGGACTTATATTACATTAAAGTCTCAAGCCAGTGGCTAATATGGAGAGGCACTGAGCAGCTCCATCTGTGAGTGAGTGTTTTGGACACAAAGCATTATTTACTTTTGCTTTATTTATTTATTTGCATTTCTCATTGCAGCGTATTGGCAGTTCTCCTACAGCACATGGTTTTGTGCCAGACTGTACTTTAGGATTATTGACATATATAATAATTTTATTTGACTCAAACATACCTTTTTGGAAGGCCATCAAAATCTCTTCTAATGTCTTCTATCTGAAAGTGTAGAGAAAAATGCAATTACAGCTTCATATACCGTTGTATGCTCCAATTATCCTGAGAATTCTCCTTTCATTAGGAAGCAAATGGAGACAAACCACATGCTAACAAGGGATTCATTTCTTTTTTCTACTGAGATTTTAATATCTGTCTAGGACATCTGGTCAATCCTATTCTTGAATGTCCAAAATTAATGGGAAGTTGGCATCCAGATTTCCTAGGTAGTTTGAAAAATTTCAATTTAAATGCTGACCAATTAATCATCTACTAACCAACTGTCTTCCATTACTTGTTCATAATTTAGAGAGTCACTTGGAAATATCAGCTGCAGGCCTAATGAGAACATTCTATCTTGAGCAACAAAAGCTATTCTTACATATAACTGGCATAGTGAAATACCTTGCAAATATATATTGCAGTACATTAAAATTATAATTTTAAATAAGTAGTAAAATAAGAAGTTCAGATTTGCTAGATTGTGTCTCCTTCCTTCCTTCCTTCCTTCCTTCCTTCCTTCCTTCCTTCCTTCCTTCCTTCCTTCCTTCTTCCTTCCTCAGTCAGAAATACAGAACCATTCTTTACATACATTTTAGAATTCCTAATTATATTGTTACTTGGCAAAGAGTTGGGTACAGTATTTCTTAGAATAAGGAAGCAGAAATTGCAGTCCTCCAGGTATTACTGAATGATGGTATCCACAGTCAGTATGGCCAATGGTGGGTACACCAGGAGTTGTAATCAGTAGCTTCTGGATGAACATAAGTTCCCCATCTCTGTGTAGGTCTTACCATGATCTTGTGGAGGCCAATATTACCAATTCTAAACTGCAGGTAGGAATTACCTGAAGCCATCCACTGATTCCAAGTTCAGCAGATGATATGGTAAAATGATTCCTAGAATCTACCAATGCAGATGGGAAACTACAGTAGATGTCAAGAAGAAGAAGCAAGTAGATTCTCTCCCTGTTCCATTTTCCCAAACAGACTCAAGAAAGTTAAATAAGTAGATTTATTGCACAAAATGAGGAAGACCACATAAAGTAACACCTCCATAGAATCCTGTCTTTTACCCACGTGAATCCCAATTCTAGGTGTCTTCTTCCCACCTTTTCAAGTCAATAGCGATGTGCTTATCCATTTTTCTCTTTAAAGGTCTCTGCCATTTATCCTTTGTTTACAAAATGGCTACCTTTGCATGAGAATCAAAGATTCCCACCTCACCAGCTTAAACCCTTAGACTAGTCTAGATTTCTTTCTAATATAGTAATTGAATTTAGAAGTAGAAATTTCAGGTAGACAACGTGAAGTGGCAGCATTGGATGGGCAAAGCAAGCTCAGGTGTCATGGGCAAATAAAAATGATTCTTACTGTTGCATTAATGAGCCAGAATAGTACTGAGGACTTCTGCGCAAAAGCAGACCAAGATTCACTCTTTCCTACCCCAGAAGCAAAACTGCTTGAATAGGCTTAGGTTACAGAAGTGGAAGTTTCTATTTTCAATATGTGGAGAGATTTTTGGATGGAAAACCTATGATAGGGGTGCTGGGTTCTCAGCTGAAAGGCCTTCAAGCAGAGGTCAAATAACTACCTTGGTCCTTTCATTCTCATTGTAATAATAAGGTGTTTTTAATGTTTAAGAACTTAACTCATTTATATACTGCATGTCTGGGCAAGATGCATAAGAAGTGTAATTCTGTTGTATTTCTTCAGGTCCTATCCTAATATAATAAACTCCTCTTCCATTTCGTTAGTTGTTTAATGATGTATCAGGAAACAATGCTTTATCTTCCCTAGGTAAAGGTAAAGGTTTCCCTTGACATTAAGTCCAGTCATGTCCGACTCTAGGGGGCGGTGCTCCGTTTCAAAGCCGAAGAGCCGGCAGTTGTCCATAGACACTTCCGTGGTCATGTGGCCGGCATGACTACACGGAACACCGTTACCTGCCTGCCGAAGCGGTGCCTATTAATCTACTCACATTTGCAAGTTTTCAAACTGCTAAGTTGGCAGGAGCTGAGACTAGCAACAGGAGCTCACCCGTCACGCGGATTCGAACCACCGACCTTCCGATCAGCAAGCTCAGCAGCTCAGCAGTTTAACCCACAGCGCCACCGCATCCCTTTATCTTCCCTACCAGTGTATAAAATGGAAGGGTGTGTATTGGCTCTGGATGGTCAGTTGAATATGATGCTTCAAATCAATTTGGAAAATCAAGTCAATCCGGACCATTGAATCGTCTCAATTTGATTTTCTGAAGTGATGCAGAGGTATCCAATTTGATTCAACCGTTTGGTTAGACTTTCCAGCACAATCTGATGGATTTGCTTTTGCATCAATTTTTTTGATCAAAGTTTTATACAGCCCTGGGAGAATATACATTGGAAGGGATCAACTGTTAAAAGGCAAGAAAGGATTAACGTGGAGGATGAGCTTACACAAATTTACTGTTCATATGTCAAGCTAAGCTGCTCCTGAGAAAGCAGCTGCATGTCATATTTCTTTTAAATGATCGCATCTTTACTACCAAGTGTCCTAAAAAGGAGATTAGCATATAGCAAAGAAGTGGAAGATGGTGTGCTCAAACTTTCATCAATACAATTTTTCTCCTGGAACTGCCTCTTGGGCTTGATCGTTCAGTGCCCAAGCTGCCACTTCTACAGACAAATTTCCAATCCCCAAGGCTATTCAACCTACTCACAAGCAGATGGAGCACTTTATTTAGTTGTATAAAATATTTATTACCTTCCCCCTACCCACCTCCTGGCAGGTTACATGACATACACAAGGTAAAAACAGTAAAACTAAGTAAAACACCTTAACTGAAAACATGCAATAATCAGTATAGTAGCACAAAAAGACACTTAAGGAGCAAAAGGAGTTCTTATACCATCAGTGCTAAACCCTGAATGCCAGGTTTTATCTGGTGCTGAAAGATAGATAAGGTTGATTGAAGGATAGCTTCCAAAAGGTGTTCAAAGTCAGGGTGCCAAAAAAGATGACTTTCCTAAAGTATAAACGTGTAGTACAGCCCTTCTGTAGTCAGGTGTTGGGACTGCACAACTGCTCTTCCCTGCATCTTTCACCAACATAAGCAGTAAATGCACATAGTGAGAAGTATTAAAGACTTTATCAAAAAGTGCCTTACCACCCAACCCACTACAACCCAACCAACAGAAGCTATGAAAAGGATAACTCTGCCATACATCAGAAACATCTCAGAAACTACCAACAGACTGTTACAACCACATGGCATCATCGTAGCACATAAACCAACTGAAACTCTTCAAAACATATTAAGTAACCCAAAAGACCCAGTAGCCCAAGAAGGAAAAACAGGAGTTATCTACAACATAAAGTGCAAGGACTGTAGCAGCCACTATGTAGGACAGACAGGCAGAAGACTAGCAGAGCGCATCCACGAACACCAGCTAGCAGTCAGAAGACATGATGAGAACTCCTTAATCTCACAACACATGGATAGACTCAACCATAGTTTCAACTGGAAAACTGTGAGCATCCTAAACCAAGCCAAATCCAAAAATGCCAGAGAATTCCTGGAAGCCTGGTACTCAGACAAAGCAGCCATCAACAGACACATAGAGGTAAACAACATTTACATACCATTCAAAAGGGACAATTTGCTGTTGTTTATTCATTCAGTTGCTTACGACTCTTCGTGACTTCACGGACCAGCCCACGCCAGAGCTTCCTGTCGGTTGTCAACACCCCCAGCTCCCCCAGGGACGAGTCCATCACCTCTAGAATATCATCCATCCATCTTGCCCTTGGTTGGCCCCTCTTCCTTTTGCCCTCCACTCTCCCTAGCATCAGCATCTTCTCCAGGGTGTCCTGTCTTCTCATTATGTGGCCAAAGTATTTCAGTTTGGCCTTTAATATCATTCCCTCAAGTGAGCAGTCTGGATTTATTTCCTGGAGTACGAACTGGTTTGATCTTCTTGCAGTTCAAGGCACTCTCAGAATTTTCCTCCAACACCACAGTTCAAAAGCATCGATCTTCCTTCTCTCAGCCTTCCTTATGGTCCAGTTCTCAGAGCCATATATTACTACTGGGAATACCATTGCTTTAACTATGCGGACCTTTGTTGTCAGTGTGATGTCTCTGCTCTTAACTATTTTATCGAGATTGGTCATTGCTCTTCTCCCAAGGAATTAAGCGTCTTCTGATTTCCTGACTGCAGTCAGCATCTGCAGTAATCTTTGCATCTAGAAATACAAAGTCTTTCACTGCCTCTACATTTTCTCCCTCTATTTGCCAGTTATCGATCAAGCTGGTTGCCATAATCTTGGTTTTTTTGAGGTTTAGCTGCAAGAAGCCAAAAGACCAGAACACTCCCTCACCAGCAATCAACACCCAGATATGCAAAAATCAACACTAGGATTAACACCAGATGAACAATCAAACAGCACAATATATCCTAATCAAGGAGCTATTAACTCAGTCAATCGACCAAGCAGCAAACAAGAGCCCAATCAAATAACTCCCAAGGAGAGAACAACACCTCTTACAACACAAGCCAGGCAAGCCACAGTATATAAACTGAGAGCAAGGCCCACTCCCTCTTCACACTGAAGATGTTGCCTAGTCTGGCAATGAAACGTCTGCAAGAGAACAACAAAGCTCAGAGAGCACCAAGGACTCCACAGTTCAACCCTGAGCTACAATTATTTGCTTCGATTGGGACTTCTATCATGTTGCCACAACTGCCACCTTGAGTTTTTTTTATACCTTCTCACCCTGTGGCTGCTGCTGCTGGAATATGATGAAATTTAAAAATCCAAGGTGCATTTTCAGTTCATGGTCACAAAACTTTCACCTCAATTCAATACATCTGGCTTTTCTGCCTGTGAATATCCTGTGCACATACTTTTTTTTACTGCTGTTGTTTCAAAGGGAGATTATTGTTCCTTCCTCTTCAAAGAAGGGCTTTCTGCAAGAGAGTTCCCAAAGTCACATGTTTGCATTGTAAACTGGAGGTCAATTGAGAACTGTTTCAAAGTCACCTTGGCAGTAGTCCATGGTAAACTAAAAGTGTTGAAATACCCTTAGCAAAAAGAAAAGAGAAAAAGTGTTCAGTAGCAGTAGCTTCACCTGATAACAATCTTGCAAAAAGGAACTTGACTTACCAACTAAACATTCTAGAAACTGAAAATTAAGATGTTGCCAAGCTCCTACTGCACAGACAATTTAATCATTAATTATGAAAAACAAACAAAAATTATGGTCTTTTCAAATAAGCCTTCTAGAGGCAATCATAGGTGGCAAATAAATGAGAATGATGTTGAACAAGTTCAGGCCTTCAAATACCTTGGAATTGTTTTTCATGCCACCAGCTCATGAAGGCCACAAATTCAATCCATAAAAGAGAAGGTCAGAAGAAGTGAAGCTGCCATTTTAAGATTTCTTCACACAGTAGGAAATAATTATATTTACCTGGAGGGGCTAAAAGTATTTGAGGCCAAACTAATATCACAGCTGTCCTACAGCTTCCAAATAAGAACCTAGAACCATTAGAAGCTGTACATTCAAGCTTCCTAAGGAACCCTGGTTCTGATTCCTCATTGTGTTCCTAACTCAACCCTTTGGGCTGAAACTGGAATGGTTCCAGTTAAAACTCATGCCCAAATAGCACATGTTAGTTACTGGTTGTCTGACTTCTTTGACTCTTCAAGACAAATTCCAGACTTCTTGGGGAAAATTATTTGGTGCCACCATAACCCATTGTGGATTCTCCTGCGATGTACTGATTCCAATGGGACTTGATCAGGCCAAAGCATCTTTCGAGCAAGGTTCCACCACATGTTAATTTAGTGAACCCACAAAAAAGTGTCGCTCCTGCACATTATTTCTACAATATTGCCCCCAAAAACACCAGAACAGCTTTTACTCTTGGTCAACATCATGTCCTCCCCTCCGCTCCCTTGGAGAGAAGGTTCTATAACATATCAAAAAAAGCTGTGGCTCTGTCCTTGTCATGCAGAGTAAATTGAAATTGTGGGTCATGTGTTGCTGCTTTGCCTTTTTTATAGAAATCTATAAGGAATGTGTATTTCCCCATGTATAACAGAATACCTGGGCAGGCTGGAGGCTGATTGCTTTAGTCTCTTGCTAGCTGACCAGGTGCCAGGGACTTCAGACAATGTAACCCGGTTCTGTGTCAGAGCTATGATTAAATGTAAACATCTCCTCCAAGTGAGGTGATGCTGAGCCTTACCTAGACTTCCATAACTCAATATATCTACTCTTCCTCTTTTTTTCCCTTTCCTTCTTCCCCTCCCTTTTTCTTTTCCTCTTTTCCTTTTAAATATGCACATACCACTCTATGTTTTAGTTTGCTGTTTCTTTGTTATAATCGCTTGGACTATAATGGTCTTAATCCCAACAAACCCTAGCAAGGCTTCAGCAAGTCTTAGACTTAATATAAGTTAGCACTGCTTTACATTCTCATAGTGTTTTATAAATTATAGTATTATTTATGGCCTTTTATAGTTATCTGTCCTAGTTATTTATAGTATTTAGATTATTCACTGTAAAATTGTAATGTATAGGATTCTTTTGTGCTTTAATACCTCCACTCTGTAATTTTTTTCCTTAATAATTTTATCTTTCCCTTATTTTATTCCATCAGTATGATTTTTTATTTTTATTTCTATTTCAGCATAATTATTATGTTATTAGTTCTATGCTGGTCTACAGCTGAAATAAAATGGATTGATTGATATATGGATAGGACTGAAAAAACAAACCTGGCAAAAAAATAACGCAAAGGAATACTAACACAGATTGCACATGCCATCTTAAATAATTCACCAAATCTATTAATAATGTATGTGCAAAGTTAATTTCCCAAAGGCAAAATCCATGAAGTAAATCTGTATGAGAATAAAAACAACAACAACAATAGTCTTAATGTTCCAGTTGAGACTTGTGTTCTATATTTTCTGCTGCAAAAAATTAACCCCAAAGGCATTTGTCATGTGCTGATACTGAAGGAAGAGAGCCAGTTTGGTGTGGTGGTTAAGGCGTCAGGCTAGAAACTGGGAGACCGTGAGTTCTAGTCCCGCCTTAGGCACAAAGCCAGCTGGGTGATCTTCGGCCAGCCACTCTCTCTCAGCCCTAGGAAGGCAGCAATAGCAAACCACTTCCAAAAAACCTTGCCAAGAAAACTGCAGGGACTTGTCCAGGCAGTCACCAGGAGTCAACACTGACTTGAAAGCATGCACACACATACAAAAAAAAAAAAAGATATTGAAAGTATCCAATGAGAGCTGGATCAGTCTTCATTTACATGTAGATTATATCAGTTCAGTGTTCTGTGCTGGATTTTATAAACAGCATTGTCTGGACAGTCTTAGGGCAAATCTGCCCTTACTCTTTATGCTGCTCCTGCCTGTGCTCAAGGTGGTTTCTAAACCAGGTTAAGAAAATCCTGTCCAGACTGAGACACTTTGGCAAATGGCTTGCAAATTATTCAGTCAAGTTGGCAAACAAATGTTCCTCCACTGCAGTGGACCCTCCTTAATACAGTGAGTTCACCACAGTAAGGTGGTTCCATAACAGGCTTGCTGACTGCACTCAGAGAGTCAGGTTCTGCAATATCAGTCTTGGGACCAGTATTGTTCAACATTTTTATTAGTGACCTGGATGATGAGATGAATTGGCTGCTTATCAGATTTGTGGGTGACACAAAATTGGGAGGTCTGGCCAACAGCTGGGATGGTTCAATGTACTTTAATCTGTACAGGTTTGACAACTGGCTGACAGGAACAAAATGTCCTTTAACATAAATGTCCATTAAGGCATTTGTACAACATGGGGTGTTTGCAGCTTGGAAGCACTACATCAGAGGACCTGAGTGTGACCATTTACAGCAAGCTGAACATGAACCAGCAGTGTGAAAACAGCTGTGAGAAGGACTAATACAGTTCTAGACTACATTAGAAAAAATGTATCAAAGATACAGGAAGTAATTATAGCAGCTTTGCCCTGATTTCCAGATGTTATCCCTACAATATCTAGTCCTATACTGTATCTGGTTTGTCATTCATTCACATATGCCACCTGTTACTCTGGTACCTGGGGTTTAGACACAGACACTTTGAATACTGATTCAAAATTATTCTGTTGTCACATTTATCTGCTAAATCAGAAATAGGCCACAAGCTGTATGCAGCCCCTAGTGCCCCATTTACAGACCCTCAACATCATGCCACTGAAATTCAGTTTACAGAATGTCAGCTGAATGTCCTGATGCCCACCAAATTTGAACCATTTGGGCATGGAATGAGGGTGGGATACTTTGCCTTCTACTCCTATTCCAACCCTTAAATGTCCCAAAATTGGCTGAAAAACACAATAGTCTTTCAGAGATGTCCCTGCGTCGACTGAGTAGTCCCCTGCTGGTTGTAGTCCATTCTCATTCTCTATGCACCTTTAAGTTTTAAGGACTGACCTCAATAGACCCCTTCTTGATGTGTGTCCTAAGAAAACATATCCTCCTCCTAACAATATATTGCCTTCTCAGATCAGAGATCATCTATGTTCTTTCTAGATGCTTCAGAATGCTGAAAAAAATGCACAGCCTTCTTATAGCTATCCTGCTTTCCTTTAGCAAATAATATGGCCTTAACCCATTAATGTGTCTATTCATTTTTTGCAAACCCTGCTCCTTTTTTTACCACAAATTGCTTGTAGTCTTAACTCACAAACACCTGGAAGCCCAAAAGTAGTGTGTTGTCATACCGACAGTTCAGGAAAAATCCACTAAATGCAGAAGACATTGGCATCTGAAAATCTTCATGAATATTCCAGCTTCTGGGGAACTCTAAACAGAAACTTATGTGCATGACTTTACTATGATGATATCCATACACAACATGAAAATGTCAGGGGCAAGGAAAATGTGTAATATAAAGGGACAAGCCTGCAGTGAAGTCTTGCCAATACTTTAGTCTACATAAAATGCTGCAGCAAGATGCTATTGATGTCAATCATTTATACCAGAGTCTGATTCATTTCGCTTGAAACTGTGGAAACACAATACAGAATGGAATACCTGGAGGAAGGGGGGAAGGGAAAATAATATCTATATTATAAATCTGCAGAGGTCATATCATTAAAAGAACAAAGCTTCATTCTTTCAAAAACAAGATATACAATCTGATCCCAGATAGATGGGTCACATCTCCAACATTTTGTCGTTTAGTGAGGTCATCTTTTGTCAATAGTTAAGCAGTTTTGTTTTGTTTTTAATTGCCAACCTAGACTTTAATGGAGTCCTAACAATTGAAAGTTGTCATTAGGCTCACAAAACCAGTATCCAGTTATATTAGCCTCTATGAGAGATCATCAAAGTCCAGGACATCGATGAAAATTTTTAATTTATTAGTGGATGCAGTGAAGTATCCAGTGGTTCTGTCAATCATTTTGTCAAAATGCCTCCTTTATTATGGCAAACCAGAGATTATATTTTCCATTTCTATAAGTTAAGACTTGGGGCTACAAAATATCAAGGCTGTAAAGATCAGGAGCTAGAGTTTTCCGCATCTCTTTGCTACCATCAAATAATCATCTCGATTTTTTGCAACCCTGATCTGGTACCTCTAATTAAGTGGTTTCTTCTGGCTCTTGCTAGGAAAACAGTGGAGATGATCAGTGGAGCAATAACATTTTTACAAGATCCTTTGGCAGAGCTAGGGTTCAGTTTTAGCAAACAATAGAAAGAACGAACAGATGAGCAACTGAACCAACACATCTGTACAGAGTATAATGTTTGTTTTAAATAAGGCAGGCCTTTCCGTGTGGCTTCAGAAGTCTAGATTCAAAGAGAGAGCAGCCTTTCATTATCGATCTTTTATTAATCTCTGCAATAACTATTATGTGTTTATCTTTGGCTGCATTCCTGCTTTTCTTTTGTACAGATAAATGGTCTTGATTCAAACAGGACACTGTAGCTGCATACAGAGAATCTGTGAAGACATACCGGCATGCTGCTAGGTTGGGCTGGAGAGCCAATATTTGTATGCCAATATTTGCACATGGCTAAACAGGCTGCATTAAGATTCAGGTTTCAACTAGTCTTTCCTGCAGAATCCCAATGGCAGCCAGGCCCCAAGTCATAATCCTTCCTTCATGGGCCTTCCCCATCTCCCATTGTGTTGTCTTACAATGTCTGCTTTTGACTTGTCTCCTGCTCATCATGTCAACACATTGACAAGAGTACTGGACTCCACTCTGCTTCAGGGACCACCAAGCATTCTGAGCTTAGCAGAAGGGAAATTGCACAAACAAATCCTCAGAACAATGCATCTTTCAACAGCCTAAGGACCTTAGCAGCTGTTCAGTCATATTAAATGCTAGCTTTGAGCATACATTTCATGGAATGGCAACACATTTGAGTCAGGTTTCAATCACAAGTACAAGAAAGCCTAACTTCTATCTACATACACTACAATTTTCTATCCACTTTAAAGTTGACTTCCTGGTTCCTGCTGTACTCTGGGTTCAGTAAGATAAACCTGCATACTGTCAGAATCCACGATCAAATGATTGATGAATTGTTTGACTGTGTTCATCCGCCATGTTGAGGCATGTCAAGAACCAGTGGGGAGGGGGAAACATCAAGGAGTGTGAAAATATGCTGTTTGGGCTAATTGGGAGAGTCAAGGTCATACCATCAGAAGTCATCTGTGCTTGGCATGCCTGGCAGTTGGAACTAGGTGGGAAGAGTAGAAAGGGGGGGGGGGGAGTGGGGTGATTGCTTGCTTTTAATTAGGAAGTTTAGGTGGGAATCTTCAATTGCAGCTTTTTCCCTTGATCTACACACTTTCTCAATAAATCTGAAATCTGCATATTTTACCTATGCATGAGTAGGACTATTATTGGGAGTAAAAGGGTCAGATTCTTACATAAAGGTGCGATTGAAAATTCCCACCTAAACTTCCTAATTAAAAGCAAGCAATCACCCCACTCCCCACCTTTCTACTCTTCCCACCTAGTTCCAATTGCCATTTCACTTCAAAATGTTGTTCTCCTTCAATCATAGTGGGCGCGGGGAGAGGTTGTTCTGGGTGCCAGCGAGAGCCTCCTCACACACGTTTCAAAAGGCACCGAGTTCTTGCACCCTTTCTGCTCAGCCTGCCTGTTGGCACCCTTCAAGGCAAGCCTTGCCCATTTCCTGCCGGCGACTGGGTTTCGTCTGATGAGTACAGCTCCAATGCATCAGAGTCGACAACTAGCAGCACCCCCTCCCTGGCCACCACTGCCTTGCTCTTGATAGTTGGAGACTTGGTGGGTTTAGGCTTCAGCTTTGGCTTTGGGGAAGGCGCAGCAGGGGTGTGTGGGCAGTCTGCGGATCAATGACCTCCCTGGCTACACTTAAAACAAAGACCTTCTCTTAGGTGATGATCCTTCTCCTCATCCCAGGGTCTCCACACTGTTAGCTTTGATCCGGCATTCACTTGCAAGGTTGGCTTCTTGATAGGAGATTGCAGTTGGCACTGTTTCTTCAGGCAAATCTTTTGATTCTCCACCATACCAGTTAGACAGATCCACTCCTTCAGGGTGTCTGGGTCACCCCTAGCCAGGCACCTGTCCAAGATGTCGGGTTGTAGTCCCATCTGGAAGAACTACACCTTGAGCCACTCTGGCCAGTCAGTCAGGCTCCCTGCCAGGCTTTTAAACTCCATGGCATATTCGGTGGCAGATCGGTTTCCTTGCCGGATGTACTGCAAATTGGTCTTGGCTTTCATTTTGGCCAGCGGGTTGCTGTTGCTTTGGTTTTACAAGTCAGGGGAGGGCTATGTTTATTAACCAATCAGCTTCGATGGGTGGTTTGCCTGGTTCCCCACTGAATTGGATTCCACATTGTAGAAGAAAGAGAAGCTAGAGATGTCTGGTGTTCACACATTGCACCAAGATTTTGTTGTGTCTGGTACAGGGATAGAGCAATGTCTCTGGGTGGTGGAAATTCTAGTTGAATTTCTACCATTCAACTACTTCTTTGGGTCTGATTCAGGAAGTCCCTGCTAGTAAGCATATGCTATGCTTATCCTTTCAGAGCTAAACATGTTGCAGTTGGATCCTATATGGATACCTCCTATTAAAGCTCAGATTCAGATAGACCAAGCTCAGTAAGTCCAGACCTACTTGGACACTCCAAGTTCACCAATTATGGACACACTGGGATTGTCACAATGCAGCATCATTCCATAAGTGTGCTAGGGCATAGCCCACTTCACTAGCTTGCCAGCCTAATCAAAACGTGATTTCTCAGAAATATTTTGACTTACAAATGGATTTGTACAGACAATCCTCTTCAGCCTGATGAAAATGCAAGGGTCTGGATTCTTTCATTTCTGCTTTGACTCTTTTCAGCCTGTCAGCTATTTGTTTCATGGAGTGTGTTAGAACTGGCCCAGAATAATACCCTCTGGTTTTGTTAACAGCACAATTGCTTGGTAACCTCAGGATGAAACCATGAACAATATGTGGCATTTCTGGAAGTGTTTTCTTTATGACAAGCAGCAAGATGTAACTGTGGCCATTGAGGAGGTTATTTCCACTGATAAATTCCTAAAATCTGCAGCGTTTAAGAAAGTGTGAGTGATTTTTTAAGGCTACAGGCAGCATTTTCTTTCATTATCTTTCTTACTCAATTAAATGTGAGTTTTTGCAATCAGCCACTGAGTTTTCTTCATGATGCAAAATCAATATGGGTTTGTGTGTGCAAGTGTCTATGCAAGTGTGTGTGTGTGTGTGTGTGTGTGTACACAAGCACATCTCCTTTCTTAGCCTCCTTTGATTGATGCCATATATCACATTTTATGAAAAAGCAATAAGATGAGCCTTTATATTTTTGTTGCTGGTTACAACCACACAAGATTTCCCCTTGCTACATGTCAGCCATCATAATCAATCAAACTTTCCCAGAGAAAACCACCATGTGCATTGCAACATTCATCCACAGAGAGAGTCTATTTTATACTATGGGTCAAAGAAGTGCAGATGTTTCTGGGGATGATTTCCCTTTTCCACCCCCCACACATGCAGTACTTGTTCATGATGTCGGATGTCAATCATCTGATTGTCACAAACAGAAAACAACCAGCCCACCTGCACATACAAACATTAGGTGTACTAAATCTGGGCTGCAAAAATCCAGATTATCACCAGATAGCAGAAAAGAAAGTTTCCTACCTGCTCTCTAGTGGGTCAAATGGATTTTTGCAGCCCATATATGGTCTACACAAATATCTGTGTGTGTGTAGTATGTATCCATGCAGCACCCATGTCATTCTCTCAGCTGTTTCATGCATATATAATATTCAACAGAAACACTCTTAACAATAAAACATAAATAGGAAGGTGATATCTATGTAGTTCTTTTTCCATTGTTGCTTAATGCTGTAAAATCGGTTTGCCAAGATTTCATATTATGTCCTGTAATATGCAGGTCTCCTACAACTCATTATATTTTAGCCCAACACAATATGGTTTGCAATTCAACTGCTGATCTTTGTCCTGTTTACATAATATTCTGCAACCTTCATTGACTCCGTTAAATACACTGTATGATCCTGGGCACAACTGTGAAACCCTGTTGGACTAAAAAGAAATTCTCTCTTTGAATGGTCATTCTGATGTCTATGTAGAAGAAGAAGAAAGAGATATTCTGCTCTTACTTCCACAGAAGAAAAGAAAAGATAAAGGGCAGCAAGGCATTTTGAAGCCAAGATAATTTTTTCCCCCCATAATTGTGCTAATACATCTCTTTCCCCAGATACAGGCCTTATATCTGTGCCCTGTTGAATGCAATGGGGCTTGTTTCTAAGTAAAAATGCATAGGCTTTATTGTAACTCGTGCAGGTGAAGCAGGCAAAGAAACCACTGTCCTTCAATTGCTGAACCAAGCAACGTAGCTACTTCTCAACCTTCTCCATGTATAACATGGAGATGCTCAATCTTCTTGTGTTGGCCGTATTCTGATGTTCAAGTGTATTTAACAAGAACATAGGAGTGTTTTTATGTGTTTGTTAGATGAATACCCTGCCTTTCATGCAGGAGCTCAAGACCATGCATCTTGCCCTTCCCCCTATTTTTCCCTACAAAAGTAACTCTGGGAAGTAGGTCCGGCTGAGAAAGAGTTACCAACCCAAAGTCAACCAAGTGAACTTCTGTAGCTGAGCTGAATGAGCACCTGGGTCACATTCATCACTGTACCATGCTGGCTTTCAAATCTTAGGTATACACCATAGGAGCCAAGATATGTCTTAGAGCTTTTCAGGCAACTGTTTGATATTAAATGGCATTCTGGTGGTCAGTTAAAGTGGTCTTGCAGAGCTGGGCTGCAAAACTCTAGACTAGTAGATAGCAGCAAAGATTTCTAGTAGATAGCGTGGCATTTACTGCTCTTCTGCTGTTTCTTTCAATGCTTCAAAAAGCTATTTTTTTCAGGAGCGAAAAAGCCTGCTCTATTCATAATATCCCTTAAATATCCAGACCTATCAAAATGGTTCTTTCTTGCTGCAAGTCTGTCTTCTGGGTATATCATGTCCAAGTATCCATTTTCTCACATTCTTATTCAATTATATGAACCCTTCTTTTCAGAGCCCATTCAATTGTCCAAGTAACTTCTAAAACTCTTGAGTGTACTGTAATTAAATGAATGAGCAGTGGGTGGGTGGCAGCAAACTGCTAGAAAACTCTTTTACTTTCTTTCTTGGAGAGGGGTTGGACCATTTCTGGTAAGGTTGGAATGGGTGTCCTGTGATCAAAATTAGATATTCCAGGATCAGAAGATATTGTTTCATGAAATTTTTTTCATATATTTAAAAGTGAGAGAGAATAGCTAGTTCCCAGTTCTAGATTATTTTGACTGACCTAGAAAGCTAAGCAGGATCACTCCTTGATATATTCTTGGATAGGGAACCATGCGGAAAATCCAGTGGTGCAGACTAGACATAGAAGTGAAGAAATCTCCCAGAAGAAAGCTATGTCAAAATACTCCATTTCACGCCAAGAGAACTTCATGGGTGTGTTTATCTAAACTCTTCAGGAATTGAGCTCAACTCAGAGGTGACTTTACTTGAAGAAGAGAAAAGGTAACAGTGTTGTAGAACACAGAAGCAGGAGAATGGCAAAGAGTAAGAGAAAGGCACAAATTGAGTATCTTCTAACCAAAGAAAAATGCAACATTCAGGAGTTATAGCAACTGCTGAAGACCTTATTAGTAGTGATGACAAAGTATGTGTAATCAACTCTTTCAGTCATAATGTGTGTGTTTGGTTTTCCCAGCAATATTTATTAATTTGTTAACACTTTGTTAATATTTGTTATTGCTAATCTGCCCCACTTCATCCTTTCAAAAACTCAGATACAACAGGATCTAAAGGTGTCCTGTATCTTTTCCACCTGGACATCAACAGTTTTCTCTCTTCTTTATGCTTCAAAAACATGACTATGTGCATCACCAGCTAAGAATAATGGCAGCTATAGACTATCTTACTCATTTGTAACTATATTGATTTTTTTTTAACACAAAAAAATGTTGCTAGATAAATTCCACCATGCCAATGATGGTGACTGTATCTTTTAGTCATAAAGTGCACATTTGGAAATGGGGAATGTTTCAATTTTTTGATAAGATATATTTATCATATATTTATATCTCCCCAGGAGAATATATTTTGCATCCAATCAGTTCCCATCATCAGAGCCTTTTCCTTTGGTCAACTAGCAAGTTTAGAATTAGAATATATGGTTGTTTCTTACTGTAAAACATTCTTAGTTGTAAGTCACATAACACAGTGAAAATGGTTTGAGAAGTTTTGCTGAGAAAACTCACATTATGAACCTCCTGGTTTTATCACTCCTGTAAACACTTGTTATTTTACTTTTCTAAAGCCTTTATTAACCTATTAGCATTTCAGGGTTGTGGAGAATCAAGTGTATCACAACAAACTGAAAAAGCAGATAAAAATCTTAATAATCACAAAATTCAGAATAACTTAAAATCCCAGTATGAAGATCTTGCTTTTGGTACATCAGTATATAAGCCTTGGGCTAATTCTGCTTATTTTATGCCTCTCAAATTCTAAGAATATTAAGATGGATATACTGGTTTAAACTAAACAACAATTTACCTAAACATTCATATTTGCATAATGTCTGAGATCACAGAGTCAATAAACAAACAGTGTTGCCATCATGGCAGGCCATAACTATCAATCTCAGGAATCAGTAACTGTAGAAATACACAATGCAATAATAAAATGCTCCTATTACATAGAGAAAGTAGTGTGAAAGATAGAAATGTACTGGCTTTAATGAACCTTACCTTAGGTTTGCAGCTATATGGGCAAGTTCTGTGGTTAATAGAAGTCCTTTTGCTCAGTAGAAAAGGGAGGACTAAGATTTGATAAAGATTTTGATGAAGTTCAGGCAAAGCGAGCATTAATGGAAAGACCAATACACCCAATCACCCACCTCCATTCACCCAACCTAAATTCCATTTGGACAGTTTAATTTCTGAACTGAACCTCTAACATCAACATTCTTGTTGGTGTTTATGCATTCAGCAGAAAAAAAAACATGATAAAGTCTATACTCAGTTATATTGTATAAAACTTCAGCTAGTGGGGAAAAAAGCATGTTTTAGTGTTTCCCTATGAGTAAATTGGATGTTATGTCATTTTGACTTAAAAATAGATTTGTACAAATTGAATCTACATGTAGTATACTTAGACAAATCCTTTGAAATCAATGGAACTTAACAATGACTAAATCCATTAATTTTAAATAATTCTCTTCAAAGTATGGTCATGTCTGGGTCCAATCCATTTTTATGAGATGTTCCTGGTATCCTGGCTATCTTCTTGCAATTGCTTCTTGTAATTCTCAGGCCTACATGGGGAGGATTACCAGGGATTTGCTCCATACCCTGTATCATCATTCTCATTGTGGTTTTAAAGTGATATTTAAATATGGAGAGTCCCTTTACCTGTGTAGGCTCTTTCCACATCTGGAAACCAGGAGAGAAGGAAATATTTTTGACCTCCTTGGAATTACAGCCAGTGACCTGAGAGCTCATAGACAAATAGAAAGTCTACTTCGGGTAAGCTGAAGCTGTTGGTAAGGAATGGAGGAAACAATATGACATTGATGAGTACTATTGAAAAGCAATGTGGACTTGAGGATCTATGTATCTATGGGCAAAACGACCAATAATTTAATTTCTTTTTTGATGCATATAAAAAAGGGTTGGATGGGACGTGGTGGCGCTGCGGGTTAAACCGCTGAGCTGTTGATCGGAAGGTCGGCGGTTCAAAACCGCGCGGCGGGGTGAGCTCCCGTTGCTAGTCCCAGCTCCTGCTCACCTAGCAGTTCGAAAACATGCAAATGTGAGTAGATCAATAGGTACCGCTTCGGCGGGAAGGTAACGGCGTTCCGAGTCATCATGCTGGCCACATGACCCGGAAGTGTCTATGACAACGCCGGCTCCAAGGCTTAGAAACGGAGATGAGCACCGCCCCCTAGAGTCGGATTCGACTGGACTTTACGTCAAGGGAAACCTTTACCTTTACCTTTTTAAAAAAGGGTTGAAACCTAAAAGGTACTTCTCTAAAATAAGTGTGTACCTTTGTTCATTTAGGCTCTGCACTGTGCAAAACTTTTCTTCTGCATATAATGAACTTGGGCACATGGAATATGCAGTTGTCTTAGGGATCTACCACATACCCAGCATGTTTGGCATCTGAAATACCAGTGGAAAACAAGCATCTGTCTATGTTGATCCACACTTGAGAAACTTTTATTTATTTACCTCTGGTATTGTACATCTTAACACATAGGATTTATTTGCTCCCCTTTTAGTTACACAACAACTCAATAAAATAGATCAGAGTGACATATAGTTAGCATATGAGTTTGAAGGAAAGAGATATATTGGTTAAATTAGCTCAAAGGTCCCAGGGATCAGAAGATATCAGTGCATAGACTCAGTGAATCTTTAGTTAGATATTTGGATACTAATCACAATGTTTGCTTGACCAAAGACAGTATGATCCACTCTATTAATTCAAAAGCGCTTCATAATACTGCCCCAGAGGAACACCATCAATATAGCACATTCCAGTGAAATTCAAAATGATGTCAGAAGTTAATAACTACAATCTCCCCTTGACTGAGTATAATTCTTGTAAATATTTTACCCCATCCTTCATTTTCTATCAGTGGCTCAGCAGGAAGGAATTAATTGCTGTTTCCTTGGCCTTTAACAATAGATGCAAACCTAATTTCAACCTTTGTTGATTGAATTAACATATGGGGATATTCATGCTCCAATATCTTTGCTGCTAATGGTATTCACTTCAAGCACAATAAGGGTTGCAAATCCAATCCTTTGTCAGCATCGCTCTGTGGCAGATCAAAGAAACATTATGCAACCTCCTCATTTTGCAGTAATTTGTCACAAATTCTGTTGGTTTTAGCCATAAGCCATTGCAATCAAAAATGGAAGGAAGGAAGGAAGGAAGGAAGGAAGGAAGGAAGGAAGGAAGGAAGGAAGGAAGGACAGAGAAGAAACAGAACTTCTAAAATTTGCAGGAATATACATATATATATTTATAATGGCATTAGCTAGTTAGTTATTTACAAAAAAATTAAATGCCATCTGCCATTAGATTCTAGGTTGTTTAGAATAATAAAAGGATAGAAATATAAAACATAATAAAATCAAAATAAAACACTACATCTGATCCTCCATTCTGAAAGTTGTGTGAAGGAATATAATTTTATCTTCTTTCTGAATGACAAAAGGGTGGGGACTTAGGGTTTGGGGTACTCTTTGGGGGGAGAGAGGAAGGCTGCTGCTGAGAAGGCCATCATATAGACTTGATCTTTTGGGGCATGGATACCCATGTCTCTCCCCTCTAACTAGTCCATGACTCCTGATTAGATTGTGTTGTGTGAGCAGATTCTATCTGGAGCAGATGAACGGGAAGGTAATAAGGACCAAGCCATATAGAAATATATACATAGGTATTCACCAGCACCTCAAACTGGGCCCAAAAACCTACTAGTAACTTAGGAAGCTCCTGCAGGTTTGATGTTATTCAATGAAACTGGTTAGGACCAGACAATAGGTGGGCAGCCTCATGCTGCACCTGCTGCAGCTTCCGGGCCATCTTCAAGGGCATCCCCTTTATAGCATTTATATTGCTGCCCAATTCAGACAATGTGATTCTGGGTGGCATACAAAAAAGAAAAAGAAAAAAAAACCATCAGCCAGCTAATACAAAAGAAAATAGCACATACCATTAAAACCTACTAAGAAAATAAAATGGCAGTGAGATCTGAAATATACTGTAACTACTCAAATTGGAAATTCTGCTCACCCTGAACCAAAGGCCTAGAGAAAGAGCCAGGTATTAATTGCCTTTCTAAGGGCTTGCAGGAGTGCAGCCAACCATACATCGAGGGAAAGATCATTCCAAAGGGTAGGATCCACCACCGAGAAGGCATGCCTCCTGGGTCCCATAAGATGACATTGTTTCATTGGGGGACCTGGAGTGTTATACAAACCAAATTGCAGTAATCCGAATGCAAAATGAGAAGTCCATGACTCACTGTTTCTTGAGCTTCCTAGTTCAAAAAACATTTGCCAGCCAAAGATGGACATACACTTTCCTCACAACTGTTCTAGCAAGATCTATGACTCCAGGAAAATCCCAATATTCATTGTGTGCATGTGCGTGCCTTCAAGTTAGTTTTTGACTCCTGGTGACTCCCTGGACTAGTCCCTGCAGTTTTCCTGGCAAGATTTCGGAAGTAGTTTGTCATTGCCTCTTCCTAGGGCTGAGGGAGAGTGACTAGTCCAATGTCTGGGCAATGTTTCAGTCTGGTGCCTTAACCACTACACCAAAATGGCTCTCCCAATATCCATTATAGTGTGTTCCTGATAATTAAAAGCAAATGCAATTTATCTTCTTTCAGTCTTTATAAGCATGGCAACAAAATAGTCAGAACTCAAGAATCTCTCTCAAATGTTGAATGTCAAACAGGGTGTTCAGTAGTTTACAATATTTCAGTGTTTCTTTAAAGGCTGAGCAGTGAGAAGTTGAGGGCTGATTTTTATTTTGCTTTGTTCAGAAATCAATATTGTAATTCTTGGTCCAGTAAACACACCATTGATTAAAAATGCATATCTTGATTGAAATGATGCAGAACCAAAACAATTGCCAAGGATTTGCAATTATGCAATAATGATTGTTATAGAAAGATCCATAAGGTCATGCAGGGCTGTCCACAAGATATGGTCAAAAAAGTCAAAATGGTGGCCACAAATGTGTGGTCGAAGCTCCATTCTTTTTTTTTCTTGGTTGCAATCTGGACTTTTTTGACCACACCCTGTGGACACCCCTGTCAACATGCGAGCTTCTAGGAAAGTTCCTCCATTCTCCTTTATTGGATTTGCCCTTGATTATGTTGTATGTATGAGTCAAGAAAGAACCTGGAGGCTGATTCAGCACAATGTATCATTTAATTCTTACCCATTGATAGAAATGAGTTTGTTTATTTATGCATTCCTTTATTTCATTTAAACCATCTGAATAACCTTTAAAACTGACCCTTCCCATTTATTTTAGTGCATTGGTTACTCCAACTCCAACTAGGATAGCTGAGGGATGACAGAACTTTTCAATCCAGTGTATCCAAAGTCCATTCTAACTATGCTGAGATTATGCTTAGGAGAAACTGCTGAGATCTTTTGGGTGATGGAACACCAACCATTCTTCATTGGTGGAGATCGACTTTGCCAATGAAGTGTGCAAAGAGTTGCCATTTTGACATATGCAAAAATTCTTCATTATACAGAGCATATACCTCCTTTCATAGAGTTCTCTGAGCTCCAGCTTCTAGGACATATCCATTTATGCCAATATACATATGTAGTAATGAATATTATAACTCTAGTCTTTATATAACATAAGGAAGTGTACTAAAAAGTAAACTATCAGTACAGGGGCCTTTACCAAAAATTATGTTTGCTTTTTCTTTATTAAAGTCAAATGAGAACATCAACAGTGTAACTTTACATAACATTTTTTCACCTCCTAAATCTACAAGCTATTTATATAGTATAATTTCTGAAAAAGCTGAGATTAAATGTGAGTAGCTCTGCCATTTATATAACTTCAGACAATTGCACTGGATTCATAAATGTTATTACCTTTAAAAGCCACTGGTCTATTCGATTAATCTGGAAGCTTTGTTGGTTACATACATCATTATTACCATTATTCAGGTTCACTCTGTATTCTATGTGAAACTTCCCTAACCTTTTGTAAATGCCTTTTCATTTTTATGAGAGAATATCAATAGTTCTGCTTCAGTATCTTTAATGTACGTAAGCCAGACCATTGGGAATTGGTGTTTAATCATTTCTATGAACTGAAAATGCAATTGGGAGAGAAGACACGAAAAAAGTTTTTTTTTTTTTCCTTTTGTGGTCCAAAAAGCTTCTTATTATATTTAAAAATAAGGTGAAGGTTAAAAATCAATCCTAAAGATATTACTCTGTGCTTTTAACTTTGGAATTTCAAACATCCAAAATGAAGCTTCAAATGATTGCTTGAAAGAAGTCATTTTCAATAAGGATTAACAATAAATGTAACAACATATTACATATGGATGGATAGATACAAATATTTTCTCCATCAATGAATGGAATGCATTTTCACAAAGAGAATATTATACTTCAATGTTCTAATTTCAAATTATATATCCACAGGCATGGATCAGAGGCAGTAAGAATCAGATATTGTAATACAGGCAGGCAATCTGTTGGTATTACTATTATTTACTATTTTGTATGTCCGTTTTTAACAGGTTTGTGTCTAAGATAACTCATTACTGAACTTATGAATAGTAAAATTAAAAAGAACAATTCATTTAAGTGCAGCGTTGCATTATAAAGTGTAAGTGTAGAGAAATGCTTTATAAAAAAAAATAAACCACTGCAGACACAATACACTAATATAAAAGAATACAAATACTTGATCCAATGATATACATCTAAGCTTCTCCTCATCCCCCTAACCAGAAAGGATGAAAGGAGATAAAATGTGTATATCTTAATTTATATAAATAGGAGGACATCCAGGTATATTTGTTATAATTTAAACAGAAATACAAATAACGTATTCTATTTATATTTGGTCTTGCTATGCTAGTGAGAATTTTTTTAAAAAACTAACATTTTAAAAAAGGAATCTAAAAGTTTGAAACATAAATGAAGACTAAGATTAAGATTAATTAATAACTACAAGTTTGGCAAAAGAGCTTTTTTTTTTTTTTTTTTTTTTTTTTTACAGATTATCTAAATTTAGATGTTGAACAGCCCAGGAAATGAGATAGACCTTTGTGGGACATCATACATTAATGCCTAAATATAGATTTTTTAAAAAATCTGTTCGATTGTGTCCAATTCAAATATAGAATAATAGCTTCCTAATAAGACTTTCTGGATATCTTCTAGATATAGCCTAATGGTTACTTGATCCTCTGAAAAACAGTGATCCCTGTCCCAGTTCCAGCAGGCTGTCCAAAAGAATTGCATGGTTAATGGTAACAAATGCCATCAAGAGGTTCAAGAGAAACTTCATCCTATTTTTGATGAAGATCATCCACCAAGACAACTAAAGTATTTGCAGTTGCATATCCAAGCTGAAAGAATAAACTGGTGCAGATAATTAGTATCATTCATACATATCTTTGTCTCTGAGGCCACCACCTTCTTGATCATCTTTTCTAGAAACTGAAATTTTGAGACTGGTACAGAATCCTGTCAAGTGTTTCTTCAATAGACTATTTATCAGTCCTTTCCTTAGAGAGGAAGGAACATATCACACCTACTAGGAGGAAATCATAAACCTTCCTGATTCAGGGGCAGTTCATTTTTGGATGATTTAATTAACTGCAGATGAAATAAATGCGTGGTAACTCTCATCTCCGATACCCTGTGTTGATCCTTAAGATCTACAAGTGAAAAAATTGAAAATAATTTAGTTCACCCACCCCAAAGATGCAGGTAAAGGAGAGACCAACCAGAAGTTAAGACAGTCTCTTCTGTGCTGCTGCAATAGAGGCAGAAAAAACCCTGTTCACTGCCTCCACTGTTTTAAAATAGATTGGCTTTGAGATAGGTCTCACTTCATCCCCTATCCTGAACCATCCTGAGAGTTCCACCACTTGCATTCCATCTCCTTCAGTGCTCTCAGCTCCCTAATAAATCAAGGTACTTAGTGAGAGTTTTACCTGCTCAAGCAATCTGTGCATTCATTAGTCAGTATTACAACAGACAAGGTACCCAAGGTGCAAATCTGGATCCATCAGGTCCTTGGACCAAACCATTTTAACCAGTCCTCCATCTTGTAGTAGATTATACTGGCTGCCTATCTAAAGCTTACCAGGGAATGATCAGAAAATGGAAGAGCACCAAGTAATTACCTCTCCAGGACAATGGAATCACATGGACCTCTGTCATCTTTGTATTATAAGATCCACCCAAATCAAGCCGAATCAGGCAAAATGACAATTGAAACAAAACCACTGAGTTCCATGGTCATCATGGAAGACTTTGAATCTGAGATGTTCTTAAATGAGCAACCTCAGTATAGACACCGTGCCTGAGATCACCCTGACTAGCTAAGGAAGACACACTATTAGGCAGCAAGATGGACAGAATAATAATAACAAAGTGTAAAGATTTGAAAATCAAAGTTGAAAGGTTATGGCCATGGTGGTCCCAGTGGTTATTGGCATACTGAGTGCCATACCAAAAAACCTTGGATGGCACTTAGAAAATCTGCGCGTTGACAGAATTTCCATCTGTCAGTTACAAAAGGCCACACTTTACATATACTACGCCAATACATTACAAGATCCTAGGTTCTTGGGAAGAACTCAGTGCAAATGAAGACCAACACCTAAAGAACTGGCAGCTGTGATTTCATGTTTTTGTGTATATAATAGTAATAGTAATAGTAAGAATGATAATAATAAGCCTGAACTGTCACAGCCACTAAAAATACAGCAGGAAGCACTCAAAATTAGCAAATAGAGCATCTGGTCAGCAGCAAGGTGGAATTCCTATAAACCATAGCTTCTTTAATTCCCCACCCTACAATCCCAATAGCTCAATAGACAGTTAAAAGAGATGGATCCCCCCCCTCCTTTCTTCTTTTTAGCCCATTCTTCCTTATATACAGTAGATCAGTACTTTCATATCAGCAATTGCCTTCACATTGGACAGCAGGACTTTTAATAAAGGATCACCAGCTCTGTCTTCTTGACAGCCTAAAAGGAAGGAGAGCCAGCCAATGGCCTGCTCTCTTCTCCTGCAATCCACCATAACTCTGTCTGCTGGTTATGACTTAAGTGATCACTTCCAACCAGTTTCTCATTCCCAATTCTCCTCTTTCCTCCCAAATAAATCTCACTGTGTTAATAAATAAGAGTGGATTTTCTTTAAAAGAAAAAAAAAAAAGAATGCCTCTAGAAATTTTAAAATAAAATGAAATTTAAGCATGTATAGAACAGCTGGATCCCAAACATTTTATTTTAAGAAGAATAATTAAAAATAAGCTTATTTGTCCTTTGAGAGCTACACTAAAGTAACAAAAACACTTTTGAAAACCACAGGATATCTTTTTCAAAGTCCCTGAACTTAGTTACAAGTTGGCATTCCTCCAAACAGCCATAGATGTTCTTATTGAGGTAGGAAATAAATTGAATGTGAATTTTGTCTATATAGTGTAATCAGCTATCAACTTAAATCCTGCCATTTCTCCTTGGATAAGGGGCTAAAGTAATCTAATACTGAGATTACTGGAGCTAGGTAATGAAGACTTGCAACAGACTAGAGATTTAATTGAAAGATTGGAGTAAAAAAGGTGGGAGAGTGAACTGAAATCATATAAGACAGAAATAGAATAATGTAAAGAGACAAAATAAAATTCTTAGATTTTGAAAATCTGTGCCCCTTACTTGGGAGTAAATCACATTGAAATCAGTGGAGTGGGCTAACTAATAAGTAGATATATACAAAATTGTACAATTAAATATTCTTTCTTTTTCTTTGGAGGCTAGGTAAGATTTTAACAGTGTGGTCAATTTCTTCTCTGATTAATAATGAAAAGTGTTTATAGAGTGTACGACTGCATTCCAAGGTTTGACTTTAATTTCATTTTGTTTTTCCTACCTCAACCAGTCACTGGAAGACACCATCAGCACATATTAAAGCTTGCTCGAATTGGTAATTCAAAAGAGACAGCAGACAAGGATGAAGGGAAAGAATTTCTGGAATACAATATGAACTCCAGCCTGCCCACTGAGATTGAACAACATTCCTTGAACTAGTTATTGAATGAGGCAGTAGTGAGGTTTTCAAGTTTCATCATTGTGCATAACTGATTATTTCAGAGCAGAGGTAGACAATCTAATGCCCTTCATATTTTTTTTTATATTTTGTATATCAATTTTAGACAACACAAGGCTACCCTTGGTAATAGGAAATCAAAGTGTGATTAAAATAACCAGTAATATATATATATATATTATCTCACTCTGTTTTCTATCAAGGTTCTATTAATAAAGCTATTAATGTTCAAGGCAGTCTCATGATGTTTGTAAAGGATGCATAAAACAAAAATCTTTCCATCAAATCGACACCAGCTTTATTTTATGTAGCTACCTCACCCATGTACATCCCACCATTCCACCGATTAACTCAAAGTGATGCGCATGGATCACCATGTTCTTTAATCATCCTCACAGCATGCTCCATACGGTAGTTTAGTGGGTAGAGAATGACTGGCCCAAAGCTCTCTCATCAGCACCATAAATTCGTGTATATAGGTATATTCCTTGACCAAGGTACATGAATTAATAATCCTATACCAGATTGAAACTAGATTCTTGCTATAGCCCCTTCATAGACAAAAGATTTTATATTGTATATTTTTTGTTTGATGTAAGTTCCCTTGGGTGTAATGGAAAGTATGACACACATCCCAAAATAGATAATTTATAAATCATGGATTTTCGAAGTTGCTATTCCCCAGACAACTAAATGAAGTTTATGACTGTTTGGGGCCAAATCCCGTCATTCTCCATTTTTCATTTTTTTCTATCTATCTATCTAACTTTTTAAAAGACTGGGCTGATATTATTGGACATGTTATACTGCTCTCTTGAAACTTTGAGCTCAGCAAGATAAATTGTTTAACTGAAGACCCTACCTTATACATACATGATACAGTACAGAGATACCTTTTAGAAAAAAAATGTTTGTACAAGTATAATGTGTCCATTTGTGTGTCACTGGGAAAGAGTAAATTAATCTCCAGAAAAAGAGGACAGTGTTTGCATAAAAATTGTCTGTGCTGGTTCATAAGCTGATTCATATGCCTAGATACAATTTTAGAAACATTTACTACAAGTGAAATGCAGACATGTTGGAAATTTCATTATTTTTGCACCAATGAACCTTTTGTACCCAGTAGTGCAAAAGTTATGAGATAGAAAAAGAAACAATACACAAAGATACATAATAATAATAAAAAAGACATACATAACAAGTGTTTTAAAAAGTGAGAAAAATATAACAGAAAAAGTAAAATAAAAATATGAAATATAATTATCATTACAACGGTAAACAATTGTGTCATGAGTTGAGGGAAAGGTCTTCAAACACTGTTCCTGTTTCTGACCTGGCCTATTGTTGGTTAATACATAAGAGAAACTTCCTGTTTCTCTGTACTTCCTGTTTCTCTGTCACACTCCTAAAATTATAGTTTAGATTGAAGCGAGGCCTTTCCATCCATATATATTTCTTAATAGATATAGCTTTTACTTCAAATATAATCGGTATCTGCGAACATTCTAAGCCATACTCTGCATCCAGGATCACTGTATTATAGACATTTAATGGGATGTTCAGTTTCTTAATTACTGAGTATTCTTTTAGCACTCTGCTTAACTTAAATTGGCCCTTCCAGGTAATTGCCTTACTTCTTATGGTTGGTGATTTTACAAATGGACCTGGTGCTTTTCAGGAAGTTCTAGCAAGAAAGAACAATTATCATACACCTTTGATTGAAAAATAGTGCACTCATGTCTGTTCCACCAAGCATGGAATGCTTTGGAGGGAAGCATACAAAATGATGAGCAACAAAATGAACATCCACCTAAATCAACCAGATCAATCCTGGTGATCAATGAGCAACAGTCAGATCACTCTCTTATCCAGGTCCCTGATGTTTCAACAGGATTTGGAACAGCTTTTCAAATAGGGTTGGCCCGTGTAAAGTTGGGAAACAATTACTCCAATCCTCATTCCAGCTGAACAGAAGGTGAACAATCAAAAGTCTCTCTTCTGAGAATGTTTCTGCCCTGCAGTTTTGGGTGGTGAATTAACTCATGACAAGGGTAACTAGCACAATGCTGTCTGGTTGATCTAACTGGAGCTTTCTCCCCAACAGAATCTCTGCTTCTTCAGGGTTTTGGTCAGTGGGATGCAAAATTAGGCATAAGCATATAATAAGACTCTGTGAATAGAGTGTACACTCTATTAGCATGAGTCCAAAAATATCCTTCTTAGAGTTAAAACCGTGTTTCCCCCCCAGAAGATAGCCACCCTTCCCCATGTCCATGATATGGGTTTCCCCACTTTGTTAACTCCCAAAAAATTATTACATGTAGCCCCAGTCAAGAAAAAGTTTTCACCTCCTGCAATTATGATCTAATCCTCTATGTTCCATTGATTTTTAACACAGAGAACAGTGTGTTGCTTAAATGGGTTTATTAGAATGCATATTTATATAGAACAAAGTCAGGCAAACATTTTGCAGTTGAGGTCAATATATTGGGATGATTTTACTTTAGCTGGGGCAGCAAGCTTCTGCAAGCCACAGGGATATGAAAGTGACACTCCTGCAATGGCCCTGGAGGTGACAATTCTGCTTTCTGAAGGGTCCTTTTTTCAAAGTGAAAAATAAGTGCATGAAACATGGTATTGCTCCCCACATCTATTTTGCATATTTTTATTGCTGGAAAAATGTGAAATGAACACTGCTGAGCATCAGTTGTTTTGCCCCTGAATTTCAAGTGATCAGTTTGGAGCTGTGTTGGGGGCAATAAATTAGGGAGTGTGGACCAAAGGATAAAGGCTGTCCATTCCTCCTTCAGAAGAAGAGATTTTATGCTGCTTGATTCAATGGACAATAGTGACAAAATTTTCCTGACAGCACAACCTGGGCAGATCAGTTACTAGCAGTACACACACTCTAATCTGCAGTATCATTAAACTGTCAACTAAAATCTATATTTGCTGCAAACATGCCCTAAACCCTTTAGTGCAAACTACTGAACTTGCAAAGAAATGTAGATTAGTTTCTAAGCTCTGCCCAAACACAATACTATTAGGTTTTCATTATACAACAAAAGCTTGTTATTGGAATATACCAATCCCTCAGAGCCAAGGTGCCTTGATGATCTTCGCAGAAAAAGTTGGAGCAACTTGATAGGGGATTATATTGGAGGGCCACCAAGTCATTGGAGAATTTTATAACTTTTATTACTAATACTGCTCTTTGCTGTATTATAGCATCACCATAATTCATTATTTCATACTGTTAGTATATCGTTTTCTGCTACAAATTAAGGTTACTATGGTAACTAATCATTTTGGCCGGTGAAGAGGTTGAATTTAATTGTCCTCTTTTCAGGTGTTAATAGTTGTATAGCCTGAAGCAAGGGCAGTTTGCTTGTTAGTTTCAGTTCCTTCTCTTTAGGCTTGTAGAGAGTAAGCAGCTCTCAGAGAGCCTGTGAAAATGCAAAGCCTGTAAATACGTTTTTGTGCTTTCTGTAAATAAATTTATTTTTGTACAAATGCCTGGTGTGTGATTTTTCTGATCTCTCCTGGGCCAAATGCTTTCTAGCACTCTGCCAACGCATACCACCCTTCCAGCAATAAACATACTGTACTCTACATTTACACAGTCTTTTAAAGCATCAACAACCACTCTAGAGTTTTTAAACAAGAGTTAATGATCTATCATTTTTCAAATCAGTAGGACCAGTGGGCTTGTGAGTATGTGCACAAGTGCACACTCAATGTTCTTTTCTTTCTCTGAGTGGATTCTTACTGTTATGGCCCAGATTTCAATTGCTAATGTGTTCAGCATTTCTTGAATATATAATTTCTCTGCACAGTAATCATGTGCTCTTTTAAAAATGGTAATTTATCCTTTGGGCAAAATAGCTGTCCTAGTGAAGTCAGTGAGAATTACAATCATACCTGTGTCTTTAGAATGTGTCCCCTAGAGCCAGATTTTTAGATTCGCTCAGTTTTGGTATGAGCACTAAAAAAAAAAAATACTCAATTCCATACAGTCTATCCCAGATAAGGAATGTGCTATAGTGGCTTTAAATTAAAGCAATTGTTTGGCAGCCACCTTCTGTAATTTTCATGCAGAGTAACCTTACACTTAGTGGTGGAACTCCAGCATGAGTTAGCAATTGAAGCTTACAAAGAAACAATTGTTATCCCAGGTAGACCCTGTGGGAACCTAATTGAAGCTGTGTGTCTCATTCCCTTCTCTATGAGGATTTAACATCAGTGCCTTGAAGGGATGGCTTTTTATGCAATCCAAAGGCCAAGAGATAAAGGAATCCCATTCAACCTTTAATGGATTATCCATGATACCATTGTGAACCACAGGCCATGACTGAGACATAGCCTACCTCCCAAACTTTAATTGCAAGCTGCATCCATATGTTCAGCAGAATGCACCCCTACAACCAGCTGCAGCCAAGTTCAAAAACCAAGAGAGCAAGTGGAACAGGTGGGTAGATTTACAACCAACTAGCACCAGCTGATCATAAATTGCTTCAGTGGCATAAGGCAGGGAGCCACCATCAATAACTTGGCCACTACAAAGCTCATAGCACACTTTCCATAGGACTGATATTTGTGATTAGTGGCCAAAGACTCTAGAGGCTGTTTAATACTTGAAATAGTAACATAATGTGACTTGTAGGAAATAATAATGCCATGGGGAGGAAGAAGATCGGAATGAGAAGATGCCTTATGCCTCTTCTAGTTGTTCAGTCAAATTTCATCACCTTATAACTTGTCCTTGGCATTATAACCTTCTAACCTGTCCTTGGTGGCATTATAGTGGAATGACAGGGTGATCCAAAAATTCTGCATACCTTACTTAATAGTAGTTGAGGGAGCTCCTTACTGTGGATTGCTGAGACTAGAGACTGAAGTGTTAATCCAGTCTGGATATTCAACAAAACCCAAATGTAGAATGAGGTTGCACTTTTTAATCCCTAGTTTGTTTAATTGTAGTTTACTGACTCAACTCCAATTGGTTAGATTTACGCATCATGCTGCACTATAAACTGGATAGTGTTGTACAAGATTTGCACAAAACGGTAAGTCAAAATCAAGCAAGTTGCATTGTGGCTTAGTGTGATGCAGATTAGACTGAAAAGAAGGTAGTGTTAAACCACTACTATTTTGTTGCCAAGAAAACTGTGATCACAGATGTACCTGTCAGGCTCCCTTCTCTTGGTTCACCTGCCATTAGAGGTTTTGACATGCTTTAGCTGGCTTCACACATTCACTGCATTCCCAGAGAGAGAACCAACCGGTGTTAGCTTCATTCCTTTGCTCCAGCCATTTCAGCCCAGGACGCTCTGCTGCTGATAAGACACCTGGGTTGTTAATCACAGAGATGAGGTGGGGGGGAACATAGGAGTGAGAAACAGCTTGTTCGCAGGACAGGGAGGAGGGACAAGATCAGAGGAGGGAAAGAATCACTTTGAATGTCTTGGCGCCAAATTCTCACTTGGAGCTTTGATCACTGTCCTGTGTTAATTGGATCCTTAATAAAGAATTCTTTAAGCTTTCTGATGGACTGTCTGGAGAATTTCTAAGTTAAGATCTTGGTACTAGGACCGTCACAGTATCCAAGAAGTTACCAGGAATCCGGTTCAACTCTCCAAGACATCTTTTTAATGTCATTTTCTATCACTAGCTTGAATGCTGGGGGACTAAGGCTAGAAACAGTATTGTCCCATTCCCAATACACTTATATACATTATAAAACAGTTCTGAGTTTGACACACAGTGGCAAGCAGAGCATGTATGTGCTTCACCAACTTACCTGCACAAGTCCCAGCAGCTGATGTCCAAAGCAATAGGTGAGTTCATTGTCCAAACTTCTAAGCATTGTGGGTACATCATCAGCCAGACCAGGTTCAAAGAGTTTCAGGCACATGAAGTCCAGGTATTTATTAATTATTTCAATTTCTACCCCTCCAGCTCCATAACAACTCTGGGCAGCTCACCAATAAAAAAATAAAAGAAAACAAAACCTATCAAGAGGGAAAAAAAACAGCTGACCAAAACCTTAAAACCCAAACAGCAGAAAAACAACTAAAGGGGCTCAACCCTCTCCCTAGCCCAGGAGAACAATGCAGCCTAGATAGAATAGTTGAAGTGCTTGCTACTACCCACTTGCTCCTGATTGGCTAGAGCTTCACCCAATCAAGTCTGGGAATGCCCTTGCCAGGTGGGAAGGCATGAAAGATGCCTCTGCTCTGTGTTATATGCAGCAGGGCAGGATCTGGTGCTAGGCTGACTACAAGCACAGCTGCTCTTGATCATTGCCAGGTGGAGTAGCCCCAGGTGCTTGATTACTCTCAAAGGTTGATCTTCATCCAGCATATCCAGGGCAAATGCCTCCCTCTCTGAAGTAGCCATGCCAGGTATGGTCACTGCTGCCCTGCCCAGGTATTATTCTATTGTTGTTGTTGTTAGTTTGGTGTAGTGTAGTGGCCTAGAAACCAGGAGTCTGTGAGTTCTAGTCCCGCCTGAGGTGTGAAAGCTGGCTGAGTGACCTTGGGCCAGTCACTCTCTCTCAGCCCAACCCACCTCACAGGGCTGTTGTTGTGGGGAAAAGAGGATGAGGAAAGAGTATTAGGTATGTTTGCCACCTGAGTACATGATTGTGTATATATATGTATGTGTATGTATGTATTATAATAATTGTTACTGGTTAGAATGTTGAAAATGGCATTGTATTAGAGGGGCTGAAAGGGGGAAAATCCATGCCTTCTGCTCTTAACCAGCTCAGTTGCTCTCACCATGTATTTATGTATTTATTTTCTACCCTGCCTTTATTTTTTTTTATAAATAACTCAAGGTGGCAAGCATCCCTAATACTCCTTCCTCCTCCTATGAGGCTTTCATGCCTCAGGCGGGACTAGAACTCACAGACTCCTGGTTTCTAGCCCAGCGCCTTAACCACTAGACCTCCTCCACAAAATGTATCCTCTAGCCTATACATTTTGTAGCCAGGATAGGAAGCAGAACAAAAACATAGTTCTTTCTCTGCCTTTGTATGAATAAAGTGCTTCTCTGCAGGAGGGAGTGATGGTTTTCCTGTCAGCAATAGTTGTGAAGTTTTCTGAAGTGTCTTCTGAATATGGGGGGTTTGTCCCACAATTAGTTGAACAGCCCGCGTAAGAGAGTGCTGCATCGTGTCAATATCATATTGCCGGGGTGGTGGGGAATCAATACTGTAAGTGCAGTTGTTTTTCAGCTGCCAAGGGATGTCATTTGGCAGATACATTGAGGAGGTAAGACAACGAAACAATAAAAAGAAGAGAATGAGAAGCCCCTTGGTTGCACTAAGGGATTTGTGTAATGACTGTAGCACAAGAATTTCACAGGAAGTTTCTTTTCTTGATTTAAGTGACCTTGAATTTGGTGTCCGAATCTGGTGTGATTCAGGTGTTGTATTTAATATGCTAAAGGACTCTTCTGCTACTACAGCTGTTTTTTCTGGAGTGGTTCCTAGAGAGATGTGAACGGTTAAGCTTGCTCTTACGAACAATAGCAATTGGCTCAGCCTTCCTCAAGCAGGTAGCTGTGAAATGAGTGTGACTCTGTGCTAGCCGGGAATGTTGGGAACTGTAATACCAACAGGTCTGGAAATTTGGAGGAGGTTTATTTAGCTAGTCCTACTAGATCTAGGTAGCCTTTGTTGTAACTCTGAAGCTAGTTCTGAGTTTGAGAGCTGATTCCCTCCAAGGGTATTTCCCACCCCTACACCAGCTTTTATAGGACTGATACCTATCAAGCCTGCTACTAAACCTTCTGATTTATGGGTTTGATGATTAGAAAGGGTAGTATACATAAAGAAGGGAGCCATGATGTAACTTTAGAGAGAGGATAAAATAGAAATGCATTTATAACTGCTGTAAAGAAGATTGGAAGCTTCTTTATTTTTTTCTTCTTTCCAATTATCACTTTTCTTTTACTTTTTTTCTTTAAATTTGTATTGTTTTTACTTTGTAAAAAACTCCTTTAATAAAAAAAAAATTAAAAAATTTACCAAACCTTCTTCCAAAGGGGAAACCTAAGAGCAATTCCTATTTTTTCATGGGACATCCAAGAAAGAAATCCCCACCTGTAGTAGAGAACGTTGTACAATTTTTACTTCATTAGGAAACAGTGTGCAAACAAACAGTATAGCATGGGTACAATGTTAATATTAACCCACACTAAGCTTACTGATTTCTATGGGAAATCCTGCAGCATCACATAGTAAGAACAGCCCAGAATTAATAGTCGTCACCTCACCAACAGACTGAGCAGTCTCTTAAAGGAACAGTACATTTCTAAACCTAATATGTACCAAACCATCTTTCCCCACTGCCATGCAAATACCCAGTCTCTGCACTGAGTCTCACACAGCTGTTTTTATTCTCTCTTCCTGGCATTTTCTCATTCCATCTTGGGTTGAACCTTCTCCAATCTGAATCTAGCCTGCTTCTCCTCCTCTTGGCTATCTAAGACCTAATTCTAAGTCAATCATTGGTGTGTTGTGAATGGGCTAGTGCCACATTCATTCAGCCACCCCAACATTGGGAGCTGATCTTTTGGGATCAGCATCTTCATCTAAGCACATATTCAACATGTGTTGGACAACAAGTCTAATCTAAGTCCTGATTTGCCCAGATAAAGAAACAAGACTTTCCTCAGCCTCTCCCAGCCCCCTCCGGGCAAAAATCTTTGTCTTGAGACAAGGAGATATGGAAGAAGTGAAAAGAAGCAGGTCTCAGAGGAGAAAAGAGGAAGAACATCTAGAAGAGAGAGGTGGGATATATTATAGGCCAGGATCTGCATTCAGATTACTTTGTGTTCCAATGTGTTAGTTTACATTATACATCCTAATATTTTGATAGTCTGATAATTGCTGCAAGGAATTTGCCTCTGATTCCACATCAGAAGTTTGTTGTCTCTGGAGCTAGTTCAAGTCTTGTCATTTTTGTAGCATCTTAAGCTTTCTGAGCCCACCAGCCTCCCCTGCATCCTTACAACTGTTGGGGATAACGGGTATCGCTGCTTCCAGGACATCCTGGATGTCCCTGGTAGAGGTCCCTGCACCTCATCCCAGGTGATTAGCTTACCTGGCAACTCTCCGGTGGTTTCAGGTGCCCTTCTTTCTCCAGCCTCCTCTTCCTCTGAGCCGGAACTCGAACCCTCCTGGTCCTCACATAGTTCTGGGGTAGAGTTCCTCTCTGTTCTTCTAACCATGGAATCTGGCACCCCCTCACTCATTTTGCCACTTCCACCGGTCTTGGATTTAGGTTCTGTCATCGCTAGCTCTACTACCTCACAGATCAAATCTGGAAAGAGGCTAACAGTAAAAATTTGTGGATTCTCAGCTTTATGTAATGATTGCCTATCCTAAGAGACTCAGACTCAGAAGCAGGAGCTTAAGAATATCTGGTTTATTAAAGAATAGTATGCAAATACAGAGAAAGCTGAGAATGAGCAAAAGTGTGCCAAATAAACTAAAAACCCTCGGTACAAACGTAATCCCTCCCCTCGCCCAACCGTTTCAAATTCCCCAACCCCAGGTGCTGGTAACGAGTTCTGCTGATGTCCTGGGAAGAAAACCTTGAACACAGTAGATAACCCAAACACCTTCCATTCCCCTGAAGACAGATAACAAACCCAGCAGAAGGAGTTCACAGCCCCCTCCTAGACAGAACATGCATCAGCAACTTAACGTGACATGCGAAACGTTACGATGTACAATGCACATTGAAACAGTGAACATGACAATATCCCACCCATTACATCTATGCCCCAATGTTCCAATAGGATTATATGGGATACTGATCTTTAAGTTGCTGATTATATTATTAACAGTGCTAAATGCCTTCTTCTTTCCAATTATAATTATTTGCACATTGGCTGGGCATGCTGAAAGATAGTTTTGCTTTTGGATAATTTTTAATAAAATTAAATACCTGAAATCCATGTTGTCACCTCAGCCTATAGTTAACAGAAATCCAATCTTCATGCAAGTCAGTGCTGTATATGGCTTCTGTATGTAAGGGAATGCTTGATCTGGCCATGGTGGTGGTCTAAGACTGCAATAATAAGTAGCTCCAGTGAGATGGAGAGAACCAGCAGCTGCTATAAAATCAATTAGACAAAGCCATTGTCTTATAGTAATCAAAGTTCAGCTGAAACAAAGATTTTAGCAGCCACTGAGATTCAAGGGTAAGGTACTTAGCATGGTCAGTTGTAGTCAAGAATAGGCTTTCACAGCCTGAAGCAAAATGCAGAGTACACAGAAGCTGGCCTGTCATAAAGATTTGCTTTATCACCATCCTACTGTTAGGTGAGTCATCCTACTGTTAAGTGAGTCATTAAATTTGGAAATTGCCAGCCTCCAACCAAGCACAGCCAGTACGTCAGCCCTGATTCCCAGAGCTTGGCTACTCAAAGCATCAGCCTATTTTTTAGTATATCTGCCTGCAGGTGTTTTTCCGTGCAACCACATATTCTCTGTTTCCTGCCCTGTGGCTACCTTCATGGAGATGGTGGCAACGAAGGAGGCTGAACATGCATGGGATTTCAACTCAATGTTGAGCAGAACAGCACAACTCTGCTTCATTACTTGCACCAAAGATTTGTTTTTCCCCATTTGTCCTGTATGTTCCTCAAATTTTCTTTGTCAATTGAGCATAATTTATAGAACAGGAGCTTTACAGATGAAAGTAAGAGGGATTTTTAATTGGGAACCCAGATTATTATAAACAGTGGTTGCCATCATAGGGCTTCTCTATTTCTCTTTCAGAGCACAGTTCCCCAATCTGATGTAAGAGTATAACTGGGTAGCATTCAGTCTCTATATCAGTCTTGCAGGCAAACCTGTAAAGTGAGAATAAATGCAAGTCTACTATATCAGAGCCCTAAAATATTCAGGGTTGCCATAAATCCGTCTTTCCCAACAATAACCCTTTCGGGTCTAAAATATGGAAAAAATATATATATTTGCTTTGCAACTTGCAATTTTTTTCCTTCAAAAATGCTTTCCATAAAATAACTGAATCAGGAAGAACAGAAACATTGGTATGACATTATACAAAAGGCACAATGCTGCTTGGTTCCAATATATTGAAATTTTAAATATCTCAAATGTTTTCTATGAGCAGTTTTCTCTTCCATTTCTACTCTATTATCCACTTAGATGGTTCTCTCTGACTTCTTGTAACTTTTCTTTCTAATCTTTCCATTTTATTTGTCCTGCTGCAGTTCCCATTCTTCCTCCTCAATAATTCCATGCCTCTGAGTTCATACGGGGCTATTTTGGGAGATTTCTCACCCAAGGGGTTAAAAAAAACTTGTATATATATATTGGGGTTGATTTCTAGGGCAGCATTTGCTACATAAGCCATGAATATGGAAAAACTCACCTACAACGTGAACTTGCACAGCCTAGAAAAAGCTCAATTCTGCTGAGTGTTTAAACTGGGACATAAAAGATTTGCAAAAAATAATGGTGGTGTCAGCAAAGAGTGTGCTAAGTATATTAAAAAAAGACATAATGTCTTTTGTGAATGGACCTTTGAAAACAAAGCGATAAAATTGTTACATTGGGTGAACTAAAGCTGCAAATTTACCAGATATTCTTGCAAGACAATCAAGGTTTGCAAAAGACAAAAATGCTGGCAAAATGATGCTGATTGCTACTCGGAGTATATGCCGGAACTGTTCTCCCAGACTAGAAGAAAACCTGGCCGTACAGTTTTCTTTGCCCCACTGGGACTTTATTACTTTTCCCCTTTCCTGTGGAGCTTGGGTAGAACCCACCTGGCCATTGACGTTTTTAGAAAACATAATATCCATAGTCTTTGGAAGATTAATTTGAGGGTCTCTGGAATAGTTAAGAAACTTCAGAAGACATGAGTTTAGATCTTACAATCAGAATAAGATTGTGATGGTTGTTATGTCTGGGACCCACCATACATTGCCTTGCTGGAGGTCCCTTTTTCCATAGCCCAAGGGGCAGAAACAGTCCATAGCTCCTTTGTCCTTTCTCATATAGACAATTCTTCTGATCTGTGTGTACAAGAAGGGACAAATTGCTCAGATAGCATTCTTCTCCTGATCTTTTTCTTGTGCACTTTTCCTGAACATTTGGCCCTTGTGAGCCTTAGAGGTTAATTGATAGCAATACTTTTAAAGTTTCCCATCCCTGCTCCAGAAAGTATAAATAATGAATTCCTTGAGTGCCTGTGCTGATTCTTTAATTGCAGCATGCTAACCAGTACCATTCAGCGCAAGACCAGTCTTTGGCAAGTGCTTTCAATGGGGCTGTCATACAGTTCAGTTTCCAAGCAAGAGAAAACCCTGGGAATCCATTTATTTTGTTCCCTGAAACGTCCCCCAGGGTTTAATTAAAGAGTGGTAATTAGGTGTACTATACATTTGTGTGCTGTGTCATCTGTGTCTTGAATTTTGATCACTGAAATATGCTTTCGCCTGGAGTTTTTGATCTCGCTCTTTTCCTGTTCTTAGTAAGATTAACCAATTTATCCAAAAGGAAGGATTTTCTGTTTTGTTTTGTTTTCTTCCTTAGTGTGCTTAATGTAAGATTTCAAAGGAGACTGGTAAAGCAGGGTTGTCTGGGGTATGGGAAAGAGAAAAAGATGGATTACTGGATTTCTGGTGGAATGGAAAGTTGAATATTGTAATGCAAATCATTTTTGCTTCATTCTGATAATATATAGCTGCCTCCCTCACTTGATATACTGAGTATGATGCCTTCAGGTTTTGCCACTTTCCTCAGAAGGCTCTACTCTTCTGTTTCTCTTGCCATCCACCCTTTTTAAAAAAAGGTGGTTGAGTGTGTTATCAAATGTAGCACAAGCCATAATTCCAAAGTTCACAACTTTTATTTTTTAGAAATCTGTTGTATGTCTCCAGGGCTATAGACTGTGGTTTTTTTTTTTCCTCCATATGATATGTGGGTGCCTTCTAGGAAAAGCTGAGCTGAAGTAAAATAATTCTCAAATGAAATCATATTTATTTTCTTCTGGTTAATGACCAGCAAAGTAAAAACACAGAAGCAATGATCATGTATAATAGAAACAGTTTAGTAATCACATAAACCCCAAAAGTTAAGACTTTAAAAACAGAAAGGGAAAAAAAATGAAATGATACAATAAAGCAATATAATACTATATATGATGAAATAGAAAATGAAATAAAAAAGAAATATGTTACCACTCCAAGATTAGGATAACTTATGTCTTTTATAGAAATTGCCACAAATAGAAACTTAGCAACTCTGTTGGTGATGGTAGAGTTCCAACCTGCGTCTATGAAACAAACTTTATTGTAAGAGATTTGGTTTTTGTTAGGTGGCAGTAATGTTATGTCTGCATGTAAATCCGTGTAAAAAGGGCAGTAGAAAAATTCAGAAGGATGTTTCAGTTTCACTCAGTTCCTCTTCATTTGGGGCCTCTCCTGAACCTCTACAAAGCATTTGGATTCAGTTCCTGATTCTGATTTAAAATGAATGTGATGTACCCACCTAATCAATCACATGACATGGGCATTTTTCTTTTCAAGTTGAAAACAAAACCCCACTCCTGTCTGGCTTAGTTCCAGAAGATCCAGTTGAAACAATAGCTGCTACTGGAAAAGATCACAGTATGACACCATGATGACTTTCTGCTAATAAGAAGCAAGGCAAAGCTACATAGAGTAACAATTGTCTTATTTATTTATTCAGTCTGGATGCTGCCGAAATCCAGTTGACTCTGGGTAGCTCACAACAATAAAGAACATGAAAAACAGCACCATACACAAAAAATTGACCAAAACAGTACAAAAATGACCACAGAATAATCACAAGATGGCAATCCAATAACAAAGTAAACATAAAGCATCACAAACAGGGACTCCCATCTACCCTACCCGCCAGTGACATAAAGTACAATAGACTGGATATCTCTCAGTATTGTTTTATAGGGAATTGTCAAAACAACAATAACAGCTCAACCATCTTGAAATACTACACAGAAAATGTTATTTTTAATATTTACTATTTTTCTCCTGTGAACCTTATACAAAGGCAGTAAATATAATACAACTTGAACAGAATGTGATTTGTATGAATAGCTTTCAAGATAAAACCCAGGCATCTTCCCAGGATCTGCAAACATGTCAGAAATATGTTTTGATATACAATTCTTGTCTCTCCATCCAGTAGCACATTAAGTACAATCATAAATAATGATGTGGCCAGATAACTTCCTCTATTTGTTAACATTATGTGTGAATCACTTCTAATTATCTTCTTGGATAGAACAAAGAGAAGCAAAGTTCTAACATGTAATAAATCTACCATAGGAGTCAAATTCAATTAACCTTGCCTTCTTAAGGTTACTGTCTAGAGTTTTTCTTTTTTTTACACAGAGCAAAGAGATTTGTGTCAGATATGCCATGAACACAAGGTGCTGGGAGTCCTTGCTGAATACATATTTGGTGTATGTATTGGTGGTGGTCCTTGGTGAATGCATAGAATACATATTCTCTGCTATTACAAGGTACTGGTTTATTGACTGGTTTACTGAATAGTATTTATTTGAGGCTTGGCGAATCCAGAGACTTTTGTGGAAGTTGAACATCATGTGCATGTGTGAGTATACACACACATCTGTATATCTATATCTCCATTCTATTTTATAGCAATAAGGGTTTCTGAGACCTGAAAACACAATATCTTAGATAGCTTGCTGGACAAGTTCCCAGCAGGACTGCTTGCTGACCTAGTTCTCTGAGAATAAGAGAAACAGTTGCTTGAGGAAGCAGGTATCCTGGGTAGAATGCAGAAGTTGCCAAGTGGTGGAAGTGAATGCATGTATAACAATGGACCTTCTTCCTCATACATTATGGCCCATGTGCAAGGGAGAAGGCTCCCCATTTCTCCTGCTCAACTACTGGCTCAGTTGATTGTTATATATGGAGGAAGAACTTTCTTGTTGTTCCTCTCAGACAACAAAATTCAATGGACCAGTCCTGTTTCTGACCATATATTTGGCTAGGGTTCCTAATCCCTGACATGCTCATTTTTCAAGTTTTTAATACAGACCACACATGGGTCATCCTCTTTAAAACTTTCCACAAATTTAAACGATTCACTTATTAGAGTGCATTGCATCCTGGAAATCAACTGTATACTGAGAATTAGGTGATTCTGCAGCCATAGCTTCTGCCACATTTTCGCTCCAGATCTTTTCATTTGTTTTCTGCTTCACTTGCTTTGTGGCATTCAGTTCAATAAAGGAGAGGACTTGAACAAGTAAATCCATAGCTGCTGTGCCTACTTGTTTCCTCTGAAATTTTAAAGCAAGGCTCCAGGTTACTACCTGGATATCTTGAGACTTATCCTCCTCAGGCTGAAATATGATTAAGGCATGTACTTCTCTTGGTAGTTGTACAATTACAGACCTGTGAGTCCTTTCTGGTGTTACCTTCACCTTATTAAGTTTTTATCCTGTTGGTGTTGATTCTATGAGTTATTTGGGGGTTTGGTGTTATTAGAGAAGTGGCTTAAATTTATTAATTCATTTATTTTTTTATCATGGATGTTTTACACCTTTTTTTGTTTTAGTTTTTGCTGATTTTTTTAGTTTCTTTGACATTTTATTGGACTTCATCTTGATGTAAACCACCAGGACTATGAACAGTTTGGCATTAAACAAATTTAATCCATCATCATCATCATCATCATCATGGATCTCCATCCTATGTTGTACTGTGAAGGTAAATTTATAAACCCCAGGCTGCATGGAGAAAAGTCAGTCCCCAGATTCAGAACAAAGAAGTGTCATCTTGCCCAGATTGACAAGGGAAAGAACTTTAATGTTCCAAGAGTTTCAACATGACCACACCACAGTAGCTTCCATGCTACAATAGTCAATCACAAGGCACTTTCTTATTTTGATGCTTTTCAATTGAAATAATCAATTCACATTATTTGGAGCTCAACAGTGTTTTGACTGAAGGCTTTGCGGGAAATACACACACACACACAGCAGGCTTTAATAATGACCATTTTCCCCAGGACATATAAAATGGTGCAACACCAGAAATGGATGAATTCAATTTTTTGTTCTTAGCTACCAGATTATCTATCACAAAACACTGGAAACCTTTTTGTGGATCACTGGCATTTAAAATGGAGGTTATAACACTGGCTGAAAAATTAATACAGTGAAGAAAATTCTTGAAGATTCCTTGAATTAAAGATTGTTTAATTCACATCTGGTCTTTGTTTTTAGTTACATTAAGAAGATGTCTCAAAATAAATTACCTCCATCAAATAGTTTTTTAGATGGGCATATTGAAGATGGATATTTAAAATGTTGACTCTCTCCTTAAGATCACCACTGTATTTAACTATACCCTCAAACTGTGTGGGTGTTGTTGGTGTTGTGCAGATGTGGATCTGCATGGAGGTTGCTTTCTGATTATGTTCCTTATGCTGGTTTTTATTCTAGAATGTTGTTAACCCATATGTGTATGAAGGTCAGTCCTACTAGGCTGATTTAGATCATAAAATCAACTCCACAGGATGGCTAAGACATTTTTATTGAGAGTGACTATAACAGAATATTGCAAGTCTGATTGTGCTGTACCTCAGCCTCCTTTTTATAGTTCAGTGAATTAGGGAGGTGTCTGAGCCACTTCCAAACACTATCTGGACATTCTTGACTTTAAAAAAATGCTTTATCCTCTTTAGCCTAGGCAATGGAGTCTGCGTATCTTCATCAAGGTCATCTTCCTTATCCTCTACAGTAAATAAATATTTAAAAGTTACAATTAGTTTTAGCTACCATTTGAACAATGGCCATTTGTATCCCCATTAGAATATTTCAAAATGGTATATACAGTCCACTTTCCTTTAAGCTGTCAGAGAAATACAAATGTTACCTTATGTCATTCCCCATGGACCTCATACACGGGGACATGACAAACTAATTATGAAAATATTGCCAAAAAAACCTGCATGGACGTATCCCTGTAGTCACCAGGAAATGAGTCTGGCAGAAGCAAAAACTAAAAAATAACAATGGTGGAATGCTGTTAAGTGTTTATGCAGCATCAGTATTACAAACGTGGCAGGAATATATGTTACGATTAATGAATTTGGGGAGGGGGAGAGAAAGACTTCTATTTTGTTTTGTTTTTTACTAAGAGGATGTTTCATTGTCTGCAGAAATGTTCCTCTAATGTTCCAACATGGTGAAGGCCAACTCTTATGTGCATCCTGTTTACCAAAAATGATAAGCAAGTCAAACCTTCTGATCTATAAACATAAGAACTAAGGGCACAAGCTGCCATACTGATTATCCATGCAAGAGAGTGCAGTAGAACAGAACAAGAAAACACCATGAAGCTCTCTGAGAAGAACAACAAGGCACTAATAAATTAGTGGAGCTTTGTCCGAATTGTAATTGTTTCAGCAGCAGAGTTCCTGAAGTTCTCAGATCTTGTTTATACCCAGGCAATGCAATCTGCTCTTCCTCTGACTCTCTGAAAATTGAAGTAGTCTCTGTCTGACCTTGTCAAGCAGTAGAGATCTGACTTTTCTTGTCTTCTGAGGCCATTTGGTTTCCATTTGCCCCTCTGACAGTGCTATAATTGAGCTGTATCAGGAGAATAATCCAGCCATGTTTAAGTCCTATTGGAATCGGTGGCTAAAACATGTTCAAGGTATCTTCTTTATTCCTGTTTCTCTGTTCCTTTTCATGATGCTATTATAAGCAACTGACTGAGAGACCTACGCATGCTGTGCTGGAAAAAGCTTGCTCCATACAAACTTCCATGTTTGTATGGCCATGGAAATATTCATCAAGTATAGTCGTTTCTTAATATACCAGCTATCTCTACTAAAGCTTTTTGCTCATGTCAGATCATTTAAATGGATTTAGTTTGCACACGTTCAGTCCCAAATCAAAAGATAAGAGAGCTGTGCAAGTGCATGGGTACAGTTTATCTATAGTTCCAAAGGGGTGTTATGGCCAAAACCTGGCTCATTTAAACCAACCAAATGACTTTGAAGATACAACATAAAATAATGTTATTTGCAAAGTTTCCCCTGGTAAGTAAGTCTAAATCTATCTTGGGGGGGGGGGGGGGGGTTCCTTGCTTATTTGGGTAAGTTTTCATGTAACAAATGCAGACATATTGTAGAGTTTCTAATAATTCAAACTATGTGTAATATGTTACATATGCTATTATCACTGAATGTAAATTCATGTAATGTATAATAGTATCGATTTCTCTTCCTCCTCCTCCTCGTGTTTGTTTTTAACAACAGGATCTTAAATTAATGAGTCCACTTGGAACTTTTAGATGCACTAAAATGCCTTTGAAATCTGTTTCAACAAATCATCAAGAACGGATCATAAAGAGATTACACAGATGGTGCTGGACCTCTCAAAAACTGCATATTCTCACTTTTCTAGATTGTTTGGCACATCAAGTTAGTATCAATTACCATGTCTAATAGCAGGTCACTATCAGAGTTACTAGTTTTGGCTGAATATTTCTGAAGAAACTGAGGAAATCATTCAATAGTCTTTGGTGGTTAATTGTACTATCGGTTTACCATTCACATCTCCCAAGATTTATAGAGCAGTGTAATATATGAAATTAATTCAGCCCTTGTTGTTAGCTGCCAGATTTGCTATCACAAACACTGAAAAACTAGTAACTCTTTGGCTCAGTGAAAATGAGTGGGAAATTGCATTGGCAGAAAAATTAACCTAACAGCAAGAGCTTTAAAGAATCCTATAATGCTCTTAGGCATTATGTATAATGTATAATTAAGGATTTATACATTTACTACATTTCAAATACATGAAGCTTTCCCTAATCTATTTCTTTCATCTATAGAAATGTCTGTGACAAAGGGCCACCTACACAATATGTTGGATGAGAATACTAGTAAATCAAAACACAGTATAGCAAACCCTTCAGCAAAAAGGATCTGATCACAGGCCAATAAAATCAAAAGGATTCTGGGAAGAAGATGATAATAGGAAACAACTGATAGCCAGGAAACATCCTAAAATGAAAAATGAGAGTCATATATTCCTTGCTGGAATTTTAGAAACACAGACCTCTAGAGAGTGATAGTAGACATTACCCAGATATTCATATTGGGAATATGATTTTTCCTATATAAATTTATTTGAGGGAAATGTTCAATGATAAAGATGTTTGACACAAGAATAGTTTACAACTTGGGAAAGAAGATGGTGCCAGGTTAGGTTATCTGCTCAAAAAATGCCTGTCATGCCTGAGATATGTATGATTAAGTAAATATTAGATTAAGGAAAGCATAAAAAGGAACTCATAGTTAAGCCTTTGCAATTGTTTAAAATGGACAGGTTGGTTGTTTCCCATAGGTACTGCTTATTTTATCTGTTAAACCAATTACTTTATAAGCCTTCATGTAGGAATGTGTGAGTTATTTGAATGAACATTCTGCCATGGTAAACTAACTTTGTAATCTTTTGATATGACTTTTGCCTGTTTTATTGTGTAATAGAATTATGTTTAGTAGAAAGAGACATTTTTATCTCAGTTAATGATTTAGAGATCAGGAAGACATATGGCTCCGGGAAAGTTTGAGTATTGAGTAAAAGTATTCAAAAACTCTTACATATGTCTAGCTTAAGTAAATGACTTAAATAAAACAGTGATGGGTTTCTTGTTCTGGAGGATTTTTTATTTGTCTGAGTAGAAATATGGAATACAATTGCTAGCAACTTTTTCATTTCTTAAGATTGCATATGTGCAAATTAAGGGTGTGGAAATCTTCATGGGGCAGCTCAGAGGTGTCTGAAGGGTGTGGTCAAAACAGTCAAGATGGTGCCATCAAAGCTTTGCCTGTTTTTTGATGTGTTATGCATCTACAAACCAAGGAGAACTTCAATCATACAGTTATGGCCACCATCTTGACTTTTTTGACCATACCCTGCAGACACCCTTGGGACAGTTTCACTTTGAAAAGTTTCCTCTGACTTGTGAGGCGAGGCACTTGGTTCAGGCAAATCCCATCTCTGCCTTGCTGCCGTGGCATGAAACACTAAGGTACATTCAAGTCATCCCATGTAGGTTTAATATACATTGGTGGTTCTACTGTGTTGTCTCACTATTGGAATTGTGTTGGTTTAGATTTTCTCTATTTCTTAAAATCATATATTTTTCCTCTTTTATTCTTTATATGGTGACTTTGTTTCTATTTTAAAAAAGCCATTTACAAAGTATCCAAATGCATGGTACTTTATTTGGTAACATGCAAAAATGCTGAGTAGTAACTGTCAATGAATAGGCACAATCAATGTACTGTATCAGCCTTAGCAAAGTACTTTAGAATATTTATGGTGTTCTGTGTATACATATATTTTATTTGTTCAAAGGTCTTGACAAGATGTCTGCAGTAATGCAGAGAATACTATCTCAAGTGTAAGTTGATCCATCCTTATCAATGTCTGTAGGACTACAATGCAAAATATATCAAACTCTACAACTTGTCATTACTAAAACCTTTGTTTCTTGGAGAATCGTATGTTGTACAATTGTATTGTTGTAACTGTTATGGAATGGAAATGAAATCAGATCCAAAAATGTCAGTGGCAAAATGTATGAAGTTGGACTTTGATGACACAAAACAAAAATGTGCATTTGAACTCAGATGTCGGAGAAGAGTCCTAAGAATACCACGGATAGCCAAGAAAACAAACAAATAGATCATAAAACAAATCAATCCAGAGGTCTCACTCAAGGTACAAATGTCCAGGCTTACATTAGCATACATTGTATTCATTATGCAAAGATCTAGCCTCCTTGAAAAGTCCATAATGCTCAGAAAGCTGGAAGGAAAGAGAAGAAGAGGATGATCAGCAGCAAGGTAGATACAGTTAATTATAGCACCAACTGGTTACTGTTAGTAGACCTGAATGGCCATGCTGAGGACATATCATCCATACACACACACACACACACACACACCAATTTTATTGAACATTATAGTTAAACAGAAAAAGAAACCTAATACAAACTACAAAAAAGCAGTAAAAAAAAATAGAAGGTACAGAAAAAAAAGGAAAAAGGAAAAGGAAAAAATAAGAATATAGCAAAGAAAAAGAAAAGAAATATATAAAGAAGTGACTCCCCCCTTCATCACATCAAATATAAACAATTTTAACAACTTATCACCTTCTCTTGAAGTACAACAATCTCTTCATCTCTCATCTCTTATCTATAAACTGATACTTAAAGGCCTGGTTTTGCCACCTCGCTTGGGGTGAGAAGGGAAGTAATCACTCCTAGAGATGGCTGGTGCCCTAAAATGGCCCTTTAGATATATATGAGCAGCACCATGACTATCATCATCATCTAAATTTTATACTGTATTTATGTTTACATTATATTTGTATTTGATATTTATATTTATGGTATTTTAATGTTTGTATCTTTATTGTAAACTGCCCAGAGTCCCCCCTTTGGGGGGATATGGGTGGTGGCAAAATTTAATAAATAAATAAATAAATAAATAAATGATTCTTGTGACTTGTCATTTTTAAATCTTCTAAATTCAGGTCAGTCTCAGTTTTGTCCAGTAAAGCTTCTTCCTCTTCCATAACATCTTTTAAACACAGTCTGTCTATAATGGCAGACACTCTTAAAATCAGCTTCTGGGTCCATTATTCAAAAATACCCTTTAATATGTCCAATGTTAAAGTATTTTTCTCCATTCTGTGTTAGTCAAGTTTAAGTGCTCTTCTCCTTTAATTGTAATATTTAGTTCCTTCTGGTTCCCTCTAGTTTCCTCTAGTGTCCAACCTTCAAAGTCCCATCCTATCATGTTTTCTTTTTAAGAATTCAAAAGAATAGTGTTTTCCAGTAGGAGGGATTCTTACGATTAATTTCAAAATCTTATTTCAAATCCATTAGTGTATTTGTAAGTTTCCAGAATCAACATTCTAATCACCCTTTTGCTGTTTTTTTTAAAAAAAAAAATTCTGTCCTTAAACTTACCTTTAAAACTTTTTTTCCTGAGTATTAAAGGAAACTCACCCGATGAGTGTTGTAAAACTTGTCAATTGAAAGGTTCTTAATAGCTGAAAAGCGGTTATTAGGCAATTTCCAAAAGCGATTAAGAAATGAGGTTTGGCAGAATTTTATGTCCATAAGACTACATTGCAGCTGTGAGTTTGGTGGGAATCCCTTGGCTCCCAGCTGCTCAACTCACCAGCCAACTGCAGAAACCCCAGTTCACTCACAAGGAGCAGCTGTCGGGAGTGCAACGGGGTGATCTCACAAACTCTCCTTTATCCAGAAAGACTTGGACAGCCAGTAATCGCCATCTGGCCACCGATACTGCCGCAGTGCCATCTTCGCTTCCTCAGAGATGTTGAGTTTGCCATGAATCCTTACCGGAAGTCTGGGGACATATCATCCTGAGGAAGATCTATCTGTTTGGTTGCTAAGAGTCAACACCAGCTTGATGGCAGCATCAAAATACTATTTGGACACATAGGTAAATGGATAGATGCAATGGAATGAAATGGAGCTATTACAAAAATAAATAAATAAATAAAAAACCCAATAGGATGGATTTCTGAGCAAGGTTTTTTGTCTGAATAGATAGTCAGAGGGAATTCCTAGAGGATTTAGAATTCAGACAGCTTCTGTTTTATTTAGAGATGATACTGCATTCAATAGCGCATGGGTTAGGATTCTCAGTAAATGTTCAAATGATCTGATGCTATTCACTACCCAAAGGACAAATACTGAAATAGAAAGTATTGATCAACAGCTGAATATTTTAGAAGCCCAACTGATTCCTTCCCCCATGATTGATGAAATACAGAGCCAACTAGATAGAGAGATTTGAGAGGGGGGAAAGGTGAAGAAATCAAGAATGGAAAAAAATGAGGAAACTCCAGCTTGATAAGTTTGATTATTTAACTTTAAAAGGTTTGTCCCAGCAACAGCAGAACTGAAATGAGATGCACAAATGGCTGAGGATTTCAGAGAAGGACTCTGTTTCCATTTCAGAAACAAATGGACTCTCAGGTGATTTTTCAGATTTAGAATCATGAGACAAAATGTATCCCTTCCCTCCCTTCTTTTTTCTTCAACTCCTTAACTTTTCTTCCTCTCTCTCTGGCACCGTGAAGTCCAGCCCATTCCTCTGATGAGTCCAACCAACGTGCTCATCCCTGCTCTTAAAAGGAGCATTTCCCTTTACTTCTGAGTGGGACCCTTCTCATGCTGTCAGGGAGGAGGAGGTGAAAGAAAACAGGATGGCATTTTTGCTTTTACAGCCACTCTGTCACAGCCACCTTCTCACATCACTTTTCTAAAAGTAACACTTGACCAAACAAACCATGCATATAGAACACTCATATTTGTGGGAATACATTCTGGGTAACTTTTCCCTGGTTTGAAAGTGTACTGTCTGAAATCAAGTTTCCTCCATCAACAGGCCAAGAGAATAACTGTTTAAGCTGATCTTTCAATGTTTGGACATCCCATTCTTTTTTATGAAATTGTATATCAGGGGCACCAAGGATTCACCAACAAAATAAGAGAGCTAGGAAAAACACAGGGAACCATCCTGGTCACTTCTATTTTTTCCCCCAGCAAAGCAAAGTGGCTATACAGGCACATGTTTTCAGAGACAGCCAGGAGCAGCTTATGAAGCAGCTTGGGGAAAAAAAACTAGCTACTTTATCGATTCAAAGAGAGAGGTTTCATCTCAGTCCTGGGCATGGCAAAGCACCTCTATTGGAGGATTGGCACAGCCCTAATCTATAGTACACAAGGGAGCTATAAAAATAGGTATGAAGGTGTGGACTTGGAGAAATAGACTTAGAAATAGACTCATTTTTATGTGATTTATTGAATGTGGTGTTAGACAATAATTTTCTTTTTCATATTCAACTGTCCTTTCTTTGCCTACAAAGGCATTTCAATGGACCTAAAATTTATCGTTTTGTTTGTGAACCTGTATAAGCATGATTTGGAATACAGATACATTTTGGGGTGTATCTTAAAACTATTGGGAATTATTATAAATGTGTGTGCATGTATGTAGTGGTAATTGAAGGACTGGACTAGAAACAGGAAAACCCAGACTCTAGTCCTCCCTTAGGCATGGAAAATGACTGGGTAATGGGTGACTTTGGACCAGTCGCTATTTCTCATGTCTGGAGAGGTTCTATGGACAGTACCACGGATAAATAAAACCATGGGTGTTTTTGAACTGGATGAATATCACAGTTGCCAACTGAGCCTTCAGTGGAAATTATGTTCAGGTACAGACTGCATTCTTGGAGGATTTCATAGTGAATTATGAGAACAAAATTTGTTTCAATGGCTATAGAAAAAAGTGGGGTTTTTTTTCTTTTTTCTTTTTTTGCATTCCAAGGCCAGACACATGAATAATTATCTGTATGGACAATTACATATGGACATAAAGGAATTCCTTTTATGATAAGGGTTTTATGCATTAGCTAAGTTTACAGATCAATCAATTTAAGAACCATGGATATTCTAACAAAGGTTAGAAAGGGCTACAGTCAGGACAAAACATGTCTTGAAGTCTGGTTTAAACAAAAAGTGTGAAAAGGACATATATAGAAACACACACACACATACTTTAGAATATACTCCTTTAACATTCTCCATTAAAGGGTTAATATTAAAACACTGGCCCATAATCTTATACTTGCTCAGGTGTAAACTCCCTCTATACTGAATTATAGAACAACATTTAATATGGGAGATTAGTTAATGCATTCTTATATGAATTTAAATTGCCCATAGATTGGAATTCCAGAACACCATAAATGTGCTATATGTCCTTCATGATAAAAGTATTTCATATATCCATATTCTCATTAAAATATCCATTAAAAACACACAACTAATAAATGTTTTCACATGCCAGTACGGGAGGATATATGTAGGTCAATCTTCAAGAAACTGAAAATGAGATTGGCAAAGTACAAAAATAGAGTTTAAATGAAAATGTTATTTTTAAATGCTTTATTGGAAGGGGGAATTTAATTCAATGAAGTTCTTCTATTTTAGATTGAAAAACCTTGGAAGACTAGATTTATATTTTTATTTTATTTTATTTTATTTTATTTTATTTTATTTTATTTTATTTTATTTTATTTTATTTTATTTTATTTTATTTTATTTTATTTTATTTTATTTTATTTTATTTTATTTTATTTTATTTTATTTTATTTTATTTTATTTTATTTTATTTTATTTTATTTTATTTTATTTTATTTTATTTTATTTTATTTTATTTTATTTTATTTTATTTTATTGGTTAAAGGAGCATCCCTCGGGCATCAGGTTTTAGAACACCACCATAGAAGAGAAACTTTGGGAACCTTTGACCTAGACATAGTTCAGCCAAAAGTTCTAAATGGAAAATGCTTACTTAATTCTTTTGTTTAAAAGGTGTGAACAAGTTGCACTGAAACATAGGGTTGAAAGGTCCCATTAAATCCTGTAAACCATCTGTGCTAATAAAATGACTAGATTAGGGATACTTGAAAAAGATTTACTTTACATTTCAGCTTGAGGCTATGAAAGGGAATATTCATATCCAGTAAAGCTGGTTATCTTGCAGTGAGCAAGATTTGTAAAGGGTTTGACATTACATATATTGGCATCCTCAATCCCCAGAATTTGCATGTTCTCTCTGTTCTGCCTGGTTTGGTAAACCAGCAAATGTTTGTGTCTGAAGTAGCAGGGATAAGAAACAGCAAGTTGTAATTCCACTTTATAAAGTATGTACACGTGACATATTTTAAATTGTAGTTTTATGCAGGTGCTTAGAGATGGATCAATGTACAGGAGGGAACTATCTGCATATCACTGAGGAAGACACCTTGTCAAAACATTTGAATGCAGAGAATTTATCTTCCAGGAGGGAACCATAAATATTCTGAAGGGTTTTCTATGATGAATGTACTTATTTGTTGGCAATCAGTGCTTAGCAGTTTTGTATGGTCCCATCGTGATTGCCCGTGCCATTTATATTTTGCTTCTTTTAAACAAAAGGTAGGTCTCCGTCCCCCACCATCTCAATTCACAATAAAACCAAATGGGGAAAAAAAATTGCCAAAGGAAAAGTTAGGCTTACATTCTCAAAATTAATAGAAGTTCAATTTACAGAGGGAAAATCAATTCATCCTGGAAGGTGTTCTACTTTATTATTTGTTGTTTACTTGCCCTTCATTACCCTGTTAGGCTTCAGCATCACAATTACGCTATAAGACGTACCATTTTGAGTGTCCATTCCCAAAAGAATCCCCTATGTTGATCAGGTTATAGATAAACCGCTTGTGATGGAATGTGTCTCTGAAGGGGGAGGTGGTGGGATGGACTTCAGTAACACTGCTGGTTCTCAGAAAGTAGGCTGACCATATTTCCTTGAGACAAAAACGGGACATTGGGATGGCAAAACGGGGCAGGGCTGGGCAACGGGCTGGACCGGCAGGCAGGAACTTCTCCAGTTTTCTTGGGCTGGGAATCTTCAGATTCCTTTTTTTGCAAGAGGCAAGGCTGGGCTGGAGAGTCTAGTGAACGGTTGTCCCTGACAAGCCATTCCTCCTCTGGCTGTGCTTTTATGTTCTTTTCTTCATGCCATTTCAAGGAAGGAGCCAATCAGCTCACCCTTTGATCACTGCCTATCAGCTGATCCTGTTTTTTTCTTTTTAGGTTTCCTACTGGGTTGAGCTCTGTGGCTTTTTTCCCACCTTTTCTGCTTAGTTCCCCCTCCTTCCACTCAGTCAGACTGCATTCTGATAGGTTTGCGGGAACTTTCAAATTTTTAAGTAAGATTTTTAAGAAAATGGGACAAAATGAACATTTATATTAAAATGATGGGACGGTCTGGAAATGTTAACAAAACGGGACTGTCCTGTTCAAAACGGGACATATGGTCAGCCTATGAGGAAGGAGGGAGCACATTCCAAGGAGGGGACCAAGATAAGAGAAAACACAGTCCAGAGCTGGAGTGTGGGAAGGCTAAGAGGTTCAGACTAGCCCTGCCCTAGAGCCTTCCCAGGTTATTTCCCCTTAGGATAGGTAGAGTAGCTTTAATCTGGCAAGATTCTGGCAAGATTACACCCTGTGAGCAAATAAAGAACTGAAGTTTGGCTGGATTGATTCTTTGTTGTTCTTGGGCTGGGCTTGACATCACTTCAGTATTCTGCCAAAAAAAAAGTGGGGGGGCATTCAGAACCAGGATAAGATATGGAAAGATGAACACACACACACCCCCGCCAGGTTAGTAGGTTATGCAATGAGCTACTGTCATGTTCACCGTTTCAATGTGCATTGTACATCGTAACGGTTCGCATGCCAGGGCGCTGACGTGCGTTTCTGGTTGGGAGGGAGCTGCTGAGGGACCTTGTACCAAGCTCTCTATCTGTGTTCATTAAGATGGAATGTGTTTGGGTTATCTTCTCTGTTCAAGGTCTTTTCCCCATTGATCAGCAGAACTCGTTAGGAGCACCTGGGATTGTGAATCTGAGACGATTGCAGGGGGGTGGGACTTCATTTGTATCGGGGGTTATTTAGTTTGATTTTAGGTGCGCTTTTCTCATTCTCAGCTTTCTTTGTATTTTCATTCTATTCTATAATAAACCAGATTTATTTTACCTTATGACACTGAAAACAATTTGCCCATGTATATTGCAAGCAAAGATGGAGAAGGTCTATTTAGTCAGCAAAAAAAAGTCATGCCTTTTTGTGGCTCAGATCATGAATTCCTTTCAAAATCACAGCACAATCTAGCGAAAACAAAATAATCAGACCAATAAAGCATGATCTCAGCAAAATTCTGCATATTTATGCAAGGGTGATTAAAAAGGAATTAATTCAATCTGATAAATGAAGTGCCTGAAGAGCTCTGGACTCCAAATGTCATTAGAAATGAAGCAAACAAACGTATTTTAAAAAGCAAAGGAAAAAAAATGGCTGTCTGCTGACATGTTGAAAACAGCTAAAGAAAGGCTTAAAGCAAAAGAGGAAAGAAATAGAAATAGAAACAGAGGAAAGTCTGCCCAACTAAACTATGGCTGGCTGAGTTGCCCTGATGGACATGGAAGGATCTAGTGATCTCAAGGTGAAAGCTTTCCCTTCTGTGTGCCAAACGTAGGCTCAGGGTCATGTGGTCACCAAGAAGCTTCATGCTTCTAAAGTACTTGGATGAAGGCATGTCTCCTGTACATCTCACAATACATAAACATCAGAAGTGTTAAGCGATGAGGGAAGAGGTTGTTGGACATTACTGGAGTTGTACACATTGCCAAGATATCCTGTGTGTATCAAGGAACAAGTGGAGGTGGAATCTGCAGTTGAAGGTCCAGTAGACCCAAGTAGGACCAAGGGAGAGATTTGCTGAGTGCATTTGCTCATGGAAGGGACTGCACCTTTTGAAGGATATCAGCAATGATAGCCTAATAGTGCCAGAATCCAAGAAACCCTAGAAATTGTTATTTTTCCCTCTTCCTGACCCAACCCCCAGGCTGCAAGTGGCCAAAGAACTGAAAGTACTGAGAGAAGCTGTGTGAATCAGGGAGGAAGTGAATAAAGTAGATAAAAGACTCTGAAAAGTTTCATGGAACTGTAGAACTACATATGCGTAGTACGTTAAGCCAAAGCCACTCTTTCAATCGGAAATGCGCCGATTATCTGTCTAAAAACACAACAGCAATAAACACCGCCATTTAGAGAAGAACAGTGCGTATGTGTGGAGGTAAAATTCCTGTCCCTTTTCCCCTTTCTCCAAATTTCAGGGAAGAGCAAGCAGAGACAAGGAGTTGTATCAAAATCAACAATGCAAAACAACAACAACAACAACAACTCCTGAGGATAGGACTTGAACTAGAAGAATATCAATAAATCAGGAGAAAACTTTATGTTAAGATGGGCATGATAAAAGGAAAAGGAGGCAAAGATCTACTAGAGAAAGGGTATAGACAAATCCAAGTTGAAACCTGCGCAGCAGCCACAGCCTGGTAAACCATCTCAGCAGGGCAGGCCAAACCAAGTGAGGTAGCTGATGAGTCTTTGACCCTCGGTGAGGTAGGAGATATGTCTATCCCCGCATGTGAAGTCTGGTCCTGGCAGACGGAGTGGAGGAGACTGATCAAAGGTCCAACACTCAAGGAAGCAGGCCCAGCAGGCATTGTGGAGTGCTAAGAGCATGGCAAGACACTTAGACGTCCTGGTCATCCACTGCATCAGGAGAGGTCTCCAACCATAATGGTTTTCTGTGCCATTGAACTGAGGTCTCTTACGCCAAGAGTGCAACTGCCCCATGCAATGGCTGTTCCGCTTAAAACTCCACCATGCACAGGTTTCTGCTGTGCAATTCATCTTCATCTACAATTCATCTCAGTCCAAACCTAATTCGTTGAGTCCTGTGGCAATGGGGAAGTGGCAAAGCAACAGGTGGAGATGACCACTGGCAGTTATAGTCACAACCTGCACGTGGGCAGCCCTTGGACCAGTGGTCGTTCTTCTCAGTAGCCAGGGCAGCAGAGATGTCTGGTATCATCTAGGGCAACTGGGCAGCCCTTTTTAGGATAGCACTGCCCACCCTCGCATGAGGGAGGGGTTAGAAAAGGTGCCCTAAACGTTGCCCCGCAAGTTCTGACTAGCTAACTGTGGCTGGCAGATCATCTCCTTAGCAGTCAAGTATCAGGAAAAACATATCAAAGAAAATTCATCTTTGAACCTGGAACATCCACACCTTGCTGGATAGAGACAAGGTATCAAGGCCTGAAGGATGAACAGCACTCAAGGACTCGAGCCATAAGTGCTTCATAGGTTATAAACAGCACTTTGAAATGCACCCCGAAACATCTTTGCAACCAATGCAGCATCAGCCGCTTAGCTGTTACTTTGTCGAAACAATTCTCACCCATCAGCAAGTAAGCTGCTGCAGTCTATACCAAGTCTAGTTTCTGAGGAGTCTTTAGGAAGCATAGCAGTGATACAAATGTGAGGTGTTAGAGACATGAATAATTGTTGGCAATGTATCCCACTTCAGAAAAGGCCACAACCGGCACATCAGCCAAATCTCCTGCTTGAGCTTGGGATGGAAAGCATGATCTAAGAGGTATTATTGCATCTCTTTCCACATTGTAGAGCACTTCTTCCTGCCTGCCTTTTGTCTCACCTTTGAATTCCTTCCTCAATCTTCCAATCTTCTCTTCTTACCCAGTTCAGTTTCTTTTCTTTTGTGATGTAAATATAAAGGAAAAGAAAAATATAGAATACCATGTAATGATAGTCTATTTCCACTTGGGCGTTTTAGTATATTATGAATTACTTTTTACATAGCTGTTTAATTGCCAGCTAGAAGGCCTGAATTTACTTCCTCTGCAATTTACTACTGCTAGCTCCATTTCCAAGATCACAAGTTTAATATTTCAAAGGTAAGGCTGTTCTGTTATTATGCTAAATGTTATAATTATGCCATAATAGTTGTAGTATATTATAGCACTGGGTCTTTTTGGCAGCCTTATCATACTAATGATTTATACAGGAGTTGTAAGAAAAGCTGTTTGTATGGAGAATGGAAATGCAACTGAAGAAAATGACGGAGGAGAGAAATGCTTCCATTTTACAGATGGGCAGTTGAGGTCAAATGAAGAAAGCAAATGAAAAATTATGTTTACCTTGAGTAAACAGAATTCGAAATAAGGGATGCTGATGAAATTAAATTAGTGTGAATTGAAAATCATTAAAAGACCTGCTCCGCACCTCTTGGACAACTATGAAGATTGCAATTTCATATTTCCAGCTTGTTTCAAAGCAGTTTCTTGGCAGTTTTATGCAGCACATGTGTTTTTAAAATAATCTTTTGGAGAGAGCATGCATTTATCAATGCTATTTTAAGATAAAAATGCTTGTGTGTGTGTGTGTAGAGAGAGAGAGGGGAAAATACATTTAGAAATGCATGATTAAGCATAGAGTTAAACAAATGAATATTTGTGTAGATTTTTAAGCACTCAGATTAATGAGGAAAGTAAAAGCACAAACAGGCAAAAGTGACTGAAACCACTCATTTCACCCATCCTTATTTAGAGGCAATTTCCACTTTTATTCTAACGTCATAGTGACATAATGATGGCATATCTTTGTGACTAGCTGTCTTCTATAGATACATACACAGACTTGCATATCTCCTTATAGTCCAGTTCATTAATAAGAGTAATTCCAATATTATTAACAGAGCAGAAAATGTTTTCTACCAGGTCTGCTTATTTATCCATTGCAAGGGTTCCTGTGGGGTATGGTCAAAACAGTCAAGATAGTGGCCAAGATAATGCAATTGAAGCTCCACCCATTTTTTATGTGTGTCTCACCCCTGGTCCATTGATTGGTAACAGCTTTGTGGTAGATATCTTTCCAATAATCTGCTGTCCATTCTTTCTAATTGGAGAATGATGAATTTTTGGATTTTCTGAATTTACCACCAAACTCTGCAATTTACCACCAAACTCCATCTTCCATATGGCCTCAGTGGAATAGAGGAATAGCAAACAGGGCATTCCTAAGGAAGATCAGAGTCTCTGGTTACTGTGACAAAAACTATATACAGTTTTTGTTTGTTTGTTTTTGTTTTTTCTCTGATGCAACCTGGTCTATTTTTGTTGTTTATTCGTTCAGTCGCTTCCGACTCTTCATGACTTCATGGACCAGCCCACGCCAGAGCTTCCTGTCAGTCACCAACACCCCCAGCTCCCCCAGGGACGAGTCCGTCACCTCTAGAATATCATCCATCCATCTTGCCCTTGGTCGGCCCCTCTTCCTTTTGCCCTCCACTCTCCCTAGCATCAGCATCTTCTCCAGGGTGTCCTGTCTTCTCATTATGTGGCCAAAGTACTTCAGCTTTGCCTTTAATAACATTCTATACTCCACCTTCATTTATTCAATCTATGTACTGAATATATATTGAGGAAGGGTGGATTGGAAAAAGATTAGTGTGGTTTTAAACTGGAGGAAGAAACATCTGCACCCTCTTTTATGCTGATGACTATATTCTGACAGCTGAAATTGCAAATGTTCTGTAAGCTCCAGTAAATTAGGGAACACAGTGAAAAAAAATGAGACTAAGATTAAATATAAAGAAGGCCAAAGTAATGACAATAGGTACAGTAACTAGTCTTAGAATTGACAATAAAGATACTGAAGTGGTGGATATTTTCTACCTTTAAGGATTAACTATCAGCATTAAACTAACCAGCAGTCAAGAAATTTGCTGCTGACTAACATTTGGTAGAATAGCTCTGTAAGCCTTGGAAAGACATTCAGATGTTGTGATGTGTCTATATCTATAGAAATCAGAACTGTGCAGGCAATGGTTTTGCCCGTGATACTGTATGGAAGCAAAGTTTGGAGAGGAAGATTATTAATGCTTTTGAACTCTGGTGTTGGAGAAGATTCCTGAAATTACCATGGAGTACCATGGATAGCTAAGACAATAAATAAATGGGTGCTGGAACAAATCAATTCAGAGTTCTCTGTGTGGCACTAATGACCAGCCTCAAATTATCTTTTTTTTTTTTCCTGACATCTTATGCAAACACCAGGTTCTCTGGAGAAGTCTATAATTCTGGGAAAAGTGGAAGGAAATAGGAAAGATGGCAATGAACAGCTGACAGAATTATAGGGGCAAGGGGTGTACCACTGGAGGAGCTGAAGGACCAAGTTTGGGGCATATCATCCTGGAGAAAATCTATCTGTGTGGTCAATAAGAGTCCCCATTGACTTGATGGTACATCATAAATCAAAATGGAATATTCAACAGTGAATTACTATAGAGCATCTGTAAATGAATTTTAAGTGCTTTCTTTTTTAATGAAATTCAACTGTTTCTATAGCTGGCAGTTTGACAGAAAGGTCACTAGACAGGAAGAGAGAGGGCATGAAACGTATTAAATTATGGAAGGGCATGTGCAGTGGCTTTTTTGCTAGGCATCATTAAAACTAAATTGGAGGTCGGAAGGGAATTATGAGGGATTCACTCCAGTTCCTTGTCACTGCATGTTGGGTGGGCTGGGCAGTCAATAAAATGCAAGTTGTTCAGTGGACTTTAGAAATTAAAAGGAGCTTGATATAAAGTTGGAAAGTTGGTACTTGAATAGAAAAGACACACTGCCTTCTTTTCTGCCTGGAAACTTGCTGCCTTTTGGAAGTCATTACTAACATCTGAAGCGTCAGAGAGAACACTTTGGGTAGAATCCCCCCAGGAACATTAATACCTGCAGCAAGCCCAGAATCCATTGGAGCTGAGCAGCTAATAAATTTAAATAAATAAGTATCATCAAAACAGCAAAATGCACATTGCAGGTTTCATCTCTTATGTACCCGCATGTGATGCCACAACACAGGGATGGTGTTTGCATTGCAATGTACATCTCACAATTTGCTTTGCTTCCCTCCACCCATAGATGCCTAAGAATCCCACTTTACTATGGACAGTCACACAATCCCTCCAAAGTGGCCTGATGTTTCTAACTCTGACAAATCCAAAAGACAACCCCAGGTGCTAATTTATCAAGAGTTTTGCTTTATACTGGGGAAACCTTGCTCTTCATGAGAAACATCTTGGCTGATTTTTAGCAATTAGAAGCACATTAGGCTTGGGCACTACAAGGCTAAGATGCAGCCTTTGTGGTGGTTCTTCAAAGATGACAGGGCTGGCCACTGTATATTCCCATAGCACTCATCATTTTAGGGCTGTGCTTTGCTTGGGGTTCAGGTCCAAAATGTGCTTCAGGATATGTGGGGGCACAAAAAGAGCACCAGTCTGCAATTCTTCAAAGCAGCCACATTGTTTGCATTACCCCAGAAAAAGATGCAGCTGCTTTAAAGAGCTCCCTCATGTTCCACAGCACCATTTCCAAATTGTTTCTAAGATGCTATGCAACCTGACACTGTGTTAACTTGAGTTGCCAGCAAGATGGTTGATTTCTTTAAGAGACAAATTCAGCAAGGACAAATTTTCTTTGTGCAGCAATTTGGTGCATGAGAAAACACTGTCTGATCTGATGCTTGTCATTCACCTGTTAAAGATATGGAAGCATTCCTGGGATAAAATATTGCAACCTTTTTTTTTTTCCTTTGCTTAAAATGCAACTGCAAGGAGCAGGGTTTTTGGACTGCTGCTGGACCCAGGGGAATAGATTTATGTTTTCCTTCTGTGTTCTTAACTGAATGTTGGGGAGGGGGGGAGATTTCAGGAAAATTAAATCATGGAATGCACACAGGGGCAAACTACCAGCCTTAGTAAAAATTCTACTCCGTATATTTGTCTCAGTGCAAGAAGATATACTGAAGATGTTGAGGTGATGTTCTCATCAGCAGGGGAATCATTAGCAGACAGTAACTTTGGACTATTGATTAGTTTGCAGTCTCTGGGCATGGCTAGATTTGTAAATTGAAGATCTTGATTACGGTGTATTCTTGATACAACAGCTTCCTTTTGTCCTGTTTTCTGATCAAGGCCCTCAGATAATACAGAATGAAGCAAGTTGTCATTATCTGAAACAGAACAAGATGGAGTCAGTTTGGACTGTTTTGGAATAGAAGGACACATGGGCTTGCTGGGATGTAGATTATTTTCCTTCTCCAATGGAGTTGTTTGATTGCAAGGTTCAGAGAGTTTTTAAAAAATTCTGCGGAGTAGCTGTCATGTTATATATGAAATGCCAACCCAGTTGTCATTCAGTCTGCATTTCGTAAACTAAATTTGCCAGTTATCCCCATCCCTGCAAACACAGCAGTTTGCTTGGCTTTTTCCCCTTTTCCTGTTCTGATTCAGGAAAGTTAGTCTACCTTTAAAGATCTTTGCAAATGAAATCAGAATTTCTAGCACAGGGAAATGTTAAGAGTCCTTGGATGAAACAGAATATATGCAGAGCTGGTTCCTCTCCCACCCCCCCCACCCCCCACCCCATTCTTTATTTACTCCCATTTACTCCCATTGGGAGTTATTAGACCACAATTTATTTTGTTCTGTACAAAATGTGTACAGAACAAAATATGTATGTGAATTCTTGTGTTTTAGAAAGTTAATTTTTTTTTTCTTCTTTTTGGTTTGTTAATTCTTTTTCTTAAGCCTTTGTGTTTCAGCCCAGGATGTACAGATGGCAAAGAATAATGAAGTTTAATTATGTAAATCAAATTATGCAAATTGGCCAATAAGGCAAAACAGGCGATGAGATTCTAGTTTTGACGTGTGTTTGTGTAAGCCTAACCTGTTTGCCACTACAGCTGAGCTACAGTCTGTTCAGTCATACTGTATCCATGTCCAATTGCCAGATTCTCATGCTTTTTCTCTGGATTTCTTTTTTAGAAAAGCCCCAACCTTTTAGCATGACCCATGTTTTAATTGTAAATTTATTTATCCAGACTAACAACAAAACGATTGCAATTAAAAAGGATTCAGGGGAAGAGGGCAGCAAAGAAAATTAAGATCAGCTCTTCAACATTCCAGGTTTTTTTTTTTTTCCTCATTCCTTTAACTTCCCCCCTTTTTCCCTTAAGCAGACATTTTTAAGCAGAAACAAAAAAGAGATGGCTTTTTATGATGATGCTGAAAATAATTCATAAGATTTTGCTAAAATTATTCTGTCTTGGATTATCACAGTATCTTAAACCACTATTGTATGACAGTTATGTTTTGCTGGCTTTTACATTGCTGTGAACGTGCTCATGAAATTGCTAATCTTCCACTTAGGAACAGGATAAATATATATATATATACCATAGTTTCAAGATTAAGTTCCCATATTACACTAAACCTTGGTTTCCTTGGCTGGGTTCATATAACACATTCAGCTATAAACTATGGAATACAAGCCAGAATAGGTTTACACAGTATACTAAACCAAAACTTAGGAATAATATGTGAACCCAGTAACTGGGCTCTGGACTATAGTAAAATAAAATTGTATATTTTATGCTACAGCATGCTATATGTGAATTAGGCCATCATAATAAGCAATAATATTTTTTTATTTTGAGTAGCATAGTGTAAAAGTGAAGGATAGCAAAAAAGAAGTGACTTCCAATCTTCTTTGCACCAGTTACAATTTCTCTTCATGTTCTTGGCACCATTTTTAAGCCTCCATGTATTGCTCTTTTACTTGGTAATGAGGTGAAAGGTCCCCTGCGCAAGCACTGAGTCGTTTCTGACCCTTTGGGGGGATGCCACTTTTGCGACATTTTCTTGGCAGACTATAGAGCAGGGTGGTTTGCCATTGCCTTCCCCAGTCGTCGTCTTCCCCAGCAAGCTGGGTGCTTTTACCAACCTCGGAAGGATGGAAGGCTGAGTTGACCTGAGCCGGCTACCCGAGAATCCAGCTCCCGCTGGGATCAAACTCGGGTTCTGGGGAGAGTTTTGGTTGCAATACTGCCGCCTACCACTCTGCGCCACACGAGGCTTTGCTCTTTAACTTAACATTTAGATTTACTGTATTTTTCAAATTTGAAACTGCCAGCATTAATCACTTTAGCTTGAATATGACCATTAGACCAGTTAGCTACGAAGACCATTAGACTACCAACAGATGGGAGCAGAGAGATACAGAAAATTCTCTTTGCTGCCATTTAATGGTCTTTTTTTTTTTTTGGTAACCCTACATGAATCCTAAATCAACAATAGGGTTTGGCTAGCCTAGAATGTGGCTGGAAAATCTGTAAGTCAGGATGTCATACAAATTCATCGGTTTTAAAGATACAAAGTGAGATGCTTCCCACAAACTCAAATAGCTAATAACATTGAAAATACTCTCTGTTCCCATCTGTTGGTAGTCTAATGGTCATCATCGGGTGAACCCAGAAAACTGAGTTTATTGAATAAAATGTAAGTATGTGTGTTACATCAACTGTATTTCTGTACATTAGAATATTCAAGCTAAAGGGATTAATGTTGGCAGCTTCAAATTTGAAAACTACAGTAAATCTAAATGTTAAAAAGCAATACATGGAGGCTTAAAATGGTGCCAAGAACATGAAAGAAATTGTAACTGGTGCAAAGAAGATTGGAAGTCACTTCTGTAGATATCTTCCTTTTTCTTTCTTTTTTGCTTTCCTTCACTTCTTCTATTACCCTTTTATATTTTTTCCTTTTTCTATTTCTTCTATGTTTCTGCAGTTTTTTAAATCTTTGTAAAACCTTCCTTTGATAAAAAAATAAAATAAAAAAAAAGAACATGGAGAGAGAAATGATGTTCATCTCCAAATGGCTTGATCTGTAAGGCACCTGGCTAATAGTTCAGCCTTGATTAATATCGGGAATATAATTCATTAGGTCATCTGTATAGTGGACACTGACTGGCAATAATTCTCCAAGGTTTTGGGCAGGATTAAATCTGTGCTGATCTGGAGACAACTGGGATAAATCTTAGGGTTTCATCTTATTGATCCCCTATTAGTGTGAGGCTGGTTGAGGCAGAGAAGTGTTAGTTAAGATGAGTAGGCATGGTATCCAAGTAACAGAATGCTGAACTGTTGTTTTTTTCTCCCCCTTTTTTCCTGCAAAATAATTGATAGAAGTGGTGACTGTGTAATGTTATGAAGATGGTTCCTATGCAGCATTTTACTTAGCACTGGAAGACGTATACTCAGTGAGCAACATCTGGTGATCTTCCATGGGCTGGATGGGAGATACTTTAGCACTCTTCAGAATTCTGGTGCCCTTAGGCAGAGAGAAACTTGCCAGCTCCTCTAATCTTAAATGATATTTCTTCCTTAACTGGGTTCACATATCACACAAAGCCAACATATGGCTCGCTTGGTTATAGCTACTGTGCAATCCCAGCCACTGTGGCTTCTAAACTATAATTATAACTTAGTCCACCATGCAGGTCCTTAAACTCTGCTGCACAAGATTAAATCATCTTCATTCAGATGTATAACATCCTTCCCTTTCTCTAGTTTCACAGACACAGGACATATCTTTCATTTTATTGGTTAACTCATGTTCTTTATCAATTATTCCTCTTACCTTCCGAGTTGTAATCTTCCATATACCATGGCTTTGGTTAATCAAGGTGTCAAGCTGAAAACCAAGGGAGATGACATACATGCCTTTGATAGTGGGTACAGTCTTGAAGGAGGACAGAAGAGACACAAGTTTAAACTATGTCAACTGTTTGGGTGACTTTGAGCTGAGAAGTGGTTGATGTCCAGGAGCTCAAGGTGGTTTAGATGGGTAGCCCCTTCATTTTATCCATCCAATAGCAACAACCCTTGGAGGTGACTGACAGTGTCAGATTTATGAGGTAGACTGGACAGGAAATACGACCAGAGGAGCTAATTCTACTTTTTGTGAAGCTACATTAACAGAATCTTGCAAGTCTGGCAGTGGTTAATGGGACTAGGCTAGAAACTGGGAGAGCATGAGTTCTTCTCCTGTCTGGGGCATGATATCAGTTGAGTCACTTCAGCCCAAGGAAGACGGGAGCAAAGGCAAACCATTTCCCAAAAACTTGCCGAGAAAATTGTGTGAATCAAGAATGATTTGAAGACACGCACATGCACAAATTAAAGGTGGGGGAATCAGGTATCCCAAGCCTCCAACATGCAAACACATATCCTTAGGTCCAAATATGTCATCCCTGCACATTCTGCAGTCATATACTGTATGAGATGCTGGGAGATCACGTGTAATTGTGGGCCAATATAAAACAGAGTCAAATTTATGCCATTGCCTGGAAACTGTAGACAAGAGAGTGTGCATTGTTCCAGGTGTATCATTTGGCAGCTTCCAAAAAGACTTAACCACCATGCACAAAAGATATGTAGTGATTATGAAATAGTCTGAGGCATACAAGGTACAAGAAGAGCTTAAGGGTCCAATTGTTCAGTCATATGTTTTAGTGCTAATTTCTTCCTTCACTTTGCTGCTTGTTATTTGTGAATCAGACTGCCCCTTCCAAACACCCAATAAAGTAAAATATGGATCCTTATGGTTTGGCTGTCAAGATGCTCAAGTTCTGTTTGTGACACCAGAGAAATATCATTTGAACTTGGGTTTTCTGACTTAGGTTGCTCTACCAGCAGATCAAGAAGATGGAGAAGCTCATTTGCATCGCGCTAAGACACAAGTCCTAGAAATATAGATGAGGAAGCAACATTAGAATAGTAAATCATCATTTTCTCCAACAGAGATCTACTCATACTCAGGTTCCAACAAATATGTTGAAGATATTAATTAAATGTAACAAATTATTTTCATTATAAAATAAAAGTAAAATGGTTTATATAAATGTATCAATAACAGGACAATCTATCTCATTCTTCCTCAACCTGGTGCCCTCCAGGTATGTTGGAAATGAATTCCAGAATCCCAAAGCAGCAAGATGAGTTGTGAACTTGGCTGGGAATTCAAGGACTTGTAGTTCCAGCATATCCAATAATCTGGAGGATTGGAGAAGGCTTTAGTAAACCAATATGTCTTTTGTAATGTATCTGCTGTTGAACTGTATCTCTTCAGACAGGAGACAGGCAATTAATGATTGAATGCTCCCAGCATCTCTGAAACAATAATGTCAAGAGGCAAATTAAGATAGATGATTTTGGACGAGAAGACAGTTTATTACCTAAAACTAGGATTGCACAGAATGTCGGTGATTGAATATTTTCAGTGTACAAGGATACCTTGAGGGAATCCCAAATGTTTCCTGGAACTCCTTCGAATATTGCTTAGCTCGTTCTTTTTGATGCCTCTTCAGTTTGTTTTTTATATCCTTTTTATATACTGCATTTTTTTTAAAGTCCAATGGAATATAAACATATATATCAGCTTTCTGTTCCTGCAAGGAGGAGCCTCCTGTCCAAGATGGCTATGAGGGCAACCAAATACATATGCTCTTACTTCCCACAACCAGTAGCTACCAACTGTCTTATTCCTCACTTCAGTATCCCCATAAAACTGCCTATGTTGATGCTGGCTTAACTACATCTTAGAATTGTCAATTCCATAATTAAACTCCATGCCATGAAAATAGGTATTTCCTTTTATCTGTCCTGAGATGCCCTACATTTCAAGAAGACAAGGTGATTCTTCTTCAGCAAAGCAATATGCCTGTTAATTGTATCTTTAATAATGCTTCCCATCAATTTATCTGGAACAGAAATTCAGCTAATTAACCTGTAATTTCCTAGATGCCCCTGGGATAGTCTTTTTACAATGACTGTTGCATATTAATAAACTGGCTATGATTAAGGAGACTGAATCCAGTGTAAGAGGAACCTAGCAAATGTTGCAGGTTTTAGACCTTTTTAGACAAAGAAAAGACTCTCTAGATTCAAAGCAAAAAAAAAGTGTTTTTAAATAGCGTCCTCTTACAGAACAACAGTGAAGGTCATGGCAGATTTCTGGCAAAAGGAAAGCAGCATTCTGCATCAGAACACAGAACATGATCAATCTTTACTCTACTGGATTATTAAATCATGCAGCAGCTAAACTCATAACACAGACTTCATCCTGCTAATATATATTTTAACGCAACTTTGGAGAAATTAACTTTTGGTATGATCTCCCACTGCACCTTTCCCACATTACAATTACTACTTTCCCATCCTCCAGTGCTGAGGTTGCTCTTGAGAATGTACTACATACACTGATAGAAGATCAGCTGTTTTCCATTTGAGTTCCTTAAGAACTCTTGGCTGGATGCCATCTAACTGGTTTATTTGCAGTATATTGAAACAAAGTGGTCCTCCTAGGTCTTTAATGCAAAACAATAGCATATTGAAAAGAAATCGTATGCTGGGTCTGTGATCCAAGCCAAGCAGGAAACAGTTTTCTGACACAATAACATCATGACAGTCACTTTTATAGTGAGATGGGCAGTGTGTAAATTTAATAAGAAATCAATAAGAAATCTGCCACATACATTCATGTGACATCGGGATAGGAGGGTATTCTGAGTATGCCTTTTTCCCCTTCTTCTGGCTATTTCCCTGTTCCTTCTTATTATTGGCAGTTATCAGCTGGTCTGGGAGCTTTTTGACTATATAAAGCCCCTGTTGCAAATATAAACAAATCCCTGGAAGAGGAGGGCTTTGGATAAGGAGGTAAAAAGGTTTGTAAACAGTGGCCCAATATTGTTCTTGCTCAACTCTGTTTGTCTGTTACTACATGCCGTTTCTTCCATATGAAGCAACATCTAAGTCATTTCAGACCAGAAAATAAAACTGAAGGTCAACCCAGTGCAAAGCTACTAGATCTTGACTGCATAAATCCAGATGACCACTAGAACTACTAAAATTGCCTTCTTGAAGCTTCTTTTTGCCCTTGATCAGTTGGCTATTTTCAGTGGGGAGGGTTCTGTTTGGGAGATGGGTTTTCTTCAGAGTCCTTAGCAGGGCCCAATCATCCATCCTATCTTTTTTCCAGTTCCTATTTGCATTTCTAAAAGAATTTCCACAAGTTAAGGGAATGCATTTAAAAATCATGCATAATTTGATCCTTATGTGCAAAAGTTGCTTTCAGATTTGCTTCTGTGGCTTGCATGTATGTGTTTCTATAAAGCTTTTGCTGGAACAAGCAAAGGAAAACACCAATGGATGTCAACAAAAGTCACAAATTGCCTGTCTCACAAAATGACAGATTAATGAGGCTTATACAAAATCCCAAGACTATGGCAGAGACCAGAAGTGAATCATGAAATGAAATGAAATATATTTTTAAACCTACGGTTTTGTGCCTACAATTCTCTCTGTCATTCAGAATTTCATTCTAAATTCTTCCATTCATTTCTCACTTTCAAAATCAACCCTAAATGTAATTTCTCTCTCTCTCTCTCTTTTTCCCCTCTCATACACTGCTACATCTGCCGGCCCTCTGATTTAAAGTACTATAAAATAAATCACGGATATTAACTGTTTATAGACATAAAGAAGCTTCTCACATTTCTACTCTCAGGGCACAGCTTTTTCAAAAGTTGGTTGTTTCTTCTTTTACCTTTCTAAGACTCCTAAATATCCCAAATATCAGTTTCTTGGTATTTCTGCTCTGTTATTCAAATGAAACATTTGCAATGGCAAAAATCTATATTCTTTCAGGAAAATGTCACAATAGAATTGGTGATTCATTAGAATTCCCTGACTGAAATTATACTAAATAACCACTCTCATTATCCTTTCCATCCCTGTTGAGAGGATGAATGACTGTCAAATCAAAACAAGAGCCACACATCATTTGCTAATTTGTTCCTAGAAATGGTTTGTTATCATTTGCCCAGACTTCAGCTGTGCATTTGGCAAAAAAAGGAGAGACAATTGGTTGAGCACAGATGTCTATTTCAAGGGGACTACACAATTTCCAATAAGCAGCTTCTTCTGAGAAATGTTGATTCTCAGTACATGTTTTGAAATATACAGCTCAGTACATGCTTTAGAAGCCACACTGATATTTTGATCATATGTTATAGCTGGAAGAGAGATGATTGTGTTAATAACAGATACTTCCATTTCTGTGTTTAATCACCATTAAAGGACATTTGTTGCTTATTTTGCTTTGAGAATTCTCATACGTTTGAAAGTCTTCCCAAAACTGGTTGAACAACTGTCAACCCCTCTAGTTTTTTCCTTTCTTTCAACTATTGTGAAAACAAAGTTGAAAATAGCTCTACAGTTCCTCAATATGAGGCAGAGGCTACCATCAGAAACAGGAGTGGTTAAGAAGCAGGCAGTGGTTTATCGGTTTGCCCCCAGTGACAAGTTTTGTGAGCGCTCACTATATACTTGATTGCTGGGCGTTGGCTCTCTGAAAGACTTCTTATCCAAGGACAAGGAATGGATCTTGGTGGAAGCTATTTTGGCAGCTGAATCCAACCAGATTGTCAGAAGCCTCCTTGAGTCCAAATGGCTTAGGCTGTAGGTGGATAGATACAGGAATGCTCTGCTTTAAGGAAAAGGTCTTCAGGAGTCAATAACCTACTTGAGAATAAGTTCTTTCTCAGAAGAAGCCTTTCCGACTGATAAGCCAATGATAAACTGCTAGTCCTTGATGGTTACTTTGGAAGTAGAAGTATGAAAGCCTGCAGGTAGGAATAGACCAGCCACTGAAACAACGCTTCTGATCATGTTAATAGCTTGCTGTTGTGGTCCCTTAGCCTACTTTCTTTGACCTTCTAGATAATAATTCCTTACCCATAGCCTAGTACTATTTGCCTGATAACTGTGCTTCTTCTATTTCTGACCTTCAAAGAATATAACACCTTACTTGGTAATCTCTGATATAACCAGCAATTGGGCAGTGAAGCCACCTATGGGCATAAATCCCCTATATCCATTCCTTCATTCAGAAAAAGAAGTAGAATTCAATTTATGTAACTTAGATGATGATAAATACATTTCTTAATCTGTGTAGAGAAGAACTTAATGTTTTAGATGGGGGTGTGGTGAGGGAGGCTGATCTGTAGCTGATTTTAGTACACAAAGTTTTGAAATTTAAGTTTTTAATCTATGAAGGGTATAATACTGAGTATTAAGGGTATAATTTTGTTTTGAGACATTTGTTAACATATGCCTCAGGTTGGTATTTTCCAGATAGATGTAAGTTTTCAAAAAATGTAAGAGATCTAGATGATCCTTATGTACTAATGTTTGGACAAATTTCTATATTTGTTTTGTTGAAACGATGAGGAGTTGAAAATGGCACCCACTGTCTTGGGTTTCTGAAAAGCCATTAAAACCTGACATTGCTCATGAGCTTCCAGTGAGGATTCATGGTGAATAGATGTCCCTGAAGGAGCGAGGATGCCACTGAGGCAATGATCAGTGGCCAGATGCTGAATTCTGGCTGGCACAGTCTCTCTGGAAAAAGAAGAGATTGTGAGATTGCCTACTTGTACTCCAGACAGCTGCTCTTCATGAGCAGACTGCAGGAACTGAGGTCTTTGTGGTTGGCTCATGAGTTGAGCAGCTGGGAGTTGAGGGATTTCAATCAAGCTCACAGCCATAATGCAGCCTAAATGGACACAAGGTTCACATGAGCCTCATTTCTTAAATACATTCAGATGTAACTAATTTACAGCTAAAGAGATAGGTAGGATAAGAAAATTCCATTTGGTGAGTCAACATTCTTTCTGAATTACAAAGGGAAAAGGGGGTTCTAAAGATTTAAAACTTTTGGCAGAAAGCTTAACAAGGAGTGGATGAAAGAAAGTTTAAAACAGGTAAAGGGGATAGTTATTTTGAAAGGCTATTTTTTTGTGAAAATGGTTTTGAACAAATTGGAATTAAAATAGACAATTTTTTAAAAAGGTGAAGTGTCCCCTGTGCAAGCACTGAATCATGTCTGACCCTTTGGGGGGATGCTGCTTTTGTGATGTTTTCTTGGCAGACTATAGTGGGGTGGTTTGTCATTGCCTTCCCCAGTTGTCACCTTCCCCAGCAAGCTGCTACTCATTTTACTGACCTTAAAGGATGGAAGGCTGAGTCAACCTGACCTGACCTGAGCCAGCTACCCAAGAATCCAGCTTCCACTGGGATCAAACTCGGGTCGCGGGGAGAGTTTCTGTTGCAGAGAGCTGGAAAGTGTTTTGCCCGAGAGATCAGAAAAAACACACCAGGCATTTATATAAAACTAAGTGTATTTAAAGAAAGCATAAAACATAAACAGTTTCCATATCCAGAGCCCTGGATAGACACAAAAGCTTCTTACATATTTACAAGCTCATGCACACATATACATGCAGAGCAGGAAAGAGAGGTTGCTGGAAGAGAGACTGCAAACAGAAACTGAATCTTCTGGTAGCAAGTCCAGGCAAGTTCCCCCCAGGCAATCAGCAGCTTTTTCTTATTTGGTCATCCTTTCCACACCCCAACCTGAGGACAATTAAGTTTGACCTTCTCACCCTGCTGACACTTATGAAAGTATTCAATTACCATGGTTACTGTTCCTCTGCAGCTAAATTTCCTGGCAGATATATATATATATATATACCAACAGTTTTGGCAGTGCAATACTGCCGCCTACCACTCTGCACCACATGAGGCTGTACAAGTGAACCAGTCCTATTAAGAACTATTAAAGGCACAAGAAGACAAAATAGAAAAAAAAAAAAAAGAGGGGAACCTTGCCTTTTCTCTTTCCCTTGTTTGAGATGCTTTCATTTTTGGATTATAATATCATAATGGCAACCACCAGAAAAGCAGCAAAAATAGTAGAGGAGAGGATCACTAGAGCAGCCTGCAGAATGAGGAATTATGCCAGATTTGCTTCAGAAACTATTTGAGCAACTGGCCAGTAAGTTAGCTGAATCACATGATACTAAATTGACAGCTTTTGAAAAAAGAATGGTTGAAAAAGACTTGTAAACAAGAAAGAGGAGATGAAAGAAGAAGTTAAGAAGATGTAAAGCTCTGTAAAAGAAGTGTCTGAAGATGTAAAACAAACTAATGATAACGTAGACATTCTGAAGAGTAAGATAGTTACAGAGCTGGAAAGAGAATTAGATAATCTGGCTGTAATGGAATTGAGACAGAAGGAATTTTGTTTGAGATTTAGAACAATCCCAGAGTGGCTGGCATATAAATTACGAAAAGAAAAAGAAAAGAATAACGTGGCCATACAAAAACCATTTCATCATATTATTCCGACTTGTATAAAGGAAATGGCATTTCTCTAGAGAAAATAGATGAATATCTAAAGAAATAAAATTTATTGAGGATTACAGAGGAGCAGAAACAGATTATGAATGGACCTATAACAATAAGGGAATTTTCTGATGCTATAAAAAAAGTTTAAACCAGGAAAGGTGCCTGGACCAGATGGATCATCAGATGTTTTGAGGATGAACTTTTACAACCTTTACAAAACACGATGAACTCTAAATTACAGGGAGGAAAGATGCCATATACAATTGAGACCAGAGATTTTTCTTTTGGGATTGATGGCCAAAAAGTTGGAAAAAAGCCATGGAACTTTGGTGAGATGGCTAAATTGACTTCTTAGATCACAGAAAGGACAATATCTACACTTAATGCTGACTGGAGACCCCTTATGAACTTTTTGTGTAAAACAGAAAAAAATGAACTTACAATTTATTGGTTTTAATGATTAGACGGGATACATTATACAAAGAAGAGAATTATTTTGTAACCATAGAGTAAGAGGTAAATTTATAATTGTACTTATAACTGCTGTAAAGGAGATCGGAAGCTGCTTCTTTATATCTCTTTTCTTTCTTTTTCTCTTTTTCTTTTTTCCCCTTTCTTGCACTTTTAGCTTTCCCTTTGATTTCTTTCTTTTCTTTTCTTTTTCTTACTTTATATTAGTTTGTATTAATTTTTATCTCTTTTTTAAAATCTTTAATAAAATTATATAGTTTTTGTTGTTTATTGATTCAGTCGCTTCTGACTCTTCGTGACTTCATGGACCAGCCCACACCAGAGCTTCCTGTTGGTCATCACCACGCCCAGCTTCCCCAAGGGCAAGTCCATCACCTCTAGAGTATCATCCATCCATCTTGCCCTTGGTCGGCCCCTTTTCCTTTTGCCTTCCACTCTCCCTAGCATCAGCATCTTCTCCAGGGTGTCCTGTCTTCTCATTATGTGGCCAAAGTATTTAAATTTTGCCTTTAATATCATTCCCTCAAGTGAGCAGTCTGGCTTTATTTCCTGGAGCATGGACTGGTTTGATCTTCTGGCAGTCCAAGGCACTCTCAGAATTTTCCTCCAACACCACAGTTCAAAAGCATCGATCTTCCTTCTCTCAGCCTTCCTTATGGTCCAGCTCTCACAGCCATATGTTACTACAGGGAATACCATTGCTTTAACTATGTGGACCTTTGTTGTCAGTGTGATGTCTCTGCTCTTAACTATTTTATCGAGATTTGTCATTGCTCTTCTCCCAAGGATTAACCGTCTTCTGATTTCCTGGTTGCAGTCAGCATCTGCAGTAATCTTCGCACCTAGAAATACAAAGTCTTTCACTGCTTCTACATTTTCTCCCTCTATTTGCCAGTTATCAATCAAGCTGGTTGTCATCATCTTGGTTTTTTTGAGGTTTAGCTGCCAGCCAGCTTTTGCACTTTCTTCTTTCACCTTCATCATAAGGCTCCTCAGTTCCTCTTTGCTTTCAGCCATCAAAGTGGTATCATCTGCATATCTGAGATTGTTAATGTTTCCTCCAGCGATTTTAACTCCAGCCTTGGATTCCTCAAGCCCAGCACGTCGCATGATGTGTTCTGCATACAAGTTGAATAGGTAGGGTGAGAGTATACAACCCTGCCGTACTCCTTTCCCAATCTTAAACCAGTCCGTTGTTCCGTGGTCTGTTCTTACCGTTGCTACTTGGTTGTTATACAGATTCCTCAGGAGGCAAACAAGATGACTTGGTATCCCCATACCGCTAAGAACTTGCCACAATTTGTTCTGGCCCACATAGTCAAAGGCTTTAGAATAGTCAATGAAACAGAAATAGATGTTTTTTCTGAAACTCCCTGGCTTTTTCCATTATCCAGAGGATATTGGCAATTTGGTCCCTAGTTCCTCTGCCTTTTCTAAACCCAGCTTGTACATCTGGCAATTGTCACTCCATGAACCACTGAAGTCTACCTTGAGCACTACGTTACTGGCATGTGAAATAAGTGCCACTGTTCAATAGTTTGAGCATTCTTTAGTGTTTTCTTTTTTTAGTATGGGGATATAAGTTGATTTTTTCCAATCTGATGGCCATTTTCCAAATTTGCTGGCATATAGTATGCATTACCTTGACAGCATCATCTTGCAATATTTTGAACAGTTCAGCTGGGATGCCGTAGTCTCCTGCTGCCTTGTTATTAGCGATGCTTCTTAAGGCCCATTCAACCTCACTCTTCAGGATGTCTGGCTCTAGCTCACCGACCACACCGTCAAAGCTATCCCCGATATTGTTATCCTTCCTATACAGGTCTTCTGTATATTCTTGCCACCTTTTCTTGATCTCTTCTTCTTCTGTTAGGTCCTTGCCATCTTTGTTTTTGATCATACCCATTTTTGCCTGGAATTTACCTCCGATGTTTCTAATTTTCTGGAAGAGGTCTCTTGTCCTTCCTATTCTATTGTCTTCTTCCACTTCCACGCATTGCTAGTTTAAAAATAATTCCTTAAAATTATACAGTACAGTATGTTAAAAAAAAAACACCTTGGTTTAACCAGTTTATTGAGATATTTGTGGAGCCCCTGTCATCTGTATGGTTCATCATTTTGGTTGTTTTAATCCAGGCTTCCTGTGTATGGGTGCTTAAGTGTTTTGAAGTGTTTTTATTGTTTCTGGATTTCATCCGTTGCTCAGAGTTTAATAGAGTGGGGAATTATAACAAATTTAATAAAATAAAATAGTTTTTAATTTATTTTTGTTGATGGGATTACCACTAGAATGAGCCTGTAACAAATTTCCTTATTTATTTATTTATTTATTTATTTATTTATATTCCACCTTTGTTATTTTTATAAATTAATTCATATTAGGTTAGGTTATTGTATTTTATGCCTCCTTTATACTCATATCAACATATTTTAAGTTTATGTTTTTCTGTATAGTGGTTTCTGGCTCAAAGATCATAATAAAGTTTGCATGTAATTCATCATAATCTCTTGTAAATTTTTGGCATTGGTTCAATAGTGGTTGTAAGAAGATGAAATACTAAGTTCTCCATTATAAAGGATGTTTTATTGATGCTAGTATCTCTGTTTCTCTGTGTTGTTCCTAAAAGAAATAAGATGTATATGACATGGACTGAGAATTTAAATAAAGTCTTGATATTGGCTCATCTTTGTATAGTTAAACAGCCTCAGCATCCCCACTAATTCAATACAGTTACTGTCCTAACAGCCAGGAACCACGCTGAGACAAGGAATAGGTCTCTAGTGTTTTATTACTGCTACATGACAGAAAATCCTAACAAACTGAAGAAGCGTGGGAAAAACCCAGACAGATAAACCCCAAAGGCTAAGGCGGGCCCGATCTGTGTCTCTTTGAATGGCTACCTAATTCCTCAGTACTATGCATGCGCTTTACAGCCTGGATTGGAGCCCCCTGCTTGCCATCCTCACTCATGACAGTTATTAATTCAATAGGTAATTCTTTCCTGTTTAGGTAAATGACTGAAGTTTTTTTGGCTTTTATCAGTCACCCTTTGGAAAGGTCAGCAAGGAGAGATTCTCTCCCTTCATTGTTTTGGAGTTGCACCATTTTATTAATTAACCTTTCGAATACAGTTTCATCCATTTTGTTAACAAGAACTCTGTTTGCTCAAAGCCTGCAGTGTTAGCTTGATGTAACTTTGCCATTTGAAACAACTTCTTTTCTGTGTCGTCTTAATGGTAATGGTTGTGTGTTCATCTTCTAGGCCACACACAAAGCATATTTTCTTTTCAGAACCACAAGCAGACTAAATAAGAAATAGCATTTTCCTCTGTAATTTGATTCATGTAATGGCAGCCTATTATATATGGGTGCAGCCAGTATAAGTTAAAAGAGTTCAAGCAAAGTCTAGATTCCTTTAACATGCAGCACTAAGCTTGATTATCAGGTTTGTGGGACTGTAATCTTAACAGTTTATGCCACATCAAGGATATGAAGGAAAGAAATGTCTCTTGTATAGCTAAAACATTTAAATAACTAAAAGAAAGAAGGTCATCCTGATGGTGTTGGATATGGTCAGCAATACCAGTTTACCATCCTATCCATCTGCAAGAGTAGCTGAGTTTAAACCTTCATTCTAATTATTTCTTCCCATTTACGTAGGCTTACATATCGCCTGCAAAAATCCAAGTTACCTCTAAATGGTAGGACAAAGTCACATTTCTCTATGTTTTTGCAAGCCATCTTGTGGTTCTCTGGATTTTGCAGCTCGATGAGCCTGTAGCAGTGACTAGTCCTCAAAAAGAGCTATCAGACTGTGCAGCAAGACAATCAGTGTTCTGCAGGAAACATGTTAAGCATTATACAAGTAATTTCCATACTCACTCTTGCTTAGACAGTGTATTCTGTGGTGCTCCTTCTCCATTTCCTTCTTTCCAACAACACATGACATGGCATCCTAGAGGCCATAGTCTAGGATTTTTCTCCTCCAAAGTGAAACACAAGGCTCCAGTTTTTGAATGGACTAGATTCCCCTCAATACCCAGCCAACCTTCCTGAAAAAAGGGGGTGTAGCCTAGTATAGTGCAGGTTGCAAGCAAAATAAAAACAACAACTACACTGATTATTCCTCTTACTAAGCAACGTCCTGGTCTGTTGCCAATACTCCAATTAGCATTAGGGTTCCTCAGGTATTTTACTAGTAACTGAGACAGAGATGTGTGGACAAGAACTGCACACTCCCTGTATACTGAAAATCTTTGTCAGCAAGTGTTCAACCCTCTTAGTTACACAGACACACGATATATCAATTTGTATTGCTTTGGTTTCATACAGTAATTCCTGCTCCAGTAATTCCTGCTCTTGACTATTTACTCCTCCTACATTCCCAATTACAATCTTCCATGGTCATCCACCAGATAGGCCCATAGATATTGATCCTGTCACCCATCTTGGCTTTGGTCACTAAAGGCTTTCCCATGACATTTTTTAATAATTTGGAGAAGGGGTAGACTAGATTTCTAGTCGTAGTAATCTAGTCTAGTCCCTGCTAAGAATAAGGAAACTACTGACAATTTTTGGCATAGTTTGGCTAATATACCACAAATGCAACTAAAGCTCATTTTTATCCCAAGCATGCTCACACTGTTCCATGCAATTAGAATACTTAATTCTGACACTACCTTGCAAGTCAATATAGTATTGTCTGCATCCCACTTACTCAAGAGATACATGTAGTGTACCAACACATATAGAGATATTTGCCAAATCCATTGTTCAGTAATAAAGCATCTGCTTTGGGTGCAGAAGGTCCATGGGTCAGTCTCCAGCATCTTCAGATAGGGCTAGGAAAACCTCTGGATTAAAATTAAGAGAGCCACTGATAGTTAAAATAAGCAGTGATCATCCAAATGAACCAGTAGTTTGTCTTTGTTCAGGGCATCCTCCTATGTTGCTATAATACTTCCAAAAAGTATGTAATAAACAAACTCCAATAAACTCCATCTGTGACATTAAAAGTATAATCTGTATCTATAAAGTTGAGCAATGCCCAACAGTAAATCTAAGCTATTTGAATGCAATTCATAGATAGCTAAGTATGTCTGCATTCTTTAGAAATCAACAAAGGCATAACTGTGCACTCAAATCCCATTGATTCCAGCACCCATATACATCGATTTAGTTTGTTAGGTTTGCAAATCTGTAGAACAACAGAAATTTTAACAAATACTGTACATTGTTGATCCCTAAAAAATGAATCAGTACTGAAAATTGGGATTTTAGAGAAAACAGTTTCCAAAACACAAAGGTATGAGGCAAAATTGCAGAGAACAGCATAGATACTAGAGGAAATTATCACAAAAATAGAGGGTGAGAAAATGGAATTGACATGTTTGGTCTCTGTAGTAGATAGTGATGCAGGATGGGACCACAGGGCATTGATCTTGGCTCTAAGAATTGTTCTGGCTTTAAAATTCTTTGGAGAATAATCTTGAAAAAGTAGAAATGACTTGTTATGATTTGTTATTATACTATTGTATAGGGTGAATCCCAGGTTCTGCTGGAAGGAAGATGCCATTTGTTTGTTAGTTTTTCCCAGAGTAGACATTCATCCCAAATAGAAATAACAAGATGCCTCTCTTTTATGGGTTGGTATTTTAGAATTGGTGTGCATAAATGTTATCCAAGCTAGAGAAAGCACACAAATGGATAGGATATGGTTGATTTGTTGTATAAGACAAGGTGCACCATGTAGATTATTAAAAACTTTAGGAAATATATGTAAAATTTAGAGTAAAATGGACCATATACATTCTTCTGAACTTTCAAAATATTACACTATAAACTTAACATGCGGATGAGATTAAGCTGGTAAGACTGACATGAAATATTTTGCTGCTTGGGGTGAAACAGATTCCCCCTACCCAAGTCAACAGGCTCATCCAATTCAGCCATGTTAGATAGAACTTCCCAGTAGAAACTTTTCTTGGCCATAAAAACCCAGTGATCAGAAATGTATTACCTTTCATGATACCTACAGATCTGGTCTCTTTACTCTACTTAAAGGCAGGCCCAGCCTTATAAGGTTGCATTAAATTATATTATTCAAGGTGCATGTGGGTGGCCTGCTGTGAGGGGATGCCAGTTTGACTCTCAGAAGCGGGGGAGGAATGTCAAGTCATTACAGCAAATATATTTGAGTCTTGGGAAAGTAGAAAGCATAAGAAAGAAACTCAAAACAACTCTGCTTTGACTGTGCTAGGCATAAGTTGAAACAGAGAGGGGTGTGGAGGGGCTCTAAAGATTCTGGTACAATACTAACTGTGTTATAGTACATTCCAAGACTCTTAGCAGTTCCTGTTTCCTGGTGTTCCCTACCTTGAATTAGGCCTCAAAAACACTTGAATTTTTTCTGCATAGCCCATGAAAGTACTTAAAGCTGTCATTGCTGCATTTTGCCTTTAAACCTAAACCCACTACTCACAATTTGGTAGGTGATGATAGATGATAGATTACCCTCAACATCACACATTTATGTGTGATGGGAAGAAAGGAAACATTGTCCTTGGCACCAGGATGCTTCCTGGTCCATCACCCAACACTATATTCATCTATTAGGAGCAGAATGTGAACCAGTTTATCTGGTCAACAGGACAGTAAAGAAAAGCCACCATGGGTTTGCCATAATGTACAGAATGTGCTGGAATATGTTAATTCTTTCACATAAATCTGTTAGGGAAGGAGTCACTTCTTCTGAGGTATAAAATCTTGCACAAGGCTTTCAGCAATATCACTGCTTAGATCACAGGCAACTTCATACTGCATGAGAAGACTAAAATCTCTTGAGATTTCTTGAATGACATTTTGGCCATTTGGAATGTTTAAACAATTTTAATTAAATTTTATGTAAGCATCCTCTTAGGGGTACTATAGAGAAAAAGAGTCCACACCTAGAATGTCCATTTAAATTCCTAAGGAGGAAGGACATGATGAAGAGGACAGTAATATTTATTTATTTATTTAACAACTAAACATGCCTCCAACAATAAAAATCTCCATAACAATAAAGAATTATGTTAGATATACTTACAAAACTAAACATACTCTCCCCACCCCACCCTGCTCTGTTTCTCTCTCTCTCTCTCTGTCACCCACACACATGCTGTGAGAGTTAAGGCAATAAGCAGCAGCTCTCAGGACTGAGATATCAGCTTTTTCAACAACTAATAACTGCTCAGCTTGAATGCCATCAGCTGCTGGCCAACCTTTCTCCTGAATCATGGACAAGGAGGGAAGAAGCAACAGATTTAATTAGCCATAGATATATGGCAGACACACTGACACTGTCACACTGACACTCACACTAACAGAGGACAATGATTTTTTTTTAACTATGTTTCAACCAGTGAACTGCACTGCAAACCATGACAGCCAATATTGTGTAGTGGTTAAGATATTCTACTCCAATGAGGGAGACCCAGGTTGTAGTTCACCCTCAGCCATGGAAGTTCGCTGGATAATGGTGAGCCGGTTACTTCAAAGGATGGTTGTTGAAGGACAGAAAGGAGGACATAATACTATGTGCATTGCTATTATGGGATTCTCAGAAATGGATAATGGTTTGCAAACTTAACTAACTCAAAACATTTGCAACTTCCTCCAATATGGCTTCCTTATAGTTTGATAGATTCATATCTAGCCATGCGGTGTTGAGTGTCTGAGAGACTTCCAGCAGCTTAGAAGTTAACGTTAAATCTTGTAAATTTAGGGTTTCATGATCGACAGCTGAGACCTGCTTAGGGAAGCCTGAAGCATGCACACACTTTTCACTCATATACAAACTTCCCTGTTTGTTTTCTCTCCTGCCACATGTCCCTATGGCTCACTCACTCATAAATGTGAGACTTTGAGCTTTTTTCCCTGCTAGTAGTAACTTTTAAAAATTGCACTGGCAGTGATCAGGAGAAAGAAGAAAAAAATTGGAAGCCTGCTCCAGGGCTCAGCTGTTTGTTTTGCCTGGCCCATCACTTTCCCACTAGGTTGCTCTGCCTCACCATCACTCAAACTCCTTGCTGGTATGCCAAGTTAGTCTCATGCCTGTGTGAACTTTTATTGCCTCCAAGTCCCATCTCACAAGACACCAATAGAGTTGAGCTACCATATTTAGGGCATTAAAACATGAATGACCATTAGATGGCATCACAGAGATACAGAAAAAAAGCACTGCCATCTAGTGATAATCCAGTTTTCTACAGCCCAGATATGGTATTCCCTTTAGGAAAAAGAAGAAGAGGACACACTTTCAAAGGCAAATAAAAAGTGGGTCTTCTAGGGGATAGACGAAAAGCAAAGTTTTTTAAAAATACAAATTGTCCATCGAGCATAATTCTGGACATTTGGCTACTCTACACACAACAGGATACTGCCAAACCATGTACTCATGAAACATAGATTCAAGAAGAGCATATATTTGGGAGTGTTGCATATAGAAGTAAGCTTATTAAGGGAAGTTGCATATTTTAAATGCTCTACTCCAGGTAATTTAATTGAAAGAAAAACTTACAGAACTCCATATATTGTGGAAGGTTGTGAAAGGCAACCAATAAAAGTTTTCTAGCAGTTTTTCAGTGCAAAATTTGGATGATACTTGCATAATACTTGAAATCCTGCTGCATTGACAGCATTGTTCGATTAATTAGTTCAACCCTAATAGTTAATCTTTTTAAATTACGTATCTTTGATCACTTTTCAGTTCTTATAAACAAAAGATCTAAGTATGTTATCCTTTCTTTTTCTTCCCTATTTTGGCCAAGAAGCAGTCACATGGGGAAATATGTGAAAAGCAACATTGTGTTTAAGTGTATGAACTATAGGTCAATAGCTAAATTAAATTTAAAAAATTAAAGAGAGCATTCAAAACCAATGGGAACAAAATGGATAGGATTCCTTCTTTTATCAGTAGGGCTTCCCAGGTAACAGAGCATATGGCCTTTCTATGTTGCTAAGCAATGATTGTGACAATCTAAAATGAAACTGAGATTTTCATACACATTAAGTATATTTTGCTTTAATTATATCATGACTTGGAAGTTTATAAGCCTGTTTATTTTTGTAAAAATTGAAATTATCTGGGCTAATGAAGACATTCCGGGACAGAATTTTCTTCTCTTTTTCAGATAGCCCCAGAAGAGGTATGTTGTTAAGAGTGTCAGATTTAAGGTTGTATTCAATTGTGACATTTTGCTAAGTGCAAATCTTCTATTGCCATAAGTATTAAATCCATTCAGATTGTGTTTGCCCAAGCTAGGATTCAAAAATAATTGGATCCTGCTAGGAGCAAATATCAGTATATACAGTGGATGAACTGTAAAGAAACTATGTCCAACTAACACTTGGCTTTTCACAGATTAAAATAAATAAATCCATGGTGGAGGTATAAGAGACTTGCGCTTATTTTCTAAAATGAATGAACTGGCTGAGCCCAACTTCTTTTAACTTCAGAAACACCTAAAATTTTCTCCCTGGCCCTTCATGCTCTCTTGGGTATTATATGGCCACATTCTTGTTCTGGGTGACATCTCTCTGGAAAGAGCTTCTAGTAATCACTCATCAGGGATCCCGGAATCAGCACACAATTGAAAGAAATCCTTTGGCCCCCTTGCACAATCCCTATTAATCTCCACCTAGTTTGGTGAACATTGGTATATATTATTTTAAACCTTAAGAAAAATATGCTAAATAAGAATCTATTCTCAAAAACTGAAAGATAAATTGAGAAGGCCTTAGCAAAGTGTTCCATGATGGAGAGATCATATGATTCTCGGCATCAAGAAAAATGGGCAACACAATTTGACTTAATGATATGGGTTGCATCACCTCAAAGTCTTCCTCTTGTTTTTTACCTTCTCTTCTTAGTCTCCTCCATTACTTGTACAAGCCAGAAGAGTTGACATCAGCAAAGGAGAATGTTGCCTTGTGACTTTCTCTTAGTGACTTCCAACAATTGCAAAAGCCAGAGGAGATGAGTACCTCTCAATCTGCTTATGTGTTAGCTTTATGTATGTTTTTCCTTCTTAGAATATTCTCTATAATTAGGTTTTTTTAAAAAAAACTATGTACTGGATTAATGTTTTGGAGTCCTACCAACATACGACCTGGATTTGATTCAAACTTGAGACTGGGCCTTCTCATTTATTATGTTCAATCTCTGCACTGAAGGAGACTTCTCTTGAATCTCTGGCAGAAAGGAATTTTGCTGTCCTATGGCAAGATGTTCTTGCAAACTATCACCTATAGTCCCTACTCCCTTTCTGCTTCTCCAGATCCACCCACTTACCAGGTAGTTACTATCTCTAAACGCTGCTGCCCATGTGCAAGTTTAACTTGGTAACAAATTGTTTGCCATTAAAATGAGGTGGAACTGCTTGTTTGGAGAATTTACCACTAACAAAGGAATTCCCTTGAAAAATGCTTGAGAAATGAGCAAAGAGAAAGCCTGTATCTGAACAGGTCTCCAACCAACAGCCAGTGGTTTCCTCTCTCCCTTCACATCTCTTTGTCTACTGAAAAGACAAGACAAGCCTTTTTAAGAAAAACAATCTGGCTGTGGGTGATGGGGTAGGTGAATGCAGAAACCATACTAGGTATTTTCAGTTGATCTTTGAAAGGGTAGTGGTGAGTGGTTAGTGCCCTTCTGAAAGAGTCCTTCAGGAAGGGGAAATTTAATTTCTCAGCATTTTGAATGAGTCTACAAATTGCCTCTCCCCCCCCCTTTTTTTTTGGCATGAGGGGACCACTATTTTTTTCCAGAGTGAGATAAATGCATGACAGAGAAGCTTTAATCATGAGTTAAGTATCACTTATGGATCACATTATGAGGATGGTGTGTAAGCTTGTGGCTAGTATAGCATTTTAGTGCCATGGCAACACACTCATGCATCTAAGCCAAAATACATACACGCATAGAAGTCAACTTGGGATTTATAAACATAGTCCTAGAATTCAGTTAAACACACTTTCATTTTAATGTTGAAATGTTTCCTGACATTCCAGTTTGTGATCTCTTATACATTCATACATTCTGATGACAGAAATGTTCTAAAGTACTGTTGTGAAGTATTCTCCACAACAAATCTGTGCAATAGAAATTCTCAAGAAATTGTATTAACGGAAGGGGGGGAATGAAGCTCTTTGATGCAGAAATGCTGCTGTCTGAGATTTTAATGGGGTGCTGAAACAGTGCTTCCAGAAACATCTATTATGGAATATCATAGCAATGCATTGTTATATAAAGTATTTTTATGTCCTGTTTATAGCACATTGCTTACAAGAGCTGCTACAGGAGTAATACTGAAATTTGGGTTGCAATTTCCAGGTAAATAAACCCATTATTCATTGCTTCATGTAGCAAATAGTTTAATTACACTCTCAATGTGATGTCAGACTATAGTCTTAAACAGTGATGTGCTTTCTTTAATATATATATTCTGCAAGTGAGCTTAAATTGCTCTACTTTCTGTTCATTCCTGACCGTTCATGAGTTTTCTCATTTTCCTCAGAAAATAAGGTGCAAGTGATGGTTTTATTGTTTTTGTCTCTATTAAATTACTTTTTTGCTTTCATTTCAGTTAAAAAGGTTCTCAGAGGAAAAATCACAGAGTAATCATTGCAACTGACTGTATTCTATCTATAGAATAGGTTTGGGCAAATGGTTCTAGGACAAAGTGCCAGAATGGCTCAGGAACAGGCCCAGGACTGGGAAGATGTGGGTTCAGATTTCAGGTATGGATAACAGGACCAATCACTGCTTCACAGGATGGTTTTGAAGATTAAATTAGAAGAGTCACGAAACTGTCTAGAACTCATTATAGGAAGGGCAGGCTGGAATAAGGCTATAAAAGGACTGTGGTATTCATTTATTTAGTCATACTACTAATTATTTAGGTTGTATACAGCTCAGTATATATAACTTTTTCTATGCACGGCTAGGGGACTTGCAAAGATTTAGATAGCAAAATGTTCTTTAGCTAGAATCTCAGTATACAACCAGTCCAGCAAATACTATGAGCCCAGTTGCTTTCTTGTCCAAAAATAAATGTGCAGACCCCATTTGCAGCTTTGTATTCCACCATTTTAAATGCTCTCCTGTTCTGCAAAATGCTGAACAAATCCATTTTAGGCAATTCATTTCCAAGCAGTGGCACAACAGTAACTAAGGGCAATTTAGGCTGAAGTCCTAAATCGTGATATGATGTAAGTCATTATACCATATTTTAGTAACTAGCTTTCCGGCAATAGTTGTACCCAGTTTTGTCCTTCCCCTGTAGAGATGATCCCACAGCTAAGCACAGAAGTCCTATGCAGATCTTTGGTAGAATAGCATACAAGTACTCTCATAACCCTACCATCATACAAATAATGTCATCTTTACTGAAAGTATATACCACATATGTCTGCAGGACAAGTATTTTGTCAGTATACTAGTATGTAGACAACTTCTGTGCAAGCAAAGACTATGGCCTGATGATGTTCTTAATTTCATGGAAGCCAATGCACAGCATGTAAGTAAGTAATGTGTTATTACAACCAAAGTACGATTTTAAAAAAGTCAGAATGGTGGTCATGACTGCATGATCAAAGCTCCACTCCTTTGTACATCCACGCAGTATTAGCAAATATCCAAAAAGAGTTGGGCTTCAACTGCATGCTTACAACTGCTATCTTGACTTTTTTGACCCTCTCTCTGGATGCCACTGAGCCAAAAGCTAGAAACTTAACATAGAATACAAGCATCGATATGTCCACACAATAAGCAACACATAAATAATAAACAAATAAGATAAAAGTGGCAGGAGATGACTTGCTGCAGAAAAAGTGGCTACTTGTCTGCAAATAATAGGTAGGAATAACTCAGTGGTTATAACACTTGCTTTGTAAATAGAGGGTTGCTGGCTCACAACTCAGCAGAATTTGATTTGAGAGTTAGTGTTAGCCCTACAAGTCAGACCAGTCCAAGAAATAAACTCCACAGTAGATTAAAGATGGTTTTTGATTGGTCATAGTAACATAATCTTGCAAGTCTGATTGTGCTCCCCTCCTCTCTCTTTTATAACCATGTGAATTAGAAAGGTGTCTCCCTGAGACATTTGCACACACTTTCTACATGTTCCAGGCTTAATCTATGTTTTCCTTCTTGGCTTGAGGGAGAGAAATGTTACCAAAGAGATATCTTTACTCTCTAAAGTTAGTATGGTGAGGGTATTGAAGTAGAAGAAGGAAGACCTAAGTTCTAATCCATCCTCAACCCCAGTCACTAGATGACTTTGGGCCACTCTTTAGCAGCCCAGCCATCTCACAAGCTTGTTTTTGTGGGGGTAAAATGGTCTGGTACTGTGCTTAGATATAAGCACATACCAAATAAAAATGAATATTAAACTCTGAGTGCCTGGAAAGCTTGCTGAGAGGGCAGTAATAAGTTTACAGTGCAGATCCTTACAACATTTTCAGTGTGATTGGACATGCTTGTTTCAAGCCACCAATCTACAAGGAAAAAGGGGGTAAAAATGAAAATAGATTAAATGACCTGCAGGGGAAGTTTTACAATGGTTAGGCTGTTCTAAAGTAGCAAGACCATGCTGTAAAGTGGTAACTTTTATGAAACAAAAGAGAAACCAGAAACTAATAAAGCTAAGTGTTAATTCAGAGCAACAAAATCAAATTTAGTTACCGATCAGCAGCATCACACTATTCAAAGAACCATTGTGCAGTTCAAATTGCACACCCTTCTTGGCATCAGCAACAGAAAAACATGTTTGTGTGTGTGTGTGTGCGTGTGCTGAGGGCTGGGCTTAATAGTTGAGGGTTGACAAAGTTCCTATTAGATGGACAATTGCATAAATTGGGCAGTCCCATATCAAGCATGCGCATGAGTCTGTGATGGTCTACTTTTTCCCGCGGTTGGGAAAGGGAGACTTCTGCTTGCATTTCTTTAATGGTGCTGTTTTCCTGTAAGACTTATTTGCCTGCTTCCTATCTCAAACATGAAAGAAACTGAGTGTTAATTTTAATCCATCATAGTCGAAGTGTGAGTGTTGGGGAGGGAGGTTGTTAAAAAAACAGAAAGGAGGTACTGGGACTGCATTTGATTCAGGACTGCAGGTTGTCTACCTTTCCTCTACATGTTATTTATTTAAAAGATTTATATAGCCACCCATCTTACAATCAAACTTTCATAACCTGAAAGTAAATGCTTGAGCACATTTAATAGCACATCAAAGCAAATCAATAGGAGTTGGCTTTCCCCCCCCCCCTGTCTGAATCATTATACCTTTCCCACACATGCTTTGTATATAAAATGGCTCAAACCCTGGCACTAGCAATACTGGCACAGGAAAGCAAAGCTGTAAAACAGACAAACATCAAGAGATGGGATTGACTTTTGGACTGGTAGTAAAAAAAGTCAAATTAGAAGCAATTAGAGTTAACACTGGAATTAGCATGACTAAAGGATTTCATTAGCAGAACAGGATTTGTACAACATTTTAGCTGTACTTTGGCTGTTGACTTACTCAGAAGTTGACAGGTTACAATCTGGAGAATAATAGAAAGCTGCCTCTGGAATTAATTTTCCTTTCTGTCTTGCTGCAAAACATTATTCCAATGAATAATTTATTTGGGTTCAGATTGTGCTTTAACAAATACCCAAAGTCTTATTCAATGGTATACTTTGTTCAACCACATCACAGAGGAAGGTAATTGTTTTGGGGCAAAATCTCTGTGATAAGATTCTTCAGTCACTGCAATCTGGTAATATGAAATAGTTATGAAATGCCAACATCTCCAAGTTGTAATGCTCCAGGTTGCTGGTCTCAGCCATATAGAGGCAGACTTTCAAAGATTTAGGAGAGTGTTCACAAAAGATAGCAGTATCATACGAGAAAAGCTAGGTTCTTCTCTCAGTGATAATTTGCCCATTTGAAGGATTTCTGCAAACAGTTGCAGATCCTAGGATCACTAGTTCCCATGGCCCAGGAGAATCTGATCTACTAAACTGGTGGTGTTGTCTCCAACTATCAACCTTTCCTTCTTTATGTGTTGAGAAAACATTTATGGTGCATCTGGAAGCAGAAAATCCTTTACTTTCTCATCTGTAGTCTTTACAGTAAGAGGCATGTGAAAATGGGTTTGGTCTTTCAACCTGGATTTACACTAGGATCAACAATAATAAAAAATAAAAAATGAAGGAAGCTGAGGAAAAAAAAATCCCTCTTCTTTAAAGTCCGATAATTTGCCTATAACTGCCAATGTGCTACAAACATCCAAATACACCAACTATTTCTGCCAAATGGCCACTGTCTCTTGGTATATGTGTATGTGTGCCCTGTGGCCAGATCTGTGGATCTCCCATGGCTATTAAGCTGTGAACACTGAAACTTTTAAATCCAAATGCTTTATTGAGAATGTCAAGAAACTGTTTCTGCTTGAACCTTCAAATGACTAGGGTGTCTGACTGTTCATGCTGTTGACTGTCTGAAAGGCAGCCTACAATAAATAGAAGATTGGGTGATTTTAAAAACTTTCTTACAAGTTTTTTGTGTGGATTCACTGAGATTCATTTTCTGCCTTGTTGACTGATCGTCAAACAACTGGTCCTGGAAATAATTGAAAAGAATATTTGAAATTGGTATGCTGCTTTAAAAAGAACATAAAGACTAATCAGTCTTATCCCCTTCAATTAGTAACCTCCCATACAAGGAGGCTTGAGTGCCAGGATAGAAATTAACAGTTTGTTTCCATAGTTTTAAGGGAAGCTTTTTATATAAAAAAAGTCAAAATCATTAAAAATGGTTACTTTGGCCAATTTTTCTGAAAGTTGTTAGGGTGTCAGTGTACGCTAATTTCTAATAGCTACTCAAATCTTGCAGTCCTGAGAAACAAAGAACTCAGGAGCTTGTTCTGGGTTTCCATTCTTTCCTATAGCTGCAGCAATCTGAAGCTTTTCAAATGTTGTTACAGTAAAACACAGAACTTTTAAACTGGATCAAGTTTTCTTCTGTTGGAACATAGACAACCTGGAATGTTCCAATGGAATTTCTCTGAGTGGGGCATTTTCCATGCACATCACTGTCTGACTAGCCAGTGCAGAAATGGTTGGTGGTGAAGAAGGAAAGTTGGGGTGAGGGAAATATAATATCTAGTTGTCGTGCCTGCTCAATGACTTACTAAAGCTCCTATTCCTTCCTGTCTGCCTCCAGCTTGCTATAGCTGTCAGAAGTGGCTTCTCATGTGGTTTGGCTAACTTCTGTAATCATATTTCCACTCTGCCCCAAAAGGTGCCTACTGAAATTGGCTTTTTCTGACTCTTTGTGCCTTGAACAAGTTTTTCCCCAGCAACAGCATTAGAAGAACATCAGTAAGGCCTTGAACTTGTTCAGCTTTTTTGCTGTTGTTGTTCACGTAAAAAAGAAGAACGATCCTATTTATAAACACCTAAGAGTTCCTGATAATTTCAAGGCAATTTCAAATAGCTGTACTAAAACTAAAGGAAGCCATTGGAAGACAGATCTAGTTATTACTGTTTGGTACATGATGATAAAATCTAAACCATTTCAAGGTTTCCTTTATATCAAAGGACAGAAAGTTCAAATAAAAGTCTTGGTGCTATTTTGGAACAGACTACCACATCAAGAGACCGGGATTGTCTATTTTCTACCTGGCCAATAAGATTGAATGGGCCATGCTTGTTTGAGCTCCCTTCTCTTAGAGACTGTCACCTATAGGGCCCAAAGAATTAAGCCTTTTCAGTTGCATCCTCCCTTCCCTGGAATGGTTTACTTCCCAGGATCAGATTAGCTTTCACCTGCTCAGTTTAGTGAAAGCCATAAAAACTGGGCTTTTTAGAGGGGTTGGTATAAGTTGGCATCCCCACTCTGGGCTGTGTCTCAATGTCTATTGTTCTTTGCTGATCAGAATCTCCTTTGAGATTTTTACTTGTTTCCATTTGATGCCTTTTTGTGATGCTGTTCTGTTATTTTTTTAATCTTACAGAACGAAGGGAGTGGTAAGCCACTGAACATCCTTTTGGGTTAGAGCACCATATAAGCCTCAGTAAATATAAATTCAGCAATTCATGGAGCAAGAATTGCCAGATGTACAAGCTGAGTTTAGAAAAGGCAGAGGAACTAGGGACCAAATTGCCAATATCCGCTGGATAATGGAAAAAGCCAGGGAGTTTCAGAAAAACATCTTTTTCTGTTTTATTGACTATTCTGAAGCCTTTGACTGTGTGGACCAGAACAAATTGTGGCAAGTTCTTAGTGGTATGGGGATACCAAGTCATCTTGTTTGCCTCCTGAGGAATCTGTATAACGACCAAGTAGCAACAGTAAGAACAGACCACGGAACAACGGACTGGTTTAAGATTGGGAAAGGAGTACGGCAGGGCTGTATACTCTCACCCTACCTATTCAACTTGTATGCAGAACACATCATGCAACATGCTGGGCTTGAAGAATCCAAGGCTGGAGTTAAAATCGCTGGAGAAAACATTAACAATCTCAGATATGCAGATGATACCACTGATGGCTGAAAGCAAAGAGGAACTGAGGAGCCTTATGATGAAGGTGAAAGAAGAAAGTGCAAAAGCTGGCTTGCAGCTAAACCTCAAAAAAACCAAGATGATGGCAACCAGCCTGATTGATAACTGGCAAATAGAGGGAGAAAATGTAGAAGCAGTGAAAGACTTTGTATTTCTAGGTGCGAAGATTCTTGCAGATGCTGACTGCAGTCAGGAAATCAGAAGACGCTTAATCCTTGGGAGAAGAGCAATGACCAATCTCGATAAAATAGTTAAGAGCAGAGACATCACGCTGACAACAAAGGTCCGCATAGTTAAAGCAATGGTGTTCCCCGTAGTAACATATGGCTGCGAGAGCTGGACCATAAGGAAGGCTGAGAGAAGGAAGATCGATGCTTTTGAACTGTGGTGTTGTAGGAAAATTCTGAGAGTGCCTTGGACTGCCAGAAGATCAAACCGGTCCATACTCCAGGAAATAAAGCCAGACTGCTCACTTGAGGGAATGATATTAAAGGCAAAACTGAAATACTTTGGCCACATAATGAGAAGACAGGACACCCTGGAGAAGATGCTGATACTAGGGAGAGTGGAAGGCAAAAGGAAGAGGGGCCAACCAAGGGCAAGATGGATGGATGATATTCTAGAGGTGATGGATTCGTCCCTGGGGGAGCTGGGGGTGTTGATGACTGACAGGAAGCTCTGGCGTGGGCTGGTCCATGAAGTCACGAAGTGTCGGAAGTGACTAAACAAATAAACAACAACAACAAATATTTAAAATTAACAGTGGCAAGGAGTAAGGCTGAAAAGAAACAAAATCATTGATGTCATAAATCACACTACTTAACCAAGGTTTTCTTAACTAAGGTTTCTGGAATAAATCCCAAGTGATAGAAATGGCCACGTGCTACAGTATAAACCATGATTTATCCTGATCACTGGGTTTGCACCAGCGTTATGCTAAAACTAAACCACATTACAGCTTTGCATGATATGTGAAGCCAATCGGCATTGTTAAAAGCAATAATCACCATTGCTTTTGCAACCCGAACCGAAATCCCTGTAATTTATTACATAGGCAGTTGCTATCAAGAGCTCCCTAGAGCTGTTAGAGAGAAGCCTGGAGAAGTCATATGGGGTCTTCTCAGAAGGGAATGCCACTGTTTATTTCTAGTAAGTAAATTTAGGACCATAGCCTAAGTGTTGCAATGTACTTTTATGGAAAAGTTGTAATTGTAAAATAATACTTTCCCCCATGCACAATTTATATACCTCTAAGGCTAAAGATTATTTTCTTCCCTTGTATGATACAAGTGATTTACAGTTTAAGTGGCTTAGAGGAGCTTAAAGAAGACAGGCTTGAAATTTTATCGGTAAGTACCTTCTCTCTCTGAAGAATAAATCCAGAGCAGATTCTAAGCATAATCTAAGGATTGATTTCAGGGCGTATTACAACATCTCTCTGGAGATTTATTTTTTCAACTGCATTTTAAAAAACTCAGTTTCTTAGATGCTATTTTATTTCTTATAGTTACCCATATCAAAGAATCTTGCTCCAAACCAAGATTATTGGTTCCATGAACTTTTCAGATGTTATCTACAGGCAGAACTCACCTTTGAAAAGACTTCAGATGTTTAACCTGGTGATTGATGTTTGTGTGTGTGTGTGTATTTGGATGTGAGGTCAAGATCTTCTTTGGAGGACTAGTGTGGTTTTATTTTTCTTCTCCTTTTGGTAATCTTCAAATGTTCTTCACTGTTAGATGTGAGACTAGGATGAAAAATAAACTGGAAATAGAGTGCCTTTTGTTGGCTCATCTCAGATGGCTAAATTTTTGTCAGTCAGAGCATTATTTAATTTAAAAGATTATGATGACAAATACCTGAACAATTGATTAGTTACCAGATCCAGATGATCTCTAGATGGCGACAGAGGGATTAGGATTTTCTGTATATTTCTGCTGCCATCTAGAGTCATCTGGATTTTTGCATCCCAAATCTGGTAGAGCTACTTTCTATATTAGATACGGTTTATACTAAATGGCTCAAAAGTTCAAAGAAAAAAAGTTATTTTAGCCATTTTATGTGAATGTAAGTAAATAGGCCACCTCTTAGACTTGTTATCTTCAGATTGGCAAGCAGTATGGACCTTGAGACCCATCTATTTTTACTTCAAGCCTATCTTGCCAATTAATTCAGTAATAACATAATTAGCTGATGCATGTGTACAGATGGCTGCTTATGACTGCTACCAAGAATGCTAGGCTAAAGCACACAGAATGTAAATAGGTTTTAAACAAATTACAGATGATTATTTTCATTAAAGAAATCCATTTTAGAAAAATAGAATATTGAAAGTTTCCTCTTTTTAGGTGACTCCATATTGCATAGTTGAGGGACGCGGTGGCGCTGCGGGTTAAACCACTGAGCTGTCGATCGGAAGGTCGGCGGTTCGAAACCGCACGGCGGGGTGAGCTCCCGTTGTTAATCCCAGCTCCTGCTCACCTAGCAGTTCGAAAACATGCAAATGTGAGTAGATCAATAGGTACCGCTTCGGCGGGAAGGTAACGGCGTTCCGAGTCGTCATGCTGGCCACATGACCCGGAAGTGTCTATGACAACGCCGGCTCCAAGGCTTAGAAACGGAGATGAGCACCGCCCCCTAGAGTCGGACACGACTGGACTTTACGTCAAGGGAAACCTTTACCTTTACTACTATATTGCATAGTTAGTCATTTCACTGCAATGGCCAATGTATCAGATCTGCTTTGAAGTCTTACACTGTGGTAAAAATAATGAAAAAACATTATAGTGACATTAGTTAGTTAGTTAGTTGCCACTGAGTTGAATTCAATTTCTGGTGATTATATGGACAAATGTTCACCATCTTGATTTCTCTCTGGTAATATGGGTAGCTGTAGCTGTTCCAAGGACATTCCAATAATTTCTTAGATTCCATCCAACTACCTATCCACATATTTATTGTACGTTTGATCTACAGAAAATGTATCATAAAGTAAATTACGAAACTTTTGTTGGAATATGGAGTTGAAGGTTGTGGTAAACCACAGGTGAGATAAATAGAATGCTTAGTGAATGTTTCAAAATTGAGCAGGGCATGAGATAAGGTTGTGTGATATCTCCTTGGTTGTTGTCAGGAAAGAGGCGAAGAATCAATGCTGAGTCAGGAATGAAGCTCTAGTCTTTATTGTTAACAGAAACTTCCCAAAACTGAGCAGAACTAGCAAACTGTAAGGGGAAAACTCCAGAAACCCTAAGCTGGGTCCTGTCTGATCCTCTTAGCCAGGTGCCCAAGGCTTTCTACACTGTGTGTGCATTTTTTCCCCTGGAAGGGGCCCCCTCCTTCCTCACCAGCAATCTCCATAACATCACCTTCTCCCTCAGAAACACATTCCATCACACCTGTTCAGTATATTTATGGGGAAAGTTATGAGCAATGCTTGTAGTGAGGATGCAGGTCTGTTTTTGGAATATGAATATGTGCCTCCTTTTATATGAAGATAGTCTTGTCTTCTTGGCTGAAAACTGAACGATTTGCTGCAAATGTTAGATTGCAGGGTGCATTGATGAGGATGGAGCTAAGAATTAATGCTTCGAAATCCAATATATTTGAGAAAGAAAATGGAGTGAATGTTTATTAAACCTGTGAAATGGATGAAGATATTTTATGACCCGCATATCCTGGTAGAAATGTGGTTAGAATGTGGTCTGCATTACTACAATGTTATGAAGCAGAATGGCCAAACTTTGACCCTAGAGAAGAATGCAGAAGCAAGCAAGCCAAAGCGATAAGGAAATAAACTCTGAAATCAGACAAGGATGGGAGGACAGCAACCAGAAACAAGAAACTTTACAGACATTCTTCAAGTCACATCTGACACAGAAATCTAACAGTCCAAAAAGAGGACAGCTAAGGTGACATGTGATGGAATGCTGATAGAAAGCAGCTGGTAATGGATAAAAGGACAAGTTGCACAGGTCTCTCTCAGAAGATTTCCACTTGGGTATACTGTCATCAACAGCTGCCAAGTGCTCCTGTCTTCCCCAAACCCATACATTATCTGGTGAGTCTTATGACAAACCATGTGAGTAAGAGTGTAGTATGTATGTGAGTAATGCTTAAGCAATTATAATTAATAAAACTTTACAGGGTAATGGAGACTTTATGGATACTCTGTGTTCCTTTGAGAATTTCATTACTGCATAAGATTGTGAACCCCCATATCTCATTGAAAGTGACTGAGTGTATCCTTCAATAAATTCTCCCCTCCTCAAACTAAGATTATACATTATGAAGTGTTAGCCACATCTATCTAGTTTCTGGATTTGGTAGAACACAAGGCAGGCGTGTTGCCTCAGTGGGGTGTCTGAAGGTGAATGGGTGAACAATAAGCAGAGAGTCCATACTGTAATATTTGCTGTGTTGAATAAATGTTTATGGAAAGAAGTGAAAATGACAGTATATAAAAGCATGATTCTGCCGACTTATCAGAAAGTTAAAGACAAAACAGGGACTTTCAGAGAAGAAACAGCGGACTGAAGATGGCCCCTCAAGAAGTGGAGCCAACAACTGCAGTGGAATGAAGAGCCAGCAAGTGGACCAGCTCTTTGATAATTCCTCTCCAGACAAGGAGAGAACTTGAGATTGCCCACAAGTGCTCCAGACAGCTGCTCCATGTGAGGAGACTGCAAGATAGCAGTCTCCAGCAGGTTTAGAGCTCTGGGAGATGAGGGAACAGCCAACTTTCTCAAATCATGGCTGGCGCCTTTGAAAGGATACTGGGCTTGCATACTTTCTTTTCTAATCACTTTTGGATATTGCTTGTTAAATGCTTTTGAGCTTTTGGGGAACCTTTGGATTGACAAGTTTTACAGCACCAGGTGAATTTCCTTCAATCCTTAGCAAAAGAAGTTTTAACTACAAGTTTGAGATTATTATTATTATTATTATTATTATTATTATTATTATTATTATTTTGGAATAAACAGCAAAAGGGTGATTAAAACTTTGATTTTAGAAAGTTACAAATGGACCAAGGGCCTAGAGAAATTTGAAATAAGATTTTGGAATTAATTATAAAGAATCCTTCCCATGGGAAATTGCTCTTGTTTTGAGGTGTTTTTTTTTTTTTTTTTGAAGATAAGACTTTAAAAAATGGATAGTAGAGGGAACTAAAGATTACAATTAAAGGAGAACACTCAGACTTGACTTAAAATTACAGAATGGAGCAAAATATTTTAACATTGGACATATTGAAATATATATTTTGAACAATAGACCCAGAAGTTAATTTTAAGAGTGTTGGCCTTTATAGAGACCGTGTCTAAAAGATGTTATAGAAGAGGAACAAGTTCTACCTTACAAGATTGAGACTGATGTGGAAGTGGATTTTAAAAATGACATGCTACAAGAATGACATGTTAAAATATGTTACACTGGGTATACAAAAGAAACTGGCTGATATCTTAATAATTAAAAGGGATGTACATACAACAAACCAAGAGAGTGACCTGGATAACTTTCCTATATTGGATTTACAAAAGAGGCTTGTTAAAGTTTTGAAGAATTTTGTGAGAAAGGACGAAGAAAAAATGAAAAATCAAGTTCTAGGATATTATTTGAAAGGACTAGAGATCAAGATAGTTAGAAGTAAAAGAAAGGAATTTAAAATTGGTTTATTTGATCAAGGTTGAAATAGGTACATTGTTATCGCTGGTAACCCTTAATGGACTTTTGCTGATCAGTTCTGAAATGAGGAGCCTTTATGGATTTGTTTATAGATAAGAGATGGGATATGGGAAGAACGGATCATTTTCTGTATTTTAAGAGAAGGTGATAAGTTACTAAAATTGTCTATACTTGTGATGAAGGTCATTTCTTTATATATTTATTTTCTTTTTCTTTATTGTATTCTTATTTTTTCTTTTCTGTTTCTGTTTCTCTTTTTCCCTTTTCCCCTTTCTTTCTTTTCTGTACCATCTACTTTTCCTATTTATTCTTCTACTTTTTTAAAGTTTGTATTAGTTTTTACTGTTGTAATTATAATCTTTAATAAAATTGCTATGTGAAAGAAAAAGAAAATTAAAGACAAAACCCAAATTATGAATTGGTATTTAAACCTGATAAAAACAAGGAGAATTTGCAAGGCTGGAACAATATAGAGAGATATAATGAATGCTATATGGTTTAAACTTGATCTAGCTAGGGTGCTTTTTCTAATTCTTTGCATTTAAATTCTCAGTAAATTGCTCACTAATTCTTGCTGTTTTTGTGTGCTTTGTACAATGTGGCTTACCCATTTTGCAAAGAAAATATGATGGGGATGTATCTATGCAGGTGGGTATAATTCTATGTCGGAATGAAACATGGTGGTGATAACTGTCAGCAAAATAAAACACCCACCCACTACCACAGACATAATTGTTCCCATGTTTGTATCAGACCATGATAGCCTTTTTCCAGCCTTGGGGTATTAATCAGAATACTTGGAAACATCTTAGGATATGGACTTTGTTATTTATTTATTTATTTGTTTATTTAATGTGTGCCTTTGAGTCAGTTTTTGATTCATGGCAACTGCCTGGACTAGTCCTGCGGTTTTCTTGGCAAGGTTTTTTGGAAGTAGTTTGCCATTGCCTCCTTCCTAGGGCTGAGAGAGAGTGACTGGCCCAAGATCACCCAGCTGGCTTCATGCCTAAGGCGGGACTAGAACTCATTCTCCTGGTTTCCAGCCTGATGCCTTAACCATGATACTAAACTGCTCCCAGATGCACTTTACATGTCCATAAATATATTGAGTTGTATATAAATTCATATGAATCTAAACAATGCAAGAATGGGTCTAAGCCAACCTTACTGTTAAAAGAATGGCCAGCAGGTTTTTGGTGCCATGGAAAAGTAGCAAATTGTTGTTGTTGTTGTTGTTGTTGAAATTCTATGGCAGGGTTGGGAGAAGTTTGAATGATTGTTGGACTCCTTGATTGATGATTCACCTTTTGGGAATCACATAGATTTTATCCAAGACAATCTGTCCCCAACCTGGTCCTTCAGGTCTTCCAATGGTGCAGCCACTGTAATTGAGTCCAAAATGCAATCGTTTGTCCCAGGTAATTTGTGCCTCAAATGAGAATTCAATTTTCTGAAGCTTTTGCTAAAACAATTTAATTAGACCTGGAGTTATGGAAGACCCTGTCTGCCCTGTCTGAGACAGCCAGATACCCTGGCTCTGCCATGTAGTCACTTGCCCCTAAAGTTCCTTAATGACTACGTGGACACATTTTATTTTCTTGGCAACCATAAGGGTGTGGTTTGACATTTACCTTGTAGCCCTGTATTTCCCAGTAGTCTCCCATCCAATTGCATACCAGGTTTGATCCTCTTTAGCTTTTTGGGAGCTGCCGAGGTTAGTGCTGCCAGTTTCCTGTGACTGATAAAACAATACATGATTGTAACACAAGTTAGATATACAGTTTTTTTGAATAATACGTTTGTAGTATTCCTGCGGCCCAACGTTTTTCCAGTAGGCCAATATTTATGTATTTATTTTTATAAATAACTCAAGGCAGCGAACATACCAATCTCTTGCCAGTTTGGGACTGAGACGAGGACATGAAGTGAGACAATTGAAAGTATGTTATCATCCTGAAGACTTGTTAATTCATAGACACATTCTTATGTTATCTTTATCTTGACCTCCTACACAGACTATCTGCATTTTCTTCAGACTAGTGATGACTGTATCCTTTGTAATGAAAAAAGCTTTCTATCATCATTATGGGCTGTTTTTTTTCCTCTTCGGTATCATCTGCAAGTCACGGTATCTTATAAGTAGTATTGCCATGTCTGGATTGCAAAACTACAGGAAAACATCAGATCGCAGGAAACAGATACAGAAAGAGAAAAAACTCTTTGCTGTCATCTGGATTTTGGTGGTCCAGATGTGGCAATCCTACTCACTGTCTGTGGTTCTCAGTGTCATCAGTGACTTTTCTATTTTTGGCAACCTAGTGGTGGCCAGAACAAAATTACACAAAGCAGGGAAGGAAGGATGCTGTCCATTTCTACATATGTCTAGCTATCTACTGTATAAATCAACAGGGTAACTCCCTGAAATAGAATACAAGAAAATTTAGAATTTAGCACAGTGGGAAAACCTGCAGAAAGAAAGGTTGGGTTAGAAAATGAACTGGATCCAGTTGGTGCTGTAGAAAAGAAAATTCTACCCCCACCCCCAGCAATTAGACCTTATGTAGATAGTACATGTGACACACACAGACACATGCAACATGTTACTTTGCTATTCAGCGAAAAATGAAGATGCTTTCTATGGCTACTGTTGATAAAGGGGCTGAAAAGAATTTCTTCTTTTTTTCTATGTCAATGTGTCAGAATTGATCTTGCGAGAGTGACATTGTATATGATATCATGCTGCTCACACAAATCTGTTTTTAAAGGATTAATCAACACTCTCTTATTTTCCAGAGCTTTAAAAAAATGAGATACTAAAGGTCAAAGCCTTTTTCTCAAGATGTTGTTACAGAAATCCTTAGTCCACTCAGCTGTTTTCCATTCAGCTTGTATGTATTGTATTGTTATTTTTCCTTTTGTTTCCTAAGTAACAGAGCATAGGTACCCTTTCAATGCACTTTGGGGAAGTTTGTAAATTGCAAACAGTGTAAGTTTCTACAATCTGGTGCTTTCCATGTGTTGGACTACAGTCCCCAGAACTCTTAGCCACCATTCCCTAGGCATCTGAAGGGCATCAGGGGTGGAATATGAGTGATACTCAGGTGCCAATATATTGCTATTCTACTGGCAAAAATATTCAGAAAGCATCCATTGCTTAACCCAGGACGCTCCACTGATTTTTGTACCTCTTCACAGCATGAAACAGAGCTGATGACAGTGGAGTGCCTAAACTTTAGCGCCTACTTTGCATCTTAATGTTAAGATAAATTTGCTGTTAACCTTACATGGTTTATAATATTGCAATGGCTTGTGACTTTTGCCTAGTCTTCCAAGGAAACAGCTGGAGAGCTGAAAAGAAACAAGCCAAGCCTTCCAGAATTCAAAGCCAAGACTTGGAAAATTAGAACTCACTTCCAAGACATGGTTGGGATGCTGTGGCCTAATTGCTGTCTTTTGGCATGTGATGTTATGAAACCTTATTAGCACTTCTCTTGGTGCTCATGGGATATTAGGGACTTCCTGGAGAAAGCAGGCTGGATTCTTTATTCTCCAAATAATCGTTTTGTTTTACTGAGCTTGTGTGATTCCAAATTACTCACAAGGACATTTGATTGGGTTCTTTAAACATAATGTGGGAACAGGACTATGGAGCAACAGTTGGGAGAACAGATTAAACTGCATTCTGTCTAGCAAAGCTGATGCAAGCAGTAAATTTGGAATTCTGGGGGTAGTGTCTGCCTATTTCAGGTCCACCAATTTTCATGATACCAGGATGGATATTTTAGGTTCTTAGAGCAACAGAATTTTCCGAAAAATAATGGTGCAATAGTGAAAAGGAAAGGAAAGGAAAATCTTTCTCATCTTAGGTAACAGTGGCACTTCTCAAAATACTCAAAATTCCATTCCTAGTTATTTATACATACTGTAGGAGCTTAAACATTGTTTCAGGCTATTTCACAAATTGTATCATTGCAAAACAATGGGGAGTTCTACAATCTGCTAAAAAGAGGTATCTTCCTTGTGAGGCAAAAAGACTAGAGACCTGTAAAACGGCTCCGACAGATCCGTGATGTATGAGTTTCCAAAATGAAGCAGATGGGAAATGGGAATACACATAGGCAGTGATAGTCCCAAAGTCTATCAGTTCCAGCAAGATCCCAAGCAAACTGATTTTAGCAGCTAGAAATTTATTAGCAAACTTCCCCTTTTAAATTCCAAATATTTTGCTTTTGATGCCCATGCTAAAATGACGAAAACTAACCTGGCATCCAACAACTAAAATAGAAAACAGCAGAAATTCAAAACTCATAATCTCTCTACTACACTCTATTTATTGGAAGTTCTGAATGAGTTTTAACCTTGGGTACATTTTTATCTGTTCTCTGATTAATGTGTGGTCTTTTGGGCATGGGAGTGGGAAGTAGATTTTAGTTCAGGACCACACACTCTATCACCTGATCAGTCATGGCATACTTGCACTGTACAGAGAAATCCAAATGACATTTAGAGTTATAGAGATACCGTATGTACCTTCCTTTCTTATTTCTCTTTAGTAATTCCAGGTTTCTCTCTCCCCCAGTTCTCTTTACTGGGGTACTTTGCAATCTACCCAACTTCCAAATTATAAATTAGAGAAAGCAGAATCTCACCTGTAATGATTGGGTGTGTTCATACAATAGATAACATTGTTCAAAATGTTCACGTCTAGGAACAACATTGGGTGAGGGCACTTGTCCTACTTAGGCATGGAACGAATGTCAAAGAGAAGAAAAGTAACACAAATCTGGGGATGGGGAGCATCCTACCAATGCCTTAGATTTATTGTAATGATAAAGTGGGTGTCTTTTGGAATTTTTTTTAGAAATAACAGATGGGAAAGATGCAGCGTGTGTAAAGCGTGCTTCTGTGCTGCTTGTGTACTGCTAAATTTCTCCATGCATGGGTATTGCTTACATATTTCTGTGGAATTCCAGTCAGTGAAATGCTTGATGCCCAGTGTCAGGGATGGAGGGCACTTTTGGCATTTCCAGATCCAGATTCAGCACTTCACGTTTTTGTCTTGGAGTAAACTGTTTTATGTGAAAGGAACAAGAGAGCGACATTCAGAGGCACCATCTAAACCCCGTTCACTTTACAGCAAGGGTTGTTCTCAGATGAATTATGTCTTGTGGGACTCCAAAAATATCCGGACCCATATTTGTTCACTCTGTGATCCGTAGGCTACGTGAACAAGCAGGCCCTCCCACTCAGGTGCTAAAGTTACATATAACCCATTGCCTCTGTTAGAGAGAAAGGCCATATTTGGCAGTAGGGAATTTAAAAAAAAATCAAGGTGGTGACCACAACCTATGATGGTTGCAGCCATCATCTTGATTTTTTTGACCCCAGCCCTCTGGACACTCCTGTTGGGCAGACTGGAAAACATAAATATTTCACTCTTGTAAGGTAGAGGAATCTGCCCTTCTCCGTTCCAGCAGGGAGAGCTTTTGTAAGCCAAAGTGCTGCTGAATGAAAAAGTAAACGGAGAAATACCTTTTGTATATTCAGTTAAGAGTTAAAGGTGATATGGATTTAAGCTACATCTATGGCTTGACTAGATTCTAAGGGAAATCAACGTGCAATTTTATTCATTTGGTGTTCTTTGACAGGATGAGTCTTTAAATGAATGCCTGTTGAAATATCTTCAATTTGGTGCATTGCTCATCCATTTCACATTGATTTGCACAGCTGCTGAGACAGAAGATCCTTGTTTAAGAGTAGACAATGGAAGGTGACAAATTGGGTAAAAGCAAAATTGTATGTGTATGTATATATACTGTATGTATATGTATGTGTGTGTGTGTGTGTGTATAATGTTTTAAATTATATTATTATATTGTATTGGATGTTTAGGATATTTAATGTTTTTATTGTTTTTGTAAACTGCCCAGAGTCCCTCCTTTGGGGGAAGATGGGCAGTGGCAAAATTTAATAAATAAATAAACACACACACACACACACACACACACAACAATCTGAATCAGGGATTACACATGTATCATGCTTAGTTATGTGTAAAATTAGAAGTTTTTTGTTTCATTAGTTAGGAAACAGGATGGGCATTTTGCTGCGGTATAATTCAGGAGCTTTGTCAGGCCTGCCAAATGGCAGCTATGAACAATAGAAGCCCTTCAATTTGTCACTTCCTAGTTAGGATCCAAGCCATTGCTTCAATAGTTATGCCAATGGGGTCCAGTTAAAGCTGCCCATTTGCACTGGCTTGTGGCGTACCATCCATTACCAAAACACTTAGCACATCTAGAGTCTGCACCCTAACTCACATTAATTATGTGCTCAATAGGTCAGTTCCGACTGATTACATTACCCAGTCCTGTTATTAATGACTGTATTATCTACCTGAGAAAGTAAACAAATGGATACTTGGCAAGCCATCCTCAAATAAACCTGCAGAAAAATCAGGGGAAAATATTTGGGATACCCCTTTTTTTCGATGGAAGGAATTTACCTCTTTTGTTGGCTTTAACTTTTAAGTATAAAGATTTATATACACTGAGAGTGGCTGGCCCTCAGAAAGGCAGTGGGAAGAAAAATTGCAGTTCCATTACTCTACGTGTCAGTAACAACAGGCATCTGAAACATCCCTCTGATTTAATAAAACGAGAAGGGAGGTAAAGCTTGTCTCGAAGAAATGCCAGATGTCTTTTCCCCAGCTCTTTTGCTAGCATGATTCTCAGGCATACCAAACAGAATGAAGGCAGGATTCTTTTGGCTTTCTCTTCCATGCTTTCAACTTTTTCCCAGGACTTAGTTATCATTTTTTTTCTTCCTTAGCTGCTCATCCATTACTTCATCAAAGTTATCTCCACTTTCCTTTACAGTCTTCTCTCCTTTTTTTTTTTCCCTGAGGTTTTTGGAAATATCCAGCTAAATTTTCATTCATTAGGGTTATGCAGCATATTTTACTGGACGCCAAAATGATGCTTTAGGGTGCTTGGTGGTGCAATTGTAGCATCTCTGTACAATCAACTACATAGTAGTTTCCTCGGATTGTATGGCAATGTGGTCCTAGTAGAAAATTCAGCTACTCTAAGGATTTGCAGAGGCATTATATTTGTGCCCTTGTGTGGTCTGATTCATCTTTTTTGGAATTGAATCTGAAGTGCTGCACAGAACCTACAGTTCGTTGGCTTCCCAGGGCACGATGCTTTGTGAAAACTGTGGAAAGATAAAATAGTTTTGATCGTGGATAGAGACACAAGACTTGCTCCTAAAAAAATAAAGTAAAATGACCCATATTTAAATTGCACTGGGAAAGCAGAGTCTACAGTTAGGTTGCATTTTTTCCCCCCTGCAGCTATTATAATTCTCTGGGATTGAACCTCAAAACAGGAAGTGTCGCTGATGTTTTAAGGCATTTTAATGTAACATTATTTGGATTGTAAGTTGTGGGAGTTGAACATAAGAGAATGAGAAGTCAATCAGCTTCCTAGAATGCTGTTGTATGTGGAATGTAATGGATTAGATTGAGATCTAAATGTGTACAATACAGTTGATGGGAGCAGAATTCTCTGCTTTTTCTTGTGTATGCTAATCTTTTCAGTCCCCTCAAACATGCTATTCAGAGAATTAAAGGATTCACTTGGGGAGGATATGTCTAAACCATAATGGAGGCACTTTTCTTCAAGAAGCATCAAGCAAATAGTAGGAAAAAGAAGGTCAAAAGAAATGAAACTCTTTATTCCAGTGTATGAGTTAAATCCACTATCAATCAAAGGACATGGGCTTTGGAGTATTGGGACTACTCCCCTATTTAATTTAGTTAATAAAATTAAAGAGCCTTTATAAATTATGAGCACATAAACTTCTCCAATAGCTTTTTCTGAGAGTAAAATGCTATAAAATCTGGTACACATGCACATAACAAAAACTGTCTTACTGTTTTGTCATTTGTTTGATTTATTATACATTGCACAGGATCCTGTTTCGCTGAACATGTTGAAGATAAAAGTATAAGCTCTAGCCATAAAAATACCCTTGAAGACCATCTGCAAGATATTCAGCAAGGTAATACAAGCATTTGACCAAATGCTTGAATCTCTAGTCATGAAAACTTCCATAAACAAGCTTTCTGTAGGGAGGATGAAGCCAGAAGCTATAAATCACTCTGACTAAATAAGAGAATCCATGAGACTTTAATAAGAAACTCATCCAATTAAATGGATCACAGTATTGTGTAATTTGAAGTTTTTCTTTAACTCCCTCTTTAATTAATCCTAGATGGGAAACTGCATTTTCACTGACTTGAACAAAAACTTTCCTTCATAATCAAAGTGAAGCAGGAATATGGTGGGGAAATGTACATTTTTTATATGCAGAAGTCTACCTGCATATAAAAATGTACATCGTGCAAAGCCATGGGTCAGCATTGTGGTCACCCTCTCTAGAAGGTAGCAGGGCAGTTACGTTGGGAGCTACAGTTTCTCAGGCCAGAAGTGTGAATTATGTCAACAGCCCACAATCGTTTTGCTCCACAACAAGACAAAATGCCCATTCAGCTGTGGGAAAGGTGAAGAAAGAAAAACAGCAATGAAACTGCAGGAATTGGATCGATCTCCACTTTATGTTTATAGAGGGCAGTTGAAGCTATCCAGCTTCCCAGCATGAATTTGGCAGAAGCTACCCAAACACTTGATAGAGCATGGTTGGGTAAAGATCTTTACTGTAAGCTGCAATGAAGCTGTTTTAAGCAATTAACTACCTCTTTTCAATATGGACACTTCTTGTATCTGCAGCAGTTTAATTATAATGCAGCTTTCTCTGGCATGTCTTATGGCTTTATGGACATTTTGCCTTCTGTTTTTCAGCCTCAGAGCTAAGCAACTGTTGGTTGTTGACATACCTGACATTTCTGTCCTGAAAAGCTGTAGCGGTCCATGGATCTTCCACAGAATATGCCATCTCATGTCCACCATTAAAAATCCTAGTAGCAGTAGTTGTAGTAGTAATAATCCATTTTTAAAAACATTAAGAGGATACATATTTCATAATATAGCCAAGTCTCAGAAGATCCTCACATTGAGGTCTTGCAAGATTTTTGTCATTTTTAAATAGATTTCTTTAAACATTATTTGAAGGCATATGCAAAATCAGGCAATGCTGTTCACTGGCTTCTCACTCCTGTATCACTCAAGACTTAAAAAAATGAAGTAACTGGATTTACACAACACACAAATCAAAAAGAAACCAACCATGTGTGTGAACCAGACACTGAGGCCAGTGGCTTTGATTGAAGTGGTCATAGTCCTTCCGTTTTCTGATCTTATGTTTTTGCTTGAAGAGTCCAAAATTAAATTACTTATAATTTTGCTTTTTCACAGGAACTGCTAACATTAATAGACAATATTGGGTTAAATGGACCAATGGTTTATTGTAACTTGCACTTCCTTCTCTGTAGTTATCAAGATCCACTTTTATTTGCTTCTTAAAGTAATTATTTATGAGAACATTCCAGAATGGGGCTCATAAACTATTAGATTGAAATATAGCTATAAAATAATATCACAAAATATCCTCTGAAGGTAAGGCTTTATTTACAGTATCTTACATACCCAAATGAAGTAAATTCTAACCAAAGCCAACAGTTATTGGCAGATTAGAGTGGAACATCCTCTTCCTTGTACCTGCCAGATGTGAAGAAATATTTGAATTTTATTCATGATGGTGTGTATACTGCAAATGTCTGGCAAAATAAGATTATAATAAATAAACAGAAAACTGTATTACTGAAATATGTGCTAAATTTGCACATAAACATAAGCTGTAAACAAACCAAGGGCCAAATGTGCATCATCAAAATACATTCATTTTTTTAAAGTGCTATCATATACAACAACTTTTAAAATGTGATTATCAACAAAAGGCAACCTATGTGGCTATATGTAGTGACTGTTTACTTATTTATTTATTTTGCAATAATGAGGGGCTGATGCACCTATTGGAAACGCTAGGCCAGGTTGATAAGGTCCGTTTCCCCATGCCACATTAAATTTGAAGCAGTAAAATTCATTGAGAGAGAGGGAGAACAATGTTTTTGTGATAATACCCAATTCTAAAATGCTTTTCCAAGGTAGAGGATCCAAATGGTACCAACTATGCTTACATTTTGGCAGCAGATCAAAACATGTTTAAGTTCAGTCACTGACCTTAGATAACCTCTCCTTTTAAATCACTTCTGCTGATTTCATGGACATGCTCATGTAGATTTCTAGGCAACAGTACAGGAATGGTTTCCCACTACTTTTTCTCAGATTTCTTTTTTACTTCCAGTTTTCAGCCCTGGAATTTCTTAGTGGTTTCCCATCCAAATATTAAGAAGCCTGACCCTGATTTTGAGATCAGCCAAGGTTAGCTAGGTCATGTCATCTGAAATAATATGATCTTAGAGGCATATTATTTGTTAATTGGAATGTCTTTAATAAGGCAATGATTTATTATTTATTTAAGAAGGAGGCAACAGTTCATGCCAGAAATTTTCAAGTGAAATTGTTTAAGATCTGACCATTGTTGTTGGTGTTTATTCATTTAGTCACTTCCGACTCTTCGTGACTTCATGGACCAGCCCACGCCAGAGCTTCCTGTCGGTCGTCAACACCCCCAGCTCCCCCAGGGACGAGTCCGTCACCTCTAGAATATCATCCATTCACCTTGCCCTTGGTCGGCCCCTCTTCCTTTTGCCCTCCACTCTCCCTAGCATCAGCATCTTCTCCAGGGCGTCCTGTCTTCTCATTATGTGGCCAAAGTATTTAAATTTTGCCTTTAATATCATTCCCTCAAGTGAGCAGTCTGGCTTTATTTCCTGGAGTATGGACCGGTTTGATCTTCTTGCAGTCCAAGGCACTCTCAGAATTTTCCTCCAACAACACAGTTCAAAAGCATCTATCTTCCTTCTCTCAGCCTTCCTTATGGTCCAGCTCTCGCAGCCATATGTTACTACAGGGAACACCATTGCTTTAACTATGCGGACCTTTGTTGTCAGTGTGATGTCTCTGCTCTTAACTATTTTATAGAGATTTGTCATTGCTCTTCTCCCAAGGATTAAGCATCTTCTGATTTCCTGACTGCAGTCAGCATCTGCAGTAATCTTCGCACCTAGAAATACAAAGTCTTTCACTGCTTCTACATTTTCTCCCTCTATTTGCCAGTTATCAATCAAGCTGGTTGCTATAATCTTGTTTTTTTTTAGGTTTAACTGCAAGCCAGCTTTTGCACTTCCTTCTTTCACCTTCGTCATGAGGCTCCTCAGATCCTCTTCGCTTTCAGCCATCAAAGTGGTATCATCTGCATATCTGAGATTGTTAATGTTTCTTCCAGCGATTTTAACTCCAGCCTTGGATTCCTCAAGCCCAGAATGTCACATGATGTGCTCTGCATACAAGTTGAATAGGTAGGATGAGAGTATACAGCCCTGCCATACTCCTTTCCCAATCTTAAACCAGTCCGTTGTTCCATGGTCTGTTCTTACTGTTGCTACTTGGTCGTTATACAGATTCTTCAGGAGGCATACAAGATAACTTGGTATCCCCATACCGCTAAGAACTTGCCACAATTTGTTCTGGTCCACATAGTCAAAGGCTTTAGAATAGTCAATAAAACAGAAATAGATGTTTTTCTGAAACTCCCTGGCTTTTTCCATTATCCAGTGGATATTGGCAATTTGGTCCCTAGTTCCTCTGCCTTTTCTAAACCCAGCTTGTACATCTGGCAATTCTCGCTCCATGAATTGCTGAAGTCTACCTTGCAGGATCTTGAGCATTACCTTACTGGCATGTGAAATGAGTGCCACTGTTCAATAGTTTGAACATTCTTTAGTGTTTCCCTTTTTTAGTATGGGGATATAAGTTGATTTTTTCCCATCTGATGGCCATTCTTGTGTTTTCCAAATTTGCTGGCATATAGCATGCATTACCTTGACAGCATCATCTTGCAAGATTTTGAACAGTTCAGCTGGGATGCCGTCGTCTCCTGCTGCCTTGTTATTAGCAATGCTTCTTAAGGCCCATTCAACCTCACTCTTCAGGATGTCTGGCTCTAGCTCACTGACCACACCGTCAAAGCTATCCCCGATATTGTTATCCTTCCTATACAGGTCTTCTGTATATTCTTGCCACCGTTTCTTGATCTCTTCTTCTTCTGTTAGGTCCTTGCCATCTTTGTTTTTGATCATACCCATTTTTGCCTGGAATTTACCTCTGATGTTTCTAATTTTCTGGAAGAGGTCTCTTGTCCTTCCTATTCTATTGTCTTCTTCCACTTCCGCGCATTGCTTGTTTAAAAATAATTCCTTATCTCTTCTGGCTAACCTCTGGAATTTTGCATTTAATTGGGCATATCTCCCCCTATCACTGTTGCCTTTTGCTTTCCTTCTTTCTTGGGCTACTTCTAGTGTCTCAGCAGACAGCCATTTTGCCTTCTTGGTTTTCTCTTTCTTTGGGATGTATTTTGTTGCCGCCTCCTGAACAATGTTGCGAACTTCTGTCCATAGTTCTTCCGGGACCCTATCTACTAAGTCCAGTCCCTTAAATCGATACTTCACCTCCACTGCATATCCCTTAGGAATATTAGTGAGCTCATATCTAGCTGATCTGTGGGTCTTCCCTAATCTCTTTAGACTGATCCTAAATTCTGCAATAAGAAGTTCGTGATCTGAACTACAGTCATCTCCAGGTCTTGTTTTTACCGACTGTATAGAAGTCTGCCACCTTTGGCTGCAAAGGATGTAGTCAATCTGATTTTGGTGTTGTCCATCTGGTGAAGTCCATGTATAAAGCCGTCTCTTAGGTTGTTGGAAGAGAGTGTTTGTTATGCAGAGTGAGTTGTCTTGGCAAAATTCTATCAGCCTATGTCCTGCTTCGTTTGTTCTCCCAGGCCATGCTTACCTGTAATTCCAGGTGTCATTTGACTGCCCACCTTAGCATTCCAGTCTCCCGTGATGAAAATAACATCTCTTTTAGGCGTGTTGTCCAGTAGGTGCTGAATATCCTCATAGAACAGCTCTACTTCAGCTTCTTCAGCATCTGTGGTTGGGGCATATATTTGGATCACTGTGATGTTAGATGGCTTGCCCTGAATTCAAATTGAGATCATTCTATTGTTTTTTGGGTTGTATCCAAGCACTGCTTTAGCCACTTTACTAGTAATTATGAAGGCTACTCCATTGCTTCTGTGGTCCTCTTGTCCACAGTAGTAGATCTGGTGGTCATTTGATGTGAAGTGGCCCATTCCAGTCCATTTCAGTTCACTGATGCCCAAAATGTCTATCTTTAATCTTGACATCTCACCAATAACCACATCCAATTTGCCCTGGATCATAGATCTTACATTCCAGGTTCCAATGGTGTGTTGATCCTTAGAACATTGGATTCACCGTTCACCACCAGCACCGTCGGCCGCTAGCCATCCTTTTGGCTTTGAGCTAGCTGCGTCATCATGTCTGGGGCTAGTTGAACTCATCCTCTGTTCCTCCCTGGTAGCATTTTGACCATCTTCCGACCTGGGGGTCTCATCTTCCAATGGTATACCGACATATCTCTGGTTGTACTGATCCATTTAGTTTTCACGGCAAGAATACTGGGGTGGGTTGCCATTACCTTCCCCAGGGATCACATTTAGTCTGACCTCTCTGTCATGACCTTCCCATCTTGGGTGGCCCTTCACGGTTTAGCTCATGGCATTATTGAGGTGCTCAAGCTCCAGCACCACAACAAGGTAACAATCCTTTGCTGAAGTAAGATCTGACCATATATCTTGTTTATAACAATCTGCTTACTTAGACCAGAACCATCAAAAAGGAGCAATTTGTTTGAATACATAAGCAAAATACTAAAATTAAAACAGTAGCTTTCAACTGTTAGCTAAGCATAGATTTCTTGAAAAGTCAGAGTCCTCTTTCTAGTAAGATTTGGCCTTTAATGCAAGTCGTCTTTAATAACATCCAAAATGCTGTACTAATTGAACCACTATTTGGAATGCTATCATTTCTATTAATGCTTCAATCCTTATCACATTTCGTTGGAAATAAAAATTGGAGCACATGTTTCAAGATTCTTCTGAATAGAGCTTCAGGGCAAATTCACCAATCTTCATCTTCCAAATGTTGAAATTCCAACTCAACCTCGTTGGGTTGGACAATTGAGAGAGGAATTCTGGAAAGCCTTGACTTTCAGAAGAAATCACTAGGCAGATGGCTTCCAACCTTAATAAGAATTTATCCCTTTCTGGGAGTACGAGAAATATAGAACACAGATGTAGATGTCAGCCCTTCAAGGTAGGCCAGGTCAGGAAACAGACTCCACAAGGATTACTGCAACTCATTGGAAGGACAGGTACTGAAGCTGAAGCTCAAATACTTTGGCCACCTAATGCGAAGAGAAGACTCACTGGAGAAGACCTGATGCTGGGAAAGACTGAAGGCAAAAGGTGCAGGGGATTGCAGAGGAGGAGATGGTTAGATAGCATCACCGATGAAATGAACATCAATTTGAGTAAACTCCGGGAGAGACTGGAGGACAGGAAGGCCTGCCATTCTGTGGTCCATGGGGTCATGAAGGGTTGGACACGACTTAACGACTGAACAACAAATTGTTGCAGGGTATAATAACAGAATTTTGAAAACCTGATTCTATGCCAAACTTGATCCTTTCTATGCCAAAGAGAATCAAGATGAGGCAATCTTTAGTTTCTTTCTCACTGTCTCTTTCCTTTCAGAGGTAAGCTGGTGTTTACATAATAGCTGTTTAATATCTTCTTCAAGGCTATCTCTGTACTCCTCAGTATTGATCATCTGTTTGGTAAAGCAGACTGTGAAAAAAGATAATCTGAGCAGCTGTATTTTGACTAGTGTAATGTGTGACTCACCATCCATTCATATCCATGGAGCTTATTTCAAACAGATAGGTTTAGGAATTTGACAGAGTTCTTTGTGCATATTAGTCACCTGATGGAAACAGCAAAATAGTGACCTGAATACGTGATTTAATCTTCACATGTCTAACACCACAGTCAGTATTTTCACATCACCTTCAAAATAATGCTTTACAATGGGATTAATTTACTGTTCAGCTTCAGATATTTCAGCTCTACATTGATGATTTGAAGCACCTTGAAGTCATGGGTTGCTTCTGTCAATGGAAAGATGCAGGTAGAACTTCCAGATCATCTTGTGTCATCTCAAACACCACTTTTGAATGGGCAAACACTGTACTTACAGAATGTAAAGGAAATATCAGGCCCATTGGTATAATAATCAATGGTTTACATGAAAGATTGAAGCAACCCACTGTTGTTATATTGTACTTGTTATTTGATAAAAGGTCTTATTCAGTCTTTGGTGGTATACTGATGGTTGGGTATGACAAGAAAAAAGTAGGTAGAGCAAAAAGAAAAAGTAAATAGGATTCTGCAAAATTCTGCAGAAGAGAAAAGGCAGGATCTAAATTAACAATTAATAAATGAAATATGGCTATATAAAATAAATACTTTGTCTCTGGCAGTTATCAGGTGTATAGGAGAGCAAATTCTCATACCTACTTCTGCCAGTAATTTGCAATATTTTTTTTTTCTTAAAATTTAAGTAGACTCTGAGCACACATACACACACAACACTAAACCCACTTAGTCATTGCGGGAAAAAAGGTAGAAAAACAAATTCAGTTCCAAAATCATCTAGGAGCTTCATTTATTAGCTTTTAAATAAATACCATTCTTTTTTTTTATTGAACAACTTCATCTATCATTCTGAGAATCCCAGAGGCCCAATGCTGAGCTATAACATCCTTTTAAATGATTCACAAGAAGTTATTCAGTTCTTACATTCTGTAGAATATGGCCCAGCCTTTTTCATTTTTTATTGGCTTCTGCTCAACATACCACTGACTCCTGAGCCAACTGTTTTATATTTTTAAATGGATATGTTCCCTTTCTTCTTCCTTTCATTTTTGCAGAGTAAGGCACACAAAGAATTTTAAAAGCAGTATTAACAACAGTGGTACACCTTTCCTGCATTACTTTAATGTAATTTAACTGGTGGAGATAGGCAGTAAGAAGGCATTTATCTAATTAGACATCTCTCCCTAGACTAAAATGGAACAGTCAGCTTCATTTGCACTGTCATAAACTGCATTTGAAATCAAATTTATCTTGCATCCAATTTGTCCAGAAACAGAATTCTATAAAGGGGAAAGCATTACATGTCTCTGGAATGAAATACACTACCTACCAACCTACCAAGTGATCCATTACATACATTATCTACAAGGGTACACAATAAATACAAAATCTGTCATACTTCTAAATCACTCCACGAACATCAGTACCTTGTACGTCTTTCTTTTAGAATGGAGACTTCAAATGAATTTTTGTCTCTTCTACTCAAGTTATCCTTCTCCCTCACTTTCTAACTGTCAAGAGGAAAGGAGGAAGGAAGAAAATAAATCTTGTGTACAGTACAGCTCCTAGTTTAGGAGATAGCTGAGGTTCAGTGTTTATCAGATATTAATTTTACAGCTGAGGATGTGAAAGCTGTATCTTGCATACAGATTATTTTCTCCTGACCTGCTTCATCTGACTGGTGAAAGCAAGGACTTCTTCGGTAACTTATATCACTTTTTTGGCAATTATTCTTCCAAAAATTACTACATTTTCTCTGGGCAGAAGCTCCAAGATTTTAAAAATAGATGACAGGATTAAATTCAAGGGACCAACTTCTCTTGGCAAGTACACAGGGAAAGTGTAAACCTATTGCATTTGTACCTGAACTGTGGCAAATTTTTTTAAAGCATCTTTTTCAGATATTTCTGAGAGATGCATAAGAAAGAGTTTGGAGGAGTCTCTACTTTTAGCCACCACAAATGGTTTTAGAAAAAGCTAAGCTGACAGCTTCCTTGTTTATTCCGCTGATATGTGCAGGCATCTTGGCACAGGAATGCGAGCAAAGATATTATTGAAAACAAATGAGAATTTCTTGGCAAGCAAAAAGTCACCTGGAGGGGCACATTATCAGCAGAAGGATGGGGGAAGGCAGACACAAAGCAAACAAAAATTTAACTTTATTGGTATGTGAAAACAGAGGTTAAAGCTGCTATGTTTCTTCTGCATTAGAACATTTCAAAGGTTTAAAGAGGTATTTGTAGCTCAGAATATTGTTGTTGTTTTTTTCAGTTAGAGGAAAATTTTAAAAGAAGCAGAGCCGAAAAGCTTGTTCTTAAGGGATTACTGAAGTGATGACCGTAATAAAGTAGATATGGCCTTAAACACATCTTCTGCAACTATGTTTTTTTAAAGAAATTAATCACAAGTTTAAGGATTCAATTTTTCGTTTCCTCCAATGCAAGGCTTCTTTCCTGAGAACATTTGAAGAGGAGAACTTGTCCTCATCTGAGGAGTGAGGAATAGGGGGAATTACTTCCTATATGGAGGTGGGGCTGAGGAGTGAACTATCAAAGTATAGTACAGTACTGTAAATAATCAGGTGGGTCAATGCTTTCAATCTGATGCAGAAAAACTACATTATTACAATATATCCTACCAAATCTTAGTTGAACCTCATGGGTTTTCTGATCCTCCTTCTATTCCATGGACCAAAAAGATGAAGAAAATGAAACAAAGCAAAACAAAACAAAAACTAGATTAACTTAAATCCATGAAAAGAAAGTGTTGGTTGTTGGTGGTGGTGGGGAGTGGCATTCAAATGAATATTATTTATTTACAGAACTTATATGGCCACCCATCTAATATAATTATTCTAGGCGGCTTCCAACAAGCAATAAAAACAAGGATATTATGACCCAGGTATCCCTTAAAAAGAGGAAATTATTAAATTTAGTGATTATCCAGATGCAAAGAACTCATTCCACCATGTTGATTATTTTTTACAAAATAGGTGCCAGAATATTAATTCAGATAATTATTTCCAAATTATTTCTTAATCAATAGTACTATATTCCTTTTGTGTTAGTGCAATCCCAGCCTTTTATGAGGACCATTACACCATAGTCAAAAGCTTTTCCAGATCTCTGTGTAAACCAGGAATTGGCAACACAGTGCTTGCTGGTATCTTAATACACATGACCCATCCAACCAGCATCCTTGGAACTGCAAAATTAAATGCATTTGATTTTGAACTGGAAACAATCAATTTTTTTCAAGTTTGCCCCATCTCACAAGAATTTGGTCATTCTCTTTTGAAATCTCAGGAGAAAACCTCACAAGATTTTATGATCTTGTATTTTTAAATATCTTCTTATTTTGGTTCCCACACAGCAAACAACATGCTGTACCCTTGAAGACCACCATCAGATTAGAATGATCAGATTTACAATATTCAGAAGACTCAAGTTATCTTGTCTAAGTAATTGTATGCAGACCCCAACTGAATTTGCTCATGACAGCTGACTTAAGCCCACTTGCCCCTATCCGAAGTGTGGGAAAGATATGATTCTTTTGTTGTTGCTAAAGGACAATGACCATAGAATCATTTCTAGTTAAAATTACCCCTCCACCCAAAAATGTTTCAAAATGTTTCAAAATTATTTTCTTTTTTTGAAAAGTTTATACAAATTCTGGGCTTCATTGACAAATGGATTGTCAGTTCCTTAATAAACCAATAAACCCAAAACTGGGTTTGTTGTTCTGTACAATATGGAATTCCAACAAAGTTACTTTTCCCAGTTATTTCACTTTGCAGTACACACAAAAGCATGTGACTTTTTCTATTGTTTTAAAGCTTACTTTAAGTTACTTACTTTGCAAGCTTTTAGACTAATCCTCACTTCACCAAGCATTTTGCCTACTTGTTTCATTAGTCAGAATTTTGGCATCCTTTTACCTTGTTTTCCTCCTTTATAAATATAGTTCTGACCTTACCCATTAATGAAAGTCCCTCATTTTTCAAACTGTCTTCATGTAAATATATAGTTAAACAAACTGAATCCAGCTCTGTAGATTAAGGAATCACCCATCACTTAGGTGACTGAAATTTGGAAATGTACCATTCCTTAGAGTATTGCATTAATTTCTGCTGAATTGGCTTCATGGCAAGATTCTTTATTGATCTGGAGATGGAAGAGAATATCGGTGTTGGAAGTAATTTTTGTATCATCCCTGCCTATGCTCCATTGGGGATACTGAGCTTTATTAGATATTATCCTTAGCTGGAGAAATTTCCTGTTTATTTCACAAAATCCAGTACTGTAAGGCAGAAGACTTCATATTCCCAAGTGAGGGATTTAGAAAAGGATGGGAACTTTTTGTAGCTTTTCTTATTTGAAGGACACTGTAGATGTTGTAATGACATGGTAATAGCAACTGAAGGGAGCAGAATTAATTTTTTTGGCTCTTTTAGGGTTGGATGGAACTTCCAGAGCTGTCTGTGGAATCCAGTGGAGGCTTGACAGACCTGTTTTCATTCCTACTTCCCATTTGATGGGAAAACACCAGAATTGCTGTTCTTCGTGTGATATATTCAGCCTCAAGCCCATAATCTTGCATAATAAGAAATGTGTAGGCCTCAGTGAGTAGTTCCATTCTGGTCAGAAAGGAGTACACTAGAAAATATATTTGGAGAAGAAAGGTGAGGGGAAGCCAGGTGTTGAAAGCCAGATGTCAAATAGCGTGTTAGACATAAAATTCATGGTATTGGCTTCATGATGACATGACTGATAAAAAGTACATAATTTGTGTCATTTCTGTGATGATATTAGGACTTATTTGACATAATTTGCCCTTTTCGCCCTTCCTGCAGATGTCCATGTTTCTGTACCAATATGGCCTGTCCCCTCCCTGTTTGAAAACTGGCAGGCATAGCACTATATTTATTTGTTTTGACTCAAACAAGGAGAAAAAGCCATTATGAGTCCACCACTCCCTTCGCCCTGCCCACTTATTCCAGTAGATAAACTACTTAGGAAACACCATCCTCCTCCTACTAAGTGGTATATAGAGGACATGATAGCATAGTTATATACCCTTCTTATGCCAGAAGATACTTCTCTTTTGGAAGATGACCCTTCCAACACAATAGATTTATTCTCCCAGCAAATCATGAGGAAGCAACAGTGCCAACCAATACTGTACAATCTTTCTTTTCTGTGTCACGTCCACCCTTCTAATTGATGAAATTCAGTGTGGTATGGTGGTTAATGTGGTAGACTGGCACCAGGGAGACCCAAGACTGGCACCAGGGAGACCCAGGTCCTAGTCCATCCTCAGCCATGAAAGTTCAGTGGTGACTTTGTGTCAGTCACTCTCTCTTAGCCCAATCTATGTCACACCATTGTTATTGTGGCAAAAATAGCAGAAGGATATGATATGTATGCCACTTTGAGCTTCTGAAAAGATGAACTATAAATCCCACAAATGAATGGATATTTTCCTTTTGTGCACAGGTTTTTCTTACATTAGTTTCTTTGATGTTCATGGAAGCTTTCACTGATGCCTCAGTTTGCTTATCAAGTTCACTATTCTCATGACTTCCTCTGAGGAAGAAAACATGAATCTGACAGACCACCTACCTGTTGTGAACGAGCAGTCTGGCTCCCAGCCAACAGAACCAGATATTTCTGCTAATGAACAGAATCCTCCCCAACTACTAATCATTTTGACAGTGAGAAGTCAGCAGATCTTGGCCGAGTGCTCAGTCCTAAAAGTTGGAAGCAACTGAGAAGAATGAAACGAAGAACATACTTATGCCTTTTAGAAAAGAGATGCTAATTATACTTAGAAGAAGAGTGGACAATTTGATATCACACTAAGAGAGGTTAACAGAATTCAGCTTTGTTAACAATCGTGTTATCTCTTACTGGCATCTCGATCCTTGCAAATTTGTACATCTCTGATTTATGTCAACTTTTAAGTTCAGACTAGCTTATTTGATAATTGGATCTAGTCCTTTCACTCCTATTATCTGGCCTCTGTGATTTACTGTGGCTTTGATCCCAGAACAGTTTCCTCTGTACTTACACAGTTAACTCCCTGGTATATGTATTCAGTATAGCTTCTCACTTTCTCAATTAATTGCCTGCAGTCTCATAGCCTTGATGGGATACCAGGTCTCTTTCTATTCTAAATCTAGTATCTTCTTTCAGTCTTACTGAATCTTTAATGAAAGGCAATTTAGACTGGATATATATGGAATTTGTTTTAAATGGAAGTGACAAATCTTTGTTTTCCGAGAAGCCTAACTTGTTCATATATGTCGCATCAGTAGTATTCATAGCATCTTTTGTGACAGTTACATAATTTGCCTTTTGTGCAAGATTCCCATAGAATATTATCTGGGATATGTGATCAACATAGCAATAATCTACAAAGTTCAATTAATGTTTTAAAGAACTAGCATGCCATTCTATTAAATTATATTGCTGTGCAGTATGTACGGTATATACAGTATAGCATTTTCCAAATATACGGTAAGAAATTAAACAATAATGTCCACTTTGGTGATTTTAGTTTAAAAATCAATCAATCATTTTTTTAAAAAAATAGATTGCTTATCACAATCGTATTGCTGCCAAGAAAATTATATCAACATGACCAGGGAGGAGAGTTCAACTTGAAAGAGATTTGACCTTTTTATTACAGTCAATAGAGCAAGATGATTTTCCTGATCTTTAAAGTAAATGAAAATGCCTTATTTGGGAAAAAAAAAATCTGAAGTCCCTTTAATACTTTGCATTAAGATAGACAATGGGACAGCTGCCCTTCATACCTTGCTTTAGATCATTCATCTTTTGAATGAATATTTGGTTTTGCTCAGGTGATTCTATTTCCTAATGATTATTTTACAGATAAAAATAAATTCAGCTGGCAAATAAATGTACAGTCAAATCCATACTTTCAAAAGTAATGCTTTCAATGGTATTTCTCTGCTTGTACACATTAACTGAAGCTTCACTGTCAAGCAATATTGCAAGAATGTTGAACACTGCTGAGTAAGACCAACATTTCTGGAGTGTACTCTGCTGTCTCATTAAAAAGCCTCAAATGTAACAAACTGTGAAAAATCTTTTATATATATGCTTACCTTTTAATGAAAAGAACTGGACAGGCTTCTGCCACCCCGTCTTCTCCAATACAAGCATCAGCATTAGATTTTCTGCTAGAAACCTTGCTTACAGAACCCATTTATCTCAATGTAAGTGTCAATATAATACATTAACTGAATTTCCTGGCACTGTCACAAATGTTTGAAATTCTTGGAGTCATTAATTTAGCTGACAGAAGACAATATTTAATGTTTCTGTTTATTCCTTCATTGTAAGTATTATGCACAATTCAGGCTGTAGGCAAAACTGTATTTCCTGTGTTAGAAGGGACAAAAGAATTCAAGGTAAAAAAAAAAAAGCAAACCTGGTTGGGAAAGCTACTTTATTTTGATTATTCTGCATATAATCAATCCATATCTACGGCAGGTCTTAGCAGCTGATTTGATCATTAGGTTAACTGCAATGTTATTAATTTTTCTGCTTGTCCACGGAAGTGTCTACGGACAAACGCCGGCTCTTCAGCCTTGAAATGGAGATGAGCACCGCCCCCTAGAGTCGGACACGACTGGACTTAATGTCAAGGGAAACCTTTACCTTTACCTTTACCTTTAACTTGATGGTGGCACCAAATGAACTTGGGACTGAAGACTCCTAAAATGTTAGTTCTGGGAGCCTTAAGCCTGCATATGAGACTCCCTTGGGTGGGGGCAGGACTTTATTGCTGCCATGAAACCACAGTTGTCTCAACTTGGATTCTGGATTCTCAACCCACCCACCCACCCGCTCAGTGGGCAGAAGGGGGGCGGTCTAAAAATTGGGATTTTATCTCCATCCCCTTGTAATGGTCAGGCCACTTCCTGTTGAACTTCGAGCTTCCAGTGGCAGAGGTGGGAGACCCATTAGAATTGACTGCTTTTGAGCTGATGAGAACATTGGTTCTCAGAAAGCTTTGAGTGGTTTTCTGTTGAGTGTGGTTGGTGCACTTGCCAAAGATTTGGCTGTCTTGTAGATAATAAAATTGACCAGGGAAGATGACACAATTGGCCTGAGTGTCCTGTTCAGACTAAGCACCAGACAGGTTCTCAAAGAATATTCTATTAAATAACTATTTACAACAATTAAGTCCCTGATATGCAAGACTGAGTTAAGCAAGCCCAACTGGGTTGACTGGATCCAAGTGGAATATGAAGGCTGGAGGCAAGAGTTCTCAAACTGGAATCGTACTGGAACAACACTAATGCTGAATCTCTGACTCACTGGATCTGGGATCAGGACTACGAACAACAGAGAGGGATGAACTGAAGACTTGGAGCAGGAGTCGAACTCAGAGCAAGGTTAGACTTGGCTGGGGGTTCTAGACTAGGCTGGGTACTCTGAACTGAAGACTTGAAGACAAGGCTTGAAACTGGAGCAAGGCTGGACTTGGCTGGAAGCCGTGGACTAGACTGGATTCTCTGGACTGGAGGCTTGGAGAATGGCTTAGACCTTGGAACTAGGCTGGACTCAGCTGGAAGCCCCGGACTAGGCTGGCAACCAGATCCTGAACACGATAGGTGTGAAATTCCTGGACACAACAGAGCATACATGTGCAGGACTGAAGGCAAAGGGTGGTGCTGGAACATCAAGGCTTGCCCACACTGCTGAGGAAATCGCAGAGTTTCATGGCTGGAAGCCAGGTGACAGCTGCTGGGCATGGCTGATGCTGATTCCTTGTTGGCAGCAGATGCAGGATTCAATTTGTCTTCGGAGTGGAGCTCAAATGCTGGTTCCTCTTCAGCCACAGACGCTGACTCCGATGCCAGTAAGGACTCTTCTTCTGAAGCTGCAGGCTTAGAGGATCAGTTGTCTCCGGCAGCTCGCTCTCTGCGTGGCTGCCTTTTATCCCGATCTTTGGCGCGCTTTGAGTCTCCTGCAGCCAATTGGGCTGCCTTCTCCTTTGCATGCTTTTCAGCACGTCTCTGGCATGCACTGATTGGCATATTCAAATCCTCCTCCGGATCTCACCCAATCAGTGTTGTGGATTCTTCCTGCTCTGCTGAGTCATGCTGGAATTTTGTTTCTCCGATTCCAACCCAGTAAGTTTGCAATTCCTCTTTTGACTCAGAACTAGTTTCACTTTCCGAGTCAGAGGCAAGCTTGGTTCTGACACTGAGCATCCTCTCACACAGTAGAGTCAATTCTGCCCCTTGGTACACACCTTAGTGTGTATCAAGTGAATTGGGAAACAACTAGAATACAGGTGGAGGGCAACTCATTTTGAACCTAATCATAACAGCTCATTATCGAGACCACTTTGTGGCAGCAATAGTGGCAAAAAAGCAGTTTTTCTCCTCTGCTACTGCACCTTCATAATTTTGCCCACTGACGTTCATATGGAAGCCTCAATAGCATGTTGGCTAGAACTCTGAGAGCAGAATTAATCAAATTAATTATAACACAGACTCTACTGGCACCACAATCTTTCTAAGTGTCCAGACTCTGTCAGATTTTGGATGAATTTGAGTTGTTAAGACATGGTCAAGTTGCTTGGTGGAGTTAGCTTGCCCCTTATTGCTTATTATAATTAGTAGAAAAGGTTATAAAATTCTTCCTGCAAGAAGTAGATCCAGGCTCTTCAAAGAAGGCTGTAGTAAATGGCCACAATAAGAGAACTCTCCCCTTCCTATAACTGATCTGTTAAAACAAGGTTTCACTGTATTCTAATTTATAAAAGGGACTAAGGATATGAGGCTGCTAACTTAAGGTAAATTTGAAAAAAAAATATCTAGTGCCTTACCCTTAAGTCTAAGGTCTATATTTAATGGAATTCTACCATTATTCTTTTCTTTTAATAACTTCCAGCTTTTATCAAGCAAAATTTCAAAAAATGGTTGATGATTTATTTATTTTTTTGCATAGACTGTTTCACAGGCCTTAGGGCCTATGAATTTTCACAGGCCTTAGGGCCACTGCCATTTGTGCTTACGGGCTATTGCAGTGCAGCCTCTAGATCAGCCTTTCTCAACCGGGGTTCTGTGAAAGGTTGCTAGGGGTTCTGCCAGAGACTGTGATTGGAAAAAAAAAGTTGTTTTTTTTCAATTTTGCACGCCATACAATTTTTATATGCTGCAACTGTTTTTTGTAAACATTATAAAATGTGGATTGTGTAGGTTAGAAGTTAATTGTATTGTGAAGTGTTCAAATGTTTTTGCGGTTTTTATGCAGGGGTTCCTTGAAACCTGAACATTTTTTCAGTGGCTTCTCCAGGGTAAAAAGACTGAGAAAGGGTGCTCTACATGGACAGAGCTCCATTTCCTTATCAATTGCAGTGGCTATTCTAGGTGTAAATCTAGGTCCCTTGAATCCATCATAATTAAAGGTACCAGGCTGGGAAAACTGGTTTTTAAATATACACTTTATCACAATATTCAGGGGTAAAAGACCAAATTTGATATGGCTACTAGCTGAAGGAACTGCAGGAGACCAGCTTACCATACTATTACCCAGCAGATTAAATTGTTTGTCCTTGAAGGGAGAGCACAACTCTTGTTAAGCAATCTGAAGATATTTAGAAAAGATCCTAGTACATTTGCTTAGGCAGCTGAATCCTCTATATGCTTTTTTTATCTCTCTCCAGCCAGTCAGCACTAGATGGTGATGAAATATTCAACACTTTTTTCAGAATCAGCCATGGGTAGCCTTCCTTTAGTTTCCAGCTATTGTATAACAAGGCAATAATAAAGTTGCTTTCCCTACATTTGTATGTAAATATTTACTTGTTACAAAAAGAAAAGAAAAGCACCACATCTGCACCATCGCATGTTGAAATATATTTTTTCAGTATTCAACTTCCCAGAGATTTACAATGGAGGCTTAAACTAGGCAAGCAATTAAGTATAGTTGGGGTATTGCCATTCAATGACTAAAATGTCATTGAATGTCTTCTTAATGTTCTTGATTATTTTTTTCTTTAGGGTTTTTTTTTCCAGGTGCTGATTACCTGCAGGACTTGAACAAAAATGTTGACCCATTGACAATAAATGTTAGATATAAAAGGCAACCGCTTTGGACAGTCAGCATGTTTTAAAATGTGGGTTATTCCTTGGTTTTTGCTCTAAGTGAAAAGATAAGGTCCAGATGATTGTATTTGAGATTAAGGCTGCAGTTTTTTGCCCATTAACTGGGAATGCATTCTGTGGGATTTAGTGGGGCTCATTTGTGAACAGAAATATTAGTTTCTATATATGGAAATAAGCTGATGACAGAGATAACCTCAAGAGGCAAGATATTCAGACATCTCTTCCTAGTACAGAATTTATCTCTGCATGCTGCAATATCCTTCCCTCAGCCATTCCAGAAGGCAAGTATAAAACAGATGCTGCTAAGAAAGATTTTGCTCTCATGGAGTATTTAAAACTCTGGTTCATGTCCTTGTAGGCTTCTCCACTTCTAGACTTTTTGCAATGTTTTGTTATATAATTTGCAGAATTCCTGGTGGCTGGAAGGTTTTTACCTTATCTGCTTACTTGTGGACCAAGTTTCTAGAATCATGTGGCAAATTGCAAAATTCTGTCTGTTGGATTACGTGTCACTTTTAGTGACATTAAATAGAATCACAATTCCGATGCTTCTTGTCCTGATTACCAGGAAACACACTGAGACAATGACTTGGTCTCTAATATTTATTAGTAGTACTTAACAAGAATCCTAACAAACTGAGGAAGCGTGGGAAAAACCCAGCCATATAAACCCCAAAGGTTAAGGCGGTCCCGATCTGTGTCTCTTTGAATGGCTGAACAGTTCCTCAGTGCTACGCATGCGCTTGACAGTCTGGGTGGGAGCCCCCTGCTCGCCATCCTTACTCATGACACTTCTTTAGGGTTGTTGCCTAATTGTTGTTTGTGTGGCCTGTTGAAGGTATGAATCTGAGTACTGGTCTGTGTCAGTAATAGAACTGATTTTAAAATAAGCTCTCCAGACTCAACAGATATTTAAATAAATATGGCCTTTTTCATTGGGGCATATATAGTAGGCACTGTTTGCTGCAGTGAAAGTGATATGAGGAATCTTAGGGATATGTGAGCAAGCTTTGGCAATTCCCAAGGCTGGTCATACTCCCAGCTGCCATTTGGCTGGCAACCATAAAAGTGGGAGATTATGTCTACCTCCATGAAAGGTTTTACAACAGTTTGGAACCAGCTCTTTGTGAGAACCAAGTCAGTCTTTGTCTGGCCCTGCTACATTTTGTTTGGTGTTTTCTATTTGATACTGCAATTCTACAGAGCTTGTGGGGACTTGGAATTCACCTGATAATATGCAATTGTTTCACCTTTTAAATGTAGCGAAGTAAGGGTGACAAGGCACAGGCCTTACCTCACTTTACTTCCAGTCACAGAAACTGGGAGAAGAAGAGGGTGCTAGCAATTGATTTTACTTAGGGTGGGATAAGGAAAGTGGGGCACTGACCAAACAACTTCCTTTACATTCTTATTGGTCAGCTGGAGGGAGCCTTTGTTGGCTCAAGGTGTACACTGTTAGGAGAAATGAAGATCTCAGATCAGTTTCAACTCTTCTGGAAGAAAATGGGGGATAGGAATAGTAGTGAGGAAGAAGTGCCCAATGTTTCTAGCTAGAAATAGTTATCCTATATAGATGCAGAAGGCTAAATCTGTATACACATCCTCGAACACTAAACATATATGTCAGTTTTCCTTGGAATTATGTTTTCATTTGACCAAAGAACTCCAGGCGGCATGTGAAATGAATTGCCTAAGGTTACCTAGTTGGCTTCATGACTAAGTGGGGATTTGAACAGGTAGCCTAATGAGATGTTCTTGGATTTGTTTTATAAAGTTCAGAAGAGGTGGCCAGTGGAGAGGTAAACAGAAGAGAAAATGTGGACAGGAAAGCCAAAGAGAGGGAGGGACAGAAGGATGTAGAAATCCATTGTAAGGAGAGCAGAGGAATGGGAGATGTCCAATCCAAATGGATGTTGCTTTGGGAGAAGGAATTAAGCAGCCTTTAGATGGGGAGGGAACAAAGAAAGAAATGGGAGGAAAAGGAGAAAAGAAACCAGAATTGGCAGAGAAAATGGGATAAAAAGCATGTCCATGCCCAGTTTCAGCTCTTCTCCAGAAAGAAGTTTCCCTATTCCTGTTATAACAACAGGTCTTCTTAGTAGTACAGATGGCCCTTATTCTACAAATAGTTCAGAAACACTGAAGCAGGAAGCGACACTGTTCCAGTGGGTGTTTGGCCATTAGGTAGCAATTGGCACATCTGATGTACTATTAATACTATTTATTTTCATTATTTCCATGTTTTTAATGCATTTTTAAAGCTTTGTTGTACCCCACCCATAGTCTGTTGGGACTCAGGTGGGTTATAGATATTAAACAAACAGACATCATTTGTCATGTTCATCATTTCAATGTTAAAGGTGCATCATAACGTTTCGCATGTCATCTGTCCTAACAGCCAGGAAACACGCTGAGACAAGGAACTGGTCTCTAATGTTTATTGCTAGTACATAACAGGAATCCTAACAAACTGAAGAAGCGTGAGAAAAACCCAGCCATATAAACCCCAAAGGTTAAGGCAGTCCCGATCTGTGTCTCTTTGAATGGCTGACCAATTCCTCAGTGCTACGCATGCGCTTAACAGTCTGGATGGGAGCCCCCTGCTCGCCATCCTTACTCATGACATCATCTTGCTGATGCATGTTTCGTTTGGGAGGGGAGGAGGGTTCTGTTTCCCAGGGTGGTTATCTGTATGCAGCTGGATTGGAATGTGTTTGGGTTATCTCGTGTGTTCAAGGTTTTCTTCCCAGGACATCAGCAGAAACTGTTACCAGCACCTGGGGTGGGGAATTTGAAATGGTTGGGCGAGGGGAGGGATTACGTCTGTGCCGAGGGTTTTTAGTTTGTATTTGGTGCGCTTTTGCTCATTCTCAGCTTTCTCTGTATTTGCATACTATTCTTTAATAAATCAGATATCATTAAGTTCCTGCTTGTGAGTCTGAGTCTATTAGGGTAGGCAATCATTACATCACCACTGTACTGTTATACTGACTTTCCTGACACGTTGGGTTATGAGAACCCTGGTAAAGCATGCTTGGTTCCTCTTTCATCACCTCCTGAAGCATAAGATCTGGGAGTTTTAAGGGGTTCTCAAAATCCAAATCTGTACAGTCCAAAACTCCCCATTCTGAGCTTTTAGGAAATCATACTGTAAAAGTTACCAGTGCTGTAAAATCAGCCCATGTGATACCACTGTCACACGAGCTGCATTGGGTACCAGTTTGCTTCCGGGTCCAATTCAAGGTGTTGGTTATCACCTTTAAAGCCCTACATGGCATGGGACCAGGGTACCTGAGGGACCATCTCATCCCCATAACATCGACCCGTCCCACCAGGTCGGGCAGGGAGGGCGTGCTACGGACCCCATCAGAAAAGGAACTCATCTAGCGGGGTCCAGAAGGTGAGCCTTCTCTGCAGTGGCGCCCAGCCTTTGGAATATCTTACCCCCAGAGTTGAGATGGGTCTCCTCGCTCTCGGGCTTCCAGAAGAAACTGAAGACCTGGTTCTGCCACCTTGCTTGGGAGGGGGAGAGAGACAGCTCCATCTGGGGGTGGCTGGCACCATAGCACCCCTTAGTGATTGTATTCCATCTCCACTTGGATTTTATATTCACTTTTTATTTATATTTTAATGGTAAATTAGGTGGATAAGTTTTTAGTATCATTTTATTGCAAACTGCCCAGAGTCCCCCATTGGGGGAGATGGGCGGCGACATAAATCCAAATAAAATAAATAAATAAATAAAAGGGATGTTTAGAGAAACATGAGAACATACAATGTAAGCCTTCTGGGAAGAAAGCAGGTGTGGAAAATATACCTTGTTATCTTAAAATCTGCTCCTAAAACAAGAGCCTAATGTTCTGCAGAATACAATGATTGTGGAGCCATTTTAATGTCCACAATCATTAACTATTGTTTTAATATATGCAAGAGTTGTGATTAATTGCAGTTTTGCTATTCTATCATGACCTCAAACAACCAGTAGAGTGTTGCACTGGGGCCTTTTTTTGTTGACAGAGATTGCTAGTGAGGTGGAAAAGAAGGCTTTTGTGAGTCAACTGTACCATCTGAAAACAGTAACTTTCCTTGACTGTGTCAATAGAAATGCCATTGTATGTTCAAAACAGCCTGTACAATAGGGCAATTGAATCCTCTTGAATGCTCCCTTGCTTAATTTGTTTCTCGGCACTGAAAATGTGAGAGAATCACATGGTTTTTGAGCATGTGAATGCAAAATGACACACTACACAATCTGAGACCAGGATAAATGGTACCCATCAGCTGAGTTCACAAGAGCAGTCAATGAGAACACTTGGCCAATAGCTGTTTAAATCACCTCCATTGCTAGGGTACAAAACCCCACAACATTAGAGGTTCAGAAAAGTACATTTGCAGTTCAGAGTCTTTTCAGCAGAGCTTTACAGATTAACTTGATGCCATTGTTCCTCAAACTGAAGGGCAAGAAACACCAGTACAGGGTGGGAGATTGGAAAAAAAAAATTGATGCCCTTCATAATAATGATCAAGCATCAGGCTACTCAGAAACATATCACAAAAGTACAGCCCTTTCCTTCTCCTTGATAAGTGCCAAATACGTTCTTGGGGAATTGATTCTGGGTTGAATTCTTTAAGAATTTGGGAGGGGGGACAAAGCTGCAGTGAAGGAGATGATGAAAATTTGAACATGTGGCACAAGGTACTTCAACCCTCCTGCTCATTGTTGCAGTTGCTTAGTGCCATATTTCACTATACAAACACAGCACCATAGTCTTAAGACTATGCTGAATAGGGTGGTGGGTTTGGGTAGAGGCAAGACTGCCCTTTGAATAGATTTGGCAGCTTTACGTGATTAATCAGAAAAAGAGTCCCATGCATGCACAGTAACATAAAAAAGATGAAGTCAGATCATTGGTTCTTTTAGCTTAGTTTATCAGGCAACTTTGCCACGGAGTCAGGCTGGAATCTGTGCCATTGCAATCTAGAGAGGACACAGATTCAAACCAGAGACAGTATCACGAAATCACAGTCCAGCCCTTCTGTTCTTGGAAACCAGCAAGCATTTTGTACAGAAAGCAAGCCGTTTTTGAGGGATGTCTTTTTCAGTGGAGATAAGAAGAGATGGAACAATGTAGCCAGAGTTTGGAGCCTGCTTTATTTTCATGGGGTTCTTTGGCTGCTTTGTCTTCATTTGCTAGCAGGCTAGAACTGTTGTACCCATGCAGCATTTTGAATCCTAAACACTACATCCTTTCCTGAAAGCAAGTGTTCGTTTTTGGAATTGCAGATGTTGTGTGATTGAAAAAGCAATAGTGGCAACCATCACCAGTGCCTAATTTTGCCAGAGTGGTTCTGGTAACTGAGCAACCTAAGCATCAGTTATGAATATACTAAGGCAGGGTTCCTCAACCTTGGCAACTCTTAAGCTGTGCGGACTTCAACTCCCAGAATTCCCTAGCCAGCTTTGCTGGCTGGGGAATTCTGGGAGTTGAAGTCCGCACAGCTTAGAGCTGCCAAGGTTGAGGAACCCTGCACTAAGGCATATTAACCTCACCATGAGCAACACATGTATTGGGTTTAGAGGCATCTGCAAGATCCATTGCTTTTGTCAAGATGATGAAAGCAGCATTTCACTGTTTCACACAAATTCTGTCCCTTTAACAAGTGTGTAAAAAAGGGGCAGAGTTTGCATCATGATGGCATAGTGCTGATTTTGTGATCTGCCCCCAGCTTGCACCCTACTCTCGCGAATGCCACTGATGGGGCCTGTTGTTTATTTCTTAGTGGATAAATGTAGATTCCAGAAAATGCATAGACTTGATCTTGCCTGTTGTTATCACTGGACCCTTATTTTGGAGAGAAATACAGGGTATCAACCTAATAAATAAATAATTTCCCTGTCTTTTTTCCATTAGGCAACGGCTCTCAGGCTCAGCTGACAGCCTGCTGTTAGATTGTGCTCTCAGAGTAACACAAAAAAGATCCAGGTATCTTCTCCGTAGACTTCTTACTGATGCAGTGCATGAAAAAGTATTAATTTCTAAGCAGCCACATACTGCACTGCCTCAACACAAAGGCCTAGGAGAGAGGGAGCAAAGAAACAAAAGAAAATGTGAAAATGTGTTAACTCTTTCTTAGCATGGTATACCCACACATACAATACCAAGTCTTCCAATCCTTAATACATTGCCTTGCAGGCTGGGGAATTCTGGGAGATGTAGTCCACACTTCTTAAAGTTGCCAAAGTTGAGAAACACTGCTCTAAACATACCCATACCCATTGAAAGACTGCATACAACTTTGGATACAATTGCCTAGTGTTGTCATGCCTCACTTTCTCTCTCCACCATTATTCTGCATTGGCAAAACATTTCAAAATGTTTTAAATCTCATAGAATTTTTAAAATAAAGAGTCTTGAATCATATCCCTACCTTTATTTTTTGACAGGCACATTGGCTTACTTTATTCCTCTCCCTTTTTTTTTTCTCCTCTCCCTTTATTTCCTCTCCCTTTTTTATACTACCCTCTAATCTAATGAAGAGTTCTGAAGTAATCAATCCCTTGCACACTCTGGTCCTTAAAGAGTATTCCTCCAGTCTGGTTTTTTGGATTTCTAAATTCTTTAACACATTAACTCTCCAGCCCTTTCTAACTTCTACTTTCCCTGCTTTTACTGTACTTCCTTAGAGGCGTTGTTGGGAATTGCACCACTGCAGGAGCATGAGATAGAGAATGTGTAACCACAATGATACTGAGCAGGTGCACTGACTGAATAAAAGCCAGTTTGGAAAATTATGTTCATCTAGAGTTTCAGCAGGTACATAAATCAGGAGAGATACTAAAAGCCAGTGTGTTGTCAGCTTTTAATCTGAAAAAATCTCTGCCAGGTAACTCTAGGAATGGAAGAGACAAAAACAGAGGATGACAAATTATATAGGTAGCAAAGCTAACTGCAGAAATCTTTGTTTGCAAGAGACTGACCCCATCCTTGTGTCTTATTGTGATATGAAATAGCTATATAAGGAAGTACATTATGTCCAAGACATTGAGATCTGCTGTCTCATTGAGAACTTTGTTTTAAAATCCTCAGGCAAGGAACTTGCCATCTATATTTATGCACAATGTCTCTGTATACTGTGCTTCCAATTAATAATGCATAATGAGGTCTTTATGAAAGATCAGAACTAATAGAAAGATGAACATTGTTTCAGAACTTTTGAAAAAAAAAAATGCATTATCCAGATTCTGGGTGCTGGCTTATGAACTCCACCGAAGTATTATTATGAATATGTTTATTACCTGTATATCCTGTAACAGTACTTCATGCCTTTTATATACTGATAATTGTGTTGCTCACCTTGGACCATAGTTACATCACTAGACTTATCAATGCTGATTTTACAGAAAGTAGATATTTTGTCCAGTGAAAAATGCATACATGTCAGACTGCACTTGTGTATCAGCTTGTATTAATTGCTTAAACATTTTAGTTGAGACACATACCAAATTGTCACTTAATTGCTTACATTGAACTTTAAAGCTTGGCTTTACTAGGCCTCAGCCTAAGTTCTCATATCACCAAGTATATTAGCAGTCCAAGTGGAATTGAACAACTGGACAATTAACTGGGCTGATAAGAGATGCGGGAGAGAAAATGCTTGGCCATATGCTCTCAGAACCTAACTATATATTGCACAAAAAAGCAATTGCAATACTAGGAAAGACATACATCCCTGCAAATGACCCATAAGTATTTTTCTAATGGAAAATTGGGGGTGGAGGGAGACAAAAGGAAGAGACCTCTCCTGTTAGCTGATTCTTCTCTGCAAATGCCAACATACACATTTGCAAAGGCAGCATCGAGTTTCCCCCCTTTATAATGTGATACAACTGCAGATTATTGAAGTGATAACTTTCAATCCCACAAGATAAATGGACTGATATGGAGATGTAATCAAGGGCTGTTTGACTGAAGTACAAGAGATATATGATTGCATGGAAGGTAGCACAGAAACATATAATCATTCTTGAGAGAGAGTCATATAATGTTCTGCAAGCAACTTCTAGTCTTGCAAATAAGGTAGCATAAAGAAGACCACCACACAGGCTATGATGGTAGTCCTGGTGATATGAACTTAATTGTGTCCAGGCATGATAGACCCATTTGTAACAATGAAATTTACAACATGATGAAATTGTAGTGCTAAAAATAAATTTGATTTGGAATAATGTCAAAAGTAAGATGGTCCATGGCATGTCACCTGTTTTTCTCCTGGCAAATGAACTGGCCCTGTAATTACATGGAAACTAAGGGAAATTTAATGGTATGTAGTAATAATGGAACAAAACTTGTGAGTTTGTATGGCTGTAAGGTAAAGGTAAAGGTTTCCCTTGACATTAAGTCCAGTCGTGTCCGACTCTAGGGGGCGGTGCTCATCTCCGTTTCAAAGCCGAAGAGCTGGCGTTTGTCCGAAGACACTTTCTCTGTGGTCATGTGGCCAGCATGACTACACGGAACGCCGTTACCTGCCCGCTGAAGCGGTACCTATTAATCTACTCACATTTGCATGTTTTCCAACTGCTAGGTTGGCAGGAGTGTATGGCTGTAATTCTATGTAAAAAGAAGATTGAAATGCATCACAAGAAGGACAGGGAATCCATGGAGCTCAGCATTAGTAATACTCTTGCCCCAACCCTTTCCACTAATTCTCCATTATCTCACCAAAGGATTTCCATTGCCTAACTGTTTTCAATCAGGGTCATTAATATTTTTCAAGGCTTTTAAATGATTTAAGGTCTCAGGCAGGGAAAGACTGACAGATGTTGTGCAAGGAAAACACTGTTACCACAGCATGTCTTAGACAGAAATTTACATTTCATTTATTAATAGACTTTTCAACACTGTTAATAGACTTCTATTCCTGATGACTGAGATACATATGGGGTATAACTATCTGGTAGATATTAGTTCTAGACTGTTTTCACCTGATGTTTCCCAGATGTGTTAAGACTACAATTCCTGTCCTCGACAAACCGAAGGCTCTGTTACAGTTGTCTTGACAACTGAAGATATATTCAGATATCTCTGAAGGAGAGCTTTTTTGGTATGTTTGTAATATTTGATAAACATACATGAGTATCAGCAAAGTGTATCAGATCCCTGGAATATGATGCCTTCAGCTTATAACTGATTGACAGGTATTCCCTCTATCTTTTGCTCCCATACTACCTCATGGCTGAAATAATTCCCCAATGACCCACACACTGCAGACTAATTTTTGAAAAATTTTCCAATTCTGGGTGAGCAATTTTTCAGTGCCTCTGGCTGATTCCAGTCATCAGTGGCTCAAGCTTTTTGTTGTGTTCTTACACTCAGGACTCTGAATTTGCACATTTCTCAACTGGGACCAGCACATTCTTCAGTATGGAGTGTTTGTGTGTGTGTATGCACACATATAATAAACCTTCATCTCAAACTCTTTGCCAACCACTTCAAATCAGTCTAAGCAGAGATATCAATAAAAGGGGGGACAGACTTAATTTATCTAGCCAATTTTGCTTTATTTAGCCGGGAAAAAAAAGGAATTCTTGAAGAATCATCTTGGCCAGCCCAGATCTCTTACATTTCTAATATGTAACAAGGATATAAAAGCTTTTTCACCTCACCATAGTAGTTATGACCAGAGTTAGATAAGTTAGTAATTACAGCCCTTATTTTGTTGTCAAATGTTAAAAATCCACAGAAAAGATGAACCATTGTTAGAAAAGGAGAGGACATGATTCTTTGAAGGTACATGGGTAGAACATTCTTTTGATAGGTAGTCATACTTAACTGCCTTCTTAGTGTTGGATCTAGACTTATAGCACAATTTGATCTAAATATGTGTCATCTGAGGGGGAAAAAAGCACCAATTGCTTTGGGCAGATGATTTCAAGTTCTGCCAATAAATGAAGTGGCAGTTTATTAGAAAATCCAAACTACCTAAATCAAAATATGGTGAAAGTCCCATAGCTTGGAGAGGCCAGTCTGTTACTTTGGTGAAGGTCCTCAGGTTTTAATCTTTCTGACAGAGATCTCTGTCAGTTTAAATGCATTCTGTCCCAGCATGAGTTCTATGAGTTTCCTGGATCACCTCCAAATGCTCCCTTTCTCTATGGTCAGGAGATTAATTGAGCTTTATGCAGAGGAGAGAAGATTCATGGCTTCATTATTAAACGGAAACTGTCATTCCAACTACTATAGTTTTCTGAACAATCACTGAACCTCACAGATCAAACAAGTCAGAAACTTCCTTCTAGTTTTAGCTATGTTGCTAGATCAGGTGTGTTTATATAGACACTTTGCTGGAGTTGAGGATTTTGGCGTATTTGGTAAGTTCTCAGAGGTGGCCCAGGAGGCATTGAGGTGCATTGATCTCTAAGATATGTTGTTGTCAAACTCCTTAAATGTCTGGCATGTGTGCTGGATGACTCTTAAATTCTAGGGGTGTTCTTATCAAGGGCATTAATGTCATCTGCAAGTGTAGAATTGAGTGTAGTAAGGCATACTGTCATGCACTGCCTACCGCCGAGTAATGCACAGACACTGGTTCAGTTGAAGCAGGCTCTGGTTTATTCATCGCGTAGTGCCAGTTGTAGAAAAAAGCTGAGAGTGACAGGAGCGCGCCGGTGCGGGGTTTAAATACCCCGCGCCGGTCAGCGCCCCCTCACTCAGGGTTACGTCACCCCCCCTTTGTCCAACATGCTGTCTTGCCGGTAGGTGAGGGGTTGCGAGGCCCCGCTGGCGCTCCGGGATCGCCCATCATCGGTTTCCTTATTCATCCGGTGATTGCTGTTAGCTGGGCGATCTCCGTTGCGCTAGCGCTAACAGCTTGGGTGTGCCTCGTGATCCGCTTAGCCTTTGTATCTTCTTCTTTCTTCTTTGTGAGTTGATGGCTGCTTATCTTGAGCCCCTTCCCCTGTTTCCTCGTTATTGTCATGTGTGCCATTGCGCTGATGTCTTCAGCTCAACGGCACTCATGACACATACTGTGCCATCTTCTGGATATGGTCCACTTGATTCAACTCCACTTTACTCATGCCCTGATCTTAAGGTGCTTGCGAGTGTCTTGGCTCTTGCTGCAGCTTGAGAATCTCCTTTCTCTTATTTCAGTGTGGCTACTTATGGTTTCATCTCAATTGCTTTGATTTTATGTGTGCTTCCATCTCAACACTTCTGACTCTAGATAACACTTCTGCTGATTACAGGTGCACTCTTATCTCAGCTGCTTCTAGTGCACTTGGGATGCTTTGAACAACTGCTGCATCTGCTCTTCCTTTTCCAGTTGCTGAGACAAGTGTGGAGGCACTCAAACATGCGTACTTCCCAGAATGATGGATATGTCTTGAAGATGCTTGAGAAGGTAACAGTGTTCAAGCACAGGAGGAGAGAGATGATCTGTGTTGATCTCCCTTCTTGGACAGGTAGGATGATACAAAGAATTTATAGAACAGTGTGGAATTCCATGGTTTCTAATCTGTGATCCCTAAACATTTCTTCCCTCATTGTATATTGTTGCACATCATGTTTCTTTTTGTCTTTCACATTGCTCACTATTCCTTAGTCATACTTGCTCAATTTTGGGTCAATCTTCTCTGGAAGCCTGACATAGTTTTGCACTGTCATACTCCAGGATTTTTAGTAGTGCTCAAGCTTGAGTTTATGTTATTTTTACTAGCTGTTCTGCATATGTAGCATACTTATCTTTCACTAGATATTTCTCCACTTTTTCCCAAGCTCTCATGTTTGCTGTACATTTCCTTCACATTTATGGCTTCTCTCTTTTTAGTGCCTCCCTAGCCTTGGGACCAGTGTAGTCCGATTGCTGCAGCATCTTGTAGGGATTAGGTGCCACCATCAGCTTCATCTGCAAAGAGTGGCACTGCCCTAATTGGATTTCTAGCTGCAGTTTTCAGGTTAGCTGCTACAGTCTCCATTCAATCTGGCCCCTGTAGAGCATCTAAGGTTGCTATCTAGCCTTGTAGCATTGGCATTTAGTACCAGGAAAAGCTTTGAAAAAGCAATTATAGTTTGGGAGTATTACTTGAATATGATTCAAGCTAACATTCTTAAGATTCTTATCTAAAGGCTTGACTGTTTGCTTGCAAACTAGCAAGGCAACCATTTTTCCCTACACTGTGCAGAAGTACTGTATTCATATCCACTCAGGGCAATTAGCTAGACAAAGGACCTGCTCAGCTACCTGCAGACCTTATTAGCCTATGTATAGTAGAAATGCTAAGATTAGTTTCAGATAAGAAAACTAAGCTGAGGATTTGCACATCACTTTTTACTGTGCTGTTCTCATGACAAATATACCTGAATCTCATTTAACAGGCTCTTTAACTCATGGCATTCCAGGAGTCTTACAGTCCAGAAGAAGTATATTGTTCCTAGCAAGGGAACAATTAGCAATTCTAGCAATTAATTAATCTAGGGATTAACTCACATTATAGTAGGAATACCGTAGGAATGCAAATTAAGATTCTTTCTGTTCAAAATAGATGCTGGTTGCTTGAAAGAATGAGATTGTTAAAAGTGATTGGGAAAAGCCAGGTCAAAAGAGTTGTTTTCTGTTGTACTCACAAAGTGTTGATTCTGAGCAATCACATCTTCTAATGGAGGATTCCCGGAATACCTGCTTGAGATGGTTCGTTATGTCTGATAACCAACTGAAAATTCAGTCACTGACAAGAACCATAATCATATTGTTGACATTCACAGTTTTGGTTCCTTCCAACAAAATGTTGAAAGCAGCATTGTGTCATCATGATGAAAGCTCTACCCCATTCATGTGATGTCAGAACGCATACACATGCATGGGAAAGGCCTGCATCATGATACTGCAATTGTTCATAATACATTATATTAGGTACATACACATACTCTTACCTCAAGATACAACCCCGTATTTGATCAACTGGGCCTCATATACGATCAACTGGACTGACTTATTCTAGCATGCCCATCAAAACCTGTGCTAGAATAAAGGTATTATACTGCCAAAAGACTTTTATTAGTGGGATTTAAGTTAATTCTGACTATATCTACTGATTTCAGAACTCTAAGGTAAGCTTAAATCCAAACTTTGGGGAGCAGAAGACAACTTTTGTTGGAAGAAATCTGCAGAAATGATCTTTTTGCAAGTGCAAAATTACATAAACAATTACCATATGATACTGACTTTAGGTTTCATATATACAGTATATGAAATGCAATTACACAGACTATGAAAAAATGAACTTGAATTTTCTATTTCTTTCCCATTTTTTTCCCTACAAAAAGTAGCTCTGCTACTCCACTCTGACCCCACAAACAAAGTCCCTAATCTTCTTCCATGACTCAGCAAGGAAACACAGGAAAAAACCCTGGAAAAGAGAAAGTTGCCTCTCCTCTCCATAACACTTCCCAGAAGTTTAGATTTCCCCACAGAACTTCTACATCATATCTGGGCTGCAAAAATCTGTATGGCAGTAGATGGCAGTAAAACGTTAGTTTTCTCTATGTCTTTTCTACCGCTAGTGGTCAGTTAGATTTATGTAGCTTAGATATGGCAATCCTACAGTTATTCTCTAAGAAAATGAACTCTTACACCTGTTTAACTCTTTAATATAGATACATTACTAGAGTCTGTTAAAGAATTTCAGTGTAAAGCAGCAGATTCTTTTTAAATGAAGCTATTGCCAAGAAAGGAAGAAATGTAGGCCTAACGTCTGAGTTGTTAACAAGAGTGATAGTGAAAACAAACACCTTCATGCATTCTTAATCTTACTCATGACAGCACATGGAAAAGAATTGGCACATTTGCTTCTGCAGTCCATTCTAGGATTGACAGTATGCTTCTGAAGTGTGGAACCCCTTCTATTTATGAAGCGCTACATTTCCATGTAACATGAAATCATTCAAAATCAACTATCTATGTTATGGAAAGAGCCTCCATAGATAGGAGAATCTCCCCAATTCAGAAAATCATCTTCAACTTAGAGTAGGTGCTAAAAACAGGGAAAAGGTGAAAGGTCCCCTGTGCAAGCACCAAGTCATGTCTGACCCTTTGGGGGGATACTGCTTTTGCAACATTTTTTTGGCAGACTATAGCGGGGTGGTTTGCCATTGCCTTCCCCAGTCCTCACCTTCCCCAGCAAGCTGGGCACTCATTTTACCAACCTTGGAAGGATGGAAGTTGACCTGAGCCGGCTGCCCGAGAGAGAACCCAGCTTCCACTGGGATTGAACTCGGGTCGTGGGGAGAGTTTCAGTTGCAATACTGCTGCCTACCCCTCTGTGCTACACAAGACTCAAAACAAAACAGGGAAGAGAGATTAAATAAGTACCATTTTGGTACAGGCAAGATTCAGAAGACCTGATGAGATCTCTAATCACATAATCATCTCAAAACAAAGGAAACTGATTGAGTTTTAGGTGTGCTGTATGGGACTGAGCATTCATATTGACCTGAGTAGGAAATATTGGGTCCCAGCATTAAATTGGATTTCTAAGACTCTGGATCTTTATTTGGCAATAAGTCCAATTTAACACAAGGAGCTTACCTCTGAACTGATTTGCATATAGCTTCTAGAGAAGTCAGGTGTCTTCTTTGTTTAAAGCCAAGGTCCCCTCCTGGGATTTGCCACATTCCTTTAAAACCCTATCACAGTGGCTTCAGTTCGACATCAACCGATTCATGCCTTAAGACTTCCTACGACGACTTTTCACTCAGTGCTACTGGAGTAATAAATGTGAGGATTTTTACTGAGCAGTGGTCTGTCGGTTATGGCATGTCATCTCTAGAGAGGTTTACTCACACTGCCATTATGTTTGACACAAAACATCTACTTGGGGATTTTAAATTGCTAATCCCTTTACTGTGATTTTGTTTGATTGCATGATGTTACAGAGCAGAGTAAGGTGGTAGGGAAAATGTTTCTATAAATTAGAAAGATAGCAATATGCGTGACATAGTCCAAGAGACTTTTGAAACTTTGGTAGCCATTATCTATTATTATTCTGTTATCCAAATAATTTCATGCTGGAAAATCTTCACTTTGACTATGAGTTAAATATTCCTGCTTCTGTGCTGAATTGAGGACTTGATAAACGCTTCAGTGGTGTGCAACCTTTGTTTCTCATTCAGCTACTGAGGAGCTAATTTTTCTCTCGGTTTTATAACTGCAAATCTATTACTCCTCTGACAAGGAAATCAACAGACTATACTTTTCTAAAACAGTATAACTGTAACAAATTAATAGCCTACGCAGGCCCATATTGTTCTTGATGGAAATGCAAACATTGTAAAAAAAACAACAACAGAACAGCAAAACAAAAAAAGAAAGGAACCAAAAACACAAAGTGAAATAACAACAAGGTCAAGTAAATATAAATATGGTGGGCCACAAGTTAAAATATACAATGCTATTTCCTAATATTTTGTATGGAATAATAAAAGTATACATAAAATACAACAAAAACAATAAAAAAGCCCACAAAGCCAACATGTAGAGACCAATAAACAGACACAAATATTCCAACTGGAATGCTCACCGACAGATATAATGCTGACTATACATGTTTTGGCTTATTAGCCTTCATCATTAGTCAAAAGCATAACTAACGGACTGAATGTAGTTCTGGACAAGTTAATACCAAGTTAGTCAAGATTCAAGTAAATGCATTGGCTGAGTCCAATTTGCAGCCTGCATAGGAAAAAAACAACAACACAGCCTGTACCATCAGAATATATATCATTTAAGTAACAAGATATTAAACGTAATAGTCATATCATCAGCCACCAGGTTCTAATAAGTACTGGAAAATTCATATAACCCTAATGAACCAAGCTTGTTTATGGTAATGTGGATATATAATTGAAGTCAAATGAAACAAAGGCATCCCTTTTTAATTATTAAACTGACAGATAAAATGACAAAGATACCCCCACCCATGGACATTTTCTCCATAGAATAGGATAGTCATGGATGTCAAAGAGCAGTTTGTCCTAAGTAAATTGTTTAATTCATTAGCATTGTCAATGTACACTGTGCATGAAGTGTCTGTGGTTTAAGTAAATCTGAGAAAGATGGCACTACAGAGATTTTTTAAATTCCTACCGTTTAGAGGTATTGAAGAGAATAGGATGGCAGAAGGTATCCTATACCAGAAATATACTGGTAGAGTATATTTCGTGTGTGTGTGTGGGGGGGGGGTATTTGGTGCCTTTGAGTCATTATTGTTGACTCCTGGACAAGTCCCTGTGGTTTTCTTGGCAAGATTTTCAGAAGTGGTTTGCCATTGCCTTCTTCCTAGGGCTGGGAGAGAGTGACTGGCCCAAAGTCACCCAGCTGGCTTTGTGCCTAAGGCAGGGCTAGAACTCACGGTCTCCAGGTTTCTAGCCTGGTGCCTTAACTACTACATCAGACTGACTCTCAAGCAAAAAGATACTGTGGGATAAATCAATCAATTACTGTATTTAAAAATAACGTATAGTATGTGTGTTTTTTTTTTTCCTTTCCTGACTTTTATTTGGCTGTTGTATTGTATTCTGTAGCATTTTGTATTAAGCATATTTCATTGGCTGCTTTTAAAGCTGTTCAACATCCAAAGTTGCTTGTGGATGGGTGGTCGTATCAATGGAATGAAATGAATAAATACATAAATATAAAGACAGGTTTTAGACTAATATAAATCTCCACCACACCCTTGCTCAAGTTAGATCAAGCATGTTGGGAGCATCCAAAAGTTACACTCCCAGTACCCCAAATGGGTCTTAAGGTGGCAGGTTTAACTAACTAGAGGTCGATTATACCTGGAATTTGAACAAGGGGGACTATTGACAGCAACTGCCCACCATCTTTGTCTCCCAAACCTGACAGGGTGGGCAGGTCCCCTCATCTACCCAAAGGGACATGTAGGGGCTACTTTCATTTTCCACAACTTGCCCAGGAGGAATTTGGAGGATTCCATGCAGTTGGAAGTTTTCTCCCCTTACAGATTCAATGCCTCCTGGAGGCATTTCTGTCCTACCCTTCTGGATCCCACTTTCCGGAGATCAAGGAAGGCGTTCTCCCTGCTTCCAAGCAAGGACTCTTAGCTTCTTCTTCTGAAGTCCCCAGGAAAGGAACTTGGCGTGAAGGCTTTGCCGTCTCTGGGAAAACGGGCCGCTACTCCGGCCACGTCTCTCCTCTTGCTGGAGTTGCAGAAGCGGAGACGGGCGAATGTTTCAGTCGGAGTTCCCTAAACGAAGCTGGACTCTTGCGGGAGTAAAATAGGTTTTATTTTTAAATCAGATTGGGGGTGGGGGCGGCGTGCAGCGGAGCCAAGCTTTTCTTGCAGCCCCAGTCCCCCCCGCCCCCCGCCGCCGCCCCCTTCTGGAGCTCGTCTTTCTCGCCCGGCACAGCCGCCGCCGCCGCCTCGCCGGTCTCCGGAGCGCTTTGCGGAACAGGCGAACGGCAGCCCCGCGCGCGACGAGACTCTGGAGGGACCAGATTGTGGAGGGGGGGCAGGAGGGGAAGAGGGCAGGTGGGCGACGTCCCCTTTCGTCGGGCGCGCCCCGCGCGGGTCGAGAGCCAGAGGACGGGCGCGCGCCCCCGCCGGCGGAGCCGAGCTGCTGGCGACGCCTGCGGCACTCGCGCTGCTCGCCTCGGCGGCGCAGCAGCGGGTCCTCCTCCTCCTCCCCCCTGCCCGCCTCCCCGCCTCCCCACCCACCGCTGGCTGCTCTCCGCCTTCTGGCTTCCCTGCTGCTGCTGCTGCTGCTGCTGCTGCTGCTGCTGCTGCTCTGCCAGGCGAGCCAGCCTCTCGCTCGGTCTTCACTACCGGGTCAGGCGCGGCGGAGGGCCACTGTGTGAGCCAGCCCGCCAGCCCAGCTCGCTCCCGCCTCCTGTTCCAGCGTACACAGCCCTCCCTCTCCAGCCAGTTACTGTACAACTAGTATTCTCGCTCGCTTGCACACACACAGACACACACGCGCTCGCTCGCCAGCATCCCGGCGGCGGCGGCGGCGGCTGCAGCAGTCGCTGCTATGGCTTGCGGCTCCCGCCTCACGCGCCGTTAGAGCGAGCCGGAGGGGGAACCGGCCTCCCACCCTCCTCTCCTCTCCTTCTTCCTTCCTCCCCCCCTGCCCCCGGTCCTCACCCCCTTTTCATCCGCCGCCGACTGAGACTACGGGGACGAGCAGCCAAGCCCCCCGCCCCTCGGAACCTTTCCCCGCCGCCGCCTCTCCTCGCCTCCCCCCACACGCGAAAGGAAACTCCAAGGACACCCCGAGGCAAGGAGGGACAGCAGCCGCGGCGCCTCTCCTTCCCCCCGCCCTCCCCACGGCAATGTCCAAGGGCTTGAAGAAGAAAAGCCACTGGACGAGCCGAGTCCATGAGTGTGTCATCGTGAGGAACCCGGAGGGCCAGCTGGGCTTTGAGCTCAAGGGGGGAGCCGAGAACGGGCAGTTCCCGTACCTGGGGGAGGTCAAGCCCGGCAAGGTGGTCTACGAAAGCGGCGGGAAGTTGGTGCCCGAAGAGCTGCTCTTGGAGGTGAACGAGACCCCCGTGGCCGGGCTCACCATCCGGGATGTGCTGGCGGTGATCAAGCACTGCAAGGACCCCATCCGGCTGAAGTGCGTCAAGCAAGGTAAGGCGAGGCCGGCCGGCCGAGCAGGGCCGGGCCGGGCCGGGCAGGGGGCGTCCGCCTGGGGCCGAGGGGCTCGGAACCGCGGGAGAGCAACTTTGCGGAGTTTCCCGGCGGGCTTCCCGGGCGGCGCGGCGCGGCGCCCTGGACGCGCGTCTCCTGCCTGGCACGGGGGAATTAAATGTGCGTCAGTGGCTGGCTGCACCGCGGCGGGGAAAGTTCGGCGGGGCGCAGGACGAGAAACGCGCGGAACTGCCAGGCGTATCTCTGCGCGTGCGGGAGGGTGCGGACGTGGGCCAAGCCGAGGGGATGGTCTCCTCTCCTCCTGCCCGTCCCCGCCCCGCTTCACGACCGGAGCTGCCTTCTCCCGTGCGTGCCCTCACCCGAATGCCTCTGAGCAAGTGCAGAGAGCTACCTGGCCCCCGGGGCAGCGCAGGCTTTTCCGTGGCTTTCGGCGCCCCGGATTCGCACCCGCCTACTTGAGAATAAACTCCGCTGAACTTTTCGGAGCGTCTTTGACGTCGTCAGCCGGAGTGCGTCTTTAGAGGATGGGACTGGAAGAAGGCTGCGGGCCCAGGAGCGCTTCCCGGAAGGGGAACTGTAGAGCGCCTTCCAATCCAGGAGAGGAGTATGTAGGATTGCTTTGCGCATCTTTGAGGTCAGACAGCTGACTTGGCACGCTGCATCGGAATGGAAGTTATTCCAGGCAACCTCCCTTTTCCTTTGGCAGGGGAGTATAGCTCAGACTCAAAAAAAAAAAAAAAAAAGAGGGGGGACGAAGGTGGAATATGCTTCAAAAAAAAAAAAGAAAAGAAAAGAAAAAGGTCCCTTGAAAGCAAGGACCGCCGTTATCACTCTAGCGAGGAACTGGTCGCTATGGGGGGGAGGAGCAGCCTTGTGAACACGCGCAAGCTCTGCTAGAAACAGACCCAGTTGTGGTAGTTTGCAGGGATGGTGGTCGTTATTCCCAACATAACCCTCAAGTCAGTGGGAGAGTTGGGCGAGGGGCAGGGCAGAGTTTAACTGAACGGGGCTTTTGCCCTGGATTCGCATAGCATGTGGGGCACCCTTGCCCAGAGAAGCTGGATTGAGCCTGCTTCACTTCTGCAGAAGTCCTGACTGTTGGAATGCCTATCAAGACAGCACCATTTTCATGAAGGCCATCAGAGCTGGGCTGCCAAAATCCAGAAGGCCTCTTTACACCAGCAAAGAACTAGAATTTCGCTATCTTTCTGCTGCCATCTTATGGTAGTCTGAATATGGCAGTCCAGGTAGGGTAGTCCTGATTTTCATTTAGTTTTTAACTCCAAAGGTTAAAAAAAAAAAAATGGCTTAAACATAGCTGGGAAATTCTTTTCATGATTTTCTGTTTCTTTTCATTTTCTTTTATTGCCGTGGATCTTTATGATGCTAGCTTCCAAAAAGGTAGAGATTGCAAACTGCAATTAAACATTTCACTAGAAAGCTTGGTATAGACAGATTAAACTACTCACCAAAGGATATTGAAGGTGCCTGCCATCCCCAAGTTGAAGTCAAAGGCGCCATAGTAAAATAAGTCTTGGTGTCAAAATGGCATTGGGTTTATGGAACTATGCTACTAAGCTGCAATTTTTGAAACTTAAGGTACTTTATCATAAAACTATATCTGCATTGGTAAATTATTACCGTTCGTGTTGATTTCAGATTAAGGAATGTAGATGGATAAAGAATCTATATTTCCCATTCTCAGAGAGATCAAAGATATCCTAGGAGGTCAGACAACAAGAACAGTGAATAAATAACTGATTTATTATAGAAAATCAGTAGCTGTGAAATATAATTGGAAAACTGACCTCAGAGCTTGGAGTCCTAAGCCAAGGAAAGAAAAAAAAAAGTGCCTAGTTTATTAATCCACATTATTTGTATTTAAATAAATGCAGACATTGATGACTTATAAAGTCGGATAATTGCTGAATGAGGGAGTCCACGGCAGACCCTCAGTTTAACTATAGAAATTGTAGTTTTGCACCGTTGCTGTGAATTCTCTTGAGATCATCCCTAGAGCTGCTCAAGAACATTCCTAAGGTACCAGAGGAAGCTGAATTCTTTTACAGAAGTCGTGTAAGGGTTAATATTCTCAGCTTCATGTTTATTGGTAGCTTGGAATATAAAAAGACAAAAAATATAATGGAAAGGTACCATCAGTGTGGTTATGTAAGAAGTATTCATCCTCTTTTGGATTTTCTGAGTGGTTGCGTATGTTTTACGTTGAATGTTATCAGAGTTTCATGTGGGCTGTAATGATACATAAAGGAAGTTTTGAGTAAACAAATAACGCCAATGTTTATTGCTGCTTGATTTATTTTATAAACAAAGTCATCCAACATTCAACAGACCAGAGTGAGAAAGTAATTGTCCTCTATGTCAGTTAGTTCAATTAAAGGTATAACTAGGATTGATTGATTGATTGCCATCATGGCTTATTTGACCCAGTCCTTCCCTATATAAATATCACAAACTTTGGTAGGGAAGTTCCTACCCTACAGATTCTAGACACACATCATTCTCTGCTCAAAAGACATTTCTTTTTTTTTAAATAGTCTTTATTAAATTATTTACACAAATAATACAAACATCAAATGACAAATCAACAATAAACATAAAATGCAAAAACAAAAGAAAGAAAAAAGGAAAGGAGAAAGAAGAAAGAAGAAGAGGTTTAAAAGAAAGGAAATGGATTTCCAACTCCCTAAGTAATACAATTTTATACCTTAACTAAATAATTTATTTTCACAATTCACTAATTTGGTTACAATAATTCTACAGTTCTATTGAGATTATATAAGTCAAATACATAATATTTACATCTTGTATTATATTCATATATTTTACACATTTATGTTAATTTTTGGGTCGATTCTACATAGTTGAAGAAGGGTGTCCAGTCATTTTGAAAATCTTCCACAGTTTTATCATTTAGCTGGTCCGTAAGTTTTGCCATCTGCACCAGATCCAGGGATTTACATGTCCATTCTTCCATTGAGGGGGTCAGTTCTTCCTTCCACTTTGATGCATACATAATTCTAGCTGCGGTGATCAAATATCGTAAAAGTTTTCCATGTTCATGTTCCAAATCCTTGTCCATGATGCCCAATAAATAGAGTTCTATTAATTTCTTTAGTCAACATTTTACAAATTATATTGTGTATAGATGTCCAATTTTTTTTCACCTTCTTACAAGTCCACCATATATGATAAAATGTTCCTGTTTCTTTTTTACACTTCCAGCAGACATTTGAAGTATTCTGAAACATTTTGGATATTTTGTCCAGAGTAATGTACCACATGTACATCATTTTGAAAAAAAAAAAACTTTTAAATTATAATTTAAAGTAAATTTCAGCCCTTTGGTCCACATTCTTTCCCAAACATCATAGTCAATGTGATGTCCAAGATTTCTCTCCCATTTAATCATACATTGTTTAATTTGTACATTTGCCATTCTTATTTGTAATAACATTTTATATATTTTGGAAATCATGTGGTCATTGTTGGCATAAACTAAATTATCCCACCAGGTTAAATCTTTTGTGAATTCGTAACTTTGGGCATCAATTTTAAATTGTTCCTTTAATTGAAAATACAAAAACCATTGGCATGGATGTCCTTCATTTTCCAATTCATCTCTTCTTTTTCATTTTATATATAGCCACTTCAAACTTTATTAGGTCCAAATATCTTAGCCATTTGCAAATTCCTGTTTTTTCTCTCCTACTATACGCTTCTTGCGGGGAAATCCATAATGGTAGAGTGAGTGTTAGAGTAGTTTTATATTTTTCCCAAATTCTAAGAAGGGACTTTCTAATACAATGATTATTCAATACTTTATTTACTTTCAATTTGTTATACCATAGGAATCCATGCCAACCAAATTTCAGGTCGTGGCCTTCTAGATTTAATAATCTATAATTTTGTAAAGTATTCCACTCTTTTACCCATAATAATCCACATGCTTCATAATATAATTTAAAATCTGGAAGACCCCAGCCTGCTCAAAAGAAATTTCTGAAGGGTTCTGTAAAATAAAAAACTACCCTTCTCCCCCCTATGGGTGGATGTGTCGTCCTCAACCTCGGGTCCTCTACCAGAGGCCTGGGAGTTTGAGGGTTCTGCGCAGTATCTTAGCTGTTCCTAGCACTGTCCACTCTGTGGACAGAGAGCTCTGATGTTGTTCCTGGGATCTGTTGGAGCCACTCTCCCAGCTTGGGGGTCACAGCCCCAAGTGCCCCTACCACCACTGGAACCACTTCGGCCTTCTCTTTCCACATCCTCTCTAGTTCCGCCTTCAGGCCCTGCTTCTCACACCCCTTCTTCCTGATGTTGCTGTCACTTGACACCACTACATCTTTTTTCTCCTCTCTCTCTTTTTCTTCTTTTTTTTTCTTTTCTATTTTTTTCTTGCTTTCTCTTTCTCTTTTCTCTTCTCTCGAGACAATATATATACATATACATACATACATACATACATACATACATACATATATATATATATATATATTAATCCATTCAATCATGTCCTATTCTCAGAGACTGCCTGGACAAGTCCCTGCAGTTTTCTTGGCAAAGTTTTTCAGAAGTGGATTGCCACTGTCTCCTTCCTAGGGCCGAGAGAGAATGACTGGCCCAAGGTCATCCATCTGGCTTTGTGCCTAAGGCAGGACTAGAACTCACAGTCTCCCGGTTTCTAGCCCATTTCTACACATACAGACATGCCTATCAGTCTGGGAAAGTTTACAAAATCATTTTTTAAGGCTCTGAGGCTCCACAGATCTATAGTCAGAGACACAATCTCCATATGGAGAATATTTGGGACAACAGTGAATCCTCCCAAGAGAGGTAGTCGTTTCAAGATCATTTCCAAAAATGTAGCATATAATCAACTAGGAAGTCACAAAAAACCCTAGAACTATATCATGAGATCTGCAGGCCTATCTCATCTTGTATAAAGTCAGTGTTCATGACTCCATCACCAGAGAAGCAGTGGGTAAGAAGGAGATCTGTGGTAGGAAAGGCAGGAGCCATTGCTCATTAAAAATATTGATGCTTACCAAAAGCATCTTGATGACTGTCCAGACACATGGAGGAAATTTCTATGGTAAGCTAAGTCAAAAGTGGAATAAGATAAATCAAAAGTGTAATGTTTCATTCCACATGAATATATTTTGCCTGGCAGAAACGAAATACTTCATTGCACAATATGAACCTCATAACTATGGCCAAGCAAGAAAGTGGTGGTGTCATGCCTGGGAGATGTTTTACTGCCTTTGGACCTGGATGATTTGCCAACATTGGTGAAAGCATGAATTCTGCTTTGTATCAGAAAATGTGTGGGGAAAAAATAAATCACCTGCTCATCAACTGAAGGTGAAACACAGGTGGGTCAAGCAGCAAGTGTATGAGACAACGGGTAAAAAAGAATACATTCAATATTTTGGAATGCTTGGGAATAGCCAAATCAAAGTCCAGACCTAAACCCCATAGAAATGTTGCAGTAGATCTTGCTGTGGCAGGACATTTAGCTCATACCAAAAAACCCTTCAAATATCCCTGAGCTGAAGTAGCTGAACAGTTCATCATGAAGGAGTGGGTCAGAATTCCTACACAGTGATGTGAATGACTGATCCCTAATTACAGGAAGTGTTTGGTTGCAATTGTTATAGCTAAATGTGATGCAATCAGTTATTGAATCTAAGGGAGCAATTACTAGTTTCACAGTGGTGCATCACATCACATTTTGGATTATTTTCTTTATGAAATAAATGAAACAAGAACCAAATTTTAAAGGGTATTTGTTCACTCAGATTCCCTTTATGTAGTATATAAAGGGGCCCATGTGAAGCTCTAATATGGGTAGGACCCATATGAAGCTCTAATAAAATGAAGTGACAAAGACATGAAAACATTCAGAAAATCCAAAAGGGGGTGGATAGCTTTTTACAGAATTGTAGATGAGAGAAGCTAGCTCCTGACAACTTCTAGTGGCAAAGTTTAGCTATTTTCCTTTGCTAATTACTTGCAATAATTCTCTACTTTTGCATTACTCAGAGGGTGGAACTGATCCAAAGTTTGAATTGGGTATTTTGGATTTTACTGCTCTATCTCATATAGTAAGGTCAAACTGTTAAAATGATTGTATCTTGATTTTTGTACAGAAAACTATCCTTTGGGATGCTATAGAAGCCTACAACAGTAGATGGAACTTCTTTATTGTTTGCAGTGGGAAAGAAAATAATAACCATTATGTTGTTATTACAATAACAGACCTCCATTCAGTAAACTTTGGATGTAATGAACAACATTTTACATCAGACTTCTCCCCCTGGTAACAAAGTTCATTGTTCCAAAGCACTCCAGACCACTGACTTAATGTACATCATTTGCATAATTATGTAACTGATACAATTACATCATTTGCATCTATTTACATCATTTGTCATATGCAAATGAAGTAGATTGCATTATTAACCAAATGGCTTGAACTGATATAACTGACATCAATAATGGAGGACTAATAAAGTTGTGAGCCAGCTTGGTGTAGTGATTAAGGCACCAAACTAGAAACTGGGAGACTGGGAGTTCTAGTCCCACCTTAGGCACAAAGCCAGCTGGGTGACCTTGGGCCAGTCACTCCCTCTCAGCCCTAAGAAGGAGGCAATGGCAAACCACTTCCGAAATCTTGCCAAGAAAACTGCAGGGACTTGTCCAGGCATTCTCCAGGAGTCAACACTGGCTTGAAGGCAATAAATAAATAAATAGTTGTAGCTTCAGTTGCCTTTGTAGAGTCATGCTAGAGATGTTGAAAAAAACCAATCTCACTGAGCCCAGCATGACTGTTTTCAGCAGAGTACCTTCTTGTGCAGAGTTGTATATGCAAAAGTTTCCATTCAGTCTCTATCAGATCTTACCTACCCCTTCAGAACGAGTAAGCTGTATGACTCAGCATTTTTGTGGGTAAGCACCATCCAGTTTACATGCACAGCATTTTTCTTAGGTCTCTCTTTCATTCTTAATTCGTATTTATTTTGGAACTGCTGTTCAGGCTGTTGTTCTTGTTCTTGTTGTTGTTGTTGTTACTTAATTTTGCTATAGCCACCCACTATGATGACTGCAACACTCAATTACCATTAAATCCATTTCATACGTAAATACAATAGAAATCTTCTAATGGAAGAAGTATACAGAATGGCGAGAAAAGTTGCGAATGAATATTCCCATGCTTTGTCTAACTTAAACAGCCCAATGAGTACAAGATTCCCCTCCCTCGCTCTGGTATGTAGCCCCTCTTTCCCTCAGTTTGTGCCAGTCTCTTTCAGGTATCTGCAACAGCTCAGCCAGTTGACCTTGGACGCGAGAAATAGTCCAAACATGATGTCTTCTCACTCCTGACTGTTCCCCCTCCCCTCTACTGACTTGCAAGGCCTGACACGTGTTGACTTCATTCGTGCATGCGAGTCCAATCAGATGTTTTGGGAATGTTTTTGATCAGGGAACGTGACACCCACTCCAGTAGGCTAGCATTGCATCTCTCCCTGGACCATTACATTTATCATGAATAAGTAAGTTGGTGACATTGCCCAAGTTCCTAATTCTACTAAGCCATAAACTGTGGTTTGGGTTCACACAGCCTGTTAAGCTAAATCCTAACTGATCACATTATAGTTTTACAGAATTTATGAACACAGCCAACATTATATGGAGTTTGCATAGTTGCAAACTCCATACTTGCATAAGTTTTCATCCCTCCAATCCCCACCTGTTGTATGCTGCCCAGAGTCGCCTTGTGTGAGATGGGTGGCCATATAAATGTGAACAATAAATAAGTAAGTAAATAAAACTATTATACCACCAAACTCTGGCAGGAAAGCAGGAAGCTTCTGGGATTTCCCACAGAATTCAGGTAAAAGACAAACAAAAGTCAGCTATGGTAGGATTTTGGATTGTTTTGATGCTACTGCATCATCCTCCCAATTAGCCCTGCCTATTCAGATGACATCATTATGCCTTTCTTTGTTTCTCTAGGCTTCAACATAATTACTTTTTTAAGGTGTTTTTTTGCAGCTCCTGGCTGCAAAAAGGGACATGCCACCAGATTAAGGAATATGGAATTACTTGTTTTATATGTTGTCTGTGTAATCGTCTTTATCGGAAGGGTAACTTTTCTGGTGATGGCAGAATTTAAGGAAACAGCAGGATTTAAACTTTCTTATAGAAGAAAGTTTGCCGAGTTCATATATAACTAACTGACAGTGACAAAAGCCTGCCATCTTTAAAACGTCTTTCAAGTTACTTGGCATCCTGCAGTGCTCAAGGTTGTCTTTACCCTCTCACCTACATAGAAAAACTGATAATAATTGTCCCATTAATGGTTCTTCTTCTGTTGCTTCTGGCTCACTGGTCAAAGGAGGGACAACTTTCAATCAAAGCCACCCCATTTCAGCTGCAGCAATAAAGCTTAACAAAATCCTCTTTATCCTTGTCCCTATTTGCTCACGCCTGCTTACTTTAAGTCATTCCTGTTTATTCCTTGTCTCCCTGGGGATGAAACATGTTGACTTATCTTGAGTAAATCTCAATAAATCTAGCTAGACCACTTTCTGGGGCATGATTTTATATACTTTTATACTGTAGTATATTCATACAGGTAGTCCTTGCTTAACAACCATAAGTGGGACTGGAATTTTGGTTGCTAAGTGAAGTGGTAATTAAGCAAATCCGGCCCGATTTTATCACCTTTTTTGTGGTGGTCGCTAAGTGAATCACCATGGGCACTAAGCAAATCATGTGGTCATTAAGCAAATCATGTGGCTCCCCATTGATTTTGCTTGCCAGAAGCTGGCTAGGAAGATAGAAAATGGTGATCACGTGACCCTAGGATGCTACAACTGTCCTAAATGTGAACGCCAAGTGCTCAAATAGTGATCATGTGACTGTGGGGACAGTGTGACAGTCGTAAATGTGAGGACTGGTCACAAGTTGTTTTTTCCAGCACTGTTGTAACTCTGAACCATCACAAAACAAATGGTTCTTAAGTGAGGACTACCTGTACTCCTCACTTCTCCTTTAGCCTCTGATATTTCCTTATACTGTATACCATTGGGGATTGATTGATTGATTTTTGATCTTTTAAGGACTGCCCCTCCTTTGAGCCTAGTAGATTGCTTTGCAACTTACATTGGGTTTAATCAACTATGCCTAAGGGAAGGTAGGTTTCCAGGAGCTGTTGCCCCCCAATTGCCAGACAGTTCACAGTGCTGAAAGCATTTCTCCAAGATGAAATGAGAAGGAATAGGGCAGCAACTTCAACAACTTGGCCTGCTTTCAGAGGAGGTCAGAGGCTAGATGGACAAGGAAGTATACCTTTTCTGCTACACAAGCCTTTAAAAATTCAGTCCAGTCTAGGTTCTGCATTCTTCCGTATGCATGCATAAAATCTGCTCCCAATGATTTTTCCCCTTGGCGGTCTGGATAGCAAAGCAAGGATGCTTAATAAATATTGCTTCTGTAACTTCATTCTCTTTAGTTTCTAAGACTTGCTAGAGGAAAGTTAATGAAGTCATTATCATAATCTCTGCATAAATTCATCAATGATCTTTCTGTAGATTCTTACCCTGTAAACAGTTAATTAAAACATCATGACCTTGAATTGGCCATGTGACTATTTTTGTTTCTCTTTCTTAGAAATAAGTCTGTCAGAATAAAATAACAGGAAGAAAGGTGGAGGGAGAGCTTTTCCATTTCTAATATATTTTTAAAGTTCCTTGGGGAAAAATATATTTAAATATTAAATACAAATCAATAGTCGGGTTTACCGTTTAAATGAAATTAAGAGGTGTCTTAGGTTCATAATAGTTTGTAGAACAGATTACTGAAAAAGAAAAGCAATATTTGCTTGAATGTTCTGTGATTCTGCTCCAGCAGATTCAGCTTTACAAATTGAAGAAAATGGCCTTTAAAAGTTTGGAGTGAGTTATAAAATTGACTTTTTGTCTCTTACGATATGTTTTTTGTAAGAGTTGATCCTATTCATGCATGGTTGTTAGAAGGTATCCCTCTTAAAACTTGTTTTTTTTAAAAAAAAAAAAAGAAAGAAAAACAAGTGGTACACATTTCAAGAAAGCCTACATCAAAGTGAATGTACACCTTTAAAAAGTTCATTTTACCAAAGCACCATGCATTTTACATATAGTCTCGATCCAAAGTCTTTTATGTTTTTCAGATAAGAGAACTGGACTTGAGTTTTTCAGCTCTTTCCAGAAGGGAAGTCTGTGAAGTCTTTCCCCAATCCCCTATCCTCCAGATGTGTTGTAATTCCCATCATCCCCAGCTAAACGGTGGAACAGGGATAATGGGGTTTGAAATACAACACATTTGGGAATGAAACCCATTTTTGACAACAGCCTTTCTTTTACCACGTTTTCCACCCATACCAAATTTAGTCTAGTTCTGTTCTGGTTTTGGAGAGTTGTTCTGCTGATGGACAAGCAGACAGACAGTTGGAGAGACTCCTGAGTTCCTTTACATAATTTTCTATGCTCTCTTGATCTGGAATGAATTAAAAAGGCATCTTACTCCTTTCTTCAGTTCTGTCTAGTATATTAAGGTCAAATATTTGTGAGTAAATAGAAATTAAGAGAGCCAGTTTGGTGTATTGGTTAAGGCATTAAGGCTAGAAACCAGGAGACACTGAGTTCTACTCTTGCCTTAGGCACAAAGGCAACCAGGTACCTTGGGCCAGTCACTCTCTCTCAGCCCTAGGAAGGAGACAATGACAAACTACTTATGAAAAAAACCTTGCCAAGAAAACTGCAGGGTATTGTCCAGGCAGTCTCCAAGAATCAGACACAACTGAAAGGATTAAAAAAAAGTAGAAATTATACAATGCATGGGTCAATATTTGACAAAGTAGCTTGCAAAGGCTGTGGGTAACTAAGATTCCTTTCAATGTTAGAGTAGGTTAATCTTAGTCCAATCCATATTTGGTATTGCTCAGCAATGAGTCCTTATAGACTACTTAATCAAGAATCATGAGATCTTGAGTATGTACCTCTGTTTTAAAAGCTTGGTTGCCCATAATAAAATAATAGCAAGGTGGATCATACCCAATTGAAATCATATTTAGAATTCTTGGGCGGATTTTTTTTAAGCAAGCATAACATAGACATAATGCTTTGTGATAATTCTAGTGTAAAAATAAAGTATTTAAATGTATTCCCATATGTTTTTTTTTTGTTTGTTTCCCTTGACATTAAGTCCAGTCGTGTCCGACTCTAGGGGGCAGTGCTCATCTCCGTTTCAAAGCCGAAGAGCCGGCGTTTGTCCGTGGACACTTCCGTGGTCATGTGGCCGGCATGACTACACGGAACGCCGTTACCTGCCCGCCGAAGCGGTACCTATTAATCTACTCACATTTGCATGTTTTCGAACTGCTAGGTTGGCAGGAGCTTGGACTAGCAACAGGAGCTCAACCCGTCATGCGGATTCGAACCACTGACCTTCCGATCGGCAAGCTCAGCAGCTCAGCGGTTTAACCCGCAGTGCCACCGCGTCCCTCCCATATGTTTACAGTTACTTTATTTTAAAATTATTATTTATTAAACTTATTAGACTGCTCACTACTGTGGCATCCTTGTTTTCCATAAGATATAACATCAAAATTAAAATAATAGATATTAAAAGCAATTATAAAACAATTAAAATTACAATTGGCAATTAATTTTATAGGAATATAGTTATTTTATTTATAAAATATGCATTTGTGCCGTTCTTTAAAATTGGAGTCAGAACCCCAACAAAAACCATATCATTCTATAGAAGTGGTTTTATTGCTTTATTTTAAAAGTTTCATTATGTTTGATAATAGAATACATTTACTGGAGACCAACCACAGTCACTAGGAGATATAAGCTATAAATGGTATTATTGCTCTGCCAGATAAGTTGCATAAGACTTTAGAATAATGCATCATATATCAATATTATTAACTTTTTGAGAAGTCCTTACGGATAGTTAATGTAATAACAAGATACATGTATTATATGTATATGTATTATGATTGGGCAGTGCTTTGGATTCAGTTACAGAACAGTGGCTTGGGGTGCATAATGAATGAATGTAACACTTTTCACCTCTTTAAAGCACCTATCACTCTTTCTCTGTCACACACACACATATGTGCATCTCCTTTTGAGTAAGGAATACAAATCTTTTTACACGCACATCAGGAAAACCTGCTGTGTAATCCCAGGAGAAGACATGACCCCTTTAAAGGATTGTAGACAGCTAGTGTATTTGCACCCCCACCCTGTATACACCAAAGCATCTTTCTGGAATGAACTGAAAAGCATAGTCTAACCTTAAGATACATGATTATAAGTAAAGCATTGTATTATTTAATCATGTTTGGTCTAGTGGTTAAGGCAATGGGCTAGAAACCAGGAGACTGTGAGTTCTAGTCCCACCTTAGGCATGAAAGCTGGCTGGGTGACCTTGAGCCAGTCCCTCTCTCTCAGCCCAACTCACCTCACAGGGTTGCTATTGTGGGGAAAACAGGAGGAGGAAGGAGTATTAGTAGGTATGTTCACTGCTTTGAATAATTTATAAAAATAATAAAGGCAGGATAGAAAAATAAATAAAATAATCTCTTCAAATACAGTGCTGTGTTTCTAATTCCTACTGAAAATCCACCGTCCCTCAAATGCAACCCTGAAGAAGCAATATTAATTCCACACTCCACACATTCCTTTGCTTGTGATGGTTGGCTCTGACTACCAGCTTGACTAATTTGCTGAGTCACACCTTTCTTTCAAATATATGGCTTGCATTTCTTTGTTCTACCTTTGGTAATTTGCAATGTATTGTTGGGCTCAGGATGTTGGCTAACTCAGACTTGAGGGAGCTGACTCAGACTGCAGCTGCATTTCCTCAAATGCCTCTTCCACTGTAGTGGAATATGGAGATAACCTTGAAAAGGCATTCAGCAGCTGTTACCTAAACACCAGTTTAAGTCCAAAAGTCTTGACTGAATGAGAAAGAAACTCAAGATTGTCCTGCCTTGATTCTCTTTGGTATAAGATGGTAGGGAGAGGATCTCTATCAGCCTCTTAAGATTCTATTATTAGTTTGTTCAACTGTTACTTTATTATAACAATAAAGTAGAGTGCTAGTAGTTCTTGTGTCTGTTTCATGACCAGCTTTACCTTGAAGGGTTGATATTCACCAATGCACTTTCAGTTAATTCCTGTGGTGCAGGCTGAGACTCAGTCCAGGCAAGCTTTAGTGAGACTGATCCTTAACAAAATATGGAGTCCAGATCCTGAAGTGATCTACTATTGACATTCACATACCAGACATTCCATGGCTTGATTCCACACTCCCTTATAGAATGAGTATGAATATTTTGTATCTTGGTATTTTTTATGGTTTATAACGTAAGCTACCTGTAATTTGTGGTGTAGGCAGCATACAAATGTAAGTACAGATAAAGTTATATTTTAAATAAATTTGCAAGATTCCGTTCCTATAGTCAATATTCATAAAAGTACTTTTAGCCTTCTTGTGGAGTCGATTTCTTGGTTTGGTCTACATAGTGGGTCTGACATCAATCCTACAAGTCCCACTGTTCTTTACGTCCCACAGTCACTCATTTGAATTAGGGCTGAATCACTTGCTCATACCTTCTTCTTGTTTGGATTTTTGCCATGTCTGGCCCCCTGTAGCTTTGATGACAGATCTGGCCTATCTCTGTCAAGGTCATCTTCCATACGCTCTACAATAGCACTGTGTTAACCCCCCAGAGTCACTGTTGTGAGATGGGCAGCCCTATGAATCTAATTAATTGATGGATTGATTGATTAATTAAATATTGTTTTATGTAAATTACATTCTTTAATTCATTTGCACATTTTGAAATATAAATATCTCTGATGCAGGCTTTTAAAACAGGAATTCTATCATGTAATCTCTTTTTAAAATGTAACTCTCACTATTTGTATGCAATAGTGGACCATATTTTTCGGTGAACACATGTGCCACTTTTAAGTTTAGGGACAGTAGAATACCCAGATTTAGCCCCAGTGTAGTCCATGGCAGAATTATTGTATACAGCTAGTTTGAACTAATAGAATTAAATGATACATAATACAGTGTTGATCTGCATTGTATCCCAGGATAACAGTATATTAAGGCAGGTTAATGCTTTATGAAGACATAATATGCAATTATTTTGGAGGAGAGCTAGAATATTAAGCTGCATATGATGTGGAAGATCTGTAATTTGATTTCCCTTAATTTTTTTAAAATTAAAAGCAATTGGGTGCCCCCTCTCCTCTGGATCAGAATTATGTCACTGAGATTTGGGGGTGGGGGTTAAATATTTTTATGACTTAAAAATAACTTCCTTCCCTCAAAGCTGATGTTGTAGAAGATGAAGGGAGACAGAAGCATTCAATATGCAAATCATAGGAAACTTCACTACTGTAAACTTAATAAGTCTTCATGCAAGCAAATATAATTGGGTGTGTTTGTGCTTTTTATATCAGAAGGAAGGTTTTAATTTCTGTCTTTGGACTATTGGCCTTTCCCAGAACTTTAGCATTATAGACTGAGGACAAATAAACATTGTAATTATGCCAGAATTAGCAAAATGTTTGGTTTAGTATATTCCTAGAAATATACAAAAGATGTTTGTTTCCATTAATTAATTAATTAATTGATTGATTTAAATTGCAAACTGGTCCTTAGACTTGGGTCTAATTTTATATATAAAGTGTGCTTCAAGTAATTTGAAACTTGAATCGTTTATCATTATTTTCAGTCAAGTATTGGGGTCAGGGGAAAAGAGGTTATTATTTAAATATAAAGGAGTCCTTCCTTTGTGGGGAGATGGGCAGTGATAAATGTGATCAAATAAATAAATAAATAAATAATTCTCCTGGGGAAAGGGAATGACAAACATTCTGCATTTTCTCCAATTTCATAATTTTAATGTATATCATGGGTTCAAGAAGATAGTGAGTGCTGTCTAAGAACATCTAGCAGGCTGCTGCTGGTTAAAAAGGTTGTGAAAGCCATTATAAGAGCTACTTTGGAGAGTGTGTTAGTACCTCTCCTCAGATCATTAAAGCAGTTATGTTTTTTCACCAAGCTAATGCAGCTGCTGCAACAGCTGTCTACAGTTGTTTGTGTGTGTCTCTGCTGGGATCACCACCAAAGTAGGAACTGTGTATGGAGCCAGCCAGAATGTCTCTCAAATCAGTCCTTCAAAGCAGCTGCATCATCAAAAAAATCAAAGTGGCAGCCATGATAATGTGATTGAAGTTCTGCAGAGCTTTGATTGCAGTGTTGTGGATGCCATTGTGGATACCCTTCTGCACAAGTCTTGCAAAAGACAGGGTTGTTTTTACATTTCAAACAGAGATGCTTTGCTCACACCCACTCACTTTGTAGAGGTCGTCTTTCAAAAGCTTTGCACAGCCCTTTTTCTTAGGCAAAATGTTCTAATGCCACAAGACTAACAAAAGGAATGGTAGTACATTAGGTGGTCTTTTCTTACTGTTATCCTATAATTGATCTGATTTATTAATCCAAAAATTGGGGACTAGTGCCTATTTTCCTCAAAGCCCTAGATGAGTTCTTGATTTGGCAGAGACAGCCCCATAGAAGAAGCAGTGAAACAACTGTTATTTGTTGAGAATGTAAAGGCACTGGTTAGGAAAGTCCATCTTAGCCACATAAGAAAAAATCATAAACATATTTTGACACATATAGTACATACGGTGTGGTACAGTATTGGAACAATTCCTGAGACTAAGCATTCCCATTTCAAAGCAGTCTTGGCCAGCGTGAAAATGTTAAACCCCTACAATATTCTTAAATCCTGCTCTTAGGTTATATTTCTAACAAATATGCTACACTTTTTCCTAAATGTAAAATGTTTAGTTTAATTGTTATATTCATCAGCCAAGTATTTACTCTGAACAATACTGTATGTGAGTCATAAGCTCATTAATTCTGACATATAGCTTAATAAACATTAAAACAGTTTTGAAGCCAATAAAATAGTAAAAATATATTATCGCAAAGTTCAGTTTTTGAATAACATGTGGGATTAAAAATAATATATGCTGGAGAAATCCTCTGATAAATCGAATGTGGAACATGAAAGAACAGCGGTAATGTTAGCATTTAGTGGGTAAAATTCCATGGGTGGTTCATCTCACACTCTGCAAGAATTGTGTATAATACAATATATATCTATATAGTCTCGATAAAATAGTTAAGAGCAGAGACATCACACTGACAACAAAGGTCCGCATAGTTAAAGCAATGGTGTTCCCCGTAGTAACATATGGCTGCGAGAGCTGGACCATAAGGAAGGCTGAGAGAAGGAAGATCGATGCTTTGGAACTGTGGTGTTGGAGGAAAATTCTGAGAGTGCCTTGGACTTCAAGAAGATCAAACCGGTCCATCCTCCAGGAAATAAAGCCAGACTGCTCACTTGAGGGAATGATATTAAAGGCAAAACTGAAATACTTTGGCCACATAATGAGAAGACAGGACACCCTGGAGAAGATGCTGATGCTAGGGAGAGTGGAAGGCAAAAGGAAGAGGGGCTGACCAAGGGCAAGATGGATGGATGATATTCTAGAGGTGACGGACTCGTCCCTGGGGGAGCTGGGGGTGTTGACGACTGACAGGAAGCTCTGGTGTGGGCTGGTCCATGAAGTCACGAAGAGTCGGAAGCGACTAAACGAATAAACAACAAATCTATATAGTCTCTGTAAATGAGCATGAAACAAGAATGTAAGTTAACATTGCCAGTTGATGGGCTGATGAGGAAGCCATTTTAGGAGATGCTGTGTATTGACACATTTTCCCAGCAGGCAATTTAGCAGAGTTCCAAAACAAGTTCTTGAACGTTGTGCCTATCACCCCCCTAACTTAACTCAAAAGGAGGGGAATGTTTGAGAGGAAATATGAGAAAGCAATGAGGCTGCTAGACACTCCCAATCACCCAACCATGATTTGGCATTACGTTTGCACTGAGTCAGTATGACTGACCTGCAGCGTAGACCTATAGAGTTTAGTCACAAACAAGTTCCATTGAGTTCACTCTTTTCCAGGTTTGTATGGATACCTAAAAGCAAAACTAAAGAGTTCTAAATAAGGTTGAAGAACAACATACAGGTGAGATGCAGAAGGGGAGAGAGGGTCTTCTCCACATTTGTAGGGACATACTTCTTGAAAAGACCATATTTCCTTCAAGGAGGATAAGGTTGAAATTCAGCTGGTCTTTAATGGGCTCTGCCAAACTAAAAGTAATTTTGCTGCTTTGGGGGTGGGGGGTGGGGAATAAATCATGTCTAAAGTATGGACGATATCTATGGCTGGTGTGTGATTAATTTTTATGCTAATATTAGTAATGGCTGCTCCCCTCCAGCAGTCTGTATTATATAGAACAGAAGTAGTGTTTATCTTACTACAAAATGCTTTCTTCTTTTAAAGTTCAGATCTGAAGTGACATGGGACAAATTCCTCAGTCTGTGTGTCAAGCTGAAAATGGCAGTGCTACATAGAAACTGCTTATCATGTGTGTCAAATTAACACACTTGGCTTTTAGATTTTCAGGTAATACTCTTTCTGGCCCAATGCAGCCTATTTAATTAGGAATACTATAGGCTTCTCCTCTGTTTTTCTTGTACATGAACCCACTACTACATAGCTGCTGCTGCTTCTTCTTTTTTAATTGTGTGGCATAGCAGTTCGGTGTTCATGCTGCTTTTTCTTGCTGGGAAATCCTTGTGAGGTCCAGCAGCCAGATGTGCAGACTATTTAGCCGTGACAAGTCACGTTGTCTGGGGTCCACCACGAGGAGGCTAATCTACATTGCACTGAGTTGGGCTGAGAGGGAGGGACTGGCCCGGGGACACCCAGCTGGCTTTCATCAGTAGGAGTAGGGTACTTAAAAGTATGGGGAACAATGAATGAATGGGTGCAGAATGCCTGTGTATTGAATACAAGAGTAATGATGAGTGATGTACATTGAGGTGGTTGGCCAAAAAAAGGTGACTGAATTGGTCAAAAAAAGAAAACTGTATAAGTGAAGGCAAAGTGAATGGGTTGTGAGGATTACAAAACAGTTGTGTGAAGGAAATGTGAACAGGTTGGGGGGAAAGACAGACTGAGAAGATCATCATTTAATGGAGGAGAACCTGGAAAAGAGAGAAGTAACAAACTTTTTTATTTTATTTTATTGTATGGTGTAGCAGTTTGGTGTTCAGGCTGCTTTTTTTCTTGCCGGGAAATCCTTGTGAGGTCCAGCAGCCAGATGTGTAGACTGTTTAGCCATGACAAGTCACGTCGCCTGGGGTGCACCACAAGGGGGCTAGTCTACATTGCACCGAGTTGGGCTGAGAGAGAGGGACTGGCCCAAGGTCACCCAGCCGGCTTTCATGCCTAAGGTGGGACTAGAACTCACAGACACCTGGTTTCTAGCCCAGCACCTTAGCTACTAGACCAAACTGTCTCCCACTACATAGCTAATAGTATTATATCAAAATTACCACTATTTTAAACTTTGGCTGTGAACTTTAGTTTGATTGCTCTCTCATAGTAGTGATATTTTGTATCTATATAGCTTAGAAAAGGGAAATAATAATAAATAAGCAATTTATGTTCAGAACAGAAGAAGGAAAACATTCCAGAGACTAGAAATATGCAGTGGACTTTTGGGCTTGGCATATCAGTAATCCTAAACTGAAACTATTTAATTTATTTTTGTTCTATAAAACATATGTATTTCACATTTTTATTTTTATTTCCAAAATGTCTAAGGCAGCTAAGAGCAATAGAAGTTAAAATACATTCATAACAACAAAACAAAACAACAAAGGACAGAGACAGGAATTAACACCACCCACTGGGTGAGGAAGAACAACAAGAAACCAGAATGATGACAGTCAAGAACAAAAAGCTTGGGCAAACAATGACCATAAATCATTTGACTGCCAGACATGAAACAGGTCTTTTTTCAAAGATCCAAGTGGATGGGCAGGATTACATGGGTAGATAACCTTAAATATCCAACTCCTTGGTGAAATAGGTCTTTAAAAGTAATGACTACCAATTTGAAAATGTCATAAAAATATACTGAAGGTCATCCAGAAGTCACTAAAGTTAGTACAGTAGTTAAATCACAGTTGGCTTCTTGGAAACTATGGCTTAAAAGTGTGTTTTTTCAAAGCCAGGCCTGCACAGAACATGCTAAAGTATAAAGTATAAAGTCAGTAATTAAGCCACATGTAAACACTGATAGAAATAGATACAGTTATTACAACAACCAAAGCTTTCCAAAGATTTTCTAGAAACAACTGCAGACAGTTCAGAAACAAGACAGTCCAAGGACAAACTGGAAACTGTTTTGCAAGGGCAGTGCAACCTCATCCAAAACTGATCTTTATCTTGGATAACTGGTCAAAATTACTTTTTTCAGGTTTTAGAAGTCATCAATCTCCTGTACTTCTCCTGCAGCATGTAGACAGAGCTAACGACATTGCTTCTCCACAGGAAGAAGCCATTCTGCCATTCCCCGATTGCCTCTTCTCACAGGAGCAGGCCAGACACTCTGTCTAAAAATCTAACCATTCTTATTGCAAAATCAAAATCAAAGACTTTCTTTATTCTAACATCCCAGATGTTTTGTCAGGAACTCCCACCCCCTAGTAATAAAGTGGCATTACTGGCAGGCTTTCATTGCCTCAATCCCCTAATTCTACCCTGTATGGAGGTTGTGGATTAATAACCAACAAGGTAGCAGTGTAACAGTTTTTCTGCAGTGACTTTGAAAGCAGTATCAACAGCACCATCTTCCCCTGGATCTGTGTGCTTCCAACAGCTGGGAGGAAACTGCAGAGAGATGGCTAGTCACAGCTGGGCTTAGTTGATATCAAGGATCATCCCTTCAGGAAGGGAATGTCACTTACTCTCTCTGCTGATCTACTGTGCAGGAAAAACTGGTAGATTGCTACAGTGACCTCAACACAGATGCTTCTGTCAACAGTGATAGGATCAGTCCTGTCATGAGTGAGGATGGCGAGCAGGGGGCTCCCATCCAGGCTGTAAAGCGCATGCGTAGTACTGAGGAATTAGGTGGCCATTCAGAGACACAGATCGGGCCCGCCTTAGGTTTATATGTCTGGGTTTTCCCACGCTTCTTCAGTTTGTTAGGATTCTCTGTTATGTAGTAGTAATAAAACACTAGAGATCTACTCCTTGTCTCAGCATGGTTCCTGGCTGTTAGGACAAGTCCTAAGCAAGGAACATTTTTACCTGTCGTTCCCTTTCTAATTTGTGGGGTTTAGAATCCTGTCTAATTTTCCAAGCTGGATCAAAGACATTTTATCCCAAGATACTCAGAACCCCCTGGTAGATAAAGAGTCCAGCAAATATGACAGAGCATCTAACTGTCCTTTACAGGTAGCCCTCGTTTAGCGACTGCCTCGTACAGTAACCATTCGCCGTTATGACGGTGATGAAAAAGTAACTTTGCAACCAGTTTGTAAAGCAAAGGAAAGCTGAAGTAAGACCGTAAGCACAGTTGCAGGTTCACTTAGTGACCACTTTGCTTAATGACTGAGTTGCTAGTCCCACTTGTGGTTGCTAAATGAGGACTACCTCTAATTCATTTCTCAGAAAAGAGAAAAAAGAGCAAATATGGATCTGGCCACATGTGTGTGTGTGGGGACGGGGGGGGAGAGAGAGCGTGGTAGAATAGTGGAGTTGGGTGAGTCTTACAGCATTCAAGTCAGTTCTCGTGAAGATAACAAGTAAAAAGCATTCTTTTTTGTAAGATAAGTGAAGTATATGCAATAAGATATCCAAAGGGGTTAGTAGAAAAGTTGAGTCCTGGTGCAGTCCAAGTAAGTTTGAGGTTTCCAGATGCAGGAAGCAAGGTAGACTGTTGTAAACTTCCAATGACCTGATTTGCTTATCATGAATGTCTTTACCCTCCAGATAGCTGGGCCCTACCCAGTATTTGTGAACTCCAAGACATCCAGCTTCACAGCCTTGCACTACAGTAATGCTCAGTCCCTCCCCTCCACACCCCACCCCACCCCACCCCACCCCACCCCATATAGTTACATTCTTGTGCTTTACAAGTATGCAGTGGAGATTAGGGTTATGTTGTGTTTCCCATGTGATCCCAGGGGGGAAAAGTGCTCAGCTGCTTCAAAGGGTTGCAGGTATGTTCTGTGTTCATGCAGTGAAGCTTCATTTTGGAAATGAATCCAAGGCACTGCACACTCCAACAGAGATGTTGGTTCAGGATTCAAATAGGTAGAAAGAATGAGATCCAGTTTGTGGAGGTTCTTGAGGTTCTCACACAACTACTCTTACTGTTCTTTCAAGATGATAGATGTCTCCAGAAGGCTTAGCACAAAATAAAAATTTCCTCATCATGATTTTCTGAAATTCCTGAAGGCCTTCTTCCACCTGGAATAATTTTGTGATGGGTTATAATTCTCGTCACTATTATATAAATAGTATGTACTGTTCAGGATCCCCAGTATGTCTCTATTCCTGATTTTCATTTTTTTTTTAAGCGGTAGTTAGGTAGCTAAAATTAATAGAATATTTACCATTGTGGTTTGGGAAAACATGGTGACTTTTCCCCTGAGGAAATTCTTAAAGTCTGAAGATAAGGAATATCTTATCCCAAACAACTGAAATTCACCATAAGAAAACTTCTTGTCTTTTGCCTTTCCCAGATTAAATCTCAGTTTGTTAATACATATCTAGTTCACTGTTGATCTTAGATTTTGTTTCAAAGGTCTCAAAGGATGGAATAACATCTGCTGATAGTTGACACCAGGTGAAATTGCTTAAAGTTCTCCCCTACCTATTCCATGAAGGTATTAAAACATGGGCAGAAACGATATCCCTCTCCCAAAGCACTTTTTAAAAATTTAGCCTGAGTGTAGCTATTGGAAATATGATCCCAGCCAAAATCCATCCCAGTTGTATAAAGTATTCCCTAAAAGTTTCAGCACACATTACTCCTATTGAGCCCCTCATACAAACTGTCCATAAACGTAATTTAATACCATCTCAGTCTCAAATCTCTTAAAAAGGACAGATAATTAGTAGCTTCCTGAAGCTTCTGCAATTGATTTTCAATGAACTACTCAAGCACCTTGCCCTGAGTGATTTTTAACACAGATTGTTTTTTATCTTATACAATATAATGTGGAGAGAGTCCTTGAATAAAGGTTTTACCATTTCTTCCTTTAAATTAACTGGTTCCAGCTCCTCTCTATCAAAAAGTAAAAAAGAAGAAGATAATTTTTCAGCTGCTGAGCCGAACCTCCTTCAGTTCATTTATTAACCAGGAAGGGCAGGGTAGAGTGCAGATTATTTTCATATGCCTGGATTCTGTCTACATCCATTGAATTATTTAGATCAACAAAACAAACATCTCCCCAAAGTATATTTATTTATTTATTTATTTATTTGTTGAATTTTATTACCGCCCATCTCCCCGCCCCCCCCCAGGAGATATCATGAAATTCTGTAATCAAGGTGAAAGAAAAGTTAAAAAGGATTTTATTTGTTTGTTTGCTTGCTTGTTTGTTTATTTCTGGCATTTTCATGCTATTCTGTGGCTTAAAAGAAGAATAAAAGCAGTTTCTTTATCTGTGAAGTTGCTTGCTGATTTGTCACACTGAATGACTACTTTTGTGTCTCCTCTGAAGTGCAACGAAGCTGGTCCAGTTCTAAATTCAAACAATGACCAAATGAGGGTGAAAATTTTAAAGCTTCATTCAGAAAATACTACTTGTCATCTAAGGGCAGCTCAAGAAATATGTAGTCAAACAGCTTATGTAAAGTTACATTCCCTGAGTAGACTCTGATTCACAGTTCAGGCATTTTCCAGGATTCCACCCTAAACCCAGATACCCAGGTTTTAGTGATGGTCAGGTGTGTGTCTGCATAGCTATGGATGGATTGCCAGTTGTGCATTTGATTCAGCCCATACCGGGCCACTCCTCTACCTTGACTGCAGAGATAGCTTTTGTAATCTTTAGTTGGACTTATCTATAGAATAAAGTCCCCCTGGAGAAATAATCTCAGAGTAGTAAAGTTGTCTACTTAAATGTGTGGGAATGATTAGGCTCTAACCAACATTCAGTTAAGAAATACAGTAAATGAAAGGAGCATATGTTTCTGGAGTTGTTGTTTTTTTAAGTTGGGTGGAGTATGCATTTTTCCAGCATTTTAGTTGGGTGGCGGATGCATTTTATGTTATCCCAATATTGGATTCATCTTGAAAGCAGGTTGTCTGGTCTATGCACAGCCTGTCCAAAGTGTAATGTTTATTGAACATTCAGTTTCAGTCTGGGAAGGTCCAGTACATCCCAAAGGAGGCAGAAGAATAATTAAGTAATGGCTTGGTTAGCTGAAGGAATATTCAGTTGAATTTAGGTAATACTGGCTTGATCATCTAAAAAGGATATTTATTTATTTATTTGTTAATCAAATTTTGTCACCACCCATCTCCTCAAAAGAGGGACTCTGGGCGGTTTACAATAAAGCTAAAAGATTAAAATACAATAAAAACAAAATATGTACATAAAATATACATATAAAATATAAAATGGTATCAAGATGGCAGATAAAATTCTAATTTGGTTCATACATATATGAAGACCACTTTAAGGCACTAGCTACCCCCAATATTGACTATCCCCCTTCCTGCCCCACATGAGATGGCAGAGCCAGGTCTTCAACTTTTTCCAGAAGGCCGGGAGAGAGGGGGCCTGCCTCACCTTTGGGGGAAGAGTGTTCCAGAGGGCAGGTGCCATGGTAGAGAAGGCCCACTTCCTGGATCCTGCCAATCGACATTCTCTCATGGATGGGGTCCATAGCATGCCCTCTCTGCCTGACCAGATGGGACAGGTTGATGTAATGGGGATGAGACAGTCCCTCAGGTAACCTGGACTCATGCCATGTAGGGCTTTAAGGGTAATAACCAATACCTTGAATTGGACCCAGAAGCAGACTGGCACCCAATGCAGCTCTCGCAGCAAAGGTGTTATGTGTGCTGACCTTGGGGCACCTAAGATTGCCTGTGTGGCCACATTCTGGACTAGCTGTAGCTTCCGGATACTCTTCAAGGGTAGCCCCATATACAGTGCATTGCAGTAGATATGATAATATCCCTGCCTACCTAGTTAAAGATATTTCTGCTTCTGCATAGAAAAATTTGATAATGTTTCATTCAACTGGGCAAATCATTTAGGATCAAACACTTGATGAAAGTGCTTTTATTTTTCTTTGATCTGGCATTCAAAGCAGAACTTCTAAATGTATAGAGTTGGTGCTGTGATGAGCAGGGCCCTTTATGTACAGGAAAGCTAGGAGAGACTAGAATTCAGTATACAGAAGTTATCTTAAATATATGTTAATATGTATGCCTATTCAAGTCTCACTACTCATTAAGTAAGAGTAGCAATGAGTCCTGGTCCTAGAAGTTGCATTGGTGAGATCTAATTAATAGACTCATCCATACATACAGTGACAACATTTACACTGAGGAGGCCCTTTGAATACAGCTGTAAATACTTTGGCATCCATGGGCACACAGTCATTATTAACCCTCTTGTATTCATGTTTATCAATTTACAAAATGCAAAAATGCAAAGTGCCTTGAACTGCAAGAAGATCAAATCAGTCCATACTCCAGGAAATAAAGCCAGACTGCTCACTTGAGAGAATGATATTAAAGGCAAAACTGAAGTACTTTGGCCACTAAATGAGAAGACAGGACACCCTGGAGAAGATGCTCATGCTAGGAAGAGTGGAGGGCAAAAGGAAGAGGGGCCGACCAAGGGCAAGGTGGATGGATGATATTCTAGAGGTGATGGACTCAACCTTGGGGGAGCTGGGGGTGGCAACAACTGGTATGGGCTGGTCCATGAAGTCATGAAGAGTCGGAAGCGACTGAACAAATAAACAAATACACACAGACAGAGAGAGTATATATTAGAAAAACAATGTATGATAGGATCTAAAAATAATTAAGAATAAAAATACTAAAATAAATCAAAATAAAATACTATTATAAGAAATTCTAAACCTAAGGAATGATGTGGTGTATTATGCAGATGGTAGCAGAAAACTGGGCAACTTGGGAGGATATTTTTGAGTCCTTGTCCAAAAGTAGTAGCATTAAATGGAAATCACACTCCCTACCTGGAAATTTCTTCAAAATTGGATATATAAGGATCTGTCTAAAGTCCTTATATAGGGAACAGTATAATAACATTTGGTTTAGGGTTTCTATTGAGCCATCACCACATGGACATAACCAATGGTGCATAGGAGTACCCTTAAAACTTCCAGAAAGGACTGCTGAGGGCAGGGATATTAAGATCTCTATTAAGATATGGGGATATGGGGCTGAAATTGGTAAGGTAGGAACTAATGTCAGAACCATTGCGTGGACATGAAACAGATGCCAGCTTTCAACGCTAGAAAATGAATTGCTAAGAATTCATTGATTTGAAAAGGAAGGAGAAAAATACCTGGGACTTAAATGTGGGGTCTGATATTCATTTTTTATTGCATTTACCTGACAGTGCAATCTGACATCTCTCTGTTCATCACACATTATAAAGGAAATATTAAAAGGTTCACAATGTATCCATAAAATAAAGTATATACAGATGGTTTGTAAACCACCCAAAGTCTCTTCTGGGAGATGGGAGGTGATAAATTTGCATAATAACAACAACAACAATAACAACAACAACAATAACAATAATAATACAGGCTAACATTAGCTGGTTCTTGTATGTGGAACAGATACTGAGAAAAGGTAAAGCGACAAATTGTTGCCTGAATTCACTGTCCAGCACAAAAACTTGAATTCTGCTGTAGAGTAAATGTTTTAATATCAGTTATGTGCATTGTCTTTGTTTTGGAACAAAATCTTTTAAGGTAGGCAAGTGGGAGGTGCACATCATTTTGAGAAACTGCTTGCCAATGTTTACACTATGGAATAGATCCAAGATATAAACTCTTACTATATTAGAGTTTTAATTATGATAAAGGTAAAGGTGTCCTCAGGTTGTTCATCTTCTGCTGACAATAGAGACAGATCCCAGCAGTTTTCTTGGCAACTATATGGAGATGGCTTGCCGTTGACTTCTTCAGGGAAATAGATTTTTATTTCCATCTATCCTACAGCTCTAGTATTCCTTGATGTATTCCCACCCATGTACTAAGTAGGCCCAAACAGCTGTGGTTTCTAAGCTGTATTGAGGTTGTCCAGGTTGTTTTGAATAAGAATATTTATTTATTTACATATTTACATATCTTTGGGCCAATTACCAACCCCCAGGCCAACAGAATTTACAAGGTAGTTAGTGTAGGAAAACAAATGGAGGTAGTGCTTGCGCACTCTGCCTTGAATTTCTGGAGGAAAGGCAAGATATAATTCTTTTGAATAAAATTAGATGGGTGTGGGGCTAAAACCATGTCTTAATCATGGAAGATAGGTGCACTTCCTGTCCAGTAACAATCCAGACCAGATGCAAAGCCCCCTACATTCTAAAACAATATATCCATGAATACAAAATACTAAAACAGGGAATGTTATCCTCATCATAACCACCTTCTTAGTTTTTTTTAGTATTAGATCATTCAAAGGGTAAGAAACTAGGATCATTCTAGGGTTTTTGATTTGCAGCTCCCATAATACCTAACTAAATTAGTCTGTTTGTTGTTTATTCGTTTAGTCGCTTCTGACTCTTCGTGACTTCATGGACCAGCCCACACCAGAGCTTCCTGTCAGTCGTCAACACCCCCAACTCCCCCAGGGACGAGTCTGTCACCTCTAGAATATCATCCATCCATCTTGCCCTTGGTTGGCCCCTCTTCCTTTTGCCTTCCACTCTCCCTAGCATCAGCATCTTCTCCAGGGTGTCCTGTCTTCTCATTATGTGGCCAAAGTATTTCGGTTTTGCCTTTAATATCGTTCCCTCAAGTGAGCAGTCTGGCTTTATTTCCTGGAGTATGGACTGGTTTGATCTTCTGGCAGTCCAAGGCACTCTCAGAATTTTCCTCCATCACCACAGTTCAAAAACATCTATCTTCCTTCTCTCAGCCATCCTTATGGTCCAGCTCCCGCAGCCATATGTTACTACAGGGAACACCATTGCTTTAACTATGCGGACCTTTGTTGTCAGTGTGATGTCTCTGCTCTTAACTATTTTATCGAGATTTGTCATTGCTCTTCTCCCAAGGATTAAGCGTCTTCTGATTTCCTGAGTGCAGTCAGCATCTGCAGTAATCTTTGCACCTAGGAATACAAAGTCTTTCACTGCTTCTACATTTTCTCCCTCTATTTGCCAGTTATCAATCAAGCTGGTTGCCATAATCTTGGTTTTTTTGAGGTTTAGCTGCCAGCCAGCTTTTGCACTTTCTTCTTTCAACTTCATCATAAGGCTCCTCAGTTCCTCTTCGCTTTCAGCCATCAGAGTGGTATCATCTGCATATCTGAGATTGTTAATGTTTCTTCCAGCAATTTTAACTCCAGCCTTGGATTCCTCAAGCCCAGCATGTTGCATGATGTGTTCTGCATACAAGTTGAATAGGTAGGGTGAGAGTATACAGCCCTGCCATACTCCTTTCCCAATCTTAAACCAGTCTGTTGTTCTGTGGTCTGTTCTTACTGCTGCTACTTGGTCGTTATTCAGATTCTTCAGGAGGCAGACAAGATGACTTCGTATCCCCATACCACTAAGAACTTGCCACAATTTGTTATGCTCCACACAGTCAAAGGCTTTAGAATAGTCAATAAAACAGAAATAGATGTTTTTCTGAAACTCCCTGGCCTTTTCCATTATCCAGCGGATATTGGCAATTTGGTCCCTAGTTCCTCTGCCTTTTCTAAACCTGGCTTGTACATCTGGCAATTCTCGCTCCATGAATTGCTGAAGTCTACCTTGCAGGATCATGAGCATTAGCTTACTGGCATGTGAAATGAGTGCCACTGTTCAATAGTTTGAACATCCTTTAGTGTTTCCCTTTTTTGGTATGGAGATATAAGTTGATTTTTTCCAGTCTGATGGCCATTCTTGTGTTTTCGAAATTTGCTGGCATATAGCATGCATTACCTTGACAGCATCATCTTGCAAGATTTTGAACAGTTCAGCTGGGATACCGTCGTCTCCTGCTGCCTTGTTATTAGCAGTGCTTCTTAAGGCCCATTCAACCTCACTCTTCAGGATGTTTGGCTCTAGCTCACTGACCACACCGTCAAAGCTATCCCCGATATTATTATCCTTCCTATACAGGTCTTCTGTATATTCTTGCCACCTTTTCTTGATCTCCTCTTCTTCTGTTAGGTTCTTGCCATCTTTGTTTTTGATCATACTCATTTTTGCCTGGAATTTACCTCCGATGTTTCTAATTTTCTGGAAGAGGTCTCTTGTCCTTCCTATTCTATTGTCTTCTTCCACTTCCACGCATTGTTTGTTTAAAAATAATTCCTTATCTCTTTTGGCTAACCTCTGGAATTTTGCATTTAATTGGGCATATCTCCCTCTGTCACTGTTGCCATTTGCTTTCCTTCTTTCTTGGGCTACTTCTAGTGTCTCAGCAGACAGCCATTTTGCCTTCTTGGTTTTCTCTTACTTTGGGATGTATTTTGTTGCCGCCTCCTGAACAATGTTGCAAACGTCTGTCCATAGTTCTTCCGGGACCCTATCTACTAAGTCCAGTCCCTTAAATCGATTCTTCACCTCCACTGCATATTCCTTAGGGATATTAGTAAGCTCATATCTAGCTGATCTGTGGGTCTTCCCTAATCTCTTTAGTCTGATCCTAAATTGTGCAATAAGAAGTTCGTGATCAGAACTACAGTCAGCTCCAGGTCTTGTTTTTACCGACTGTATATATGTCCGCCACCTTTGGCTGCAAAGGATGTAGTCAATCTGATTTCGGTGTTGTCCATCTGGTGAAGTCCATGTATAAAGCCGTCTCTTAGGTTGTTGGAAGAGAGTGTTTGTTATGCAGAGTGAGTTGTCCTGGCAAAATTCTATCAGCCTATGTCCTGCTTCGTTTTGTTCTCCCAGGCCATGCTTACCTGTAATTCCAGGTGTCATTTCACTGCCCACCTTAGCATTCCAATCTCCCGTGATGAAAATAACATCTCTTTTAGGCCTGCTGTCCAGTAGGTGCTGCAGATCCTCATAGAACTGCTCTACTTCAGCTTCTTCAGCATCTGTGGTTGGGGCACATATTTGGATCACTGTGATGTTAGATGGCTTGCCCTGAATTCGAATTGAGATCATTCTATCGTTTTTTGGATTGTATCCAAGCACTGCTTTAGCCACTTTACTATTAATTATGAAGGCTACTCCATTTCTTCTGTGGTCCTCTTGTCCATAGTAGTAGATCTGGTGGTCATTTGATGTGAAGTGGCCCATTCCAGTCCGTTCACTGATGCTCAAAATGTCTATCTTTAATCTTGACATCTCACCAATAACCACATCCAATTTGCCCTGGATCATAGATCTTACATTCCAGGTTCCAATGGTGTGTTGATCCTTAGAGCATTGTATTCGCTGTTCACCACCAGCACCGTCGGCCGCTAGCCGTCCTTTCGGCTTTGAGCTAGCTGCGTCATCACGTCTGGGGCTAGTTGAGCTCATCCTCTGTTCCTCCCCAGTAGCATTTTGACCATCTTCCGACCTGGGGGTCTCATCTTCCGATGGTATACCGACATATCTCTGGTTGTACTGATCCATTTAGTTTTCATGGCAAGAATACTGGGGTGGGTTGCCATTACCTTCCCCAGGGATCACATTTAGTCTGACCTCTCTGTCATGACCTTCCCGTCTTGGGTGGCCCTTCACGGTTTAGCTCATGGCATCACTGAGGTGCTCAAGCTCCAGTACCACGACAAGGTAACGATCCTTTGCTGAAGAAATTAGTCTGTAGGCTAAAGCTTTTCAGTACTGTAGTCCAACGTTTCAGGAGGTCATCCATTTCTGTCTTTAAGTTAGGTTGAGGCCTAAGTGGATTTTGTAATTAGTCTTCTAAAAGTGTATTTTTTAAAGTTCTTGTTCACATACACATTAGTTTTTGGGAACCTAATACATATATTCTAATTTTTTAGCAAGAAAATGTGTGAAAAAAATGAATTCCTCTGTGTCACAAAGGGAAACTGGTTTGGAAACAATGATCTTCTTAGTTGGACTCAGGCCTCTCATTACTGGGACCTTCCTAATTCTTGGAGTTAATGTAAAAATGAAAATTGAATTCAACATTGAAAGTTGTTCTAAAAGCACAATGGTGTATTTTGATGTTCTCTGTCATCTCATGACTGTGGTTCACAAAAAATTGCATGGGAAGAAGCTACAGGATTTTGATTTGTCACCACCAATTTACTTCTTGTGTTGACAACTGTTTTCTAAAAATAACTCTGTCAGCAATACTACCAAACTGTGTTGCTTTCTACATATTTATTGTATGCTACTTGACCTGCATCCATGACTACAGCGCTAAAGATAGTAACATCCTATACTCTGATTTTAAAAGCTGTGTTCCTTTGCTGTTTCAATCACACATTTAGTATATTATTTATTTCTTTTCACTTTCATTTCTCTTCCTGCTTTTTAAGCAAAATGTCGGAATTTCTGATAAATCAGTGCCAAGATGATGGTTTTTCTTTCACGTATCTTTTCTTTCTCTTTTTTTCCCCCATGAGACATAATACAGAAGTTATGGGGAAAATATTTGGTAGGGGTTGTTTCTTAGGAAAACAAAGATAAAACATTGTCCTTTATGTTAAGCCTTCATTTAGAACTCCCAAAACCGTGATAGTTTTTGATTCTGAGATTTAGAAAAAAACACAATATCTGTGTGTTTGAAAATACAAATCGCTGCATAAGTTAAGCAAAGCTTACATTCCGTTATGTTGCTTATGCTTACTAGAAAAATTAAGGGAATTAGTAAAGAGGGCAGATGGAGACTTGGGTGGCAAGACAAACTAATACTTCCAAACTCTGGCAAATCAGAATGCCAGCAGGAAGCAGAGGTGGCCATTGAGCTCAGTGACCAAGGAGTCCCAGATGGCAGAATGAAGTATAACAGGTAACTCTCCATCTTGTTCTCTTCACTTTCAACAAACATATTAACATGATATAATTCAAAATAATTACACATTCTAATTCAAGTGAGTACTGTAAATATGTACTTTTAACCATGTTGACTCTTGGCGACTCTACGGACAGGTCCATGGAGTTTTCTTGGCAGCATGTTCAGAAGTGGTTTGCCTTGCCTTCTTCCTAGGACTGAGAGAGATTGGCCCAAAATCACTCAGTTGACTTCATGCCTTAAGCATAAAACAATAATGATGCATTAGTAGTAAATTATTAGTAAACAGCCTTGAAAAAGATATATGGAGCAGGTTGAATTTGCCTTTATATGCAAACTGTTGTTTCAGAAGATGACAAACTCCACATTAGCAACATGTTTGGAGATACATTAAAAAAAACAATCCTTTTGACCCACATTTTGGCTGTTTCTCCAACTCATCCCATGCTTAGAAAAAATAGACTAAGGCAAGACATTGTAAGGTCTTAAGTTCAATGTGAAATTACAGGAGATGATCCAAACATCAAAAGAAAGCCATGCTTCAGACCCATATGTGTCTGCAATAATTATAATATGTTAGCTGGAAGAGAACTGAAGCATGAAAGAAGTTATGTGCACCGTCTTAAAATGCAAAGGTGCTCCTAGTTTTTTTTTTAAAAAATTGGAGATTGAAAAAAAGTTTCCAAGCTTTCTTAACTGAAAACAAAACAAAACAAAACAAAAAGCCCGGGCAAAATCTTTAAGAAATAGACAGCAAAGAATGTAATTAAAATACAAATGGGGAAATGGGTCTCGGGAAAATGTTAGGAACTGTTCTCACCTTTTCAGTTGCTATTTTTCCCTGGATTTGATTCGCTAGTGATTTTTGCATGCTGCATTTGCGTGTGAAAGGTGAAAGGTGAATAGTCTCCTGTGCAAGCACCGAGTCATGTCTGACCCTTTGGGGGGATGCCGTTTTTGCGATGTTTTCTTGGCAGACTATAGCGGGGTGGTTTGCCATTGCCTTCCCCAGCCGTCGCCTTCCCCAGCAAGCTGGGTACTCATTTTACCAACCTCAGAAGGATGGAAGGCTGAGACGACCTGAGCCGGCTACCCGAGAATCCAGCTCCCGCTGGGACTGAACTCCAGTCATGGGGAGAGTTTCGGTTGCAATACTGCCGCCTACCACTCTGCGCCACACGAGGCGATGTTGCTGCATTTGTACCCACGCTTTATCAGATGCACACACACAAACATGCATGCACACTCATTTAATGCACACTTAGACCCCCCTTTTGATCTTTGGTACGTAAATTTGTAACTCTAACTGCAATCAGTCCTCCCCTTGTTATGGACATTCTATGTCTGAAAAGTAGCCATCCATTAGAAAAATAGCTATCTAGACACATGGCAACCATACAAACTCATTTACTAGTTTGGGTAGTAGAATAATATGTGATTTCATAGACTAAGTGACGGTAGGCCCTCTGATTGCTGGGCAGGAATTTAAATACAGTGAGCTATTGTATTTCCTTAACTTCAAGGCTTTTTTATTTATTAACAAAATGATTACATTGAAGCGTATGGCATTTGTATATCTGAAAAGATGAATTGTTGAAATGTATTCCTTTGAACATTGTGTCTTCAGACTATGAGGGCAGGAAACTTTTCCATTTCTTGGCCTCCAGAGTGAAGCCAAGGAAAACAGTTTTTTCATAAGTACTAGATAATTTAGATCATCTTCTGTAGGTTTAGAAAGGATTTTTCATTTATTTTTAATTGCACACATTTTTGAATTAATGGTTTAAAGTTTAGCACAAGATCCACATGTTTTTTTGAAGTTTTGATATGCTTATTTAATTCTAATAAAAGTAGTGATAGTAGTTGTCATAGTAATAGTAGTAAGCAGCATTTTGACCTCCCAGGGAGAGAATTCCAAGAACTTTGCATCAAGGATTTCCCAGTTCCAGATTTGTATCTGGAATAACTGGGCTGAGAATTTTATTTGGTGAACCACAGTAGATAGCGGCCTTACTTGTTGATCTGGAAGTATACTTAGTCCCTCTACTCTAGGCTTTCAGGAAACTTGTGAAAACTTTTCTGTTTAGGTAGACTTACAATTATTTTAATACCTAGTGGAGTTAGGTATGAGCCATGTGATTTTTAATGGGTTTTGGTTGTTATTTATTGTTGTTTTAGGGAGATTGTTCTTCTGAGGTTCTTCTGTTCACTGCTCAGAATTGTTTGTTGCAAATAGATAAATAGCATTCCCTCCTTCCCTCTCTCTCATGGTCTGACTCAATATAAATCAGCTTCCTTTGTTTGTATTCCAGGAGACAGGATCAGGCAATAGGACTTCTCAGTGGTGGTCTCTCCTTTTTGGAATATTTTCCCCTTAGAGCAGAGGTCCCCAAACTCTTCAATTCACTGACCCCTTCATGAAGTTTCAGATTGTTCATCAACCCCCAAACATTTATTATATGAAAATAATTTAATAAATGCTACTTTAATAGTACTACAAACAACAACAACAACAATAATAACATAGACCCCTTGGATGGTCCCATTGACCTTGGATGGTCCCATTGACCCTTGGAGGTCAATATTGACCCTTTGGAGAGCCCTGCCTTAGAAGTCTCATTGGCATATTGCAAACAAGTGGAAACCATCAGGTTGGAGCATGTTTTTGGCCCTTAATTGTTTCATGGTGCCTTGTTAAGGGTTGTTTTATTTATTGGGGGCTGGTATTCTATGTTTTAATGTATTGTTACCTGCCAAGAGTCCATCAAGACTGGGATGAGTTGTAAATACTGAAAACAAACAAACAAAGCTAAGAAATATACATCAAATTCCCAGCTACTTCTCATGTAGATTTTCTATACTGTACTGTCTTTTTGACAACAGATCTTTTACACTGCACATCTTTATGTCATTTGAGCTGCTTTTGGTGGGGTGATAGGATGGGCGCTAGTTAAAAGCAAATTAGAAGTCAGTGCTAAAACAAGCATGCATGTTTTGGAGAAGCAGCAGGACCACTATAACAATTACTGTACATCTTCTCTGGAAATGAAAATGAGACCATTCCATTACAGGCCTCGGTCTTAGCTAGCTGGATATGGTGTTCCATAATGCGACATGCTCAAACTGGATATTTGTAATTCACATAGCATCAGATGCAACTCAGCTCTAGATCTGTGAAACTGATGGGTGACAAACCTATCTGTTATATTTAGGCTATGTAGAATATATGTGTCACATGCCAGTAAGGTAATGCTCAAGATCCTTCAAGGTAGACTTCAGCAGTTCATGGAGCGAGAATTGCCAGATGTACAAGCTGGGTTTAGAAAAGACAGAGGAACTAGGGACCAAATTGCCAATATCTGCTGGATAATGGAAAAAGCCAGGGAGTTTCAGAAAAACATCTACTTCTCTTTTATTGACTATTCTAAAGCCTTTGACTGTGTGGACCATAACAAATTGTGGCAAGTTCTTAGTGGTATGGGGATACCAAGTCATCTTGTCTGCCTCCTGAAGAATCTGTATCACGACCAAGTAGCAACAGTAAGAACAGACCATGGAACAACAGACTGGTTTAAGATTGGGAAAGGAGTACGGCAGGGCTGTATACTCTCACCCTACCTATTCAACTTGTATGCAGAACACATCATGCGACAAGCTGGGCTTGAGGAATCCAAGGCTGGAGTTAAAATCTCTGGAAGAAACATTAACAATCTCAGATATGCAGATGATACCACTTTGATGGCTGAAAGCGAAGAGGAACTGAGGAGCCTTATGATGAAGGTGAAAGAAGAAAGTGCAAAACCTGGCTTGCAGCTAAACCTCAAAAAAACCAAGATTATGGCAACCAGCTTGATTGATAACTGGCAAATAGAGGGAGAAAATGTAGAAGCAGTGAAAGACTTTGTATTCCTAGGTGCAAAGATTACTGCAGATGCTGACTGCAGTCAGGAAATCAGAAGACGCTTAATCCTTGGGAGAAGAGCAATGACAAATCTTGATAAAATAGTTAAGAGCAGAGACATCACACTGACAACAAAGGCCCGCATAGTTAAAGCAATGGTGTTCCCCGTAGTAACATATGGCTGCAAGAGCTGGACCATAAGGAAGGCTGAGAGAAGGAAGATCGATGCTTTTGAACGGTGGTGTTGGAGGAAAATTCTGAGAGTGCCTTGGACTGCAAGAAGATCAAACCAGTCCATCCTCCAGGAAATCAAGGCAGACTGCTCACTTGAGGGAATGATATTAAAGGCAAAACTGAAATACTTTGGCCACATAATGAGAAGACAGGACACCCTGGAGAAGATGCTGATGCTAGGGAGAGTGGAAGGCAAAAGGAAGAGGGGCCAACCAAGGGCAAGATGGATGGATGATATTCTAGAGGTGACGGACTCGTCCCTGGGGGAGCTGGGGGTGTTGACGACCGACAGGAAGCTCTGGCGTGGGCTGGTCCATGAAGTCATGAAGAGTCGGAAGCGACTAAAGGAATAAACAACAAAAGAATATATGTGAGATGAGAGCCACTTTGGTGTAGTGGTTAAGGCATCAGGCTAGAAACCGGAAGTTCTAGTCCCGCCTTGGGCACAAAGCCAGCTGGGTGACCTTGGGCCAGTCACTCTCTCTCTCAGCCCTAGGAAGCAGGCAATGGCAAACCACTTCTGAAAAACCTTGCCAAGAAAACTGCAGGGACTTGCCCAGGCAGTCGTTGAGAATTGGACACGATTGAACAGATTAAAAAAAACAAAGAATATGTAATCTGACAGCATAGTTCAGAGGTGAAGGGAAGTTATTTCAATTTATGTGCATAAATTTTAAATCTTAACTTCATTTTATTGTAAACTGCCCAGAGTCCCCCATGAGGTGGAGATGGGCGGTGAATAAATTTATAAATAAATACATAAAGTATATTTTCAGCACTGTTTTTACAGGATTCTGGGATTTATATCTTCCCTTGCCTTGAGGAGTTCAAGACAGTTACTTTTACATTTTCCCCCAGTGACGCAGATTGGACTAATAGTGACTAGCCAAAAAGTTAGCCAAGGAGTCTCTGCGTCAGGGTGGACCTAGGTCTTCCTCTTCCTCCTGGTCCAGCACCTGAACTACTACACCACATAGGCTCTCATTAAAATGTTCCTGAAACTGCATTTATAGAAGTAAACCCCAGCTGAAATGTAAATTGCTCATCTAAAAAAACAACACCAGGGAAATCAAACAGCTGTTAGCTCATTTCTCATAAAATGTGCTGGACAAGGATCGAGCTAAGCTTCAGTTAATGAGTGAACAGAACCCACCCTTACATTTTTCTCTTTTCTAATCTAGCAGTGATCAAACCTGATTACAGCCATTTAGCAAAGGTTATCTACTCTGTCTTAACGGTTGTTTTGTGCAACTGCTATGCCTATTTTTGCAATTTTCTTCCTTTGGGCATGCTGCAAGTTAATGCAGATGTTTTAGTTGTGCTTATCTTGTAGGGCTAAATGGGTTCAAGCTCATTGCTCTGTCTCAAAAGTCACAGCGTGGTTCATGGTTAGTTTGCATTTATAGTCAGGAAAGTTACAGTAACTTCTGTGAGAAAAATAAGACTATCAAAGGTAAGTATGGTGGGGGGGCATTATTTTTGCTTTCTCTAGTTGTCCAAAATATGGGAAACACTTTTAGATCATGATCATCATTGAAGGAAAATATGTTGAGAGTTTATCAGGATCAGACTTAATGTGTACATAAAATTTTAAAATGTCACTATAGCAATTAAATATTTGGAGAATATAGCTGGTATTTATTGAGTTGTATACCTAATAGAGCCAGTTTGGGGTATGGGTTAAGGCACCAGGCTAGAAACAGGGAAACTGAGAGTTCTAGTCCTGCCTTAGGCACAAAGCCAGCCGGGTGACCTTGGGCCAGTCACTCTCTCTTAGCCATAGGAAGAAGGCAAGGGCAAGCCACTTCTGAAATCTTCAGAAGAAACCTGCAGGGACTTGTCTAGGCAGTCACCAGGAGTCAACGCTGACTTGAAAAACCCCAAACCCTAACAGGGCTGTACAGTGATCCAGGTTCAAAGGGCAAACATCTTTTCCTGAGATTGCCAAATCAGATGCTCCAAATCTCATTTTATCCTTTGAATTTGCATATCAGTACATCCCTAACATGTGAAACAGGTCATCATATCTCTGGTTGCTAGCTGTTTATTCTCAATGGCACTGGCATCATGCTTGGGTCAAATAAGAGGGGGGAACAACTTTACCATATTTACTGGCAGGCTTAAATGATGAAATCCTGGCTTAAAGTAAATAAAGATAAACCTGAACTTTGGGGTGTCTACACAAAGCTCTTCTCATGATGCTTTACTTCTTCCTTAATGTGAGCAAGAGGCTACAGTTAACTATTGTTTCCCATTACATCTAACTTAGGAACTTTGATTATTCACACTGAATCCTGCCTTGTTTAGAAAGCATTGGCATAATTCTCTATTTCACTGAGGTTTCTTGGTTCTCTGCTTTTTAAGAAGAGTGAAGTAGGTGCAGAAGGGAGGCAGATGCATGCACAAAGCTTATTCATAACCTGGTTTATGCTTGTTCAGTTCGAGATAAAGCCAATGAAGGAATGGAGAAAAAACACTATACACACATATTGGAATGGATGCATTACATACCTCTCTCCTAGAGCCAAACTATGAATTACCAGTCATATATTTTACTCCTGCAGAAGCCTGTAAAAATGTAATGTGCATGCTATTGTGCAATCAACATTTTTCAAAGGCACAATCAGCATCTCTCCATGTTTGGAACTAGCCTTTTTTTTTAGTGATTACTTCCTTCTTTTTATATAGCTGCAGCTGCTTTGATCAGATGAGGATTTTTTAATCTTTAGATCAGGATGTTTCCTAAAAGGATGTTTTCTAAGAGCTGGAAGGATTATTTATTTATTTATTTATTTATTCATTCATTCATTCATTCATTCACCGCCCATCTCCACCTTATGGGGGACTCTGGTTTACAATAAATGAAGTTAAAATTTAAAACCATTTCAATACAATAATACAATAAAATAGATATAATAAAATCTAAGTGGCAAAAGATTTTAATCAGTCCATGAGTGTAACAGGCCCCTCAAAATCACTTAGGGTGCTAGCCATCCCCAGGTGTAATTATTCCCCCTCCCCTTCCAAGCCTGCAGACAGAACCAGGTCTTTAATCTTTTGCAAAAGTCCAGGAGTGAGGGGGCCTGTCTCACCTCTGGGGGGAGGATGTTCCAAAGGGCGGGAGCTACAGCAGAGAAGGCATGCTTCCGAGACCCTGCTAGATGAAATTATTTTATAGATGGGGTCCGTAACATGCCTTCTCTGCATGACCGGGTGGGGCGGGTCGAGGTAATAGGGATGAGACGGTCCCTCAGATATCCTACCATGTAGGGCTTTAAAGGTAATAACCAACACCTTGAATTGGACCTGGAAGCAAATTGGAACCCAGTGCAGCTCACGCAACAAAGATGTTGCATGTGCAAATCTTGGAACACCCAAGATTGTCCGTGCGGCTGCATTCTGAACCAGCTGAGGCTTCCGGATACTCTTCAAGGGTAGCCCCATGTAGACCGCATTACAGTAGTCTATATGGGAGATGACATATAGACACTCAGGGCATGAGTGACTGTTTGAAGGGCCTGTCGGTCCAGGAAAAGGCATAACTGGCGCACAACCTGAAGTTGCACAAAGACCCTCCTGGCCACGACTGCCACCTGCTCTTTGAACAGGAGTCGTGAGTCCAAGAGGACCCCCAAGTTACACACCTGGTAGTGGGGCAATGCAACCCCATCCAGCACTAAAGATGACAAATTCCTGGCACCCGAGGTGCCATTAATCCACAGCCCCTCCATCTTACTAGGGTTCAGTCAAAACCTGATGTTCCCCATCCAGGCCCCCACAGCCCCCAGGCACTCAGAAAGGGTGGTCACGACATCACTTACTTCACCTGAGATGGAGATATACAATTGAGTATCATCAGCATACTGATGATACCTCATCCCATGGTGACGGATGATCTCGCCCAGCGGTTTCATGTAGATGTTAAAAAGGAGAGGGGAGAGTACTGATCCCTGTGGCACCCCACAAAGAAGGGGCCATGGGGCCAATCTCTCCTCCCCTATCACCACGGACTGGCCCTGGAGGAAGGAGATGATCCAGCGCAAAACTACGCTGCCCACCCCCAACTCCCTGAGCCGCCCCAAAAGGATACCATAGTCGATGGTATCGAAAGCCGGAGAGGTCAAGAAGAGCCAAGATGGATGCACTGCCTCCATCCTGCTCCCTCCAGAGATCATCCATAAGTGCGACCAATGCCGTTTCCATCCCATAACCAGGCCTGAAACCTGACTGAAAAGGGGTCTAGATAATCTGTTTCATCCAGGATCCTCTGGAACTGCAGCACCACCACTTTCTCAACCACTTTCCCCAAAAAGGGGAGGTGGGAGACTGGGTGAAAGTTGTCCAGTATGCTAGGGTCCAGCAATGGTTTCTTGAGGAGGGGGCACACCAGTGCCTCTTTGAAGGCTGCCAGGAATACCCCCTCTCTCAAGGAAGTATTTACCATCGCTTGGATCCAGCCACACATCCCCTCTCGGGCTGCCTTCAGCAGCCAGGAGGGGCATGGGTCTAGTTGACAAGTGGTGGCGTTTACAGTCCAGAGGATCCTGTCCACTTCCTCAGGCTCAACAAACTGTTCCCAGATAACAGAGTAAGAATATCCGCCGGGCTTCTCCAAGACATTGCCTCACACTCAGAGTCCAACTTGGAACTGATCTGAGAAATTTTATCCTGCAGATGCCAAGAAAACTCCTCAGCTTGGCCCTGTAGATGGATCTCTGGATCCCCTTTCCCCAGAAGGGAATGGGTAATCTTAAACAGGGCCACTGGGTGGCATTCTGTGGATGCAATAAGAGCGGAGAAATACTGACATTTTGCCACTCTTACCGCCACAAGGTAGGCCTTAATAGCGGCTCTAGCTTGTGTTCAGTCAGCTTCGACCTTTGTCTCCCTCCAGTGGTGCTCTAGATGTCTCTTAATCTTCTTCAGAACCCCAAGCTCCTCTGTAAACCACGGGGAGTATCGGGTTCAATGGGATGAGAGAGGCCGCACAGGCCTGATCCTGTCCCAAGGCCTTAGCCACTTCCCTATTCCAGGCCACCACCAGGGCCTCTGCTGGACTGTGCAGCAGATCCTTAGGTATAACTCCCAGCTCCCTCTGAAACCCTGACAAGTCCATTAGTCACCAGGGGCAGACCAATCAAATAGGTCCTGCCTCCTTGCGGAGGGGAGCGGCATAAGAGAATCTCAGGTTCACCAGGGCATGATCTGACCATGACAAAGGGCAGAGATGTACTTCTCCCCTCAGATCACACTGCCATTGCTCTGACAAGAAAACTAAGTCCAGGGTGAGGCCACTGTCCTGAGTTGGGTCTTGGATATTCTGAATCAGGTCCATGGCCACCATGGTGGTCATGAACTCCTGAGCTGCCTCTGAGGCCTGCCCCAGGGACATTAGGTTGAAGTCCCCCAGAACCATAAGCCTGGGGAACTCCACTATCAACCCGGAGATGGCCTCCAGCAGCCCAGGCAGGGAGGTTGCTATGCAGCAGGGAGGCTGGTACACTAGCAACACCCCCAACTGTTCCCAAGAACCCAACTTGAAAAACAGGGTCTCACACCCAGTCACTTGTGGAGCATGGCCCCTGAAAGCCACAAGGGATTCCCAGATGATAACAGCCACCCCTCCTCCCCTGCCCTGAGGTCTCAGCTGGTGCCATACTTGAAACCCAGCCAGGCACATCTCTGAAAGAGGAACACCTGCTTCCATGCCCAGCCAGGTTTCAGTAATGCACGCCAGGTCGACCCCCTCCTCTGTGATCAAGTCACCGATGAGACGGGCCTTGTTGTTAATGGATCTGACATTGCAGAGCAGCACCTGAAGCCCAGGGCCTCCATGGGTCTGTTGACCAGGGCCTGGGTTTGAGCACAGAGGGCCGGAACATGCCACCAGTACTAAACACTGGGGGCATCTTCCCTGTAGATGGCCCGCCCTCCAGCTCCCATCATAACATCCCTGACCCGTCACCACCTCAATCCTCTGTCCTGCCCTACAGTCCCCAGAGTCCTGCCATCCATTAGCCCCCAATCCTGGACTCCTAAGGCCCCTGGTTAAAAATGAAGGTTCCTCCATCTAAGGACATGCTCACTCCCGCCCTCACACTCACCCAATCACAATGCAATGGTGGGCCCTTCAAGTGCACCAGCTCCCACTCTTGGCATTGTCAGGGCCTCACCATCGCCTATCGACTCATTCACACACACACCCCGGCTTCTCTCACTAGTCCGGAGGGGGCGCACCAGCCACTACTCCTTGCCCCCTGCCTCTCACTCAGGGGGCGAGTATGTCCATACAGTACTTCCCAACCAGTAACCCGTACTCCCTCTCCTGCATCTCACGCCTGGAGGGGGTACCCCATACACCTGGAGGGATCTTCACAAGGCTAAAGATGACTGATGATAGCTAAAAAGGTTGGGGGTGGTGGTGGCCAGAGTTAAAACCCAAGGATTCAGCTCTTAAAGTTGGAAATCGTGCCTGCAGACCAGTTCTTCTACAGAGCGCTGGATATCCGCTTAGTCCAATTATCCAGGGCCTGCACCTGTCACATCGCAGTTCCCCGGGCCTGCTGCACCATGTTTGTCAAGCTGGACCTTAGACCTCCTGCGCTGTCGGTGTAGTTATAACCAATCTGTCACCTGTGCCCGATGTATCCTGAAGGCCAGTCTGTGGCCGCATGGCTCCCGTCGACTCCCCTGACTTTCCCCAGCAGAAGACAACCTGTCACCTGGGTCCACAGCACCACTGGCATTCACCGGCCTCCACCACTCCCCACGATCACCAGGGTGGGCCGCCACCCCCCAGCTCGTCCGGGGGGTTCCAGCATGCCTCCCAGCCACAACTCTGGCCAGGACTCTGGCCACTCGAGGTTCGCTGTGCTGGGCTACTCTGACCGCAGCTCCGGCTGCAGCTGTAGCAGCTGCTTGGGGCCCGCTGTGCCACCAATATCCCCTGGGTCCCATCACTGCCAGGTCCCATTGCCACCAGGTCCCGTTGCTGCCAGGTCCCATCACCGCCAAGTCCCGTCATTCCTGGTCCCATCGCTGCTGAATTCCCATTGCCGCCAGGTCCCATCACCCCTAGGTCCCATCACCCCTAGGTCCCGTCGCCCCCAGGTCCCATAGCCGCTGAATCTCCTGTGCTGCCGGTGTCCGCGTCGTGTGTTGATGGCGTCCGCATCCCGGCACCGTCAGTGCTCGGTGCAGTCTCCCCAATTCCCTCAGGGGGAATCAAAACCAGTCCCGGCAGCTCCAGCCACCACAGCTCCGAAAGCCTCCGGCTCCAGCTGCAGCCCTAGTCCTGGGTCACTCTGTGCCCCACCAGGACCCACTGACCTCTGCCATTGCTCCTTCCAGGGGCTCCCTCCAGTCCTACACCGGCCCATCAGGTAAGGGGATTGTAAGCCCCCCAACCTCGGCAGGCAGGCAGGCAGGGGCAAAAAATCTAAACATTGGAGCCCACACCGTAGAGCGTTCACTCACAGCATTCGCTCACGGCCGCCATCTTACATCTTAGAATCTTATATTTTATTCTACATATACAAACATTTTTGATACATTAAAAATATTCCTTAAAATAGAAGTGCTCAACTGTATGCTTATTGAAAGAATTTAATGATGTTCCATTAATTTGTCTGTGTGCGTACATACATACTTACAAACCTGTCACTCTATTCTCTTTTGGGGTAAACAATTTTAAGCAAAGTATGTGAAGGAAGTAAGAAATACTGAACAAAATAAATTACAGGCATGATATAAGAAAAATAAAATACAGCTAGATTTAGTTTATGCCATCACTGTTCAATATTCTTCTCCTTATCTTTCTAGCCTTTCAAACCACCCATGTTTTTACCGTGTTCATAAACATTTCTTCTTCTTAGTTCTTGTCTCTTTCTTTTGAGGATTTTGTCAACTCCATCCAACAATGTTTTTCTCAGCCTTTCTCCTTAACATGTACTGTCATTCCCATACACATCTCTAAAACGCTCCTTCTAGCATTTTCCCACTTCAATTTCATCCCAAATCATTTAATCAGTCTTATTTTTAATCCCATTCACTCTGTTGAAGCCTCCTTATATAGCTGTCTTCCCACTTGCAAAGCAACATTTCATTTCTCCGTCAAAATAGCTTTGCATTTTCTGTACCATTTTTAAACTTAACCATTTCTTGCTCCCTTTCACTTGATTCTTTACAGCTATGTTTTCCCTTTCTGTACATAAATACTATCTTTCTCTGCTCCTCATCTTTTGAATCTTATAAGCACTTGTTGACGTTCACAGCCTTTTTCTTGTCATTTCCCTTTTTCAAACACTGATACTTTTTCTTCCTGCTGTCATTCTATTTTCACTCTAATTCCTTTCATGTTTTATTTTTCTTTAATGTTCATCTTTCCCAAGGAGTGCTGTCAACACTTCTAAAAAATGGTCTGCCTCACATCCCATTTGTATCCTTCACTACTACTACCTTTCCTCATGAACAAATAAATGGGCCGTGGTTTTAGATTTATATTTGTTCATTTGTTATGTGTACAAATGAACAGACATGTGCTTAAACCATGTATTTGAAGGAAACAGGCCTTTTTCTAAGCAATTGCTCACCCAAACTTCACCATCTTCATTCTGGGGTGTCTGCAGGGTCCATTCACATTTTCTGTGGTTTCTTATCTCATTTCCTCATTCATTCATGTCACCATGCAGAATATTTCATTTTCCTAGACTGCATTCATTCAGACTGTGGTACCGTTTTTCACAAAAAATGATTCTTGTTCTTCCTTTCTCACATTCATTGGAGCATAATGGACTAGTATCACCACACTTATGCACTCACAACCACTATACCTTCTGATACACATTTCATCCCTTTCATTCATAACTGAGACTACACTTTCACTTCCCTACAAGACTTATCAACTCCATTCCATAATATCAGACCACCTTCATTCATATCTCTTACATCCTTCCCTTTCTCTTAGTTGCCCAAATACGTACCTACTTTTCTTTCCCCTCTGCCATTAATCACTACATTTAGCTCTCCAAACCATTATATATACTGTACAATTATCTTCTATTATTGGCTATTCAGTCAAAAATGAAGCTAAATTTCACCTTATATGGTTAACCATGCTTGTCTCATGTGGACTATCTTCTGTTCCAGATTCCAAATACTAGCCTTTTTAAATAACTCAAGGTGGGGAACATACCTAATACTCCTTCCTCCTCCTATTTTCCCCACAACAACAACCCCGTGAGGTGAGTTTGGTTGAGAGTGTGTGACTGGCCCAAGGTCACCCAGCCGGCCTTCATGCCTAAGGCGGGACTAGAACTCTCCTACCACGCCTGATTGGTTCTTGGGCTGAGAGAGAGGGACTGGCCCAAGGTCACCCAGCCGGCTTTCGCACCTAAGGCAGGACTAGAACTCATAGTCTCCTGGTTTCTGTCCTGGTGCCTTAACCACTAGAACAAACTAGCTCTCATTATTTATTATGTCAATCTTTATCCATTTAAGATTGGAGAGTCACCTATCATAGTATCACTATAGAGTATGTTTCTCAAGGAATTAAGGGTTGATATTTCTTTATACCTTTTGTTACCCCTGACAATTTTATTTTCCATCCTGGCATTTGGTAACATCTGAAAAACAAATTATAAATGGATCGATACTGTTTATTTGTTAATATCATTTCCATCCTGTTCTTCAATTTAAAAAATGCTGTCTTGCATTGTAATTGACAAAAAACAAACACAGTCACAAGTCAACAATAGGAACAAAGAATAAAAGAAGGTGAAGATCAAAACAGCAGGGATGATAGTAAAAATACATGAGCGTCAGGGGTGTGGATTAATAATGCCTTCTGCTAAAATGTAAAAAAAGATTAGTTATGGAAAAAATATAACATGATCCTAAAAATAATTATGATTAGTAGAAAATACCAGAAGCGTGCCACAAATATTAAGAAGACTATTTATATCTTGCTGTTCCTCCTGAAGTCTTGCATTGCACTGGCAGAACTTGATGGATTTGGTGTTTTAACATCTGGAGGGATCAACTTCCTGCTCTGGTGAAACAGTCGAGATTTCCATCAATGGTGTCTCTAAATTACCAGGATCTAGTTTACTGACCTCACCTAGTGTACTGCTTATTTGAAATACAGGTTTAGCATTTTCCTACCTTCACTTGAATCTGATAAAAAAGAGAAAAGCTGAGTATTGGTGCCATACTGATTGTATCTTCACTGCAGACTCCTGAAATCTTCATATGTTTCTGATAATAAGTTATTGCTGTTTGTTTCTGTGCTGTTGACAGCAAAACAAAACAAAAACAAAAACAAGCTCAGTTGCTTGTGAATAGTGTGAATACATCTACTCAGTTTTCTTGATGACTGCAGAATATCAAGTGTGCATGTAATGTGGTCTCCATTACCTTCCTTCAAGTCTTTGTTTTGTTTTTTGCTGACTCTTCAAGTTAGCCCAGAATTGATCTCCCATCTAAATACTAATCTGGACTGACCCTGCTTTGCTTTCTAGTACAAGCAAGCTTTCTCTCCTTCGATGTAATAAATAGTAATACAAAGGTGTAATCTCTCTCATTGACATAATTATTGTCTATTGCTGTCTTTTACTCTGCATGTTGGAAGGCATTGGAAAGGACACCCACCATACCCTTTGCCATCGGCAACCAAACCACAGTTCTTCCCTCTTACTCTTTTTTATTACCATACTTGCAAGAGATTTTGGAAGTACACATTTTAATTAAGGAAAGAAAATACAATTTATTTAAGTATTTGCTTACTTACCTACTTTATTTGTATCCTGCCATTGTTCATATGGATTCATGACAGTGAATACAATTCTTTTAGGGAATAACACTAGACACAAGCAGGATGTGTGAACAACCTGGTGAAGAGTTCTTTTATTTCTTAATTTTGTGTTTGTGTGTGTGTGTGTGATGGATATGTACAGAAGCTGTGGGAAGGATGCAGTAGGTTGTGAGGTAAGGGTTAAGAGACCCTTTGTCCATAGGGCCCAAGCCACCATGCCCTGTGCATGTATGCATACATCAATCACAGTTCAGTATGAGGACTTCGAATTTAGGTACACAAGATACAGTATCAGCATTATGCACTGCAGGTTAGAACAGATTGTGTGATAATTAGCCTCATGATTGCTGGCTATCTACCAAGCTGATGTGGAGATATTTACTGGATATTTCCCAAGTCGCTGTACAGAATAATGTTTCTTCAAAGAAGCCTTCTTGTCTCACAACAGGCACCCAAATTGCTTGCTAAACAGAGCTCATCCTCAAACCTGTGTAAGAGAGAATTCTGTTTAAAACACAGATACAGTATATACATCATATAAAAACAAAAATTGTCTTTATTGTGATCATGGATAGAACAGGAAGGGGAGCGTGTACGTAGTTTGAGAGAAAATGTGTTTGACAATGTCATGTTCATCGTTCCAATGGTTTGAATACATCCTAACGTTTCACATGTCACTTTCCTGTTCCGTGTCTGTCATTTGCGGGGAGGGGAATTTCAGCCGTGCCAGGCTGTAATCTCCTTGCTGTTCTGCAGGAATGTATGTTTGGGTTATGACATGTATTCAAGGTTGCTTTCCCAGGCCGAAGTGTGACGGTTGCCAACACCTGGGAGGGGGTGGTTACTATGGTGGGGTGAGGGGCGGGATTGGGTTTGAAGCGAGGGTATTTAGTTTGTATTTCGCGCGCTTTGGCTCATTCTCAGCTTTCTCTGTATTTGCATACCATTCCTTTAATAAATCAGTTATCTTTAAGCCCGGGCTTGTGAGACTGAGTATTTGGGATTAGGCAACCATTACAGACAATAGACAAGTATTTCAAAAGAGCAACTTTTCAGGAGGCTTTAGAGAACCTCTGTTTATCTCAGGTAAAAGAGATTCTATTAACAGGACAGGTTATCAGAAGCATGGAGAGTTTAAACTGATGTAGGATTTGAAATGTGATAAGACAAGGGGGGAGGGAAGAGAGGGTAGTTATGTAGATGCAGATTTCATGGGAGTCAGATTGTAAGCATCTCATCAACAAATAATTGTAATGTGTTAATAATCTGTTGGGTTTTTTAAGATCTTGATGTATGTGAGTTCAGTACTCTCTTGCTCTGTGATGCTGGCATAGTGTCTTTGTACTGAAATGTCAACTTTGAAATCTGTAATCAAGTGTCCTGAGAGAGTAAAATGCTCTGATACTATTTTGTCCTTGCTTTGAGTGTAGATGTCAAACCTGTGTCCATTAATTCCTTTGCACATAGTCTGACCTGTTTGTCCAATGTAGAATCCAGAGGGGAATTGCTGGCAGATTATGGCATATATTACATTAGAGGAAGAGCATGTGAAGGTGCCTCTAACCTTTTGTGTGTAGTTGTCAGATTTTGTTGAGAAAGTATTCTAGGTCAGCCATCAAGACATTGCCATATTTTGGAGCAGATGTCCATGGCTTTGCTACTGATTTGCAGGTTTGTTTGTTTGTTTGTTTATTCAGTTTGGATGCCACTTGATGCTACCTGACTGTGGGTGGCTCACAACGATAACAGAAAAACAATAAAATGCAAAGAGTTAGCTGGAATAAATACAAAAATAAGTACAAAATAATTACAAGATGGCAATCCAAGCAGACATAGAACATCACCAACAGGGGAGTCTGATCCACCCTATTCCAAATCCTGGGTATATATAATGTACCCCAAGCATTGGGTATACAGTATATAGTACCATATACCCCAAGTCCTGGGTATATGGTATTGCCAAAGATGAAATAGTTATGGGTGGGTACAAAGTCACACAATCTGGTGGCAAGGCATGTTGTGTTGACACCAGTGATGATGTCCCTAATGGCTTGAAATCTATGTTTGTGGGGCTTGGTGATGTATAGTGCCTTGACGTTCATGGTAGTGAACAAATTGACAATTTATTAGAGTCCAAGAAGATCATAAAAATTGAAACACCGAAATACAATCTGAGAATATAGCAAAACCTCATTAATTGAGTGAATAACCTACTTCTGTTGTCAGGGCTGAATGAAGTACAGCCTTAAGGCTTGGGCACAGAATTTAGCGATTGTGTGGGAGATTTCAGGGCACTTATCCTTTAGGAAAATTCTAAATATCATTGGTCACAGCATCCTCTAATACATGGTCAGAAACTAGAGCCAGTATCTGATTTGGGTTCCATGAAGAGGTCCATGGTAGATAAAATTGTTAGCATGGCTGCCAGTGGAAAGAGTGGCTATATAACTATTTATTATGTGTGTAAAAAATAAGTCTCTGCCTGATGGAATGAATCTAAATTATACACACATGGTCAGAAACTAGAGCAAGTGTCTGATTTGGATACCTTGGTAGAGTGCTTATTGAATATGGAAGAATGGATGGAAAAATGTTAAGACATATAAATGATGGTTGAAGGTGATTGGGGTGCATGTACATTTTGTGAGGAATGTTTGTGGAAAAAGGTGAAAATGTCTGTGTATAAGATGATGCTTCTGCCCACTGTGTTATATGGAAGTAAAAGTTCTGCTGAAATGCTGGATGAAGATTGGATAGTCGAGTTGGGGAAATTGAAGGGAGAGAGCGAGTTGCAAGCCACAAGCGAAATTGATTTTCTGGTGGAATGCCAGGAAAAAGAAGGGGTTATTATGTATGGGCAGTTTCCTGAAGGGAAGTTGGAATTTTTGAGGGGGGCAGTTGGGCTGTTTGATCTTTTTAAGAAAAGTGCTCTGTGTACATTGTGGGGATATGTAAATGCTCTGGTTTATTTTGAAGTGGGATAAGGGTTAAAGAATGTTTATCTGGATTGTTTTTAAAGCTTGGCTGATTTCATTTATCTTTAATGATTTGGATTAAGATCAATAAGGTATATAAAAATGTCTACTTTGAGGTTTTTGGGTTAACTAAGATTAAAATTGTTGTATTACTAAGTATAATGGCAGACAGTTTATGTGCTTTTTAGTTTGATCTTTATTATAGTAGACAGAAAAGTAAAGAATAGTAGTAGGAAGGAAATTATTAAGTAAATGTTATCTTGCAGGGGAGTTGATTAGAAGGTTTATATATTATTTTCTTTTTCTTTTTAATATAAGGGAAGGGAATAACTGTATTTAGTGATTTTTACAATGTGCCAATGGAATGATTTATATAAATAATGTGATTTTGGTTTAATATAGAGTAGGTGATTGGTTATGGAAATTTTTGTATATACTTGCTGTTAAAAGTCAGAAGTCACCTCTTTTTGTAACTCTGAAAAATACAGTAGGTGGGTCTGTGATGAAAGAACAGATGGGGCAACAATGAATGAGTTCTAAAAGAACATGGTTTGAATACAGAAATGAGTGACCAGTAGAAAAGAACATTGAGATGGTTTGGTTATCTAGAGTGGATGAATATGAATCAAATTGTAAAACAAACATATGAAGGAAGAATGAAAGGATTGAGAGGGAAAGACTGAGAAAACTGTGTTGGACATAAACATGAGATCCTCAAAAAGAGACAGGTGGGAATTTTAAAGAAGAAAGGGCAGTTCATGTAATGGTGTATGGGTATGGTAGAAACCAGCAACATTTGCAAGGCTAGAAAAGTATGGAGATGTATAGTGAATGGGATTGACTTTTGTTATGCCTTTTTCTTATCTCATACATTTAATTCCTTTGGTTGCTTACTTCTCTCCAGAGCATGGGCAAGGGTAGGTATTTTAAAAGAACTAAAAGTATGTTCATGTTATCATTGCTTGAGAAAATATTTCTAATTTTTCTGTCCACTGAGCAGATAGTAAATATAACCTATAAATAATGTTATCTTGGAAAATAAAGTCTCTGTAGGACAAGCAAAGACATTATTGCCTTTTTCAGAAAAACGGATTCTGAGGAAAAAGCAAAAAAAGGCTCAAGTACTCTAGATATATTTTTCTTGGGCTTCTATGACATTCCAATCAGACCAATCAATTTATTACCCAGTAGAGTAATTTAATAAATTCCTTAATTAATTGAAGAAATTTATATATTACTGCCCATCTCCTTCTCATGATTCTGGGTGGCTAATGACTTTTTTAAAAACCAATAAAGAAACCAACAAAACAATATAAAATATACAATGTGCCAGAGCCGAATAAAACATTTTTCAATAAAATGTAGGTCAGGCCAACCTAACATTCTGGCCCCCGTGCCTGGGGATAATTGAGTTAAAAACATAATAATGCAAATTCAGAATTGAACAACTTTCCACCCCCATGGTACACTTATTCAGGGGAACATGCTATCCACTGGCTGTCTGGCACACCCAGTTTTTAAGAATCTTCCAGAACACTAGGAAGGATGAGCCCAGCCTTAGCTCTGGGGTAAACTGTCCCAGAGGAAGGGGACAATTACCCAGAAGGCTCATCTCTGGGGTTTCTGAAGGTTGCACTTCCTAGGGTTAAGGATGTTCATCAGGCTCTCTCAATCTCATCAAATGGGCAGATTGCACTCAGAGCAGATAGCCTCATAGATACTCAAGTCCAAAGCCATAAAGGACTTTAAAGATAAGGAACAGCCTTTTGTATTACACTTAGAAGACCCCTGGCAACCAATGCTGCTACTGTAGTAGAGGTGTAGGATGAACCGTTCCAAGTTCATTACTATCTGAGGTAATGAATTCTGGACCAGCATCAGCTTCTGAATGAATGTCAACCTCACCAGACAGACCAGACCAAGAATCAACTCCACAGGAAAACTACTTTTATTGAGAGTGGCTATAACAATAGAATCTTGCAGATCTGATTGCGCTGCACCTCTTCCCCTTGTTATTGACTGATTATGTGCCATCAAGTTGTTTTTGACTCCTAGTGGCCACATAGGTAGATTTTCTCCATGACAATCCATCCCTAACCTGTTTTTTTAGGTTTTCCAACAGTGCACCTATTGCCACTGTAAATGAGTCCATCCATCTTGCTGTTGATCATCCTCCTCTTCTCTTTCCTTCCACCTTTCCCAACATTATAGCCTTCTCCAGAGAGTGAGGTCTTTGCATAATGTGTCCAAAGTAGGATAATTTGAACCTGGTCCTTTGTGCCTTGAGTGAGAACTCTGGCTTTATTTGTTCAATGATCCATTTGTTTGTTTTCTTGGCTGTCTGTAGTATTCTCAGGAGTCTTCTCCAACACCAGAATTGAAAAACATCAATACTTCTCCTATCCTGCTTGTTCGAACTCCAGCTTTTGCTTCCATAGAGTCTCACAGGGCATATCATAGTTTGCACTATTCTGGTCTTTCCTCCCCTTGTTATACCCATGTGAATTAGGGAGATGTGTCTGAGATGCTTCTGCATACTTTCCGCTTGTTTTGGACTTAAGCTGTGTTTCTCTCCCCATCACTTTGGTAACAGATCTGGCCTATCTCTGTTAAGGTCAACTTGCTTACTCCCTACAATGGTCTTCAAGGACATCCCCATGTAGAGTGGTGAGTACAATAGTCCAGACATAGTAGTCCAGGCATGGCTGCAATTCACATACAAGATGAATTGATTGTGCAAAGGGTCTTGCTGGAAAACACATGAGTGCAGAAGGACCAGTCCTGGGCTCAAGATATTGAAGAATGGGAATCATGTACTGAATTTCTCCTGCAAGGGGAAATCTTACTTACATTATACGCGCTATGGTATAACATGGTACTGTGAATTCAGGGTAGCTATTATTGTAAAAGATTAGCTTATGTATACCATGTTAACTTATGCTAAGTATTATAAAGCTGAAAGCATATTAGTATGTGAATGACAGAATTAATGGAAATTTTCTGAAATGACTGAAATAAGAGAAAACCAGATTAAAACAACAAATAACAACAATGAAAAAAATTACATCTACACAAGGATCATATAAATGCTAAAGCCAGGAAGGAGGTGGCTATATAAACAGAATGGATCCAAACAGATTATCAGCAAACTGATATTATCCCAGACTTTTGTGAGACCTGGAATGGGCAGATAATAACATATGGTGCCACCTGGAATGGGCAGATAATAACATTTGGTGCCACCTGGAATGGGCAGATAATAACATTTGGTGCCACCTGGAATGGGCAGATAATAACATTTCCCAGATATTGTATGTTTCTCAAGCTCAAGAAACAAAGCAACCAACCAAAAACAGCCTTGCTCAGAGAGCACCGAGGACTCTACAAAGCATCCTTTCTTGAAAATTTCTTTCCTAAACTGGCAACTTTTCAGATCAGGATTCCAAATTGGTGAATCTGGATTGGGACAAAGCCACTGCTTTAATAGTGCATTGAAGACCGAAATATGGAGAATTCTAGGATACTGTAATAGGATAAGCTTGCCCACTGTGAAGAGCTTGGCAACTGACTTCTGAAATAGGATGCTTCTGCCTATGAAAAGGAAGCATGGAAGAAGGTACAGGTAGTCCTCATTTAGCAACCACAATTAGGACTGGCAAAATGGTCATTAAGCGAAGTGGTCACTAAGTGAAACCTTGACTATGCTTATGATCCTACTTCAGATTTCCTTTGCTTTATAGACCTGCAAAGGTTGTAAATATGAGGATTGGTTGTAAGGTTACTTTTCCATCACTGTTACAACTCTGAACAGTCACTAAATGAGGCAATCACTAAACGAGGACTACCTGTATTTGTTTGTTTACTCCTTCACTTTCCATGCATATCTGGTCTCAAAGAAAGGGTATGAATTTTACTTTTAAGAATAACATGCATGAGGTACACTTCTTCAAGAAATAAAGGGAAGCGTACAAATTCCACCCTTGCCAGAATCCTAAAATTATTTAAGGACTGCAGGATGCCCATACATTCTTTGCTTGTCATTGCCAAACTTCTGCATATGGACCTTATTTAAAAGATTTACTTAAATCATGGGCATCTAGGGGAGGGCCTAGATTGGGCAAATTACAAAATCGAAGTTGCAATGTGAACTCTAGCTTTTTTGTACCTATATTGTGATGTTATACACAACTACATAAGGGGCAGGCCTGTCATGAAGAGTCATTTCTTCATTTTGACAAAATCACAGTTTCTGCTATACACCTCTGGCTTACACAGTTTTCTCTGAGGGCTGATGTCAGAAGAAAGTATTATATTTTCCATTTATATTTTTTATAAAACAGGAATTATATTGTTTTATTTATTTATTTTTATTTAGTTTTTATTCTACCTGTATTATTTTTTTTTTATAAATAACTCAAGGCGCCGAACATACCTAATACTCCTTCCTCCTCCCATTTCCCCCCCAACAACCACCCTGTGAGGTGAGTTGGGCTGAGAGAGAGGGACTGGCCCAAGGTCACCCAGCCGGCTTTCGTGCCTAAGGCGGGACTAGAACTCTCATACCACGCCTGATTGGCTCTTGGGCTGAGAGAGAGGGACTGGCCCAAGGTCACCCAGCCGGCTTTCAGGCCTAAGGCGGGACTAGAACTCTCATACCACGCCTGACTGGCTCTTGGGCTGAGAGAGAGCGACTGGCCCAAGGTCACCCAGCTGGCTTTCGTGCCTAAGGCGGGATTAGAACTCTCATACCACGCCTGATTGGCTCTTGGGCTGAGAGAGAGTGACTGGCCCAAGGTCACCCAGCTGGCTTTCGTGCCTAAGGCGGGATTAGAACTCTCATACCACGCCTGATTGGCTCTTGGGCTGAGAGAGAGGGACTGGCCCAAGGTCACCCAGCCGGCTTTCAGGCCTAAGGCGGGACTAGAACTCTCATACCACGCCTGACTGGCTCTTGGGCTGAGAGAGAGCAACTGGCCCAAGGTCACCCAGCCAGCTTTCATGCCTAAGGCGGGACTAGAACTCTCATACCATGCCTGACTGGCTCTTGGGCTGAGAGAGAGGGACTGGCCCAAGGTCACCCAGCCAGTTTTCATGCCTAAGGCGGGACTGGAACTCACAGTCTCCTGGTTTCTAGCCCGTTGCCTTAACCACTAGACCCCACCGGATCAGAATTTAAGAACTGGGGAACTTTTTTTTTAAGCCAAAGGAGTTGCTGTATTCAAATAGCAGCACTTCCTCCATGAATATGAAAAGAATTGCCTTTGATATTACAAATGGTAGAAACCTAGCTTATTCAATGTGAAGAATGTATACAGTATATAAAAAAAACCTCAGCTGGTTTAGTAGAACATACCTTTTTGCAGTGTTAATGTCTGATGTTCTTGGTTTTATTCTTATAATTTCCCTCTAATTGTAAATACTTTAGCAATTACAATGAGTTGTGGAATCTACAAAGCTGACTCTGTCAGTGCACAATTGATCATTCTTACTATAAGAACATTCATTTAGACAGATTTGAATTATTAATTTGACCCAGAAAATTAGAGCAATTGTAGAAGTGTTAAGGAGCTTGTTACAGGAAAAAAAAAAGACAAACATTTCTGTCGTTCTCAGTGGAAATTCTTCTATCAGCATCAACCAAAAATGGGGAGATCTGCCTTTTAGATATGTAAGGAATGATAATAAATGTTAAGATAAAAGAAACCTCCATATTTATAGCAATGCTTGGACAGTCTTGGAAACATTAGTTCTTTATTTTATTTGTGTGGAAAAACTTTGCTGCAAACCTGTGCATGTTACATGGCCTTACTCTACTAAGTGGTAAATATATAGAGTTCATACAAAACCTAATTATTTCCACAGCATTTGCGTAGAGCGTTCTGTGCAGTGTAGTATATAACATGCCTTTGATCAAATTAATTACTGTTGACAATATAAGGGAGCACTGTATAAACAGAATATGTAGAAATACAATTACCATGGAGATATTGAATTTAATTTCCCTTGAATGTAATGGGTATATGTAAGGCTATATATATTGGACATGAAACAGCTTTCTTCAAATGAGGTGCCTTCCAGATATGTGAGCATAAACTCCCAGCATTTTCAGCAGTGGGCAAACTAAGAATTGAAGTCAATATATTTGGATGCTGCCCAGATTAAGCAAGGTTGATTTAAACCCTAAGAAAAGAAATAATGAGCTTTGGGAAGCAAAGGTCTATAGGAAAGAAAAATGTTTCGTTTCTTACCTGTTGCCTGAACTTTATTTTAGAATCAAAGTCAAAAAGGTAGAAAGAAGTTATTCCCTATGAGTTATTTAATATCTCATTAGTAAATCTTTTGATCAGTACAAAGCTCTGCAAAATCAGAGTACCATGTTAATAATAAATCACTGCTATGCATCCTTCCTTAAGAATATAGATAATGGACCAACAGGGCCTGGGATTAACCCATAAGCAGAGAGTTGTATTAATATTACATGAATTTAAAATACCTCAGCACTATCTATAGAAATACATTTTATCACAAAGTTCCTTTTTGTCACATTAAAAATGAATATGGTTGCCAGTGATATTATTTATAGGTGCTAGTTATCTATATGAGGCCATTGTGAATGATCATTAGAGGATCTGGAGAAAGGGGTCATTAAAATGCTAATGATAACCCTGCATTCTCTCTTTGTTATGTCTGAGTCAGGAATGCCCATGGTCAGTTGGATGGAGGCAAAACACCGAATCTGAATCAGAGTACAATTGAAATTCTGTAGATACAGTAGATGATTCCCAGATGCAGGATTTGACTAGTCCACATGTTCTGAACAGGGTGGCCAGTGATATTGTCTGAAACTGTTCTTATAAGTATGGTTGAAACTACTGTAACACAACATCCCCAACATCCAACCAAGGGGAAAGCAAAGGAGAGTAACAAGTATCAAAAATCACTGTGGCAGCAAGCAAGATCAGTAAGTCACACTCCATCTGTTTCTCTCCAACAGGAAGTAATCCATTAGGGGAAATAAGCCTGAAACTTTTGCAAAACAAGGCCTATCCTCAGAATGAAATGCTGTTCCCAAAGATCGTGTCATTTAAATGTAGGGGACTTTCCCTCTCCACTGGCCCAAAACATCAGAACAATAGATCAAAGAAGGCTTCTGTATACACCTTTACCATTCAAACCATCTGGCCTTGCTTTTGAATAAGCAGATATCGGAGTGCATTGTGAAGTCTTTTTTTCCCTAGACATTCTAACAGAATTTACAAAGTCAGCACTGCTTGAGATTGCTTTGACATTGTTGATGGCTGTTCAGAAACACAGTTACTGAGGATTAGAAAATGATCTATTGGAGAATTTCCAAAACATTTGTATTGGTAATTAATTATTCATTAATAAAGCTAACCAAAGCAACATTGTGAGGTAATCTAGCCTGTTCTGATGAAGGTAGTTCTATGCACTGTCGCATAGCTCTGTTCATTTTATTGATTCTATAACTAGTTTAGTCCAAAATAACAACCAAGCATATTATTTTAAAAGCCTAAAAACTATAACCTGGAATGTGGTTTTCTAACATTTGGATCATTTATTTATTAATTTAATTATATAGTTGTATTCTTCTTATTTCCCAAAAAAACAAAGTGCATTACAGACAATTGCAGGGCAATTTTTACTAAGGTAATATTGCACGCCTTCTTTGATTTTATATTTTAAAAAGTTTATTTTCCCCCATTAGTATAAAAAGTATCATTTAGAGAAGAGCCACCTGTGTCACTGTCGGGAGCCTATTTTCTAACTGGAAGAAAGCCAGAACAGTGTTTTGTGTGGACGTACAACATGGGATGCAGATAATTTTGCTCTGTTCCTTCATCAGGAGTGATTGAATGATTCCACTGTCACTCAGTGGAAAATATTAGGAAGGATTTTCTATTCTCAAGGAAATATGATTGAAATGTGGCAAGACAGAGGAATGGATTTCCATCATACACAACAAAACTTTTTTTATATACAGTATATTACTGATTTTTTGAGACTAAGTAGCAAATAAAATGGAAATGACTTGGTCCAAGGATTTACAGAACGTTAACATAAATTAGTTCAGTAATCTTTTCAAGATCACCCTGCAAGGTTGATGGCAAAGTTTCAGATAGAGTCGTAAGGCTGAAAGAGTATTTCTTGGTTAAGGCTGCTTAATGAGCAAATAGGAAGGTTTGAAACTGAAGTTGAGGTTTAGACTGATCTCTACTCTGTTTTGTCCCAGTGTCTCATAAGCAGCTCATGAATCTAGCGGATGCTGTGGGGTGTGTGAGTAAGAAGTGTTTCGGGTCCTTTCATGACTGTGTTGACTTGTCTTCTTTTAATAGATAAATATATGCATGTGTGTTCTAAGGCTGCTGTTATTTTACAGACCTCTAAAAGCCAGTTTGCATACCCAATCTTTAAACTATTTTTCTTAGAAATAAAATAAGACTTATAGATAAGACACATATATAAGGCATGTAATAAAATGAGGTAAGATGTACTGTATGAGTTAAGACGTATAAAGCAAAAGAACAGGATCCGTGATTTCACAAGAGAGAAAATGCCATTTCTAAAAACCACTAAAGCTTCTGAAGTATGCTATAATGTGCTGTGTAGTTGGCCTTTCACGTTTAAATTAACTCGTCAATGTTTTGGCTTTCTTCCATTGTGTTACTTGAAATCGTAAATAAAACACATTTGGGACTTCTGAATATGAAGGATGAAGGAGACATACTCTGCCAAATTCATTACTAATTCAAGGTCATTGAAATTATGAGAATTTTCCTGAGTTTCTTTGATGCACAAATTCAATTACTGTAAATAAAAAAACATTTTCAAAATACCACATACTGGGGAAGTTAGTGTACTAATGCCGAAGGATTTCAGACAGACAGACAGACAGAAAGCATTCTTGCATGGTAACATCACTGCAGTGTTGGGATGGCTGATTCATTGACCAAACCCAACTATTTTTGTTTCCTTCCTTCAGTAGAATGCTCTGTCTCAGGATGTACTGTCAAAATTCAGAAGAGATGTAACGCTATAGCTTTCTGTGATTGCATAACTGGGCATTGACTTCTGAATCTTTTCAGTTTATTATTCTAAGGAAAAACATACCTTCTGGCAAGACACATTTGAATTAATAAGCTAGCTTGACTGCTAGGTTTTCAGCTCCAAACACCTCAGGTGCTGTTTTAATGTCTGGTGATATTTTGTGTTCTGATGGACTTTCTAGGAGGGAGGTCCTATGCCATACCTTGTGAGTGACTTCAGTGGTACCTAGTTGATCTATTCACTTGGAAAACAAATTTCTCCAAATTTCTGTTTCTTCGACAGTAGAACTCAGGCAAGATGAAGGAGAAGTAGAAAACTTGGTATGGGTCACTTTTCTCTTATTTATTGAAGACAAACATGCTCATGTTATGAAGTTTTAAAAGAAAGCATTAAATAGCAATATGCTAGAATTTAGGAAGTGATGGCATTATTTTATTAGGAAATCATCTTTAAGTGTCTACTTAATACTGATTACAATTGTGCATTTTGGATATAAAAAATAAGTGCTTTAGAGCCCACGGGGATGCCTATCTGTGAGACTGTATTACAGTTTCAGAGAGCAGCCATCCAATTCCTTGAAGAGATACAGATGTTTTAAGGAGCGGAGGTAGCTTTGCATCCCTGCTCACTTCACTGCACTGTTTTGTCTTCAGCACTAGTCCTGAGCAACACTCTCAGCTCAGACTTTGACTCAGATGAGGAAAGATTGGCCAGATCCATTTGATCAGCAGGATGGCATAGTTTCTGGAAGCTCACCATACCCCAGAATTGTGACCAAACTGAAACTCATTGAATTGGAAAGCCCTGAGCTACAGTAGGTACCAATAATGCAGCACCTTCAAAATCCACGTCTTTAATATTTACAGCCCCTCGGCAATTGTCCAACTTTGTGCCAGAAACTCACCCCATATCTTGGCCAGACAATGGCAATGAGCTTGGCAAGAATCTACAAAGAGAAAGACTATGAAACCAAAAGTCTTATCTTTTAAAACTTCCCATTTTCCATGATAGAGCCTGAGAAGGGAAATATAAACCTGGCTGGAGACATAAAATACCTTCATTCAGATCTCAGAAACTGTTGAACAAGTTGCTCATTTGGAAGTTTCAGTTGTCTTGCAAAGACCAATTTCCTTGCCACTTTATACCATGTGTACATATATAAGGTCAGAACAGAACAGGACTGTTAAAAATCACTGCTAATTTTTTTTATATTTCGTATAAATAACTCTAAATGATAAATTACTCTCTTTGTGAACTAAGTAACAGAGTCATGTACTTTAACAGATCATACCCATAAACAAATAAATAAATAAATATTGTGCCCTTTGGTTTTTAAGTCTGTATGACAGTTTAGGACCAAGCTATATAAGAAACCATTTATAGACCTATGTGTTGTTTATGGTGCTATGACCAGCTGCTTTCCTATTTAGTAGTGGTGCAAAAGAAGGCATTTCTTCTAATGCTGCCACCTGCTATGTGGCTATGTAGGCTCTCAATGTGAAATGCTTCCCCAGCTATTAAATAATAGTCAAGCATTACACTCATTACCTCTGTGCTGCAGTTACTGTTTATCCTGTATATATGATGATCTTTGGCTGAATGCCAATATGACTACTTATTATGGCCTGGACTTGCCTTCAAGAGCTCCATGCAGGCAGAATCAAGCAATTGATGGCTTAGATCCTGGAAGCCTGGGTCACAAAGCACCATAACCTATTTTTTTTTTTAGCTCATCCTTTTCTACATATTGTCAGATGACCTAATTGTTCAACATAGTGAGTTCTGGGATCTGCAGTCCCAACTAATTTGAAGAATACCAGACTGAGGAAGGCTATATCTGTTTGCTCAGGGATGTAGCTCAGAGATAGAGAAGTTTGGTTTTTAAATTATTTTAGAAGTATTCTTGTACTTGGCAAAGAAAGAGTTTAAAATAATTTAATATTATATACTAATGAACTCCATACTTATAATTCTATATTTGATTTTGAAAACCATTGACAGTCCTTAATATAAGATTGTTTTTCTCCTTTATTTTAATGATGATGAGTTTTACTACTGTAACCCTACTTCCACAGAAAATGTTTTTCTCCAATTTCTTCATCAACGATGACTATGGATATAGGTTATTGTGGATTATGAGAGAGTTGTTACAAAATAGGTTAATCATTAGCTGTTCCAGTATAGCAATCCAAAATAAAATCATTGCAAATGAATTATTGTTTTACCTCCTAATAACACTGGCTTTAAGCCTCAAATAAATTATTCCTTGTTTCCAATACATTTTGTTATTTTAAACCACTATTGTTATAAGAAATTTCAACTAAGATTTTATGAATTTCCTCTGCAATCCATTTCCTCCCTCTGTGGATGCCATTTTTACTTTTTGATGTTGGAGTGCTGTAATAAATTCAAGATCCTGCTGGTGACAATTTGACAGAATGGAATAAGGGGGCAATGATATTCAGTGTTCTCCCTGCAACTGTTTTGCTTTAATACCCTTATTTTTTTTAAAAATGTAGTAATTTAAGATGATTTAATGTATGGCAGTAAATTGCTTTTAGCTAGAACTACAAGAGTATGCTGCAGTTTAGTGGCTATTGGGACCACAGGATTAGCTGGAATTTCAACCAAGCATTGTTTATGATCAGTGATCAAAACAATAAGGGTTTATTACTATTACAACCAAGTTTGGAGAGAGGGTTCCAACCTTGGAGAATCCAAACATCAAATTCTCATTTTCCATCATAGCCCTAAATGAACTTTTCAAACTTAGGCTTCCCACCAAGGCTGAACAATAATCTCACCTCTCCAGATCCTTAACCTCTTATTCAGGAATTGGTTTACAGTGGAGAAGACTCTCAGACACAACTCAACTAGATTTAAGCTTTTTACTGCAGACAAGAATTAAGCCACGTACAGAGAGAGGATTTGCCCACTGAAGCAGCCAAAGCCTATCTTCCAAGGTTTAAATTCTAGGCTTTTTCCTCTCACCTTTCCAAGTCAATGAGTATTTAGCCATACTTTTAGTGTCCTTGGAAAGCACCTGATTTAGGTTGACATAACAAGATGATTGTTGACGGTGAGGGTAGAGGTTCAGTGTATACTGCAATACATTCTGTGCTGTCAACTCTAAAAGGAAGTTGGACAGACTATGTGGACAAAGCATATATGCATGCAATTCAGTACAAATGAAGTTGTATTTGAAAACAAGTTTCAGTCTGTAGGTTTAGAGAAATGATCCAATGTCAATGAGTACCTCTGTATATCTGGGCTCAACTTTATTTCTGCTTGTCACAACCTTTGAGCCCTTGAGGGCTGGGTTGCCTCAATTCCTGACAAGCCAGATAAGGAATGCTTAGGCACTGTTGGCAAAATGCCCCAATTCCCCACTTAGTTAATGCTTTGGAGGGTAGGTATCTTAGGAAGGCACTCATATGCAAAATAATCAGGGTCTTCACAGTATAAATTTAGGCTCGGTGTGTTTTCAGGGCAGGAGGGAATAAAGAAAATAGTAATGTCTCCCTTCTCTTCCTTTCTCATACTCTGCTGAAATTTGTTGAGTCTTCCATTAGATAAATGCTGACTTTATCTGTTAGGAGTCCTGAAGAATGAGTTCGTTCTGTACTTAATGTGAAATTTTTGAACGTCGTCTTTGAATTGGTATTTCATTCCAGCCACAGTCTGGGCTAACAGCTGAAACTCAGCAACATACTTCTACCCTGAACTTTCTAGGTTGTAGATGACAGAGTTCTCCACTTTATTGGCTCCTTGAAGCTAGGGCTAGCCCCTAATTAGTATGGCTGTCCAAGTCTGGGTGATTCTGAATCAGAAAGGGAGTGTTGCCCATTTTACAGCTCCCTCAGTGTTGGGGCTAATGATAAATTCTGCCTTGAATTTGATCATCAGTTCACGTTCAGGAAGGAAGGCAGTAAATTTGCTTGGATTTCCATCATATTTTTCATGGAGGAAGGTGGGAACTTGACACTAGACAGTTGATGCAGGTGTTGAAGCGATTTCTGCAGTCATGGCCAGGACTGATAAGGGGATCACCAATTGTGGTAGATTCTGTCTCACCTGTTGGGCTAACTAGTTCATCACCTGGGCTAACTAGTCCATGTAGATTGCCAATGGGTTCTGATTCTAGAAGAAAGCATTGGTGACCTGGTCAATGGTTAGCTGAGTAGCAAGAGAGTCAGAATCCATTTTCTAATCCTTGTCTCTAGAAGAAGCCTGCAGTGATGGGTATGCAAGTGGGAAGCTTAGCATTTAGGCTGGACATTCTGTTCAGCTGCAGATTTTGGCTCTCCAGACACTTAACCATTTATTCAGGAATTGACTGACTTGGTAGAAGACTTTCAGACATTATTCAGCTAAACAAAACCATATACACACTAAATCCTGCAGTATGTGTATGTGCTCCAGGGTTTAAAACTTAAAGGTCTTTCTTCTTCTTTTCTTTGACTTAATGGATACTTGCCATGGAAGGCACCAAATCATTCATTCTAACCTGGGGATTGTTTTTTTGAATCTTGCCTCACTAGTTTCATTTCCTACAAGGATTGGAGTTCAAGTCCATCTTAAGTCATGGAAGCTCACTGTGTTCTTTGGACCAGATGTTCTCTCCCAGCCTTATCTTTCAGAGGATTGTTGTTGGGGAAAAATGAAGAAACATTTTTGAATTCTTGGAAGAAAAGCAGGATTCGCCAAACCAAAACAAGACAAAAATCTCCAAGCATTATTGTCAAAACCAGCCAACTTGCTACAGGTTGACCACAAGAGAAAACTAAATATCCTACCTTCTTTTCCAAGATTGTAGCCTTCTCTCCAAACTTGGTAGAGAAGGGAGAAGATTCCAGCTAATGTCCTGGTTCTTAGTATGCAATCCCATAGCCATAGAACTGCAGCCAAAGTAATGTCCTAGTTAAAATAAATTAAAATATTATAAACCACTGTACATGTTAGATCAATTCTTAAAGTTGCTAAGTTGGTTAGATAATGTTAATTCTAGCATTTCTTTTCTGTATATATTGTATTATTTAGTTCTCTGAGCTTGGTTTCTAGAGTGCAAATCTGTCATTAGCTACTAGGTAACATCAGGATAGAATTTTTTGAGAAGTGAGGTTTGTTGTTTGGTTTTCTAAAACTTCTGCACTGCACATTTGTAAACCCCAAACCAAGCTCAGAGAATTTAACTATGCAACACGTCAAACCTCCATTACACATTACTTGCTTCTCTCTCTCTTTCTCTCTCTTTCTCATGAGTACATGTTGGTGCTAGATATTTTTTTTTAATACAAAATCTGTAAAATGTGCTTTTGTTTTTGCAATATTACTTCAATTACCTTAACTGTGTTTGGCATAAAAATACTTTCCTTTTCTACTGTTGAAATATACAGACTAAAAAATGTTTCAGGTCCAGGTGCAAGCTCAGAAAAGTTTCTGAAAGGCTTTCTCTGCTAAACCTAATGCATCAGAAGCTACTTTTTTTTCCCAAAACGATGCTTATAAATTCAGTTTATTACAGAAAAGAGATATAGATGCCTCAGAGCCTGATTGTATAAGAAGCAGTTTTAATCTTATTTTCATTAGTAACAAATATGTAAAGTGCAAACCTGTGTGAGTTTGTTTAAATCTTGACAGGATTAACATTTTGCCATTGGGCAAATTAATTGCAAATTTCCAGTAAGGGATAGTTTATCTTTTTTTGTGAGCAGTTCCTCAGACAGCATATGAAACGCAAACATAACAAACATTTCTTGGAAGTAAATCATACTGAAATCAATTTATCTTACTGCTGAGCAAAGATGGGTAAGGTCAGAAAATACCTAGTAAGCATTCAAGTATTTCTCTATAGTCTCATCAGTTCTCTGCAGCTCTCATTAACAGTTCATCCCAAATTAAAAAAAGAAAAGAAAAGAAAAAGAAATTAAGAAAAATAGCATAGAATCTCTGAACTAAATTATTTTACATTAGATTTTATTTTTATTATTTTGATTTTATTTTACTTATTCGGTTTGGATGACCCTTGACTCGAGCTAACTCCAACTGAGTTTAAGAGCTGAGGTATAGAAACCATGATACATCAATAATTTTAAAAAAATCAGTGGACAAGAAAATTATAGATTTCTTTGTCCCCTGTTCGCTTGTTTTTAATGAGATTGAACCATCCCATTTCCCTTTCAGGATCTCTCCACAAATTCTTTCATGTTGAATTACTCTTTTTCTCTCTATTTTACTGCCCCCAATATAAACTTAGATTCCTTCTGAGTTTCATGCAACTTGTATTTGCATCATGCAAAAGGTTTCTCTAACATCTTGTGCTGTGGTTTCAGAACTCCCAAATCTACATCCTGTATACCTGGTTTCCCCAGTCTACCCTCCCAGTTCACTGGGAAGACTTGCTTCATCTCCCACGCGATACCGAGTGACCCCTAGTTATGCCCTCATTATCCAACATTCCCTCACGTGCTTCATACACTGTACAAGGAGAGGGAAATTTATGGGAGTACCCCAGAGAGAAGTTCCAACCTTCATGCTTACCTCATTTATTTCCTGAAAACATCCCTGGGTTCTGTGAGATCCAGATATATGACTTTTCACTTGGAAGTATTCCCAGAAAACTTGAAAAAACAGTTTCAGTTCAGAATATAGTCAGTCACAAATGAACACTTGGTGAGTACTGTGAGAGATGTCCATAAATGCAGTAGTATAAAGGAGGTTGTGACGGGCTTCACGAAATGGCAGATCTGGAACCACTTCAGAAATCCAAGAACTGCTGATCAGTATTTTTTATCTGGGAGTAATGGAACCATAAAGAATTTCAGCAATACTGTTTCAAGCCTTATATGGAAAGTGTATATTCAACTCGTCTTCTGTTTCCTTTTCCTTCCCACAATATTTAACAGGTTGTTTGCCAGTTCTTATGTCCAGCTGCCCTAAATCCCTTTTTGCAACAGATTTGCTACCAAGGTGTTTTTCACAGGCTGTGTGAGAACACTTACAGATTCTACTACTGTGGGTTGTTTCTCCTCTGTAGCATGACTTAGTACTTTAGTAAAAGTACTAAGAACTAAAAGTACTTACTTTTAGTCTATTAGTTTGGGTAGAACGAACATCAACATACTGTACATGTGGTACATGAATAATAGAACTAATTGTTATCATTTAAAGTTAAAAATAGGATCAAATTAGTGAAATAAGAAATATAGCATTACTTTGCTACATCTCTCTAAAGATCCCTCATCTTGACTGTGCATGTATTCACCTCTGAGTTCATATATTGTTACGGAACATGGGATGTCTGGCAGAAGCTTCCCCTTTCTAACAGCAGCAAACCAGGAAACCAAAAACAAATGTCCAGAAGGAAATAGGAGGGAGGATGCCTGTCTTGCCCTGCTACTAGTCCAGGGTAAAAAACCAATGGAGGTAATCCAAGGGGAATAATCAGGAAAATCTTACTCCCAGTTCAGTCCATGGTTCAAGATGTGCAAATTTACATACAAGCAGCCAAGGTTATCAACCATAGTCTTCATTTCAGACTATCTGGTGGCTACTCTACATTTCCCCAATCAAGAGGGCCTTTATATGGAAAAATGGTGGCAGAGTTCTACAGCTGGATTTTAAAGAAAATAAGGAAGTATCTCCCTCTTAACAGCTGCAAACAGAGAAAGAAATGGATAGCTGGGTTCAGTTTTTATGATAACCTCTCATTGTATCCCTTTTTTGGGAGGGGGGGGACAAATTTTATTAGATTTAAAGAGAAAAATAAAAACTACAAAAAACAAAAAACTACAAAGAGGAAAAAAATCAGAAAGTGCAAAAACACAATTTTTTTTTTCAATTTTACAAAAAGATGTGGCTTCTTTAAACAGGAAGGATATACAAAAATTTCAACTGTCAATCTCTTACTCTATATTAAACCCAAAACACCACATTATTTCTATAAATCATTCCACTATAACACTTAATAAAAACCACTAAGTACAGTTACTCTTTCCCCTTGTATTAAAATAAAGAAAATAAAAATTTATATAAACCTTAACCCTCTTTCTCCCCTCCAAAAAATAAAACATATTTAATTAATCCATTCCTACCATTATTCTATACATTTCTGTCTACTATAATAAGAATGAAATTAAAAAGCTTAAGTTATCTACTATTATACTTAATACTACAGCAATTTTAATAATAATAACCAGATAAACATTTTTTAACCCTAGTAAAACAATTTCAGTAATTATAATCTTGATAAGCCCATAAAAAAACAATTCAAGACAGTAAATCCAAATCTTTTAAGGCAAATAGCATCAGTCAAATCCTTAAAGCAAACCAAATACATTTTTTTCAACCTTTATCCCACTTCATAATAAACCAAATCCCCACAGTATGCACTAAGCTTTCCTTTTAAAAAAATCAACCAGCCCAACTGCCCCCATCAAAGATTCCAGGTTCTTTTCATGGGATTCCACCAGGGGATCCATTTTACATATGGCTTGCAGATCACTCTCTCCCTTGGTTTTCTCCAAGTCTTTTATCCAATCTCCATCCCGCATCTTGATAATAGTTCCAATCTCGGTCTTAAAAAGTATGTTTTTATCGCTCTTAAATTCTTCAACTTCATCCACCACATCCCCAACCTGAAGGCACATTTTAGATCTCATATTTTCCACAATGTCCTGGATGTCTTGCATAAAAGCACAATAAAAGTCAGAAGAAATCTGCTTAAAATCCTGGTGAAAATCAGAAAAGATCTGTTTAAGTTCTTCCATGTCTCATGCAGTAGGTTATGGTGCCCCCTAGGAGCTTAACCAGCAAAAATTGAAAATCAGCAGCTTGTTTACAAGAAGTGAGAGTGAATGGAACATTCTCACGAGAAAGTGAACAGAAAGCTGAAGGTTCAGATCAGCTGATTCAACATGTAGGAAAATGCTAATATCTTCAAATTTAACACAAAAATAGTAACAGGAAATTTCCTTTCCTTTGGAAGGAAAATGAAATACAAAGCTTAAAAGATTTTTTTATATATACTAAGAAGTAAACCCAAAAATAATGTTAGACACCAAGAGAGCTAGCATCTCCTCACTGTAGAAAGCCTCTCTTGGGGTACATATACTTAAAAAAATACCAATAGGTGATTAAAAAATGGGGTGGCTGGACTTAGTGTCCCTTTAAGGCTACAGCACAGCTTGGAAATGATGAAATCCCCCCCTTCCTAGCTGATCTTACCAGGTGAATGCGAAGCTCAATTTCCAATCCTCTGGCTACAATCAGCTATTTGGAAGACAGATAAGGTGATTTCTGGAATTCTCCTTGATCCAGAGAACATTTTGGGGCTGCTGGAAGACCTGCCTGAGCCTGAAAAAAATCACTGTGCTGGCAGTTCCACCCGCTGAGCCAGCAGGCACAGCCGTTCAGTCTGCCATTCCCACCAGAAGCCTCACTGTATCCCTTTTGAAGTTTCAAATACAAACAAAACTCACCAATTGTCTAGTGAATGCACATCTTTGTTATAATAATTGACGACAATTGTATAAGTGTTATAAGAATATTTAAAGGTAGAAAAATTATAAATAAATTGAAAGAGAAATAAAATTAAACAACAGACAAAACAAAAGCTACTAAAAGTACACTGTAAGTATAAGTATTAGCATAAACCTAATCCTAGAATACTAAAATCCTGAAAACATTTAAATACAAAACTAAGTCACTAAATTATGAAATTACTTTGCAAATTGAATAAATACAGTAATGAGCTACTAAATGACTAGACTACTAAGTAAAGTAATTAATCCACAGAGCTACTTAATAAAATACTGGCTTGAAAAAAATATTTAAATATTAACATGAGAAGAGGCTTAATCTGGAGTAGGTGGCAGCACAGTGACACAAAATATCTAACTCTTTGCTGCCATCCAGTGGTTGGCTGTAGTTACTTAGTTATACAATCAATCTTTATTACAGCCATAGACAGTAAAAAGGGGTGAGGTACAGCCATTAAAAAGAAACATAAAAATAAAAAAGTAATATAAAGGAAAAGAGTATATATATACTGTGTGTGTGTATATATATAATTTATTTAATTTTTATCCCACCTTTATTATTTCTATTAATAACTCATGGTGGCGAACATACCTCCTCCTATTTTCCCCACAACAACAACCCTGTGAGGTCAGTTGGGCTGAGAGAGAGGGACTGGCCCCAGGTCACCTGGCCGGCTTTCATGCCTAAGGCGGGACTAGAACTCACAGACTCCTGGTTTCTAGCCCAGCACCTTAACCACTAAACCAAACTGGCTCTTATGTATATATATATATGACATAAAAAGTATGCAAATACAAAAAGCAAAAAATCTAAAGAGTTATTAAAAGATCTGTCTCTCCATATATACTATGCTAAAAGAAGTAGAAGTTAAAAAAAGTGAAAATCTAAAAAGGAGGGCTGGGAGCAATCAAAGGGTATAGGGGAGCATAACAAGTTAGCTTGTGAAAGACTGTACCTACCAGGTTACAGAACACCCTAATTGGCAAACTGTGGACTTTGTATCTCGTTTACGAAGTTGAGCCCAATCACAAGTCACAAACCATCATCCAACAAATTTTAAGTGCTGCCACAACACGGTATGTTGTAGCAGGGTTAGAATCCCTGTAAACAGCAAGGAGGTATAAAATTGTCCTATGCACCCTGGGTATTTATGTAGTAATGGTAAGATGAGACTAATGCAAATGTCTGTCTTCTTATTTATTTAAGATTGTATGTACGTCCGGGTTTTTCTCCTGAAGGCAGAGTGTATGTACAGTAAAAAATGAAGAAATATTTGTGTTTTCTGGTTGGCATGACACATAAGAACTCTCCTGAATTCTTCCATAAACAATCTAATAACCTTCACACCATGCACACAAGGTATTTGCTCCTTTCCCCCTACCAATTTACATTTTTCTTTTTTATTGATAGATACTATGCCAATTCATAGGTTTATTTGCTGAAGTGCAATGTGTTGGCTGAAGCATAAATACAAATGAATGAAAAATACAATTACTGTTGATGATGCTGTTCGTTTGGTTTTCTTTGGTATCCCAAGGAATACTCTGTGGGAATGGTATACATGAATATTGGCTCAAAATGGATCATTAATATTATAATAATGGTGACAAATGGAGTGCATCATCATCAGTAATAATTTATAGAATGAAATATTCTAGTGCATTTATTCCTGAATAAAAATGCAGATAGTGTACTTTATGTGAAGACCCAGCTCTCTGGAGAAGGCTCTAATGCTGAGAAAGGTGGGAGGAAAGAGAAGAAAATGACCAGCAGCAAGATGGACAGACTCAGTTACCATGGCAATGGGTGCAATGTTGGAAGGCCTGAAAGACCAGGTTAGGGACAGATCGTCATGGAGAAAACCAATCTCTGTGGTCCCTAGGAGTCAAAAACGACTCGATGGCACATAATCAGTCAATCAAAACATGCAAATTGGTGGGATTTAGAAGTGAGTTTTTGTTTTTTACAATACAAGTTTTTGAGTCATAATTTGCCTCTTTTCTCTTTCAAAAACTGCTTCAATTTGGTTGGCCTAAAATTTGACCCCTTTACTCTAAAAGACTTATTCTCCCCACCTCACTTTGCTGTCGTTTTGTAGTACAGCTGAGCAATGTGGGTTGAGAAGCTATCTTTTTAGTTTGCATTCACAGTTGGCCCTCTGCTGCTGATTTCCTTGACCCAGTTTTCTTCCTCTGAGTTTGGTTGTCTGACATAGTTGACAACAATGCCTTTGAGAATTTTTGCAGGGTAGTTGCACCCCAACCGATAGAAGCAGTGCTCATGTTGAGTGTTCCCTACTCAGACACATCCTTTTTCAATGCAACATATTCCGCTCTTGCCATGATTTTTTTCTATAATCCTTCTATAGCACTCAGACAGCATAGCAGTATTTGCTGTTTCAGCTTTCCCAGTTCCCAATGGACTGTACGAATCTATTCTTTACTTAAGCAACATGCGAAATGCATGTATTTGATTGCTTAAATGTCAAGTTAAGTTCTTTGTGAGAAAAGAAATGTAAAGCAAATTAGTTATAAGAGTATTGCTTTTGGTGATACTGCCTCTTGAACACCTACCCCAACCCCCAATCTTGGGAGGAGCCTGCTTATCTTGGAATTTATACAAGAAGAGCACAATTCAATAAAATCCACAGAAGAGTGAAGATGCAGAACAACTTTAGATCTTTGCTCTGTAAAATATTTATTTCCAAACATACCTAGTGAGTCTAGAGCAGAATTTATTGTATATCTAGACATGGTTGTGGATGAACACAATTATAACCCTGTTTGATTTATCTCTGTGACATAGAGGAATTTGACTACGGATATTAGAAAATGATAAATTTGGTAGCTAAATATCCATTTTAGAATTTCCAAAAGAGCAGTGCTATTCATTCTACTGTTTGTCTTTGTCTTCTATAGTTAAAATAAAGAGGAGAATAGAAGACATCCCAAAGGAGAATGAACACTTTCTAAACCTTGTGTTTTTTAAGTGGATCTCTTTTCTGATTCAAGTTCCTGAACAAGGGACAAACTGAAACAACCTCCCTGGGCTGATAGAATGATTGCTGCAAAAAGAGATGAGACAGAAAGATGTGCACATAGAAAGAAAAACTGAATCCCAGTGATTTGCAGCACATGCTAAATAGTCTGTATGAGACAATGTGAAGTATGAATCTTAAAATTAAAGTATCAAACACTTAGGAGAAAGTACTGGACAGCAAAAACAGACTGGATGATTGAAAGTTAGAAATAAATCATGAAAAACCAGAGCAAGTAGATGAATTTGCATACCTTGGGTGCAAAAGATTGATAAATGGATAGAGAAATATTAAGATGTGCAAATCATGATATAATGGTACTGATCTGTTGGGAGGAACAGATGTTTATTAATAGAAATTAAAGTGGCTGTGTACAAAAGTGTTCCTGTGCTCAGTTTTTGGTTTTGTTGTTTATTCATTTAGTCGCTTCTGACTCTTCGTGACTTCATGGACCAGCCCACGCCAGAGCTTCCTGTCGGTCATCAACACCCCCAGCTCCCCCAGGGACGAGTCCGTCACCTCTAGAATATCATCCATCCACCTTGCCCTTGGTCGGCCCCTCTTCCTTTTACCTTCCACTCACCCTAGCATCAGCATCTTCTCCAGGCTGTCCTCTCTTCTCATTATGTGGCCAAAGTATTTCTGTTTTGCCTTTAATATCAGTCCCTCAAGTGAGCAGTCTGACTTTATTTCCTGGAGGATGGACTGGTTTGATCTTCTGGCAGTCCAAGGCACTCTCAGAATTTTCCTCCAACACCACAGTTCAAAAGCATCTACCTTCCTTCTCTCAGCCTTCCTTATGGTCCAGCTCTCGCAGCCATATGTTACTACGGGGAACACCATTGCTTTAACTATGCAGACATTTGTTGTCAGTGTGATGTCTCTGCTCTTAACTATTTTATTGAGATTTGTCATTGCTCTTCTCCCAAGGATTAAGCGTCTTCTGATTTCCTGACTGCAGTCAGCATCTGCAGTAATCTTTGCACCTAGAAATACAAAGTCTTTCACTGCTTCTACATTGTCTCCCTCTATTTGCCAGTTATCAATCAAGCTGGTTGTCATAATCTTGGTTTTTTTGAGGTTTAGCTGCCAGCCAGCTTTTGCACTTTCTTCTTTCACCTTCATCATAAGGCTCCTCAGTTCCTCTTTGCTTTCAGCCATCAAAGTGGTATCATCTGCATATCTGAGACTGTTAATGTTTCTTCCAGCAATTTTAACTCCAGCCTTAGATTCCTCAAGCCCAGCATGTCGCATGATGTCTTCTGCATACCAGTTGAATAGGTAGGGTGAAAGTATACAGCCCTGCCGTACTCCTTTCCCAATCTTAAACCAGTCTGTTGTTCCGTGGTCTGTTCTTACTGTTGCTACTTGGTCGTTATACAGATTCTTCAGGAGACAGACAAGATGACTTGGTATCCCCATACCACTAAGAACTTGCCACAATTTGTTATGGTCCACACAGTCAAAGGCTTTAGAATAGTAAATAAAACAGAAATAGATGTTTTTCTGAAACTCCCTGGCTTTTCCCATTATCCAGTGGATATTGGCAATTTGGTCCCTAGTTCCTCTGCCTTTTCTAAACCCAGCTTGTACATCTGGCAATTCTCGCTCCATGAATTGCTGAAGTCTACCTTGCAGGATCTTGAGCATTACCTTACTGGCATGTGAAATGAGTGCCACTGTTCGATAGTTTGAACATTCTTTAGTGTTTCCCTTTTTTAGTATGGGGATATAAGTTGATTTTTTCCAGTCTGATGGCCATTCCTGTGTTTTCCAAATTTGCTGGCATATAGCATGCATTACCTTGACAGCATCATCTTGCAAGATTTTGAACAGTTCAGCTGGGATGCTGTCATCTCCTGCTGCCTTGTTATTAGCAATGCTTCTTAAGGCCCATTCAACCTCACTCTTCAGGATGTCTGGCTCTAGCTCACTGACCACACCGTCAAAGCTATCCCCGATATTGTTATCCTTCCTATACAGGTCTTCTGTATATTCTTGCCATCTTTTCTTGATCTCTTCTTCTTCTGTTAGGTCCTTGCCATCTTTGTTTTTGATCATACCCATTTTGGCCTGGAATTTACCTCTGATGTTTCTAATTTTCTGGAAGAGGTCTCTTGTCCTTCCTATTCTATTGTCTTCTTCCACTTCCATGCATTGCTTGTTTAAAAATAATTCCTTATCTCTTCTGGCTAACCTCTGGAATTTTGCAATTATTTGGGCATCTCTCCCCCTATCACTGTTGCTTTTTGCTTTCCTTCTTTCTTGGGCTACTCCTAGTGTCTCAGCAGACAACCATTTTGCTTTCTTGGTTTTCTCTTTCTTTGGGATATATTTTGTTGCCGCCTCCTGAACAATGTTGCAAACCTCTGTCCATAGTTCTTCCAGGATCCTATCTACTAAGTCCAGTCCCTTAAATTGATTCTTCACCTCGACTGCATATTCCTTAGGAATATTAGTGAGCTCATATCTAGCTGATCTGTGGGTCTTCCCTAATCTCTTTGGTCTGATCCTAAATTGTGCAATAAGAAGTTCGTGATTGGAACTACAGTCAGCTCCAGGTCTTGTTTTTACCGACTGTATAGACTGTATACCCGTTTTTGGTATGGAAGGAAAATTAGGGTATATTGGGAAAGTATAAACTCAAGTTGAATGCAGTAGGAGTAGGGTACTTAAATGTATGGGGAACAATGAATGAATGGGTGCAGAATGCCTGTGTATTGAATACAAGAGTAATGATGAGTGATGTACATTGAGGTCGTTGGCCAAAAAAAGGTGACTGAATTGGTCAAAAAAAGAAAACTGTATAAGTGAAGGCAAAGTGAATGGGTTGTGAGGATTACAAAACAGTTGTGTGAAGGAAATGTGAACAGGTTGGGGGGAAAGACAGACTGAGAAGATCATCATTTAATGGAGGGGAGCCTGGAAAAGAGAGAAGTAACAAACTTTTTTATTATTATTATTGTATGGTGTAGCACTTTGGTGTTCAGGCTGCTTTTTTTCTTGCTGGGAAATCCTTGTGAGGTCCAGCAGCCAGATGTGTAGACTGTTTAGCCATGACAAGTCACGTCGCCCGGGGTGCACCAGAAGGAGGCTAGTCTACATTGCACCGAGTTGGGCTGAGAGAGAGGGACTGGCCCCAGGTCACCTGGCCGGCTTTCATGCCTAATGCGGGACTAGAACTCACAGACACCTGGTTTCTAGCCCAGCACCTTAGCCACTAGACCAAACTGTCTCTCAGTAACAAGCTTAAAGGAAAGGTATGAATGGATGCATGAGCATAGTGGAAGCAAGGATGACTTGCAAGGATAGAAATATGGATAGTAGAGTGGTGTTGATGTAATGCAATTATAGCTAGGTTCCCTGTTTCTTTTTCCTTTCTTCCCTCCACCCAGCTTTTTTTTTTTTGTCTCCATCTTTAATTTTTTTATTGTTTTTCTACATATTACGTTTAAACTCTGTACATGAAACATTATGGACCATTTCTATGCCAAACATTTAATAGCATATTATTTTTTTCCAATTTACGTCTCAGATGCATAGAGTTTATATTGTTTTAGTGTAGGTATGTTTTTATTTGGCTTCTGCTTCAGAAAAACGCAATTAATGGCAATGGCTATTGTATGGTTTTTCAGCAAATCAGGTTGTTGCTTTTCAAACCCAGATTCAATGATATCCTAATGTGAATAAAACATATTCTGGAATTATACAAGTTGTTGTATACAATTTTTACTCCATTGGAAAACTCTGTCTCACTTTGGGAAATCCTCAAAGATTCTTCTCTTTTTCAAACTGACATGTTCTTTTAATTGTTAGAGATCAACTAACTAGAGATCAACTAACTTGAAGGCTTTTTTTCATTATTTGCTATTTAGAGTGTTCATTAACTTTTTTCTTCAATGTAAGAAATATAATTCTCTTGCTTCCAAAAGGCAACTAGTACAATTTTATCTTGGATTTCTTAATCAGACTGACAATTCTCATATTCCACTCTGCTTTTTAAAAAGCAAAGAAATTTCTTTGTGTTTCTACTGTATTAAGAGGATGCAAATAATTCTAGGGATTATTCCTGGAGCGTTTTAATCAAAGCAACTTTTAACTATAATTCGTTTTCCTTTCCTCATTTTTTCAAACGCATTAGAAAGAGTCTTTGTGCAGTTGCAAATATAGGGTGGATTCACAACATTATATTTTCTGACTGAATGAGGAAAATCCACGTATGCAAACTGTGCCAGACCAATAGCACAATGGGCATGGATCTGGTCTTGGCAGTCAGTCACAACCACATGTTTTCAGCACTGTATCATCAGTAATATAGCAGTATACAGAAAGAGATCTGTAGTGCTCCATTTGCTTTGGTGGATTCAGTAACTGGCTGTTTCCTAATTGTCTATAGGATTTAAGCAAAAGGACATATTCCGAAAGTGAAATTGGATATCTCTTTATATGATCTTTGTGCACTTATTTTGCATATATTTCAGAATAAAAGAGGATCAGAACGCAAGAGGTAATCTGATATTTACAGTTCCTTCTATAAATAATTGAGGCTGCAGTCCCCATCTTCAGTGATTCACGGCCATAACATTTAGCCTGATCTGGGGTCATTTTTCTCTACCCTTTGCTTTTGGGCCATCTAACATGGTAAACAGTCCTGGAGAATTCAAAAGCTTAGTCTTTTTTTGTGGGATTTGGTTGGCCCCACTACATAAATTGTTCAGTTGTAATTTTGGGTGGTTATGAATGAAGCTTGATATGTATCATGATGAAACCTTCTCTCTTAGTCAGGTTGAGATGAGAAGACAATTCACCTGAGTCAGCATGTAATAATGTACAGTAAAACCTCAATTTAATGGGGGAAAGCGTGTCTTTAAAAGACTATTAAATCTGAATAGGATTTTAGGCATGATATTTTATGTGTTTTATGCATAGGTTGGTTACATATTTTATGCATCTTACTCCTCTGTAAAATGGCAAACTGGATTTTACACATGTGAAGATGTCTACAGTGTATGGAGAAATTTTGCCCATTGCATCTAAACTGGTTCACTGAGATCTGTTAAAGGTAAAGGTAAAGGTAAAGGTTTCCCTTGACGTAAAGTCCAGTCGTGTCCGACTCTAGGGGGCGGTGCTCATCTCCGTTTCAAAGCCTTGGAGCCGGCGTTGTCCATAGGACACTTCCGGGTCATGTGGCCAGCATGATTCACGGAACGCCGTTACCTTCCCGCCGAAGCGGTACCAATTAATCTACTCACATTTGCATGTTTTCGAACTGTTTGGTGTGCAGGAGCTGGGACGAGCAACGGGAGCTCACCCCGCCGCGCGGTTTCGAACCGCCGACCTTCCGATCGACAGCTCAGCGGTTTAACCCGCAGCGCCACTGCGTCCCTTGAGATCTGTTAAGCAGAGGATTTATTTGTACTTTTCAAGCAACTGAAGATAGAATGATACTACTATTATCCAATGAATACACAGGTTTTCAAGCACTGAAGTCTCTTGAAAATATACTTGATCAGAGATGAAAATGAGCACAAAAATGAATTTATCCCCACAATTTCTTTACCAACACTCCATGTAAAACTATCATCTATCTGTAGCCAGAGATTAAAAGCCACAGATATTTTGTTAAAATTTGGAAAATACCTCTGCTTTCCCTCAGGGTAAATTCCATGTAGCATCTGTAATTACTATTTCTCAAAACCATAATTTTATGTCCTTCAAATTATGGGTCCTTTAAAAAAAACACTGTGCAGATTTCAACTTCGTGCATTTCTCTAGGAGACTGTTATCTATATGAGAGAATCTTGACTGCCAAAATAATGGGAACTAAGAATAACCCATTCAATGTGATTTGATTGGGTTATTCCTTTAATTACAACAATTTGATAGCTCTTATTTAATTCTGTGGATTTGGCTAGTTGAGATTTTTGAGGTCTCTGTGTCTGCTCTCAATTACTCTTAGATTTTTATATGGTACGAGAATAGCTAAGACATCTAACTTACAAATGCCAATTTATTTTCATGAACAATGATCATAGCATTCTAGAGTATTTTCTTTTAATGTTTGTTTTTCAAAGGAAAAGCAATCAATATAGGAGCAATGGAATCAAATGGTATTACTTGATTTAATCAACCAAAATGTATGGCATATCATATTTTCAAAAAGAACTAAGGAATCATTTAGTAGGTAAAGGCCCATTGCATTCTAAGCCAGGGAAAGGAAAGAAAAATTACCCTCAACTCACCTAAAATTATTTGTAGCAGATTCAATAAAAGCAATAGAATTGGAAATTATGTCAGTCACAATTATGGCAATTTTTGTTGGTTTCAGTGAGACTTACCAACTGAAGCCACTTTTTATTTCTTTAGAAAAGTAACTTAAGGTAGAAGTCTATGTCGGGTTTTAATTTCAGAATCTATTTAAATACAAAACCTAGCATATTGTTCCTGTTTCTTAAAAGTAATGGCATTTTTTTCCCCCTGAAGCATATTCGTTTTTAATGGCAACATTAAAGTCTTAGACTTATATAGCCACAACAGTTAAATCAATCCTTGTTCAACTTCTTGTAAATTTGTATAGTAGGACTGAATGCTTTATTCTTTTTTCCCATTCTAGCAATTAGTTTTATCTTCCAGTTGCAGATCCCTTCCTTCACAATGGTGTAATGCTTTATTAAGCTGTATACTTGGGTGGAGTTTAACTTCTACATTTGCAGAGGTTATTCATGTATTCAATACTGTGTATTGGAGTATGGCTAATATGTTTGTGCTTACTTAATGGAATGTTGAGTTGGAATTATGCTGAGCCCAGTATCATGACACTCCCTAAGTATGGGCTTATAGCCTCCAGTCCTTCCAATATTTTTCCAGTCTTATCTGTATTTTTCCAGGTGGAAAGCGCAGGATAGCAGCATTCTTCCAGCCCTGGGGAGTCCTGAGCAGTGGTAAGGCCTTATGGCATTGCTCCCTATCTAATGATTTATTTTTGTTTCATGTTGAATAAATGAGGTATCCCATATGGGGAGGGAGTAGGCATTTTAACTTATCTTTAGTTACTAGATTTTTATTTTACCCCATCTTTTTGCTTCCCTGCATAATCAAGGTCACTAACAGAATTCAAACATACATACTGTATATCAATTCTTCTCTCCCACACTTTGTTCATTAAACAGTCATACAAATAAATTTTCATACAATTTTATTACAGACACAGGCCAGCACACTTAGAAACAGGTACACAAACGTAAGCATTCGTATATATTTTCCTACGTTCACTGATGATAGCTAAAAATACAATTTGAGAGAGGAACAAAGTGATGGCTTTTAGCCTTTAAGCATACAGGACATTAAATAAATGTTCTCCACTGAGGCAGTAGTCCTTGAATATAGCAGCAGTGTTTCTCAACCTTGGCAACTTTAAGATGTGTGGACTTCAACTCCCAGAATTCCACAGCTGGCTGGGCTGGGGAATTCTGGGAGTTAAAATCCACACATCTTAAAGTTGCCAAGGTTGAGAAACACTGGTCTACAGTCTTGCTGTGCTTCCTTGTTCTGCTCACCCATGTTTTTTTCTTGTAAACATAGGGAGCACACTCTCCACTAATGCTGAAATATTGCAATTTTGTTCCTGTTGTTTGCCCCCAGAAGAGAATCTGCCAGGAATCTAGACTGTTCAGTTTGTTTCATAAACTTTCATTGATATTTTCAAATAATACACTTACTTCTAACAAGACCCATTCTCATTTTTCTTATTTAGAAAAAAAAATAGTAGTAATAGCCAGTGCAGTGTAGTGAAGTGGTTAAGATACTGGGGTGGGACTAGGAAGACCCCAATGCTAGTTCTCTCTTAGGCACAAAAGCTGGCTGGGTGTAGAGAGGTGACCCTGGAGAGAAATATTTCTCCAGGGTCACAGAGGTTATAAAAACATGCCTGAAGACCGGGAAATGAGGAAGTGTAAAAAAGAAATTCAAACTGACTCTGCCTTGACTCCCTGAGTTATTAAAGGTAAGAAAGAGAGAACACAGTCAGGCTTTCAAGATTCTGTTGCTATAACCTATATCAGTGCAGTTCCAGTCAAATCTGCACATGTTTATAATAATAGAACATCAGTGATACCCAGAGAGCCTGCAGGAGGTTGTGGCTAAGGTGTTGCTGGACTAGAAGCCAAAGTTCCACCCTTAGACGTGGAAGCCAGCTGGGTGACCTTGGGCCAGTCAGTCCCTCTCAGCCCTAATCTGCATCAGGGTCTGGAACAAGCCAGCTGGAAAACAAAAAATCTTGTTGCTGGATGCATCAATAGCTTTGCTGTAAGAACTAACAAAGAGCAGGGCAAAAACATATGGCCCCTGCCACCATGTAGACAAGGTAAATAACAAAAACAACAGCAATAATAATATAAATAGAAAATTACCCCCCCCTCCCCAAAGGGTATGAATATGGGAAAGAAGGAAGTAGCCACTATCCTGTAGAGAAATTAAAAGAACTACAGTATATCCTGGTGGTAGGGATATCTGATCTCGATAACATACTGTATTTACAGTTGCTGAGAAGTTAGTTTTAAGCACAATAGAATAGTAATAATTGGCTTGCTATTTGTTTCACAGGAGTGGGGGAGTGAACAATGCTCAAAAGATGAATAGATTAAAGTATTTTCTATGATAAGTGATTTAAGTATTGTATGAAAGCTTGGTTTATATGCATTGGCCCATGCCGTACAATGTGCAGGTGCAAAATTATAGGTATTTCCCCCTGCACCCGTTTCCCAGGCATGCCAAATATGTTTGGCTTGTGAACACATTGGAAAATGTGATAAAGGAGCAGCATAAAATGGTGCTAGCTGTTTGTAGGTATCAAAAATGTATCCCAGAATCTGAGAAAAGATACAGAGGTAGTTTTTGAATCCTATTTATAAGATCTGATTCTGCAAAACTGCATTTTTCATTGATGGAAAACTGAGAACGCTCAGAAAACTCATGAATCCACACAATTTATTGGATCTCCCCATTAAAAATACAGCAGTTTCCGAAAAGGGAAGACAGCTCTGAATAAATTTCTCTAAATGTAATGTATTTCCCGGTACAAATAGTCCATAAATCAATAGTTCCTATTTTGCTAATTTTCTCTCTGTTAATCAGCTGAATCCACAATGCATTCTTCCCCTTGCTCTAATCATCAGCCGTATTACTTTTGGATAATTATCAACCTGTGCACATGTGTTCCCTCTCTTGTTCTCTTTCTCTCACCCTGATACACTCATATTCTCCTATCTCAAATAGCATTCACTGAGCATTCATACATATTTTCACCAATTCACTGATGATGAATGCACCCACACAGACATGTACTGTAATTCTCTGACATAAATACCTAAAATGTACATAAAATGTTCTCCACCTTGTCTCCCTTCCATCCTTTCTATCTACCTCCCATTATTTCTGGGTCCCCTTCTGCAGCTTTCCCCACTGGAATTTTACTGTGTTCTTCAGAGCACATGGCTGGCCAACAAAATCTAGCGTGTGGCTGCATTCCAGCCATTTTATAACCTTAATTTCTCTAGAGTGTTTCTCAGAACATGATATTTTCCATGGCACCAAATCCAGTAAGGAATAATAACACAGAGGGCAGATACAGCTTGGGCTTCGTCTACATATCTATCTAAAATTCAACATTATAATTAATAGGGCGAGGGCCATAACATTGCAAAGGTTAGCAGAACACAGCTTTTCCTCATATAATATATTGGGGATATACAGCACTTCCATCTCTAAATAGTGTTTTGAAGCATTTAGGAGTGCAGACATGGCATCTGTCTGCAACACCTTAAAGCAGCTGTGCCTTTTCCTGTGATTTCTGAGAAAACATGTGTCAGCTTAAAGGTGTTGCAGACAGGTGCTAGGTTCATGCGTCCATGCATTTTGAAGCAACTTTTCAAGATAGACTCTGAAGTTCTGCACCACCCAGTAATACATCAGATTTATCTTTGTCTTAATTAAAGATGCTTGAGTACATGGGTAGGAAAGACCTATGACCAAAAGTATTGCCAGATGAAACTAGAAGAATCGTTAGTTTGATATCAAGATGAACAAACTCGCTACATTTTAGCTGTCTTCCTCCTCTAATAGTGCAGATGTTATGATGGCTATGTTAGACATTTAGGGCCAAGAGGCAGTATCTCAATTTTTAATGAGTTTAGAATTGGCATTTACTTGTAGAAAAGTAAAACTTCTTCAGTTACATGTGGCTAACTGCATATTGATAATTTGCATGTTCTTTTAGCACATTGCATTCATATGTGATCCACTAATATCAGTGAAAACTGGTTCTTTCCCCTCTAACGACCCATTATTGGAAGTTGTGTAAACGTAATGGATTTTCTACACTTTCTTGCCCCATTTGCTGGGGAAAATGGTTGTTTCAGAGCTGTGCTTCCTTCTTGATAAAGCTGTATTTAATTGCTGAGCTGAAAGGCAAAATTAGTCATTCGTTCTACAAGATATTGCCATACTTACTTTAGAGTACCGAGATCCAAAAGCTGAACGTCTTAAACTATACTAGAAAATCCTGGGATAATGTTTTTTCTCCTAGTAGTTCTGATAGCAAAGCATAAAATATATCATGAAAAGGAAAAAAAGTAGAAAATCTGATACACACACACACACACACACACTCTGATTGGATCCTCTTTTCAAGTGACAAACATAGATATCATAAACATCCTGCTTTAAACATACTGTATGATTCTAATGGTTAGGAGAGTGAGAACTATGAAGCTCCTAATCTAAATTTTACCCACTTTATGAACATACTCCCAGATGGTCTTAGACCCAATATTTCAGACCCAGGCTTCTACCTAACCAGTGTGACTATTGTTAATTAACTTCTAATATGTATAGGATATTAAGGAAGTGTAATATGTGCAATGCCTTAGTAGAAGACAAATCATTTCCATGTAAGAATGAAAGTGTTGACTCTACCATCCCTGACTTTGTTTCCCTCTGCCTTCAGACACGTTTTGGTCTTACTATCATTGCTTTCACTTGGGAAAGAAGTGCCTGAGGCTGATCTTCTTTCCTGCCTTCCTAGTAGTACTTATTATTTCTTGCTGCTTTACAACCCATGGGAATAACTGGCACTAAGTGGAATTAAGGTCCACCTTTTCTACTGCTCCTCTTGGGCCAAAAATACTAAGTGCATTTGTATTCAGCTCCATACGTCATCCCCATGCACCAATTTGCTTCCTTCAAGGTGCAGGATAGAGGAAGGATCACCTGGTGTCCTACTTTCCATCTCTATTCTGCTGCTGTTATATATACAAAAGGGTTAAAGCTGGAATAACCAAGGGCCATTGCCTGTCCATGTCAATTACCCTAAGTATTGTTTCCCTTGGCTCTGGAATGTTGTCTGCTTTTGATAGGTACAGATAGATGGAGATAATGTAGATCCTTGTTCTTAAGCCTTTTTACCCCTTGCCTATTGTTTGTTTCTCTCTCTCCCTTCTTTTGTCTGCCTTTCCCCCCATTTTTGCCAGTTAACTATTTTTATGTTTGCTGATGTTTAATAAATATCAACCTGTATCTTTTGCCAGCTGAACTGAGTGGAATTGTGTTTGCTCTGATCTGGATGTAGTGATGGAACAAGAGTGCATCAGGTACAGACTAAACTGGAAATTATTGTCATTAATTTTCCAACATCACGGACATTCACACGCAGAGATACAGTATGCAGCCAATACTGTTGCCCTCTGGATTAATCTACTTCAGTGCAGCGTATCTAGCAATTCAGAACCAGTATACTCTAGTGATATTTTAGCAACTAGTATAGGGATTTTTTCTCACATCATTCTAATAATAGCGGACCAAAAAATCTATGATGCTACTATTTTCTGTGTGAGGATAGCTGCAAGGGCTGGGGAAGGCAAAACTAGAATAGAATACTTCATTCTATTCCAGAATTACTGGTAGAGCACAGGACAAAGTGTTCATGCTTCCAAGCTGTTGTAAAGTTATGATGGAATTGACCGATGGGCATTCACAAGAGGTTAAGTGGCAAATTGCTAGCTTGGAATAACATCAGATACAGACGACTGACATATTTTACTTCCACTGTATTAGTGTTTCCCAACTTCGACAATTTCCAGATGTGAGGACTTGAAATCCCAGAATTACCTAGCCACCATTGCGATTGATGACAATTTGGGGAGTTGAAATCCACAGGCCTCCCAGTTGCCAAGGGTGGGAAACAGTGCTCTATATGATTTATATTTCAAGCCTTTCTAAAATCAGATCAAATCAAATCACACAAATCCATAAACTAGAGAAGTCAGACTACCCATCTGCTTGCAACTAAAGCCCAATTACTGAGGATCCATGAAGTTAGATCAGGTCTAACTTTGGTATTTTCAAGACATACAAAAGGTTATATAGGGCCAAGATTTTAGTTGTTTAATTATTGATGATATTCATGATCTATTCACTTTTAATTGAAATGTCTACTTGTTTTATTACGTTTTATTCTGTGGTTTTCTATTGGAAATTGTTATAGCAGATATTTATTCTTTAATATTTTATTATGCAATATAATATTGGCCCACTGGTTATATTGTACTGCCTAATTGCTTTCACTACCCATCTGGTTATTTAAACAGTAGCTTGCTTACTCATATGTTTTTTCATCTTGCTCAGCCTTCTCATTTCTATTTTTCATGTTAAATTGTGCCTTAAAAGCATGACTTACATGTCTCTTCATATGGCATATCTGAATTAATAGACCTTGCTTCTTCTCATAAATATTTTTTTAAATATATTTGGATTTGTGGAAGATGTTTAATACACCAAAACAGCTGCTAAATAAAGTCAAGAAACATGATAAAATTGCATAGTGTAAAATATAATTATATATTTTCAAAAGGTGGTGTAAAACCTATTGTAACATCTACAGTGTAGGGCAAGAGGGAAGGGATATACAGGACCTGCTTATTTTCACATCAGACCAATGATTGCTCCTCAAACATTTTTAGTTCACAAGATATTAAACCTAAAAAAGATTGTACATGGAAAAGATGTATGGTACTATTTTGTTTTTAAATGTTTTAAAACAAGTAAGTAAACAAATAAAACATTGACACTGGGAATGGTCAGTTGGTCTATTTCCATCCTGCGTGGATTGACTCATTAGCCCATTCTTTATTTCCAAATTAATACCTAGGGCTGTGCAAAGCATCTGAAATAAAGTATTTTGCAAAGCGTGTTAGTCAGAGATAAGCACCTCTTTTCGAAGCATTCAAAAAGTCGTGTCCTTTGGAAGGCTCACAAAGATGCTTCAGAGGCTGCTCCGGTTATTTGCTTATATGCACAAACAAGACTTCCACTGGCATCACCAGTAAAACAGAGGAGTTGTGCAGGTGCACATCTGGACAGACAGCTGGCAGCAGGCTTTCAAGCTGGCACCCAAGTCTTCCAAAAGACTGCTTGAATACATTAAGGAGGTGTGATTTGCTCATGCTAACCCTTTGCAGAGCATGTTGCTGAAAGAGTTTATTCAGCCCTATTAATTTTTGGTTTTTAAAAAATGGTTACGATTCTTAACATATAAATATATAGTAATACTATTTTCTTTTGAAATGCAGATTTTCAATTGAATTATTTTTATTGTGGGCTGCAGCACAACATTGAGGAAGTTGAAAAACAAGTACCTGAGAATTTCAGTTCTGCTCATGTTGAACTTCCCAAAGGCTGAGTTCCAAGTTTGTTTTAGACATCATTTCCAAAGGCATTGTTTTTAATGGGGTATTGTGTCTTCCTAAAGATATATCTGTACACCTACACACACACACACACACACACACACACAGAAAGAGAGAGAGCAGTTTGTCTTTGGTAAGCTTCTTCATTTTCTAATTATACTACAATGAACCCCAAGATTTTAAAAAAAATATATGTAATGTTTTAAATTGAGTATTTTATCAAAGTTTTGGAATTCTATATAAGCAGATATAAATAAGTTTTTATGTTAGCTGCCTACTTCTACACTTCAGGTAGTCACTAGATTCATAGTCATATCAGAAACCTTCCCCATCACTTGCCTCTGCTTAATTACCATCTTCTCTGAATATCTATTCCTTATCTCTCAAATTTGTCTTTTTGATTTAATTTAATCATGATACTGTCTTGATGTGTATTAAAGGATTGGGCACTTTCAAGACTTACAGCAAAGTGATTGTTTCTCATCTTACAAATCCAATTTAGATGGACTGGTGATAAGTTTGCATCCCATGTTACAGATGCCACCCATTATCATCATTTATATTGAAATTAGTCCCTTGATGTAATTAGATAATTAGAGTCAAGAGTAGATACAGAATTTTCCTTGATTATTTCTGAGACAAAAATTAGCTCTAATCAGATTAATATTTGATAGTAAAATAAATGGGTGTGTCTTTTAAAAATACTTCACTGTCTTTGTTTTTAGCCATAATGGAGCAGTCAGAGTCCACCTCTTTTGGCTGCCATCTTGATTTTTTGACCATACCCCGAGAACACTGTTGTAAATATTGTCAAGGAGATACTGGCCTTGTTCTTTCAGAACATAGCAGACAGTTCATGTTTGAAGGATAGTAAGCCACTTATCTCCCAATTCTTAATAATTTTCAAGCTATGGCAAACAACTTGTTTTGACCAAAGGAGCACTTATTGGAAACAATTCCTTCCTTAGCAAATAACAGGCAGGCAGGCCGGCAGGCTGGCCGGCAGGCCGGCCGGCAGGCCGGCCGGCAGGCCGGCCGGCAGGCAGGCCGGCAGGCATTTTTAAAAACCACATTGACAAAATTTATAGATCATCTGTCTTTAAACAAACCTAAGTGTATGGGTATAATACAGCTGATGCTAAAAACAGAGATGGGGAGAGAGAAGAATGAACAAGCTTTGCTGTTAGATGACTTATGGGCCTCTTACATGATGAAATTCTTTACTTGGAAAATTGTGGTACAGTTTCTGTTTTGACAGTTCATTAAGCTGCCAAGTTTTGCAGTGTCTTTCTTAACACGTTTATGCCTCTGTGTCTTATATAAAGGAAAGGAAAACCAAAAATCTTTGACAGATGTTTTGAGAACCTGTGACAAATGTTTACCATCTTCCCTGTGTTTTTCACCCTGACCCTTCTTGAAAAATTACATGCAGAGAGGAAATCAGCCTTTCCTGGAAATAGTGGACCTCGTTATTTAAGTCCTTTTGTTTGTTTCCGTAATAATAGCTATATTAAAGTTAGCATACAAGGATGTGTTTATTTAAGAATGAGAAAACACTGAGATTTAACCTGAAGTGTGTTTACACTGGTTCATGTGAAAGTTCTGAAACAGACAGCTGAACATCTAACCAAGAAAACTGGGATTATGTATGCAGAATTAGTGTAACATTTGAGAAAGGAAGCTAATCTTTTTGCAAATGAAATGTTACCTTAGCAGAGGGAGCCTGAGCTTTGCCAGATTCCAAAACTATCAGGTTGCATAAGTTCTTCCCAACTTATATGCCTGCCTTAACCTTTCTGTTCTTCATTGTGGTTTCTGGGCATACTATTCTAGTTAGTAACTCAGCTGTTGGGCTGCTTAGATGAAGACATCTCTCAGACATCCAAATGCAGCAGAGGGTTGTGCAAGGAGTGGACCCAGTGAGAACCCAGAAGTCAGCCTAGCAAGGTAACCCAAGTTCTTGTCCCCCAACCCAAAATAAAATACAGTGAGCTTTGAACCCCCTTTTATGATGATTTCCTGATCCATGAATCTGTAGGGTTTTTTGGGGAGTAGAGTGTCTTTCCTTTCCTTTTCTTCTTTGTTTGTGCCTATGTGGGAAACTAGTACAGCAGATCTATCATGTCAAGACTTTCTCACTTGCCCCTCACTATTTTGCAGTCATTCCGAACTCCCAGCCACTCTGGAAGAAATAATCACCTTCGCCAAAGGTACAGAAGAAAAGGCATCCTGCTTATACAACAGGGCTCTCCTTTTCATTACTTTACCATCCAAACAAAGATGCCCTTGGTCATATCTTACATCTATGGGGTCTACATGATGTCATTATTGCTTGCTATTTCCATATGAACAATCTAGCATCAGTCCCATTGAATTCTGCATGGGAGATTAAGTGGATCAGTAGAGCTAAGAACACATCAGCATGTTGCACTGGTTAAGGTGTTGGACTGACAATACCCAGGTTCAGAAGCACCCTCAGCCATGGAAGCTTGGTGATAAATTTAGGCCAGTCACGCTCTCTCAGCCCAACCTACCTCACACCATTGTGGTTCTTCCACCTTGAGCTCCTGAACAAAAGGTGGGACAGAAATCAAATGAATTAATATGTTTCAATGTATCATTTAAGCCCAGCCCCCTGTGGAGACACTGTGAGCTGCAAATTGGGTATGGCCACATAGCATGTGTGGGCAGGGTTGGGTTTTGCAAGGTAATTTTGGGATTTCCTTTGTTGCTTTTGTTGTTTTCTGAGTTATGGCTTCTTTTAGAGTTCTCACTATAGTCTTCACATATAGGAAACTGTGGCTCATCCTTGGTATAAGGGATGTCTACACCCAGTTCCACACCCAGTTCCTTGTTTCACCTTTATGGAGTGGATGAGCAATGAAGCATTTTACCAAAGCAATTGTAAAACAAGGAAGCAGTGCCACCCAGTTCATCAAATCCCATAGGATACCTACAGAAGTGAGCACCAGGGACAGCCTGAAGTATGGAGTATTGAGCTAGAGAAAAATCAGAAGCCGAGCGATGTCAGTCATTTGCGTTGCTGAAATACTAGAAAGCAAATGTTTGTACAATGCGACTTGAGGCACAGCTGTTAGTAATTACGCGGTTGCAAGCGAATCTCTCATTCTGCAAAGCATCTGCCTTAAACGGTGACTATTCCTCATGGCCTGCATGTTTGATGACTTCTCTTTTTAGGACCTGGGGAGGCTCCATCAGTTCATCCTCCTTTCTCCTTTCTCTGCAGTATGGTTTGTTGAACCCTCTGGAAGTTATGAGTTATGTTCTTCCTGGGCTGTGCATCTTCAGATGAGGAATCCTCCAGAAGAACTCGTCATGCTGCAGTGTTACAGTGGCTCTGAAGGGTATTCACAGAACGTATGGCAGTTCTAAGAGTCTACCTTTAGCTTCAATGAATTGGCATCTTTCTCTGGGCAGTTAACAGTACATTAAAAAGCCAACACAAAAATCCAAAACCATAAATTAAAAGGACTATGAATTCAAAAAGACAGTCTCGTGTGGCGCAGAGTGGTAGGCGGCAGGATTGCAATCGAAACTCTCCCCATGACTGGAGTTCAGTCCCAGTGGGAGCTGGATTCTCGGGTAGCCGGCTCAGGTCGTCTCAGCCTTCCATCCTTCCGAGGTCAGTAAAATGATCCAGCTTGCTGGGGAAGGTGACAGCTGGGGAAGGCAATGGCAAACCACCCCGCTATAGTCTGCCAAGAAAGCTTTACGAAAGCGGCATCCCCTCAAAGGGTCAGGCATGACTCAGTGCTTGCACTGGGGACCTTTCACCACCTTTCACACATGAATTCAATATACTGAGGTCCACAAAAAGCAATATTTCTCATTCATCCATACTGGTCAGGTTCATCTAACATCGCAGCCCAAGTTCCTGGAAGATGTTTTACTGTGGATTGATGGCTGCTGTCCCAACCAAAACAAAAAAACAAAATGACCCCCATTTCCACTGAAACTTCCACCTCCTATTAGACTTAGTAGACCAGTGTTTCTGAACCTTATCAACTTTAAGATGTGTGGACTTCAACTCCCAGAATTCCCCAGCCAGTGGTGGGAACCATCCCTCTGAAAGCACTCAATGTCATGTTCTCATGAAATGACTGACCCACCATGTTCTCAGTGATGACATGTTCACCACCATCCTGGTCAAATGAGAAGCAACCATTATCAACCACTGCCCACCCAGCCATAGCAACGAGTCGGTGCAACTGCATTTCCAACATTGCAGCGTTCATTCAGAATAGTCTAGATGACAGCCTTGATTCAAAATCTCTTGAGAGTAAGATGCTGGCACTGCCATAATTTTATGAACTGATGGAACAACCAACTATGGGCACTTATTCCACTCATTCTTCAAGTATTTTCTATATGAGGTTTCAGTCCTTTCCTCTGTGTGAGTCATAGATTCCTATTGGAGGCCAGCTCTCCCATTTTCCTCAGTCACTATAATAACTGATAATTTTGCATCACTTAGTGCCATAGGTTCAACCAGTGAATCTCACAGATGTTCCTTTTTATTCACCTATTTTTCCTTTTAACTACGCAATTCTACTTATTCATATTTGTTTACTACCTGCTTCACAATCTTTCTGAGCATGAATGAAAAATTGAACTTAAGGTGATTCCTTGCTGGTTAGTAATGAATGGATTAGGTCTCCAAAGAATGCTATCTTCTCAGAGGTAATTTTCCTCTTTTTCTATTCTATGGTTATGTATGTACGCATGCTTTTAGTAAATCCTGTGACATGGTGGCGCCTCCTTTTTAAAGGCCATGCCTTTTGTATTCGCTTAATCTTGTCCTTCATTCCTTGCTGAGTGAAAATTCACTTCCCATCACTTAAACTTTCCATTCTCTTGCCACTATAAACCTATAATAAATCTTATTAATGATATTGGATTAGTGAGGCATTAGGCTTCAGTTCTGGGAAGGACAGACGCAAAACTTATTTTAAAAAAGGATGTGATTTGTGTTATTATAAAAGCTTATTTATAGTGAATCATAATATGTAGTATTGGATGTAATCACTGTTTGGTGTATTGTCATTCTGAGGAACTTTTGTTGACTTTCTTAAATACAACACATAACGCTAGTTATCTTTGATTTAATTCCATCCCTGTTGCTGTTCTTAGTTTGAGTAGTCTTTTTTTGAAATTTGAAAGGTTTGAGAGTTGGTTGTTGTTATTTTACTTCTCCGCTCCAATTCTTTTTCACTAATTCCTTAATTTTCTTACTGTAAAACAGCAGGTGACTGCATTGGACTTCTTAACAAATATCAACTTACATTTGTAATATTTATACTGAATCCTGCTGTTCATAACAAGTTAGCATTATTGTAAAACACAGTAAATTATGTGCTGTGTTTTTAGATTTTAGACAAAATGAAAGCTAAGTAGTACACTGGAGAAAGAAGTCTAATTATCCTTCATTGCTGGAAAATAGCTGTCACATACTAAATTACCTAAAAGGCTGGGAAACTGGGAGCTGAAATAAATAGTGTGTGTGTCTCTCTCTTGGGGGCACACTAAGCCTGATAATGAGAGTCAGTTTGGTGTAGTGGTTTATTTAGACACCAGGCTAGAAACCAGGAGACTGTGAGTTCTAGTCCTGCCTTGGGCACAAAGCCAGCTGGGTAACTTTCAGCCAGTCACCCTCTCTCAGCCCTAGGAAAGAGGCAAGGGCAAACCACTTCTGAAAAACCTTGCCAAGAAAACTGCAGGGACTTGTCCAGGCAGTTTTCAAGAATCAGACATGATTGAACAGATTAAAAAAAAAAGCACGCTAAGCAGAGTGAAATAGAGTTTTGGAGTTCTTTTTTAAAAAAAAAAATTCAAACAAATTGTTGGTTGTCATTATTATTTAATTTTCCAACCCTATCTGGAATGGGAGGATCTTGCTAAAGAGATACATGCCTTCATCACTACTTGCTTAGACTACTGCAATGTGATTTACATAGGGCTGCCTTTGAAGATCACTCAGAAGTGATTTGGTTCAGAGTGCAACGTCCTGTGTGCTGACTGGTATTCACTGGTGGGAGCATAATCCACCAGTCCTGTGGGTGCTGCGCTGGTTGCCAGCAGGGTTCCAAGTGTAATTTAAAGTGGAGCTAACCTATAAAGCCATACATGTCTTGGCGCCTAGCTATCTGCAGGACCAGATTCCCCCACTGGAAATGTTGATCTACCTGGAAAAAATATTAGCGATGCTCTGCTAATTTAGGGAGGTGAGTTTAGGGAAGTGAGGAGGACAAGGCTCGATGATGCTATTTTTCAGTGTAGTCTGCAAACATGATAACTAAATAATATTCCATGGTGGTTGATTAATTTTCACGTAGTTAGAAGGAAGCTGTTTAAAACTTGTAATGTAGTTCTATTATCTAAAGGAAAAAAAAATACCTGTGAAATGGTGGGAAAATGGTGGGAAAGCATTCTTACACAGTGTCAGCTATGCACATTGCATTTCATTCCTGTCTGGAGACATAAATCAAATTTTGCTCAATGTTTCTGGTGACTGTTTTATTTATCACCAATCTTTTATCAGATACATATTTGACAGACTACTGAATAACAGTCTCACATCCTAAGCACTTTGAGACAGGTATTGTACATCTATTTCTAGCTTCACTGAAGTCAAATCCGTTAGATCTGCTGACTGCTAGGAAAAAAAAAAACCCTAGAAAGGTAATGTCAACAATCCTCTTTTTAGTAGCTTTTTAAGATGATACAGACAGAAACATGCTTAATTAACTAATTAAGTCAAAGTCAAAGGGAAATAGTTAAATCTGGCCAGGGGAAGAAGGACTTCGTAGATGACTATCAGACCAAGAATGATAGATTACAGCTTATAAGGGGGAAATAATTGATGGAAAGACAGTAATTAGAAGCAATCTAAATATTATAAATATTTTGCTGCAATTGTTAGTTGGTAACAATGGGAAAGAACTTAAGAACTCAATATTATTTTTACTGATTTTTAATTTTTTTGTTTATTTTCAATATTATTTTTCTTTTCTCCTTTTTCCTTTTCTTTCTACATGATTATGTGTATTTATTTTTGGAACAATGAAAAATATTGGTGATATCAATATTAATACTTGTATTTAGATTTTTATTGAGATTTGTAGTTATTTCTTAAGATGATATAATGAAGCGAGTCCTATATATTTAATTGATTAAGTAACAAGATTTATTGTATGGTACATTATATGTTATGGCCTGTGGTTACAACAATAAAACTTACCTACTAACATAATGCCATAATGCATTTTAATTTTAATTTATATATAAATAATATCTATATATAATTTTATATAGTAATTTTAATTACTATAAAAAGATACAAACTAATACAAACTAAAAAATAAAAAGATACAAACTAATACAAACTAAAAAAATAAAAGAATAGAAAGAAAAAATAGGTGCAGGAAAAAAAGAAAGAAAAATAGAAAAGAATGAAAAAATAAGAATATAGTAAAGAAAAAGAAAAGAAGCATATAAAGAAATTACTTCCCCCTTCATTACAACAAGTATAAACAATTTTAGCAACTTATCACCTTCTCTTAAAATACAAGAAATTATCTCTTCTTCCTATAGACTTTGTAGATGACTATCTACAAAGATGACTATCCTTTGTTTAAGGATCTATAAACAAATCCTTAAAGCCTCATCATTCAGTCCTGATCAGCAAAAGTCCATTAGGGTTACCAGAGATAACAACGTATCTATTTTAACCTTGATCAGATAAGCCAACTTTATATTTCTTCCTTTTACTTTTAACAATCTTGATCTTTAGTCCCGTCAAATAATGTCCTAGAACTTGATTTCTTTTCATTTTTTTCTTTGTCCCTTCTCACAAAATTCTTCAAAGCTTTAACAAGCCTCTTTTGCAAATCCGATATAGGAAAGTTACCCAGGTCACTCTTTTGGTTTGTTATTTGTATATCCTTTTTAATTATTAAGACATCAGCTGGTTTCACTTGTATGTCCATTGTAGCATCTTCTCCATATCATTCTTGTAGTCTTTCATTTTTAAATCCACTTTCAAATCAGTCTCAGTCTTGTCCAGTGAAACTTGTTCCTCTTCCACAACATATTTTAAACACAATCTATCTATAGAGGCAGACACTCTTAAAATTAACTTCTGGTTGATTGTTCAAAAATATCCTTCAATATGTCCAATGTTAAAATATTTTGCTCTAATGTGCATTAGGAAGTCAAATTTAAGTGTTCTTCTCCTTTAATTGTAATCTTTAGTTCCTTCTGGTTCCCTCTAGTGTCCAACCTTCCAAGTTTCATCCTATCATTCATTCATTCATTCATTCATTCATTCATTCATTCATTCATTCATACATACATACATACAGACTGTACATACTGTACATACATACATACAAGAATTTAAAACAAAAGCATTTTTCCATGGGGAGGATTCTTTATAATTAATTCCAAAATCTTATTTCAAATCCATCTGGACCCTTCGTCTGTTTGTAACTTTCCAAAATCAAAGTTCTAATGTATGCGAACACAGTGTCCAACTGGGCGCCAACTGCGGTTGAAGGCATCAACTGTGGTTTGAGCAAGATGACTATTCCATCATCTTCCAGAGTTCTAAACCTGCTGGAGACCTCTGCCTTGTGGTCACCTCATGAGGCACAACTGTCTGGAGCACTTGTGGGTGATCTCAAGCCCTTTCCTTGTATGGAGAGGAATTACAAAAAGCCAGTCTATTCGCCAGCTCTTCATTCCACCATGGTTATCAGCTCTGTCTTTAGTTCACCATTTCTTCCCCAGAAGTCCCGTGAATTTTAAATTTTATGATACTTGTAAATCCTTTGTTCATTTACCGATATTTTATTCTTAATCCAGGATGCTTTTTCCCTTTTATTCTTTTATGTAGCTACTTACCCTGTTTTTAAAAAGCTTTTAAATAAATAGATTATTAATTAAAAATAAATTATGCAAATACACCCACTAATACTGCAAGATCAAGTGTCCAACTTAGATCACATGGGCAATGGGGGGGGGGTACTTTTGACTAGGCATTCTATAAAAATGTTCTGGTGGTGTTGGCATTTTACCAGCATAAATCTCAAACCTAGCCAGATAAAGTACTCCTAACCTCAATTATGGATGCAATAATTATATTCAGAATAGAGAGGTTATTGATGATGAGTAAGAATCTTCATCTACCATAGAATGCCAGTGCTTGGGGAAGGCATAAGAATATGCTCCACTGAATTGTTTAGGATCATTTTTAAGTGCTTTGGCAAATGCAGCTTTGCACAACAATGTTTAAGCCAAGTGTTTAAATGATTTAATTTAGGACATGAATGTTTTGCTAAATCACTGTAGTAATTAATCCAGATGGTTTACACTTTTTTTTCCCACAAATGTCCCTGGTCAAGTGAGAAATTACTGTCTGAAATTCTGAGCCATTTCAGCCAAACGTTATAGACCAGTGTTTTTCAGACTTTGCAACTTTAATTTTGGGAGTTGAAGTCTACACATCTTAAAAGTTGCCAAGTTTGAAAAACACTGTTGCAGACAGATGACTTTGACTTGGAAACCTTCTGCTCATTGTCTTTCATGTAGTGTACTTGTCGGTGTGTGTGTGTGTGTGTGTATAAGTGTATGTGTGTGTGTTCATATATGAGCACATAATGCTCACATAAACTGGATCAACATAAGATAAAATACTTCACAAAAAATTCCAAGCATGTTTGACTTCCATTTAAATTTCTGGTGATGCTGAATGTCTGTTAAAAGTGTTTGGAAAGCTAGGTGCCTTCCATAATAAATAACTCCTTATAGGAAGCTGTTAAGATCCCCTACTAATTGAAAATCAGCACATTTGCATCAATATCCTCACTTTAAGCCTTGGTCAACAATTATATATAAAACAAGCCTCTATTTTCTCCTTGTCTAATAAAGTGAGATTCCTTTGTAAAGCTGGGTTTTTGTTTATTCGTTCAGTCACTTCTGACTCTTCGTGACTTCATGGACCAGCCCACACCAGAGCTTCCTGTCGGTTGACGCCACCCCCAGCTCCCCCAAGGTCAAGTCCGTCACCTCTAGAATATCATCCATCCACCTTGCCCTTGGTCGGCCCCTCTTCCGTTCGCCTTCCACTCTCCCTAGCATCAGCATCTTCTCCAGGGTGTCCTGTCTTCTCATTATGTGGCCAAAGTATTTCGGTTTTCCCTTTAATATCATTCCCTCAAGTGAGCAGTCTGGCTTTATTTCCTGGAGTATGGACTGGTTTGATCTTCTTGAAGTCCAAGGCACTCTCACAATTTTCCTCCAACACCACAGTTCAAAAGCATCTACCTTCCTTCCCTCAGCCTTCTTTATGGTCCAGCTCTCGCAGCCATATGTTACTACTGGGAATACCATTGCTTTAACTATGCAGACCTTTGTTGTCAGTGTGATGTCTCTGCTCTTAACTATTTTATCGAGATTGGTCATTGCTCTTCTCCCAAGGATTAAGCGTCTTCTGATTTCCTGACTGCAGTCAGCATCTGCAGTAATCTTCGCACCTAGAAATACAAAGTCTTTCACTGCTTCTACATTTTCTCCCTCTATATGCCAGTTATCAATCAAACTGGTTGCCATAATCTTGGTGGGTTTTTTTTGAGGTTTCACTGCAAGCCAGGTTTTGCACTTTCTTCTTTCACCTTCATCATAAGGCTCCTCAGTTCCTCTTTGTTTTCAGCCATCAAAGTGGTATCATCTGCATATCTGAGATTGTTAATGATTCTTCCAGTGATTTTAACTCCAGCCTTGGATTCCTCAAGCTCAGCACGTTGCATGATGTGTTCTGCATACAAGTTGAATAGGTAGGGTGAGAGTATACAGCCCTGCCGTACTCCTTTCCCAATCTTAAACCAGTCCGTTGTTCCGTGGTCTGTTCTTACTGTTGCTACTTGGTCGTTATACAGATTCCTCAGGAGGCATACAAGATGACTTGGTATCCCCATACCACTAAGAACGTGCCACAATTTGTTATGGTCCACACAGTCAAAGGCTATAGAATAGTCAATAAAACAGAAATAGACGTTTTTCTGAAACTCCCTGGCTTTTTCCATTATCCAGTGGATATTGGCAATTTGGTCCCTAGTTCCTCTGCCTTTTCTAAACCCAGCTTGTACATCTGGCAATTCTCGCTCCATGAACTGCTGAAGTCTACCTTGCAGGATCTTGAGCATTACCTTACTGGCATGTGAAATGAGTGCCACTGTTCGATAGTTTGAGCATTCTTTCGTGTTCCCCTTTTTTGGTATGGGGATATAAGTTGATTTTTTCCCATCTGATGGCCATTCTTGTGTTTTCCAAATTTGCTGGCATATGGCATGCATCATCTTGACAGCATCATCTTGCAAGATTTTAAACAGTTCAGCTGGGATACCATCGTCTCCTGCTGCCTTGTTATTAGCAATGCTTCTGAAGGCCCATTCAACCTCACTCTTCAGGATGTCTGGCTCTAGCTCACTGACCACACCGTCAAAGCTATTCCCAATATTATTATCCTTCCTGTACAAATCTTCCATATTTTCTTGCCACCTTTTCTTGATCTCTTCTTCTTCTGTCATGTGGGATGCGGTGGTGCTGCAGGTTAAACCGCTGAGCTGCTGAACTTGCAGATCGGAAGGTTGGTGGTTCGAATCCATGTGACAGGGTGAGCTCCCATTGCTAGTCCCAGCTCCTGCCAACCTAGCAGTTTGAAAACATGCAAATATGAGTAGATTAATAGGTACCGCTTTGGCGGGCAGGTAACAGCATTCCATTTAGTCATGCTGGCTGCATGACCACGGAAGTGTCTACAGACAAATGCCTGCTCTTCGGCTTTGAAACGGAGATGAGCACCACCCCCTAGAGTCGGACAGGACTGGACTTAACTTCAAGGGAAACCTTTACTTTTTTATACAAATCTTCCATATTTACTTGCCACCTTTTCTTGATCTCTTCTTCTTCTGTAAGGTCCTTGTCATCTTTGTTTTTGATCATACCCATTTTTACCTGGAATTTGCCTTCAATGTTTCTAATTTTCTGGAAGAGGTCTCTTGTCCTTCCTATTCTGTTGTCTTCCACTTCCTCATATTGTTTGTTTAGAAATAATTCCTTATCTCTTCTATTTTTCATTTAATTGGGCATATCTCCCCCATCACTGTTGCCTTTTGCTGTCCTTCTTTCTTGGGCCACTTCTTGTGTCTCAGCAGACAGTCATTTTGCCTTCTTGGTTTTCTCTTTCTTTGGGATGTATTTTGTTGCCGCCTCCTGAACAATGTTGTGAACTTCTGTCCATATTTCTTCCAGGACCCTATCTACTAGATCTAGTCCCTTAAATCTATTCTTCACCTCCACTGCATATTCTGGGTAAACTTCAATAAAAACCTATTTTCACTGCCATTTTAATAGGCTTCTAAATCTTTACATAGAGATTTGCCAAAAGCAGATTTAGCTCATATATACTGTGCATACCGATCATGCTCTTCCCTTGGATGAAGCATAATGCAAACTTCAGAAAGGGACTAAGAAATGCCAGAGTCAAAAAAAAATTAGTTGCATAAGATAACAAAAGGAAATATAGATAAATCTAGTTTATACTAACACCATTTAGTATAATGCTCTGTAACTTCTATACTTACAAACTATCCTATCTTGCATCAAGTACATGTACTGTTTCATATATTGGCCTGTGTTTTTTAAATTTTTCACGTCTCCCTTTTTTGGGATCTCATCAATTCAAGCAAACCAGAACTTTCTGGGTTTTTTTCCCCTACCTCTTGATCCATTCACTCCCCATCATTTATTTACATTGCAATTTGATATTTATCTATTCTCCCTATTTAACTAAGCCATACTTTTATATTGGTCACTTACTGTCCTGGCTAAGCAAAGACCACGCCAAGACGAGGAGAAAGTCTCTAGTGTTTTATTTAACTGCTATTGTAGACAGAAAATCCTACCAACCTGAAGAAGCATGGGAAAACCCAGACAGATAAACCCCAAAACCCAAGGCGGGTCTGTTCTGGGTTTCTTTGAACGACAGCTCAAAGTCTCTAAACTACGCATGCATTTTCCCCCCTGGATCGGGGCCTCCTCCTGCTCACCATCTGTACTCATGACACTTACCTTGGTAACGTTTATCCACCAGTATATTAAACAACCAAGCACATATCACATAACTTTGCCTTACCTCCTTCTCAAAGTGGAACCATTCACTAAGCATTTATTTCTTCTTACATATGTGAGGAAACATTCTGGTATTTGCTGAATGAGTTCAGGAATCATTTAAATATGATTCCAGTAAAAAGAAGATCAATGTACATAACATTTCAGGTCAAATTCTGCTTGGTCCTCCATATGAAAGGAGTTTCATAGAAACTGGTGAACCACCTGCCTTACAGGATATTTCCTTTAGGTGTCTTGCTATATAATTTATGTTAGTTGTTTAATCTCATCCGGGATATCCTTAAAGTCTTTCTCTACAAAGAAACACACTTCATCTGTGAGTGCTGCTGCTAACTTTCTCCTAGATGAGATTGCTAGTTAGTCAACCAGAAGTCATCATATGTCACCTCATTAACTGTATTTTTTTTTCTGAGAATCTGACATTCATGAAGAACGATCAGTCATGGCATATTCACCCACAATTTAATGAGGTCTTTGTGTAATTTGAAACTAAGTTTCCCCTGTTCAGTAAATCTACCCACAGAAAAAGTTGCCCAAGGTCCTTAGGCCTTGATGTGCTGTTTTGTATTTTTTTCTCAAAGCTTCAACCTATGTCTTTTCTTAGATCTTTTAATGGTGCATCTCCATCCTTAGATTTCAAGGCCCTGAAAACAGATCAGCTACCAGACAGGACAATCCATTATGTATATTTGGAGTCTTATAGCTTGTTTCCTAACATAATACATTTTTGCTAAGATAACTTCATTTTCCTAGTAGAGAAAAAGCCAATTCAATTTCATTAAACTATGAGTTCTATGAGTTCCTTTCCTTAACTGTTCGGTGGAGATTCTGGAGAAAGTGAGAATCAGGATTGTTTTGGTTTTGGTTTTCAATCAGGGAGAAACTTTGATTTGATTTAATTTGACCAAAACCTCAAATAATAATTGCTGGGGACAGAGTGAGCTGATAATTATCTTGCTGGCAGAGATGGGGAATTTTCATTTTCTGTGAGGTCCTAGTGAAAATTGTTTCTGTGAAGCTGCATTGGGAAGAAATCCACCATCCCATTGGTGCTAATAGTGAAGCTTTGTTTCACTGAGAACATATCTCTTGTACAATAAAACAATTTCACAATGTATGTGCCCTTACTTACATTTGAGAAACAATGAGTTTGTCTGCATCAGAGAGAGAGTAAAGTGGTTTGCTAAGTTTTTTTTCCCCCTCTTTCTCTGTCTTACATACACAAATACAGACAAACATCACAGCAGAAGTGTCTGCAAGTGGGGCAAGGGAATTAATGATTTAAACAGCATCCTGCTGTTGGACCACAAGCTCCACCCCTATTGTTTTATTTGTGCGTTGTCACATTGCAGCTACAAAAGGGGCAGAGCTTGTATCACCACAGTGCAACACCGTCATGTCATTTTGTCAAAAGCCTTGAATCCTGTGGATACCTATCATGTCTTTTATGTGATCACCAGACTGAGAAAAAGTATTTCCAAGGTAGCTGAATGATAGTTTTTTTTTTTTAATTATTATTATTTAAAATTAATCACTGCACTGTTTCCCAAATTCTTCTGGTCATGCCAAGGGCATCATAATTATTTATTATTTATTCTTCATTATGGAAAAACAAATCTGTAAATTAATTCTAAGGCAACATAGATCTCTAATATTTAAAACAGATTTATGTATGTGTAGAGGATACAAATCTGGTCTACAGACTGAAAGCAAGAAGGCAAACAGAATTAATTTTGACCAGAAGAATTTGGGAAACAGTGCAGTGATACTGAAATATCCTGAGTAGACTTTGGATGCAATTAGATATATGTTACTCTAATGTGTCTTTCAAGATACAGGAAAGCAGCAATATGCATCAGAAGCCCCAGTACAGGATTTTCTTCCAATATAAAAATTTCTCCTGCAGTTTTTCACAATCATGTTATCACAATAGTCATGACAATTTTCTTTTGGTTTATACTCTATATTCTCAAAGCAATTTTTGATTTGCTTGGATTTTTTTTTTGTAAATCATGCCCTGCACGTATATTATGTCTGTACATAATATAATAACTACGCTGTTGGTAGACAATTGTTTGATTTTTATCCATACTGCAAATAAAGCAAAATAGAATGTTTAGATCAGTCTGCATGAAATACTAAATATCCTCTCTCAGCACTTAGGTGTTTTTTTTAAAAAAAGATCCTGATTTTTGGAGAGAGGTAAATGCTTGGTAATTGGGAACATTTAGAAAGCATCATTTGAAGTATTGTATATAATAGACTGTACTTTGTCGAAATAAATGAGTTTTTATTTTTATATATATATAGGTGACAAAAAATGTGTTTGGCTATGGACATCTTGCCTGCCACACATAACATATAATCTGATATACAGATGCTCCAAAATACAGCAATTACGTTTATATCAGAATACGATTGCAATTAATACGGTCTGAAACATTTGTATATATTTGAATTAGATTTGCAAATATAATGCATTTGCAGAAAAACATACATTTATTGATAACATACGTTAAAAAAAGTATTTAAGGTCAGGTATCAAAAACATAAATCATCATTACCTGATCAAGCTTTTACCAACAATTCTAGTACCCAGAATAATTCCAGAAGTTGGCTGGAAATGTCAGAAAAGACTTCTGTGCAGCTCATATGCAGAAGTCTCTTTAGACTATTGCGACATCCAGAAGAGGCCTCAAAAATGAGGCAGAATGAAAAATATGGCTGCTTCTGTTCTGGAAATGGAAGGATGCTTTCCTTCTGGGGACTGCTTCAAAGGGGTCATATGATAGAATCGCCATAAAATCAAGGACAATTGTTCAGATATCTGGAAATACAACATTCCACTAAGATAGTCCTCCTTAGCCCTGACGTTTCCAGCCATTTTGGTGGGAAACAGGGTGGGACAACTGTAATCCCTACATTATTTCAGTAGTCATTCCTTATGAGTGAACTGAAGGACAGTTAATGCTACCAATTTAATATTTTTGATTTATTTCTTATTAGGTTTATATATTGCCTTTATTTGCACAACTCAAGGTGGTGTGCATAAGATTCCTAATTCCTTTTCTTTTTCCACACAAAAACAACCCCATGAGGTTGATTGGGCTAAGAAAGGGTGACTGACCCAAAGACACCTAGCCAGCTTTCATGCCCAAGGGAGCACTAGAACCTGTGGTGATCTGGTTTCTAGTCCAGCACCTTAACATCTACACCAAACTAGCTCTCAGATTTTCTTCATTAACTAATCCTAATACTTTTGGGTATTTTTTTTTAAATGATTGGTCCAATATCATTGACAATACTGTCTGGACAGCAATTCATTACTGGCATCTACTACTTTGTGATATGTAATTGTTACGATAACGGATAGCAAATCCGGTAAGATATACTGCTTAGATTTGCTGTTCCAAGAGAAACTAGCAAAGATGTTTGGCAGACTAAGGTTTATTTATGGCTACTTAGTAGTGGTTTATAATTGCTGTAATTAATTAAGTATATATTTTAAAACTAAATCTGTTAAGTGGCACATAGTAATATTCTAATATAGGTGTGTGTGTGTGTGTGTGTGTGTAAATAAATAAATAAATAAACAAAAATTTGGTATCTACTCCATACTTTAAATGCAATAACATCATGTAATAAAATTGGCTGCCATCCAACAGAAATTCACAGTATATTCCTATATATGTATGTTTTCTCAGTTGGATGTAATCAACCCTATTCTCTACAGTGTAAGCTCCAGTAAACATAATGAGATGTATTTCTGATTAAACATGCAATGAATTGCACTGTTAAACCTCTTTAGGATAATATTCAGGAAATATAAGACGCATTAAAATTCCTTTTGTGAGAGAAGTTAAGAGAACTTCATCTTTGAAGAAGGAAGTCTGAAGTTGGAATTCCCTTTGCTGCCACCCATATGGGCAGACTGATTAAGAGGCTTAGCTAAGTATGTTCCAGGAGAGTTGGGATCCACTGGATTTTTAGCCTGCTCATCTAGCCCTCTACCATATTTCTTACACACAATGATATTTGGACAAGCCATAAACTTGGTCTTTACAAATTCCCTTCCATAGTTTATAATATTATATTATAACATTATAACATTATAACATTATAACATTATAACATTATAACATATTATATTATATTATATTATATTATATTATATTATATTATATTATATTATATTATATTATATTATATTATATTATATTATATTATATTATATTATATTATATTATAATATTCAGGACATAGTTGACATAAAACGAGGTTCAGAAAGGAAATAAGACGCAAATGTAACTTTTTAAGATACAGTATGCCAATGATAGTGAAGTTCCAATGAAGATAGTGAGTGATTTGAAGAATTTATGTAAATAATAAATTATTTATCTGGCATCAGACCTACAACAGCTTAAAGCTGGCCAGTTATGATAAGAGAGTGCATAAAATAGAATGCAGTACTTTAAACCAAGTCAATAACGTTGAACCAACTTCTTGATTTTTTTTACTGCTATACTTTCAATGCCATGTTAAGAATAATGTCTTATTGTAAACCGTCCAGAGTCCCTCCTTGGGGGGAGCTGGGCGGTGAGAAATTTGATTAATAAATAAATAAATATAAATAAATAAATAATCATACCCTTAATACTGTCTAAGTAATACCTTCTCATTCTAAGTAATACCTTCTCATGAAATGTCATGTATCATTTATTTCACTGCAGAGAGTTTACAAAGCAACATGGATTTGTGTCCAAAGCAGTATGGGAAAAAATTCTATGTCCCTGTTTCAGAGTCAGTAGCCTATCGTTGTATTACCTCTATTTGATTAGCTAGGTTTGTCTTCTTGTTGAATGCATAATATTTTCTTCATATACTTGAAAGATCACTTAAACAGCTGAGTAAAAAAAACCTGAAAAAACGTAATGAAAAAAAATGCTTTTAGGTGCAAACCAAAGGATTTGAAATGGATTGTTTCAAATTGTTTAAAGTAAAGAATAAACAATATTCCTTTAGGTGCTTTTAAGCCTAAAACACTTCCATGTCAATATATCACTGAAATGAGGTGCCCATTTGACTTTTAAAGTACAAATTATAGTATAACATTGACAAAAATTTAGATATATGTTTATAGAGAAGGTAGTTACTGATTCCTGCCAAAGTCCTTTGTTTTCATTCTTTTCTGCATTAAAATCCATTATGTGTAATGTCACTGCCTTTAAACAGTTTACAAATAGACCTGCAACTGCAACAATTCTCAGAAAGAAGGATTCAGAGCCTTTTTTAAAGCATATCTTGACACCCAAATTCATTACTGCTTTTGTTTGTAAGATTTAAATCACTGTAAACCATTGGAGATAGACTTTTATAATCAGTTGAGCAGATTTCCAGGTGATCCTAATTAGTACAATAGAGCTTTGAGCCGATCTTTCTTTGTCATCTTTCTTGGGGGAGGTAGAATCTGACTGATTTGTTGCAATATACCTGTATTCCAAAGTGGACTTAAACCTTTTACTCTCTGAGTTCAAATGGGAATGTTTCCAAGCCATATGTGGTACAAAAATGTTTTCCCTGCTTTCTGAATCACCTGTAATCCATTATGACAATGACCAATGAACCTTCTGATTATAAAATTTGTTGTGGGATTTGGGGATTAAAAAGGGGATGAAGAGGGTGGGGAAAAGTGTAAGATGATCATTACTCAACAGAAAGAAGGGCAGAAGGCATAATTGTATTTTTTTTCTTTTTTTTCCTTTTTCAATTTCTTTTTTGGTTCTCTATTTCTTATTTTCTATCTTCATTCTTGTTCATTCTGTATACTTTACTATATTGAAAAATTCTAATAATAAACAAAAAGAAAAAGAAAAAAGAAAAGAAAAGAAAAAGGCTGAGGAACATTAGACATTATTGCTGATGCATGCCAGAAAAAAGGGAATCCCAGAATATCTCATTGCCCTCATGAGAAACTATATGCAGGTCAGGAAGCTGAGAACTTGGTAGAACAGACTAGCTCCAGGTTGGTAAAGGGGTGTGACAAGGCTGTATACTCTGCCCTTATTTATTCAACGTATATGTTGAATATATATTAAGGGAAGCTGGACTGGAAGAAGATGAGTGTGGTTTTAAAATTAGAGGAAGAACCATCAATAACCTGGTCTTTGCTCGTGACACTAGACTGATAGCTGAAAATGCAAAGGATCTGCAAGTCCATATTAATAAAAGTGTCCTGTTCAGACTATGAGGTGGCCAGACAGGGTTATTATCAAAAACAACTCTTTATTAAGACAACTATTTATAATAATAAGTCCATGTGATTAATGAGGTAGGCTGATTCCATCAAGACCACCTGGGCAACAAAAGGAGAACAGGCAAGGTTGCAGGAGAGGCTGTGGCAGAACAGCAAGGCAGGATTCGCTGACCAGAGCTGTGGAACTAGATGAGTCTAGGGCGTGTGGCAAGACTGGAACTGGAGGTAAGAGTCTGTGGTCTGAAACACCACCCGAATTGGGCTGGCACGTGGAAGCTAGGTGACACCTAACTGGAACCACTGGGCAAGGCTTGGCTCTGGAGGCAAGGCTGGTCTGAACTGGATATTTCAGGCAAGACTGGGAACTGGAAGCAAGACTGCACTGGGCTGGAGACTCAAGGCAAGGCTGAGAACTTGAAACAAGACTGGACTGGACTGGACTGGACTGGACTGGAGATCCTGGGCTAGGCTGGGAGCTTGGCACACGACTGGGCTGGACTGGAGACTCTGGACAAGGCTGAGTGCTTGGGATATGACTGGACTGGAGATCCTGGGCAAGGCTGAAAGCTTGGAGCATGGGGAGGCTGGACTGGAGATCCTGGGCTAGGCTGAGAGCTAGGAACAAGGCTGAAAACATGCTTGGGACGTGCTGAATGACGGTGGCAAGGTCCAGAACTGGACGCAAAGCTGAGATTGCTAGAATTGGCAGGGAGAAGATCCTCTATGGCAGCTTGTGCAGAGGGCAGGTCCTCAACAATGGGAAACACAGGCTCTGATTCCCCTTCGGCTACAGACGAGGTTTCCGATGCAGGTAAGGACTCTTCTGCTGGGGCAGTGAGCTCGAAGGATCTGGCAGCTTGCTCTTTGCGTGTCTGCCTTTTATGCTGATCCTTTGCATGCCTGTTTCCATCTGCAGCCAATCAGACTGCCTTCTACTTCGCATGCTTTTCTGCACATCTTTCCTGCACCCTGATTGGTGGATTCAAATCCTCCTCCAAAGATTGGCCAATCAGTGTCTGTAATTTCTTTCGCGCTGCTGAGTCAATTCTGGTTTTTGCTTTCCTGGTTTCTGCCTGGTAAGTTTCTGTTTCCCCTTCTGACTCAGAATGAATTTTGTTTTCTGAGTCAGAAGCTGGCTGAAACCTGACAAAAAGTCAAGGAGAACATTGAAAAAAGTTGGCCTAAAATTAAATATAAAGAAGACCAAACTAATGAAAGAGATAGAACAACCAGCCTCAGAATTGACAATGAAGATATCAAAGTGGTGGATGATGATGATGATGATGATGATGATGATGATGATGATGATGATGATGTGCATTTTAGGATCAACCATCAACAGTGAAGGAACAAGCAGTTAAGAAATACACCACATGCTAGCACTTGGTAAAGCAACCATGAAGCACTTAGAAAAGATACTCAAATGCCATGATGTCTCTATACCTACAAAGATCAGAATCATGCAAACCATAGTATTCCCTCTGACACTCTTTAGAAGTGAAAGTTGGACTTTGAAGAAGCAGAATAAGAAGACTTTTGACACTTTTGAACTTTGGTGTTGGAGAAGACTCCTGAGAATACTGTGGACAGCCAAGAAAACAAACAAATGAATAATCAAATTAATCAACCCAGAGTTCTTACTCAAGGCCCAAATGATCAGATGCAAATTATCCTTTGGACACATTATGTGAAGGTCTAGCTCTCTGGAAAAGACTCTAATGGTGGGAAGGGTGGAAGGAAAGAGAAGGAGACGATGAACAGCAGCAAGGTTGATGGACTCAGTTAGTAATGATGACTGCACTGTTGGAAAAGCTGAAGGATCAATTTAGGGACAGATCATCCAGGAGAAAATCTATCTATGTAGTTGCTAAGAGTTGACAATGACTTGATGGCATCATCATCATCATCATCAACCCAATATTAAACAGAAACATATCTATTAGAATTAGTGGATATCCATTGAATGTCAGGGTTATATAGATGTATGCCCCTAGGGAAGGCACTGAAGAATTCTGTACAAAATTTCAGGTTTGAAATGCAACATCCAGAAATGAGATAATATTACTAATGGTTAATTAGAATACCAAAATTGAATAAACAGTGGAATCTGGTTTTGCTGTAGAAGAAAATTCTTTGCTCATTGTCAAAACCTGCAAGCAAGTCAAGCAACTTAAATAGACTCTATTGTGTAGACATCAGTAGCATGGTCTGGAGGACAAATTGAACATTTTTTACTTGTCCAGAGCTTTCTGTTGCCAGACCAGTAGGTTTTGCACATCTCTGATGGGAAATATGGTGGAGAAATAAAGAGGAATTTAATCCAAGGATGAAGTCAATAATAAACTTAGATTTCCATGACAACAAAGATCAGAATAGTTAAGCCAGTGGTTTTCACAGTGCTAATGTGAAAGCTAGACGCTGTGAACAAATGAGACAAAGATAGATGCCAGCATAGAATGAGGATATGGGATTTGACATACTGTCTGCATTTCACAGAACACTGCTAAAGCATATGAGAATCAAAATTTGCTTCCATATCTCTAACTATACCTATTCTTTGTTTTTCTTTCTAATGATAAATTTGCAAGTAAATGCAAATAAGTTCTTTTGTTGCCCGAGAATTCTAACTAGAGAGAAAAAGGATTCTCTATTGTTTCTTTCCTCACAGTTTCTAATTCCTCTATTATGCCTCATCTTGATCATCTTTCTTTTCTGCTTGGTAAACCAAATAATTTTATCCTGCTAAATTCTAGAGGGAAAAAAATGGATTCCTATCTAGTTTTTGATCATTCATATCAGCTTGTTGACTTTGATATACAGTACTTGTTTGTAAACCTGGGTTTGTTTCTGATTCTTTCTAAGGCCAGAAGAAGGTACTTTATTCAGGTATGTCATGTACTTGATATTTTGTATTTTTGGTGCTTTTTATTTTCCTTAGCAATTTTAATATATTCTTTTCAAGAACAACAGAAATTTCATCCTAATGCATCCAGCTTTTTTTTTTTTTTTAATTTCCATGAACAACTGCTGTGGTTTCTTGCACATCCCAAGTGGAGTCGGCATTTTTAATACTACTGCTGCTAATCCATAGCATTCAATGTGCTGATTCAGCCAAAGCATCCTTAAAGAATGTCATTCTAGTACTGGAAACAAGGAGGTGTTAACCGTGTTTCTCTGAGGGGAACTGTCTCGCTAGCTATAATTGGAAGCAATAACAGATGTGAATGGAAATGTGTTGCTGAGAAAAGCCAGGACAAGGAAAAGAGAGGAAGGATATGAAATGGGACAGGAATGATTGTCTGCAGATGGCAAGAAAACTATAGTATACATTTTTAATACAGGGAAGGTAAGAATATAAAAAGGGCATGCAGGATTAAACTCAGAGGTCAGTATCCCATTTTCAGCCATGCCAGCCAGCCAGCCTATGAAACAGCCCTTTTTTTGCTTCTTGCTCCTGCTCATAACTCTTAATTAGACTTCAGTCTGGCTGTAACAGCCATTGATGGATTTGAGATGCACAAATTTGTCTAATCCAATTCAAAAACCTGTAACCATAACCATATTTTATGGCAGCAAATCCCACGGGAATGGATACCTCTATCATATCCCTTCCTCCCCTCATAATTGTATTTTTGAAAACTAAATAGCCCCAAACATTTGGGCCTTTATTTATTTGTTTGTTTGTTTTTTATTTTGTTGAAAAACAAAATGTCACTTTTTTCAGTTCCACAATCTTTCTTTTCAAGGGGAAGAACCAGTTTTCAAGGGGTGTCTGTACCCATTTTATTCAAAATAAAATATAAAATACCAGCTGTTCTGTTTGCACTTTTCCCCCTCATCATCACCATCATGCAAGAGACACACATAAACTGATTATTTATGAGGAGTGTGCAAGGTGGCTACCCTTTCATCTTTGCATCCTGGTCCAAGGCCTCAGCCAGAAGGAGGGTCTGCATGGGCATCACCCGTGGTCCAAAGCCTGGCCCAGTGCTTCCAGGTGCCAACCAGAAGAGCTGGAAGAAGCTCTATGCCTTCAAGTCTCTTCTAGCTATTGAAACTTCCAGAGAAATCTCCTTCTCTTCAATTTAGAAGTTAGAAGGCCATGAAAGGAAAGCACTCTTTGAAGCTTTATATAGTTCTAATCTTCTCTGCTAACTTAAAATTGCTTTTCAGATAATTCCTTGGTTAATTGGTTTTCCTGTACATTGTAGAAGGTTGAACCGGATGATCCTTGCGATCTCTTCCAGTTTCACAATTCTCTGGTCCTATGATTGCCACTTCAGATGATGTGAATATTAGTTGGCTGGATTGGATTTATATATCACCTTTACTCTGGGTGTTCTGGTCAAACGTAATCCCCCTTCTTGTGTTTTCTCTTTGCGACAATCCTGTGAAGTAGCTTGGGCTGAATTTGGACATTTAGGAAATGATGTTATGCTAAATAAATGAACGGGTGAGATGATTTTCATCCTGTGGTGCAATGGCAGGACTTTCAGAAAGTTTCTTGTCCCCCGATGGGTCGTGCAAATTGAACGTATGCGTGTGGTTTCATTGTCCTCGTTCTCGCTGGGATTTAGATTCATTTTACAAGCCAGTAATGAATAAATGTTTGATCATTGCTTTACTGAACAAATTACTATCATGAGAGTACTGAGTGAGAGCTATAAATGGAGTATAAATATTTGGCCATTTTAAATGTGGCTACTGCCTATCGTTAGATGAAAATAAAGTGCAGAACCAACCAAACTAACAATTCGGCTTATCTGTTTAACCTCTCTCCAATTTGTATCACACTTATTATGCATGTAAACAAAAAGTCTAACGTATATAAGATTTGCACAGCTAACCATGCCATAGGGATTTTTTGCGGAATAACTTCACAGAATATGTATCTTGTTCTTGACAAATACATTCAAGCGAAATCACACTTGTAAAATGGGGAGGGGGGTCATCCAGCATTTATTTGCTTTCATTCCAGGTTTTTAAATTAATCTCAGTATCTTATGCTCCTTTTTGTAGCTATTTTTGGATCAACGTTGTTATTATTTTATTCTAATTTTGTGAAGCCATTCTATTTGTGAGTTTCTGCTTGTTTTAAAGCCACTTTCGTAGACTACCAAATGAAATAGAAGGGATTAATTGGCTATATCACTTTTCTTCTATTGCAGGTGGGGATCTTTGCATCCTTTTTGAAGGAGGGATGGATTTAAAATGAATCCAGGAGAAAATACTCTGTGTTTTCATGCTAAAGCAGTCAAACAAAACTGTTTCTTGTGGGAAATTTAATTTGAAAATCTTGCCTTTGTCTAAACTAAAAACGATGGCAGGGGAGTCATCTAAACCTCTAACCCGCATTTAGTAAAGAAGCAAACAGCATTTTTGTGGCAACTTTCTGTCCATTTGCACAAGCAGTATCAGCCAATAAAAGACCCAGATTCTCTAGTTACAATGGCAGGAATAGACAGGAGCAGATGTTTCAGTGGAAGATGAAAATGGCAGCTGCTGTTGCAGCATTGCATCTCCTCCCTTATGCTCCAGTGAGAGTCCAGATTGGCAATAGTATTTGCACACACAGTGGCTTCTTATTGGTAGTAGCTGACCAATCCCTAATTGCCACAGTTCCTCCTAAAAGTCTGTGGTATTTGCAACAGTATTAGGATAACTCTGCACCACTCAGCTTTTCTGCCTGTGTTATTGTAAGAAATGTACCTGTGGAAAGATTCTGGGGCAGCGATAACGCTGCTGTTTAGTTGTGGTTATAGAGAAGCATTATAATTACATGGAGTGAATCCAGTACTCCAGACGTCATTGTGAACTCTGTCATATATGCAGCTTCTCTCTTTGTTGCATGAACAAGCAGTATTTTTTTGCAGGGATGGTAGTGTTTTTCAGAACAGGCAAACAGCACAGTCTAATGCAGTGTTTCTCAGCCTTGGCAACTTGAAGATGTATGGACTGGCTGGGGAATTCTGGGAGTTGAGGTCCACACATCTTCAAGTTGCCAAAGTTGAGAAACACTGGTCTAATCAATGTACCCCTCATAGTGCTTACAAAATCACAGGGTATATGGCCATGTATTGCCACCTTGCTCAAATGTATGTGACATCCCCACATGACACAGGGCCAGGTTATTTGCAGGACTGCCTGTTTCCAATTGTCTCTGCATGCCCCACCAATATTGTCAGGGTGAGTGTGCTCCAAGCCCTATCTAATATAGAGCATCATCTGGTGTCACTTAGGTGGGGATGCTGTTTCATAGGGCAGGGGCTGGCTAAGAATGAATATTAAGCTTTTAACCTAAGAATACATATTAGGAACCACAGTCAACACTGTATAAAGCACTGACTGAAATTATAAACTGAATCAATACTGAGAACCTATTCTAACTGGAATATCCCATGAAGTTAAAATATAGACTTTATACATAGAAAAACCCAAATTTTGGATGAAGTAAAAATCCAGGTATTAAGTTTTAGCCCAGGAAGAGTTTCCAGTTAGAATTATATTTTCATCAGATTTTCCTTTACTAAATAGAAATCTACCTTTTAAAATCTCTTTTGTTCTAATACAGGTCATTGTCCAACATTGTTGAGCTTTACATCAAATATGAAAAACAACCACCACCACCACCACCTACTCATGCATACTCTTCTTTACTGTTGCCAAGAACACTACTTGGATAGATCTGTGAAGTCACTAAAAGTCAAGATTATTTTTTTTTAAAAAAGACTTTATCATCTTTATCATTTTCATCTTTGACAAGACTATGGGCACTAGTTCCCCTATAGCTTCTTTATGCAGGACCATCCCCTTTGTTTCTAACCTTGCTGGACTAAATGTTGTCAGAATAAAGCTTTTTGTGGGGTCTGTCTGAGTCTAAGCAGAGCTTTCCCTATAATCAAGAAAACAGATAGATCCTGCAGAATTCAACTTGTATTCATGCAAACATGAACACATGCTCTGTTTGAATGTTGCTGCTCAATCTGGAAAGTCCAAAAATTGCAGCCTAGTATACACCCATTCTCCCTATTACCCTGAGCATGTAAAATACCTGAACTGAGACACTACATACTTCAGGTGCAAAATGCAAAAAAAAAACATTTAGAAGAAATGAATAATACTCTAACTGCATTAAAAGTTTGATGGGCTAAAATAATGTGTTCAGTAAGTGACCATTGTATAGCATAGATCATAGGATCTGGCAGCAAAGTGAATTAAGGATGGGAAGTAACAATTGATCCTTACTGTGGATGAAAAGGGACATGGCCTCCTGTTTTGAAAGGAAGTCTGGATTGATGCTATTGCCTTGGTGTTTCTTTCTCAGCCAATGAAGTGGTCTCCTTGGGCAAACTCATTAATATTATATCCTGTGCGGTCCTGAAGTGGCATCTATATTTGCAAAATTCAACTGTTCATCAGTGTGGACCCATTAGGCCTGGAGTCAACAATAAAATGGGAGTTAAGTCTTAGTCATGACTTTTGTGTTCTGGTCTAAGACTGGTCTAACTATGATTTGATTTGATTTCCTGTGGGGTGTTTTATAATCCTAAAGGAATGCTGGTAGCAGCTATAAAACAGAAGGGGTAAAGCAATTTCCTACTTTTCTTACTATTTTCTCAGGTTCCTTTCTAGTTCTCAATATGCAGATAATGTCTCACTTCACCTGAAGGCGTTTAGTCTATCCAGCCTCTTCACCTCTTAGATAGGCTTTAGTATAACCCCAAAACTGTGAAAATAGCAGCAGGTTATTTTTAATGACTTCAATTGGCTGCCTGATTTGGCTGATACCAAAAACTTGGGATGCGTAAGCTTTAGTGGTCTGAAGAATGATACTTGGCTTATTATTTTGTAAAGACCATATTCAGTCCTCCAGTTGTTCAAGAGTATTGTGCCAACACAAGAGACTATTAGCAGAGTGTTGATATGATTGATTGGTTATGTCCTATTGATGTTGAATTTAGGATGCATTTAAAATAAAGAACCCTGTGGTTTATGTCTCCTTTGTTCCGCTTTGGGGGGTATTCATGCTCTTATGTCTTGTAATGTTAATCTTATTCATGAAATTAAGAAAACTCTGCAGCACTTTGTTCATTATGAACATTGGAATTTGCTGAGCTGTTTTGATCAATATGCCAGATTTCTGTCTGGTCATTTTCCAGATTTCCAAAACCCTTGATGTAGATAAGTTTATATAAATTCTGCCTAGTAGAAACTATTTATTCATTTCAAACTTACCACATTGTAATTCCTTGTAAAAGTTTAACATCACGGTAAAATTCCCTCAAGAATTCCTTTAAATCCACACCAAATATAAACATTAAAATAGATAATAAGAGGAAATTGATGTATAGCATCCTTAGATGACAGGAGGGTCAAAATTATGGCCGAAATATATTGATCAAGATAATATTTTCAAAATTAATACCAGAAGAACATAACATTCTTCAACTTTTGTTATTACTTGGAACACAGAAACAATCTATAATTTTTATAGACACTCTCCTTTCCTTTTCTATAAAACCCTTAATATATACAGTACTTCTCTTACCAAATCTTATTCTCATCCAGTGGATGTGTTTTTTGTAAAAAAAAAAAATAGTATAAGTCTTTGATCACTTAAGCTTAGCAACAATTTTGCTTTCCCTTGTTAGCCATATCCAGGACTATCCATATCCATTCATGTCACAACTATCTGTGAGTGTGTGCACAAATGTTCCTTCAAGGGTTGCTTCGGGGGGGGGGGGTAAATTAGTAAATGTGCTTGTCAAAAATAGCAATTTCAAATGATAGCATTTACAAATTCACCTTCTTTGAAGCAATCCAGAAATCTGTTCTGAGACAAGTTATATCCCCCCCCCAAAAAAAAATGAAAGGGGGAAAAATAGCTTTCTTTAAAGGAAAATAAAACCATCTGTGATACTTAAAGCATATAGAAAACTAATCAAAACCTGAACACCCCCTTCTTCCAGTTGGAGGACCACAAGCAGGGCTTCCTTTCCTATATGCTCTTCTGATAATTAATGTGTTTTATGAAAGGAAATAAAAGTTCAATTCTGTCTCTCTCCTGAGATGGTAAAATATTTCTATACCTGCCAATACCATACCATAAGGATAAATTTAAGATGTTTCAACTAGATCCAGGCCAGACCAAAACTGCTGCAAAGCTTTGCCATTTCACTATTTTTCCAAAGCATTCTGATAACAAATAAACAATATGGTTGTTACTTAATATAATAGTGAAGATTTCTTTCTTAACATTTAATATGTTTTGTTCTAGAAACACAAATGATACATTTGAATGAATCATTCCTCTGTCCAGCTCATGTAAATGACATATTAGACTGAACTAAAGATTGAAACAAATTACTGCATATGATTACCCTTTTAGGTTATATAGAATTCTTAACCGCTTGGCTTTATCCTGTTATTTGAACTTCTCTTTGCATTTGCCTTCTTTTATCATGGGACTGGATGAAACATAATGGATGGTTTTCAGCTATAAATGAGGATTTATAATTTCAAAAGCTGTTGCTGCTTCTTTAAGGCGATTCCTTACATGACTCTTAAAGCAGAGCACCTTTTTTTAGGTTCCTGCAGAAGCCTGAAAATAAACTTAAAAAAAAATAGCACAGAAGCATTGTGTTTGCACAAGTTTTATTCCAAACCATTTTCAAAATGCTCACAATACTAGTTCTTGTATCTTGATAATAAACAAGACAGGAGAGGGTATGTATGAGCCTTCAGCACACTGATACAACTTTGAACAAATGTATATATATTGAATAGTTTGGCCAATTGCATTTTAGGGTGTGTAGTAAACTTCAAATAATGTAGTCCAGTATGCAAAATATTAGATGTTTCTCTTCTCTTTAGAATACTTTTTATAAGTTGCAGGAACTTACAATTTGTGAATCTTATCCTTTCTTTGTGTAGGAGACTCCACAGATTTATTTTAAAAAACTCCTAAAGCTTAAAGGAATACACAAGTCAGTTTAAAAAAGTGGATCTCAAGTCAGTCAGAAAGCCTTCATGAAGGTCTTTTGGATAGTGCTGAATGTACTGTATTTCAGAATAAAAATAAAATCTCCTTTAGGTTGAGTTCAACTCCTGGCAACTCCATGCACACAATTAATCTAATTTCTTAGCAGCAATATAGCTTTGCCCCAGCACGTAATTTACTCCAGTTTGGAAATGTGTTGATATGTGTACACCAATATACTTAGGTTGTGTTTAGTTCAGAAGAAAATATGTGTAGCGTGGGTGAGCTATTTGTGAATGCTTTATATTGGTGACTGTTGAAATGTTTGTTTTGATATCAAACAAAACCTGAAAAAATGGTAATTTGTCTATCTTGCATTGAAGATTAAAAGTGTTCTTCTGCTTTGGTTTTAATGGTATGCATGTTTGCTCATGAACTGAATATCACAAAATATTTATTTACAGCACATGCTTATAAACTATTGATAGCCTCAGGTTATCATACATTTGGATTCTCCTGGAATGTCCTCTTTTTTTGCTGAAATATGGTCCCTCCATCTGGAAAGAAAAGGAACCTAGAAATGTCTAGCATTACTGGCAGAGCCAGTGGTGGCAATATTGTGTGGTGTGCATCATATGAGGTGCATTGCGGTAGGAATGGGGAGGAGCTTCTGGCTTCTTCATAGGTGAATGAAAGGAAGAAGAGTGTAACCAGAAACCATATAAACAGACATGCTGCTTTTCACAAGGTACTGGAAGATCTAGTTAGCTTTTGGGAGATGTACTGCTGTAGATGTAATGCTGTTGGCAGTGTTTTGATTTTGAATACTGTGTCATCTCCACTTACCTATTATTTATAATTTGACAGTATTTTGTGGTTTAGGCTTAAAACAATCTGGTCCCGTACATTTGTTTCAGCCTAACTAGCTAGCTATACTGTGGGCAGCCAAAGGAACCATAACTGATTTAATGAGCCGTTACCAGTTTCAACATTTGTACAGCATCTTTGGCTTAACTGGCCCAGTTACTAATGGGTTGTTGTCCTGTTGCGTTTATCCCATTCTGACCTAAGAGACAGTATGCATTCAGAGAAAGAAAAAGGAACAAAAATATATTTTGCAAAGAAAGACCCTTATTCCAGCATCCTCTTTTTTGGAAGCTGAATGATAATACCGATTAGTATAATTAGTATATATAACATGCCTGATGAAAAACTAACCAAAGCTGCTTCATTTAGATCATCTATTGCAATCACAAACTTTTTCAGTGAAAGATGACATATTAAATTAAAATGTAATTAGTAGTAGAAATACCCATGTTAGGGCATATCTGCACATTTCATTCAGCCCATTGCTAGTACAGATCAATGATCTCTTCTGGAGTGCAGGAATGGATGACATGATGCCCCTCCTATTCTGAGCCCATCACGAAAGCAGTTTCCCCATCTTTCCCAGCTGTGACTAAAAAGTAATGTTTTTCTGCCCAAGCTGCCTTAAGCCTTTAGAGTAGATTGTTTCAAGTGCTCCATTCTGATTTAGCTAACAGCTACATGATTGGCTGCACGGCTTATCACACCCCCTCCCTTTGACTAATCACTGCCTTCATAACCCTTTCTTGTGAGCTGCTAAGCTGTTCAGATCTCCACTCATTTTTCCGTATACTGTATGTAAAACTGTAAAATAAAGACATTTTTAAATCTAGCAATTGAGCCAGGGGTGGCTCTGTAAAAGCTCCATCCAGTCCTTATTATTCCCGATTAGCAGCCTTTCAGTTTCTCCCATGGAGCTTGCTCCCCTTCTGCTCTCATACCCTGCCCACTCTATGCAATATTTCTCCTTGGTTCTGTGACTTATAAAGAAAGACCTCTAGATAGGACACTCCACAATTATAAAAGTATGTGTTAATGACCTTGGGAAACAGGAGGAAGAGCTGCAGACTAAACAACCATCATGCAAAAGGTAACTCAGTCCACAGAAGCAGAGGGGGTGTGGGAACCATTTCAGAGGGGACCCTCCCTAGTTTACCCCCTAGAATAAAAGAAAAGGAAGGGAGGAATACTTTTAGACTTGCAAGTTTGTGTTAGTGTAACCTTACAATAAAGGTACAGTTAGTATTCATCGTTGTGCTTCTTGTTTGGACTAACTCAAAGGGAAACAGCAATTATATTAATCATTCCATCAAATGAATGATGGACTGGTCCATGGCCTCAGTTGGGGTAGCATTGGTCCAAAGTTAAAAACAAAAGAATAATAACAAAAGAAATAAATGCAGAAATAAGGGGATTCTACAAAGATACATACATACATACCTTCCTTTATTGCTGTTACTGACCAGAATACAACAATAAACAGTGGATGAAACAAAACAGTTTGTGATTAGATCATTGATAAGATCAAGGTATGTCTGATTTTACAGACAATGCAACAGAGATTGTTACAGCAGAATGCAGGAAGGCTGGAGGGTGGTGGGCACCCATCAGGGAAACCAAACAAAGGACAGTTATTGCAAGAGGAATGTGGATTGCTGCAAATTGTGAAATGGCAGCTTACCAAATTTCACATTTATAATTAGGTCCAGGTGCATTAGCTACACCTGAAACTCCTGGAGTGTTGTCAATATTGAATGTGTTTTGGATTACAATAAATATGTAGGATCCTGTTATAAACTGAAGAGTTATAGTAGATATTCATTTGCAAGAATTTTGAATAAAGATTCAGAACACTGTATCTCATACTGGCAAGTTGAAGGTGAAGGGTTTTAAACAAAGTAAAGTAAGTTTCTTATGAATACGATGAGATTCAAAATATTGTTTTTCAAGTTTAAAAAGAATTGCCTGTCAACATCACTATTCTGGAAGTACAGGATGGGTGAGGAAAACCTTACTCCTGTGACATTGCTGCATTTCCCCAGTACTATCGTGTTCTGATGTAACAGTTATAAAGATAAATAAATTTAAAAATGTTAATATACTTTTGAACAATGTACCAAAAATTAGGAATCAATCACTGCATGAAGAAATATGGATTTACTAAACTTGGGTTATAACAACGACTACAAGAAGAAACTTTAGTATGTAGGAAAGACAGTGTGATCCCAGTGTTTCAATCTTGGATCACTAATATGTGTGGATCTCTTTCCTTTTTATGAATTAGCTCTTGAATGATGTGATGCAAAACGGATCAATGCTATTCGATGTGGGCAAAATTTAACCATGTGCCGAAAACTTTTTTTCTTTAACCTTTTCATTTTGTTCTTTCCTTTCTCTGTTTATTAAAGCATTAGAAATCATTGAATTGATGATATTTAAGCTTGCCATTTTGTTCTGTGACCGTAAATATGCAAGATTTTAAAAGTACAAATGGCTCATCTATCCGCTCATCCATTTTCAACAACAAAAAAAGAGAAAGTGAATTCAGAATGTATTTGTTAAACACAAATAATATGATGTTTTACCTTATTAAATGAAATGTGACCTAAATATTTTTATAATCATGTTTTCTTTTTCTACTAACCTGATCTAACCAATCTATCTTGGTCTTGCTTGAGCATATACAATATTTTGTCTCCCACATGTATAGCATGATTTACTTCATTTTAATTATTAAGCTGAAGATATATTGTATCCTAATTTTAGCATATTCCATGGTTTATATCTACTTCTAGATGTAGAAATATGCTACAAACAAAAGTCTACCATTTGTAACTACTGGAGAATCAGTAACCTTCTGATTAATTTAATGATGTGGTATATGTTCCACTGAACCAGAAAAGTCCTTGCACTATTTTCAGAATTATTTCTGAAATAATTTGGCCATTCTTTTGCTGAGGAACCAAAATTCAGTAAGGAAGACACAGAATCCTTTTACGTGTATGTATTCTTGCTTAAATAGTCAGTTTTGGGCAGGGCCACAACTAGGGTCTGTGTCACCCGGGGCAAACATGGATTCCACACCCATTTTGGTGCCCGCTCCAGTGCGGTGCCCGGGGCACATGCCCCGCTTGCCCCCTCCTAGTTGCGGCCCTGGTTTTGGGAGACTTAAAAATGAAAAGACTTGCAGATTGTGGATTCAGGTCCAAATGCCTTACCTGATTCTCAATGAAATAGTGTAAGTTTGTGTGTGATCATGCAGGCAATACCTAATGGTTATAGAAGGAACTCTGTCTTGCTAAATAACATGGAAGCCTGAATTTCTTAGGTGAAATGGATATCAGTACAATGCCTACTTAACCTTTTTTTCCCTAAATGTAAAATTTGAAAAAAAAAATGTTTTTAAAACCTGAATATTGTGCGTAACACTGGCTTGTCTTTTTTCCCTTGAAAGTTCCAATTAAGTAACATTCCCGGTGTTGTGAGTTAAGGTGACGCAGTGACACTGTTTATGAAGAACCCTTTTCCAAAAGCTTTAAACCATTTCACTCCCCCTTGTAAATCTTCAGAACTGTCCTAGAAAACACTAGGAAACAAATGTTAGAGGACTGTTTAAACCATACAAGAAAAGAAATAAAATTAGAAGGGTTGAAGCAGCATTGCAAGTTCACCCTTGGGGAAACTGAAACAGCTATACCTAAACAGTTGTTTAGTACATGTGACCAGCCGTAGCTCATAATACTTCATTTTGCATTAGCAAAGTGAAGGCAGAACAGCACCAAGTAGCTTATGTAGGAAGCAATGAGTTGTTCTTAAAAGCTCTGCTTCCAAGAGAAATATCACAGCTGCCTGAAGCAATACAAATCAGAATTAAGGCCATTTGTGCTCCTTGAATTCATCAATAATTTGTAGTGGGGTTTTTTTGGGGGGGATGCCTTCAAGTGAATTTTTGACTGGCAATGATCTGGACAACCTGCAGTTTTCTTGGCAAGGTTTTTCAGAAGTGGTTTGCCATTGCCTGCTTCCTAGGGCTAGACAGAGTGACTGGTCCAAGGTCACCCAGCTGGCTTCATGCCTAAAGCAGGACTAGAACTCCCGGTCTCCCAGTTTCTAGCCTGATGCCTTAACCACTGCACCAAAGTGGTTCTCATTGATGTAGTTTTAGACTTGGCATTCGTTACAGTCAAACAAATTTTTCACAAAAATAAAAAGTCTTATTGCCCATAAAACACATGCAAGCCAGCACTTAGATGTGAACAAAATATTGCTAGAAAACTAATAAGCAGTTCCACTATGGAATTCCATGGTTCAGCTTGGAATGCCTGGAAGTCTCTGGCCAGCTCCTAGAACGTTCATGAGATTTCTGAACATCTAGCTAGCTAGTGAAATATCTGCTGCTGGTTTAACTAGAAAGAAAATATATGTGCAGACTAGGGGTTACAAACCCAGCACATTTGGAAGGTAGCAGATTTGGAAAAGATGACATGATTCATATTCTAAATTAAATAAGAACCTAGGAAAACCAGATCTGCAGAGAGAATGGTTATGATGCAGAAATCAGAAATACTGTAAGCTAAGGGTTCTAGAGATTCCATGAAGGTAGGAGTCTAGAATACATGAGCAGTCTAATTTCAGTAATAAATATGGAAGTTAATGTAAGTTAAAATATGGAATGAAATAACTATACTCTGTTATTTATACCCCAAATATGGTATCATGGACATGGCTGAAAATCAAGATTACAAGTCTAGAAAAGCCAAATAAGACAAAGACATCTGTATATGTATTAGATTCCTGGTGTATTTCAAGATGTCTTAAAAAAACCTTTTTCTTTGCATTTTAAAAGTTAGCTGAGAACATGCTGATGTAAGTATGGGGTATTTAAGAACATTCAGAATGCTTTTTATCCCTGCCTATCCTCAGGATTTTTGGCGTAACATCATCATGCCAGCCCCAGTTTCTGTTATAGGGATGTCCTGCTTAGTCAATAATTTCATTGCTTAAGTTCAAACACATATTCCAATGATTCTACTCAAGTTTCAACCTTGCTTCCCCTTCCTTGTTGCAAAGATTTTATCTTTCTCCTATTGTTTCTTGCACTTTTGTAGTTATGGGAGGTGATTACTGTAAGTACCAGCAATCATTTTTTTTTCTATTTTGAAAATAAAACTGAGATAATGTAAGAATATATAGAGCCAGTTTGGTCTAGTGGTTAAGGTGCTGGGCTAAAAACCAGGAGTCTGGGAGTTCCAGTCTCCCACCTTAGGCATGAACGCTGGCTGGGTGACCTTGGGCCAGTTGCTCTCTCTCAGCCCAAGAGCCAATCAGGCATGGTATGAGAGTTCTAGTCCCGCCTTAGGCATGAACGCTGGCTGGGTGACCTTGGGCCAGTTGCTCTCTCTCAGCCCAAGAGCCAGTCAGGCGTGGTATGAGAGTTCTAGTCCCGCCTTAGGCATGAAAGCCGGCTGGGTGACCTTGGGCCAGTCCCTCTCTCTCAGCCCAACTCACCTCACAGGGTTGTTGTTGTGGGGAAAACAGGAGTATGAGGTATGTTTGCCGCCTTGAGTTATTTATGAAAATAATAAAGGTGGGATAAAAATAAAATAAAATAAAAATATGAGCCTCATATATATATGAGTAATATATGAGCCTCATGTGGTGCAGAGTGGTAGGCAGCAGCTTTGCAACCGAAACTCTCCCCACAACCTGAGTTCAGTCTGCACTCTCGGGTAGCTGGCTCAGGTCGACTCAGCCTTCCATCCTTCTGAGGTTGGTAAAATGGGCACCCAGCTTGCTGGGGAAGGTGGCGACTGGGGAAGGCAATGGCAAATGGCAAACCACTCTATAGTCTGCCAAGAAAACGTCGCAAAAGTGGTGTCCCGCCAAAGGGTCAGACATGACTTGGTGCTTGCACAGGGGACCTTTCACCTTCAATGTAAGAATAGCAAATAGTGCTTGAGAGATGACCACGATGAAACCTGAAGTCCAGTATTTAGTCTCTCTTTAGCTCAAACATACCGGTATTCTTAGTGAGACGTAAACCTGCAGTATGGCATTAATACTAATCCTCTTTACAACCACTGCTGTACAGGTTGGCTTAAATCCATCCTCTCTGTTTGTTGCTGATTTTTGCGGAAACAGCAAATATTGCTTAACCACTCTGAAAAATAATCAGGACTTCTTTGGGATTGAAGCTGTTTGGACCTGATCCAGGTGCATGCTATATGAGTGGGACCGACTGGTATATCTCATTGGGATGTAGGTATTTAAACTGTAGACCCATGATCTTGAGATAAAAAATGGTGCTACATTATAGACCATAGTAAAGGTAAAGGTTTCCCTTGACGTAAAGTCCAGTCGTGTCCGACTCTAGGGGGCGGTGCTCATCTCCGTTTCTAAGCCTTAGAGCCGGCGTTGTCCCTAGGGACACTTCCAGGTAATGTGGCCAGTATGACTCACGGAACGCCGTTACCTTCCCGCCGAAGCGGTACCAATTAATCTACTCACATTTGCATGTTTTCGAACTGCTAGGTGAGCAGGAGCTGGGACTAGCAACGGGAGCTCACCCCGCCGCGCGGTTTCGAACCTCCGACCTTCCGATCGGCAGCTCAGCGGTTTAACCCGCAGCGCCACCGCGTCCCTTTTATAGACCATGCTTGAGGATAATAATAATACTTTCTTCCTTGAATCTACTATCCTTAGTCTATGGAAGGAGGTAATTTCACAGAGAATGACTTAGACGCAAGTGACTTCAGAATCTGCAGCTGGGAAAAGTGGGTGACTTTAAGCTTAGCCTGAAAATTAAAATTTGCTTGAAAGTTGCTGCTGGCATGGTACGTTTAACCCTATGCAATGCCTGTCCCTTTTCTTGCCTTCTCTATCTAATTATCTCTTTCTCTCACTTTACTCCAATGAACTGTATTCTGTAGTTTCCTGGGGCAATTTCTATCACCTCTTTTCCATTTTTTGGGGGTGGGGGGTTGTCTGCTGGAAATAAGTTTCTTGTTGTGCTTGTATGTTTCTGTATATGAAAGTGGCTGGCATGACAGAGAAAGAATAATTGATATATGCAGATAGGGGGTAGTTAATGTTGTAGAGGATATCTTATTGTATGGAAAATTATTTTTATTTATTTTTAAGTCAGTACAAAATCTTGTTCTGTCCTACATTTGCTAGTCTTTAAGTTTCTCTTAGAACTTTGGCTGTACAGTAGTATTTCAATTATTGGCAGTTTTTTAAGCAACCTGTGGAGGGCAGCAAAGAGCTTCCATTAAAACCAGAAGAACATAAAATCCAGTTTTAGCTGCATTTTTTGTTTTATTGGAAAACTGATACATTGTGAATCACATGAAACTGTTACGGTTAACATTTAGACACTCAAGGAATATTGTCACAGGGTAGATACAGCTGGAATTAAACCCTGCTGTAGACAAAGAAATTTAGCAGATCAATATAGAGATGATGGGGCCCTGACCCCCATGTTTCTTAGCAATTTATTAGAAAGTAGAGTTTTAATGGAGTCTTAAGAGACCCATGGATATATCATGTTGCAGTTCAAGACAGAGCAGCAGCTATTACACTTCCTTTGCACTGCCTTCTTTGAGAAAAAATAATTTGGCACATATTTTAACGTGGATAGATCATTGTATTAGTCTATAATTTGAATTAAGAACTCATTTTTAGAAAGGATTAAGCATCACAGATTTTTAAAATGATTTTTCAGCACTTCTGATAATACGATGCATGCCTTTATAGATCTTTGAGTTAGGCTTTTTAAATTATTATTACTATTATTTGAATTTTATTTTTAACTAAATGTAGTTGCTCTGTTAAATAAATCTCATTGCAGGGACCTGTGAGAATTTGATGATACTGTTTAATAAATCCATTGTGTTATAGAATTAATAAAAAAAAAGGCTTCCCTGTTGCAAAGAGAAGCTTTTGCAATTCTATATGCATGACAGTTTTAGTAATTTACATAAAGATAGATAGCAGAACCATTTTCTCTTTAAAAGATAATTATTGTACTTTAATTGTATTATCTTTTGATAAAACATCTTCCCAAAAGGTTCTACACTTGTACAACAGCACCAGAAATGGAGATGAATTCCTTTTTCATTGAGGTATCTCTACCAATTAGAGAAGATACTCCTAAATATGTTTTAATATAATGTATTACATGATGATGATGATATATCAATTATATATTGTTTTGAGCCAGAATAAATCATATGAGGTAATGAGAACCTCTTTTGAAATTGTCCGCATGACATGTCCTAAAAATACATTTTCTTGGTATTTTGCACTACAGTTGATTCTGGCCAGCGGTTCTTTGTTTATTTCTTTCAATATACTGTTTCCCATATGAAGCAGTTTACCATAAAACAGTAACAAATTAATAATACAAACATGAAATTAAAACAACAAAAACTCTTCAAACTATCCATCATTCCTACATAAAAACCCTGGATGAAGTACATTCTGCAGGATTTAAAAAATGTTGTAGCGGCACCTCACAAATTTGGGGGGCGGTAATTTCAAATTTGGAGCCCCCAGAGAGAATATGCTCACTTGCAAATTATTGCAATATGGCACCTCCCGTTTTTCACCCAGTGCATGCAGTAAAGTCCCCACCGAGCCACAGAAGATGAGTCAGAGAATTATTAATGAAAGCAACCTCAGAGCAGCTCTCAAAAGAGGGTTAGGATATTTGGAAATATCTGGAAATGTTTAGTGTGGAGTACAGCTGTAACACATTACAGAATATTTTTATAAAGAGATCTTGGTTTTTATGAAGTCAACAAGAAAAATTTTAAAAATCACTACAGTTTGGTGCATAGCCGTGTGATTATTATCCAGTTTTTATTTCAGCAGCTGATCCAAGTACCGGTCTAAATTTGACAATGGGTTTTTGCAAATAGATGAATTAAAATAAGAACAATATCAAAATGAACTCATTGGATGACTCAGGAAAATGGATAAGTAACCATACCTTCTGTATGAATATCTTTTTCAATTAACGTTGTGATTAATAAAATACAAATTCATTTAGACACATTACTGAATTCATAGTAGATTTTTGGTATCTTTTCAGTTAACACATACAAAAAAGAAAAACCAATCTCACACTATCATCTTCAAAAATGAATGAAGTTTTTAAAAAAGGCCTTCGTACTGATCTTTATTTTATATTTTATCAGGAGTCAATTTCTTGTTGAACTTTATGTATTTTATATTCATTTAATTACATTTGGTGGTTAAATTGACATTGAGTTACCTAATGTCGGCTCAGTACCTGTTAAAGACCTTGGGTTTGAAATGCATTTGTGTAAGTGTATATGTAATACTTGTGTAATGTGATACCACCCTTCAAATTCCTGGAAGGATGTTAGACAGAATTTTTCTATTGTTTCAGAATGCAGGACATGGAATAACGTTAAAGGAAGGCAGATTCTGTTTGGATGTTACCAAAAACTTTTTAAGAATAAGAAAAAGCAAGGGTAGAGGAGTTTAGCTTCCCTTTGCTGGATTAAAACAATTTTCTGTATGAAGCAGTTTACCATAAAACAATAACAAATTAATAATACAAGCATGAAATTAAAACATCATAAACTCTTCAAACTATCCATCATTCCTACACAAAAACCCTGGGTTAAGTACATTGTGCAGGTTTTAAAAGCTGTTATAGAAATACCTCATAAATTTCAGGGGTAGGCAGTTTCAAACTTGGAGCCCAGTTTGCATGTGGAGTCCAGAGATTCTTTAAACTGGATTCTGGTACTGATCATGGTGTCAGACCTGACTGCTTACATGGCTTTTTCCAATGATCCTATAAACCAAAGAGATAACTATCCACCCAACCTCAATCCCACCATGGATTATGGAAGAGAATGACCAGGCCTTGCCATGAAATAAACAGGGATTAAATAAAACACAACTGTGCCTCAGATTGGAGCCTAAATGCAGAAACATTGGTTAAGGCGCTGGGCTAGAAACCAGGAGTCTGTGAGTTCTAGTCCTGCCTTAGGCATGAAAGCCGGCTGGGTGACCTTGGGCCAGTCGCTCTCTCTCAGCCCAACTCACCTCACAGGGTGGTTGTTGTGGGGAAAAGAGGAGGATGAAGGAGTATTAAGTATGTTCGCTGCCTTGAGTTATTTATAAAAATAATAAAGGTAGAATTAATAAATAAAAAACATTCCATTTCATAAGAAAAAGGAATGTAGTCCCAAAATATAGGGACCATATTTCAATTTAATTTGAAGTACATCTTGGAGATAAAACAGCCCAGGTTTGAAGCATTTTTATTATGCAAATTATAATAGAACAAAAATAATTTTTGATTATTAGACAAAGTGCTGTGATGGTCAGTCATTGTTTGTTTGGGCAAAACACAGAAATAACAAAGGGCTGGACTCAATGCATCCTTTGTCTTTCCATTACTCAGACAGAACAAATAACACCGAGTGCTGAAATAAAGCAGGTTGCTTGGGAGAAAAATGTGTATTTAATACAATAAACAAGTAAACTGTGAATTTGACCAAACTGATATTTAACACCTTGTTTTTTGTATTTTGATACATTTGTTTTATGGCAAGGCTAGGGTGAAATTTTGTTTCTGATGACTTCTATACCCTTCAGATCCTGTGTTCCTCCTATATTTTACTCATATCCTTCTAATATTAGTGCTGCAATGACTTCTTCCATCTTTATTAAACCTTGATTTATTCAACAGCTGGCAAAAGCAGACCCATATGATTCTGGGGATGGGCACTTTTAAAGCTTTTGTTTTGTTTTTTAGACCACATAATGCCTTATGGTTGCACTTGGAATTACTATTTCTTCAGCAATGCCTTCCAATTCACAAGGTAGCATGTGGCTGACCTTTTCTGTAGTCAGGTTAAGTGGAATCAGGTGTGTTTGAAACTTAGCTAGGAGAGCAACAGGCCATTTCAGTCTTGCAAAAAGAGGAAGGCAATGGCAAACCATTTGGGTACTAATGCCAAAAAATCTCCAAGGGATATCCATGGAGTTACCAGATGTCAAGCTTCACCCAGAGAAGATTTTACTTTCTGTGGCTGCCAGGTTTGTACCACCTAACCTCAGTGTACACAATTTAAATTGGTTGTTACTGAAAACACCAGAGGTTTTTTTTACAATGAGATACTGTTCCAGCAACAGTTTTTATTTAAAGCTGAAATCCTGTGCAATGATAGCTGAGAAGAAACTTAATAATCCCAAAAACTACCATTCAAATTCTCTAGCCTGAGGTTATATCAAACAAAAGAGGTTATCAGTTTCATACGCAATATTTCAATATCCTTACCATGTAAATTCAGAAATGCTGCTCAAGTTCTAAATTTGTGTCTGGTGTAAGTGATTAACTGGGTAAGGGCAGTCAAAGCTTAATCCAAATAAGGCAGAGGGAGTCTATTGAGGTGATAAAATCCAAAAACTATGGGATGGCAGCAAGAATAAGTGGTTTAAGGAATTGTATCCATTGGTCCTCTAAAAGTAAGAATCCAGGTCTGTAGCCATTATGGAATGGGAATTCAGTGGTGTTGAGTAGGATTACATTCCCAGGTAGAATCAGGATTCTGCCTAAATTTGGGTTTCCTTGAATGTTGCTACCTAAATTTTGGCAATGGGACTTGTAAAATTAAAGCATATCACCTTGTCCTGTCAAGATGGGAAATACATTTGTCAAGAATACGGATAATGGTCTTTTTAGTTACTTTTAGTCTATTGTGCTTCTACTGGTAGACAAAGTACTTTTTTAAAATTCAGATTGGGTTTTCAAACTGACTTGTTTAAATTACTATTTCTTCATGATATTATGTTGTTTGGAATTATAATTGATGAGTTTTACTGTTTTAGTTATACTTGATGGTGAACATTGTTAATTGGTATGAATGGGTGTGTAAGTGTAGAATACAAATGAATTAATTGGTAGCTCAATAAAGTCTCTGATTTTAGAAATAGTCAATAGTGTTGATCCCTATAGTTATAGGAAGGAAGACCTACCAGTTTTTAGAATTTTTAGAAGCATTTTAATGTCTGCTGTTGGAAACAGGATGGTTTGTTGTTGTTTATTTGTTCAGTCGCTTCCGACTCTTCATGACTTCATGGACCAGCCCACACCAGAGCTTCCTGTCGGTCGCCAACACCCCCAGCTCCCCCAGGGACGAGTCCGTCACCTCTAGAATCTCATCCATCTACCTTGCCCTTGGTCAGCCCCTCTTCCTTTTGCCTTCCACTCTCCCTAGCATCGGCATCTTCTCCAGGGTGTCCTGTCTTCTCATTATGTGGCCAAAGTATTTCAGTTTTGCCTTTAATATCATTCCCTCAAGTGAGCAGTCTGGCTTTATTTCCTGGAGTATGGACTGGTTTGATCTTCTGGCAGTCCAAGGCACTCTCAGAATTTTCCTCCAACACCACAGTTCCAAAGCATCTGGATGGTGGGGACTGCAAAAGCCCTTGTTCTGATCCAATAGGCAGTTCATACTATGTTGAACAAAAGGTATAATTCTTGGACAGAACTTCATTTTCTTGATGGTGTAAAAGAGAGCAGTTCTGTAAGGCCATGAATGCCAAGTGTGCTTTATTAAAAGAAATGTATATTTTAGTAAAGACTTCCCCCAGAATGAATGAGTGTGTTTGTATGTGTGTGTATATACTGTATGTATATGTATATGTGTATGTAGGTAGGTAGGTAGATAGGTACATGTGTGTATGTGTGTGTGTGTATATATATATATATATATAGAGAGAGAGAGAGAGAACAGCTCTCAACCATTAAAAAAATTGACAGTTTCAAGCTGTTTATGAAAAAAAACTTTAAAACCAAAATGCTTTATTTCATGGAGAAGAGAAGTTCACTGAATTGTGAGGACAATCCTAGCTTTACATACACTCACATTGATCACTATTCACTATTACAAACATAACTGTGAGCAGAGGGCTTGGGACTGTTTGTGTGACTGGTTACCTGAAATTACCTATTCAACAGGGTAAACTATCTGTGTTCCAGACTGAGATATTGATAAGTGATATGCTGATTGATCCATGTCTGCCAAAAACAAAATTAAGCAGATATTGGCCCATTTTGCATGTCATATTAAACCACAGTTTACAGTTATAGAAATGAACTTCAAGAAATTGGAGAGACTGTTTCCCAGTGAGCCAGATGGTCATTCAAAACTGACCAGAGTGTTTGCTGTCTCCAAATTTAGGAAAACTACTTATTTTGAAGTAGGTCTATCATTAGCATATAGGTTATTCACTAAACATAGTTTTAACTTAATAATTTTCAGAGCTTTTTTTTTTAACGTCTCCGTTAGTGTTTCACAGTGGCAGATATAGGAGATGTGGAGCTATTGTTCATTATATTCAGGATTCTCCTTGGCTAGAACCTCAGTTCACATTCAAAATCAAATGCTCTATCATACTATTATTGTTGCAAAAGTAATTGCATTTTGTATCAACTATAAGAAGGAAAGAATGCGTTGATTATTTTAGGAGTGATGAGAAGTTAATGATTATTGGTGTCTATTGACAGCTATAATCAATTGCATTGCGTTGTGTTGTAATTGTTGGATTCTTCCATTTGCTTTCTCATCCATCACAGGTGATTTCTGCTATTTGATCAAATAAAATATTTTCCTTTCCACCCATTCATTTTTCCTTCTTTCCCCCTTGTCATTACCAATATAACATTCTATGTTTGTTCTGTTTTGATGCTGTTAATTAATGTTGTTGATGTATTTTATGCATAATTAGAATTTTAAGCAACTGTAAATTACCTTGGTGGTCCTAATATTTATATGAAATATTCCCCAGGTAGGATAAATTAATTTTATTCCTTTGAGAAGTCCTCTGCTTTCTTTCTCCTTCAAAGAGGACTACTGAATGGTTATTTAGTAATTTAGCTCTTGGGTTTAAATATTTATTTAGGTTTGGTTGTTTCAAATACAAAACACGTTATATTTCTCAGACATTCTGGGATAAGAAATTATCTCATGCTATGATGTAACATAAACATTTTGATATATTGATTTTATTCCCAGTCCAAATACAGAGGCCAGATTTGTTGTAAAAGAGATTTATACCAAAAAAAAAAAAAAAGAGAGAGAGAGATCAGTACAGAAAAAATAAACATACAGTAGCTACTAATGCTCTCCTTTTGGGAATGCCAGCAAAATACTGCACCATCAGTATAATATGCTGTGATAGTTGTATTTCAGAATATTTACACATCTTACCTTTTTGTCATAAAAGGAAACAACAGAATAATCAGCTGAAGTGTTCCTGTCATGAGCACTGATGGTGAGCAGGAGGGGGCCCCTATCCAGGGGGGAAAATGCATGCGTAGTTGAGAGAATGTGAGCTGTCATTCAAAGAAACCCAGAACAGACCCACCTTGACTTTTGGGGTTTATCTGTATGGGTTTTCTCATGCTTCTTCAGTTTGTTAGGATTTTCTATCTAATGTAGCAGTAATAAAACACTAGAGACTTATTCCTCGTCTCAGTGTGGTTCCTGCTTGTTAGGACAGTTCCCCTTTATATAATATTTAAAATTTCAGCTTTATTTGTATTGGAATGCCCTGCTGATTAATGCAGTAAATTCTGGGTCGACCATAGACATGCACTTTGATTCTGTTTTGAACCAGCACAAATGCCTACAGTGCAAGAAGTTAGTGTTTAGTTAAATGATAATTTCTATACTACATCTGGGTTCACTGATTTGTTAAAGGCACACATGTGTTCAACACGTCCAGTTCCTGATTTTCTGAATCCAGATTAAAATATGAACAAAAGGGGTTATATTGGAACTTCTAAATAATTTTAAAACAAAAACTATTGCAAAAATAGGCTGATTTGTTAATTACTTCCAATTAAATGTTTGCTTTGCTTTTGATAAGGAAGACAGTCTTTCGTGGTCTCTACTGTGCTACTGTCAAAGTCTTCTCCTTGTTGAGTTCATCAAGGGCTTAAAGACTGACACTGATGGCATAAAGTTAAATCAAACCAATTTATTTCTATGTTAGAGGTATGGGTAAATTTATATCATTTCCGTCTAAAAGAAGGGAAAGAAAGGTGTCCCAGCCGATTATCACCCAATGAGTCTTCTTAGCATAATTAGTAAGGTCTATGGGTACATTGGAAATTGTGGAGAGAGCTGGTCTATAGAATTGGACATGATTGAATGGATGGCGTAATCATCATGGGTACATGACTCTTTTGATTTTATTTTTTTTTTGATTGGCTGGAAGAGGACATCCTAGCTAAGGAGCAGAAAAGAGTTAAAGTGGGTTCTCTGTTATGTGAAGGACTGATATTTTTCTACTTGATTGAAAAAGATATCCAGCCTCCTAAATCAGCTCTTTATGCCCTGTTTTAGATCTTAAGCAGGCCTTTGATTCTATATCTAGAAAAAAATCTTTGATACAAATCTAAAGCATCTGCAATCAACAGAAGTTATTCACCCTATTATGCACTTCACAAGACTATGAGTCAGAGAGTAATATATACTATTATAGACCATCTCTCAGAGCCTATAATGAGAGGAAGTGTTAACCATTAAACTGGTTAAATAAGGATATATCTTAGATCCATTGTTCTTTTCTTTTACATCAATGCAGTGATGGCTTATTTAAATATGGAAGGGTTTCCCCTGCCAAAATTGACTAATAGACCTGTGTCTGTTCTGCTGTGTAAGCAGGTAGTGATAATCCTTAGAAGGGGCCATAAGCATTTCTGTAAGGAACACTCATTACATATCATTGATGAGAAAGCAAAACGGTTGCATTGTGTGAAAAGGTTTTTAAAAACTGACTTGGACCTTTGAGGAGTATAAAACAGAGCTGGTTTCCTGTTTTAAGCATTTGGGCTTCATGCAGCAATATTTGGGGAAGTGGCACACATTGACTGTAGGAGTTAGCAACAGTTATTTCTTTTTCTTCTCTAGAGATATTCAGTACAGATGTTCAGATCCTGCATGGATCTCCGCTAAACCTAGGGATCAACTGTGATAAACTAGAGGGAATACAAAGCAACTTTCTAAGAAAGTTTTTTCAAATGTGTCTGGAGGCAGGATTCATAAAAGTTGAAACGGGTGATACGTGTTTAAACATTGGCTAAAGATTAATTTTCAGTGTCATGGTCTGATATATCTTACTCTGTCAGATAACGTTCTTGAAAACAGCAAATATTAGACAAATTAGAAACATTGGGATTTTCAGTTGAGATACTGATGGCCCTGATGTAAGAACAGGCTATAATAGCTCTCAGACAAAGGATTCTCAATATAGAATTACAAACAGAATACAGTAAGTGGTCACCCAGAGTGCAACTGAGTCATACCAAATTTTATTTTAAATATGCATTGTTTCTTGATGCAACTTAGAAACAATAACATTTTGTAGGGCTTCCATGCTGTCTTACCAACAGCACTGCTGGAAAATCCCCTGTGCTGAACAGGTTTGCCTTTCACTGGCACTTGTTTTACTTCATTATAATTTTACTGAGATATTTGTAATGAGCTGCTAACACTGTTTTATCCCATTTCCTAGATCAGTGTTTCTCAACCCTGGCAACTTTAAGATGTGTGGACTTCAACTCCTAGAATTCCCCAGCCGGACATGCTGAAGTTGAGAGTTGAAGTCCACACATCTTAAAGTTGCCAAGGTTCAGAAACACTGCCCTAGATGGACAGAAGAATTTCATGCAAAGCTTCTTTTGGTGGATAAAGATCCTGTAATAACTCCTGCCACTGATAGGTTTGTAATGTAGCCTGCAGAGTTCTCCTTTGCTAATTGCAAAGTAGATTAAGCATAACAACAGCTCTCTTTACTATATATGTTTTACTGTGTTTTTTGGTCTGTGACTTGTAATAAAGATACTTACAAAGATCCCTTTGTTCTTTGGAGAAGTATTATTCATGGAAAGCAATCCTAGTGGGAATTAATCATGAGCTGGAGGGGGACAGAAGTATATTTGTTAAAAGTTCTGGTAGGTATACTGTATATATAAAAAATTCCTCTGGGATAACAATTCCTAGGGATTGTTATATATGTTCCCATAGTAAAGAATACAAATATATTATTAGGGTTGAACTGTTGAGTTCTTGTTCACTAGCTTGATTGTTTTCCTGCAGACATTTCATTACTAGGCTAGGTAACATCGGTACACAGGACAGTAAAGTTTAATTGAGAACATCTCAATTCAAAATCCCAGTATTTGTACTTTGCCTTCCATTTGCTTTTTCCAGGAAGAATAATATTTATCTGTCAGGCCTTGGGATATACGTATAAGAATCATAAGAATACTTAATTTCCTTTTGCAACTTTTTGTAATTTCTCTATTGAACTCAAGGGTTTAGTTCTACAAGAATGGGGTAAGTAGACTTGGTTGACAGATAATGATGAACAAGGTTTGAGCCTTAATGTAGCAGCACTTTGGCTGCCTAAGACCTGATTCATGGGCCATTTCCTATCTAGTGACTTAAAGCATCTTCATAGCATAATCTAGCCTTCTTTGAAGTGATGTAAAGCTATCCTGTTGTTTGGTACAAATTATTAGTAGAGATCCCACCAGGATCAATCACAGTAATTGTGAGTGACTTCGTTGGCTAGGGGTTTATGGGAATTGATTGCAGAGTTATCTACTGTATATTAAAAAAGAAAGATGCACAAGGAGATTCATTTGCTAAAGGGGGAAAGCTTTTATTATTTTAGATTCTGTGCTGTCTCCTGAGGGCATTTATATGAAGACCGAGAAGTGAGATTGTTATTGTTCAATCTTACTTTTAGTATAAGTAATTCTGATAATTATTTTATGTGAATACCAGTGACTCAGTAAGTCAGTTATACATCTGAAAGTTTCATTAACCTTTAAAAAAGTGATGGTTCATTTTGTATTCCAAGAGGTATTATTTTATGCTTTTTATGTACTAAATCTGAAAAGTGCCTGACTGAGTGACAAATTGCTTTTGCTATATTTTGGGAATGCAAAAAACATTCACACATGAAAAGTTATTTATTTTGTTGGGAAGTTGTCACCTTTTATGTCTATGTGATGATGAAAATGGATTTGTGATGCATAAAGTCCTTGTTTATTTTTTCTTTAATGGAATATCCAACATGTGTGAGCTAAGCAACAGCATTTATGGGTAAAATACTGACCTGGGAGTTAAATATGTTTTCTCAGAGATGGGAAGAAGAAAGTAAGCTTTGATTCTGCTTCTTTATGGTGCCTTCTGGTTTGTTTGTTTTTTGTCCCTTCAAAGATCAGTGGGGGGCAAGTCACTGGTTTCACCTAATCTGACCCATTTTGATTATCTCAGCCTCCTTAATAAGGGTGCAGGAATAATGGCTAGCACAAACCTGTAGAACATGAATCATATTTCCAGTAACATTTTTCAGTTTGGGGAGAATGTTATTGCTATGTAAGCTTTACTTGTCTTCATTCCTCGACATTACTTAGTATGATAGTCTAAGATAAGCTTTACTGTAGATCAAGAAAGTATGTTCCACAGATTAAGTTCAATGGATAAATGTAATAAAGAATATTAAATTGATATAGAATCAACAGTGTCTCCAGTTTCTGGAGTTTTTTTCAAAATAATAAAAGATGTAGTGGTAATAAAAATAAAATCTGTGTCTCCATGATGTGTCTCCCATCTTAGAGACAAAAGAATATAAATGGTAGGTAAAGGTAAAAGTTTCCCTTGACGTAAAGTCCAGTCGTGTCCGACTCTAGGGGGCGGTGCTCATCTCCGTTTCTAAGCCTTGGAGCCGGCGTTGTCCCTAAGGACCCGTCCGTGGTCATGTGGCCGGCATGACTCACGGAACGCAGTTACCTTCCCACCGAAGCGGTACCAATTAATCTACTCACATTTGCATGTTTTCGAACTGCTTGGTGTGCAGGAGCTGGGACGAGCAATGGGAGCTCACCCCGCCGCGCGGTTTCGAACCGCCGACCTTCCGATCGGCAGCTCAGCGGCTTAACCCGCAGCGCCACCGCGTCCCTAACATAAATGGAGCATGTCTAAATATATGAAAGAATCATCTGGCATAACAAAGTAACATCTTAGTATTTTATTTTCAAAAAGCCTTCCATGGGTATACTTTAAGTAAACCAGGGTTCCTTATGATCCTGTTGTTATCCATTGGAAACTGGAAACCTCTTCAGCAGGGCTTTAGAAGAGCATCCATTTCAACAGCCCTCCTTAGCCATACTATTGTTCCCGCATTGCCAACAGCATCAAGGAAACAATGTTTTTTTTTAAGTAGAGCTGTGCAAAATACTTTGAAGTTAAGCCTTTTTAAAGCAAAATTGCCCTAGGTTTTGAGTTTCAAAAGAGAACATTTTATTTATCTGGGCTTTTTTTTAATCCTTCTCTCTCCTGGTGAAATCAGCAGTTCACATTATAAATCCAAAGCAGCAACAATTATATTGTAAAATATCCGATCCATTATAATATTTGCAGATAATAATAATACACAGAGAATAAAAATTCCCAACTCCAAGCCTATAACATTGGCGCAATGATGTTAAAAGTAGAGGGGGATAAGGATTGGGCATAAAAGAAGCCTTTAGCTCTTCTTAAAACAAGCCAAGGAAGAAATAGTCTGAAATTCTAATGGCGGTGGGGGGGTTCCGAAGTGGAATCGACGTGACAACACAATCACCTTGAATTTGGCCCAGAAAACTACAGATGGTGTCATGAGTACTGATGGTGAGCAGGAGGGGGCCCCTATCCAGGGGGGAAAACACATGCATAGTATTGAGGAGTTAAGCAGCCATTCAAAGAGACACAGATCAGACCTGCCTTGACTTTGGGGTTTATCTGTCTGGGTTTTTCCCTCGCTTCTTCAGTTTGTTAGGATTTTCTGTCTAATGTAGCAGTAATGAACACTAGAGACCTATTCCTTGTCTCAGCGTGGTTCCTGGCTGTTAGGACAGATGGCCGCTGTACTTCTTCCAAACAGTTGCCATAGGCTTCCCTTGGGAAGCATCTGATAGTAGCCACATTCAGGGCCTCCTACAACTAGCTAGCTTCCTTGAAGGGTATCCTCATATAAAGTTCATTACAGTAATGTAATCAGGAGGTAACCAGCCTGTGGCTAATAGTAGCCAGGTGAGACCTCTCTCAAGAAGGGACATAATTGATAAATTGGTCACAGCTGAATACTGTTGCCACAGGATTGACCTGGATCAAAGAGCACTCCAGGCTGCGTACTTACTAATTTAGGGTAAGTATGAGTCTGCCTAGTGCAGGTAGAAGCCCCCTCAACCACCAGGCTGATTTGTCTGGATCCAGTTTTAACCTATTACACCTCCAAAATTGGGCTCAAGCAGGCATTTCCCAGGGAGCCCAACACATCTGATAAAGATGAAAAGGAGAAGTAGACTTGGGACATCCACATATACTCTACATGGCAACCAGCTCCATACTTCTGATGATCACTCCCAGTGAATATGTTCTGAGCGCAGAACGTTTCATATCTCGAATTTTAAGCTGAGTCGTTAAGGAGGACCCTCCTCTGATATGAAAATCATTGAAAGAAGGACAAGAATTAGAAGTCTGTGGTGTCAGAGACATGCAGCACTGAATATATACCAGATGTGGTTGTAGAGACTGGAGTGGTTGAAGACATATTGGAAGAAACCTAGGATTTCCCTTGTCTAAACACAGTCTCCCAAGTTTTACTAATCAACAATTTTTAATCAGACTTAAGTCTAATAAAAAAAAAAAGTGAAGGCCATCAGAATGAAAATTTAGTTAGAAATTAATTCTGCTTTCAAACATAGGAGAACATTGTTCTCCGTATTCAGGCTCTTGCAATCAATTATTAAAGGTCTTGTCTTTATAATATAATTATTTTTATGACAGTGCAAGAGAAGCTGTATATTTGTTGGGATTACACTATTAATTATGCCTTTCACTGTGTATGTCTTTCAGCTCAGAATAAATTAAATCAGTTTCTGGAACAGCACCAAAGCAGTTTGTAGGCTTCAACAAAAACTGTTAGAACACTTGTTTTCCTGCACTTGCAGACGTCTAAGTTTCTAAATCCATATTACATCTTTCTTCTTTATCTGTTTCTCCCCCACTCTTGACTTCACTTAAAATTAGATATCTTAAAGTTAAATTGTGGAAAAGAAATAGTATGATCTAAAATATAAGTCAGAAGCTGTATGAAAATTCAGCTAACCGAGGGAAGGAAGGTTTTACAGAGCCTTCTAATGGTGTTGCATAATACTAAGAAAAGATTCATAACATATAAAGAAAAATACTTTAAACCTGCAAGGAGGATGACTCAGTGGCTTAATATATACAGAATGGCAGCGAAAGAATACATTTGCATCAAAGAAAGCACTAATTATGCCTAACCAAAGAGATTGTTGTCATGTTACTCTTCAATTTATGGTTAGCTATAACATGGCATGAAAGCTTAAAGTTTACCTCTTGGGGAAAAAAAAAATATTGTGAACAGCCACAAAACTGTTAATATGTTTTCTACTACAGATTAAGGTTATTATGGTAACTAATCATTTTGGCCAGGTGAAGAGTTTGAATTTAATTGTCCCCTTTTTACGTGTTAATGGTTGCATTGCCTAAGGGAGGAACTTGCCTGAACTTGTTTTAGTTTCAGTTTCCCTTCTGTGTAGGCTTGCAGAGAATATGCAGCTGAGAGAAATCTCTCCTCTCAGCAAACAGCCTTTAAATATGTTTGTTTTCTGTAAATAAAATTATTTTATAGAAATGCCTGGTGTGTGACTTTTCTGATCTCTCCTGGGCCAGATGCTTTCTAGCACTCTGCCAACAAAAACAACATGAACAACATGTCAGTTAGAAAACAGCCATGTTTGGTAAGCAGCTGTATGCACAAAATATTTAAAAAATGCTTTCTCTTGTAAACAGTTGATTAAACAGATGAGTTAGATGGTAACGCAAGTCCATTCATATGCAATGTATGATAATTTTGTGAAAGGCACTATGAATATGTGAAGCTTTCCCTTTCATTTACTTTCCCTTTCATTTTCCAGGTTTCTGTTTTCAATTTTGTAAAGCAGCATCTTATCTAGCCTGTGGGATATTGGTACTGTTTTATAAAAAGAAAAAAAAAAAGGAACTATGTCTCCACATTCCATTTTAAACCCCTTTATTCCTTTTTGCCTCAAAACCTCTAGAACCAGAAAAAATAAAGAGAGGTGATTTTAGAGCCAGTTTTATGTAGCACTTTCTGGTGCCTGTAACAATGTCAATATAGGGTTTACATGTTTAAATGCATACCTATCATGCTGTTTTCTTCATGGATAAGTGACATTAATGAAAATGCAGAAGAAAATAAGAAACTGAAAGCAAAAGAAATTAAAGGCATGAGATCAGAAGAAAAAAGGAATATAGCTTAAATTAATATATACCAACTTCATTCACTATTCATCTCCATGTCTTCCTTCCATGGAACATCTTTGCTTTATCAGGTTCATGCATCAGTTCATACCTTGCATTGCATTTAATGTCTTGCCTCTTTGTCTTTGGAGATCTCATCAACTCGAGCCAACCAGAATTGTCTCAGTCTTCTTTTTCCTTTTAGTCCACTTATTCTCCCTTAGTATACTCTGCATTTGACCAGACCACATCAACATATTTCTTTCATACTGATCCCACAGTTTTGGGTTTTGTCTATACACATTCAGAATGCTTTCATTCTTGATCCTGTCTCTTGTTGTTTTACTACAAATGCATCTCAGGTAACTGATTCCTACTGCATTCGACTTTTATATAACTCACTTCCATATTATAAAACCAGCAGAAGAATGCTCTTAAACACAGCTGTTTGCATTTCTTCCATTTTCTCATCTTTGGTAAATATTCTACAAAAATTCAGAATATCTTTTTTGGTTTCTACTACTATTATGTTTATCACGTCTTGAACTTTTAACTGCTCTAATCCAGAGTCAGCACAATATCTGGAGACCTCATAGCAGTTGGTTATATTGCAGTGATACTGCTATGTGAAACTGTGAATGGCTGATCAGATTTGATGACAATTGTATCTAACCACCCCTTCGAAATGAATTTTCAAATAAATTTGAGGCATTGTCAATGTCAGGCATCATACCAGGGCACAGCTGTTAATATCAGTTCTCCAAACAGTGAACTCCATAGTAAGCTTATAGGCACAACTAGGCAAAATTTGTGTATTTATTGCAAATGATAATGAAGTCATATGCACTTAAAGCATTGGTCTACTGCAAATATACAGGAGTCAAGGCCTATGTACAGACCATGCCTCACGTTTTAAACTCTAAACTTTTCCTTCCACCCTTCTGAGTCAATGGATACTCGGCCTTTCTTATCATGGTCATTGAAGGCACCTGCTCTATGTTGATATCTCTAGCTTTTTAACTGCCTTTGAATTGTCTCAGGAAACTCATGACAACTTAGAGAACTGAGGGACTTTTTAAAGTCTCAAACACTCTTGCAGATTTCCTTCCATAAAGGGAGAAAGCTGAGATAGCGGTTGAGTTTTGTGATGGCCTCTCTGATATTGACATGGCCAATGATTTTGATCACCATTGTAAATCCTGCCTCTCAGAATATTTGGAATGTTGGCCTGATTGTGACCCACCCTCTTTTGTTAGAGTTTCTTTAGGCAGGCTTACTTGGGAGGAGAGGGGAAAAAAGACAAAGATTTATTAATTGCTTGACTTAGTGAAAAATAATCTACTTGCCATTAGGCTAATGTCTATTTTATTCCAACTATTTATTCATAACATGACACATTATGTACACAACAGTGATGGCACAAGCAGCAAAATAACAGACAATTCCCACAACAGGCTAAGTTTACCAGTGAGCTATGCCAAGAAGCCTGTCAGGCCTGAAAAGTCAGGGAGTAGTAGACTAGCAGTTTCTAAAAAGTTCTTCAAAGTTTTTCATTTTTAATTAGTGTAGGACACTTTCTACACTTGTTCAGCACAATGTCTCTATGGAAGTTCTATAGGCTGTTGGACAATTGGAGACTTCTCTGCTGTGCTTTTCTTAAGTACTATCAATGCTTTAAAAGAGCTGCATTGATAGGGAAATAACCCAATAATTCATTGCAGTTAACTTCTTGAAACTGTCCAGCTGAAATCACATAGTCAATGCTCTCAGAAAGATCTGTCATCCCTGCTCCTCCTATTCTGTTAAAAATGAACAGCCACCGGTGTTTTGATGCTTATGCATTAAAGTTTATAGTCAAATCTTTTATTAACTTGAATCTTATTGTCTTCAAATTTCAAAGTGTGAGTTCTAGTCAAAGCTTTCCATTTGATTTGGAAGCAGATCTTGGCTGATTTGAAACCTTACAATCATTATATACTATTATGGAATAATGGTTCTTCACTATATGCCAGAAGCATGCTTATAACACAGAAGAACCCAGCCACTGTTTTACAGCTGTGCCTGCAACTGATTAAGGAAGTTGTAGAAATATTTTTAAAAGCATCAACAAATGCTGAGATTGGCTTAATCCACTGGGCAGCTGGAACATCTGAGTGATATTTCATGTAGCCATATTCATACTATAAATGAATATATACTATAAATGAATGTATCAACTTACACAGCACAAAGCTGTTATTTTCCCAAAGATTCTCGGTAACTATAACTTGGTGAAGAATTCAGAATTCCCCATTAAAGGCCATTCAAAAGCCCAAATATTAAGATTTCTGGGGGAGTATCCTATTCCAATGTGAGGGACACAGTGGTGCTGCGGGTTAAACTGCTGAGCTGCTGAGCCTGCCGATCAGAAGGTTGGCGGTTCGAATCCATGTGACGGGGTGAGCTCCCGTTGCTAGTCCCAGCTCCTGCCAACCTAGCAGTTCAAAAACATACCAGTGTGAGTAGATTAATAGGCACCGCTTCGGCAGGCAGGTAACGGTGTTCTGTTTAGTCATGCCAGCCACATGACCACAGAGGAAGTGTCTTCGGACAAATGCCGGCTCTTCGGCTTTGAAACGGAGATGAGCACCGCCCCCTAGAGTCAGACACGACTGGACTTAATGTCAAGGGAAACCTTTACCTTTACTATCCTATTCCAAGGAGACCTACTGCAGTGCCCTATTGCAAGGAGAGGTACATTTTGTGAGGGAACCCTAACAGGCCTTCTCTATCATGGTGTCTTAGCTATGGAATTATCTTTCTAGGAGGCCAAATTAATATATTGTTGGCTTTTCAGCACTAAATTAAGATCGGGGTGGTGGCGGTTTGGCTTATTTATTCAGTCTTAGCAAGCTTAGTCAAGCTGTGTCCTTGTGAAAATCTGAGGCTTCCTATGATCATTACGATTTTAACCTTTTACAATCTTTTCTGTTAATTGTATTGTTTTACTTTATACATTTTAATGGATTTTATGGATCTTAATCCACCTGGAGAACCTTAGGACAGTGATGGGTTGTGGATATTTAAATAAATAAAAGATTATATTGTGCAGTTAAGGCCTGTACACATATGTAACATACATGCCATGGAACATCTGCACATTTTTCTGAAATAACTGGGTGCTTTGTAGTATGATCCCAACATCCTTACCGTACCAGAAAAGAAATCTGTAGAAAAATGCAATTTTGTACCATCTCAGAACTCTTCACTCATGGTTGTCCACGGTGGTCATCAATAAATATCTGCTGCAACATTTTTCAGGGCTTTTTTTTTTTTTTTTTTGTAGATGCTTTCAGGAGCACTTCCAGGGACAAGGTTTATTTGGTTTTTGTTTGTTGAAAAGTGAGCCATTACAATCTGAAGTGAGTCTCTGGAGAGTGGGGAAATGATGTATATTTCTCTCTAGTGCTACAGTCTTGAAGCTCGCTCACTCCTCCATAGCCATAATTTATCTGGCATGAAGAGCCCTGTCAGCGTAAATGACAGCTTGGCTGCTGGTGACTCTTCTCCATGCATGGTGGTACCATTTAATTTTATACTCTCTGCCACCATCTGGTGGCAAAGCAAATAAATAAACATATCCTGATGATAGCATCCTCTTATTTTGCCTTAATGGCAGTTTGATGCACTGCCCTGTCTTTCTCCCTTCTCTTCCATTCTCTCTAGAAAAGAGTATCTAATAAACAGCTAATCATGTTTTTATAGCAGTGTTTCTCAACCTTGACAACTTTAGGACTTCAACTCCTAGAATTTGTTAATATGTTTTCTACTACAGATTAAGGTTACTATGGTAACTAATCATTTTGGCAGGGTGAAGAGGTTGAATTTAATTGTCCCCTTTTCGGATGTTGATTTTTGCGCCTGGGGGGAAGAACTTGCCTGGACTTGTTTTAGTTTCAGTTTCCCTTCTGTGTAGGCATGTAGAGAGTTAAGCAGCTCTCACTGAGAGCCTGTAAATAAAATTATTTTTATAGAAATACCTGGTGTGTGACTTTTCTGATCTCTCATGGGCCAAAGGCTTTCCTAGCAATCTGTTAACAGAGTTGAAGTCCACACATCTTAAAGTTGCCAAGGTTGAGAAACACTGCTTTATAGCATTGAATTACAAGGAAAAAAAGGTATTGTATTTCCCAGGGATTGTATTTATCATACTGTAATTTGACTTACATAGCTAAGTCATTTTTGCAATTGAAGCAAAATAGCGTAAATTTTCAGGTTTGCTGTAATAGGAACCTTGCAGCCTCAGCAACTTTCTGCTTTTTTCCAACTATGCCACCTCTTTCTATATAGCTTTCTTTAAAAAAAAACAAAATAAGCAAAGAAAAAAACATCTGCAGCTAGTTACTTGCTCCCAATCACAACTGCAGAACTGTAAGTCACAGGCAACAACAACATGTTATGCTTCCTATCATTTCCTTCTATTCTCTTTATTTTCTTTGTAATTTGGTTAAAACTCTTTGATGTAGAAAGTCTTTGGCTTCCTGTTTGTGATCTTTAGCATGCTCTGGCCACCCTGCTAAAAATAATAATCCAAACAATTGACACAAACATGCTAATGACAAGATTGCTTCCAAACATCCATGGTTGGTTTACTTTAATTTTCACTATTCCTGTGTTGCTTATACTGTAGAAGCAGACTAGGCTATCGCCAAGGGCTTCAGAAAATTCTGGCTTTACCCATTTCCATTTGTTGTTGAGGAAAACTAAATTGTGTTGCTTCTCCATTCAAAACAAGCTTGCAAACAAAGTAACTCAATTGAAAGGCTTAATGGATAGATTTTATTAAATTTGGAATAGTCAGTTTAAAAGTGTGCCATAATGCTCATATGGTGTATTAATTTTGGCTAATATATCTAATTTATGTGTAGTCTCACCATGGAACTATAAGATGTGTCCTTCAGAAATGCTTGACTTGAGTGATGTTGGAACAAATAAAAGTTACGTGAATTGGTTTATGTCATTGCTTGTTTCCATATTTCTTAGACTTATCTGCAGTGGTCTAGCTACACATGCTAATGGGATGCCACCCCATTTTCCAGGGGTGGTAGTCATTTTTCTAGCTTTTAGGAACCTACAACATACTCATCAATGATTAAAGGCATGATCTGTAATACAGTTGGCAATGTGGTGCATTGGCTGCAGGAAATTGACTACATGCAGTTTCCCTAACATACATCATTTATTGTAGATCTGTTTCTACTGAAAAGCTTCTAGAACTCTTATACTTAATTCACTTCAGTGTAATTTTTAATAAATAGTGTGTAGCATTATCTGTGAGCAGATGTACCAAGTTTTATCTGTGTGCAACATCCAGAGTCTTGTGATTGGGGAGGTATAGAAACACTGTAAAATAAAGGAATGGAAGGGGAACATTGTTAGCTTGTTCAGATCGGGATTTTATGCCTAGAATATTTGTCTAATTTGGATAAGACTTTTTTAATTTAATAAATATATATTTTATGCTTTACTTTGATTCACTAGAGGTTTTTGAATCAGTGAAGTGCAAATTCTTTGGTGTTGCCACCCTCAGGCTAATGAAGTAGTCCTTATCTTGCACTTCTGACAATTGAGTTTGAGACCCTGGCTTATATTAATCAAGGTGGTAAAATCAAGGTATTTTGGTGCATGAACACTTCTTCCCCATTCAGGCAACAAAATTATAGTATGACATTATGAATAGCCAGCCTGCATTCACATTATGGCAGTCTCCCTGCCAGTCTAAATGCTAGACAGCATCTGAGTTTGAATACATACCTTCTCTCAGGCATGGGGTTCGTCCCTCCTGTCCTAGCTACAAAAAAAGTTAAAAAACAAAACAAAACAAAATTGCAATTGCAAGAAAACAGAGCAAGAAGCCACTGCACCTGAGCTGGGGAGAGAAATTCTCCAGTAGCCCTGATAAATAGCTGGAATTATCCCAAGAGATTGTGGATGGTCTAAGGAAAAAAAAAAACCCAGAGGACTTTGCTTTGGAGTTCAAGTTAGCTTTTAAAAAATTGGAAAAAAAATAATCATTACATTTTAACTTATTTTGTCTATATGTTGGCAGTTCCCAAACTTGGTGCTGTGGCTGCAGCAAACTCACGGGGACACTGAAGGATATTTTACTGCTTAATAAACAGAACTCTTCTGTCACCAGGTTGCACGGTTTGAGAACTGTTAGGGCTGCTGTGAAAAATGATTGAGACACTAAGGGTGCCCTAAACTGAGAAAGTTTGGGAATGTCTGCTAGATCTGTTGTTAAGACTTGCTGTTTCTTATTTCAGTTACTCAGCGGAAGTACAGCATTCCATGTAATTTCCAGACAATTTATTTTCTCTTTATTAACTTCTTGTGAGTTGAAACCTAATTCGGAAGTAGAGACACTGAGTTTGCTCACTAATTGACAGCTGACCAACATTATCGTGTGGTATGCTGAGAACACTGTATAAATTGTGTTTGGTGTCTTGTATCTTTCAGTTTCACTTTTGGTTTTTAAAACAAAGTTATTTTCTCTTGTCAGATTGATTTTTCTCCAGAATGGGGAAAGAAGTGCTAATATCACTAGTCACAATCCTTTACAGTACAAGGCTGAAGGGTTGCAATATAAACTTCATTATTTTCTCATTTTTACCATTTTACTTAGCCTTATTGATCTGAGAAACAGCCCTAGACATCTAGATGGATGGTAGGAATCAATTAGGTAATTAGGTAGAAACTGCTTACAATTGTAGCCAAACTAGGATGGCAAATTAGCTTTGAACTTAAATACAATTAGTGGAACAAAATATAGAAATATATAAAAGAAGGAACTGAATGGGGATGTAACATGTGAGATCATCTTGCTTTATTCCCCTTTGAGATAGGTGAAGGTAAGTTACTAAGTATTCTGATAGAAAAGAGATTTATCTTAAGCTTTCTCTGATCATTTTTATCAGGATAATATTCACAGACCCATATTATCAGCAGAGTAGAGATTTTAAATGAAAGCAGGAGATTACTCGTATCTGGTATTGTAGTTCATACTTAATTTCAGCATTAAGTCCTTCCCGGCATGTGCCATAACTGAAGAGCACCAAAAATCATTGCCCTAAGATTCAGCTTTGGTTGGTATCCTCTATTTAAAGTTGTTTATGTATCACTCAACATTGTAAATGGCAGATTATGGTCCATGCCAAGTTCTTCAACTAAAAAACAACAACAATAAAAATAAGGAAAATCTTACTGGTGAATCAATATAGTAGAATTATGACACTTCACAAATAACAGTGCAAGGCCATAGAAAATTGTTCAGAGTAATTTAGATCTATAGAGGGAAGAAAAAGAGAAGGAAATTGACACAGCCACTTTGGTTTGTTATGCGATGTTTCCACCCAAAACTGTCTCCTAGTAGCAGCCCATTTCATCAGGCTTCACCAATAGCTTTTCCATCAGCTTTGTTGACAGCCAGTACTCTGATTTCTGAAAACTCCAGAAAATCCAAACTTTGTAATGGCTGCAGTACAATAGCATAGAAAAGAGGAATGCAGATCAAACTGGACTTGATTCTTTCTTTGCTCAGAGGAAGAATGGATATTTGCTCTGTGTTAAGCTTTTGGGCTGCATTACCTTTGTTGGTAAATCCCAGTCTCAAAAGGAGGAGGAAGTGAAAGGAAACACCAAGATGATGTTGGTTGGAGTTCTGTCTAACATTGCAAGAGGAACGAACATGGATGCAGGAATCATAGATTCCACCCTAAGACTGTGTGCCTCCTCCCACTTGCCCCACTTATTCACAATTCCTTTGTCATATTGATACAATTCAGCAGATCCTATTTAAATATGAGAAAGAATTGATCAACCTCTTACACTCCATATACATTGAAATACACATCACCCCAGCCAGTAAAATCAGTGGTAAAACAATTACAATTCCAGATTTCTGGGGGGCATCAGATGACAAAAGTAGTGTAAGACTTTAATTTCTGATGAATAAAAGTTTATTTCTATCTTGAGTGAAGTATGCTTTGGCAGAAAATGTTATTGCTTACTTAATCCTGTTTTGACTACCCAACTTTTGTTCTATCTAATTGCGTTGAATTTAGCAGAGAATGTTTTCAGTTGAATTTGTGTAATGGTAAAATATGCCATCCCTATGGTTTTGCTTTTATAAAAATTGCATCCTAATTTAAGTCAATGATGTTATTTTTACTGAAATCAATTTCCCTTTTAAAACATAGCTATAGCTAAAACACGTTTTCTAGGTCAATAGATGCCTTTGTTTAGAAGTCAAGTTCTCTTAATGAAGCTTGAGCTACAATCTCTCCTCATGAGAGGAAAGAACAGTTACGATTACTACTTCCTTATATTTCCCCAAATAATTGAAGCAGCTCCTAAAATTGGTTGGCTGATCTTTATTAATGTCCTCCTGATATTCTCCAAAATGAGTCTCAAATGTTTTCTCCTTTTTACAACTCTGTATTGTTTACAGCACATTTGCAGTCACTGTTTATGATTTATGGTCCCATAAATCTCTTTAATAAATAAATATTGAATGTATTGCTGCTGCCAGGGGGTGGGGGTAGAGTGGGTTTTATTTTTGTAAGGTGCCCTGAGTCACTGTGAGTGATTTGGCCATATGAATCTCTTTCATAAATATTTTAAAAATCTAGAAAACCACACATGGCATTCTTCTCCTAGGAGTTCTTGTAGTTGAGAGCATTAGCATGGAGTGAATGTTGTGTGCCTTTAAGCTAGTTTTCTGTTGGTTGATGCCATAGTTGAAATGTTTACATTAGGACCAGAGAGATGCAGGTTCAGCTCTACCCTAAGTCATGGAAAGTCATTGGGTAACTTTGAGGCCAGTCACTCTGTCAGCCCAGCCTCCCCCACAGGATTCTTGTAATGGAGGTAGAATGAAGGGAGATGACCTGAAAATTTGCCCAATTTGTCTGAAACAAATCCTACAAATTCAGGTGGATGAGTATATGTTGGCTTGTTTCAGAACTACAGATTCAGCATAGATACTCACCCCTACTTGATGAGAAGTTACCTTTCAAATCTACAGCCACATTAATAATAACGGTGTGTCCAACAGCTCCGTTTCTAAAATGTTTCCACTAAAAACATCTGTATGGAACATGATAGTCCCATACAGATGAAATGCTTGCCAACATCTGCTGTACTATCCCACAATATTCAGATCCCCTGTTAGTGCTGGCAAACTTTCCATTAGGATATGCGAGATGCCCAGTTTCTTAAGGATGGTGTTCATTACTATTGCATCCTAGCAAATTGTAAAATCTATTCATATCTACTTTGCAAATTGCAAAAGCTATTGTAAATGTATTCATATTAACAGTTTTGAAATTAGTTATTTTAAAAATTTTGGTAAATGAATAGGATTTGATCATTCTGTCTCTGCTGCTATCTAATTGGTTAAATTTTAGTAATACAGATAGTCCTCGACTGATAACCACAATTGGGATCAGAATTTCCATTGTAAGTGATTGCAGTTGTAAGTCGAGTCACCATATGACCAGACCTGATTTTACGGCCATTTTTACAGTGGTCTTTAAGTGAATAATGGGCCATTAAGTAAATCCAGCTTCCCCAATGGGCACTTTTTGTTGGAAAATGGCAAAAAATGTCACAAAATGCAATCATGTGACCGCAGGATGTTGCAACTGGTCATGAATGCGAGCCAGTTGTCAAGTGCCCAAAATGCGATCATGTGACTGCGGGGGGGGGGGGTGCGATGTTTTGTGACACTTGGAAGTGCTTTACAGGCCATAAAACACATGTAATGAGGCCATCGTAACTTCAGACCATCGCTAAATGAACAATTGTAAGTCGAGGACTACCTGTAATGATACTTTGTATTTAAAACAGTTAAGTTTCCAGTTAAGTTTAAGATATTTCTTTTACTTCTGTAATCTGAACAAAGTTGTTTAGTTTTCAGGAACATTTCAGGCAACATGCAACCTTGTGTTTGTTAAGTAGGTACACAGGAGTTTTGCTATCTCTCTGCCTGGGGTAGAGTTCAAAGAGGAAGGTCAGACTTCATAAACTTCCTGCATTGGCAGCATAAAAATACTCAATAAGTAGTTTCTCTAAAATAGTTCTTCAACATAAGAGGACACAGAAAGGCAAGGAATCTTCTGTGTTCCTAATACAAGGGGAGAGTTATTAATGCATCAGTGAGAAAAGGGGTAGAGAGTTAGCACAAAAGAGAAAAATACATCTTCTTTGTCCATGTTCAAAGTATCTGCTCTTTTGGCCCCTATACTCTACTGGTATCCTTCACTTTGACCCCCCGGGTCTGTAGCCCTCAACACGTTAAAGCTAATGGGAAGGGATTATGGGAGTTATGGTCCAAACATTGTACAGGTACCAAACCATCTCTTCCAGGAATGTCTGCGCAGGCCATCCTATCTTTCTTTCTGAATAAAACCAGATCCTTTAGAAGTGTTGTTCTGTCAACAATTCCTTGGAGTGAAATACAGAAGTGGACTGAATTTTCTGCAGATATGCCTTCATTTTCAATTATTACTAGGATCTGTAGGGATTTTAAAATATTTACTTGCCTATTTATTGTATTTGCATCCTCCCTTTCTTCTGAGAAGGCGGAATGCCTAGGAGTCTCCCCTAATTTCTCTCCCCATTTTAAGGATAAAAATAGTAATTCTTTGAGATTAGTTGGGGTCATTGAGAATGAGAGGTCCAAAACCACCAAGTGAATCAGCTGGAGTATGAACACTATGCCGTGGCGATGCGGAAGACTATTGTATTTCGGGAGTTTAGTGACACATTTTGATTTATCCTTCATATTAAGAAGATTATAGAAGCTTAAAGTTCATCTGGAGTCATGTTCAGATGGCTTGTTTTTCATTCTTGCTTGGGAATAAAGAGAAGGGAGGAATCTTAACACAGTTGTAGGAGGACCTCAAGGTTATCTATATAGTTCCCAGACATTCCAGGGTTCAGGCGGGTCACACGATGAACAGGTGCACCATCTGGCCGAGGTTGGGTCCTGCAGTCTTGGTACCATGGAAACAAGGTCACGGGGTAATCATGCCAGACTTTGGTAAGACTTTGGTATTGCCTCTACTTTTGTATGGAATATGCTTTTATGTCTCTGTTTAATCTGCCTAAATTGTGTTTCTGTTTAAATCTGGCTGCTAGAGTTAACAATAAAGCTTAAAATTCCCTTACTTACTGGTGTGTTCGTTGTCTCTGGATCCTAAAAGAACCAATTGTCTGGCACTTGGCCAGTGCTTGGCAATACACACTACAATATTCTGCCTGTATTGACTATGGTATAAAATAAGTGGGGGTATTACAGTAAGATTAGCAAATGATACCATGTGAAGAACGTAAGACTCTGATTTAGCTAGCAAACTTTAGTATCTCTTTTTTAAGTAATACAAATAGCTATCATCATGTCATATTTTATGGAAAAAAAGTACTGGCTTAATTAGGAACTTGAAAACCTGTACTTTTAAATAAAATGATTCTGTTCTATAGTATTGTTCTCTTTCTTAACTTACCACTTTTTAATATGTTCTTTTCTGAATGCTGACTTGCTATAATATATCAGTGTAAAGTTATACAGGCTATAAAATAATTAATGGGTTTGTTTCTTGATAAAAAAAATAAACAAGGGTTTTAAATATCAGTAAAAGTAGTTTGCATAATTTAAATTACTGGTTTTTATTATGTCTTGGTAACTCTAATTAAAAAATATGACTAGAGGGAATCATATAACTGGCAAAGCCCACAGCTGCCCAGGTTACACTGCACAATTTTATCAGAACTCCAGTAATATTTTTATACTTTGTCAGAATAACTGCAAATATCTAAACCCACTAATTGTACACTCACCTTAGAGTAGGTTCTACCAAACTAGGGCTTATTTCTAACTAGATGGGTTATACTATAAATCTTTTAAAATACAAAATAAGATAAAAACCTGGAAACCAAACTCAGAATCTGAAAAATCAGGGAGAAACTGCAGGGGAACTAAACAATCCTTTAGAAACAGAACTATGCCATATTTTAGAGAAGACCCTCTCCATTCTCTATTGCTATCCTTACCTAACTGTGGAGAAATAAATGACTGGACATCCTAGCAGTCAATGAATCTATTGGCTGTTACTTAAATGGGTCGTACAAAAATAATTAAACAGTGGTTTCATTAATACAGGAGGCAAAGCAATCACCAAGTGGTAAATGATTTTTGTTAAGGAGATAGATGCCGTAAATTTCCAGAAGGAAGTCAGACTCCACTAGAGAAAAGAGATTTTCAGATCTCTATGGCTGTCTTTGAAGGGTGTTCATAATTACAGCCTGAAATTATTCACAGAGGGTTTCTCAGTCCCTAAACTAATTTGATTCCAGTGTAATCATTAGAACTATCCAAAAGTAAACAGCAGAAGCAATGCATTTAAAACATGACTGTTCAAATAGCAACTAAATATAAATCAACTAAACAGCATTAGACCTTTAATCAGGACATAAGGTGGCACAAAGAGTGAAAGACTTCTATCATCTGAAGAGAAATTAGGGACTCACAATGAGAGATGTTTCAGTAACACTAAGCTCCTGTCCTTGTAGCTCTGGCCTTACCCATCCTCACTCATGTCCTCCCTCATACATTGATTTATGTATTAATGGTGTGTGTGCGTAAAGTACCATCCCTGGTGTTTGTTTGTTTGTTTTTGTATGTATATAGTTTAAGTTTTTTAAACTGGTACAAGTTAGAAGAACAAAACTAATGAATTCCATTTCTTTTAAATTACTTTATATACCTAAACTAATAATAAAACCTCACAAGCTAAAAAGGAAAGCATTCAAGGAAAAAAACATTCAAGGAAAAAGCAGAAGAAAACAAACAAAAAAGTTAAAATAGGAAAGAAAGAAAAAAATATAAATTGTACAGGAGGAAGAAAAAAACACATCCAGTAATACAATAATAAGCAGTTTAAAAACCAGTATTCTTCTATTTGATTAAAAAACCAGTATTCTTCTATGATATTAAATATATTTACATGAATTATTGCAAATCAATCTTTAAACAAATTAAGCCTAAACCATATGGTCCAGCCTTTATCTCGCCACTGATCTTGCCTCTCCATTGATTCAAAGCCCATTCAGAAGCTGAGACTGACAGATTTTGTTAAACCAACCTTTACAATGTGATACACAAACATGTCCTTCCAAAAATACAATTTTGTTACAATTCAGCCTGGAGAGATCCATCTCTCTTCATAAACAGACAAATTGCAAACTTATATGCCTTCCTTGGTTTCTTATTAAAAGTTTAAAGAGGGAGACCATTCTTCCTGGTTAAAAAGATATAGGCAAAACTATATGTAAAATGAAATCCCATTTGTTGGTCAATTTAGAAAGGCTATGGCTGTTTATTGATAAAATCATGTCTGCACAACTTGTAATAGCTTGTGTGAAGCCATTTGCCTATGATAGCTTTTCCTTCCATTCAATTTGATCATTCTGTTCCATTCCACTGCATTGCACTGCACAATACCTACCTTTCAGCCTTATGACCACTGGGGGTGTGGGGGAATGCATAAGTAGTTGCCTTTCTCATGTGACTCTTGTTATCTTGCAAAATTTTATACACACACACACACACTTATCTTGCAAACTTATTCATTTAAATATTGTAATTGTATGTTATATGGGTCATATTGGGTCATAAGCTGCGCTTATAAAAAAGTTTCTTTAGAATCTCAGGGAGAATGTTTTGTTTCTGATCTTAGTATATCTCAAATTTAAGGAAACTTGTTTATGGTTCAGATGAATTGGATTGTGCTCTCAGAATAAAAATAAAAATAATGTACCATCTCAAATTCTGTTCACAGTATAAATATGGTAGCAGACGTCCATGTAGTCTCCAATGTATTTAGCAATAAAATATAATTAAAATTGAGTATTTCATTTGTGAAAAGGAACAATAGAAATTAGTTTTTATTGTGACTGAGAAAGGGAACTGTTTGATAACTAAACCTGAAAAAAGAAATAAAACTCAGCAGTATTGCTTTAATTGCAATATCTCTGGTGTGAAAAAAGTATATGTTTTATAAAACCCTGGCCTAGGGAAAAAAAAAAACCAGGAGACGGTGAGTTCTAGTCCTGCCTTAGGCATGAAAGCCAGCTGGCTGACCTTGGGCCCGTCCCTCTCTCTCAGCCCAACTCAGTGCAATGTAGACTAGCCCCCTTGTGGTGCACCCCGGGCAACATGACTTGTCACGGCTAAACAGTCTACACATCTGGCTGCTGGACCTCACAAGGATTTCCCAGCAAGAAAAAAAGCAGCATGAACACCGAACTGCTATGCCATACAGTTAAAAAATAAATTCTCAGAAATTAAAGCAATCTTGCCTTTGACTTAGATAATTTAATCAGTTGTACTCTGTTCAATATTGCTTTGTGTGAAATGTTCCTTGTACTCAACAAATTTCGTTTTGTTAGTAGTGTTCAAGAAAGGAAATATACAAAAATAGTTTTAAATGATTATGCTTCTATCATCAATATCATTGGCAAAGTACGGGAACACTGAAGTTTTTCGTTTGATGCATTAGGAAGTCTTAGGAATTCCTGTTAACGAGATATCAATAGGCCATTTTCATTGATAGCTTTATTTATTTAAAAGAGGCTTGTATTATGAAGGATAATGTACATAACAGTGTTTAATTTACATGCTTCGGGCCCATTTAGAGCTTGACTGCTGTGAAGCCGAGCACTGTGAATAAAAGAGGGTTTGAGTCGATACTTGGATGACTCAAGAGCAGTTAATCCAGAAATGCTCAGAAGCAAATTGCTAAGCACTTCTTATGTTGCAAGGCACATCTTAAATTAACTGTGATGCCTGTAACTATTTTAGAAAATTGCTACTGTATGCTTCTCTTGTAATAATTAGAAGTTTATACAATGGGGGATTGTTGGTAATTGGCTCCTGGCTGCTTGGCCATTTTTGCAGCACTGTGGGTTGCTGTGATATATGTCTTTATTTAGGAAGATTTCAAGTTTTTCATTCTTTCAGAATGCACTATTTACCATCTCTCTGATACACTTCTTTCATTAGCTGCGAAAATAAATTTTAGGCTTGTACGCAAATGTCCCTGTTTAGGAAAGCTTTCTTCCCCAATCTCTTTTGTTCCTGTTGGTATTTTCCGCCTTTGCTTCAAAATTCTGAAACTCCCTACATATTTCATATATTCTTTCAGTGTCTTCAAGAACCCACACTATGGATAGAACAAGACAGTGGCATTTCCTGTCTCCCTTGATGGTCCTAATAATTTTATCTAGTTTCTTCTACACCTCACTTCTTTCATTAGTTGTCTCCCTTCATTTTTATTTAACCATTACGTGGCAAAGGAATGAGATTGCCCAATTAATTAGGTGGTCTTAAGATGATTCATTGTGTGCTGCAAAAAGTACAGATTTATGAAAATATCTAGAACATGAAATGAAGCAACTGATAGTTTACTTTAAAAACTAGAATTACGTGGAGTTAAAATGCATATAGAACTGGCTGGTTTTGAAGTTGTAAATGGAATTTTTTTCTTCAAGAATAACAAAACACAATCTTAAACTTTGTGCCAGTACTGCACATTACACACCTACGTGTGCTCTTTACAAAAGATGAGTGATTCACGTTCCAGCGGTTGGAGTTTTTCAGCATCAGGAAGCATTTGCATCTCTGACACATTTTTAGGAAAAGCCACAGGACTTCAGCCCTCTTCAGCCAAGGAGAAAGAACAACTAATTATAATAATTAGCAAAGCATTGATATGCATTTTTTCCCAGTGTGTCTGAAAACATGTAAAAATTAGCATTAGACAATTACAAAGTTGACATTGAAAATCAAATTTTCAGAACGATAATTTTTTTAAGCATTTCTGCTTATATTTTATCTGTAGCAGTATTAATTTAGAGGCCTTTATGGCATGCATGAATTCATAATGCGAGAAAGGGAATTGTCCAAGGGTTAATTTGCATGGACCAATTAACAAATATTTTGCCGTATATATACTCCGTTCTTTTTTGTCAGATTTTCCTTAAAGTAAGCATTTGCCATAATGGCCCTCGGACACTCTGTTGCATGTATAACCAAGAGTTTAGAAGGTAGAAGTAGAAGGTACTTTGCTGCAACAAAAAAACTTGGCCAATTTGAGAGTTTCCAAGAATACTGTCACACTAACCCTTGTTGGTTTGCCAACAATTGAGACAATAGCAAAAGTAAGCATCTGACACCTGTTGACTAACCAATCATTGCCACAAAGGCTCTGCTCCCAATTCTAGCCCAGGGGCTGTAGGAAGACCCAGATTTTAAGGGCTCATATAAATAATGGCAGGGTGGAAGCCACACAGATCTCTGGAGAGGGAATCATTTCAGAAGGCAGTACCACCAGACAACATTCTTTAATGGATGGGACCTGAAGCCGGCCAACTCTACCCATTCACATATAGGGTGGGCAGAAGCAACATAAGACAGGCAATTCCCCAGATAAAGATGCCCTATGCCATGAGGGCCGTTATAAATAAGAACTGGCACCTTGAATTGTATTTAGAAGCCTACTAGTAAAAATAAGGCAAAAAGAAGCAGTTTTTATTAATGATATTTACCCTATTACCTTGCAAAGGGAGTTTTGTGGTCCTGGGCATTGTAATGAAGCCCATGTATCAGTTCTCCTGTTCCACATAGTTGAGTCAGATTTTATCGGATTGATTTATTTATATTTCATATTTCTCCCCGCCTAACTCGTACTACGATGACTCTGGGCGGTTATATATTTTATATTAAGACTATGTGATGAAAACCCAAGCTCTTGAGTTACAGTCACTACCTACAAGATACAGTTAACCGTGTAGCGGATAAGATTCTGCGATGCTAATTCATTGTCTATGCTGAAGATATTAACAGTCTGTTCCCAACCACTTTGGAATCAGCATTTCTTTCTCCAGCATTGACATTTAGGTTGACTTCCAGGTAAACTCTGAATCCCATGTAACACCTGTATTATCACTAGCTAATTTTTGAGTGACAATATCTTCTGGAACAGGTTTTTTCTCCAAACTTGCTACTAGGACACTACCTACATATTCTTTCTAGAAACTGATGATAATACCAGTTCAGCTGTTTCCTGGTCGTGATGTGGAAAGGATGAATGTAGTTTTTTGTGTTTCCATTTCCCAATTAAGCAGCTGATTCATACAGTTTTCTAACAGTGTTACCTGTATATTAACTCTTTTTTTTTCTTTTTCTGGATGGAGACATGTAATTTATAACAACTCAAAAAAAAAAAAGGAAAATTATCTGTGGAGTTACAAAGCTAGGAAGTGACTAATGGTTGCTATTATAGGTGAACCAAAATATTTAATTGAAAAGGAAATAATCTTAGTCCTGCTTCCTGTTTTCATATTAATCAGAATATGGTTATTAATTTTACCAGGAGGCATTGTTGATAAGGATCTCCGTCACTACCTCAATCTACGGTTCCAGAAGGGTTCAGTGGATCACGAGCTTCAGCAGATCATTCGAGACAATCTCTACCTCCGAACAGTGCCATGTGAGTCTAATCTGTCATCTGTACATTTTATTTTTTTATAGCATGTCAAGTCTATGGATTTTTATGCATGCACTGGTTAAGAATAGGAGCAGTGTTTTAATTCTAGAAGAACTATGTGGCAATTTTGATTATTGTTACATTTTGGGCTCAGCTGGTGTTGAACGTTTGGTATCAGCTATGGCAAAAAGAATACTGTCTAGTTCAGTAGCCTGATTCTGTCTAAGTTAAGAGGTGGAATATCCATATACTGTATACAGATTTTTAGTGGTGACTTAGTGACTCTTCAATTTTTTACAGATGTTGGGAAAACAAAATAACCAGGGGAACTGGTTTACATTATTTACAATAATACATTCTTTTAGAAGACATTAAGTGTCTTCTAAAAGAATGTATTATTTCAGATTATCCAATATAGTTTTGACACTAAAAACATTAATGTGTCTACAGCCTTTTGCCTGCAACCATTTGAGATAGATAGGTAGATAGGTAGGTAGGTAGGTAGGTAGGTAGGTAGGTAGATAGATAGATAGATAGATAGATAGATAGATAGATAGATATAGATATAATATTCCAATACCTGGTACAGGGGTAGATGTGGAGAGATAAATAATAGAATGAATAATAGCCAGAATGGATGCATCTTGTGTAGTTTCATGAATTAGAAAATAAAAATGAGGATAAATGCTCTTAAACCAGCAGTGCAAATTAAGTCTTAATTAAGATGGTTTGGTTTATTTTACAGGGTGATAAATGAAAGGCCATTGTGGCTGTTGTTCATATTATACAATATACTGTATAAATATTTGGAAAGCTCAGTACTGAGTTTTTTTAATTATTTTTTTAAAACGATAAGGTAAAAAGACTTAAATATGTGTATGCTCGTTTAAAATGGAAAAGAAAAAAAAAATCAGAGTTCAACAAAAAGTATTGATCTTGTCAATGATGCCTGAATGATGAAAGCACTATTGTTCCAAAGTTTGTGGCTGGCTAAAATTGAACAAAATAATCCTAGTATTTAATACACTTCTATTTTTAATGTTATCTCAGATCTGAAACAATACTAAATACAAATAACAAGAAAGTCTTGATATGTTGGACTCCCTGATTTATCAGAATGCCTGCTGGATCATGAGGGAAATGAGATGGTCGCTAGTCTCATCTTCAGGAACAATATTATGCAATTCCAGGGTTCAAGTTTTGCTAGCGGATTCTGGGAAGGCTGGAATGAAACTTGACAAAGAATTTCTCCCTTTTGGTCTGTTGTTGGGATGTATATATGGTTTTGCCTACTCACTAGCTTTTATGTGTTGCTGAGATCTGCTGCTTGGTGCCTAAGAAGGAATTTTTAGCTGAGTTCTCTGTTTTTTATTCTTTTTTCTGTTACACTGTCATACAAACAAAGTCTTCCACCTTTGATTTTCCTATATTGATGGATGCCAGAACCATTATAATGGTTATGCGGATGAGATCAGGAGTTGTAATTCTAGCTGCCTTTTTGATAAAGTACCTAATAGGAGACCACCATATGCTGTTGACAGCTGTTCTACCCCCTGCAGATGGGCTAGAAAATTTGTCAGTGGGAGATACAATGGGTGGGTTTCCTCCATGTCATGATCAACAGTTTCTAAGCTGCTGACAAGAAATTGCACCCTGTTTAATACAGTCATGTCTCTATTCTTGTCGCAGCCACCTTTTTTTTTTTGCCTTTCTTTATATGCCACTGTTGGCACAAAACAAACTCATTAAATGGTGATTACATGTGAACAAGATGTATCTTTTGAATCAGAAATTGTTAATTTGGGATTGTGACAGATTCATGCAAATAACATGGGTTTAAGAAGGCTGTGTGTCTAACAGATGGGGAATTTCTATTAGACTGTTTTTCTGTTACCTAGGTAGATGGATTTATTTATACACCTTTGACAACTGATGGACTGATGTTAGGCAATTTTTATGAAAATGGATTAAACCATAGAGATGGCTTATCCTAAGGATATGCAGAATGATAAGCATATAATATTTTTTCAAATATCAGAACTTGAAGGGAAAATGTTTCTTTCCTCTCCCCCTCTCTTTGTTGTCTGAAGGAGAAATGTATCAATGTTTGCAAATACACTGTTTTTCAACTCCTCTAATATACAAATCATTAATACAGATTCAGGAGGACTCAGATTTGCAATGTTTTTCTACAAAGGGATCCCCACTTAGAGGCATTTTTTTTTCTCAAATCTACATGCATCACCAGATACAATTTGAAATAGTGCTCAGTGTGGACACTTAATATTAAAATTTAACACAAAATACTTTATTCCTGCTGTATTACCCTCATACCAACCAGCTCTCCATATTTCTTTGCCTCTGAATGCCATTTTGATCTTCCTGCTACATTTCTCTTTATAGGAAAATACATACTGAAATCCTGATCAAATCTTCACATTTGTGTATGTAACTTTTAGGCTATCCAAGCAGGCATAAAGTCTTACTATATGTTTCAGATTTGTTTTTATTTATATATTTATCCAATTTCTAGGCCACCCAACTCTAGACAGCTTCCAGATAAAAGAAAAACAATACATATAAATATGAGTAAAAAGGAGATCCAGGCTGATCAGTTCATCCAACCATAAAGCACACATAATTAAAGGGTCTCCTTAACCACTCCCTCCCAAGGCCTGAGAGATCAACCAGGTCTTTAATGTTTCCTATATGTCATAAAGGTTGGAACCATCTGAATCTCTGGGGGGATATCGAGAGGTCAGTGCTGCAATAGATGCTCTTCCTTGGTCCTGTAAGATGACCCTGTTTAATTGACAGGACTCAGGGCAAACACACTCTTCATGATCGTACCAGCTGGACAATCATGGAGATAAGTGGTTCCTCAGATAGCCAGGCCCTATGCCATATGGGGATTTAACTGTGATAACCAGCACCTTTAATCAGAAGCTAACTGATCACCAGTGCAGCTCATAGAGCAGCGGGATCACACAAGCATAACACAACATCCCCAAAACTGCCCACACTGTTGCATTCTGGACCAACTGTAGCTTCCAGATGATCTTCAGTGACAGCCCCATGTAGAACATATTATACGGATCCAATCCAGATGCCACAAGAACAAGCTTGTTTAGGATTGTGAGGACTGTTCTGTAATTATAGTAGTAAAGTAGCCTGAAAAAGCATTAAACATAACCACTTACTATGAGAATGACATACAGTATACGGCAACATCAAAATTCTGAAGTTGAATGTATGATTATAGAAAAGGTGTTAACTGTTCCTGTCCTAACAGCCAGGAACCACACTGAGACAAGGAACAGGTCTCTAGTGTTTTATTGCTGCTACATAACAGGAAAATCCTAACAAACTGAAGAAGCGTGGGAAAAACCCAGACATATAAACCCCAAAGGTTAAGGCGGGCCCAATCGGTGTCTCTTGGAATGGCTACCTAATTCCTCAGTGCTACGCATGCGCTTTACAGCCTGGATGGGAGCCCCCTCTTGCCATCCTTACTCATGACAGTTCCTTCCTTTACAGCATATCTTAAGCAGGAAAGCAAAAGTTAATGTGTTGGAGAATTAGGAGTATCTCTTCAAGCCACTTCAAAATATTTGCAGGGAGACATAACCGCAGAGGGTTGGACCTATAAAATAAAGGTCTGTTGGATAGAAACTATAGATACTATGTTTGAAATAGAAGAAACGTGATGTAACAGAAATGTGGACAGGATCCTGGGTGGAGGTAGTTGTAGGTGATGCACGTGTGACAGTGTTTTTGTTATCTGATATAAATTGCCGTACTAACTCTAGTTATCTACAAATCCCACCAATTCCAATCACATGTAAAATTGAACTGGTGGGACCAAGGAAACATGCCTTCTCTTTCATGGCACCTGCCCCCTGGAATAGCATCACCCAAAAGATCTGCATGGCTTCCACCCTGATATTCATCTGGAAGTGCTTGAAAGCAATCTCTTCTCCCAGGCCTTGGGAGTTGAGGATAGGGTTGTTGAGCCCCTATCAGTTTTGTTGTTGTTGTTGTTAGGTATAGTTTTTTCTTCTGGACATCCATAATTCATTTCTCAATTTTTATTGTTTCTTACTTTTAAAGTATGATGCAGAATCATTTAAAGTTGGGCAATCTCTAAATTAGATATAGATATAGATATAGATATAGATATAGATAGATATTAAAAATAATGTTCCTCTGTTGCACTTACAGACTCAACCCTGCCAGTACAATGTCAATGATTCTAGAGACAAATTGTTTTCAGCCAAGGGTTTGGTGTGTAAGACCATTAAGTCCTAAAACAAAACTTGGCTGCACTGCTAGTTGACAGAAACTGTGTTATTATTGAAGGCATAGGAAAGATTTTGGTACATGACCTTCCCTATATGCTGGCTGGAAATTCTACTCCAGCTGAGTTCTAGTATTAAGAAACCTGGATAGTGCCAGTTTTGGAAGTCTGCCATAAGTGGTAATATGCTTTGTAATTAAATAGATTTTAAGAGAACTTAAAAGGGAGATGGATGTGATTTTATGAGTCATTAAATAGGAATCCATATTAAACAAACAAGGAAAAAAAGCATTGTCATTTGAGTCTACTTGGAAAAATTGTGAAACAGGTCCATGTGCTAAAAGATAATGCATTATATTATGCATTCTGAAATGAGGCTTGTGCGAACCTTATGTCATGTAGGCTGCATTAATGACAGTGAGCTTGATTGAAATCCCTTGACTCCTAGCCGCTCAACTCATGAGCTGCCTACAAAGCCTCAGTTCCTGCAGTCTACTCATGAGCAGCAGCTGTCCAGAGTGCAAGTGGGCGATCTTCCAATCTTTTCCAGTGAGACTTCACCAGCCAGAATTCACCATCTGGCCACCCATCTAACCGCAATGATGTCCCCACTCCTTCAGGGACATCTAGTTTGCCATGAATCCTCACCAGAAGCCGTATAACATTATGCATTCTGTCCTAATTCTGTGCCTTCCGGTTATATTAAAACTTCTGGAATAGGCTTAAGGTCATATTAATCGTACCCAGACTGAGTATATTCAATATAATATCTGTATATCCTGCCCCTTTTCATGTTTGTTAAATGTTATCTTCATCAATACCTAATAATTCTGACTCTCTCAGTACTCTTTCATTATGAATAATGAAAAAGATGGACTTTTTAAAGTGTTGTTCATAGCTTTATTGTATACAAGGTGATAGCTTGTAATTATAGGATTCTATTCCTCAAGTGGAAGTGGGGGGGACAGCGAGAGATCACTTTCCAAAATTTATTTGAACTTAGGGTAACAAAGGGAAATCTAATTAAGCAAATGACCTGACTATGTAATTGGTACTGGGAAACTAAAACAAAAAATTAATGTTGAAAGCAATACAATAAAGCAGATAAGTAGCTAACCTTGGTAGAGTGCAAATATGGAAAAACTGGCAGCATAGTTGTAGTTTATTAATAATATTTGACAGTGTACAGACTAAGATAGCTTAGGGTTTCGCCAAGTGTTTCATGCAATTATCATAAACGACATTTATTTATTTGTTTGCTTATTCTATTTGTGTGCTGCCAAACCAATGAAAACTCATGGTGGTTTGTAACTATCCAGTTAAACAATTATACAATTAAAACATCCACAGTAAAATTGAGATCTCAATAATTATAGAAAATATAAAAACTGATAATAACAACCAATAATAACATTATACAACCAAGGTTCAAAAAGATGTATTAATATGAAACTAAAAATAGAGTAAGATGGCAACAGTCAATGTGACTGTATCATTTGTGCCAACCAAGATAAATACATGCTGCCAACTACAAATAATTGGCATGAAGAAGGTCCATAAATCAATGGCAAATACCATAGTTTTAGTGCCTGGCATTTCCAGTTCAAACTGGAAAGATTCCCAGTGCTGGGAAAGGTTCACTAGAAAGCAACTGTCAGAGAAAATAATACTATTATAGATGGGCAAATATTTCTTTTGAACCCACCAACAACTTAATAAATATTTTTGATGCTTGCCCAAACAATCTATCTAGTGATTCTAATGATTCTATCACTCAGTGTTGTCAAATTCCAGGCAGGCTGAAGACAAGACTTGTGGGTTGCATTCATCTTTGTGATTCACAGTTTCTGAATGCAGTTGTAATCTCATTGTTGTCTACCTCTTGCATGGATAAGTGTGCTTCAACTTGGTTGGAAATCTTCCTTCTGACATCTTCCAGTTTGTAATCTAATCTGTTTCTCCATCAGAGCCATAATAGCCTTCTTGAGTTTTATCCTTTTTAATCATTCCCCGAAGTGTCACAGAAGCAGGAATTAATTTGATTCTTTTTCGCCCCTGCTTACATTTTGTTAAAATTGTGGAAGAACTTTTCATTTTCCCCTGGACACTGCTCTAATGTTTGTAGAATCTTAATTCTGTTTCACTGTGTAAAATTATTTCTGGTGTCTTTAAATATGCACTATGCAGAGGCATAGTGATACTATAAAGCTGAAATAGCCACAGATCAATTTAGTTAAATTAAGAAATACAAAACACTTCATGCTGCTGGCTAGAAAGATTAATAAAAGCATAAGGTTATGCTGGGAAGAAGATTTGAATAATTCTTGGAAATGACTCTTACTCTTCATGATTCCAAAGCAGTTTTCAACAGCACTTCAGTAGCTCTTTTGCTTTTTTCCCCCTTTGTGTTTATTTCTTTGTCTTCAATTTTGCAGTGCTGCAATCAGGGCAAATTGGTTTTAGTCCCCTGATAAATTACCAGAACTCCTTCAATTGCTTAATTTGGGGTATGAATTTGACTTTCTTTGTTTGCAAAGCATTTTCATTTGAATTCCCGAGTGATCGGAGTTGTAGCTGGATTAAAAAACCAGTTCAAATACTTCTTCATTATGAAGTGATTTTTTTGCTTAATATTGAACTTTATATAATGGTTTTGAAATAAAATTACCACGCTGATGTCCTTGAAGATCTAGAGCATCTAGCTCTATTTAAATGTGTTTTGTTATGTGATTTACTTTTTTTATTTTGTAAATCACCTTGCAGCCTTTTTCAGGCCAGAAATATTTGTAGGAGTTCTAACCTTCTAAATCAGTGTCTCTTAAAGTGTGGTCTGAGGACCCCTGGCGGTCCCCCAAGCCCCTCTCAGGGGTCCAGGAAATCAAAATTATTTGCTAGATATTTAAGATATTTGCAAAAATTTAAAACAATGTCACTCTTCTCATTGTTACTGTTATTTGTTAAAAATATATAGTTTTTTTCAGGAAAAACATTTTACTGATGTTAATATCTAATATTCTTTATTAATCTATTTAATTAATAATTAGATAATCTAATCAAATATTGTTTTTACATGATTCAATAAATTGATATTCTACAAATGCATCCATTTTAATTTTTAATACAGTAAATATCAATAAATATAACCCATACAATACATATGACCCATATGATAAATATAACCCATACAGACAAAAGCTCTTTTGGGGTCTTCCATAATTTTTAAAAGTGGAAAGGGGTCCTGAGAGCAAAACGTTTAAGAAACACTGTTCTAAATAAATAAATGTTTAATCTTGAGCTGCTTACTTTCTCTCTTATATATTCTCATACAGTATATGGAATATATGTTTTATATTCCTGTTTGCCATATGGGTTAAACTATACTAGAAGAAGAGATTGATGAAGGGTGTATAGGTTGGTCTTGTTTTAGGTTTGATAGAGTTTGGCTCCAAATATTTGGAAGACCCCGTAGATTGCTGCAAGAGATACAGAAATCTGAAACTCTATGCTTTCACCTAGTGGTTGTCTGGATTAGTACAGAATAGAACTGGTTGCCCTGTCTTGTCAGTCCATTTAACTTCTACTGTTAACATTATGATGTGTTTATTGTAGTCATAATGTGGAATAATATCTCAGCAAAATGTATAGACCAACGTAATATTGCAACAAAACTTCTGGAATAAATTCATTCTGTACCTAACATGGCTGGATAAGAATCTTTATTGCATACCAAGATGAAGCCACTTAAATAGTTGATTGTCCTCTGGATTCAGTTGTATGTTGTAACCAGCAATAGATTAAATTTCACACTTTTTCACTTCACCTTTTTCTATTGCTTAATAGATGCCTTGCTTTGTATTTTGTATGCTTGCTGCTGGGTGGCAATTTATTGTTGATTTATTGGCATTTCTGCTCTGGGAAATTCTAGCCCTCAGTATAACCCCTATAGTGCAAATATTTCGCTTTCCAGAGTAGGAAAGATTATTAGGAAATTATCATGTTGAACTCTTTGAGTACCATAGTCCTTTTGAATGAATCCAAGTTTCAATGTGTATGTATCTTTAAATTGGCCCAAGGTTCAGCAGTCAACCAGATTTTATATTTTTTTAAAAAAATATAGCAATGTTATAATAAAATCAAGGGAGAGAATTGTATTTGCATTACAGTCCATACCCTGCAAGATTACTCCTGTGTATTTTTGCCAAAAATCCATATAAAACTATTTTGTTTATATTCTGCCAAAATCGTATGAATCATGTTTGTTTTCATAAAAAATGAAATATAGAAACAACTAAAGACATTAATACAGAGAAAAAACAAGAGTCATAACTCTTATTGGACAATGCCAACCCAATACGGGTTGTTCAAATGTCATGATGCTTGATTTAACTAAGAAATCTTATTTCCTCATTCTTTTCAACTTCTGATCAAGGTGTATATATAGATGGTATAACCTGTGCCTCTTGAATTATATGTCACAATAAAACATTACCTTTTCTTTCTCTGTCTCAAAATGCTTTCTTCTGGCTTTATTTTTTTCAAGTCAAATTAAATCTTTATTACAATCCTAGACCAGCAAGGTTTTTTTTTTCATTCCATGTTTGTAAGGATATGCCACAGCAGAGACAGGAATAAATGATGCTCCAGGAATTTGCAGTCCTGGACAGACAGAATCCAAGCAGAAGAAGACAACAAAGATGGGCCACATCTCAATGCAAACTGTATTCAAAATTCCACTGAGACAAGAAGTCTTGTATACTTTGATGTAATGGTATGCAGGAATGACCTTGGGAGACAGGGCAATGAGATGCAGCCAAGGGAGCAGACAGATAAAAGGCAGCTTAGCCCGCAGAAGGAATGTGGGAGGGGCAAGAGGCTCAGAAGAGACCCTCCCTAGTTTTTAGGCTGTAGAAGAGATGGGTGGGGGGTAGAGATATATTTTCAGACTCGGAAGATTGATGTCGGTCTTACAAGATAGACCAGACAGGAAACAAGACCAGATGAGCTAATTCTACTTTATGTAAGGTTACATTAACAGAATGTTGCAAGTCTGAAAGTACTTCTCCCCCCTGTCCCCTTTATAGTCCCCAAACTAGGGAGGGTCTCTTTTGAGCCTCTTGCTCTGCCCACATTCCTGCTGCAGGCTCAGCTGCCTTTTACCTAACTATTTCCTTGGTTGCATCTCTGTAATTAAAGGACTAAATGAAGGAATATTTCTGCTGAATTGTTCATGAACAGGATATAGGCAGGATACCTTGATATAAGACCAAGAGAAATCAAGGCCTGTTCAGATATCCTCTCTAAGCCAATTCACCACACAGAGTTGGAAATCAAGGCCTGTTCAGATATTCTCTCTAAGCCAGTTCACCACACAGAGTTGGAATGCATAAAAACATTATTTAATGTTTTATCTTTGAAAAATTGGAGCCATTTTGGATAGCTGGAGTGTTTATCTGAAACAATAATTGAAACCTCAGTCTGTTAAAATTTTGGAATGATCATGTTTCACAATCTGTTTTCTCTTCTATTTTTTCTATGTGGTGAAGTGGACCACATGTCAATGTGTTTCCCATTAACTTCCTCTTAACCATAATACAGTTGGAAAGCAATTCTTTTTAATCTTATTAATCTAATACACCATACTCAAATAAATGGAATATTTATTTCAAAAGATGAAATATTAAAGGAAGCATTTAGGGAAATGTTTTACTATTTGATTAATACATTACAGAAAAAGGAGAAAAGCTGCTCAGAAAGAAATATAAATTGAAGGCTACACATGGAATAATATTTCATTAACTAATGAAATAATAAAACACAGTAATTTTTAAATTACTGTAACAAATATCATTACATAAGAACAATAAACCAAGTTGGGAATTAATTTAAAGATTTGATCTAAACATTACACTCACTCCATTTACAAGACAACTTTTCATGTTGTTTTTACTCATTTATAATGTTCATTCCCTTTAATTACCATATGGGCCTTTCAACTTCCTTTTCTTGAACTGTTCTTCTCAAATTATTATCCCCATAAATTGGTAAAAATAGCAGCTCTGAAGGAACAATTTTGATCAAGGTCAAAAACAGGGAAAGGTGTTAACCTATTCCTTACATTTTGCTCACTCAATATTAATCAACCTTCTATTCATTGATAGATATTAACGCTGATATTAACACTGAAATATCACACATTAAAAGAAGTGAATATTTGATTGGAGTTGGGTGGCATCAAAATCGAATAAATAAAAGTAACATCCTGCCTAGTTTGGTTGTCAACTGCTTAACTGAAACTCTTATACCAAGAGTTATTTGGTTTATTTATTTGTTCATTGAATTTATATAGCTTCTCATCTCACATACATGACTCTGGGAAGCTCACAAAGTTAAAACCACAAAATCCATTCAAAAATAACCAAAATCATAACAGCAAAAAGCATGAAAAAAACACATTAAAACAGTAAAAAATATTAAAAACCATAAAAATAATGTGTGAAAGTGCAATTGAATGTGATAACAATATAACCATCTAGCAGGAGCCATACCACTACTACTGGATCTCCAAGTGAGATGGCAAAGCCAAGCCTTCAGGCCCTTCCAGAAAGCCAGTAAGGACAGGGTCAGTCTGACCTCAGGGGCGATGATGTTCCAAAGGATTGGTGCCTTTTGATTGATTATTGTCAATAGTTCCTATACATCACTGAGCATTACAGGTAGTCCGTGCATTACAATGGCAATTGGGACTGGGATTGCCATTGCTAAGCAATGCAGTTGCAAAGTGTGATGTCACCTGACCACATTGCTTAGAGATGGCAATTCTGGCAGTCCCAGTTGGCATCATAACCTCAGGGCCATGCAGGTCATTAAACAGAAAGACGCAGGAGTCCCAGGTAAAGAGCACGGGGGTGGGGGGTGCCACGGTGTGTGCTGGGGAGCGTGGGCAGGTACTGGGGAATGTGGGTGGGCTGGCAAGGGGTATGGGTGGGCCAGCAAGGGCCATGGGCAGGCACTGGGGAGTGCAGGCAGGCTGATGAGGGCCATGGACACTGGAGAGCATGGGCAGGCAGGGGGTGCTGCGGGCCGGCATGTGGTATGGCATGCAGGTGGGTGCAGGTGCTACAGAGCATGAGATCCATGGGATCACATATTCCATAGCAGGGCTCCTCGGGACAAAAAATGGTGGGCATGGCTTACAGGAACGACTTGTGACCTTCCCTGCCAGCTTCCCCATTGACTTTGTTTGTGGGAAGCTGGTAGGGAAGATTGGAAATGGTGATCACATGACTTAGGAGCCTGGCTCACTGTAACATTGTAATCGTGAACCAGGAGCCTAAGTGCTGGGGAAGCTGCGACAGCTTCACAGACCAGTCATGAGTCCCCTTCATTCAGCACCATCCTAATTTTGAACGGTTGCTGAACAAGTGGTCATAAGTCGAGGACTACCTGCATAACTTTTTTATTATACTTTGTTCCATATAGAATTTTAAGAAATTAGTATGGAACTCATATTGACCTGCATAATAAATAGTTCAATTAGCTGTTTATGTTATACATATCTATCACATATAGACCTGTTATCTGCCTGATAACATTGGGTAAAGAAAGCATCTAAACCTACTTTGATTTTCTAATAATGAATTCCTCTCCCTGTTTTGCCATGGTTAGCTCTATAGATTTATTCTATGTAAATCATTTTAGTCTGAAATTACTCTTAGCAATCAACTAAGTATCTCAAGATAACAGAGATAGTCTGCTTACTAATGAAGTTCTGAAAGCATACTATTATTATTATTATTATTATTATTATTATTATTATTATTATTATTATTTTATAGATCAAAAAAGCAGTTTCCATGAATGGGAAAGGTCCAGCTATCATAAAAGGGGAATGCTTCCTCATCTCTGTAGAACAGCATGAGCAGCAGTTGTTCATTATATAAATAGTTCCATAAAGGTGAATAACGTCAGATGCAAGCAAAAGATTGACATGCATGCTATGCTGTGGAGAAAAGTGTTATGATTATATTCCCCATCAAGTCTGATAAGTTCTAGATTAGTTTGTAAGTTATTACCTAGAGAAAGAGAAATCTTGCTGTTGTATCCTTAGCTTCAGTATTGAAGATCTAACCTTCATCTATTAAAAAATTATTAGTTTGCAGGAGTCATTCACACTTATATTCCTGTACACTATATACAAGTAATGGTATATAGTACTCCAGAATTAATTTCCAGTATTCAACTTTAATCTCTGCTTATCCAGAGTCCCCCTTTTGGGGGAGATGGGAGGTAGCAAAATTTGAATAATAAATTATGGATAAATAAACTCATGTTTTAAGTGACATTATTAGAAGCTTTTGTCACATATGTATCTTTAGCAGATGACAGTGGAATGAAGGCTTATATATCAAAAAGACAAGAATATTTGAAGTGATTGTTTATTTCTGCTTTGAACTGAAGTATAAATTACTATTGATTGAAGATATATTTAAATTACTGTGACATATCAAAATACATGCTTCTGCCAAGGTAAAATCTCTTTTGAGCTATGTTAGATTCTTGGTAACTTGGACATGTCTAAGCATTTTTCTTGGCACCAATAGAGAAGGTGTTGGCATCTGGCTGCTTCTGAGAAATCTAGTCTTCAGTCTTGATATTTCCTCCTGGTTTCCCATCCTTATACTGGTCAGATGTGATCTGCTTAGATTTTCAAGAACAAAGAAGATGGATTAAATGCTGCCTCTAATGAGGGAATATAGAGCTGAAAATGCCTGCGTTAGTCACCTGTCCCTTAAAAGTAGATATACTGTAAATGTTTTAATATTTAGTTTAGCTTATTTCATATTGGAGCAACTTACCAGCTGTAATGATTTTTTTCTTCAGGTATGAAGAAATAAAAATTCTTGCCATTAGTTTTCCTGGAGAGGTGTCCAGATGTTATGACCTCCAAATCTTGCTAGTGTTCAGAGATTGTCTCACGAAGCTGATGCTTTTCTTCATTCTTACTGGCTATTTTTCTAGGAATAAGAAGCCCAAGAAAAATGTGAGAGATTCTAGAAATGTTTACTGGCAGGAGGAAAACTGCTTAGTGTCAGATTCAGTACAAGCTCTGAAATTTTGTGTTTTCTTTTTCATAGCAGACCAACCTTAAACCACTTTGGTTTTCTGTAGAAACTGCAGCCAAATTGGAAGCATGGCTAAGAATGTCTAACAAACCTTTGATCATTAGGTCAGCAATCTGTTCCTGCTTCCCTTTTCTAAGTGATTAGAAGAATGTGTTTAGAAGACTAGAATTGAAGAATGTAGAGCTGGTCAAGTAGTTTTAGGTGCACTTTGCTGTGAGACAAACAGGTCTGGGGGCAAAGAATTTCCAAGACAGAAACTAATTTAAGAATTTCTTTGGGAAATGATCCAGCTGTGGAAGTATCTGTAATAGAAGATCATCAGTGTACTCATAATTATAGCAATAAATAGTTCTTATTTCATTTTCCCCCCAAGGCATTGTTCCTTAAGGGTTGGCTTCATAAATCCTAAGAGATAATATAAAAACTGAAACCTTGGTACAATTCAGAAGTAGTTACAATTTACCAGTTTAGGCTGGATTTTTAAAATGGTTTCCCTAACTTAGTAATATGTGTTGCTTGTGAAGGTCACAGTAATGTTGCCATATAATACATATTTTACCATTACAGGCACCAGCAATTTAAGAAAACACTCTTTGTACTGAAACCCTGAGTAAATTCATGATTAAAGGTTTTGTCAGATTCTTGGCAACAGATTTTGACATTTTGGAGAAGTGTAATATTTTTGCTCTGCAGAGTGGAATCCTGGATATAATACAAACCTCAGGAACAAATTTTATGTTGTGCAATATTTAATAATTTGGCCATGAAAGTATGTTGTGGACAGAAAGAGGATCCTGAGTTGGCAGACTTGGGTTTAATTCCTCAGCCTGATGTAACTAGCAGGATGGTTGTAGGAATCCATGATTCATCTTGAACCACTTAGAAGAACAGTGTCATGAGCTGCCTACCTCCGAGTAATACACAGACGCTGATTCCGATGAAGCAGGCTCTGGTTTATTCGCAGTGTAGATACAGTGATAGAAAAAAGCTGAGAGTGACAGGAGCGCGCCGGTGCAGGGTTTAAATACCCCGCGCCGGTCAGCGCCCCCTCACTCGCGGTTACGTCACCCCCCTTTGTCCAACACGCTGTCTTGCCGGTAGGTGAGGGGTTGCGAGGCCCCGCTGGCGCTCCGGGATCGCCCATCATCGGTTTCCCTATTCCTCCGGTGATTGCTGTCAGCTGGGCGATCTCTGTTGCGCTAGCGCTAACAGCTTGGGTGTGCCTCGCGATCCGCTTAGCCATTGTCTCTTGTCCTTTAGTCTTTGTAAGTTCATGGCTACTTATCTTGAGCCCCTTCCCCTGTTTCCTTGTTATTGTCATGTGTGCCATTGCGCTGATGTCTTCAGCTCAACGGCACTCATGACAAACAGAATGAATGAGTATATTTATACTGTATACGCACATGTGAACAATATCTTTAAAAAATGCAAAGACCATCCACCAAATTTTCAAGATCATTCTGGTATTGCACTAAAGAATAACAACATCACATAAAACAGTTTTGTTCAAACACTGTGGATAATGCTGAACAAAGCAAGTGAAATAGGATAGGAAATCGGTGAGTCCATATGTTGAAAGCACAAGTCCTTTATCACAGGTGTCCCATCTTGATTAAAAAATATAGTCTTAATTTCTCCAGGATTTTAGCAATTGACCAGATTAGATCAATGTTTTCAAAGACATGTATAGATCAATGCTTTCAAAGACATGTAAAGACAATGTAAAATGGAGGATAAAAATAAGACAATGTGAAGATAATGTAAAATGGAGGATAAAAATAAGACAATGTAAAGATAATGTAAAATGCAGGATAAAAATAAGACAATGTAAAGATAATGTAAAATGCAGAATAAAAATAATTGTTTCCTTAAAAATGTAAAACATACTCAGTTTAGAATTGCATTCTCCATACTTCGTAGGGTTGGATCATCATTTCTGTTCCTTTATGGGAATGGAGAATAACAGGGTTTTTTGTTCATTTCATTAACCAATCACATTGGCCTTGTTGCCCTCTTAGTTGACCAATCAGTGATTTTTTCCTGATACCCATTTACAGGCCTTTCTCACATACTTGGCAGATGTGAGGGAGGCCCATAAAAGAATATCAGGGACTGACAAAAACAAAACAAATTGTCACTCCACCATAGAAAGAGCACGCTAGTGTTAGCAGTCTGCCTTTGCACACTTGTGCAAACAAACAACTTTCCATTTATTTGGGTAAAAGCAATTCAAGCTCTTGTAATGAACAGTCTTTTAATAGCTGGAGTGAAGACGATGGATATGAGGGACGATGGGTAGGTTGAGAGAAAAGAGTTAACAAAATAGTCTGCAAAAAGAGGAAGGGAGAAGGTTTTGGGCCTGAGTTTACCAAACATCTCCAGGGAGAGAGATACATTTTCCTTATCTGCATTCTGGAAGCATCTAATTGTACAGGAAGAGATAATGCTCTGACATTATTTGTTTCTTATTTAATTGGATTTTTTTAGGTCACCTGATTCTCAGACAATCCTGGGTGGTTCACAAAGCTTTAAAAAACTAGCATTGTATATGCTATTAGATCTCAAGCAAACCAAAACATTCAGGCCAATTGTTTGATATTTGTAAACTCTAAGTGAGTCAGATCTAATGGATGATATAGTGGATTTCTGAGAGGGTAGCCTGGAGAACCTGTCCATGAATCTGAAGGATGTGCTGGCATTTCCATTTTACACTGTTCAACATGGCTGTGAATATGTGCCTAAGTCCACATAACATCCATACTCAGTATTTCTCAAGAATGATTGGTATGATTGTGTATAAGGGAAGATAATCTGCATCCTATTTTTAAAATTACAAATAGGCTGAGAGAAGGAAGGTAGATGCTTTTGAACTGTGGTGTTGGAGGAAAATTCTGAGAGTGCCTTGGACTGCAAGAAGATCAAACCAGTCCATCCTCCAGGAAATCAAGCCAGACTGCTCACTTGAGGGAACGATATTAAAGGCAAAACTGAAATACTTTGGCCACATAATGAGAAGACAGGACACCCTGGAGAAGATGCTGATGCTAGGGGGAGAGGAGGGCAAAAGCAAGAGGGACTGACCAAGGGCAAGGTGGATGGATGATATTCTAGAGGTGACGGACTCGTCCCTGGGGGAGCTGGGGGTGTTGACGACCGATAGGAAGCTCTGGCGTGGGCTGGTCCATGAAGTCATGAAGAGTCGGAAGCGACTAAACGAATAAACAACAAAATACAACTCCCAAGTCTCTGGGTGATTTACAATATAGGGTTAAAAACATAATAAATCAAGCAACTTGAAAAATATGATGTAACCCAAATAAGAATAAAAAGAGCAGCTTGGTTGCTATAAAGTCTCATTTGACAATATGCAAAATCAACCAGTAGAAAAACCAGTCTGTTAGGGAAACATGGTTAATATACCTTAGAAATAGTGGCCAGGGTTGAATAAATATTATTTTTTACTGCCAAGACAATTCCCTAGACTTTTAAATTATCTATCTATCTATCTATCTATCTATCTATCTATCTATCTATCTATCTATCTATCTATCTATCTCTGCTTAGATTTGTAAGTCTGTAATAAAACAAACACTTCATTGTTTGTATTCATTGAGAAGACCAATGTGGAATGATTGGGCTAAAAATTATGGTGATCAATATGTGTATTTTCTTTCTCTGTTCTTTTCCCTTAGTTCAAGTACTATCTCACATCCTTCTCCAGTTTTCTGAAGATCCCTAGAGGTATCTGGGTTTTCTTTAGTGATCTTCATTGACTATCTTTCCAAATCTTGTACATTCCTAATGATTCCACTGCAAATGATCTTTCCTGTAAGTCAACAGCTCTTCACAGGAAGAAGATCCTCATCCCCCTTTTCTAGAAGAAAGTAACATGAGAAGTAACTCATTTAAAAGTCATTGCATACTCACAGTTACAATATACTTTGGCCTATGTAATGCACTTAATAAAATTTAATTCTAAAAGAATTAGGAACTTAGGCTGCTTATTAAAATATAATTTCAGTGCTTTTCAGTAAGGGGTTTAGTGAGAATCTTCTTAAAAGTCAGCTGTTCCAAATCACTCATAACACAACGTGCATAAATTTGAAGGATGTAGAATATTTACTTTTGAACAAATAACCTCTGAAATACACAACATTCTGATCTGCTCATCTATCCCTCTTGTTTTCTGGTAAAAAAAACAAATCCACAAAAATCTGATTTCAAGAAAGCTAACTCTTTTTATTAACCGCTTATAACTGTTTTTATAACCCTTCTTTTTGCAAACTGTATAAATTTTGTTCATAGGTTCTTCTTGGCTTGTTCTTACGACATGTTGCTGAGATAGACCTCTTAGGTAGGGTGAAGAAATATGTGTTTGGATAAATCCACTGAATGCCGATGTGGTCAAACTGTTACTATAATGTCATCCTACACCAATTGGCATGGCCATCTGTAGGGGGTAAATTGCAAAACACATGTCACAAACTGCCTCTTTTGTTCATATCCTGCAATGTTGCATGCAATTATCTAAAGGCCAAGCTTGCACTGAGATGTTGGTACTCATGTTTTATTATTTTGATAAAACTACTAGTTGCTGCAGAATCCTGTGGAGATCATTCCTCTGCTTTCTTCCCCTTTTTCTGAATTTTATTTAATAAAGCAAGTGTCCATCTTTAGCTCTGCAATATTTGTTTTTTCATGCATCATTTTAAGAAAGCATTTGATTTTTAAATCAAATTAGTAGAATTAGACTTTACGTCTTGTCCATAAGAGGCAGTTTATTGTGGTTTAAGATTGTATGAATATTTTCAGTTTATTAACTAATGGATACAATTGATTCTAGGCTAAAGTGAAGTGCTTTTTCTTGTTTTTTTGGGTACCGTTTTCTCATTATGGACTATAATAAACTATCTCAAAGATAATTTATTTAATAGATTTAATAAATATTTTGTTTCACCACTTTAAGTATGAGCTTGTATTCATCTGAGGATCTAACAAATTAATAATCTAGCAATTATTATTTATCTAGCAAATTTTATAAAATAATTGCTAGATAAATAAAATCAAAGCCTAATTTGTTTCCCACAAAATGTATCAGATTGTATTATTTATAAGCTTGCCAGTATTTTTATTCCAAGGTATAGGTATAGCAACATTAATGAGTTTTCCTTCTGGCATCACACTCTTGCATGGAAAAATAAGGCCCATAGGTGAATGGAGTGTAAGCATTGTGCAGTATTTCCTGTCTACATGCATCATTCAGCCTGCTTTTTCAGCTGCACGTCTCCAGACTACTCTGTTATATCCTCAGAACCAAGGTTTCTTGTGGAATAGTGCCATAAGAGAACTTACAAGGAGGAGGAATTACTACTAACCATTGTCACACACAGGGTTTTTTTTTATTGCAGATGAGTATTAAATCCAAACTTTTGACCATAAACTCTAGCTTCCTTTGTCCTATTCATATGAATAAAGAATCTGATCATTTCTGATTCTAAAAGCATATGAGAACATTGACTGTAATAAACATTGATCATTTTTGATGTAAAGGGAACATAATAACACAATTAATGGAACTGTGCTGCACAAATTAGAAAAGGATTAGAAAGGACTATGCAAATCTGAGCAAATAGCATGTGCTGATCTGGCTGAGCTGCTTCTGAAAGTCATCTGGATGTTCCAGACTTAAAAAAAAATACTTCACCCCCTTTTGCCTCAGTAAAAGTTCCTGCATATCTTTGTCAGGATCATCTTCCCCTAACAAACATACATCTTCCATCACCATAAATATCCCTTCTACATTTATCCATTAGTACACTAAACAGCCAAGAGTTCCTCACACATCCTCAATTTACTTCCTGCTCAATGTTGAACCCTTGTCTAAGTATCCCATTTATTCCCGTGTGCATTTTACTTCCATCATAAATCTTTACTCCCATATTTGTGCAAAATGTTCCATAATTCAAGTCTATTTACTTCATTATATGCGTTTTCTAAATCAGTGTCATATTTCTGCACTATTGAGGGTGTATGGACCCTTTAGAATTGTCACCCTTGGTAGTTTTCAAATCCATTCACAATGCCATTCTTCCAGTCATACGGCACAGTCTTCATACATTCACAAACAGCCACTCTATAAGTAAACTGCATGTATAATATTTCTCCAATCTACTCTACATTGATGGTAAATCACTGTAATACCATTATCATGATAGATCACTGCTGTATGCAGTTATGTTAGAAAAAACTGCAGGGACACATCTTGCTATGCATTTTGCATCTTTTTTTGTTGTTAGATTATCTTTAGGCACTCTCTGAAAGAATTAACCCTGAAAAGAGCCACAGGTTTTGATATTTCTACGTTGTTTACAGACAACCTGAGGGAATGCTGTCAACCCTTTTGAGGAAGAATGACAAATGAACATCTACAGTATATTATATTCTCTGGGTAGCATATTTATTCCATCTCACGTAGTCTGCTTTCAATAAATATCTGAAATGGCCTTAAACGTGTGATCAAGAGGAAAAAAAGAGGGAAGACATTACATCTCTGAAGCATTCTTCCTTCCTTCCTTCTTTTCAATATCCTGTATCAATCCTCATCTGTTCTCAAAATTAATTCTCGAAGGGTTTGTACAAAGGAAACAACCTTCTTTCCATTAAACTGACCAAAAAAAAAGTATGTCAATGGAAATACTTGATTTGTTCCACCCAACCCAGGACCAGAGTTGGGGAGCTAGAAGCCATTCCCCCATTCTGCAGTTTCCTCCATTCCCCTAATTTTCATGGTTAAATGACATGGCCCATTGTAGATACTTACAGGCCTATCTCAAGATACTTGTCAGTTTGGTCCAGTTGGGCTGAAAAATTAGACTGCATTTATTTATTTATTCCCCATGTGCCAAATCTTTCCGAATGGGAAAACATTTCTTTAGATCAGGTTCTAGGTTGCCAAAGTTTATGGAGTTATATGAAGGAAAGAGTGGCTTTAGGTCTAGAGAGAAAGTATGTTCCTACTTGCTTCTGTTGTAGAGATCATACAGTTATAGGCTGGGAGAAACCTTGGAGATCATCTAGTCCAAATCCCTGCTTAGTGCAGGGATCCTCATACCATCCAGACAAAATGTCCAATCTTTTCTTGAAAATTTCCAGTGATGGAGCACCCACATCAGGAGGCAGGCTGTTCCACTGTTTTTGTGGCTCTCACAGTAAGGAAATTCCTCATTTCAAGTTTGGCTCTCACGCTATTTAGCTTTCACCCACTGACTCTTGTCTTACCCTTGGATTTGTTGTTGTTTATTCGTTCAATCGCTTCCGACTCTTCGTGACTTCATGGACCAGCCCATGCCAGAGCTTCCTGTCGGTCGTCAACACCCCCAGCTCCCCCAGGGACAAGTCCGTCACCTCTAGAATATCATCCATCCACCTTGCACTAAGTATAAATCCACACCCTCTTCCCTGTAACATCCCTTCATGTCTCCCCTTAACCTTTTCTTCTTTAGGCAAAGCATACCAAGTTCCTTTAACCATTCTTCATAGGACTTAGCCTCCAAGCTGTTTATCTTCTTTGTTCAAAAGAATACTGTTTGAGATTTCTCCTACAGACAAATGCATTTATTTATTCTATATTCATTTATATATTAAATTTTGTCGCCGCCCATCTCTCTCAAAAGAGGCACTCTGGGTGTTTTACAATAAAACTAAAATAAATACAGATTAAAATACAATAAAAAACAGTACCTCTTAAATATAATTATAAAATATAAAAGCCATTGGTAAATAAAATTTACCAATAATGTGTCTGGTGGATTCAGTGGAATCAGTACCCTTGGCTCTAAATGTATGGATAAAACAGTGTATCCTGAGATTGATTATGCGCCGTCAAGTTGGTGTCAGCTCTTAGCAACCACATAGGTAGATATTCTCCATGAAAATATATTGAAAACATACCTACTAATGCTTCTTTTTGGGATTTTTCCCCATAGAATAGTAGGCGCAGGATGATGATGACCTTTCTACTTCTATAAGCCCTGAACGCAGCTTATAAATATACACACATAAAACACACAATGAAATCAATACAATTATTATCAAACTGAGAATGAAAAACGTAATTAAAATTGGTTAGCAGCTACCAGCATGGGGTCTTGCTCAAATGCAGAGGGAGATGGAGCCAAGGACATCTCCCATTAGAGAACATTCCATAGCTGGGAACTCATAGGAGAAGGCTCTATTTTCGTTAATTTAAGTTTTTACCATTAGAGTGTGTTCAACAATTTTTTTAGTGTTATAAATTGCCAAGTATGCTTCATTTTTACATGATTTGTTGGTTTATTTGGGGAATTATTTGTTTGTTAGATTTACATCCTGCCTTTCCTCCAGAAACCCAAAGGGGTGTAGATAGCTGTCCCTTCCTCCAGTGAGGTGGATTGGGCTGAGGCAGAGTAGCCAAAAGAAGTTGAGTTGGTCTCCCTGGTCTTAGTCCAACACTTAACCACTATGCCACAATGGCTGTGTCATCAGCTGATTTGTATTTGCGATCTTTGAAGGCTACATCTCTTCCTGATATCCTTTTTGTTAAAACTTTTCAAGATTAACTTCCCTAAATCAGCCCATAGAGGGCGCTGTAACACAATGCATGAAAAGTTTTGTATAGCTCTAGTGGATCCTGGCAAGTAAGTGGGTCTTTTGGGCCAGAGAAGAGAAAAAAAAGTAAATTTTGTCTTACATGAGAAACTGTATTTTGGAGATTGACTTTGTGCTTTAAATTTTGATGGTTTCTGCTAAGATGGACCTTTGTAAGATAGTTTATACTGTATATATTAGAGATCTGAAAACTGGCCAGAAGTTAAGTTTTTATTGTCTTTTTAAACCTAAGTAGCAATGAACATGACAAAGAAGCATTTATATTATAAGTTTGCTGTAAATTCAAGACATAGTTCACCTCTTCTTCTTTTTTTTTATGTACTGGATACATGACAATGTCATCTATTCCTTGTCTTCTTCTTTTATTTTTTTCATGTTAGGAAAACTGCATTTTTAAAAATAACTGAAATTGTACTTTACAGCACCACTTCTTCAGTCTCCTTAAAGGGCTTAATTTTAGTGTGGAATATTATGCAGGTGAACCCATTAGCACCCACCTCTATCTCTATAAACCTTCAATGCTTTTTTAGTGGCATATTTTGATAATTTAATTTCAAATGGTAGCCTTGAAGGTTTTTTTAAAAAATCATACATTTAATTTTTGCTTTTGTTTTTAATTGAGCATCATTTTATAACTTTGATGTATTGGGCATCTGTATTTGTGTGTGATGCGGAGGGATCTCCATGTTTTCCCTCTATTTTTAATGCTGCTGAATTGTGCACAGCCCTCAACTTTTTTTTAAAAAAAGGCACACTCATTTAAAATGACATGGCATGGGACTGGGTCATCTAAGGGACCACCTCTTCCCGATTACATCTGCCCATCCCATTAGATATGGTGGAGAGGATGAGGCAGGCCTTCTCTGTCATGGTGCCCTCTTTATGGGACATTTTCCCCCCAAAGTCAGGTTAGCTCAATCCCTGTCAGTGTTCCAGAAGTCCCTCAAGACCTGGCTATGTCATCAGTCCTGGAGATCCCAGGGGACCAATAAATATTCTAAGATGGCTCTATCGTTGCAGTTAATGTTCCCTCTCTCCTGTGCTTTTAGTTTTATATGTATGTATGTATGTATGTACGTACGTACGTACAGGGACGTGGTGGCGCTGCGGGTTAAACCGCTGAGCTGCCGAGCTTGCCAATCAGAAGGTCGGCAGTTCGAATCTGCGTGACGGGGTGAGCTCCTGTTGCTAGTCCCAGCTCCTGCCCACCTAGCAGTTCGAAAACATGCAAATGTGAGTAGATTAATAGGTACCGCTTCAGCGGGCAGGTAATGGCGTTCCGTGTAGTCATGCCGGCCACATGACCACGGAAGTGTCTACGGACAAGCGCCAGCTCTTCGGCTTTGAAACGGAGATGAGCACCGCCCCCTAGAGTCGGACACAGCTGGACTTAATGTCAAGGGAAACCTTTACCTTTACTATGTATATATGTATGTATATATAGTTTTTATATTTTTTTAATAATGATTTTTAAAAATATATTTATTGTTTTATTTCATTGTTGTATGCCACTCAGTCACTTTTTTGTGAGATGGGCGGCCATATAACTTTGATAAATAAATAAAAAGTGCAATGCAGTAGGGCATGCTTATGAGAACGGATGGAGCATAGCAGGATGTAAATAAATGAAACGTCTGAACTTATCGTGGGAAACAGAGCGCTGTAGTGTTAGGAGCTGTTAGTAGAGAAGCAATCTCAAACAAACTTGTAAAGTTGCTTGCTTGGTCCACTTGTAATCATTAAAAATTTCCCCATGGCAGCTATTTAGAAATCCTTTTTTAAAATCTACTCTAAAATGTTGTTATGAATCTTAGTGGGCCTGGCTAGTTCGTTATAACTCAGTATATTAGCAATTGATTGGGAAAACAGTTATTGCTAGATATAAACAATGAAGTGTGCAATAATTAACTTTTAGGAAAAAGTAAATGACACAGCATGTCATACAATATTAAAGTAGAGTAATGCAGTGCTGCCTTCACACAAAACATAAAACAGTAATTTGATACCAGTTAAATTATTCACAAGGCCTTTTATTTTAAACTTGAATGAATGATGAGTAGTCAGAATTAGAATTGCCCTATTTGATTATTGGGTTTTTCACATAGCTGTTGCTAGTCAAGCTTAAAAATTCAATAAAGTTGGGTGTGTGTGTCAGCCCTTTGAAGGTACTCCAGACAAGAAGCACCAACCATGAGTTCTAACACTACCTTTATTGTAAGGCTACAGGAACAGAACCTTGCAAGTCTGAAAGTACATGTTCTCTCACCTCCCTTACTTTTACACTCACCAAAACTAGGGAGGGTCCTTTCTGAGACACTTTCTCCATCCCCACCCCTCCTTCTGACTCATTCATCAGGCCATTGTCTAGGCTGTGGCTCTTCCTCCTGGCTCCTAAACTATTCCCACATACCATTATATATGTATATGTATATACTTTAATCATGTGGAAATCACAAATAGCACAAATGACTTTAAATAATATGCTCTAGCTTCTATGGCAAAAGTATTTATATAAGAGCTGCAACTAAGATTCAAGAAAAAAGTTAACATAATTGAGACAACCAGCTGTGAGGGTTGAGAAGGATTGCTATAATTTTGGGGGAAACTTGATTGACATTCAGTGTTAATCGTGGAAAAAAATGGAATATTTCACCAGTGCAGATGAGATAGACTCTACTCCCAAAAAAGTTAATGGAAAAATAAGCTACCTTTCACTTAGTATAACTTCTGCCAAATCTTTATGAAGATAAGGCTTATGGCCAATTTGTCTGAAATGCAAGTAGCAAACTTTGAAAAAAAAAATCTGGACCTGGCTAATATAGGGCTGAGACTGGTGAGGAGGAACTGGTGATTCCCAGACTAGAAAGAGCTGTTATGTAAAGTTATTTTGTCAACCAACTTGCCAAGTGTCTGTTAATTCAGAAGGGTAGGAAAAAGCAGCCTAAAGTTTCAGTTAGAGTTGAACGCTCAAAGTTGGGTATAGAAAGCCTCTCTATGCACTGTAGTGAGCAAGCAACTGTTGTGTTTGCAGATTCATGCAATACAGATGTTAACTGAGATGACTCCTGTATGGACATCTTCTGCCAAATCTAGCCAAGAGCTGAATCTGAGGTTAAGTGAAGTTTGAAAATCTGTGATTTATTGATAAGCTTGGGTATGAACCCTGATTCCTTGACCCTTTTGTTATATATTTTATTTTATTTTATTTATTTGTTACATGATTTATTTATCTTTATTTATTTAAATAAAATATTTATATTTTATATTATTCATATGTTATAAATAAATAATATATTTATTATATGATTCCTTTTGTTAGGGAGAGGTTCCCTGCTCACAAAGAAAGGTCTTGTTCCCCTGCAAATAGCAGGCATGGATATCTAATGTTGACTGAGACTTGTTACAACCCTGGAAGTAGGATAATTTAAAACTTCAGGGGAGATCCAAGGTTGAAATTAAAAGGCACTGCTCCCCACAAAGAGGCTTGAAGGACACCGTTTCTTAATTTCCTTTGAAAAGGAAATTTCCCATTCACTCCTACTCATTTTCTCATTTCTTTACAACCTGTTACCAATCCTTAAAGGAACAAGTTCTCTTATCTCATGATAGCTTAGTTTACTCAAAGCCTCTGATTAAGAACTTTGTAAATGGCTTTCTGAAAACCCACATAGACACTATTTATTAAAGTTGGAAGAGGTCACTGGTACAACTTGCCATTCACTGCAGAAATACAAATTAAACCCTCTCCAAAAGGAGAGTTCACCACTTCTCTGGTAACTGATTCCAAAGTTGGACTGAAGTTACAATCAGTTTTCTGGTTCTTGATGCCTTGTTATGTCATTGTGTATTTCTTAAATTATTGTTGCTCTGAATTCTACTCTACACTTCTTTATGTGGAAGATCAGAAGAACAACCAACCAACCATTTTGTCCTCCTCTCCCTGTTGAGCCAGGCAACTGTGCTGCTTTGTGTTTTAAATAAAAGGAAGTTTTACATACCCGAATTACATACCAGGCAGGTAAACCCTTCAGATGCTGGCTTTGGGGGAGTGGCCAACAAAGGCAAGGAAATAGTAAAGTGTACAGTAGTGATTACTGCTTCATGCCTTCACTTGCCCAAAAGACAGGTTATGATTACCTGACTGGCGTACTACTGATACTTTGGAAGGTTGTATAGTTTCCAATGTGCTATTAAAGCCTGGCCATGAATACATGATTTCTCTTAAGGGTTGTTTTTCTTTTTATCCAAAGCCCTCTCAAGCCATCAAGCCATAGACTTCTTCCCTTTTGTATAGTCTTGGCAGTACTTTGGGTGTGGGGGGAGGCACTTTATTTCCTTTCATCTCTTCCTTACAATTTGAGGATTTAGCAAATGATAGGAAGATATTCAGAGAATGGGAAGGAAGAGAAGAAAAAGAGCGAGTGATTTCTAGTTGTTGTGTACTTCTAAAAACCGAGGACGAGTGCAACCAACATAGTTAATTTAGCCGTACGTGTTCTGTACTGCAAACATGCTCAGAATCCAAATAATAACATGCAGATTTTTGTCTTCTGAGGACTCATTGGTAAAAGTCCTGTGGGCTTCAGTGGACAACAAGGCGAGTCTTGGTTCTGTTTGCCACATTAGGCTATTATAATTATGAAGCACAGCAAATACCCTGTTGCTATACAAATTGAATAAATAACACTACGAACACAATTCTGCAAGGAGCAAATGAACAGCAAAAACATCAAGCTCAGATGAGCAGAAAATCTTTTCACTATAAGAGCTGGGCTAATTTCTTCTGCTTAAATGGAAGTGAAAAAGCAGATGTAAAAGGATGCATTAGAAATACCGTGCAATAAGCTTTTTCAGAAGCTTCAATGTTCCATAGGTCAAACATGAAACATCTGATCATTGCACATAATATCATATGAAGAATGTGACTAAATGTGGTTAAAAATAATAATATAACCAGCAATCTGGGTTTCCAGCTGTGTAAAACTACAGCTGCCATCACCAATTTGGAGGTGATTTGTGCCTTCCCCTTTGATTTTAGTTTGAGTGTTTTTTTGACCAGACATATGCTTTGATACTATTGCTAATCTGGAACTGCTTGTTGATGACCTATAGTGGAGATGGGATGGGGTTATAGGAGGTTATTCTTGCCTTCCTTGATTTCTCAGCAGTTTTCACTGCCATGGTTTTCTTCTTCTTTTCTTCTTCTTCTGGAGCTGCTATGGAGAGTGCAAGTGCTGTACATGGTGTTGTGGTGGTTCTCCTCCTTTCTCCATAACTGGTTGAAGATGGTGTTTGTTGGAGGGGGAGAAATCAAACCTGAAGCTCTTGATTTGTGGGGTGCCTCCAGGCTTCATGTTCCTTCCCTTCCTGCTTGACATGTACATGGGTGCACCTGGAAAGTCATCTCCCAGTTTGCAGTCAGGTATCATCAGTAGGCCATACTCAGTACTCAGTTACTGTATATATATCAACCCTTGGGCAACCAAAAGATGCTGTCAAGGCCTTGTCCCAGTGTCTGGAGGCTGTTGGGGTCTGGATGGGGAGCAAGAGGCTGGGGAGCAGGCTTAGTCTCAGGAAGACCAAGTGTTTGGTCCTCCCAGTTTGGGGACTTTCCATTCTTAGTCCAGAACAAGGTTGCTTGGGGCTAGTGTGCAATCTGGAAATCTTCCTAGATTGTCACTTCTTGCATAAGGAGCAGGTGTGGCCAGGAAGGCCTTCACACAGGTTCAACTTGGTCACCTCACAAGTGGACTATTGCAAAGCACACTACATAGGGCTGTCCTTGAAGACCACTTAGAAGCTGTGGCTGGTCCAGAACAGAGCAGCATGAGCAGTGATGAAGAAGGCTTGTTATACCAATATAACACCCCTGCTATATGAGCCACACTGGTTACTACTTGGCTTTTAAGGCGCAATTCAAGATGCTGGTTATCACTTGTAAAGTTTTATGTGGCATAGGGCCTAGCTATTTGAGGGACTGCCTGTCTCCTATAGCCTCTGCCTGTCCTTTGCTTTCTTCCTGGAAATTCATATGGCCCCCACTTTGCCTGCCTTCAAGCAATATTTAAAACCTGGCATTTCCCTCAGGCCTTGTTTAGGAATGGCTGAGTGGACTTCTTTGAACCTGGAGGTGGGGGGATGTTGAAGGATGGTTTGTTGTTCCCTCTGATGGTTGTTGCTTTATGTATGGCTATTATTTTTATGTATTGTTGTTCTTTTAACTCTTGGAAGGCCCCCCCCCAAAGTCACTTGGAGTTGGGCAACCCCCAGCCTGATAAATAAGACCACAAATGTAGCTTGGGGAAAAAAAGTATTTAGTCTTCTGGGACTGTCAAGACAGGGATGAAAAGCAATAAGAGACAACTAATGTAAGATTTATATTACCAGAAATTATTATTGGCAGGTCTATGTTTATAATAATGATCACTAATTCATATTCTTTGCTTTCTGTTCAGCTAGTCTTTCTAAAATATCAGCCTATAAGAACAGCCTTTCTCAGTGTGTTATCCTGTTGCTTCTGGGCTTCTGCAAAATGACAACAGTAGCATCATGCGGCAGGCTCCTCCCCTTTGGGGCCTTCATTTGACAACACATGTACTAAAGGGATAAGGCTTATGGTACAATGGCACAACCGCACCTTTAACAGATAGACCCCTTGGATCTCCTCCTTGTGGATGCCACTATTAGCTGGGAAGTATTGCCGTCTAATGCTGAAAACATCAAAATTCCCAGGGGCAGCAGTGCTAAAGTATGTAGAAGTGATTAGATTTATTCAACTACAGTCAGTTAAAAGGTGAAAAAAACAGACTTAAAGAAAGGGAAAAAATGAGTAAAATACAGCAAAGCAATATGAGACATAAGATAATATAAAAACAGGATAAAATAGAAATACAAGAAAGTAAAAGAAAAACATTTACAGTATCACTTCATCATTCCAAGATTAGGTCGTCTTGTGGAAATGGCTGCAAACATAAACTTAGCAACTCTGTTGGTGGTGGTAGGGTTTTGATCTGCAAGTAGAAAACCGACCACCCTTTCCTTATATGTAAAAGCAACCATCAAGTCTTTGAAAATTGTATTTAGGCCTCCTTGAAGGCCTTCAATCACTACATGGTCCATCAAATGCTATTGTATTAAAGAATAAAGGAATATTTATTCCTGGGAAGATTTGGCATGGGAACAAGGATAGTGGAAAGGCAGAAAGTTATAAGGAATTGATAGAATATTGGGGGTGGGGATGTACATATAAGCAATATTTCTGATATGGGATAGGTTTATTTTCAGAAACCTGAAATAGGTAATTGTTGATGGTGGCTACAGTTTGGCAGATGTTTTCTGAAACAAGCAATAGACAAAAAATGAGGTTAAATTTAATACCTGTGGTCATGTAAAGGCATCTTTAATAACCTCTCTGGGCAATTATTTCTTCCTATATTTTGCAATAATCCCCAAAACTTTGGCATTTTTCTTAAGCTTGACTGTGGTTTAATGATTCTTCATCCTGCTTGGCTGACTTGTTATGAGTTAAATGGAAAGAGCTCATCATCTTAATCACAATTTCTGGGAAGGTTCAATTTTAAGAAGAAAGCATTCCATTTTACTCTGAGAGTTAGAAGAAAGTTTCTTCAACTGAGCCACCATTTCTCATGTGACCAGCTGCAGTGGCTCACAAAGAAATGAGGCTACACAATCTATCAAATAATGCTTCTAAAAGCAGTGGAGCTTCATAAAAAGAAGAAATTCTTAGATCTCAGACAAAGATGAGGTTAATCTTCCAAACGTCTGTGTTTTGTTTATAACATCCATGACACCAGAAGTTCAAAATTACAGTTATGGGAGATTACTGTCAGAACATTAGCCTTGTCAAAATATTCCTTCCCCTTAGAAAGGTGTATAGTAGCTTAAATAGTATAATTGGTAAGCATGTACACAATATACTCTAAACTCTGATAGATTCTATTTCAAAACAAACATTTTTCTTAAGTTTAATAACCACTAATTCCAAAACATAATGAGGATTTACATATTATAGTAATCTAATACTTCATAGTGACTCATATTACAGAACTAGAAATATAGAAACAGTAATTCATATTATAGAAAACTCAGTAACAGCTGGGTTCATCTTCAGGAACAAAGACAATCCATTTGACATAAAATTTCACAACAGTGTTTGATGGGTCTGCATTACTCAGCATCAACTGTATTCTCATGTTGATGCATTTGTTTTTAAATTTAAAACCAAACAAGAACTCTGATGGAGTTACCCCTATTCTTGTGTAGAACTTAAATGTGACCATCCATCCAGTTCATCTACATAGAATTATTAAGTACATTTGGAACTAGCATCCAGATTGAACAGATTTTCCTCATAATGGTGGTCCTGGAACTTTTTATTGTTGTGCTAACATTTCTAAAGCTTTAACAAATGCTTAGGGAAAAAGTCACCTCATGACTTTTTCTTTCTTCTCTCAGAAAACAGTGGATATTAACCTAGTAACATAATTTTGATTGTAAACACGGATCTCTCTTTTCTGTATGATTGGAAGATCATTACTTTCTGTCTTGATGTTGCCCAGTTAGGCAGAAGTGGTTCTTTGCTATAATGGTACCATCTTCAACAAATTATTACATCTTTAGTACCAAACTGTCCATTGGGTTAGATATCTTTGTTTATATGCACATGCACCCGTCTACTCTATACATACTAAGGCTATCCATCACGTCAGGTTTGGAGGGGAAGAGGTGCTTCAGAAAGTTAATGGGGGACATGCTTAGCCCTTCTTAACAGCTCCTTAACTCAAGAAAATCTTTTCTTGGGATTATGCTGCATCTGTGGAGGGCAGTTCTATGATTCTAGGAAATGGTACAATGGCTTTAAGGAGATGACAACAAATACTACAAGAGTGCCCCCATGCACTCTGAAATATCTTTTCCTGGTGCACTAGAAGATCACCAGCCACACTGCTCCTCTCTGCTCATCTTTTCTGGTGAACATCTGTCACTCTGCTTGCTTACCTGCAACCCCTTGTCAATTACTCTCAATAAGCTGTACTTTTGCAGAGAGGATGAGGGGGAAGGGGGGAGACAGAATAGCTGTACCTCATTTTTCTCTTCCTGCAGTAAATAGATCAGTAAATGGCACTGGTTTCAATGCTGCAAGATGAGTTTTCCTTTGTTCAGGGCCATTGTTTTAACCAAAACATTCCTGATTTAAAACATACAGCTAAAAACATCCTTGGCCTCTGAATGTTTACACTTCTCCCTTCCATCCAAAAATCTATTTCTGCTGCTGTCCAATAGGATGGACTCAACTACTGTCATCCTGAGATATGGCCAAGAGCCTACAGATGGTGGCATTTGTGGGCCATTTAGAAGGCATCAGGTGAGGAAAGAATAATAAACTATTTTCAATACCAATTGTAATATTGTAGTTTTTGTCAGTTTAATAATCTAGCAATCAAGGAATTATGGACCAGACTACAATTCCCATGATTCTTTAGGGAAAGCCATTAAGATGTGGCTTTAATATCAAGCTCTAGGCTAGGATGTAAACCTCCTACAAGGAATGGTAATGTTTGGGAGGGCTGACATAATGCTGCTGCATTCAGTATATTTTCAGCTGTTACTTGTATTTATTTATTTTTTTAGTTGCAATCCTTCTGAAATCCACAGTAAAATTATGGAATCTAAGACTATAAACAAACATGTTCTAATTCTAATTCTAATCATTCTAATTCTAATTCAATATGTGATGTTAGAAAAGAAGCAATTGCCTGCCATTGTCATACTAAGTTGAATCATGATCTGTATCTACTTTTCATAAGATTTTGCTAACCGTAACCATGTAAAATCTGTAAACCAGCTATTTGAAAACAAGAGCTTGGAAAGACTGATACGCTCAAGTGCTTTGATTCTGACTGAGGAATTGGTATAATGGGAAATATGGTTGTTCAGGTCATTTCAATGACATTATATATTCCAATATTATATACTCAGCGAACAACAAGGGGAGAGCTGGGATTACCCAAATTTGCAGAATGCAAGAAAGGAAGGAAACGCCTAAAGCAACATTCTGCACTTCTTCAAAGTCCACATTTATTTGAATGTTTCAGCTCCTGGCATTTCTCAGGAGTTTTACTCTGCTTTCAATGTTTACCCTTTTCTGTCAAATCTCCTGCTATTAGAGTAGCTCCTGAAGGCATAAAAAAAGAACCAGGATTGATTTTAGCTTTTTTTTTTTTTTGCCCTGCTTTGACTAATTGCCAAACTCTAGGATATTGTTAAGAACAGAATGACTTTGTACGTTTTGGGAGCACGCATGCATATCCTGTTTGCAATGAGCAGCTTTCCTAGGCTGTATTTTAGCAGTAAAAGGGAAGGTGAAAAGAGAGGAAGTCGGTTGGACTTACCAATACTCAAATTAGCAGTGTACAACACAGGAAAGCTTGGTTCTGATTGTGTAGCTGCCTGCCTGTTTCCTCCATTCTTACAGTGAGCACCAGTAAAATATCTTCTAGGAATCTAATGTTCATTGACCATGTGCTGAAAGAAACCAAAAGTGAGATGATGCATCGTATAGCATCAATAGGTATGCATATCTTATGAGTTATAAAGCTAAGCTTGATCCTCTGTCTCTAAAGATTCCCTCACTAACTATTTCTGGGTGATGGGGTGGAGGTGGCAATGGGAATGGAAGATCAGTGCTATGATAGTTTTCTTTTTTCCTATTTTTACCCTCACCCCATAAGAGAAAACCAAAACTTCCTATTTTACAGATGGTCTGAAAAATATATAATAGCCATTTTTCAGTCACATTACTTACTAAACTTTTAATGTTTCATCTGTTTTCCCTATGTCACTATATACCTTCTGTTTATAAAGAATAGTTTGTATCACAGTCTGTTTTTTTATATGCAATGCAAGTATATTACTATTATCTATGCAAATATGTTTATCTTGCTCCAAATGTAACAAAATAATGTTTCATTTGGAATGGGTGAGGATTTCATGGAATCTGCATATTTAAACATGGTTTTTTTTATTTATATACAAGACTAAAATCGAGATTTCAAAAAAAATGGATGTGACAGAAGAGTCTTTAGCTTTTCAAAAATCTGTACATTTCAAGGATATACAATAATGTCCATATATTTGCTGGTTCTGTTTAATTTGAACGGTGAGTCAGAATTTTGCTTCAACCATGTTTCTGTGTATCTATGTACATCTATATGAACTTACCACAGTTCACAAATTTCTTTACAACCACAAAGAGAAGAACTTTACATGGAAAAAAATGCAGTTGGGAGAAATAAAACTGCCAAATTTGTCCTTCCCTCTGATTTTAACGTACATCTTTCCTTTTACTGGCTTCTAAGGTGCCATGTACCAGGCAGACGTCCAGACTGATATTTCACCGGTAATGTCAGGTGAACAGATTGATTGGGGACTATTAACCTTTAGAAAACCCAAGAGCTCAAGGAAAACATTTTATGTAATATTATAGAGCTTTGAAGATGATGCATTCATCCTTCATCTAAATTGCCTACATTTATTTTCAGGACGTCAGTAGAATGATGTGATACAGACCCTGGGTTAATTTAGAGAAGAATGCATTTTCATGCATGCAAAATTATCTTTCCTGCCTCTGTTTAATGACTTCAGCTTTCTCTAAAGCTCTCTTACTTTATCATTAGCTCTTTTAGCTTCAGTATAAGGAAACTGTTGTCTAAAATGTTTCTGCGGTGAGGTGGAAAAGACAAAGAGGGGTATTAGCATACCTAATACATTTAGAATGATACATTTCCTATTTAGGAGTTCTGGCAGTTATCTATTCATTTAGAAGTCATTATGATTATGTCAATAGTATGTGTGTGTGAAAGAGAGTGTGTGAGTATGCTAATTTATGGCAAGAAATAACTTCCCACTTTGCTCACCTGAACAAGAATTAAAAGGAATTATTATCCTTTTATAATCTGGTTCCATAACTTATCTTGATGGATTCTCTGATGGACAGAGTTAAAGAATTTGACCAGCCAGTACAATCCTAAATTAATTCTAAGTCAATCTCTTTCCAGGATAATGCTACTGATATCAAGAACCCAAGATGCCTATAACTAACTAATCAGTTTCTCTATTTGAAGGATTTAGCATGTCCAACTTGGAATTCATAGTAAAGCAATGAAAAAGAACCAGGATTCAAACAAACTGGATTGGATTCAGAGGATGGAAGTAAGGATAATCAGGGAACTGGAAACTAAATGCTGGGCAGAAGACTGAAAGAATGGGGCATGCTTTCCCTTCAGAAGAGAAAAGAAAATAATACCACTTAGCTAAAACCTGAAAGAGCTGTCATACAAATTAATGTAATTAAGGGCTATTACTTAACACCTTAGGTTGCAGATGTTAACCAATGGTCTTAAATTACAGGAAGCAAATTCCAGTTGAATCTTAAGAAAGTAAGAGCAGTTTGAAAGTGGGGCTCATCACCTACAGAGGAGCTGAGCTCCCTTTGCAACAGATGTTAAGCCTGTAGACTTGAAGAATGATTGAGAGAAATGCATCTCTCTATTAATAGTTAAAGCAGCCCATCTTTTTTCAACTTAAACAGCTTGAAAATTGTGTCTGGACAAGGAGACTCTTAAAGCATATGCATCTTTCTTCAGCTCACATGAATTCCTAAAAATAGACAGGTCACTTTAATTAATAGAGAGGTTCCACAATTCACTTGCATAAGGTTCAAAACACTTTCTCCTAATGATTTTTGAAGCAAAGCCCTACCAGATGTTAGACAGCCATCTGTCACAGTTGCTACCCCTGTCATGCTATGTTGATGTGAGGGACTACAGTAACACAGCTGGTTCTCAGGAAGGAGGGAGCACATCCCAAGGAGGGGGACAAGACAAAAGACAACACAACTTGGAACTGGACCTGGGAAGAGAAAGAGATTCAGAGTAGCCACACCCTAGAGCCGCCCAGGTTATTTTTTCTTTAGGTTAGAGTACAGTAAGTTTAGTCTGGCAAAATTCGGCCTATACAGTGTGAGCAACTAAAGAACTGAACTTGGCTGGATTGATTCTATGTCATTCTTGGGCTAGGTCTGACAGTTATTCTGAAAACAAGAAAGGAATCTTCTAATTGTATGAGATATTGTCCTATAGCCTTGTTAAATGCAGATGCTAAGATTTTGATAGCTGCTTTGGCAGGAAGACACCACTATCAATAATTAATCCAGCACAATCAGGTTTTATGCCAGAATGCCAGGCCTCTAATAATAGATTATTGGTAGATACCTCATCCACTAAGAATGAAACAGCCATAATGGCCTCAATAAATGTGGTGAAAGCCTTTGCTATGGTGCAGATTAAGAGTTTGATACAGTTATATAAAATTATTGATGTATAAATTGAGAGTAATGGCCATATTAATTCCACTTAGATATCTCAAACAAACTGAGAAATCAATGATTAATTTTTTAAAAGATGATAAAACACCTTTTTAAACTATCACTCTTTTGAAAATGGAGGGTTGTGTTTTCCAGAATTTCAATTATTTCATTGAGCATATTTGTTAACTTCAATAATGTGCAGGATTAAAAGGATATTGAATAGGCCCCATTATGGGAACAGGGGGAGAGTTACCATTTGAAATCCTGGTAAGTATTTGGTTCAAAGTATAGTAAGGCTTCTATGGCGTTTGCAACAGTGAAGACAGGCATATTTGGACAATCTTGAAGAAGGAATTGAAAACTGGCCATGGGTTTTATGAGAAATTGATTCCTCAGAGTAATCCTTTTAAAATGGTGGAGAAAAGCTTATTCTGGAATTCCAAGATGGAAAGTGGCATAATTGCTCTTAACCACTTAATTATTGATTCTTTAAAGTTTTTGAAAGTTTACAAAACTTACTATTATTTATTTAGTGTATGGCATACAGTGCCAGGGAGTCTACAATGTTTTTCCACACGGTAGGTGTTCTGGCACCAACAACTGCTAGTTCTTTGTTGCACTAGCAGTGCACCACAAGACGGCAAGCTAGCTTCGCACCAGCTGGCCAGCAGTATTCCTAGGGAAGTTGGCTCATCCAGGGTGTTTTTCTCCACCAATCCTCTGCCAATTGCAGATCCAGCATTAGATCCTGCTCCCCACGCAGAGCGCCGCCAGCATTTCCCCCCGCTGAAATGGGGGCACCTATTTATCTATTGGCAGATGGTATGCCTTCGAACTGCTAGGTGGGCAGGAGCTAGGGACGAAATGATGGGAGCTCACTTCCGTCACGCGAAGCTGGGCTCATACCATTGGAGTGTCGACCATTTCTGGCCAGCAGACTCCAGCATCATTAAGCTGCTGCGCCACTGCGTCCCCTTACTAAAACTTACTAAAAACTTACTAAAACTTACTAACTTACTAAAAACAACTGAGGACCAATATATACATTTAAAATATTTTCTTTGTTCATAGGTTGGCCCAGATTTCTTAGCTGCCTCACAAACTCTGGAAACTCTGAATAAGTTAGAGAAGGCTCTTGGGGTGGCTAAACCAACCCATTCAATTGATCCAACAACTAAAATAATCCATAAAATGTTTTTGGTTAATGCACAAGAAATTTAGAGTAAAGAAAATGACTTTTTTTGTATTAGGTGTCAAGTTCTAAACATGCTTCTTATGTATTAAAAACAAGGCTAATTCAATAGAATAGTCATTTTGGGATTTTTTGAAAACACCAACTATGTTCTTAAAAGGCTAGTTATTGTCTTATCTTAAAGATGCAGAACATTCAAAGGTAATAGTAATATAAATTTATTGATTAGTCAGTTGACCATATCAAAAAGTTGGGCATCAGCCACGATAAAATATAGTACCATAAAACAGATAAAATGCAATAAGATAAGATAAAATATACTAAAGTGAGATAAAATACAATAAAATACAGTAGGGTAAAAAAGAGATAAAAGAGTAAGATAAAAGTGTAAAATATAATAAAACGAATAATAAAATACAAAAACAATATATGTTTAAATGAATTCATCACCTTTACATGCCACCCCATTGTGTTCTATAAATTGTATTCTCAATTGGACAGCCCTGACTATAAACTTAACAGTTCTATTGACCACATATGTATTTGTGCCATGAAGGAAGTAACATAGACATTTGTTACAGTCCCGATATGTGGTTCTGTCAAGTAATGTCTGAAGGTACTGAGCCCTTGCTGGGCCATACAGTTGGCAGTTAAATAGGACATGTGCAATGTCTTCTATACCATCAGAAGATGAGACCCCCAGGTCGGAAGACGGTCAAAATGCTACTGGGGAGGAACAGAGGATGGGTTCAACTAGCCCCAGACGTGATGACGCAGCTAGCTCAAAGCCGAAAGGACAGCTAGCGGCCGACGGTGCTGGTGGTGAACAGCAAATCCGATGGAACCTGGAATGTAAGATCTATGAGCCAGGGCATGGATGTAGTTATTGGTGAGATGTCAAGATTAAAGATAGACATTTTGGGCATCAGTGAACTGAAATGGACTGGAATGGGCCACTTCACATCAAAGGACCACCAGATCTACTACTGTGGACAAGAGGACCACAGAAGAAATGGAGTAGCCTTCATAATTAATAGTAAAGTGGCTAAAGCAGTGCTTGGATACAATCCAAAAAACAATAGAATGATCTCAATTTGAAATCAGGGCAAGCCATCTAACATCACAGTGATCCAAATATACGCCCCAACCACAGATGCTGAAGAAGCTGAAGTAGAGCAATTCTATGAGGATCTGCAGCACCTACTGGACAACACGCCTAAAAGAGATGTTATTTTCATCACGGGAGACTGGAATGCTAAAGTGGGCAGTCAAATGACACCTGGAATTACAGGTAAGCATGGCCTGGGAGAACAAAACCAAGCAGGACATAGGCTGATAGAATTTTGCCAGGACAACTCACTCTGCATAACAAACACTCTCTTCCAACAACCTAAGAGATGGCTTTATACATGGACTTCACCAGATGGACAACACTGAAATCAGATTGACTACATCCTTTGCAGCCAAAGGTGGCGGACAGTCAGTAAAAACAAGACCTGGAGCTGACTGTAGTTCAGATCACGAACTTCTTCTTGCACAATTTAGGATCAGACTAAAGAGATTAGGGAAGACCCACAGATCAGCTAGATATGAGCTCACTAATATTCTGAAGGAATATGCAGTGGAGGTGAAGAATCGATTTAAGGGACTGGACTTAGTAGATAGGGTCCCGGAAGAACTCTGGACAGAAGTTCGCAACATTGTTCAGGAGGCGGCAACAAAATACATCCCAAAGAAAGAGAAAACCAAGAAGGCAAAATGGCTGTCTGCTGAGACACTAGAAGTAGCCCAAGAAAGAAGGAAAGCAAAAGGCAACAGTGATAGGGGGAGATATGCCCAATTAAATGCAAAATTCCAGAGGTTAGCCAGAAGAAATAAGGAATTATTTTTAAACAAGCAATGCGCGGAAGTGGAAGAAGACAATAGAATAGGAAGGACAAGAGACCTCTTCCAGAAAATTAGAAACATTGGAGGTAAATTCCAGGCCAAAATGGGTATGATCAAAAACAAAGATGGCAAGGACCTAACAGAAGAAGAAGAGATCAAGAAAAGGTGGCAAGAATATACAGAAGACCTGTATAGGAAGGATAACAATATTGGGGATAGCTTTGACGGTGTGGTCAGTGAGCTAGAGCCAGACATCCTGAAGAGTGAGGTTGAATGGGCCTTCAGAAGCATTGCTAATAACAAGGCAGCAGGAGATGATGGCATCCCAGCTGAACTGTTCAAAATCTTGCAAGATGATGTTGTCAAGGTAATGCATGCTATATGCCAGCAAATTTGGAAAACACAAGAATGGCCATCAGATGGGAAAAAATAAAGTTATATCCCCATACCCATAAGGGAAACACTAAAGAATGTTCAAACTATCGAACAGTGGCACTCATTTCACATGCCTGTAAGGTAATGCTCAAGATCCTGCAAGGTAGACTTCAGCAATTCATGGAGCGAGAATTGCCAGATGTACAAGCTGGGTTTAGAAAAGGCAGAGGAACTAGGGACCAAATTGCCAATATCCACTGGATAATGGAAAAAGCCAGGGAGTTTCAGAAAAACATCTATTTCTGTTTTATTGACTATTCTAAAGCCTTTGACTGTGTGGACCATAACAAATTGTGGCAAGTTCTTAGCGGTATGGGGATACCAAGTCATCTTGTCTGCTTCCTGAAGAATCTGTATAACGACCAAGTAGCAACAGTAAGAACAGACCACGGAACAACGGACTGGTTTAAGATTGGGAAAGGAGTACGGCAGGGCTGTATACTCTCACCCCACCTATTCAACTTGTACGCAGAACACATAATGCGACATGCTGGGCTTGAGGAATCCAAGGCTGGAGTTAAAATCGCTGGAAGAAACATTAACAATCTCAGATATGCAGATGATACCACTTTGATGGCTGAAAGTGAAGAGGAACTGAGGAGCCTTATGATGAAGGTGAAAGAAGAAAGTGCAAAAGCTGGCTTGCAGCTAAACCTCAAAAAAACCAAGATTATGGCAACCAGCTTGATTGATAACTGGCAAATAGAGGGAGAAAATGTAGAGGCAGTGAAAGACTTTGTATTTCTAGGTGCGAAGATTACTGCAGATGCTGACTGCAGTCAGGAAATCAGAAGACGCTTAATCCTTGGGAGAAGAGCAATGACAAATCTCGATAAAATAGTTAAGAGCAGAGACGTCACACTGACAACAAAGTTCCGCATAGTTAAAGCTATGGTGTTCCCCATAGTAACATATGGCTGCGAGAGCTGGACCATAAGGAAGGCTGGGAGAAGGAAGATCGATGCTTTTGAACTGTGGTGTTGGAGGAAAATTCTGAGAGTGCCTTGGACTGCAAGAAGATCAAACCAGTCCATCCTCCAGGAAATAAAGCCAGACTGCTCACTTGAGGGAATGATATTAAAGGCAAAACTGAAATACTTTGGCCACATAATGAGAAGACAGGACATCCTGGAGAAGATGCTGATGCTAGGGAGAGTGGAAGGCAAAAGGAAGAGTGGCCGACCAAGGGCAAGGTGGATGGATGATATTCTAGAGGTGACGGACTCGTCCCTGGGGGAGCTGGGGGTGTTGACGACCGACAGGAAGCTCTGGTGTGGGCTGGTCCATGAAGTCACGAAGAGTCGGAAGCGACTGAACGAATAAACAACAAACAATGTCTTCTACTTCGGATGCTCCACAAACACACGTCCTCTCAAGGTAAGGCACTTGGTGGAATCATCTGTATTTGACCATAGAATCTAGCTGCTCAAATCGTGCTCTGGTAAGAGCTGTCCTGTGGTATTGGGTCAGACCCATTGTCAGGTATTTTTCTATTTGAAAGGACAGTTTATTCTTAGCCAGCCATTTCAACGACCTAATGCTTGCAAGTGACTCAATATCGGTTTGGGCATTGACATCCAAAACTCTTTGTTTAAATATCTGGCTGAAAGTAAATACTGTGGTGAGAAGCAGAAGTATGCAGTAGTTTGGAGAAGTTGATTGATCCATGTGGTGGGTTGAAATGCGCCCATCTGTTCTTCAAGGCACATTTTTGGTATTCTGTCATGTTCCATTGGGATAATCCTCCACCAGTAGTTGAAGACTTTGATTACTGATAGACTGTAAATGGAATGGGTGCCTGTTTCAGCTCTTACTGCTGCTGCAGGTGTATTCCTGTCAGTCCCCAGAATGGTCCTTAAAAAGCGTGCTTGATTTTATTCAAGTAAGGAGGCCTTTGATAGGCCCCATAATTCAGCATATGTTAGCAGTGGTACAATTTTTGCCTTGTAGACCTTCAAAATGGAGAGCAGAGAGCTTGGGTGGCTATAACTAAGTAGTCTGAGTAGCGTTTTTGAACTTGCTGTGGCCTTTGTAGAACTTTGCTTGAAGTGACTGACCCAAGGCCCTGTGTCTGTAAAAACCACCCCTAAATATGAAAAAAAGTGTATTTGTTTTGAAACAGACATTCAAAGGTACTCATGTGCATTCTCTGGTTGTATTTATTGGTGGACCTTTTTGGTTGGATATTTTTACAATGAACCAGGTTCTTGGGAAGAAGTTAAGGTCTCAGTGTGGTGTTCCACTGTACATTCCAAAACTTTGGAATTTGTCCATTTATGAAGAGTCGGGTTGTTTTGTACCTAGGCCTTTGCAAAAAAGAAACAAACAAAAAAAATAGTGTATTACTGGAAGAACACTTGCATACCAGGGTTTAAAGCTTGGTTTAAACTTATATCAACTTTCAGCTTTTGAATTGGTTCTTTATAGAAGAAAAGGAAAGATCAGCCAGTATAATGTATGTGATAAGGACTCAATTTATTGCTTAAGAACTGAGTTGTAATACTTTACAAAGATCTGACTACTATATCTGTATTGCAGAAACATAGATTAATTGAATTGTTAAATTATTTTAATTTTCATTTGTTTTTGGTCTTCTGCTTCACTTTTTCCTCTGTTCTTTCTCCTATATAAATTCATTCATTGGTCTTTTTTACCTTTTTATTAGCTGTGGCTTTCAAGAAAATTAATAAAATTATTAAAAAACAAAACAAAACAAAGTACAGATTCATCCCAGCACCAACAGAGGCATTGACAGGCTTTGAAAAAAAATAACATCTGCCCTGTTTTGAGAGTATTGAGGAGAGCTTTGGAATAGATCATTTTATGTAGCACCATAATTACATCCACACTTCAGCCTGACCCTCTTAAATTACAATGCTGCTGAGTTGTAGAGATCATGTTAGGTGTGAGCCCAGTTGTTTGCTGTATAAAGTCCTGCACAGCAGTTAAGATGCTGGATTTGACTTGGAGACCCAGGTTGGTCCACCCCCAGCCAAAAGGCCAAACACTTGCAAGGCAACATATCTCTCAAGGTGGTTGTTGTGGGGGAAAATAGCAGGGAGGCTTCTGGAGACCACCTTGAGGTCCTGGAGGGGAGGCAGGATATAAATCTAATAAATGAATGATAAAATGAATACTGTAATGCTTAAGTCAGTTCACTCAACTGTTTTCTCATCCCAGGTGATACTGCTTATTTCAGATCAATCCATATTTTTTTGGGGGGGGGGTGGGGTTCCAAGCACTGCCATCTACTCTCCTGAGTGGATCCTATACCCTGGAAAATCTAGTCATAAACTCCTATTCCACAGGGACTGGTCCCCATAGGTACCTGCCAAACATAAGAGAAGAGGGAGATGACACAGTTTCAAGAACTACCATAACATTTTCCTGGAATTTCATCACGTTTTTCTGACAGCTTATTTCTTTTCATTTTCTTACCTGTGGTAAACTACTACAGCACAAAAATCACCTTCCTTTTACAGGGACAATGTACTTTCATTGGTACATTCACATATAAATTTCTCAGTGCAAAATATCTAGAATGTATAACAGCCTGGGAAATGCTGAAACATTAGTACCTAATTAGTGCCTTAGGCAGGGGGTTGGACTAGGAGACCTCCAAGGTCTCTTCCAACCCTATGATTCTATGATTCTGTGAATTGGGTTCCAAACATATCCCTTCACAAACCATACCAGATTGCTCAGATTAAGGGGAAAATAGGACATTGCAGAACTGGAATGTGGAATATTTTGCATATCCTAAATGTAATGACTAGGGTGAGGATTTCTATGGCATGTCACATTTTTTATGGGACCTTTATTTGAATTCATAAGTAAGTTAAAACACGTTTTAAAGTAATCTGGTGAGAATTATATGCTTTTTATTTTGCCTGAAAAGTCGTATTTTGACTTTTTTAAAGGTGTTATGACATATTTCTGCTTAATTTTGTTACAAACGTCATAATTTGATCATATTTGGGTCATATTTTGGTCATTGGCAACCCTCCTGACAAGCCAGCAAGTTCAAGCCAGCAGTGAGAATTTGCCTGTGTGTTTTTTTCCTTTCTTATTTGCTCCCCAACTCAGGGAGAGATGTGTGTGTGTGTGTGTGTGTGTGAGAGAGAGAGAGAGAGAGAGAGAAGTGGGAACAAAGGCTTCTCCCCTGACCAGGCCTGAAAAAAGGTGAGAATTTGCCTGTTTTGTTTTCTTTTTCTGATTTGCTCCCCAACTCAGGGGCGTGTGAGGGAAGGAGGGCAAAGGAAAAAGCTTCTCCCCTGACCAGGCCTGAAAAAATGGTGAGAATTTGCCTGTTTTTTTTTTTTTCCTTATTTGCTCCTCAACTCAGGGCTCTGTATGTGTGTGTGTGTGTAAGAGAGGGACAGCAACATTTTTTAAAATGACTTCAGCGGACAGAGGCTTCTCCCCTGACCAGGTCTGAAAAAAAGAGTGAGAATTTGCTTTTTTTTTTTCTTTTTCTCATTTGCTCCCCAACTCAGAGGTGTGTTTGTGTGTGTTCAAGGTGGTGGAGTCATGTGAGAGCTGCAATCGGATGTCAACATGCCTAAAAATAGATGTTCAGCGAGTGTGAAATTATGGCATCTTGTTCAAGAATTTGGGGAGCAGATTTTCAGTAGTGATGGTGATATTTTGTTTTGTAAATTGTGTGAAGGTACAGTATCAGCCCAAAAGCATTTTAATATTCAACAATATTGTGACACTGCGAAACACAAGAGTTGTTTCGCAAGATTTACCTTCACTGAGAACAGGCAACATCTCCTTTTCAAGAAAGCTGCTTCTTCAACTGCAGGTTCATCAAATCCTCAGTCAGAATTTTGTAAGGATCTCTATACAATGATGGTTACTTCAAATATTCCCTTAAGGAAATTAGGTAGTGGTAGCCTCAGGCATTTTTTGGAGAAGTACACCAGTCACCTGATTCCAAACGAATCAACTGTAAGAAAAAATTGCATCTCTGCCTGCTATGAAGATGTGTTAGAAAAGATAAGATCTGCTGTTGACAACAATAAGATAGCGGTTTCAATAGATGAAACAAGTGATGTAAATGGAAGATATGTAGCCAATGTTATTATTGGCACTCTGAAATGTGACAAGCCTGGTGAAGTATTTCTTCTAATATGTGAAACTCTAAAAAAAATAAACAATTCCACTATCGCTACGCTCTTTGACAATTCTGTGAAACTACTCTGGCCGGATGGTGTAAAAAGGGGAAATATCCTTCTCTTTGTAACGGATGCCACTCCGTACATGACTAAAGCAGCCAAGGGACTTAAACTTCTTTATCCAAAAATGATCCATATCACATGCCTTGCACATAGTTTACACAGAGTGGCCGAACAGATTTGAAGCAACTATCCTAATGTAGATAAGGTAATTTTGAATGGGAAAAATGTTCATTAAAGCTCCACTTTGAGTACAAAAGTTCAAAGAAATTGCTCCTACTTTGGCTCTCCTTCCCCAACCTGTCGTGACATGTTGGGGGACTTGGCTGGATGCGGCTATGTATTATTTCACAAATTATTCTTCCTTGCAGCAGATAGTTAAAGAATTTGACTGTTGTGAATCTTCCTCCATCAAGATTGTGCAAAATTCCTTTTCTGAAACCTTGGCTGGAAGCTTAGCAGATATAGGATCTAACTTCAGTGGATTATCAAGAGCAATCACCCGACTTGAAACTGTAGGAATGGAACTTAGTGATGCACTGAACATTGTAAAACAAACTGAGAGTGATTTAAAGGAAGCAAAGGGGAAAGTGGCTGAAAAAATTAGTGATAAACTGCAAAGAGTGATGCAATCTAATCTGGGTTATTCCACACTTTGCAAAATAAGTAATGTTCTAAATGGACTCGAAGCAAAATTTGAAGACTTCGAGCCAGAATTTTCTCCAGATGAGTTTGCTTTTTTCAAATTTGCTCCTATAACCTCTTGTGATGTCGAACGGAGTTTCTCCAGACACAAGAACATACTGGTGGACAACAGAAGGAGTTTTGAGTTTGATAACCTCAAGATGCACGTGGTCATCCAATGCAATTCTGCTGTTAATGAAAACTAATCCGGGGATGACCATTTTACTCTCAAAACGTTCATTTGATTCCTTCAATACTAGCACTTCTGCACTGGAAGTGAAGAATAAACCTTTTAATTTGTGTGTGTGTGTGTAAGCACAGATTTTTAAAAATTGGGTGCTAATTTCAGAAAAATTGTAAAGTCATATTTTTCTTTAGAAGTCATATTTTTGGTTTAATTGGTCATATTTAAATGGTTTTAAGGTCATAAATGCTTGCATATTTCTAACATTTTTAGGTCATAGAAATCCTTGCCCTAGTAATAACCCATTCTCAGAAAGATTATTGCTTATATGTAATGACTGCTTTCATTGCGTATGGCTAATTCTCAGAGGCTCACTTAGCTAATTTTAGACTCCTTTATTTTCAGTGCAAAATGCTTTGAATGTCAAGAAAATGCAAACCTTTTATTCTGACACAGCCTTATATCAGAGCTTAATAGAGTATGATAACCAAACAGAATGGAGTTGAGGCTGACCAGCCATGCACTAAAGCGTTATTATATAAAGTATTTTTCTTTCAAATTAGTTACCCAAGGAGAGTATATATTGAAATTATTAGAAAGTGAATTAGTTCAGCTCTCTAATTAAAAAGAAAATTAGGAAAGGAACTGACTTATTTATTTCTGAACTGCAGTTTACATTTTGAAGATGCATACCAATGAGAGCTTCCCTAATTACTTAATTCCTGTCACTTTTCATTATGATGAATCATGTTATTCACATGGTAAACTTATATTAAAATCTGTCCTAAAGTGAGCCAACAGAAGGGAAATTGCTTGGAGTAGGCAGTTGATGCAAGACTTCCATTTACTCTTTATTCATATTCTGGTCCTAGGAGATACTGTATGTACGAGTGTAAGAGTTCAAAGCAGTTGTACTTTTATTGTGTCCATTCTGGAGAGATTGCTGAGTGATGTGTAGAACTGATACATAAGAATTCCACTTGCAGGCAAAGAATTAGCATATAGTGAGTTTGAAACTGGAATGATTCCATTTTATTCTCTCTCTCTCTCACTCACTCACTCAAAGAGTATCCATGCAGTTCCTATGGAGTTTTGTCTGTGTGTATTTTTCTGTAGTTCCTGTGTAAGGGTTTGTTATCTTGCAAACCTTTTTGGATTCTAATTCCCATCAGCTAAATTGGCAAGGTCAAGGAAAGGTGCTGAGACTCAATAAAATCAAAAGGGCCCTAAGTTACTTTTTCATAGTGTACAGGTTTCCAATGATATAGCCTCAGGGCCATATGTAGATTACCATGTAAATAGTGGTGCCCAACTAGATCCCATCTGGAGTAAGAGCAACCAGAGTTAAGATGGCAGTGATGAGTTAAAGGATACAGAAAACGATATCCCATCCCAACCTAACTTTAGCTATACAAATCCAGCCAGATGACAAAGACCATTGCAAGAACAGAGTGGGAAATGTGTTCCAAACACCTCCCTTTCCAAGAAAATCACAAAGAGTCCTTCTGTCTGTGGAGATAAACCAACTTTAATAGTTATTAGTTATAGCTAATAAGAACAATTCACATTGAAATCAGGGAAATTGCCTCAGAGGAGTGTTATTAGTGCTACTACTGCTATTTAATGCCACACTGGTTAATTTTTCTTCAAGCTGTTATTGATGGACCCACTTGAGCAACCTTCCACAACTCTTCTATGGGTGAGGACATTTGACTGGAATAGGTAGTTGCTTCATAGTGTTTTAACACTTCCTGAGTCACATTTCACAATTTCAGTACAAGCAGAGACGTTAATGTCATAAGGCTTTTGTGAGTTAGCAGGTCTGTTTATAGATCAGCCTTTCACTATTTTAGTCCTCCATAAAATAGAAGAATATTTAGCTTCTTAGGAAATAATATAAATTTGTTTAATAAATAAAAAATAGGAAAAAAAATGCCCATTCCCCTAAAAAAAAAAAAAAAACTGTATCAGCCTCACCCCACACACAGGGGCTGTGCTGAACTAAGAAGATGCTCCCTCTCTGAATATTCCTTTGACATCCCAAGGCTTACGAAGCTTACCCAGTTAATTTTCAGTTCCGGTTCCTGCTCCAGAAGAAGTTTTGGAAAGATCATTTTTCTCTGGATTTGCAGGACAGAGCAGGAAGTTTCCCATGGCAGGACCTCTTGTCCTGTTTTGATTCCCAGCTCCAGGGATGATCTTTTTTCTGAAGGCAAGGCATGCCCCTCTTCTCTCTAATTGCTCTAAGGAGTAACTTTCTCATTGCTGTTTTTCAACCCTTTTTTCCTTCCTTCTCTAAAGAAAGCAGATGGATAGAGGGCAACAGCTGGCTGTTGTTGTTTGCCCCAGTGGCTGGCCAACTGGAGGTCGGGAGGTAGGGTTCTTAAGGGAGGTAGGCTCCCTCAATGGGAAGATGGGGCACCAGCAATAGAGATACCTGTGGAGTGGTATAAATCTGTGGAAGAGGCTATGAGGGAAATTGCTGGTAGCTATGAGGCGGTTCCTGTATACTATGAATGAGCTAAAGGAAAATGTTGTTTTTATGTCCCACACTGGTGACAACCTGATGTTTATTGTGCAGTAATACACAAATCTGATTCTGGGCAGCACAAGAACGAAGCAACAAGTAACAAATAATTCTACTGAAATGTAGCATCCATAAGATAATGGTTAAACTGTCTGCAATCAGGCTTAATTCTAGATGACAACATGGAAAGGTCCATGCTGTTTTCATGGCAGTAGTAAAGAAGTGGTTTTCCATTGTGTTTTTTCTGAGACTATTACTCTAATTCTGTGGAATCTTTCACCTGAGTACTAGCCAGATCTGACCATGTTCAGCTTTTGATCCAGACAATGTTAGTCAGATACTATTATCTGCTAAAACTCATCCAGAAGAGCAGTTAGTTTCATCTCATGTTGCCCAGGAGTAGTAATTACTAAGAAGTCAGCATGACATAGTAACCAGAAATCAGTATCACAACACCATACAAATGCTAAGGCATCCATCACCAACAAACAGCATTGCTGCTGGAATTAAAATGTTAATATAATGTTGGTAATCTCACCCAAATACGTTCTGAGATCTCCTGTACAAATGGAGAATTCTTGTGTGATATTGTTGCCTGAGATGTCATGAAACTGCTGGGAATCTTGCAAGATTTGGGCCCATTTTAGCTGGACTGTATCCAAGGTTTTGTGCAAGATTTGTGCCCTAGTGCCCCGATCTGGAAAGGTTGCCAATCACCATCGTAGTCTGTCAAAAGAAACTACATGCAGAACATATTAAAAGCTTTGCTGAACTCAAAAGATCCACTCACAAAAAGTCAACCCTCTCTGCCTCTGCAAGTTTCAATGATCTGGCCTTGTCTCCTTTTTTCTGTGGCAAAAAAGTGAACTTTAATGCAACTCTGCATAGAGGTGATTGAGTTAAGCAGCAATTCTTTGTTCAAAAATGGAACTTAATTAATGATGTTCCATGTTGGTATGATGTGTCTCTGTAGTGTCCCATTTTTCTACTTGAAGACCGGAAGGGGCCTGGAACACAACACCCAGTTTAGGTTCTTAACAATTCACAAACATAAAAACATTTTTTAAAAATACAACACCCTCCCCCCTGCCAAGATTGGCACTTTTGGGGGGAGATGGTAGAGTAGAATGTGAAGCTCCAAAGCCTAATCATACCAATAGAGAACGTTTTGCACATTCCTAAGCATAATGATCCATTTCAGAAATGTCTAATGTCAAGTTTCATTGAGGAAAAGTAATTCTTAATGACGGTTAGATGATTTTAGATTCTGGACTTAATGACCCTTTCAGGGTACCTGCCCTTTTAGATAGACTGAAGTATTATTGACTTCAAACTGTAGCAAGTCAGAACTTTACTTCAAACTAAAGGCTGTAATAAAGGTTTTGATTTGATTTGATTTGATTTGATTTACTTCAAACTGTAGCAAGTCAGATCCTTCTGTTCAGTCCTTCAAGTCAGATTCTGAACATCTGTCACTTAGTCCTGGTTTGAAGTTCCTACTGGTAGTTTCCTATATGTAGAAATACAGGAGCCTGCCTTACAACCTATCAGTTTATTAATCAATTTGTTCAGAGTGCTCCAGGAATGAAGGCAGAGAACTTTCCTATCATCTGCTATCTAAGCTTTGTTATCACTGAAAATATCTAGGTAGAATGTGTTCCCACACTGAGCTGTGGACTATCATTCAATCTTCATCTTATACTTTTAAAAGATATTTTTTTCTGTATGAACAATCTATTACCTTCTCTTCTCATTAAGAGAAAGGTAGGCCTCTGCTAGAGCAAATTTGGAAAGCCATATCTTCGACCAGAGATGCCATCTCTGTCCCCACAAAACTCTTATTTTAACTGTTAAAATAAGGGATTTTAATACTAGTAACAAAAGACTGTGAAAAGAGCTAAATAACATTTAGCACATGACAGTTTAAAAAATGTGAAAAAGTGTATTCATTTAAAACGACGATTGGCAGTTTAGTTGGGAATGGGAACATCTTTAAATATATAAGACAGTAAAACATTTGTTTGAGAATTTTAATTTGTTTAAAATTTTCTGAGACAGTCTGACTATTGAATGCAAACTACACACTACTGCTGATGACAGTGACATGTTTTGACAATGCAATTCTTTGTATATTGTCAGTGGTAATTATCCTTAGATGGACAGCAGCAGTTTAACTCATCTTTTGGAAGATATTTCCTCTGACAAAGGATGCAGTTCAGACTTTCTTTGTCTGATGTTAAACATTTTAAATGCCTAACTGTAATTTAAAATTATTCCTGCAAGTGGTGGTGTGGTATTCTTTGTTGAGGGGAATCTTTAAAAAGGCTTGAAACAAAGGTGTCCAAAAAGTCAAGATGGTGGTCACAACCATGCGATAACAGCCCCACCCCTTCGTTTATGTGGGTCACGGATAACCCTGTACTGCAGCCCTTCTCAATCTTTTGACCCTGGAGGAACCCTTGAAATATTTTTCAAGCCTTGGGGAACCCCCGCACGTCCAGGCTCAAATATAGGCCAGAAGTCACCAAATTATTTGTTTCATGTGCAGGCCTGATGTGTTCTTAAATAAAAATCAAGTATGAAACTTAACGGTTTAATGTGAAGTTGCCTGAATTTGAAATACTTTTTTAAATAAATCATGATCTCCCAGGAAACCCCTAGTGACCTCTCACAGACCCCTAGGATGCCACAGAACCCTGGCTGAGAATCCCTGCTGTAGTGAGAAGAGATTGGCTTTTGGGGCAACATTTATTTATTAAAATACATATGATATGCCCTGTATTGATAGATCTCGGGTTTTATTTATTTGATTCAATTTATAAGCCACCTAATTGGAATAATTCCATCTGATGTATAAGGAGGTAAAAACAACATAAAACATAAGCATTGATAGAGAACCCATTAAACCACAATAGAGAAATAAAAACCCTACTCAAATAATTAAAATATACAGCTAATGTGGCCCCACACATCTCTTTGGTCCATAAAGTAAAATATCCCCCAAGTTCTGCTTGATTCCTGCTTGGTTCCTGATGATTACACATCTTTGGTTTGTTTTTTTGTTGTTTTTTTGTTGTTTTCTGGACAGCAATACAAAAATGATTTGTCGTGGTCTCCTTCCAGTTTTGTTTTTATTTCCAGTCTAGCCTTTAGAGAAAATATCTTTAAAGGGATGTTGAGATGACCCTGGTGAGGAAATAGTTGAGCCATTAAAAATGGCAACTTGGCCCCAGGAAAGGAGAAAATGTAAGGAAAAAAACTCAAAACAACCCCTCCAGTACTGAAAGCCTGACAGTTTCCCTCTTATTCATAATCAAGGTGGAGTTATTTGAATTTATTTCCTCACATTTTCCTCCTATTTTCCTCTTTCCCAGGACTGAGTTGCTGTTTCTCCTACCTTAGCAGATCATCTACTCCTTCCCCAAGGTCATCTCTACATTTCTTTACAACATCTAGCCTTAACTTAGAAATTTCTTTTCATCCTTTCTTTCCATCTTCCTCTTATATTCACAACAGAATAAAACTTTGGGGAAAGGGTTGTGTGACGTGCATACAAAGAGTTACTTTACAACTGGACATCTCTATTTGATCAGCTTTTACTCTCTGCTCTTCCACCCTGCCAGCAAAGAACAAACAGCTTAACGCAGCATTTGTTACCCAAGCTATCCTCTGGTTGCTTCTTCATGGATCTGTGATTAAAAATACTTTACAACTTTCTGGAACATTGGCCAGACTTACATCTCAGGCATGAACCTGAATTGTTAGGACTTTGGGCAGCTGTCTAAAACTGTAAGTGATTCATTTCCAAGAACGATCCTCACAAAGTCCTGATTAGCAAGATTTACTGAGATAAAAGGGTTGGGGATACAAGAACTGAACTATTTCTCATTTAGAAACAATTTATCCTCGTGTATGCGTGGGTGCATTCTGATTTTCTAACACCCTTCCTACGATCCAGTGAGGAGGCAGGCCTCTTCGCTGATGGGGAAACTTACTCTTCGTTGTTTACAGAATAGTGTCCTGAATCACTATTTTTCTGGGGACTCTTATATGAACATTATCCATTAAAAACCTTGTGAATGTGTATTGCTGTTACTAGGGGAGGGGGTAATCTTATTGGCTGTTTTGAAAATCAGATCATAGCTTTTCACCTGTCAGGAAAAAATTGCTAGGAGGTGTATCTACTTGGAGACCCAAAGGAATTTCCTAATGTACCCAGTGTTTGTGTTCTATTAATCACTGTGTTATGGTAATAATCTGGAGCAACATGCAAATCATTTGCTAACTCAAAAACACCACCAAATGTGTCTGGTTATGTCTTGATTTTGTCAGTTTCAAAGATGAAATATGTTTGACGTGATAAAAATATTGTAATTAATGCAAAATGTCCTACATTTAATGGGTACCTTGCATATTTTACAAGCTGTTTGAATTTTGCATTATTTAGCATATGCCATGGGAAGATAAGTGGATTCCTATCCTGTGGCCATATATTTTGCTACACCAATGATTTTAAGTTTGAGATTTGAGATTTAAATCAGTTACCCTAGATGATTTAGTAATTTAGATCTTTCTTCAACAGTCCCTTGCTGTTTCTTGAAAGTCTGTCACCACATATCCTGATGCTCATATACAGAATTTTTTTTTCTGTTTCTCATTCTATATTCATTTCTTCTCCTTAAAAAAAATCTATATTGAGGAGCATGTATTCAAGGACAAAATATGTGCATATTTGATCAACTAAGAATGGCAAGAGAGAGGTGAAACTTTCAAGCAATAATTGGGAAGGAATCGGAGATCTGCTTAGTAAGACTCATGACTTGTTAGCTTGATGGATCAAGACAGATTCAATCTTCCAGATGTTATGTTGACCTCAACTCCATCCATTTTTGCTGTCTACTTAAAAGTGATCTTCAGGTCATCAGGCAGGATAGAATTTATGACTGTCCATGTGAACTTAGACTAGTATCATAGTCTGACATCTACTCTTATTGTTAAAAACCTGTGAGTGTTTTATATTTGGGTATTATTTCTTATTTAGGAATAGGATACCAAGTGAAAGGCAGACCACTGGAGTCTTTAAAATAGTGACAGAAGTCACAAAGCAAAAAGCTACAAAATAATGGAGAAAGTTAATGAAGGGAAATCATGCAGACCAAGCTAGTAAGTGTGACCAAGTTAAAACCCAATGTTTTAACCTAATCCCAGACTACGATGACATATACAGACATACATTCCGAATGAAGTTTAATGTTTGGAACAGTGTGAGAGATACCTTTGCATCTTCTGCACAGCCACTCTTATCATATGCTCTGCACATGTCTCGTTTGCAACAATAATAGCTTCCCAATTCATTTCAGTGGATTATTGGTCTCCATGCATGTTCCTCTGTATTAAAGCAAACTTAATTGAACTCAGATGGATGTACTTCAAATAAAGGTTATATAAAATTGTATTTGCCTCTCTTAGAGAGCACCTTGATTGGTTATGACAAAGTGCTACCAGAAAAAGAGTATTAGTGAGCCAAAGATGACAAATCTCCCAGAAAATTTGTAATTTGTCAATGAAATGGAAAGGATTGGGGGCAGGGGGAACTGTTAAACTAATTGGATAGTAATTAGTTTCTGACAATATCTGGATACTGCAAAGACAATTGTTTTTGTAATTTTGACCTTGGTTGTCATAGAAATATCCTTATGTTAGCTTTCTATCTTGTATCCTCCTCCTTTTTTAGGAAACCTGCCGGTTCATTTAGAAAAGGCAGTGTTGGGCTTCTGTGGTCTAGATAACAGGTTTCCTGATGTTTCACTGGCAACCATGGCTGGCATCTTCAGAGGCAAGGTGGTCTGCAAGGTGAAATCACTTGTCTAGACCATGGTCACTAAACCCTGAAACCCAACACTGCCCAACAGATACCAGCTGTGAAAGTGTGATGGAATGTGAGAGTGACCTTGGAAGACAAGGGGAAGAGATGCCACCTAGGGAATGATCAGATAAAAGAGAAAGGAGCCCTCAACAGAGTAATGGCCACAGAAAAAAAATTAGGAAGGACCCGCCCTAACTACTCAGGCAGTAAATAGGGAGGGCAGAAGATTTGTACTTCCAGACTTGAAAAATTATGTTAATGTAGCCTTACAATAAAGTAAATTAGCTTATCTTGTGTTTCCTGTCTGGCTTGCCTCGGAGGGCTGACAGAAAGCCTACACCAGTATAATGTTTCTCAATCTCAGCAACTTTAAGATCTGTGGATTTAAACACCCAGATTTTCCCAACTAGCAATTCTGGGAGCTGAAGTTCACACATCTTAACGTTGCTGACATTGAGAAACGCTGATTTGGAATTTCTCTTTCCATGTATGGCACACAATTTTGTATAGGTGAGAAATAAGCCCAATGGTTAAATAGTTTACATATTCTCTTGCATTACCTTTCTTCAGTGTAGAACCAAATTATCCCATCTTTAGGCCTGGATGGATGTGTCTTATTCCACATTTGTTGACACTTTAACTGTCTCTTCTGTAGCTTTAAACAATCGAATATATATTAAAGATAATTACTGTTCAGTTCAGAACTCAGGGACAGACATCCTCAAAGAAAGTTGGTCATAGATTTCAAAAACCGTAAAGATGTCTGGTAAACTGTTAAACTAAGGAAGAGATACGCAAAAGAGATTTCTGAACATAAAGCAGTCACTCTCTTATCAATTCTCTTTCACAAGTTTCAGCAGGCACAGAAATAAGCTATAGACCAGTAAAACCTTGATGGAATGAGCTACCAGGCAGGAAGGAGTCTCATTAAAGCCAGTGTCCTATAAACTGAGGGCTTACTCAAGGCTTAACAGCAACAACAGTGAGTAGGGAAAGGGTCCTCCCAACTTCTGAGCCTTCCACTTCCGATATTCTCAGCACCTTTATTTTCCTCAATCACTGCTGCACTAATGCTACACTTCCTACCTGTCTGTTCATCCCTCAGCTTTCCAGCATCTCCCATCCACCTCAAGCTCTCCCAACTTGCACTCTTGTCAAGTCCAAAGTCTACTAAAGCAGTTCGTTAAATCAAGGGCTTACTCTGATAACACAGGGTATTTCATAAATGCTTGTTCGTGATCCAATTCCAGCATCTAGAACAAAATAAATAATTCATATGCATAGTGCAGTACCATGTTGCAAAACTGTTTTCTAGCCTTACGCCACTGTAACGTAGTGGAGAGAGGTAGAGGTTTCCCTTGACGTAAAGTCCAGTCGAGTCCGACTCTAGGGGGCGGTGCTCATCTCCGTTTCTAAGCCTTGGAGCCAGCGTTGTCATAGACACTTCCGGGTCATGTGGCCAGCATGACGACTCGGAACGCCGTTACCTTCCCGCCGAAGCGGTACCTATTGATCTACTCACATTTGCATGTTTTCGAACTGCTAGGTGAGCAGGAGCTGGGACTAGCAACGGGAGCTCACCCCGCCGCGCGGATTCGAACCGCCGACCTTCCGATCGACAGCTCAGCGGTTTAACCCGCAGCGCCACCGCGTCCCAGGAACGTAGTGGAAGCGGTACATTAAATCTACACTTTCTCTGTGTGTGAGTAGAGAGACACACACTGATGCTATGAAATGTCCATTTGTTTCTGAACAAAGATGTGAGAGAGGCAGAACACAAATATTTCTTTCAACATCTTCCATACGATCACCAACATCAACAACTTGGCAATCTTGTTATAAATGCAACTTAGTTAAATTGCATGAGAGATGTCATGGCTTGTCAAGAGAGACATCAGATTATCATTTTCAATCCAATTGTCATTTCCATTCAGTCTGTTCTGAACTTACAGCAAACTATAGGAAAAGAATTTTCATCAAGAAGCGTAAAGGACGTCATAAATCTTAATCTAAATATCAAAATATAACTTGGTTATGGTCATTTTTGGAAGATGATGGTTTGGAACACCAAAAAGGTTACTGGAAGTAATGTGCTATGTTGGCTGGGAGTTATAGTTCCTTGGTTTCTTGGAGAAAGGGTGACAAGTAATATTATGCACATTAGATGTCACTGTCCAGATGATGTAATGTGTATTGGTCATATCATGCAATGGATGAAAATTTAAAAAATCACCTCATTTGTGTGATGATATCATGATACATGTGACATCACGTAGTTTTTTATGGCCAGCCATAGACCATGGAACTGAATTATATATAATACAAACACAATACAATTTTTTGATGAAGCTGATATTCTTGTTTGGCAACTTAATAAAGGGGACATTGCATATATATTTCATAAAGGTGAAATTTCTTGTATTACAGATAGAGTTTTAGTAAGTTAAATAATCAGGTATAAGTGTCAAAAACATGTCAGATATCTAATAGCAAGGGCAAACCTGTCTTATTTTTATGCTGAAGAGGAATTAACTGTGTTGTATAAATTGCAGAGCTCAAGTTGTTTTTAATAATAGGAAAAGAACGTAATATACTGTATAAGTTGCAATTATTTTTCTTCTTGTGTTTGAGATTATAATAAAGGTTCAGTTTTTCTGCTGTTCAACATACCGTGGAAATGGGTAGTGGAAAATGAACAAAATTATGTAAATATAGCTGAGAAATAAGTGTAATGTTTTCAACATGTCTAAGTTACAAATAATTTAAATAATGAGCTCTTAAATTGAATTGGATTCTGATTTTAAAAAATGCATTGTCCATCAGCTTTATTTAATAGGTGGACAGGAAAGATGAAATCATGGAAAAGATGAAAAGATTCAGAAAGAATGCTTATATTTAGTTCTACCGGGTCATAGACTAAAAGCACAATTAAGATATACACATCCTACATAAAAAGCCCATTCATAACAGAAATCAAGTGTATCTGGATTTGTTCAGATCCAGTAATTTCAGATAGCAATTGCAAGAGCACAAACATTCATCACTTTTCTGGAATCTTCAGAATATTGGTCATTTGGCAAGAAATGCATTGTTGCCTGACTGGTCCTCCAAGAATAATATATGGACCAGTTCAATAGTACAGTGCAACTGATTCAATTCCAAGATCCGAACAGATGTATAAACAATCTTAAATTGCCTCATCACCACCACTGAGGGTAAGTCATCTAAATACCCAGATTAAGTATATTTCCATCCTGCAGGTCCAGGAAGGCATTATATTGTATTGAATTTCATTTTTAAAAAAGATACAATACATTTTATCTCATTAAGAAGCCATGATAACAACTGCAGGATATCTGAATTGGAATGAATTGCCAAGGGATGAGATTAATTGTAAAAGAGCAACACAATTATTTCACAATATTTCACATATAGTAATATTTGTAGCCATACTTATAAAATGCTTTTAAATGCACTCTTTTTTATAGATTGAGCAATACGTGCTTTATCATCAGGACTTACAAAATAATCAAATGTTCTTTATTCTTTGAGGATTACAGCTAAGATATTAGCTGCTGTAAAGTTATAAACCACAGCACGGCCATAGGCATGTTTATTCAACAGTGTGTTCACTGACACTTATAATCAATTCCTAAAAATGTTTACTGAGGAATAAGAGTGCAAAATTCAGCAGCACTTACTTCAGGATGAATTTTGTATAGCCGTTGAGAATTCATATGAGATGAAACTTTAACCTTGTTGGTTAGATAGGAATCCCATGCTACAATTAGGTAGCAACTTCCATTCTTAGCCAATTAGGTAGCACGCTACTTCAGGGCCTTCACAGTTTCAGGTTTCCATCTTTGATGTCAAAGCACATACATTGGCTTTGGAAGGAGACCTTGTCACCTTGAATTCTCCCTCTGCTGCAGAAAAGACAAACTCTGTCTTCCTAACTGTGGAAACTGATGTTGGGAGACCAGCTGGGCACAGATGGGACAGAGAAACTCTCCTAGTCTTTAGCTATGCCCCACAAATCACAGGAGAAAATGTTGGAAGCCAAGAGGCTTCCATCCATGTCCAGGACTTTAACACACAGTTGGGTATCACCTTCTGCTAACTGTGACACAGAGGTCATTTGTAAAACAATCTGCTTACGTGGTCTTGTCCCTTTCTCTCCCCTCTTTTTTTTTAAAAATAAATGCTTTATAATTTCTTTTTCCTGGGGAACACATGTTTAAAAGGGGTGGTGGTGCACATTTTAGCATGATTGATCAGGACTCCTCTGTAGTTTTTCCTGCATGAGATCCATGCTAGCTTCTGAGTTTCCGTGCAACGTGCCTTTCAGTCTTTAAGCTACATAATCAAGAATAATGCTTTAATTATTTATTCATTTGATCATATTTAGAAGGTTTTTTAGAATTATTGTATAGATCTTGTAGAGTTTGCTCCATCCTTCTCTGCATGGATTTCTCATCATGTAGTTACTGGTTGCAGTTTGGATATGAGCAGATAAATTGAAAGCTTTTGAATTTCTGGACACTTTTAAATTGGTTTGTGTACTGGAGAATTTGTATTGTAATATGCTTCAATAGTAAAGGCTGGGTATTTTTAATGTGATTTCCATATTTTTACATGTAAGAAGAACATAAATCTTGTGGCTGATAGAATAAAACTGCATCAGTGATACTAACAGAAAAGAAATAAATATCACTAGTTGGATAGAAGAATGAATGAATTTAAACATACACAAAGTATTTACAATCCTTATTGCTTAAAATTCATGATCCCTACCTACTTACATCGCATGGGAAGCAGTAAGTTTTCCAAGCAGAAAATTAACACTAGATTTAAATTTACAAACTGAATTGGAAGCTGATGCAAAATAATGCAGTATCTCATTATCATTCAAATTAATTAATTTGTAGAGATGGCTTTCTTTACCAATGTGAGAGTCAGTGAGAAAAGCAATATATATGCTTAATACTTTATTTATAATAGACTTTAGCATATTAAAATAATGTTTAATATATTTTCAGAAATGGGTCCATTTTGGAAAATCTCACCAGGACAAAATGGAGTGGAAAAAAAAAAAAGAGGATTCATCTTGATATGTCATGTATTTTTGGCTGTCTTTATTCTTGATCAAGTCTTTCCCTCAATGAATGAACAGCTTTTCCTCACAGTTTTCTGTTCTTCATAATTTCAGAGTTTCCATGAAAGAGCATTACTTATTTCTAATACATTACAGAGATGGAGCAGATATGTGAGGTTATACTTCTCTACAATTTATAGCTCTACTGTTTTTAACCTCATATATACAGTGTATGTGTGTGTGTGTATGTATGTATGTATGTAAGTTTCAGGGAAAAAAAAATGTTTTTGTGCATCTATATTTATTCAGTTGCCCACCCCAAAAGAAAAAAAAAATAAGAATCAACTAATTATGGTACCAAGGATGTTTTAGAGGCATCCTTACAAGTTTACATAAATAACTGTAGGTTGATAAAGCCTCGTGTGGTGCAGAGTGGTAGGCGGCAGTATTGCAACTGAAACTCTCCCCACGACCTGAGTTCGATCCAGGCGGAAGCTGGATTCTCTCTTGGGTAGCTGGCTCAGGCCGACTCAGCCTTCCATCCTTCCAAGGTCAGTAAAATGAGTACCCAGCTTGCTGGGGAAGGTGACGACTGGGGAAGGCAATGGCAAACCACCCCGCTATAGTCTGCCAAGAAAATGTCACAAAAGCAGCATCCTCCCAAGGGGTCAGACATGACTCGGTACTTGCACAGGGGACCTTTCACCTTTTTCACAGGCTGATACCAAATAAAACCATTATATTCCGGTTCGACTGGACATAATAAATCAGACTGGACCCTTTTAGGCAGTAATTAAACTTTTGATCAAATAATTGATCCAAATTAATTCTACCCCAGTTCAGTTGCATGTTTCATTACTGAGTTTTGTGGCTTTGTGCTGCCAGTACACTGTACCTTTCTTAACATATTCTCCTTAATTGTGGAAGATAAACGTTCAGGCTCATCTTTTATCCTGAAAACAATTACTGAAATATTACTGAAATTTCCTTTCAGTTTTTCTTTTTTAATTGCCCTGTGTTCAACATCTTAAACCCTGATTAATGGAGGAAAACTTATGCAAGACATTGATAGGGGAAGCAAAAGTTATTTTTCTTCACAAATATTTTGCAAAAGTATCTAGCAAAATCTACATGTGAATATTGTAATTAAGTCATTGAGGTTCATTAGTAAAACATAAGTGACAGAACTTATATTTCTTTGGTTTGGCTGTCTTTATTCTTGATCAACTCTTTCCCTCAATGAATGAACAGCTTTCCTCACAGTTTTCCATTCTTCATAATTTCAGAGCTTCCATGAAAGAGCATTACTTATTTCTAATACATTACAGAGATGGAGCAGATGTGTGAGGTTATACTTCTCTACAATTTATAGCTCTACTGTTCTTAACCTCATATATACAGTGTGTGTGTGTGTGTGTGTGTGTATATGTATGTATGTATGTATGTATAAATATTTTGTTTATAATTGAGAATATAGAACAAAATTATCTACCTGTATATAATGAATGCAAATCATATTTTGCAAAAACTAGTAGTAATAGCATTTTCCAGAATGGAAAGAGCACTGTGCTGTTTATTGATTTGCAAACAATATATAACATAGAATCTGAATTTTCTTGGAATTTTTTTAAACAATCATTAAGTCAGCCTGACAATGCTAGATTTGTAAATTGGTTTGGGTAAGTGCATCTGTTATACATGGAAAATTAAACCCCAAGAAGAATCATGTGTTACTTTTCTTTAGCAAAATTACAATATTGGGTTAGGTTGAATAATTTAAACATCGTATTTCATGCATCTTATTATAGGAAAAGCCAAATAATTCAGTGGAATATACTTTATTTAAATTTCCTAAGTATTCCATTTTATTTTAGTCATTAAATAAAACCTTCTACTGCTAATATTTCCTGGAAGGCTTTATAGATTAGCAGCAGGGAATGTCTTTCTTTCAAAATACGCCATTCCTTTGTTCTGGAAATGCCATTCAAGCATGGTTGAAATACAGACCTTGACAGCAAAACCAAGAACTAGAACTGCATATTGTGAAACTTGGATTCAACAAAGCTGAGCACAAATTGGATAGCTCTTCCCTTGCACAACTTACTGTATTTAAGTGAGACTTTCTAATTTGTGTGAGGAGAGAATAGGTGCTGAAAACCAAAGATGAGTTAATAAGGCCTCAGAAGAGTTCTCTGAAGAACTCTTATAAACCATTCATTTATAGACAACTGATAAAAGTAAGTGCTTTGGAATAGATATGTTTGCAACAGGTGGTGAGATAGTGTTTCAGACCACTTCTTAAGTCAAGAAAACCTTACACGTGGCACATAGGAGGGTGAGGTGAAAAGGGCTAACTTGGGGAGTCTTCAATTTCCTTAACATGGCAAGATTCTAGAACAGTGTTTCTCAACCTTGGCAACCTTAAGATGTGTGGACTTCAACTCCCAGGATTCCCCAGTCAGCACAGCTGGCTGGGGAATCCTGGGAGTTGAAGTCCACACATCTTAAAGTTGCCAAGGTTGAGAAACACTGTTCTAGAAGGAAATGCTTTGTGAATGTTTAATTTGGCTGGTTAGACATGGTCTCTGATGCATTAGGAAAATGCATCAAAGAAAGAGAAACTGTTTTGTTTAATTTGAGAGGTTTTGCTGTTAACAATACTTTTCAAGGTAGGGAGCAGATCAGAAAGAGCAACCGGAGTGGAATGGGAACTAGGTATTGCATTAGCTGGGTTAAAGCTTTGTCTTCCTGTGTTCTCCCATCTATACTCAAAGACATAATAATTGCATATGCTTATATTATGAGCCAGTCTACTGTAAATGGTTAAGGAGCTTGACTAGGAGTAGGAAGATCCAGGTTCTTGTCCTCCTTTAGGCCCAGGCGTAGGCTGAGTGTCTTTGATCCAGTTCCTGTCTTAGCCTTAGACTGAGAAGTCAAAAAACATCTATCTACCAATTTGCACTCAACCATTGTTGGAGATTACAGTTCATAACTTTCAGTTAAGAGGCCAACCTGCAGTGGATTGATGGAGGAGGAGGAGGAGGAATAGGTACTAATAATATTTGTGGAAACTAATCTTTAGTTGTACAGGTATTTGGACTTTGCATGGATTTGTCTTTAAAAGTGGTTTTGGGACTTAGGGGGGTTGGAACCCTTGGACATTTGGCCCTATGGAACATTCTTCCCCCAGGGGTGAGGCAGGCCCCCATTCTCCCGGCCTTCCAGAAAGGGGTGAAGACCTGGCTCTGCCATCTTGCTTGGGGTGTGAAGAGAGATTATCAATCCTGGGGGGTGGTTAGCGCCTTGAAGAGACTCTTGTGAATTAAATGAATTTGAAGTAAGAACTTTTTAACATATTTTTATTTAAGAATATTGTTTTTATTGTATTTTAATTTTTATTTATTCCAGTTTTACTGTAAACTGCCCAGAGTCGCTTTTTGAGGGAGATGGGTGTGATGAAATTCGAAATACAAATAAATAAATAAATAAATAAATAAATTCTATTGGGATTTTTTTTTAATGCAGAGAAAAATAGCTTAAAGGGAAGTCCTCTGTGTTTAAGGCATACTTGGACAGGACTGCATAGGGAAGATTGTTTTATATTAAATGCTCTGTGAAATAATGCTAGGGAAATCATCACTCTACCTCCTTTGAAATAGGGCAAAACATACCACAAAATAATAAATACAAGTTTTTCCTGTTGAAAAGCTCCACCGTACTTCACGAAAAACCTGAAAAGGGATTAAATTCTGACCCACTGAGCTATAAATGAGTACAAAATCTTAACTGCTTTAATTCTTCTTTTGTAAAGAGAAGGGTGTGTGTGTAAGCAATAAACCTAATGATTCAAGTCACTATATCCACCCTGAAATTTTGAATATACAGCAATTTATTTTGCAGTATGATTCAAGTGCCTCGGCAAATAAATTTATAGCTGTAATAAAAGAAAATTGTTCCTGTGTACAAAATTAATGGTATCTCCAGTAATTAAGATACCGACTACTCTGATCTCTGCTGTTTTGTAATATAGAGTGGAACCATTGAATGCTTTTCCTCTATTCCTTTTGCCTTTGCGAGTAAACAGATAATGGGATCACAATTTAAGATGAAACATAATCTGTATTACAACATTAAGTTCTTAATTATTTAACTATTCGGAGTAGAAGTAAATGTCCCATCTAAAAGAGGCTGTGAGCTAGCTAGCATTTCAAAGTTTTAAATGAAAATGCACATGATCTTTTATCACTTATTTATTTGGGTACCTCAAGATGATGTTGCAAAAACCAGCCAATGCTGGTTAAGAATTTAGTAGTTTATACAGTAAATAGGAGAGGCAGCTGTTTTCCATTGTACTAATTCATGATGCATTTCATCACGCTATTGTACAGTGTTGCTTAATTTAACATTATGGCTGTAGTTGACTAGAATATACAATACACTGTTCATTGGAATGTAACTGCCACTTGTTATTTTTGAAGTGGTCTACAGGTAAGTTCCCTTTTTCCAACCTGAGATCAGCCTTACTAAATTAAACTCACCAAATTAAACTTTCTGGAACAAAAACCAAGGATCAATCTTTATGGATCGAGCCTAATGTAATGTGGAGGTTCTTTTGTGTTCTCTGAGCTTGGTTGTTAGCTTTCCTTCTAGGTGTCATCATCAGCATGCTCGCAAACAATCAAGCTCAGAGAGCCCCAGGAACTCCACAATTCAACCCTGAGCTACATATATTCTCTTCTGTTGGGATAACATGATGTAGCAGAATGCACGTGGTAATAGTTTCCTAGAGAAAGATATCTGTGCATTTTAGGATTTTTACATGGCTGATCAGTTCATAACATGATGAAATGGGAAAACCCATAAATAAACCCATAAATTCCTTGGGAATTATATGGTTATGAATTTGTGATATCATGCTCTTGAGTTAGATTATGGGCTTTTAACCAGTGTTGGTTTTGCTTCTTTTTTCTCACAACATTAAAATTTATGAAAACTCTTTTTTAATTGTTAGTAACGTAGCAGCTTGCATATACAGGAAGGCCTGTATATATAGTCTTCAAATGTTCATGTGGATCTTGATTTGAAAATGTTTTGCCAAAATACGATCTGTAATGAATTTATGGTCTTTGTGTATGAATTGGTTCAGTTGTAACCACAACACAAACTATTTGCTTAGGTTGAATTACATGGCATGTTAAATATATATTCTCTCTCTCTCTCTCTCTCTTTTTAAGGGAAGTCCCAATCCCGATTCTTCTTCTGCACCATTTTCCTAATAAAATAGATTATTTGCAACCATAGCAGCTTTACTATAACAAATTGATGTTTTTATTAGGAACATAGCATGGGAGAAAAAGTTGATTTTGTGTTTGTGCGCTCTTGTCTTAGTGTGAAGTAGGGATTCTTACAACTGGATTTGTTTTAATTAAAGCTATTGACTCTGTGTGTATCTGTATGTATGTGTACTCAGACTGATTCCCAAAAAAATCTCTCAAGCAGGGTCTTTCTGAGCTCTCATTGTGACTTCTTTCATACCAGCAGAGGTTCTACAAATGATTTCCTTCTTTCTTGGGACATCCAGTGAGAAAAACTATCTCACTTCTGGTTGTGAACGGATTCCAGTTTTAACTAACTTCATTAGGAAATAGTATACAGACACATGAACAATGGTAACATTGAACAATACTAAGCTATTGATCTGAATGAAGATTAATCTTTCCTGACTCTCAGTGTCCAGCTTAAGCAGTCCCTTTCCCCCACCCTCCATTGACAAATGCTTTCATGGAAATGTCAAATTCAAATATCTTTATTACAATCTTTGACCAGCCTTTACAATAGAAGAAAAACAGTTTACTCCAGCAATTCATTATCAGGAAAAAGGAAAACAATAAAACAGTGAAGCAATATATCTGATTAAAAGTTTTGCACAATTGATATAACTTGATAAAAATATCTGGCCACCTGGTATGTGAGTCAGCATCCCTTAAAAATAAATAAACATAAAATCTATCAGAATAACCCTCAAATTTAGAGATGATTGGAGAGATCAGACCACATCTTGGTCTGTACCCAGAGAAGACATCTTGGGGCATCATATAAAGTACACCATATGAGGACAAGGACAAGAGTTTCTACCTCCCTGGATCCACAAGGGCAAAGTCTCTGTGAATAAGGAGTCCCATCAAACCTTCCTGCCAGCAGTGCTGAAGGGAGGACATTAAAGCGGGCCCTGGAAAAGGCCCATCTATATTTGCTTGAGGTTAAATTGTATAGATACCTGCAGTAGAGGGCTTGCAGCTGTCTAGAATTTGGTGATAGAATTCGGGAGCACTGGTAATATCATTTGGGTGACCAATGTCCCTAATTCTTACTTTTACTATTGATTTGGCCTTCTCCAGGGTTCATGGCAATGTCTTATGGATCAGTTCTCCCTCTGTCTTCCTGACCCCTTTCCACTGTACTAGACTGCCAGTCTGCTCTCTCACTTCTTGTCCTCTGGGTTCTCCAACCCACAATTGACTCCCAGCTATGAACTCCTAACTGGTGAAGCTTGAGCGTTCTCATGTTTCATATTGGCTGAGCAGCCCGCCAAAGCTTCCAGATCCTGTGCATAAAGCTTCAAGCTCTCTCCTTTACCTCCTGATCATGAGTAGTCTTTCTAACAGCAGTTGGAGTTTTCCTCTTTTTTCCTCCTCTCTTTCTCTTCTTCCTCTCAGCACCCAAAGTTGGTGTCCTCTAAATGTTTCTCAACCAGCTCTCTGTCTCCTTCCCCCAACTCCTTCCTTTTTCTTCCATTCTATCTCATCCCACTACATGACTTTTGGAGGGGCTGGAGCTAGCAGGTTTAGGCAAAGCTTATCTTTCCCTAACATCTTTATCTACCATCTTCAGAGATCCTATTCGATACTTAAAAGTATATTTCCTGCTTAATTGCAACCACTGGGTTGAATGCACATATAATATAACCTAATTGAGTTGTTTTTCATCTTATTGATTCATATTCCATTTTAGATCAACCATATTTTTGGGGTCTCGCTGCTTTGATTTTTGTGATATATTCTTATCATGGTAGTGCTGTTTTTTTTTTTTTTATATATTATTTCACCTAAAAAAATTAGATTTTTACTGAGCAGCTGAATGGGAGCAAGAACAAAAGAGCTGGAATGAAAAGAATGGTCCACTGTCAATAAGGATCAAGTGTTCATCCATTCCAAGTTAAATTTGAAACTAATCCATTAGTTTCTGTTAAATTTAGCACCTAAAGGGTCTCATGACACCGCCTTGTTCCCTTCTACCTCGGAAAAGTCTGATCTTAGACAATCTGAGCACAGGCAGTCCTAAGTGGCTCAGTAAACTGGATATTGAAATGGGCCTTGAATTACTGACTTGGCTGATTTATTTGATTTATTTTATATTCTACAGTTTATATGCCCCTCAATCCCACAAGGCTTAATGTGACTTGCAACAACAACAAAAAAAAAACTCAATGAAACTTAAAATAAAAATTTTCATTACCAACAAGACAAAGCAAAAGCTGGAGGTGATTGCACTAGGAAGGTAGGAATTCATACCTGAAACATACAACAAGGAAAAAATGTCCTATTTTATAGCAAGGTTCCATTTGGGTTCTGCTTAAGAAAGCAAAATGACAGAGACCAGCATTATTCCTGATTCAAGGTACCCAATGCTCATCACTGTCTGCTGTGAGACAAGTACCCAGAGAAGACATTATGGCTCTGTCTGAGAAAGCCTTATTCATATGGGCATCTGCAGGGGGTCAGTGACAACAACTGTCATAACACATACGGTGCGGGCTTCCATACTTGATCTGTGCGATTATTATTTCTATGCCTCTCTATTCCAAATGGCAACAGAATAATCAGAAAACAAGGTAAACTATAATGGAACAATCCAAGAGGGGCAGACCCCAAACATAATAATCTTCAAATGTTCTCTCCCAGAGCCAGATGTTCATCTCTCCATGGAAACTCATCTAGAATGTGGTGGTCCATATATTTGGGGGCACATTATTTCATAGGAGAAAAGCCACCACTGCCACAAGGTTGTGATTCTGGCATTTCCACATTGCAGTTTGTTCCATATGCCACTATTTACCTGTGTTCATGGAGCTCCTTGAATATATGAAATGGCTTTCAATCTTCATAAAAGATAATTTTAGTAGCTCTGGATTTAAAAACAAATAAGCAAGAGCTAATACCACTGATTTTTTTCCCTAAGGAATCTTAATGCCATTTAACATTTAAATTTGCTTTTATACAATTGCCATATATTAGGAGACTAGTATAACTGAAGCAATGTAATCTTTGAGGTCTGGCTTTTACCTGCATTTTTTTTAAATATAGGTTGTTGTCATTTGCTTAACTAGAGTAATAAAACCACATTTTTTTTACTTTGATGTTTCAGTTTTTGACTTAATCAGCTTTCATTCTTTAAACCAATTAAATCATCATATTCAGGGCGCTGACTCAACTCCTGCAATTATGGGTCCATAGTCAAAGTATTAAAGGCTTGCCTGCTTGAAGTTAAGGCCACTTGAATGGATGACCTTTGGGGAAAATTACTTTACAAATGCTCCAAAGCTACAAACTCTGATGATCAGCTTACACTGGCTTTCCCCAGAAAGAGAGATTGCCTCTGTATTTTTATTAACTTAAGCCAAAAGCCAAGCCCTCATACTGGCTGGTTAATTTGGTGACATTTCATGCTTGTTCAGGTTTCCAATTTGGCCCAGTTATACCCTGGCTTAGTTACCTTTTCTTCATTTAGTAGCTAATATACAGATTTTGAAGTTATCCAGAATAAACCAGAAATTGTTTAATACCCTTCCTTATTCTTCTGGACTTTAGGGATTCCCTTTCCTGACAAGATATTTATTAGACAGAGTTGTATCACAGAGTGGATAGGAATGGTGAAAATGGCCACCTAGTTCCACAAGGGCACATCTTTTAAGAAAACGAAGATTTTACTAGCCTGTTTTCTCAAAAACATGGCATTCAACAGTCCATGTATACAGTTAGGATTATTTTTCTCTCTAAAAAAAAAAAGTACCCAGCTATTCCAACAAAAGTGTCCACTAAAAACATGATGTCATGGTGCATCCAGTGTCACTCTGATGTCATCTTCACACAAATTATGCAAATTACATTGTTCTGTCATCTTGTGCCAGGATGTCATGGAGCTAAATAACACACACACAGTATTTAATAAACAAGCCTCATTTGAGACTGAGAACACTGCTTGTGAAGCTGCTAAATATTTACTTAAAATTGAATGGCAGTTTCTGGCCATGACAGTGTTAAAATGATGACAACCACCATGACATAAAATGCCATCAAAATTTGCATGATGGTGTCATGCCACTCATGTCATCACTCGTCCCCCTTGCTTCCCTTGAAGAGACTTATGGGTAGGAATTCATGGTACAGTTTTCTCAGTAGTATAGTTCTATCTTACTTGTGGAGCGTGGTTACATTATTTTTTTCCTTCTAACAAGCAAGAATCATAGTCACTTAACTATTGTATAGATTAGTCCCTTGTTAACTATAGGTCATAAACAGATTTTGAAGTGAATTTGTATGCTTGTTAACATTAACTACGCTTAGTGTCAGATAGACAATTTAACTTCACACAAGGATGAATGTAGCCCATGACAGCTGAGCTCCAGCCTAATATATGATTGTGTTGTGAATTCAGAGGATTCACAACACAATCATATTGTGTTGTGTTGGAAGCTTAGACTTCCATCTTTCAGCCAAAGGTGCCTAAACAAGTCCCATGCACTCTATGGGTTATAATTAACACATTTAGCACTTGGAGTGTAACTGACACTGTGAGTGTATTTTACAATTAAAGCTGCAGTCCTGAGCACAACTTAATTCACTTCTTTCTGAATAAATTAGCACAGGAGTAGCTAAAGATGTATCCTTAGTCCCTATGTGTAAGAATACATAACCAGGACATTTCATGTAAGTTTATTTAATCCTCCACAATTAATAATAACGTAGTAAAATCAGTTCAATTTCTTACCAAAAGGGGGAAAGAAGGAACCGCTTTATATCAGAAGTTGCTCTGCATAAAAGGGTGCTAAAGTAGAACTATCCGGTTTTCAAGTATAAATCATTTTTTAAATAAGAATCCTTCTAATTTGGAAGTGAAATCCTTCAAGCAAAAAGCAGTGTACCTGGAAAAATAATTAAATGAGACTTATCTCCTCTTGCTTGGAAGCTCTGCTGGGGTGGGTAGGACTCAGATGGGAGACAGGCAGAGAATACTAGGGCAGGAGACTGGACAGGGAAGTCAAATCCCAGGAGAAGCCACTGGCAATCCATTTCCATTTGGGTGCAGGAAAATAACCCAGATTCTTTCCACCCAGATGTGGTAGCCCTCATGACATGGGGTTCTCAGGATCGGACAGAGAAAACTAAAGCATTCAATAGTCTTCTTCTAAATGCTCCTACTGCCTTGTCAACATGTGTCTATTTGAAAATGCAGCAATGCTAAATTCTCCTTAGAGTTAATCAAGGGTTAGGTCTTCCCAGGTCCAAGGAGAACTGCAACGCTCTGTCTGCCAGTCTTCCCAGGTAGACCAGACAGGAAACACGACCAGATAAACTAATTCTACTTTATTGTAAGGCTACATTAACAGAATCTTGCAAGTCTGATAGTACAGTCTCCTGCTGTCTCCTTTACAGTCCAAGAAGCTAGGGTGGGCTCCTTCTGAGCCTCTAGCTCCACCCACATTCCTGCTGGGGGCTATGCCCTCTCTTATTTGACAATTCCATAGGCAGCATCTCTTTGCTCCATCTCCCAAATTCCCACGTACCATTACAATAACATTGTTGCATACTAATGTACAGTATAATAAATCATACATCATCTATGTCATATTTTGTTACCAAGCAAGCCTGAAATGCTAAAAATCAGTTGATTTTTCATGAGTTATGGCAGTCACTTCATAAACAAAAATGTGAGAAAATCATTTTTCTAGAGGAAAAGATAAAAAATTCATTAGGGAAATATGTAGGCTGATCAATCAAAATGATGATATTGCATAAAAGAAAAAAACCAAATGTTGGCTGAGAGTCATTTTGATTTATAGTTTAAATGTGCTTGGTAAATAAAAAGTAGTGATATATATACATATATTTCCAAGGCAAAAAGCCCCATGAATTCTATTGCATCATGTTTTCCAAAGTTAAGAGGTATGGAGAGCAATTTATGGGTATTTAAAATTAATTCATGTCATGATAGGATCAATTAAACCTGATAAACCTCATTTACATTTAGTTGAAAGTAATGTTAAATTAATCATTATGGAAAAAATAATTTCACCACACAGAAGGCTCATACCGTCAGGGTAAATTTAGTAACTGACTGTCAAAAACTGACTGACTGTAAGTATTTTTGGAACTATTGAAGGATTTCTGCTCTCTGTCTCAAGGCACATGATGTGACATCATATGCTCTGTGATGCTTGAGAAAAAAAGAAAAAAAATCACAATAGCAGAAATAACTGTGATCAACCCCGAAGAATGGAATTCAAGTTATTCCACTGTACAGTACATAGCTAGGAACTGGAGAAAAAAAATCTCTCAGATGAATTCTACAATTATTTAAAAAGATAACGGGTAGTGAATTCTTTCAAAAGAAACGCCTAGCTGACATTTCATAATTTGTTTATGAACGTTATGACAAATGCAAAGAGAAATTGCTTTGGGCATAAAATTACTCACTGCTGTATTTCAGACAATTGAATACCTTTGAAGGGAAGCTGAGTGTTTTCTCATCTATTTGTCAACAGAGGGATTTAAGTTAGATGGAAAGTGGTCAGGAAGTCTATCAATAGTTCATAAAGTGCTTTTCAGAAAAGACGATGACACTCAATAAGAAATAGGTGTAGGATATAGGAACTTCCAAGTGATTAAATCTGGTGTGCATGCTTACAGAATTTATCTGCCCCTTAATTATAACCAATTTGTTATCTAGCTGATAACTCATTTTCTTTCAGAGCTAGCAAGATTCCACTGAAGGTGGAACAGCTACCAGATGGTGGAATAGCTACCATAGCGTGTGCATGCTGAGTCAAGAGTCTGATCTACCAAAATGGCATCCATACAAAGGCAGCACAATGTCCTTGTGAGGTTGAGCATTCAATCCATGTGAGGATTCTTTCCCCATCAAATTTCTGTTATTTATCAAAATAAGAGAACCTTAAACCTCACACAAGCAAATGGACAAATATGGGAAGAAGTGCTAGTTTTAATACCACAAAAAGGAAACTTATTTCTCACACTTACTGTGTGGGAATGTTTGGGATTGGATGCTTGCTTCTCAGGGTCCCATCAGCCCCTAAGGAGCAAGCTACTCACTAGATCCAGGATTAGCCCATCACCCTAGCCAGAACAGCATCACCTGGGATTTTCCCCATGAATATGCCAGAATGTAGGATATTGCCTGCTCTAAGTATGGAGGGCAATGGAGATGGACTAGACCTCCCTTATGAACTAAATCAGATGAGATCCCTAAAAGAACTATTGATAGAACTCCAAGAAGAGATGCTACTAAATTATAATTGGTAGTTTCAATATTTTTTAGATTTTTATTTTTACTCTTGATGTATCCTTTATGCTTTCTTAATAACTGTGCCCCACCTTCTTTATGATGGTCTATGACTGTAATAAAGATTTGATTAGATTAATTGGTTGTGTGATTAAAGAATTTCTTTAATATGCATGACACATGAGTGATCTTATTAACTATTTACAGTAATTTTATTACATGTCAACATAAATCAAGTTTAGCTTTTACCTTGGTCACACCCACTACTTTTTGATGAAGCCCTAGCAAGTCACCTGAAGACCACAAGGTGGCCTTGGTTTCCACCCCCCTCCTCCAAAGAAAAAGGCAGTGTGGATGCAAATGCAGCAGCCCAAGTTGCACAATATATGGCTAAGGTGCAGAGATTCAAAAGAAATCTGCCATTTTCTAAAGGAATAAATAGGCATAATCTGCCAAAATGAAAATTTTGAGTAGCAGCCAGAAATTACAGACCCTCTCCATAATTCTCCTGCTGAAAAGCCAGGAGAAGTCCCTCTTTTGGGGGAGATGGGAGGTAACAAAATTTGAAAAATAAATAAATAAATAAATAAATAAATAAATAAAGTGTTTTATTTGCAAAAACTGTGCTTAAAAGAGAGTGCAGCATTTGTAAAACCACCTTTTAGAAAGGATCTCCAGTGGGCTTGCATTTTGTAAATACGTAACAAGGGTATTTATGTAAAAACAAATATACTTGGAAATATACATTAAAAATACATATCATTAGAATTTTACATTAAAAACTCAAATGTTAGAGAAAGTTGTGTAGAAAAGCTCTGCTGTTAGGGAAGTTTGTGAACAGCAGATGGCTGAATAAAAAGAAAATCATTAAAACGACATATTTCTTTATTTATTATAAGTGTAGTCTGGCCAGTTGCTGAAGTTTTTGAGATGGATTGCGAAATCACATTAAACAACTGAAGTTTCTGAAAGCTTTTTAAAACCATGTGAGCAATAAAATACAATAAATAAATAAATGCATAGTACAGGAATGCTATAAAAATATAAAATGCATTATTCCAGTGTAGAGGAAGCACTTAAAATCCAAGAAGAATGCCTTTGGTGACAAAAATAAATTGCTCTAATGTCCTCTGGAGAGCCCAGACAGACTCGTAAGGGAGGAGGAAGCATTTCTTGAGATAATCCATTCCCAAGGTATTTTAAAAATCAGCCTTATACTGGATCCCAAATAGAGCAGCAACCAATTAAACTGATGATAGGATGATATCAACCAGTATCAGTTGTAGCTCTGTTTTGAACTCACTCAAACGTCTGAACTACCTTCAAAAGTGTCTCCACATGTGATGCATTACAGTAATCCAACCAAGAGATTACTAAAGTACATATGACTGATGCCAGAAATGTGAGTATTCCTGTCTGGAAAGGGGTTGTAACAACTTGGCAAATATCCTTGGAAGATCTCTGCCAAAGTTCCTCAGATATCACAGAGCAAAACACATACCTCCCTCTCTGTTCTTTGCTATGAGAAGGGAAGATAGTTAGTAATACCCTTTAAGAAGAGATGGATTGTTGGAGAGATGTCTTTGCAATAAGTGTTCATTCTTCTTGATTTGTCCTGAACCTTCCCAAATTAAGTTGAGGCTGGGACTCTGTGTTTGGAGTTCCAGAGTAACATATCTGCTAGGGTTCTGGATAGAAAAATGTTTGCTCAATGGTTGTTTATTTAGTATATTACTATTTTGTACAAGTTACTCTCCGTGTGCAAAATGGTAGTCTCTATATATGATGGTCTTGGATCATAATAAAGGTTTGTTTGTTTGTTTGTAGTCTCCATAGATCCCTTCACCAAGTTCTCCTTTGGAAGGTCTTACCATATATATCATTGATCAGAGAGATACAGTGGTATGCTGTATGACTATGAATTTTACAATGGGGTGATATGAGTGATATTATCTAATTTTAAGTTACACAATATTCTCTGTTTTCATAGTAATCTTAAAGCAGATTAATGTGGAGGCAACAGTATTTTCTTTTCCATAGACAAGAATTGGAGAAGTGTGTGTGTGTGTGTGTGTGCGCACGTGCTACTAGGACTGCAATAGGAGCAGGTATAAAATTACACCTTTAACACCTGCAGAACACCTTAAAGTGTGCCCATTCATTGTTCCTTCCACATTCTGCTCTACACTCAAATCCATGTAACCTGTTCCTCAGTCATATTTTTGCCAACAATGGGTCCCCTAGCATTGTATTTTCCTGGCATTTTCAGTTCCTACACCAAATTTTCAGTGAATTCTCATGGTCTCAGTGGAATGTTTCTATCAGATGTGCATATAGTTTAAGTAACTGTTAAGTAATAACAATTCTCTTATTTGTATTGTTTACATTTCTTACACATTGAGACGATCATTAATAAATTTTATGAATTATTGTTGTGGCATAACTGGCAACCAAATATATTGTATCGTCTTAAATGCCTATACATTTTCTATCTTTTTAAGGAGTTTAATAAATATTTTAATCCTGTAGATGGTAGACTTTTGGCCCTGTACCAGATAAGCACTTATGTGGATCTTAAAAAAAACAAAACAAAACCCTATACAATTGTGCTTTTCTGTACAGCATCCTACTATGCCCATAGTGTAATATATTTCTCAAAAAATAAACTTAATCTATAAATGCAAGGATAAAAAAGTGTTCCTTTGCCATAATTCAGATCAAAATTTTCATATATGGAATTATTTGCAATGTAAACAACTTTTTAAAGTCAATGGTAAACTCGCTTTAGAGGGAAAATGAGACTATTCTATTTCAATTTCTTTTAAAAGCCTTTTTTAAAAAAAAATTCATCTATTTTAGATATGAATAGGCTGTTAAATCTTTCATAAGATAAAATAAAGCAGGTTGTAGTGCACTGGTGGAATTTGGCCTTTTTTTTTGTTTTTGGACTTTAATATTTTAAAGCCATAAATAACTGTAGCCATCATATTAAAGTAGAAAGAAGAGGAGAAAGTTATAGAAAAAAATATTTGCATCAACAAGGTCAGTTCAAGTTACTGTTTGGAAACTTCAAAGCCTGCTACAATTTTTTTCCCCCTTTTGACTCTAAGAATAGAATAGAAGACTCCATTTCTCACACTGGAAAACTCTTGAATTCATATCTCAATAACTCTAGAATTCAAGATTAAAACCCTGTTGGTAAAATCCTTGGAAGCCTAGATGATGTTGAGACATTTAAAGGAGATTGGCATTTTTCTAAGTGTATTTTTCTTTTTAGTAAGCACTTCAGATAGCCTTTATATTTCTATTTTCCTAGGTGTAAACACTGATTGTGAAGAAGATATAAAGTGTAAATTTTGCCTTCCTGGTTCTGCTATTTTTGTTGTAATGAAATCGCATTACTCATGTGAAATTTTAAAGTGTAATTAACACTTTGCTGATAGCTCCAGCAAGATATCTATATACAACTAAAACTCTCAATGTGTTTATCTGTTTGTACCCTCAAGTTAGCCCAAACAGTGCATTATACTGCAAAGTTTTTGGAATCAAGGTACCTAAAATCCACTCACTTAAAGAATGTGTAAAGAATCCAGGACCCACTACTCCTGTGGAATTGAAATTTCCACAACCTTCAGACCAGTTTTATTTGCAAAGTTGTGGCTGTTGCAGAGTCCCCATGGTCACACGGTCATGATTTCCAACACTCCCTGCCAGCTTCCCACAAGCAAAGTCAATGGGGAAGCTGGCAGGAAGTCAGAAGTCGCTGCCACTCCCACTGCTTTTTTGCCCACCCGTGGTCATCCTTTTGATCTGTTTAGGTAAGTAAGCATTGACTTATTATTGAAGCTCATTTGCCACTATAATTATTTTCCTATTTAAGATATATACTCTTCTTAGATGATCACGGGACCATCCAGCATTGGGGTAAAAAAATACGGTGAGCCTAAAATGTAATGTTCATTCTGGTCACATCAAACTGCACTACCTTCCTCTCAACGGCTGACCCAACGTGTCACAAGTTTGTCTAGTTAATTATATAACTCTAGGATGAGCAACCTGCAATCCTAGGAACTCATACAGGTCCCAAGATCTCTTTCCATAGTTCTTGAAAATCCCCACCCCCACCCCCACCATGGTTACTGGGAACTGAAGAACACCGTCCTGCCATTTTGAGGCACAAAATTATATGTGAATATAATAGTGTCATGGGAAGTCTCTCACAGCAATTTCAACCAAGGAAGCAACCTGAGTAGGCAGGTTAATGGCAATGAGCGAAGTGTTAGATTACAGAATCTTGGAAAGTGGATATGTATACCTTGGCCCTCATTTATCAGCAGGTAGCATATATTAGGGAAGGGTCTTTAATCTTCTTTCTAACTAAGTCTGATTTAATGGAGAAGATGCTAATAGCTTATCTGATGCTGCAAAAAGGGCCATCTGTTCTGCTATATTTTGGGAAGAATATCCATTTCATTCCCAAAGTTGGAGACTTCCTTCATAAGGTACACAAAAGAATCAGCAGGTATGTGACATGCTGTGCGGGAGCTCAAGCTATTATCTGGAGTCAGCATTTGGGGGGGCAATAAGTTATCCAACTCCCTGGCTGGAAGGGATGATTTAGAAGGTGATTTAGCAGAATGTCAAGTTTGTCATTAATAGGGTCAAGATTTAAATATAACTGGGATACCCACTTTGCTGTAAGAAAGTATTGACTTGATAGAAGATCACAGGGGAAGCAAAGTTCTATGGAACTTTATGGCTCCATGCCTGCCTGGACTTTTAAATTATTAAGAAATGAGAACATATACAAAAAGGGACATGATTTTTCACCATGGCTTCACTTTCTATTGAGTCTATGTACCATAGTTGTTATTTATCATAAATAAATCATTTCTACTCACAGGGAGAGATGGAGTTGGGATTAATTTGTCAATCTTTACTTGTGTTCTGGTTTTCTTGGGGCATGAGAACCAAAATTTGTTTGTGCCATCTTCTTCTTTTTCCGTATCCAGACAGTTGGCAGAAAGGAGCAAAAAACATTTTTTTTACAGACTCGGTCTAAAAGGGTAAGAAGCTAATACATAGAAGGGATATGTAGAAGAGAAAAATGAAAGAAAAGAAAAGAAAGTAAATGTGCTAATATCTGAATAAAGGTAATGTGGAATTGGCAGCAAAAGCTAAAATTCCTGCAGATTCACCACCATCTTGGGAAAAAAATGGATTCCAAAGAGGACAGAGTCAGAGATCTTGGACTGTAATAAAATGCTCTCCTTATTTTACAAGCATGACAATATGGCATATAAATGATTAGTAAATAGAAGTTAAAATGCTTCACAGATCAAAATCAACTCAAAATGGATTCAGGGATGAAAATATTTTAAATTAAATAATGAATGCATAAATAAATGGTTTTACTGTTATATTCTAAACAGCATTCTTCAGAATAAGTAGTTATAAATAAAATGGATGAATGTTTTAAAGTTGAAATCACTGTTATAGCAGAAGCTGATAGAATAAATCTCAATCAACTATTCTCCAAGGAGGAAAAAGAACAATAATTAACAATTTGAAATGAAATAAGTCCCTTGGGGTTGATGGTACTACTGCAACTGTTCTTTAAAAAAATAAATCAGAATTTTTCCCCTAGTTTCATTCCTGTTTAATTCAATGTTGCAGAATTATATCCCTTATTCATGATATCAAGTCTAGTTGTTTATGATATCAGAGCTTAACCAGAACAAAGAGTCAAATCTTACTGGTCAATTGTACTTTTTAATCAGTACTACTAATAATAAATTGTATTTTAAATTGTATTTAATGGGAAATGCTCTGAAAACTCACTGGTCATTTTAACACTAGGTATTTTAAAATCTTTTGACCAACTCCAAAAGCCCTCTCTGCTTAAAGAAATAGACCAGTTTCAAATGGGGGGAGAATTAGTGAACATTATTCTACAGTTATAATATATCTTTAGCTTCCATTCAGATAAATTCTTCAACTCAGAATATTTCACAATGAGTAAAGGTGCTAAACAGGGCTGTCACTCTCCCCACTCTTGTTCATATTATCAATGCTCGAATTATAGATTCAGTTTCAGTTGGTTTGCAGTCCAAGATCAATCATTAAAATGCATCAAATACTGCAGATACTATAAAATACTATACTATAATGGATCAAAAGAAAAAAAGTTATAAAACAGGCCTGAAAAAATTGATAGCATAGAGTTAATCGGGTAAAGACGATACCAAATAACTTCTTGAAGCCATGGTTGTTTATGAAAATTTTGCAGCCTTCTTGGAGGTATCTGGAAATTGGTTGCAAAGGAGAGGGGTCAGCTCATGATTATAAGAGCAATTAAGTCCCAATAGTAGAGAATTTATGTAGCTTAGGGACAAACTGTTGGGTTCTTGTTTGCTGAGCTTAGTTATTTTCTTGCACATGTTTCATCAGCAGGCCAGGTAATATCATCAGTGCGAGGAAGAGAGGGGTTAGCTGGCTGTTAGCTTGCCCTATCAATCTTGTGGGGATGTGGATTCTTCCTTGATGGTTCCTTTATTAAGTTATTGTTCCTTCATGGTTTATCTGGTTCTATTCAGGGTGTTATTCATGGTTTATCTGGTGCTATTCAGGGAGTTGGTTGCTAGAGAGGATGTTTGTTTCTTTCCTTGATTTTTGGTTGTATCTTTTTTAAAAATGCAATTAGATTTTCTGACAATTGGTAATATGAGATCTGTTTACCATTGGGTGCATGATGGGCATTTAAGAGTACATGCAATACAGTTTCAACCTCTGTGTCAGAGCACACGCAAGTGCAATTTCCAAAAGGGACACCAGTATATCTGAGTATTATCACCCCAACGGTAGTGCGTCAATTTGGGCCAGGAAGAAAAATCTCCTGTATGGATATTTAGATATTTAGAATAACTAGGGAAAGCAGGGAATTTCCACTATAACAGAGATGCTGGCTGTATAAGATTGGAGGTTTTGGTCCCAGTTAGTATGTTTTAAATGGGTTCCAAAGTTAGAGGTAAAAATAATCCCTATTGTTGATATACTTAAAGCATCACATTCTTCCAATTATCTTCATCCATAGTTCAAAGACAGCAAAAGTTATTGTTGGTCAATACTTGCTAATAAAAAGCAAAATCAGAAGATGGTGGAGTAGGTATTCCCAGTGTTAGATTTATTATGAAGAAACATTGTGGGAACGGCAGCCAACTTATAACCCAAGTGGTGTTCTGATTACACTAAATAATGATCTACTTGTAATTCATTTTGCCATTTTTATTAATAATACACTGCCCTTTTTGTGAGAAAATATTCAGAGGTAATGGAGGCTAAAGGACAGCCAGATTAGGAGAGATACATATTACAAGGGGATTTTATTTCCCTTGGAGCAGATAAAACAAACAAAGAAATCAGATATCAAACTTACCTAGTTTAATTTGCTACAAATGTGTTCATTTTGTCCTCCAAACATAATATCCAAGCTATTAAAAAGCAGTTTACAAACTCTGAAAAATAAGTTCAAGATATCAGTAAGCCAACAAAAAGGAGCTAACATCCAAATTTTACTTTACTGGGATTCAATATCCTGCATTAGATGCATTAAAATCAGTTTGGAAAATGACCAAATTGTCATTGAGGAAGGGGACTGGAATAATACTCTTATCCTCTGGCCAAATTAGAAGAAAAGGATATCAAAATATTTTTAATTACTATTATTTTGATTTTTACAGCCACCCATCTCAGTTGCATGACTGGGCAGCTTACAACAATTGAAAGCTACAAAAAGAACAAAATACAATCTTAGAACTCATAAAGCCATATAAAAAAACTGAAAACAAAATCCACAGCCAAGGTATCTATACTCAACACAACCACTGTATAAGTTCTACTACACATTCAGATCCTCAAGCCCAGTGGCACAGCCACAACTTTAAGGCCTCAAGAAAAGCCAGTAGGGTTGGGGCCAATCTGAACTCTGGGGGTAGGATGCACCATGACAGAAAAGGCTCGTTTCCTGGGTCCTGCAAGATAACATTCTCTAGCAGACAATGATACTTTACTGTGGAATAATTGCAATAGAAAGGCACTATTTGTGGTGAAGATCCCAACAATCAGAAAGTTCTGTAGTGTAGTGTATACAGAAATGAGTGAAATCATTCATCAGGAAATCAAAATAGGCATAGAGTTTGCTTTGCTGGGAATACTGATTGAAGACAATAAGAAAATAAAATCTAAAACAACTGATGCTTTATGTGCAGATAGTAACAAGAATGGTGATAATAAAAAATTCAAAGTAGTGCGTTTTACTTTACATGGTATGGTACATAGTACAATGTTATGATAACCTTTGGTACATTAGCCCATTTGTTACACCTTCAAACAAAACAATCCAAACCATATTTATTGTTTGAGATACAGCAGGATTTGATCCCTTTCACCAGCCAAAAAACTATGCCAAAGAATGCTTACATTCAGTATGGAAAGATGTGGGCTATATATAGAAAGCTCTAACATTAGTAGGCAATTGCTTAGATTAGAAATAATTGTAATTGTAAGCAAGTACTTGAAATGGATGAAATGCATGATGTATGAATGTTTCTGTAATGTGTGTTGTGAAACCATGTTATATCATCCTATTTTTAGTTAATAAAATTACTACTATTTAAAAGTCAAGTGCAGCCCTTGACTAGATGAACCAAGACATTTTTATTCTCCAGTCATTGTATAGTTGTGTCAGTTTAGAGTAATTTTGGTCCTTCAGAGTATCTGGTTCCCTGAGCACATTCTTTACCCATGTTTAAAGATGGTTCACCTATAGCAGGTGGCAGCACCCAGCTGTCTTAGGCTGCTCGCAAATAGCCAACAAGGATCAAATCTGGATAATACGTGAAAGGAAAAGTACCAGGAAATCCCAAAGCTAAGGGCTAGATTTGGATATTGAGAAACATTCCAGAAGAAGGAAATGACAAACTGCTTCTACAATGCTGTGAAGAAAAGTAAATTGGGTGGCCATGAAGTCACCAGGAGTCAAGCTTTTCTTGAAGGAACCTTTATTTCTCAAGGATGGTTCAGCTATGACAGATCTACTAGTAAATCAGCAATTACTTTTGCATCACTTGGCTCCTGCAAGGCTTTCAAGAAATGCTATGATAGTTGGTGATCTAGGAAAGTGTGTTCTGGGCAAGACTGCACACTCATATCAGTTTACTGAGGTGAGTTTTGTCTTCGCTGTTAGAAATCCATTGAAGGTGTGGAATGTAAATCTTTGAAATAAATGTGTAGCTTTGCATATTTTATCAGTCATTTTGCACAGGAATTCTGGTTGAAGTAGGGAGGGAGGAGAGACATGGAAAGTAAGCCCACACAGGATTAAAGATATCTATATGCCAAATTAATTCGCCTGATAATGCTAACTGTAACATTTGCTTTACTGCTAAAAAATTAAACCATGTTGATGATAAGGCTGATGATAAGATAGAAGATTTGCAGTGTTCTGAAATACAAGCATTGATCTAGCTTGTTTTGATTGGGAACACATTCTTGGTTTTCTTCCAGAGAAACTGTCTAGCCATATCAAATGTCTTTAAGCAAACCACACTTGATTTCCTTGGAGTCCAAAGCTTTTAGCTTCACGTTGAGTTTACTATAAGATTGCTATAGACTCATATTCTCTGGTGCCCTAATTCAGCTTTGCTCCCTGCTCACACTTGGTGTATATGTGAGTGGGTGGGCATGAATGAATTGAAAATGAATGTAATCTGTACAAGTAAGCAAGTGGGCTTTATTGAGTATTTATGTATGAGCCATTGCTAGGCATTTAATGAGCCTATGATCCTTGAATTGCTCTCATTATTATATACAGCAACATTTTCCTTTAATAACTTTCATATTTTATTCGGGTATGTTAAAAGCTAATGATGTTCTTGACATACTTTTAAATATTAACTGACTTTCTTGGCGTATGGCATGTTATTCACATAAAGATAAGCTGAGTCCCTATATCCTAAATGCCTACAATACGCAGAGTGCTGCAATTTTCATAGCTATAGCCAAATCCTGTTGTATTTGCACCTGTCAAGGGTGTCAAGGTCTGCTTTCTCTGTTTTATAATCCTGTTATATATATATATATATATATATTAAAAAAAAATAGTACCAGATTTTGATTGCGCAGAAATACAGATTAATGGATTTTTGTGGATTAATCAAATCAGTATGTGACAAAATTCCACTTGCTTCCTCAGAAGATAGTAGAAACTCATGTTTCCTCCCACTTAAGAAGCAGCTGAAATGCATAGCAATAATAATAATAATAATAATAATTAATTATTATTATTATCATCTATTCATCCAACTACTATCACTGTCTTTAGACTGGGTACTTTTTGATGATTTGTGGACTAACTGAAAGCCTGGAAATTATGGAGGCATATTAATAGTGGTAGTAGTAGTACCTGTAAAGCTGCCATATTGTTAGATGGCTCAAGGCAGCATATAGGACAAGTCAAAAACACAACATAGGAGTAAAGAAGAACCAAACAGCAAATGATCATCCAGGAAATACAAAAAATTAAAACAGTCATGGCATGCCCCATGACTTGCTACAAGAACCAGGTCTTTCAGTTCTCACTCGGGTGGGGCCATGTGGGCCTCAGTGGAATGCTGTTCCAGAGTAGCAACAGAAGTCATTTTTCTGGGGGTCCCACCAGATGACACTGCTTGAGTAAAGAGAAACAGAGCATGCCAACCCTTTGGGTAGAGGCATTTGGAAAGAGGCCACCCCAGACATAACCAGGCCCTAAGCTATGGTGACCATCAACACCCTAAAGTGCACTCAGAAACCAACTGGCAAGTGGTGTCACATGAGCATATGAGGTGTACCCATAGCTAGTCATGCTGTTGCATTCTGGACCATCTGTGGCTTCTGAGTGGTCTTCAAGGGTAGCCCCATGTAGAATGTATTGCAGTAATCCAAACAAGAGGTAACTAAGGCATGAGTAACCATGAGCAGGGTTCCCAGGCCAGGAAAGAATGCAGTCAATGCACAAGTTGGATCTAGGCCCTCCTAGCTGTGACTGCCATCTGCTCTGCAAGCAGGAGCTGCAAGGCTAGGTAAATCAAGTTCTGGAAAACAGTTTTCCCCTCTTAATTTCCAGCTGCCTGTCCCTAGCATAAAATGCATCACTAATATTATTTTAACATATAAAACTTAGTTTATGATCAAAATATTATAGAGGGTGGGTTTGGGCTCATGTGCCCCAAATTCTGCTTCCAGTAGCAGTAGCTTGGTTTCCTAAACTGTCATTCAGATTGCTGTTCAAATGTTTGCAAAATCAAATTCTGTTGTAACTGCATTTTCATACACTAGAAAACGTGGCTTCACAGCTCTCCACTGCCCCATGATTTGTTTCATTAGTAACATCCTTCATATCAAATTTACCTAATGCATAGTTGAATCTATGAACAGGAAATCAGTTCAGTGAACTTGAGTTAATATAACAAAGGAAAATGCTCACTTAGGGTGTACTTGCTCATTGAAAAAAAATGCTAACATCCATAGTTCTTTTTTCTCACTCTGGTGTTTCACTCAGGATTTATCTGTTAATAAAAGACTCGAAAAATCCTCCTAATCCCAAATCTCCTATTTGCTGAAGCACAGGTTTCACGGTGCTTTGAAGTTTATTTCTCTGAATGCTTATTACATCATCCAACTATATCAAATATGTTACCCACAACCATTTAACTGACTGTCTTTTTTGCCATTCTTAGAGCACTCTCCATGTTCAGAAGTTACGTAGGTTTTTATGCCTAGTTAAACGGATATATGTGACTGTGGCCTTACTTAATTGAAACAAGTTATTTATAGAGCTCATGCCTATTTTAAAAATTGTAAGCAGGATCCGCTTTAGCACGTTAACTATCACAATGTTGACATAGTTAAACATTTGATTTTTCAGAAATGTGACTGTCCAGCTAAACTCTTCCTTGTGTGACTGTCAAATAGCATTAACTGTTTTTCTTTTCTCAAATGCTGATTTGACGGTATTCTTACTTCAGCTTTTCAACTCTTCCAGTTCAGCCAAAACTACTAAAACAGCAGTGGCTGCTACCTACTAAGGGAAGTCCATGGTCAGCAGAGCAGGCTGAATCTAATTATTTTCAATTTCTTTCCCAGAAGTCTAAGGATGCTTCATCATAGTGTTCTTACGAAGTATCTAATCTAAGTGGAGGAATAGTGTTTTACTAACAGTGGCTTAGTAGGTTAAATGCTGCCAGATTGAATTATTTTAATCAGCTTTTAGGTGTAATTTACAGGCTGGTTTTGACCTATAAAGCATTTTATGGCTTGGCAGCTGGGGAACTGCAGGACCTCTTATTTCAGCCGGAATCAGCCTCACCTACTGGGTCATTTTGGAAGAAACAATTCTTACTTTCCTTCCACTTTGGGGAAGGAAAGGAAACTGGGGCAAGGACGCATTGCTTTTTACGAGCAGTGCTGGTTCAATGGAACGGTCTCCCATTGGAGATCAGACTTCCACCCTCACTGATGGCATTCAGCAACGTGTAAAGACAGAGCTATTCTGGAGAGCATTCTAGTTAAGCTTGGCCATCTTTTATTATTTGGATCTTTGGGGTTTGATTTCATTTTAATTGTTTCTAATGTCTGTTTTAATGTTTACTTACCATGGGTATTTTAAATCCGTCTGCATCATGTAAACTGCTAAGAATCAATTTGGATCTTCATCTTCCTTTATTACAGTCCAAGACAAGTACAACGTAAGTTTTAAAAGAGCCAACCATCCAAAAATACAACCACCTAACAGTTTAATATATTATATACAGTACTTTTATTAACAAATCTGGATATGATGCAGCCTTTTGGCTAAGGTACAAAACATAGCAATTAAAAAGGTGATTTCAGGCCACCTGTCACTTACAAAAAAACTAAGTAATATTGATCAGGGCAGTCTTTCCTTTAGAGGGATAATTAATTGGGAGCACTATTCTGCATGGAATTTAAACCTTAGAAAAACATTTCCTAGGAATTTGAGTTTATCAGAGGTACAAGGGCATTTCTTAAGAGCCACAGGGATTTCTTTCTATCTGCCATAATTGCAAAAAGGAGGACACTAAAATGTTCACCAGAAAAAGCCCGTCACTAATATGTGTAGGATACCTTCATGGTGGTTAAGGTTGATTCACAGAAGAAACAATATGGCAATTTAGATTACATTAGGATAGTAATGTGGCAAATAAACAAACCAATGCAGAACTTGGGAAGAGGTGTTTGAACTCCATCACTCCTTGCAGTTGTAATTTGTAAACAACTAAAATAAAATAAATGAAACTTGCCTGTGTAAGGTTTCCAAGTTGCAGACGTTGGGACCGAAACAGTTGGTAGAGGGGAGGGAAGGAGCAACCCACACTTTAATGCATAAAGCAGCTTTTTGAATCCATAGCAGCTGCCTATGGCCTATGCTGGGAAGAGCCAGGTAGGGACATGATCGAGAATTTAACTGTACCCTTTTTTAATCCAACACCTGAGCAACATGAACTCAACAGCACAGGACAGTAAGGTTCAAGCAAGCAAGCAATTAAACCCATTATCTGGAGAGGGGATTAAAATAAACTAAAAAAGGGAAGCCATTACAGTATACTTACATTTTAGGTCTGGAGTTGATTAACAAGTACCTGATGCCTCCGCTTGTCCAGGCACAGATAAGTAACAGGAAAGAGTGAAGCTGTTTCCTCATCCAGCCAGTTGGACTAAAAATACTGCCTTAAACAGTAGCCTGAAGAAGGTAACTTGAAATGGGATTGGGGCTTTAGCTTCTACACAACTGCGATGAGTACACAGCTCTGATGTTCACTCTCACACATCTTGTGTACTGTTTCTCTGTCATGCTGCTAAAAAAGGTACTTCATGGAGAAGAGCCAGAACAATTGGTCATTTGTCTGCTTCTGTATGTGGCCTGGAGAAATTAGGAAATTACAGTGGATTGGCTGGTAGTGTCTCCACTTTATCAGTTATTTTCCTGCTGAATGGCTAGCTCCCCTCAAACAGCTGGGGACATTATCCTTTGCTGATATGGAGTGAGAAAGGGGAATGGCTGCATCACCTTTTTGCCCTCTCCAGTTGTGCCTCTTTTTCTCCTTGGGTGGATTGCACCCAAGCGAATAGGTAAGATCAAGTGGTGGCCCCTCAGAGCTAGAAAAACTTGCAGACCACGCAGGGTGTCACGTATGTTGAAGTGGTTTTGCATTTATTTATTGAGTTGCAGGACTTGTGTATCACCTCAGTTAACTCTAGGCAGTGTATGATATCCATAATTAATACATCAACATAATATAGTATATAGTATATATAATATGCATTAGTAAATCCATTTTTGGCACTTGTTGTAGCCTACCCTAATCAATCCCCAAAGACCTTCTAGAAAAGCCTCTTTTTTTCCAAGATGGCAGAAGTCCACGAGGATGGGAGCCCTAATTGTCTCAGAAGACAAGCTGTTGCAAAGAAGGGGAACCCCACAGAGAACCTTTTCTGTTAAGCTCCTTCCCATCCCACCTCATGATAAGGAGACCCTTAGGAGGCACTTCGTAAGTTTTCTGTAGTATTCATGTGGAGTGCTGTATAAAATGCAGGACTTGGAGCAGGGAAACTATATTCTACCTCTGCTATAGCTACTCAGATGTACTAAAATGAAATATTCTGCCTTTAGAAAAGGGATGGAATACAATTGTAACTGTAATAAATAATTTCTGAATGACATAGCGGTTAGTGGGCAGGATACTATTTGTTTTCCCTAGGAATATGCAACTTTTAGATTATTCCCAGCACACATGAAAAAATAAAGATTTCTGAGTCCAGAAAATTTCATTTTCAGTCATGAATAACTTATGCTTTATTTATGCTTGTGGTTTCTCCTTGCTATGACAGATTTCAAAACTAGCTTGGAGCAGTCCTTCTGTGCAAGTTCAGTGATGGGGTGACTACTTTGCCTAACTGAAAGCTTCCTTACCTGAAAAATTATCAAATTAATGGCTAATTAATCATTCACTGTGTTCACTGGGTTTTTGAGTGCAACTAACTCCTTATAATTATAAAGTAGCATTAGTGGAAACTTTTTCAGCAAGTGAGGAATGACATCATTCTTAATAAATGCAAAGTTGCCTTTCATCAGCACAATAGATAATTTTGTGTGAGTAATTTTTCTCAGCAGTTGGAGGAAATAACAAGGTCAGAGTAGAGTGAACTTCCAATTTCCTTGTTTAAGGGCACATAGCTTTATGCAGCTAAATAATCATCATTGTATCCATAAGTCAATTTGTTCATGTATGAAAGAAGGAGAGGAAATAAGGGCTTCTTAGGGATCGTCATTCATCTGAGCAACATTTCCATAGCAGCTTTCTTTCTAATGACCTTATGTCAAAGAATAGAGGTTCTAAAGAATCTGGGCATCCCAATTTTACAGTAGTTCACCATTTTTGTTATTAAAAACAAAAGTAGCTTGGAACTCCCATGGGCTTATGTGGCCCAATATAAGTGTGATGAAACCATTTGGGGAACACTTGTGCAACTGTGTCATACAATTGCCTTGTGATTTAAATGGCACATACTCCTTTCTCTGCAGATTATTAATATAACAACTCTTGATATTTTAAAGTCAAGGGCAACTCAACCATTTATTTGTCTGGAAATTGCTTTGGCCATTTGTTCACTGGCATATGCAAATTCACAATGTAAAGCCACCACTCATTTGTTGAATTGTGCTGCTAATACACACAGGAAGAAAATTATTTTTTTCAGAACTCAGGAATATAATGCGAATCTATTATAGCTCCACTACATAAACCGTGTTTCTGTTCTGTTCTGTTCTGTTTGCCTTTTTGTGTATCTGAATTCCAGCGAAGTTAAGTGTGGTTCTAGAAATCTTGACATACATGTCAAAAAAGCAGTTCTGTTTCAGAGAGGTAGTGTTCTTAGAGTGAGGAAAAATGTAATGGAAACTTTAAGTTTGTAGTGCAATGACTGACAACCAGACAAAAGCCCATTCTGTAGGGAAACAAGTATGGTTTACTTTTGTCCTTCCATGGAAATACATCTTTCAGGCTTTATTTATTTTGAGGTTTATTATGAACTCTTTCTGACTATCTTCAAAAGATTTTGTAAACCTAAAAAGGTGGCCTAAAGTATTTTATAAATACATAAAATTGTATCTAATGCTAGAATCTTAATCTAGATAAAATATACATTTAGATACTAAGAACTAAAAATTCAGTAATACTTAGGAAGTTTTCAATTTTTGTCACTATAGTGTTTTTTCTTGTCAATTCTCTTAGTCTAGGTTTCAGTCTGCAACAAAACTATTTTTCGTGTTTTTATGAAGGATATATTGTCGTATTTTTGTCTTGTGGGCAACTTACCATGTGAACAGACTGAAAGCCAATGCCTTATTTAGATGTTAGTAGTAAATCAAACTTTCCAGACTTGACTATTCTTTTATTTATGTATGTTTGTGTGTGTGAGAAAGTGAGTGCATATATCATATTTATTTATTCAATTTGTGTATCATTTCACCAGCTTGTTAGTGTTAAAAAATAGATCCCAAAGTGGAAAAATGAAATGCAGTTTGCAATACATTAAATTAAATTAAAAATAAAGTGTGCCAGTATATATATATGTGTGTGTGTGTGTGTCTGTGTGTGTGTGTCTGTGTGTAAAAATAGAACTGTTAGAGCAGCTGAAAAAAATAGAATTATTCAACCTCATAGTATTCAACTGTACCGTTAAAGAGAGCTCTAAGTAGGCCTTCTAAATTATTCCATCTCTACTTCTGGAACACTGATTGCCACAAAGGGAATGTGTATGGGGCAAGTACTTGTATTCTACACAATATAAGTCAGTTCTAATAAATGATGGTCCCATGTGAGGGGATCAGCACATTCCCTGGACAATGGCAGATCTGGGTCTTAATATTAAGCTTGCTGAGGCTGCATACATTTCTGCCCTGGGACAGGGCAGGTTATTTTTCTTTTTCTGTTGTCATCCTGCACATTCCTAAACAAGTGCTATTAATTCATTTCCAAAGATAACTTTGTTAGCACAGAACTTTTGTGCTTATAGGATTGGCCAACGAGGCCCAAATGGATGTTACAATTGCATTCTGAAAAGGCTGTGGCTTTGCTTTCAGGTAAAGGTAAAGATTAAAAATTTAGAAACATGTAAGGGGTTTTTTTTTCTCCATGTATACCTTTCGAAGAAGAGGGTTAGAAGAGGAGATGGTGGACGTAGGGAGGATTAAAGGGCCTGAAATGCAGATCAATTCTATAGTTCATTTGCTATCACCCTTTTTCTCCTAAAGGGCCAATCATGTTTTTTTCTGAGGTAGAAACAGGAAGAAACCATGTAGCCAGTCCTCAAATAACCACAGGAACAGGAAATAAGCTCCACTAAACTCACTTTCTGAATTGCACATATAGAATTGCAATCTAAATAAAGGCTCATGTATTTCTTACATTTTAGGTTTTCTAATAGAAAACGAAACACTATAAAAGAAATCCAAAAATGAGTACAAACTATTATTTATAATAGTATATCTATGAACAGTGAAATCAGAGATAAAAAATATGTGAGGACAAAACATAAACTCAAATGTGTATATTAGAACCCTAGATTTTTTTTAAAAAAGAATAATTGCATATTAAAAAAAAAACCTGATTCAATAATAGATGCTTTTACTTCGCCATCTCCACTCCAAAATCTTGATACGTATGTCACAGATGTATGTAATTAAATTAAAATGTACTAAAATTTTAGTCTTCAATAACTAGCACTTCATGATAGAAATATAGCACAATTAATATTTCTTTTTTCCATCAATATTAGTCTTTATTTAGATATGTTTATATACCACCAAACTCCTGAGATTTCAATACAGATTACAGTAATAAAAATTAAAAGAAGAATCAATCGATTCCATATACCTATATCCAAAAAAACCCCAAACCATGTACTGTAAAAATGGCTATTAATGACCATCTTGTAAGATAAATTGGTTAAAATGTATTATTTTTGATGCAAATGAACTTTAGTTTTTCAAAAGCTTATTGTACTATTGACCAAAGTTAAAGTTAGCCCCTTCAGTAGGAAAAGTAGCCAACAGAATAAGCCTGAATTCTCATCTATTTGAAGAAATTAATCTGATGAAGATATTTAAATAAGTTGTTTTTAGTTTTTTAAATCAGAAAAATATTCTCTATAGCAAAGAATTTAAACTCAAATTTGAAGTATTCACTATTTAATTTATTTATTGAATTTATGCTTGGCCTTTCTATCAAAGAATGACATTCACAGCAGTTAACAATGATATGGACTGAAATAAAAACAAACATTAAAAAAATACAAATAACTTACAATGTCACCCTCCCAGCTCAGCTACTAAAGCCTTTTTTTTTTTTTTAACCAAACTGTGGCTGAATTAGCTTTTGTCTGGCAGTAGAAGGGGAGCAAAAAAGGAGGTAATCTAACACCAAGAGAATTTTAATACCTTATAGCAGTTAATTTATTCATAAATCAATTATATTTGAATGAATATATGCTGTTAACCCTCATGTGGACCAGATTTTATAATAAAATAGTTTCCTATAAAATAACAGCTAAGTTTTAAGATCTGAGCAATACAAGAAAATAATTACATGTTGTATAAGAGAAAAATAATCATACTGAAAAGCTGATGTGATTATGTAGCTGTCCAAGGTACTTAACTCAAACAATGCCCAATCATTCACAGCCATATCTAATAGGGTTTTATCAGAGATGTGCTTAAGAATAAGATCTACAAAGGTCTCATCTGAACTATTAAAGCATCTGTGGTTTTTTTCAGACACACATCTGCTTTAGAATCTTCTTCCAGCTGTTTTCACATGTATGTTCATGAACAGCAACTTCACATTTTTCCCAGTAAAGCAAAGTTGCTGTACATACCCATGAATTTGAAAAATCCCAAAGACTTTCTGAAGCAGCCATCCATATCAGATCAGAAAACGAATGGCTGTGTTAAAAGGTTTTTTTAGTGCTTTATACACATTCCCATGGATTACAAGCGCCTCTTGTGAAGGATTTTCCTAGTCCTAATATCCAGAGAAATATGTAAATGGATTATCAAAATTCCACATCCTATTTGTAAGTAGAGATATAGAGAGAATGAGTCTTCCAATTCCCCGGAGAACAGAAATTCTTTAACCATTATCAAATATTAGCTCTAAATCATACACAAAAAGGGGTTTTGAGATATTTTAGTTCTGCATCCCATACAGATTTCATGTGAGCTTTTCTGAATATTACATTAATTACTGAGACAGTCCTTGTACTTCTGTTGTCTTTTGAAATTAAATAGAACACCAGATTTGTTATTCATATGTGTGTGATATTGTAGCACCATACATCTGGAATTCGGGTTGGCAGATGCCAGAGTTCAGTACACCTGCACTATTATTTATTTATATTTCAAATTTCTGTCACCGGCCATCTCCCCCATAACAGGGGGACTCTGGGTGGTTTATAACAAAATAAACAAAACCATAAAACATAATTTACAATACTATAATATATCATTATAAATAGATATATCATTATAATATATCATTATAAATAGATAAATATAAGATCCTTGTGGCGAAAAGCTCTAATTCAGTGGGGAGGCACTACAGTGCCAACCACCCCTAGGAAGAGCTGTTGCCTTTCCCATCCCAAACAGGGTGGCAGAACCAGGTTTTCAAATTCTTCTGGAAGGCTGGGAGCAAAGGTGCCTGCCTCACCTCCAGGGGCAGAATGTTCCAAAGGGTGGGTGCCACTGCAGAGAAGGCCCACCTCCTGGACCTCGCTAGATGGAATTCCCTCACTGACAGGGTCCATAGCATGCCCTGTCTGCGTGACCAGGTGGGACGGGACAATGTAATGGGGGTGAGACGGTCCCTCAGGTACCCTGGCCCCATGCCATGTAGGGCTTTAAAGGCAATAACCAACACCTTGAATTGGACCTGGAAAATTCTACTTATGGAAGTAGAATACCTGTAGCTTTTATGACAAGCTGTAGTAATTTAAATTACCTCTTCTGTGTAACTGTTATAGGTGTAGGAATTCTGTCTCTGACATCTGTGTGGAATTTAACTAACAGCAAATATAGGCTTGTTTCTTTAGCCCAGGTATTCTAAGATTTCAACCAGCTTGTTTTAAACTGGTATGTTTTCTATCTTTGTTGGTGTTTATTGATCTGTATTTTATTGTTCTGATGAACATCTATATATTATAACATACTGAGATTTGTCAGCTGAGAATCAGAAAAAAATAATTTTCACAAAAATTAAAATAATTACATATAATAATACATATGTATTCATATGTATTGGCTAGATTACAATGGATTATTGTAATCTAGCCAATACATTTGAAATTCCATATATCCTGTTAATGTAGTTGAACAGCAGTTAGTATACAATATCATAAAATCCTATTAGTTGGTACTGAATACAAATTTGGGGATTTGGTTAAATCAATTAACAAAAAGTTTAAAGAATGACTTTCATAAAACAAGTTATTGCTGATTTTTTAACAAGGAATTAACACAAAATTTATATATTCAAACAATGATTATTATTATTATTATTTTTAAATCAGAAACAACCCACATTATGAAAGGAATAGAGTGATGTATGAATTCTAGTATTTGTGCATGTGTGCATATGTTTGTTCAGAGATAAGTTATATTATATTATAAAATGTCAGTATGTTTTTATGCACTGTCAAGCTGTTAGAATATTTATTGTTGCTATTCTGATGCTAATGCCAGGCTAATCAATGTTCTTTTTAGATAGGTACACAAAGAGGTGTTTAATTTGTCAGAGGGAGAGAAAAAACTGTATGTGTTAATTATTACAATTTTGCCTCTCAGATCACCTGTCTGCATATTCAAAAACATTCTTGCATTCAGTTCTTACAACATGGTAGTGTGTGTGTATCCAGATATATGCTAATGTAAGGTAAAATCTAGAACAGTTTCCCCAGTGTGATGATCTCCAGATGTCTTCGAGCATCATGTAAAAGGGATCAAGTTGGAGAAAGCTGTGCTACAAAATAAAGCACTTCCAGAATTATTCATATTTGGAAGAGCCACCCAGAGGAAGGAGTTTGTATACAGCCACTAAGACTACTAACTCACTGAGAGCCTTGCCCCCATAAATTGATTTAATTCCATTAGAAAACCATTGAAGCCATGGACAGCATCACATCTTATGACCAATTAATTACACATTGTGTGGAAAGGTATTATCTTGCTTATTGTTTTTGTTGGTTTAATTTATATTTTTCTCCAAGATATTCACAATAGCATACATAGTTCTCCCTTCTACCATTACATTCTCTCAAAAATCTAGTGAAGCATTGGCTGAAATTTAATGACTGGTTGAGGTTACCCAACTGAGCTTCATGCTGATCGGGGAATACAACCTAGATCTTCCCCATCCTATGTTACGTTCAAAGTTTTTAATTTGCTTGCTTGATTTTCTGATATCCTTTTTTCCCTGTACTAAAACTTTTGTCATGCCATCGTTGCTGTCCATTCATTTTATTATGGCAAGTTACAATGTGGATGATAGGGCATTTGGAGTATATGTATGTGTGCCATACTGTTTCTATTCCCTTAGGCGTATTGCAGGAATGACCAATTTCTTTTCTGATGCACCAATGAAAAATTATATAGTTTTTAACTCTGCGGAATATGATTGGGTATACTTAATAATGTAGCTTCTCCAATACCAAACATATTGCTCAGTGCCTGGTTTTCCCTACACAGTCACAGATGGAGAAAGATGTTCTCACAATAGCTTTGAATAATATCTCTGTACCCACTGAAAGTATTTCTAAAATGTAGGTCACCTACTGTTAGGATCTGCTAGATTTGCAAGATGGAAATTTAATTTTCCTGTACAGTATCAACTGTGCAGCTTTAAAAAAGTAATTAAGTTGATGCATAATAAAGCAATTGTCACCCATTCTGCTTTGTTTTCTGTTTTGGAAGGAGGAAAGCTAATAAGAAGGTGGAGCACAGCTCTGGCAAGTGAACAGAGATAATTGGAATCTTGGACCTGGATTTGTGTGATTGTTAGTCAAACATTAATTAGGTGGAACTGCTCAGTCTTTCATTCACTTCCTGTAGGTAATATACTGATGTTTTCACATCTGTATGCACATGCAGCCACTTCATTTCACTGGGAAGAAAGCAAAACAAAATTATAGTCTGTACACATGCATATGGAAGCAAAACCGGGAAGCTTCCAAATTAGTCATGTAAGCCAAAGACATGGCTGCTTTAATGATTTGAAGAAGTGCTTCATTCATGGTCTGCATGTTGCAAAGCCCCTTTTCACATATAGAGTGAGAGTAATTTCTCACATTGGTTAAGTGGAACAGTAGTTACCAAAACAATGAACAGATGCAGAGTGTTTGATCTTCCCAGAAAGGGTGAATCTTTCCCCTTCTACTGTACAGTGGGAGGAAGCAGACAACAGTTTTGCTGCTTATATATTGGTGACACATTTGAACGTAGAGTACTTGCTGCAGTTCTGTGTTATAACCTTAACCTTTTCCTAGTAAATAGATATAAATCAGAGCTCTTAGATCATTGTTCCCTAGATTAGCTGTTTTCAGTCTATAGTGCAACGAGGGAAGTTTGACCTATATATGGCATCTGTGATTTAATGTTACAAAAGTGTGCCCCAGCAATGTAACTTTGATTTAAATTGCTGTTCTCTCAGTCAGGTAGAGATGCATTTGGGGAATTAAAATAAGGATTTTTGTTTTGCTTGGTTTGAGTTTGTTTGTTTTGTTGCCATACAGATAGCCCAACTGATCTCATGGAGCAAAATATATTGTAAGTGCAACCATGGGGAAGGCTCTTGCATATGATTTGTGTGTTTGTGTGTGCCTTTGAGTTAACCTTGACTCCTGGCGACTGCCTGGACTAGTCCCTGCAGTTTTCTTGGTAAGATTTCAGAAGTGTCTTGCCATTGCCTCCTTCCTAGGGCTGAAAGAGAGTGACTGGCCCAAGGTCACCCAGCTGGCTTTGTGCCTAAGGCAGGACTAGAACTCACAGTCTCCCGGTTTCTAGCCTGATGCCTTAACCACTACACCAAACTGGCTCTTTCTTGCATATGAATAGCATGAATGGCACATAACAATAAAAACTACATGCAGCTGTATATAAAATCGGAGGAGGAGGAGGAAAAACTGTGTCTACTGTCTTGAGCTCCTGAATGAAAGGCAGGATATAAATGAAAAAATAACCACTACTGTGGTGCCATATTAGCTTAATTGGTTCAGCAGAATAATACCTGTTCTCCGGGAGCTGCAGTGGTGATAAGTAGGCTTCTGGGTACAATTCAATGTATTGGTGATCACGTATAAAGCCTTTTATAGTTTGAAGCCTTGTTATCTTCAGAACCATCTTCATTATGTAGTATCCATCCAACGTCCACGAACAGAGAGCAGATACTCTAACTACCCATCCTGAAAAAAATCCAGGGGGACTGGGAGGTGGAGATTGTCTTTCTCAGGGGCAGCCCCCTTGCTCTAGCACCCCCCCAGCTAGATGTACCCTTGTCCTGATAATATTTTAAAAGATGACAAAAACAGTCTTCATTAAGAGAATATTTCAACCTGGGTTTCTTAATAGTCTTTAATAGCTTTGATTATTATTTACTGGTTTTATTATTTTGTTAATTATTTTTATTAGCTTTACTTATTATTCACTGCTTTATGGATGATTTTATTAAAGTTTTAACTCATGGGTGGTAAGCTGCCTAGACTAGAAATAGCAAGTGGCATATATATTTGGGTTAATAAGTAGAGATATCAACTAGATTTCATGGCTATCACTATAGTGCTTTTCTCAGTAACAGTAAAATATTTTACCTGCAGCTCTAACAATAGAGCATACATATATTTAAAAAATGTTCTCAGCCTTGTGAATTGACCACTTTACTGTTGACCGATTAAAATTCAATTTCTATCTTGTCTGCCTTAGAAGGGCTTTAGATTGCAAATATTTATGTATGGGGTTTGTTTAGCTGTATTATGTGAATGTGTCCTTTAAAAAGTGATGCACTGTTTTGTTCTTTGTTTTTTGCTTGCTTAGTATTGTTATTTCCGAGCTGATCCTTTGTTGTAATCAAATTTCTCCTTTTTGTTTTTCATTAGTTTTAAACTGAATGTCTGATTAGTTTTATCTAATTGCTTTTAGACCTATAGTTTAGCAACTTTCGTTCTTATTAATCATGTTTACATTCTTACATTTTGTGGGGAAGCCAGTTCGATCTTGTGGTTAAAGTTGTTAGACCAGAAGCTGGGAGACTGAATTCTAGTCCTGCCTTAGACATGGACACCAACCGGATCGCTTTGCGCCAGTCACTCTGTCTCAGCTCTAGGAAAGAGGCAAGAAACATTTGAAGAATGTTGCCAAGGAAACTGCATAAACTTGTCCATGTAATCACCAGGAGTCAAGACTGACTCAAAGCGGGTGGTGGGGAGAGAGAGAGATTTGATTCCTTAATGTCTTAGTACTAGCACTACTATTTATTTTTATGGCTGCAGCAGTTTTATGTTATTTTCTGTTGGTCTATGATAAAAAGATTTGTTTGTAAATACTATGTATCATTATTATCATATAGCTTTGAAAGCCAAAAAGTTAAAATTGTTTCTCATAAAGAAGGTCTTATATAAGAACTCCAGTTAAGTGTATTATTGTATTTTATTGTGTATTGCTACACTTAATAAAATGTCTAAGGATCTAGCTCACTATTTATTTATTGGTTTGTTTGATTGATTGATTGATTGATTGATTGATTTCTAGGGCTGTCCATCTCAAGTGACTCTGGGTGACGAACAATCTTAAAATCAGTTAAAACCAATTACAAACACAATACAAAAAAAGTAAACATATACAGCAGCTGAGAAAAATTATAATCCATAGATGGGTTATAGATCATAAACATAGTTCACTTTAAATGCCCTGGTTTTTGAATGGCTGACCTTCAAAATAAAGCTATATTCCCCATTTGTCTCTTCAGTTATCTTCATTACTACACATTTATTTCAACAACTACTGAACTCTCTTTGATGTTTGATGGTTTGAGAAAGTCAGACACAATTGTGTTATGATACAGTGGGCTTAATTGTCATTTTCAATTATCAGAAAGTTCACAGACTGCAACATTGGCCAATCAATTTCTTTTGCCATCACAAAGTGTGATATTACAGCTGTATGTTTTTTCTTTAGGGGATAGCCATCTGGCTGTGAAAGATCCTACAATATCAAGCCTACCTCATTCTCCCCTATGCATACTGTAGCTACCAAGCGCCAGATCATCAACTGGCATCATTAACAAGCAGCTCTCCATTTATAATAAACAGTGAAACTTCATCTTCAGAAATATGCAGTGCGTGAGAGCATCAGTATAATATGAATGGAGGCTATGATTGATTCTGTGTAATCTACATTAGCAAGCTGGGCTTGAACATTTAAAAGAAAGAGAAACAAATAGCACCGAATGATCAGGAGAAGTCTTTCGTTGATGCCTGAATGGGATAAATGAATCCCACTGACTACTGCCACACCTCATGCTGTAAGAGATTGTGGGGAATCTGGGAAAGGAATGGAAGGGAGACTAGATATACACAGTCAAAAGACAGAGGGCAAATCAGTTTACGGCTTCTCTCATAAACAGCAGCTTAGCCCATGTGAAAAAAAAAAACAAAAACTAGGAAGAAGCATTTCAGATCATTCAGAGATTCTGCCTTAATTAATTCACTATCAATAAGGATGTTTCCTCTGGTTTCCAAGATGCTGTATTTACCCCAAGACTACCAGTCAAGATACCTTACTGAAATCTGTGTAGTGCTCGCTTCCTTCATCTTGCCCAGCTGTGTCGACCTTGACAGTTGCTTCACTTGGTTACTGAATTAACTCATTTCCAGAACACATTGAACTGTAAATTAACCACATGGATTTAGTTCATGCTGTGCCCTAAGCCACTGCCACCCTCTCCTCCAAAACCATTAATATTAACCAAGTTTGGCACGTTATGAATCCTTGTGCTAAATCGCAATAGATGACTGGTTGACTGTGTTCTGTTAATGCAGGCTATGGATCTGAGCTACAAGGGTACAAAAAGAGTAAAGAATCTGGGATACTTAATACAGTAATTATTATGCCTGCTTTAGCTAGTTGAGAGCGAAAAGAAGGCAAACACAAAAGGGGTTGTTGCAGACCATGCAATTAATACAAGATATAATTTAGAGCTCTTAGTGTAGTAAATGGCATAGAGCTCTATCCGTTTATCCAGCATTTCACTGCCATTTGTGTCCAGAGACAATAAAGCAAACTAACCTTTTTTTTTTTTTTAACCTTCAAGTCAGTTTTGACTGGACAAGTCCCTACAGTCTTCTTGGCAAGATTTTGGAAGTGGTTTTCCATTGCCTCCTTCCTAGGGCTGAGAGAGAGTGACTGGCTCAAGGTCACTCAGCTGGCTTTGTGCTGAAGGTGGGACTAGAACTCACAGTCTCCCAGTTTCTAGCCTGATGCCTTAAACACTAAACCAAACTGGGTCTCAATTACAGAATCTAATCCTGAGTAAATATACTGTAGATGGGCTTGTGCTAGAACCTATTTTAATGTTCTTCCTACCATATAATTGGTGAGTAGATTAAATGAGACTCTTTATCCATAGATTTTGCCCATGGAGCTCTAAGCAAGTTGCAACCCACGTCTTATTACGGTGTCCCTTATATGGTATCCTAAGAAATGCTTTGCTCTCCCCAATTATTTCCAAATTTGAGGATCTTACAAATAATAATATTATCTTATTTTTTTAAGGGATGTTAACTCTTCATTCACATTCTGAGTTGCAAATACTTTACCAACCCAAACTGGACAAAACGTTGACTTAGTTTTGGTGTTCTGTTGTTTGGTGATAATTTTTGGTAATGGGTTTGAAGTAGCAATCTTTTTTTTCCCCTCTTATTTGCAATCCTGGCCAAGTGCTATAATAAAGAAATTTCATTTCAACATCTCCTTACATTATCAATAGCATAAATGTTGATAAAACAGCTGGTTTTTTAAAGTCAAACTGAAGCCTGTTTTCCATATATACAGTAAATATAAAACATTTAACTTAAACCAACTGTTATTGCAGTGATAAAACATCCTTGCTATACTGAAAGGCTTTTAAATGTCTACAAATAGAATATTTTATAGGAACCTTATGACTAGTGCAGTATATGGTCATAAAAGAATATGGGTGCTTTGTTTCATGATACAGCAAACTTTGAGAATAGTTACACAAGAAAGATATATGGCAGATGTAAAGATTCTTTACATTTATCTTTTATACTTAAGTCAGCCTTTTTAAAAAAAAACATATGTATTAGAAACTGTACATTTATGGAATATATGTTTTGCTCCTATAGAACTATAGATGTATTCTCATGATAATCTGAAATTTTATGTTTTTAAGGTTTAGGTGCATATGATTTTAACCACTATATAGAACTCTTAATTATCTAAACATAAAATTGTTTGACTCCTGTTTGGCCTAAGTTTTAGCCTGCATTTCAAATGCTAATTAATTTTGTTCATACAGATATAATGTCTTCAAACTCTTAAGCTTTCCAAATTAGGAGTGCCAGGATAACTCACCCCCCTGCTTCTCTTTGTTCAACATCTTAGAATTTATTTATTTTATTAGTGAAATGCAAAATAAAAAGTCTACACTGAATACCAATAATACAATTAAAAATAATTTATTTTTATTTTTCTTAAATTAAATAAACTTAATGAACAGAATTAAGAAAAGATAAACATGATAAGTATAAATACCTATGTAGAATTGAGTCATTAATTGAGCTTATTGTTAAATCTGGACCATATAGCAACATAATGTGCCATCTTCTTATTTTCAGAATACAAGGACTTTCAAAAATCAAGAATAAACTCACATCGTAAATGCATTCCTTAAAATCAGGGGAGTGAATTTCTTACCAGTGATGTAGGATTATTGCCGTGCTGAACCTCAGCTTCATAAAACCAGAGCTCTTCAACAGATAACGAATTTCATATTTTAGGAATATAATTCATCATCACATTGAAATCCTTAAATACATTTCTTCCTAAAATTTTATTAACATGCATGTTAATTTGAAACCAAAACAAGCTATAACAGAGTAAGACAAATCACGTGAATTAAGGAAACTTCAAATTTCTTATGTAGCCAGCCTAAAAAATATAATGTACATACCATTTTAAAGATTCTTTGAATGGTCCAATAGACCTGAAATAATACGTTCTGATATAGCTTCATTTTTTATATCATACAAAGTATATTTTACATTTTTTCATAACTTGGTTTGATTTTTTAAAATCAGATATTCCAATTCTTCCTTCCACAGATCAAATATGTAACTATACTTTCATTTTCACTTGTTAGTAACCTATAAAATTGAATTGTTAGTTTCTGTTTAAGCACAGCATCTCTTAAAGAAGGTAAAATTGCATGTACTTTGCTGCCTTCTACAGCATCAGGACCATCCTGTTTAATTAACACATATTTCAGTTGTATAATATTGACAAGCATATACTGAAGGCAAGTCAAATTATGTGAAACATGGAATGTAGAGGAGATCATACAGTCTAACCCACTCCCCAGTTCAGGAATCCACTACTACAGGATCCCCAACAGATGTTCATCCAGCCTGGGTTTAAACATTTTCAGCAAAATAATGTTCATCACCTCCTAAGGCAGTGGTATAACAAGGTGGTATATGGGTTGTTTGTGATTTCCAACCTTTTTCTGGCTTTTGTGCCATAGCTTTGACCCAAATCATGGCATGAAGTATGGACCAAGCCAAAGATAGATAGAGATGGAGAGATGGGCAGTTGGATATGGATATGGTTATGGATATGGTTATGGTTATGGATATGGATATGGATAAGAAGTCCCTCTTCTCGGGGGAGATGGGCGGTGGTAAAAATCTGAAAAATAAACAAACTTCCCCATTTAATCATTATACACTTAAAACATCAACAAAATATGTACTTTTGATAGTGATAACCCCAGACAGTTTCCAATACCTATTACTTTTTTAGCAATAAGTGCTTGAAATATCCACTTGAAGTATACAGAGTAAGGCTGGTTATTGACTAGATTCCCCCAATAGGATTTATAGCTGATATTTCTATAATGGGAATAAATCACAGTTCTGCAGCATGAGAGTGAATTAACAAGAGTTTCTTGTCTATATACTAAAGCTACTGTTCTCTCTTTTTTTCCCTTAGTAGAAGAATACTAGTAAATGATGAGTATGCTCATAGAGTGAGTGACTGTGTGTGTGTGTGTGTGTATATGTAAAAGACTGTGGTTGTCTTCTAACAATTTGGCATCTCATTTTGAAGTATTAGACAATATCTAGTGTTAACACATGCTGTTATGTACATATTGATATGTATGTGCTTGGTTGTATGTGGAATCAACAGATGCATCATTTGGATAAATGCTGACATTTATCTGTCTGTCTATCCATCTATCCATTCTAGATTAACAATAGTCATGGAGAAGAGAAATGGGTTGAGAAAAAGAAGCAAGGCTAGTTAGAGGTAGCATGTAACGTTCTACTGAAAACCAAACTTTTCTTCTTTTGTAGAGCTGGGCGGGGTGCTTCTTGGGAAAAATGGGGGACTAGAGCTAGCTTTACCATGAAGGTAGTGTCCAAATTCCCACAGGACCATTGTGCAAAGCTTCACCTGCATCCCTGTATTGAGATCTCTAACCATGATAAATGCTAATGAATGTTGCTTTGTACCCTCAACTGCTTTTTTGCACAAATGATGTCCAGTCAAATACAGGAAGTCCTTGCTGAATGACCACAATTGAGAATGGAATTTCGGTTGCTAGGCAAAGCGATCATTAAGCTAATCTGACCTGATTTTACGACCTTTTTTGTGGTAGTCATTAAGCAAATCACTGCAGTCATTAAGCAAGCCACATGGTCATTAAGTGATTCACATGGTTCCCCATTGATTTTGCTTGCCAGAAGCCAGCCGGGAGAGTTGAAAATGGCCATGGGATGCTGCGATGGTCATAAATGTGAACCGGTTTGCCAAGCGCCCAAATCATGATTACATGACCACAGGGACACAGCGACAGTCGTAAGTGTGAGTACTGGTTGTAAGTCGGCTTTTTCAGCACCATTGTAAGTCTGAACCTTCACTAAACAAATGGTCATTAAGTGAGGACTACCTGTAGGACATTATCATCAGTACAGTTGATCCAGTACTGCCAAGGAGATTATGTAATTATGTTCCATAAAAACCTTGCCCTCTCTGAGAAAACAGTAACTCTTTCAAGTCAGGCTTGACTTCTCGTGATTGCATGTAGTTTTCTGGTCAAGATTGTCTTTGTCTCATGAACTTTACTTAGGTTTTTCAAGGTCAAAGAAGGTTAGCTACATGCTGTAGCTGACTATGACATGAGAAAGAAACACTTAATCAACTTTAGCTACATTGTCTTCCTCTGTAGTAGTTTCCAGAACCTCAGGCACATGCCCAAAGCATCTTTTTTTCTGAATAAGTTGCAAGCTTTGGTGCACATGGGGTCACAAATTGGGGTCTGTGGAACATTTTCAGTATTTTTGTTTGTTTGTTTTGTTCTTAGCTATCCAAACTCTTGGGAACGCGGTGGCGCTGCGGGTTAAACCGCTGAGCTGCTGAGCTTGCTGATCGGAAGGTCGGCGGTTCGAATCCGCGTGACGGGGTGAGCTCCCGTTGCTAGTCCCAGCTCCTGCCAACCTAGCAATTCGAAAACATGCAATTGTGAGTAGATTAATAGGTACCGCTTTGGCGGGCAGGTAACGGCGTTCCGTGTAGTCATGCCAGCCACATGACCACGGAAGGGTCTACGGACAAACGCCGGCTCTTCGGCTTTGAAACGGAGATGAGCACCGCCCCCTAGAGTCGGACACGACTGGACTTAATGTTAAGGGAAACCTTTACCTTTACCTATCCAAACTCTTAAGACACATAAAAAACAAAATGCAGATTGACAACTTGTACTGTTCACTTTCTAAAAAGCATGGGTATGTACTGTGTTTATTTATTTATATTTCAAATTTCCGTCACTGCCCATCTCCCCACAAAGGGGGACTCTACTGTATGTTATCCACACATTGTTAGGCCTATGAGGCTGACCTCATCAGGAAACTGATTCCTCAGGAAGACTAGAACTATTCTCTACTGAGATAGGCCATAATAACTGGACCTTGCAAGTCTGCCTGTATTTTCACTTTCCTCCCATTTATATCTCATGGAGTGGTGGGGGGCAGTCTTTAAGGCTTAACTCATGCTTCTGCACCTGTTGTTGTCCTAATGCTTCTGGATGGCTTCTCCAAGGTCATCTCCATGGTTCCCTACACACATACATATCCATGCATGCCTACCTAAAATCTAGCTGCCGTGGCTAGTTTCAGTTACACAATAATTGGGACAGGATGTTTACTGTGCATCTTTGAACTTCCAACGAGACTCAGCTAGTCCTATCTTTGATTTGATCAGTCTCCGTTTTGTACTTTTCTTATGCCTTCTGGTACTTTGCTGGTACTTGAGTGCCATCCAGATCACATGGGAACCATCTTTTGTTTTGAGAACTGCCTCTTGTGTCTTCTTACAAATCATTATTCTGGCAGCTTTCCAGAAATAATAAGCTGAAATCTTTCCAAACAATGGAAAATTAAACAGCAACAAGGTTTATTATTTCTGTTGGAACTGCCTGCTACTCCTTGGGTTTCTGCACTGACCCTGCTATATTCTGGATTGGAAGGAAACAGGCCAAAAGGGAAGAACTCATGCAGAAACCAAAACCAAAAAAAGATTAGCTCCTGTAGGGTAAATTATTCTGCATTGGAAGGCACTGAATCAGGATCATGGATTTGCCCAAAAGAAAGATCAAAACAGGAACTGTGGAAATGCAGGTGGCTATCACCATAGTCCAAATCCCTGTCTTTTTGTATCAAAGACCTGGAGAGAACTAACAGATCTTTGTACTGGCAACACAAGAACCATTGGGTCCATCAGATATCTATTACTACTTGGTCCTGAAGGTAGGAATGGAATTACTATGAACATAATTCCTAACCTACTAAGAGATCAGAAACACCAGAATGATAGCACTGAGTACTCTTTTGGAGTCCATGAGTCTCCAGGTGCAAACCATTTTAAATGATCCCCTGCCCTTGTAGGATAAGTTAGCCACAGCCAGCTTAAATCACACCAAGGAGTAATCTGTCCATGACAGCGATGTAACCCTAAGCCCCACTTCTCATTCATTGGTTTATTTCTAATTCCTCCTAATCCAAATAAAAGTAAAGTTCAATTTACTCTCGTCAAGTTCAACTTTGGTGATTACAGAGATATGTCTTGTTTTTTTTTTCCTTGCCAACAGTACAGAAGTGGTTTGCCATTGCCATCCTCTGATTTTTTTTTCCCAACTTCCCAGTCTAGTCTGTAGTCTTGGAATTTCCTGTGTCTCCCATCCAAATACTAAAGAAGTTGAACCATGCTTAGCTTTTTCAAGATGAGCCAAGGTTGACTGTGTGCTCCTACCTGCTCTGATCCTATACCCAATATGTTATATTACTTTTCTGTAGTGCTAGATCATATCTGAGTTGTTGGTAATGATATAGATATTACTTAAGCAGGAGTGACACCATACCAACGCAGCTACTAACTCATATAAATAGATGATATGGCTTGAGTGTGGAGACATCATGTGCCCAAACAACAGTAGTATCAGCCAAAGTCTATAGAGTACTTAGATTTAATGTGGCTCATTTTCTCCATAAACATGGAAACTTCACTATCCTACATTCATACAAAGGTGATATATGTTAACCATTCCTGCCCATAAGAAATTTAATTAAATCTCTCCCCACCCTACTACTGGGCTTTTCACTGATAACTGGGTGGGGGATAAAAGGGAAGTGTGTACTAAAATATTAATTCCCTCTGTACCGAGTTAGATTTTGCCCCCTTCATTCTTTGTAATACAAATGAGCCTTTCAGAAAAGGAGATAAGGCTAACTCAAAGATTCCATCCTTGCCTCTTCTGCTTTTAAGAGAGAAAAGGTCACCTGATTGCCACCTAGATATGCTCTTTTATCTCAGGGAAACCAAGAGTAATAGGTAGAGGTGGGCACAGAACAGGTCATCTGCGGCTGCTCAGAAGCGTCAAGGACCCTGAATGAAGGAACAGAGAGCCAGGCTGTTGGTGGGGGTTGGGGGGGAGAGAGAGAGTCAGAGACTAGGAGAACTGCTGCTGCTGCTGCTGCTGTGTTCTTGCTGGCTTTGCCTCGCTTTAGAGAGGACCGAAAACAAAAGCGCTCAGCTGCAGTTTTGTGCTGCCGTGCTGTGTCTGGCTTAAGCAGAAAATTCTAGACATCCATGCTGAAAACTCTGAAGCCCAGCTGAGGCTTATTCCCTTGCAAGAAGACTGTTCTTCCCTTCCAAAATGGGTTGGATCAGTACAGGTGGCATCAAGATTAGGAGAAGGCAGACTGGCTGAAGGAGGGCCATGGAAAGGTAGGGGGAAAGGGCAGCTGGGGGAGAGGGGAGCGTGCATGTGGCATGGTTTGGGTTCTCTCCCTTCGGGCTCCTTTTTGCTCTTCTTGCTGGAAACCAGCAACTTGAAAGATGATGGCAGAGGCATTGCCCAGTTGCAAGCATTTACATTCCAAATGCTCGATGGGAGTGCTACCTGGATGCTGAACAGAAATGGAAACCGGACTTGATCCTGCATAGGCATATTGAGGATGCTGTAAAGCACTGTTTGGTATTCCTCCCTCCCCCACCCTTCTCTTTCATTCACAAAGTAGCAGGGAGTTGTTGTCTAGAAAACCAAAACCAAACACAAAAGCAGCAAAGCCCAGTGCCAGGAGGGCAGAGCAAGGGTATAAATTATTAACATTTTACAGCAACAAGAATTGACTTTCCCTGGCTGAGGTTGGGATCCGTAATAACCTGATCAGCAGCAAAGATTTTATTTGGATTGTTTGTCCATTGTTTGCATTGCAGGACAAGTAACTTTTGAGGACTTCCTTGTTCGGCAACACCAAAATCAGCGTGTCCTTTAAAGTCACTTTCTGGCTTTGGTTTAAAGCAGAGAAACAATTGAAAGGAATTGCTTGCATAGGTACCCGAGGAGAATATAAAAGCTAATAACAGGGAAGAGGCAGGGTTTTATATTCCAAATCTCTCTATCTGCTTGAGTTTTTTATTTATTATTTCTTGCCATGTAAGGAGCATACTATATTTAGCAAACCGAAATGCTTTGGTTTTGTTTTTTTTCCTCTGGGTAAACAATGAGTTTCCTTTTGTTCTTGAACATGCTTTTGGTCTGTGCATTTTGGAGCAGCAACAACAAAAAGACCTTGCATCTGAATACATAGGGGCTTTGTATTTACGATAACACTAGCTAGTATACCAATCGCCTATTGTGTACGAGGTTATACTTTGTTTTTTTCTGAAGCAAATTGCCTGGGGGATATTGGAAAAAAACGAGGGACAGAAGAGAGAGGCTGGTATTTCTGATGTTTCTGATCTCTGAAATACTGTGAGAAACACAGATTCCTCTAGCTTTCTGCTCTCCATATCCCATCAAAATCTGCAGCACACAGCAGAGAGGGACTTAGAAGCACACCAATAAATCAGATTTTTAATGGGCCTTTTAAAATTTTCTCTGTAAGGGGTGACTGACTGGGTCCCCCCTTTGGCCAGAGTAAGATGCAGTTTGACAGTGCATGGAACATCTGCACGCTGACATTTTCTCATGAACCTCATGAAAAATGGCTCCACATCTCTTCCTGAGTACCACGGAGATGGTCTCTGAGCCATGCATTTCTCTGAATTGTTGGTAGAAAGAAATCACGATGTTTTGCCAAGGCTTTCTGTCTGATTAATTTCAGTTCACTTGTTTGAAATCCAGGCTGTATATTCTCCAGATCTCTGGGTTCAGGATGAGGGTTAGGGTTTTTTTTCCCTTGGCGATATGATCAAAAGACAGGAAATACTTGTTACAGAGGGACTTAACTGGTAGCAGCGTGTGGTGTTAATTGGGAAAGGATGTGTGTAGACACATGTATGGTTTAGATAATGCACCACTCACTGAAAGGTGGGAGTAGGATATGCAAAACAGCATTCACTGTAAGGTGTGACCACCACTGCCACCCTTAGAAGATGATCTATTTCTGAATAAATAAATGAGCTTAAAATGGGAGGATCTCTTCTATGGGACAGAAAGGACAAAGCTCACGATTATATCTTGGTAGACAATGAAGAAGTGGAGAAGCTACAAAGATAGGTTCACGGAAGAGAAGCCAGCAACCAAAAAGCTGTTGAGTGTTGGCAAAGAAAATTATTGCTTTTGGGTTTGTCTATGAGTTCTGGATAACAGGGGCAGGGGAGCGCTTTACAAAAAAGGAAGAGAAAGGTATCACCTTGCACGCTTTCCTGTTTTTCCATGTGTGATTGGATTTGCGGACCTCTACTAGAGTTGGCTTAAAATGGAACAGAATCTTTCCCCCCCTCCTGCAGTGCGCAGCATGAGTTAAAGTGTCATAATATTACCTCGCCACCCAAGTGTGGGCTAGAGAAATGAATAGTTAAGGATACAGTCTCCAAAAATAGTGGCTGGATTAATTTTCTGGGGTGTGTGTGTGTGTGTGTGTGTGTGAAATTAGCATTTTAAAAAGCCCATCACAAAGGTTTCAGAAATGCATCTGCAAATTGCAATAGTTTCTGCTGGTTTTCAGATACGTCTAGCAGCAGGCAAGTAGTAATATTTCGGAGAGCTTTAATTATATTAGTGGAAATGTGGGACTAATTGTTCAGTAGAAAAGACACAGCCTTTTAGACGGCGCTTAGAAATGTTGTAATGTATCAAAAACACACTTCCCCAATTGAATGCTTCAATTTGTTTTCATAGAACTAGAAAGCTAGAGATATAGCATAATTCTACTTTACCATAGAAAATGGTGGGAATAGACTTTATGTGCATATGCACAATGTAATTAAAGTTTTCAAAATGTAGATAATTTGGCCGTCAGAAATGGCCTGCTTGGGGGAAAGTGATTCAGTTTACGCAGTGGGGAAATCTAAAAAAAGAGAACAGGATCTTAATGAAAATTCTTCTATGATGTCACCAGAGAAACTATGTCATAGCAACATAATGGGGTCCTCGTAAGCAGAATGTAATGGTGAAGAAATTCAAAAAGCCCATTACTGGCATATTAACTTTAAACATGGGTCATTGTAGCCAAAGCCTTAGATGACAGCCAATCCAGGTGACTTCCAATTCATAGTTGTTAACAATGAAAAGCAATAGCTAAACAGGAAATTATTAATCTTCAGATTTGGGCTCTGCCAGAGCTCTCAAGAAAAAAAGGGAGAACAAACAGAACACTAACTGACAACAAGCCCGGTGGGAATAAAATAAACAAGATAAAATGTTAATGACCTAGACCACTCTATTCACTATGGATGTGATTGTAATGAGGAATTGTTTAGAACAACAATAATGATCCAAATCCATTTCCTTTTTGCTTTCCCACAAATAGAAAGGGAAAATCTCCATGTTTTCTTTTTCCTTTAGGAGTAAAGAAATAAACATGCAAATGAGCTGGGCATATTAACAGGGAAAGAATCAAATCAGAAGTCACAGCACCCCAGATGTTCATGCTGAAAGCACATCTTTCTGAGAAATTTAACCAGTGAAAGATGCTCCATAGGATCCAGTTGGAATATCAGAGACAAGGTAGAAGAACAACCTTTTTAAAACTGGTTCCTGCAGTAATATACTTGAAGCTTTAAAAAACAGCCTGCCTTTAAGTCTCAAAGTCTTTCCTTTACATTTACGTTCATCAGAAAAAGTCAGTCCATTGCTTATCAAGTATATTTTGTATTGTCAGGAACAGTCTTCAGATACTAGTTTGGGACAATCTTAATACACACATGGCTTTCCTTACAAATGAGTAAGCCCCATGACAGAATTGGCTTTATGTAGCACTAAAGACCTATGGGTATGGGGTGGCAGAGCACCATGCATATGAGAGAGAAAGAAAAAAATTAAAGTTTCACTCTTTGTAGCAACCTGGGAGAATTTTTATTTTCCTTACAATAGGCAACTTGTTATCTTAACATAACTAAAATTTGATAGGGTCATCCAGGCATCAAATTAAGTGAAAAGCTAGCTATTTCGCCAACCCAGGGCAAAATTTTGATTGATTGATCAGCTAGACATACCAAAACATCCTACATCTTGCAGTGAATATCTATCTATCTATCTATCTATCTATCTATCTATCTATCTATCTATCTATCTATCTATCATCAGTTTATTCTATACAAGCCATGAAGATGTAGAGTCCGCATCTCACTCCTGAGGTCTTGAAAAAACTTGCAACGTATTTTCTATCACTCAGATAAATCTTTTATTTAAATGCATAAATGATGACACTAACCGAACTGTGGCAAACATCAGAAGGGCTCATTCTGAAAAAGAATTCAGAAAACTATTTTGTGTTACAGATCAAATGATATCTGGCCCATGGGGAAATACTGGACATAACTTTTCATTTCAGCATTGATCATAGCATCAATTAGCTATCAGGTCATTAAAACAAAAGCTGATGGATATATGTTGTTAATAGCATTCAATATCTATTTAAACAGGGGTGGAAACATTTTTCAAGCCAACAATTAGGCTACTCAGCCTTTGAGTGATGTGTCAAGGGCCACACACTAAAAAAGCAAAAAGTTTGATTTGTTTTTACATATTTATATTTAATTAAAATTAATTATCCTTAATATGACTACTGTCTAATCATCTGTCTAGCCCCTATTTGTCCTTTCTGTTGCATTAAGCATTACAATTAGTAGCAATCTGTATATGTGCCTTTGGATTTCAGGTACCACATTTGGCCCTGAAGCTGGACTGTTATAGGAGAATCCTGTAATCTCTTCACAGAAATCACTGTGAATTTAGTGAGACATTCTCACATGTAGTGCGTATAGGACTGTAAATCTTATTTTTCAAAATTCTCAACCGGGACTGCACAAACTTACTTTTGCTTTTAGTAGAGAGGAGAGGAAGTAGAAGGCAGCAGAAATGAAATATGAAAGAGAGTTAACTCTTTAGAATAAGGGGAAAAAGCACATTTCCTTTCAAGTTAGGAAAGAATCTTGGCCAGTGATGAAGAAGGAGGAGATGGAGCATTTTGTCAAACTTCTAAACTGAATGTCAACAAAATATAAATTAATTCATTTGTCTACCTTTTGGAGAGCAATGTTCTGAGAGTTGGGTGCCCGAAGAAATAAAAAAAATAATGTAATGTTGAATCTGTTATGTATGTGTCTGCATGAGAGAGAGAGTGCTCCAAAAAAGAGAACCTCATCTGCAGGGATACCCTCAGGATGTGGTTAAAAAAGTCAAGATGGCAGCACACGATGCACATAACAAAGAGATTGTGCTTCAACGGCACCATTGTGGGTGTCATCTTGACTTCTTGGACCGTACCCGCTGGACATCCCTGCTCACATTATCAAAATGTTGACATTAGCTATCACAAACACTGATCATATTAATTATAATGATAATTAATTATATATTTATAAGAGTTAACGTATAACCATCACATACTTTTGGTTACCAGAGACAGATTATTACATTTCCATATTGAGACTGAACTTGCATCCTCAGGAGACATTTGAGGTAGAGCTTCATAATGACATGTGATTTTTTTTCTGCATTTCTTCATTGCACGCAAGCAGGGTAACCAGTTTGATTTCTGGACCTGAGAATGCCCTTAGGAAGCTTTACGGTTTGGTTTTGCAGATTCAGCTGTCCCAGTGATTAATCCTAGCTATAACCTTGAGTGATAAGGAATGTGGACATTTGATAATTATGCTTCTCAGCTTAGGAAATTACTACCTATTAGATTTAATATTGCCCAATCAGTTATTTCCTTTTAAAACTAAGGTAAGGAAATAGACTTGCCACTTCTTCCACGTATCCTTGGCAAGACGGAGAGAAAACTATTGATAATTTGAATTGACCAGATAAAAATGAAACTTGATTAATCTATTTGTATTAGGGGAAAAATCATTTGTTTCTGAATCAAGGGGGAAAATATCATCTCTCAGTATGGTGAGACCACCTTTTTGCTGTTTATTCGTTTAGTCGCTTCCGACTCTTCATGACTTCATGGACCAGCCCACGCCAGAGCTTCCTGTCGGTCGTCAACACCCCCAGCTCCCCCAGGGACGGGTCCGTCACCTCTAGAATATCATCCATCCACCTTGCCCTTGGTCGGCCACTCTTCCTTTTGCCCTCCACTCTCCCTAGCATCAGCAACTTCTCCAGGGTGTCCTGTCTTCTCATTATGTGGCCAAAGTATTTCAGTTTTGCCTTTAATATCATTCCCTCAAGTGAGCAGTCTGGCTTGATTTCCTGGAGGATGGACTGGTTTGATCTTCTTGCAGTCCAAGGCACTCTAGAATTTTCCTCCAACACCACAGTTCAAAAGCATCGATCTTCCTTCTCTCAGCCTTCCTTATGGTCCAGCTCTCGCAGCCATATGTTACTACAGGGAACACCATTGCTTTAACTATGCGGACCTTTGTTGTCAGTGTGATGTCTCTGCTCTTAACTATTTTATAGAGATTTGTCATTGCTCTTCTCCCAAGGATTAAGCATCTTCTGATTTCCTGACTGCAGTCAGCATCTGCAGTAATCTTCGCACCTAGAAATACAAAGTCTTTCACTGCTTCTACATTTTCTCCCTCTATTTGCCAGTTATCAATCAAGCTGGTTGCTATAATCTTGGTTTTTTTGAGGTTTAGCTGCAAGCCAGCTTTTGCACTTTCTTCTTTCACCTTCATCATAAGGCTCCTCAGTTCCTCTTCGCTTTCAGCCATCAAAGTGGTATCATCTGCTTATCTGAGATTGTTAATGTTTCTTCCAGCAATTTTAACTCCAGCCTTGGATTCCTCAAGCCCAGCATGTCACATGATGTGTTCTGTGTACAAGTTGAATAGGTAGGGTGAGAGTATACAGCCCTGCCATACTCCTTTCCCAATCTTAAACCAGTCCGTTGTTCCGTGGTCTGTTCTTCCTGTTGCTACTTGGTCGTTATACAGATTCTTCAGGAGGCATACAAGATGACTTGGTATCCCCATACCGCTAAGAACTTGCCACAATTTGTTCTGGTCCACACAGTCAAAGGCTTTAGAATAGTCAATAAAACAGAAATAGATCTTTTTTCTGAAACTCCCTGGCCTTTTCCATTATCCAGTGGATATTGGCAATTTGGTCCCTAGTTCCTCTGCCTTTTCTAAAGCCAGCTTGTACATCTGGCAATTCTCGCTCCATGAATTGCTGAAGTCTACCTTGCAGGATCTTGAGCATTACCTTACTGGCATGTGAAATGAGTGCCACTGTTCGATAGTTTGAACATTCTTTAGTGTTTCCCTTTTTTGGTATGAGGATATAAGTTGATTTTTTTCCCATCTGATGGCCATTCTTGTGTTTTCCAAATTTGCTGGCATATAGCATACATTACCTTGACAGCATCATCTTGCAAGATTTTGAACAGTTCAGCTGGGATGCTGTTGTCTCTTGCTGCCTTGTTATTAGCAATGCTTCTTAAGGCCCATTCAACCTCACTCTTCAGGATGTCTGGCTCTAGCTCACTGACCACACCATCAAAGCTATCCCCAATATTGTTATCCTTCCTATACAGGTCTTCTGTATATTCTTGCCACCTTTTCTTGATCTCTTCTTCTTCTGTTAGGTCCTTGCCATCTTTGTTTTTGATCATACCCATTTTGGACTGGAATTTACCTCCAATGTTTCTAATTTTCTGGAAGAGGTCTCTTGTCCTTCCTATTCTATTGTCTTCTTCCACTTCCACACATTGCTTGTTTACAAATAATTCCTTATCTCTTCTGGCTAATCTCTGGAATTTTGCATTAATTGGGCATATCTCCCCCTATCACTGTTGCCTTTTGCTTTCCTTCTTTCTTGGGCTACTTCTAGTGTCTCAGCAGACAGCCATTTTGCCTTCCTGGTTTTCTCTTTCTTTGGGATGTATTTTGTTGCCGCCTCCTGAACAATGTTGCAAACTTCTGTCCATAGTTCTTCCAGGACCCTCTCTACTAAGTCCAGTCCCTTAAATCGATTCTTCACCTCCACTGCATATTCCTTCGGAATATTAGTGAGCTCATATCTAGCTGATCTGTGGGTCTTCCCTAATCTCTTTAGTCTGATCCTAAATTCTGCAAGAAGAAGTTCGTGATCTGAACTACAGTCAGCTCCAGGTCTTGTTTTTACCGACTGTATAGATGTCCGCCACCTTTGGCTGCAAAGGATGTAGTCAATCTGATTTCGGTGTTGTCCATCTGGTGAAGTCCATGTATAAAACTGTCTCTTAGGTTGTTGGAAGAGAGTGTTCGGTATGCAGAGTGAGTTGTCTTGGCAAAATTCTATCAGCCTATGTCCTGCTTCGTTTTGTTCTCCCAGGCCATGCTTACCTGTAATTCCAGGTGTCCTTTGACTGCCCACCTTAGCATTCCAGTCTCCTGTGATGAAAATAACATCTCGTTTAGGCGGGTTGTCCAGTAGGTGCTACAGATCTTCATAGAACTGCTCTACTTCAGCTTCTTCAGTATCTGTGGTTGGGGCGTATATTTGGATCACTGTGATGTTAGATGGCTTGCCCTGCATTTGAATTGAGATCATTCTATTGTTTTTTGGATTGTATCCAAGCACTGCTTTAGCCACTTTACTATTAATTATGAAGGCTACTCCATTTCTTCTGTGGTCCTCTTGTCCACAGTAGTAGATCTGGTGGTCATTTGATGTGAAGTGGCCCATTCCAGTCCCTTTCAGTTCACTGATGCCCAAAATGTCTATGTTTAATCTTGACATCTCACCAATAACCATATCCAATTTGCCCTGGCTCATAGATCTTACATTCCAGGTTCCAATGGTTTGTTGATCCTTAGAACATCGGATTCGCCATTCACCACCAGCACCGTCGGCCGCTAGCCGTCCTTTCGGCTTTGAGCTAGCTGCGTCATCACGTCTGGGGCTAGTTCAACTCATCCTCCGTTCCTCCCCAGTAGCATTTTGACCATCTTCTGACCTGGGGGTCTCATCTTCAGATGGTATACCAAGATATCTCTGGTTGTACTGATCCATTTAGTTTTCACGGCAAGAATACTGGGGTGGGTTGCCATTACCTTCCCCAGGGGTCGCATTTAGTCTGACCTCTCTGTCATGACCTTCCCATCTTGGGTGGCCCTTCACAGTTTAGCTCATGGCATCATTGAGGTGCTCAAGCTCCAGCACCACAACAAGGTAACGATCCTTTGCTGAAGGGTGAGACCACCTAGGAAGTGTTTAATGGAGCAGAAAATATTCACTGGGGCTATATGAAGTCCTAGCTAGCTGTACTTATTAATTGCTGGAGCCATGCATCACCCTAAGTCATAGTTAAATTTCAATTGTGATTTACTGAGCAGTCCATGATAGCTGGTTTTTTACCCATAGGCATCCAGTACAGGCTACAATAATGAGAAATTGACAAATGTTCATCTCAACATCGTAACACAGATCTTGGACTTCTGCAATTACTTTGCAGTGTCACATGGAAGTATGTACTGTATGTGGTTTGCATCATGACAACACAAAGCACATTTTATCATTTGCCCCTTCCCCTCATGGATGCATATGCTTATACCCTAAGTCATGGTGTTGTGGATTTGGTTTTGGCTAATGTAAATTCAGCTCATCAGTACATTGTGTTGAACCCGTGCACAGAATCCACTGTTCTCTGATCAATCTGAAGAAGTTAGATTTGTGTTTTTTTTCTTTGATAACTTACAAATGCAGCATATACATGACTGTATCCCCATCATGTCATTCCCTTTCAATATACAAGGAAATACAGTTTGTACATGGTACTGATGCCAGGGCACATAATCTTAAATTAACGCTGTGATTCTAAACACAGTTCTGAGATACCAGTCCTGCACCTAGTGGGTGGGTTCATACATTGCACTAAGCCATAATAAAGAGATGCTAACATGCCCAAAGCTTAGGCTGGAAGGTTTATTGAGACTGTTGCTGCAAGAGGAGGAGAACAAGCCGCAAACTGCTGTTCCTAGATCTATTTACTTCCTTGGTTAGACATTTTATTTTGAACATTACGTTGAGTTCTTGGTGTGTTGAGGTTCCAAAGAGTCTGTTTTGATGTCAACCCCTGTCCCTGAAGGCTCAAGGGACAGGGGAGAATAACTTTCAGCAGGTTCCCTACACCTTTGAAGAGTCAAGTATTTGTTTTCTGTTACTCACTAGTCAGTTCTCCACATCTCTGTGGAGTCTCTGCCACACCACTGTGGGGGTTTTATAAGTAGTGGCTTATTGCTAAGCAAAGAAGCAATCAGACTGCAGTAGCTTACACACAGACCAGGATGAAAATGAAATATAATTTAAAGTAATGTGTGAACATAACATTTAGGTTGTTGATGGCAGTGAGACATGGTTCCATGCAGAATTGGAGCTGCGTATTGAGCGTCTGTGATTTTTTTTCCCCCATAAATGAATATGTTGTGATTATTACGACCATGCATGTGTTGAAAATGATTTGGAAGAAGGGCTTCAAACTCGTTCAAGGAGAACACCATTAAATTGGCCCAACTTTTTATAAGTTCCATGCAAACTCAAAAGTAAGTTGTGGTTGCTTGAAGAATCATACTAACTTTAAGGTATTGATTCCTTAAAGTAGCCACATCTTTTTTCAGTCTCTTTCAGAAGCTTGAAAACAGTTGGGTTACTTTAATGAATATCACACAGGTGCTGCGCTCACATGAGGTCCAAAGTATTGCTTCTGAATTATTTTCAGACACTGCATAGCCCTAGTCTTGAGGGAAAAAAAAAAACATTTGGAGGACTATTATTTTGAAGTGTATTTATCTGTAATGGTATAAAAACACATATCTAATATAGTTTCTAAAAAAAAACAACCCGATGCTAGGTTGTAAAATAGAGAAAGTGGTGTCTCAAACAGTATTAACAAGAGGTGTTGAGCCCATGATTTGAACCCTGTGAATATGAGTCATACCTGGAATTGGTTTTGCCCTAAAACCATATGTTTAAATTTCCTTTCGTGCTTCAGACACAAAGACTATGTATTAAACAAGAGTGATCAGATGCTGATTCTATAGAAAGCAAAATTGTTGTGCCATAAAAATAGCTGCACATTGACCTAGAGTTCTTAACTTTAGCAAGTACAGTTTCCGATGCTTGAAAAGATCATACTAGTCTTTTCAAGAACAGAAATCAGTTTAGCATGCCTAAAGCTAAGACTGTATTTGAAGCATTCTTTTGTTCAATTCATTCATCCTTTGGACTGCCTGGGGGATTCTATCTAATATCCCCCTAGAACAAGGATGTGGATTTTTTTAATGGCAATGACTCTATTCTTTCCAGTCCTTAAAAATATCCACCTTAGCTCTCTTTCATGTCCAAACACATGGTCATATGCAACTCATAGATAACCACCACTTTTTCATTCCTAAGTGTGCAAACACTCTTAAATACATGCATGCAGTTGGGATAGCATAGCATTCTGTATCTTAAAAACAGGTTAACAAAACATATCTATATTATGGCTTTTCCAGTTTCATTGAACATACTAAGTTTATGACTGGGTTCCAATAACATATGCTCCACAAATTATCCTACTCCATTTTAGCCTAAATCTGCCACTCATCCACAGAAATATTTTATTTCCCTGTCTTCCCTTCTCCCCAAACCACTCTCTGCTTCAATTACACTTTTTACAAGCACATGGGGAAACAGAAGAGAGCCTGCAGGCCATATGGGGAGATTCCATGATCTTCTCTACAGTAAGAGCTTGCTGCCCTTGTCCTAAAGGAAGATTCCTAGACTGAATCCAGAATGATTTATCCTGCTTCACTAACTAGATGTTAGGGAAATGAATCTGTTTGTTGTCAACTGGTGGGCAGTTTGAATACAGAGAGCATGTTGTGGGCACACTCACAAAACATGTGTGCTGTTTTGTGTGCTGTATGAAGCCACAAAACAGCAATTTTCCAGATGGGAAATGAACAAAACTGCTTTTCATTAACTCTTTTAGCTTTACTAGCTTTCTGTCACTTATCTCCATTGTTCTTGTTTTTTTTTTTCCCCTATCCTTGAAGCTGTATCTGTACAGTATTAGGATTTTGTATTAAAATGGGCGTGTCATCTGTAAAAAGATTTATTGCATGTTCTTATGTTAAGGCATTGCATATTTTTGTTCTTCCTAATATTCCACATTTTTGATAATGCCATCAAATAAACTAGAGAGTGGTTATTCTTGTTTGGTGTTTCCATTCTTTTTTTTTTAATCTGTATACAATCCATGATGCTAATCATTATTTTTGTTGGTAAATATAACTGATTAATTTTGGGACTAGAGCTGTGACCAATCCTGTTTTCCAGTAACTGTGTTTTGAGTTCATACATTTTATTCTATTATTTATTGCTGAGATTTATCGGGCACTTTAAACATGTTTGAAGATAGCAGACCAAATGGTGCCTGTGTGTACACACACAAGCACACACGCACACACACACAAATGTAATTATTGTAATTAATATAAGGCTACCAAGTCTGAGATGCAGAAGTCAAGATGATTAATAGATGGCAGCAAAACAATCAAGTTCTACTTATCTGTTTGCTGCCAGCTTGAGGTCCTCTGGATTTTGAATTGAATCAGCTATGCTCTTTAAGGAAACACTTTGCTATTTGAATTAGGTGCATTTTACAAAGCAGCCATCTTCAAAGTTGATCAGTCATGTTCTATATTAATAATAATCAGATACAATTGCAACAAAGCATTTGACTTAAAATCAGGTAGAGCTGTTTATGAGTAATTGGCACCAATTGAATGTTTCCTCCAAAAATGTGATTCAGTGGGTTGCTTATAAGAATAGAAGCAATTCTTGGAAAAAAAAGGAATGACTGCAGAATAGGATTAAAATGAGCTTCCTTCTCTTTTCTTTATGTCCCTGTCAAGAAATGTCTTCTGCTTGCCTCCTCTATCTTCAGTATCCCTCTTCCACTTTTCTTCTCCTTGTAATACAATTATCTCTTCACCTATCCTATCTGCATCCTGGTTTTCTTGCATGGGAGAGTGGTTTAAGTGTAACAGAGAATGGTTGATTAGCTAAGTTTATAAATGGGATACCTTGTTTTACAGGCTATTTATGCTAATTAGTAATTAATTCATTTGATGTAACTGCATTTATTTGTCCTTGTTCTTATCTTCCTTGGAATGTGGCTTCTGGCTGCTATATACTTCCTCTTAGATAGATGCATATATACATACAAGTGGGTGCTGTGGTCTATGGGAATCTCTAAAACTGGTTTTATTTGGAATTTGAAACCCTTGGTTAATAAGATGTGGAAGCTGAATATTGCAAAGTTCGTTTGTTTGTTACTCTCTCTGTTATAAGTTTGGTTCTGCTTACTCTTCCTCCGGTGGGGATGGGGATCATCTTAAATTCAATCTCTTCTTCCTTTTGATTAATACTGCAATTCTGACCATACTCTGTACATGATTAAAATGCTGAATTTAAGTCATGACAACAGTTTTCAAATATAATTGTATGGCTGAGCAGCTGCACTCAGAATAACTTTTCTTTCTGAAATATATTTCTATTTCAAAGATTTCCATTGCTTTTATTTGATTTTGTGTGTCTGTGTGTGTGTGTCTTTAAACACATACACACATACACACACTTAAAGACTAGGGTTAAGGAAACTGCATAGTCAATCAATCAATCAATTTTTATTAGGTCATAGACGAGCAAATAAAAGAACCACAATTTGGAAAAAAAAGAGAAACACATAAAATTCTAAAATATCTAAGAAAAATGAGAGAAGATACTACGGCATACTATACAAACTATAGAACAGTATTTAGCTGTGGTCAATGAAATGGAATCAGATTGATCAGAAAATAACAACTTAAGATAAAACGAGTCATAATGTAAACAAACTGCATAGTATACACAAAAACATGCCAAAGTTTTAGACATACTAAATTTGAAATGCTAATTTAATCCTATTCAATTGAGACAATCCATATTATTAGAATTCAAGTAATGTTCAGTTAATTTATCACTGGTGTCCTTATGGTTAGCATATCATTCCTCCATGACATTAAGGAATTGTATACTGTCACAAATCCATATTTAAAACTTACTTTAGAAGTTCGGTAAAGATAAAAATAATCTTTGGATCCTGATTTCACTCCTTTTCTGCCAATCTTTGATCATACATTTAATAGAACTATGGATATGATAATTGATGGAAGCCTTGTTCCTGCTGAGTATGTTTTAGAAAGCAAATACCAATTTGGCTTTAAATTAGTAATATTCAACCACTCCTTTGAAGTTTAGTGGATCTGACTTACCTATCATCATTGATACATTTTAAAACCAAGAAATGTCTTCAGTGTTATACATAAAACTTGTGCATGGATTGCAACAGGAAAATCTGACTCTCCTGATTTGGGGTTTGAACTCAGTGAATCTTAGAACATTTTGTGCTGTGACCAAGTCTTTATTATGGTCATAGACCAGCATAAGGAGGGTGGGGTACAGTCATGAAAAGCATAGAGGATACATTAGAGTAAAAATAAAAATCTAAAAAAATTATGAGAAGCTAGAAGATATAAAAGATATAGATTAATGAAAAACAGAAAGTATATATAAAAACAAGAATAAAAAAAGAAGGGGTAGGAGCGTTAGATGGGTATAGAGGAACATAAAAGGTTAGTATGTGGAAGACTGTATCTATCAAATTACAAAGGACTTTAATATGGTGAACTGGGTGCTCATTAAATCTAGTTTATAGCACAGGTCATCATCTGACGAATGCAATGAGTGTTCTTTCATTTATGAAATAATACATCCTCCTTAATCTAATTTGGAAATAATGCTCACATTCATATTCACCCCTGGAATGTGGTTACCCCAACATTATGGGGGCCACCTTACCGTTGCCCTGACAATTGTTTTCAATGTCAACATTTCCAGTAAATAAACGTTTAAAGATTCTGCACACTTCTCAAAGGCCTTCACCCAGAAACAAACTCAGATTGCTCAGGACTCTAGGTTTTCTTCATGGTACACGATTCTTTTCTTTGCATTCAAGACAGCATGTGTGAAAACTACCGCTCAATTAATGCAAGGAATATCAAGATACAGAGCGCTTTAATAGGGTAAACTAGGTGCTCATGAAGTCTAGTTTATAGCACAGGTCATTGACAAATTGTGAGCACTGCTACTGTTGCTGCTGGGATCTATTTTCAGCAAGTGATCAATTATTTACCATGACAATATTCCATGTGGAATTAAAATTACTAAAATTATATTACATAGATTGTAACATTTATAATTTGTGCTTGCAATGCCCGATTAATCATTCCTTTTGATAGAAACTTTCTGAAGAAGTTGGAAAAAAAAATAATCACCCAACTATCTTTGACATTGCATCCTGCCACTGGTATGCTGTCATTTTCTTCTTACACGTATGGATTTATGAAACATAAGAATTTGATTCAGGTTTGTTTTGCTAGGTTTTTTAAATTATAAAATAGTAGACAATTAAAGCATATCTCTTCAAGGAATAATATTTAAAAAGTATGGGGAATCGTTTTGATTGCAACAAAGAGTTTTGAAGAACCCGACAATTAAGGAAATCTGGTTAGCTATATTAATTAAATATTTTTAAATATTATATATAAATATTAAATATTATAAATAAGATATATATATATATAATTTTATGAAATATTAAATATATTGCCTTTGTCAGTTCAGATGTTATTCTGGATAGAAATATTGAATATGGAGGCTTAAAAAAGCTGTATTTTTTCTTGAAATTGCACAAGTACGTATAGAGGCAAATATATTCCCAACTTTTGTTTTTTAGTTGCATTTCATCTTTTTTATGTTTTCCTTGTTTCATAAGAAAAATATAATATTTCCAGGTAACAACCTAGCTTCCTATTTAAAATAATCTAAATAAATAAAAGAAGGCAGGGGCATGGAACCACATTGGGGATTTTGCCTTTGATACAGAACCCATTCAGGGTGATACAGGGTCAGGAACCCATATTCCATATATCTTTGTTTTCTTGAGTAGTAGTTTTTTTGCTAAATCTATTACTCTAGTCTAGAAGAAGGTGGATAGAAAGAATACTTCTATGAATCAGCCAGAAGCATGTCCTTATCCTCTTAACTTTCCACTGAAAAATGTTACTTATGTCTAGCCTTGGCTCCCAGAATGTTTGTTTTGTGCATATTGCCTTTATCATTATTAAGAATGTTAGAATTCACTACCAAGATTTATAAGCAGGCCAATAGAAGAGGCTGCTTTATAGAAAATGGACCTGTTTTTAGCTTCTGAGACTTTATGTGCTAGGGTTCTGAAGGCGGAAAAAAACTGCATAAAATGATTCACAATGGCTTAATGTGGTGCATGTGATGTTTTGCTTATTTGTTTGCAGAGAGAAAACAGTTTCTAAAGGCTATTCTATTTTAGTCATCTGTGAAATTGTTCTGTGACAGTTCATTATCACACACATAGATACACAACAACTCCTACCAGGGAAAAAAAAAAAAGCACCTACCTTTAAAGCGAACGAGTGTCTTGTTGATATGAATTATAATAGCAGTTCCCGCTCTTGTACATAGGCCGTGACCCTCATTAAGAAGGCACTACTGAAAATTGTTAGACATGTGGGGAATAGATGCTTTAAAAAGCCTAACCACTATTGGAAAAGCTTCATGGTGCTTCCACAAAATACTTCTGTCTGTGCTTGAGATGGTTGCCAGTTCTTCCCAGATGTAACATTTTTGGCTATGGTTAATTTTATTTTCAATTCTTGTGATTGGATAGTATACAAATGCGTGTAATAAATAAATGAAATTCAAAAGAGAATATCTTCTGAAGAAAATCCAGAACTTATGAGAAATAGTAACTTATGGTAGCAAACAACTCATTGCTATTGGGATTATTATTATTATTATTATTATTATTATTATTATTATTATTATTATTATTTATAATAATAGGGACCAAGTCTGGTCTTGTTCCCCTTTGGGTGGTATTAGATCTGCCATTACTTGGAGCTAATTACATTTTATATTTATTTATTGATATTGATATTTATGGATTATTGATGTTATTTATGGTTTTATTGAATTTTAAACTGTTTTATTGTGAACCCCCCAGAGTCCCCAGTATGAAGGAGATGGGCGGTGATAAAAATATGATAAATAAATAAATATCACTTTCATCATGATCAGTATGATCATTTTGTCTTCCCATTATCACTGCCCATGCCAGTCATTTGTTAAACATATCTCTCAGATATCATAATTTATTGCAGTCTTAGACCAGTACGAAGATAGTGTTCTGTAAAATATACATAGTCTTTCTTAAAATGATAACAATGTAGGATAAAATAGGATAAACATTAAAATCAAGTCAAAATGCATTTATAGACTTTCTAACTAAACTCTATAAGTGCAATCTCAGATATAGCCTATATTCTGGTTTCTCTTCAGATCATATAAATCTTTCACCTTTTACTAAATATACCTTTTTCTGGCTTTTTCTGACTAACCCCACCCAGGTATGTTGAATGATTTGCACCTCATTTCAGTCTGAAGCTGGCATGGCATCCTAATTGATCTTTTTTTCTCTCTCTTGGAACATGAAAACATGTTCCTTCTTTCTTTGTATATATGAAAAATAAAAGCCTTTTTCAAACTTTAATTCCTACATGAGTGAATCTGAGGTTGAGTATATGTTTTGGGGGTTGTGAATTTGAATTAACAATCTCCCAAAGCAGAAGTTAGAGTGCAGTGATTCTACATAACTGGATTGTTAGAAGGAAACCTGGATATCTATATCTTCATTTTCTCCAGGTACCCAATCGCTGTATAGACTCAGAATTCCCCCAAATGGTCTATTGATTCTATGAAAAATCCCTACATGAAAGAGACAAGTGAACTTTGACTGATACAGAAATTATTATACGTAATGCATACTCCTATAAAATTAAAATGGGAAAGACTTTTTCTTAATTTTAGTTGAGACAATGTTTAGGAGCTAGTCTTATCCTAAGAAGAAATGATGAAAAGGTTTCATAACTGCTGTGTTCCCCAAGTAAAATTCTTATCTTGGGTATACATTTGACTTCCCCAATGGAAAAAAAAAAAGAGGAATATATATGACTTCTTGAAATTCTCTTGAGAAGAGCCAGAAAACATCATTTTAAAACCCCCTAAAAGAAGTGTTCACTGATGGGTTTCAACTGGAGATCAGAAATCAAGATTAAAAGAACAACTTTAGACCATCATTCACACAATGCATAATCCACAAGGACTTGACATTTTTGTTCTTTTCTGCACAGAAAAGCTGAATAGTGCAGAGCTGCAATCCTGTTCCATGATCTTCTGTGCGGGGAAGCTCAGCAAAAATATTGGCAGCTGCTTTTTTGCCAACCAAACAACCTCACTGCAAAGAATAGTTTACCTTGTAATTGCTATATTTCATTATTGCTTCATTGCCTTAGTCTGTCTTCAGCTTCCTATAACAACCCAGTATTATAAGGAATCTAGGAAAACAGGAACACAGCTCTTCAGCATCAGGAGATATTTCATATGCTCATAATTGCTATATAAGCAAGGCATTGCACACTGAATTCCAGTTACATCTTATTTGTGTGTACTTCCATATCCGAAGTACAGCATGGCACATCTAGACAAACTGTATAGATCTGGCTTTCCATGAAAATTCAGCTTTAATTTACTAAGGTCCCCGTGGGACTGCAGTATACCTGCCATTCCTGAGAAATTATTGTAAAGTCACATTGTTATAACTCTGCAGCGAATGATAAGTATGGAGAAGTGTAAAAAAGGCTCACAGGACTTCTCATCATCTTATGGTTCTTTAATGTTATGTAAATGAATAAGTAGGAGAAACTGGCAGATCATAAATAAAATTTTAAATATTTATAAATGAATAAACAGTGTAGCAAAGTTGATAAAGACATACAGCTACCCAACATTTGGCAGTGAAATCATAGCAGCAATCCATATAATATATGCATATTTCAGAATCTTTCTTATATGAAGGGAACGGTGGAGCAAGTTCATAACTTTTGCCTGGGGTTGATAACCAAGCTAAAATGGGTGTCCACCATCAGCATATTTTGCTCCTATTGTCCTGACTGATGTCAGAGGCAGTCAATTGCTCCCTTCAAGTTTATTGATAAAATATCCTGCATTTGCAACTAGAAGGTATTTTGGTAGTAAGCTGCAAGGGAATTTGGAGTGCATTGCGCTGCATTGTCAACGACATGACAATTTCTTTTTTTCTAACCTTCAACACACTTGTGAGTATGCAAGTTCTCCAAAGATCACTTCGTTTCTGATCACTGTCAGTAGTGGAAATGACTTTGTACTTTTGCACAAGAATGAAAGGCTTCATGCTCTTCATGTGTATATCCCCAGGGAGCAGTGGAATATTCAACTGAGTAAAGAAGATAATACTTTGTTTTAGAACTGTGCCAGAATAAAGAAGGTGAGCATTGCCTGCCATCCTGCTATGATTTTCCAGGTTGTGTTTGGGGTGATAGTCAGGGAAAATGCTGAGGGGAAAAAAAGGTTAAATACAGAGAGTCTCTCATTGGGAGAGAAAAAATGAAATAAATTAAGGAGTTGACAGATATTATTAGTATTGGAGCTGGACTTAGAGAGGAAGAAGGAAAATGGCTACCAAGCAAAGATGGATTAGGCAGTTGAGGGTTTTTAAAGAGATGCCAGATCCAGGATGCCTAAAAATCATTGAAGAAGAGTTGGAATAAAAATCACTCTGGAGGGAAGAGAATAATGCAGCATGGGATCGGTCTATCTAGACGGAGAAGAAGAACCAAATGCAAAAGGAAGATCAAGGTTGTGGTAGCCATGAGAGACAGACAGCTAACTTTTAATTGAAGTTAGTTAATTAACTCTTTGGGAATTTAGTAAGAGCTATAGATGTAGCGGTGGCGCTGCGGGTTAAACCGCTGAGCTGTCGATCGGAAGGTCGGCGGTTCGAAACCGCGCGGCGGGGTGAGCTCCCGTTGCTCGTCCCAGCTCCTGCTCACCTAGCAGTTCGAAAACATGCAAATGTGAGTAGATCAATAGGTACCGCTTCGGCGGGAAGGTAACGGTGTTCCGAGTCGTCATGCTGGCCACATGACCCGGAAGTGTCTATGACAACGCCGGCTCCAAGGCTTAGAAACGGAGATGAGCACCGCCCCCTAGAGTCGGATTCGACTGGACTTTACGTCAAGGGAAACCTTTACCTTTACCTATAGATGTAGCTATAGATGGAGATGTAGCTATGAGAGCCAGTTTGGTGTGGTGGTTAAGGCACAAGGCTAGAAGCTGGGAGACCGTGAGTTCTAGTCCTGCCTTAGGCACGAAGCCAGCTGGGGGACCTTGGGTCAGTCACTTTCTCTCAGCCCCAGGAAGGAGGCAATGGCAAACCACTTCTGAAAAACCTTGCCAAGAAAACTGCAGGGACTTGTCCGGGCAGTCTCCAAGAACCAGACATGATTGAATGGCTTAAAAAATATAGAGAGAGATGTAGCTAGAGCCAAGAATAGGCACAGTATCATTTTAGCAGAAACAAAACTGTTGCAGGTACGGAGATCATTCATCTCAGAATGGCAGAACAGCTAAGTAATCATGCAATTTACTACTTCCCATTCTTCTTGGAAAGCAGACACCAGAAGAAGAGGGAGCTGAAACTCTGTTGGTTTGCATTAGCTTTGCCACTTGCGTAACTGTATAGCTGAAGGAGCCAATCCTGCAGAGAAACTAATGTCATCCTATGCTTGAAATGCTAAGAGGAAAGAGAAAAATCAGATGGGTTCACAAAAAAGTCCTTTCGTGGTGTATTTTGTGTGATCAGTTCCTGAGAACTTACAAGTGTGTCAAAAATGAAAAGAAAGGAAAGCAAGCAAGCTAGCTAGGTAGCTACTGGTAGAAGCTATGTACAGAAAATAAATTATTCTGTACTTCTTAATAATAAAATACTAGTTTGGTTACTATTCCATCATGAAATAGGGTGATTTTATATAATTGTGTGACTTTTGACACAGCTTAGATCTTAGTAGCTTGCATTCCATAACCTTATGATGGATTTGGCACAAGTTGTTACTTATTTAATTTATATATTTCTATTTGTATATATGGTATTCTTTGCACAAAACCTTATGCCTTCCCTCTTTCACTTCCTGCTTCTGAGTAGTCATTATGTCAGCAGTGGAGTGGTAGACTCTCTGCTGCTTCCAAATAGTTCTTTTTCCCTTTCATCCTGTCTTTCATTTCTCCCTTCCCTTTGCCACACCCAAAGTTTGGATCTTAGTTTCTGAGTTTCTTGGTTTCTGAGCTAGCTTGCTTTCTCTCCTCGCAAATTAACTTCCTTTCCTTTGTCTATTCCCCCTTGACATTGTTTGATCTTTTGGACGGGAGATAATTAAACTATAATCTGGAGCTAGACTATCTGGAATGAAGAGCTTCCTATCGTTTCCAACCTATCTATCCATCTTAGAAGAATCTGCTTCCTGCAATCCAGCTATCTCGCCTGTAACTTTTCCAACTTCTTGCACACCATTGGGTTACAAAGGCAAAAGAAGACTCTGCCCCACTATAATGTATAGCCATAAATATAGCGCTGATGGGAGTTTCAGAGAAATCATCTTTTCAGACTTGTTTATTCCAGCCAACCTTTCTTTCCCAGATTCAGGGGCAATGTTTAATAAATGGTTCTGTAAGTGGTAAAGAATTTCTGAACATATGTGAATAACCAGCTTTTTGCTATTATTATTATTATTATTATTATTATTATTATATTTTAAATTTATTTTAAATTAATTTGAGTCTCCCCACTGTTTTAAATTTCAAACCTTCCTCTGAATCTCAAAGTGAACAGCTGCTTAAGGAATAGTTTCAGCCACAGATTAAATGAATATGCATTCATGGGTTACCATGGCAATGTGCAGCAGACAGCTCTTCAGTCCTGTAGGAACCTAACTAGAACATTAATATACATTAGTATGAGATACTGGCATCATGAAGCCACTGAAGTCTTTCATATGGTGTCAGTCTTAGGTCCATCCTTTCTAATTGTACTGTACTGCTCCTGGTGGCTTTTTGGCAAGACTATCAAACCTAGTCAGGAATCAACTTCTTGTGTTGATTCCACACAATGCAGAATAGGTAGAATGAGTAGTCCTAAACACCCTTTTCCTTCCTAAATAACAACCTTTTTTTGGGGGGGAGGGGGCATACAATTTATAGGCCACCTGATTCCAAGCGACTCTGGGTGGCTTACAATTAAGAATAAAAAATCATAAAACACAAAGAAGAAATCATAAATGGCCCCAAAAAAGAAATCGATTAAACAGGGTGTACCCTTCATTCTCTGGGATAATAGCCAGGTCTTTAATAGTTTCCTGAACATCATCAGGATGGGAGCCATAGAGATCTCTGGAAGGATATTCCAGAGGGCAGGCACTGTGACAGAGAAGGCATGCTTCCTGGATCCCACAAGATGACACTGCTTAATTGATGGGATCCAGAGTGCACCTCTGCCCAATCACACCAGATGGGCAAAAACAACCAGAGACAACTAACCAGACCCTATGCCATGAAGGGCTGTACTGTGTTTGTGGCAGAGAAGGATGGTGGTTTTCTTGAGCCAAATGCTTCCAGGCCTTAGAGCATCCATTAGATCTCCCCAGAAATATCCCATTTTTTTTTTAAAAAAAAGTCAGGAATCTCTTGTTAGCTCATATGAAATTGCTGAAATCTCGCTTAATAATGCCAGTCTTTTGACATTCCCTGAAATCTCATAAGATTTTGTCTCCTCACATGAGACACGATTTTGACAATCTTGTGGAAAATCTCATGAATACTGCTTAGGCATCATCTGAGATCATGCAGATATGCCTGTGGCTTTATGGCTTTTGATATGGAATGCTCAAGAAGATTCCATCTACCTAGAGAATAATGCTATCAGAATATTGACAATCTAGTATCTTTGAGAACATATTTAAATTGTATAGAAGGGTAAACTCATACTGATCCAAGGAACACATACAAATTTATGTGTTAAGAACGGAAATATATATCATAGACTATAAATAGAGAAACAAAAAGCAAAAAATTACAGGAGCTTAGGGTAAGGTGGGAGGGAAGCAGCAGAGAATAACTGCAAGTTTTTAGTGTTTTTCATCATAAAAATATTAATGGGTTCTAGCCACAGCATGGGTTGCATTTCTTTGTTTATACTTTAAAAAGCAAATTTAAATGTAGTGTTGGAAGTTCTTTGTGCATGGAATGAAATGGCTTTTATGTAATCCTAAACTTTCAAAGTATTCAAGAGTCTTAATTTGCTTGGTTTGATTGGTCCTAATTTTCCTTTTATAGAAGCAGTTACCATGTTGTTTTACAAATAAAAACACTTTTGCTTTACCATAGATAATTCGTAAATGTTCCTCACTGTAGTACATGTCTGAAGCCTGTATATTCTGTCAAAAACTGACCCACATTAGGCAAAGGATGACATTGTGATCTGCATACAGCTAAATTGATATTGGTTTACTATTTAGAACCAGAGATTCTAACCAATCTTCCAACCTTCATCATAAATATAAACAAATTTAGTAACACTTCACTCTCTCTAAGGTTACAAACATTTATCTCCTTATCCCATCTCCCATTTCTTACCTATAAACAAATCCATAAAATATCATTTTTGCAGTCCTGGAGTCAGCAGAAAGTCCAAGATGGGTAGCCAGAAGTAACAACATATCTTATTTTAATCTTGATCAAATAAACTAACTTTATATTCTTTCCTTTTACTTCTAACAGTCTTAATCATTAGCTCATTCAAAGATTATTGTAGGATTTGATTTCTCTTCATTTCATCTGTGTCCCATCACACAGAGTTCTTCAAGGCTTTAACAAGCCTCTTTTACAAATTCAGTGGGAAAAGAATATCCAAGTCACTCGAGGAACTTTGTATTTCCTTTTTAAATTTCAAAACCTCAGCCAGTTTCTTTTGTAGATCCAGTGAAATTTCCCTTTCTAAGTTATTCTCTTGGCCTGTCAGTTTAAATTCACTTTCAATAACATCTCTATCTTGTCAGATAAAATTTGTTCTACATCTGTCATTTCTTCAATAACATATTTTGGACATAGTCTATCCATAGAAGGAGACATCATTACTGACATTGTTGATATCATGGCTACTATTTTCCATTCTTCAAAAGTCTCCTTCAGTATGTTTATTGTCGCAGCCATCTTGCAGGCCTGTATATCTTTCCTCTACCTAAAATCTTTAGGCCCCTCTAGTGTCCAGTTTTTGAAATCATGAAATTATTTATCTATGTTGTGTCTTGTAAAAACCAAAACAAGATCTATTTCCCATGAGAAGCTGTTTGAACTTTCTAATTAATTCCAAATCTTACTGTAAAAGTTTCAATATTCCAATTTTATCTGGACTCTTGGTCCATTTGCAACTTTCTAAGAGCAAAAACATTTATTTTTTGCAGTTTATTTCAGATTCTTTAAATTCTTAAGTTTATAATTAAAGTTTTCTTTCAGGATTAAAGACACACTCACACAGCATTTTCAAACTTGTCATTCTACAGGTTTCTAATAGCTTAGGAGTAGTTAATGAACAATTTCTGAAAGTTATTAGAAAGTGAGGATTGTGAACTTAGTGTCCCTTAAAAGTCTCCACGGTGGTTGCAAGCAAGATGGCTAATCCCATTGTCTCTCTGCACTCAGACCTGGGGAAAACCACTGCAGTCTCCTCATGGGCAACCTCTCATCCTGTCCTTATTCAGAGAGGTTCCAAGGAGGAACCAGTGAGGGAGAGAACTTACAATCATTTTATAAGGTAACTCTCACTTGCTACTAAAATGCTTGAACCTATTTCTCAGGTATGATTGTACTTCGCATCCCAGAATTAGCTTGTGATGTTGAATTGGAAACTAATCACCAAAAGGTAGTTGCTTTTTTTTTTTTTCTCTATGACTGCTTGTACCGGTTTTCTCCAGTTTTTCATTTGCATCTCTTGTTTCATTCATTCATTCATTCATTCATTCATTCCAGTTAAGTCATATTCTTCTTTTGGGTTGTAAAATTCACTGCTAAAATGGTAATTGCTGTTCCTATAGATCCAATAAACTGAAACTTTTTTGTTCTTGGATTCTGTACACCCTCTTTCAAGCCAAGATTTAAGCTATATTAGGTTAGCTCTCCAAGTACATTGTAGGCTTAACTTTTCAAGATTTTGGAATACAAATTAATCAATTACTGGTCAGTACTTAAAATGTCTTGCTTAGATTACATATTACATACGTATTGTGTAGACTGAGAGGCCACAGGTCTAAAAAAATGGGGCATGGCTTTATCAAGTTCACTTGACTGTGTTATTTGGGTACTTCTGATAGTAGCCATATGACCTTTATTATTCTGCCTATGTCCTAGAAAATCAAAGGTGAGCAACAAAGAGAATGACCACTCTGGGTAGAAGTGGTCCTTAAATTTTATAATATAGGACAGGGAGTTAGAAGGCATTATCATATTTATTTATTTATTCAATTATATCACTGCTGCCCATCTCATCTAAGTGACTCTGGGTGGCTTACATAATTAAAAACAACAACAATTAGAAATAAAACAAAATAAAAGCCATTAAAACCAATTGAAACCATTAATTAAAACAATAAAACTGATTTGCAGAAAAGTGCAATAAATTACTAACAATGCAACCTACCAGCAGGCTCGATACCACCACTGGACCCCCAGGCATGATGACAGAACCATGTCTTAAGAGTCTTCTGGAAAACCAGCCAGTCCCCCTAACCTCAGGGGGAATGATGTTCTAAAGGGCAGGTGCAACAGCAGAAAAGGCTCTCCTCCTGGAACCTGTCAGATGATATTCCTTAATGGATGGGACCCTTAACATCCCTCTTCTGCTAGACCTGATGGGATGGGTAGATGTAGACGGGTAGATAACTAGGGAGAGGTGGTCCCTCAAATAACCTGGCCCCATACCATATAGGATTTTATAGGTCATTACCAGCACCCTGAACTGGACCCAGAAGAAACTGGCAACCAATGCAGCTTGCGGAGCAGAGGTGTAACATGCCCTGAATGAGGAGTGCCCATAACTGCCCATGCTGCTTCATTTTTCATCAGCCATAGCTCCTGGATGCTCTTCAAGGGCAGCCCCATGTAGAGTGCATTACAGTAATCCATTCTGAAGGTGACCAGGACATGAGTGACCAAGAGTAGAGCCTCCCGATCCAGGAATAGGCACAGCTTACACACAACCCGAAGTTATTTATTTATTTATTTTATGTATGTATTCTTCAAATTTTATCACCACCCATCTCCCCCAAAAAGACCCTGGGTGGTTATAACTGACTGTGCTTGCTACCATGCTTAGAAAGATACGTAGAGAATATGCAAGTATACTTCAAAATCACAATATCAAATCTAGAATGCACGATTGAGGAAAAAGGCCACTGTGAATTATTTTATGGAAGATCTTCAGTGGATTTATCTAGTAGTGTTTATGTCCTACAGTGGAAAATTGTTTACACCTGTTGTGTTTAATAGATTTCTGTTTTATTTCGCTTTTATTATTGCAAACAGCAGAGTCTGTTTCTCTGGCATCTGTCTTGGTATTTTTCTTTTAAACAAATATACTTAAAGTAGAGAATTGATGTTAAGCATAGCAATTTAACAGCAGACAAAAAATGTCTTCTATACATTCCAATAAATACTATATACTCCCAACAGTTTTTTTTTTAAGGAATACATAATTTTTACATTGTGGATGGTCTAAATTCTCAAGTTTAGGGTGAGGATTTATTCTTTTATTTTGATTGAATTAATTACATCTGAGGTTCAAAATATCCAACCAGCCTAAACAGAAGGCGCTGAAATATAAATGCTAAATATATTCCTGGAAGATTTAATCAATGTTAAAAGCAAGAATTACCTAACGTGTGTTTAAATTGTATATAGAAACAAACTGTATATTTGTTTCTTTAAAATGTCAGTTTGATTTCAGCCTTCAAAACATGTATTCATAAATAGTTCAAACTAACTGCACTGGAGTCTGATTTACTTCACTGGATGAAAAATAAAGGGTTTATGAGCTTTCTGAAATACTAACAAAAAGGAATGGAAGAAATCATGCTTTATTTATTTTTTTAAAAGCCGTAGATGTTGAGATTTTAAATGAGAGGGCAGGATCTGTCTTGCATTTTGGAACATTGGTAAGGTTAACTGATTAATTTTACTTCTTGCAAATGCTTTTCCCCTGCTGCTTCAGACATAAATCTATAGCAAAACGTAATTCAGAAATTATCAAAGTCATAAAATATATCAGATAATAATGATAATAAATACTATCAAATTCAATAGTTAGTTTTAATAAAATAATCATAACATTTACTACTGGCAATCACTGCAAATCTTTTCTTAATGTGCCATCTTAAATAAAATGTGCATTTCTAAGCAGATTTAGATCATTAACATGGGGATTTTGTGCAATTCAGCATCATTTGTCAAATGAAAAGAAAGATAAAATATTTTTTATTCAACAAGCATGTAGAAACATACAGGGATCAGACCAGCAATCCTCTACAAAGTTTCATAATCTATAAATGTAAAATTTTAATTCTACAACAAAACAAGACTATGGTCAAATTCTCGTTTGTTTCTTGATGCTGTCATGTGAGCAGATATACTATTACTTTACGTGGTTATTTATCTTACATTTATTTTAAAATTGCTACTGTAATAGTGTACTAAAAGGAAAGGGCAAATATAATATTTTAATATGCAAATCTAATCACACAAACCTAGTGATGAGAAACCAATTCATGAGTAATAAGTTTTTTTGTTTTTTTTGTTTTTTCAATTAAGAAGCTAGAATGCTAAATTGTTTTGTGTACAAGAATGTAAGGGACAATTTTGGTAAAAGCATGCAAGAACCGTTAAGGGAAAATATAAAAAATAAAACAACAACATTGTCCTTGGAAAGGAGAAGGGTTGAGAAAGAAATTCAAAATAACCCCACCTTGATTCTGTTGGATATAATTCTGTTGGCAGGCTTTCAGGATTCTATTATTATACCCTACAACAGTGTTCTTCCCAGGTGCTTTTAGCTGGGTGCTTCACCCAGAATTTTTTGTAAACTGCTCAGAATTGCTCCCACCTCTCTGCCATCTCAGGAAGCACAGGATGAGAGTGGTGGATTGCCTATTGAGCCTCATCTCCTATAAATCTTTGAAAAAAGAATCTTCTGCTTATACTTGTTACAGGCGCAACATCATGGGGGAACTTGGATTGGCAAGAAGGAGGAGGGGAACAGGGTTGGGGATACGAATATATTTTGCCCATAGGAGAGATGGAGACTTAAAACAGCCTATCTGCTGTCTGCAAAGGGTGCAAGGAAGTGACGTTCTAGCTGGGCTTTTTGCAGTCAACATTGTGGCTGGTGTGGTTAGGAGCTTACTGCAGCAGCTCTGCTTCTGTGCTATCATATTGAGTGTAGGCAAAAGCATCAGAGAGATTCAGCTTAAAAGGGGCTGAGGGCTGTAAAGAGGATCATCAGTGTAAGAAGCGAGAAGCGCTTCTACTGTGGTCAAAAATATAATTATCTGGGCCTTATTGCAAGTGTGTGAAAACTTTGACCCCAAACCCACTAATCTCTCTGTTAGTAGTTGCTCAAGTAAATTGTTCTATTGTGACAGGGGAATTTGTACAAAAGAACGGATACAAGGCCTATGGCCGAGAGAGAAAAGATTGAAATTATTGCTAGCATGACAATCTTAGAAAAACTGCTGTGCTGTGCTTTATCCAAGCCCACATTGCAGTATACCTCAGCATTTCTCAACTTCACCATCTTTTGAGATGTACAGACTTCAATGCTCAGAATTCCCAGCCAGCGGGAAGGAGGTGGAAAAACACTGCTATACCTGACCTGAACCTTTCGGTGTGTAAATCAATACTTTTTGTCAAAAAGTAAATGTAGCCCACAAGGAGTAAAAAAAAAAAGTGTTCAGAAAACCACACTTCTTGGAAAAAGGAGTCACAAAGCTGCTCAAAGATATAACATCTGGACTCCTGGTTAATTCTACTTGTGAAAACCACCAGCTGGCCCTTGCAAGTGTGCCAACACCTGCTGTCTGTACCTTATTTAGTGAAACTTAATGATATCTTAGGGCAACTGTTTTATTCTTCCCAAAACTCCTCTGTCAGTATGGCTGTTTTAACTGTAATCAAAAATATTTTGAACATTCCCCAAATTAAATGGAAAATGGTCAGTGATGCTAGGTGGTTCTCTCATGATTCTGTGCTACAATCTCTAAGAGAGATGAGTGTCATAGCTGCACTTGAAAGACAGCAAAATGACATCACAGCTGAAGGTTTAAGTAGATGCAGGACAACACACACACACACACACACACACACACACTCATATAGTCAGTCATTTCCTGCTTTTCAAGAATTGTCAGTGCCAAAGCTGATGATCCAAGTGAGTCTGTTGAGATTCTTTTTGAACATTATGACAGTAATGGCAGTCCTGCTGTTTTAAACTATGACAGTACCAAACAATTGTGTGCAGTTGCATAAAAAATGATTAAAAGCCAGTCATACAAAAATCTAGTTCCAAAACAGATCTTGCTAAAATTAGCCACAACGTCTGAGCTCAGTCTTTTCCAAATTTAGCAAAACTAGCTGTTCTTGGACTGGTCAGACCAGTGAAAACAGCTGAATGTGAAAAGGGTTTTCCGCCCTAAAAAGAATAAGACCTGTTTGAGAAATTTGGTGAATCAGAGGACAGTAAGGAAAGTAAATAATGTCACATTGATTTTTATGGAGGGACCAGATCCAAGTGACTTTGATTATGAGAAAGCTGTAGACAAATGGGCCTCTCTAAAGAAGAAATGAAGAACTGATGTTTAAAAGAAATCACATTGAGTATAGCAGGGTTTTTTTTTTAACTTTTACTTATTCAATGATTTTATAATACGGCAAAACAGATAGGGAGATAGAGAGACAGACAGACAGACATTCCCCCACCCAGCTACTTTTTCATTCCACCTGACTGGGAAAATTTTCTGGGGAGACCTCTGAACAATAAAATAGCATTCCTGGAATCCTTGTAGTCTCTATTTCCTGATCAGATCTCCTTGGAAAGGCTGACAAAAATGACTTCCACCTGTCTAATAATGAAGTGGTCTTGACAAGAGTGACAAGAAAAATGTTTAAATATATTAAGGGGACATCCATAAAAAAAGGAAGCATGAAGGATGATATATACATATGGAAAGGCCTTTATCAGTGCTATTTATCAAAACTCCAAACAAGTTACCTAGCAAAAGTTTAGATAAGCCTGTTCAAAATGTGTATTTCAGTGAATTCAAGTGAAAGAAGCTGACACAGCTTCTGCATGGTACAAAGTTAAACATGACATCTTTCTGCTGGTTCAACTGTATATGTACCATTTATGTGCAGCTGTTTACAGATTCAAAGTAAAAAATGTTACTATGGCAGGTGCAAAAGTTTGGATACCTTTTAGTTAGTACTTTGTAAGACCTCTTTTGGCACCAATCACAGCTAAATAGCCTTTAGTTCTTTCTTTTGACATTTTTCCCACTCTTCTTTGAGAACCTCTTCTAGTTTATAACTTTAGTAATGTTCTTTGTTCACATAGCAATATTATATCTTTGTTTTAAATAAATTAATAATTTAGATAAATTAAATAAAGGTTGCTGTGTCTTTAGGCTATTGATTGATGGACTGATTGACTTGTAATTTCACATTAAAGGAGTGGGTCTACATGAGTCTTCATCTTGCCCAATTTTACTAAAGTCAGGCAACAAACACGGCTGTTTACATTAGCTCCTTTCCTTTTCTGGTTTTAGAAAAATGATCTTGGGTTCAGAAGAATGCTGACTAGATGGATTATTATAAATCTAGTACAATTATAGTATAGTTCCCTTCTCAATAATACCACTAATAAGATTTAGTTAGGTAGTCTTGCAGAAGATTGTGAAACCTTCTAGAGGATTAAATGAGGATCAACTATAACAGTAGCAGCAGCAACAACAATGAAGGCTTTATCTTGGAAGGTACATTTAATATACTTCGTTAACTGCTAGATGTACCCTAAATTCCAAATGTTATGTATTCAAGTTATATTCAGTTAATTACTCATATTTTCATATATTTCAGAGCAATAAGCAAACTTCTGAAGCAGAAGTTTGAAATTAGAATGAGAAAGTGATTGTCTACATGGAAATAATTCAGAACCAATGGACCAACATTTCTCTACTTAAAATCAGGTTCAAGTGGAGAAGGGTCATATGAGATGATGATGATGATGATGGATATGGCTGATAAATTAATCACACCAGAAACTTGATACATAAAATATATGCAGTGGATATGTTTCCTTATATCAGCTATCAAGTGGCCATTTTTACTTCAATGTGTTGTCAACTTAGAATTCTATCTGCTATACTACTAGACCTGGATAAGTTGCAGTTTTAGCCTTAAACTACTATAATTTAGAGAATTTACTGGTGTTGTAACTTCAAACAGGCATTGAAGCTTGAAAATAATTTGATTTTGGATTTGGAAACCATGGTGATAGGAAAATTCTGTTGAAAGATGAGACAGATCTCCAAGTTAACAAAATTGTGATCGCCTCAAATCTACCTCTAGACACATTCCATTTAAAGTATCATTAGTAACATTGCTTGATAAAATACCTAAGGCGGTTCTGGAAATGTTTAGCAGTAGATGGATTGAGCATTAGAAGTATTGACTCAAGATCTGTTGAATAACAGCTGTTGAATTCTTTCAGAAAGGATCTCAAAAACCTGCTGTTTTCCATCCCAATATAACTTGGTAAATGACACCCTGGTCTGGAAAGAGCTGGAAGCTTGAACAACAGGGTTGACATGCTGTGCCTGTTGGCACTGTTGCTCCTACTGAAGGAATTATGTTTGGCATCAGAATTTGGAGACTGTAAAAGGATCCTGCTGGGGGGAAAAAAAGTTTGGAGTCATCTCTCAGAATGTTTCATATCGTCTGTGGGATGGCATAATCATCTCAGTTTCTGATAAGGCAGCATTGTTTTTTGGCAAAAGTCTATGGCATGATTTCCTTCCTTCCTAATTGTCATGGTGGATTGGTTAGCTAATGACACTGATGAGAGAAAAATGTGGAAAAAAATGGTCCTTATTCATGTTTCAATGCAAAACTTTATGGATGCAGACATAGCCTTTCTTTGACAGGCATTTATTGAAATGACATTCCTCTGCAAATGCTGTGAATTCTCTGAATTACATCTAGGAGGTAATGAATTTAGTCAAGATTTCTTTTAAGGTTGACTTAAATATCCATTCAGATTTTGCTTCTGTTCAAGTATGTCAGACTCTTGGTGATCAGATGGTGATCCGTGTTCTAAAAAAGTAGACATAAACAAGGAAAATGTGATGAGTATAAAAAGCAAAGGAGACAACTTTCTGTAGAGCACTTTATATGCTTAGGACCATTTCATACTGTCCCTGCTTTCACTTCCCAAACTTTAGAATCAGTTTCAAGCCAACCTGTGGTTGCCCTCACCATTCCTCATGTCATGAGTGCCGTTGAGCTGAAGACATCAGCGCAATGGCACACATGACAATAACGAGGAAGCAGGGGAAGGGGCTCAAGATAAGCAGCCATCAGCTCACAAAGAAGAAAGAAGAAGAGACAAAGGCTAAGCAGATCGCGAGGCACACCCAAGCTGTTAGCACTAGCGCAACGGAGATCGCCCAGCTGACAGCAATCACCGGCTGAATAAGGAAACCGATGATGGGCGATCCCGGAGCACCAGCGGGGCCTCGCAACCCCTCACCTACCGGCAAGACAGCATGTTGGACAAAGGGGGGATGACGTAACCCTGAGTGAGGGGGCGCTGACCGGCGCGGGGTATTTAAACCCCGCACCGGCGCGCTCCTGTCACTCTCAGCTTTTTTCGGAACTGTTGCTATGTAAAGAATAAAACTGAACCTGCTCTCGCATGAATCAGCGCCAGTGCTTTACTCTGCATAGACAGGGCATGACACCTCACCTCAGAATGCTGAGAACCCCACAAGTTGTGATTAGGGAATCCTGCAATTGCCCAAAAGGAGGGTACAGAATTGGAATCCAACCCTCCATGAACAATTGTAATTGTGGAGTCCTTGGTGCTCTCTGAGCCTTGTTGTTTTCTTGCAGACATTTCATTGCCAGACTACGCAACATCTTCAGTGTTCATCTCTCAGTTTATATACTGAGAGCAAGGCCCACTCCATCCTCGCACTGAAGATGTTGCCTAGTCTGGCAATGAAACATCTCCAAGAAAACAACAAGGCTCAGAGAGCACCAAGGACTCCACAGTTCAACCCCAAGCTACAAATATTCACTTTGATTGGTACAATTGTAATTGGCATCTACAACAGAGCATTCACAAACAGAGAGGAGGCTGTTTTGCTCAGTGTAAATAGCAAAAAAAAAAAAAAAAAAGCTAGTGCAAACCTATAGGGAAGTGAGGTGGGCAAGGCAGGGTTTTCCACCAATGGAAAAATGGGTCAATTCCAAGCTTTGCAGAACTTCAGTACTTCTACTAGAAAAATAGATTTTGTCTATTTCTTAATGAACCATAGCTGAGACAAATATAAATCAGCTTAGCTGCCACAGGTGTGGGCGTGGAGTTGCTGCATAAAACACAGGATGTGAAGTTTCCTTAGATTATCCTTGCCACACTATGTCAGTTGCCTCCATTCATGAAGAGGACAGATCTCAATCACTGTTCTTTCCATGAAACTGCAGTGTACAAGTTTTATTCCATTCATCATTTTTGTTTTCTGAGCAGAGAGAAGATCGAAAGTAGGCTGATAGTTGAAATACAGATACTTTTTAAATTAATTTCAGAATGATAGGATTAGCTGTAAAGTGTTTTACTTTGGGAAGGGGGCAGGGATTCATAGAAGAAACCTCTCCTTCTTTCCCGGTTTATAGGAAGCATTAAAAACAAGTATCTTAAAATGCACAGCCCTGCCTATTTGCAATTGTATGCGTATATGCTAAGCAGCAAACTTAAATAATTCTATAAAATGTTCTCCCCAACCCTCGATCTTCATATGTTTTTGATACATAGCTAAATACTATTATAGAAACATATTCTTGGTTTAAACAAAAATAAATTAAAATCGCAGTCCATGAGCAAAAGTCATGGTTGCACAAGTGATTGCTTCTGATATTCAGGTTGATTGGAGCTGCCTGTGAGTTCTTAAAATCTGACAGAAATGCAATGCAAGGCTCCACTTCTGGGTTTCTTCCCCATTTTATTGAGAAACATGTTAAAGTGAGAAGCATGAGCAGTTTCATTTTCTTAGCCTCATGTGGTAGGCAAACTAACTGCATTGCATTCCATTTTCTCTGATTAGGTACAGCTACGCTCTTTGCTTTTCAAACTGCAAGAAAAAAGCTTTTCTCTATACTCAAATTTAGCACACATATTTGCAAATTATATTGCGACCTTAATTTATGAGTGTATTACTCTATTTCTAACCCTATTTCCTAATTTTAGAGTTAAGGAAGGACTTACAGAGATTGGTGGCAATTTTATCTCTCGCTTTGGCTGCCATTCACTCAGGCTAACAAAATCTTTGATCTTCTATTATCTGCAGCTCCACCAAGAATCTTCCACCCAACATGTCCCTACAGCACTTTCTCCACTTTTAATTTTCAGTACGCACTTTTTTTTACTTTCAGCACACACCTCCAGACCATAATTAACAACAATCTTTAGCAATTCCCTCTGAAATTGGCCTTGAACAAACAAGTCTTCAGCTGTATAAATGCTACCAAATTTAGATTTGCCAGCCCATTGTTCTACACTAAGCCATTGATCCTCAATAGCCAGTTATCCTAACCATTTTAGTAACCAGCTATTACTTCTATTCCAGTTCTCCTACATTTATTTTTTTTCCAGGATCCTCCCTAATTATTTCTTAAACACCTCCCAGAGCAAGCCCATCTGCACTCCTCCTTTATCTCCTATAAGAACCTTTAAAAAGAGAACATCTCTATTCTCCTATCAGTAAAGCTAGCACAAACTAGCACAAGCCTTGATTTGGGTGTCTGCATGGAAGTATTCATATGTGACAAGCCAGCAAAAAGCCATGTTGACTGCAGGCACATCACATTTAGCTAACCCCTCCTTTTTTGGGGGGGGGTGTTGTTTTGTTTTTGACCACAGGCAGGATCAATATACATTTCACTTATCCTATTATAAATATAAGGAAAAGGTAGGCAAATATCAAAAGACTTTCCTGTGCTGGAAGACATAAGTTCTAAAACCTTTTGAAAGAGCAATGATTTTGACTCACTTTTAGTTTTGAACATACCATAGGAAAGATCATGAAAAAACAGAACAGAGTAAGATTCACATTTGCATGAAATGAGCAAATGTTATTTTTTGAAATCAGAACCCAAATATAAATAGAAAGGTCTCTATGGACCTATGTGTGAGCTTACCTTAGCATCCAGAGCTAACTTGATGGCAACTGTACCTTCTTAGTGTTCATTGGTTGAAAACCATTCTTCAAAATCCCAGTTTTGTACAGAGCAACTTTATATTCAATCTGGTATATGTTCGGATTTGAACTCCTTGAATTCCCAGCATAATTCTGAGAATTTAGGGAGGTATAGTTCCTGTTCCATTCAAATCTTCTATAAAGTAAAATACATTGGTTCCCTAAAGTCAACAAAGAAAAATATATGTATTTGTAAGAGCCAAATGTAAAAAACCATGTTTGTAGCAAAATTCATCTTAGCTGCAATGACATTTCTGCAAAAGTTGCAAAACACAAAATTGGATTAATGCACGTAGGCTGAAATTATATTCCAAAATACAATTTTGTATCTCAAGTCTATAGTCTCTTAAATCAATTTTTCATTGAGGATTTATTTTTAGTTTTGCTTATTGCAGTTCTGTATCTGTACCAGCATAATTCAATTTTGTCTGTACAGTGTGGTTTTGAAATTGTCCCTTGTTTTTAAATTGTCTCACAATTTATCACATCATTTTGAAATGGACATGACTTAGGAAAAATAAAGCATAAAGATTTCAGGCGCCAGGTTACCTGAGGGACTGTCTCATCGCCATAACATTGACCTGTCCCACCCGGTCATGCAGAGAGGGCATGTTACAGACCCTGTCAGCAAGGGAATTCCATCTGGCGGGGTCCAGGAGGTGGGCTTTCTCTGCAGTAGCACCTGCCCTTTGGAACATTCTGCCCCTGGATGTGAGGCGGGCGCCTTCATTCCCGGCCTTCTGGAAGAATTTGAAAACCTAGTTCTGCTGCCTCACCTGGGATGGGAAGGGTGATAGCTCTTCCTGGGCGTGGCTGTTGTCATACAGGCCTCCCTACTGAATATCATCTTTGCCACTTGGATTTTATATTTATTTATTTTTATTATGTCAGTTGTTTGTCTTGTAATTTATATGTTGATGGTTTTAAATGGTTAATTTTATTGTTAACTGCCCAGAGTCCCCCTGTTATGGGGGAGAGGGCCGGTGATAGAAATTTGAATAATAAATAAATAAATAAACATTTCCTCTCTTTAGAAGATTTGAGGACTAAAGAAGAAAATTATGTTGAAAACTAATTATGCTGAAATGGAACATGGCAGTAGTTGAGCTCAGACCTAAAAGAATCCTCCCTAATACCTAAAAAGAAGAAACAATCCATAAAATTGCTGAAAGAATACTGGAATATCCCTGCACATATGTTAGGCCCAGCCCAAGAACGACGAAGAATCAGTCCATTCAGACTTCAGTCCTTTATTTACTCATACCATATAGACAGAATCTTGCCAGACTAAAGCTACTGTCATGAGTAAGGATGGCGAGCAGGGGGCTCCCACCCAGACTGTCAAGCGCATGCGTAGCACTGAGGAACTGTTCAGCCATTCAAAGAGACACAGATCGGGACCGCCTTAACCTTTGGGGTTTATATGGCTGGGTTTTCCCACGCTTCCTCAGTTTGTTAGGATTCTTGTTAAGTACTACTAATAAATATTAGAGACCAAGTCATTGTCTCAGTGTGTTTCCTGGTAATCAGGACAGCTACTCTACCTAACCCAAGGGGAAATGACCTGGGAAGGCTCTAGGGCAGGGCTACTCTGAACCTCTTCATTTTCCCACAACTGCCTCCCAGACTGTGCCTCCTCTTATCTCCTCCACCTTCTTGGAATGTGCTCCCTCCTTCCTGAGAACCAGAGGCACCACCGAAATCTACCACATCATGCTCCTAAAATGGATTTCCAAATGTGGGAGTGGAGAGGAAAGGACAAAAAAGATAGGAAAAAAAATCATTCTTGACAGTCTCTCTCCTGTTGCAGTACTTTTTATTTTGCATTTTGAAGAGTATTTTTAAGTTATGCACTTGATTAAGTTCATTATCCTGGGAATTCTGTTAATTTATTTTCCTTTCACTTAATTTGTTCCCAAAACACTTGTTTCTTACCTGCCTGCAAAAAATTTAAGTAAAATCTAATTTATCTCTCATCCAGCCTGCCTCAAGCATTCCACAATTCCGTTCTTCTATAAACAGTTTAAAGATCAGGATTCATTTGGCAAAGTAAGCATGAAATTTGAAACAGGAAGTGATTGTCAATTAGAAGTCATGCAGGATTTAGCAAAGCTTTCTACCATCTGATAGCTCCAAACTCATGACCTCACAACTGCATCAAAACCTCTGCAACAGTTTGGCACTTACCACAGATATAGACTACTATAACTTTAGTATCCACTAGAAATAATTATGTAACTCATCCTGAAAAATCAGACAAGACTTGAATATACGTGTGGCATCTTAGAGAGAAACAAATGCATATTCACAAATGTTTTTCTAGATGATGATCCACTCAACAGATCTACAGAATGAAATCAAAGAAGATGGCTTATGATGCAGACACTAAAATTGTGGGGGTGAAAGGAGAAGTGGAAGGAATGAAATTGGTGGGGAGAAAAAATATTATTTATAAAGCTTGAGGTAGAGCAACAAAAATGTTTAGCATGTTAATTCTGAAGAACATGATACCAAAGAATCTTATTTTCAGAGGTGCACTTCGGTCAATGTTTGTAGCCAACAGTACAGAGAGATTAATTCCATGTCCCATCAACAGAACAATGTCATGTGATGGGCCCCAGGAAACATGCCTTCTCTGTCACTGCTCCTACCCATTGGAATAATGTTCTCCCTGAGATTTGTATGTTTTCCACCCTGAACTTATTTATAAAAGCCCCTAAAACCTGGTTTTCTCTCAGGCCATGAGCTTACCAATGGTGAGGTCATCAACAATAATCTTACTGTACAGGAAAATGCCAAGTCTTCTCTGTTACTTTTTTAAAAATAAGCTGTCATTTTTAACTGTTTTTTTTCACATTGTACACCAGCCAGAGTAATTTGAATTGGGTGGTCTTACAAATTTAATAATTAGATTACTATTCTCACTGTTGATCATGATTAACACCATAACATTTGCCTGTCTCCAAACATTCTGAGCAATTCTGTGAGTATGACATCTCCTCTTAATATGACACTGAGCTCTCCGAAGATTGCCATGAAAGCATGATTGTCAAGTGTCAATCCTTCGTGAAAAAAACCCTAAAAAACAATTATATGGATTTCCACCAAGTAATGGTGGAAACTAGGACATGGACAAGCCAAAACAACAATAAGAAATGGTGATAAGAATTGAAGAAAGCAGAATGAGACAAATTATTTTTAACTTTCCTACTGTAGCATCAGTTTTTATGATATTTTAACAACACTCAAGGTTGTTCAGTGCGGAAAACAAATGGTTATAAGGACAAATTCTTAAACTTTGTGTTAAGCTTAATGATGTACGCTACAAAAAAGTTGGCTATCCAGTTGGTTCTCCTATCTAGACTGACGTCCTATTCAGACTATGCAACCAGGCAGAGTAATATCAAAAATACTCTTTCTTAAATAACTGTTTACAATGAGTAAGTCCTTGAAGTACGAAGAGCTGGGTTCAACAAGCCCAACTCGGCCACAACGAGGCAGCAGAACAGGACTTCCTAATGGAAACAGGGAGGCTGGAAGAAACCGGAACACAAGGTGCTGCTGAAGCTGAGGACTTGAACTGGAACAGTACTTGAGTTGCTTTGGCACTGGAACACTGGGGGGGGGCTGATGACCCACACCAGACTGGAAGCCAGTAATTGGAGTCTCAAAGCAAGACTATAAACTGGAAATGAGGCTGGACTCAACTAGAAACTCTGGTCTAGGTTGGAGACTTAGAGTAAGACTGGAACTCAAAGCAAGGCTAGACTCGGCTGGAAGCCCAGGACTGGGCTGAATTCTCTGGACTGGAGACTTGAAACAAGGCTGGGAACTTGAAACAAGACTAGACTGGGATACGGGTTTACAACAAGATAGGTGTAAAACTCCTGAACAAGGCTGAGCACCCGAAGTATGGTTGGACTGCACCAAAGGCACGCCATGGGACTGAGAATCAAAGGCACAATGAAGCTGCGCTGAAGATCGCAGAGTTTCAAGGCTGGATGCAAGGTTGAGATCGCTAGGCATGGTGGATACAGAATCCTTGATGGCAGCAGAGGCAGGATTCAAGTCCTCTTCAGAGTGGAGCAAAGGCACTGATTCCTCTTTGGCAACAGACACTGCCTCCGATGCAGGTAGGGACTCTTCTACTGAAGCTGCAGGCTTGGAGGATCGGTTGTCTCCAGCAGCTCACTCTTTGCATGTCTGCCTTTTGTCCCAATCCTTTGCACGCCTGGACCCTTCTGCAGCCAATCAGGCTGCCTTCTCTTTCATGCACTTTTCTGCCCGTCGGCGCACACTGATTGGAGGGTTCGACTCCTCCCCCGAATCCTGTCCAATCAGCACCTTGGACCCTTCCCACGTGGCTGGCTCATCCTCTCGTTTCGTTTTCCCGGTTTTGGCCTGGTAAATAGATCTACATGGGGATGGTTGCTATAGACCACTCCTCCCACACTTGGACTGTTTTAGATTCTTTCGCCACCTGCATTCTTTATTTTTACCTTTATTTATATTATTTATTATTGTATTTTTATACTGTGTATTTTATGGTTGTTTTTTTTAATCAATTGTTGTAAACCGCCCAGAGTCCCCCGATGGGAGGAGATGGGCAGGGACAAATTAGATAGATGGATGGATGGATGGATGGATGGATGGATGGATGTCCATTTCCTCCTCTGACTCAGGAGTTTCGCTTTCTGAGTCAGAGGCAGGCTTGACTCTGACAACTGATGAAAAGAGTCAACCCATATAGGGTTTTTTATTAAAATAATGAAGGAGAATAATGTTTGTGTTTGTGTGTGTGCTGTATGTGTTAAGTCAATATTCTGCTTGTCTCAGGGCAAATCTCTGAGCAGTAGAAACCTGAAAAGCCCTGTCAAATCCAGATACTTATTGACAGCCCTATTGAGCATTTATAAATCTCCTCCTATCATGCCTAGATGCTTTCAAATCCTCAGCTCTTGTACTGCTTTCCCCTGAAATAGCTATTGCAGAATTTACAGATGCTATCTTCAAGCATACATTTTCCCCAGTCTTGTTTTTCTTTAGCATATTGCATTTTAGACTCCTGCAGTCTCTATACAGCTTATAAATTCTCCACATCATACATAAATCTGAGATTTTTTTTTCCGATGACTCGTTAAAAGTCACAGGCACAATGCTTATTTCAAAGAGCTATTCAATGTGGACGTGTATGGATTGCAGAAACAGGGAGTTACATCAACTCCAAGGATACTAAGCAGGTCAGAATGAAGCTGTGATTACCCTTCATTTCTCCCAGTTTTCTGGTAGATGACAAACCAAGCAAAATGGAGGATGCACTCAGTATATGTACTCAATGATGAGATAAGCTGCTCTCTAGGATTTATACTGGATTCCCTCTTAAATTTTCTGGAAACTTGAGGGACTGAAGGCTACCAAACCTGTGCTTGGTCTTTCCAAATAGACTATTTTAGTTCTCTTGATTTAGTACTGATTAAAAAGTGAGAGTATAAGATCACTCCAATGCCCACTCATGCTTCAACATTAAAATAGAATATTATAATATTATAATATTCTTACATTCTGCACCACATAAACTGTAAAGACTTTGATAATCAGTGTCTTAAGCTATCATGTATTCACAAGTCAGGAACCATGCAGCCAAATTGCACATTGATCTTTTCAGATCAATATTGGGCTGAAATAGGATATGTCCTGGTAAATATTCTGCCCCACAGAGTGGAGAAAGCACAATCAAGTGCATAATTTAAGGGTTAGTATATGAGACCCATAGAAATATTAATCCCGTAGAGTTAATCCTTAGTCAGTCTATAAATCAAGAAACACAATACTCTATCTGAGAACGGTTGAACAAGAAGCATGGTTGTGATGCAGGTGGTGATGCCCAATGACCAAATAAGCAATTCATAGTTGAAAATCCTGGGTGTTTAAGTCCAAAATACATTGAAATGAATGATGTCTCCACAAATCTTCTCAGCAATATTCAATAAAATGTATTCAGTTAAAAGGTGGGAGTCTTTCAAGATTCAGACTAGGGGTGAGTTTCCAGCAGCTGCTTTAAAGATGGCCAGGCCTTTGGTAACTACCTGAAATTAAAGTGATTTCTCCCAAGTGTAAGACTCAAGGTGTTCTCATTGACAAGACTTATGATAAAAGCAGTAGTGGTACAAGAATTGCAGTGAATGAACTACTTTAAAAGAAAACTATTATTTATATATGTGCTTTAGTCTGAGAACCAACTTTTCTACTGATGTTATAGTAGGTACCTCTCAAATCCCAGGGTGCAGGTGCTACCCAGAGAAGCTCTTTTTCTGAGCTATTTACCAGTTCTCAATACCTAGACCAGGACAGCCTTGGATAAATTCAGTGACCAACATTTATAAAAGTGAAGACCACTTGATCTCTAGCTGTTTAGTGTCTTTCTGGCTTGCTCACTAATTGGCAACCAGTAGAGTTGCTGCAACAAAAAATGATAGCTGTAGAAAGAACACATTACAGCAATCTAATGCAAGGTTATTGGCAGGTGAAAAAATGTAATTAGCCTGCCCTTGTCAAGGAAAGTACTTAGAGGATAGATCAACCAAAGCTGGAAACTGGCATTCCTAGCCTAGAAATCACTTAGGCCTTGAACGGCAATGATGGTTCTATGAATCCTGTCAAACTACTTACCTGTTCTTTATGATGGAATACAACCCCATTTAGAACTGGTAAACCATTCCCCTTTACCCAGTTCCCAAATAATCTGAAGGATACCTACCCATAAAATCTCTGTCTTGTCAGGATTCAATTTCAGGTTCGCTTTATTGGCCATCCTTCACCCCATTACTTTGTCCATACAGACACCGTCTCTCTTGACTTCTATATTAAGAAGAAGTAAAACAGAGTGTCGTCTGTGCATCTGTGACATCAAACTCTCTGATAATTGCTTGCAGCAGCATCATCTAGAAGTTAAATAGCATTGGTGACAGAATAGTCAATAAGTGAAGATTTTTAAAGAAGGAAATGCCGTAAGACACAAGATTAATGGATCTCTCAGAAACAGGGAGAACAAATAACAAGGCATTTATAGGACTCCTAAGGTGTAGTGTAGGCTCAGTTCAGCCAGGTAGGCATTATTTAGCTACTGTTATGGAGCTCTCCCCAGTGAGTTCTCCAGTTTAAGGAGAATAGGTTGAGTCAGATCAGTAGCGATGTTCTTGTGGACTTATCCAACAGTTCATTCCATATTATATTATGATTCAGAATTTTTTAAAAATCTTATCCACTTTCTTTATAAGGTCATCATGCATCACTGAGGTTGTATTTCAGTCTCAAGTTAGGAGATTGCATTAAAATTTAAACTTTTAAAAATGTTCCTTATCCATCTAAAAATTACGTTGAGCTAAAGGTTAAGGGTGTCAGGGTTGAGTGAATCCCTCTTGGATTGCACAACATCCTCTTCTGGCTATCAGAAGCACAGAGGAGGGTGCAAGGGGGTTTGGAGCAAAGATTCTCAAAGCACCTTTGAAGAAGGGTTTCTCTAAAATTTGCAGCAAGGCCAAACTAGTCTTTTAGGGTTTATAGATATATATAAATACTTGCTAAAGTCTAAAAGTCAAGTTTCTGCTAAAGATACTGGCATAAAGGGTAACAAAAAGAATGACAAGCACAACTACATGTTGTTGATAAAGCACAAAGTTGACAAGTTGTTGAAAGGCCATATTTATTCTCACACTTCAGAAAACCAGAATACCAATATTAGCAGAGCATCCAGTAATCTGTGAACAAAAAGTAGCTCGCCTTCTAATTCGCCTGAAGAAACCCTTTCAGATTCATTCATTCCAGTTTGGTTGAAAAGTGTTTTCTTCAGACTTCCCTCTTTGACAGCCTGTCGTACTTTTGCTATCTACAGTTAGCAGATATCTTGACAACCTAATTTGTTTCCCACTTCACAAGGCACTTTTGTATTTTAGGAATGTTAAGCTTGCCTATTGGGAAGCTTCTTCTAAAGAAACTCAAGCAGAAACATCATAATGAGCAAGATACCCATTTTGTTTTATCCCTCGTGGAGATTCCCTGTGTCTTTTTTGCAGATCTTACTGTTTCTGTCACCCAGAAGTAATCCAGGCAGAATACGATGGAGAAGTAATCCAGGCAGAATACGATGGTCTAGCTGACTGTGAAACAAAAGTATACCCTTCTTATAATGGCAAGCCCTTGCTGATTCTTTGTCAGTGAAACTCATGTGGTTGGCCAAGGTCCAGAGGTTATCTATGAAAGAAAATATCTAAGAAAAAGCCATCTCCATTTCTTCTGAAAGAGGCCAGAGCTAGATTTTATATTATCCAGAAATAAAAGAGGCTTTTAAATGTCAGAAATTAAACCCAAAGCCAAATAGTTAAATACTGGTGAGATAGACAGGAATTTGTTTTTGGTTACATTTAAAAATGATGTCAGGAACTCTGTAAGGATAAAGTTGGGAACATGAGACCCTGCTAAACTATAGCTTGTTTTGACTTAGCCAGCATGAGGATTCTAGAAGTTTCAATTTAGCAACAAATTTTGCTGCCTTGCTCTAAAACAAGGACACTGGGATATCTGTTACCTGAACTCATTGCAGTAAGAACCAAACAATTATATAAACTAATTTCCCTATCACTGTTGGGCCTCATTAACTTGCCTCTTCAAATCAACAAGATTGATCCAAAGCTTACAGTTTTAAGAATCAACATGTGTCTACTGTATAGTAACTGTCTTACTAAGGAACACACCAAGAACTGAACCAAAAGCTTAGCAGTTTCCAGTTGCTACTTACAGTACTTGCCCAGTTTCAAGCCATCGACTTCAAAACAAGATACATCATTCTCTGCTGTTATCTTCCCTGTGTGCTACTACTGCTAATGATCCACCTATTAATTCTTCAAAGTGAGATGGTATAATATGTGGAAACAATGCTCTGTACCTTGTATATCATCAATCATATAAAATAATAATGATTCTCATAGTGCAGAAAGTAAATTGTATTTTCCTTGGTTGCCTTTGGGGGATTTAAGAAAAAAAAAAGAATGTTAAACATAGATATTCATACTTTCCATGTAACAAGACTATTTAAATTAAAGGTTATCTGGTGTTGAAAAAGACAGTTATATTCATCTCTAAGTCTATGAGGTTCAGTGGACCATATTCCCAATTGGAGTAACAGGGCTGTAGTCTTAATATTGGTAATGTACAGATAATCTAATATTTTTTGCGTTGTCTTCAGAACAGCATGCCTTCAGCTGCACTTTTGATACTGAAAGATCCCAGTGATCAAATGTCCTTACATCAGTAATTATATCTAAAAATATTCTTCTTGGTATGTATAAATTCATATTAGCACTAAGTCAAATCTACAAAATTAGTAAGTATATCTCAGCTAGGATGACTTATTCAGCCTGTTGGGTATTGGGACTGGGCATGAACCCCAGTAGAGGACAGATAATAACTCTTAATATTGGTTGGGAGAATTGCATTATCTGGGAAGTGTAATTCTGAATGAAATCATGGGGATGAGTTTAGTGCCAAATTGATTAGTTAAGAGTAGCAGAAGAATAAAATGGGGGGAGAGAAAGAAAGCTTAATTTCTGATGAGATTGGGCTAGTAGCACCCAGTGCATTACACCAGGGCTATTACCCTTAAGAGAACAGCCCAGTAGTGTAATTTCAGTGTCAGATACTCTTTTGTCTTTGAACACCCACCTGAACATGTCCTTAGAGACTTAGATGTCAAAGCAGATGTGAGAGTAGAGCTTTTGACTAAAACAGTAATAGAGTCATGTCAGAAAAGAGGTTACTACTTATACTTAGATGACACCGGGCCAGGTTTTTGTCAGGACTGCCTCTCCCCGAGGGTGTCTGTCTGTCCCACTAGGTCAGATTGGGTGGGAATGTTCCAGGTCCCTTCCCTTTAATGTTGTCATCTGATGGGACCTCTGTAGCTACCCCAGCCTTTTGGAATACCCACCCACCTGAGATTCAAGGGGCCCCTACCCTTTGAGCTTCCTGGGAGGCAGTAAAGATCTGGCTCTTCACCCAAGCATTGGGCTAGGATGGGTGTTGAGCCAGGAGATCAATAGTTTGGCTGGTCTGGCACCAGGTGGGAAGGGCTGTTCTGTTTTTATTCCCTTGTTTTTATTGGTTGTTGTGAACTGCCAAGGACCACTACATGAGGACCACTACATATAAGTTCTTTAAATAAATGCATACATACATACATACATAATCTGATATTCAGTGCTCTACCGTATAGGGTGAACTGTTGGTTCCAATTTGTTTCTTTTGCCTGAGTCCAGAAACATCATTTATGAGTTATAGGAATTCTAAGTTAGCCTACACCTCCCATTCTCTGTTACTACTACAACAAAGACCCTTGTCAAAGGAAAGCTCTAATGAGGTGGAATGCAAAATGGTTACCTGGCCCAGTCTCTCACAAGTTCTAATTTCCCTCAAGCAAGCTCAACTCTAGGTGACTACACAATACACATTCAACTAGTTTTCCTGAAGCAATAGTAGTTCTTTGATACTCTATCTAACCAACAACTTTGGGATTTCCTGGTTGACCCCCATCTAAGTAGTAGCCAGATCCAGTTCTGCTTAGCTTTTTGGCATTAACCAAGGTAAGAGGTGCTCCACATCCTATTACATAAGAATTTTGTTTAATGCTCCAAAACTGTGTTTATATCAATGGAAGATAATCTTTATGACAGATTTGCCACAAATCAAGCCAAAAGTTTAAATTGTACTTTACTACTACACACAGTTTTACCTGTGTTTTTGAGTAATTTTGATAGGAATGAATGTTTTAGGCCATCTGAAGTTTCTGTTGTTTCTTACCTTACTGGAATTACATTTTTTTGCCTTTTTATTACTTGTTTCCTTATGTATTTTTATATCCCACCTGCATATTCTGTACAGTTTTTGGATTTATAGTCATATAATACCAGGTATAGGACGATGCTCCCCCAAATTGTTTTCTTTCAGTGAGTGCTCTTCATGGCAACTAATATGAGTATCCACAAGAGGGGTGAGGGGGTCCAGTGAAATCATAATATCATTGTGTAAATGGTGCAGAATATATAATTTCACCAGCAATGCAGTTTTTATTTTGTAAAAAAGCAAATACAGAAACCATGTTTTACTAGGACTTCCATACAACCAATGAAGGAATGGGTTTTAAAACATTTATCTTTTTATTTGTAGAGAGGTTGGTAGGGAGGGATCACTGAATAGGATATTTTAATATCAATTCCAGTTCCAAATCGTTCCATTTCTACTCATTGATGTTCACTCTTGCTTGCTTTTGCTTTTCTATGAATGGAGTATTTTTAAAAAGTGAAAAAGAAAAAAAGGCTACACTGAATGATTGTTCACAAGAAAGAGAAAAAGAGGTGCTTATAGATGACTGAGCTTGATTCAGTTATTAACAGGAAATGGTCATTTTTCTTGGACTGAATTCATCAAACAAGAAAAGTGTGCTTCGTTGATCTATTTTATCTACCATTCTCTTCATGCCTTTTGCCCTCTGAATTAGGAGGAAAATGTTTAAAAGTAAAGCATGTTCTCCTTCCTTTAGAACAGAATCATGGTAAGAAGCATCATAAGGTATTGTTAAAAAATACAAAAGTGGAAATCCATTTTCAATAGGATACAATAAAAAGACCAAGGCTGTCACTTCTGTAGCAACAAAAAATTCAGTCTTGTGGAACATAAAATAATTCTATTCTAGAATAATATTTTATGGACATCATGATCCAACTTCATTAGACAAAAAAATTTCTCTGTGTTGTGTGTGGATGTGTGGCGGAGGAGGAAGTGGGAAGAGAGAGAATATTTACAATGGTGTTGGAAAAAAAATAAATGCAGAAAATAGAGCTAGTTACAATTATTTAAATTTAAAATATTCCCACAGCATTCTTGGTGTTAATACAAGTATCTGGAAATTGCTGTAGTAATTAATCATGCAGTATGATCAAACATCATGATTCCAATTTAAAATACAGATAAGAACTGGATTTCTCAGTAAATTGTAATCCAGCAATTGCATATTCTAGTCTGCCTGTCTGATTCCCACAACAATTTAATTACCATTTTCTAAAATTTATTTTCATCTCACTATTTAAAAATCCATCTCCATTACAAGCTGAGTTGGTCTTATTCAATTAAAGCTTGTATTGACAAGGCCCCATTTAGTTTTTGGAAATTCCTGGTTAAACTAAGAGGCTAGAAATTTGGCTGATGTAAAATGTTGGACAAGTATGCACTTTTGGTACCTATCATTTCTTTGGATAAGCTACAAGAAGACCACATGATACGAGCTAGGTTCTCACCTTACTATCTCAGGTTAAAACCAGACCATAAAAGTGTAATAATCAGTCAATATAACCTTCTACAAAAATCAGTAAGCATTGCAAACTGTTCACTAATGTGACTGAGGGTAGAGGTAAAGGTAAAGGTTTCCCTTGACGTAAAGTCCAGTCGTGTCCGACTCTAGGGGGCGGTGCTCATCTCCGTTTCTAAGCCTTGGAGCCGGCGTTGTCATAGACACTTCCGGGTCATGTGGCCAGCATGACGACACGGAACGCCGTTACCTTCCCGCCAAAGTGGTACCTATTGATCTACTCACATTTGCATGTTTTCAAACTGCTAGGTGAGCAGGAGCTGGGACTAGCAACGGGAGCTCACCCCGCCACGCGGTTTCGAACCGCCGACCTTCCGATCGGCAGCTCAGCGGTTTAACCCGCAGCGCCACCACGTCCCTCAAGTGACTGAGGGTAGATATCAGCAAATTCTCTCTGCCTTTATGGTCATTCTCACATTAAGAATTTGCTGCATTATCTTTGATAAAAAGTAAGCTATTTCAGATGAAATAAAATAACTGATTTTAATGAAGCTCTGCTGTGGAATGTAACTCTATTTGCACTAGTAACACAAAAGAATTGTTTAAATCATGCAGCAATTAAACAGTAGTAGGGGTGAGGCCAGTGTTGAATTAAGATCTCCTGTTCAAATTGTTTTTTAAATCGTTGTAATATTAACAGACGTAATGGCCTGTGGCTGAACATTTATTAAATATTATGAATTGTAGGCTAAATTCACATTAAATGATTATGCAGTTGTAAGCTAAATTCAAAATTTAGTCCATAAAAAATTGTGCTATAATAAATTTGCTAAGTGCTAAGAAGCCACAATACTTTTTGATGTTTTTACTATAACAAACTAATACAGTTAGTCCTGTGAAAATAGAAAATAATGAACATCTTTCCTAAGGACAACAATTTTCCACTGTTTCCTAAAAATAATTATCTAAGACCCAGGTAGCCTTCTTTCAAGATAGTCCCAGTTTTATACAATTCTAATAATATTACAGTATCACCTTCATATTTTACTACATTAGTTATAATGATATACCAGGAAGAGGGTTTTTTTTCTTAAATAATCTATCAAATTAAAAGTTTTATAAGCTGAATCAGGTGGAACTGAAAAAATAGATATTTTCATTTGAAGTTTTGCAAGAAACTCCAAGGTCACTTCACCCAGAGTATGTTCAAGAAAGATTAAAGTCAGGAGTTGCAAGTCATTGAGAAAATTGAAAATTCTCAGAGTTCTCAGAAAATTCTCTGAATTCTCAGTCCCAAGGATACATACAGCCATCGCGCTATGGGCTGATGATACTCTTAAAAACAGCTATGTCTCACTGGGACTTGAAACCCAATCACATCCAATAAAACTGCATATTTCAACAAAGCAAAGATTCATGATAAAAGGAATCCGTCTCTCCTTCTTAACCCAGCAACTGCACATGATCATTACAGCTCTCTCTGGGGGATCAGACACAGCTTATTTATTCTCACCCATACTATAATTCTTTACAGCTGGATTTGATAAAAAAGAAGAATAGCTCTGTGCAGCAGTTAGATGTTGGCAGTAGTCCATTCAGTGTTTCTTACACAGTTTTATTTATTGCCCATGCTTTTCATTTGTTACTATGCTCCTTCCCTCTAAAGAAATGTATTCCTTACAGAAGCAAAACATCAATTGTTCAGCACTGGAAACCAGTAGAATGGGTAAAACTGAAATAGGGTGTAGTTTTAGTTACAAAATTAACTTATTTTTATATGATGCCTAGTAATACGTGAACTAAACAACTAGAAGAAAAAAGGATCCTTTTAGTTAATTTTTAGGGGGGAGGGAAATCATGATGCTATCTGATCCATATTTTCCTACATGATCAGATATGAATTTTGATATTTAGGTTTTATTAATTTCACATCCATGATTTTGATATTATAATTTGTGTGCATTATATTGCATTTTATGAAGAGAATATCTCAATTTTAAAAGGAACATTGAATTTTGAAAGTTTAAAAAAATTCTAGGAGAACAGCAATACAATCCTATTTTGCTGAATTCAAAATTTATTCACCGTCTAAGATCAAACACAAGAAAAAGACCAATCATGCAACAAATATTGTTAAAGAATTCTAAAAGTTTCAAGAAAATCCTGAGATAATTAACAACTAACAATTAAATAGCATGAGGGAGGATCCAGGTGGCTTCTAGGACTTACAGCTATTGATAGGAATTTTGCAATCCTCATCTTAGAGGTTTCTGAAGAGTGGTCACCCAGACCGTAACCCTAAAAAGGGATTAAAAGAAGTTTTTTAAAGGAGGAAAAGCGAAGTTACACTCTAGAGAACTGGACTAGGGTCCAGCAAACCATAGCTAACAATCGCCTGTTTTGGTGTCTTGTTTCTTGATCTTCTTCCAAAGAAAACTGTGATAGCAATAACAACCTAATCATCCTTGAGTCTTGGGCTAGACAGTTCTGGGACTTGTGCACTACATCTGAAGTCAGTGAATTTTCTGCCCAGATATTTTTCATGAATGGCCTCTAGTTTCACCTTCAGATGTCCAAAAACTAATCTCTCAGATGGAAAATAGTAACGCTCCTGATAAAGAATTAATCTTACCAGAAATCTTAAAATTAAACCCTGCATGGTGGGTGTCATGTTTGTTCCTCTCTTCACAGCCATAAATTACTCTCTGTGCCTCCCTAAAGGTTGGCTTAAATCTATTATTACTCTGCTGAATTCAGTGATGCTACTTCCAGGAGACTGGGTATAGAATAGCCTACCTCAGGTATTAAATTTTTTCATTTTAGAATTGCCCTGTTTCGCTCACAGACAGAGAGAGAATTTTAGCCACCTGGACTCTATTCCATTTGAATATATTTATATTCTATTGCTTATTGATAGTATTGTATAGTATTTATATTATATTGTGACTGAATGTTTTTATTGTGAACCACCCAGAGTCCCTCCTTGTGGGGGAATTGGGCGGTGATAAATTTGATAAATAAATAAATAAATAAAATATTGACAGGCTTTATTCTAATGCCTTGTGATAAAGTTTTTGTAGTTAGAATATTAGAGACCTTGTCTCACATAAAGTTCTGCGCAAAAGTTTTCTCACATTTCTCCAAAATTTTTTGTGATACCGATTATCAAATTTCTCACAGGGAGTAGAAATTGCACAATGCTTTTTATGAACAGGGCTCATCATAAATAGTACTAGTACAACAACCTTCCTTTCTTTACTCTTTCCTTTCTCCCTGTTGATTTTGCCACCATTTAGCATCCTCCCCAGTTCTTCAGCATCTTTTCAGGGCATTGAAGTTAATGGTGAGAATGTCTGAAGAAACTTCTGCAAAGTAACCTTTTGGCTGTAAGGAGTTAGGGAAAAAAGGGGGGGAGGGTCTCATTAATTTTCTCATCTCAGTTGTCTGTGTTAGCAAATATTTTTATTGCATAAACCTCATCCCACAAATTAGTATTTTTGATCTCAAGCTATTTAATCAATTATTCCCTGTTTATATTCATTGATAAATGACCTATTCTTCTGAGTTCTTAATCAGGAAAAGTTCTTAAACATAGGAAAAGGGAACAAAGACTTCTATAATTTGTGTTGCTGTCATTTAACAGAATTTTTATACTATCTGTATCAACAGACTAAAACAGTATACAGAAACATAAAAATAAATCACTAAAGCATGAGAACTCCCCCAAAGAGTATAATACCCCCCAACAATACAAAAAAAACAAAACAAAACAAAACAAAACATCCTACCTCCTGAAGGCATGTGACTTTGTGTAGATGACCCAGCCAGATGGGCAGGACCATTTGGAGAGGGTGGCTTCTGATATAGCTTGGGGCTGTGCCATCAAAGGCTTTATAGGTAAAAGCTTGCACTTTCAGTTCTGCAGAAGTTTACCTGTAACCAGTGCAGTGATTGAGAAATAACTGTTATACTGTAACACTCACCAGCAGGCTGGTGGCTACATTTTGCACCTTGTTGTTTCTATGGCACCCTCAAAGGCATAGAGTGAATTACAGTAGTTGAGATGCATGGTGATGAAGGCATGGGTGATCATCAAAGCATACCAAGTTGGGCTACAAGTGACACTTCAACCTAAGCTGGTCAGTGCTTCCCATGGCCATGATTTCCACCAATTTAGCAGATGACACAAGTCCAGCAGAACCCACAGGTCATGGACCTGCTCCTTGAGAGGGGGTGTGAACTGTCTAGATCAATCAACTGGAACTCATGTTTCTGGATAGCCCAGCTTTTACCTCCATCTTGCTTGCGTTCATCCTATCAAGTCCCTCACACTTTGCAGATATGGGCAGGAGTTCTGTCTGGGCATTCATGTTTTCCTTTTTATATTATCTACTCTTTTAACTGTGTAAGTCACCCAGATTCTGTTTGGAGTTGGGTGACCTTGAAATCTAAGGAATAAATTACCGTTGTGAAACCTGATGGTTTACTGCTATATTGGACATTTACTAGTGGCTACTTTAAGTTTCTATTTTTTCTTTTTGAAAATACTGCAAATTAATTTTTATAATACAATGTCTGATGTATAAATTACATGACCTTTAGAGACAATTATGGCTTCCTGAAAGTTACATCAAAATAGTTCAATTAACCAGAAGCTGGGGGAAAATAACCTCTGGGAACTTGGTCCAACACAACAAAACAATTGTTTTGTTCGGTTTAATGGATCACTTCAAAACAAGTAAGCACTGTAAAGTGACTTAGGGGAAATTTCAAAAACTTCTGAATGCTATAGACTGTTCCTCTTTATATTTCAATAATGTAGCAGTAAACATTAGTGGCCTTGTTGAACTCTTATTCCTAACCAGAATTCTGCTCAAAACATTATAGAATACCAAGCTGGAGTAGGTTAGTATTGCAATATCTTGAATTTAGAAATTGTGTAACCGTGTTTGTGTTCATATTTAAAGGAAACAGAAATACAGTTATGATATGAACATCTGTGTAGCTTTTTGGAAGGCAAGATGTTCTTTCTGAAATGCCTTACTTGCTGCTATCATTATGTTGATCCTAAATTTAGGACAAATGACTGAAATGTCTTCACCTGTCTTCTTGAAAAAGATCAGTTTCATTTTTATCTTCTGGCTACATTGCTTTAGTGTTATGAAGGTGCCCTGTGTGCTATTGAGCCCATCAAGTTTTTAAGTGGATATATGCCTGGAGTTTGTTTGAATTGTAATTTAAGCTTCATAAATATAAATGGCAAATTCATGTTTATTCTGTTGTCCAAAATATTTCCTATTGTTGCCTTGTTTTTTTCCAAAAGAGGAGGACCTTGCTTTTTCATGCATGTGTATCAAAGGTAGTCCAGAAGTAATCCCTGATATGCAGATGGACAGACAGGCATACCATTCACACTATTCCTTTTGGTTTAAGCAACATCATGCAAAGTTCAAAAAAAAAAGTAAGAAGTAAACAAAAGAAAATAAAGGCAGGATATAATGGAAAAGGAAAGGAAATCTATCTAAATCTAGTTTACATCAAAACAACATACATTATACCTTTCCATATTTTTCTGTCTTTGCAAACCTTCCTTGCTTTCACCACATCCTTACATCAATTCATATACTGACTTTTTTTTCTTTATAATTCTCATCTCTTTCTTTTTGAGGACCTTATTAACTCCATCCAATTTTGATTTTCTTGGTCTTCTTTCAACCCATTCACTTCATGGATTTGGTTAAGATGTGTTCCTCATTTATTCTCTCTATATGCCCCAACTACCTAAGGCTTCCTCTTTCATACTGGCCATCCACTCATTTTTTATATTCATTCCAAATTCATTTCTACCCATCCAGGTAACTGCAATGTACTAATGCATTTTGGATATACCTGATATACGTAAATGTCTTCTCTACTCATTGTGATTTTTTTTAACGGCTGAATGGAGAAATCCTTTATGAATAAATTGCATAGCTAATATTTATATCTCCATGTAGGTTTCTAAGCAACATTTTCCAAAATGGTTTGCCATTGCCTTCCTCCTAGGGTTGAAAGAGACTGACTGGCACAAGGTCACCCATCTGGCTTCATGCATAAGGTAGCACTAGAATTCAAGTTTCCTTGCTCTTAGTCCATCATCTTAAGCACTGGATCAAAACCAGGAATCAAGTCTGACTTAGAGACAAAAAGAAAAAGGAAAAATGTTTATATTTATTAAGTACATTGAGGAGGGATTTAATAAAGTGTCTCCAGATTCAGGTCACTAAATATTAGAAACAAGCACCCATTGTCATCAAACTGAACCACTTGTTAAAAGGGAAAAAACCCAACAACAATGGATGTCAATTTTCATCTAGATGAAAAAGTAAATGTGGGTTTTCCTAAATACTTCATTATCAAACTTTTGAAAACTTGAAAACCATTATTGACATTATTAACTCAAAATTATTAAATGCATTATTTTGAATTATCCAGTGCATTCAAGAATTTCTTGGTGAGTTAAGGTCATGCTGATAAAATATCTATGGTGCAATATATTAAGTAAGGAATTATAAAAAGCCATAGTAAGTTAGAAACAACCACCCAAAGGCAAAGGAAGATCCAAAGGGCTTCTTAAGCAATGATGTTTAAAATCATTTTCTAGAGCCTAACAAGGTATGAGCTGATTGAATTGCATGGAACAAAGAGTTCTATAAGACTAGTGTCGCACTGGAACAGCAGCATTGCAGACCTGCATACCACTTACTTTACAGAAGTAGAGAACTCATAGCAGATTCTCCTGGGAGCACTGAACCAAAATGAGAACATGGGTGGCTGCAGCCCAAAACTTTTCTAGGAAGTGTTCTCAAATAAAAGACAAAGCCAGAGTGGGATGATAATGGCATCTCTGGGACTAAAGAAGGTTGAAGCAACAACCTTAGAGAGATGCTTCTAATAAGTGGAGGGCTTGTGATTGGCCACACACTCAATGGCAGCCCCAGCAGGTTTATTGAATGGAAAAGGTATTGTGGAGATAGCAGTAAGCCATATAAGGATTTAAAGGTGAAAACCAGCACTTCAAATTGACCACTGACACTGAGAAGAAGCCAGTGCCGGATCCAGAGCAGAGGTGTGATGCACTCACTTTAACAAATAACCACCAACAGCTCTCTGTTGCATTCTAGACTAGTTGAAGTTTCTGTGTGGTCTTCAAAGACAGCATTACCAGAATCCAGATGAGTGGTGAGGAGGACATGACTTACTGTTGGCTAATAATATGATTAAGAATAAAAGATACGTTTCTGCATTTCTTCTAAAATAAGCTCAACTCAAGTAGGGCTCTATCTTTTCTTCATTATTTATAAAACAATGGTCTTGTTCATGATTTTTTTCCAAATTCTAAAAAAAGTTCAGCAATGTATCTTAAACATCTTAATCAATGTATCTTAATTATTTTAATTATTTTGTGTCATAATTTAATAACACTAATAACTCCATAATTACAACACTTCAAAGATTTTTTTTCCAGCAGATTGCTGAAAATAGCACACTTTTATAAACATTAATTGACTGTAAGATTCTCAGAAGGCCTTATTTTTTAAAAAATAAGTCTTTACATATTTTACACTCAGGCACATTGTTAAATTCAGTCTTAAAACCAAACTGACACATACCTTTCAGCTTTTTGTTTCTACTAGTTGTGTAAGGTTTCATGCGAATGATATGACAGAAAAGTGACTGTTCTTTTTACCTACAAGGCAACTTTCAACATGGACATTAATAGTAGCTGAAGGAGATTGGATTGAATATGGATGTAGCATCAGCAGAAATTATTTTCTTTTCCACCAAGTGCTAACAGACATATAAAAAGTCAGTATATGTTTCCCCAAGGATGAATGATTCATAATGCCATTCAAATTGTTGAAAAGGAAGGGTAATAATATGAAAGGCCTGTTAACTCTGTCCCTGATGTGTGGAAAAACACTGTGATAATAAACCACACTGTCACAATAATTATAATCTTGACAGAATCCAGACTGGTTAACAACACATTCATTTAGATTTATTTATTTAGATTTATGCCACACTAACATGATTTTAATTACAGAATAGAATAGAATAGAAACTTTATTGATTTAGCTATTAGACCGTATCAAAATTTTAATTACAGTTAAAATAACATGAGTATTTCAAACCTTAAAACATTAAAATACTGTTATTAAAGAAAAATGGAACCAACATTCTAACAATATTTAAAGCCAAATTTAGTAAGGTCACTTAAATGTTGAGGAAGCTGAAGAAAACATGGCTGTTCCAAAGAGCATTTGGAGAAGGACATACTGTGATGCCACATTTTGTAATTTTTAGTTTTCTGTTGTAACCATAACTTAATCTTTTAATTCCATTTTCTTTTTAACAGTTAGTTTCTGTAATCCACCTAGAGTACAACTGGTTTCAGGTGGTTAGATGAATTTGACAAATAAAATAAAATATAAATAACCCAGTAACTCTTTTGGCCTTTGCTATTTAAATGTGCCACTATTTATTAGTGCATCAGTTTGGAGAGATGATTTGGAATGCACTGACGTATCCCAGGATAATTTTGTAGAGGGCTCATGTGTAAGAAACAATGTCAAATACCCCTTTAGACAGGGTGTAGTTAAATCTTGGGAATATAATCAGTCACAGCTTCATGTCCCTTCACATAACTCAGCAGTAAACATATGAAGTTGCCGGCTTGGTTTTACTTTAGAGATAGGCTGTCTCCATCCTGCTAAGGTTTGAACTCTATTGTTAAGGCAGCAATATTTCTCACTCATTATTTTTCTCCAGACATTGGTCCCTGCATTTTCCTCTTTATCATTTTTCTTTTATTCCTCACACAATAGTGACTGATGAAGACACGTTTGTAGACCTTTGTAAAACACAATTTTGCCAATTTTGCTAGCTGTGTAACGCTGCAGTTAATTGAAAGCCACTTGTGGCTCACTTCTCTCTATTTCTTCCTTTTGCAGTGTTAGGGAAGGCTATTTGGGAAGGGCAAGGTTGTTAAACAGGATGAGACTTTGCTGGACAAAGGGAATGGAGGATAAGCTTCTGACTGATTTAACTTTTAGCTGTCAGTTTTAACAACTTTAAAGATAGGCAGTGTCTACTGCTGGTTGATTGCATTTCTTGTGGAATATATAGCACTCTTTCTCTATATCTGTCTATCATCTATCTGTCTGTCTGTTTATCTATCCCCATTCAATAGTGTCCAGTTCTTGGAGACTGCCTGGACAAGTCCTTGCAGTTTTCTTGGCAGGTTTTTCAGAAGTGGTTTGCCCTTGCCTCCATCCTAGGGCTGAGAAGATTAAGGTGTTCTCAGGTGTTTCTTGTGGCTAATTGGTCATATCCAAGAAAGAGGTCCTTCTCTTCAAGATTGTAAGTTTTGGGAGTTAAAAACTGGAACCAAAATTTGTCAGATCAGGAATTCTGCCCCCTAAAACATATTCTGGTCCCCTACTCTTCTCTTGTATATGAAGAATTGGAAGTTACAAGCTTTATTGGAAGAATGCCTAGACAAAAACTGAGAGCTGGTAGTTACACCTATCCTGGTGCTCAGATTCAGCCATCAGATAGCATTTGTAGGTTCAGTGAATACATTTTTCAACATCTGACATGCTGTCAGGTTTCAGTTAAGATTCTGAGTCACTGGAAATGGTTGTCCTCTTCCAGCTTTGAAGACAACAAAAGGTATTACCCATGCATACGTTTCTTAACACTAATTAAGCTTACAAAGATTTGGCATGGAATAGAAAAAAAAATGATGTGACGACTGGGGAAGGCAATGGCAAACCACCCCAATATAGTCTGCCAAGAAAACATCACGAAAGCAGTGTTCCCCCAAAGGGTCAGACATGTCTCGATGCTTGCACAGGGGACCTTTCACCTTTCACCATCACAGAACAAAAATATGAAATTTATCAGCAATGCTAAGGAATAACTTCCATGGAGATGAGGAAGAGGTCATAGAATTAAACAGTGTTTTGGTTGTAAGTATATTCATACTTCTTAGGGAGTAAGCTTGTGAGTGGACAGGTGTAAGATATTGTGTTACTGATCACAAAATGAATTTCATTAAATATTTGGCACAAAAAATACTCTGTGGATATTCTGAAAGACAGATCCAAAGATGATCAATAAATCCTTGGTGCTTCTCATTTTCCATTGTAAGACACATTTTGTCTGAAGTGAGAGAAAAGGAGCAGAACTCTGGTAAATTACAAGAATTACAAAATAGATGGTATAGACTAGGTGCCAGACTAGGCCTGGAGAGTCAGGTTCAAATCTATCCTCAGCTATGAAAACTCACTGGATGACTTTGAGCTAGTCACTCCCAGTTTATCCCACAGGAGGAGATAATGCTATGTACTCTGGTTTGAGCTCCTGCAGGAAAGGCATGATATGAAACTAACAAATAATGTAAACTTCAAAAAAATCTGGAGATTTTGGCTTTTCCAGCTTCCTGGGTTTTGTCTGGCTTTTGTTGCACATGTCTCAGCATTTACAAGTGAACTGAATAACTTTCCTGCCAAATGTTCTCATGCGTACATGAGAAAAATGTAATAAGAAATAATTGCAAGCTATTCTGTATGAGTCACACTTGACTCAAAAGAGACTTCACTGGTAAACTAAGGCAAATTCCTTCAGTAGGATGCATTCCATTGGGTGTGTTATGATGGCATTTCATCAATGTACAGTCTTCCTGTCAGGCTAACATCAAGCTGAAATAATTGTATTCTATGAAAGGATGATGGATATCCTGCAAGAATGGCAGAAATTAAGGGAAGAAAATAAAGCAGCTGGATGGTAGGTTGTATCTGACCTTTCCAAATCCATATCATTTCCAAAAGATATTATCTATGGTTGAAAATTCATTTTTTTATAAACATACTTGGAGTGATAGAAAAATACAATGCTGTTTTTAACAAGAATGCTCAGTTGCAGTAGCTTGACTTCTGGGGACTTCTTATAGGCCATTATGCCTAGCATCTACAACAGCAAACAATTTTGTGTGTGTGTGTCAGAAGCACCTACCAAGGTGCTTCTGCGTTGAAATGATTTGCTGGTGATGTCACTGTTGCCCTGAGGGAACTCCTTCCATGTCCCTGTTATTTTCCCACCGAAATGGTACCTATTCATCTACTTGCATTTGCATGCTTTTGAACTGCTAGGTTAGCAGGAGCTGGGACAAGTTGACGGGAGCTCACTTCGTCGTGCAGCTCGCGCTCTCAGGTTTCGAACTGCCAACCTTCTGACCTTAACGGTCCTCTGACTTAGCATCTTAACCAGTGAGCCACCATGGCCCCTTAGCAAACAAAATAAAGCCTTCCCTATAGGGACAGCACTGGAGTGCAGTCTTTATGAAGAAATGGAAAGAAACATTATAGGTATTCTTACTCATGAAAGTGTCCTTTCATGGATTCTTAAGTACTTTCAAATGACAAGCTATTTCCATACTGCTGTCATTTTATCCATAAGGACATACAACAAGTTACTCAACAGTCTAGTATTTTTAGTTAAATACCTCTTAACTTTCACCTTACAGATAATTTCCATAGCTCTCAGCAGTGACAAGCTCTCTTTTTGTTGTTGTTTTCTTTTTGTGGTTTGGTGTTGTTGTTTTCCCATGAATGTCAATGAGTGTAATTTGCAACTCCAAATATCAGAAGGGGCAATTCTTGCATTACATAGTGTCCCACCTTCTATAGCAGATCAGTGGTCCTCTTAGTACTAGGCCTTTCATACTCCCAGCCAGTTGGTTTCTACTCCCTGGTCAGCTCAGGATATAGTGAGGCAAATCATTGCATATATTGGTCTTCCATGTAACAATTTTCTTGAATTCCACTATCTGACTGTGCTTTAGACTGGCCATGTGATAGACAGCTTTTGCAAACATCACTCTCATCCTCAAGACTTTTCCTTTCCCCAGACATTCCTCTAAGGCCGATCTGGCATCTTTTCTCCAGTCCACATTGCTCTTGCCAAAGTTCACTGTCTTATCTTCAATCAGCTGAGGTTGGTCAACTTCAGTTGTTGTCCACCATCATTGAGACAGAGGACTCATCTCATATCCTCTACTGAATCTTGTGCCAATCTCTTTAAACCTGGTGTCTGTGTATCTGATGCCTCCTCGGTTGGCTTGAAACTCAGAAAATGTCTCAGAGAACCTAGTTAGTCTAAGATGCTACCATTTTGCCAGTCCTAATTCCAATGCTTCCAATTTTACTAAAGTGTCAAGAAGCTCCTGGACCATGATAGTTTCTATACCATCAGCTCCTCACTATATTGAGAATATAGTACATAGTAAAGGAAGAGAGATGTCATTTCTCATTCCAACATCCAATATTATAGTGAAACTATCACAATCAGGCTCCCACTCTTAACAGTATTCTGTTTCCATGGATAAGAAAGGCAGAATATTGGAAAGCCTTGAATGCAAATTATAATCCTCAAGAGATTTTTCTTTCTGTGTTGCCAGCTATCAAGCACGTATAGTGAAATACCATCATTTGGGGGAGAAGATATCCCTGGCAAAAGACAAGCAGAAAACAGTTTCAGACAAAATATGTAAAAGAATATATAAAAGAATGATGGCTTTAACAGAGATATGCAGGTGCTGTTGCCTTGACAAAAGGGCTAAAACATTTTTTAGAGTCCAGAACATCCAGAATTCATGATGGCTCAGGCAGACACCTCCCTAATACACTGGCGGGGGGGGGGGGAGGAGGAGGAGGAACAGTGCAGTCAGACTTGCAAGGTTCTGTTATTATGCCCAATATCAATAAAAATAGTTTTAGCCATACTGTGGAGTTGATTCCATGGTCTAGTCTACCTAGTGGGGCTCACAGAATAGTAGTTTGCCAAGCAGGAATTACATCACTGACCTGGCTCTTAGTTCCTTTGTATCCCCTATGTCAACCTTAAGAATTCTGTTAGCTCTAGAGGTTTTTGAATGGGGAATCTCTGCAGATGTATAACCCATAGATGTGAATTTTTAGATGACTGCTTGAAAAAAGCAGAGGGAAAAGAAAATAAATGAGGAAGCCAGGAGGTCATAAAAGAAGTTAAAGCAAATAGAAGTCAGAATATGGAAACTGGTCTGATGCAAACCTCTGCTTCATGTCACACAAAATGCTAAATCATAATTGATTGGCTTGGTGTATTGAGTGAAGCAAGCTATTATGACTTGTAAAGTATTTTGTAGCTTAGTCCGGTGTTTCTCAACCTTGGCAACTTGAAGATGTGTGGACTTCAACTCCCAGAATTTTTCTGCCAGCCATGATGGCTGGGGAATTCTGGGAGTTGAAGTCCATACATCTTCAAGTTGCCAAGGTTGAGAAACGCTAGCTTAGCCTACTGTGTCAATCCAATTGATTTTGGGTTGTTCATAAATAAAACAATAATGGAGGAAGGATTGGAGTGTCCTTCCAAATCCAGTTCACTGAACTGACTCCTAAGTAAAACTGTTTGCATCCCTGATATTAGCATACAGACAACTAAAAATTTTAAATAGGACTGTCCTATTCTGCAGATTATGTTAAAACCTATAAAGCATACTAAGATTAACATCACTATTTTAGTAATTAATAATGGCGAAATGATCGGATGTATTCATTTGGGGAATACACCCACAAGCGCATTGGAAAAGATTACAGCATTTTATCCTTTAGCAGATATTTGTCAGACCTTGTAAAGTTTACCATTTACAGTTTCAGATAAAAGCCTATTTATATCTGAGCCCTTCTCCTTCCAGAATGTAGCTGTTGCATTTCTATAGTATATTTAATGTGAATCTAGATTTTTTTAAAAAGCATACTGCTTACTGTGATGATTCCATTTAATTGCTTTCTTAACTATTCTCTATTTGATTAATGCTTTTCCCAGCTTATAAAACCAGCCTGGCTATGAATGGGTGAAAACTTCAGTGTATTGGTAATTGCATCTTTACAAACTGGAATTCCAGTGTGCCTAGAACAGTCATTAGAAAGACCTTTCTTTTTTGTTTTAAAATTTACTCTATTATTTTGGATAATTTCTACCCAGGCTCTGGTATTCCACTCTTAGAACATGCAATGGCATCTCGTGTAAGATCTTTCCAGAGGAGATAAATAAATGCTTCCCATTTCAGCTCAGCTTCAGGCATATGTAGATATGGTACAGAGTGTATTTTTGGCCTACCTGATGGTTAATAAACACCAGAAACCAAATAGGAAGTTACAGAAAGCTCTCTGTGGGATAGATAGATGATATTCCGATATTCTTCTGGAGTGCCTAGCTGGGAAACAATTTGAGCACTGCCTTATGGTAATTGTTCTCCTCTGCTTGCAGGAATACTTTAATAAAGTGCGACATATGAACCAGTGCAGTGCAGTGGTTAAAATGTTGGACTAGAACTGGGCCAGTCTCTGTCTCTCAGTCTAAACAATGTCACAGGATTGTTGGTGTCTTGAAAAACAGGAGGGAGGGCTAGGTATATAATCTTGAGTTCCTGAATGAGAAGCAGGATATAAGTGAAATAAATAAATATATCTGTAGCATTTCTCAGAATTTCATTTTACCCGTGTGCTCTTTAACATATATCTGTACAGACTGGAGCAGATCAACTTCCAAGATACGTTTGTGTTGATGATGATCAACTCTATCTCTCAGTCTAAACATAAAGTTCTGGCTCAGTTATGTTAATGGATTGGATAAAGCACATTAAATCTTAATCCAGATGAGACTGAAATATTCTCAATCAGTCAAAAAGCAGGTCAAGGGATGGGATTTACCTGGTCCTAGATGAGTTTACATTCTCTTTGAAGACCCTTTTGGATATACTCAGCTGTGAAGATGGAAACCCAGCATCAACAGTAACGAAGAGCATAATTTATTTATTATATTTATTTATTTATCAAATAATATCCTTTGAGGATTTCTTTTTGTTTGTGTGTGTGTGTGTGTTTGTATGCCTTCAAGTCAATATTGACTCCTGGCAACTGCCTGGACAAGTCCCTGCAAGCTTTACTGAGATTTTAGAAGCAGTTTAGCTTCCTAGGACTCCGACAGAATAACTGGCCCAGGGTCACCCTGCTGATTTTCTGCCTAAGGCAGCACTAGAACTCACAGTCTCCTGGTTTCTAGCCTAGTGCCTTAACCACTGCACCAGACTGGCCCTCATCCTTCATACTTGGCCAGATTTTAAAATCTTTTAAAGAAATACTTATCCTTCTCTGCCCTATCATCAGAAGCACATTTGGGTAAATATGATAGAAGTCCTTCCCAGTTTCTACTCTCAGGCTCTGGAGCTCATTGTTAAGAAAAACTAACCTACCTTAACTTTTGCTGACTTTCTATCAATCTGAAGAGAAACCATAATAAACCAGATAATAATATCCCATTAAGGTACTGGCTGAAACTAAAATATGGAAGTCATTCCTTGGTCCCACTTGCTCTTATTAGTAAAATTCAATCCTTATGGGAAAAAAATAGCCAATTAATCTGTAGCCTCTCATTTCAGGCATAACATTGATGGGTTTGGAAAAAGTTTGACCTTGACTTACAAACAGGCAGGGTTAAAATACTAAATTATGTGTTACAGAATTTTACCACATTCCTTGTTATGCTGAATGACATTTTAAAGATACTTTCTCCCTCAAACCAGAAGGCATTTAAATTAGTTAGGTTCAAATGTCTATCCTTGAACCTGATGGAGGGATTTCTTAACATTTCCTCTCTAGATCACCACTGATTATGCTCAGACGTTTTTTCTTTTTCTTTTTTTAATCCATTCAATTGTGTCTGATTCTCAGAGACTGCCTGGACAAGTCCCAGCAGTTTTCTTGGCAAGGTTTTTCAGAAGTGGCTTGCCACTGCCTCCTTCCCAGGGCTGAGAGAAAACGACTGGCCCAAGGTCACCCAGCTGGCTTTGTGCCTAAGGCGGGACTAGAACTCTCCTACCACACCTGATTGGCTCTTGGGCTGAGAGAGAGGGACTGGCCCAAGGTCACCCAGCTGGCTTTGTGCCTAAGGCGGGACTAGAACTCTCCTACCACACCTGATTGGCTCTTGGGCTGAGAGAGAGGGACTGGCTCAAGGTTGCGCAGCTGGCTTTGTGCCTAAGGTGGGACTAGAACTCCCAGTCTCCCTGTTTCTAGCTTGGTGCCTTAACCACTACACCAAACTGGCTCTCTCTGCTCAGATACAACCATCAAAAACCATAATCCATATCCTGTTGCACTGCCCCTTGTTGCAGAACTGGCAGTGGCCATTACTAAATTTACTCCTCCCTAGGTATCAGAGCTGGATGAATTCCAGGATTATATGTTTCTTACTAGTAGATATTTTCACAGAAATTTTTAAGAAAGTTGCTCAGTCCTGCCCCATTGATTTGCCTTCAGAAGTCAAAGGGCTAGCAAGGCTGTCTTAGGGATTAAATTGATAGTTTTCTAATGCCTTATTGTGCATTCCTCTTTTATTACTTTTCTGTTTGGATACATGCATACCCTTTTTGTGTTTCTCTGTGTTTTTAAATTATTCTACCTGCTTCATATGCTTTTGTAAAAAGTCTCTAAATAAATAAGCCAAAGATTTTCTGCCAACAAAGAGAGACATTACGATTCAAACAAGGTTTTTAAAGCGGACTTGGTACTGAAGCAAATTAAAAACTATCAGCAGTTTCAAACTGTTGTTTCAATAAATGTTATGATTGCCTGTGACATAATGCTTTCCTAACAAATAGATTTTGTTCCATTCCAATGTTCCTCTACGGTGTACAAATTGCACAGGCAGTTGGGTATGTTCAGCAGCAAACTCTGATTCTGAAAACCAGTGTGCATTTTACATTCCAATGAATTGGACAACTACAAGAAAACACATAATAAATTATGCACATACGTGTGAATAAACATTAATAGACTTTAAGGCTCAGTAAAATATATTGGAAAAAATTGAGAAAACATTTTTGAATGCAACTGTTTCCCGCATATAGATCTGATAAAATGCTGCAGTAGGATTTTTTTCGTAGTACTTTTCCATCCTATTTAATTAAAAAAATATATATGCCTCAGTCAATCAAGGGAAGGAAACCATGTGAATTATTTATAATTTAAAATAAAATAAGCCTAAATATAAAAATCGTAATATTGAAGAACAAGAGAAGAAAACTGTTGCTAGCCATAAAATTCCTTATTTCCTCAGCTTACTTTTATGTATAGTTTTTAAGTGTTTTACAAAATTGTGTTTGATCTTTGATCGTAAAGCTGTATAAATTAAGATGTCCTCATAGTTTATAGGTTTTTTATAGCTTATTTGTTGACAGGCAGTAATAGTCTCAATGAACAGACTTAACTATTTGAACTCTTACTTTAAAGCAGTGTTTCTCAACCTTGGCAACTTGCTGGCTGGGGAATTCTGGGAGTTGAAGTCCAGACATCTTAAAGTTGCCAAGGTTGAGAAACACTGCTTTTAAACAAGGATGTTCATTGTCATAAACGTGTTAGTATATTAATTTTGCTTCCTATAAAGGTTTCCCGGGCCTTGAAGTCCTAGGCACAAGAATTTAGACCCCCTCCCACCAGACTGGAATTTTATAGCCACTTGGATTTTATATTTATTTATTGAATTTTATATTTGTAATGTGCTCTGTTTTTATGGGATTTTAACATTTATTGTTGTAGCTTTGATTTTATTGTAAGCCACCCAGAGTCCCTCTTTTGGGGGAGATGGGCGGTAATAAAATTTGAATAATTAGTAAATAAATAAATAAATTTGTTTAGTATAAATGTGTTTGAATCTGGCTACAGTCTCCATTACCTGTTTGCTGCCCTGTATAGATCCTTGTCAATAACGTAACTCATGTCGATCAGTAAGCATAAGTCTGTAAATAGCGTTTTTTTATTCTTTGATTTTGCTTGTCCATAAGTGGAAACACCTTTTCTTTTCTTTTCTTTTCTTTTAGCTTTCTCTTGACAGGAGTACAAAGAAACCCAAACACAGATGGGAGAATTATAAGAGAGGGGAACTTGTGATACTATTATGCATTTGCTTCTTCTGAGATGAGAGAACTTTCAGGAGCTCAGTGCTCATTTCTCATTCTGTTTCTTGGAAGAGCCATGTAAAGGCTTCTAGAATTTATACAATAAGTATTATTTATTTATTTGTTTGTTTTTCCAATTTAATTACTGCCCATCTCCCCCAAAAGAGGGACTCAGGTTAGGGTATCAATTTACACAGATATCATCTGTATAGGCTAAGCAGAAAATGGGAGTGTCTCAGCCTTAACAGTCCAACAGATTCCTATGCTCACTATAATGCCACAGGATTCCTGCAAAAAGCAAGTGGCTTACTGCCTTTTTTCAGATTCAGTTCAAGCACGATTTATCTATCTATCTATCTATCTATCTATCTATCTATCTATCAAATTTATAAATGGAGTCCTTGGTGCTCTCTGAGCCTTGTTGTTTTCTTGCAGACGTTTAATTGCCAGACTAGGCAACATCGTCAGTGTGAACAGGAAGTGGGCCTTGCTATCAGTTTATATACTGTGGCTTGCCCTGCTAGTGTTGATAGGGGTGTTGTTCTCTCCTTGGGAGTTCTTTGACTGGGCTGTTGTTTGCTGCTGGGTTGATTGCCTGAGTTAATAGTTCCTTGATTAAGGTTTATTGTGCTGTTTGATGGTTCATCTGGTGTTAATCCTAGTGTTGATTTTTGCATCTCTGGGTGTTGATTGCTGGCGAGGAGGTGTTCTGGTCTTTTGGTTTTTCTATTGTCTCTTTTGAATGGTATGCAAATGTTGTTTACCTCTACGTGTCTGTTGATGGCTGCTTTGTCTGAGTGCCAGGCTTCCAGGAATTCTCTGGCGTTTTTGGATTTCGCTTGGTTTAGGATGCTCCCCGTTTCCCAGTTGAAACTCTGGTTGAGTCTGTCCATGTGTTGTGAGATTAAGGGGTTCTCGTCATGTCTTCTGACTGCCAGTTGGTGTTCGTGGATGTGCTCTCAGTTTATATACTGTGGTTTGTCCAGCTTGTGTTGGTGGGGGTGTTGTTCTCTTCTTGGGAGTTCCTTGATTGGGCTGTGTTTGCTGCTTGGTTGATTGACTAAGTTAATAGTTCCTTGATTAAGTTATTTATATTTATAAGGTATTTAGGGTTAGGTCAACCCCATTTTTGCAGGACTCTTAAGAAAATAAAATGGCAATTGGCCAGAATAAGAATTAAACCCAGCATGCTACCTTCACTGCAAACATATCCAAAAAGAAAGGAAGAAAAGTTTGCAAAAATGGAAATAAGTGATGAAAAGAACATGGTGGTGAAGATTTGACTACATTGTTAATTGCAATCAAGGCCAATATTGCCTTTATTAGAGGTGTGTTTCAAGGTGGAGAAGCATACTCAGTTTCACTTGTAAAAGTCATTAATAAAGTTTTCTTCTGTGGGCTTTGCACTAACAGGCATTCTGCATAAAAGAAATGCATTTAAATCCTGGTTTTTATGACCTTTTCCTTCTCTATTTTTGATTTTGAGGTGATCTGCTGTTTAGCATGAAACAAATGTGCAATGCATAATTGTTTCCAAGGAATATAGCTGTTTAAAGCAATCTCTCCTGCAATGATTTATCTTGATACATTTTAATTACATGCTAGAGGTCCACTGCCTCATTGTTGTATATTTGTGAACAGCTAAAAATGAAGAGAAATGGGAAGGAGGGAGGATACAAACAGATTTCACATAATTGCTGTTGCCTGAGAAACCATTTTCTTGTTGTCTGGGCATGTTCTGAGAAGCTAGATCAATTGGAGCCACACTAATCTTGATGTGTATATGTGACCCCCACCTCCCGAAGCAAAAAGCAAGCAGAAGAAAAATTACTTGGGAATAAAAACCAAAAGGGACATTTGAAATGCCAAATTATTATTCTCTCCCTCTCCCTCTCTTTCTTTCTCTTTCATTTTTAATGTGTTACGTGCAGATTCTTAGAGAGATTGAGGAAAATACAGAGCTTAAACTCTATATTGAAAGATCTAACTCAGGGACACCCTTAGCTATAGATTAAGGAAGTCAACACTCTTAAGAATTTCAGAATAGGAGGCTTCCTTTCAGCATTTCTGCTCAGTTAATCTCTTAAAATATTAGTCCACCTAAAATCCTTGTTCATACTCAAAACCTCTCAAGACGTCAATGTGTTTCAGCAAGTAGTGGCATCTGGCTGACCTTGTTTAGCAAACAACTTCTAGATTGCTGCCAAGAAAACTACATGGACAAATCCATAACTCCATCAGAAGGTGAGCTTGGATACCAATATTGGGTACTGCATTTAAAAAAAGAAATATATTCCTCACTTGAGAACTTACTCTTTCAAGCTGTAATGGAATTGACCCAACAAAATAAGACATTAGCAGTAGCTGAGCAGCCATTGTTACTGTTGGGGGCAGTCTTCTTTAAGCCCAAACATGTGGTAGGAGACAAGTTTTATAGAGCTGAATCAGAATTGAGCATTGAACACCCCTTTTCTTTGCCTTCAGGCTTCTGTATGTAGCAATTATGGTTTCAAAGTAGGCCAGTGCCTGAAGACCACTCTTTACAACTACAGGTCTTGACTTTAATGATTTTGGATGCCACCTCCACTCAGAGACTGGCCCCTTTCACATATAGAATTTGCAGCTATTCAGCATTGACCCCATGGCAACATATTCCCATTATATCACCCTTCTTGGGCAGGTAAGCCTTTTTTTCTGGATAAACTACAGCACCATTCAAATTATAGGGCTTGCAAATTGTGATGCTGGATTCCATGGGAGTAGGGGACAGTCTGTTTTCCAACTCCTGTAAACAACTGTTAAAAAAAAGGGGGGGGGGAAACTGATTTTCTTTACTTACATAATAGCAGTGTGAGTCTCATTCTTGCTTCATCCCAACTCCCAGCCACTGGGTTCCAGGGATCCATTATTATTCTCTACACACAAGTATGCCTACACATACATAGAATACGGTGGTGGTTGTTAGGGAAATGGTGGTGAGGAGCCATCATTGCAACTTTCAGTGGGAAATTATGTGCAGGAAGAATGATACCTTGAGGGCCATGCAGCTTTCCTTCATACTAATAGTTTAGATTTTAAAAAAATTAGGGGCACTGGTTATTTTTCTCCTTTCTGCGTAGACCTGAGCAAATAGGGCCTTTGTTACTAAAGAAGTCGGTGATTCAGATAATGGAACACTGACTGAATGATAATTTTTGCTCACTCCTATTGTTTGTCTGGAAGGAGCACTCATTGGAAAATAATAGTGATCAGTATTCTAAGAGGCCTGAAGACTTTGTGGGTTTGGGAAGTTGAAAGAGTGTTGTGTGGAAGCGCCCTGTATTTAATACCAGGACAGTGTATGTTCCAGCTGCAGCATGTCCTTACATTAATTCCTTAAAACGTTTCTAAAGTTCTTGTACTTTTTTTCCTGACGGTGCTGAAAATACCTTCCCAGCAAGCATTAAAGTGTTGGACAAGTAACACATAGTTTACAGAAGAAGAATTTTCTGCAAATAGTAGTTGCCCAGTAGCTGCTTCTTCTAGTTCAGATAGCTGATGCCCAAACTGGCAGATCCTTAATTTCTAAAAGTACGCTGCAGATCTGGAAAGCTTGGTAGTGGTGCATTGCAGTGGTTACTCTGTATTAATATATCGGGGAATTGTTCTAAAAGTGTTCCTATCACTCATATTACTGTATCTCTTCTTACTGCATCAAACAAAACAGCTGTCTTCAGTACTAGGGCAAATGAATTGAAATGTTTCTTTCATGCAGAGCAGGGGATACTGATAAATGTTTTTTATTTATACATACATACATACATGTTAAGCCACCCCGGAGCCAAAGCTCTCTGGGTGATTTGCAGTAACATCTCATAGAACGTGATGATTTCAGATGCTCCATCAAGGTCCAGCATCTTGATGCAGGAAAATCTACTCAAAAGTGTTGTTTTGACTTCTGAAAGTCATATTTAGCATTAAAAATACACAGCACGATATCCGTCTCAAGTATATAAGGCCACGTATGGCACAGCTTCGTTAAGGCAGGTTACATTTTATGGATCACAGGCTCCTCATGTTTAAACCACGTATTAACATTCTCAAATTAAGGCAGAAGCAGACCATATCCTTTGTACCCTGAATGCTTGCATAAATTTGCTAATCTGTTCTCTCAGGTTCAAAATGATGTATCTGTTCATTCTATTTGTGATATTTTGGTGGAATAGGCTAATTACTATCGCTGCAGTGAGATATTAGATAACATTTAAAGCTTCCCCAATAATAGGACTGTTTCAGGTTTGCGACATGTGTTCCAGTATGCTGGAAGACATTTCTGTTTTTATGACAAAATTAAATGCCTTCCCTAACTCTTTTTATCACTGTTGTAAAAATACCACCAGAAAATTACATCCATTGAAGACAAAATACCTTTGCCCCATACTTAGTTGCATGTGTAGAAAGTGCCGTAATTTTTTCTATAACTTTGTTTCTCCTGTAGAAGTTTCACAGTGCCATTATGCTTGTCTAGGAGAGAGCCTACACTGTTCTTTAAGACGAGCCATCTTGCTCAATGAAAGGTTGTGTTATTGTTATTTTGTCATTGCTTGAAGACATCAGAACTTGTGATAATTGCTTTAGCTGACACCTGTAATCTTTCTTCTCCATGCAGTAGTAAGGATGTCTGGCCTTTATGCACACTCCTAGCTCTTTTACTGTCTTCCAACTAATTTACTGCCATTCACAGGAAATGGTAAAATTGGGCTGCAGCAAAAAAACAGAAAAAAAAAAAACTTAAAACATAATACTGTTTTAATCACTGCTCTGTCTGCAACTTGGTTGTGTGGGTGGCTTTGTAAATCCCCTTCCTTCTGCAAAATATGAGAAACTGAATATAATTCTATTATTATTATTATTTTACTTATATGTCTGTAGTAGAACAAAAAGAGTTTGGACCTGGAATTGTGTTTGAGATAAAAGGGTATAAGAAAGGATTGGAAAGAAATGCACTCAAAAAAATTGCTGTTCTAAGGATGCCTGTGGGAGAAGTAATTCAAACCTGTAGTGTAAACAGGTTGAGATTTCAATATTTCTGTTCAGCTGCATTTGTGGTTCCATGTTTTCAGTAATTATTTTGGGCATGCTACCCAACATGGTTTAGAACTTCCATAATTCTAGAGCCTTGAGCAGGCTCTTATCCTCTTTAACTATATGAACAGCTAAGAATCTAAAAAATCTCCTCTAATGCCTGCACTCCTCAATACCATTCAGCCCATACTTTAAACAATTATGCTGCATGTTGAAAATAAGACTTAAAAAATTGGTTAGTCACTGTTGTCAGGTATAAAATCATGGAAGCAAAATTCAGCTGAAATTTGTAAGGAAAAGTCTAGATAACCATCCAGCAAGCATAATTAATTTTAGCTGGTTTAGCATTAATATATCCTTGAGTAACATTCCTGCTAAAATAATCCAGCCCATGAATCATGCCATTTCTTTGAATTATTTCTTTCTCTTTCATGGGGCCATTTTATTCCCTAGTTGTTGTGCACAAAAATAACTCAAGCTGTCAATAATTTTATTTCCTTATTTGAAATTTTGCTTACTAGAGAAGCTTTTGGAGAGGAACATCTCATTCATCTAATCTATGAATGCTGACATGATGCAGCATTCATCCATACTAGGAGTCTCTTGTATATTGCTTCATTCTCTTCCTTTTCTCTTTACACATCTTGCAATCTGCAATTTATGTTTTTGATCATTGGTTTGGAGCTCCAAATCTGAATACATAGCAGTGAGGGAGTGCCAGCTTGAACACCCCCCTTCATAGCTACTAAATTATAATTATGTGAAATCTATGAATCATAACCCCAGATTGTTAATTTATTGGGCCTTTTCCACCCATGGGGATTCTGAAAGTTCAGGGAGTCGGAGTGAAACCTTTTGTGGCTGAGCTTTATAGTGTTATAGAGAGATGAGACAGGCCCAGCCATTCTATGAATGTCTTCTCTTATATGTATATGTATATGTATAATTGTTCAAGATATAATTAAGGCACATAATGCAGAATATAAGACTGATAGAATACAAGGGGGAACAAAGTTGAAGAGGGCCAAGACTGAAGGGAAATTGGGAATAAAGTTGGAAAGGGAAAGATAAGGGTCTAAAAAGAAAGAAAATGAAGCAGAAGAGCTTTAGGTATAATATACCATAAAAAGATATATTATACCTATGAATAAGAAGAATATAAGTAACAATGGAAAGCAAAGTGATAAAAAAGGATAGAGGGAAGTTGCTCATGAACAGTAGATACAGAAGTATGACAGCTGAAAACATAATATTTTTTAAAAAAATAACCAGTCAGTGGAGGTGTTTAGGACACACAATAGTTTTGTGCATCTTTGCTTAGTCTCTCATTTCCTTCTCACCTGCCTGCCTTTTTTCCACCAGGAAATCTTTAAGGTGATTAATTACTTCTCAAGATCTAGTACCATATCTGCATTATATCAACAAAGACAGGCATGCAGGAACTGAAGAAAATCCAGAGTAATTCAGTGAAGTTGAATAATAGAGAAATACAGGAGAGAAAGAAAGGATATATTTCTTTACATAACACATATAAAATTCAGTGCCACAAGGTGAAAAGCAATCACCAGGTTAGAGAACTTTAGATCATTCATGAAAAGGCTGTGAGTCATGATGGTTGTATATTATATCCAGTTCCAGAAAATCTTGCTGAACATACGTTGGTGGGGAACATGATCCAGATGTTCTATTTCTCCTTGTAGGTTTCCATAAATGTTTGTTTAGCCACCATGATCTCAAAATGCTAATCCAGCATTGTTTTTTAAGGTTAAATTAGATCATCCAGTAATTTGTAGGGTGCCTGAATTCAAATGTTGAATGCTACATATGGATTGTATGCCTCCTTTAACTGTGGTGGAGGATTCTCCCAATGGAACATGATAGACTACCAAAAATGTGCCTTGAAGAACAGATGGGCACACCTCAACCCACCACATGGATAAATCAACTCCTCCACACTATCGCATTCCTTGGCTTTTCACCACAATATTTACTTTCAGCTGGAGATCAGGCCAAGGCAATATTCAAACAAAGAGTCTTGGATGTTAATGCCCAAACAGACACTGAGTCACTTGCACACAATAGGTCGTTGAAATGGCTGGCTAAGAATAAACTCTCCTTTCAAATAGAAAAATACCTGACAATGGGTCTGACTCAATACCATAGGATAGCTCTTACTAGAGCAAGATTTGAGCAGCTAGGTTCTATGGTCAAATACGGACGATTCCACCAAGTGCCTTACCTTGAGAGGATGTGTGCTTGTGGAGCATGCGAAGTAGAAGACATTGCACATGTCCTATTTAACTGCCAACTATATGCCCCAGCAAGGGCTCAGGACCTTCAAACATTAATTGATAGAACCACATACTGGGACCCTAACAAAAGACTATGTTACTTCCTCCAGGGCACACATATATATGTGGTCAATAGAACTGTTAAGTTTATAGCTAGGGCTGTCCAACTGAGAATGCAATTTATAGAACACATTGGGGTGGCATGTAAAGGTGATGAATACATTTAAACTCACATTGTTTCTGTATTTTATTACTCATTTTCTTTATATCTTGCATTTTTAATCTTACAATTTTATCTCTATTTTACCCTATCATATTTTATAGTACTTTAGCTTACCATGGTATATTTTTATCTTATCTTACTGTATTTTATCTGTTTTATGGTATTATATTTTATATTTTATATCTTATAGTGGCTGATGCCCAACTTTTTGATATGTTCAATTGACTAATCAATAAAGTTATTCATTCATTCAGTGTTGTAGTGCTATCTATACTTGCCCTGGTCAATGGAACGATTCCAAGTCCATCTCTCTATAGTAGTGATCAGTTGTCATGGTCACCGTTGCAAGGTTCGCTCCATCGTAACGGTTCGCATGCCAGAGTGTTGATGCGTGTTCCTGGCTGGGAGGGTGCTGCTGATAAACCTTGTACGGGGAGATGTGTAGGGCTGTGCCAGGAAGGAATGTGTTTGGGTTATCTCTTAAATGTCAAGGTCTTTTTGCCCGTCGATCAGCAGAGCTCATTAGGAGCACCTGGGAATGTGGGATTGTTCTGTATGCAAGGGGGGGGGTCGTTGCTGGAAATGGAGCTATTTAGTTTGAGTTTAGGCGCACTTTTCTCATTCTCAGCTTTCTCTCTGTTTGTACCTTATTCTAAATAAAACCAGACCTTAAACTTAGATTTGGAGTCTGAGCACTTTATTTGAGTAGGGCAATCGTTACATAAAGCTGAGAATCATTCCATGAACAAACCTCGCTAGTCTCTACCAAGAAATTTTCTTGAGAGAGAAGAAGTTAGCGATGGCAGAATTGGGGAAGGAGTCAACGGGGTTTGGGGAGGCGACCAGACAGCTCTTGGAGATGGCGTTCCTGAGCAGGGACTCGAGCCCCCTCCCATCCCACCCCACACCCCATTCTAGAGATCCAAGCTCCAGCCCGGAGGAGAGGGAACCGATGGACGAAGGGCTTGCCGAACACCAACAGTTCCTGTGGGATGCCCTGGCAGACCCCCGGCCGGGGACGTCTCGCACCACATGGAAACTGCGATGCCCGCAGACTCCTGAAAGACAGTCCACAAAAGTGTCAGGGAGTCAGCGACCTGAAGTGCCGGGGCTGGAGGACTCTACCATGCCGGATAGGATCAGAGTCCTTGAGTCCAAGATCGAATCCATGGAGTACATGCTACACTCCCTTTCAACCACAGTGAGTGACCTGGTAAAGGTTGTTGGTGGTCCAGGGGCAGCAGGGGGTCCCAGCGTCCCACCAACTCCATCGCCAGCTCCAAGGGGAAGGGGCCAGCCAAAGGACTTTTCCCCGGCTCTCCGTGGTTCCACTCCGGTGGTAGTTACCCCGGCTTGTCCACCAGTTGGGGCGCCTCCGAGCGGCGGGGTAGCTAAGGACTTTTCAGTGAAGTTTGATGGTGACCTCACAAACTTGTTATTCTTCCTTACCAATGCAACGAATTATATGCAACAATATGGACATTTTTACCTCAGAGGGGGCTAAAATCATGGCTATTGCCACAAAACTGAAGAGCAGAGCAGCTGACTGGTATGTCCAGTTATGCGAATCAAGAGCCCCAGCGCTGGCTGCCTTTAATACCTTTCTAAGCACTTTGAAATGGTATTTTGAGGATCCCCTGGCTAAGGAAAGGGCTAAGGATGCTCTACAAGAACTAGTTCAGGGACAAAAATTGGTTGCTGATTATGCCCTAGAATTCAAAGTTTTGGCAGGGAAAGTTCCCGAATGGTCGGAGGCTACCTTGATCGATAGATTTAAGGATGGCCTCAATCAGGAGGTGTTGCGATGGGCGCTGTGCAGAGATGATCCAGATTCACTGCATGATTGGATCTGACTGGCCGGGAAGGCTGAGCATGCACAGCGCACCTTTATGTGAGCTGCGAAAGGAGACAAGCCCCCCTCCAGTGGGAAGGGGCTGAGGATGCAGTCCGACTCCAGCTGGGCTGAGGAAAGGCAACGCCGTTTCACCCGGGGCCAGGGCATCAAGTGTGGCAAACCAGGTCACCGCGCAGCGGAATGTCAAAGAGCTAAGACAGCGGATCGCCCCTCTAAACCAACCCAAAAGATACCACAAAAGACACCTAACCCCCCTCGCGGCTGGCGGGGGTGCTGGTGACCGCGGACGAAGAGGATGATGTATACTTTACAGGAGACGCTTTGGCCGCCCTGGAGCAGCCGGCGGGAAACGCCTTCCACCTGCCTTAAACAGAAGGTGATGAGGCAAGCAAAGGACTGCGTTGCCTGTTTAATAGGCTAGATCCTTTTCTATTTCAAGAACTTTAACACTGTTGGAGGCTGTATAATTCAATACAATGAATTTAAATTAAATTCAAGCTCATTGTATTTTTCTAGAATGTATCATTAGTATAGGAAGCTATGTATGTATTTGTATGATATATTGTGAATATTGTTCATGAGGTGATGTTTAACACATTTATGTAAGTTGTGTTTTATTGATCTTAAAACTATTTTATTTCCTATTTTACCAGTCTCAGTAATGCATGAGCCTAACATGCTTACTTACCACTCCTGGATTATATATCCAGAGGCATAAATCTGAACCTAGTTGATAAGCTGTTCTGTCAGAAGTTATCATTTTCCTGAAATAATAAACCCACTGAGACCTTTGGAGCTGTAGAAATCAGAAGCCAGCAATTAATTGTAACTGAATGTGTTTAATAATACATAATGGTATTGAATGTACAATTCTGCTAGTAAGCAAAACAAATAATAAACCCTTCTTAAAAATATATGGATTTGTCATGGACATTAACAAAAATGCCAATTTGGAGAAGATTTTCTGAGCGCTGAAAAACAAGAGCATATTCTACAAGGGCTGTGATACCTAACTAATTATGGTTGTTAAATAAACTATAGTTGAATAAAGCAGACTTTACGTCAGTGCGCCTTCTCCTCCAGACATCATAACCAAATCATGCAGTGTCCTACACAGAATCTATAGCTGGAAAATACCTATTATTATTACTATTATTATTCCCCCTCAGCTTTACATTGTGTATATGTAGTGATTTTGGAAGGCATTGTATCTCTTCAGTTCCAAACCGTTTCTCTTGCTTTGCAAATCACTTCATCTCTGATTTGCTGTCTAACTGCTAACTATATTTTGTCAGTTCAAATATCGTACTAAACTCATTAACTTTTCATGAAGTTAAAAAAGAGAGAGCCAGTTTGGCCTACTAGTTAAGGCAACGGGCTAGAAACCAGGTGTCTGGGAGTTCCAGTCCCGCCTTAGGCATGAAAACTGGCTGGGTGACCTTGGGCCAGTTGCTCTCTCTCAGCCCAAGAGCCAATCAGGCATGGTATGAGAGTTCTAGTCCCGCCTTAGGCCTGAAAGCCGGCTGGGTGACCTTGGGCCAGTTGCTCTCTCTCAGCCCAAGAGCCAATCAGGCGTGGTATGAGAGTTCTAGTCCCGCCTTAGGCATGAAAGCCAACTGGGTGACCTCGGGCCAGTCCCTCTCTCTCAGCCCAACTCACCTCACAGGGTTGCTGTTGTGGGGAACATAGGAGGAGGGGGTATGAAGTATGTTCACCGCCTTGAGTTATTTATAAAAATAATAAAGGCAGGATAGAAAATAAATAAAAAAAATAAAAAAAAATGTGCAGAGGCAACAGTAGTTTGTGACATCATGCTTATTTATAAATTTATATTTATTTATGCCCTATGGATTTCTAGCATGTAGAAAAGAGATGAAATGTAAGAGAACCTGTGGGGCTTCATCTGCAGTGAGAATGGAAACAGCACCTGAGCTCTTTCTCCATCGCCTAAACTTGTTTTATTAGGGTTTGTAATGTTAGTTTGTTTACTTCATTAAATTGATTATAGCCGCCCACTCCAACAGACTCTGGGTGGCTTACAACATCTAATATGAAATAAAACAAAAATGTGTGTGGAGTGATGATGTTACCTACTCAGGTAATGAAACGTCTGCAAGCCAACAACCAAGCTCAGAGAGCACCAAGCACTCCACAGTTCAACCCTGGGCCACATATATTCTCTTCTATTGGAATTAAAAACATATCAATTTACATGACAATCAACCCTTGTTTTTTAATATTTGGATGTTTATGTTTCCTCCCAACTTCCTCTCTTCCTCTGATCTGGACAAATCAGAGTTGGCCATTATAGCATAAATCAGCAAAATATTGTTTGTGCAAAGACTTCAAATTTTCAGTGATAACCACTGTTTAAAATGAGTTCCCAGTTCTGGTTTGAAGGGCAAATGCTTGCTACATATAATAGGTGGTTATTTTTGCCTAAATTGGGATGAGAGGAACTAAAACAAGATTTTTCAAAAGTCAATTTGAGAGATTGCCTGTACCCAAGGCTTGAATCCTTTGGTGAAAGGATTTTTGCTGGTTTCCAAATTCCAAACAGTGCTTTTATGTAGTAGCCTGGAAGAAACACAGCATTTCATGATATACTTTTAAAATTGAATTAGACGTAGCAAAGATCATATTAAAAGATACAGGGATGTCACCTTAATGAATACCTTTGCTTTATGCATAGAAGATAACCATGTGGGAAATAACTAAAGAACTCCATTGTGAGTCTTCTTCAAAAGGCACCAGTTACATTTACTGAATACAGTGAGGTTTATTCTGCCTGAATGCCAGATAGGTAATTTAAAAAACATTGCTAGCTTCAGAGAATCATGAAAAAGCAAGCTTGCCAGATTAAGATGATCTCATTAAAGCTGTAACAAGCTCAAGGGAAGAAAATGGAAATGAGATTGAAATCCACATGATCTATTATGGGACATGACAATGCAAATAATCCTGGGAACAGTTTTTCCATGTGTGGGCGCCTTGTGTCATGAAAAGACATATACAGCAACAGCAATCTGTTCAATTATTTGAATACTGGGAAGACAACATTTCCCCAAGTCTGTGAACTTAGAATGTGCTAAACAGCGATGAATATGTATGCATGTATTCATTAGCATTTGTGTGAAGGCTCAAAATGAAGAACAAGTGTTAGGTTTTTGTAAGAGACTTTTCAGTTTCAGCATCTTTGTAAGGAAGTTATGTAGTTATTTATATACACACTTCATATAAAGTGTTCTTAATCTCCATAAATAATGTTACAGACACTGAAAAACACTAAAAATTAATGTTGTAATTAAATCCTTTGCGATCCAACAGAGAGATGATATACAGCTTTCTTCTTGTTAGCTACAAGGGAAAACTTTATGTGTTTGTAAATCTGTTTATCTCATTAAAACAAAACTGATGTTTGCAAAGATCTGTATCATAGGATTTGTATGTATGACATAGATCCATCAACTGGTCAGTGTAAGTCAATAGCACTGCCATCTGACTATACAGAAATATAAAACATTAGAACTTACTTGGAATAAAGCTAATAAATAGATATGATGTTAAGAATTTACTTTTGTGATTGTTTAAATAGATTTAGTGTTATGTCATTGCTGTGGCATTATTACAATTCTCATATAACTTTCTTGTTTCATTGTGCTCAATTATGCAAAGGAAGATTTTATTTTAATAGACGATCAATGGGGGGGAAAGGTGGATGATTTAACTAAGCAATATTATTTCTGTAATATTGAAAAATAACTAACAGTATCCTTAACTCTTGCTTTATTGTTATATTGTAGAATTATTTTATTACCAATGTTGACTCTTAAAGTGAGGGGTATACAAATACTTGGTTTGGAAATTTAATACAAATACAATTTGATTGAATCACAAACTGAATTGACTTCAAACTGGATTGATGATTTTGATCAAAATAATGAATTGACTGTATTTGAATCAAGCCAGCAATTTAAAAAGCTTAAAAGCTTTTTTTTTTTTTAAAAAGAAAGAAATTAATTTTATTTTCTTAATCAGATTGAACTGAATCAGTGAATGAATTAATAATTTGAATAGGATAGGGGCCTGTTATTCCAATCTATTGTAAACTAGTTTCCCTTTTTGTGCAATCTTGATTCAATGATATCCTCCCTCAAAGTGAATTAAAGAACCCAGTTTTCATGGATGAAGAATGCAGAGCATCCCTTTCCTATGTAAACTGCTCTTACATCAATTAAAGGCACGGGGATATACAGTATGTGCATGGGCTTTCACATGACCTCAAATGCATGTGTGGGATCACATGGAAACTCTTGGTATAAAGACCTCCTTTGTGCAAATACCATCTTTGTGCATGTAGGATCTACTTTTAACAAACATCTGGCATGAAGATCAGTGGGAATGAAGCTGTTGCATAGTTAGGGTTGGGTTGTATTTTTTTGTTTTGTTTTGTTTTTGCCTTCAAGTCAGTCTTGACTCCTGGAGACTGCGTGGACAAGTCCCTGCAGTTTTCTTTGCAAGATTTCAGAAGTGGTCTGCCATTGCCTCCTTCCTAGGACTGAGAGAAAGGGACTGCCTCAAGGTCACCCAGCTGGCTTTGTGCCTAAAGCAGGATTAGGTCTCCCACTTTCTAGTCTGATGCCTCAACCATTACATCAAACTGGCTAGGTTACCCATTTACCAATAGTAGATAGTCATTTAGAGGGTCAAAACCTCATTTAGCTTAGAGATGGTTTCATGGAGCCATTGAATCAAATTATCTTTTTGAATCAGATAATTGGGAGTCAATAGAATGGGATACTTTTGAATCACATATCAGACTCAATAGAATTGGAAGCCTCTGAATCAATTCAAGAATTTGGAAAAGCCTTTAAACATATGCAAAAGCCCTCCATTAAATAGATTCAGAAAACTGAATTGACCCAATTCAGTACTTCAGAACAAAACATAAAGTCAAGTTGATTGTCCAGATCTGTTCAAATTAGCCATTCATTTTACCCCTTCTGAATAGGACTGTAGCGAAAAAGACAGTATGTTGTAGAGCACACTATAGGAAAAGCCAATTGCATCATCCCTATCTTTAATGGCAAGTTTATGTACTGATAATCTGGGTGCTCTTATGTTCAAGATTACAACCCATTGTCCTTTTTGGAAACTGACAGTGTGTTCTTCAGCAGGTTAAAGGTATAGGTTGGTGGTGAAGGTGAAAGGTCCCCTGTGCAAGCACCGAGTCATGTCTGACCCTTTGGGGAGATGCTGCTTTTGCAAGGTTTTCTTGGCAGACTATAGAGTGGGGTGGTTTGCCATTGCCTTCCCCAGTCGTAATTACCTTTCTCCCAGCAGGCTGAGTACTCATTTTACCAACCTTGGAAGGATGGAAGGCTGAGTCGACCTGAGCTGGCTACCCGAGAATCCAGCTTCTGCTGGGATCCAACTCAGGTGGCAGGGAGAGTTTTGGTTGCAATACTGCCCCCTACCACTCTGCACCACATGAGGCACCTAGGTTGGTAGGTAAATATTAACAGTCTATAGACCATCTCAATCTATTGGACTCTTGGCCGTGTACTTAATCAAATGTACAATGAATATCTCCATATCTAAAACCAACAGCTTAAAATTATAACAAGCCACAGTCATAAAAACAAAACTGATGCACATCAAAACAGTCTGGGGCCCAAAGGCCTACTGAAATAAAACCATTTTAAGGGTGTTCCTGAACCCAAGGACAGTAGGAACCAATTATACAAGGGGAAGTGGTTTCTATAAAACTGGAGACCATGACTCAGAAGACCAGTGTCCTGCTCCAAGCCTACCTTAACCTCCCATGGGTTATGACTGAAAGCATAGTGGAAATATTTGAACAGTGAACAACTTTGTGTGCATAGGACTGTAGTCTTAAATACTTTTTTGCCTTCTGTAGTCCTGTGACTGAAACTTTGAGTATGGTACCTTAGAAAACTAGGACCCTTCAGTCTTATGATTTACGTAGTTTTATTTGTGGGATGTATCTGTGCCTCAGGTGGTTAATAGACTCTATTATCATGCATGATGCTTTCTTTAAGTGAAAATAAAGAGACTTAATGATCTGCTTATTGCCACAGTTTGTTTTTTTTTACATCTCAGATCAGTTCCCACTTTGAATGGCCTAACGGATTTTGGAAGCTTTCTATTTTTGGCAGCATAAATCTCATTTGACAGGTATTTAATATTCTTTCTGCATGAGAAAAATAAGCTAATTCATATATACCCTTATTTTATGTAAGGGCCATAATTCAAAGAATAACTATTAACTTGTCACCTAGCTCATAAACAAGGACATTTAATAAGGGCTGTAATTAAAGGACTTTCAAAAGTCGTTACCAAATTTTCATTTTTAATGTCCTCAAAGAGGAAAATTATTAAATCCATGACTGACAAAGAATCAAATGAATTAAAATTAAGCTGTATCTAATTTTAAATGAATGTCAATGAACTAACCAAATTTCATTTTTTGACCTGGCTTTACTCACTGCATTTTGAGATACAGCCCTGGCCTAGAAGATGTTGTGGACTGCTTGGAAACCCCCAGGTTGCCAGAAGTGGTCCCTCCCCATACAGAAATGACCAGTCCATTCTCTCTCTTAAGGAAGCAGCAGGAGTGTAAGAAAATTTGAGACAAATCCATACCTAGCTTCTCTGGAGAGATTTTGAAGAGGTAGCTTTCCATAAGACAACCTCTGCTAGAATCCAAACATTCTCTCAGTTAAAGAAAAAAAGTACAATCCTAAAGTGAATGGGATTTTAATGACACAGAAAGAAATATGCATATAACAAAGTTCCATTTTTTTTTCCAAATTGCTGTGGTTTGGGGGACCGAGTCTGTTGACTTACCTTGGAACAATCTAGGCCTATTTGGCCCTCAAAGGGTATCAGATGTTCCCTAATTATCTTAGGAATCCATATTAAACACAGCAGACTTGGTAAGGAAATGCATGACCATATGGATTTCCAACTCATTTGGCACCATTTATTAGTGATACCTCATAGGAGATGACTGATAAATCAATATTATTAGTATTTGCAATTACTGGAATAATTCTGTCCTGCACACATTTTTATTGTTGAAAAATGAGAGAAAGGAATTTGACAGGAACTGTGATGTCATTAATATTTTCCCCTGTTATCAGTTCCCATATAGTATTTCGATGTGTTTAATCAGGGTAAGTCTGTTTGTTTGTTTGTTTATTTATCAAATTTCTTTGATAAACTCATTTACAGCAACTCTGGGCGGCCTACAAATAATAAGTAACAGTCAATAAAAACGATACAATATAAAATCAATGCAATATAAATATACTTAAATATCAGTAATAATATAAAAATGCCAGATATAAAAGTAAGATTCAAGATGGCAATCGGGTTTATACTTGGCACTATCACTGAACCAGCCAAGTTGCACTTGTTTTCCGTTGAAATCAGTGGAAAAGAAGTTCTGATTAATTTATGGAGATCACACACAAACATACAAACACACACATACACACACACACACACACAAATGTACTTGGTCATATCCCAGGGTATTATTTTAAATGTATCATTGTGGTGTTAGATGTTTGTGTGTTAAAATTAATATTAATATTTGTTTTCATGAGCTAATGTAATTTTATTGGATTGATTTCTAATTACTGTATTTGTTTTGTTTTGTGCCATACCTCCTCCTCATACCGTTACTGCTTTTGTTATTTGGCCCAATGGATTTTAATGAGATTTAAATTTAACAACGGGACCCACCTCATTGTTTTTGCAAATGTGTAAGTGAGATCAGAACTCTGTGAGTCCCTGTTTAGATTTTGGATATTAAATTTTAGAGAGTCTCAGAATAATGTGAAAAACATTGTTATATTTTTAAAAAGGGTGGTAGTGGATGTTCATTCATAAGTAAACAAAAGACAGTAGACGTTTCTGTAAGCTATATTTACATCTTTCTTCCCCTTAAAGAAAGGGAACTTTGCTAAATCAGGAGACAATGCTTCAGGGCATCAACATTCTCCACACCATTTTCTCGTTTTGTTTTCTTTTTTATGCAAGAGATAAAAATGAAACTTACAACACAATTATTTCCTTTTTTATTTTGCCACATCTATATGAAATGTAGATTTAACAGAGACAAATCCTGCCCTCCCACAGCCTCAGAACTGCCATAAGCATTCATGTCTTCCTATAAATGTCTGATGTGCATTTGAGAATTGCTTTGAAGAAACACTTTGTGGTTATTAAAGCAGGACAAAAGGTTAAACCTGGCCAAAGCACAGCTTGCTAATGAGACGTAATCTGCCCTAAAACCTGAGTGTGGTTTTCAAAAGGAAGAATACACCCTCAAGCAAAGGTTACTCTGAAGCTATGGATAACTTCTTGTCTAACTCAGGTTAGTTAGAACCAATCTCCAGTATGTAAATATGTATGTAATAGTGTGTAGATGAATTTGAATTGCACCACAGATCTGTTTGGGGAAAATTGGGCATGTCTATATCTACAGAGAGTTGTAACAGGTTTTTAACAGCACAGCTGTTCATATTAGATTTGCTCTAAGAGATATCTGGTTTGGCCTTTGCAAGCTCTTTGTAAATTATGTCTAGTTTACAAAATTTGGTAATGAATTTAAAAGTCTTCCATGTTGTCTCAAGCTATAGCACCACAGGACCATTCACAGTATGGGAGAACCACTGGTGTCCAAGGAGGGGGAGGTTAAGCCAGTCAATCTAAATGAAAAGAGTGTCTTGCTGCAATCCTACACACTTTCCTGCAAGTGTGACATTACATACAGCACATGTCCAAAATGGGCAACAGTTTGACACTCCTGGGTGGATCCCAAGCTAGCCCAGTTTATACAATATACAATGTACAATACTACTAAAAAATATAGTAACATACATTTTCAGAGATGCATTAAACTAAGTAAGACTGTGTATGTATGATAACAGATGTATTAATTACATTTAGGATGGAGAGATGTAATGAGCAGGAGGAAAATTCTGTTGAGGAGCAAAACGATGATTCAAGAAACAACAATAGAAGCACCACAAGTCTATAAAGAGCAAAATTCAGAGTAGACAGCACATTTTAAAACAATTGCCACCAATGACAAATTTGCACAGTTAGCGACATTAAAGACTACGACCTAAGTGAGATGAATCATTTTTTGTAGCAACCATTACTAATGAATTTGTTCATAAACTGCTTTCGGCTACATGGTTATTCCTCTGGAATTCATTGATACAGAGCTGGGTTTGGTTCCCCATAGATCTCTGTTCAAATACAGTATATAGCAGAGCTGCACCTTCATGTGTTTCAGACATTGAGATTAACTTGATGCATTTTGGTTGGACATGCTGTGAGATGGTAAAGCTTTTTTTTTTTTTACATTTGCAAGACATCAGGATAAGCTCTTCTGGTGTAAGGAATGTAACAATACATATACCACAAATAATCTTGAACTGGCATAAGGCCACTTATGATCAACGAAATCTACTAAAGAAAGGCACGGTATTTTGCAAAAAATAGTATAAAATAAATTTATTTATTTATTTATTTATCAAATTTGTCACCGCCCATCTCCTTCCCCCAGAGGGACTCTGGGTGGTTTACAACAAAAGTAGTCAATTAAAACAATAAATAGAAAAACAATACAATATATAAAAATATAAACAGCATTAATAAATAACTATAAAAATAGCAGTAAAAATGAAGTCCAAGTGGGAAGATCTAACACAGACCATATCTGTGAGGAGCGCACTAGGGTGCCAGATACTCCCCTCCCCACCCCAAGCAAGCCAGCAGAGCCAAGTCTTCACGGTCCTCTGGAAGGCCAGGAGCGATAGGGCTAACCTAACCTCCAGGGGCAGGATGTTCCAGAGGGTGGGAGCTACTGCAGAGAAGGCCCACCTCCTGGACCCTGCCAAATGAAATTCTCTTACCGATGGGGTCCGCAACATGCCCTCTCTGCGTGATCAGGTGGGACGAGCCGACATAATGGGGAAGAGGCGGTCCCTCAGGTAACCTGGCCCCATGCCATGTAATCACTTGACTCATGAGGCAATTAAGACTAATATCCACCTCCACTTCTCCCCATATTTCATTTATTTATTTATTAGTTCATTCCATTACTCAGAGGACAGCCCGGTCAACTGCATACAATTTGCCAAATATGTAAATTGGGATTAAAAACAAATACAAGTCAATTAAAAACAAGCCATATCTTTCGTGCATATAAACCAGGAATCCCTTTCAATACTATAAAGGCAATTCATCATCTGGAGGGATGGTTATGTCAGTCCAGTTCCCATGGCTTGGTGAAGGAACTATGTTTTCACAAATGTTACAATAACATGCTCTTGTTTTATTGGTAATAGCAATGGATTTGGTTCACTTCCAAGTGACATTTTGTTTTCACTATGAAATAAGAGCAGAATGTTATTAATAACACCAAAGTGTCTATTGTAACTCCTAATCCCATTTTTCCCCAACATGGATATCTATAAGTGGATCAAGTGTGAATATGACAGATGGCTTGCAACTGAACAATGAGTATTGCATCTTTTCAAACAGCCATTTCCTGATTAGTGTGTTTCATTTCTTGCTTAATTCTTCAAAACTAGTATTGTTTTTAAGAAGGCAGCTTGTTATCTGACCTAATGTACAAATAATTCTATTTTATGACAGTGTTGAGAACATCCTTCCCAAGTTGCAAAGAAATCAGAGACCCCATTAAGTAAAATCCATACCATTGAAATTAGCATGTTCATGGGTGACCTCCTGTCTCTAAGAAAGACAGTTGGATGAAATAGACTCTAATGCAAAAAGGCTCAAGCTATAATTAGTATATTAATCTCCAGGGTATTCCAAGATGATTTTTTTTCTCTAAGAAAGTGATTATTTTTTTCTAAATGTTCACATATAGATTGGATTAATGCATATTATGCCACATAAAAGAAACACAATGTATAGATAATTATAAATGGCTGTACCATAGAAACTTCTATTGTATGTAATATAACCAATTCTAGATGAGTAAATTTGCATTTAATTCTAAGTGTCATCTTGGACTAAGTGTATCTTGCTGAGCCAATGGGAAAGAAGAAATTCACTGCCATCAATTTTATTTGTAAGTAAATGGAAATATGCCAGGGATGTTAATAAGATCTGAGAGTTTCTGAAGAAGCAAAAGCCCCTGCAGAACAATTTGGTTGGTCACTGTGACCAAGGAATATTGGGCTAGACAGTTTTTGGCAGACAAAGACTCCTTAGTGTGACAATTTACTGATATTTAATAGTAAATCACTAGGTTAAGAACTTCATCTGTGCTACCATAGACTATTAAAATATATAAGTAGTCCTCATTTACCAAGTGCCTCATTCAGCAACTGTTCGAAGTTACGATGGTGCTGAAAAAGTAGCTTTACAACTGGTCCTTGAACTTGTGGCCATTGCAGCCTCCTGCAGTCACGTGATCATGATTTTGGCCCTTGGCAACTGGTGCACATTTATGATGGTTGCTATGTTCCCTGGTCACATGATCACCATTTGTAACCTTCGCAGCTGGCTTTCAACAAGCAAAGTCAATGGGAAAGCAGCCAGGAGGAAGTCACAAGTCACAGTCATGTGATGTCATGCTTAACAACCCACAATGATTCACTTAATGACTGCAGCGGAACTGACATAAGTCTGTCATGGTCACATGACATTTCAGTTAACAACCGCGTTGCTTAGTGATGGAGTTGCCAGTCCCAATTGTGGTTGGTAAGTGAGGACTACCTGTATCCAGTACAATGAAGTAAATATATCTTACTAGCTGTACAGCATATAACCTTTATGTTCAGGCCAAAATAAACTGAGATGACTAGAATACTAAATATAATTAACATCAAGATTTGAGGAAATGCGTCGCTGTGCAAAAGAAAATATTTAAAGCTCTTGCTTTGGTCAGATACTCCAACTGTAATATTTTAGATAACATTTTGCCCTCACTAATGCATAATTGTTTTTACATGTACCAGAAAATGATATTTTGCAGCAGAGGTGAGATTCAGAAAGCTAATAATAATTCAGAATTCCAAATTGCCAGCAATGTAGAGCATGCTAGAAGCTTTTAAAAACCTGTTTGCAAAATATGTATCTTTCACAATGGATAAACTTTGTACAAAATGTGTATAGTTCACGACGAATGAACAGTGTAAATATTCCTGCTCTTTGCACCCACATTTAAAAATATACCAGTGAAGTATTTTAAAGACCGATTAATGTTGATGTGAGTAATTTAGAACATGCTTGAACTGGGTGGGTTATAAAAGTGGACATATACAATTTTTATTGTGATTTCCAGCTTGTTGAAGAGAGCCATTCTATCTTCACTGTATTTATCTGTAGAAACTCATGTGTAATTTATTTTCCTTTGACTTTATTTCCACAATGTATCAGCCTAAAAGCTCTCAAGGCAACATACAAAAGCATTTCAAGTCCCACTAAGAAGTAATTAAGCTTAAAGCCATTGAAACCAATGAAGTAGTGATGAGCATATGATATTAAATTAACTCTGCAATGGGTTATGGTAGGGGTTCTCAAGCTTTAGGTCATGACCTTCCAGGGTCATAAGCAATTAAATGAGAGCTCAAACCCATTTTAATGCCGATCAAGTTTGCACAGTCCAAGTGAGAGTATAGTGAGAGCTAAGCTCATTTCTCATTACCAGGATTGTACAGCAAATGCAAGGAGCGAAGCCTGTGATGTGTTGTGAGAACTGGCCATACCCATGAGTCTAGCCATTGGTCAAAACCACCTACCAGTCACAGCAGTGCTACAATTGGTGGTTGGTTTCCTGCCAACCGGTGACTTCCAACATAATCTAAATTAATAATCCATAATCTAAATTCAGAATTCATATGTCTAGCCTTTCAAGTCAAAAAAGCTTTTGTTGAGTGGTGACAGAGCAGCTAAAGATGACTTGTTTCCAGGTAGCGCTGATAAAAAATAAGCCTAAGTCAAGAACGTACCATGAAAGTTACAGATCTTATAGGAAGAAGTAACATTATTTCTTGCCTAACCCTAACTCCAATGAAGTCATTAAAATTTGAGAGCCACTGGGTTATGGCATTTTGTATACATCATTTTGTAACATTATGCACTGGCATATTCTGTGTACTTTCTGTGAGCACCAGATATGATATATATTGCATCACCTTCAGTTTGGATGATTTTAATTAGTAATATACAAATAGCTAAATAATAAAAGGACAGACTGAATTTAAGAATAAATAAGAGGGAACGTTCTTTCCCCCAGGATGGGAAGAAGCAGAGATTTGGCCCATCTGAAGAGCTGGGAGACTATTGACTGGTGCAGTGCTATATGGAGAAATATATTCGACTGGAAGCCTGAATTAATCTTTTCTTCTTCCTTCCTGCATTTAGATGGCTTCACAGCAGATCAAGGCAATCTTTCTTAATAACCAGTTAGATAGATATATACCAATCTGATTGGATACTGCAATAAGTCAACCTTTCTTAATTTCTAAAGGTGAAAGTGGAGATGCTGTTTAATATGTGGCAAGTGGATTGCAGCAGGGATGCGTTATCGCATTAAGATCCCCACGGTTAATCTATGACTGGATTTGATTAATAGTTTAAGGACTAATTTAATTGAGTAAGAACTGTCCCTAAGTCATTAAACAGCAGATATACCTATTGCTTATTAAAAACACTGCTGGCTATATTTCACACTGGAGGAAAGCCTAGTAAACAATACAAATGCGTGCATTTTCTAAAAGAGGGGGTTCCTAACATTTTGTATCTAATTAGCCTGTAGTCCTAATTCATACATAGCTTCAGGGAAATTCTTTCATTTTACTATGCCTGAAGTGTTTCCCATCTCTTGTTTTTATTTTCATTGTGAATGGGAAACCTCTTTGCTTATTCCAGGGATAGCCAATGGATTTGTGCATAGCTGACTGCAAGTGGGGAGGGAGAAATAGATTATTCACAAAATTGTGATTGGGTTGGTCAGGAATATCTTTTTCCCAGAAGACAACCTGATGATGTTACTCCTTGTCATCCATTCTAACCCCCCACAATACTTTCCATCATCCCAACCCCCCACAATATTTTCTACCATCCCAACTTTCTACCAAGCCCAACTTTGGGTGGGCATATTTCCAAACAAAGCACTTAACTATAGCTACACATCACTTCTGTTTTCCAAGAAAACCTAAAGAGTGTCTCTGGGATCCAGATGCATTTTTTGTAAATAAAGATAATGCCAGAAACTTTGATTATAACATGCCAAGTTCCCAATTACTAATATTTTAATCGAAGAATTAAAAATTCTTCAATTTAATTTAAAAAATTAAAATTGTGGGTTTTAATGTTGGCCCTTCTGGAGTAGTCATTAGCTCTCTAATCCTTGAAGACATCTGTGTAATCTCCTAGAAAAAAAAGATAGACATGGTCTTACAACCTCTCAGTCCAATATCTGCTCTCATTGGGATTCATCCCTAATCCTGGTGTTGAAAGCATTGATCCTTGGTCTTTAGCTCCAGTGAGAATTACTTTTTCCCTGTTATTACAAAGGTAGGTTACTGAGAAGACCTTTCATCTTGCTGATTAACTCACATGTATCTTGTTAGTGCTTTCTCTCCTTGGCCAAGCTTAATGTCTTGTCCTCAATAGTTTTAGAAAAGTAGTTAATAATATCTCCTTAATCAATTACCTTTGCCAATGTTTGGGAAGATGACTGAGTCAGGTTTCCCTATTTACTGTGCTGCCATTGTAGCATTTTGGCCCTTTGACTGAATAATGCTCCTGTTTGCACAAGGGCAACATCCTGCTAGCCTACTGTCTAGACTTGTTGGACAAGAAGAAAGTAATCTTCCTAGTAGCTAGTTGGTCAATGACAGCCTCTAGAAAAGTTGCTAACTTTTTAATTGCTACTGCTGAAGGCTAGTGGGTTAGCTCTGACTTCTTAATTTTGAAGATACATTTGCTGGCAATCCTGAAATAGTTTTTAGAGCTAACCGCATTGTTTGGTCTGCTTGTTAAGTAAAGTGTATTTGGACAATTGATCTCTGATCATAAAGTATTATAATTAAAGTTGAGGGGCAGGAAGCCTGATAGGCATCTGATAAAATATCCATAGGCATACTGCTTAACATTGACTTATTCCACAGAAGCAAGTGGCAACCATTCACTTTTACGATCCAAAACAAAAGGTATTTCATCCTACGAATGGGAAGTGAGGTTGGTCCATGTATTGAAGATGCTGCATGACTACTTAGGCAAAGTATGGTGACACACAATCATGCCCCTTTTCATCACTTCTGGGTTATCCACAAAAGCTTTGTCTAAAAATATTTCCAACTGGAGTGATTCAAAGCTCAAATCTGATGGTGTGTGTGTGCATCTTCAAGTCAGTTTTTGACTTCTGACAGCTGCCTGGACAAGTCCCTCCAGTTTTCTTGGCAAGGTTTTTCAGAAGTGGTTTGCCATTCTCTCCTTCCAAAGCTGAGCGTAAGTGACAGGCCCAAGGCCACCCAGCTAGCTTTGTACCTAAGGCAGGACTAGAACTCAGGATTTCCCAGTTTCTAGCCTAATGTCTTAACCACTACCGTAAACTGGGTCTTAATTTGATATTAAGGTGGATTATTTGCAAGTTGATGAGGCAGAGGTAGGAATTATCACTGTAAAGAATATTAAGAACTCATATAGATATAGTTAGAAATCTTTATACTTGGTATATATTAATATTTAGACGTGCAAATCTATGAATAAAACTATAAAATCACTATATTCTGATCCATTTACACTGATATATGACAAGGCAATAGGTTGTATAACCAAGTCATTGATTTCATACATATAATACCCGGAGTTTAGACTAGAAACAAGTGTTTCATTTCTTGGATATAGATATTGACACTATGAGAATGTTTTAACTGCCATTAATTTCTTTTTTGGGTTGTTTTTAATGGTCTACTGAAAAGACTGGCTACAAAAAAGAGTCTGAGCATCAATTTTTGCACTAAGAGCAGAATTTCCACTTATTAAAATAAAGTTGGTACATTTACTTAAAGTAAACCTCAGTGCAAAATTATCTGGGTTTCTTCTTGGGAAAATATGTCAAAGATTCCAAATGAAGCTAAATTTTAGAATGTTTTCTCACAATTTAATACTTCTTTTTCAGAATAATATGGGCACAGTTAAGTTAAGATGGAATGGTTTCCACTTATTTCACGTCCATAGTAGTAAAACTGAAATATCATCAACCTATTTTACAGACATGTACATTGAGCACGTGTGAAAAATTATTAAGCATTTAGTTTGTGCTACACCATCTTACTGTTACAACCAGACTAGCATTAAAGTCAGATTGAACTCATCTCAATCGCTGCCATTGTTATCAATCAAACAATTCAGTAGGTTGGAACCATATCAAATGTCTTGTTGGAAAGGTGATGATTTAGACCCAGTGTAAGTTGACTGACACCACCTCTTATTCAAGACTGTCCAATTTCACCCAAAAATCTGAGGATAGTGATAGTTTATGTGATAGCACGTGGCTGGTAGCTCAATGTTTCAGCAAGCGGTCCTAGGTATAAAGATTCTAGAATACTGATGTAATATCTCAGCTCCTTATGACTTAGTAACTAACCAGTTCCTTTGCACTTAGAAACTTTGCTGATGTTTTAACCTAGTCAATAAATAGACAATCTAAGCCATGTGAAAACTGAACAGTTTGATTTGTGTAACAGCCTAATAAGATTTTGTCCTTGTTTTTATGGTTTTTCTTTTTCTGGATGCAGATCTTTGTTCTTTTCATTCACTGCCCTGCCTTTTTATACTGTAAAGGACCCAGAGTTGTTGGGAGTTGGGCATTCTTTAAATCCATGTAAATAAATAAATAAATACTATGTGATTGCATCACTGTGGTGTAAAGAAAGTGTGTGTATCTACCTAACACACAAAACACAGTCCCATACATTTATTTATTAGTTTTATATCCTTCCTTTATTTTATACCACGTACAAAGGAGTAGTGTACATAATTCTCTCTTCTCCTATTTTCCTCACAGCAACAACCATGTGAAGTGGGCTGAGAGAGAGTCCCTGGCCTAGAGTCACCCAGCTGGCTTTGATGCCTAAGAGAGAACTGGCGCTCCTGGTTCTAGTCCAGCCCCTGAACCACTTCGCCAAACTGACTCTCTTAAATTTTTGTTTAATCTGTGATTTGACTTAAATACTAGTCCATAGACATCACAATAAGGTATTAAATTCTCTCTGTATTAGGATCTATTGCTCCTGTGGAATTCCCAACATGGAAATTTTGGCAGGGAATCTGGTGTCATCCAGATACATATTGGATTTGACTATACGCTACTTACTGTATCAGACATACACCACCCATTAGCACTGACTGTGCTAGCTGAAGTTGTTGGAGTTGAAGCTTGAAACATCTGAAGATCAGAACTAATAAATTGCTAATAAATTGGTCCTAGAATAATTGGTGTTCACAATGTATACTCTAACAGTAAGCTACGATTCCTTTCCAAGCCTTTACATATGTTTAGAATTGCTAAATCTTTATGTATTTATCTATTTGCCCAATTTCTAGACCACCCAAATCCAAAATAATTCTGGGTGAGTTCACATGATTAAAAACAGAGTATACATAAGACAACAAACAACATTACATAAAAACACAATGAGTGCAGTGTTAGTAATTCAAAATCCACTCTGGTATTGTAAAACATTGATGCTTTTAAATTCTTCCCATGAACTGAAGCTGTGTTTGAACCGCCTTGAGGGTACAAACCACCCCATAAACTGGCTAATATGAAGGTTTTGATTGTTTCAGTATTTGGAACATCAACAGGAACATTTCAATCAGCGCAATAGTGTCTGATTCTTGAAGGGACAGCATGAAGTTATATCATAGTACTGCAAGGTGAAATACCTTTGTATATATGACAACTGTATAAAATTGTATTGCAATGGCGCAATCAATTTATACAAATAGCTTTTCTTTTTATACATTGAACCCCTCATTTGAAGAAATGGGGAAAAAAGCATCTTGTAATCTGAAGGACAGCCTGGAACGGTGGAAGAAATATAACAATTCTTAAAATGTTTTGTGCATAAATAGGGATGCTTATCCTGTTCACCCCTGAAGATTGAAAAAGCTTCCTCATGTCTAACCAACTTCTCATGAATACTAGAACAGTTTTTAGATTAATTATATAGTAAATTCAACAGGAAGAATTCAGTTGTGCTACATCAAATATGATGCCCCTGAGCTACAAATCACTATGGCAGGGTTGAACATGTCTCTGATATAAATGAGTGTTTTTAGTCTCTTTTCTTAGCAGTTGAGGGTTTTTTCTCTCTCTTATCTTCATGCAGGAAATCTAAATGAAAAATGTTTTACTGTGTTTCTGCTTAAGGTTGTAATCTCCAGGTGTGTGTTTGTGTTTCTAGTATTGTACTTCTTTCTGTATGACAGCAGTTGGAACACAAAAATCATAAACCCGGCTAGCAAATCCAAATAAACAATTATGCAAATATAACCACTAATTATATTTTACAGGTCAGCAAAAGGAAGGATGAGAAGTCATTATGATAAGATGGGCTAAAGGAGCAAAAATGTCCTAACAGTCAGGAACCACGCTGAGACGACGAATAGGTCTCTAGTGTTTATTACTGCTACATAAGACAGAAAATCCTAACAAACTGAAGAAGCATAGGAAAAACCCAGAGAGATAAACCCCAAAAGTCAAGGCGGGTCTGTTCTGGGTTTCTTTGAATGGCTGCTCAACTCCTCACTACTACACATGCGTTTTCCCTCCTGGATAGGGGCCCCCTCCTGCTCACCATCAGTGCTCATGACAAAAAATATGTTTTGCCTGTAATTTGAGTGTGTATTCTTTAATTAGTGGAAGACAGAAGTTCTTGTTAATATACTGCAGTCTGCAGGACAGTCAATATAACTGGAAGTATCTTCTCAATATTCGACGTAAAATATATGCATAGTACAGTAAATGAGTCAATTAGCAGGGGAAGGAGGGCAGATTTGGGGAGGGGATCTCATTATCCAGAAAAGGAAATATTGAAGAGAAGGAAAAGTTTATTCTCATGTGTAGGGTCATAGGCAACCCTAATTAAAATATGTTTAAACTTAAACAACAAACTTAACACAGCCATTATGTAAATAAATAATTCATTACCAAACTCTAGATAAAATAACTTCTCTATTTAGCGGCCACTGAGGCTGCTAAACTTGCCAACCTCCATAATGGTGTTCTTAAATAAAGAGAACCTTTTAATTGCATAATAAGTCAAACAGCAATTTAGCCATTTTTGTACATGGTTTCAGTCCAGATTTGGTAAATGTTTCAGGCCAAATGTTTCTCTCGGGTTTCTGAAGAAAAAAACAGATCTAAGAAAGTGAGGTACTATACTGTATAAATAAAATATTAACAATGACAAAGGCATGGAAAGACAATTCAAGAGAGATGGCTTAAGGCTGGTGATTAACTTCCATGAAAACATGTTAAGGTTCTGCAAACTAGAAAATATTTAGAAAAGTCGATATGTCTTGACACAAATTCCAGAAGTGTGAGAAACTGAAACAAGGAGCTTTAAACAAGCATCTATTTACTACTAAAACTCTCATTGTGTTTATCCATTTGACTGTTTATACCCTCAAGTTAGCCCAAAGGGTGCATCATACCGCAACAATTTTTGAATCAAGGTATCCTGAATCTGCTAACTTAAAGAATGCATAAAAAATCCAGGACCCGTTACTTCTGTGGAATTGAAATTTCCACAATCTTCAGACCAGTTTTATTTGCAAAGCTATGGTTGTTGCAGCATCCCTGTGGTCACATGATCATGATTTCCAATGCTCCCTGCCAGCTTCCCTCAAGCAAAGTCAATGGGGAAGCCAGCAGGAAGTTGGAAGTCACTCTACTTTTTTGCCCGCCCATAGTCATTCTGTTGATCTGTTTAGGTAAGTAAATATTGCCTTATTATTGAAGTTCTTTTGCTGCTACAATTATTTTTTCTATTTATGATATATACCCTTCTTAGATGATCATGGGACTGTCCAGCATTGGGGTAAAAAGAATACGGTCAGCCCAAAATTTAATGTTCATTCTGGTCACATCAGACTTCACTACCTATCTCTCTAAGGATGACCCAGTAGGTCACAGGGTTGTCTAGTATGCAATACAATGCAAGTATGTAATGCAAATGGCATTGCTTTTAAAAAAAAAAAAATGAAAGAATATGCAAGATCTCAAATGTAATCAATAAGAAATATGATTCATAATATATTCTGTAATGTTGTAAGTTTATAGTACTTTTGTCAGTGTTCTAAGTACTTTGTGAACCTATCTGAGTAGGCTTTATAATAATTGTGACAGAGGTGTGTACGTATAGCAGGAATGGGGGAATAGTGCTAAAACTGAGAAAATAATGGGTTGCTTACAGCAAGTAGGGAATGATAGGATTTGAACTGGGACTTGCTTGCTCAATGACACAATGTTACCATGTTTACATCGGCCATCATTAGAATATTTCAAAGCAATTTACTCAGATGAGAGCAGTATCTTTGGAACCTTAAAAGTGCAAGGAAAAAAAACCCCAACTAAGCTAAGAAGTGCAGCTTAAACTCCTGGGTTTAAATGGACAAAGCAGTGTACTTTTCAGAACGGACTATTCATGTTATATGGCCCATTTAATAAGGAGTTCAAGTGCTTGATTGGAGGTGCAAATTCAGGTCAAAAGGGGTTATTAAAACAAGACTCTAACCATAAAAGCACAGCAGCAAATCACATTATTCTTTGTGAATGGCATAAGTATTGATGCTCCCAATCAGCCCCGGGGCTTTTTGGGCCTTGATGAACACATAATGGTCTCATGCTGACATGAAAAGTACAACAGCTATTTGATAGCAATCATCGGCCACAGAAGTTTTTGTTTGGTTTCAGTCCCTCACAGAGATTTAATCCCCAACTGGCCTTTACAATCTCTGGAAGTGCCGCCACCTAATACATCTACAATGCCTGGTGAAATTGACAGCCTCAGCTAACCTCTTGTCAAATGTTTATGCTGCTTAAATTACTGACTGTATTAATGGATAGTGGAGCATTTCAATTAATATCTACTATGACAGTAGCTTTGGGGAAATGCAGGTTGTCTCTGCAATTTTTTGCTCCCTTTTTTCATCAAAGTTACATTTATGAAGATGAATGCGTCTTAGTTTGCTTGCTGTTATCTTGCCTGACTTGCTACCTTAGCATCTTTATTCACATTCTTCTAGACCAGCCTTCCATAATCTGATGCCTTCCAAATGTATGGCTCTAGTTTGGGGGAAGCTGGTCCAAGCTCTCTTCATGTCTCCAACAGACTATCCCATTTGGATTCCATTACTGGTAGAGATCCAGTGGATTTTACTTTGGCCTCTGCTTACCCCATTACTATAGTTAGTTTGTAGTTGGTACAGCCTAAGGGTGTGGACTAGAGCCTTAGACAACTGATATCTACCATATGTATGATTTATGACTGCTTCTTCCCTCTCTCCTTCCCTTCCTCAAGGGAGAATTAGTTGAGTCCAACAAGGTTTCTTTTACATTTTTTTTAAGTTATATTTTGATTTCTATTTGAAAAAAAAGGAAAAAGAAACAATAATGTAATAATGAAACACAAGGGAATTTACAAGCAACATAGAATTAGGCTAAAATTTCAATATTTTATTATTTAGTTTTAAGTAACTGTTGCTATGAAATACAATCATATTTCCAGTAGCTACATATGGTTGTGAAACTTCAGTCATGTAATGCGAGCCAACTCACTCAAAAAGACAATTATGCTGGGATTGGTCAGTGGGAAAAGAAGAAGGGGCCGCCCCAGGACTCACTGGCTTGACACCATTCCAGGGACACTGGAATGACTTTGATGGAACTAAAGGAAGCTGTAAGAGATACTAGAAAGGCATGGAGAGCATTGATCCACAAAGTGACCAGGGTCAGACACGACTGAATGGACAGACCAGACCAGTTTCTATGAAAACTGCAGGACATTGTTAAAATGCAGGTGCTATATTAATATCAACACAATTAAATAGTACAATCATAAAAGGTTAAAAGTTACATTAAATTATATCCAAGCTACTGAGCCAATTTCTGATTCTAAGAATATTTTACAGCTGGAGTTTTATAATAATAACTTTATTGCGGTCTTTAACCAGCACAATAGCTGGAATTTTAAGACTTTCTGTTAAGAGAAACCCAATATTTAGATGTAGTTCAAGCCCTTATAGAGAATTACAATTCATAAATGGTTTCCAAGCCGAATTAAATTCTGTGTCAGATTATTTTTGAGATACAAAATTATTTGGACATCAAGACATAGTCCCACAACTTAATGAGCCCTTCTTCTGCAGGAGGAATTTTAGGTATTTTCCAATAGAAAACATAGAGTATTCTTGCAGCAGCTACCATACAGAATGCTAATTCAATATGCTTTATGGGAATATAAAGTTTAGTAATGTTTAATTTAAAAAATAGCAGGCTCTAAAAGAATTTTTGAATTTCCTTTCAACTTTTGTTTCCTTCCAGTAGAGCTGAGTTTTAGAAAATGGCCATCAGATATGAAAAAAATGATCCAAACTAGTTGTACATTTCTGATAGTTCTTAGAGAATGACCTGTTCGTTTTAGCAATCAGAACTAAAATAATGTACCAGCAGTGAAACACCATACCAGTTTTCTCTAAGCATGATATTTGGTGTAAACATATTTTTTTTCTTCCATTGGAATTCCCATTGTTGCATTGCAATTAGTGTGTGTTAGATTCTGCATCCATTTAATCATACAATCGTTCGCTTGTTCAGTTTCTAAACCATTTGTAAATAAGGCCCAGAAAATACTCTGAATTTTGTGATAGAAGATTTAGTTAAGTGTCTAAGTATCCCCCCTTGTTTTTGCTGCTCTTTTAATGCATTACTACTTATCTGAAGATATTGAAACCAGTTAGGTGGTTCTGGAGATCCCAAAGATAAAAATTCCAAGCGATTTTATCTTACTAATAATCAGATCTTGCAGGCTGTACAATTTGTTTCCTCTCCACTGGGTAAATTTCTTTGTGCTTCCCTCGTCAAGAAAATAAATATTTACTAATAAGACAAGAGGGGATCGGTCTGGACTGATTCCTTCCTTTATTTATCCCAAACTTTTAATATGCTGCTTATTATCACATAATCTCTTATGAGCTGTTTATTTCTGCTTTATCAGTCCAAAGATACTTGTGCAGACTATCTGGTAGTTCTTCTCCTTCAGTAGAGGTAGTTGAACCATAAGGAGATACAATACAATCCGTGATCTAAGTTAAACAGATACAATTTAATACCTTGCTTTCAGTTTTTATTAGAATCATTTAGAACAAAATATTTTGATAGGATATTACTTTTTATGGCTGCAAGTCTACCTATCCAAGACCATTTTAACTTTCTTCATCTTGAAATACTGTATCTGCCATTCCAAGTCTGTGAATAATTATTTTTAAATAAGTCTTTATTATTTTTTAATCAAATAGATTCCTAGGCATTTGACTTTTTTATCAGTGATATTGAAGCCCATTGTTTGGAGAAGGGTTGTGCTTAAATGTGGTGAGATTTTCATTAAGAAACTCACCCTGGACCCAGTGCTATTGGATTGTCATCCTGAGTGGTGCAGATACTGTAGAAAGGCAGGATGTAAACTTTATAGATAAATAAATGCCAGTTTTAAATATTCCATTTTGGGGCAAAGTGATGGTCTATATGAGGGCTCCCCTTCTCCACATCTTCTAGCTGATGATGTTATCTAGAATGGTAATGAAATATTTGCAACCCAAAAACCTAGTTTAGAGAACTCTAACACACAACATGGTGTGGATTATCCAAATCTATTTCAGTCTGACTTTAGACCTGGTTATGGCATAGGACTGCTAGGATCATCTAGTGGATGGTCTGTGCCATGAATTGGACAGAAAAAATGTCATCCAAATGGTTCTGCTGACTTTCCTGGCAGTGGTGAGCAAGTATGATTTGGATTATACTTCGAGATTTGTTCAGAACATAATGCTGGGGATTCCTGTTTAAGGGCATAAACCTAGAGTTCCTTATATCACCTCCTGTGTATTTTTAACCTTTGCAAGAATCAGGATTTGCTGCACCATTATGTTGATTATTAACAATTCAGTCTCCGTGTTTTTTCCACTGAGAGCTAAGATAGCCACTTAAGTTCTGAGATTGTACTGTCTTCTGTCAAGGCAAGCAAGCAAAGGTTAGACTAAGGTGGAAGAGTCTAATTGGAATTGACATTCTATTTCACAGGCTGCTGAGGTTTTCTCTCCAACAGCCAAGATAGAAATAAACACTCATCACTCCTTTTTGTCATTGCAGTTTATAGATCAGGTGGGGAAACTACAGGTAAATCTAGATGGTACCTGTACCACAGACCCCGAAATTGTCAGTCTATGTGGTCAGATGATCTCAGCCCTGTTAGTTCTTTTTATATAGAGTAATCGCTACTGCATCCTTCCAGATTAGCAGCTCAAGAGGAAAGAAGCCATTACGTTATCTATCCATACCAACTGTCTATCACCACCTCCTATTCCAGGTATTTAGTGCCTCTCCAATGCTTCAGCAGCCATTAGATCTGGATACCTGATGGACCTTTATTTTGTAAAATCATTCAAGTTTCCAGTGGGGTATTCAGGCTTTAAGGGATGCGGTGGCGCTGCGGGTTAAACGGAAGATCGGCGGTTCAAATCCACGTGACGGGGTGAGCTCCCGTTGCTGGTCCCAGCTCCTGCCAACCTAGCAGTTCGAAAACATGCAAATGTGAGTCGATTAATAGGTACCGCTTTGGCGGGCAGGTAACGGCGTTCCGTTTAGTCATGCCGGCCACATGACCATGGAAGTATCTACGGACAACCGTCGGCTCTTTGGCTTTGAAACGGAGATGAGCACTGCCCCCTAGAGTCGGACACGACTGGACTTAATGTCAAGGGAAACCTTTACCTTTACCTATCCAGGCTTTACCAACTATAAAAAGAGAGAGGTTTTCAACTGTGGTTCTTTTTTTAGTTAATATGATACAACAGAAATCATATACCTATTTACCTGGGAATGAATCCAGCTGAGCCTTTGCAGTCAACTTTCAAACATCCCTTAAAAGGTAAATCAGAAATAGTATGTCTGCATTTCAAACTCACCCAGGAGGTGGTGGCAGATCTGGTTAGTACTTGGATGGGAGATTACCCAGAAATCCCTGGGTGGAAGGCTAGCATTGCAAGTAAAAGAAAAAGAAGAAAGTACTCTTACCATGATGACATTACTTGTTCTCAGCTCTTGATAATCAGTCAATGCTTACTTATTTTTAAGGCTATTTCTGCTGCTTTATACCTGTTATTAACTACTGTTTAAAGTAAAGGCATTTATCATCTTTTATTATCTTTCCATTTATGTCAGCCCAACAAGGTAGACCGGGCTAAGAAACCAATGCCATGTAGGTCACGACTACTTAATTGTAACAGCTATCGTAACAGAATTTTGCAGGACTAAATGTGCTTCCCCCTCCCTCACTTTATCTTCCTGTGAACTAGGGAGGGGCTTGTCTAAGATGTTTTCTCACATTATTTTCTTGGCCCAGGCTCAAGCCTCTCTTATCTGACTGTTGCCTTGGTAGTGGCGCGTCCTCCTGTCCTTCAAGGTGGTTCCCTCTGCCCTCTACAATTTGGCTTTTATGTTTTCTTTTTCTTTCAGGCAATCATAGCTATTGTTCTTACATTAATAGAGAATCTTTTTTTTCCTAGTTAGAAAGGCAAAGCCACATCTATACATATTAGCTATGGCCATTAAATGAAGCTACATGTTTGGGGGCAGTGTCTCTGAATGCCAGCTACTAGGTAGAAAGAGAACTGCAAAGCCAGTAATTTCCAGTCATTACTCATCAGTACTCAGAAGCATCTGTGAACTATTGTTGTAAATAAAGTAGTATTTTGTTAAAGGCAAGTCTTATGCTTTAGAGAATCCCCAGTGAGAAATACTTATGCCTTAAGGTATAATACTTTTTTCCTCCCACAAGTTTCACCACTGCTGTAAAGAACTTAATTGAATTTACTTGATAACTTTATACTGAAACAGCTGTAGAATGTGTGTATTTTGGGTCCATGAGAAATATCTTTATTGCTGCAACTGTTGGCCCAATTACTTCTGCCAGATACATTTAGAATCATTGGTGATCATTCACATTTGAAGCAGGTTGGGCAGCTTTACTGTCTTTATGCCAGAGCTGGCAGCTCCTGATGGGTGACAATTGCTATAAAACAAAACAAAACAGAACAAAAAAAAAAAATCTAAGAGATGATTAATGAAGATGGAGCCTGCTTGAACAGAGGTATTAGATGTTTAGGATGTTCTGCAGGCTTGTTTGCTTTATAAAAAAAATATCCCAACAGCTGGTAAAAGAATGTTGCTTTTGTTTTGTCCTCTCATCTCCATCTAGAACCTTATTAAAATTTACAACAAAGTCATCAGAAAAATGTTAAACTAAAGCTAGGGGGGAACATTCAGCTTTCCTTTTAATATGCACTCACACTTACACTTTCTAACACAGGAATCTTATGCATCATCATCAAAAGGATGGTTATTTATTTGGTGTCTGGACAAGTGATGCCTGGCAGCTGGAAAAGACTGCTGACCACCACTAAGTGAACAACAGTTTTATGCCCAAGTGTACGCCTTTCAGGATTTGCGATGCAGTTTGCAAGGCCAAAATGCATTCCAAAATGAATATATAGGAATAGGCAAACTTCTCCTTTCCAGATATTACAGACTATATTGCCCTCAATTCTTTGATTATGCTGGTTGGGGTTAATTGGTGTTGAAATCTAAAACCTCTAGAGAGCACTATGTTATAATGGGAAGGTGTGCATAATTTTGTATCATATTGTGCAGAAGAAAATAACGGCATTAGAAGAAATTGATGGTGTACGAGTAGTATGTGTTTGGAGAAATACCCATAAAAATGCACACAAATGTTCATGCGTTTGTTTAGAAAAGTACTCAATTGATGCAGAAATGTGCTAAATATGCAAGCTTAGACCGTGATACAAACAAAGAAGTACTTTCTCTTAGCATACTAGTCTTGGGTGGCTCAGAGCTTTCTTTTCATTCTATCAATAAAACAGAGCCAACATTAACAGAATGGGGCTCTCAGCTATTCTTCCTTCAGACACTCTGTGGTTCCCTAATGCTGCAGAGAGTATTGACAGACTGTCCCCTCTGCATGAATGAAGAAATAGCATCTTCTTCAGTCACAGCAACAAAGTGCCCTTCAGGTATGTTTAAATGCACAAGTCTCTAGCCAGCAAGTCCAAGACACCTAATGGCCGCCAATTTGAGGAAGGTTGCACTATAGATTGACTCATTCCAGGAAGTGTGGCTTAGACAGATTCTGCCACTCATCAGATATGGTTTCTAATAGTATAAGATCTAAAAAGCTTTCACAAAATGAATGTAGTACATTAAAATGGTCAAGGTATGCCATGGCTGATATAACTTTTATTTTTTCTCAGTTTTTAATAGACATATAATGTTGACCCCTGCAAGGACAATTCCTTTCTGCATAATGTTATCTTGGAAGTAATCACGGCAAGGTTTTTTAAATTTAAATTTAAAAATCCTTTCAATGTACAATGAATTAATCAGTTCTATGTGTTGCAGTGTACTTCAGCTAAAATGAAAACTGGAACGGAAAATACAGAATTTTCTGTTTTATCATCTGAGTACGCAGTCTGCTCCTTGATGCTATCATTAAGAGAAAAACCATTCGGACTATAAATAATATCAAGTGCAATTTTGCTGCACCATGTTGGCCTTTTGTCTGGTGTTTTTTCCCTTTCTCAGAAGGAAGAACAAAAAAAAATCAATATGTTGATTGTTAGCAAAGACTGCAGTATAGAAAGTAAATTTCCTAGACCCAAGTCCAGTTTCTGCTGGATATAAGACTGTGGAGCTTGACCAAATGGTGGACAACTAAAGAGTAATTGTGACAAGAACTTAGGAAATATAAAGAAAGATAAACATCCTGTGCAATCCAGAGTTCTGTTGCATTTTAGAAACTAATCCTCAGGTAATTTCAAGTGGAGATATATCCAGTTCTACACAGGGACCTCTTTACATCTTCTGACTATCATAGGTAGGCAGGCAGGCAGGCAGGTAGATAGAGATATATATTCAACCAACACCTTGCTTTCAGTGCCCATTTATCAAGATGAGACTATAGTCTTTCTATTTTCCCGCTCTCTTCCTGCTTCAGCCCAGAGAAGCCAACAGCAGTCATTAAGAATTGAATTAACCCTTATCTACACTGTGTGATCTATTTGCTTGATATCTCTTGTTCAAATTCTGTTTCTTGTATTTGACAAAATTGGGTCTGTAAGAGATTCCTGTCCCTTTCTTCCATTTTTACCTCTCCTTGATAATGAATTGTGTTATTCAGAATAGTGGCAACAAATGAACTATACCCAGTCTTTTCATCTCAAGTATTGCAATATATCTAGCCTCATTGCTCAAAAGTAGCATATTAATGTGTGCCTATTGTGCATTTTTACAACAGTAGGCTCCCCATTTCCTGTTTCACTAGTTTAATATCAAACGGTATCTATAGTCTGGCCAAAAGAGATACAGACACTCTCAATGTTATATTTTGTCACTTGCCACACTGAACACCACATGCTAATTCATTTAATTCTGTACTGTTTCCTAGATTAAAGAGATTGAGATTTTCTTTTTTCAAATTTTAAACAATGAATAAAATACTATTCTTGGGTCTGTACACAAACTGCAATACCACAGCGTTTTAATATTCTTTAAATTCACTGCTTTGTCCTCCTAAATAAAGGTATACTGGAAGTATAGAAAGGGCATTTTTAATTATTTTTTAATTAAAGGTTTTTTTTACAAAATAAAAACTATACAGATTTAAAGGAAGAAAGGAAAGGATAAGTGATAAGCAAATAGAAAAGAAAGAAAAGGAAAAAGAGAAAGAGAAAGAAAAGAAAAAATTGAAGTAGTGGCTTCCAAACATCTTTACAGCAGTTATAAATGCATTTATATTTTATCCTCTCTCTCTAAGGTTACATCATGGCTTCCTTCTTTCCATATTCTTCCTTTCTGTCAAACCCACAAATCACGAGTTCATTTTTTTCCATTTTCAGCAAAAAGTCCATAAAGGGTTTCCAGTCTCTGACAATGTAGTTATTGTCTTTTCCCTAATCAATCAAATCAGTTTTGCTATCTCTGCAAATTCTGTTACCTTTACCAACCATTCCTCCATTGTGAGTATTTCAGAGTCTGTCCATCTTTGTACTTATAATAACCTCACTGCAGTTACCATGGATAAAAACAATTGTCCATAAGTCTTTTCCAATTGTCTGTCCATTAGTCCCAGCAAGAAAAGTTTAAAATTCAATATTAAATTTTAAAATTCTTTATATCACTGTGTATATTTGAATCCAAAGTTTTCTAGCTTTTTTTAGAAGCCCACCAAGCATGATAAAATGACCCTTCATGTTTTCCACATCTCCCACATAGATTTGAAGTACCTTTATATATTCTAGAAAGTTTTCCTGGTGTCATATACCAACGATATATAATCCTCTTTTAAATTATAACATAATGTGAATTTCAGTCCTTCCAGCCACATATTTTCCCATTGATCCACCTGTATATTATAACTACTCTTTAACTTGTTCTCCTGTTTCAAATTTCAGTAAAAGCTTATACAGTTTAGCAATTATGTGTTCATCATTTGTGTATCAGTTTCAATTTCTGTCTTATGTTGTTCAATTCCAAATGTTCTTTTGTCTACTTTAAATCTTTCTGTTAACTGTACATATGAAAAGCATTGGAAACTAAATCCCTCTGCAGTCAATTGCTCTTTTGATTCCAACTTATATTATCCATGTTCTTGTTCTGACAACTCTTGATATGTGAATCAATTCTCTTTCCTTGCTGTTTCTTTTCTATCAAATGTTTCTTGTGCTGAGATCCACAAAGGCATTTTTGGGCACAGCTGGGTTTGTATCTATTTCATATTCTCAGTATGGCAGTTCTGATATAATGGTTTTTAAAATCTACTTTAACCTTAACTTTATTGTACCATAGAAAACCATGTCATCCAAATCAGAGCCTGTGCCCTGCTAATTCTAAAATTCTCTTGTTTTTCAGTAATACCCATTCTTTCATCAGAGCCAAACAGCAGGCTGCAAAGTATAATTTCAGATCAGGCAATCCAAATCTGCCTTGCTCCTTTGCATCTTGAAGAATTTTTAATTTAACTCTTGGTTTTTTTCCCTTGCCATATGAACCTAGATATATCTTTCTGCCATTGTTTAGATGGTATATCAGCTGTCAAAATAGGTATTGTTTGGAACAAAAACATCATTCTAGGTAATACATTCATTTTTATCACAGAAATTCTCTCCAACAATGACAATTGTAATTTTTGCTATCTTAACATATCCTTCTTAATCTCATTCCATACAGTAACATAATTATTTTAGAACAATTTGCAATTCATATAACTTAGTAATTGATTCCCAGGTATTTTACTTTTTTTCTCAATCTGAAAACCAGTTGTGTTTTTTCCATTAATATTTCTGTTCCTTCCAAAGGATCTTCCAAAGTTACCACAAAATCCTCAACAAACACCCTTAATTTATATATTTGTCTTTTAATTTTACTCCAGCAATTTTCTCATCTTGTCTTATGTCTCTGTTCAAAACTTTAAGAGTTAGAATGATCAAAAGTGGGGATAAAGGGCATCCTTGTCTTGTCCCTTTTTGTATCTCACAGGGTTTTGTTAACTCTCAATTAACAATTATTTGTGCCTTTTGTAATGTATAAATCAATTTCACCCATTTAATAAAGTTCTCTCCAAAATCCATATCTTCTAGAATTTTAAACAAAAAAGTCCAGTTCAAATTATCAAATGCCTTTTCTGCATCTAAATAGATCAATGCAGCTTGTGTTTCATTATGTTGTTCTAGCTTTCCAAAATGTCCATATTTCTAATATTGTCTCTTAACTGCCTTTTGAGTAAAAATCCACGATCTTCATGAAAAAGATCCTGTAAAACTATTTTCATCCTCTCAGGCAGAATCATCATAAATAGCTTATAGTCATTGTACAATACAGTACGATCCCTGCTTGATCAGGTCACAAATGATGGAATCCAACAACAACTAGGCGTGTCATTAATTACAGAGAAGATGAGAGAAAGCCGGCTTCGTTGGTATGGACATGTCCTTAGAGTGGAAACTTCCACTGTCGCCAAAATAGTTTACCGTCTTAAAATTGATTGCTGGTAGCCATGTGGGCAACCAAAACAGAGATGGCAAGACACCATCAATAAGGACATGAAAATTGAGGGTCTGCACCCTGAAGATGCAGACAATCAGGCAAAGTGGCATTTCAGGATCCGAAAAGCAGACCCAGCGATAGCAGGAAAATGCTAGGAAGAAGAAGTCATTGTACAATAATACCAGTCAGTATTTTTTTGATAAAGTCAAATCTTGGCCTTCTTTAGGAATTAATACTATATTAGCCTCTAACTACCTGGTATTCTTTCATTCTGTAAAATAGAATTCATCATTTTTTGCATAGGTTGTAATAGTTTATCCTCAAAATGCTTATAATGGAAAGCTAGTAGGCCAGCTGGTTCAGACACTTTCCCTATTTTTATCTTTTTTGTAGCGTCACAGATTTTCCTTATTGTGATAGGTCCATTCATGATTTGTTTCTTGTATCAGTAATCTTCAGTAAATTTTATTTATTTAAACATTCATCAACTTTGGCCAGGGAAATTTCTTCCTCTTTATATAATTTTGAATAATATTGATGGAATATTTTTTGTATCCTCACATTGTCTATTGTCATAATATTTCCATCATGTAGTTTCATTTTTTCCCCCTCTTTTTCATTTTGTGGTTTATATGCCAACCATTTCCCTGGCTTGTTTGCAAATTCAAAAATATTTTGGTTTGCATAATTCATTTTTATTTCCATTTCTCTTATTGTTAACATAGACAACTGTCACTGTAGAAGTTTGATTTGTTGCACGTAGTTTTCTTTCCTGGGAATTTCTTTAATTCTTCTTTCATATTTATCTCATCTAGGACCACTTGTGTTTTCTCTTGTCTTTGCTTTTTAAGTTTACTATTATATTGTATGAATATGTCCTCTCATAAAAGATTTGCTTGCATCCCACACTTTCCTTACATCTGTACCTTCTTTAAGGCTGTTCTCAAGAATTCTTTCAACTTCATTTTATAATCCTCCACTGTTGTTTCTTTTTGAAGTAATGCAAAGAGTCGGAAGTGACTGAACAAATACACAACAAAAAATGTCTCATTCAACCTCCATCTAAAGGAACTAATTTTCCTTTTAAATGTTAAAGTCATTGGATTATGATCTAAAGAAGTTTTTGGCAGTACTTCCACTTTGTTAAAACAAGTAGCTAAATTCTTAGAAATTCAGAACATGTCAATCCTTGAAAAAGATCTGTGACTTTCAGAAAAATAAGTATATTCTTTTGAGTCACCATTTTTATGTCTCCATACACCTACAAGTTCTAAATTGTCCATCATGTCAAAGAATATTCAGTAGTTTGCCTTGGGTTCTCTTAATATCTTTCTTTTTTTAATAGTAATTTTATTAAAAAAATTAACTACAGTGTTAAAAATCTAATACTAACTAAAAGAATAAAAGGAAAAAATAGAAGGTGAAGGAAAGAAAATAGAGGAAAGAAAATAGAAAAGAAAAAAATATAGTAAAAGAAAGAAAGAAAGAAAGAAAAGGAAGGAAGGAAGGAAGGAAGGAAGGAAGGAATATATATATATATATATATATATATAAAAGAAATTAATCCCTCTTTCGCCTCTTTTGTAAATCCAATATAGGAAAGTTATCCAGGTCACTCTTTTGGTTTGTTAATTACTAAGTCATCAGCTGGCTTCTTTTGAATGTCCAGTATAGCAACTTTTTCGATATCATTCTTGTAACCTCATTTTAAAATCCACTTTCAGATCAGTCTCAGTCTTGTCTGGTAAAACTTGTTCCTCTTCCATAACATTTTTTAAACACAGTCTATCTATAGAGGCAGATACTCTTAAAATTAACTTCTAAGTCCAGTGTTCAAAAATATCCTTCAATATGTCCAATATTAAAATATTTTGCTCCATTCTGTATTAGTAAATCAAATTTAAGTGTTCTTCTCATTTAATTGTAATCTTTAGTTCCTTCTAGTTCCCTCAAGTGTCCAACCTTCAACGTCCCATTCTATCATGTTTTTTTATAGAATAGAATAGAAACTTTATTTCGGTCATGGACCAATAAAATACATTCTATAAAACAAGCAAAGTTATCCCCTAATATCTATAACTGTTAGCAACCATTTGTAGGTGAAGCTTACATATAATGTAGCAGAATGTTACTACTTTCAAAGAACTACATTTATCTTGGGTGTTTAACAAATAACATAAGTAAAAATAATCAGAGTCCCCTGGGAATTTAAATAAAAGGGGATAATCTGCTGGTATCAAATGTCCTTGTAAAACTGACAATATAAAAGAACATGGGCTGTGGTTTCTATAGCACACAAATTCATTTTTTTTCTAATAGAATCCAAAACAAAAGCATTTTCCCACAGGAAGGATTCTTATAATTAATTCCAAAATCTTATTTCAAAATTATCTGCACCCTTAGTCCATTTGTAACCTTCTAAAATCAATGTTTTAATAACCTTTTTGCTGTTTATCCCAGGAAAAAACTTAAGTCCTTAAACTTGTATTTAAAACTTCTTTCACTAAGGATTGAAGGAAACTCACCCAGTACTATAAAACTTGTAAATCCAAAGGTTTCTGATAGCTGAAAAACAGGAAAAAAGCAATTTCCAAAACTGATTAGAAAAGGAAGTATGCAAACCCAGTGTCTTTAAAGGAATTGACCGGTTTTAGCAAGATGACTATTCCCTCATCTCCCAGAGCTATAAGCCTGCTGGAGACCGCTGTCTTGTGATCTCCTCACAAGGAGCAACCATACAGAGCACTTGTGGGCGATCTCAAGTCTTCTCCTTGTCCAAATAAAAATTACAAACAGCCAGTCTACTCGCCAGCTCTTCATTCCACCATGGTTGTCAGCTCCACTCTTAGCAGAGCCATCTTCAGTTCTCCAACTCTTTGAAATGGCTGTTGTTTCCAAACTGGCTATGTATGTATCGTTGTGATTTCAGTATTGTCTGTATATACACTTGTACACTGCTCAGAGTCATAAATTATGAGTTGAGCAGCCTTGTACATTATTTAAATAAAAATAAATAAAAATGAGCAATCTAAACTTACATGTGTTAGGTTTAGCTTTGTTTAAGGCTGGGACCAGTAGTGGAAACCATAAGCCAACATACTGGGATCCTCCATTATCTATCAAAGGGCCGTCATGAAGTCATTCATCACACTTTCCATTTTATAGCTGTTTGGGGATTTTATAAAAATATTCCTTAACCTGACAACCCAGAGAAGTGGAGGGTCTACAACACCCATTGCTTTCCAGCAGCATGAACAAAAGCTATGCTAGCTAAGAATTCTGTTTTCTGCATTCGCAGAACACAACAAAGATGTTGAACACTGAATATGGAGCTCTCTGTATCTCTTTGCTGTCATCTAGTGGCCATACAGATTTTCACAGTCTAGTTCTGAAGTCCCACCTGAAAGGATCTTTGTCTGTGGGATCAATTCTAAATAAAAATGCCTGATTTGGCTAAAAGGAACAGTTAACAAAGCACTTTAGCTTGTTTTGCTCATTGTGTTTTTGAGGTTTACAGGGAGAATTATTTCTCACATTTTGCAGGCTATGGATAACATTTGAAAAAGAGCCGGGGCGGAAAACATGTGTTTTTCTGAACCACTGACCTACATCTGATTGCTGATGATCAAATTGATCCAAAAGAAGGTTAGCCAAATGACATCTCACCTATTTAGTTGCGGCCATGCTTCAGATAAATTGCTTGCAGACAAGTGGCATTGAGGTCATTGGTGAAGCTCCTTGCTGATTCCCCAATTATATTTTTTGAAAGGAAATGTGGGAAACCATTTTACTTAAAGAAATTCTGCTATTTTTATCGCTCTAAAAACACCTGAGCTGCAGTCCAGTACTAGAAATCTTTACATAAAAGTAGATCAATTTAAGTTCCACTGCTTGAGCTAAAGACAGCCGTGGTCACTGGCTGTCCTCGCCAAAACGGGAAATTAGTGAAGCCCTGCTGAACCTCACACAGAGAGAGCTAGAGTGCCTGTCAAAAACAGGATTTGACTTTTGTTTTCTGGTCACACTGCACAATAACTAGAATACACACTTGTATCATAACTGGCTGGGTGAGTCAGAATAAGCATAATATGGAACAGGTACAAACAGGACTATGAAATTTAAAATGGTTTCTTGAACCAATAAGGGCTCTGTTTTTGCAGCATACTTAAATGGGGAGCAGTGTTTATTCTTTAAAAAATACTTTTTTATTATAAGATGATTTTACAAAGATTTAAAAACTACAAAAACATAGAAGAAGAAATAGAAAAAGAAAAAGGTTATAAAAGGGTAAAAGAAAAATGAATAACAAGAAAGGGAAAAAAATCTAAAGAAGCGACTTCTGATCTTCTTTGCAGCAGTTACCAACTTAACAATCACCATCTCCACCCTCCCATATTGCATGTCATAGTTCCCTTCTTCCCATAAACAAACCTAGGTAAAGGTAAAGGTTTCCCTTGACGTAAAGTCCAGTCGTGTCCGACTCTAGGGGGCGGTGCTCATCTCCGTTTCAAAGCCTTGGAGCCGGCGTTGTCCATAGGACACTTCCGGGTCATGTGGCCAGCATGACTCACGGAACGCCGTTACCTTCCCGCCGAAGCAGTACCAATTAATCTACTCACATTTGCATGTTTTCGAACTGCTTGGTGTGCAGGAGCTGGGACGAGCAATGGGAGCTCACCCCGCCGCGCGGTTTCGAACTGCTGACCTTCCGATCGACAGCTCAGCGGTTTAACCCGCAGCGCCACCACGTCCCTTATAAACAAACCTATTTAATCAATAAATCCCAAAATCAGCAGTTCATTTTTATTCGTTTTCAGCCAAAACTCTATAAAGGGTTTCTGGTCAATGGAAGAGAATGTGGTTAAAAGGGAGGAGTGTCTAGACCAGCCTTTCTCAACTTTTTGACCCTGGAGGAACCCTTGAAATAATTTTCAGGCCTCGGGGAACCCCTGCACATTCAGGCTCAAATATAGGCCAGAAGTTACAGAATTATTATATTCATTTCATGGGTAGGTCTGTATATATGCGTTAACACTGTTCTTAAACTAAAAATAAAGAATGCAACTTACCTCTTTAATGTGAAGTTGCCCAAATTTGAAATATTTTTTTAAATAAATCACGATCTCCCAGGGAATCCCTAGTGACCTCTCATGGAACCCTAGGGCTCCATGGAACCCTGGTTGAGAAACCCTGGTTTAGAATGTTGTAGGAATACCAAAATAGGTTTAAATGTCCCAGTCAGTTAATCCACAGGAGTTAAATTTACCCCATACAGACGCAGTCATGGACAGAAACTAGCTAATGACATCCAGTCACTCATATGGAGGGAACCAATAAACTCAGTGAGTTAGCAGGTTTTGCAAACAAAATCCTCAAACAAAATGAGCTGGAGGGAAAGCGTGGCTGAAACTAGCTGAATTGTTTTATTATAGAATTCATTGCCAGGACAGGATGTACTAATGGGCTGCCTTGCCAATGGGAAAGGATTCTGTGATACAGTGACATACTTTTGTGGTGCAAGGCAGGACTGTGGCAGTGGCCCACATATTATATTCCCCAAATGACAATTTATGATCCTGTTAGAGTCATTATGTGCTTCCAGTCACCGGTCAGGAGCTGTGACGAGGGTAATGTCAGGTTCCTCCCAACAAGTACTGGGACTTGAAACCTTGTAGGCAAGAATTCAAGGACCAGCTCTTTGATCATCAGTGTTTATTGTAAGAACTAGAAAATTCATTAAAGAAATCCAGCAACTGCCCAGTGTAAAATGCAAGCCATATTTATATTTGCAGTACAGTAAGGTTCAGATCTTGTGCCTCTTTCCCTCACCTGTCCCATGTAGCAGGCTGGGTGTCTTTCACTCTGGGGCGGAAGGAACAATAAACATCCCCATTTTATTACTGTAGCATACAATCAATATACACTGACCCTGTTTGTACAAGGTACTCTGTTTCTGCAGAAAGCCAGAGAGACCAGAAGGTCTCTCTGGCTTTCTGCAGAGACAGAGTAACTTGTGCAAACAGGGTCAGTGTATATTGATTGTCGAAAGAGCTATTCAAGATTTCCTCAACTTTGGAGGGTCGGCTGGGCAGATGGGCATATTTGGAGTTCTGAGAACATATTTTGGATCGTCTTAAAAAATGGCAGCAAGGCGATATTCACAGAAGAGTTGCCAGAACCAATTAGGTAAAGGTAAAGGTTTCCCTTGACATTAAGTTCAGTCGTGTCCAATTCTAGGGGGTGGTGCTCATCTCTGTTTCAAAGCCGAAGAGCCAGCGTTTGTCCATAGACACTTCCGCGGTCATGTGGCCGGCATGACTACACAGAACGCCGTTACCTGCCCGCCGAAGCGGTACCTATTAATCTACTGACATTGGCATGCTTTTGAACTGCTAGGTTGGCAGGAGCTGGGACTAGCAACGGGAGCTCACCCTGTCACGCGGATTCAAACCACCGACCTTCCGATCGGCAAGCTCAGCAGCTCAGCGGTTTAACCTGCAGCGCCACCACGTCCCTCTTCATAACCAATTACAAAGCATCAATTTACCAAAAGGCTTATATAGGATTCTCGCTATTTTTCCTGTTTGCCTTTGGCCATTTCACAGGGAAGCAGACACCCTTTTGAACAAAGTATTGAGTTGTAGCCATCCGTATTTCCTCAGAAATGTTATGAGCCCCATTTTTTTAAATGTATGTATATATGTAACCACCCCCCTCCAGTGTAACGGTTCAGATGGGTCAGGAACTTGGTGCACACCAAGGAGGAATCTTTGACCACATTGGTGTTCCCAGGGTACATTTTGTACCTGTAATTATTCTAATCAGTACTGTTATCTATCTATCAACTATATCTGTTCAGTTATAGTTGGCCTTATCTGTTTGGCACCCAGTGTTAAAATCAGAGTCTGCATATGATATCACCAGTGTTATGTGAATTCTTCCTCTTTTTCTGATGCTCACATCTATAAACAAAAAATCATGCGCTCATTCGCTTAATTTTCCTTCACATTTAAATTTGAGTTTCTTGGACACAGCAGCCTCCCTCAGCAGATTCCTTGCTGACCAGGTCCCATTAAGTACAGGGATATAAGCTTGTGAGAAGCTGTTCCTAGCAGGAGTTGAAAGCCTGGTGATTTAGAAATCCTCCATAACAAATGTTATGGGCTAATCTTCCAATCAGTCAGGACTCTCCAAGGGAAATACTCCATTTACTTTGGACTTTTTTTTTAAAAAAAATGCAGTGGTTGCTTCTAAATACTGAACAATGTTAAGAAGATTCCTATCTTACCGAATGGATAATATGGCTTCATAGAAAATTGACTAAGTGCCACCTTGGAATCCACATCCCTGCAGTTAAGATTAAGCCCACGAAAGGAAGGTAGAAAGGGGAAAAAAATCATAAAAACAATTTTAAAATATCCTATGCAGTGTCCATTTTCCTCTCTTGCCAACTTAGAGTTGCTAGATCAAGCTAATATTAACCTGCAGATTTTTCCCCTCACTCTTACCAAGAAATGGGCAAGTGTGGCTCATTATGAGTGTGTGGAGGGTTATGTTTCTGTGTCTGTACTTGTGCATACTTTTGATATTGGTATCATATTGGTCCCACCCGATCGTGCTGCGGACCCTGTCTGTAAGAGAACTCCATCTGGCAGGGTCCAGGAGGCGGGCCTTCTCCACAGTAGCTCCCGCCCTGTGGAACATGCTGCCCCTGGAGGTGAGACTGGCCCCATCGCTCCTGGCCTTTTGGCGGAGTCTGAAGACCTGGTTCTGCCGCCTCACTTGGGGTGCAGGGGGGAATAGAGCTACATGGGGATGGCTGCTATAGACCACTGCTCCCACACTTGGGCTGTTTCACATTCTCCTGCCACTTGGACTTTCTTACTTTTTTTACTCTTATTTATGTTTATTTCTTAGAGTAATTTTATATTTGTATATTTTATTTATTGTACGGTTGTTGTTTTAATTAATTATTGTAAACTGCCCAGAGTCCCCTGATGGGAGGAGATGGGCAGGGACAAATTAATTAATTAAATAAATATTTATCCAATAAGAAAGCAAATTCCATCTGCCTAATAAATAAATTTATCCAATAAGAAAGCAAATTCCATCTGCCCTATGAATATGGGGAGGAGGCTGAAGAGGATCCAAGATACTCTGCTGGAGAAAAGTAAACTAATTGAATGAAGTGGATGTGAAATTTTATTTTTTTTCCATAGTTTCTGCCCACCATGTAAGATTCAGTAGAGTGGGAGCGTACTCCAGGTCCTATCTTTGAAATAATGTTCCTGGAAGTGTGCCCTCTCTGTCATTGCATCTGCCCTCTAGAATGGCATCCCTCTAGAGGTTTACGATGCCCACCCCTGCTGTCCTTTATGTGAACCTTGATGACCTGGCTCCTTTTCCAGGCCCTGGTATGAATAATGGCTTCCTTGGGTTGTCTTGTATTATTTGAATTTGGTGGGCAGGGGGCAGGGGTGTTATTAGATTTTTTGGATTATTGTTTGTTTTTATTCTCAGCTGCCCAGAGTTAATTGAATTGAGGAAAGCTCTATAAATATGATTAAATAAATAAATAAATTGATGTCCATTTGCATATACCACCTAGGGATGTGCTGAATTCACCAGTTTGGAACCAAACATTCCAGAGAGGGCCATAATATTCTGCTACCTCTTCTGGACTATGTTGAACCTCTTCCTTGCCTTGTCTCCATCCCAGGCCATTCCAGGGGCTGTTCAGTTGTGTGTTTTTGTTTGTTATTTTTGTAGAAGTAAATCCTTCATAGCAGAAGTGGTTTGTGGTATTCAAGATAAAATGGGCGTGTTGCATAATCGGGACACCTTTGGAACATTTCCCTTTATTCTATCTCTATCCTCTCTTAAAAAGACATAACTAAATGAGAAGAGAAGGGAAAAGGGAAGGGAATACAGTTTAAGCATTTGTTGTTGTTTATTCATTCAGTCACTTCCGACTCTTCGTGACTTCATGGACCAGCCCACGCCAGAGCTTCCTGTCAGTCGTCAACACCCCCAGCTCCCCCAGGGATGAGTCCATCACCTCTAGAATATCACCCATCCACCTTGCCCTTGGTCGGCCCCTCTTCCGTTTGCCTTCCACTCTCCCTAGCATCAGCATCCTCTCCAGGGTGTCCTGTCTTCTCATTATGTGGCCAAAGTATTTCGGTTTTGCCTTTAATATCATTCCCTCAAGTGAGCAGTCTGGCTTTATTTCCTGGAGGATGGACTGGTTTGATCTTCTTGCAGTCCAAGGCACTCTCAGAATTTTCCTCCAACACCACAGTTCAAAAGCATTGATCTTCCTTCTCTCAGCCTTCCTTATGGTCCAGCTCTCGCAGCCATATGTTACTACGGGGAACACCATTGCTTTAACAATGCGGACCTTTGTTGTCAGTGTGATGTCTCTGTTCTTAACTATTTTATCGAGATTTGTCATTGCTCTTCTCCCAAGGATTAAGCGTCTTCTGATTTCCTGACTGCAGTCAGCATCTGCAGTAATCTTCGCACCTAGAAATATAAAGTCTGTCACTGCCTCTACATTTTCTCCCTCTATTTGCCAGTTATCGATCAAGCTGGTTGCCATAATCTTGGTTTTTTTGAGGTTTAGTTGCAAGCCAGCTTTTGCACTTTCTTCTTTCACCTTCATCATAAGGCTCCTCAGTTCCTCTTCGCTTTCAGCCATCAAAGTGGTATCATCTGCATATCTGAGATTGTTAATGTTTCTTCCAGCGATTTTAACTCCAGCCTTGGATTCCTCAAGCCCAGCATGTCGCATGATGTGTTCTGGGTACAAGTTGAATAGGTGGAGTTCTGACTAATTTTTTAAGGCATTCATGCTTTCCAACAGTGATCTCTGTGGCCATTTGCAAGCTATCCATTCACTTATTTTCAAGAGAATTTTGCATCTTTAGATTCACTCTCCCTCCTCCTAATTCACAGATAATTATTGAGAAGATGGGACTTACTTTCCTATTGGATAACTACAATATTAACATCAAAACGTGCAGGTACAAAGATATATTTCATTTTCAATTCAAAATAAAGTTTTAATTAACTTGCAGAAATTAAACTCTTTGAGACAATAACTTTGGCTTTAATGGCAAAGGAATTGAACAGGCATATTGAACAGAATATTGTCATAATTGCAGGATTATATATAATAAGAATATGTAATTTTATTTTCAGTAGTCATCACTCAGCTTAACATCAAATTGTAAAGCAAAGTAATATTCTTATTGTAACTGTTAAGTAAAATTTCATATAGACAGACAGACACACACACACACACACACACATATATATGTATGTATGCAGGCATGCATGAGAAGCCCCTATGCAACATTAATCTTGTTCTAAATGTATTGGAATATTTTTCCTCTCTTTCTTTCTCTCTCTTTTTATTTTTTCTGTTATTTTTTTCTATTCTGTTTTATTAAATATATAAAGAAAAAGAAGCAAAGAATTTCTGAAATGACAGGAAGTATAATTTATTTTTTATTTTTATTTGTTTTATTTATCAAATTTGTCACTGCCCATCTCCTCCCACCGGAGGTAAAAGGTAAAGTTTCATCACTATACATATTTTAGTACTTAGGTCTGTATATGTTCATTAAACTTCTGTTTACTTTACATTTAACACTCTGAAGCCACTTTCAAGTATCCAGCTGAGGTCTACTAGATCCCCTTAACAAGACTTCTGCTGTACAAGCTAATTAGCCCTTGGAGTCAGTTTACTTTTTTATCAGTTGTGCCAGTCCAAAAAGTGGAGTTCTGAATCACCCATCATTCATTTAGGCATAAGAGGCAATTGAATGAAAACAGACAATTTGTAGCATCATCAAATAATAATAAGCTTATTTAGCACCACAAATAGAACAGTGTATGTCTTCCCAACATATTGTATGGCATGCATCTCATAGCATATTGAATCAAGGCCTTTGTTTCATTCCAGGAAGTAGAGATGGCACAAAACTCTTTGAGGATGTCAGATTTTGTAGTAAGGAAGAAAATTAAAGAATAAGGTGATTGATTGATTATGTGCCATCAAGTTGTTTTCAGCTCCTAGTGACTGTATAAATAGATTTTCTTCATGACGATCTGTCTCTAATCTAATCTTTCAGGTCTCCCAATGGTGCACGCATCACCACTGTAACTGAGTCCATCCACCTTGTGGCTGGTTGTCCTCTTCTTTTTTTTTCCTCCTTTCCCAGCTTTTCCAGAGTGCTGGGTCTTCACCAAATGTGTCCAAAATAGGATAATTTGAGCCTGGTCATTTGTGCCTCAAGTCAGAACTCTGGATTGATTTGTTCAGTGATCCATTTGTTTAATTTCTTGGTTGTCCAGAGTATTCTCAGGAGTCTTCTCCAACAAAGAAACAAGATATCCCCTATTAAAATTCTTAGCCTACCTTTTCACACTAAAGTAAGTTCCACTTACTTGCTTTTAAGTAAATGAACATCACTGATGTGCATATTTCAGTCCAATTTAAGGTTGGATGTTGATCTTATTTTGCTATCTAGCACAAATAATAAATCGCATAACACATCCTATGAAAAAAATCAATACGTATAGTCAACATTCAACCCTCATATCTCCACCCCGCTCAAAGATCTAACTAAAATAAGAAAATGAATTGTGCACAGTCTAAAAATGTAATGAATTTGGGAAGCTCCATTGAAGTTCTGACTACTTCTTCACCTTCCTTGGATCTTCATCACTTGCTACAACCAAGCCCATATGTATAAGATAAAGGTTACACCAACCCTAAAACTTTAGCAATTCTCACTCTAGACATTGATGAAATTTGCCATCATATACAAAGTCATACATCCCTTTAAGATTTATAATTGATGTATTAATCATAAGGGGAAATTAAGCATGAAATTGAAACATATTGTATTTCAATTTCCTTTTAATTTCCCTCACCTGGCTTTTAATAAAATCATGGAGTTCCTCATTTTTTGAAGAAATGGTAGTAAAAAAGTAGTAAAAAAAAGTTTAAGAAAGACTGCTTTAGCAAACTGTAGTATTCAGATTTTTCCACAGCTTTTAAAGCATATTATATTAAAGCATATTATTAGAAAATGACCTGCAACACAGAAATGTTATGAAAAGGTCATGAAGACCATCCTAGCTGTAAGCTTTCTGAAACAAAACATACTTTGTTTTGAGATGACAATTTGCAATTTGGTAAACATTCAAGTATAACGTCCTTCCTTTTCACCTTTCATTAATAAACACCAAAGAATCCCTTAAACATTTGAACTGCTGACCTCATTGCTGCTCTTAAATGTTGAAATGCCTATAATTTCCCAAGAAGCTATCTCAAGAAATTCACACTACTACTATTATATGGAGGGCATTGAATCCTGTGAATATTATTATTTACAAATTGGAAGGCACTCTTGGTAAAGATAATGGAAGAAAGATGTCTTATAAGTTAAGACCAGGATTAAAAATGAACCTCTTTGTCAACTGGTTTAATCCTCGGTCAGAGCGGTTCTTGAAAGTAGATGCATTGTTGATGGAGTTGGGAATTTGCCAACTAGACAAAGATGGCTCAATTAACATTACTAGTTTGCAAGTCTTGGCACTGGATCCAAGAACTATGAATGGAAAGGAAAACACTATTAGCATCAGTCTGCAAAAACTTGCCACAGGCACTATTGAAATAGTATGATGCATATCTAATATACAGATTCTGTGTACGCCGTCATTTTTCCACTTTCAGAAACAGAAGAACTTCTCTGGATTTATTTCCTCTTCCAACACATTTTGCAAATTGTAAAACAGTTGCCTTATACTGAAGCAGACCATTGGTGCATCGTTCCCAGGTTTCAAGCAGAATTATTTCCCAGCCCTATCCTGTAGAAGCTAACTATCAATCATTTTTCCATTGGGTCACTACTATTCATTTTTATGTTCTTAAATCTGTAAGAATAATTGGACTTATCACAATCAACTTGTTTAGTGTCTGCCTGTATTCTTTCACTGCATTGGTCTCTAAGATGGGGTTTCTATGTATGTACCCTATTTGAGGATGCTGAGATGATATTTGGAGCAAGATGTCATGAAGGCAATATTTATGTGAAACATTTCCGTGCCCCTGTAAATCAATCAATCAAAATTTATTTACAGTCCAAGACCAAACACAATAAAAAGACCAGCAATAACTATAAAAAGGAATTTCAAAAATTGCAAGAAAATCATAAACAATTAGCAGCTAACAGTTAATAACATGAAGGAAGAACCATACGTCTTCTAACAACCATAACTATTGATAAGAAGTTTGCAACCTTCTTAGGGGATTCTGGAGGACAAGGGTAACAGCTTCCTGGTCACAATAGAGTGGTTAACAGTTGGAAGTATTAAACCTGATTGCCATTGGGTGTATGATGGACATTTTAATAGCACTTGTGAGACAGATTCTGTCTCCAAGTCTGAAGAGAAACAAGTTCAGCTATCATAAGGGAGACTTACATATCTATTGGTTGTTGCCCTAATAGGTACTGCCCCAATTCAGGCCAAAGTAGATAGCCTCCTAGATGGAGCACATAGGATATTAAAGAAATGTCTAGGGATAGTCCATGGAGGAGCAACAACTGGATGCATCTGTAAATCATGGAGTGTACTGTAGCCCTACTCTCACTGTAAGCATTGACAGAAAATTATTTCCAAATTTTTATTGGTGCCACTCTGAACAAATATTTAAAAAACAAAACAGGCCTTTCTGCCTTGTAATGCATACCAGTTTCCTTATAAAGAATATTTAGTGGTTGTGCCATCTTGGAGCTTAGAAGAGGGCAATAAATTAATGAAGTTTCTTGAAATTGATGTTCCTTTGTCGGTTGAAATTCTTTGTCTCTTTTATTCCTTATGGCAGTATTATTTCTGTATGGCATACTGAACAAAGAAGCTCATTAAATATTGGCAACATTTGCTGGTGGCAAGGTATATGCAAGGTCATATTAAGAATTTATCTGATGTTTAATAAAGATTAGCTGTTCAATTCTGTAGGACCTCTCTGGCTATATTAAGATGTGATAAGCTTTGCATATATTTGTCAGTAACAAGCTGTTTTTGTTTCAGAACATGTATTCACTTTTGGTATGTGTCCAGCGAAACAGCAGAGCATTGTGTGCTTAGGAGATTTCATTTGAGTCCTTGCTATGAATTGATTAAAAAAACAAGATGTATTCTTTCCTAAAGCTTTCTTTTACATTAATATCTTATTTTCTCTTGCATTCAGAAACAATACTGAATTCAAACTATGTTTTAGCTTTGCTTTAGGTTCGTACAATGAAATCTTCAAACAAAGATCTGTTTGTCCTTAGATGAGGTTCTCCAATACAGGAAAGTGAACTGCTACAGTATATTTCCAGAATAGTATGTAAGATCGTTATAAAACACAATAATACTAAAAACAACCAATATGTGTCTATGCCAGTAACGCAAATACATTCCACCCAACAGTTACATGATCAACATATGTGCTCCCAGGGCAGGATAATTGGAAAATAATAATTTATTAAACTTGTATGCCGCCTGACTCTCAATAACTCTGGTCAGCTCACAACAATCAAAGAAATTACAATAAAATCAATAAAAGTTAAAATGGACATTATTTTGCCCTGTACAAAGTACTGCACTTTGAAAATAGCATTTTTCTCCATCAAATTCAGACATTCTACTTTCTCATACAATCATCTGCAGGGCTTCACATTGTCAATGGTAAGGATTGTGTGAAGGTGCTGATTGAATGAACTATCACTTTTCCTTTGATTGCATTCCTAGCTCAAGTCAAAATGTTAACACTACAGATCAGAAGAATCCTAGCCCTGGGAATTGAGTAGTGTCAGACTACTAACTCTGTTCAATGATTCCAAAACCTGTTCTCTCATTCTGGTCAAACTGTAGCTGATTGAGGACAGAAAGAGTACACATCTATGCTGGCTGGTGGGGCTGGCAGTGCTTGTATTTGGCACCATGAGTATGGATTTCCCAGCAGCTGGAACTAACAATCAACATGTATGTTATGGTTAGGTGCTTCTATATATACCACATATGTTATAGTATATGTTTATATGGTAAGGTGCCTTCAAGCTGAATTCGTCTTCTGGGGGACATATTCATTCATTCTTCAATCAATCAATCAATTTTTGATGCTACTTGACTCCAAACAGCTCTGGGCAGCTCACAAAGTGAAAAAAAAAATGTTAAAAAAACATATAAATAAGAATACAATAAAAATTAATCCAAAAAGAATTACAAAATAGTTACAAGATAGCAATCTAGACAGCACACCAATCTGAAACAGGGAGGTTCATCTAACCTGCCTCAAGGCCAGGGAGAATAGCAAGGTTTTCAATGCCTTCCAGAATGGTATCAGGGTAGGAGCCATTTGGATTTCATGGGGGATCTTATTCCAGAGGGCAGGCAGAACTACAGAGAAGGCATGCTTCCTGGGTCCTGATAGATGACACTGTTTAATCAAGAGAACCTTGTGTGAACCTACTTTGTCAGATTGTACTGGCTGGGCAGAGATCACAGGAGATAGGTGATCCCTCAAATAACTGGGCCTTTTGCTATGTAGAGCTTTTACAATAACCAGCGCCTTGAATCACACTGGAAGCACATTGACAACCAGTGCACCTTGGGCAACAAAAGTGTCACATGGGCATGCCGAGGCAAGCCTATCACTGCTTTGCACCACTGTATTCTGGATCAGTTGAACCTTCCAAGTGGCCTGAAGGAAGTCCATGATGTAATGGTATGTGGGAAAGACCTTGGAAGATGGGTCAAAGAGATGGTGCCTAGGGAATGGTCAAATAAGAGGCAGCATAGCCCACAGCTGGATACTGGGCAGGGCAAGCGGCTCAGAAGGGATCCTTCCTAATTTCTTGGGCTGTAAAGGAGACAGCAGGAGAATTTCAGACTTGCAAGATTCTGTTAATGTAGCTTTATAATAAAGTAGAATTAGCTTATCTAGTTGTATTTCCTGTCTGGTCTACCTGGTAAAGCAGACATACGTTGAGTGCATTGCAATAGTCAAGCAAATGCCATCCAACCATCTTATCGGTCCACTGCCAAGCATAACTATCATTTACTCTTTCTGTGTGATGAACCCAGTTCTGCATTCCCCTAAATGCAACTTAATCACAAGCCATGCAGGATATATATTAAGTTTATTCAATGAGAATCAGCATCCTGTTTCAAAGTAAAGTCACAATTAACTTTTTGCATGCAATTCAGCAGCTTAAGGTTTCTCCCCCCACCGCACACAAGCAGTATTTTTTGTAACTTTCCACATCCCCCTGGTTGCCCCCTTCACGCTTCTATTCGGCCATCTCCTGATGGCACAGGAGCCTGACCTTGACAGTTCTTCTCATCCCCATATCTCACACCAGCCTACTAAGGAATGCTGGCCATTTCGCGTGTGCTGGTTTCCGTTCCGCACCATACCCCCTCCTTTCCTCCACAGCAGCAACAAATCATGTCAGGGTGGAAACTCTGATGGAAACTTTGAATTAGAACACCTTCCGCTCCCCCCAGATACACAAAAAAAACCTTATAACTCCCACCACCACCCCTTGAAGCAAGCCAAAGCAAGAAAAAAAAAATGAAAGCGAAATGCAGAAAATAGCATTTAAAATTTTGTGACAGTGTCTCATTTTGGCTTCTGTGGGAATTTCTGGTTTAATTTCTTCACAAGTTTGGGAGCATGGACGTAGATATTGTCAAAGCATTCATTTTGGCCTGCAGAAAAATACTTCCACTGGATCAGGTACTGGAGCCAGTTTCGGTGAACCTGAGAGTCCAAGATGTCTTAAACTTTGAAACATTGCTCCCCTTCCACCTTTGTAGGAGGTGGAACTTGACATGCAGGGTGCCAGCATTCCGATGTTTTCTCCGCTTTCAACAGGCTGTAATGGAAAACCAGATGAACCCGTTTCAAAGGTTTACACAACTACAGCTGTACAGTGACATCATTAATGCGTTTAATTACAGGGAAGGGACCAATGAATTTGGCCCCCGGCTTTTTCGAGGGTTGAGTGGACTTAAGGTATTTTGTAGACAGGAAGACCTTGTCCCCCACCCTCAGCGGCCACTCAGGCACACGTTTGCGATCAGCAAAGGTTTGGTATATCTCTTGCACCTCCTCCAAGGCTTTGGTAATCACAGGCCAGGTGGTTTTAAACTGACAGAGCCAGTCATTCAGTGAGGGAACTGATGCTTCTTTATTGGCTAATGCTGGACTAGCAACGAAGTCTTGGCCATTAGCAATTGTGCAAGGAGAGAACCTGGTGCTTTGGTGTACTGCATTGTTGTAAGCCACTTCTGCAAAAGGGAGTAACTCCACCCAGTCATTCTGTTGGTAGCTTACGTAACACCTTAAGTACTGTTCCAGTACTTGGTTCCACCATTCACAAGCTCCATCTGTCTCAGGATGGTGGAAGGAGTTTAAGCCTTGCTCCACCCCTATGAGTTTCAAGAACTCCCACCAGAACTGTAATGTAAACTTGACTCTGTGATCAGAGATTACCCTCTCAGGCATCCCATGCAAATAGTAAATGTGATAAATAAACATTCTTGCCAATTTTCTAGCTGAAGGAATTCTACACCTTGCAAAGATTCCATCCTGACATGCTGTATGCCCAAAGAATATTAGCTTCTTTTGCTGATCATATACTCAGAGGGAGAAATCAGGACCAGTTGATAGGTTCTTCTTACTATCCATGGTACTCTTAGAAATTGACTTCAAATCCATAATTCAAAGGTAAGTATGACTTTATTATAGACATAGACTAATATATCGACATAAAATACATCATAATTCAGAAATGCAACAATAGCAAAAGATTTAAGAAATCTGTAGAAAGTTTTTAAAAGCTGAAAGTTTTAAAAGGGCTCAGCCATGTTGGATAACATTCATTGCTACATTCTCATATTGCCAGGCAAAATTTGGCAGTGTTGTTTGTAACCATGGCCTATGGTCTCCCAGAAGAAAAGGTATGTTCACTATCTCTACCTGGCAGCATTTTTATGAGAAGTACAATTAATACAGCATGTAAGTGTATAAAAATCAGAATAAGACATGTTATACATCCTCTGTAGTATGGGACTCATGTGTGCAGAGGAATTTAAAGTAGGGAATCTTTTGGAATCTACGTCTGTGAGTGCTGAGGGCAGCGCATCAAATCTAGCTAGGGCAAATGCTGTGTGATATCTATAATTCCAAGGGGTCTATGCTGTTTTTATCTTAATGTTGAGTTTCCACAGCTACACAGTACTACTGGAGAAATAAACATAGCTTTAATCAGAAAGACCTTTATCATCATAGAAATATTCTGATCCTTCATGATCTTTAAGTCTGCCACTGCCTTCCTTTGTAATCTCTGTACCACTCCAGCACACCACCCATCTTTATTTTTTGATCCCAAGAAAACAAAACTACCTATAATCAGTACCAGTACCAGTAAATCTTTATTACAGTCACAGACCAATACACTAGTGTTATTCTGTAAGACAAACAGTCACGCTTAAGATATTAACAACATATAATTAAAATATATATTAAAATCAGTTAAAATACACTAATTACCTATCTAACTCTATATGCAAGGTCTAGGGTGTAGCCTATTTTAACTATTTGAGAATATAGAATTTTTCAAGAGTATATTAGATACAAGATATAAAACATGAAAAACTACATTACAGCTATGTTGCATATGTAGTTAACCTTCATAATTGTCTTGTATACAATAGTAAACTTTTTATAATTTTATCTACATATGCAACATAGTCATACCTATCACCTTAACTATCATTTATAAATTTAGTAGCATGTAGGTTAAAATTACATTGGTCCTCTTCATATTGAGCATTAACCCAGATTTTTCACTTTCCATTGTTCATAAAGAGCTCTATTAAGATTTTACTTTCATCTAACAAAGTCATGTCCACCATATTCATGTCAGCCTTATGAGGCAGACCAGACAGGGAACACGACCAGATAAGCTAATTCTACTTTATTGTAAAGCTACATTAACAGCATCTTGCAAGCCTGAAAGTACAATTCTCTCCCCCGCCTCCTTTGCAGCCCAAGAAACTAGGGAGGGTCCCTTCTGAACCTCTTGCTCCACCCACATTCCTGCTGCAGGCTAAGCTGCCTTATATATGACCATTCCCTTGGCTACATCTCGTTGACCTGTCTCCCAAGGTCATTCCCACCCACTATTACAATATGTCAGATTGCGGTTTCTTTTAACCTACAGTTTTAATTCCAACTCCCAGTCTTTCATTTCTTATAAAATTTTCATTCTGTACACTATACAGATATGAGAACAATGTACATCCATATTGTAAACTAGTTGGAGGGGGGGTTTCCCCACAAAATCAGTTCTCATAGGTATGTGCAGGGGGCAAAGAGGTGGCCAGCAAGAATACAAACAGACTGATGTAACAATGCAAACTGCACATTGTTTCATACTTGCAACCCAGTATCAGACACAAGTATGTATCTCACATAATCCCATCATGCCATACTTTTTGTCATTTTTTTTCATCCTCATCATTTGCAATGAACTCCAATGTCAGTTCTTACAGTAGCTTCTTGTTCATTGCAAAGATACTTCAGAAGAATAATTAGGTACTCTGGCAGAACTCTTAGCCTTAAATTGTTCTAATATTCTGTATGACCAAAACAAAGGCTTTGCTGTAGTCAGCAAAGCAAAGGGAAACCTCCTCCTTGCATTCTCCTGCTCTCTCCATTGCTCATTTTAGATTATTTCTTATATTCTTCTTTGTAAGATCGTAAGCAAAGTTTTGCTTGCATGAAGAATTAGCAAAGGATTCAGTAATTTATGCATTCTCTTGCATCTTCCTTTGCAGATTAGATATATACTAATCTTTTTCAGTGTTGTTCCATATCTGTTGACCTAGAGCTATTAGCATTGCAATTGCTGTAATGGCATGTTTGTATATAGGAATAAAAGGTTCTTGGCATCTATCTAAAACCAAAATTAATTATTTCCCAAGCATAATACTCATAGTGTAATGAGTGCCTATTCTAAAACACTCTCAGACTCATGAGCAGGAATTCAAAGATATCTGATTTATTAAAGAATAGTATGCAGAATCACAGAGAAAGCTGAGAATGGAAAAAGCGCGCCAAATGCAAACTAAAAACCCTGGGTGCAAATGAGATCCCTCCCCCCATAGAATCTTCCCAAGGTCACAATCCCAGGTGCTCCTAACGGCTTCTGATGGTCTGCGGGAAAAGTCCTTGAGCAGAGCACATAACCCAAACACATTCCATTGAAATGAACATAGACACAGAGCTTGGTACAAGGTTTCACAGCAGCTCCCTCCCAAACAGAAACGCGTGTCAGCGCCATGGCATGTGAAACGTTACGATGTATACTGTGCATTGAAACAGTGAACGTGACACATAGAATATCATTAGCAAGAGTTGTTGAGATGAAAAGGATGGGCTTACAAGAATTCCAGCAACTGAACTATTTCCTATTCTCATCCAACATACCGCAATATATCTTAAATGTAGGAATAGCTTTGTTTTTCTTTCTAACTGCCTTCCTGTGAACTGGTAGGATTTTGTTTTGTTTTGTTTTGTTTTTGTTTTGTTTTGTTTTGTTTTGTTTTGTTTTGTTTTGTTTTGTTTTGTTGCTGATAACAAATGAGCTTGCAGCTGGTTGTTTACACAATGGTCTCTTGAATCTTTACCAGTCTCGGAACCAAAAATTACGTATTGTATATCTTTGTGAGTGAACATGCAAAGATATAGACATTGTTACAACCACAACAACCTACTGCGTAAAGGTGGCTTATTAATACACATCTTTCCAATAATGTTTGTTTTCAATTTTGCTTACTTATCTGTTCATTATATTGTTACGTCTATATACGTCAATTATTTGTCCCAAAAATTATATCAAAATTGGGATTGTCTGCTTGCAGCTGAGACACTTGGTTGCCCTCTCCTATAGGACTACTCTCAAAAGTTCTGTTTAGATTTTCCACTGAATTATGGAGCCTGCCAATGGTGCCCATGAACATAAGCCTCACCACATTCTCCATTTATGCACACTGGGATCTGGCATATGTCCTATACTGCAAAGTCAGAAAATTGTATTCATTCCTACATGCTAAGCGCCTTAGAAACAACTCAGAGACAAAAAAAAAGCATATAAATTATACAGCTCTCCCATGTGCCTGGCTATCTGCTTCCCATCTGCCATGTAGAGAGCCCAAAAGATTGCCATGGTGTCAGCAAATTGAGCATATAATTCAAGCTCATTGTGAATGCAAGCAGATACAAACAAATTTCAAATGGCAAATAAAAAAGGGAATAAAAAGTGTTCCAATCCAATGTACTTCCCCAGATTAAAAACAAAACAAAAAACAGCACCCCATCAACAGCAGTACCATGACCTCTAAATTGTTTCAAAGGCCAGGAGATTAAGGCATCCATACTGGATAATTTGGCCTAAAATTAAGATTAAAAACTGTATGCTTGTGTGAAGATACTACAGTGTAATATGCCTAAGGTCTAAATAGAAGCTTTTAGGAATAGCACATGGTCAGCCTGGAATGTTGTGTTTAGCAAAGAGGATGAATAAACAAAGAAGGCAAAGAGATCATTCACCTGGTAAAATCAGAAAACATACTTCCCATATGGTTACTTTGAAGCCAGTTTTAAGTGTATCCGTGTTCGTTTTAGCAGGTCATCAATGCATTTTTGCTTTCCCATCCTGCTTCCCAAAAGCATTGCAGGAGATCAATAAGATGCTGCCTGCAGACTTTGAGTCTAAAAGGCATCTCACAAAATAAAAAAGAGGAAGAAGAAAACAACTAAATCTGGGAATCAGTGAGCTACCAAGGTTGTCTCATGACCAAAGTTCAGGAGAAAGATCAGCCTCACCATCTTCTGCAGCCAGATGCAGTGATTTAGCCCATCTAAGTATCCTGCTGTGCATCTCTGATTCTGAAATTACCTCCTGTATATATTTGTTTTGATTTATTATTATATTTTTGAACCAACCAGCTCAAGCTGACACCTGCAGTTTCCATAAAAGATAAAGGCATATTAATTCAAATTCAGGGCAAGCCATCTAACATCACAGTGATCCAAATATACGCCCCAACCACAAATGCTGAAGAAGCTGAAGTAGAGCAGTTCTATGAGGATCTGCAGCACCTACTGGACAACACACCTAAAAGAGATGTTATTTTCATCACAGGAGACTGGAATGCTAAGGTGGGCAGTCAAATGACACCTGGAATTACAGGTAAGTATGGCCTGGGAGAACAAAACGAAGCAGGACATAGGTTGATAGAATTTTGCCAAGACAATTCACTCTGCATAACAAACACTCTCTTCCAACAACCTAAGAGACGGCTTTATACATGGACTTCACCAGATGGACAACACTGAAATCAGATTGACTACATCCTTTGCAGCCAAAGGTGGCGGACATCTGTACAGTCGGTAAAAACAAGACCTGGAGCTGACTGTAGTTCAGATCACGAACTTCTTCTTGCACAATTTAGGATCAGACTAAAGAGATTAGGGAAGACCCACAGATCAGCTAGATATGACCTCACTAATATTCCTAAGGAATATGCAGTGGAGGTGAAGAATAGATTTAAGGGACTGGACTTAGTAGATAGGGTCCCGGAAGAACTCTGGACAGAAGTTCGCAATATTGTTCAGGAGGCGGCAACAAAATACATCCCAAAGAAAGAGAAAACCAAGAAGGCAAAATGGCTGTCTGCTGAGACCCTCGAAGTAGCCCAAGAAAGAAGGAAAGCAAAATGCAACAGTGATAGGGGGAGATATGCCCAATTAAATGCAAAATTCCAGAGGTTAGCCAGAAGAGATAAGGAATTATTTTTAAACAAGCAATGCGCGGAAGTGGAAGAAGACAATAGAATAGGAAGGACAAGAGACCTCTTCCAGAAAATTAGAAACATTGGAGGTAAATTCCAGGCCAAAATGGGTATGATCAAAAACAAAGATGGCAAGGACCTAACAGAAGAAGAAGAGATCAAGAAAAGGTGGCAAGAATATACAGAAGACCTGTATAGGAAGGATAACAATATCGGGGATAGCTTTGACGGTGTGGTCAGTGAGCTAGAGCCAGACATCCTGAAGAGTGAAGTTGAGTGGGCCTTAAGAAGCATTGCTAATAACAAGGCAGCAAGAGACAACGGCATCCCAGCTGAACTGTTCAAAATCTTGCAAGATGATGCTGTCAAGGTAATACATGCTATATGCCAGCAAATTTGGAAAACACAAGAATGGCCATCAGATTGGAAAAAATCAATTTATATCCCCATACCAAAAAAGGGAAACACTAAAGAATGTTCAAACTATCGAACAGTGGCACTCATTTCACATGCCAGTAAGGTAATGCTCAAGATCCTGCAAGGTAGACTTCAGCAGTTCATGGAGTGAGAATTGCCAGATGTACAAGCTGGCTTTAGAAAAGGCAGAGGAACTAGAGACCAAATTGCCAATATCCACTGGATAATGGAAAAAGCCAGGGAGTTTCAGAAAAACATCTATTTCTGTTTTATTGACTATTCTAAAGCCTTTGACTGTGTGGACCATAACAAATTGTGGCAAGTTCTTAGTGGTATGGGGATACCAAGTCATCTTGTATGCCTCCTGAAGAATCTGTATAATGACCAAGTAGCAACAGTAAGAACAGACCATGGAACAACGGACTGGTTTAAGATTGGGAAAGGAGTACGGCAGAGCTGTATACTCTCACCCTACCTATTCAACTTGTATGCAGAACACATCATGCGACAAGCTGGGCTTGAGGAATCCAAGGCTGGAGTTAAAATCTCTGGAAGAAACATTAACAATCTCAGATATGCAGATGATACCACTTTGATGGCTGAAAGTGAAGAGGAACTGAGGAGCCTTATGATGAAGGTGAAAGAAGAAAGTGCAAAAGCTGGCTTGCAGCTAAACCTCAAAAAAAACAAGATTATGGCAACCAGCTTGATTGATAACTGGCAAATAGAGGGAGAAAATGTAGAAGCAGTGAAAGACTTTGTATTCCTAGGTGCAAAGATTACTGCAGATGCTGACTGCAGTCAGGAAATCAGAAGACGCTTAATCCTTGGGAGAAGAGCAATGACAAATCTCGATAAAATAGTTAAGAGCAGAGACATCACACTGACAACAAAGGCCCGCATAGTTAAAGCAATGGTGTTCCCCGTAGTAACATATGGCTGCGAGAGCTGGACCATAAGGAAGGCTGAGAGAAGGAAGATAGATGCTTTTGAATTGTGGTGTTAGAGGAAAATTCTGAGAGTGCCTTGGACTGCAAGAAGATCAAACCAGTCCATCCTCCAGGAAATCAAGCCAGACTGCTCACTTGAGGGAATGATATTAAAGGCAAAACTGAAATACTTTGGCCACATAATGAGAAGACAGGACACCCTGGAGAATGCTGATGCTAGGGAGAGTGGAAGGCAAAAGGAAGAGGGGCCGACCAAAGGCAAGATGGATGGATGATATTCTAGAGGTGACAAACTTGTCCCTGGGGGAGCTGGGGGTGTCAACGACTAGCAGGAAGCTCTGGCGTGGGCTGGTCCATGAAGTCACGAAGAGTCGGAAGCGACTGAACAAATAAACAACAAATAATAGTTAATCCATGTACTTGGCCAATTTTATTGACCATAATCACCTAACCCCCAAATGACCAAATGTGTTGATCAAATGCTCAAAGAAAACAGTTCATTTTGTAACTTTAGTAGCAATTTGGAGACTATTTTGGTACAGGGTAAGCCTGTAGGTATCTGATAAAAGGTAAAGGTAAAGGTTTCCCTTGACGTAAAGTCCAGTCGTGTCCGACTCTAGGGGGCGGTGCTCATCTCCGTTTCTAAGCCTTGGAGCCGGCATTGTCTTAGACACTTCCGGGTCATGTGGCCAGCATGACGACTCGGAACGCCGTTACCTTCCCGCCGAAGCGGTACCTATTGATCTACTCACATTTGCATGTTTTCGAACTGCTAGGTGAGCAGGAGCTGGGACGAGCAACGGGAGCTCACCCCGCCGCGCAGTTTCGAACCGCCGACCTTCCGATCGGCAGCTCAGCGGTTTAACCCGCAGCACCACCGCGTCCCTTCTAGGTATCTGCTACTATGGGACATATTTTTAAGGCACTTTATGTTATTGTTTTCCTTCAGCTGATCTTCGATTGTGACTTTCTGCACTGAGTGGGTCTTCACACCCACACAGTATGATATGCACTTGCTGGAAGCAAGTTTCAGTGTGGAATTCCCAACACTGCATGGTGATTCTTTTAAACCTCTGTTTCCTTACCTTACATGGGTGGTACTGCTCTAAATATTGCTGAATCGCAGCCATTAGCCCTAACTATCAAAAACAAAAATGAAGGTGCCAGAAAATATAATCCAACAACTTCAAGAGAAGTCCATTGTTGATTCTAATCTTTGACTCAGATACTGACTCAACTTTTCCCCCTCCATTTTATTCTCAAACGTGAATTCTACTCTTAGGGGGAAAAAAATACTTATCCAGGAAACCCAAATTGTGAGCAAACAAAAGCTGAATGTGTCTACCCGTATGAATTACGTAAATTTGCATAAGGCATTTGGCTAGCCTTAGTCACCAAGGAGACCAAAAAGAAACTCCATATGGCACTGAAATCCCACTAGAAACACCTTATTCAGCATTTCTGCACACAATGAACACATCTGGCGCTTTTTCTGAGCTCACTTGGAATCTCAGAATATCCTTCCTTAATTGTTGTCCTTTTTTTAATTATACTTTTTATCCAGGATTGCAAAATCATATCTCCAAATAATTGTAGGTATTTTTCCTGAATGGACAGTTTGCCTGCTCTGGCAGCATCTGGGCTGATATTCTGTAGGGCTTTCTTTAAGAAACAAGCAATTTTGAGAGTTCAAATTCAGATAAATTTAAATGAGAGCAGTATGAACCAGAATTAGCTGAATGTGGAATCTATGGGGATCTCATCTAGCCCTTTTTTTTTTATTTTTTTACACCCTGTAACTCAGGCCTGGTTTAAGGAATGGGGGGGGGCAGTGCAGCACTAGATCTGGAGGAGCCCCACATGCACAGCCCTAGCAATGTGCATGGTTTCCTATGAAACAAAATGTTAAAACCATGTATTCAAACCAGAATACCCATAGAACTCAAGCTAAAAAGTAAAGATTTGTCTTGGATAATCACTTTGGACATAAAAAACTAATACATATTTTTTATTTTTATATTTAAAAAAAAACAAATTCTTTCTGTTTACAGTGACACATTTCCCTTAGAGGAAAGAGAAAGAAAGGGACAGAGAAAAATATATTTTTTCTTTACTTTTTGTCTTCTATATTCTACTAATTACTTATTAACTAATAAGCTTATTCACAAGTCTTTGATGAATATTCAAAGCCCCCTTTTTAACATTCAAATATATCAACCTAGTTACTGTCATGCCTATTTGTACCCTAAAACTCCATCCACTCTCTCTGCTTCTCTATTCCTCTCCAGGCATAGCAGACCACAAATGAAATGGGACAGTAGATGGTTGGCCAAGATGAGCCCTAGGCTTTGGTGAGGGGCTGGCAGATAGTGAAATGGTTTGTTCTCAAACTGATTAAAATTCAGGAGGCAGTTGTTTAAATAACCACCTGGAAGCTCCTGTGGTATCAGTCAAAAGACCCTGAATTTTACCTGTTCAGAGAAAGACAGTTAGAAAAAAGGTAAAGAAGTCTCTGCCCTAACGTATATTGATTGCTAGATGGGAAAGAGTTTGGCTGCCAGAATTCTTGAAACTCCTGTCCTCAACAAATCTTTCCAAAGAGACACCATGAGAATCATGCATTCTAAGCACTCTAAACTTTGGTTTGACAAAGATTGCACTCCAGCCAAGACAATGGTAATTTCAGCCTAAAGAAATACCTAATTCTGTAATGATTCTGCCTCCCATGAAATCTTTTACTCATTGAAAAATGGGTACCAAAAGCTTTTGAGGGAGAAGAAATGTATTTATTAGTGAATTGGTTTAGGCTCCAACAAGCAGTGACAAATAAAAATAAGCATCTCTTCTGACATCTCATTCCTCGTCCCTCAGTAAAATCTAGTTTTCATGCCAGTAACCAAATCTCTTTAAAGCCCTGGACCAGAACGTTTCATGATTTATTTGATGCTCCACTTGGCAATGACTCGCTTAGCCCCCCATTATCCAATCTCTTTTCAGATTGGTTCTCAGTTTTGCAATAAGACATGCAAAAACTAATTTCTTAGTTAAGAACAGTGAAACTCCAGGTAAACTTATGGTTTTGCCAGAATTACTGAATTGGTGGGTTTCTGTGGTAGCCCCCCTGTTAACTGCTGTTAACAATGCTTTATTGCTTCTGACACAGTGGCTTAATCCTAGCAACAAAGAAGAAAGTAATAGGCAAAATCCAGCTAACTACAGTTTAATGTCAATAATTAAGAAGCTAGATTTCTCTATCATAAATTTTCTAGATTGAATGAATCTAGAGAACATCTTGTCCCTGAACAGGCAGAATTTGGATCAGGATATTCCATGATGGATCAATCAGCAGGGTCAATCATTTATATTATACACCATTTAGCTGAGAAGTTTGCTAGCCCTAAAGGTGTGCTTTATGTTGCTTTTATTGATATATCTATCTAATACTTTCTCTCTCCTATCCTAAAAGGAATTAAACATGTCTGGATTCTTGCCCCTTATTGTTCAAATTTTATATTAATTACATCATTGTGTCCATTGCAAAGCCAGTGTTTCACTGTCTAATTCTTTTCCACTGACCCATCTGCACTCTCCTGTACATGGATGATGTTGTCATCTTATCCATAAGTCAAGTGGGCCTTAATAGAGGCCTAAGCTGCACCCTAACATCCTAGGGAATCTCTTGAAATTAACTATTCAAAAAATATTATTTTAGGTTTTCTCAAAAATATGTTTTAAGTCCCCTACTAGATGGGAAATTAATAAAAGAGCAATTGATCTGTTTAAGGATTTTAAGTATGTTAGACAACCACTTCCAATGTCTCACCTCTTGGAATAATCAGTTGAGTGAGCTTCTGATTAAAGCCCCAGGAGATTTCAGTGCAGTCCTTAAATATGCAAACCAACTTGGCAGTAACCACATCCCTGAAGCAATTAAACTATACAGAACTAAGGTTTTGGGCTTGTTGCTCCTTGATGCCCAGTTATAAGTATGTCTCTGTCTTGGAAGCTATCTAATCCAAGTTTTTAAAAGCTATGGTCTGTGTTCTTCGTTCAGCTACAAAGGTGCTTATTTACTTACTTAGCACTTGACTGCATCTCTCTTGGGGCCCACCTGAGACTTTGTTATCTCAGGTTTTGATGGAAACAAATTTTCTGGGGTGAGTCCTTTGCTCACCTTACTCAATTCGATAGGTTTATGTCATCCCTGAGGAGCCAAATTCGTTCTCATTTGGCATATTATAGCTTCTTCTTATATCATCACTTGACCCAGATCATTTAGTCAAACAAAGGATTTGGATTTAAATCTTCAAGATGATAGGACCAATGTTTCGTACTTTCACTTTGCTGCAGGTGGGTGGTCCCTAGATATTTTTATAACATTGTACATGTTCTTCCTAGGAGGTTTTTCACCTTGACTTGGACCCATTGTGGAAACAATAGGGAAATATACTATCCCCTATACTATAAGAACACTTATATCTGATAGTTCTGACTGGATTTGGTACTTTTGACTATCTGCTGGACTGAGTCTAAAGAAGGAAGAGGAAGAGGCAGGTTCCCTTGAAGTAAAAGGGTTTCACAGTGTGCAGAGGAGGAACATGTGGGGGGCCTTCTTAGCACCCCAAACCAACCTAGTTCTTATGTATCTCTTGGGCATTTATTAAAAAAAAAAACAGCTGCAAAATTCTCCGAGGCTCATTTATCTAAAGGCAAATAGCATCTATTGCATAATTCTTTTGATTTTAGTGTACTAGGAAAATTGGGAGTGTTTGGGCAATATCCCCCAACCATGTACTCTCCAGAAATGTTGAACCGCTATTCACATCATTCCCAGATACAGGCAATCCTTGTTATTCACGGGTTCCATATTTGCCAGTTTGCCTATTTGCTAAAATTTATTTGTAACCATGAATAGCTTTTGTGGCTATTCATGGACATGTGCAGAGTGGCGAAAATTTTGAGTTGTTGCTCTATGCATGTTTGCCCTCTCTCGGTGATCTTGCTAGTTAAAATGACCATCAAAAGTAAGATTTTTAAAAATAAAATGTAGGTTTTAAAGAGGAGAGGGGAGAGACCTGAGCCCTGAGGCACCACACTACAGGAGCCTAGGGTTCAACCTCTCCCTCCCAACACCAAGTAAAACTGGCCATGGAGAATGGGGAAGATTCACCACAAAATGGTGCCTCCCACTCCCAATCCCCAGAGCTCATCCAGAAGGATACCATGATCTTTTGAAAGCCACTGAGAGAACCAGAAGAGTTGCCCTGTTTTTTGTCACACTTTTTTTTGTGTTGGATATGCAATTATAGAGTTACAGTATTAACTTGCATGGTCCTTACTTGTCCTGATGTTACCATATTTTGGTCTGAAATTCATAGTATTCTCAATTATGGTTAAAAAAAATGTTTCCCAGAATTTCTCCACCCTTGGTGACTATAGAGGGACATCCATTATTTTCTTTTCAAAATCAGTTTACTGTTGTCACCTTCATTTTTTTAAAAAAATTCCAGTCTAACCTAAAGCCTAGGGCTTTTCTGCTGGTCTCCCAGCCAAGTACTAACTAGATCTAACCCTTATTATATTTTTTTCTCAATTGAGACAGATTACAATAGTGCTTCCTATCTTTTTTAGGTTGTACCCCAAATATAGTAAAATATATTAATGCACTCACATGCAAACAGTTAAGAATGTATCACATGTGGAGAAGTGCCCAAGAGGATTATTATACAACATTGGAAGCAGCAGCAGCATCTTTTACAAACCACAGTGATACCAAATGACAACACGTTACAATGAGGTCAGCATGTAGAAGTCTCTGTTATGTCTGATACAAGTACAAAAATTCTGGCATTTGTGTGATGACATTGTCATACATGCTCTCAGTTTGTTCCCTTTGTTTCCCTGTAGGATTGAAATAACAAATCCGTATCTGACTTACAGTGGCAAATGTTCGTAACTTTATAGACAGTTTTGTTTTGATAGCAGGGGAAAAAAAGAGGATTATAAAAGAATTTTGTCATTTGTATATTTCAATGTTGTTTGGTTTTTCTTTTTAAGAATCTTTACACAGCATGTGTTTTACTCCATAGTTCTTTCCTTGGGAATTTAGATCACACTATATAGTAACAACAACAAATGGATAGCTGTCGATGGGATGGGATGGGATGGGATGGGATGGGATGGGATGGGATGGGATGGGATGGGATGGGATGGGATGGGAGCTTTGGCAGAGTGTGGGATTCTGGGAGCATCCACCAATGATGAGTTTATAAACCAAAAAGATGATAGGATGAACAATTTATTCCCATTGTAAGTGAATTAGAGACCAGGAGAACATCCCATGTGGTTACAATACAAACTGTAATTTCTAATCTCTAAGTTTCTGTTTTCTTTTTCCCTTACCATCTTTTTTGCCTTGTGCATCACATCTATTCCATTATACACCTGAGAAAAGACAGTTTCTCATCACTGGTATATAAGCTGCCCTGGAAGTCTTTTGGGGCTATAGAACAGAATCAGAATGCTTTAAAATAAATGAACAAGTAGATGTGTCACACTTGATACATACATATGTATTAGCTTGAAGTTGGGTGTAGGCATTTTATTAAAGAAATTAGTAGACAATTGCAAGGAGCCAAAAGTGCTTTTAGTATAAATGAATTAGTTGGAGGAAAGGAAAAGGGCCTGTTTCAGTTATAATTAGTTATAGTTAGTTAGTTCTTCTTGCAGTGCTCAAGTTACAACTGCCCTATCCAACTTGTCTATGTCTGCCCTATCCAACTTTCACAGCATTTGTGAACCATTCTCTCCATAAAGTTCCCAAGGAAGAACAATTAAAAAAGGGGACAAAAGCAATAAGTACAAAGTGGATAAGCCTAACTATAGTGATCCCTTGGAATCAATGAGAACGACAGGCAAAGTAGGACAAAATGTTCTTTAAGTGTCTTGCAGAATGCAATAAAAGAAAGAGCGGCACATACTTGTATCTCTGGAAGCATTTTCCAAAGGGCAGAGAACAACCATGGAAAATGACAGATACCTTGCCAATGCCCCATGAGCCTTGTGAGATTTGGGGGACTCTTAGCAGGGCCCCCCAGATATTTTAAATTAAATTTAACTTTAAAAAGGACTTACCAGAACTGGGTTGCAAAGGTCCAGTTGACCACCAGATGGTAGCAAAGAGTTAGTTTTCTAGCCAACTTCTGATTGTATGGAGTTTTGCAGTCCAGAACTACCAGTCCTAAACAGGAGGTTGGCATACTGCTAAACAAAAGACTAGATCTAACATTGAGCTTATTTGTAACAATGCCTATAAATCCCATCAAAGTCCAATACAGATGGTAGAAAGCATCCTGGTGGATACAATTTCTTGCCTGGAAAATTTATGTTTTTTATGGGCTGTAAGTTTGATTATCAGACTATAGGGATTCAAGTGACTGTTACCATAACAGTTTTGTCTATATTTGACTGTTACCTAAACAACCCAGAGCTACAGACTTCCAGTCTCTGAGAAGAGATCTGACTCCTTACTATTATACCATAAAGCTATGAGAAAAAGACTCAGAAATTTGCCCACCCTAATTTACATATGTTTGTGTTTTCTAAAATAAAAATAGTTCAGTTGCTAGAATTCTTGTAACGTTCCTATATTCACCTTAATTAAGCTTGCTAATGAGAATTCCATGACGGTTGACCATAGGACAAAATATTTACTTTCAGTTCTGGCAGGTGACAATGCCTACCATGGTTGCCATTTTGTGAATGGGCAAGACTTCCATGGCAGCCATTTTGTGACTGTGACCATGCCCACTCTCTGAAGTACCCCAAAAGATTGTAGAACTGTGGTAGGTCCAAGGAAAATCTGGCATGGGTATAATTTGAATTTCTACATTAATTGGGAGTGACATCAAAACCATTCCTAAAGTAAATGCAATGCTTTGATTGTACCATGTTCATGAAGCCAATGATGTTCCTGTTATATCTGGGTCTAAGGGACCTTGGCAGCATTTTTTCGCCATTGAATCGAGGTTGGTAACAGGAATTATATAAACTAACATTGGGAAATCAGATTGTAGGAATTCATTTTTGCTTAGCTCTGTCTAATAGCACTTGGAAGGATTACATTCTGGATATTTCCAGATTAAGTCTGAACCACATTGTTTGTGTTACATTTGTGATGTACCTCAGTAACGTATATTCTGTGTGTTCGATGCAAATCTTAATATTTAAATCTTGGTACTCACTTCTAATCATTTTTGTTTATAAATCAGTGATTTATCCAATCATTGATATATCTTTTCTGTGTCAGTGCCAGCCCTTTAGAACAATCTCCCCTCTAAAGTCCAGGGGGACCTGGCCCTGTTAGCCTTCCAGAAAGCTTCCAAAATATCCCCCCCCCCCCCTCAGGCAGGCCAGGAAGTAGATGAGCCTATCTTCTGTAAAGTGTATGTGTGTTTGGTTGACTCTGGCCATATATTGCATGATATGTAGCTTATGGATTTTGTTTCTCTTGATTTTGTAATCATTGTTTCCTGGTTGGTTTTTGTTTGACCACCCAGAGTCACAGTTATACAAGTTGGGCAGCTATATAAATCTTATAAGGGGAGGAAGGGAGGAAGGAAGGAAGGACACATAGTTCATTGGTTAGAAAGCTGCACCGATAAAATATGTCAGTTGGGAACCCAGTTTTTATGACATTATGCAAAGAATTGAACCTTGCTTGAATCTTTTGGGAGTCTGTTGTTCTTTCTGGCACATAAAAGATCTATATGGTTTTTCTTTCTTTCAAAATAGGCACTACAAGGCCTCATAAGGAGGGGGAAGTCCCTGGTGTGGATTATATTTTCATCACTGTTGAAGATTTTATGGAACTAGAGAAAAGTGGTGCTCTTTTAGAAAGTGGAACATATGAAGGTAAGTGTAGTCTTCCTGCAAACCCTACTTTGCAATTTCATGATGTTTCTCCTATTTTCTAGATTTGCATTAGGACATCCAATTAGAATATGTCACAGTATGCATTCTCTTAAATTTTCCAGGAGCAGAGGGCAGTTTTGGAAATTTCTTTAATCTGTAAAAAGCTAAACACAAATAGGCACATGTAATTAAAATCCATTATCACACTACTTGATGAGAAGAATGAAAACTGAGATTAATTCATCATCTGCTTGCAAAGTTAAGGTGGAACCCCTTCATGATCTATACTTGTTTGAAATTAGCTTTAAGTTGAAATATTTTGTATAATGAACTAGATTCCTTATTCAGCAAGTTTTCCAACGGAGCTCTAATGGATGGATGTGTCCACCTCACAATGCGCTCACACACATCTTCTTTCCCATTATTAATTATCTTGCAGAAATTAGTGTATTTCAGAAACTGATTCAGCACTTTTAAAATAAGGAAAGAGCACTTTAACATCCTTTAATTTTTTCCAAACTTAATGAAAAGCAGAAAGGCATAGTTCTACCACCTTAGATATGCAGTACGGATAGATAAGGAATTGCAGTAGTATGTAGATTTAAAAACATTTGCTTGACAGATGTGCAGCTGGCAGTTTAATGATGCCCCTAGGGTTACTGTTGATACACCTCAACTTTAGTCAAGAATCATTAAAAAAAATGGAATATGTGAAATGGTAGTATATCATATTGCATTGGAACTGGAGTGGAATTGAAAAATGTGGAAAATCTTCAGAATTAGTTAGAAACTAATGTATTGCTGTTAAGAAAATAATACTTAAACATATTAATTATATAGTGTTGGAAAAATTAACATTTTAGAAAGGAAGATCCCTTTTTCTGCATCCCCATCTATCATGTCTGGGGTCTTTTTGACTGCTTATCCCTGCATATTATTAAGTTTTTCAGCTATACATTAAAGCTATTTATGTATGTACAACTCCAATACATCAAATGACAGTATGGTTTCAATGGATCTTTGAAGGAGTAATTTTGAAGACCTCAAATTAATGATTACTAGCTCTCAGGATGTAAGTGTACATTACTTATTATTTCCACCTCACAAGTTTACAACTGAAATTATAGCAAATGGGCTGTTCCACTCAATCAGCTTTTTTCTCCTGAGGTCCTTCTTTAATTCCTAGGCACCATCTGAAGGGGAAACAGATTGGGAAAGACTTCTAGATATCCATAAAGCTGTGTTAACAAGCCAAAGAAGCTGAAACCTATCAATCTTGAAGCCACATTTAATTTGCTCTAAAACCAAAATTCTTTTATGTATTTATTATGTCTGGATTGCAATTTATAATACATCCACAGCAAACATACATACATACATACATACATACATACATATATATATATATATAGTGTGTGTGTGTGTGTGTGTGTATGCGGTAGCAGCCTGATGAATACATATATACAAGCATACATACATACATGGTAGCCTGATGAACTATGCTCCAAAATATCAGCCTTAACAGAAATAATTTTGTAAAACTTAATAAGTTTGGCTTCATTTTTCAGTGCAAAGATTAGAGATTCATATTTTGCTTTCAGAAGCTGGGGTGCAAGATAATGGTCATAGAAAAAGTAGTAGGCAGACAGAATAATTAATCCCTTCCACCCACAGTTACCTGCAGCAAATTGCCTATTTCTCAAAAACACCTTAGGAATATAAACAGTTCCTAATTAATGTTATACTCATCTTGAGTGCGTTATGTAGCTTTGCCCTAAAGTCTTTGGAAGAAGAACGAATTAAAAACATACATCCACAAATAGCCACTCTGCTCTGTTCTTTGAAACAAAAAGATCCTCACAAACTTCATTATTGGCTATGTTTCTATAACACAGTTGACTGGTTAACCAATTGACCCCTATGCACTGAGGACACATGACTGCCAATGATCCAATCAACAGGGAAGCAGCCATTTTCAACGCTATGGAAAAGACTGCATTTTTCTGGCTCAGAAAGCCCTCCCTCTCCAAAATGGGTAAAAATTCTGTAATAGTGTGATCAGGGTCGACACTACCATGGACTAAGTCAGAAGACATTTCCCACCCCTACCCATTCTGCTCCATTCCCCCTCTTTTTCTTCAGGGGAGAATAAGAAGAAGAAATAGAGGAACCCAATTTTTTGTGACTTCCCTTAGCATGGCTTCTTTATATCAGAAGTTAGAAGGGGGAGTTAGCTCAACTTCTCCTCTGAGTTTAAATGATATGGTTGTGAGAGTCGCTTTAGCTCAAATCAGCCCTGGGGGAGAAAGGAAGAATGTCCCAGTGTCAGGCTGAGGGATGTCCTCAGGGGGGATCACAAAAGTGAAAATGGCAGCTGTCATTGTGTGATCTAAGTCCCTTTTTATATGCATTGAACATGCAAGACACATAAAAAAGGAACAAGACTGCAATCATGCAGTTAGGGACACCATCTTGATTTTATAGACACCCCCCCCCCCCAACCACATGGACGCCTCAGTCAGGTTGAGTTCAAATGCTCTTCAGTCCTAGGGAGTGTAGGCATGTAAGGATGCAGGAGCCAAAATGGAGTGTTTATCTGAAGATTGAAGGTTTTGTCAAGAGAAGGCACCTTCTCAGGAGCACCGTCTGATTTTCAATTAGTTGCTTCTTTGGAAGGACTTGATAGGTGGCAACGGGTGTTTGCACACTTGAAGCACTTTAGCTCCAAGAAGCATCAGTCCTGGAAACAATAGCTTGTACTCCTTGACTACTTGTCGTTTGATGTCCTGATGATTTGGGACTAGAGATTCTGCTTTTAGAATTTTAATCTGCCTTTTGCTTAGCCAGTAATTTGAACCCTATTCATATAGTTTGAACTATCTGCTGCTTCTGCTGTAAAGTCTTGACTCTCTATATGACAAATCTGCTCATCTTTTCTCTGTAGTACTGGCTTACTAAATATTTTTGCTGGCATTTGTTCGAAGTCTGATTCAAAACTTCCCATTGTTGTCCCAGGTCAGATAATCACAGAGTACATGGAGGAGAAGGTTGCAGCACATAATACACATGAGCCCCATAACCCTATTTGCAGCTGCCCAGAACCCCAAAACCACATCTCCACAATTCAGTGGCACAATGGCCAAATCTCCAGGGTGTGGTTTTAATGTATTTTTTTTTTAGTTTTTAAATAATTGGGTATTAAATAATTAAATAATGTTTATTTAATATTCATTAATGATTTACTTATTGATTCATTTTTGGAGTGCCCATCACAGAAGTCTCAGAGCAGGGTGCAAATGGCCAAAAGTGAAATAACAAAATAAAACCATTATGAAAAATGATAACATCTTGTGTTAAAAATAGAAAGGGTAGAAGTGGAAATGGAAGGTGACAAAGAGACAAGGCAACTTATGAATGGGGCCATTGGCAGCATTCTGAGCCCTGCCCACTGGCTTCTTCCAGATAGATGCTAAGGGGGAATTTCAGTGGCATTCTTTTTCTCTACAGCCCCTAGCCTGATCCAGCCCCTATTCAAAATCTCTTTCTTTTGCTGGCTCCTTCCGCCACACCAAATGTGACCCAGTTATATTCTGTTTGGGGAGGGTTATTATGCCGATGGAGAGACGGACAGTGTTCTGAACCCCTCTCTATATGGGGAGCTATAGTTTATTTCTGACTTTCTATTGGATTGAAATGAATAAAAAGGTTGCAGATTTGGCTCATTCCATAAGTGTACAAGTCAATAGCTAACTATCATTTTAAGAATTAACTAAGTTATATTTGTAAACAGAAAGATGTGTGCATCACACAAACACATACACACATAAACAAGGTAAAATAATTACTGGCATTGATAAATACACACATGGGTGAAAGGTGAAAGGTCCCCTGGGCAAGCACTGAGTAATGTCTGATTCTTTGGGGTGGGGGATGTTTTCCTGGCAGACTATAGTGGGGTGGTTTGCCATTGCCTTCCCCAGTCGTCACCTTCCCCAGCAAGCTGGGTCCTCATTTTACTGACCTCAGAAGGATGGAAGGCTGAGTTGACCTGAGCCGACTACTCGAGAGAGAATCCAGCTTCTGCTGGGATCGAACTCGGGTCGTGGGAGAGTTTCGGCTGCAGTACTGCCACCTACCACTCTGTGCCACATGAGGCTCTATTAAATACACACATACAAGAGATAAAAAATGGCTGGCATTGATAGATTGATAGATTGATAATCTTGAGTATTTGTTAACTAAATTGTATTTTTAAACAGAAAGATGTGTGGGTCACACAATCACACGCTCAAGATACAATAATGGCTGATGTTTGTGTGTGTGTGTGTATGTGTTTTGATTGAGATTGGTAGGACACCATCAACTACGGAGAAACTCTGACGTATGCGCTTAATTCTTTTCAAAATTAGTAGGAATTCCAAGCATTAGATCATATCTATTATTGTTATTTTATATTTAAACTTTGGTAGATGAGAAATTATTTAACAGATGGTTCCCAAACCTGCCTGAAGTGAAATTTACCTACTATATAAATATGTTCTGCCTTTTTTAATTGGCAATATGTATTTCTACCTCTTAATAAGGTATTTTTCTCCAAAGGGTTTTGTGACATGAAAGAATGAAATCGAGTTAGACAGTGTTGACTTGTTTCGGACAAGGCCTTGCACTTTTATCACTTCTACAAGTGATTTAGTACTTAGACATATGTGAGAGTTGAACAAGATGGTCGTAGCCCACCTAGAAAACTGCATATGCCTACTCAAGTGGATCTGAGTTTTATAAGATCCTAACAGAATTCTGTATGGAACTTTAAAGAACGTATGGAACTTCTATTTGTTAGAAAAATTTTGTCCAGAAGTATTTTCCTGGTGCAGCCAATATTCAAATAAAATTTATATTTGAGTATTTTTACCAGAGTAAGGATGATGTGCCAGAACGAAGGAATTCCCTTGATATTGGTTCTTGATTTAATTATAAATTGTAAAATAATGGGGGTTTTTTTCCCCCAATGTACAGTACAGTCTAATGTTCAATATGCATGTCCTCTATCAATCTGTTTGCTGTGGTGTTTGGCTGAGAAAGAAACATGGGTTTAGTTACTGGTTTTTAATTTGATTAAGATAAAATCGATGGTCAGAAATGCAGAACAATTAGCATGACTCCTTTTCTTGGATCAGCGAGTTACCTGAAATATTACAGGGAGATTTTTCAGCAGTAACTTCTTATTTAGGCCCTGAGGTACAATAAATAAACAAACAAACAAACAAACAAAATAGAATGTAAACGTTAACTAGCTTTAAAAAAAAAAGACAATGCAATATGAGATTCTCTCGATTTTGCTGTAATTCTGGTCTAACTATCCAGAGACATGTGTTTACCCAACTGGTATAGAAATGAGATTTTTAAAACCAATTTTGGATGCTTCCCACTTCCACTTAAAATTGCTGAAGAAATGTGAACACTGATATGAGTAGTGGGTTGGAACAGTTTTCTTTTTTAAAAGAAGGAGTGGATTTTGCCAGTAGGTATATGATATGAATAGTACTATTACAACATTGTGGGCAAAGGTCAGCAATTAATTCTACCATTTTAATAGATAATTATTGGGTGAATTTTGTTGTCTTGGGGACAAGTCTTCTAGTCTCCTTCGATTTTGGGACCAGCTGATCTCTCCCAGAAAGCCATATTTAGCCCAGAGTCTACTCAAGCAAATCTCCCCCTTCCCCTAAATATGCATGTCTAAGACACAGGAGCTACATTGATATGTGTCACAACAGTAGAGGATGGTCAGGTAGAGGTTTGTCTCCACTTCCATGTTTATGTGCTGGTAGCACTGTGTGGCTTCTGAGGTTGAAGCATGAAGCATGTCTTTAAGTGAAGAAAAAGATCACAAAGATCCCAATAAATATCTTCTTTTGGAAATGAGCAATGTTTTTTTAGGATTGATACTTCTCATTAGAAGAAGGTAAGGCACAGTACTCCTGCTTATACAGTATATGGTACATTGTCCTTTTCATCTCAGGTATTATGCTGCTGCAATGAATGCCACATTACAACACCTCCCATATTTTAACCCTAATTTCCCTGTGATTAATTTTTTTGTGAACTGACTGGAGAGGTCAAAGCCTTTTTTTCTTTTTTTTTACTTTGTGGGTGGGAACGAAGTTTGTGGAAATGGTTAAAATAAAAGAAAGGTGATAATCCTAGCAGAGGATTCATGCTGCAAGATTTCACCCTTTATTGCTGAATGCCAGCAGTGTAATCTTAGGTAACTCCAGGAGTTACAAGAAAGGGCTGGATATTACATGTGGGCCATAATTTTTCTATTCTTCATTTAGTGAGAAACAAACCTGAGTAGGTAGCAACCAGGTAAAAGAAATAAAACATAACATTTATGATTTATATAAGGATCCAACTTCAAGCATTGAAAAGGATGCTAGTGGAATATGATCCAAAATGGGAAAGATGGGATTACTGCTTTCTTTTCAGTGATAACCAGAAAGCCAAGCCATTACTGTCCAGAAATGGAGAACACATAGATCAAGAAAGGGTCTAGTTTCTTTAACTCTTTCTTGGGTAAGATAGAGTTATGGTCCTGACATGACCACCTTCATGTCAAGACCAGAATCACATTTAATGAGACTTTGGAAATTGAGCAGAAAATCTCTTCACCACTGTATACTAGCAAAGTCAAGGGACACTGATAATCTCCTGCCATTAGTTCTTCACTTAGGTAGGCTATAGAATCAGGGGATCCATTTGCACAATGACTAGTCCTAGACTTTCAGCTCTAGATCCTCTGAGGCATGGATATTCTCAGGAAGAATGACAACTCAGAGCAGAAGTCCAGAACTAAAAGTGGTACCAATCTGGTAGCATGAGATTCCACCATCCCTGAGTCCTTCTCAGAAGGTGGGAGCCATATCCTAGAAGTAATAAAATTCCTTTAGTATCTTGTAGTTAGGAATGGAGCACCTCAAGTTCCTCAGCATTTACTGCCCCTTAGCTAATCTTGGTCTCCATTCCACTGTTTCCGACAATCCTTGCAATTTATTTCACGTGGAAGTATATGTGAATTTTCATGCATAGTGCAAGCACCCTGTGGTTTGGTAAAAACCTATGATTGGGATAGTAAAATAGATACAAAAGAAAATACCTTCACCCAAAACTCATATGCAGACAACTGTCAGAGAAAGAGGAAAACATTTCCTGTACTTGCAGGATCACTAAAGGAGGAGAGATGCAGACATCCCCACAAATCCTGTGTACACTAATGAGGATCATTTTCTGAAGGCATTCAACTAACCAAGCCTTCTGTTGCCTCAGTTGTTTGTATTCCCTGAATGTTGAACCTATTACAACAGAGGATGCCTTGCAGCAAGACATGAATGTCAAACAGGCCTTTACAGTTGCAATGCCATAGCCTTGTTCCCAGTGTTTATTAATTCATGGCTTCTTGTCCATAGAATTCCTGCATCATACTAATTCTGGGTTGCTAGTGTTATCACTGCTGCTGTTACATTGCGTTGTTTTTAATCATTGCCTGTCCTGTAATTCTGATTTTCTGTTGAAATGGCACTCAGTTAGGATATTTGTAACTAAAAAAATGTTCATTTTTTGGAGATAACAGTCTTGCTTCCATAGTATTGGTTTGCAAGTAAAAGAAAGAAAATTGCTTTAGAAATTATTTGTGAACACTTGATTGCAAATGCCTGGTGATAAATTTATTTACATTATGTGTAAATAAATCTCTTGTACATAAGTAAGTTATGGGTAAATAAACCTCTTTCCATCAATCTCTTGATATATTTGAGTAACCTTCCATTGGATTGCACTCTGAGGGAACACCTATAATTATCCTACAATACAAAAGATTGTCATTCAAAAGATACTCTAGAAATCTTTCCTAAGCACTGCGGGCTGACATTCCAGGAATCAGAGTTCTGAAACATCTAGAATGCTATGTTAGCTTAGACCATTATAGCTGATATCTTAATGTGACACAGTTGTTAACTGGAAAAGTTACGGTTTGGATTTAAAGAAAGAAAAAGCACTTTTACCAACTTAGGTCTCTAAAATGGTTCATCAGAGCCTTGTTTGTTTGTGGATCTATTTAATATTTCATTTGGTCACAGAATCTGCTGCATCTTTTCTCATATGGTGTGTCTCCAGTTGGTATCTCGAGATTCCATGGTGCCTTGTTTTCATATATTTCTAGTATCAATGGTTGAAACCACTCAGAATAAGCAAATCTAGAAAATAGGGTATCCATATGGTTTTATTATAGAAGATTCTACTAGTGAACTTAGAATTTTCCTTTGGGAACCTGTTAGCAAGTATAATATTTTTTAACAGAGTAAAACGTGCCTTTTTTGAGAAATTATTACAGATTTCCAAGTTCTTCAAATATGTGACTTTTTTTTCTTTTGCATGTAAGAAAATAGATTGCAAAAATTGATGAGTGAATGCCAAAATATAAACACTGAATTAGTATTCACTGAAGTTTGAAAATGTGCATTCAAGATTCAAGTAGTCTTAAATTAGACACAGCCACCACTTAAACCCTATTCATGAATATTTTGATCAGGACATATATGGCTACAGCATACAAATACCTTAATTACGAGGATTACTAAATACAGTACAATATATCTTTTAGCTAAACAGCCACATTAAAATGTGATGCTGTATTGACCTTAAGGGGATTAATTGCTTTGCATACCAGCAATCCATTGGGTAGCTCTGAGCTCCAGTTTAGCAACTCTGCATTCAAAGGTAGAATGAAAGTTCAAAAGCAATTGAGGTTGTTCAAAAAGTTCATTTAGATTTTTTTTTTACTTCCTTAATGTTTTACTCCCTTAATTTGTTCAGGGGTTCCCAAGGGGTGGGCGTTTCAAATGTCAAGATGGTGGCTGCAGCGGTGCTATCAAGGTTTTTTGTGCATGCAGTATAGCCCAAAGGGGCAGGACTTCAGTCACATAGTTATGGCTACAATTTTGACTTTTTTGACTCCCCCTGATATCCCTGCATTGTTAATGAAATTATCTGAAGAAAGGTTTGTTCAATCGGGTGTCTGTTGCCTGATTCTGTATGATACCCTTCTGTCTTAAGATTTGGATTAACAAGACCTACACTTTTCCATGTCTGGATCCATCTGTGGGATAGACAGTGATTGGAGTTATGAGTTGTTCTGGCTACTGACTTTGCAGCCGTTTTTATTATTTTCAGATGAGCCAATACAGAGACCAGAATTCCTCTCCTTTATCACATGAGAAGAATAAGCCATAGGAGGATGTATTATATTTACTATTTTGGCCTCAACTGTTCTTTCTGTTTAACTGACATGATTATATTAATTTGGAAGATCAAAAGATTAATAAGAGTGTTGGCATTTCTTCCCACATTATTGACTTGTCATTTGTCGGAAAGATAGAGTTGTTTTGGCATTGACAGAAGTGGCCTGTAGTTCTTCACAGACTTTCACAGTTTGATAATCATTCTGCTAAGCGGAGGTTTGCCCAACTTTATTCAACCAGGGTTCTCTTCTGCTGGCACCCCTGTGGCCAGTTGGGCCCAATAAGTTCTTTAGGATATGAATGTAATAGGCTGAAGATGAAATGCCAAGTGGATTTTATTGAATAAATGTTAAGAGAGAAAGAAATACTAATCACAGAGAAAGAAATACTAATCCACATCCCTTCAGCGTGCCAGGAACCCCAAGAATGGCAATGGGGGAACCCCCCTGAAACTGGTAGTTGTGCAGCACCTTCCCAGAACACTGTGTTTATGCCAAGGTGCAAATTGCCTGGAGGCTTTTACCTCATTTTTATACCCTTTTATGAGACAGGGGCTATAAACAATAACGCCTGGAGATGGTTCGGTAGCACATCTCATCAGGAACTTGATCATAACTTTAGACAGTGGAATATCTGCCAAGAATATTTTAAGAAAGATAGAGTCTCTAGCAGACAGCATCTGGGGATGGTGTGATAACACACCTGGTCAATACCTTGGGAAGTGACTGTTTGTTTATGAGAACAGTGCTCTTAGGCAGCTATTGTCCATTTCCCCTTGGCACATGTTAGGTAGAGTGGGGAGCTGGTGCGATCCTCTTCATCTTAATGGTTAGAAGTGGAAATACCAAGGCAAGAGTGATTAACAAGAACAATGATGCCATCTGCAAAGCTCTCTAGATAATTTCTCTTAATATGTGGATGAGTCCACAAATTGCCGCAGCTGCCTAAATAACCCTTTCTGCACAGGTATTTCTTATATGCACAAAGGGAAAACTGGATTTAGACTGCTAAATCTTTGCCAGTGCAGCTCTCTGTATAGGTAGGCTTCCAGAATACTCAGTGGCCAAGCTGCCTCTGAATTCTGGGAGTCCAGACTTAGACATCAGAAAGGTACCCAGTTTGGGGAAAACCTCTCTGGTCATAAAAATATAATTTTACAAAGCTTCAGTTCTTTGTTTCACTTATACTTGGTCAATTTTTCAAGGAGGCAGCTTATGAGGGCTTTTAAGAAGGGCTTCTGCTGCTTGAATTACATGTATCCTTTTTCTTGAATCTGTTCCTGATCAAAAGTGCTGTCAGTTCCATGGCAACAACAATTTTGTCCAGAAGTTTCACATGGGGCTGAAAACAACTGTCATCCTGAAAAAGATTAACATATAGCACCAAAGGAAAATGTTTATATTTCTGAATGCCACTTCAGGGACTTCATCTTACAGATATAGAATATTTGTTAGCAATGCTTATTTTAATAGAGCTATACTTGTAAAGAATCTTTTTAGAAACCTAACATTTCATGGTATGACAGCTTAAAACCACAAAAAAGAGTCACATTAAATAAGGAACATAGCAAGGGAAGCTACAGTATGTCAGTACTGTTAGTACAATCTATTTTGTTATTCACAAAGCACATTTCTTGTTGGTGAAATAACTTCTGAGTAATGCTGTGTGAGACAACGGCCATCTGCTCATGTATCACTAACCACCCCAGCGTCTTTCTTTTTGTTGTTTTTAAACTCTGGTTCCATTATTATCTTACACAATGATCCCTCTTTCCAACCCAATTCCAGTAGCCACATTTTTGGGGTGGGGGGTCACTTCCTGTTCATTTGTACTATTTTCTTTACAGAAGAGATTGAAAAGCCATGAATAATACTTCTTTCAACAACTCTACGTCTATTTTAAGGAAAATGCATTCTCTCCCACACTCCCTTTCCCTTTGCATAACTTCTAGATAGTTTCATTAAAATCTTGTCCTAGATTTTCACAAAGTTATGAACCCACATATTGATTGGTAATTGTTTCAGAGATGTTGGCAATGGTTATTGTCTCTCTTCACTCCTGGCTGATCATCACTGGGAAAACAAGGAACTGTAGGAGGAAGATAGGAAGTTATCTTGTTAGAGCACTGATCCATAAACACATTGTGTCTCCCTGATGTTATCATATTATTACCAGTGTTAATTTGTAGTTACTATATACTAATTTGTAGTTATGTGGTTTCTTTATATGTGTCTGGCACCTTATGCCACATATTTGTGTGAAGGTATGATTGGATCTGTACAAAAGATGCAGTGCTGGAGACTTACTCAGAGCATGCCACAGAAGGGAAAAGGGTTGTTCTGGATGATTTCAGTTTTTGCTGCATTTGGAAAAATACCAGATAAATATTTCTAAGAAGATAGCATAAGCAACAGTACCAGGACTGTGAGGAAAAGTACCAAATTTGGGCTAGCCAAGGCTTGTTGGAAATTACAAAAGTGGATGGGAATTGTAGTATTTGGGGGCCATTGCATAGACTGGAGTACTCTGCATTCCACCTCAGTTCTTCTGAAACTCAAATGTAGGCTGGCCAGCTGACTTCAGTTTGGCCAGGTATGTTAGAATGTCAGCATGAATGAAAAAATCAGCAGTGTTGTAATCCTGCATTTGTTTCTTTGGATAAACAAGAATGAGTAGCTTTTTTTTTAATCATCAAAAATTGAGGGAATTTGTGCATCCTTCCATCAGCTCCAGTTTCAATTGTAAGTCCACTTTGAGAATCTTTTGAATAATAATACATATTTGATTCCAGAATTTTTTAGCTTTTCCACAGGTCCACCATAAATGATAGAAAGTTCCTTCATCCTGTAAACATTTCCCATGTTTTGGGTTTAATATAGAGTAAGAGATTGGTAGTTGAAATTGCTATGATTGAACAATGGGAGTATATGTGGAACAAAGGTATGAAATTTACCTTGAATTATAATTTGGAACAGAATTTTTATACAATGATGTACCATTGGTACTTCACTCCTGATAAGCTGAACAAGTAGCTTTGAAGCTATTATAAAGTTCCTGTTTGGAACCTCCTGTGTAACACCGACTGAGTTTCAGACAGAGATTTCACAGCATTCCAGAGCATAATGTGCTCCTCTTGCTGTGCCTTAGGATGTTAACTGGACCTAGCTATTGTGGTTTGTTCAGTAAACCACAGCTTAGCAAACCATGGCATTTATATTGTGTGAGCCCAGCATTAGAAGGCTTCCCAGCCTTACCTGGGAATACCAAGTGAAAATTATTTGCATCCAAAACATGTGCTCTGACATTAAGTTATAAGTCACATGGCTAGTTACATCCTTTATAATTTGGAATGACCTCATCTTGATCCCTTTGTCAGCACTACCTGATTTGAGATAAAACCCTGGCTGAACTGAAGCAGAGGATTTGGGATCTAGATATCCAAAACAACAGAGCCAATGCTCCCCATCCCTTTTATAGCACAATTGGTCCTCCACCCTGGACGGTCCCTAAATATTTCTTCAACATCTGATATGTTTCACGTAGAAGAATGTGGCCCAAATTGGGGCACTGCCTATTAGGACAACAACTGGTAGATAGATAAGACTTCTATATGAAAGCTGAACCTTTTTTTGTTCAGACTTGGAAATAGAATCTGTCTCATAAAGGTAAAGGTAAAGGTTTCCCTTGACGTAAAGTCCAGTCGTGTCCGACTCTAGGGGGCGGTGCTCATCTCCGTTTCAAAGCCTTGGAGCCGGCGTTGTCCATAGGACACTTCCGGGTCATGTGGCCAGCATGACTCACGGAACGCCGTTACCTTCCCGCCGAAGCGGTACCAATTAATCTACTCACATTTGCATGTTTTCGAACTGCTTGGTGTGCAGGAGCTGGGATTAACAACGGGAGCTCACCCCGCCGCGCGGTTTCGAACCGCCGACCTTCCGATCGACAGCTCAGCGGTTTAACCCGCAGCGCCACCGCGTCCCTCTGTCTCATAAGTACTATTAAAATGTCTGTTCTATAGCCCATGGTGATCAAACTTAATGCTTCCAATTGTTAACAACTCTAATTGCCATTGCAACCAGGGAGCCATTATTCTTCTCCTGAGTGACCACTCTTCAGAAACCTCCTAGAAGGTTGCAAAAAATGTTATCAATAGCTATAGTTGTTACAAGCCATCTGGTTCTTTCCCCGTGTTATTAACTATTAGCTGCTAATTGTTTTAGGATTTTCTCACAATGTTTAAAATTCCTTTTTATGTTTATTGTATTGCTGGTCTTTTTCCTGTGTTTGGACTCGGACCCTAAATAAACTTTGACTGATTGATTGGAGCAATCTTGTTCCTAATTTTCAGAACAATATTAGTAATTTTTCTTTAAATCTGCCTAGTGATTCAATTATCTGAGTAATCATATAATTCCATGATTGTGTTGTTGGTTGCATGTGTTGGTCCTATTAATACAGTTAATTTATTTCGTATGGCATAGCAGAATGCAGCATTGTTGCATAAAAATCACAAAAACAATATATTAAAGTGTATAAAATATAGGACATTGGGACAATAAATTATTTTAAAAACACACAATATAAATAATGAATAAAATTATGAATAAATTAAGTCATGTATGAGCAGTTACTAAAGTAACTAAGCCTATGGCTGAATATCTAAATTGTTTAGCCATTGGACAGCAGTGCCCTTGAGATGATGTAGTTCTTGCACGGAGCCAGGAAACCTTCTGAGGGGACAGTCCATTGCAATGCGGGATGTTCCCCAGTCACAGTTAGGATTATCACCCAGCCCCCATTTATGTTTCCAATATCGGCACCTGCCATAATTAGTTCAAATCCAATTAAGCACAGTCCAGATTTTCCTTGGGAGATCAGACACTAAAATAAACAGATCTGGGTTAGAAGTTGTCCACTCCTGGTGCCATGCTGTCTCAATGAAAGTCTTCTCTAATTGCTTTCCACAGTGGGTTCTGAGATTTGAATCTAAATATTTGATCATGGCAATCCTTGTGTTTAGGTAGTAATAGATTTGCCTCACATTTATGCCACTCCCTTTTTAAGGCAAGTTGCCTTCTAAGATGTGGGGATGGTATGTTGGATAGTACCAGTAGCCATTCAGAAGGTGTTGATTTAATGGTTCCTGATATTAGCCTCACAGTGTCGTTAAGCTGGGTGTCCACTGCTTTTATATGGGCACCATTTAACCATACAGGACTACAATACTCAGCCGCCGAATATACCAGAGCAACAGCTGATGTCCTAAGAACTGTGGCACTTGCTCCCCAGCTGGTGCCAGAAAGTTTGTGTAGAATATTGTTCCTAGTTTTTATTTTACCCGTGGTTTTCCTTAGGTGTTCCCTATAAGTTAAAGACCGATCGAGGGTCACTCCTAGATACTTTGGGTTGCAACTGAACTTCAGCAGCTGATTCCTAAATTTCACTTTTGGTATATAGTTGGTTTGTCTGTTGTTCAAATGAAAACAAGCAACCTCAGTTTTATTGATATTGGGTTTTAGCCTCAAATTTCAAAAAACTTACCCAATTCCTTTAAGTCATTTTCAAGGGCTTTTTCAGAGGCGTTGAAGTCTTCAGATTGTTTAATGAACACAATATCATCAGTGTATGTAAACTTTTTTGCAACAGTGCCTGGAAAATCTGATGTATCAACATTAAAGAGTAGTGGGGCCAGCACAGAACCTTGTGGCAAGCCGTCATTTAACCTATACTTCTGGCTGGTTTGGCCATCTAAATGTATGTATCTGTTTGAAAGCATGTTGTTTAGTAGGGTAGCTGTTTTCTTACAGGACACAATACATAAGAATTTTAAGACCATGCCTTCTCTCCACACTATATCATTGGCTGATGATAGATCGATGAACATGGCAACAGATTTTTTTCTCTGCTGAAATCCATTTTCTATGTGGGAGGTTAGTGACAGTACCTGATCACAGCAGCTTCTTTTTGATCTAAATCCAGCCTGTTCTATAGGTATGTGTTCCTCGACCAGGGTTTTAATTCTCCTTAAAACGAGTCTCTCCAGCAGTTTATAAAAGATGCTTAAGAGCGCTATAGGTCTAAAATCCTCCACAGATTTCCCCTCTTTCCCAGGTTTTAAGATGGCAACAGTTTTTGTTCTTTTAAAGATTGTTGGCAATCTCCCTGTTCATTGGATATCATTGTAAAATTGTGTGAGCCAGAGTATAGTGCGTGGCCTGCTATGCTTCAGGAACTCAGGATATACTCCATCTAGGCCAACCACTTTTCCTGATTTTAATGCTTTCAGTGCTGCGGCGATTTCTCATGTAAAAAATACTTCTGAGGTGTTACTTTCCGATGTTAGTTCATTGGCTCTGGCCTTTTTCCCCCTTTTACTTTCACTAATTTTCTCTTTATCTGTCCCTGGTGTTTTCCTTGTGAGATTTAAAATTCTGATTGCTATGTCATTAGGGCCAACATTGCTGATATTTCAAGTTTGTTTCATGGAGCTGTCTCCCTATTAATACAGAGACATACAGATAGAGGGAGTTACATTTTTACAAATGTCACTCTACCCCCCCCCCCCAAGTTACAGAAACATAGTACAGAATTATTTACATCTACTATCGATTTCTCTAAAATCAGGTATGTTTTCTATACTGAGAAAAGTCCGCTACACTTGCCAAAAATCATGTAATGCTACCAAAAAAAGAAACCTTTCTTGATTTTTGTTTTTACTGACATCTATATTGATGTCAAAGAGGAGACATCTAAAGCTTCATAAATAAGAGATACTGTAGACTGGATATGAAGTAAAGCGCATCTGCTAGTCTTCCCTATATGAAACCAATTCTGAAGTGATTTTTCTGAACTCACCATTAGGCTAATGATGGATAAAGTATTGCATAAAGAATGAAGATGAACAGCAGGAAGAGATTGTCCCCCTTGTATGAAGAATTGGATGCACTCAGCATGTAGATCAAAAGGAGAGACTATTGTGTTCACCGCTTGTATTTCAACCCATACACCAAAGAAACCAGGTTTCTGCAAGCAAGAAATAGTCAATGAATAACATCTTTGCAGCTCTGCCAAAGTCCTACTGAGGCTTGCATCTCCAACACAAGGAGAGACAGTCTCCCTGAAGATGGAACTGCAGGATTCCAAACAGCCAGTCTATAAACACAGAAGGAATCACAGTGGTTATAGGGCTATTAATTTACAAAAGAGCTCTCTCAGGAAGTACTATGTGCCTTTGTAACAAAGGAGGTTGTTTTGCTTGCTTGATGCCAGAAGATTCCCTTTTCCAAAAACTACGCCTCCTTAGGCAATTGGTGAGGGAAGGAGCTAAGAACAGATCCATGGGTAATCTCATTAGCAGCCACATTGCCCTAACTGAAGACTTGGAACTCAGAACAGAATTATTCCAGTTCAGCTGCACAATAGCAGCAGCAGCAGCAGCAGCAGCAGCATTATTATTATTATTATTATTATTATTATTATTATTATTATTATTGGTCCATTGATACACCCCTGTTGACTGACAGTACTCTTTGAATCAGTGAGTGATCAATTATATGAGCTTCTGTAGTTTACCCAGCATGAGAGGTCAGCAAACTACTGTATAGGAATTAAGAAGGCATATATTCATCCCCCAGCATAAGAAGGAATGCATCAATGGACACCAAAGGGTGCATATCTGCATAACATCTGCATATAATGATTATATGAATAGATGCCAATGTTAAAATTGTATCTACTGTCAATTAACTGCAATAATAACATATATTTCACAATCATGAAGACACTGCTGAGACGTCCTGTATATCTGTTCAACATTAACAGACAATTTCAAAGTTCCTGCTTCTATATGAAGTGTTCTTCAAAAAAATACTTAGCCTTTCAAAAAGTGTACCATCCTTTGTAAAATATGGTACATCACCACCCTGATCACTGTAAAGGATTACAGAAGGAAACACACCTTCTCTGTCACAGCGCTTGTCCTCTGAAATGAGGTTCCCCTTGAGATCTAGATGGCACCCACCCTCTGGCACTCCGGAGGGCCACAAAGACCTGCTGTTCTCCCAGGTCTTCAGCTAGGATGACTGGAGCCCTCTTTGCTGGATGTTAGATGTGGTGGGATGGTTGGGCTTATCTGCTGGGTTTGCCATCTTGTTCCTTTTCTCCTTTTCTAGTTTGTTTTTGTTGTATGTTGGTTCTTATTATATTGCTTTTATCTTGCTTAGTATATTGTGAGCTACACAGAGTCACTTGGAGTCAGGCAGCATCAAATAGAATTAATTAAATAAACACTTGCTGACATGCTCATATAGTCTCTGAGTGTAGATCTCAGTACCCTTGAGTTAAACAACCTCCTTCCCATGATTATTCTGATCCAGAACACCACTTCCCTGTTGTTATTGCCAGTCATTCTGGCTGCTAAAACAATTGGCTGCTGGGCTAAAGGCTGATTGGTTGGACTGTGGAGTGATTGGGGCTGCATATATAGGACCCAGAGGCATTCTTGGAGGTAAAGATGATGCCAGCTTCCGATTTTTAAAATATATTTAATATTCACCTATATGAGTGACTCACGCACTGAGTCAGGTGCCTAGATTAATGCTCACAAGTATTGCATTAGGACAATGTGTGTTTGCCAGCAATTTCCAGTGAACAAAACCTTGTTAATGAGAAAGCTGATTATTTCTCACCACAATTACCTATGAAAATGTAATTTTAAGAATGCTTTGGACAAGGCATGGTGTTGACTACAGGGAGAGATAGAGTTGGGGTAATAGGACACATGTTCCTAACATTAGTTCTGATTCCTTAACTAGTGTTGCATTATGTAATGTTACTCTGTGTTTCAAAGTATATTTGGTATGGCATCTTTCCATTGCTAGGGAATTCACTTAAATTACCCTTTGTATTAAGTGATTCCTAATACTGAATAGATAATATCTGTTGCCTCAGTATTAACATGAAAAGGCACTAGAATTGATTTTTTAAAAACTGAGCCAGATCATTTCTGGCTGAGCTTTTCTATGCCTATTCCAAGGTTACATCTTTCTTCAAAGATCTTTGGGCTCCATGCTCATAATTTTACCAGAATTATTGTTAATCTTTTTCCAGTCTTCAATAATCAACAAAAATTAAGCCTTAATTGAAGTGCTAAAAACAATATACCAAGACTAACCAATGACTTTCTGATCTCATTTTTTGCCACTGTTTTCTGGAATAGCTGTGCCTTATTATCAGATTCTTTCACCAAAGTGTAAAAATGACATTGGGACTAAAAGGGTGAAGTGTTTGCACCAGGCAGAGGACAAAATTAGGGAGAACCAAGTCCAAGTCCACCAGCAGCCATCGGAACTCAGGGGGTGATACTGGGCCAGTCCCTATCTCTCTATACCTCATAATTAAGTTTGAATAATAAATAAATAAATAAAATAGGGTTGTTATCATGGGGGTAAAATAAAGGAAATAGCCATAATGTCCTAGAGTAAAGGACAAGTTACTAATCTAATGAATAAACAGGAAGTATGGGACCCTGCAAAGCAGTGATAATCTGGAAAATGAAAATGATCAACTAAATCCTTTATGCTTTAATCTTTCTTTAATTGTCTTAAAAATAGCCTACTTCCTAGTTCTTCTTCAAGATCATGTTCCATAGTTCCTGTGCTCTTCTTAAGCTATTATTCATTTCTGATCCTAAGAGAGCTGGAATATAATGGGATAATATTGCTTGCATGTTGATGGGATAAAGATCCCATTGTAAACACATCATTCGAAACGGAAGTGAAGTCAAGGCATACTACATCCACATTTATAAATAACATTAACGCACCTTTTCTCTCCTTCTCACTATCTCTTTGCTGCATTATGCTCAGATCAGATGCTTATTATTATTCTTCTGTACTGTTTGGATTACTGAAGTCTCCCATGAGCAAGAGAGAAAATTCAGAGAGCTTTTGTACCATTATTGTTGCCAGGGAAACCACTTCCTTTTCATTTCAGTGCATGGGACATCTGTATCACTTGGCATCTGGCTTGCAGAAAGGCAACTTCACAGCAGGCCATCAGGGATGAAAAGTGGAATTAATGAAATCTCAGTCTTTGTTGTAAATAAAGAAAGGCTTGAGTAAAGTGTTTCCAAAATTATCTGGTGACCTGAAGCTGGATGTGTTAGAATGCTGACTAGTGTTGGGCTGTATTTATTTGTCTTCATTAGAAACATAGCATGGAAGCATCTGCATGTCATCAAATACATTGTCAAGAAGGAATTTTTCCCTAGCACTCATTATTCTAAACAATCTCCATACCTCAAACCAGCACAAGTCCATTGCTCTCTGCTTTCCTTCTCCCCCACCCTGTGTTTTAATATCATTTTATCACTGAAAATGATGTGTTACGATATATACTAGAGGCCATTGTAATATATTTCTGTTTTGTGAGTTTGTCCTTGTAATCATTCTGCAAAGATTGTCCCACTGTAGAGGAGAACATTATAGTTGTGGGTTATGCTGTAAGCAGGCTGAATAAAAATATATTTTATTACTGAATACCAAAGTGTTCCTATGTGCATAATGTAATGCAATACTTGGATAAATCATTCCTGCTAATCTAGTTTATGGGATTGTTATTTATTGCTAACACCTTTCCTGGTTCCTAGTTTTCCTATAATGTATATAAAGCACAGAATTCACTTTCTCCATTCGGTCATAGGTAATACACAGACTTACTGACTCATACACAATAAATACTTCTTCAATCTGCTACCAACTATTTATCACCTGTGCTCTTTGTCTGAAGCTCTTTGTCTGAAGCAGATGTGGCCACCACAGCCCCCAGAACAACTGCTGAACAATTTTGCAGCCTTCAAAGCTCTGTCAATGTTTTGCAACGCCTATTCTGTGTGTTTTTAAAAAAGAAATGACAAGTAAAAATAAATGTGTTAAGCCCCCAGTAAGATTTAGTGCAGAATGATTATATCAAAGGGTTTCTCCAACTAAAATTTTAAAAGATGTCTAAAATTCCACATTCACCCCTTTCATTCATTCATTCATTCATTCATTTATATTTCAAATTTCTGTCACCGCCCATCTCCCCCAAAGGGGGACTCTTGTGACACCTCAATAACCCTGAAGCCACAGAGGCAGGCAGGCAGGCAGGCAGGCAGGCAGGCAGGCAGGCAGGCAGGCAGAAGAACACAAAAGACAAAACATGACCTCTCCCTGAGATTGCCCATTTCCCATCCAGAGAGATCAAGATCCAGTTTTATACTGTAAAGTTTATCATTACAACTACCTTATGAGATAGATTAACCTTGAGAAAATAACTATTCACAAAGCATCCCTTGTGAAAAGTAATTGCAAGCCTGGGTCTTCTTACTCTGAATCCCACCCTAACATAACTAAAATGAATACTTGTCCTGACTCCCAGGAAACACTCTGAGACAGGGAACTGTTCTCTAATGTTTTATTGCTAATACATAACAGTAATCCTAACAAACTGAACAAGCGTGGGAAAAACCCAGTCATATAAACCCCACAGGTTAAGGCGGTCCCAATCTGTGCCTCTTGGAATGGCTCACCAATTCCTCAGCTACGCATGCGCTTAACAGTCTGGAAGGGAGCCCCCTGCTCACCATCCTTACTCATGACAATACTTCACCAAAACAAAAAACAAAAAAAAAACCTTTCCTGTTCCAGATAAGGTTCTTCCAGAAGTATACATAGAGACCACTCCTGAAGACTCAGATCAACTTATTCTGGGAGATAACAGTTGCAACCACCAAAATTTGTACTAATCTGCAGTTGTAGGTAGGATCGGTAGAACAAATGTTGGTACAAATTCAGGCAACCTGGAAAGATATGATAGGGTCCTGGTCAAATAGAAGAAATAACAGATACTATATGCATTGTTCTTTCTACCATGGTAGTTCTTTAAAATGGGATAGATATATGTCTTCTGAGATGCCCTGTAACAAGAGCGACAAAGGAACAGGTGGCTTGGGGATTCCAGAGAACCATCCCCACACGGGCATAAACGCTGCTAAAGAGGAATATTTTTATACAGTCCCCACAGGACTATACAGTACATCCAACCTGGCCAAGGTGAAGGCCTGATGAAATTTCAGAATTAAAATTAGAATTGAGGAGAGATAAGATGATGGCATGTGCCCATCTGAGAAAAAGCCATGAACTGTGAGGTTAGATGATAGGCTTAGACTGGTTTGAAAATCAGTATCCCAGATACATTGCTTAAGATGACTCCTGGCATTTTCAAATCCTAATGGACAGAGGCATTCCACAGAGAGTCCTAAGGACTAGAGTTTGCTGTTAGTTCTTGTTAGCCAGGTTGATTTAAAATGGTCTCTGAGAACCAGTGGAGCCAGACCCAGAGAGGAAAAAAAAATCATTTTTTACCAGAAATTAAGGGGATAGAGCCAGGCTGTAGCACCCACAGGAACCCAACCTGTCTCTAACTGTAAGGTAGCATTCTTGGAACTGCAATTATAGCTCTTATACATTTGGACCGGACAGCTTCAGGGTGTTAAACTTTGTAAAAATGCTGATCTGAACAAAAGGGGATTCCAAGACCTTTGACTGCATGGATCATGACAAAATGTAGAATATAAACCTATCTATGGATCTCTACACCTATCTATGGACCTGTGAAAAGATATAACCTTTGCAAATTGACCGCCACCCACAGAACGTCCTCACCCAAGCGTTTAATAGAAAGATGCATACAAATCTTGCCAACCAACAAACCTTACTCCCCCACATCTCCTGAACTGGAGATGTGCAGGGTGGTCTCTAGTATGATAATGAAATGTTTGCAACCCCAAAACCTTGTTTGAGAACTTTAATAAGACCACATGGTAACCCTGATCTGTGCATATTTCTTACCATGGTTAAAACAAAGTTATGGAAACTTAACCCACATGTTTAATGAATTCACACTTGATACTGAAGAAGGAAAGGTGATAGATGATTTTGTTTTCTTGGACTTATGAATAAAGATGAATGGTATACTGGGTAAGTGAAGAAGAGATTAATCCTTATTTTAAGCAGTGGAAAGCTGGATGTTAATGCCTCTGAATGTTTGAGTTGGAGATGATTACGGTAAGACTGCAACAAGAACCAGTCAGGTCTAGATGAAATAAAGACTGACAGCTCCCCTGAGGTGATGATCAGCAAGCAGGAACTCATATACTTTGGGCATATGGATGATGGATGAGAAAAAAATTATCGTATTTGGAATGTAGGCAGAAGGGGAAGGCTAAACCATGCAGAAGGTGAATGAACTGGAACAAGGAAATCACTGAGATGTCCCTTGAAGAGCTGCAGATTATTGGTGGAGACAGATGAGATGGTAGGCATTTATCAATACTGTGGGTTGGCCTCGCCCTTGATGGCATCTAATTAAGGGGAATAGAACTGCAAAAAGGGCCATAGCTGGAAACTAACTACTAATATCAGCTGAACTAGCCTAAGCAATTCAGTGTATTGTTTCTTCTTTTTTACTAAAATATATTTATATTTGGTGAATTTTACAGTTGCAATTTTTGGCTTTCTTCAGGCTCAGGCATTTGTGCATGTGTGTGTGTGTGTGTGTAAGTTATAATTTCCTTTCACAGTCACCCACTCATACACAACTCAGAGTGCCTTGCAGGAGCTAAAGCAACAACATAAACAATTCAAACAAGATTAAAAACAGCCAAGCCAGGGGAAAAAAACTAGCATAATTAGCAAAAACAAGTCAAATATAAGGGAAAAATCCAGGATGTAGATCTGCAGCTTATCCAGAACTAGCAACAAATATTATCATTGTTAGGCAGCAATCAAAAGTCACATACTTACATACCTCTTCCTATTGATCCTCTTCACTGCCATTGTTTTCCCTTCCTTTCTCATTCAGAAGGATGAACCATGTTGGCAGGAAGAATTTGTAGGCACAGTTTTCTCCAGCAAATGGGCAGGGAACATTAGTAAGAAGGAAGAAGAACAGCCTTGAAAGAGGAGGCTCATTAAGTTGCTCAGGGTTCCCCTAAAGCCAGCAAACAGTTGTAGAACAACCTTCAGGATCAGCCTTTCCCTGTCTCCTCCCTGCATGCCTGTCTCTCTCACAAACACAGTCTCTCTTTCTGTATATTGTATTATAAAAAAGAATGGCAGTATATCATTTACTACATAATCACAGAAGCAGAGTTGGAATGGATCTCAGAGGTCATTTAGGCCAACCTCCTGCTCAGTACACAAGGCACTAGTGCAGGGTTTCTCAGCCTTGGCAGCTTGAAGATCTGAACTCCCAGAATTCCCCAGCCAGCAAGGTTGGCTGGGGAACCTCCCCCAAGGCTGGCTGGGGAATTCTAGGAGTTGTAGTCCACCCATCTTCAAGTTGCCAAGGTTGAGAAACACTGCACTAGAGCATTTCTGACATTCTCATCCAGCCTTTGTCGGAGAACCTCTAGTTATAGAGAATTCACCACTTAATGTGGCAGCTTGTTCCACTGACTGACAGCTTGTACACTTAGGAAGTTCCTCCTAATGACTAGTCTGAATCTCCTTCCTTGTATTTTTAACCCAACAGTTCTGGTCCTTCTCTCCAGGACAACAGAAAATAAATCCATTCCTCCTTGTATGTGACAACCCTTCAGATACTTGAAGATTGCTGTCACATATCCCAGACTAAAGCAAACTCAAGCTAAACAGACCCAGCTCCACATAGGGTTGGTTCCCAGATGCATCACCATTTTGATAGCCCTACTTCGAACTTGCTTCAATTTCTCACTGTCCTTTTTAACTGCAGAGCCCAGAACTGAACACAGTATTACAAGTAGGGTCTGACCAGGGCAGAATTACTACCTATGGCCTGGGCTCTCTGGTCCTAGAGAGCATTTATCTTTTTAACAGCTGCATCACAATGCTGGCTCATATGTAAGTTATGGTCAACAATCATACCATTTCACATGTACTACGGTTTTCCTTTATGCTATACTTATGCATTTCGTTTTTCTTTTCAGAAGCAGACCTTTACATTTCTTCCTGTTAAATTCCATCCCTTTTATTTCAGCCCACTGACTGTCTACAGCATTTTTATTCTTTTCTCTCTCTCCATCCTGCCCAGTTTTATACATCAGCAGGCTTGATGAGCATCCCCCCAGCTCCCTCATCCAAGTTAGCACAGAGCCCAGCACAGAGAGATGGAGCATTTGATACTTGCACTTGATACTTTCCTTCAAGCTGAAGTTGAGCCATTAACAAGCACTCTTTGAATGCTGTCATTCCGGCAACTGGGAGTCCATCCTACAGTTCTATCATCTAACCCATATTTTACCATTTTATGAAAGAGAGTATCATGAGAGACTTCATTAAAGGTTTTGTTGAGGTCCAGATGCACTATGCCTGGGGCATTCCCCTGATCTACTTAGGAAGTAATTATGTTGAAGAAGGAAATCAGGTTCACCTGGTATGATGTATTTGTGACAAATACATGCTGTTATCTGTAGCATGCTATCCAAGTGCTCAAAAATGTTATTTAATTATCTCTTTGAAGTTCTTGCCAGGTGTAATGTCAAGCTGACAGGTTTGCAGTTCCGCAGATCCTCCTCCTTTCTTTCTTGGAAGATGGGGAGCACATTTACTCTCCTCCAATTTGCTGAGGTTTCACATGTCCTCCAGGGTTTCTCAAAGATTACCAAAAGGAATTCCACATTCACTTCCAGTTGTCCCTTCAGTACCCTAGGATCCATCTGGCTTTGGAGACTTGAGTTGGCTTAAATTAGTTCAGCTCTCTCTTACACTTGCCTTGTCTACCCTGAACTGCAGTTCCTGCTTTCCCCCAGGGGCATAATGATGAATAGCTAGGTCTTCTCTTCCCTTCTGAGAAAACACAGATGCACAATCACCATCACCCATTACCAGTTCAACGGTGTCTTCTTGCAATGGATCCCTTTGACTTTCTTTTTACTTCTAACGCATCCAAATAAGGGGTGGTTTTCTTGTTATTTCTTTGACAAGCCTTCGGTATGTCTCTCACCTTTCTGGCACCATTACAATAGTTCCACAAGACTATCTTTTATTCTTCTTTGGCTATGTGCCCCTGCTTCCATTTTTGACACATATTTCTTCAGCATTTTAGAGAGCTCTGCATGTATGCACACTGGCCTCTTTAGATTTCTCCCATTTTCTTTTCCTTGTAGGAATTGTTATCCTATCTTGTCCCAGAGACCTTCCCATCTTTTCTGGAGACTCTTCTCCTTCAGGATTTCAGGCCATTGGATCTGACCTGCCTTCACCAGAATCTTCTCTTGAAGTCCAGTATGCAGGTCTGACTCTTCTCAGTTCTTCCCTGAATATCACAAATTCACTTTCCTTCAAGTGCCAGACACCTTCACTTAATCAACCAATTCCTTTTTGGTGAAGATTAGGTTCAGGACAGCAGACCGCCTTATTCTACCTTCTCACAAAAGAAGTTGTTAGCAAAAGAGGACATGAATTTGTCAGACTTCTGACTCTAGGCAGAGTAGATTCCCAGCAGATATCAGAATAATTGAAATCTCCTAATACCACTATTACATGCCTCTTTGAGAGACTGGTCATAATGTATCACCTATAACTTACGTATTTTATAAAATCAAGCAGGTTACAAGTGAGTCCAATTATTATTTTTTTACTTTTGTTTTTATAGGTGATGTTATCCAATTAGTAAAACAAAAGTAACTAATAGTCTTCCAAAGCTAATTAATTTAAATTTGCTCTTTAGGGAGAAAAAAGTCCCCAGTAGGACAGGGAACAACACATTAATTGAAAAGACCAGGCATAGCTCTGTGATCTCAGCCGAACCATAACTCTTATTTTATTTATTTATTTAATTATATATATATATATATATATATATATATATATATATATATATACATACATACACGTACCACTCATTAGAAAGTGCAAAAGCTGGCTTGCAGCTAAACCTCAAAAAAACCAAGATTATGGCAACCAGCTTGATTGATAACTGGCAAATAGAGGGAGAAAATGTAGAAGCAGTGAAAGACTTTGTATTCCTATGTGCGAAGATTACTGCAGATGCTGACTGCAGTCAGGAAATCAGAAGACGTTTAATCCTTGGAAAAAGAGCAATGACAAATCTTGATAAAATAGTTAAGACCAGAGACATCACACTGACAACAAAGGTCCGCATAGTTAAAGCAATGGTGTTCCCCGTAGTAACATATGGCTGCGAGAGCTGGACCATAAGGAAGGCTGAGAGAAGGAAGATCGATGCTTTTGAACTGTGGTGTTGGAGGAAAATTCTGAGAGTGCCTTGGACTGCCAGAAGATCAAACCAGTCCATACTGCAGGAAATAAAGCCAGACTGCTCACTTGAGGGAATGATATTCAAGGCAAAACTGAAATACTTTGGCCACATAATGAGAAGACAGGACACCCTGGAGAAGATGCTGATGCTAGGGAGAGTGGAGGGCAAAAGGAAGAGGGGCCGACCAAGGGCAAGGTGGATGGATGATATTCTAAAGGTGATGGACTCATCCCTGGGGGAGCTGGGGGTGTTGACGACCGACAGGAAGCTCTGGCGTGGGCTGGTCCATGAAGTCACGAGGAGTCGGAAGCAACTAAATGAATAAACAACAACAACTACTCATTGCTTTGCATCTCAGTTCATTTTAAGTATAAATTACAGCCCCCCTAAAAGGTTGTGTATTTTTTTTTAAAAGAAACTTATCTTTCTGAAGACAATGCAGAATTTTACCATGAGCAGATACAACAGGACTTTCAAGGAAGCATGGCAATGGAATGGCTTGAGGAGGCCCAAGAAGATGGATAAAATGGATGATTATCTGCATGCTCCTGTCATTAAGACCAACCATTTAAACTTTAGTCATACAGCAGAATTATGAAATTGTAGCTGTGATCACACATGATGTTAGTAGTAACATTTATTCAGTCAAATTTACAAAGTGTACAACAGAAAAATCAAATCAAATGGATGAGATAAAACACCAACATAGAAGAGTCTCTGTAATGAAAATGTATCATAAGCTACTATGTTAATGTATATTGATAAACTGTGCAGGAATAAGTCTAAAATAGGGTTAGGGTTAGGACAGTCTGTGAAATAAAAATATGTATCACCTAAGACAAAACAACTAGCACAATTGGAGAATCTGTATACTGAATCTGAAGTGGAGAACAAAACAGAAGTGGTTATTCCTGGATCCAGTTATATCTTATTTTCATTGTGACAACACAAAATCTGGCTACTGAGCAAGTAGTGAAGGGTTTTGAATCTTCTAGAAGATGATTCACATAGAAATTATCTGGCCTTCTTAGGAATTTACATAATAAGGGCAGAATATAAATAGATCTAATATCCCTGAAAATTTACAGTGTAATAATACATTAGCAATTTATTGTCACCACACAGGCAAGTATGCTAGCTTAATGGGGCTTTGAAGTATCTACCTTGCACCAATGTGTCTGGTTAGATACTATGTCTAGCTTTGAAAAATGCTATCCTCAGCCTCAGGAAAGTAGGATTCTGTAAGTATTTTACTGATTCACAAGTGCTCTTATGCAATTTCTGCCATATTGGGGCAACCTATTAACTTCAGCCTGGAACTCCATGTCCTATATTGTTTGGGTGAGAAATTGTTTGGCTTGATCATGCCCTAGAGAGGTTAGGAATGGTGCAGAAAGCCTGTACAATGCCAACTTCTGTTCTATAGCCTGTTTCCAGGAGGAAGAAAAGTTGTCCATAAAATCTACAGAGGTCAGGCCAGTGGGAAGGAATCGGATTTCCAACCAGTAATTTACCATCCTCCTCAAGGCTGGATTGTGGGCATTCCTGTCACAAGTCTTAACCAGGCATTTGTTGTTCCATTAGGTGCAGTGAGGATTGATCTCAGAAATTTTGTTTTTACTGATTCCAGGATGTCCTTCTTTGCAATAGTATATGGGAATGACCTTGGGAGACAGGGCAACAAGATTTAGCCAAGGAGTGGTCAGATAAAAGACAGCTTAGTCCTCAGCAGGAATGTGAATGGGGCAAGAGGCTGAGAAGAGACCCATCCTAGTTTTTTGGGCTGTAAAGGGGATTGAGGGAAGAGAAGTACTTTTAGACTTGTAAGATTCTCTTAATGTAACCTTACAATAAAGTAGATTAAGCTCATCTGTTCGTGTTTCCTGTCTGGTCTACCTAGTAATGCTGACATTCTTTGTGTAAATTCTCACTTGGGCACTATAAAGGTTATGGGCCAATGATTTGGTCTCAAAAAATTTTAGTGCCACAAATATTAGTTGGCCTCCATTGGTATATATAAAAAAGCATTTAATAACATTTGAAGATCTAAGGACTAGCTGTACTATGTGATTATGTTGTGCCATCCATGTGCCTTTAGAGTTAAAAACCACCCCAAGGTAAAAACCAATAATAAAAGGCAATACCCTACTCTACTTTATGCCCTTCTACTGTCCAGGATTGCTGAGCGACTGTCTTGGCAAAGACCAGAATTTTAGATTTCTGAAAATTAAGGACCAATTTATTTTGTCTGCAATACCAAAATATAGCAGCCTTTGCTCTTTTCAGCATGATAGATATTATGGCAGCATCATAAGCATGGAGAAGTATGTGGATTTTGTGCCCTGCTGGTTTAGGAGCCTTGAAAGTCTAGGTTATGAAGAAGGTTCACCAACCGACATATAAATTAGAGAGAGATGAGCAAGCATTCTTCCCTGTCATACTCCTTTCTAGACATGTACCATGTCAGAGAGGTACCCTGTTGTACTTCTTGGTCACAGGAAAACTGCACCAATGTTAATGTGTCAGCGAGTCTGGCTACGGTGCTTAGGAATTGCAAATCGATAGGATTTGGGAAGGAAACAAAGTACTGTTTGTGAACAACAAAGTGTTGTTCAAAATGCTGGATGTTACCTTGAGAGCTTTAACGGCACAGTGGCGAGATACATCAGACAGTGTCTTGTATGTTTATTGAATCTGCACATGTAGTCTGATAATCTAGAGCAGGGTTTTTCAAACTGTTCCACAGAACCTGAGAACTTGATGGAGTTCTGTGAGAGACCAAGGGAATAATCTTCTTCTTCTTCTTCTTCTTCTTCTTCTTCTTCTTCTTCTTCTTCTTCTTCTTCTTCTTCTTCCTCTTCTTCTTCTTCCTCTTCTTCTTCTTCTTCTTCCTCTTCTTCTTCTTCTTCTTCTTCTTCTTCTTCTTCTTCTTCCTCTTCTTCTTCTTCTTCTTCCTCTTCTTCTTCTTCTCCTCCTCCTCCTCCTCCTCCTCCTCCTTCTTCACCATCACCATCATCATCATCATCATCATCAAATAGAGGCAATTTTCTATCACTAGATCAGGAGTTCCTGGAAAGAGAGATTGAAAAAGATAGATATTCTTTTTAATTAGCAGGTTGTGTGTGGACTGAAGAAGTTTGAAAACCCCTGATCTAGAGAGGTCTGCTGAAAGTCTCCCTTCCTTGAGAGGTACCTAGGGTGTGGAGTAGACAGAATGCCTTTTTTGTGATAACCCCAACTTTCTGGAAACTCTTCCCTCATAAGTTGCTTCCACTGTATTAACTTTCAGCAAACAGGTAAAATCTGTATTATTCTGGTATGTTCTTGGTCTCACCCAATTGGCTTGAGAGATTCTTCCTTAGGTTTGGTAGTATTATTGTTACCCCCCCCCTCCTCCTCCTCCTCATTCAAGGCTAGTGATAGACACTGTTAAGTAAACAAACAAACAAATGTGCTATCTTTTCCATCTAGAAATGCAAAATACCTGTTGGGGTAGAATCTGACAACCCTGGATAAACTAGAACACCACTGACTGGTTTAAACCGTGGATAACAAAGTAATACACTTCTAGCTTGATCATCATGCTGACTGTAGGTTTATCGGTGCCCTGGATGGTAAGATGCAAAGGGATAAAAGCTTAGATAGACTGAGTGGACAATGGTTGGAAGAGAAGACAAAGCCATGGGAAATCCAAAGCATGATGCCATGATGCTATGTCAGATCAGCTTTTTAGTGCAGGGGTGTAGCAGGATTTCCTGTCTATGGAGTTTTGGTGTGCCTCTGTGTTTTTGAAATTATCTTTATTGTGAAACATGATTGGTGCTTTCTATGCATGAAGGCTCTACAAGCTTTCACAAGTATGCAGTCTAGGAGAGAGTTCTCAGGTTGCTCTCTTCCTATGTACAGCAAAGATTTAAAAGTGTTTTTTTTAAGAATCAATTAATATAGTCAAAATTAATGTAATTCATCCAAATTCTCCCTCCTGCTCTTCTTGAGTATTGCTTTTCATTATTGTGTTTTGGGATGCCTATTAAAGATCTGTCTCTTCACCCAAGCCTTCCTTGTATAAATCTTATATACTGTATATAATAAATTCATTATATATGTATATTCCTCTTCCTCACCCATCTTTTGAATTCATTTTTTGATTAACTGATTGTACTTCATTGTAATGTCATTGATGTAATCTAAACATTCTTATTTTGTTGTTTGTACATTTCTTTTAAATGATTATACAGAATGTTGTAGAAAGTATAGGTTAAATTAATTATCATTAGAGAACAAGTTTGGTGTAGTGGTTAAGGCACCAGATTAAAAACTAGGGGACTGTGAGTTCTAGTCCCACATGAGGCACAAAGCCAGCTGGGTGACCTTGGGCCTGTCACTCTCTCAGCCCTAGGAAGAAGGCAATGGCAAAACACTTCTGAAAAACCTTGCCAAAAAACTGCAGGGCCTTGTCCAGGCAGTCTCTGAGAATTGGACACAATTGAACAGATTTAAACAAAAATTATTTATTTAAACTATAATAAGAAGGACCACAGATAATTAAGGAAAGAAAGAAAAGGAAATATGATTTAAGTCCATGTAAATTTAGGAAATTTAGGACATTCCATTTTCTGAACCCTAGATTTCTTAAGAGGCAACATTGTTAGATTACTTAGATTTATTAAATCTTGGTTGGTATTAAGCTTAAAAATAAGCTATTTTTAAGGCAACATATATGTTCATAAACAGATTCACACACAGTATCTATCTCTCTACACTGTAGTTTTCACTATGAGGTCTGGGTTTGTTATTGTGGCTGGGCTTTTAGTTATATAGAAATAATTCCCCAAGTGTTATCAAGTGAGTAGGAAGGATGTACTTGACTTTGTGAAAATGGTAAATATTGCTTGCCAGAAAATGTGCAAAGAGGTTCAATACTTTTCAAGTATAACTTAAGATGGGAAAGAAGACAGAATGCAGCATCAAGTGGAACACCTTGCATATGGAATATAATCTTGAAAGCAGTTTACTAGGTAAATTTTAAACCCAGTCAAATTGGAAAGTGTCCTAACTACCAGGAAACACACTGAGACAATGAACTGGTCTCTAATATTTATTACTAGTACTTAACAAGAATCCTAACAAACTGAAGAAGCGTGGGAAAAACCCAGACATATAACCCCCAAGGGTTAAGGCGGTCCCGATCTGTGTCTCTTTGAATGGCTGAACAGTTCCTCAGTGCTACGCATGCGCTTGACAGTCTGGATGGGAGCCCCCTGCTCGCCATCCTTACTCATGACAGAAAGAGTTGTAAAGTATGTCTCCAATTTCAGATTAGTTCCTAGGATCTCTGGGAGACCAGCCTATTGCCAAAAAAAAAATTCTTTCTGATGTTGAGAGGTATATATAACTTACAGATTTCATTTTATACCTCTTGACAACAGTGTTTCCTATTGTCTCCAACCTGGCAAGCTATTATCTGCAATCTAGTTTGTAGGATACATGGACATTGTGCAACACAACGTATAACACCATAGGTTGCATTAAACAATGTATAAGAACATTTGTGGAAGGACAGAATGTGAGAGCCCAAAGCCTTAAACCTGCCGTCAGGATACAATTGTTATATCTGATCTAACCAGTGTGCATGCTTGGCATAGGGTTGAAATGACTACCATCATTCTCATTAGATCTTGTTGTTCAAAATATTTCCGTTTCTGAAATATCTGTCAGAGCTTTGGTAAATATAGTCTTAGCACTTCTGAAGGCAGGAAGGTTGCGCTCACAGTGGAGTGCTTTCATCCACTTTACAACAGACAAATTGATTTCTTCATCCTCAGACAACGGTGATCTAAGTGACCTAGCAGAGACCAGCTAGAACGTGCACATTGCGACAGGTGTTGTAATTATTGCTAGATGTGAGAAAGATATAGATATCTTTCCATTTTCACAGAAGATGAAGAAAGAGTATCCAAGGTTGTGGTTTTGGTTTTTGGAAAAAGCTCCTAAGTTTATTGCTTCTGTGCCATTTCAGCAAGGAAAAAAGAATAGTTGAATGAAAATTAGTCTAACATGTTTTATAAGCTTTATACAATGACTCTGTTTCTATTTCTCTAACATGCTTAACTGGGTCAGTAGATATATTATTATGCTGTGGGGACATTAAAAAGTGGTCAGTTGACCCATTCATTTGGCTCCCCGGGGATTAAATGTAGCTCCAAACAAATCTAGTTATGCCAAGTTAATCCAACTCTACTCAGCCACTTATGTTATGGGAATATCTCTCCAGTCAATTAATCTTTGTGTAATCTGTCCTCCTTTTTTGGCAGCACTTTGATATATTAGGCTTGTAGGGTAATCTGTTTACCCCACAGGTGGGAATTCTTGTATGTCTCCTCTTTGCTCCAGCATGTCGCATGATGTGTTCTGTGTACAAGTTGAATAGGTAGGGTGAGAGTATACAGCCCTGCCGTACTCCTTTCCCAATCTTAAACCAGTCCGTTGTTCCGTGGCCTGTTCTTACTGTTGCTACTTGGTCGTTATACAGATCAATAACAAGGTAATCTGTTTACCCCACAGGTGGGAATTCTTGTATGTCTCGTCTTTGCTCCTGAACTCAAACCAAATCTTCCTGTTTTTCTCTGTTCTCCCATTGTCCAGTTTAGAATGTATCTGCAGGGAATTTTCATCTTAAAGAGTCACTAAAAAATTATCCAAGCATGAGCCCGTCATATTAAATCTTTAATGTGTTTACATTAGCCTCAGCCATAGGAATGGGCACATCTAATAACTTATTTAAATTATCAGTAAAATAATAAAACATCTCTCTCTCTCTCTCTCTCTCTCTCTCTCTCTCTCTCTCTCTCCCTCCCTCCCTCTCTCTCCCTCTCTCTCTCCAGAACCATAGGGTTGGATCCAAGCTTGTTAGTCATACATTTCATTGTAATATTAATAGAATACAAATCACCTAAACCTCAGCATTAGGATGGGCATCTCATTATGAACAGTTTCTATAGCTCATGAATTATTTTTAAATTCTCTATTTAGAGGGAGCTATTAAAGAAAAATATATTATAATTCCAATTTGGTTTACACAGATAATTATAAAACAATAAACATTTAACTTGTGATCTCAAACTTCATTGAGCAAGTTAGGTTAGATTCCTTTAATCTTGAATTTTTTATATTATTACAAAGTGTTTACAAAAAAATGTTATGTTCAACATATATAAGTGCCCAAATGAATGTATTACTGCAATTTTAAGTAAGCAAACTGGTGCCTTCTAAATATTTTGGAACAAGTTTTATCATTTCCATTTGACAAAACCAATGACAGAAGAATGTAGGAGTTATAGCTGACAATATCTGGAATGGTACCAGATGGCAAACTTCCAAATAAATATAATAATAATAGTCATCACATGTTTATCAGAGTGTGAGTCCTTTTGGCTTTCATTTGTCCTATGACATGCTGTCCAATAAATCAAAAACATTTAAAATGTGAATATAATTCCAGCTTCATTATCTTTACCTAAGCTTTTACTCATTTCACCTTCATTGGTTCACTATGACAACAAATGCATTTTCCAGTTTCCAACTATTTTAGTTTGCAGGCAAATCAGAACCATTTCTTTTTTAGACAGGGAAAGCGCACATGTAATTAATCCAAGGAAGATCAGCAATGGGATACACTTAATGCTTCAATCTAATACTCTAGCTAAATACCATTTAGAGCAATCCAACATAGCTTATTTTTTTTCACACTGCCACCTAAGGAGAATCATATCTACACCTATTAATTATATCTCTAGCATACATGCTGGAATTGGCTTTACTTTACAAGCATGAGGCAAGAAATGTAGCAATTTATAACAGTTACGCTTATAAGTAGATACATAGACATATGAATGAGTGAGAAATAATGTAATACTCCAAAAGCCGATACTGTAGCTTCTTTCACTCAGAACTGCCTATAGTAGGTCCTTGGTATCTTTTGCAAAAGTTATTGCAAAAAGGACTAAAACACTGTTGGCAGATGCTGGGAAAGCCTTTAGCCCAGGAGAGGTCAAAAAAGTCACACACCAAGCATTTCTATAAAAATAGTTTATTTACAGAAAGCAAAACAAAAGCAAAACATATTTAAAGGACTTAGCTCCCCTTTGGAGCAAGCCTTGCTTGGCTACATTGCCGGCAGAGAAAAAAGAGGAAGTAAGAACAAGTCCGGGCAGGTTTCCTCCCCCCAGGCAATTTGCATGAAGCACGTGAGAGGAGACAATCAAATACAACCTCTTCACCTGGCCAAAATGATTAGGTATAATAGCAGTCTTAATCGTTAGTAGGAAAACCTCAACAAACACAATCCATGTTCCTTTCAATGATGATATAATTGTCTCAGTATACTGTGGCACTTAACCATCTTTGATCTCTGGAGGTGAAAAAGCTGCCTGTCCTTTCTGAAAATTCAAGTGGAGTTGCAATAAAATTCATATCCTGTCCAGAGCGATAATTTTTTTTAAAAAAAAAACCCACAGGACTACAGGAATAGTACATGCACATTTTCCAAAAAGAAAGAATGTGAGATTTTATCCTGGGGAGATTTCTACCAACTTTTAAAATCAGCTACTGTGCAGGAAGAAGCATTTGATGAGTTAGCAGGAGACCTGCTGTATACTACCCAAAGTGATTGCTTCTCTTCACTGATCATATCCATGCTTGTAAAGTTATTTGGTCCCAGATACTGTGTCTCACTAGGGTGGCAACACCAGGATTCCTTTGGGCTTTTTCCACACTGCATCCTTAAATTGCTTGACTCTCATGCATCAACCAGCTGGGAAGGAAACCAGTTTTTTAAAAATCCCTTTCTGGATCTCAACAATTTCTTCTGCTTTGACTACAGTGATGGCCTGATGTTCTGTCCAGACCATGCTTACCATAGCTCCTGCTTGATGTATTTGCCTGCCTATCCATCCATCCATCCATCCATCCATCCATCCATCCATCCATCTATCTATTTTATCAAATTTCATCACTGCCCATCTCCCTCAAAAGAGGGACTTTTTTATCCTGCCAGCCTGTGCCAGGAACACAAGAATCAATCACTTCCATTTCAGGGGTGGGTCTTTGGGGACATATGATTTCAGTTGACAGACCTTTTGTATAAGCTTCTTCATTGATTCCATCTTGTACTTGTCACCTTCCTGCCAGGTGGACAGAGCAGAGCAAAGCACACACACACACACAAAAAAGACAACACAGCTTTACAAGGGGAAGGGATGTTCCTGCCACACAGCATAGTAGCCAAGGGGTCAGCCTCCAAGGAAATGATGTCCAACAGGTGAATCTGACAACTCTGCATGAGCTGCCACAAATTGGAAAAACTAGTTTAGATGTGTAGTAGAAAAGAAGAGAAGAGGTTGCCTGCCTGGTGAGCTGAGCAGGTAGAGGACAATGTCTTATGTTTCTACCCTCGATGAATGGGCAGTAGCATGTCTTTGCAGTTGGGCAATTAGTCATGCACATCTGCACTATCTGAGCTCAGAAGCTAAATAATATCAGGGAAGAGTTGTAGACTAGACTGGGAAGTCAAGGAGGGAATGGCAAATCATTTCCACATTATTGCCAAGACCACTGCATGAAGTCATGAAGCTGTGAAGTCACCAGGAACTGAGCTTGACCTTAAGGGTACTTTCTTACTGTGATAATCAGTAATAAATGACAAAAAGAAAGGGGAAAGGGAAAAAAGAAAGGAAAAGAGAAACTTGTCTTTCATATAGAAAACAGCTCAGTTTTTGAATGCAGCATTAAACTTCGCACAGTGTAATATTGATCAGTCTTTCATTAACTTGCTAGAGACTGATTCAAAAATAGAAAGAGAACACATACAGTCAATCCACAGTTGTAAATCCAGGGAGATGCTGTCTTTCCATTGTGAAAGAATCATCTTTTTTTGCCATGCCCCATGCTTGATAAATTCATAATTCTTCATGAAGTGATAGATTCCAAATTTCTGATATATAATTCAAAATCAATTCACATCTTTAAACTATATTACTCTTCCCAGAACAATATTGACAACATTATGGATATTAAACCAAAATGAAATAATAGTGGACAAAATCCAAATCATATGCATAAGGGTCCCCTCCATCATTTTTCCCTCCCAGCATAATCAAGTTGACAGCCCATCACTTTTAAATATTCTCTGAGGCATCCAAGAAGCTTAGAAAAATATTCTGTTGGATTAATTTCATTTGAAGAAACACAATATTCCTTAATACCTCTGAACCTTGATTTGTTAATATTTTTACATATTTTGTTGTATTACAAAAATCTGTATGTCACCTGATTCACAAGACTCTAACTGGTTTGCATAGGCAAAGCCATAATAACAACCCATATTATAAATATGAAAACAAAGAAAAAATATCCAATATGCTGCTATCCATAACTAAAACTCATCCTCACCAAATGCTTGAAAAGAACAGCTTCTACTGTTCTTCTAAATGAATGTGATTAAGATCCAATCTGACTTTGGGGACAAACTGATCTACAGTTAGGGGACCACTGGAATGAAGGTCATTCTCCAAGTTCCAGTACCCGTAATTCTCCAGGAAGCAATACCTCCTGATAAGACATGTAGGGCAGGCAGATTCTACCTGAAAGTAACAAGGATTCAAGCTTTGTAGGTAATGACCAGCACCTTGAATGGAACTCAGAAACCCACCAGCAGTCAACCCTTTGAAACAATAGATGTTATTCTGCTAAACTGGCTGCCACTGGTCAGTTGGGGTAGTTCCACTACTCATTATTTCAATGGTCTTGCAAATAATTAATATCCACCTTAACAATATTCTTTAATTATGTATGAATAACACTGCAGATTTAGAATAATCTAGAATTGTTTTCAAATTGTTTCAGGCCATGGAACCAATAGTTTAAAAAAAAATCTGGACCACTTGATCAAGAGGCAAAGCTCTAGTAATAGAGAATTTGCTACATATCAAGTGATTTTTCCCCCTTATTCTCTCACGGAACCCCATCAAATTCTTGTGGAACCCCAAGTTTCTACAGAACACCATTTGAAAAAAAAGTAGTGGTAATACCTTTCATCATTGAGTAGAATTTGTTGCTTGAGACATCATTCTGCAGCAAACCAAGCTTTGTAAATCAGTCCAAAGATCCTAAATATGCTTATGTTGACTACAAAGTCACCACATTTTCACAAAACAATCAGCTACAATTGCTGGAGAATTCTGACCACAATGACTTTTCTTACTGAGAATTCACAAGCTAGCCAAAGTTTAGCCAAGGCTCAGCTTTTCTTTGCTTCCAAACAAGCCAGGAATTTGTAATGTGAAATGAAGTAGTCACTTGCAGTAATGGGTAGTTCAAGCATGAATTCCAGTTCAGAAGTGATGCTAAACTATTGCTTCTTCTAGAATGCTTAGTTCAGCTAGAGTTGCTTCTGGGAAGCATCTCAGAAATTCTGGCTGAATGTTGCAAGTATGAAAGAACGATCAAACAGTATTTAGTTCTGAGGATTTCTCTCCAGGCATTGGGTTTCATAGAGGTTTGCTTCACCATTTGGGATTCTGCTTTTGCATTTGCTTACGGTGACCAGTGTAAGCCACGGGGTATCCCTCCAGCCTACTTACTCAGATATGATGCATTTGTAGGCAAAGGCATTAAGCACAATTGATATAATGGATTATTTCCATTCCCTTTGTTCATTTCCAATAGTTATCAGGACAGAGGTGTCAGAAGACATGTATCAAAAATGCAGGGTGAGAGATGACTCCAAACAAATGCAATTTCCCTCTGGCAAATAGCTTGTTGATGAGAGGCCGAAAAGAAGAAACATTAATCTGCCACAAACGTTATTTTCAGTCTTCACTGATGGCATAACTGACTTAAACTTTAAAAACATATTGTTGACCTTGATGGGAGAGATCACTTTTGTGTCCCTCTTAGTTAGCAAACTACTGAAAACCAATTCCACTCACGTTTGGAAATATTGATCTAAGAGCTTATAGGCCATTAACAGAGGCTAATGGGAAATCACACTGTAATCCCAATTTATTCATTAAATTAATCCTCTTTTTATTACTCACTTCCTTACCCAGACTCTATTTTTTTAAAGCTCTGCACTTCATTTTTTATCCTTGATTTATGCTGGCAGATACAACAGTTTGTGTACTTTCAGACTATGGGCAGGATCCAAAATATACATTTTAGGGATGCCGAAGGGCTTGAATATGCCTAACAAGCTGCAGGGCCACATCTATTTCTTTCTGTATTATTTACAAACATCTGTATGTGTCTGAATCTCACAATTATAGGTGACTTATAATTAACTCCATAAATGTCTTTAAAATACTCCAAAAACCAAACCCATTTCAAGCCAATAACTCCTGTTGAATAAATCCATTAATAAAAAGTTTTGCTACCAAGCTTTTACGAAGAAGATTGTTTTCAGTTTCTGTGAAATGCCATCAAGACAGGGATATCTCTGACCTTGGGGGAAAGAGGAGGTCTACCTCTGAGAATGTCATTCTCCAAGTCCCAACCCCCCATCTCTTTCACAATGGGTACCCAGAACATTGTCTCCTTATTAGTTCATGGACAGCAAGCAGATTTTACTAAGACGACAATCCTAAAGCAACAAGGAACCAGGCCATATAGTCTGCCATTGTGGGCTTGCTGTTCCAGAAACATAAGACCTTCTTCCACCTTGGATTAAGGCCCTGGTCAATAACTTAAGCATAGCAAATGTTAATCACCTCTGGTAGTTGAAGGAATAAATTCTTGCCATTATATTCCATGACAATCTCTTAGGAAATAATGATATTCTAACAGGACAGCCCTAGGCATATCAACTTAGAAGCACGCTACATTGAATGTACTGGGGGTTCCTCTTTGCTAAGAATGTGCTGTTGGATACAGAGAACTTTCAGGCTTAAAAGAAATCTGAAGATGAACCCAAAGTTTGGCATTATATCTCCTGTAGCTTTACATTAAGAAATTACTTAACCTGAGAACTACAGGAAGTAATAATTCTACGGGAGCAACATTTACAGTATAAAGGTTTGTAAGTGCATTCTTGTTTTGAATGGAATCAGTGTGAACCATATTCTATCAAACATCTATCAAATCAACTGCTTCTGATTTCTTAAGTCTGTGAATTCCTATATCTAACCACTCCACAGTGAATGCCTTTTAATGTAAGAAAGTCCTGCTTTACAAACCATTTCTCCATTACCATTTAGGATCGTACAGATAGGGATAAGGATCATAATTTGGACCCTGCAATATAGAATGCAAAAAATGGGGATTAAGAATAGGGGCAAAAGTATAAGGCTCTTTATCCAATGAAGCTAGGCTCTCAGTTTAGAATCTTGGCTGCATCTTTTAAGAAATGTTCAGTCCACTTCAGAATCAACCTTAGTAAATGGATAGATCTGGTAGCAGATCAATGGCTGCCATTTTAATTTCAAGCAGGCTGGGAGAAATATCAGGCAAATTCCGTTTTCTACAGAGGTGCCCTGAAGGTGGCAAAAGGCACTTGGAGAAACAACACAATCCAAAAATAGTGCATCAAAAGACAGTAATTGTGAGACATAGTAAGCTTAAAAGCCTAATCTGTATAAATGGTGCAGCCTCAAAGAAAGAAGCAGAAATTTTAGTTGGATGGGAATTTCCTCCATGCTGTGCATGGATTATGGCATAAAATAATTTTGGACTTGGGACCACTAGGGTATAAAATAATTCTATCCTATGTAAATAATTACATAGGATTTAGCTGCTTAATATTACAGCATTCAACTCTTCAATCTGCAGTTACTAGCAGTGATTAGAAACATGTCTCAGCTGTTGAATAATTCCAAACTTTATAAAGGGGAAGGTTGTGCAGAAGGTGGTGGGATATCAGCTGTAGATGATCTCAACATTTTCAGCCTGGCCATGGTACATCAAACTTGTTCTGTTGGATGACCTTCATCAGGACCTCAAGGAGAAGAGTGCATTTAGATCTCCAGCATTGATGTGATCAGACATAGTATCTTTCTGGAACAGCTGCCCAGGGCTGATGGGGACCTGGTGGTTTTCCCCTTAAGACTGCTATAGGGCTCAGCAGCCACCTGCTTTTTAACATGAATGTGGAATTGCTGGTAGATCATCTGCCAGTTCAGGGTGAGGTATCATCAGTATTCTGATACAAAGTTAAGCATCTCTACCTTGGTGGAGAATGCAGTGGAAATCTTCACCCAGTGTTTGGAAGTTACTGGGGACTCAGTGGGATGAAATAAACTGAAAATGAACCCTTGCAAAACTCCAGTGCTGTTTGTCCAAGAACCATCTTGCTGTCTGTCAGCTTCTGCTTCTGTGATGGGATGGTAATCTTCCTAAAGGAGCAGGTCTGTAATTTGGGGTTTCTTCTGGATTTGTAGTACTGGATTAGTAGATGGAGATCACGGGAACATTTACCTAATATGCTAATTGCAGCCATACCTAAATTGGGAAGGCTTAGCAACAGTAACTTTCACCTCAATCTCTTCAAGTTTCAACCACTACAACATGATTTATGTGGGACTGTCTTTGAAGATTACTTGGAAGCTGCAGTTGGGGAAAAATGTGGCAGCTACAGCCATATTATATTGGTTCAGTGGGCGGTATATTAACTTCCAATCCAGATCCAATTCAGTGTGTTGGTTTTAACCTTACATGCCTTGGTTCCACCATATTTTCAGAATTATGTAGAACCAGCCTGTCCTATATGCTCATCCAGGCCTGCAACTACGGGCTGTGTCACCCGGGGCAAACATGGATTCCATGCCCATTTTGGTGCCCCCCCAGTGCTCATTTTGGTGCCCCCCCAGTGCGGCGCCCAGGGCACATGCCCTGTTTGCCCCCCCCCCAGTTGCAGTCCTGTGCTCATCCCAAGAAGTGTCTACCATCCCCCTCATTTGACGGACATCTTGCATAGCGTCCCTGAGCAGTTCAGTTGGCACCCTCATTGCTAACCAAAAATGATATTGCCCAGTAAAGCACAGTGACCCTGATTGTTGCCACTGAGATTAGATGCCAATAAGGGATCCATTCTTTACCATTGTAATTGTTTTGTTACCTGTGCTTCTAATGTGTTTATTGTTATTTCAAACAACCCATACATACAAACATATATATATCAGTGGTATATACCAGTGGAAAACTTACACCAAAAACACCAAGGTTAGTGGTGTTGCAGGAGAGGGCCAAAAAAATAATTTTATTAGTTCCAAAGCTAGTATATTTTAGTGAGTCACTGGTCTTTTGCACCCAAATGAAGAGCCATAAGTTCACATACATTTGATGACCATATAAAATGGTCATCAAAGACAGTTCAAGCATGAGTATACACTAGCAAAAGACCTCAAATACAGAAAGAATTGCTAATAAGGAAAGAATATAACGGCAAAGAGAGATGCAGGTATCCTTCATGGTGGGTAGGCACTGCAGAGATTCCTTGAAGTGCAACATAGCAGCTCCAACTCAGAAGGAGTCTAATAGCACCTTTACCATCTAACAAATGTTATTAAAATGCATAATAAAATTTGTTAGTTGGAAAAGGTGCTACTAGACTTATGATTTTTCACTACACTAGACTAACACAGCTCTCTTCCTACAAGGCTGTAATGTTATTCTAATAAGCAGTCCCTTTACTGCAGAGGGAAGAGAGATAAATAGCTTGAATCTACTGCCTCCTCTAAAGGCATTAGCTCTATAATCAATTAGTCATGAACAGGCACAAATCTGCATAGTAAAGAGAAATCCATTCTTAAAGGTGCTACAGGAAAAGTGCAACAAAAGACATACACTGTATGCAATAATATATTTTATAAGTAGTAGTAGTATAACTTTATTGATTAGTCAATTGACCATATCAAAAAATTGGGCATCAGCCACAATAAAATACAGTAACATAAGGCAGATAAGATACAATAAGATAAGATAAAATAGACTAGAGTGAGATAAAATAAGATAAAATACAGTGAGGTGAAATAGAGATAAAGGGGTAAGATACAAGAGTATAAGATAATGCAGAAGCTTATAATAAGATGATTGATAAAATACCAAAACAGTATGTGTTGGGGTGAATTCATCACCTTTGCATGCCACCCCAATGTGTTCTGTAAAATGTTGTTTTATAAGTAAGCATTTGATTACCTGATTGGACCAGAGTTCTTATTCTAACACTCCAGAATAGAAATTGTAAATAAGTAAAGTAAGCAACAGGCTGGGTTTGTACAACACACTAAGCTACTGAAGACTAACCAAGGTCAACGATCAACAAGTTTGGCATGTTGTGGGAGTGCAGCTGCTAAATTGTTAGCTACCCTGGCTATCCCTGTTGTTTGGCCATAGCCACCCAGCAGACAAGGACTGGAAGATGCAAGGAAATAAACAGCATTCACACTTTAGGGCAATCTGTAAAAGTACCTCACTTTCTCTGCTAAATTCACATATAGCATGCTAGGTAAGAAATATACTGTGGAATAGCAGAATAAAATGTTTGCTTTCATAATACATTGGGAAGCCTTGCAGGCATTAACCAAGTTCAACAAGGCTTTATTAATTGAGCTTGGCAACCTCTAACTCATGATGATATTTATTTAACAGTTAAGCCACTGGGAACTTCCTTCAATTATGCCTCATGGAATTTAATAGCTGCTCTGTAGGAACATGTTTGCTGGGGATAATCATTACACTGTTTACTGAATCCTCTATGTGCTTTACCATCTCAAAGAAAACTGAAATATAATGATTTTCAAATGTAGTGATTTGTTTTATCCTAAGAGGATTGGTCTCTAATTCACAGGAACTGAGGAACTGTAACAGAGTAAGGAGAGCATTCCTAGAAATGTTATGTATAAATCAGGAAACCATGTTTTCAAAATTACATATAGTACTTTCAGACGATGGCCTCTGTTGTACCTAGAATGGGAAAATTCCCCATCTAACCAATATGTTTTTTTTAAAAAAGTAGATGATACTCTATGATCTACAGTTGAAATTGTTATAGAATCAGGGCAAAATATGTGAGGAATGAAAAAATAAGCTAGGAGAACATAAGATACAAGAATATAGCAGTTGTAGACTTGTTATATGACTCAGTTCCCCCCACCCCCACATCCCCAAGTGAGGTTTCTACATGCCACACCCAAGTTGATAGCCAAATGCCTTTCATTCTGTTAATGTGAAGCTTTGTGTTCATTTCTGTATGTTTTCTGGGCAAGATCTCCAGACAAATGCTTAGTCAGATCTTTGTTTGCAAAATTAAGAAAAAGTCTTTAAGCTTCTTCACAGCATGAATGTAGCATAACTAAGCAAATAACAGTTTATTTTCTCTGGCTAATTTCACTAACACATTTTCTGAGAATTTTCAGGCATCTTATAAATGGTTGACAATGTTTTATCTCCCGCTTCCTTGAAGGGTGCTAGCAAATTAGCCTAGCAATTGCTCTGCTGGGTACAATATTGTATCCAACTCAGTATACTGTCTATACTGATCTAAAGAAGTAACTGACTTTACTCCAGCTTCATCTTTCTCAGCTGACTTGTGATTTCCTTCATCAGTGTGTTCCAGTTTGTATTCATTGGACTATTGAACAAAGGCCAATTTCAAAGGAAGGTGGATTTTTTCCCCTTTGGCTGGTTGTTCATGTTAGTGTTCCCTTCCATTTGGATTTGGTAGAGACCAATCAGTTGCTTTCAAGACTTCTAGGACAGAAATATAAAAGCCTTAATAGGAAAGAGAACATGTTCTCATATAAACGTTTATCACCGTTGCCCTTTTTTTCCCTAAAATTGAGGGTTGTTGTTGTTTATTCGTTTAGTCGCTTCCGACTCTTCGTGACTTCATGGACCAGCCCACGCCAGAGCTTCCTGTCGGTCGTCAACACCCCCAGCTCCCCCAGGGACGAGTCCATCACCTCTAGAATATCATCCATCCATCTTGCCCTTGGTCGGCCCCTCTTCCTTTTGCCTTCCACTCTCCCTAGCATCAGCATCTTCTCCAGGGTGTCCTGTCTTCTCATTGTGTGGCCAAAGTATTTCAGTTTTGCCTTTAATATAATTCCCTCAAGTGAGCAGTCTGGCTTTATTTCCTGGAGGATGGACTGGTTTGATCTTCTTGCAGTCCAAGGCACTCTCAGAATTTTCCTCCAACACCACAGTTCAAAAGCATCGATCTTCCTTCGCTCAGCCTTCCTTATGGTCCAGCTCTCGCAGCCATATGTTACTACAGGGAACACCATTGCTTTAACTATGCGGACCTTTGTTGTCAGTGTGATGTCTGCTCTTAACTATTTTATCAAGATTTGTCATTGCTCTTCTCCCAAGGATTAAGCATCTTCTGATTTCCTGACTGCAGTCAGCATCTGCAGTAATCTTTGCACCTAAAAATACAAAGTCTTTCACTGCTTCTACATTTTCTCCCTCCCGCCAGTTATCAATCAAGCTGGTTGCCATAATCTTGGTTTTTTTGAGGTTTAGCTGCAAACCAGCTTTTGCACTTTCTTCTTTCACCTTCATCATAAGGCTCCTCAGTTCCTCTTCGCTTTCAGCCATCAAAGTGGTATCATCTGCATATCTGAGATTGTTAATGTTTCTTCCAGAGATTTTAACTCCAGCCTTGGATTCCTCAAGGCCAGCTTGTTGCATGATGTGTTCTGCATACAAGTTGAATAGGTAGGGTGAGAGTATACAGCCCTGCTGTACTCCTTTCCCAATCTTAAACCAGTCCGTTGTTCCGTGGTCTGTTCTTCCTGTTGCTACTTGGTCGTTATACAGATTCTTCAGGAGGCATACAAGATGACTTGGTATCCCCATACCACTAAGAACTTGCCACAATTTGTTATGGTCCACACAGTCAAAGGCTTTAGAATAGTCAATAAAACAGAAATAGATGTTTTTCTGAAACTCCCTGGCTTTTTCCATTGTCCAGCGGATATTGGCAATTTGGTCTCTAGTTCCTCTGCCTTTTCTAAAGCCAGCTTGTACATCTGGCAATTCTCGCTCCATGAACTGCTGAAGTCTACCTTGCAGGATCTTGAGCATTACCTTACTGGCATGTGAAATGAGTGCCACTGTTCGATAGTTTGAACATTCTTTAGTGTTTCCCTTTTTGGTATGGGGATATAAGTTGATTTTTTCCAGTCTGATGGCCATTCTTGTGTTTTCCAAATTTGCTGGCATATAGCATACATTACCTTGACAGCATCATCTTGCAAGATTTTGAACAGTTCAGCTGGGATGCCGTCGTCTCCTGCTGCCTTGTTATTAGCAATGCTTCTTAAGGCCCACTCAACCTCACTCTTCAGGATGTCTGGCTCTAGCTCACTGACCACACCGTCAAAGCTATCCCCGATATTGTTATCCTTCCTATACAGGTCTTCTGTATATTCTTGCCACCTTTTCTTGATCTCTTCTTCTTCTGTTAGGTCCTTGCCATCTTTGTTTTTGATCATACCCATTTTGGCCTGGAATTTACCTCCGATGTTTCTAATTTTCTGGAAGAGGTCTCTTGTCCTTCCTATTCTATTGTCTTCTTCCACTTCCGCGCATTGCTTGTTTAAAAATAATTCCTTATCTCTTCTGGCTAACCTCTGGAATTTTGCATTTAATTGGGCATATCTCCCCCTATCACTGTTGCCTTTTGCTTTCCTTCTTTCTTGGGCTACTTCTAGTGTCTCAGCAGACAGCCATTTTGTCTTCTTGGTTTTCTCTTTCTTTGGGATGTATTTTGTTGCCGCCTCCTGAACAATGCTGCCAACTTCTGTCCAGAGTTCTTCCGGGACCCTATCTACTAAGTCCAGTCCCTTAAATCTATTCTTCACCTCCGCTGCATATTCCTTCGGAATATTAGTGAGCTCATATCTAGCTGATCTGTAGGTCTTCCCTAATCTCTTTAGTCTGATCCTAAATTGTGCAAGAAGAAGTTCGTGATCGGAACTACAGTCAGCTCCAGGCCTTGTTTTTACCGACTGTACAGATGTCCGCCACCTTTGGCTGCAAAGGATGTAATCAATCTGATTTCAGTGTTGTCCATCTGGTGAAGTCCATGTATAAAGCCGCCTCTTAGGTTGTTGGAAGAGAGTGTTTGTTATGCAGAGTGAATTCTCTTGGCAAAATTCTATCAGCCTATGTCCTGCTTCATTTTGTTCTCCCAGGCCATACTTACCTGTAATTCGAGGTGTCATTTGACTGCCCACCTTAGCATTCCAGTCTCCTGTGATGAAAATAACATCTCTTTTAGGCGTGTTGTCCAGTAGGTGCTGCAGATCCTCATAGAACTGCTCTACTTCAGCTTCTTCAGCATCTGTGGTTGGGGCGTATATTTGGATCACTGTGATGTTAGATGGCTTGCCCTGAATTCGAATTGAGATCATTCTGTCGTTTTTTGGGTTGTATCCAAGCACTGCTTTAGCCACTTTACTATTAATTATGAAGGCTACTCCATTTCTTCTGTGGTCCTCTTGTCCGCAGTAGTAGATCTGGTGGTCATTTGATGTGAAGTGGCCCATTCCAGTCCATTTCAGTTCACTGACGCCCAGAATGTCTATCTTTAATATTGACATCTCACCAATAACCACATCCAATTTGCCCTGGCTCATAGATCTTACATTTCAGGTTCCAATGGTGTGTTGATCCTTAGAACATCGGATTCGCCGTTCACCACCAGCACCGTCGGCCGCTAGCCGTCCTTTCAGCTTTGAGCTAGCTGCGTCATCACGTCTGGGGCTAGTTGAACTCATCCTCTGTTCCTCCCCAGTAGCATTTTGACCATCTTCCGACCTGGGGGTCTCATCTTCCGATGGTATACCAAAATTGAGGGTAAAGTGTTCTAAATCAACTGTATATAATTTTTATTTTTAAGGAAAAATGAACACATTCAACTCATGTTATCATCACAGGGTACTTGAAAAGAAGAAAACAAATTGGTTTCAAAATCCTGCTAAGATTCATTTAAAAGCTTATGCAGAGCCTTTCTTAAATCATATACAATATATATAATCCTGGGTATTTTTCATTTGTCACCTTCTTTCAGGTAATTAGAGATGGCTTTTAAGTATTTTTTTAACATATTTCTGGCAGTAAATGAGAAGGAGGAAGAGACTGCATGCAACTCCAGTCTTCTCTACTGAAGAATATCCAAGCCAAAAGAAAGGACCCCATGCTGGGTAACATTTGCCTCTTTCACACAATAACCTATAAGCTGAATCCAAAATCATTTTGCTCTGTTGGGCTTCCTTTAAAGAAATGGGAACTCCAAATTCTGTCAATGAGATACAAACAGCTCACTCCTTGCATTAGCAAGGTAATTACCAAAAGAATGAATGAAACTACAGCATAATGTCTGCTACACTTGAGCATCACTGTTGTTGATGGCCAGATGGCCAGATTGCAGTAATGGGCTTGACAGATGTCCAAAGGACAAAACACCAGTGTGATATTATATAGCTTCTGATCATAACTATAGTCCTGCAATCTGAGAATTTATTATTCAGTATAGACATAGATGGTCTTGATTGCTCAGGCCTATTTTCAAGCCACCTGCTTGATAGCTTACATATGAGTCTTAGCAGAATCACCTACCACAGCTTACCTGCTTTATTCCAGTTAATCATCTGTGATGTGTCCATTTGGTCCTGCTTGTTCAATAGCCTTATATTCAAAAAGCCTTAGGATCATGAAACGCAATCTGGCCATGATTTAAACTGAAGCTTGCAGAGGCATCCATGGATCTAGTAATCTATCAGCATGAAGAATATCTTCATGTGACCATAAGGAGAAAGGAGAGTGAAATGAAATAGAAAAAAACTTTTTCTCATATTCACCAATATATGATAGGATGAAAAGAAATTATTTCTGCAGTTTAATACTCTGCCCAATAATATTCCCTCTGCATTGCCTAGTTTCCACCCTTCTTCCTTTCTTTCTTCTTTCTCAAATATCCCTGATTGCCAGGATCTAAACATGGAAGTCTCTGAAAAAGCAAAACAAAGGCTTCTTTTGGGAGTTAGCATCTCCACCTTCAGCAGTCTCCCAAACCCATCCAGAGGTCTTTTTGTCTTCATCCATCTGGAAGGAAAACTTGAAACGTGAATGGCATCACGCAATGCATACACACATGAGCATTCACACACATATTTCTGAGAGCTTTAATCGTAAGCCACCAAGGAACTAATTTTGGGTGTAAAGAAGAGTATGCAAACTACAGTCCTTCCTCTCTTCCTTATTTTGTTGTGATTATACAGATCTTCTGCTTGCTCCCTAATTCTGTTTAACCAGCCTTCTCACCGCCTTACTTTTGACAGAAATTTCATGCTGAAAAATACCACAAATATGTGCATGTCCAAATGGATATCTATAGGTGGTTGGTGGAAGAACTCCATGCTCAATCAGCAAGAGTGGAGTGTTTTGTTATTATTTTAAAGAAGCCACACAATTGCATTTCCTACAACAACTATAACATTGTCCCAGAAGCTCTAAATACAGGAAATCAAACTCCAGGCAGTTATGTTTGGACCAATTAGGAATGAGTGGATACCTACATCTAAATCAATGTCCCATTGATCAGGGCTCCTGAAACATTAAAAGAATACTTTTTACACTAGCAGAATTCTAACATCATTGGAAAACTGCTTCAGCCTTTCTTCTCCCCTTACTATATTCAAAAGTATTGATCACCTCATTGTCAATCATTATATCAGATATGAAAAAGATTTAGATTTTGAAAGGGAAGAAAATTAGTTTACTGCATTGAAGAGGGAAACAACATCACCCAGTTAAATTGATTACCTTGATCTTGAGACAAAGGTGGGCTTACATAATAGTTGTGCTACAATCAGAGTTTTAGTTTCTAGCCTGGTTTATTTCCCCAGCATTTGTTAATCATGTTCTAGAGACCTTCCCATTTTGGGAATCACCTTAAGAATAGGGTTGTTATTATGGTTGGTCGCACAGTCAGCCAGATGTTTAGACTGGATTTGGCATTTTTGTCTACCTGTCAAGTCCTTCCCAAGGACCTGGGATAGGCAGATGTTGTTGTTTGATGGTGTTAAAGGTATCATCGCAGGATATGAGCTGTTCCAAGTAAAGCTGCCTTTTGCAATTGACTGATGGTGATTTTGTCAATGCCGATGGTGTTCAAGTGGTGCTCCAGATGTTTTGGAATTGCACCTGAGGCACCCATTACTATTGGTACTATCTTTGCTTTCTTTTGCCACACTCATTCTACTTCTATTTGCAGGTCTTTAGATTTTGTGATTTTGTGGTGGTTGTTGCTTTTGTTGTTGTTACGATAGCAGAGTTGCCATGATCTCTGGCCTCCCAGCCAGGAAGAGCAAAAGGCACAGAGACTGATCAGAGCAGATATTATGTAGACAGACAGAAACTTTATTTCAATCATTGACTGATAAAAAATACATTTTATAAACAAACAAAGCAAAGTTATCCCCTAATATCAATAACTTCGCCCACATGTGGGCGAAGCTTACATGTAATGTAGTAGAATGTTGCTACTTTCAGAGAAATGCGTTTATCTTGGTTATTTAACAGACAATGCAAATAAAATTTATCAGAGTGCCCCGGGAATTTAAATAAAAGGGGGGTAATCAACTGGTGGCAAATGTCCATATAGAACTGACAGGACAAAAGAACATGGGCTGTGGTTTCTATGGCACTCGTGTCACAGGGGCAATATTGGATCTCATATGGGGTTTTCCTGTATTTCCCTTCTAAAACAGCTGTGGGAGGCCATTAAATCTGGCTAAAGATAGGACTGTCCTGAATTTGGGAACTGTAATATAATGTACTGTAAATATGAAGCTGGTTTAGGCACTAAGATTTGGTTATTAACAATTATATTATGAGAAAAAGCAGCAATTTCTGTTTGGCCTTCTATGTCTAAGATCCTTTGCCTTAGTATTGATCTAGCTTGTTCTGACTCTAAGGCAAATATGGCATTGCTGGAGAAGCCATAGAGACTCAGTCTCCTTTAAATAGCTATTTCCCAAGAAGATTTGAAGTTAGATGCGTCAGTCCTCTGCGGTTGTGATGTAATTTTAGCCGGTAAATAAGGATATTTATCCAGAGATTAGTTTACTGAGTCCTGCTGTTGAAGTACAGCATTTGGAATGCAGTGGGTAACACTATCTTATATAGTGTTCACAGAGAATTGAAAGGGGCACAAGCGTGATCTTTTTTACAATAACTTTATTAAATTTTAAAACAGAGAGGTAAAATCTAACAGAAACTAATAAAGAAAAAGAGAACAGAAGTGCAGAAAAAGAAGAAAACAGAAATAGAAAAAACTCCCGACTCCTTTTACAACAGTTATAAGTAAAACTTACATTAAACTCTTACTCTAAGGTAACAACATAACATCCATTTTTTCTATTGTCAGCTAATATTATTAATCATCAAATCCGTATGTCATAACTTCAGGGGCACAAGCACAGTTTGAACTTGTCAGAGCAATTGTTTACAACTGGTAAGAAATGCAGATGGAGTTGCCCAAAGAATCAAGGGCATCCTGTCCAGTACAAGAACATTCTGTACTGGTAGGGCACTTAGCTTAACAATAACACAGAGGCCATGCTAATTGCTGCTGTCGATTAACAGTCTGGCCCACATAGCACTGGGACAGGAGGATCTGTAAGGGCATTCTTTTTCTACACCCTTAAGGAGATTGCTCTTGTCAAGACATACAATTTCTAAATCAAAGCCATTTACGATACAGGGAGGACCTATGCTAAACAGAGTCAGTTTGAAATGTGTAGAAAAAGTTGCAATAGCTAAAGCTATTGTGGCTGACCATGTATCAACAGAGACAGAAGACAGGAAATTTAAAAAAAAAAAAAAATCAGAGGCTCAACTAATACAAGTGATTGAATGAAGACCAATAAATATACAGAAATCTAAGATCACTTATATTGACTAATTACAAAGTTGCATAGACTCAACTTCATTTTCACACCATAAATACTGGCCAGAGTAAACCAGAGATTTGGGGGATGGAGGGGTCAGATGAAAGACCCCCTCCCACTTCAAAAGAGTATATGGTCAGTTGCAATCTATATATTGTCAATTGTTCTAGTTGGCCTAGTGACTTCTTGCATTCTCTACGTGCTGAATCATCCAAACTTTCTTCAGGGTAACTTAACATGGAGTTCATTTTTACTAACCAAATGTAGTTAAACATTTCAGTGAAAAAGTAACTGCAGTCAAAAGTACTTGGGTGAAATTAGAAAAATGATCTTCAGAAATGATTGTTTCCTTTTAGCTTTCCTAGTTAACTAGCAACAAGTCCAACAAAGACATATTTGAAGCATTTACTGGCTTTGCTCCAATAATGACATACAAAAGTAGAATTATAATAGCTTTTAAAAACAACAATATACCAACCAATTGCATTTTAGAAGTCCTGTGTGAACCTTGGAATCATTAGGCACAGTGCACATTTTTCATATTGCACAATTACGGAAACATCTGTTCTATATAATGGTATGGCGGTGTTAAATTTGTTAATTAGCCCTCTGTAATAAGGTAAGCTGGCTGAACATTATATTCACCAGCATTTTTCCCATGACTTCCATATTTTATTTATGTGTCTATAGATAATAAGTTAAAATGTTTTGTGTCTATTCAAGGTCATCCGTTGATTCATGGAAGAAATCTGTTCCATACACCAGCTGAAGATGCAAATCACATAAATGTTGCCCAATTTAAAAAGCATAAAAGTGGGAAGATTTGTTTATTATTATCTGCTTAATTTATTGCTTCATTTTGCTTTATTTTTCAGGACAGGTAAAGTTATGTGTCCTATCTCTGTTGCATTAATGCTATGATATCTTGGGTGAAGATATATAATCTCAAGAAGACAGAGAGAATGGGGACCATATTCTGCCAGCTGTCTTGCTTGGATGATGTGCTTTTCTGCTGCTGTTTGCATTATGGGTTTCTAGAGATATGAGATGTGCTGGCTACCAGCTTGGCTGGCTTCAAAAAAAGAAAGGTTGGACCAATTCATGAAAATCAATAGCTATTAGCCTTGATGGCAGGGTGACTGTCTCTGAAGGCCATCTGCTAGAAGACTAGTAGGCTTTCTTGTGCAGTTGGTTGGCCACTGTATAGGGGACTAGATGCTCCAGGGATCTGATCCAGCAGGGCACTGCTTCTGTTCTTAAGTTCTTATACCAGATTTTTGATTGCCCTGGAATTTTGGTCTGTACTGATACTGAGCAAATCTTTATACACATTTTAATATATATGAATGAATGAATGAATGAATGAATGAATGAATGAATGAATGAATGGGGCATGAATAGGGCAATGTTTATAACATACATTTCATTCTCCAAATGACAACCAATTAAAATTTGGTTTATCTCTGTTATTCATCTCTGTTCCTGAAGCATTTATTTGTTGTTCAGTCATTAAGTTATGTACAACTCTTCGTGACCACATGGACCATAGCATGCCAGGCCTTCCTGTCCTCCACCATCTCCCGGAGTATACTCAAATCCATGTTCATTGCATGAAGTATTTATTTACTGCATATCAGTGCCATCCAATAGCTGAAAACAAAAGTTAACAATGCAAAATAAATAAGAACAGGAAAACAATGCAAAATCAAAATATGTTAAAACAGCCTGAAAAATACCTATACATGGTTAAGAGTAAAAAGCTTGTTGAATCAAAAGTTCAGGAAGAAAACCCATTCACCTTTCCTTGGGGAAGACGTTCTGCAAATAGCTACCAGCAAGTTCTTGTGCAGATATTTTATCAACTTGGCACTCTTTCCATTGCTAAATGAGACTTAATTCTTGACAAAAAGATATCTAGAAAAGTCTGATTTCTTACTAAATCACTTTGCTCCAGAACCCAAACAAGTTACAACTGTGAACAGCAAAATAAATCCTACAAGCAGAAACTACTCTCTAGGACTGAGCAGCTTTTCCATTTTGATCTCCAGAAGATGCTTTGGCACATACAGGAGCAGCCACTTTAAGGTGTTACATTCACACTTCTGTGTGCTTCAAAGCAGTTTTTGAGATCAAACCAGAAATAATATTCAGCCTTCCTAGTTACACATTGAGATTAAAAAAAACAACAACATGATAATTAAAATTTATGAAGTGATGTACAGTTTGCATTGAAAAAAAAAGGATCAGTTCAGTCTTCTTGGATTCAGCATTTCACAAACATGGTGTCACTCCTGAAGAAGTTCATTCAGTCTTCATTCACTTTCCCTCTGAAAATGGTGTAGATTCATACAGGGAAAAGTGGCCTTTTAGTGCTTGGAAGACTGAAAGTAAGGGGAGCAAAAAAACATCAGAAAGAAGGGAAGAGAGAGAGAGAGAGATTTTTACATTGTCAGAGTCCTCTGCTTCAGCTTCTCATTAAGAAGTTATTAGAGCTTCTGAGATACTAGAACAACTTGTTAAATCCTTTAAAACTAAAAAATCTACTATTAGTTTTTATAGATATTTGCTATCAATAAATCAATTTGATATGCAGATGCTAAGACAGGAGTGGAATAAAGAATTAGAGGTTCCTATATTGCCTAGACAAAGGGAGAGCATTTTAACTTCTAGAGCAAGAGTGTCAGTGGACCTTAAACTACGACTTATACAACAAAAAATAATATTTAGAATTTATTGAACTCCATTTCATCTGTATAGAAAAGGACTGTCTAAGACAACATTCTGTTGGAGATGTAATAAGGACAATGCTTCTTTACGACACATGTTTTTACAATGTCTTATGCTTACCAAGTTTTGGGAGAAAGTAGTGGACCATATAAATCTGTGCAACAAAAATTAAGATTTTCAGAGGATAATATTCTTTTGAATTATATACCTAATACATGGAACTTGACAACTAGACAATGTAAATGGATTCTCCATGCCTTTACTATGGCCAAAAGACTGATATTGCACCATGCAAAGATAAATGTATGGCCCCATTTACTCAGTGGATTGAAGACCTGGTTACACTTGCCACCTATGAGAGGATTGCCTATAGATGTAGACTTTGTATGGACAAGTATAATGAAATATGGGACTCATTTACAGTAATTACACTAAGTTTAAAAAATGGTAGTCATACAAATGTATTAGAATTATATGTCCTTGAATACTATTTCTGTTAGATAAGTACAGTATATATAAAATTGTTACTGGTAGTTGCTATAAGGACATATTATACTATGGGGTTTTTTTTCTTTTCTTTTTTTGGTTGCACTGTTTCCACTTTTTTGTAAAGCATTTTTATATATATTTTTTCCTTGCTATGACAATGTATGTATCTCCATCAGTATTACCATTGTGTTTTGTTTTCTTTTTCTTTTGTTCTTAATTAAAAAACAATAAATAAATAAATAAAGCTGTAGACTAAGATCATGGGGTGAAATCTTTGCTCAGCTTTGAAATCATTTACAGTCATTGCAGTTGGATGGGCATACAAGTTCAATACACCGTTGTTAATCACACAGTCAGCCAGAAGTTTAGACTGGATTTGGCATTTTTGTCCACCTATCAAGTCCTTCCCAAGGACCTGGGATAGGCAGATGTTGTTGTTTGATGGTGTTAAAGGTATCATCGCAGGATATGAGCTGTTCCTTTTGCAATTGACTGATGGTGCTTTTGTCAACGCCGATGGTGTTCAAGTGGTGCTCCAGATGTTCTGGAATTGCACCTGAGGCACCTATTACTGTTGGTACTATCTTTGCTTTCTTTTGCCACAGTCGTTCTACTTTGATGGGCAGGCAACTTTTCTTCCACTAGTCCCGCATCATCATCATCATCATCATTTTAGATCATTAGTTGTTGTGAGAAGTTCCATGCATATAGCTGCCTGTTCTGGAAGAAAGGGAGGATCAAAAAGCTAATAATTTAATCTGTGGTGCTTTGAAATCCCCAGAACATTTGCATTTTATGACACACAGTCTGTTTGAATTAATTTGAACTGCTCCATCCCAATAAATTACATTTCAGTTAAAATTTATTTTTAAATTCATGCAAAGATGGTAAAGCAGTTTGGAAAAGCAATAGCAGAAGAGTTCCATGCTTACCGCTATGTCATCATTAGGTTCTCCAAGAGCAAAGACAAGAAGAACAAATGAACAATGTGTTTGAAGCAAATATAAATCTGTTTGCAGTGGTAATCCACAAGGTTTAAATTTCAGTGCAGATATTTTTGTTTTGCCATTGGTACGTATTCCTTATGCCAGAACTTTTCCAGCTTATTTCGTGAAGTGGGGAATGGCACCTGTCATGGAAGGATCGTAGAATCATAGAGTTGGAAGGCGTCTTATAAATCATCAACCTTGTTCAGGGCAGGATCCACTAGAGCATCCATGACAGATGACCATCCAGCATCCGCCTGAAGACTTCCCATAAAAGATAACTAGACCTCAGCCTTGTTGCCTTTTCAGCATCTTTAGATTTTCAGAGCCATTGCTATATGAGATGGGTGGTGAAGAAATTTGATAAATAAATAACTATGTTTAATACACTTTTTTTGTCCAAATGTCTGCTTAATTAGGTGGTTTCTATTATTTCTGAATTTGTCTTAGAGTGTGATTATTTTTTTTATTATTATTATTATAATAAATGCTCTATTTTGATTGGCTTTATTTTTCATTAGGCAATTTTGTGAGCAGAATAACAGGGTCTAAATACCCAATTAAATAAACAAGAAAACAGGGGAGAGGTAAGAGTGACAAACCATACATCTGAGTGCTAGCATCTATATATACATTCCACACTGAAATGTATATTTCTATCCACTAGTATATATATAAAAAAATATTATTATCAGTGAAATTTATCTGAGTTCCTTATTCCAGTGACTTTTTATAGACATTGAGATTGAGTACTGAAAGCTGAAAACTGCAGAATGAAATCAATAGAAAAAGGTTTCCCATGGACCCATTTTCTGATTTTTCTGGTTTTGTTTTGCTTCATCATAGATAATTACTACGGTACTCCAAAGCCTCCTGCTGAGCCAGCCCCACTACTATTAAATGTCACAGATCAGATACTCCCAGGTGCAACACCCAGTTCGGAAGGCAAACGGAAAAGAAACAAGTCAGTGAGTAACATGGAAAAGACGGGAATTGAACCTCCAGAAGAAGAGGAGGAAGAGAAAGCTGTGGTCAATGGCAATGGCACGGCAATCACACCAGGTGAGGGCATCTTCTCTCATGCTTCTATACCCAGCTTTTGCACATGCACACGCACACACACAAAACACCACTTACAACTCACAGATGGCAGTCTCTGAAGACACTCACTTCTTCCCTCCCATCCTGGAATATTCAAGATTTCTTCCCCTTGAGTCAGGATTCTGAACTTTCTTCTTTTCACTTCCTCTTATTAGCCAGAAGTAGGAGAAGAACAAAGAATTACAGAGAGCCATGATTCTGCTAGACTTTGCAGAGGGGAAGTGTCCTGATGGGTTTCTTCAGCAGCAGCCATGGTTTCACAAAACATCTAAGGTGGTGTTCACTTACCTCCAAGCTGAAACTGCACGCTGCATACATTTTCAGTTTTGTTTTACTTTTTAGAAAACTGCCTTCCCCCTTTTCAGCTTGTGCTCTAGTTCATTTACAGGGTTTAAAAACATGTGATCCTTTTCATCAATTGTTTTAAACTACTTTGTTCTTTAATAATTTACTCTTACGCAATCCCTTTTAGCACTCAGTATTAGGTGGAACTTATTCCTTTGTCTCAGGTCATTTCAAGGAGCTCTGCCTGATAATTTGAGCTGTAAGCAAATCATACCTAGCTTCTTCCCCCATGTCCTCCTCACAGGTCCAACTTCCAACCTTCCCACTTTGGCAGCACAGTCTCTCCCAGGAGAGCTTCACCCATGCTGGATGATCAGAAGCTCACCAGGCCCTTTGGAGAAGGAAAGGGGCTCTTTTAACTGCAGCTTACTTCACTATGTCTACTGGGAGAGCTAGGAAGAAGGAGGTCCAGAATTAGCAAGGGCACTCTTTTTCTGTTTCACTATCAGGGATTAGATTTTTTTTTCCTTTTTTTTTTTTTTTTTTTTTGGTAAATGGAACTGTTATTAGAAATGCAAGTGTTCTTTGGGACAGTCCACAAACCCATTTAAAATTTACAATATATAGCTATGAAATCCTTTCTAGTTCAATCAAATTAAATTGTAACTAAAGAGTTGAACATTTCTATCTTAGAAATTTCTATCTAACCAACCTATCATAGAAAGGTTAACCATGCGGTCCAAATCTGTTTTGACTTTTTCTTTGGCATTGTTGCATGATGGATTACAGTCCCAGAAATTTCTCTTTACAGTGACATCAGAGATCAGTCTTGGATTGGTTGGTTACTTGGTTGGTTAGTTTATAGCCATAGACCACAATTTTATATGTAGATTAAACAACAAAACATATAATAAAAATTAAATATTAAAAAGTGAAATAAATGGCTAATTGCTTCATTATACAAAAAACTAATACACTCTGATCCTATTTGGTTTAGCCTTTATCATCTTTCCTTGGTGCCCTGATTCATGATCAGGGTTTGCCATGCCATCATTGCCTATCACCTCAATGGGGATGAGATGGAGACTGCTGCATTTTGGCTTTATTGTTTTCCCCATCCTCTATTGTGTCTCCCCACTAATTGTCTCCAGGGTTCCTGGATTGCCCCAGTTTCCTCCTCTCTCAGCCTCAGAGTCTTGACTGATGATCAGTTGACTCTGTGATTTTACAGTGAGGGTTTCTAATTTTCATTTAATAAGAATTCATATGATCTGGGTGTTTCTGGTGTTGGGAAGTGAGGCTTTATTGGTTCATGCCTTGGTTGTTTCTTGTTTAGATTATTCCTCTAGTGTTCTGCAAGTGGCCCTGATCTTTCTTTCTGTCTTCTGTCCTTACATCAGAACAGGGCCATTCTGGCCTTTCCACATTAATCTTTTGTCTTGCTGCACTGCAGGACTCTTCAGTGGCTATCTGCAACAGAGACCACTATAAAATACTGGTGCTTATGTGCTGACCCTCTGGTTACAACCCCACAGTATTTGTCTGCCTTTATTTTTCCCTACAATCTCATTCACTTCTTCCATTTTCTGAGAAGGGTCTTCTTTCTGTTCCTTGCTCCAGGGTTGCAAACTCCAGGTTCTAGAACTTTCAGGGACCTGATTCCACAATTCTGGAATCTGCTCCCTCCTTCCCTATGCCTCTGTGAAAATTTGATCACATTTAAAAGGAGTTTAAAGAACTTTTTATATGACATGGTGATTAGTGTAGGGCATGGTTATCCCACTGTACTCTCATTAATACTGGCAATTCCATGGTTAATACCTACAGCATTTTATTTTATTTATGGATGTTTAGAGCCTTGGTGGTATCACAGAGCATTATTTCACTTGGTTTGTTTTAGTAGTTAATGTTTGTTTGGTGGTTTTCATGTGGAGTTGTGAACTAATTTTATTGGGCAGAATTCTGTAATTACTGGGTCTTGTACCAAGCCTTGGTGAAGGTGTATAATAAAACAATTAAACTATTATTACTATTAAAAGGTAAAGGTAAAGGTAAAGGTTTCCCTTGACATTAAGTCCAGTCGTGTCCAACTCTAGGGGGCGGTGCTCATCTCCGTTTCAAAGCCGAAGAGCCAGCGTTTGTCCGTAGACACTTCCTCCGTGGTCATGACTAAACGGAACACCGTTACCTGCCCGCTGAAGCGGTACCTATTAATCTACTCACATTTGCATGTTTTCGAACTGCTAGGTTGGCAGGAGCTGGGACTAGCAACGGGAGCTCACCCCATCACGCGGATTTGAACCACCGACCTTCCGATCGGCAAGCTCGGCAGCTCAGCGGTTTAACCCGCAGCGCCATAAAAGAAAGATGGCGCTCTCTTCATATATTTTTCATGAATTCACAGTTTGTTTGTAGGCCACCACTGGCTATGTTCATCCAACACAGTAAGTGTAGAGAAAATAGGGAATGGCCTTGAAGGGTAGAAGGAAGAGCCACAACGAAGGCAACGGTCATATAAGAAATGCTTGAGTCCGGGTCAGGAAAATGACATGAGAAAATGTCTCAGAGAAGGCCCTCCTTAGTTCACATGAAGATAAGGTGAGGGAGGGGGGAAGCACATTCAGACTTGCAAGATTCTATCGCTACAGCTGTTACAGTAAGAGTAGTACTGATCTATATGGCACTGGTTTCTTAATCTGATCTACCATGTTGGGCTGACAATAAGCTGCAAACCTTTATTTATAAACTGCAACAACATAAGCCAAAATCAAAAAAGCTGTATTATGGCTTTACATGATGTGTAATCTTGGTTGCATTGTTTCTTATGTTTTCTACTAAATCTGCATAAAGCAACTTTCCAGAAGGATCATGCAGATTCCTCTAAGACATCTGAACGTGTTTGTTTGTTTTTTTAACGCAAAAAGAGGTGACATTTCTGAGGATCTGCATAGCTCTAGGTAGGAGCCATAAAAAATATTAATCTAGACTATTAAACAGACTGTTTGGTGTGGGTTATATGCTCCTCACTAGTACAGGAGGTCCTTTGGCCATGCTGACCTATATAGGAAACTCTCCATACCTCCGACAAAGCTAATGAAGGAAAAAGTAGCATTGCCGCTGAATTTCACCAGGAGCAAATTTGCTGAGCAGGAAACAAAAAGTGCCTTTTTGGATAAAGCATATCAGCCATTTCATAGGAAATAAAGAGGATTTATACTAAGAGTAGAGATTTAGGCAGGAGCTAAGCAAAGTCTGTAACTGATCTCACAGTCCGCCTTATTCTAGTTTATTGGGAAGAGGTAGCCTTGATAAGTCTTCTGGTTTCTTCCAAGTTTGCAAATTGAACATCGTATCATTGTTGAACTTACATTTTATTCTGTAATGGACTTCAGAATGAATGCAAAGGGGAGGCAGAGAAATTGGTTATGCAGTGAGAGAAAGATTTTTTATAATTGCTGGCCCTATTCTGGGAAAATTCATATTGTTTTTTCATGCTTCTCTGCAGGCACACTGCAGGCCAACTAAGCATCCCCAGTTTGCTGTATACTTGGTGAATTTGTCTTCTGCATACTAGGCAGAAAATATCAAATGGTAGGATTCAACCAGCAATTTACTTGTTGCGATTAAGCACCAAATAAAACTCTGTTGCCCATCTCACAGTGAGAAAGCAAACAAAGACAAAGAACAAGTTAGTCACTGTGGGAAACAGATCTCTTTCTGGCCAACATGCAGAGCACATTTCTATCCCTTTCATCTCAGACATAATTCTTGGTTCTGAAATAATGACTTGGAAATGTGTTTCCTAAATAGCCATATTTGGATTATTATCCCTGAAACAAATCTGGTGCACTTTTTCTTGTTTTGAGCTTTCCATCACACTATGGCTTTCTTCTAGTGATTATGCTTATAATACCAATAATAAAAAAAAACCACTAACTCAATACATTATACAGCAAATCAGACGGCAGCAGAAAATGGTGTTTCTGTATCACGTCCTTCTCCATCATATAGCTTCTAGCACAGCTTAGTCATGATGATATCATGTCCTGATGTTTTTAATGATGCTCTTCTCATTGCCGGATGGAGAAAGTCTTTGTAGGAAGGGGGAGTGAGAGTTTTTTGAAGCCGATCCCTGAGATAGAAGTTAAAAATCCATCTGGCATTGTCCGCTTGAGGGCTGTTTCCAAATACCTACATTTATCTGCTGCTTTTTAGATCCTCAATCCAAGGTGAACCTGATCTTTCTTTCCTGCAATGAACAACAAAGTTTAAACAGGGTGGGTGAAGTTTCCTAGAGAGTCCCATCATTTTGAAAAGTTTTCTCTGTCATTTTTGTCAGCTGTATCCTGTGGATCATTCCTCGGGCAGTAGCGCAGCAACTGAAAAAGGGATTAGCAACTGAAAGGCTAAAATCTTGAAATGAAACAAGTGTTCCTTATAAGAAGGTAGGGTAGACTGTTTTGTTCCTTGAGGCAGAAAATCTGAGAAGTGCCTCTTCCCCACACTTTCACTTTATCACTTTATCATCATATCCATCTGGATAATGTTGATATCCAAAGCAATGACTTAACAGATACTTTTATTTTCTTCAGTCTTTCAATATGTTGTTCCAGTTAGGATCATGTTCTTTTTGTAGAGAGATCATCTCTCTATCTTGTAGAGATGTGTAATTGTAGGACCATCACTACGTCACTTTTTGTCCACTGTTGTAAACATAAGGTGTGTCCTACACATTTATATTTCCATTTTAACACTACTTTAATGACATCTTTAAATTTAGTCTATTGTAGAATTTCCCCATTTATGATTCAGCCTCTGAGCAAGATCTTTTCTGTTCATCTTTCCATTGTAAATTGTGTGACTTATAGAAGGGGAAAGAGAGCAACATCTGAGCTGAATTCCATCCTGATTCTTGACTTTGTGACTATATGTCATACTCCCTTGCAAATATGAGGGGAAAAGAATATTAAGAAATAGCCCTGGTAATAATATGACTTTGAAACTACAAAAATTTCCAGGGCAACCCAAAATTGACTAGAGCTTCTCCCCACTCAAAAATGTAGGATTATTGGACTCCTTTGAAACAGTTAACAAGTCTACTGCTTTAGAGTCAGATTTGTTCCTAGATAGTTAAACACCTAATTACTAAACAGCTAATTACTCTGCTGAGGTGATGCTAAGTCAAACCAGAAATCATGTCAACAGGGCCTTCTCTCTCTCTCTCATTCTCTCTCTCTCTCTCTCTCTCTTTTTTGTGTAAGAATTTTATTAGATTTAAAGCAAAGATAAAAACTACAAAAAAGCAAAAATAAACTACAAAAAGAGGAAAAAACCACAAAAAGAGGAAAAAACTGAAAAGGTGTGAAAACACAAGAAAAAAAGAATTTTAAAGATTATATAAAGAGGTGACTTCCGACTTTTAACAGCAAGAATATACAGCAATTTCCATAATCAATCCCTCCCTCTATATCAAACCAAAATCACATTATTTCTATAAATCATTCCATTAGCACATTATAACAGTCACTAAATACAATTGCTCCTTCCCCTTATATTAAAAGAAAAAGAAATATATAAACCTAAACAATTCCCTGCAAAACATTTATTTAATTATTTCCTTCCTACCACTATTCTATACATTTCTGTCTACTATAATAAAGATCAAACTAAAAAAACATAAATTGTCTGCTCTTATAATTAATAATACTGCAATTGTAACAACCTTAATTCTATTAAACCTAAAACCAGCATTTATTGTTTATACCTTATTCATCTTAATCCAGATCATTAAAAGAGTATGAAGTCAAACAAGCCTTAAAAGCAATCCAAATGAACATTCTGACCCACTTCAAAATATACCAAAGCATTTACATGTCTTCACATTACATACAACGCATTTTTAATAAAAAAATCAAACAGCCCAACTACCCCCCTTAAAAACTCCAACTTCTCAGCAGAAAACCTCCCATAGGAAAAAAAAACTCTTCCTTCCCATAACTTTCCATCAGAAAAACAATTCCATTTATGATTTGTAATTCAATCTGTCCCTTTAATTCCTTCAGTTCCACAATCTGGTCATCATCAGCAAAAGCCTTGCTCTCACTATCAGTAGAAACATTTCTATCATTGTTAAGCTCCTCAACTTCTTCCATGACATCCCCAGCCAGATGACACATTTTAAAGCTGATGGTTTCTACAATGTCCCAAATATCTTGCATAATAGCTTGACAGGAATAAAAAAAAAATCTGTTTAAAAATGTGTTGAAGCTCACAATGGAACTCTGAGAAAGTCTGCCTGAGATCCTCCATGTTTCAGGCTGTAGATTATGGCGCCGCCTAGATACTTGACTAGCGAAAGGAGGAGTTAATAAGTTAATGGAAAATTCTGAAAGATGTTGACACAAGTGAAAGTATGCTAACAGGCAGCTCCCAGGGAAAGTGGCAACAGAAAGCTGAAGATTCAAAACAGCAGATACAACGTGTAGGAAAATATTAATTCTTCAAATTCAGTACAGAAATAATTGCAGGGAGGCAATTATTTATTCTCAATCCTCCTTAGTATTTGGATGGGAAACAAGCCAAAAGTTAAAAAGATTTTTTTTTAAAATTAATCCCAAAAATAACGATAAGTACCAAGAGAGATCACTTCTCCTTGCTGTAAAAAGCCTCTCTTAGGTACATAAACTTTAAAAATATAAATTGGGTGATTTAGAAATGGGGTGGCTGATTTTAGTGTCTCTTTAAGGCTACACCGCAGCTTGGAAATGGTGCCATCCCAGCCTCCCAGGTGCTCTTACCAGATTAACGAGAATGCTGTTTGCGATCCTCTGGCTATAAGGTGCCATTCTGGAGGATGGATGGGATGATTCCAAGAGATTTCTATCCATGAAAAAGCTCCAGGACTTCAGGGAAAATCTGCCTGAGCCCGCAAAAAACTGCCATGTTGTCAGTTCTGTTCGCGGAGCCCGCAAGCACAGCTGTACAGATCGCCATATTCCCACTGGAAATCCAGGGCCTTCTCCATCAGCAGCAAATCCAGATATTAATTTGGAAGTTCTACCTTCTGTAGATTTGTTTATGTAACCCTTAAAGGCCAAATACAGATACAAATACTTACGTCCTGCTGAACAAACAACACATACCACTGCTGCCTACAGTAAAGTTTACTTACTTCAAGCAGTCATAACAATGTTACTGAGATTAATAGAAATTTCTGAGAAACTGGACAAAATCAAAAAGTTCTTAGAAATCTGAAAAAAAACAGAAAGGCAGCAGCAGCAGCAGCAGCAGCAACAACACCTTGAAGCCTGCTCAGACACAGACAACCAAACAGATTAGAAAACTGGCTGTCTCAATTGGTTCTGCCAACTCCTCATGCCAAGGCAGGAATTGTAAGCGACCAGTAGACTAAGCTACTGAGAATGTTTTACAGCCTAAACAGATTTGCTGACAGTGGTAAATAACGGGCTAAATTTGGGGCAGAGGAAAAACAAGCAAATTGTACTTCACTCCTTATCTCTGATTCTACATTGTCCTCTATGTTGTCCCATTATAACATCCTTCCTACAGATCATGCACAAAAATACTTTGCTTACCTTTTGTCACTCTACTATTCCATTGTATCTATTAAGAATCAGTCCTAACTTCAAACATTTATTCACAAAGTTCCTTTTGTAATTTCACTATAAAGCCTTTGCTTTGGCAGGTATATGGAGCAAAATACAATAGTCCCTGCTTTAAAATAATTAAAGCCCAGCATGGTGGATTTTTAAAGAAATTGTATAACTACAGTACTATACAGTTCAAAGTGAGATGCAAGTCTGTTGTATTATTCATAACCTATGTTTCTGGTATTTTTTTCTGCACAGGACCATTATGGGATCCATATCTGCAGCTAGAAAGATACCAAACTCAGTTTCAAAGTGATGTGTAATTTAGAATATAAAGAATTATATGAGCATAACTTATCTCTATAAAGTGCAATGTCTTCCATCCTTGTTCCAGACTGCATTCTTCTGCAAATCCTCCCAACTGCACCCAGCTGATTCCCAAATTGATAAATCTATCTAAAAATATTGGAACAGATTGTTAATGGATAACATTAACAATGAAGCCTAAATAAAACAAGAGTAGATTTATGTTACTGTTCTTTTTTTATTGAATTATAGGAAATTCATTAAGTTGTTGCCTGAGAATATGGAAACGTTCTTTTAATTATGTATTTCTTAAGGGCAAGTTAAATTTGAGGACATGGTAGGTGATTCAAAGCCAGAAGCTAATGTGGCAAGGAAAATTGAGATCATTTGGCCATCTTTTATGTTACAGGGATTAAATATCATAGAATAAAATTCTGTATGGGGTGATACCTTTTTAAAATTAGAATGGTTTTGTTAGCTAACAAATATGAGCGGGGAAAATGGTTGCAAGGTTGCTGATTATTGCATTTCTCCTCATTAATGGCAGATATTTGCATTTCTCACAGAAGAGTTGGGTGGGAGAAGGGATGGTTTTTATCTCAGCTCTGAAAGACTTTTGAGTGCTGCTTGCAAGTATTTGGAATTCTTGTTGCTGTTTTGGAGTTTTACACCTTTATACATCCATTAGTAGGCATCTCCTAGACATGGAATGTAGGAAGTAGAAAGAAAGAGGGAAAGATAAAATGGAAGAAGTGCTCAATGGTGGGAGAAAATAATGGAAAGATTATTTGTGTGTGCATGGTTGGTAGACACCAAGTATTGTGTGCAGATGAGCACCACAAAAACCAGAGACAGAATGGAAGGTTTGAGAAATAATTCAGTATGCAGTTGACTTATTTATTTCAAGTTATCCAGGGAACACGACTCAGAGAGCTCATCCTTAGTCCATGATGGTTAATGCTTTCTTTTCTTCCCTTTTGTGTTTATTCCATCACTCCCATTTATACTTCCATTTCCATCCTTCCCTTCTCTGCTTCTTCTCTCTTTCCACTCAATTTTTTTCTATCTTCATTGCTTTGTAGTAGTTGCCTTTTTTCCTTCCACCCACGCGAAGCTCCAGTGAAGAAGAAAAACAATGATAACTCACCACAATTAGCAATAACGAACAGTTACTGAAACTCAGTTGGTTGGCAGTTCACCTCTTTAAAGTTTTCCTTGAGTTGAACCCAAGTGTAATTAGACAGGCTATGTTCCCTGGTCTTCCATTCCTATTGCTGCACTGGCCCTTTAGTGCCAGTGTCATATGGAATTAAATCAACCAAACTACTACTTAACCAGAAGACAGCAGGAGTTATTTTAAATGGATAGTAGTCTGGAAGCAGTAATAAGTGGATTTATTTGCAGGATTGATGGATAAGTGAGCAAGTGGCACTTTAGTGGCAATGACAAGTAAGAGAAGCTGTTCAAAAGGAGCAGGTGGGAATAGTAGCCAGGTGGGCATGTCAAAGGGGCAGCAATCAGAAATGGTAGCAAAGTTGATACATTTTCCTCTGAATTCCCTAAATCTGGCATATTCCCCTTTGAATGATCCTCTTTGAATCATCCATAAGTGGATTAACTTGTCTCTTGGGGGTGGGGAGGGGAGGACAGCCATAATGTATCGCTCAATTTATTTGAAATTTATTTGTACCTATCATGCAAAAATTGTACTGATGAATGAGCAATAAACTATAGCAACCAAACAATTATTCTCAGGATTATCTTTAAAATTAAAAGTGGCAGAAGCCTGATTTTTCATTCCCAAGGCAGCTTTTCAGTAACCAAACTAGTCTGAAGCAACTTTTTTTCCAATTTCTTACAAGAAATATTCTATTTATCCCTCTTTAAACCAACACTGGGACAGAATGAAAAGGGGGAAAAAAAGATAATACGTCATGATCAGTCATGATACAATTTTGTTTTAATTGATACTTCAGACAGAATAAAGGGAAATGTCTAGACATTTTAATTTACCCTCTCTTTTGAGACTGAGAGGTTATTTGGCTGTGTTCTGTTACTTTCAGTGCTTTGTAGGCTAGGTTTTCCTCAAGTTTATTCAAAAATAGTGAATAATTTGGGTGTTCAATTTCTCTGCCCTAAAAATCTTTCTCATCAACTTTTGATGCATGCAAAGCATGTTGGGTCACTGCCACCTTCTAAGGATCTAGATATACTGTAGTAGGTCTGCACAGCTGTTTCTGTTTGTTGTTTGGTTGCCAAGATGAACAATCATCTGAACTTTGATGTAGATGACTCTGAATAAACATGAACCTAATGTTTGCCCAATAACTGAAACTTTTCTGCATTGAAGATTTGAGGATGAAGATAGGTATATATTTAAACAGTAGCAAGAATAATTTTGACAAGCTGGGGTGCTGAATCAGAGCATCTAACATCCGCAAGTCACATGAAGGTCTACCAAACCCAAACCGTGCATGTGATTCTATTTTTCAGATAGCAACACTGGCACTCCAGCGAGTTGTGCAGTTCATTTTTCAATTCATAGGAAATTTTGCCTTAATCCCATTTCCCACCTTGGGCTTGTCAGTGAACCTGAACTTAATACTTCTAGTTAGTTAGATTTACAATTCCTGTAAAAAAAAATGTTATTCTCTGTTTATGTAAGCAGCATGTTCCATACTTTTGATTCACAATACCTCCCATCCTAACACACACACAAAGAAAAAAATTCACTGCACCTTTTAATTCTTAATTGCAATTCTTGAGAAAATGGCCCTAACTGTGATACTACAGTATTATGCTGTCATTGCAGCTCTGAACATTTTGATAGTCAAGCAACTTTGCCCTCATGGATTAAAACAGAAATGGAGATGCAATTTATTTTTTCTCTCTTTTGTGTGGAGGGAGGCAGCCATGGAGATGACCTTGGAGAAGGTATCTAGAAGCCATTAGGACAACAGCAGGTTCTGAAGCATGTGTTAAGCCCAGGCGGGTTGGATAGTATTAGTAAAAGACTCAGACTAGCCCCTTCTGATTCCCTGGAGTATAAGAGGAAGGGAAAGAGAAACACAGACAGACTTGCAAGATTCTGTTGGTATGGCCTATTTCAATAATGTAAAGTTCTAGTCTTCATGTGGCATCAGTGTGATCTGGTCTACCTTGTAGAGCTAACAGGGATTTTTTATTACTCCAGGAACTGCTGTAGTGCAGGGATACGTTATCATTTTTTGCTTTCTCCTATTGGCTGGAGGGAGTACTAATGAAGCCCAGAGCTATTCTTAGTGTTCTGTGGTCAGCAGGAATGAAGTTAATCACCCAACCATGTTCATAATCCTTTGGACAGAATGGAGAGTGGAAACAGTGTCATGTGGAAGCTTTGAACTTCTCCAGGGAGATGTCTTTCCATAAAACTGTGCTTTTATCCGCCTTTTGTGAAGCAGATTAATTTTTGAAAGTAGGTCACCTAAAAATGCAAGACTGTTTCCATTGGTTACAGAAAGGAAAGACTTAATTTAGAACCTCATTTTCAGCCATGGAAAGATTTGCCTGTCTTAAACGTGGCTCAGAATATCTGGTAGTCAGTTTATTAATATTTTTAAGTGAATTCCTTCTAGAGGAGAAAATTCTTTCTGATAAATATGATTTGGCCTTGTACACATAGCTTCAGGTGGTAAAGAGTTAACTGCAAAAGTTTACCACAAAATCATTGCCAATGAAGCAGATATCAAGCAAGGAAAATCCCCCAGGATTGTACATAAGAGATGAAACCACTGCAGGATCCCAAGAAGATTTTATTCAGACAAAAAGTTTGTGAACCTCTTAACATTATTGTGTTCACTCCTCTCTTGCAATACAACTAGCCTTGGTACTTATGAGAAAAAATGTCAGCCAGGAGAGGAAAACTTTTCCTATGTAGTTGATACATTTTTCTTTAAAAAAAACTAGCATTGGGTTGGAAAAACCTTTCATTTCATTTGTCTGCCTGGATTCAGTCAACGTGGTAGACTAAAATGTGCTTGGTTAGCTTACAACTCAGTATGATCTTTAGAAAGATTTTTTATTTCCAGTCTGGCCTATAGTCCTGCCTAGTTTCCAAGCCCAGAGAAGATAAGCCAACTGGTTCTATCTTCAGAAACATTGCCTTCTTACCTTCAGGCAGTGACAAAATGCCCAATCCATACATAAACTTTTCAGTCAATATTTACAGGATTTAGATATAGATGTCCCTAAACTGGCATATAAACTGTTACTATTATTCCATTTTACAATATGGTCTCTAACCTAAGTTGGTCTTAGGAGAGCACTTAGTCCAACCCTACAGGGAGGAACATTTGGTTATAAACCATAATAAAACTAAAATTCTGGTATTTTACAATGCCACTAAAACCCACAAATGGCACCTAAATAATCATGCCACTGAGCAAATGAGAAGGTTCAAATATCTAGGAATAGAGTTCCATAAAGAAAATAAGACTGAATCAAACTGTACTGCCTCTGTGGCATCAACATCCTAAGATTTAATCATAGCTAGGGAAGCCTTTATCTCAAGTGCAATGCAACTTTCTATAACCATATCAGTTTCTCAACTACTGTATGAGGCACAACTGGGCCCTCATTCAAACTTTGGACTCTGTGAAAAAGTACAGAATGTTTTTAAGGAATCTCTTTTTGACCCCTAATGTGGCCCTGGGGTCAGGGGCTGGGATCCCCAGAATTAAGAACAGAGCTTGGCAAAAAGTAGTAGATACTGTAGGATCTACTGCTACCATTGATTTTAAGGGACAACTATACATCAAAATGGTAGTTGAATGTTACACATAAATTATGATCTTGTGGAATGCCACCGTAGTTTCTTTTCTACTTTTAGGGTTAAACAAGGCTGAGAAGGTCATCAGGCAACTGGCAGAGGGTACTATATTTCAGAATGAGTTGGGCCAAAGTACAAGAAACCATCAACCCAGAGACAATTTCCACAAAATACTTATTCCCACTTATGTATTGAAAGTGTCAGTGGACTTTTCCAGAGCCTGTTTTAATGTCTTACTCTTAGCAATTTAGAGGGTAGATATCATAATACCCCAGTATTGCAAAGGTTATGCCTTTAAGGGACAGATGGAGTAGAGTTTATTGAGCATATTCTTTTTACTGGGAATTTTACTTTGATTTCAAAGATTGCTTCTTCCTTTAATTAAAAAGTTCCTTCAGCATTCCAGTGTTTTTTATATAAATTATCTGCTAGCAAGGAGAGACTTAAAGTCACCTCCCAGGTCAGAAATTATGCACACTGTCTATAAAAGTGCATTAAAAGAAGGTCACTATTGGGGGATAGGTCTGATTAATTTTGATATATTGGATCAAATTATACTGATGTCTATCAAGGCATCTGATAGACAAACTGGCAACTGAGAGCCAGTTTGGTGTAGCAGTTAAAGTGCTGGCCTAGAAACCAGGAGACGGTGGGGTCTATTCCTGCCTTAGGCATAAAAGCCAGCTGAGTGGCCTTGGGCCAGTCACTCTCTCAGCCAAACCCACATTACAGGGTTATTATGTGGAAAATAAGAAGCAGGGGTATTAAGTATGTTTGCCCCCTTGAGTTACACACACACAGGGAAAATAAATAAATAGATGATGATGATGATGATGATGATGATGATGATGATGATGCAATACCTGGAGACAGCAGAATAGAAGAAAAAGAACTGGAGAAAATCACAAAATATAAAGACCTGCAAATAGAAGTAGGACGACTGTGGCAAAAGAAAGCAAAGATAGCACCAATAGTAATAGGCGCCTTGGGTGCAATTCTGAAACATCTGGAGCACCACTTGAACACCATCAGCACTGACAAAATCACCATCAGTCACTTTCAAAAGGCAGCTATGCTTGGAACAGCTCACATCCTGTGACAATACCTTTAATATTATTAAACAGCATCTGCCTATCCCAGATCCCTGGATAGGACTCGATAGGTAGGTAGACAAAAATGCCAAATCCAGTCTAAACATCTGGCTGACTGTGTGACCAACCATAATAATAGTATGTAATTATTGTGTGCCATTCCTGGCTTATATCCACCAAGTGTGACCTGGAGATACCATCCAGAAGCCCAGTCATATTGCATGCTGTACTGCAAACCTGCAATAATAATAGCGTACAAATGATGCACATGTCTTTGTTCATGCAGAGTCAAGTGAACATGAAGAAAAGAATACAGGTGCCTCAGGTGAAACTTCATCTCAGCCTTATCCTGCTCCTGTTTATAGCCAACCGGAAGAAGTAAAAGAGGATATGGATGTAACAAAGCAGCCAAAACTTGAAGAAAATGATGAACTGGGCCCATTGCCTGATAATTGGGAAATGGCTTACACAGAGAAAGGGGAAGTCTACTTTATTGAGTAAGTACTACCCATTGGAAAGAGATAATGGTAGTAATTCCCTCCTATACACTGAAAAAGTCCATCTCAGTTCAGTGAAATTATTCCTAAGGTTGATATAATTCAGGTGTTCTACTGATACAGCCAGACTTGTGTATGATATGATGAGAGTTCCTTTGGACTACACATCTTATTTATTTAGATTATATTTAGATTATATAGATATATATTTAGATTATATAGTATTATTATATGGGCTGTATTACTCTTAAACCATTTGTGTAGTTTTGAAACATTATTTGGCATAATCCATGGGGAATATGAGGAAGTTCTCTCATGTAGGCCTTATTAAGATGAATGTTCTTGGGTTGCTTATATAAAAGAGGTAATGACTTACCAGGTATCAACTCTAAAGTAAAAGTGGACATCAAGTCCTTTTTTTCCATGTTTGTGTGTCTCTCTCTGTGTGTGTGTAAGCATAAGTGAATGCACGTACAGTATATATATTTGCTTGCTTGCATACTACTGTAATCGTTGGTTCCCAGACTAGTAAAGATTCAGGTCACTGTTATGAAAACAGCTAAGTACAAGGATCTCCATTATCAGTAACAAGAAAAAAAAATCTGCCCTAATGTATGCTAGAATAAAATAGGTATAAATGGGAAAGAGTTTAGTTGCTGGAGTTTTTTGCAAGCCCATCCTATTCCTCTCAATAAATCTTGCTGAAGAAAAGTCTGTTAGAATTGTGCTTAGAAGTATCACTTTTAGGCACTGCTGAACTGCCTGACAAGGATCATGAAACGTTGAAATGTAATCTCCCCCAATCTTTGTTGACTTGTAGAACATTTACATTTTTTCATGTTTTCCATGCTTCGGCAGATTAATAGAAGTTCCATTCAATTGACTCTTAGGTGCTTGTGTGTTCACATTATACAAAGGCACTGTTGGTGTTAGCCACCAAATGAAGTCAAAAATCTATTTGTTTAACACCTTCCCTGAGGAGAATTATACTACAAGATTATTCAATGATAAATGAAAAGCAGTTATTGCAATATATAAATCTTAAACTGAAAAATGCTGAGCTTAGGAGATGCATGGTTTGAGATAATATAGTAGGGCTGTGCACAGAGTTTGAAAGAGGTGCTTTGCAAAATCCCAAATACCTGCATGTTTGTGCACATAAAAAGGGGATTTTTTTGCTGGGACTGTTGGTGGAGCCAATTGATGATGTGGAGACAGATGGGGATGCTCTGGAATCGGCCATCTGAGCCTTGCAGAGGATGTTCTTCGTCCGAATACATTACATAGTCATATTAAATAGTAATAGAGGTTAAATTGCAAATTCTTTAAGGGAACATTTTCTCCCCTTTCTAATACACTTCATCAATTTCATGGCATTCTATTCATTGTTTCTATTTTATACCCCTGGCCACTATCCAAGGATCAGCTGTATATGCATTAGTCTTACCAAAATAAATGCATAATAGCATCCACAATTTTCCTGCAGGTTTCCCAAGAGCACGTAAAGTGTCTGGTACAAAAAATAATTGGGTCACTCTAATTCTACTCTATCAAATGAAAAGAGATCACACTTCCTGAAAGGTCACTATTCATACATGGGGTTTGTTTGCTGGTAGCTTCACATTGTGAAGCTCTGACTTCTACTAGTTGAGATGTGTTTGTTTGTTAAATGTCACAAGGAATACAAAAGAATTTATGTCTTTGTTTTCATCATTTTCATTTCAACTCACATTTTTTCCACGAACAGCCATTCCATGGGGAAAAAAATTGCACTGAATAGTTTAATCAAAACAATACAAAATACATCCTTTACAATGGTGCAAGATTTATCATCAGGACAAGAGTGTTATCTAATATCTATGTTCTCCTACCCACAGACTCTTTTTTTCCTTTCTAAAGAATTTCTTCCTGAAATCTATTTTAATACACAACACAAGCAGTAACCCATTCACAATAATTGGAAGAGTTACTTACAGAATAACACAAAGCCCCAGCTCTATTATAGCAGAAAAAAGCATTGGCTTCTTTTTGACATGGAGCTGCCTGAGTGAGTTCTTGGGGTTGAGTGCACCTTTCCCTTTTCTTTTCTTTTCTTTTTTCCACACCCCAGGAGAAAATCAAAACCTTCTGTTTTTAGTTTTGAATTGGTTACACTTCCCTGTAAGGTTCAAATTTAGGTTTATGCCTTGAGATTGGGTGTAATCACATCCAGCCAGTCGGGACAAAGTCCTAATCCATCTTCATCTTGTAGGCACCCAAGAAATGCCATAACATCTATGGGCAGATTCTGTTGAAGAAAGTAGTGTGGCTGCTGGAAGAAAATTAGAAATCCTCCAAATCAAGTAGCGCTTTCTACACAGTTTTCAAAAATCCCTTGCATCTGTGTAGGAATTCTTCCTCTTGTCTCCTCCATCCCCAGTTGAACATTATGCCAACTCCATTCAGACAGTTGGGTTGCCATTGCGGAGGGGAAAGTCAAGTCGATCTACCATTCAGGTTGATGTTCCTGAATCTGGATCCAGCCAAATGGTTTCAGGTAGCATGTAGTTTGGCCCTAGATCACATAGTACCAAAGGAAGTCTCAGGAAAAGCTTCAGTACTGGATAAATAGCAAAGACCTTAAGCACTCTTGTATTTGCTTGAGTTTCTGCAGGCTCTGTCATAAGCTAAATAAACTTTTAAAAAAATAGGGAGACATTGGATGTGGTGGCTCCCTGCTGGGAGGAAGGTCAAAAGATAGATATTTTCATTCCCCTTCCCCTAGGATCCTATCCTGCTTCATTCATTCCTTCATTCCTTCATTAATTAATTCATTCCCCCTTGGAACTCATCCCAACCAAATACTCCGGATGATACACAACAAAGCACTCATATAAAAAACAATAACTGAAAACTAACCAACCCAGCCCAACATTATTCTTCATAACAATTAAATTTGGTGGAATAAGGTTGTTTTAGCCACTTAATAGAATGGCAGGAGGGAAAGTGCAGCACCAGCATCTTAGGAAGGAAATCCCCAAATTTGGGGGCCATGGCAGAAAAAGCCTACCATCTAACTCATCTCTCATATTCTTCTCATAGGATGAGGAATTCTCAACTTTCTCAAGATGTTCACACCAGATAAGCAGATTCCATCTTGGCAAGGGCAATATATTCCAGGACTGTTATATAGGGCTTTGGAGATTATAACAAACTCTGAATTGGGCCCAGAAGCCTGCTGGCTCCTAGTACATCAATTTCAAAACCATTATCCTGAAATGGCAGGCCTGACCTTCTAGTAGTCAAGCTGTTTGGGCCTTTTGCAGATTCTGGTTCATCTCCAAAGGCTGCCTCAGGTAGATTATGTTACAGTAATGCAACAACATGGTGATCAAAACATAGGTTACCATCTCCAATGTATCAAAGCAGGGTAGAGGCCCTCCTAGCCACAGTTTTTCTTCCTCTTTAGGCAATAGCTGCAAATCCGAGAGGAACCTGGATCATGAACCAGCTCCTTCAGGTTCCATCAGAAGTAACTACTGGGACCACTTATCCATGGGTTTACAATTTACCATTGTAGTGGAGCGGCGATGGACTAGGGCTTCATGTTTATCTTTTACCAGCCTCCAAAGCCTGAGAGTGTGTGTCCAGCAATGCAGTAGAATCATCAGAATTGTCAGAGCTAGACATTTTTATGCAATATCATTATCATGAAGACCGCCAGCCATATTGATCAAAACAAATTTTTGAGCTTTTTGAGGCAAGAGCCTTTAGCAAGGTAAATTTTAGGAAGGTCTCTGAATTATGTCTGTTCATTGTTTATAGAATATTCAGGATATATGTTATGCATAATTAACACCAGTAAGAAAATCCAAAGAGAGCCAGTTTGGTGAAGTATTTAAGGCAACAGGCTAGAAACTGGGAGACTATGAGGACTAGTGAGTTCTAGTCCTGCCTTAGATATGAAGCCAGCTGGGTGACCCTGGGCCAGTCACCCTCTCTCAGACCTAGGGAGGAGGCAATGGCAAACCACCTTCAAAATATTGCCAGGAAAACTGCAGGGACATGTCCAGGCAGTCAGCAGCAGTCAACACTGACAGGGAGGGAGGGAGGGAGGGAGGGAGGGAGGGAGGGAATTAATTCAACTTGGAGCACATGAGCCTTGGGAAAATCTGTACCCACCAGGCTAAGTTCAAGCACTTTAGACCTTCCAGAGCTTCTGTGTATTGTAGTAGCACAGGCACTGAATTAGGACTGGGAAGACACAAATTTAAATCCATCTGTGAGCACAGAAACTTACTGGACCAGTTACTCTCTATCAATCCATTACAGAATTGTGGAGATAAAATGAAGGGAAGTCTCCATGTGTAATGATTGCCTATCCCAATATACTCAGACTCACAAGCAGGTACTTAATGATATCTGATTTATTAGAAGAATAGTATGCAAATACAGAGAAAGCTGAGAATGAGTAAAAGCACGCCAAATACAAACTAAAAACCCTTGCTCAAAATGTAATCCCGCCCCTTGCCCTGCCGTTGCAAACTCCCCCCCTCCAGGTGCTGGTAACCGTTTCCACTGATGTCCTGGGAAAATAACCTTGAACACATGAGATAACCCGAACACATTCCAAACCAGCAGCCAACAGATAACAACTCCACGAGATGGAATCCTCCTCCCTTCCCAGATGAAACACGTATCAGTGAAATGACATGCGAAACGTTACGATGTACCAGCAACATTGGAATGGCGAACATGACATACCCCCCCCCCCAAATACTAAGGAGCAGGTTTCATAGGATAAGTCAGATGAAAACGTCTAACTAAAACAGGAGATTGAACATCGCGGGCAGCCACCCACTCAGGGTGGGGAAAATGTTTCCAGCGAATGAGGTACTGCAAGGTGCCATGAAGCCTGCGAGAATCAAGGACCTCCTTCACTTCAAAATGTTGTTGACTGTCAATCATGATTGGTGCAGGAGATGTAGGTTGCAGATGCCACCGATTGGAGTGGTTGACAGGCTTGAGCAAGCTGCAATGAAAAACAGGATGTAAACATCTAAGATTGTGTGGCAAATCCAATTTAAACGTGGCAGGGTTCACACCTCCCACAATAGGAAAAGGACCAATAAATTTAGGAGCCAATTTTTTCGAGGGCTGAGGAGACTTAATGAACTTGGTGGAAAGGTAGACCCTATCACCAACTTTAAAAGTAGGTTGGAGGGCTCGTCTCTTATCAGCATGCAGTTTATAGGTGGACTGGGCATCTGCCAATGCTTGTTGAATTACTGGCCAGGAATCGGCCAGGTGCGCAGCCCAATCAGAAGCAGAACAGGGTGGTGTAGTGGGTTGAGGCAGATCAGGAATGGGAACAAAATCTTGGCCAAAAACAGTACGGAAAGGGGTGTGCCCTGTGCTCTGATGGACGGCGTTGTTGTAATCCACTTCAGCAAAAGGCAGGAGATCAACCCAATTGTCCTGCTGATAGTTGACAAATGCTCGCAATTGTTCAAGGGTCGAATTAAGAGCCTCTGTAGATACGTCAGTCTCCAGATGCGATGCAGTGGACAATGCTTGCTTAGTGCCCACCAGCTTTAAAAATGCCCTCCAAAACTGAGAAGTAAACTGTGTTCCGCGGTCTGTGACCAAGCGGGAGGGGCTCCCGTGAATTCTGTAGATGTGGACTAGGAATAGACGGGCTAATTGCTGAGCAGACAGAATGGAGGCACATGGAATGAAATGGGCTTGTTTAGAAAAGTAGTCCTTCACCACCCAAATCACAGTCTTTCTCTGACTAGGAGGCAAATCAACAATAAAATCCATGGAGATCTCCTCCCAAGGGCGGGAGGGACTGGCCACCGGCTGCAGCAAGCCTTGCGGTTTGCCCACCTTCCGTTTTGACATGGCACAGACAGGACAAGAAGCAACATATTCTTTGACATCACATCTCAATGTAGGCCACCAGAATTGCTGGCGCACCAGGTGTAAGGTTTTCACAAAGCCAAAATGACCAGCCACTTTATCATCATGAGATCTACTCAAAATCTCCCTTCGCAAACTGTCAGGGACATAGAGGCGGTTCTGCTTCCATGCAAAGCCTCGGTCAAATGTAACATTGTCTCTATTCACTTGCAACCAAATGTCAGATTTCAGTTCTGAGAGAAACTGTTGTTGCAATTGCGAAGGAATCGATGTTCTTCCCCCAGCCGGTGAAACTGAAGCTGAGGGCAGCTGTGCCTGAGTCTGACTGCGAGTGACAGCCTGCAAACCCAATTGGGGTTCAGTTCACAGTGTTCCCACAACATCAGGTGCCTGGACCGAATCCTGGGGCAGGCGGGAAAGCGCATCAGCCAGGAAGTTTTTCTTGCCCGGAATGAACTTCAATTTAAAATCAAAGCGACTGAAAAATTGAGCCCAACGGATTTGCTTAGGACTGAGCTTACGGGGCGTATGAAGCGCTTCCAAATTCTTATGGTCAGTCCAAACCTCAAAAGGATATTTGGCCCCCTCTAAGAGGTGGTGCCATGCGTCCAAAGCAGCCTTGACTGCAAAAGCCTCTTTTTCCCAAACATGCCATCACCTTTCCATCTCAGAAAATTTGCGGGACAAATACGCACAGGGCTTCAGGCAGCCTGCAGCATCTGCCTGCAACAAGAGTGCTCCAATGGAGAAATTGGAAGCATCCACTTGAACCACAAAGGGTATAGTGGGATCAGGGTGTTGCAGAATAGGTTCAGCAGTGAACAGGCTTTTGAGTTTGTCAAAAGCCAACTGGCATTCAGCAATGCTCCCGGGTTCTTCACCTCCTTTTTGTGTGTCCCTCAGCCCCTTTGTACGTAATAAATCAGTGAGAGGCAATGCAATTTCTGTGAACCCCTGGATGAACTGGCAATAATAGTTGGAAAAGCCAAGAAAACTCTGGAGCTGCCTGCGAGTATGCGGGTGCTCCCACTCCAAAATAGCTTGAATCTTCGCAGGGTCCATTTCAATACCCTTGTCCAAAATTCTGTACCCCAAGTAGTCAAGCTGAGTCTTATGAAATTCACACTTAGAAAGTTTGGCATAAAGCTCAGCCTTTCTCAGTTTGCTAAGCACCTGTTTCACCAAGCACTCATGTTCCTCCACCGTTTCAGTATAAATCAAAACATCATCCAAATAGACCAGTACCCCTTTGAACAAATGCTCATGTAACACTTCATTGATCAATTGCATAAACACCCCGGGTGCCCCTGCCAAACCAAATGGCAAAACCTTGTACTGGAAAGAGCCCAGAGGACAATTGAAAGCAGTCTTCCACTCATCCCCCTCCCGTATCGGGATACGGAAATATGCTTCCCTCAAATCCATCTTAGAGAAGATTTTCCCCTTAGCCAGATGTGCTAACATGTCTTTTATTATTGGCAGAGGATATTTGTTTAATATCGAGACCACATTTAATCCGTGGTAATCTGTACAAAGTCTCAATGTCCCATCCTTCTTCGCTCGAAACAAAACGGGGGCGCCCACTGGCGAATTTGCTGCTTCAATAAAACCCCTGGCCAAGTTTTTGTCCACAAACTCCCGCAGCGCCACCAGTTCCTTTTGTGTCATGGCTTAGATTTTTGGTTTGGGCAGTTGTGCATCTGGGACCAACTCTGTTGCACAGTCAGTTTTTCAATGAGGTGGGAGTTGGTCCACCTCCTTCTCACCAAACACATCTGCAAAACTTTGGTATTGCTCCGGCAAGCCCTCCAGTGGGGTAGCAGTGAAATGTGGGGTTGCTGCCACCACCCTCCCCACTGCAGCCTGCAGAGCGTCGTCCTCCCCAGGGGCTTGATAGAAACCATCCCCAAAAGTCAAAGTCCTGTGCACCCAATTTATATATGGGTTTTGCTGGACCAACCAAGGAATCCCCAGAATGACTAAAGGACCCCCCACAGGTGCCACTACAAATGGCAGCCCCTCACGGTGGCTGCCCATTTGCAATGCCACCATGCCCGTGGAATGGGTGACTGGCTTCCCCCCCGCCGTAGAACCATCCAGCTGGGTAAAAATCATGGGACGTTTTAGTGGAAAACTGGGTAACTCCAAAGCAGCCACCACGTCAGGGTGCATCAAGCAACGCAAACACCCTGAATCGATCAAAGCCCACACTTCAACAGTTCTTCTGCGGGAGCCTAGCTTCACTTTCAGTGTCAGTGTGGGATAGTTGCCACTCACTGAAACATGGCCATGCCCTTCCTCTACCACCTGCCCAGAGGCGCCCCTTAAAGCAGGTGGCTGGCATTTCCCGCCGGCTGGAATATATCAGGCTCCCCCTCGTCCCCGAATTAAGGAATTTCCTCCACTTCAGTCTCAGCCAAAGCCGCCTTCATTTTCCTGGGTAAAGAGGGAGATTTCCCCGACGACTTTCCCAGACGTTCCTCGGTCTTTCCTTTCGGGCACGCCGCCGCTCGGTGACCTTCCTTCCCACATCAGAGGCATTGACCCTTCGCATAGCGGTGCTCTCTCTCCTCTTCCCAAGCACATTGGCCGGACTTTCCAGTGGGTGCAGCAGTGTGGGAACCCTTGCTGAGCCTAGCATATCTCATCACCTTCCGGTGAGCAAAAGTTTCATGGGCATGCTCAGCCTTCCCTGCCAGCTGTATCCACTCATATAGGGAATCTGGGTCGTCTCGGCCAAGCGACTACCTTAGGACCTCCGTATTCAGACAGTCCTTAAAAAGTTCTATTAAAGTGGATTGGGACCAATCCTCCACTTTCCCAGCCAAAGCCTTAAATTCCAGAGCGTAGTCTGCCACCGATCGTGGCCCCTGGCACAGCTCCCTCAATGCCCGTTTTGCTCTTTCCTTAGCTAACGGGTCTTCAAAGTGTAATTTTAGCGCCCACAGGAATTCCTCGAACTCCTCCAGATCAGGGGCCTCCGATTAACATAACTGCACATACCAATCGGCCGGCTGCCCCTTGAGCTTAGTGGCAATGGCATTAATCTTGGCTCTTTCTGAGCGGAAACACTGTTCCCATTCGTCCATATAACTCCTTGCATTGGTAAGGAAAAATGACAGCTTAGTTGGATCTCCATCAAATTTAACGGTAAAGTCCTTTATCCCCACTCCGGGCGGTCCCTTCGCCACAGCTGGACGGTCGGGCTTCCTCCTAGCCCCCAGGGATCTCTGCTCTCGAGGAGGGGACCTTGAAATTCTCACCCTCGGTGCTCTTCTTCTTGGTGCCGGGTCCTACTCCTTTCCTCTGAGGAAGGTGGGGGCAAAGAAGGAGTCGAATACCTATGACTGGACTCCTCTTTCCTCCTCTTCTGTGGACCCCAGTCCATGGACATTTTCCGAAACATAAATTCTAAGGACTCCAATTTAGCCTCCACCAGTTTTATACGATCAGGGGTTTGGGAATCCTCCTTTCCCTCCTTCCTCACCACGGTTGGGGACAATGGGTACCGCTGCTTCCAAGATGTTCTTGACGTCCCTGGTAGGGTTCCCTGTGTCTCATCCCAGGTGAGCAACTCGCCTGGTGACTCGCCGGTCGGTTCAGGGGCTATTTTACCTCCAACCTCCTCGTCTCCTAGGCTGAAGCTCGACCCCTCCTGAACTTCTGAAGTCTCTCGAGGAGGGACTCTCTCTGTTCTTATTACTGTAGAGTTAGGTTCCCCCTCACTCGATTCTTCGCTTTCCATGGTTTGTGGATTTGGTTTGCTCATCGCTAGCACTTCCCCTCACAAACTAAATCTGGAAAGGGGCTAACGGAATTTTTTTTTTTTTGGTTTCTCAGCTTTATGTAATGATTGCCTATCCCAATATACTCAGACTCACAAGCAGGTACTTAATGATATCTGATTTATTAGAAGAATAGTATGCAAATACAGAGAAAGCTGAGAATGAGTAAAAGCGCGCCAAATACAAACTAAAAACCCTTGCTCAAAATGTAATCCCGCCCCTTGCCCTGCCGTTGCAAACTCCCCCCCCCTCCAGGTGCTGGTGACCATTTCCACTGATGTCCTGGGAAAATAACCTTGAACACATGAGATAACCCAAACACATTCCAAACCAGCAACCAACAGATAACAACTCCACGAGATGGAATCCTCCTCCCTTCCCAGATGAAACACATATCAGTGAAATGACATGCGAAACGTTACAACGTACCAGCAACATTGGAACGGCGAACATGATACCATGCTAGTCATCTTGAGCTCCTAGAGAAAAAGTGAGATATGGAATAGCATACATATGTTAAAACAAAAAGCTAGAAAACATCAGTTTGGGAAAAGAAGTGCTAGATGTCAAAAACTTGATAGGATTCAGAACAACATATTTATTCAATAAATACATGCTAATAAATAAATGTTTTGTGACCTAAATTAGACGGTGCATTTTATGAGTGCAGCAGGACCTAGTGCAGAAATTTGCTTTATTGTTCTGGAGAATATTAAGGGCGATGGTCTCCACCTTTCCTGTACCACTTGGGCATGATCACTTTAAGTATGGGATTCAATGAATGCTGCCTCCAAGCAAGGTGATAGAAGGGTATAGAGCATGAAAGCCTTCTCTTGGTTAGAGACACAAGATTTGAATGTGGCCTGACATCTGAATGCATTCCTGGTAGAATTCCGGTTTGTCTTCATTCTCTCTGTTTTAAGGAACGGTATCAAGGTGAATGTTTTTAAATTCAGCTTTTTAAAGTATTGTGTAGCTCTGAATGTTTTGATCAATGATTATTTGATAGTAGAATTGCTCTGGAGCATGATGATGATGGTTCCCTATCTTGGTTATTTAAAATACATAAACAGATAAATAAATCATTTATTCTTCAATAAATGATTGAACAATAGAGAATGATTATCACTTGTTTATTCGTTTAGTCGCTTCCGACTCTTCGTGACTTCATGGACCAGCCCACGCCAGAGCTTCCTGTCGGTCGTCAACACCCCCAGCTCCCCCAGGGACGAGTCCGTCACCTCTAGAATATCATCCATCCATCTTGCCCTTGGTCGGCCTCTCTTCCTTTTGCCTTCCACTCTCCCTAGCATCAGCATCTTCTCCAGGGTGTCCTGTCTTCTCATTATGTGGCCAAAGTATTTCAGTTTTGCCTTGAATATCATTCCCTCAAGTGAGCAGTCTGGCTTGATTTCCTGGAGGATGGACTGGTTTGATCTTCTTGCAGTCCAAGGCACTCTCAGAATTTTCCTCCAACACCACAGTTCAAAAGCATCGATCTTCCTTCTCTCAGCCTTCCTTATGGTCTAGCTCTCACAGCCATATGTTACTACGGGGAACACCATTGTTTTAACTATGCGGGCCTTTGTTGTCAGTGTGATGTCTCTGCTCTTAACTATTTTATCGAGATTTGTCATTGCTCTTCTTCCAAGGATTAAGCGTCTTCTGATTTCCTGACTGCAGTCAGCATCTGCAGTAATCTTTGCACCTAGGAATACAAAGTCTTTCACTGCTTCTACATTTTCTCCCTCTATTTGCCAGTTATCAATCAAGCTGGTTGCTATAATCTTGGTTTTTTTGAGGTTTAGCTGCAAGCCAGCTTTTGCACTTTCTTCTTTCACCTTCATCATAAGGCTCCTCAGTTCCTCTTTGCTTTCAGCCATCAAAGTGGTATCATCTGCATATCTGAGATTGTTAATGTTTCTTCCAGCGATTTTAACTCCAGCCTTGGATTCCTCAAGCCCAGCTTGTCGCATGATGTGTTCTGCATACAAGTTGAATAGGTAGGGTGAGAGTATACAGCCCTGCCGTACTCCTTTCCCAATCTTAAACCAGTCCGTTGTTCCGTGGTCTGTTCTTACTGTTGCTACTTGGTCATTATACAGATTCTTCAGGAGGCATACAAGATGACTTGGTATCCCCATACCACTAAGAACTTGCCACAATTTGTTATGGTCCACACAGTCAAAGGCTTTAGAATAGTCAATAAAACAGAAATAGATGTTTTTTCTGAAACTCCCTGGCTTTTTCCATTATCCAGCGGATATTGGCAATTTGGTCCCTAGTTCCTCTGCCTTTTCTAAACCCAGCTTGTACATCTGGCAATTCTCGCTCCATGAACTGCTGAAATCTACCTTGCAGGATCTTGAGCATTACCTTACTGGCATGTGAAATGAGTGCCACTGTTTGATAGTTTGAACAGTCTTTAGTGTTTCCCTTTTTTGGTATGGGGATATAAGTTGATTTTTTCCAATCTGATGGCCATTCTTGTGTTTTCCAAATTTGCTGGCATATAGCATGCATTACCTTGACAGCATCATCTTGCAAGATTTTGAACAGTTCAGCTGGGATGCCGTCGTCTCCTGCTGCCTTGTTATTAGCAATGCTTCTTAAGGCCCACTCAACCTCACTCTTCAGGATGTCTGGCTCTAGCTCACTGACCACACCATCAAAGCTATCTCCGATATTGTTATCCTTCCTATACAGGTCTTCTGTATATTCTTGCCACCTTTTCTTGATCTCTTCTTCTTCTGTTAGGTCCTTGCCATCTTTGTTTTTGATCATACCCATTTTTGCCTGGAATTTACCTCCAATGTTTCTAATTTTCTGGAAGAGGTCTCTTGTCCTTCCTATTCTATTGTCTTCTTCCACTTCCGCGCATTGCTTGTTTAAAAATACTTCCTTATGTCTTCTGGCTAACCTCTGGAATTTTGCATTTAATTGGGCATATCTCCCCCTATCACTGTTGCCTTTTGCTTTCCTTCTTTCTTGGGCTACTTCTAGTGTCTCAGCAGACAGCCACTTTGCCTTCTTGGTTTTCTCTTTCTTTGGGATGCATTTTGTTGCCGCCTCCTGAACAATGTTGCGAACTTCTGTCCAGAGTTCTTCTGGGACCCTATCTACTAAGTCCAGTCCCTTAAATCTATTCTTCACCTCCACTGCATATTCCTTAGGAATATTAGTGAGCTCATATCTAGCTGATCTGTGGGTCTTCCCTAATCTCTTTAGTCTGATCCTAAATTGTGCAAGAAGAAGTTCGTGATCGGAACTACAGTCAGCTCCAGGCCTTGTTTTTGCCGACTGTATAGATGTCCACCACCTTTGGCTGCAAAGGATGTAGTCAATCTGATTTCGGTGTTGTCCATCTGGTGAAGTCCATGTATAAAGCCGTCTCTTAGGTTGTTCGATTATCACTTATTGTTCAATAAATGATTGAACAATAGTGATAATCGTTCTCTTTTCCCATGGAGTTGTAAAATTGGGAAATGCATTAGAGATGTTGAATAAAGAATTCCAGTTTGTCCTCATTCTCTCTGTTTTAAGGAACGGTATCAAGGTGAATGTTTTTAAATTCAGCTTTTTAAAGTATTGTGTAGCTCTGAATGTTTTGATCAATGATTATTTGATGGTAGAATTGCTTTGGAGCATGATCATGATGGTTCCCTATCTTGGTTATTTAAAATACATAAACAGATAAATAAATCATTTATTCTTCAATAAATGATTGAACAATAGTGATAATCATTCTCTTTTGCCATGGAGTTGTAGAATTGGGAAATGCATTAGAGACGTTGAATAAATAATTCTAAGTACTCTAACCAGCTCCTGGGATTTCATGAAAGAAGATGCCACACTGTAAGTTGCAGGTGGGGGGATGTTTTGTTTTATTTACTTTTTTGATTGTAGCAACAGCCCTCTAATGAAATAAATATATTCTTTCCAAGCTAATTAGTGCATTTAGTTATGGAGTTTTACTGAATGTTTCTCTAGTGATGAGACCAACTGGATTCTTGGCTAACCAAATGGTAGCTAGCTAGGAAATAAAAAGTTAACAGCACTGAAATAATCCTCTCATTCTGGATTGTCCTCTTGTCTTTTTCCATTTATCCTCTCTGCCAGTGATAATTTGCCTTGAGTGAATGCTTTGAATGGATTGCCTTGAATGAGTGCATGGGTGACATAAAGGCCTTTGAATCACTTGGTGAGCAGAAGGTGACATTTAGAAAATAATTCTTGGTTTTCCTATTTTGGGAGTTTGCAGTAATTGAAGTTTCAGCACCAGTAAAGGTTAAATTTAAAAAGCACAGTCTAGAATTAGAATGCAGGTGACTTATAAGTGCTTATGCGGTTCTTTGCTGCAGAAGAAAAGCCTTGCCTTTTTTTTTTTTTTTAGCAAGAAGCTGTGTGTGTGTGTATGTTTGCATAGGAGGGGGGTTTGATTATGGATGACCATGCAGTAATATTGGTTGCACATGGGTAGAAATATTGGAAGACCTTTTTCCTCCCCCCCCCATTTTTATTGGAAATCCCTATTGTTCTAAATTGTAGAATCCAACCTTTACATTCCTAGTGGTAGGATTAAAAAAAACTGCTCCTAAAACCTAAAAATAAAAATGAACCTGCTATATATATTTTTACTTGATTCCTTATGGTAGCCTAAGTCCCATTTTCTGCCATTAGGTGACTCCCAAAAAGATACACCATTTAAAAAGAAAATACAAACAAGATCATAAAACAGATACATTTACTTTATAATGGGTTTAAATATTATATGATAGTATATTTACTACATGTCTACTTATACAGTAGACTCTCAGTTAACTGGCATCCACGGGGATTGGTACATGCCAGATAAATATAGTTTCTGGTTGCTTGAGAGTTACTATTAAACCCTAATACCCACCAGATGGCAGCAGAGAGATACAGATTTTTTTGCCAGTTGGTTGAGAGTGCCGGGTTTTTTCCAGTTCAATTTTTGTGCTGGTTCCTTGAGTTCCGGTTAACTGAGAGTCTACTGTATTTAAGTAAATATAGTTATGATATCTAACAGGGATAGAGGAAGCTGTGGATCTTTACATGTTGCTGAGTTTCTACTACCCAAAATTCCAGACAACACCAGAGTGATCCCAGGAGGTCAGCCCCAATTGGAGCTGATGTAAATTAGATTTATGAGTAGATCTTTGAAATCCTGAAGAAAGTTTATGGGGACATCATAATGCAACTTCTAGCTTGCACAGAAGCAAGGCAGGCACAATTTTTCCTAAAAGAACTTATCTGCTGCAGAAGTTTAGGCTGAAAGCAGAAGTGTCCGCAGCAAAAAGACATCATTGAAACAACATGGGTTATGCAAAACATTCAGGTAATTAATGCTCTGCATTTGTAACATCTGAATAGGGCTAACAATATGACCTTTAATCAAGGAATTATCCTTGTGCCTTTCAGACATGATAGATTTTTTATATGGAGAGATTTTTATTATCATTGTTAGAAAGAGCATTCCATGCTGTATGTCTGGAACGGTTCAACAAATTTATCCTCACAAAGTGAAATTAAGAAGATAAGCCTGAATTCAACCTTGTACATTTTTTTCCATTCCCAAATTCAGCAGTTTGGATTTTATTTCAGTCTCTAGGGACTAGAAATTGCAAAAGACAAAAAGTGTAACCTATCTGTCTACTTCAAAGTCAAAAGAGAAGGTACAGTCAAAATTAAAATCTATGACATCCTCTGTGTCATTAAACAAGTCACAGTACTCCTGGCCTGAAAAGCAATCAATAGTACCAACGTGCTTGGACTTTTTACAGGCTGATTGATCCTTTACCACCCTTCATTGAAAGAAAAAGATGACTGGTTAAGTTAGTCAACAAATGGTAGATAAATAAAAACTTTAATAATTCATTCTTATGTGAACAATCCAAAGTGAGCAGCCTCCAAAGATGTGTTTAATAAATAAAAAAGTGCATTACCAAAGAGTTTTAGAGGATGTATGAAGAGGGAAAGAAGACATGTGTTTAAATCTGTCTTTTAAAATTGGGAACTAATGGATTGTATCCAACAGTGGCTTTGTGCTAATGAAAAGTGTTTTTCTTGCATAAGTTTGAACACCCAATTCTCCCAAATCTTCCAACCTTTGTAGTTTACTACACCATATCCAATTTGAAGAACCACATTTTGGATCCCTAGAGAGAAGCAATACCGGATGGTAAATAGTTTAGAACATTTTCCTTGTAAGAACTGAAGTGCTGCCTGCTTCTATAGAACCATCACTGGATACAGTCTAATGGCCATCTCTCTGCCTTGTTTATAATCCTAACAGTAGTCATTCTTCTTTTTAAGCTGTCCTTACATTCACTTGGCTGTGAAAAAGGATGTGTGTTTCTAAAAAGTTTGACATGTAACTTTATTTATATGTTGTTGTTGTTTTGTCTATTTATCTGGGAAGCTGCTCTCTTTGTTTAACAATCTTATAAGAGTCCAGAAATTGTTTCATTGGTTATTCAAAAGTGGGGTCGGGGGGGCGGGGAGGGGGGCTGCTATTTTAGGCTCAGTCAAATGAACCATGTGATTCTTTTCAACATCCCCAATACTTTTAGCAACAGAGCTGGACGAAATATGGAATAGATAACAGTTGCTTAAATGTAGGGTCATTAATCATTGACTTAGGAAAACAGAAGCTGTAACATCAACAGTCTGCATCTCTTTCTGTCACTGTGGCTATTTAGAAATTATATGTACAAGATTGTTTTCTTTAGAATTAAAACAAATTCTATAGCCCAATGCCAGCAAATGAGCACAGAAGGCTGTTGACTGCACCCATATTTTGTTAGAGAATGCTGTAAGTTCCTTTTGCCCCCGATGAGTTCTGCATGTTCAATTAGGTTAGCTTGGCAACAATTCTAGTTGTGTTTAATAAAAATAGCTGCTTTGAGGACAAGTTGCTCAGGCTGCCAAAATTAGAGGCTGCCTTGCACAATTACTCTTACACCTCCTCCAGGTCTACTTAGAACCAGTAAGCAAATAAATATATTGATTGCAATTTTGTGGCGCTAACCTCTTTCCCTTCCCCTTCTCCTACTCCTTCCCACCCCACCCCCCTTTTCAACTGGTATCGGAAGAAATAAACGTGATTCCATTTAGTATGTGCCTGATCAGGGTGATCTCTTTTCTTTTCAGCCATAACACAAAGACCACATCATGGCTGGATCCACGACTGGCAAAAAAGGCTAAACCTCCAGAAGAGTGCAAAGAAAATGGTAGGCTATTAACTTTTCATTGCTGCTGGGGAAAAAAAAAATCTGAAACGGGGAGAGAAGCAAGTTTTCCATGTCTCTGGGTTGTTAATAGGAGAAAATATTAGGGAGTGAGGAAAAGGAAAGTTTAACTGGGGCTGGGATTCTGCATTTTGCTCTGGTTTTAGCATGCTTGTATTTCCCGTCCCCAGTCTGTAATATTCCAGTCTAAGAATAACAACTATGAGTCCCCGGTGCTGGGATTTTGGCTTGGAAGCTGTTTTTAATTCCCATTTAAATCCCGTCTGCGTACTGAGATTCTAAGCTTTGAAATGTCTGCAATGTTAAGTGTCCAGGGCAATGGTTGCACAGCTGGGAGATGAATATTATGATGGGCTTTGTTTTGTGAAGGGAGATTCTCTGCCAGTTAGTAGTAGCCAGTTTAAAATAAAACCACGAAGAGGGAAGGGGAATAAAGAGGGGAGGGAAGTTATCTCTTCTTAAAGGGGCATTATGATCCTGTTGGAATTGTATATATCTATGGAAGCTCATTTCATTATTATCCTCCTTCTGAACGCATTATTAGAATCCTGCTGATTAGCCCATTGAGCCACGCTACCATTGCTATAATGGAAATCGTACAGATGGGCGGGTGCATTATAAGCAGTCCTTTTTTCAGTTTTTTCCAATGCAGGAAATACACATGCAAAATGGGCTGGTCAGGGCAATTTGACTGCTACAGAGACATTTTTTAGTAATTTGCTTTTTTGCTATGATTTTCTAAATCGAGTGCTGTTTATGACTCATAATACTAGGAAGGCAAGTTGTGAAATATAGAATTCATAGAAAACTGAAGAACAAGTATAAACCAGCCATCATCTGATAATCAAGGGGTGGAACATTTCCCAGAACTCTTCATTCATTTTCCACATAAATATCTCAGAGAGCAACAGATTGAAATTCCTTGGTGACACATAATTGTTTCTAACGTTTATCTATTCCACTTCATCTTCCTATAGATTTGGATCCTATCTTCAGTAGCTATAATTCACACTTGTTTTTTGTCTTCTTTATGGCAGCTTATTAGATGTTTGAAAACATCACATCCATCATTAACATTATCTTACAAGGAAGAATTTGCACAATCATTTTATATGCAAAAACTAAACCATAATGAGGTGTCAGATCAGGACTGATGTTGGAATCCAAGGTAGAAAATATAATTTCACTTCAGCCTTTTAAAATACTCATCTACACTCTTCCTAATTTGTATGAAGTCTTCTTTTAACTTTTCAGCATCCAGGAGGACTTCCATTTTTTTTTTTTAAATTCTGGTTATGAGTTTGGAATTCCTTTCAGTATCTGGAGAGTCCACTGGAGTTAGGCAGCCAATAACAATAGATAAATAAATAATCTGTGCCTATTGAAACATGAATGTATGCTATTGAAATTACACTCAACCTAAGAATCAGCTTATGTATTGCTGAGTGTTGTCATAACTAACAATATTTTGCACGCGATGTTTCTTGCTTGTAACACTTAACTTCTCTACAGCTTAACCACATGACCATGACCCAATAGTAGTATTCTGTATAGTCATATCTGAAAGATTCTTATTGTATATATCCATGTATACACCATTTGATGGACAATTGTATATTAAATTTTATTTTTAAAAAAACCCTCTCCCATTAAAACAATATAATTTACCATAGACTATAAGGTAGATTAGCAGGGACGCGGTGGCGCTGCGGGTTAAACCGCTGAGCTGTCGATCGGAAGGTCGGCGGTTTGAAACCGCGCGGCGGGGTGAGCTCCCGTTGTTAATCCCAGCTCCTGCTCACCTAGCAGTTCGAAAACATGCAAATGTGAGTAGATCAATAGGTACCGCTTCGGCGGGAAGGTAACGGTGTTCCGAGTCGTCATGCTGGCCACATGACCCGGAAGTGTCTATGACAATGCCGGCTCCAAGGCTTAGAAACGGAGATGAGCACCGCCCCCTAGAGTCGGATTCGACTGGACTTTACGTCAAGGGAAACCTTTACCTTTTATAAGGTAGATTATATGTTTCATGTTCTGTCCTTCCATGTAGATTTTGCAAGAAGCAGGACTTAGGCTAGAAGAACTCAATCTGCCAGACTTTTGACATGAATGAACTTGATCCCTTCCTCCTAATATCATTCACTGTTCAGCTGTATAGCTGTTTTCCTTTCTAGTTTTTCACAGATGGATATGGATTTAGAAAAAACACATTTCAAATTGCCTGTCTTGAGAGAAAATGCATATTCAAATGCTTATTCAAATAAACATTATTAAGGAGATTTTAAGAAACGCAGATTAAGGTAAGAAGAAGGTGGAACAGAAAATTGTCACTGATCTCTTCTGAGGTCTCGCTTGCACATTCCATCTGCCACAGATAGGTCTCAATTGTCACAAAAAAAATGGTTTCCCTAAGTGGAGTCTGTCAAGAAAGTAATTCACACTGGTGCCTCTCAAAAGCCTGCTTCAGATGTTCAGTGAATGTTTGGTTGGTGGATTGTAGATTTCTCCATGAATTTACGTGCATTGGTTGGAATGTGTGTAGCTGACCCCTAGAATAGTACTACTTAGTGCAGAATAAAGTCTTTAGTAGCTTATGCCAGTGGCAACTTCCATTTTGGCCTTGGTCAACTACTTTCCAGGAATGATTTTAGGGAAATTTATAAAGCTGTGGACATTGGGGATATGGATTCAAGAAGGATGTGAGTGTAGGTGTGCTGTGATAAAAGTTTTCACTGCATTTTTGAGCAGTCTAGCAATCTGCAGCTCTCTGATTCCCAAGCTTCAATTAAATCTCAAGAAAGCATGGGTAGTCAGGCTATGTCTTGATGGACAATTGTGCAATACAAAACAACAGCAGCAATTAGCTAAATAAATTGGGGGGGGAACACCCAAAGGAACTGTAAAACACCCTTTGAATGAGCTAGAAAAATAAAGGCAGCTTTTTCAGGCAAAGAAACAGTTTGATGTGATATTAAACACTATGTAATTCAAGAATCGCAAGACATTTGTTGCTGAGAGCAGGACAATTTTCAAAGTGGTCACTGTATAAATTATTGCTCTCAGAAGAGACCACATTGGAAGAAACCAACCTGGATGACAATGAAAAAAAAGTCCACAGACCATGTTGTGCATTGCTGAACTTGAATTAGAAATGCTTAACAGCCCTTTGTGACAGTTTTAAGTTTCCCCATGGCAGCCATTATATATGCATTGGCCCTCATCAGTAGCTGTTCAAATGTCAAAAAAGGTGCCAACTTCAATAAGCAAAATAGTCTTATTTGGTGATCGACTGGTATTACTGGTATACAACCTTGATTCCCATAAAAAATCAGAAGCAGGAAAATACTGAAATGGTAGTAGATGGACAGACAGATGGACAGATGGATGGACAGACAGAATGATGGGCAGACAGGCTGACAGACAGACTTATGGATGGACTGATAGACAGACTGACGGAGGGACGGAGGGACAGACTGACAGAGGGATGAACAGACAGACAGTCTGATGGACAGACTGACGGACAGAATGACAGACAGACAGATTGACTTACAGAGGGATAGACTGACATGGACAGACTGATGGACAGACTTATGGATGGATGGACTTACAGATGGACAAACTGACATACAGACAGACTGATAGACCGACGCATGGACAGAGGGACATGCAGATGGACTGATGGACAAACAGAAGGATGGAGAGGAGGAGGACAGATGGACAATGAATGGAGGACAGACAGACTCATGGATTGATGGACAGACAGACTCACAGACAGACTGATGGACGGACGGACAGATGGATGGACAGACTTATGGATGGATGGGCAGATGGACGGACAGAAGGAGGACAGATGGAGGACAGACAGATGGATGGACCAACAGACTGACAGACTGATAGATGGACTGACGGATGGATGGAAAGATGGAGGATGGACAGACTGATGAACAGTCAAACAGATGGATGGACTGAAAGTTGGACAGACGGAAGGACAGACGGAAGAACAGATGGACAGAAAAACGGATGGACGGAAGTACAGACTGATGGACGGACTGACTGATGCAGAGGCTGACAGACAGACTGACAGACAGAAAGATTGATGGAGGGACAGAGAGACAGATGGAGAGAAAGACGGATAGAAAGCCTGATGGACAGTTGTTTGTGGCCTGCAAAACTGAAGGGTGAAGTTGAGATTTCCACTTCAAAATTGTGTAGCAGCCTCATAGAGAAGAAAGTCCAATTTGAGGAGACTTCACTCAAATCACTGAGCTGGGCTCTCCAGCCATATGTCTAATATTTAGTGCAGGGTCTGAGAGCATGGCCACCTCAAGACATTTTGTTGCTTAAGACAAAAGACAAAATGCCCCATTTTGTTCCATGTATTCCTTCAGTATTTTGAATAGCATTATCCAGTACCACATCAGATAGCATCAGCATAGCTTAGGAATTACAGCATAGCCTATGCTCTCTAACACAGTGCCACCGTCTTGGTTTTTCATTGTCTGCCAACGAAAACAGCTGCTTGCACTTTCTCAGCGCAAGTCTGCACTGCTTGGAATGGTTGCTGTGAGAAAGGAAAGGCACAGACCTCTTCTCCCAAAAAAGTAGGCATCAGACCATCTTAAATGCTAATTGTGATCTAACTACTGTCATGTTGTCATGTTCACTGTTTCAATGTGCACTGTACATCATAACGTTTCACATGCCATGGTGCTGATGCGCGTTTCTGTTGGGAGGGAGCTGCTGTGAAACCTTGTGCCAAGTTCTGTATCTATGTTCATTTCAATGGAATGTGTTTGGGTTATGTGCTCTGCTCAAGGACTTTTCCCACAGACCATCAGAAGCCGTTAGGAGCACCTGGGATTGTGAGCCTGAGAAGATTCTACGGGGGGAGGGATCTCATTTGTACCGAGGGTTTTTTAGTTTGCATTTGATGCACTTTTTTCCATTCTCAGCTTTCTCTGTGAACCTGCACACTATTCTTTAATAAATCAGATATCTTTGTGATCCTGCTTATGAGTCTGATGGTGTTTAGAATAGGCAATCATTACATAAAGCTGAGAATCACCAAAGTTGTACCGTTAGCTCCTACCAAGATTAGTTTCTTGTGAGGGAAAACAGTTAACGATGGCCAAATCCAAACCCATGACCGGGAGACACCAGGAGCCGACTGGCTTGATGCCTGAGTCAACGGTCAGGAGCGGAGAACTGAGCCTCACCCCAGAACCTTCAGGTTCATGGCAGGATTCGAGTTCCAGCCCTGAGGGAGAGGAATCCAAAGTTGGGAGAGCACCAGAGCAACCGGCACCCAGCGAATCGCCCGCAGAGTTGATCACCTGGGATGAAATGGGAGAACCCCAGCCAGGGACGTCCCAGGCATCCTGGAAGTATCGGTTCCCGCTGACCCCAAACGTAGAATCTACCATGGTATCAGAAGGGAGACAGCCTAACGTGTGAGGGAGGGAGGAATCTCAAACCCCTGAAAGGCTAAGAGTGGTAGAGGCCAAATTAGAATTGATGGAGTACATGCTAAAAGCCCTGTCTCTGTCATGGGGGGGGGGGGGGCAGCCGAGGCGCGAAGGAGTTTCCAGCTCCATGCAATCATCCTCCATTCCCTCACCCGGACCACCGGCGGAGCAGGGCCGGAGATGGCGCCGGGATGAATCTCCACCCCGCAGGGTTCGTCCATCAGTGTCCCCACCCCGAGACAGGAGAACTACTGTAACCTGGGGCCCAACCACTCAAGTAACTGCTAATTCAGCTACAACAGGAGCAGGGGTGAAAGACTTTTCTGTCAAGTTTGATGGGGATCCAACTAAGTTGTCTTTCTTTCTCACTAATGCTAAAAGTTATATGAAGCAGTTTGGACCATGCTTCCCTTCCAAAGAGGCTAAAATAACTGGCATTGCCACCAAGCTGAAGGGACGAGCGGCTGACTGGTATGTTCAATTAAGTGAGGCTAACTCCCCTGAGCTTGAGGATTTTGAGGAATTCATGTGGGTGTTAAAGCTGCATTTTGAGGATCCTTTAGCCAAGGCAAGGGCTAAAAAGGCACTGAAGGATCTTACCCAGGGCCAACTGTCTGTAGCTGATTATGCCCTGGAGTTTAAGGCTTTAGCTGGGGAAATCCCCAACTGGTCTCAGTCAACCTTGATAGAACGATTTAAAGAGGGACTCAACATGGATGTCCTGCGGTGGGCGATGTGTAGAGATGACCCAGAGACATTGTATGAATGGATCTGTCTAGCAGGCAAGGCTGAGCACGCCCAGCATACCTACATGCAAACCAAACAACCTGAAAAACCAGCCACCATGAGGGGACCCCAAAGTGCAGCAACTGCTACCCAGCCAGACTATAGAGCCTGAGAAAAGGAGAGAGATCGGCGCTATGCAAAGAGTCAGTGTCTCCGATGCAGAAAGGAAGGGCACCAAGCAGTTGATTGCCCAAAAGCCAAGGCTGGAGACCGAGCAGCAAAATCTCTGCCCTCATAGCGGCGGATGACGGCAGCCAAGGGGGAGGCCAATGCTGAAGAAGTACCCTACTTCTCAGGAGAGGCTGAAGATGACTCTAAGGAGCCGGCGGGAAACGCCAGCCACCTGCCATGAAAAGCGCCTGCAGGCAGGTGGAGGAGGATGGGCGCGAGGATGCTATGGTGAGTGCTGACTGTCCCACTCTAGCAGTGAAAGTGAAATTGGGCTCCCGCAAAGACTACAGAGGTCTGGGCTTTAGTTGACTCTGGGTGTTCCAGGTGTCTGATTCACCCTGATCTGGTTGCTGTTTTGGACCTGCCTAGCTTCCCCCTCCAGCAGCCTTTGATCTTCACACAGTTGGATGGTTCAACGGCGGGGGGGGGGGGCGACCCATTTCACTGGAACTGTCGCAATGCAAATGGGCAGCCACCATGAGACTTTAAAATTTATAGTAGCACCTGTTGGCAACTCTTTGGTAATTCTGGGAATTCCCTGGTTGACCTATCAAAGCCCCCATATAAATTGGGAACACAGAACTCTGACTTTTAAGGATGGGTTTTACCAAGCCCCTACTGTGGAGAGGGCTTCAAGTGCAGGGGTTGGAAGGGCTGCAATTGCCACGCCGCGCCCTAGTTTGGCACATTTAGAGGGCTTGCCCGATCGATGCCAAGATTTTGCAGATGTTTTTGGAGAAATGGAACAGATCAGCTACTCCCCCCTCCCCATCGGAAAACTGATTGTGCCATAGAGTTGGTTCCTAATGCTCAATTGCCCAAGTCAAAAATTTATCCAATGACTCAGAAGGAGCTTGGGGCATTACGGGACTTTATTGACAAAAATCTGTCAAGGGGGTTTATTGAACCTGCAAATTCCCCAGTTGGAGCCCCTGTGCTATTCCGGGAAAAGAAAGATGGCACGCTTCGACTCTGTACGGACTATCAGGGGTTAAATTCCATCTCGATCTGCAACAAATACCCTCTACCACTAACGAAAGACATGTTAGACCATTTGTCAAAGGGCAAGTTTTTCTCCAAGCTCAACCTTCGTGAAGCCTATTTTTGCATCCGCATACGAGCTGGAGATGAGTGGAAAACTGTTTTTAATTGCCCATTGGGTTCATTTCAGTACAAAGTCCTCCCTTTTGGGTTAGCAGGGGCGCCCAAAGTCTTCATGCAATTGATTAATGAAGTATTACATGATCATTTGTTTAAAGGGGTCCTGGTTTATTTGGACAATGTGCTCATTTACACTGAATCCGAGGAGGAACACGAACGCCTTCTCAAACAAGTGTTAAGTAAGCTTAGAGATGCCAAGCTTTATGCCAAGCTTTCCAAATGTGAATTTCACAAAACCCAACTTGACTATCTAGGCTATAGGGTATCTGACAAAGGCATTGAGATGGACCCTGAAAAAATTCAAGCGATTTTAAGTTGGGAACGTCCCCACACCCGGAGGCAATTACAAAGTTTCCTAGGGTTCAGTAATTATTATCGGCAGTTTATCCAGGAATTTGCTGAGATTGCTTTGCCCCTTACTGACTTGCTACGTACCAAGGGTTTGGGAGAGACACACAAGGTGAAAAGCCCTGGGGCAGTGCTGAATTGGACCCCTGAATGCCAGGCAGCATTCAAGAAGTTAAAAACCCTCTTCACTGCTGAGCCTATTTTACAGCACCCCGATCCTGAATGCCCCTTTGTGGTCCAAGTTGATGCTTCTGACTCTGGCCGATGCTTTGTCATGTTTACCTCAGGACTCTGACCACGTGGCAGATATAGTTGGGACTGTTCTCACTGAACCACAAGTGGGCTTGGTTGCCGTCACCCAGAGCCAGACCCATGCGCAGGCAACCCCGCCCCCAGCTCCCTCTGGGAAGCAGAAAATGCAAGTTCCTTGTCAGTTACAGAAGGACTTTCTCCAGGCACTGAAATCTGACACTTGGTTGCTAGCTAATAGAGACAATGTTTCTTTTGAAAACGGTCTGGCGGGGGTGGAACACCGCCTTTATGTGCCTGAAACTTTGAGGGCTGATGTTCTGCAGCGTTCCCATGATGACAAACTTGCTGGACACTTTGGTTTTGTCAAAACTTTGCATTTGGTTCGCTGTCAATTTTGGTGGCCAACCTTAAGGCGTGATGTAAAAGACTATGTTGCTTCCTGTCCTGTTTGTGCCATGTCAAAGCAAAATGGGGGTAAACCACAGGGGCTTCTGCAGCCAGTGGCCAGCCCATCCCATCCCTGGGATGAGATTTCTATGGATTTTATTGTGGACTTACCCCCCAGTCAGAAGAAAACTGTCATTTGGGTTGTAAAATATTTTTTCTCCAAACAAGCCCATTTCATTCCATGTGCGTCCATCCTGTCAGCCCCGCAATTGGCCCGCCTATTTCTTATCCACATCTATCATCTCCATGGTAGCCCCTCCCATTTGGTCAGCCACCGCGGGACACAGTTCACTTCCCAGTTTTGGAAATCATTCTTAAAATTGATTGGCACCAAACAGGTGTTGTCCACATCATCGCATCCTGAGACTGACGGATCTATGGAGGTTTTGAACTCTGCCCTTGAACAATTCCTTAGAGCATACATAAATTACCATCAGGACAATTGGGTGGACTTGTTGCCCTTTGCTAAGGTGGCTTACAACAATGCTGTCCATCAGAGCACCGGGCAAAGCCCTTTTTGTGTGGTTTCTGGTCATGACTTTGTTCCCATCCCTGAGCTGCCACAAACCCCTCCCCAGTCCTGTTCTGCCTCTGACTGGGCTGTTAAGCTGGCTGATTCCTGGCCGGTGATTCAACAGGCTTTGGCTGATGCCCAGGCTGCTTACAAGTTTCAAGCCGATAAACGTCATTCTTTGCAACACGATTTCAAAATTGGGGATCAGGTTTATCTTTCTACCAAATTCATCAAGTCCCCACAGCCCTCAAAAAAGCTTGCTCCCAAGTTCATTGGTCCTTTCCCTATTGTTGGTCTTATCAATCCAGTTACTGTTAAGTTGGACCTGCCTCACAATTTGAAACGCTTGCACCCTGTTTTCCATTGCAGCCTGTTCAAGCCTGTCCACCACTCTTCCCGCTGGCATCCCCAACCTCCTCCTCCTGCTCCGATCATGATTGACGGGCAACAGCACTTTGAAGTCAAGGAGGTCATTGATTCTTGCAAGCTTCGGGGCACCCTCCAGTACCTGATCTGCTGGAAACACTTTCCTCATCCTGAATGGGTGCCTGCTCACCACGTTAATGCTCCTGATTTAGTTAACCGTTTCCATTTGGCTTACCCGTTAAAACCTTCCGCTTAATGCTTTCTTTCTTTTGGGGGGCAGTATGTCATGTTCACTGTTTCAATGTGCACTGTACATCGTAACGTTTCACATGCCATGGTGCTGATGTGCGTTTCTGTTGGGAGGGAGCTGCTGTGAAACCGTGTGCCAAGCTCTGTGTCTATGTTCATTTCAATGGAATGTGTTTGGGTTATGTGCTCTGCTCAAGGACTTTTCCTGTGGACCATCAGAAGCCATTAGGAGCACCTGGGATTGTGAGCCTGGGAAGATTCTACAGGGGGAGGGATCTTGTTTGTACCGAGGGTTTTTTAGTTTGCATTTGGCGCGCTTTTCCCATTCTCAGCTTTCTTTGTGAACTTGTATATTATTCTTTAATAAATCAGATATCTTTGTGATCCTGCTTATGAGTCTGATGGTGTTTAGAAAAGGCAATCATTACAACTACCTTCTGGGGTTTTCCCTTCTATAATCAGAGCTTAACTTGAGCCTGATTTCTTCTACCTTGTCTTGGCCGTACTGCCTTGCCACTTTGTAAATATATAGATCCGATCAAAAAGAGAGAATAGCAAAAAATGCTCCTCTCCTAAAGATATCAAGAAAGGTTGGGATAGAATATTTTTGGGAGAAGGGTTCTAGTTCTTTCTTGATGACACTGCCCATGCCACATCGGTCTTAGAACAGGTAGTTTAGCATTTTTCAAGATATCTGTGCTCCTTAATATATTATGGCATCATCAATCGATTTAATGTCACCATAGTATACTATGCAGGATAATTAACTATTTATGACTTTCTGTAATATTCTTCAGACAACACATTGATGTATAATGACTCTGTGTGTCTGTGTCTCTGTGTGTGTGTATGTGTTGTACCCCAAAGAAATACTTTCCTAATTATAAGTAAGTGATTTCCTAATTCCTTTGGTCCTCTGAAACTTGTCTTCTAAATGCCAGCAGTGCATGACGGGTTTAACACAGAGATTTTTATGATCTTACTCTGGATAGTGTTTCTTGCCATTTTAATTTTTATTACTCCATCTCTCCCTAGAATATTTCATAAGAGTTCTTTTAACTCAGCTAAGTAGCGAAACAGGAATAACAAGCTTCAGAGTGGAATAAAGGGATATGGAACATTCAGCTAAAGAAGCCAGTCGATCATTTGTTCTATGAATGTCCCTAGATGTATAAGCTTGGTAATCATTTTCACCTCATAAATATATTGCTATTAGAAAAACAATTTGCTGAAGATTGTAATGTGCAGCAAGGGTATAATGTGCAGTGTTTGTTTAAAGCAATTTGGTTGGGTTTGCCACTGGTGAGTTATTTGCAAAGGAAGCCCTACCTAATTTTGTACATAATCATCTTTTATCACTGGGATGGATCACTTGTAGTTTGTAATCAGGTAAAGGAATCGAACTATATTGAGATGCATTATGAAAAGTATCCCCCTTTAGTTTCCACCTTCTTTGATTCATGAGATGGATGTGCCGCGTCCATTCACTCGCCTTTGTAATGGTTGGTGTGGGACGAATTGAATGAAAAGGAGACATTTTCTCTTTTCTTTCAGCTTTTCTATCGCATCTCCCACAGTGTATAAAGACCAGGAAGTTGTACTGCGCTGCCCAAAGCCAGCTCAAAACTTTTTGAAACCTGAAGCAAATGCGCAAATGGACCTTCCCTTGTCAACTTGGACAGTTCCCTAAGTTGCTTTTAAAGAAACGTATTTCAGACCAGTAAAGCAATTCATATTGCTATACTATCTGCATTTTCCTCCATAGAACCAAAGACACAGCTTCTCCAAATCCCAAAATTATGGCATCATTGCTTCCCATTATGCATACTTACAAGCCACAAGAAGTAATGTAATGGCTTTTTAACCTAATTGACTGGTTTAAAGTCTATAGTTTCTGTTAAATAAAAGATGAATGAGTTATTCTCTTATAGTTCTTCTCACCCTCAAATCCCTGGAGATAGGTCCAGTGTATACATAAAGGAACATAATTATTCTTGGCCTTCGCTTTTCACAAATTAACACACCCATAGTGTGCCATATATATACCTCATTATAGGTCTATTTTCACTCTAAGTTTCATTACATTCTTTCTCAAAACAAAACAAGTTATGTATGCTTTAAAAAAAAAACAAAAGAATTTGAACAAGTATATTTTGAAAGCCCTCTTTCGATTCCTCCACCTGTAATATTCTAATTTTCCTGAAAAAGCTATTTGATTGTGATAAGGAAGAAAAATATTATAGTTGCTTATTTATTGGTTTCCTTCTTCGTAAGATATACCAATTATTTCCAAACTGCATTTATACTTATAGTATATACAGAGTGTGAGTTAGTATCTGCCTTTGTGAGACAGGGAATGTGTAAGCTACTTCATTGTGAACTAATGGAATGAAAACTCTTTGGCTAGCTATATAACTTTACTGTAATTCTCAGCCACAACAGGTCATGTGAAAGAGTAACCTGCAGGCTTCTTGGCTGACCACTGACTTCTGATTGGTCTTTGACATATTTGTCCTTCAGAACCTTAATTTTCTGGGAATTATTCTGACTTTACCTCTACAAAAAGAACAATGCCAGATTCCATTCTGTAGTCTTTGTAGCCTCTTCAGAGAGAGTAAAACCAATAATTGGACCCTTTTTGCATTCTGGGGAGAAAAATGAGTCTCTTAAGCCTTGTTATTTCATAAAACACCCATTTCACTCATTGACATCCTGAAACTCCTTCCCAAAATGAGCCCTGTCTACTCAATATGTCATGCCAAGGGTGGTGGGACTGTTAAGCTGTAGAAACTACATATCCCTGCTTTGTGTTCATTCATGGCAAATAAGGATATTAATGACTACTAATTACAATTGCTATATATTGTCTCCTGTACTGGAGGTAATATGCTTCCCAGTATCAGTGCTAGGGAATCAAACTGGAAGAGTGCTGTTGTACTGAGGCATAACAGTAACAATCATTCAATTTTGATGCCACCCAACTCCAACCGACTTTGGATGGCTCACAAAAGAATTATTTTCTCTGGGTGACTCACAAAAGGTTCCACTGGTGGGTTTCCCCTAACATATTCTGGGACTGGGGAGAGAAAGAGATGCTTTGGGGATCTTCTGCCTGAGCTGTCAAAAGGATTTGGCCAGCTTAAGTTCACCTGTCTGCTAAGTAGTACATTTATGCTTCAGAATTATACTGTTATCAATGAATTATTACTTATGCACACGTAAGTTAAATAATACTTTAAAACCATGTGTAACCTGGGTGTGGATGCCTGATACAAAACTCCATTTAATTATTTAGAATAATAGCCAGCTGGTAATCCCAATGAATATTAACATTGTTCAAAACATGAATCGGGAAGAGTGTTTCCTTTATTCATGGCAGCTGGATGGATCAGGCAGGTATATATGGAGGGGTGGGTGCGGTAGGGAACTCTAACCCAAAGTTTCTCCTGAGTATTAACTTTCTAGAAGAACCTTGAGCAGAATGGGATGCTTACTAATAGTTTTGGAGCCTGGATGTATGAAGACACAAGCTTTAATATAGTTTGTTAACAGCCAGAATTTAGAAATAAGAACTCTATTTTAAGTTTCAATGCTGCAAACATGAGTTGTGTTTTAGTTTTGGCTCTTTATGCTGTAAGGGAATTGTGCCTTTTAAATTTTTGTGTCAGATGTCTAGGACAGTACTTTTCAAGGGAAAACATAGAGACTTTTGTGGCCAAAATGGCAGGGGGGGGCGGGGGGGGTTGCCTCTGTAGAGCACCATAACTAAAGACATTAATCTCTTTAAATGCAACTTGGTGACCCATAAGCTTATACATTCTTTCAGCTAATTGGGAATGTACAGTATTCACAAATATATGTTTTGTTAAAATCCTTTTTTTTTTTTTTTTGAGGTAGGGGTACAAATCCAGACAGGAGCTTATTGAACTACAGGACTTTGCTTTCTGAGTTTCTGAATAATTGGCAAGAAAACCAGTATATCAATTATTAAAAAAAATAGAGAGTGTAATGTGCAGAATTAGAAAACTTTGGGAGTGACCTCCATAGATACCTGTTAGCAAGAAGATGAAAAAGTATAGTGATAAAAAAATGGAGAGTAATTTTTAAAAAAGGATTTCATTGGTGTCAGATGTGTAGAACTTTTTTTTTTAATTTAATGTTATTTCTAAAGCACTTTCCCAGGACTGTTCCAACTGTAGAAGTCAACAGACTTCCTGTTCCAGGAAACGCTCCTCAGCTACAGTTTGGGGATCAGGTTTGAGAAGACACTTGGGTGAAGATCCACTGTCAACCTATTTGGAAGCACACAGAATCTGCTCAGTAGTCAGTTTTTAGGTCAAATCTCTCCCAAATTTTCAGGGAGTAGATGGAAGTATGAAGAAAAGTAAATAAGCAAGTGGAAGATGCTAGAAGTAAAGGAACTCACACTCAAGTTAATTTTAATCTGGACTGGTGGTGCAGTGGTAAAGCTCTTGGAACAGAACCAGAGAGAATCCAACTGAATTCCAGAATTAGTTACAGAAGTTCACTGGGTGATGTTGGACCATTCACCAGGTCTCAGTCCAGCCCACCTCACAGGCTACCATGGGGGAGGGGGCAGAAAGGGAAGAGGGAGTATATACAGTATGTTACCTTGACAATTAATACAAATTTAAGATGCCAATGTCCTGTTAAGTAAATAATTCATTTTCTCGGGCAACTTGTAACTGATACATATTTTTGCTCTGTAGTAATATGCAACACAACTCAAGGGTGACTGATTCTAGAACTTGCTCTGTTTATCATCAGGACTGTCTCTGATGGCCATCTGATTATTCTATTTTCTTTTTCTTCATCAACCTCTCCAGGCCCATAAGCTTACCAATGCCATTGTGCATTTTGCTAATCATAACCCTTATAAGCTTGTCCCAGCTGCTATCAATTTTTTTAAAAACAAGGCAAGGGTTACGGGAGAAGTCAGCTATAAAAGTATTAAAGATACTGGAGACAAAATCATGAGAACATGAAAACATTTCAGTGATATCTCAATGCATGGCAAATTAATTTGATTGTACTCAATGCATCAAGGTGGCTTTAATTTGGGGGATTAGTTGGAGCCCATTCTTCAAATGTACTCTTTCTGGGGATAAGAGAATATTATCATAGAATAAGGCAAACTAAGAAACTAAATCTCAATATTACTCAGAAGGCATGTATAAAATAGATCGTGTAAGCTTTAAGAACAGTCATTTTTCATAAAATATCACCTAGGGAAATGTCTAATGTTACTTTTATGTAAGCCAGATAGCTGGTAATCATGCTTTGTTTCAGATGCTGAGTATGGAACCAATCAGTTGAAATTATTATTTTTTATCTAGTGCATACATTTTGGCTCACTGGACTGCAGAACAGATTCTTCCAACTTGGATGCTCCTTCTGCTCTTTTCTTGAGCTTTAACCAGGTTTATGCTTCATATCCCATTCTATCCTGAAGATTAAGGATAGATAACAAAATAAATAATGCAAAAGAAAAATAGAACTGGATCCAGGCAGGAAAAGGAAGAGGAACAAGGAAAGCAGCTAAATACTAAATGCATATTAAGAAATTTCAAAATTGAATAATATCTCTAACTCATGTGCTAATCAGTTTCAAATCTTGAAAAGAAGCAGAATTTCCCATGAATGACCAATGGCTTCTTTACAATAGCATTGTAAAGTCAGTCCTGTTCTATATGGCATGCCACGTGGAGTTGAAAGTTCTGCCAGTTGTAATTAGCTGATGAAGTAGTCTTATCAGTCTTATCAGTCAGTGGAATCAGTTCCTGGTAAAGCTAAATGAAATCATAAAATCCAAATTCAGTGAAATACCCAGCACTGTTTAGGAAACAGATATGGTTGTAACACTGAAGTTTATCATATTTCCTTCTGTTGGATTGGCAGGCCGTTGTAAGCTGTTGCCAATGGAAAGTTAGCACAGCCCATGTCAATGTCATCAAAGGGTTTGCAAATTTTGTGAGCCTCTCAGGACTTTCTGTCCAGCAGTGGGCATAGCAGGAATCCAGCCTTTCCAATAGAGAAGCAAAGGACAAGCAAAAAGTTCTAGGAACCATTTTCATTTCCACAAGGAGACTCATGAAAAAGAGCTTGTTTTTTGGAGTTAGTAGAGAAGACATATTTCACTGCCTGCAGTGAGTGGAACTAGAAGCATCTACAGGTGGTCCTTGACTTACAACCATTTGTTTAGCAACCTTTTGAAGTTACAATGGTGCTGAATTTAGGGACTTACAACCGGTCCTCACACTTATGACCACAACAGTGTCCCTGCAGTCACGTGATCAAAATTCAGGCGCTTGGCAACTGGCATGTATTTACGATGGTTGCAGTGTCCCAGGGTCACGTGATTGCCATTTGTGACCTTCTCAGCCAGCTTCGGACAAGCGAAGTCAACGGGAGAAGCTGGATTCGCTTAACAACCACATGATTTATTCAACAGCCGTGGTGATTTGCTTAACAACCATGGCAAAAAAGGTCATAAAGTTGGGTGTGACTCACTTAACAACCTCCTCACTTAGCAACAGAAGTTCCAGTCCCAATTGTGGTCATAAGTTGAGGACTACCTGTAGTGCCTATAGTGCCTCATGAAGCATCTAGTCATAACCAAGAGGATGCCTTCTGGAACAGGTGTGAAAAATATTCCAGACCTATTTGGGAAAGCAGGCAGGCTCGGCATTTGCTGGATAACATGTTCCTGACACTAACATACAAGGTGATTTGAGGTAGAATAAATACATCACTTTTGGTTTATGTTCATCTCTAAAATAGCCATTTTTAGCTACTCTATCTGCTTGTCCCTTTCCGCTTAGAAGAACTGACTGAATTTGACTTTCCCCTCTAGCATACCAGCTGTTTCTCTAAAATATAAAGAAACAGCTGCAATTTTTAAAATGTTATCACTTTTTCAAATGTGAACTAATTAGTCAAATGTTTTCATGTTATATCCAATTCTTTCAAGTTTTACAAGAGCGGTTCCCTTGTTTGAAAGAAAAGAGTTTCCAAACTGGCTTATTTTTCTTTGTGGGATGATCGACACATTTCAATAACTAATAAATCAACCTTATGGTTGTTAGCCATGTTGATGGGAACAAGGAGAGTTACAGATCTTTTCTGCACTGGCAAAGTATATCATCCTCATAGCATCACCCAGCCATCAATGAAGTAATATAAAGCTTGTCCTCATTACTTTTATACAGTATTAGCACAACAATGAATGGATTATTCTAAAATAGTGGTTTACAACCTTTTTCACCTCATGGCACACTGACAAGGTGCTAACTTGCATGGTCTCACATCTCCTAGACAGAGCTTCCAGATCACAAAACCAGAAGTTCCATGATGTTAAAGATGGCTGGGACTTGGGAGGAGAAATGGAAGCAGTATTCCATTGTGATGTCATGGAGGCAGGGTTATCGCTGTGCAGCTGCACAGCACTTCCCACCATGTACTTGTAGCTCACTGATGGGCACACCTGTGGACCTTTCATGACATACAAATGTGCCATGGCATAGTGGTTGAAAATGATGGCTCTAAAAGATACTACAAGTTGGTAATGCAGTATACACATATGAAGGTCATTAGATTGGAGAAAGGACATGTGTGAACATTTTTGGCTCATGGGTTTTAAAGAATGAATGGAAGCAATCAGGGAACAGCTCTGAAAGAAATAAGACAAAAGATAGAAAGCAAAAATAGAGCCAGCCCCTTCCTCTTTTTAAAAACCCACCTGAGAATGGAATGTGCCCCTAACTGAAGCAAGTTCAGATGTCTCTGCCCATTGCCTGCATTGACAGATCCATGTTTTCCTTTAACTCTTAAGAGTGTATGAACTTAGATGGGATTTTCTCCATTTACTACAGGGCTAAACAAGGAGCTTTCAGAAGAGTGAATGGGATTAAAAATAAAATAATGTTGAAATCTGTGTGGCCCCTACCCCTTTGCTAGTCTATAAAGCCTTGAAAACATGGTGGTTCTCCCAAAGCCTTAGGTTGAAAGGGATGGCCCCCTTGTTGGGTGTGTCTTTGTTATTTTTGCTTATGTCTGTATAGAGTGACCAGATCCCATCTTGTTTTGGTTTCTATTGGATTTTTTATGATAATGTATTTTGAACTGTCCAGAGTCAATTGGAGCCAGACAGAACTGTTTATTTATTAAATATAAATAAGCAATTTGGGACAAAACTGAAGTGAGGTAATGCTAGAAAGAGTATTTAAGAGATTTCTAAAGAATAATAGTGATATGTTGAAGTGTGGAATTGAAATGACTGCTATAAATGTTACTATGAAATTTTAAAAATGAAAAAGAAATCATAAATGCTGTGAAAATGTTGAACAATGATAAGACTGCAGATGTAGATGGTGTAACTGGAGAAGCTGGATGGAGAAATGTTAAGGCTCACAAACTGGTAGAAAAGTAGTAGTGGTAATACTTGTTGAAAGAAGTGAAATAGCTTATTTAAGAGCAGGCTTCTGCCTACTTTGCTATAGGCAGGTGAGAGTTGGGTATGTCAGGGGAAATATAAAAGTAGGTTAAATGCAGTAGGAATCCATTATTTAAGAAGTATATGTAATAAAGGAAGAAGAATAGAATGAGGAATAATGAATGGCTCCTGAATGAATCTGGACTGAGCACAAAATTGCCTAACTGGTATGGAAGAAGTATGTTGAAGTGTTTGGCTATATAGAGAGATTGAATAAGGATTCAGTCAAAAAACAAATATATGAAGGAAGAGTAAACAGATCAAGAAGAAGGGGAAGACCCAAGAAAGTTCTGGTTGTATGGAGTTGTTGAGATCCTGAAAAAAAGAGAAGTTTAAATAATAAAAGGCAATGTTTAAATGGTGGGAAGATAGAAAGGCATGGAAAGGTTAGTGTAAATTCATTTTAGCTATATTTTCTTTTTCTTTTCTCATTCCTTTAATTTCACTGGCTTGCTCACTGTTATTCCTTTTCTGCACTCTGCACAACACAGCTTATGCCAAAAGGGAATAACATGGTTATGTACATATAAAAGGAATTAAAGTTTACTGAAGTGCTAATACTGGATTATCTGTTATTACTTCTCAGACATGCTACAGTGTAGTCTTAGGTATTTATAGAGCCCTCTACTGATTTTGTGAAAAATACATGGAAAAAGCACCAAATACCAAACAAGTAATAATAACAAATTTAATTCCACTGTGCATTTTTTTACATATCTCTGCCAAGGTTCTGCTTAATTATATAATGTTACTGACACAGAGTAGCTTGGCTTATAAAACAGAATAAAACTCCTGAGATGGGTTACTAGAGTCCAAGTCAAACACATTTTTTTAGGCTCTGCTCTTCTCAGAAAGGAGGTGGAACCTAATGGGGGTTAGTTTGAATCTAAAAATACTTGAGGGCTTACTAATTGAGAGAATTGTTTTATAGCAAGTAAACTTGGGCTCTGCCTGGTATTCTAAATACTCATTTCTGATTCTCTTTACATCCTTTCATTTATAGTAATTAACCTGTGATGGTCTTGTGTGTTTAAATAATATTACAACTAGCATTCTGTTCAGTTAATGCTGACATGAGGGGCGTGGAGCCATGGGCAGATGCCCTCGCTCCACCTTGTCCTGACTTCAGGATGTTGTTGGAGAATGTCTGATATGGGGATCTCCTCTGCATGCATTGGATCCTTTCCTGATTTAGGGACATGCATTCATAAATTCTAAACCAGGGTTTCTCAACCAGGGTTCCATGGAACCTTAGTGTTCTGTGAGAGATCACTAGGGGTTCCCTGGGAGATTACAATTTATTTTAAAAAATTATTTCAAATTGGGGCAACGTCACATTAAAGAGGTAAGTTTCATTCTTTATTTTTAGTTTAAGAACACTGTTAGCGCATATATACAGGCCTACCCATGAAACGAATATAATAATTTTGTGACTTCTGGCCTATCTTTGAGCCTGAATGTGCAGGGGCTCCCTGAGGCCTGAAAAATATTTCAAGGGTTCCTCCAGGTTCAAAAAGTTGAGAAAGGCTGCTCTAAACCTTCCAAAAACAGTAACTGCTCACTTTCAGAACTCCTAAATGAATGGAAACAGACAGCAAAGAATCAACAGTGAGGTAGAAGCAAGAAATATGAAAGGTTAAACTCCCAACTGGGCGAATTTATTTATCTATTAACTTTATTGGTTATTTTTCATAGGCATGAAAGGGGAGTTTCTTCTGTTTTTTTCCCTCTTTGGCCTATGACAACCTCAGATAATAGAGGTAGTTAAATGTATGATTTGGACGTATGATACAATTATCAGCTGGGATATTTAAAAGTGATCTTTCTCCTTCCAAATGTTCTCTTCAAATTCAATCAGCCCTAATCAATTAGGGGTTCATTTTTCAGCATCTAAAATAGTTTAAATACAATGCCATTTCCACCATCAATTAATTATTTTTTTCCATCGTTTTCATTATTTCCTTCTCTTTTTAAAGGGGGTATTGATAATTTTTGTGACCGTTCTCCTCCAGACTTCGAAGGCTGGTTGTAATCTTACTCTATGATTACTTCAGACATAACTTTATATTGCTTTGAAGTAGTTTTAGTTAATCTCACTATGCGTGTGTCCACTTTGTTTTCCTTTTATCCATTAGCCGATAGCCTAGCAAACAGCTTACAAATTTCCTCCTAAGTTTTGAGGGATGAAAACGAGGCCTGCAAAATATGAAGCCTTTTTTTCAGGTGTTTAGCTTGTAAAAGGTTTTGCAGTGGGGCACTTGGGTAGATAGCAGTTTTTAGGTGTGTGTTTTTCACTTTGGTCCATTGACCTGTTCCTTCAGAATATACTTTATTTATTTATTTATCTTTCACATTTTTAATCACCACTCAACTCCCCCGAAAGGAGGAGAATATCCCAGAATAATATCCCAGAATAATTTCGTATCTGGATTTGATTTTGTGCCATTAAGTCAGTGTTGACTCTTAGCGACCACATGGATAGAGTTTCTTCAGGAAGATCTGTTCCCATTCTTTTGTCCTTCAGGTCTTCCAAGGGTGCACCCATTGCCATGGTAATTGAGTCCATCCTTGCTAGTGGTCAGCCTCTTCTCTTTCCTTCCACAATTTAGCTTAATGCAGTTTATATTGACAATAGTGAATATGTTTGGAAATATTTTGTCAATCTGGAAAAGCTACACTTGTATCTCTTAGTGGATATGAATACAAGCAAAAGTAATTTCTTGTCTAGTAACTGGTAATAGTCAACCATGTAGAATGTTCTTGCATGCTATTATATGTATTAACAAACAGCCAAATTACAACCTTGTTGTAATTTTTACATTTCATAATTAAATTGGATTGGATTTTATTACAGCTTTTTCTTGGATTTGGGGGTAGATTTTACTATTTCATCAGAGACCATTTATTACATGCAGTTTAAGACAATATATTTTCCCTCTTATTTTTGATATGTTTCTTGAATTAATAAAAACATCGTTTTAAAAAAAAAAAACTTGAAAATTTTATTCTTTTATTTTTAGAGTTAAATGCATTAGCACAAACTGAAAATATATTCAGAGAATTCATAGATATTCATATTATATAGAGTAGAGGATAGGAGGTAATAATAGGAAGCACCTTATCAATTTGTTAGTGCTATTAGATGATGTGTAAAGAAAAGCAATATTCTGTTTTTTACAAAAAATAGTGGATCTTATCATTTCTCTTTATCTTTAACGAGTTCCTGGACTGTTTGAATTATTATCTGTATGGTAAGAATGCTTAAGTGAAACAGAATACTCCAGACAAAATGGATGTTGTGAAATCTACTGTTTTGCCAGTTAAAACATGAAAATCCCAGTAATTAATGGTATCTAGATAAATGTTATAAGGACCATGATTCCATGGACCTCAATGGTCAATTTCCTCTCCCCATACAGATCTTAATCTAATGGGTTGGATCCAAAGGTTCCCTTCTTCCAACGGAGGAAGCTTTCCTCTAACAAAGGAAGAGAATGAAGGTAATAAAGCTAAATTAATGTAATAAAGGTAACTGTCATGGCTCCAGGTGTATTCAGGATTTTAGCAGACTTAGTCCCTGCTCAGTAGACTGCTTTGATTCTGCCGCTTCCAGTCTATTTAGCTTAAGATCTTGTTCAAAAATTAATCAAAGAAAATTTGGAAATCCCCTTTTTTCCCCTTATTTTATTGAGAATGCAAGCGAAGTTTTAATTTGTTTCCTTATTTTGTTCTAGGCCTTTTCTAGTCTTGCCTCTTGTCTAGTTAGTTTTGCTTCCCCACCCCTCAACCCTTTAAACTGTTTTGCTAAGGTATGTATGTTTCTGAAGTGAATATGCTTCTTTGGTATTGCTGCTGCTAAGTTGAAGATGTCGTCACCCAATTTATCTGCAAATGACAGCGTCTTTTCCATTATACTGTTTAATTCACAATTGTGTCCTCAAATGCTAAAATAAATGTCTTATTTTGATTCATAGAGCAGCAGCCTGGTGCTTTTTTTTTAAGTCATTATCTAGATGTTTTAAAAAATACCCTATTTTCTGGGGAAATTAGAAAAACTGGGGAAAAAGGAAAGGGAGAAATTGGAACAGAGCCTTCAATGTTCATCTCTGCCCAAGTTAATACCTGTTTTGCATGCAAAACAACTTGCTTGAAGAGCATCCGGAAGCTTCAGCCTGTGCAGAATGCAGCTGCATGGGCCGTTATATGTGCCCCTAGGAGGGTACACATTACACTTCTGTTCCAAGAGCTGCGTTGGTTGCCCATTTGCTTTGGGATGCAACTCAAGGTGCTGATTTTGACCTTTAAGCCCTACATGGCATGGGACCAGGTTATCTGAGGGACCGCCTCTTCCCAGTTACATCTACACATCCCATCAGGTCTGGCTGAAAAGGCACGTTTAGGGTCCTGTCCATTAAGGAATGTCATCTGACAGGACACAGGCAGCATGCTTTTCCACTGTGGCCCCCACCCTCTGGAACATCATTCCCCCTGAGGTGAGGTTAGCCCCATCTCTGTTAGCCTTCTGGAAGACCCTTAAAACATGTTTTTTTCACCAGCCTTGGGGATCTCAGGGAGAGCCTGTAAGGTGTTTGTATGAGATTAAGTGATGTTTGTTCACCTTCTTTCTTGGGTTTTATCTGTTTATTTTATCCATTTATTTCATCTGTTGATTATATTTATTTTTTATGGTTTTTAAATTGTTACGGAGTTTTTAACTTGTGTTGTACGGCACCCAGAATCATGCGTTTGTGAGATGGGCGGTTATATAAATATGCTAAATAAATAAATAAAAGTTCTAATTTCCTAACATCTCAAAATAGACCCTCAGAAAACTCCTCTCTGAAATTGCTGTTCACTTTTGCAATACAGTGAAAACTTGGTTTCTTGGACTTTATATTTGTATTTATTATTTTAGTATTGTAGGTGTTGATTCGGTGATTTTATTATGTTGAGGTTTTAAGGAGAATTTTATTGTAAACCGACCAGAGTCCCCCGCTTGGGGGGAGATGGGCGGTAATAGAAATGTGAATAATAAATAAATAAACAAACAGACTTTGCATTCAGTGGACCAAATTTCCACTATGATTCACAGAATTTGCATAATTGACAGTCCTCTCCCCAATTAGTCTGTTGAAATGAGATTCCGAGGTACTGAGCCAGATGGACCAATGCCTACATTCTATTGAGTGAAAAACCCTAAGCAACTCTAAACCCAAGAATTGGTGAACAGCCCTTGCAAAAGAGATCGCATACAAGCCAGATCTTGAGGGAGATTACATGATTATCTATATGAATACATGATCCTACTGCATACAGTCATGCTGTACCATGGGGATAAAGGTTGTACTGTGGATTGAAGGAGAGCAGCTATTCCACCTGTGAAAACATGGCTATTGGCATTGGTTGATTCCAAGGTGAGATGACTATGGTCCTCCATTTCCTTAGCAATTATAGTGTTTTAGCCTTTTAATTTTTCCATGTTTAAAAATCTTAGCCTAACAAACACATATATATACCAGGAAGATGAGAGAACAGATATTAAAGTATTTCATACTTCGCAGCTGGGCATCCGCCAGCTCCAGAGCCAAATGTAGTTTCTAGGATCACATTCTGAAACCCTTAGAATTCTCTCTGATCATGATTGCTGGAAACAGAAGGCATAATTTCCCACCCTTTCAAGGTAGAAAATAGATGCAAACTGTACTATAAGTGGTAAAAGAATTAGGTAATAAACAGTGAAAAATCCCACAACTCAGCTACTGCTGCAAGCCCCAAGCAGCTGACAGGATCAAGGTAACAAGAATTACACAGATTTCAGTAAGGTTATTTGAATGCTACTCTTGAGGTAAATGAGGAATTTCCCATCCTCATGAGTTCATTAAGATGAAGTCTCTTTGAATGATTTGAAATGTTTCTTCCCACATTTCTTGCTACCTTGGCTGAGTTGCTGATTATGAGAGAAGCTGTCAACTGACTCACCTGCTGTCTTTTGTTTGTTTAAGTCTGCTTTCTCTTACATTCCTTCCCCAGCCTCCACACACCTTCTCACCTGTGTCCACAGATGTTTAAATGTACCCAGCCACTTTACAGTTCTCAGTGTTCCCCCACCATGTTCCCTGGCCATAAAAGGTTGACCAGACCTGACTTAACATATCCTAACCCTTTAACAAGGGAAAGTTAATCAGAACTTAATTTAATTCTGATTAGAAGTCTTGAAGATTACACAAAAGTCCTACATGCTTCAGCACCAGATCACTTGATTGGATGCTTTCTCTCAGGTGTTCTGGAGAACCTGCTTTTGGTTCCTCACAAGTAGATAGAAACAACTATGTGCTCTTTTTCTGTTGGTGTATCTATGCTATGCAGTAGCTTACCTCCAGAAATTTGGTCAGGTCCCAAACTGTTGGCTTTCCAAAAGTTATTAAAAACAAGTATCTGATTAACTGATATGTAACTGTGTTTATTTTGTTGCTTGTTTCTTTTACAGTTATACCATGGATGTATTGTATTTTAACAGATGTATCTAAACCACTGAGTGTCTCTCTTGGTTGGAGTAGCTATAAGTCTAATAAACAAAATATTAACAGAAAAAGAAAAATAATAGTAAGATGAATAACTAATTAAAATTACAGTTATTCAAAAAATTCTAGACATGTTGGGTAACTAAATCATTTTTATTTGTCTGATTATCCTATTTATTAATGCCAGTACCCCTACATACCCCAAATTGTACTAGAGCCAGTTTGGTCTAGTGGTTAAGGCAATGGGCTAGTAACCAGGAGTCTGTGAGTTCTAGTCCTGCCTTAGGCATGAAAGCCGGCTGGGTGACCTTGGGCCAGTCCCTCTCTCTCAGCCCAAGAGCCAATCAGGCATGGTATGAGAGTTCTAGTCCCGCCTTAGGCATGAAAGATGGCTGGGTGACCTTGGGCCAGTCCCTCTCTCTCAGCCCAAGAGCCAATCAGGCATGGTATGAGAGTTCTAGTCCCGCCTTAGGCATGAAAGCTGGCTGGGTGCCCTTGGGCCAGTCCCTCTCTCTTAGCCCAACTCACCTCACAGGGTTGCTGTTGTGGGGGAAATGGGAGAAGGAAGTAGTATTAGGTATGTTCACCGCCTTGAGTTATTTATAAAAAAAAAATAAAGGTGGGATAGAAAACAAACAAACAAATAAATAGTAATGTGAACAATATAAGAAATTGGCCATGTTTCATGGTAGGATAGAATTGTGAAAAATTCTACCTTACTTTGAACATTAATTCTTTCTAGTGGCTATAGTGAAATAGACCTTTTCTTGTTGACTATTTTTTCATGATACACAAATCTGGATGAGCAAACTGCATTCTTCTTCTTTGTATTTTTTTTTTTAAATAAAAGTCCAAACTTGATGAATAATTAATGAATAACTGAGTTATTTCTTCTTTATGTTCAAGGCAACAGAATTAGGAATCCAAATAAAGTGAGAATTAGCCATTAGGAATTCAAACAAGATCAGAGTATCTTTGTAAATGTACTCATTTTACCTGATGATATTCAGAAAAATAAATGCAAATAAAGGTACATATAAAATATGGGAATGATTAAATGGGTCTTTCTTGTAAGCAAATAAATAGAAATGCCAAGTCCAAAACATTAAAACAATTGCCTGTACTCCTGCTCTTTCTTTATATTTAAACAAACACTCAGATAAGGCATTTAGATATGAGAAAATAACCAAACATATAGAAGTCCATATAGGTTGAACTGGTGATCACTTCTTCAATTCATCCATCCTTGAAAATCAACTCATTGATTTGTTTCTGGGGTATGGGAAAATGAGTTGCTACATCATATATTGATGATTAATCAGTGCATTTCAAAAGGATATATTTTAAAATAAATGGTATAATAGAGTCTTAGCTTTTTTTGTGCATCTGCTGAGTAAATTTCAGGCTACATATGTTGAGATTTTTGTTCAGACCAATTTTAAGTGAACCTTCTCTGAACTTTTCAGTATAATTCTAGGCTTTAAAAATGTACCAAAATATATCAAATATATATTTTAGATGAAAGTGCTTATTTTAGGACAAAATGTGCATATCAGTACATAGAGAAATTATAGTTAATGTGCATACAAAAAATTTGAAAAACTATTTTTAAAACGATTCAGGGACTCATTTCTTTAAAATCATATATTGCAGAATCTGTATTTTTTTAGAGGTGTGATTCAGAAATGGAATGTGTATGTGAAATTGATTAAAATTCATTAGGTTGGAAGTCTCTCTCTGAGCTGTCACAGAGAGACAAGGAAAGCTTAAAGATCTTAGCCCAAATGTAATCTAGGAAAGCATGTCTCTCCTTTGAGCTAGCTTTTTGAAATCCCATGAATTCTTCTCTGAGCCAGAATCAGAACAACTACACCAGGAACTTAATACATAAATTGTCTATGAAATTTCATATATTTTGACATTTTGATTTACCTTTCTTCTCTGAAAGTTGACCTGGTGTGGCATTAATTTAATGATCTATTTTCTACAGAAACTAGGACCAGAAATAACAGGTATATTCAGCAGCTATCTAGACTTCATTTAAATGTAAGAAAAAAAAAATCCTGATGGTAAGATATGTACAACGGTGAAACAATCTGTCTGTGGAAATTGTAGGTTCTGCATGTCTGAAGATTTTAAATTGATGCTGGACAGCCACCTCTCAGGATGTTTTAATTTTATAAATACTATATTCAATCAGTTGATACAAATCTGCAAAAAAGATAGTATAATTGTTAGCTCTGATAAAAAAAGAAGCCAATGGCCTTTTAGAAAGTTTACTACTATCATCTTATTTCATCACTTAAAAGCTTCTGCTTACTCTGAGTGATTTGTACTTTGTACTTTTTTAAAAATCCAGTCATTTTACCAGGTTTTAAATAGCCATGCATGGTTGCTAAAAAGAGACAGGGGAAGGAGAATTCCAGTTGAAAGGTAGGCAGGAGACAGCTTATTAGCTCCAGTTCATTCATTGTAGAGACTTAAACAGAAGAAAATACCAGGTAGCAATTTCTTTTGTGTACCTATGCATGAATGCATGAAGTGTTGAGGTGCCAACAAGGGCCAGCCCAACATTAAGAATGTTGTTTTTCCTTTGCAGTACTGAATATTTGATATTTGATGCAGTTACTAGCTGTTGACTTCACACTTTATGATTTTCATTTTCAGCTAGCAGAGATTAGCTGCATGTAAAGCCTATCAGTGAAGAAATGATCCCCGTTTTGATGTAATTCAGCTCAATTTTCTTGCTATTAAGATTTGTTGGGATGATCAAAGTCCTCTCATTTCCAACCAGATGAAATACTGGGTAGTCTGATTTCAGTGGATATAGTGCTACAAGGCCTTCTGAATCTTGTGCTTGTGAATGGAATGTTTACTATGTATAAACCAATATTCTGGGACCAATGGACACATCGGGAATTGTGAGAATTGTAATACCAGTTTACCAGTGACCCAAAGCAATTGCTCTAATATTCCCAGGATGCTCTCTTGCTTCTACGCAGGACTAAGTGGTGGACTTTCCTTCACTACAGGCATTTAAACCAAGGATGGATTGACATCCATTGAGGATGTTGAAGTAGTAGATTGCTACATTGGGCAGGGGATTGGATTAGAAGATCTGCAATCTCCCTTCCAACTCTTAAAATATTCTATCTTCCCTTTCACTTCCCCTCCTCCCCCCACTCTAGAATTTAGGTACAATTCCAACAAAGCAGTGGGTCGCAATCATGTACTATTTTCATTTATGCAGCATGTCTATGGAGCCTGTTTGTGTCCCAAAGGCATTCTTGCAAATAAGGGAGATGTTAGAATGCTTATTTTTTCCTATTAGTGGTTGAATGCTATTTTAAGTAGAATGGCAAGTGTAATATTTTAAGTGTTTAGTAGCAGTTAGAAATCCCTTTGAGGTTTTGCTTTGTTTTGTTTTTAATGATTCTGAAGCATCTCTGAAAACATATATAATCTGGAGAAATTGATAGTTCCTCTTCTGTTGATTGCGACACACTTATAGTTGACTAGGTCTGGAGTGATAATCGATTCCCAGAACAGACTACTATAAGTATATGTAAGCATACGACTACTTCTAGATGTAGTTACATACCTTCCCAGCCAAAAGGAACACTTTTGCTTGTTGCAGTTGTTCTGGGGCTTGAGAGCTGTGGGGCATGTCAGTCTGTCTACATGAATATATTTGTGCAGATTTCAGGTTCTGAAATTTTGCAGAACTATTCAGGTTTTTTGCTATTGCCTTAGTCTAGGTGTTTTTCCAGCTTGCCAGTTTAGCTTACAGCCCCTGAATTTCAAGTACTAAGCAGGCCCAACTCTTCTTAGTGACACACCATTCATAGTATGGTTCAGATTAGTCCCTGAGTATTTCTGGTGTGTGAAGCTCTTGGAAATAATGCAGAAGCTGCATTGCAAACCACAGTACAATGGAATGAAAATGTCATCAGTAATGTGACTTGGAAAATGGACTATTCAGCTGGCTAGTTTTTTTAAAAGACAAAATGCCTTGACATACAAGTAACTCAGGTACTTGTACATCTTTCACAACCTGGCCTTGATTAAAACACAAAACAATGAATTGTTTTCCTGTTGTCTGGAGCTAAAGCTTCCTCCAATCTCAGATAAGGGCCTTTTATCACACTCTTCTACTTCCTTTCATTGCTGACTTAGTTGTGCCTGGCAGATGGCAAGATAAGATTGCTTCTGGCAAGAACAGAAAACATTCAAGCCAAATATTCTAGTTATTGGTGAAATTCCATTTATACTATAAATGCATGCAACCATTCAGAAATAATTAAAATATTTACTTCTCATTCATAGTGCAATCTTACTTAGGAATGAGTCCCATTACATTCAGTGAGTTTTACTGTCAGGAAAACAGCCAGCGGGCCTTACTTACTTATCAAGCAAAATTGCTGCATTTCCACCCCCATTGGCCTATATGTCAAGAGTTCTGGTTGCTGTTGCTGCCTAAATCAGTTTATATCTTCCTTGGTACCTGTTTTCCAAGTCATTGTTCTTATTACCAGCTTTCTGTTATGCAGATGAGTATTAGCAGAATGGTCTTTGTCCCATTGAAGTATCTGTGCTTGTTGTAATAAAAGTACATCCTTACATACACGGCTAGAAATGGAAGGAAAGCTAAATCAAAAGCCGCAGTGGCATATCTCTTCTTTCCAGACTTCACTACTAAAATATATTAATGATAAGCTGCCATCAGCCAAGATGGACTTCTTAACAGACCCCAGCCTGTCTTGCTGGGATTAGCTATTCTACCAAGGACTTCTCCATTCAGCCTACCTCTAGGAAAAGAAAAGGAAAATGCTTTGGATTTTCCTACCCAAAGCCCAGAAATACAGAACAATCCTTGTGCTAATCCTTATACATCAGGAATAGCTGTGCAATGATGCAGCCTTGTGCTACTATTAAACCGATAAAGTCAAAGCTGTAGATATAAACAAAAGTTGTTCATAAGAAAAGGGAAATATAGCACAAGACAGGCAAAAGCTTCAAGTCAGTGTTGGCTCCTGGCAACTGCCTGGACAAGTCCCTGCAGTTTTCTTGGCAAGTTTTCAGAAGTGGTTTGCCCTTGCCTCCTTCCAAGGGCTGAGAGAGGGTGACTGGCCCAAAGTCACCCAGCTGGCTTCATGCCTAAAGTGGGACTAGAACTCACAGTCTCCTTGTTTCTAAACTGGTGCCTTAACCACTACACCCTTCTTTTTATTGCAGATTCAAACTATAACCAAGTCTTTCTAGTTATTCCATGTCTCTTTAAAAATTCTTTACAACAAGTTGTACAACAATTGTGTTACATTCTAATGCGTGTTTAATGCAAAGGACAGGCTTTTAAAATAAAACAGTAAGCAAATGTACTGACTAGGAATTCATTCCAGCAGAAAGGTCATGACTCCTACTCTGGAAGAAGGCCCAGATCTGCCTTATTCCCACATCTATCCACTATTACAGCACTGTCAACTTCTCAAATGAGTTCCCTACATTACCTTTGTATCTTTATTGTGGGCTTCTGCTTTGCCACTGAAGAAAAATGGACACTTGGCTATACATGCCTTTGTATGATCCAACAATATCTTTTTTATCCTCCCTACCTAAAAACCTAGAATAACTGTATGGTTTCCATAATCCCTTTCTCTCAATGGAGGTGCTTAGTCTTTTTCTTTCACCTGCTACCTTTTAACTCTCCCAATTATATCCATGTTCAGATGGGAGACAGAATATGAGTGTTTAGGTACATAAAAGGGTGCCAGAAGAAAGATGGTTGAGAACTACTTTCCACTGCTATAGAAACTAGGTCTCAAAATAAAAAGGTATAAATTACAGCTACCTAGATTTAATTTAGATATAAGGAAAACTTCTTAACAGTAACATCTGTTCAACAGCGGAATAGACTAGCTGTGGAAGTTGTGGGTTCTTCAATTCTGGAAGTTTTTAAGAAGAGCTAAATCTCAAAGATGACTTACTTGGTTTTCCTGGATATCTAAGAAGGTTAGACTAGATGATGTTTGCAGTCCCTTTCAGCTACATGACTATGATTTTTTTTCCAGTATTAATTACTTTGTCATCTGAATCTCTGCCCAGTTTCCCTTGTCTCCCATGCTAGGTGAAACAGTTCTATGAAAAGCTGATAAATAAATCAATGAACAAGTTTCTCTGTGCTGTCCTTATGAAAAGACTATACAGAGAAATAGCATTATGTGACCTGCAAAACTTCTGCTGAAGGAAATAAGGAAATGTGTGCATTTTTACTATGGAAATTAAGGAGTTTGAATTAAGTTTTCCTTTTTACCAACAAGCAACCCAAGACATATTGTATGCTGCCAATATTCTTGCATTGTTTTTCATTTTGAGCAACAACAAAACAAGCCTCTTACATAAACCCATTTGCATGCATCTGATGTTAGACTGAACTGCTTAGCAGCATGATATAATCCATTAACACCCTTTCACCACCATTAAAAAAACCATAAAGATGTTATCTAAAATCACAGTGCTAACAGATGAAATAAGGGTAAGAAGGTGTCTTTCAGTTAAACAAAAGCAAGAAAGCAGTCTCCCCATCCTCGCCCCCATCCAATTTTTATCTTAACTGTTGGCCCCACTTTTCTTCCTTTTGACAAAACTTTCTAATCTTTTGGCATAGAAACTATTCCCACCCCTTAGTAGAGTGTAGCTAAACAGCTGTCCTTAATCTGATGTGCTACAGATGTGTTGGATTATAACCCCCATGATTTGTAATCCAGAATGATCAACTCAGAGTTGTTTCAAATATGACCAGCGATCAACAGGCTGAGAAAGGTTGCTCTGCAATAGGAAAGGGGTTTGTTTGTTTATTGATCATGTATTTTACATGCCTCTCCAATCAATGGCACTAGCAGCTCACAATAAAAAACCGTAAACAGCAATGGAAGAAGAGCAGATCATTAAAAAACAACCTAAAAACGAAAACAAAAATTCAGGTAGCAGTTACTGTTAAATAGCAGTCATCATAGCATCAGATCAGTGCTCCGAAGGCAGGCCAGAATAGGATCATTTTTATCTCTTTCCTAAATGATTTTAGAGAAGGTGTATCCCAGGATCAGGAAATTCCACAATGTTGGGAACAGCACAGTGTTATGCCTTGCTTATCTCTGGACCAAAGGGAGAAGTTGGAATCAGCCTCCCTTCTCAACTAGACCTGTAGCACTTCAGTATGCAGCAGGGGTAACAACAGAGGGAGTCAAAAAAGTTAATATGGCAGCCACAACTTCACAATAAAAGCCCTGCTCCTTTTCAACATGGTATGGGACTTACCCAGGCAGCAATGTCTTGGGGTCGGGGTGGGGTGGTTCAAAAAAGTCAAGATGGTTGTGGCAGAACATCAAAGTCCCACTCCTTTGCAACATTGATGCACTTACATCTTGACTTGTTTGCCACAAATGCCCCTGCATCCAGAAGAAGTGGGAGTGGGAAAGAGATTGGCAACCCCATTAGATCACTTGGGGTTGGTTGTTTTGTTTACAGTACTTATATTAATATCTGCATGAATGGCCATTACATGAACACCATTAATGCTGATTCATTGAAATCCTGATTCAGATGTGAAGCAAAAGAAAAACCCTGGGACAGGCAACACAAATAGGTGGCACCATTCAGAAAAGCAGACCAGATTCTGTCTCAATCAGAATTCTAGAATTCTGGGATAGAAGTATCACCTGGGGTGGGGGGGATGCTTTTGAACAGAAGTAGCGTGCTTTCCTTCAATAGTGTCATAGTTCTAACCAAGACAGAAGGAGGCACCTGAGTCAGGAATTCAATGGATGCCTGTTGGGCAAGAAAAAAGGAAAAGAAATTAAATGTAGTTTCTTGCTTCACATAATTTGCTAAGACATTTTGCTGCAAACCAAGTTACACCACAGAAAATCTAGTAAGTCCCCCTTTCTCTGGAAATCAGGGGTGTCCACAGAATACAGTTAAAAAAATGTCAAGATGGTGGCCATGACAGTGCAATCAAACCTGAACCAGTTTTTTATATATGACACCCACAAAGAATGGACAGAGCTTCAATCACACCATTGTGGCTTATGTCTTGACTCTTTAAAGCATACCCGGAGCACACCTCCACCGGCAATAAAATGTGGTGGCTATTGTCGAAAAAGCAACAAACTCATTGCCCTTTCAGGAGGCTGAAAATCTAAAGGCAGAAATGGCTCTTTCATTTTCGCCAAGACAGGATTCGGAGAAATGAAGCTCCTGCTGAATGGGGAAATGTTCTTGCAATTTGTCTCCTTTTTGAAGGTGATGTTTTATACATGAACAAGATAGTGGGTTTAAGTGTAAAACCTGGATTTGAAAAAGTAATTCTCCCCCATCATGATTCTGTAAGAAGGACAGAGTTTCTATTTTTTATTTTTTTAATATCTGGGTGTGATAAACATACCTCTGTTAATCTTGCTTAACAGATCAGGATATAAATTAGAAGTCAAATATTTTTATTTCTTAGATTTATATCCTGCCTCACCCTGTTTGCCTAAAGCCAATTTTTCTCAAGAAAACAGCTGTTCACTGTTGATGAATGTGTGAGCCCCACACAGACTATGAGAACAAGAAATCTGATACCAGCTAAGTTTTTTACTCCACTCAAGACTGAATTTTCAAATGCTGTCTTTTGCTGTGTATATTCTGCTCTCATGCTTTTTTTTTTTTTTTTTTTTGCACTTTGTGCACTTTGGATTTTACTCTTCGTGTTGCATTTTGGATTGCTAATTTTCCAGTGTGATATAACTGGAACACACTATTTGGTGTTCTCTAAAGAAATTCTCGGTCTGTTTTGATTCCATGGGCTCTACTTTTTCTCAATAGAAACTTTTTATGCTGGAATAGATTGTTGTACATATGCTAACTGGGTTTAATTCAGCAAAATGTACTTTGGGCCATTGTTTAAAGATTTGTTGGTGGATATTTATCATTTCAATTTCTCTGCTCATCCACTTGCACACATCTCTGGGTGGCTGCTAAAGAGTTAAAATCAAATGATGTAGTCAATTAAAATAGTAATAATAAAACTGGCCATGCTATCTCAGTCTCCGTGGTGAGTTCATGCAATATCCCAGCCCAGTGCCTTAAAAAGAACCAGGGTTTTAAGGTCCTCTTGAAGGATAGCAGGGCCAGGATTTTAGTGATCTGGGGTGGGTGGGGGATGCCATTCTAGAAGGCAGGTATGACAACACAGAAGACCTGTCTTCTGGGTCCTGTAAGATGACAGTGTTTAAAAGACAGGACCCAAAGCATGCCAACCTCAGGTCCTGTCTGTTAAAAAATATTATCTTATGGGTCAAAGCTTACTGGGTGAGCAGACACAATTGGAGACAGGTGATCCCAGAAATATCCCTGAAGTAATATAACTAATTACTTGTTTTATTTATTGAACCTTTGAAGAAATAGGATATACATTAAGAATATATAGGGTCAATGGCTAGATCTGTGTTTTCTACAGAGTTACAGAGGGGATTTATGGATTTGGATTGTTCTCTCTTTTTCTTTGTGGCCTAATTAGGTCTGCAATTACACTTTGCATCTGTTCCACCATTTTTCGTCTCCTTCAAAGTTTTCTTATGGGGACCAAGGAAGGGTCCAAAATCTAAATGGATTGCTTTCAGGGAAAGAAATGTACATATGGTATGTAAATGTATACTTACATATGCCTACATATGTGTTCACCTGAACACAACACTGTAGAGGTATGTAAAGCTCATAGATCCAAGGATACCACTAGGTGTGATGCTTTCCAGAGCAGAGTGATTGTTTTAGGCTTCACGTGGTTGTTTTCAAAGAATCCTTCTGTCTTCCATCTTGAAGTAGTAGATACAGAGTTAGATCATATAGACGTTTGAGTAGATCTACATTGATGTACTACATCTGACTTGATTCAGCAAACATTCTGGCTTTATTTGTCCTCTGCTAAGAAAGGATGTCACTCTTTCTGCATAGAATATCAGCAAACTGTATTGTGTTCTACAGTACTCCTGTGCCATCTCTATATCTGGAAAAACTTCTTTGTAGTTTATACCCTTGTAAGCAATGGGGGTAGAAATAAAATCAAGTGAGTTGAGGGAAAGGCCACACTGGAGTTTACTGGCACTTCCTTGTGCATGTTTCTGTCCTGGTTTTGTTTGGAATGCCATGGTAGGATATTACCTATGTACAGTCCATATCATCTAGATATTCTGTTAAGCATTTCCAAAAGAGGAGGCTGAGATGTGTTGGAGATTAGTAGAAAACTTACAACGCAAAATTAAAAGTAACATTTGGCAGCCTTGTAATGGTACTGAGATAAACACCATGTTTTTTTTAAAAAAAAATCCCTGAAATTCACTTTCCAAAATTTTCACTGTATTTATCTTGCCCCTTTCATTTCTTTCTTTCTATCTCTCTCATGAATGGGGATCAGACTTGGTTCAGACTTCCTACCAGTTCTCAAGGCATTGAGTGAGAATAGATTTTTGGTTCCCAGCTACTTAATCTGCCCTTGGACAGCCAAATAAATCATAAAACAAATCATGTTATGATTTGTTTGATTGTTAGATTTATATCCTGCCTTTCCATCAGGAGTTCAGGGGGCATGCACAAACTCCCTCCTTCAGGGTCCCCCCCCCCACAACAACAAAAACTCTGTGAGATAGGCTGGCTGAATGGCAGAGACGGATCTAAAATCACCCAGTGAAGTTCCATGATGAAAGGAGGACTTGAACATGGCTCCCTTCTTCAAGTCAAGCTCAACTGCTCATGATTTCAAATACTTAACAGCAATGAGAAAATAGTTTGCTGTTGCCCTTTTCTAGGAGGTTTTGTCAGGTTGACTATAAACATTCATTTCATCTGTTTCCACAATTACCAGTCTGCTTTATTTCTCTTTAAATTTTGTTTATGCAAATAAATAATGATATTCCATAGACATTTGAAGGCACAATTCTTTACTTTTTTGCAGGGGGTTAAAAAGTTTTAATATTGTTCGTATCTGCTGAATATTAACTTTGTTGTGTTTCAGGGTTTCTACTTACTTATCAATTAGTTGATGAAAGCCAGTTTGGTGTAGTGGTTAAGGCACTGGGGTAGAAACCAGGAGACTTTGAGTTCTAGTCCCATCTTAGGCACAAAGTCAGCTGGGTGATCTTGGACCACTCACTCTCCCTCAGCCCTAGGAATGAGGCAATGGCAAACCACTTCTGAAAAACCTTGCCAAGAAAACTGCAGGGACTAGTCCAGGCAGTCAACAGGAGTCAAAAACTGACTTGAAGGCACCAAAAAAAAAAAAGAATTATTTGGATTATTTGCTTAGTTTATTAGTCCTACAGCATTTCCCACCAAAAGCTGAGATTTCATTTCTCCCTGCCACAATGTGTTCATGAGTTGGACAGTCTTCCCAAATCCAGTGGCCACCAGGTCATTGGACTAGAACTTCCAGAATTTATCAAGGGCATCAGAACTGTGATGGGGACACCCATCACTTGTCTTTGGTTCATTTCATTTAACTGTGTCTAGAACCCAAGAAAATGGAATTCCATCCTGCTTTTATTCATCCCAATTGTACAGCTTGTTGAACTGGGCACAATGCCATAATAAAAATCAAATGAATTATAACCACTACTACCACTGAAGAAAGGAAAATGGGAAGTTAACGTAAATTTCCTTCTTCAGAACTTTAAGGGGGCAGCTTCCCATCCTGAAAATTAGAAACAAGATACATGTAGTATCTCAGTGGTTTATTTTGGATGTCTGGGATTATCATCTTTCAGATGATATATTCTGATTCTACTGGGATCTTCTAATGTTTCTTTTCCTTGAAGTTTCTCACGGTTCACTTTTTTTTTTCTTCATGTTTTATACAGTTTTCATTTATTAGGACAAAAGGGCTCTTTGGTATCAATCTGGAAGCTGAGAAAAAATCTCGTTCTCAGTGTCCTTTATTGCTTGAAGCTTTATCTATCACCTGAAAGTAGAAAGCATGTTCAGAAAGTAAGGGTTGTCCTATCTCTGGACCCATGAGAATATGATATGTCCATATTTCCTTCCCTCTCTCTATTCTGGGATTTTCATTCTGGACCACTATTATGCTGCATCAAGAGAACCTTGCATTGTCTTTGCATAACCATTCAGCAACCCCATGCTATGTGATTCATTGTTGAAAAGGGGTTACTTTATTGCTGTTGTTTTGGAAACGGTCTCCTTTGTAGTTCCTGGGAAGCTTAACAGGGATTCTTCAAGTAGAAGATCAATAATGCAGACAAGCTTATCTGAAAAAAAAGAGCATGTGCTCCATTATCGATCTTCCCCTGCAACAGACAGACACAAGAGAGTGTTAAACTCTTCGTTCAGCCAAGAAGTAGTGAAGCTTGGCTAGTTCACCACTTAAATTGAATTGAAGCACTTTAGGATATTCACCTCACCCCTCAATTCTATCCTATTCATGGTTGTTACATGACAAATTGGCCTCTGTATAAACAGGTGCTTGAGGCAGAAACATGGAAAAACTTTCTGATGTAAACCCTAAATTAGCTTCTGTTTATTGGGCCATGATTTAGCATAAGAAATCCTTGTAGAAAGTCAAATGATATTGAGTAAAAGAATGCTACCACCAGAATTATAGAATAGTTTCGGTTTCAGAGAACGTTTTCATGGAGAAACTATGCCACTGAATTTATGTATAACATTTTACATAAACCGAATACTGAGCAAATTACATCAGTGTTTTTGCATGCATTTTTCTACCATACGTGTACTATATCTTAAATATAACCTGCGTCCTAACAGCCAGGAACCACGCTGAGACAAGGAATAGGTCTCTAGTGTTTATTACTGCTACATTAGACAGAAAATCCTAACAAACTGAAGAAGCGTGGGAAAACCCAGACAGATAAACCCCAAAAGTCAAGGCGGGTGTAATGATTGCCTATTCTAAACACCATCAGACTCATAAGCAGGATCACAAAGATATCTGATTTATTAAAGAATAGTGTGCAGGTTCACAGAGAAAGCTGAGAATGGAAAAAAGTGCGTCAAATGCAAACTAAAAAACCCTCGGTACAAACGAGATCCCTCCCCCCGTAGAATCTTCCCAGGCTCACAATCCCAGGTGCTCCTAACGGCTCCTGATGGTCTGCGGGAAAAGTCCTTGAACAGAGCACATAACCCAAACACATTCCATTGAAATGAACATAGATACAGAGCTTGGCACAAGGTTTCACAGCAGCTCCCTCCCAACAGAAACGCACGTCAGCACCATGGCATGTGAAACGTTATGATGTACGGTGCACATTGAAACAGTGAACATGACAGCGGGTCTGATCTGTGTCTTTGAATGGCTGCTCAACTCCTCACTACTACACATGTGTTTTCCCCCCTGGATAGGGGCCCCCTCCTGCTCACCATCAGTACTCATGACAACCTGTTTGCTAATACTTAAGGCAAAGAAGTAATCTGAATTAATAATATGTAATTAAAAATATTCAATTTTTTTGTAACAATATCCACAGAGTGATATAGTTAAGAAAGGTGCGGGGGGAGGTTGTTGTTCTTCCAAAATGGCAGATTAATTCAACCCCTAATTTGCAAAATGTTCTCAAATCACTGCGAATGCAAACAAAATGTATCACTTTTTAAATTAAGACCAGATGCCTCTTTGTTGTGAAGACTTCCTTTTCTGATGATACTGTCAAAAGGAAGGCATTTAGAGACATAAAGAGTGAGTTAAGTTTGGCAGATGGTATTACAATTCAAATAAAATGAAATAAACCTCCAAATGGATGTCTACTTCCTTGTCATTCGAATGCTGGGAGGTTGTTTAACAGAATTTCTAAACTTGGAATGACTCAGGAAAATGCCTTCAAAAATATAGCTGCTGCTGCTGCAGGATGCTGATGAAAAGAAAGAAAGAAATTGTTGTCACACAGCAGTAATTTGCATAATATGCAACTGAAACAAAGCATTGGAGTACTCAGATTTTACGGCAGCTACAAAAGAAAAGAAATCTGTAGAGAAAAATATTTCCATATACAACATTTCATGAGTGAAGGTTTGTGCCTGGCTTTATTAAGGGGAAGGAAGGGTTATTGAGACCTACAAGCCAGTGGAAAATGTAGAGACAGGGTAGGCTTAACATTGTCCATACTAAATTGCAGGTACCCTACTTTTTGTGATCACCCAGCTTAATGGCAGCACCTAGCCAACCTTTTGGCAAGCTAAACAGGGTTGGGCCTGGTAAATGCTTGGATGGGAAACCACCCAGAAGTCTCAGAGCTGTCAGCTACACTAGGAACTAAAACAAGAATCCTAGTAGAAGACAGTGGCAAAGCACTTCCATATTGTTGCCAAGAAACTTACAAGTTCATGTCCATGAATTCAATACTACCCCAGCTAGGTCACAACATGTGATGGTTGCCTTATTCAGAAAAAACACAGACTCACCAGCCAGGGCTAAGGATATCTGGTTTATTAAGAATAGAATGCTGACACGGAGAAAGACGGGAATGAGCACATGGCGCGCGAGGTAGCCGGTAAATACCCGCGGTGCGGACCTGATCCTTCCCCACCCCCCATTGTCCCAAAGTCTTGACCGACGGTGAACCCGGAGTCTCGATGGGCGATCAGGGGGCAATTCCGGAGTCTCAATGGGCGATCAGGGGGATTAGCGCTGATTACCTCTGTCCTCTTCCTGTGTCCAGAGCAGGTGTGTCCCCCATGGTAATGCAGAGATGTCAGGGAGATAGGATGATGGCTTCCCGGGTCAGGGCAAAGGTATGGCTCCTTTGTCCTTTATCTGTATTGTCTTTCAGTGCTTATGGGATTAGCACTGATTCTTTCCTCCCCCCTCCCCTTCACCGGAAAGGCATGTTCCCTGTTGTGATATATGTATACATTGCAATGGGGGACATGACATACTGCCTCCCCCAAAAAACCTCAAGGTGCTGGTTTGGAAGGATACTCTGCATGGAAGCGTGTGACTAGCCATTGCGCTGAGACATCCCGGGCATGCACCCACTCAGGGTGGGGGAAATGTCTCCAGCAGACCAGGTACTGAAGGGTGCCCCGTAGCCTTCGGGAATCTAGGCCCTCCTTTATTTCAAAGTGCTGCTGCTCATCGATCATGATGGGAGGAGGCGGGGGGGTTTCGTTATGCCACTTTGAGGAGGTAGCCGGTTTCAGTAAGGCACAATGGAACACCGGGTGTATGCGTTTCAAGTTGTGTGGCAATTCTAACTTAAAAGTTACCGGGTTGATTATTTCCACTATTGGAAAAGGGCCAATGAACTTGGGGGCTAACTTCTTTGAGGGCTGCAGAGACTTAATGAATTTAGTGGAGAGGTAGACCTTATCTCCCACTTTGAAGTCTGGCTGCACAGCCCTGTGGTTGTCCGCATAATGCTTGTAGGTTGCTTGAGCTTCGGAGAGAGCCAACTGAATGATTGGCCAAACATTGGCTAGCTGAGCAGCCCAGTCATCTGGGGAACAAGGCGGGGTAGCTGGCTGTGGCAACTCCGGGATTGGGATGAAGTCTCGTCCATAGACTACCCGGAAGGGGGTGTGGCCCGTGCTCTGGTGCACTGCATTGTTGTATGCCACCTCAGCAAAGGGGAGTAAGTCTACCCAATCATCTTGCTGGTAGCTTATGAAGGAGCGCAAAAATTGCTCCAGGGTGGAGTTAAGGATTTCCGTAGAGCCGTCCGTGTGGGGGTGCCAAGCAGTGGACAATGCCTGCTTGGTGCCAATCAACTTCAAAAATGCTTTCCAGAATTGTGAAGTAAATTGTGTACCCCTATCTGTGACCAAGCGGGAGGGGGTACTGTGTAATTTGTAAATGTGATTTAAAAAGAGGCGTGCCAGCTGTTGAGCGGAGGGAATGGAGGCGCATGGAATAAAATGGGCCTGTTTCGAAAAGTAGTCCTTAACCACCCAGATGACCATTTACCGCTGGCTGAGTGGCAAGTCTACAATGAAATCCATCGAGATTTCCTCCCAAGGGCGGGAGGGGCTTGCCACCGGCTGCAATAGTCCCTGGGGCTTATCCACTTTTCGCTTGGCCATAGCACATGTAGGGCAAGCAGCGACATAATCTTTTACATCCCTCCTAAGTGTAGGCCACCAGAATTGTCGCCTTGCCAGATGTAACGTTTTTACAAAGCCAAAGTGCCCTGCCGTTTTGTCATCGTGAGAACATCTCAGAACCTCTGCTTGCAATTGCTCCGGCACGTACAGGCTATTTTGTTTCCAGGCCAAATCATTTTCAAAAGAAACATTGTTTTTATTGGTTTGCAACCATGTATCCGTTTTTAAGGCTTGTACGAACTGCTGTTGCAATTGCGATGAAATAGACATGTGTCTCCCTCCCCTTGCAGGCAGTTGTGCCGGAGTACGCTGCGTTCCAGTTTGGCTGCACGTGACAGCTTGGCAACCCAGCTGTGTGTCGGTCCACACAGTACCTATAATGTCTGATGCCTGACTGGCATCCTGGGGCCACCTAGAGAGAGTGTCAGCTAAGAAGTTCTTTCTTCCCGGTATGAACTTCAGCTGAAAATTAAAGCGGCTGAAAAATTGAGCCCAGTGAACCTGCTTGGGGCTGAGGTGTTTTGGGGTACTGAGTGCTTCCAGGTTTTTGTGGTCTGTCCAGACCTCAAAGGGGCAAGTGGCCCCTTCCAGGAGGTGTCGCCATGCCTCTAAGGCGGCTTTGATGGCAAAAGCCTCTTTCTCCCATACATGCCATCTCCGTTCTGTTTCGGAGAACTTGCGGGAGAGGTACGCGCAGGGCTTCAGCTGATCATTTGGATCCCGCTGAAGCAAGAGTGCCCCAATTGAGAAATTGGAGGCATCTACTTGGACTACAAAGGGCTTGGTGGGGTCGGCGTGTTGTAGAACCGGTTCAGTTGTGAACAGGCTTTCGAGATGATCAAAAGCCCTTTGGCATTCAGGTGTCCAGTTAAGTAGTGCTCCCGGGTTTCATGCCTTGCGCGTGTCTCCCAAACCCTTGGTGCGGAGTAAATTAGTTAGGGGCAAAACGATTTCAGCTAGTCCCTTGATGAACCCCCTGTAAACATTAGAAAATCCCAGAAAACTTTGTAGTTGCCTCCTAGTGCGTGGGCGCTCCCATGCCAGGATGGCCTGGACTTTCCCAGGGTCCATTTCGATGCCCCTCTCAGAGATTCTGTAACCCAGATAATCTAGTTGAGATTTATGAAACTCGCACTTAGAAAGCTTGGCAAATAGCTCGGCTTTGCAGAGTTTCCTGAGCACCTGCTTAACCAAGCGTCCGTGCTCCTCTTCAGTCTCAGAATATATCAATACATCGTCTAAATACACAAGGACCCCCTTGAACAAGTGTTCGTGCAAGACCTCGTTGATCAATTGCATAAATACCCCTGGTGCCCCTGCCAAACCAAATGGTAATACTTTATATTGGAATGATCCCAGTGGGCAATTGAAAGCCATCTTCCACTCATCCCCCTCCCATATGCGTATGCGGAAATAGGCTTCTCGCAAGTCCAGTTTAGAGAATATTTCCCCCTTTGCCAGATGTGCTAATATGTCTTTGATTAGGGGCAAGGGATATTTGTTTGATATGGAAACTGAATTCAATCCGTGGTAGTCCGTACAGAGTCTTAATGTCCCATCCTTTTTTTCTCTGAACAACACTGGGGCTCCAAGTGATGAGTTTGCAGGCTTGATGAAGCCTCGTGCTAAGTTCTTGTCCACAAACTCCCGTAATGCTGCCAGTTCTTTCTGGGTCATTGCGTAAATTTTTGGCTTTGTCAAGGTTGTGTTGGGGACCAGTTCTATCTCAGTCAGTCTTTCTGTGGGATGGGAGTTTGTCTGCTTCGTTCTCCCCGAACACATCTGCAAACTCAATATACTTGTCCGGCAAGCCTTCCAGGGCTGCTGCAGCCAGATGTGTGGTTTTGGATGCCGCCCTCCCCACCGCAGCACAGGGAATTCGGTCCCCTGTAGGTGCTTGGTAGAAGCCATCTGCAAACGTGATCATCCTGGTTTCCCAATTTATGTATGGGTTCCTTCGTACCAGCCACGGAATGCCTAAGATGATTAAAGGGTGGCCCACCGGTGCCACGACAAATTTCAGTCTCTCCCGGTGGCTGCCTAACTGCAGCGCCACTTCTCTGGTGAATTGGGTGACTGGGCCCCCTCCCGCTGCCGAACCGTCCAATTGCATGAACACTATGTGGTGCTGAAGTGGAAAGCAGGGGAGATTTAAATTGGCAACCACGTCCGGGTGCATTAGGCACCTAGAACAGCCCGAGTCTATTAGGGCCCAGACTTCAACCGACTTCTCAGTGGAACCTAACTTAACTTTTACATACAGGATGGGACAGTTGGCACTCACCCAGACATCGCTGCACCCATTCTCCTACTCCACCTGCCCTCTGGCGCTTCTCAGGGCAGGTGGCTGGCGTTTCCCGCCAGTTCTTCCTGGTCGTTCTCCTCCTCTTCACTGGAGTAAGGTAGTTCTTTTGCTCCGATCTCTCCCCTGGCCGCTGGGATCTTTTTGGGCCCTACGGGTGGTTTGCCCAGCGTTTTTCCTGGCCTGTCAACTACCTTTGTTTTCGGGCACGCCGCCGCTTTGTGGTCCTCTTTCCCACATCGAAGGCACTGCCCCTTGGCGAACCGTTGCTCCCTCTCCTCTCTGCAGGGTTGGGATGTTGGCCTCGCCAGTCCTGCAGCGGTTCGGGGTCCCTTTACCATCGCCACTCGTTGCGCTGCCCTCTTGGCTTGTAGGAAGGTTTCCTGGGCATTTTCCGCCTTACCGGCCAGCAGTATCCACTGATGTAGAGTGTTTGGGTCATCTCTGCATAATGCCCACCTCAGAACGTCCAAGTTCAGGCCCTCTTTGAAATGTTCAATTAGGGTAGACTGTGACCAGTCCACCACCTTTCCAGCCAGTGCTTTAAACTCCATGGCATAATCTGCTACAGATCGTTGCCCTTGGCTGATTCCCCTTAGGGATCTCTTCGCTCTCTCCTTTTCTAAGGGGTCTCTGAAGTGCAGATTTAGTGCCCAGAGGAACTCGCCGAATTCATCGAGCTCTGGGGCTTCTGCCTGGCATAGCTGCACATACCAGTCAGCCGCCCTTCCTTTAAGTTTGTTAGCAATGGCATTAATTTTGCCCTTTTCTGAGCGGAAATATGGCCCAAATTCTTCCATGTAGTTCTTGGCATTTGTTAGGAAGAAGGATAATGTTGCTGGGTCCCCGTCGAATTTGACCCCAAAGTCTTTCACCCCCACTCCTGGTGGGCTCCAAACCACATCTGGTCGTCTGGACGTACCTCAGGCTGCTGGGGTTCTCCGGTCTCGGTGTGGGGATTCCCCAAGCCGGACTCCGGGTGGCATTGCCTCAGTTTCGTGCCGGCTCCAGCCTCTTCCCAGCGGTCGCATCTCCAGGGTGGGAGGGGGGGAAGATGACCTCCTGGCAGATTCCGTGAGGTGAACTCTGCCCGGCGCTGCCTCAGCCTCCTGCCATCTCCTTCCTTTCCCCGGCTGTCGCGTCTCAGGGGTGGGAGGGGGTGTGTGATGAACTTCTGGTACCTGGTTCCACCTCACCCCTTCCTCAGGATTCCCACGCCACCGACCATCTCAGGAACAGCTGTTCAACTGACCCCAGCCTCGCCTCCATTATCCTCAGCCTCTCAGCTGTCTGGGAGCCTTCCTCGGTTTGTCCGATCTGGCGCCTTCCCTCAGCTCCTGCGATCGTCGAGGACAGCAGGTCCCGTGGCTTCCTAGATGCCCCGAGCATCCCTGGCAGGGATCCTGGCATCTCGTCCAGGGTGACCCACTCACCCAGCGACTCTCTGGTGGCTTCAGGTGTCCTGCTCCTTCCGGCCTCCTCCTCCTCCGAGCTTGATCTCGAACCCTCCCGGATTTCGTACCGTCTGGGAATAGTGTTCTCACCGATCGCCCATGCTGTGGAGTCGGGTGCCCCGTCGCCGGTCCTCTGGTAGCCACCTCTTCGTGGGTTGAGTCTTTCCATTGCCAGCTTTGATCCCTCATAGATGAAATCTGGAATGGTGCTAGCGGAAAAAAAAATTTTGATTCCCGTCTTTATGTGATGGTTGCCTTATTCAAAAAAACACAGACTCACCAGCCAGGGCTAAGGATATCTGGTTTATTAAGAATAGAATGCAGACACAGAGAAAGATGGGAATGAGCACATGGCACGCGAGGTAGCCAGTAAATACCCGCAGTGCGGACCTGATCCTTCCCCACCCCCCATTGTCCCAAAGTCTTGACCGACGGTGAACCCGGAGTCTCGATGGGCGATCAGGGGGCGATTCCGGAGTCTCGATGGGCGATCAGGGGGATTAGCGCTGATTACCTCTGTCCTCTTCCTGTGTCTGGAGCAGGTGTGTCCCCCGTGGTAATGCAGAGATGTCAGGGAGATAGGATGATGGCTTCCCGGGTCAGGGCAAAGGTATGGCTCCTTTGTCCTTTATCTGTATTGTCTTTCAGTGCTTATGGGATTAGCACTGATTCTTTCCTCCCCCCTCCCCTTCACCAGAAAGGCATGTTCCCCATTGTGATGTATGTATACATCGCAACGGGGGACATGACACAACATCTAGCCAACCCTGACTGATCTAAGAAAACTAAAGAGATCTGACTTTAATGGGAAAGCTCCAGGGAGTACCATGATCATAAGCTAGACCAGGAATCAAGATCATTATGGAGAGAGACAAACCACTTCTAAACTGTTATCAAGAAAATTATATAACAGGCTGGGTTGTTCGTTCCAAATGTACATGTCATTTTCTTTCATTTCATTGTTTTCTACTTTTAGAATTGTAAGCTTTCCAGAGTCACTTGGAATTGGATAGCCTCCAAAGCCAATAAAATAAAACAAAACATGGATGCATCCATGAAGTCCTCAGGAGTGAAGCTTGACTTGAAGGACCTTTAAATAATTCCTTGGAAGTGATGTGAAATCAGATGTTTCACTCAGGGAGTTGCCTGGGGTGATTCTCTAGCTTATTGTAGGCCATAATGCAACTAGTGTTAGAAGTCAGGGGGGAAAAAATCATGAACATAGACAACATTTTTAAGGGCTGTTTATTTAGTCAAGGTGGCATTGGTTTTTAGAAAGGTGGGTATTTATATCTTATGGCAACCTCCTGTAGTTTTTCTCGTTAAGCTCATGGCTTCTTCAGGCTATGGGGGATTGTTCTTCTGCAGTTTCCAGCCAAGTATAGTAGGACAGGTTTGTGATACAAATTTTATTAGTAGCCCCAGAAACAGTCTCTTCATGGGAAGGTAGAAGGAATTGGCTGAAAATTCTGATTCGACACTGCTTCTTTCAGTAAAATTGTAATTTGACTTTGCTATCTCCTGTTTTCACTCTGTGTCTGGAGGCAATATGGTCAAATAAGTTTTTCTTTTTTTTAACATAACAGTAAGTATAACAGAAGAAAAGTTTCAGTTCTTGTGTATGCTTCTTTAATTCGTTTCCTCTGATACTTGCCTACATCCTTCTACCATGATCTAAAGGTGGCATCCCAGACAATTCACATACACATACATATTTCAGCAAATAAGAGGACAAAATGAGCCAGAGGAAGAACAGTGTGCTTCCAATAATTTGAATACATCTCCTCATAAATAAGTTGGGTTTTTATGCCAACATATTCCCTTCACCTCATACTTGAAATGAATGTGTGCTAACCTCAGAATGGGAAATATTTTCCAGAGGTGTGCATACATATTAACAGATTTATATACTAAGGAAGGGGAGCCATGTGTTTATTCGTGTAAACTCCTCCTTCCCATCTTTTCAATTCTGGGTCTTCTGCTGAAGAGTGAAGACTCACATCAACTACAAAAGAAGACTATCCAGCCAGTGGTGGTACAGGCATGTTGGGAGGAATTGTGGTGTTGGGATACATCAGAGAGAGGTGAGCATTGCAAAGGAAGTGGGAGCAACAGAATCAGCCTGGCAATAGAAGATGCTGACAACCCAAGAAAGGAGTTAGTATTTTGAGTGTACATGGGCCAAAGGAGAAGGGCTGGTAGATGTGAACTGGCATTCAGGAAGGTAGCTGAAAAAACTTAAGAGCAGCTCATTCATCAGATGTACAGCTCACAAGAGTGTATGCTTTTTAATGGAGCACGTTAGTCAGAAAAGGTGCTACCAGATTCCTTCTGATTTTTTTCTAAAATGAAATCTAACTTTTACCACTCCTGCATTATAATATTATAAGCTGGATGCATGAAATTTTGAAAAAGGCAATAGTCAAGACCTTTCATCACCTCAGGGCTAGTTTTTGGGTGGAGAAAATTCTCTGTGTGCTAATTATATTTGTTCCTCATTGAAAAAAATGGAACCTGGCTATTATCCCTGATATAAGGTGTAATGTGAGATTCTGGTGGAAAAATCTTGACACTCCATGACTTGTGTTCTCATCCTACTGAACTCAAGTAAGATTTTTAAAACCCAGGCAAATGAAGTGTGGGGGACATTCCGTTAGCTCTGCCTATTCAAAACCTTTTTGTCCTCTTCCCCTTCCTACTGTAATCTGTAAGTCCAATTTCCTGGGTACCAGTGAAGGAGGAAGCCCTGTTGTATAAATAGATTTCTATTTAATTAACTCTGCATCCAGACCAGTATTCTAACAATCTTCGGTTCTGCAGGAAACTGTAAGAACTTATTTTTAACTGTGCTAGATGCAAGTACTTAGTTCTATATTTTATGAAGTAGCTGCAGCAAAGGGTTTAGGAAAACATTTCCTGCTGGGTAAATGCTTTTGGATTTTATTTAACCAAGATTGGAATGCAATTTAAAAAACAGTTTAAAACCAATAGCAATATTCCTTTAATCAAATCTGATTTGAATATAATATTTAGTTGTTGAGCCCAATAAACCTCAGGTACAACTACGATATTAAGGTTGAAATATTAAATCAATATTGAAGTTGAAAAGCTCTTCTAGGATACATCTGCATCCCTCATGCCTAACCTGTTTTTACCATGCAATGGGAAATTGAACATAATAATATGGGATGAAAGAAAGCAGTTTTTGTTGCAGATGCTCCATTGAGTCATTAAATGTTGTTGATTTCAGAATCCTTTTGAATAATGCATCCAATGAAGAAGCTGAAAATAGTTCAGTCAATCCTGGAAATTAGGGACATTTCAATGTTGTTTCCATGCTGTTTCAATGTCCTAAAGATTCTCAATAACTATGCCACCCTGATTTGAGTAAGCAAATAAGTTTGGGAAAGTTTAGAGAGGAAGCAAAGCTATAAAATGCCAAAATTGGAAAGTCTCATCTGTGGGAAGATGCAATGTATTCATAATTCTTTGGATCCAAGAAAGTTTGTCTGGTATGACTTCATAGTGGAATTTTTTTGGCACAAGGAGAAGGCACATAAAACAGTAGTAGCTACAATGGGAAAACTGTTGGCTTTTGGCAACTCCGCCAACTTTGGCTGTAGGCAAGTAAGGAAAGGTGAAAAGATCCTGAAGTTTGTATTGTTACCAAGAAAATAACAACATTTCCACTTGGGATGGGGTGTGGCTTGTCTCAAAGGTATCTTTGGATCCAAGAAAGTTCATCTGGTATGATTTTCATGGTCGTTTTTTGGCACTAGGAGAAGACAATTTTATTCACCCAGGCTTTTTAAAAAGCTGTATATGTAGCACTATGTGCTTTTCAACTTATAACATATGCCAACTTATAACATATGCCATAATTTTGGTAGTTTTTAATTCTATGTGTTTTAATAGCATGTGATACATTATTTAATGTTATATCCCTTTTATCTGTCTTTGCTAGTCTCTGAATAACAAATATAAGGGGCAAAACATAGGAAGCTATTTTAGAGGGTCATTTGGTTATTCAACTATCCTTATTCATTACATAGCACTGCAAATTGCCAGCAGTCAATCTAGGAATGTACTGTAGTAAGTATAAAATTGACAACAATTACTAAGGCTATGTGAATATTTGATTAGAAGATTGAGTTCAAAGGCAATGCAGATGTTTTATTTGATGGATTGATGGATGGATTGAAAACTGAAAAGTGAGGATAATAGAAGGCCTAACTTGTCACTGACAGCATGAATTCTAATAAATAGTTAACACTAGGCAGTTTGTGTGATCTCCATAAATATTTTTGCTGATTATACAAATGAAACTATTTCAAGAAATGTTCCATAGGTACATATATGCATATACATATTTTTATTATGGTCTATTACCACATTAGAGCACAGCTTCATGATGGAAGGAGAGAATTCAAAAGTAAAAGTACAAAGAAAAAGTAAGATTTTTAAAAGGGAGGGTAAAATACTTGGACTTAAATGCTGAACTGAACTGTATTCCTTTATTCAAGGGTATTAAAAACTGAAATGGAGGTTTAATAACTACTATAAACAAGGGTATCTGTGGGTGGGGTTACAAAAATCAAGATAGTAGCTTTGACCACACAACTGAAGTTCTACCTGTTTAAGTCTCAGCTGCCATCTCTTTTAAAGCCCACTGTGGAAGTTCCTGACTATAAAATTTAATCCGTTAAAAATATCTTAGATCTAGTAAAATGTGAGAGTAGAAATGGTTAAGGTGAGAATCATTCTGCTGATGGCAAAGGAAGTAAAACATAAATGATCAGGCAATGCATAAGAAACTACAACAGGAAAACTATTGGGTTTGGGCAACTCTTGGTCAAATTTAGCTGTAAGCTAGAAGGGAAAGCTGGAAACACCCTGGAAGAAGCTAACAGCAAACCATTTTTGTATTATTGCAAATAAAGCAACATGAACATCCCCATGTAGCCACTAAGAGTGTGGCATGACCTGAAGGTGCCTATTCCTGTTTTTTTGTTGATTTACTCATGTAGAGGCATCCACAGAGGATAAAAAAGTCAACATGGCAACCATTGACTGTGCCCCTTTCTTATGTGCATCCCATGTAGAATGGGGTAGGACTTTGATGTCATAGCCATGGCCTCCAACCTGTGGATGCCTCTGTACAGTACTCATCACATTAGCAAATATATGAAACCTGCACTTACTCTGGTTGAACCAGAGCTAACTCTGATTACATTTAAACTGAATTGTGAATGTTCTTGAATGATGTAACAATGACAGTATTTTCCCCCCCTTGTATCGTGTTTACATAGTGATCACAATACCTCTTTGCTTCTTTTTAGTCCGCTGTGGCAATTTGGGGTTTTTAGGTGACCAAGGCTTTCCCAGTTTCCATGGACGAGAGACTCATGGATGAACCACATCTGTGTATGGCAGAGACAACCATAAACATGTATTTTATTTTGGCAGACAACAGCCTGCATTTTCTTGCCACATTTCATGGCAAAACCATTTGCCCCTCTAAGGTGTATGTCTAACATTTGGCATTGCTTCTGAGCTCTAGGTTTAATGTTGCTCTCCCATTGACAACCATACTCTTCTGTTATTTTTTTAGAAATCTTGGCATCCTGTGCTATAAGTACTGACAGGCATTACTCTTTCTTTTTCAGAACTACCATATGGCTGGGAGAAAATTGATGATCCCATTTATGGCACTTATTATGTTGAGTAAGTTTTCAAACCGTTATTAACTGCCTATTAATCTTGTATAAACCATTGCTAATGTCCCATGTGGCACTTCAGGTTGAAAGAAGCAGCCCACTGTGGTGTTCTTTTTCTTGTACACCTTAAAACGTGACAGAAAATAGAAGGCCCAACTGAAAGAAAAAAAGAAGTAGTAGCACTCGTTTGAAGAGTATTTTCCATAGAAAAGAGTTAGCATTTTTGTAGTTGTGCAATCTGATATTATTTGTTTATTTGATATGGTCACCCCACTCAAACATTGTGACTCCAGGCAGTGTGCAGTAAATAAACTGAAACCAAAACAAAGTGAACAACTTCAGTTAAAATCCAAATCATTAATAGGTGATCAGGATTTTTTTTTTTAATTTAAGTGTATGGGCTAGACCCTCCCAAGTCCAGATGGGAGATTCCACAGAAGGTCATGGAGAATGACAGAGCTAAGATCCTGTGGGACTTCCAGATCCAGACAGACAGGCAGGTACTGGCCAATCAACCGGACATCGTAGTAATAGACAAGGACCAGAAGACAGTAGTGGTGATAGATGTAGCAGTGCCAAGTGACAGCAACATCAGGAAGAAGGAGTATGAGAAGCTGGAGAAGTACCAGGGCCTGAAGGAGGATCTAGAGAGGATGTGGAAAGTAAAGGCCAAAGTGGTCCCAGTGGTGGTAGGAGCACTCAGGGCTGTGTCTCCTAAGCTGGGAGAGTGGCTCCAACAGATCCCAGGAACAACATCAGAGCTCTCTGTCCAGAGAGTGGACAGTGCTAGGAACAGCTAAGATACTGCACAGAACCCTCAAACTCCCAGGTCTCTGGTAGAGGACCCAAGGTTCAGGAAGACATATGCCACCCACAGGGGTGAGAAGGGAATTTTATTTAATTTAATTTTATCTCCAGATGTGAAACTCCAATCATCCGGGCCTCAAAGTCTGAGGGAAAAGCCTGTTTTATTGCCTTTCTGAAGCAAGGCCAGCCATATCTCAGGGGGAAGATCATTTCAGAGGACAGGTGCTTCAACAGAAAAGGACTTCTGGGCCCCATCAGCTGGTGTTGTTTCAGGGAAGTTTCCCAAAGCATGCCCACCCTATTATAGTATGTGGGATGGGCATATATCATTTGGGAGAAGCTTTCCTGCAAATAACCCAGTCCTGTGCCACATAGGGCTTTAATTAATGATTATCAGCATCAGTTGTCATCTACTGCATGAGAGCCTTTTCAGTTGTAGCACCAAATTTTGAAATTCTCTCTCCAGATGCAAAATCCAGCTATCCTGGAAAAGGCAGTGATGAACCACTTCTGTATTTTTCCTAAGAAAACAACATGGATGTGTCTTTAAAGTCATTAGGGATTGAGTTTGGCTTAAGGGAGATTTTTACCTTATTTCTGAATAGACGTGTGTTATACGATTGGGCTATTTACCATTATAGAGGGAATTTAAAAGGTTTTACTATTTTGCTAAGTGTTTGGTCTCATTTCATTTTTTTTTTCCTGCACACATTATTGTGGTTCTTTGTAATTTTGTGCTATTTCTCTTAACTCTGTGAGCCGCATCTTACAGAATCTTTTCTATTGAAAGGCGAGATAGCCCTGAGACACAGTACAATTTGCAGTGCCACATTCTGTAAACGGTTGGATCTTCTAATAATTCTGCCCCCATCTTTTTCCTCAAATCCTAGACAGAAAAGTGTTCATATTGCACATGGAAACTTAACACAGTCCTCAGAGTGCCTTGAGGTAGCCATAGGGATCTTTTCAACTAATGCTCTCAACTCTGAAGCTCCTTTGGAAGAATAATGCTTTTTTTCAGTGTGAATCTTGAAAATGCTTCCTTTTGCTCTCAGAAAAAAAAAAAGTAATTTAAGTGCCATTGGCAGCACAACTATGCCATCAGAAAGCTTTTACTGATAAGTGGAGCAGAAGAAAAAAATTCTGTAAATGAAATAACTGAAAACGAGCAAAGGGTGAGAGTTGTTAATGCAACTCTGTGCTGAGCTAACCTCTTCTGTTGGAATTAAACATATTTTACAATTATACTATATACATTTAAATAGGATTGTTCAACCTGAATCAGTAGTCTCAAGCAAAGCATGATATAATCATTTTTTTATCATGCAGTTAGATTCAAAACATGCAGTTTAAGAAGGAAAATATGCAGTTCAAGTTATCCAAAGATTTTATTATGTTACAAGATGTTAACAAGGAACAAAAAACTACATCAAAAGTTAGATGAATAGTCTTCTAGAATTCCAGATGATGATCAAATATATTTATTCCTCTTTCCCCTGCCAACAATTTCCCCTGCAGAGAATAATGTTTCAAAGACAAAAGAAATAATTTCAGAACATCTAGGCCCCCTAGATTGGGGATGTTTTCACTTTTGGTGTTGGATGGAGTTGCACTTCCCCATTCAAGACTTGTGCAGAACTTGGGGGTCCTCCCGGACTCACATCTACTGCTCAAAGAGAAGGTGGCAGCTGTGGCGTGGAAAGCCATTCCACAGGTTGACTTGCGTGCCGGTTGCACCCTTTCTTCAACCAGAAGACCCATCAGATGGTCACCCATACCCTAGTCACCTTGTGATTAGACTGTTGCATTGCGCTCTACAATGCTGCTCTTGAAGACCATCCGGAAGCTACAGCTGGTTCAAAATGCAGCATTATGGGCAGTGATGGGTGTTCCTGGTTATTCCCCTGTGTCATCATTGCTGCATAAGTTATACTGGCTGCCAGTTGGCTTACAGTTCAAGATCCTAGTCATCACCTATAAAGCCCTTCATGGCATAAGTTCTGGTTATTTGAGGGGCCACTTGTTTCCAGTTGTTTCTGCCTGCCTTCTGGTACATTTGCACAGAGTAGGTACACTCCAAGTCCCCTTAATTAAATGTTGTCATCTTGTGGGACTAAGGAAGCGTGTCTTTTCTGTTACAGCCCTGCCATCAGGAAAAGTATCACCTCAGAGACACACGTGTCTCCCACTCCCCAATGAATGAAGGAATCAATCATCCAATCAAAGTTGCACTGGTTCATGACCATGATAGACTGTTGTTGTTCAATCAAAGCTAGTTTTCTGGACAACAATCATTCTCAACTACCAATCAACTAGTACTTCCTAAGAAGCCACCTTCTCTGTCACAAACCCACCCACCACTGCTGCACCCCAAATTCAAATTTCACACAGACTATAAATACTGCAAGGCAATATTGCAGTATATTGAGGAAGCCTCACTAGAATGTGAGGTGAAATGTATTCAAAACACATGATCACTACTTCATTATTGATCACCCTAAGCACAAAGAACCCTAACTAAAAGTGTGTACAACAAGTCTACCACTATTCCAAAAAACCTTTAAAGTAGAATTATGGAAAGCAATTGCAAGCATGAAGCAGCAGTGTCTTCTGCAAGACTGATGAAATTATTGTTGGCACATTGGTCAAAGCGAAAGAAAGTGTGCACATATGCACAGACATATATTATTTGTGGTTTAACTAGAATATCCTCTGCCTAATTAATGAAATTGCTGCCTGGAGAAAGTATAGCACTGTATTGTTGTTGTTGTTTTCTGAGTGAGCATATCAGACAGTTTTCCAGTCATTCTCTCCGGTTTATTTTGTCCCAGGAATTTATACATCATTGCATTGCTTCTCACAGTAGGGCTAACTATGTGCAAAGAGTTCCTGCACTAATTTAAAAAAAAAAAAAATGAAAGGAGGGGAGAATTTGGAGCTGAAATATGGAAGGAGGAAAAAAGGTGATGCTTAAACCTCTCCACCAATTATTTCTTCTTTTCAAATTTGATCGCCTCGGAGGTTTAAGAGTGGATCCATCAGGATACCCTGCTAGCTAGAAAAATTGCAATCACAGGAGAGTATAGGGGACTTCTGGTGACTACAGTTTCTCCCTTACCTATCATTTTTTCCTGACTGTCTAATTTTAGGATAGAATTCCCTTCCTTCCTTCCTTCCTTCCTTCCTTCCTTCCTTCCTTCCTTCCTTCCTTCCTTCCTTCCTTCCTTCCTTCCTTCCTTCCTTCCTTCTGAAAAATTTATATGACCACCCCTCTCATAGCAAAGACTCTTGAAATTGTTTTCTTCCAACACCAACATTGGATTATTAGAGTCACTGAAAGAGAAGCTAAATATACTGCTCTGTATGTCATAAATGTTCATGTGTATTCTCTCCTAAATAGCTGCTTTGTTTAGTAGGTGAAAGGTGGAGTCAGTCCCAAAGTGGTACAGGTGTGTTCAAAAACTTGGACCTGGAGAGAGAGCTATACTACTGGTTTTAATATACTTAACCCATTTTACACATTTTTTTTCAAATTTCTGAAAATTTTTATTTTTCTAGCATTTATTTTTAAAAAGGAAGCAGTAAGAAAACTCTAATCGAGATCTGGAATAATACGTAAAGCTCTAATGGCAGTAGAAATACAGTGAGATCACATTTATAAAAACCTTTATAGTCAGGATAAAATCTGTGTTTTAATCTGCTAAGATCATAGGCTAGAAATAAAAATTGCTTCTCATTTTTCATCATAAAATGTGACAATATTATGCTTCCTTTTATCACTGATATTTAATAGATGGCATTGTTGTTAAGGAGATAATATCCCATTGTAACACAGAGCTTTAATTATATCATAAAAATAGACATATCATAAAAAGTTCAGTTGAAAAAGTTTGTGTGGCCAGCTGGAAAAAGAAATGGCTCTCTTTGGCTTCTGAATTCATATGTAAGAAATTGTTTCTCTTCCAGATCATGCCATTCTAGCTATTCTTGGGGTGGTCTATCAGTTTTGCAGAAGATAAACCTCTGAACCAGAAATGGTGCTTTAGATCTGATGTGTCAGACAAAACAGAGTGCACCACATTCGTAACACCTTTGGTCTGGAGGATTAACCTCTGGGGAACTGTTGGATCATCTCCAGGATAGGCAGATCAGGGTGATCTAGAGGAATGGAATTTTACGAAGTTTTTCAGAACCTTATTTCTAAAAGTGCCTTTACCTTTCTGTGGATCAATTCCCACAACCTGTGGCCATCAGAGTTTTATCTCCTTCATGGATTTTACTTCTGTCAGTCTATGGTGAGACAGTCTAAAACATGACCATGGTGTTTACTGAAAGCAGCCTGGTTTGGATTCTGTAAAACTGACACAGATGTATGCTAGAAAGGAGCCTAGGAGAAGAAAGCACCTGATGTGACTCTTTAACAAGTAATTCAGTGGGAATTACTGTAACAGTTTCATGTAAAACAGTGACAGAATCTGTGCTGGACCCAGGAAGTCTCCTTATGTAGAACTATTGATTCAGTATGGTGTGCTATGGCAGGGCCTTTTTTTAAAAGCCTGTTACAGAGTCCTTTAATGTCATCTGCTACCTGATCATTTTGAATGGAGATGATGAGGATATCTTTGGTTTTTTTAATCAGTAAACTGTTGTTCCTCCTCTTAAACATTTTTTTCTTATTATTCCCTGGGAGAAAAAAAACCCAACAACAACAATAATAATGCCACCTTAAGAATGTTGCAATTGGCAGGTGTAATGATGTTTGATGAAAACTAATGTGCCAAAGGTTCCATTTCCTTTATAAACAAACAATGCTTTTCTAGTCCTCGCAGTTGCAAAATAAAGTTTAAAAACAACATGTGGAAGTATCTAGTGACACAGCGTATACAGTATACCATTGTATTGTTATACAAATGAATGTTCAGCTTATTACATATCTTCCTATCAAGGTTGGCTTGAGTCATTTTGATGCATGAATTGCAGAAGTCAATGGCATCTTCTGACCTCCTCCAGACACCTAAACAAGTTATCTTAAAGTAGACAGCAAAGCATGCCACACATGCTTCTCTTTACAGTTCTAGCAGTAAATATATATTAACAGCAAATACAGCCACTAACCATTAGTTGTCTGTTCATCAAACCCAAATTCTATTGCCTACAGCTTCTACGTTACTTTCTCTTCTATAAAGCTGGGTCTGACTTTTGTTCTTCTCCTAGACTAATCCACTTTGCTCTTCTAATCTTAAAGGCCACCTACCTCCACACTCCATGCCTTTCTTATTTACCATTAATCATAAGAGCATAATATATCAAAATGATTGGCTTAATGCAATAAATCACCTGTCCAAAATATTACTTTCAATAAGGATTAGCACATATAATTCATGTTATGCACCATAGAGAACAAATGTGATACAGTAAGGAACTTTTTAAGCAAATAGCTACAACTCATTGAAGCAAGGAAAACTAGCAGTATGGTGCAAACCAAAATAAAAAAAATGTGCAGGAAAGGAGAGCATTCGGTCCATTGAGTCACACACTATGCCTGTATAAAAGGAATGCTTTAATGTAACAAATAATTGGAGCTTTCCAATACCAGTTATCGTGACTCAATGGTTGATAGGCCCAAATGCCCCAGAGAAACCTAAGTAGGATTATTTCCATGCAAGAGGTGAAAAACAGAAGGTTAAAAATCCTTTCAAAATCAGAATGCAAACATAATGTAAAATCCTCAGAATTATCAGACAGGTAAACAGATGTCAGGCAAGGGAGCAGGCAATGGCTAGAGAGATTTGCAAAACACATATTTTGTATTTGGTTATTTATTTATTTGTTTATTTATAAATTCATTCACTGTCCATCTCCCCCTCATGGGGGGACTCTGGGTGGTTTACAATAAATTATTGTTTTCTATTAGTCTGCCTTGTGGATATTAGCTGGATTTTTCCAAAGCCACAATCTGTGTGTCCTCTAAAATTCTTCACTGAGTACAAATTCCTAGTTGTTTGATAATAGTAAGCATTAAATTTATGTTTTGCTCTTTGAAATTTGATAACATAAATATGGCAAGGGAAAGACTGAGAAGAGCCACTCCTGATAGCTAACAAAGAATAATGGTAATAATCAGACATACAATTACATATATTCCCTGTGATTGCAGCCTGATAATTATTTCCAGTATTCTACTCTTCATTTTTTGGATATTTTTTAAAAAAGGAAAGAACAGATCTGTTATTTGTACCAAGTCTTTCCCTCACTGTGGAATCACTAAGCTAGTCTCTGCATTTCGAGCACTTGGGGAAGAACTAGGCACATCATGTGTGTGTCTGTATTTGTTACTGGCATATTTCTAAACAAGCCAAGTACGCAACAGCTTCTTTTAAAGCTGCCAGATACCTATTGGATAGCAATAGCAGTTCTACTCCCTGTAGCCTATTTTACCACTATAATCTAGTCTTCCTGGCTTCTAAGATTTGCTTGAGCTCTCCATCCTGTGACTTACATGAATCCTCTTGGCTCTTGATGCTCCATAACCCTTTCTATTGCCTTTGGAGGCAATACAATCAAAGCTACTTACATGTAATTTACAAGTAAGTTCATTTTAGCACTCAGTTAAGCCTCGAAGGTGCAATCCTATGACATAAATACACTTCTGTTGTTTGGGTAATGATGTTGTGACATGAAGGACATGTGCAGCATCTTTTGCAGCATTTGTGTAATGACATCATTATGACTTTAATTGGCACAGAAAGTAGGTCTCCTCTTCATTGAGGTCCGGTCAAGTAAGGTTTCACTAGACCATTTTTGAAAAGGATCACTTCAGTTGACAGTGGGTTTCTTTATATTTTCAGCCACATAAATAGAAGGACACAATTTGAAAATCCCGTTTTGGAAGCCAAAAGGAAGTTACAGCAGCGTACCATGCCCAACGCAGAACTTGGAATCAAGCCTATGCCAGCCCAAAGTTTCCGAGGTACACTATCACCGCAGTGCACACATTTCAGACTGATCAATTCTATTAAGTTTTGTGTTACACCTGTAACAGTGTTTTTAATATGTGGATATGAATATAGAAAACATCTAATTTTTTTCTCCCAAAACATTGAAAGATTTTGGTTGATCGTCACAGTTTCTAAAATTCCGAAACTAGTAGGGATGGGGCAAAACTGCATGTTTAAATCGTTTTCTTAAATGTTGTCATGGTAAGCCTATCTAATTCAAGGTCGGGGGTGGGGTGGGGATCTTCTCCAGCCTATTTAAGACAAACCAACATTGCTGCTTTACTGATAAGGTTTGTTTTGCTACACAGAAGCAGAAAAATCTAATTAACAATAATAGTAATAGGGTAATCCAGATGGGACTAAAAAGAGACCATATAGTCCCCTGGGGAACTGGAGCAAAATCATTAAGTGTCTCACTGAACCTCCACTCTGTCTTTTAAACAGAGAAGCAGGGAAAGAGTAGATGATATATGTTGGTCCTGTTGTCCTCCTTACACAAATGATGCTAAATTGCACATGTCTCTTTTCGTTTACTGGCAACCACTGAGGATGAGAGAAAGAAGGACCAAGGCTGTGGCACATGGGAAAGGGAGTTCATTCTTTCTTTCCAAAGTCCAGTCCTCCCCTCCCAAACTGCTGTCATCCACAAGAGGGGCACTCATTTGCAGACCAGTAGCAGCTTGAGGGATGCCTGTTTGTTTGTATGACAGGATTGCAGCGTAAGAAAAAAGGGCATTTTTCTTCTTCTCATTGTGCCATAGTCCTGATCAAATGTTTGATCTATACAGACAGTAGCATTACACTGCATTTTGCTAAGGGGCACAGCCATTAACCTAGGCTTTGTTATCCGAAAGAAGCTGCACAGATAACAGATGAGTCTCATAGAATAATTGTTCCTCAGGTGACAGTAAATAGCCAATCCTGGCGGATGATGAAAAAGCTAAACTGAAACAGACCTGGTTTGCATTTAGGTGGGCGGTCATCACGGCTGTAGGACAGTACAGACATACTACAAAAAGGCAATGGCACACGGACGTCAACTTAGACGTGGACATGTGTTCACCAGGAGTTGTGCTCAACTCAAGGAATTCTTTACTTTTTTACCTCACGCTTTGAGCTGATGTTGAGGGAGACTTTATAAGCTGACTTTACCTTGCCTTGGCAACCTCTGCAAGATGACTTTATACTCTGTTTGGTGGGAAAATAACAATGCATATATTAGTAATGAATAGGTTAATGCACGCAATGGAAAAGGGTGATTAACGGTCTATATTGGTGCAGAGATTAAATATTTATATAAGGCTATACGCAAAGAATGAGGCTTCTTCTCCTTTATATCAGTAGACAGCGCCTCATCAACATTACCTAGGCCCAAACATGTTCACCCGCGCCCTGCTCCTCAGAGGTCTCGCAGTGTGAGTGACCTGTCTCAATATCGGCGGGACAATGCTGGAATGTACAGGTTGTATGGTATGTCCAAGTGCTGCTATTTACCTGGGCTGCACTTTTATAAAAAGTAGTGTGTTGAATTCTTTAAAAAAGTGAACACCGAGCTTTTCACCTCATCCTGTGATTTTTATCACCTAATTAAGCCTAGCCGCAGAGGCCCTCGTGATCAAATGAGGCTTATTGTTTGCCACACTTCCAAGGGATCTCTCTGAAAGCGAATTCTGGATTACTGAACCATTTCAGCTGCCAGATTCTAAAATCACACTTGTGGAGATTAAAAATGCCATGAAAACACAAATAGGAACGCATGTGCGCAGCCCCTTAGTGTGATTGAGAAGTCAGCATTCAAGTAGTTTGGCAAACCTACTTGGATAGGTTGAAAAATAACCATCTGGCTAAGCACCTCCTGCCAGTTTCTCATTTTAGATCCCTTTTCAGTACCCCAAAAATCCAACTCTGAACAAACAGAGAATTAAGCAATTAATTAAGGAATTAAGGAATGCTGTTTTAGATAAGTGAATCCTTCCCTTGCTGGTTTTAGCTTTACATAGAAAATAACTCACTAATACTTTTCGTTCTCTCAGAATGCTTGCACTCTTACTTTGCTTTTACTTGTACAAATGCCACTTTGTCCCTGCTATTGCTTCTGCTGCACTGTTATTTTGTCTGTGTGCATCTGTGTGTGTGTGCATACATACAGTGCCACCCAAGCATCTCATGTTTTCCTTTATGTTGACTGATGTAGAAAAGCCGCTCTTCACCCGGGATGCCTCACAGCTGAAAGGCACTTTCCTCAGCACCACTCTTAAAAAAAGCAATATGGGCTTTGGATTTACCATCATTGGTGGGGATGAGCCCGATGAATTTCTCCAGGTGAAGAGTGTCATCCCTGATGGGCCCGCAGCACAAGATGGCAAGATGGAAACAGGTAAGTCTAAAGGTTTCTTGCATACGCTAACATAGAAAGGTGCATGAAACACCAGAATAAATAGGCCTGTCATTAGCAGCTTCCTCAGTAACAGGGTTCATTCAGCATGCAGACTGCTAATGTGATTTCCTTCATATGGGTCATCAGGTTGTGAGAACTCAGCCAATTGTGGTTTATTAAGCAAACTACTGAAGCATTAAGTAGTTGAGCTCATCATGGTTTACTGCAATGTGCAAACCATGTATCTGCGTATGCATGACCTCAACAAAGAGAGAGTAATTGGTCAGGATATTGTTTCTCAGCTCAGACTTTCTGCTTGTTGTCCTGACTTGTGCGATGCAAAATAAGATAGAAGAACTGAGTACAAGTGCTTTGATGTATCAGGAAATTGAAAACTGAAGAAATTATTCTTTAAAGGTACCTAGCCACTAAGGCAGATTCAGAAGGTACCAACTTCACCTAACAAGTATATGCAGTTGACATGCACACAGCAATCATACTGGAAGATAGACTTCAACAGGTCAAAAGCATGGACATCACACTGAGGACAAGGGGCAAGAGACATAATGTGCATCATGACATCATTGTTCAAATGACACCATTTATATAATCCATGTCATTTGACATGACATAGTTCATTTAATCTATGTCACATCATGACACGCATGACATCATCCTCATTTCTAAAGGGCACCAATTGTTTGAAGTGTATGAAATTTCAGTTGCCACTTTCTCTGCAGTTAACAAAACAAATGTTGGTATTGTATTGTAATTTGCTAGATTAAGTTCTTCATTTTGTTCCAAATTTGTCATCAACCATTCTGCTTTACATAGGGGAAAAATAAATCACAGTCTTGCCAATTACTTTCATCTTAATTCTATCTACTACCCCAGATAGATTGGAAAATACAGTATGTCTGTACAGATGCCCAGAACATAGTTGGAAGATAGCTCCAGTAGGCGACTGAGACATGCATCTGAGATAAATTCTTTATACGTGTTTGGTTCTATATACAGTATGTGTCAGAAGAAGACATTCAATTGAGTCACTTGTATATTATCCAAAATTCTGTACTCACAGTGTGTCCTGGTGGAACTGTGCTGAAAGAAAATATCAAAACGTTCTAAGTTTATAGATTTAAAATTGGATGATTGTAAAGTTTGAAATCCTTTTCAAAAGAATGAAATTTAACTAAATTGCTCAGGGTACTCGTGAGGGTTTCTAATTGATTCTGATTTGCATTGTTCTGTCTGACCCTATATTGAAAATTGGCACAAAGTGAGAAAGTTCCAGATGCTTGATGGCTAAAAGAAATGGTGCACCAGAGGTCTATTCAAAATCAGAATGAACTGTGGGGTTCTGATAAGAGTAAAGCCAATTAATCACTTTTGAACTGAATCATGACCACAGTAACTTCCTATTCTGTTATAGGAGTTTTCTCAGAATATAGCAATGAACCATACTGCCAGTTTTGAAGGGAGATTTTGGTGTGCTTGAAATTAAATAGATGACTGCAGTATTGTGTGTCTAAACTCTAATTTGTTTGTTTGCTGTATATTTAGTAAAATGTATAAGCTTTGTTTTGATCATTTCATCTTTCCAGGATTGACAACAAACCCTCAAGGGTTTATATACAAGTGAAAACTTGTTCTGTAAAACCTGTGTTCATTTATATAAACAAAATATTTCTTATTTATTTGATTGATTGGTTGATACCCCACCTTCCGGCTATGGTGAGCAGTCAAACTGATTCACTCATCATCTTGTGATGTCAACAACATCCTGCCATGCAGAGGCATTAGTTGAAGCCAAGACAACAGTGAGAAAGAAGCTTTTACAGAGACCTCCTGTTGAGTTTTTATTATTAATATTTATATGTATTTTTATTACCAATTTTGTTCTATTTTTGTGTCATTAACAACTAATTTCCACATCTGAGGATAATAGCTGGGCAGAGAGACTAACAAGCTGGACTGGTAAGATGGGGATGCCGAGGTATTGGTCAGAAATAAGCTGACAATAATTACAATTTTCTTTAAGTTATGCCTGCAGCTTAATACTTCATTTTCACCTAGGCCTCCCGTCATCAGGCTGGCTGAAAACGTTTGTAGCCCCAGAAGGATTCAATATTATTGGCTTAACAAAATCTGTACCAGCATCTCATTACTACTTTTTTTAATGAGATACTTAACAGATATACATTGTACATGCTTATTTTCTCTAAAGAGGTGGCGTTATGTCAAGATCCTTTAATCTTTCCTTCACCTCAAACATATACAGTCGGTTTGTACTGATTCATATACCAAAGTTCTATAGTCATTTTTATCTTGTTATAGATGTATTTATTCAAAAAAACTGAATTCTTATATTTCTAAAAGGATGTGACAGAACAATGGTTTCAGGTTTTATTAAGATTATGTTATTCAGAGAATTGAACTTCCTAGCCCCTTTTTTCTAATTCTTTTGTTGCTGTCTTACTCAACTTTAATTTTATCATTTTCATTCAATCTGGGTTCTCTGCAGTGCAAGAATAATACCAGGATATTCCTATTTATGTTAAGCAAAATCTTGATATAGAGTTGTTGCTTGCACTTCAAAGTTATTGAATTTAAATCTCTAGATGGTTAGAGTTTTATTGCATTTTCTCCTGAGCTTCACCTACCTTTTCTTCTGATTGAGGCAGATCTTTATATTTTCTACATGCTGTTGGAAACCTCAGATAAACCTCAGTTTCAAATAAGATGTTCAAATATTGTAGAGCTCATGACTTTCTGGTTTCATGAGGAAACTAATGAATATGAATCAAGAGTGAAATATTATAGAGAGGGTTGGTTTGAGCCAATGTAGAAGGATTTGAATTTGCAAAAGAAGTAATCTTTAGATAAATGCTATAGTGCTCCATCAAAATGCATGCTTCTATTTTAAAAAAAATCCCTTCTCACCCCTATGGGTTGTATGTGTCTTCCTCAACCTTGGGTCCTCTGCCAGAGGCCTGGGAGTTTGAGGGTTCTGCAGTATCTTAGCTGTTCCCAGTACTGCACTCTTCTGGACAGAGAGCTTTGATGTTGTTCCTGGGATCTGTTGGAGCCACTCTCCCAGCTTGTGGGTCACAGCCCCGAGTGCCCCTACCACCACTGGGACCACTTTGGCTTTCACTTTCCACATCCTCTCCAGTTCCGCCTTCAGGCCCTGGTACTTCTCCAGCTTCTCATACTCCTTCTTCCTGATGTTGCTGTTACTTGGCACTGCTACATCTATCACCACCATTGTCTTCTGGTCCTTGTCTATTACTACGATGTCCAATTGATTGGCCAGTACCTGCCTGTCTGTCTGGATCTGGAAGTCCCACAGGATTTGAGCCCTGTCATTCTCCACAACCTTCCGTGGAATCTCCCATCTGGACTTGGGAGGGTCTCCCATACACTCTGCAGATGTTCCTGTACACAATGCCAGCTACTTGTTTGTGCCATTCAGTGTATGCTCCTCCTGCCTGCATCTTACACCCTGCCACTCTGTGCTGGACTGTCTCTGAGGCCTCTCTGCACAGTGTGCACCTCGGGTCCTGTCTAGTGTGGTAGACCCCTGCTTCTATGGTTCTGGTGCTTAGCACCTGTTTTTGTGCTGCTCTGATCAGTGCCTCAGTGCTGTCTTTTAGTCCAGCCCTTTCCAGCCACTGGTAGGATTTCCCAAGGTCAGCCACCTCAGCTGTCTGTCGATGGGACATCCCATGCAGGCTCTTGTCTTGCCATGGCACTTCCTCTGCTTGATCTTCCTTGCATGTCTGCTGCTGCCTCAGGCATTGTCTCAACAGCTCATCTTTAGGGGCCATCTTACTGATGGACACCTGGATGCTCTGGGTCTCACCCAGGACAGTGCTTTGGACACTCACCAGGCCCCGCCCTCCCGCTTTTCACCTGGTATACAGTGTCAGGGTGTTGGACTCGGGGTGGAAGCCTCTGTACATTGTGAGGAGCTTCCGGGTCTTCACATCAGCAGCCTCCATGTCCTCCTTTGGCCAGCTCACTAGACAGACAGGGTATCTGATGACTGTCAGGGCATACATGTTGATGGGGTGGATCTTGTTCTTCTCATTGAGCCAGAGCCTTAGGACCTGTCTTATCCTTTGGTGGGACTTGGATGTTGGTGTCTTCCTTGCCTCCTCATCATGGTCGCCATGTGTCTGTGGGATACCAAGGTACTTGTAGCTGGTCTGTATGTCTGCCACGTGGCCTGCTGGTAGTTCCACCCCATCAGTCTTAACTACCTTCTCTCTCTTTACCACCATCCGGCCACACTTCTCCAGTCCGAATGACATCCCAATGTCCTCACTGTAGATCTGTGTCAGGTGGATCAGTGAGTTGATGTCTCATTCACTCTTAGCACAGCTTGATCTCATCCATATAGAGGGGGTGGCTGATGGTAGTTCCACTCTTGAACTTATATCCGTATCCACTTTTTGTGATAATCTGGCTGAGGGGGTTCAAGCCCATGCAGAACAGCAGTGGGGACAGTGCATCACCTTGGTATATGCCACACTTGATGGCCACTTGTGCAAGCTGCCTTGAGTTGACCTCCAGTGTTGTCTTCCACAGTCCCACTGAGTTCTTGAGGAAGGTCCTGAGTGTCCTGTTGACTTTGTATAGTACCAGGCATTCACAGATCCATGTATGTGGCATTGAGTCATAGACTTTCCTGTAGTCAATCCAGGCTGTGCTCGGATTGGTCTGTCTAGACCTTGAGTCTCAGGTGACTGCTCCATCTATGAGCACCTGGTGTTTGGAGCCTCTGGTGTTGTTCCCAATGCCCTTCTGAGCTGTGCTAATGTACTGGCCTATATGGTCCTGCAGCTTGGCAGCTATGATTCCTGATAGGACTTTCCATGTTGTGGGAGGCAGGTTATCGGCCGGTAGTTGGATGGTGTTGTTCCCTTGTTGGGGTCTTTCATGATCAGCACTGACCTACCTTGTGTTAGCCAGTCTGGTTGGGAGCCTGCTGCTAGCAGCTGGTTCATCTGTGCTTCACCTGCCTACCTCAAATATGAGAGTGACACAAACTAAGAGAACCATGCCGGCTTGGATGTTGCCCAGATTAACAAGGTCCGCGTCAGATGTTGGGGAACCAGGACAATCTGACGATCAGTGGGCTACTGGAACAAACCATACGTGGATGAGACAAGAGAACCTGGAATTGATGGAATGCTACTGCAACAGCAGACCTAATGAGAGGGGATATATGAAATGCATGAGGGAACTATGGATGGACAGAAGACCTGCATCCACAGTAACTGAGAAACAGCTGGTTACCCAACACTTCAACATGGTGAAGAGGAAGCTGCTCTCACAACTTGAGATAGACCAACTATATCCCAGACTCAAGAAGACCTGGAAGAACAAGTGGAGGTACAGCCAACACCTGAAGCTGGAACGTTGCTGCCACCCCCTCCATTATAGAGCACAGCAGCTGATATGAGGCAAAAGATCATGGATAAACTAGCTGCAGTCAACTCTCAAGACCGATTACCAAGGCTCAGTGGAGAAGTACCATCAGATAGTATGCTAGAAGATGCCAATAGAGCCCTCGCGACAATCCCTACTACCACTATAACTCAAACCAATGAACTAGTATACACTACAGCCGCTGTAATCCTGGAAATGCTTGGCTACCTGATCAAGAAGAACAGTAGTATGTAGCCCCCCTGGAAAATGAGGTTGGAGGCTAAGATCAAGGCAACTCGGAGAGAAGTTAGTCAGCTGGTAGAACTACAGAAGGGTGTGGAGATTAAGGATAAGACTCGGCTACTGAAAAAATACAAGGGCCTGACTCCATCTGAAGCCCTAGAGACTGCTAAACAAAGGCTCACAGCACTGGCTACCTGGCTAAGGAGATACACTAGAGTTGCAGAGGCCAAGAAGATAAATGCCCTATTCACCAAAGAACCATCCAAGGTGTACTCCCAACTGCAGTGCAACAACACAGTAACAGCAGAGCCACCAACAGCAGAAACTGAACAGTACTGGAAGAACAAATGGGAGAAAGAGAAGACACATAACACCAGTGCAATGTGGCTGCAGGACCTGAGAACAGACCGCAGAAATCTCCCAGAGCAGGAACCAGTCACCATCACAGTAGCAGACATCCAACAGCGGGTCAAGAACGTGAAGAGCTGGACAGCACCTGGCCCAGACATGATCCACACCTACTAGCTAAAGAAGCTGACAGCAGTGCATGTCCATCCGTAGTTCCCTCATGCGTTTCGTATATCCTCTCTCATTAGGTCTGCTGTTGTAGTAGCATTCCATCAATTCCAGGTTCTCTTGTCTCGTCCACATAGGGTTTGTTCCAGTAGCCCACTGACCATCAGATTGTCCTGGTTCCCCAACATCTGACGCGGACCTTGTTAATCTGGGCAACATCCGAGCCGGCATGGTTCTCTTAGTCTGTGTCACTCTCATATTTGAGGTAGGCAGGTGAAGCATTAGGGGGTCTTTGCCCAAGGACCCCTACTGGTAAGGTAGGTACAGCTGGGATTTGAACCCCAGTCTCCTGCTCCAAAGGCAGCATTCTAACCACTATGCTATCCAGCAGCTGTTCATTCAAAGTTATTGAAGTTTAAATCCCTAGATGGTTAGAGTTTTATTGTTTTCTCCTGAGCTTCACCTACCTTTCCTTCTGATCGAGGCAGATTTCTATAGTTTCTACATATTTATTGTATTTTTCCACCACCCATCTCGAAAACGACTCTGGGCAGTTCTGCGAAAGTGACTCTGGGTGGATATACTGTATATCCTTTATTTCTTATTGTGTCATTAACATTTCTGCTGGATTCTATTCTCTTCCACTCCTTTGTCCTCCATGAAATTTTATTTTTATTTGTGTGTTCTGTGCATGACTGCACTGCTGTTGGTATTGCTATTGGTTTGGAGTAGATTTTGATTTGCTATCTTTCAATACTTCTTTCTCCCATTCTCTGCTTTCAGTGTAATTGCTCCTTTCATCCCTATTCATTCTTAATCCTGAATTAATCCTACAATTTTCTTTCTTCTACCTCAGTTCCATGGAGTGCCATGAGTATAGAACAGTTTGAGGTATCAGGCTTAAGCAAGATGCTCGCAGTCCTTCAGACCTAACAAGACCATTTCTTAGGGACAAAGTATATAATAATTATGCTGCAGCAGCATTTCCTTTCTGGACTGAGACCACTGTGCTGAGGAAGAGAAAAGAGTTATTTTTCTCCTTAGTCCCATAGTTTAGAAAAATTCACAAACGAACCCAATGTGCCATGGGTGTCCATAGGGAGGTCAAAAAAGTCAGGTTGCGGGTGTGTGTATGTGTGTGCATAGGTACCCAGACAGATATACAAGTATCTATGTCCAGAGGAAGAAATTGGCGGTTGCTTTCCTGGAATGGAAAGTTGGAAGATTACAGCACAGCACCAGGGAATTGGGAGAACATGGGAGTGGGTGGCTATAGTAAATTTAAACAACAACAACAACAACAAGCAACAACAAACCTGCCCTGCATACTTTGCATACTGCTGCCAATGTATTCCATCCTGACTGGATTTTCTTAAGCCAGTTTAGAATCATGTCAACATAAGCACACAGGACAGGAACAGCCTAAGGATGCAGCGCATATATAACCTTTAAGGTCCTCCAGATCAAGAATCAGACTCCAGAGGAAGACTAGAACTAAGCTTTATTGAGATAGACTATAGGAAAAGAATCTTGCAAGTCTAATTGTGTTTATATCACAACTACTCAGGGAAGGAGGGACGCGGTGGCGCTGCGGGTTAAACCGCTGAGCTGCCGATCGGAAGGTCGGCGGTTCGAAACCGCGCGGCGGGGTGAGCTCCCGTTGTTAATCCCAGCTCCTGCTCACCTAGCAGTTCGAAAACATGCAAATGTGAGTAGATCAATAGGTACCGCTTCGGCGGGAAGGTAACGGCGTTCTGAGTCGTCATGCTGGCCACATGACCCGGAAGTGTCTATGACAACGCCGGCTCCAAGGCTTAGAAACGGAGATGAGCACCGCCCCCTAGAGTCGGACACGACTGGACTTTACGTCAAGGGAAACCTTTACCTTTACCTTACTCAGGGAAGACCCAGTCTGAATCTCTTCCTAGTACTGTCTCCTCTCCCAGAGCAAAACGCATGCTTCTCAACATTTTATTTCTGTAATGGCATCTATTTTCCCCAAGGTCATCTCCCTGGCTCCCTACACTCTAAAGCTGAAGTATCTTTTTAAAACTCATCAACCATACTACACCTGGCTTATGCATGTAAGGGTCTCTTTTCTGTCCTAGTCTTGGAAGGTGGCAGATTTTGGCAGACTCTAAGAATCCCCTGATTGGTATAGGATTTAAACTGTGCTCTTGCACATATGCACAAGGACAGACACATAAGTGCACACGCACATATAGGACATGATTCCTATACTCCACCATAGGCTGATCTTCCATGCATGTTTGATTTCTTTTTGTATCTCTAATAAAAACTACAGGTCTAGCTGGGCCATGTCCTTGAAGCTTCTTTAGTTAGCTAGCAAGTGTGGGTCAAATTTTTGGAGAGAGAAGATTTATTGCCAGGTCTGATATAAAGTCTGGAAGAAGTGAAGCAAGGCTGTGACAGGTTAGTACTTAAATAAGACACCACTGTAGGCTAGGCAGAAAAGTCAGGAAATATCCTGAAGAAAGGAAGAGCAAACAATTTCAGTAACATTGCCACAAAAGCTGCATGGATGTGTTTTTGTAGTCACCAGGAGCCACATTCCACTTAAAGGAGACTTGTCTAACCCTAACACTAAATCAAAAAAACAACATACAGACACACTTGGGAGAACACTCCCAAGTAATACTTACCTTTGAATACTGTATTTCTGTTATTCCATCATAAAACACAGTGCCACCAATGTATCTAAATGGGATAAAATATATCCACAGAGGATTTTTTAAAAGTGATTTGGGTACTAGCCATGGTTAGTTTATGATTATGATTGTCTTAGGATCAAAGGAGCAAATATTACATTCCAGTTGCTAAGGAAAAACTGCAAGTCTTTACAATTATGACCATCCTCCTTAGGAGCTTTCTATGGGGGCTGTGGAAATGCAGTAAGGTTCTTCCAATGTACCTATCCGTTGGCTGATAATGACATTTCATTCAACTGGGAACATGTCCGTTTCCTGGATTCTAGGAGTTAGAAGATTATGACAAATTGAGTAATGTCCCTCGGCATTTTTTAAATGATATTTCCATATTATGATTATGCTTAGTTTAACATACAAGGAAGAATACTATTAATAATATCTTCTACTGGAGTAATATTTGGGGACTTAATGGAAAATTGGTTTTTAAGAAGTCTCTTTTTGTTCCTCTTAAATAAACAATATCTTTTAAAAACTCTGTTTGAATAGCCTAATATATTTTTATAGATAATTACACTTCCTTTTGTGTATTGTATCATTTATTACAAATAGTTGTTGTTGTTTATTCGTTTAGTCGCTTCCGACTCTTTGTGACTTCATGGACCAGCCCACGCCAGAGCTTCCTGTCAGTCGTCAACACCCCCAGCTCCCCCAGGGATGAGTCCGTCACCTCTAGAATATCATCCATCCATCTTGCCCTTGGTCGGCCCCTCTTCCTTTTGCCTTCCACTCTCCCTAGCATCAGCATCTTCTCCAGGGTGTCCTGTCTTCTCATTATGGGGCCAACGTATTTCAGTTTTGCCTTTAATATCATTCCCTCCAGTGAGCAGTCTGGCTTTATTTCCTGGAGGATGGACTGGTTGGATCTTCTGGCAGTCCAAGGCACTCTCAGAATTTTCCTCCAACACCACAGTTCAAAAGCATCGATCTTCCTTCGCTCAGCCTTCCTTATGGTCCAGCTCTCGCAGCCATATGTTACTACAGGGAACACCATTGCTTTAACTATGCGGGCCTTTGTTGTCAGTGTGATGTCTCTGCTCTTAACTATTTTATCTAGATTTGTCATTGCTCTTCTCCCAAGGATTAAGTGTCTTCTGATTTCCTGACTGCAGTCAGCATCTGCAGTAATCTTTGCATCTAGAAATACAAAGTCTTTCACTGCTTCTACATTTTCTCCCTCTATTTGCCAGTTATCAATCAAGCTGGTTGCCATAATCTTGGTTTTTTTGAGGTTTAGCTGCAAGCCAGCTTTTGCGCTTTCTTCTTTCACCTTCATCATAAGGCTCCTCAGTTCCTCTTCACTTTCAGCCATCAAAGTGGTATCATCTGCATATCTGAGATTGTTAATGTTTCTTCCAGAGATTTTAACTCCAGCCTTGGATTCCTCAAGGCCAGCTTGTTGCATGATGTGTTCTGCATACAAGTTGAATAGGTAGGGTGAGAGTATACAGCCCTGCCGTACTCCTTTCCCAATCTTAAACCAGTCCGTTGTTCCGTGGTCTGTTCTTACTGTTGCTACTTGGTCGTTATACAGATTCTTCAGGAGGCAGACAAGATGACTTGGTATCCCCATACCACTAAGAACTTGCCACAATTTGTTATGGTCCACACAGTCAAAGGCTTTAGAATAGTCAATAAAACAGAAATAGATGTTTTTCTGAAACCCCCTGGCTTTTTCCATTATCCAGCGAATATTGGCAATTTGGTCCCTAGTTCCTCTGCCTTTTCTAAACCCAGCTTGTACATCTGGCAATTCTCACTCCATGAATTGCTGAAGTCTACCTTGCAGGATCTTGAGCATTACCTTACAGGCATGTGAGATGAGTGCCACTGTTCGATAGTTTGAACATTCTTTAGTGTTTCCCTTTTTTGGTATGGGGATATAAGTTGATTTTTTCCAATCTGATGGCCATTCTTGTGTTTTCCAAATGTGCTGGCATATAGCATGCATTACCTTGACAGAATCATCTTGCAAGATTTTGAACAGTTCAGCTGGGATGCCATCGTCTCCTGCTGCCTTGTTATTAGCAATGCTTCTGAAGGCTCATTCAACCTCACTCTTCAGGATGTCTGGCTCTAGCTCACTGGCCACACCATCAAAGCTATCCCCAATATTGTTATCCTTCCTATACAGGTCTTCTGTATATTCTTGCCACCTTTTCTTGATCTCTTCTTCTTCTGTTAGGTCCTTGCCATCTTTGTTTTTGATATACCCATTTTTGCCTGGAATTTACCTCTGATGTTTCTAATTTTCTGGATGAGGTCTCTTGTCCTTCCTATTCTATTGTCTTCTTCCACTTCCACGCATTGTTTGTTTAAAAATAATTCCTTATCTCTTCTGGCTAACCTCTGGAATTTTGCATTTAATTGGGCATATCTCCCCCTATCGCTGTTGCCTGTTGCTTTCCTTCTTTCTTGGGCTACTTCTAGTGTCTCAGCAGACAGCCATTTTGCCTTCTTGGTTTTCTCTTTCTTTGGGATGTATTTTGTTGCCGCCTCCTGAACAATCTTGCGAACTTCTGTCCAGAGTTCTTCCAGGACCCTATCTACTAAGTCCAGTCCCTTAAATCTATTCTTCACCTCCACTGCATATTCCTTAGGAATATTAGTGAGCTCATATCTAGCTGATCTGTGGGTCTTCCGTAATCTCTTTAGTCTGATCCTGAATTGTGCAAGAAGAAGTCCGTGATCGGAACTACAGTCAGCTCCAGGTCTTGTTTTTACCGACTGTATAGATGTTCGCCACCTTTGGCTGCAAAGGATGTAGTCAATCTGATTTCAGTGTTGTCCATCTGGTGAAGTCCATGTATAAAGCCGTCTCTTAGGTTGTTGGAAGAGAGTGTTTGTTATGCAGAGTGAGTTGTCTTGGCAAAATTCTATCAGCCTATGTCCTGCTTCATTTTGTTCTCCCAGGCCATGCTTACCCGTAATTCCAGGTGTCATTTGACTGCCCACCTTAGCATTCCAGTCTCCCGTGATGAAAATAACATCTCTTTTAGGTGTGTTGTCCAGTAGGTGCTGCAGATCCTCATAGAACTGCTCTACTTCAGCTTCTTCAGCATCTGTGGTTGGGGCATATATTTGGATCACTGTGATGTTAGATGGCTTGCCCTAAATTCGAATTGAGATCATTCTATCGTTTTTTGGCTTGTATCCAAGCATATAAATATACAAATAGTTATCCAATACAATAGTTATCCAAGGTTAATCCAATCCAATGCTTTAAATTATTCCGCTTCTGTCTTACACTTGCTCAGGACTCCTATTTCTCCTAATAATTTGATTTGACCTTTTTTGCTTTGTAGAGTTAATATGTAAACCAGAAATATCCTAGAGAAGCAGGGCATTTCTTTAGTTGATTAAAAATGGCAACAATAAAAAGAGAGAAATGATTTAATGTCAGATTTCTAGACCAAGCGTTGCATGTGTAAGGTATTTGTTTTGCAAAAGGTTATCACCTTTTAATCAGAGATGCTCCAAGAAAGAGTGGATAGATTTGTCCAGATTTTAATGTGTCTAGAAGAGTTGGATTGTTATTACTCATCTGCAAAAAGAGTTCACACAGTTCAACAGATAACATTGCTTAGTACCTTCTCTTTGGATTATAATTTATTAACGTTATCCATTGGACATAGCCTCCCAAACAGAAGAATTTCTAGCTGGTTCCAATTTACAAAAAAATGAAGGCCTACAGTGAAAAAATAATGTTTTCTTATGTTCCAACAGTAAGTCCTGCTAGCCTCCTTCTGCTAACTTCCATCATTAATAACTTCTTATTCACATGAGCCATTCTAACTTTATAAGTATCCTGCCATCACCCATGTAACACAGAAATGTATCATTGTCCATTATTTTTTAATCTCTCAGCTATAAACCTGAGACAAACTTTGAAGAAGTCAGACCTATGAGATTAAGTGAAGGTAAAGGTTTCCCTTGACATTAAGTCCAGTCGTGTCCGACTCTAGGGGGTGGTGCTCATCTCCGTTTCAAAGCCGAAGAGCCGGCGTTTGTCCGTAGACACTTCCGTGGTCATGTGGCCAGCATGACTACATGGAATGCCGTTACCTGCCTGCTGAACGGTACCTATTAATCTACTCACATTTGCATGTTTTCGGACTGCTAGATTGGCAGGAGCTGGGACTAGCAACGGGAGCTCACCCCGTCACACGGATTCGAACCGCCGACCTTCCGATCGGCAAGCTCAGCAGCTCAGCGGTTTAACCCGCAGCGCATTTGGCAAGTTTAAATCAAACATTAACCAAACTTCCATAACATTGAGAGAATCCACTGAGGCCATTTTTCCAGTAATAAATCACTACCCAGTGCTACCCAGGAGAATAACTGGAAAACTAATTTTAGCACTAATTTGTAGCACTACCCTGTCATTGTTGAAGCAATATAAAGTCTGTCCTTTATATCAGCATGGTGATGTACAAGATATGTAGGGAAATGGCTTAAGAAGAGTAAAATATGCCAACTTTACAATTGCAACAAGAGTGACAAACAGTGTTGTTTGTTTATTGCCTTATGCCTTCCTACACACCTTAAAGAATTTGTGTCGATCAAGGAGATTACGCAGTTTCTGCACAAACTGAAATAAAATATATGGTACTAGTGTCACCATTGCCAGACCCAAAGAACAAATCCTGTGCCTTATGTTTTGGGAAATGAACTTTAAAAATGACTTTCCATGTTGCAATATTAAAGCCTTCCAGTGAATTCCCACAAAATCTAATGTGAAGTGTATGTGTTTGGGTGAGGGGCAAATTATTCCCTATCTGCTTTCATAGCAAATGCCACTCAATAACTTTACTGACAGTTTGAAAACTTGGCTTTTAAGGCAAATCCATTTACAATGATTTAATTGAGATTTTAGCCATCTTGGGTGTAGATCAAGAAAATCCAAAAATCCAACTCATTTGGAAACTCCAGTTGTAGCAGGTAAAGAACCCATGAAAAACATAACCAATAGTTTAGGATTAATGGATATCAGTTAGAAAAAACCCATGGAAGATTATTTCAATATATTATTACTGTGGCGAGATTACTATATGCACAGAAATGGAAAGATTTGACACTACCCACTATGGAGGTAAGGTTGGTGAAGTTGACAGATTTTGCTGAAATGGATAAATTGACTTCTTTGATTAGAGAAAAGATACTATCTATATTTATTGGTGACTGGAAGCCTCTTATAGAGTTTTTGCATAAAAATTTAAAAAATGAATTTGTAATTTATCGTTAGACAGGTTAGATTATAGAAGGAAGAGTAATATAATGTAACTTTAGAGAGAGGTTAAAATATATTTGTACATATAACTGCTGTGAAGAATATTAGAAGCCACTGCTTTATATCTTTTTTCTTTCTTTCCTATTTTTCTTCAACTATTTTTCTTTTCTTGCACTTTGTGCTTTTCCTTTGATTTCTTTCTTGTTTTCATTCCTCACTTTATATTAGTTTTTATTTTCTTATTTAAAAGTTTATATATATATATATATATATATATATATATATATATATATATTCAACACTACCCACTATGCATGTGTGTATGTATGTTTGTGTATGTGTGTGTGTGTATGTGTGTGTATATGTATATGTATATGTATATGTGTATATATATATGATAGCTTTTGGTTTTCTGCTGGCAGAGAGTGACAAAAAACTAATCTGGAAGGAATAATGGTCCTCATTAACTTCTCATTTTATTCACTATTGAATATTGCTTCACTTCATGAGCTGTCCAGTGAGTGATAAACATATAATGTTCTTGCATACAGAAATGACAAGTGAAGGAGGGGTTGCAATACTATATGGAACTTAATAATGGGGAAGGTGGTTGAGAAGGTGGTGGCGTTGCAACTCCAGAAGATTCTGGATGAAACAGATTATCTAGACCACTTCCAGTCAGGTTTCAGGCCAAGATATGGGACAGAGACTGCATTGGTCACACTTATGGATGACCTCTGGCAGGAGCGGGATGGAGGGAGTGCATCCATCCTGGCTCTTCTTGACCTCTCAGTGGCTTTCGATACCATCGACCATGGTATCCTTTTGGGGCAGCTCAGGGAGTTGGGGGTGGGAGGCGTGGTTCACCTCCTTCCTCCAGGGCTGCTCCCAGTGAGTGGTGAGATGAAATGAGAGATCCAACCCTCAACCCCTTTTGTGTGGGATGCCACAGGGTTTGGTCCTCTCTCCTCTCCTATTTAACATCTACATGAAACCACTGGGTGAGATCATCCGTCACCATGGGATGAGGTATCATCAATATGCTGATGATAATCAGTTATATATCTCCATCCCGGCTGAGATAAGTGATGTGGTGACTGCCCTTTCTCAGTGCCTGGGGGCTGTAGGGGCCTGGATAAGGAACAACAGGCTTCAGCTGAACCCTGGTAAGACAGAGTGGCTGTGAGTTGGCAGCTCCTCAGTATCCAGGAAGTTGTCATCTTTAGTTCTGGATGGGGTTGCACTGCCCCATTTAGAACCAGTGCAGAACCTGGGGGTCCTCCTGGATTCATGACTCCTGCTCAAAGAGCAGGTGGCAGTTGTGTCAAAAAGGGCCTTTGCACAATTTTGTGTTGTGCGCCAGTTACTCCCTTTCCTGGATCGAGATGCCCTCCAAACAGTCACTCATGGCCTGATCGTCTCCCACATAGACTACTGCAATGCGCTTTACACGGGGCTACCCTTGAAGAGTATCCGGAAGCTTCAGCTGGTCCAAAATGTGGCCACACAGGCAGTTATGGGTGCCCCAAGATCGGCACATTTGACACTACTGCTGTGCGAGTTGCACTGGGTGCCAGTTTGCTTCCAGGTCCAATTCAAGGTGTTGGTTATAACCTATAAAGCCCTACATGGCATGGGGCCAGGCTACCTGAGAGACCATCTCATCCCCATAACATTGACCCATCCCACCCAGTCATGCAGAAAGGGAATGCTACGGACCCCGCCAGTAAGGGAATTCCTCTTGGTGGGGTCCAGGAGGTGGGCCTTCTCTGCAGTGGCACCCTCCCTCTGGAACATTCTGCCCCTGGAGGTGAGGCAGGCCCGTTTGCTCCCGACCTTCCGGAAGGGTTTGAAGACCTGGTTCTGCCACCTCGCCTGGGACGGGAAGGGCAATAGCTCTTCCTGGGGGTGACTGGTGTCATAGAGTCCCCCCTACCGAATGTAATCTTTGCCACTTGGATTTTATATTTATTTATTTTTATTATGTCAGTTGTTTGCTTTGTAATTTATGCATTGATGGTTTTAAATGGTCAATTTTATTGTAAACTGCCCAGAGTCCCCCTTTTGGGGGGAGATGGGTGGTGATAGAAATTTGAATAATAAATAAATAAATAAAATAAGCTAGACCTGTCTTTTTCAATATGGATGCAAGGATTTCCCAGGATTTCTTTTTCATGAAATAGCCCAATCATTTCCTTTAAAGCAGTACTGAGGCATGTTGGCTGCAAAGCAAAGTGACAGTGCTGTGTGTTTTGGGGTGGGGGAATGGCAAAAATATAATACTAATGTATTTTTGTGTTTTCTTAAAAATATGAAGGAAAATATGATATGTGAAGTTTGATCTGAGGTTGTAGCCCTATGTAAATTTGGAGAAACTGCTAGGCATGGAGTCCAGCTGTTTCATTCAACAGTTTTAAGTACCATAAGGGAGGGAAATAGATGTCTTTTCAGAGTTAGAAATCAATTTCACTGCCCTGCAGGATGAGGCAAGATGGGGAATGGAAAGTGGAGTGCCATTCAGCTGCTTCTGTAGTTCTCAAGAACTTCTCATATGATTGACACAGTATTTATTTATACCTTTCCTGTTAGCCTACTTAGTTGAGTATTGTACTCAAGCTAATCATAATTAAAATGAAGAATACAAAATAAAAAATCCACCACAAATGTAACCTTCTGCAAAGCAAGCATTATGTTTTGATCATATGAACTATTGAAGTTTATTGGATGAATTCTACTGAAATTTTATGGATATTTGTGATTGCTATTTTTCTTTGAGAGGAATGTGAATGTTGTGAAAAGCTACATATTTATTTTGGGTCATTGCTCTTAGCAGTCTGGGTCAAATCTTTTCAAATGATAATCTTTTTTCATACATATGATATCTCTCATGATGTATTATGTCTTAGAAATAGCTTGGGAAATAAACATTATCAACCTCTTACTAATTTATTTTGCCCTTTTTTCTTAGAAGATAGACAATTTGTAGACTAAATTAAATGGTAAGGTGAATCTCATATACCATATTTGATTGCATGTCTCTTCCTATTTATCAAGACATTAGAAAGTAATTTCTCCCTCAGAGACTTCAGATTGTTTCTGGTCTTATAAAAACAAACTCAGCATGGACAGAGACACTGATGCTGGTTCTACAGCAGATGACAGCATCTAACTGGTCTTTGCTGGTCTCAAAAAGTTAAGCTGAGTCAGACGTGGTTCATATTTGCTTGTTGGTTACACTAGAAAGTCAAACGTAGATCCCAGAAAAAGGCTGCCAAGAAAACCACAATATCATGTTTATACAGTCACAGAAGTTGAACTCAACTTGAGGGAGAATATCTAGGAGACCAGCAGTCTACTTTGTTGATTTTGCATATGCTTCTGATAATTGCTTTCGCTCTTAAAATTATGGATTTGTGTTATTTTTTTTCTAAATTTGCCTGATTATGCACACATGACTGATCATACATAACTAAATCTCAAAGCAATGGACAAGAATAATTTTTTAAAAAATAATTACATTCATATATAAGAGTTTCTCACAAAGGTTTGAGTCTATAACTCCTGCAAAATTGGACATGAACCTCAAGACGGTTAACCCAACCATCTGTTTATTAAATCCACACCTCTCCTGACTTGCAAACACCTTCTAAGAGGTGGGGTTTGGTTGGGTCCATGGATAAGTATCAGCTTCATTAAGGGAAGGGGTGGTTCCACTGGCTTTGAAGAAAGTGGTGTTTCTTCTTTTAAGAAGCTGTCCCTGGATCCAACAGTTCTGGAAAATGTTCAGCCACTCTCCAATCTTCCCTATTTTAGGAAATATTTTTGAGAAAATAGTTCGGCTACAACTTAGAAGATTACGGGAGTGGAGGGCACCATGTTGTGGTTGCAGTGGTTCTCCTCCTTTCTCTGTGGCCTGTGTCAGTCAGTATTGGCAGAGGGGAGAGACCAAGGCCCTGTTGTGTGGGTAGCTGCAGGACTCAATGCTCTCTCCTATCCTGTCTAACACTAATATGAAGTCACTGGGTGAGGTCATCCATCAGTTGGACCAATTATATATTTCAACCCTATTGCACTTATTTCTGGATTGGGAGGCCCTCCAGACAATCAGTCATGCTTTGGTCACCTTATGTATGGACTGCTGCAATGTGCTGTACATGGAGCTGCCCTTGAACACCATTCAAAAGCTGCAGCTGTTCAGAAGATGGTGGCACAGGCCACAGTATGCCCATATAACATTTCTGCTCTGTGAGATGCAATGGCTACCAGCAAGATTCCAGGTGCAATTCAAAGTGCTGGCTATCACTGTAAGGCCCTTCATGGCATAGTTTGTCTCTTCTGATGTCTGCCTGTCCTGCTCAATCCAAAAGAGTTGGCATGTTTTGGAACCCATTGATTAATCAATGCCACCTCATGGGGTGCAGGAAATGAGCCTTCTCTCTTATGGCGTCTTCCCCGCAAGAGATTCATATTTTTCCCTACCCTGGCCTCATTCAAACAAGCCCTTAAACCTGGCTGTTCCCCCAGGACTTAGGTTAGGTTGAATGTGAGGTCCTTAGTAGGCATACCGTATGTTGAAAAGGTGCTGGTTGCAATATGTCTGGATGGGCTAATATGTTCTTTTTGTTGTTGTTAACTTGTTTCTAAGGTTGTATGCTGCCCAGAGTCAGGCAGCCTTATAAATAAATAACCAAGATATCCCAAACCAGAAATCTCTCTCTTTTTTTTCTTTTCTGGAAGGCAGATGGGAAACTGAAGTGAAATAGGAAAGTTAAATATTGGCCACAAACCAATATATAGCTTTGGATCATTTTCCTCAATAAATCAATGAACAAGTTTAATGTTTTTGACTCATTCTCTAATTGAGTTCTCTTTCTCTAGTTTTAGGATTTGTGTGGAGAAGAGATAATGTTTTAGGTCACATTTCTGCAGAAATATTGAAAATTCCAATGGGTTCACAAACTTTTAAGCACCACTGTGTACATTTCCTATATTTCCTGTAGTTCTTAAATCTATGAATCATGAGGACCTGGCAGCATGTTACATAATTATACAATATGGCCTATTACATTAAATTTTCATATTCATATTATTGTCATATATTTGTAAATGAAATCTCCTCCTCCCCATTTTTTTCATTACAGCTCTGTGTGCCTGAAAAGGGATTTGAAGCCAAGTCTCAGGTATATGTATCAGAAAGGGTGGAAGAGCTATCTGTTTGCAAATAGATCTGCAAGTTTGTTTTCTCATTCGTTTTCCAACAGCAGCTATTACAAAAAACTTCTCTTATCCTATTAATTAGGTTGTTAAAATGAATAACAAGGGAAAGTACCAGGACGCAGCTCAAGTCTGGTCCTTAAAACAAGTCCTTGGTCTGATTGATATGTTGGACAATATCCTGTCCATTAATTTTACTAGGTATGTATCTTCCCTGAGCCACTCCGGCTGGTTAGGTGGTTTGATGTTCTAGTAAAAGGTAAAGGTTCCCGTTCACTCGTGTCTGACACTAGGGGGCGGTGCTCATCTCCATTTCATGGCTGAAGAGCCAGCATTGTCCGAAGACACTTCTGCAGTCATGTGGCTAGCATGACAGTCATGGAACGCTGTTACCTTCCCGCCAAAGCGGTACCTATTTCCCTACTTGCATTTGCATGCTTTCGAATTGCTAGGCTGGCAAGAGCTGGGGTGAGTGCGGGAGCTCACTCCATCACGTGGTGCTCAGGTCTCAAACCACCGAACTTGCAACCTTCCAGTCGACAAGCCTGGCGTCTTAACCACTGAGCCACCACGCCCCACTCTTGATGTTCTAGTACAAATAAAATATATTAAAAGGCCTGAAGTTAGCTCATCAACATGTTACAGAGGAATATTTATTTTTTTCTTCTCAGCTGCATTGCAAGTGATAAGGCACCACGTGGCATTTCCTCTCCTGAAACATAAATACTATTTTAGTATTCACTCACAAGTTTTTGAAATTAAAAAAAAAAAATTAAATAAAAAGAAAAAACAATAAAAGCATAAAAAACTTACATTCCGAGTAACTGAATGAAAAAGTCTTAATTCAGGCCAGAAGAGCGTTGGCAATTAGATGTTCATGGTGTCATGCTATTCTTTGTAACTTTAAATAAATTGAGTTCAGGCCAAAGATTTGAAGATTACATTTGAGTCACATTATTACTCAGTTTCATTCATTTGCCATTAAGGAAATGAACACTCCATATATTTTTGTGTCTGAATGAGGCCTCTCTTCTGTTCCTTAATTAAGAGATGGGAAATTTGAGGGAATTGTAGAATGTTCAAACAGGCCATTTCTTTTCTTTTTATGGAGGCAACTTTTAATCTCTTACATGTTTTCCATTGTATTAGAATGTGTGCACCTGACTTAGCCAATTTAATTTGTTCCTCACTATGCCTTTTGAGAACAGCCTCCTAAAACCCATGAGGCAGACATCTCTGCTGTTAAAAATGAAAATTACTGTTTCTCATTTTCTACTGGTTCAACCCTCTGCACTCATTCATAAAATGAACTTTATAATGCATTAAGGATGAATCCGTGGCACTCTTTAAATTCCTCTCCCATCTTTCCAATGAGGTGGTGATCATTTCTGAAGTTTTCAGATCATGGATCCAAATAAGCTATATTAGAAATGGCAGATACCTGCTTTGGAGATCTCCTTTCTGTCTTGCTTTTTAAAGAATTTTAATTCCACCTACAACAGAGGCCAGCCATAAAAATATATAATTCAATGGTAACATTGCATATTATGATTACTGATCTTGACAGTTCTATGCTTTGCTGCCTCTTATTAAGTTGGAAAAGGTTTCTGTTATGTAAATCAAAATACTTAGATAAAATATTATCATCTGGTATTTTACTCTGGGTAATAAAATGTCAAATGTTTTCAGGGACATTCGATGACCGGGGTGGTGTAAAAGAGAAAGAAAAACACAGTTAACATACAGTGAGCTTAGTCTATTTGAAATCAGCTATTGTTCTTCCTCTATAATAGAGGAAACACCACATCTGTTTCTCTGGGCACCAATTGTCCATTGCTACCAATGGAAACTTATTTTCTATGGATAGTGATTTTTTTATGGTGTAAAGTAAGAGTTAAGGGACTGCTCATGGTGCTGCAATCCAGAGGCATTTTCTGTGTCCTGCCCCTTCCCAACACAGCACTGAAGTTTAGGAAACAATCTTATATTAGCATCTTTTTATTCCTGCATGTCTTCCTGCCCTATGTGGTGACATATGGAGAGATAGTACTAAACATGTAGTTTTCTTGCCTACTCTGTTTGTATCTTTGCCTATAAGTTTATACATCTGCATATTGGGATTGGGGAAAAAACAATCAGAAGTTCTCACTATCGTTAGAAGAGTCTCCTGGAATCAACACTAACTCAAAGACAAAAAAAACAACAACACTGATTCTCACGGACGCTGTTACGTAGTTGGGCAATGAAATGTCTCCAAGCAAACAACCAAGCTCAGAGAGCATCAAGGACTCCACAGTTCTCACTATATACAGCAGCACGGGTGGAGCCCCAGGATTACCTGTTGCTCACCCACAAAGCCTTGGTATATCTCTCCAAGACCCTTTAAAATCTACAGACTTGCTTTAATGATAGAAAGAGGAGAATTATAAGAAACAGGGTGGAGGAACTTGTGTCAATCTCCCACCAAAAGCCCAAATGTAACCTTTAGCACCAAAAGCATTAGGTCCCTTTGGCATAGACTGAAAACTCCAGATGCTGCACTTCCAGCTCTTCTACTGGGGTTTCCTTTTAAACTTTTTGTGCCCATACAATTTAAGTCTCTCTGATGCTGCCTTGTACGTGCTCCAATCTTCTCATCCTTTTGATCACCACCAAAGGTATGCCCCTCCCTCCTTCCTTCTTTGCTTCCCTTGGGCTTTCATTTTCATCTCCCTCCCAGCATTTGAACCCCCACCCCTGAAGACATGCACTGCTTTATTTATGTGGAATTTAATGTATGTGGCCAATCCTTACTAATGAATGGGGTTGTTAATCGCAGTAAATGAATTCATTTTCAGAACATGATTCAGAGCATTGGAAAAGAAGTGCTGTGGTCCTGTGATGTGTGCTTGGCTTGTTTCTGAATGCTGTGCTAATTTGGGGCATTTTAATTATGGTGCAAAAGTTGCTTTTTTAGTGGAGTATATATATTGATTTATGAAAAAAAAAATACAAAGACCTTAAAAATATTTTTTCATACATTAATAGACATTGCGAATTAATTGTGTTTGGTGAGGAACTATTAATTTGGGCCAGTATGAGCTTTTTAAGTACTAATTAACTATTTTTATTGGTGTGCTTTGGATGGAAAATTAATTAATATTATTGTTTCTATTTTTTTACAAAAGTGTTACAACCTGTCATGAGCACTGATGGTGAGCAGGAGGGGGCCCCTATCCAGGGGGGAAAATGCATGCGTAGTACTGAGGAGTTGAGCAGCCATTCAAAGAGACACAGAACAGACCAGCCTTGACTTTTGGGGTTTATCTGTCTGGGTTTTTCCCACGCTTCTTCAGTTTGTTAGGATTTTCTGTTTATTGTAGCAGTAATAAAACACTAGAGACCTATTCCTCATCTCGGCATGGTTCCTGCTTGTCAGGACACAACCATGGATATGATAACAAATCTGAATATGCATATTTTATTCAGATTTGTGGCACAATAGGCCTGTAGTCCAACTCTTTTATGTACCTACTAATTCCCAAATCTGTACTATGAATTAAATCACCAAATATACGCTAACCGAGTGGGAGGATAAATACAACTGTGTTCAAAAATGGCCTGCCTTTTCTCATTTATTATGATCACTATAGACCCAAAGAACTGGTAAAATTAGTTATATTAAATATGAGAGTCTACTTTGTTTAATATTGGAAAGAAAGGGGAATTGTACATTAATTTTGACTCTATAAAAATTACATATTTAAGTACTATAACATTTGCCTTGTTGAATCATGCCAAGATCTATGTAAACTGGAATTCAATTCCCAACAGTGTTCATGCCCTACCAGGATTGCTTGCCTATAATATCTGTTATTCGTCCCTGTATGTCTATTGTCTCTACATGTAAAAGTTCCTTTCTCTGTCTTGACTAATAAGCCTGACCAATGTTTCCCCTATGAATGTTTAGAGGGCATAGGGAATGATCTTGAAGGACAGGACAAAGAGCCGCTACCAAGGCAACGGTGAGATAAGTGGGCTTTGAGCCCAGGCCAAGAATTTGAGAAAATGTCTCAGACAAGTCCCTCTCCAGTTCACATGAAAATAAAAGTGAGGGAAGGGGAAGCACATCCAGACTTGCAAGTTTCTGTTACTATAGCTGTTACAATCAAAGTACTTCTGATCTATCTGACATTGGTCTCTTAGGCTGGTCTACCTTGTAGAGCTGACAGAACGTGCAACCCATATCTCAGCTCACTTTAAAATATTCCTACAAAGAACAGTCACATTGGTCTGGCAATTTATGCATGGAGATCTTTAGGTGGTCCTATATGAACTTTAAAAAAAAGCTGCATGCAATCAATGTGCATTTAGGAACTCCTCATACAGGAATCAAATACTTCCCTTCATGGAAAGCTCTCTTCCGTAGGCTTTGCACAGACAGAGTATATTGATTATGCACATTTCTGGATCACAAGGCTGTCCTGTCTTAGTCATCTCTTATTTGCGCTATTGCAACCCACTCTACATGGGGCTGCCCTTGAAGACCACTTGGAAGCTTCAGCTGGTCCAGAATGAAGGAATAAGAGTAGTTATGGGTGTATTTCATTATCCAGGTGGCAATTCTATTACACTCGTTACTACTTGCCTACTAGGTGCAAGATACAGTGCCAGATACAGTGACTGATTTGTAACTTACTCCAGCCATATCATATAGCTACACCTTGAGGGTGTTGGGAGACCTGCTAACTTAATTTTCTGCTTCTGAGAACCATTACCGAAGGCATATGAAGCTTCAGGTGGAGAAATAATATACGGCATCCTTAGGAGAACAGATTTGTAGCTTCCATATGAGCAAGGCTTTCTCCACATGGAATTTCAAGCACTCCCAAATAATACAGAATGTGTATTTTTCTCTCTGTTCTTCAAATACACTTATGCCCTATCATGCAGTAAAGAAGCTCTAGGTTTGATGGGAAAAGGCCCTTGCATGCTCTGGAGCTTATTTACTTACTGGTTGACATATCTTCCACATCCAATGGCCTTGATGTGAAAATGTGTGTTATTTTTATTTATCATGTTGTAGCATAGTACAAACTTATAAGACCAGATCTATGCAGAGTTTCTGCCTGGTTTTTGCACTCATCTTGCAATCATTTGTGCTTTTCTTGCAGTTTTCATCACTGCTGTTCGATATTTGCCACATCAGCAAATAATCAAAGTCTTTAGATTCTCGAAATTATTTTATTCTTCCTTTCATGCAAAAAAAAAACAAAAGTTAAACGTTTTCATTTAAATAGATCCTACCACTGTATGCAGAACACAATAGAAATGTAAATAGCCTCGTCAACTCGTCCACATCTGCTTCTTTGTAATTACCGGATGCATGCTGGTTTAGCACAAACATTTTGAAAAGCCAGCTTTTTTAATTAAAACACGTACACAGGATACAAGTAAAATTATGCTAGATCTCTTTAAAGAAAAAAGTTTAAAAGCTATATAAAAGATGTTAGCTCCAAACACAATATATCTGTGTTTCATTCTTATTCAGCAACAGTTTTTAAGAAAGCAAATCAAAAAGTTATTTTACCTATATGTTTGGAAGGAATTGTAAAAATGTAAAATTAGGATTGCATTTTAATGGCTGATGTCTTTTGGAAAGTATACATCAGTCTTCTTCAAGGCATAAGAAAACTGTGCTTACAAAAATGGACTGTGTTGTTGCTATCCTATATTGGCAGCTTTAAGAAAACACCATCTTAAGAGAAGGGGATAATTAATAGAGTGCCATATTTGGTATCCTTATATTACTGTTGGTTAAATTGGAGATTCCAAGATCTATTCATGGGTCCTTCGGTTGCTTCTGAATTGGCATCAGATTGTAAGGTGGGTTTATTTAATGTTATGACCTGATGTTTAATAAGTCTTAGAAGTGAAGATAATTATATACTGCATTCTGTGGATTAATTATATACTGCACTCCATGAGTTATATAATCGTATATACAAGGCAAAATCCATGTCTGAATTCTTAGTTAATGGGGAAAAGACATTTTTCTTCTTATTAAACATTTTCTGATCTTAGGAAACCATCCAGCAATGTAACTTTTTCTCACCAGTACTCTGACAGTAATCTTCAAACTGCTTTGATTTCACACCTGACCATGTATGCTTATTTATATTTTATGCACATGAACTACTGGTGTAATCCAAAGCACACAAACAAGTGTGTGTGTGTGTTTATGTGTGTAAAACACTATGTTAAGAATTAGTGTCACTTAATACTATATATTAAGTATTAGTATAGCATGATTTCTCACTTTTTAGATAAAAATCAATATAGATATTCTAATAATTTCTTCCTGCACCCCAGTGGATTGTCTTCTACACCCCTGGGTGTATGCACCCCATCTTTGAAGCTACTGTTCTTTGACACCATGATAATTGAAAGGTTTCATAATGAATCCCCCCTTTTTAAAAAAAAAACTTAAAAAATATTTTTCAGTGCACACTTTGTAGTTCTTCTGGGCCATTCGCACATCTCAAAATATAACATGGAAATGGTTTATATATTTTTACTTTCATAGGCACTCAGAACAGCCTAGATGTCACTCTCTGACATAAATTTTAGCCTTTTGATCATTCAACTTACACCTTCACTTCCTTATATGTATCCATCAACTCCACTCCATACAGTCATTTAGCTCTCTTACACTCTTCCCCTTTGCCTTTCTTTCACAGAAACACAATGTATTTTTTTTATTGATTTTATTCCTTAACTTACACTCTTTATTACTTACTCCTCTGACCTTCAGAGATACAATCTTCAGATGCCACAGCCAATACCATATAGGCCCGTAGATACTTAGCTTCTTGCTGCTCATCTTGGTCAGCTGAACTTTCACATCACACTTTTTAGTAAAATAGAGAAAATGTAGCCTAGATCAGTGTTTCTCAACCTCAGCAACTTTAAGATGTGTGGACTTCAACTCCCAGAATTCCCCAGCCAGTCATCCTTTTGGATGACGGCAATGCACTTTACAAGGAACTGCCCTTGAAGACCATTCAGAAGTAGTCCAGAATGCAATGACGTGCGCAGTATTGGGCCTTCCTAGGTTCACCCACATTACACCTCTGTTGCATCAGCTGCATTGATTCCCAGTTTCCTTCTAGGTGTAATTGAAGGTGCTGTCACCTTTGAAGCCCTACATGGTACAGGGACAGATTATTTGCAGGACAGCCTCTCTCAGAGAGCATCTGACCATCCTACCAGATGGGATAGGGTAGGCACGCTCCAGGTCCCTTTCATGAAATCTTGCCATTTAGTGGGACCACGGAAGTGTGCCTTTTCCATGGCTGTCTCTATCTTATGGAACACCTCCTCCTGGTGATTCAGCAGGCCCCCGCCCTTTTAGCCTTTCAGAAGGCCATCAAGACCTGGCTCTTTATTATTAATAGATAGGCAACTAGAAAAAGTCATGGAACTCTGTTTTTGTATATGACAACTTCAGCGAGAATATTATATGTTCAAAAACAGAAAGGTTTGATACTACCCACAATGGAGGAACGGTTGGTGAAGATGGAACTTGTGGAGATGGCTAAATTAACTTCTTGATCAGAGAAAAAAAACAGTATCTACATTTATAGCTGGCTGGAAACCCTTTATAGATTTTTTGCATGAAATGGAAAACAATACATTTATGATTTGTGGTTTTGATGATTAGAAAAAAATGGTTAATAAAAACATGACCTTTTTTTTTTGTAATCATAGAGTAAGAGATAATTTTGTAGTTTTACTTATATCTACTGCAAAGGAAATTGGACCCTTCTTTCTATTTTCTTTTCTTTCTTTCTTTCTTTCCACTCTTTATTAATTTGTTAGTTTTTATACTCTTTGTAAAACTTTTAATAAAATTTATAGAAAAAAAAAAGAGAAAGACCTGACTCTTGACTCAGGTGCTGGGATAGAATGAGGATATTTGGAGCTGGTTGTGGAGCATCCCAAGGGGATGACTGAGGCGCCCGGTTTTTATTTTTATGGTTCTATGGTTTATGATTTTATAGTTATTGGTTTTATTGTTGTGAGCTGCCCAGAGTTGTGTTTAAGATGGGCAGCCAGGCAAATCTTTTAGATAAATAAACTTAAATGGAACTTAACATTTATATGGCACTTCAGGGTGTTAAAAGCCCTTCTTGTACATTAGCTCATCAATGCTCCTTATAATAATCTTCTACAATAGGCTTATTAGTTACTAGTCGTAAGTTTTGAGAAATACATTGGTGATAGAATAATATTATGCCAAAGGCCATCTGGTGAATTCCTTACCAAAGGAAGCATTGAGTAAAGGACATGACACGCTGTGCAATATGCTTTATTTGTATCTGCAAGTTGTAGAATTTTCTGTGAATCAGCTTAGAAATCTGTCAGGGTGAGCTGATTTCCACAGAACAGTCATCCTGTGCAATCAAGATTTATGGATGCTGCTCATCCTCACCACCTTTGCATTTGATGTACGTCCCAACACAGAGAAACCTTCCATGCATGGAGGGAACCGGACTAGATTGGAAACTGTCTTTTCATGAGTGTTGAATAAGTCAGTTGCTGAAATATGACTCTCAGGGACTCTGGCAAAAATGGGCCATGTAGTCTATAACTCCTTCACATGCTCTTTTAATTTAGAAGGAGAGGTGATTTGTAACTTATTGTATCATTCCTAAATAAATGCGCACTTGTAGTGAGTTTGGCGTCTCCTATATTTCAACAATCAGATGTCAATAAATTCTAATGCAGTGGTGTCACACTGGAATCGTGTTTTGAAAGTTATCTGTTTGAAATGGCAGTGGTTAGACAAATTGAAATGATCTATTTGTTTTTGCTGGCAAATTTTTGTCAGTTTCTTCATTAGAGACTGAACTGCTGCTGCTGCTAGGCAAATGGACAAGATTGACATGTGTTATATTGGAGAATAAGCAGTTGGATAAACCTCTCAAGTTTTAACTAACATTATTAAGTCTTGTAGTCCATGCTCACTCTTGATTCTTTGTCTGGAGTTTCTCCCAAGCTTTGATTCCTGTGCATTTGCCTCGGTGATTTGGTCTCTTGTTGCTGCTAAGTCATTGTTTTAGATTAGGAAGCTGTCAGTAGCCAAGCCACTATAGCTCAAGGTAGTTCAGAGGTCAGTAGATCACTGATAATACAGTGGAGTTGTTTTAAAGGAGCTGCAGATAATAAGTCATGTTCTGTCACTTTCTTTTCTGGGTCAATCCTGGAGCAGATTATTCTTGGGTACAAGCCTGGCCTTATTGATCTGCGTCTTCACCTTATTGTGTAGGTGAAGACACCTTCTTATCTAAAAAAACACCTATTACAGATCCTTAATGTGTGAGTCTGTTTCTGATAAGCCATAACAAATGCAGTTGTCTCTGCAGCTTAGCCATAGACGGTGATTCTTGAGGTGTGCTCCAGGTTGTTAGCTAGGAATGTATAAATATGTGTAGCAATCACTGGGCAATCACTGTAAGCACTACATATAAGCATGTTTTTTGATAGGAGGTGTACATTGAATTTTTACCGAGAACAAAAACGACTGAAACTTTGTTGTGAATATACATTATGATATCACATATAAAATGACAATGACTCCTATTTCACATGCATCCTTAGAAGAAGCATTTAAATATTAGTTTCCATAACAAAACAGAAGATTTGGTTTGCAGTTATGGGGAAAGCTAAAGCAGCAACTCTGGGTATACAAAGGATATATAACATTTTCTGTTCATTGGGTTCTTTCCACGCAATGTGTTTTTTAATTTGAAAATATCTATAAACTTGGAGTAAAATCTTTAGGACATATTCACCAACCAACATTCTTTTTGCAGGCAGATATACTTTATTCCCTGTCATTTTAAGCAATTGTCTCAGTGGCTGCAGCATAATCGTTGTCTTTCTTGGATATTCCAAATATATTCATTAAATTCAAGACAAGATGAATATATCTCATGTTACTGTTTTTTTTCTTTCTAGGTGATGTCATTGTCTACATTAATGAAGTTTGTGTCCTTGGACATACTCATGCAGATGTAGTCAAACTCTTCCAGTCTGTTCCCATTGGTCAGAGTGTCAACCTGGTGCTATGTCGTGGATACTCTCTGCCCTTTGATCCTGAAGATCCTGCCAACAGCATGGTGCCACCACTCACAGTTATGGAGAGACCTCCAGTAGTAGTAAATGGAAGACATAACTATGAAACTTATTTGGAATACATTTCTAGAACTTCTCAGTCTGTTCCAGATGTAACAGATCGGCCACTACATTCCTTGCACTCCATTCCAGCAGACAGTCAGCTTGATAGCACATTCCCACCACCCATTCATGATGATAATGTCTCAATGGCTTCTTCAGGGGCCACTCAAGCTGAACTCATGACCTTAACCATTGTGAAAGGGGCCCAGGGCTTTGGCTTCACTATAGCAGACAGTCCAACAGGACAGAGAGTGAAGCAAATTTTAGACGTTCAGGGGTGCCCTGGTTTATGTGAAGGTGACCTCATTGTTGAGATCAACCAGCAGAATGTACAGAACCTGACCCATGCAGAAGTAGTGGATATACTTAAAGAATGTCCAGTTGGAAGTGAGACTTCTTTGTTTATCCATAGAGGAGGTAAGTCTGGAAAGTCTATAAAATTACAATAATATGTGTAAAAGTTATAAATATGCTTGCTCTATTATTGTGTTATGAAATTGAAGACAGTTATCTTCATATATACGGTAAGTAAAAAATGTAAACATAATGAGGTGTATACGCAAAATGTAATATTATACATTCTACTTCCCTTATGTTTTAAGACCTTAAACACTCACATGAAATGCTCATGTATACTCCCCATGTACATGAAAATGTGGGTATTCATATCTTTTTGTTTTGCATAATATATGATCTTAGTACATGCACAATTATTTCATATTGCAGTTTTTAAATGTGATTTTTCACTTGTGGACTGATCAAGTAGATCCCGTGGTCAAACTGGCAAAGAATATATGCAGAAACTGGTTGCATGTAAAATAGGCACATCGATTTATATCACATCGATGCCCTCTGTTAAAGAATATTCTCCAACTGGATGACATCTGATATAATCCATATTATGAAATTAGTTACAGATTTTATCAATATCCTGCTGGCATGAATATATGAACATTCACATTTATAAGTAATTTATAAACAATTACTACATATTAAATTTAATTACAAACTATCCTGAGGAATTAAAATTAACTGAACCTACTCACAGAGGAAGAGGAACGCTATTACACAAATCTGAAGCAACAATGAATGGACTTAGACTGCTTGTTTAAGAGAACTCTTGGCAGCTGATAAAGAAAGGGGAATATGTTAAAACCTGACAAAGCAGAGCAGATTTTAGCCTTAGCTCGTGAAAGAGCTGTTAGCTTGTCAGTTAAGCAGTCTGAGAGAAAGAAGTTTAAGCAATTCACAGAGACTCTCCTTAAATTAATTCACTAATAAGCGAGGGCTGGAATTTTGCTTATTTGGTTTCCAAGATTCTAACCCCCTTTTTTCTTGATGGTATAAATGCATGTACAGAAATACCAACCCTTGCTACCAGCAACTGTAGATGATTCCACAGTTCTGAGAAATTATCTTTCTGATGATACTGCAGTTTTGAGAAATTACTTTTCTGCAGGTTCTCTATCATTGGGCAAGCAAACCAGCTATAAAAATATCACTGTGAAAATTATGAGCTGAATGTAGAGTTTGGCTTGTGTCGAGGTGGCTGTGTAGTGAGTAGTCTAAAATTGTATATTCCTGGGCCAACACATTGTTTTTTATAGCATCTCATCTTTTATCCTTATCCCCTTAAACAAAATACTCAGCAAATATAAATATCAGGGCAAAAATACAGTAACACTATAATAATAGCAGGAGAATAGTAGTTTATAGATAGATTCCAGAGTCTGGATCGGCTATAGAAAAGCTGTAGCACCTAATCACAGATTATAAAGAAAGAAAATTGTCTGGCTAAAAAAATAGTTTTCAAATGTCATACCATGAATTGTAAATTCTTCCTCCTCCTCCTCCTCCTCCTCCTCTTCTCTTCTCTTCACTTTTCTTTTTTCTTTTTTAATGTGTGTGTACAGTACATTGGAGAAAGTTATATAGAACATGCTTGATTTTTCTAGCATCCTTATGAATATTTGAGAATGACTGGGGCTGCTCAGTTATGTCCAGGGAGTAATGGTACTGTATAAATCCATATGCATAGGCATAAATGGCACTACTGGCGCCTGTAAATTAAATAGTATCTCTTAAATGTATTGTGAAGTATGAAGAATATCTCTCTGTATCTTTGTGTCTCTAGCAATATAATATGGCAGTAAACCAAGTTCATTGAGGAGTATATTGACCTTAGCTTCAGCATCATGGAAAGAACAGGATTCACCATCCCCAGGTGCAGTTTGCCTCCCTGTCCTTAGCAACGAGGCCATGAAACTTAACCATCTTGAGTGGCCCTTACTACAAACTATAGCACTTTGAAAGATAGCCAAAGGAATTTCTTGGTGCTAAATTTTAAAATCTGAAACATAAAGTTGAAGAGCTGTTGGCATTTTCATCAAGCAGCAGCCAAAGTGGTAGAACCAATTTTAGGAACTGTCATTGCTCATTGCTAAACCCAAGGAGGTACAAAATGTAAAGCTTATATTTTCTTTTAAAGCTTTTCCTGCTGAAAGCAGCTGATACTTTACTAGGTGCCAAAAGCAAGGGGAAAAAACCCTCTGGATTTTCACTTTCCAAGAATTCTATGAATTTTTTGGATGAATGACCTGGCAGAAGATTTTACATTTCTCCCAATAGCACAACCTTGTCAGTTCTCTGTCTTCATTCAGCTGTCCCTGTGCACACCCAAAAAGGACTTAAGAACCATATCAAAGATTTCTGGAGTTAGGAAAAAAACGTTTTTGTTTGTATTTGGAAGAAAACAGATTTTCATGGGAGAGTGTGCACAGATAGTGCTCCAGCCTTTCTTGTCTCTCATTCTGGATTTGTTACATTGGTAAAAGAAAATAATCAAGTCATAATGGTGACTGTCTGCAGTCTATACTGACAAGCATTGGCTACTAAAACATTTCCAGATGATCTGCGTATGTTGAATGTAGCCATCAGTGTTGTAAATTTTCTACAGAACAGTTCAACTCCAAGACTGGGGGAAGGTGTGTGTGTGCTCCTGATATGGATTTAGGAGCTGATCATAAAGACCTTTGTTTCAGGTAGAGGTATGATGACTTTCCAAGGGAACATGCTTTCTAAACTGTTGGATCTGAAATATGATGGGAGAATTTCCTCAGTCAACAAAAGATAGAAAGGTTCTATCATGGATTTACAACCAAACACTTCAATTTTCATTTGCTGGACATTTCTGAATCTTTGAAAAGCCTCACTTTGAAGCTGCAAACAAACAAGTCATAAAAACACTGGAAATATCAAAATAAGCTGGGACATCGAAGTTTTCATCTTCTCCCACATTTGTGCCACATATTGAAAATGAAGATTTCTATAAGCATTGCAAAGAGGTTGTAGTGAATAAAACTGTGCTTCACCTGAAATACCTTGCAGACAAATTCATTTGCTATCTTCCCAATAACTTTTCAGCCATTTCTGTTCATGAATTAGTATGCAGTCCATTATTGCCACCAGGTATTGCCGGAACAAGAACAAACAGCATAAAACACAACTGAAGATAATTCTATAAATTGAATCATGGGTGAATCTGGGATAAAATATGTTTACCCAAAGGTTCAAAAAGGAGTAGTACATATGATTCTTCCATTTTCCTCCATATACCTCAGGGAAAAATGCTTCACAACTTTAACTGAAATAAAAAGGAAATAAAGGAAGTTTAAAAATGATGCCATATTATTTATTTCCATCTCTCAAACCTAGGTTTTCCCAGCTTGGGAATAAAATGCAACATACCCCTTCACATTAAATTCTTTTTTTAATTTTATTTTTCATATTTTTATCACCGCCATCTCCCTCATACAGGGGACTCTGGGCGGTTCACAATAAAACCTATTTTTTAACCTATTCTCTTTTTGTTAAATTGCATTTTCATTACTTTTTACTATAAAAAAGAACATAGTGTACATACTGTAAGTGTGTCTAAGTCTGTGTGCGTAGCTATATAGTTTTTGTGTTTATTTTTAAATTATGAATTGAAATGTTTGTTTAAAAGATGGGCTTACATGAGAAATCAAAAACAGGATACATGTTAAAGAACTGGCAGCTCCTGTCCTGTCACTTTGATAAAATTATCATTTATTACTGCCCTTCTGTTTATCTCATAACTTTTAATTAACTTTTCTATTATTAAATTTAAGATAAATACTTACTGGTATTCTCTCAGAATATCAGGAAAATCAGCTTCTATACAGTTTAGGTTTTGGGAAATTCTGGAAATACTAGGGTGATGCATTTCTGCCTGATTACTCTCAAAATACTGCTTTGTGCAAATTTTTCCAGCAAATCTGATTTGTATAATCAATCACATTCTATATCATAATGTGTTTATATATGTATGCATATTTCCATATTTCCTTATTTAGAAAATATATATGGCCACCCATCTTAAATACATAACTCTGTTGGGGAAACAATCCATACAAAAACAATATAAAAAACCATATTCAATTAAAACAATCCAATCAAGAAAAAATAACAAAGACACTACTTAATAATTCCATAAAAACAAGGGCTCCCCTTAACATCCTGACCCTGGTGCCTGGGGGGAAAAACCAGATGTTAACCACATTCCAGAAAATGAAGAGGGTCAGGGAGAGGCTGTTCCATAGGGCAAGTGCTGCAACAGAGAAGGCATGTCTCCTTGGTCCTCAAGATGATCTGGAGCATGACCATCCTGTCAAAAACCCTTGGAGATAGACAGTCCCATGTGGCCCCATGACATGTTATATGCCATGCCATATAACTCAAAGGTTATACCTTGAACGGTACCCAGTAGCATATCAGGTGTTGCACAGGTGAATTATTCAAATCTTATTATCCTATAACTTGCAATTATAGCTTCTACAGATTTGTCATATTTCTTCACTGAGCAAAGTTTTCCTTCCTTCCTTCCTTCCTTCCTTCCTTCCTTCCTTCCTTCCTTCCTTCCTTCCTTCCTTCCTTCCTTCCTTCCTTCCTTCCCCTCTCTTCCTCCCATAGAAAATGTCATGAAGCTACCAACTTAGGATGAGCAAGAGTAATAGTTACTAGGTATTATAGTGCAACAACAAATGTAGAGTTAATTGCAGTCAAAGCATAACATAGCCATCTAAACTATATTTACTGCTAATATTTCTTTCTGTTATTTACATACATATAATACTGCTTTCATGTTAGCATTGTTAATATTTCATGCAAAGCTATAGAATTAGTGGATGCTTTTATCTTTATGGCTAATATTGTTGGAATAGCGTCCAAGTGTATGCTGTGGAATAGTCTCCAACTGCATGTTGGAGAAGTTCATACTAAAATTACATAATACTTTTATTAATAAATTTAAAAGGCAGATATGGGGAAATATTTGACTAATATATGACTAAGTGAATTAGTGCTAGCATGCATGAGAATTGTGGAATTGTGTCACATTCAGGAGGGAATGCAGATATCTAAAGAATTATTTTTATTATTAGGAATATTCATTTACACATACAGAGATGTTGACATTTCTTTTACATACAAAATGGGATATGTGTGTTATAGGTTTTGCATGCAAAGTGAGGTGGGAGTATGATACTTTAGTCTGCAGCTGTTACAACATAGCTCAGAATAGCTTTGAACTGAAGTTGAATATTTGTTTTCATCTGAAGTAAGAGAATAATTTAGTTAAATGAAAAGTAATTGCTTACCTGGCATTTAGGTAGTAGCAGAAGACCTGAACTTATTATCCTTGTGGGAAATTTACTACAGAGGTCTTCTTGTCATGGATCGGTGGGAGGGTAGCTTGCCAATTTTGGTGCTGTTTGTATTTGTTTATTTAGATTTATCTTGTGCCCTACCACCTTATGACATTCAGGGCAGCTTCCAAGAATAAAAACATCCTTAAAATAACATAAGAAAGAATAAAAACATCCTTAAAATAACATAAGAAAGAATAAAAACATCCTTAAAATAACATGAGAATTTCATACATTAAAATAAGCTTACAACATTAAAATATTATTTCCAATATGGGACACAGATACAGTGTTAATTTTTAAAGAAGTGCTAAAAAAGTACTGACTGAGATGTACATGAGCTTGACTGTGTACAGCTTGAATATATTTTTTAAAAATTTTTCATAGCATGTAATATTCACAGTAATATCTTTCTTGGTCCTCCCAAGCAGAATATTATATACATAATATTTGTAATAGCATAGCAGTATAACAAAAACAAAATAATATCACATTAAAGAAGATATATTCTTACTGTGATATAGATATAAAATATAGCTTTATATAGATTTCTTTTAAAATCCTAAAGTGCACCTTCCTGGGTAGATGGAAGGGCAAAATTACACATTATTTACACTCTAGTTTCCCTGTGCAGCAAAGATTATTTTAAAGCCTTCTGTTCTGTGTTTGTTTCTTATAGCTGAAAATGCATACTAAAGTGACATCTTATCCAGTTGTTTCATTAATCATTCTTGACAGATTGATGATGATCACAGTATGTATTTGAACTATTTTTAGAAGATCAGAAAACTATCATGATGACACAATTTTATGAAATGAATACTTTTACAGAAAAATCTGAAGAAAAAATAAAGCATTTCAAATATTGGCAATCTTAAAAAATCACATTATTTAGATTTTTTTAAAAGTCAGCAACAGCATAATTTAGAATTCATTCTCATCTCATAAATCACAAGATACCCATAATTTATGGGATTTTGATTTCCATAAAATCACAAGCTTTTTGTTAGATTGGACTTAGATTAGCAGGATAAAAAAGTATTGATGCTTTTGAACTTTGGTGTTGGAGAAGACTCCTGAGAATACCAAGGACAGTGAAGAAAACAAACAAATGGGTCATCAAACAATCAACCCAAAGTTCTCACTTAAGGCACAAATGATCACACTTATTATCCTATTCCAGACACATTACACAAAGATGCTGGGAAAGGTAGAAGGAAAGAGAAGAGGATGACCAGCAGCAAGGTGGAGGGACTCAGTTATAGTGGGAATGAGTATATCATTGGAAGACCTGAAAGACCAAGTTAGGGACAGATCATCATGGAGAAAATCTATCTACATGGTCATTAAGAGTTGACACTAACTTGATGGCACATAATCAATCTATTCTGACTAGATGGCATGAATCAATATTAGAGCTATTATTCTATTATTAACATAATATGTATAATCTTTCCAGATCAGATAAAAACATGATTCATCCCTCTATAAAAGAAATATTTTTACTTCATTCATTCATTCATTCATTCATTCAATGTATATGGAAGTCCATCTCAGGGAGGCTAACAACAATAAGAAACCAGACACCCCCCCCCCAAAAAAAGCAATCAGCAGTCAAGATTTTTTTTTTTTAAAAGGAAAACATTGTCAATACAAATACAATACAAATATTTCAATAAAACTAATTCACAGACTACAACAGTCAATCTGATCCCCAGCCTCAGTAATGCAGCCATGTCTTCAGGGCCTTCTGAAAGGCCCACAGAGCTAAGGCCAAGGGGGATGATGTTCTACAAGGCTGGTGCTATGACAGAAAAGATCCTTTTCCTGGATCCTACCAGATGGCACTTTTTAATGTATGGGACCACTAACATGCTTCTCCTGCCAGATCTGATAGGACAGATAGACGTAACTTTTCCTATGACTAAGTTAATTTTTCAGTAATTTGGCATATAATTTATATTAAGTAAAGAAATAGGTTTGTAAAATCCAGGAGATCTTTGCCTAAATTTTCTAATCTCACCAGGATGGTAGAAAGAGATCTCCTTGATGCTATTCATTGTTTATTAATAAACATTCAGTTGCAGGAATATATTTAAACTATTTATAAAATTCACCTGATAAACCATCTGGATCCAAAGATTTCACATTTTTAATACTTTTGAAAATCTCAGTAACATCTGATTCTGAGAGCAGGAAATCCAAACACTGGGCATCTCTTCAAGATAATTCCAGAAGATTCAATGTATCTAAGTCCTAGCTATAAAAATTAACAAAAAATTTATTAATATCTTTAGTATTAATAGTAACATAATCTTGAATATCTTCTATCATTTTTACAAATCTTTCTTTTGCTTTTTTGAGTTTATTTGCCAATAATTTTGTGCTCTTATAAATCAAATTCATAATATTTTGCTTGAAAAATAAAAGTTGAGTTGAAATTTTGTCAATTTCTAAAATACCTAGCTCCTTTATTTTCCTTTCCAATGGCTTGTATATATTTCTGGATCATATATTCTACCCCTATAATCTTAAATTCTGAACATAACAAATTAATTGCCTCTCTAGATTTCTTTTTTAATCCTGCTCATTTTGTATATACATTCTCCTCTTCATGCCTTCATAGAGTCCCATTTTATTTTAACAATGTTTGCTCCCAGCATCTTCATTAAAAAATTGTCAAAACTCAAGCTAAATTTGTTTCCCTTGTAGATTGTAAAGCAATCTAGAATTAAAATGCCAAAAATAAGAAAATGGGATGCATACATTTAAGCTAAACCCAAAATTCATTGGAGTGTGATCTGAAATGCATATTAGTGCAATGTCTGCTTGCTGCAGTTCAAGGAAATTTTTGACCCCAAATATAATCTATCCTTGAAGGAGACTGATGGCTGCCTGACTAGTATGTATATTGTTTCATTAAGAAATTCATAGTTCCCCAAAGCCCATACATTTGCATTACTTTCTACAGCTTTTAGATGCTAACACTTGCCTTTTATTTTTATGAAAAATATGTTATCCCCAGGTACTACTTGCATAAATATATCACATTTTCCCAGCCAAACCTACTCAAAGGTTTCACAACTTTCTGCATGAATCCAATTTGATTTTGATTTGGTGCATATATAGAAGCCAGGCCAATAGTTTTGTTATCAAATTTGTCTTTAATGAAAATAAGTCTTCTTTCCTTATTTTTCAGAATATTTTCAGCCTTAAAGTTTATATTAGTCTTAAATAAAATGGCCACATCTCCCGACTTATTAATGTCTTCCGGAAAAAAATAGTTTTCTAAACTATTTGTCTTTGATGCCTTTAAACTTAGGTGTTTCCTTTAACATTATTTTCTGATTAATTATCCCTTTTTCGCCCTACTCTCCCTGTCTCCACTCTTACCCCATTTCCCTAACCTATCCATACTATGCTCAGCTACTTCAAGCTCTCCTAAACTCTTTTAGAACAATTGTGAATAATCACAAAAGGTTAAATAAATCATTTTTTAATCTAATATGGGGGCAGGATTTGCAGGTTGACCTTTCTCCCCTTCCCTGCCAATCATATCCCTATATTAACAATTAATACAATTAATTAAAATAACAATAGCAATAAAATAATAATACAATAAAATACTTAGCACTTTCCTTTATTTTTTCTCATTTATCTCCTAACGAACACTGAGCACTTATTCTATGACATTCAATGTTTCTATACTTCCCAGACTACAAATTGTCCTTTTTGTTTCAAAGTCTCTTCCAATAACAATGAGTTGGAGGTTCATTTATACTAAATGTCTATATTAGCTAACAACTCCCACATACAGCCTCCTGTTCTAACTACTTGCTGAATAAAATGAACTACTTCCAGGGCCAAAGGCCGTACTTCTCAACAGAGGGTACACTTCCTCAATCTCAGTCCTTCCTCTGTGTTACCAACTTTGTCCTCCAGACTCTACCACTTAGTTCCACCTATTGATACACTTTTGTCTTAATTTTCTTCTTGGAGAGTCACACAAATCTTCTCAGTGTCCAAAGTTATCTTCTGTTAATCATTAAGAGAGTATTCCTTAAATTTATTAGAACTGCGTCTCACAAAGGGTTGAAATAGCCTCTCTTCCTTGTGGCTTCAATATAATCAATTTAAAAGGAAACCCCCATTTGTACCATATTCCATTGTTTAAATATACAGTAATTATTCAGTAAAAGGTTTAAATGCTTTCGTTCTCTGTAACGATGCAGGGCTAATATCTTTTTTTAAAAAAGCATTTAATCTCTGTCTCAGTTTATCCCTTCCAGCTCATGAGCTCTTTACACAATTTTGTCTCTTACATGAGCTTTTACAAATCTTATTATTACATCTTTTGGCTTTTACTAAAAAAACTCCTCAGCACTTATATTTATGTTCATCTCAGCCAGCTAGCTGACCTTGGCTGATCTCAGAATTGCTGCCCAGAGTCAGACTTGCCTAATAGAGGATTCCTCTGGATGAGAAGATCTTGTCAAAAGGTCAAAAGCAGTATTGCGACATTACAATGCAGACTCTGCTCCTTTCATGCATCATCTCAACACACATACAAAAAGGTGTTTCTTATGGTGCAACACTGCTTTTGTCATTTGTCTTTGTCATCTACAACCTCCCATCTTGGAAACAAACATTTTTAGTTCATTCTTTTTAGTTTTCAGTCACTGTAGAAAAATATATATAATTGTCAAGACTTCCATTTTGAGATATGGAGGATTTTATTTATCTCTTCTGGAAAGGTACTTGGAAGAGTGTCTCTGCATTTCATTAAAACATTTTTATATGTTTTACTACACTCTTTCTTATCATCTTTTTCCCCCTTGCCAGATTATTCCCTTTTTAATTGCTGTTTTATTCTTTATTGCTCACATCATGCCAACTCCTCTTGTCAAATCACTTCTCTTAAAATTGGTTTGCAAAATAGTGAAGGATTTTGCACACAATCTCCATCTTGCTTTTACTAGTAAACATTGCACTTAAGGTAGAAGGATTTTCATCATTTCCCTCACCCAAATTGCTTCCTGAATTATTGTTTTTAAAATCTGGTGCGGGTATATTTTAAAACATGTACCTGCACCACATTTTGAAAACAATAACGAAGATTAAGTCATCTAAAAATATTCTAAGCATTCAGTGCCTGTCACAGGATTTGCTCATGATCAGTATTTTTCAAAAAAACTATAAAAACAGCAATATTCATTGGGGAGGATGCTGCCACTTCCTTAAAGTTAAACAGATGCAAATGAATGTAATGTGCTTTGTTCCAGTTGGTGATAATGGTCCAGGACTCTGTTCTTTTATGGTTCCTTATCATCGATCCTAAAGTGAATAAATAGGCTTTCAGAGAGAAGATGCATTTAACTAGCTCTCCCAATGGAAGACTTTTCTCTACAAAGATGGATATGTTCATCCTAGCTTTAAATAAAATTTGCTTGTACAACATTCATTCATCATAACAACATTCATCTGTGCCTCTAATCCAGCAGGACTGTATATAACAAAATAACAGAACTAACAAAACAGTAATAAAAACAATAAATTACAAACATTGGGACCACTGATGAATAATAAACAGCCCAGGCTCCCAACTCCTACCAGACCTTTCTTTAAAAAGTCACGTTTTTATAGCTGTAAAATTTGTCCTGAAACTCACCAGTAGTTGAGTCTGCTCCATCAGCCAAATGCCAGAAATGACTAAGCATGTAAGCTTTCCTTAGTTAAGGAAGGAGTAGGAGAGTGGGAATTGGCCTAATCATGTGCTAAATTTTGTTTATTTTACTTATTTTTCAAATTTTGCCACAGCCCATCTCCCCTCCCCCTGCAGCAGGGACTCTGGGTGGTTTACAAAGAAGTAATCAATTAAAACAATAACCATAAAATATAAATGCAATATATAAAATGTAAATACAATTATCAATAAATATAAAAATAAGAATAGAATCCAAGTGGCAAAGAGGTCTAATCCAGTCCATGTGTGTGAGGAGCCCTCTAAGGCACTAGCCATCCCCAAGCATAACTACTCCCCTCCCCACCCCAAGCAAGGTGGCAGAGCCAAGTCTTCAGGTTCCTCTGGAAGGCCAGGAACAATGGGGCCAACCTCACCTCTGGGGACAGGATGTTCCAGAGGGCAGGAGCTACTGCAGAGAAGGCCCACCTCCTGGACCCTGCCAAATGAAATTCTCTTACCGACGGGGTCCACAACATGCCCGCTGCATGATTGGGTGGGACGGGTTGATGTAATTGGGAAGAGGTGGTCCCTCAGGTAACCTGGCCCCATGCCATGCCATAAATCCCTTTTTTCTATACCTTTGGAAGAGATCTCTGTTGAACACATTGTTTTATTGAACTCATAGCAAGCTTTTGCCTTAAGGAACTCGGTGTGAGAGTTCACACCCAGTCAGTGAAAAATAATACAACAGAAAATCTGACCATTACAAGAACAAAGGACAGGTTGAAACAAGCCATTTCACTCATCCTATTACTTAAGGTAGGAATGAAACAGAGGTGCAAAAGAGTTTAAATATTGTTTCTATATATAAGGTTTGCTGAAAAACTATGATCACTAGAATTCTCTACTATGGCTTCCTATTTTTCTTCAGGTTACTAATCAGGAGTTCTTGGATTCCTGAGAGCTTGCTTACTAGGTTATATACAGTGCTGCCTGCTGGGTGAAATTTAACACTACCAGCTCATTTTACAGTCCAACTGATAAGATAACCTTGATAATTTTACATAACAAAGTAAAGTTTCCTTCATGTCCTTCTGCTCACTTTTACAAAACATAAAAGTTGAATTTTTGCAGCTATGAATTACAAATTCTAATTCTCAAGAATCTCAATAGAGTGTGAATACATATCTTCTCCCTCATGCACAGGTAGCATAATGTAGTACATAGTTTGCTGTTTCATGCACTGCAGAAATGTCAGGTACGTTTTAGGACAGAGGCTATATTCCGGTGTAACTTGGAAAAGGTCCTCCTTGTATGTAACATTCATTCATTTCTTCATTCATTAAATTTGTATTCTACCTTACTTCCAGGAGCCAAACGGCAGCACTTCCTCCTCTTAATATTTTTTTTCTGAGAGATAATGACAGTACACACTGGCTTTCAGCAACAGGAGACAGAATTATTTTCAGCAATGTGAAAAGTGATTCTTAGCATGTGATCCGTGTAATTTTGCAGGTGTTCCTTTCTTTTCACTTCTGCAATGCAATCTTTTATACATATACTCAGAAGTAAAGTCATAGCCACCTGATCTGGCCACTTTTGGAATAAATGTGTTTACAATTACGATCTAAAACTACAAATTATGTAACTTGTAAAACAATGCTATAGATGTGTGTTTAAAGGGAAATTGTGTTGTGTTCAGTGGGGCGAATCTACAAGGAAATGTTCAAGGATGGTAGCTTTAATTTCATTAGGACTTAAATTGCCTCTTACCCTCAAACGCTTTAACTCTGTGACACAATATATAACCAAATCACTATTTTGGACCTAAAGCTTCTGCAGAACCTGTATAAACCAAAATAGTGATATCTATGAAATAGTTGATTAAAAGATAACTAACTGTTGGTGGTTGATATTAAGAGTGTTAAGGAAATTAAATTAAATTAAATTAAATTAAAGAAGTTTTTTTGTTTAAAAAAACACATCTTTGTTTTCAAATCAAATATCTTTATTATGGTCTTTGACCAGACTTTAAAACAGAAGAAGAAAAATAGTTTAGTCCCACAATTCATTATCAGGAGGAAAAAAAAAAGGAAAACAATAAAACAGTGAAACAGCATATCTAATTAAAAGTTTTGCACAATTGTATAACTTGATAAAAATATTTGACCACCTGGTGTGTGAGTCTAGAGTCAACAACCCTTAAAAAGAAATAAACATAAAATCTATCAGTATGACCTTCAAATTTAGAGATGATTGGGAAGATCAAAGCACGTCTTGGGGCATCATAAAAAGGACACCATCTGAGGACATAGGCAAGAGTTTCTATCTCCCTGGATCCACAAGGGCAAAGTCTCTGTGAATAAGGAGTCCCATGAAATATTCCCACCAGCAGTGCTGTAGGAAGGACATCAAAGTGGGCTCTGGAAAAGGCCCATCTAGGCCAAATCAATAGTAAAAGAAAGAATTAGGGACATGGATTGACAAAATAATATCATCAGTGCTCCTGAATTCTACCGCCAAATGTTAGATGGCCGCAAACCCTCTACTGTAGGGTATCTATACAATTTAACCTTAAGCACATCTTTGTTTAGTCCAACATGAATCTGAATTCATATGTTAAAAATAGAAATTTGATTATACTTACCTACTCAGGTCTGTATAGTTGTTAGAAAATTAATGTTTTGATGTCAGAACTTGAAAGGCAGGAGGTTCTGTTTTTTCCTTTCTGTTGTGATTAAGGAAGTTAATTTTAATTATCCTCCAATTCCTGGTCTGTAGTTCTAAGAACTGATTACAAGTAAAGTGCAACGTTATCTTCCAAAACAAAAGTATACAGTATACAGTATATGTGTTTATCTAAGTGGAAAAGGTACAACTTTAATTCACAATTAAAGTTGGAATATTCTTCTCCCAAATTGTGTTTAATGAACATAAAGAATTGTTCCCATTTTTTACTCCTGAACAATTCCTCAGTCTTAGTGTAGGTTTGGCAAAGTCATACTGTACATGAATAGCCTTGGCGGAGTTACAACTTGCAGCTGGGTGCAAACAAGGTACATCTGAGGATATACGTCTGTAACTATCTCTTCGAGTTCCAGAGTTCGCTAATTTATGCTGACATAGGTTTCAAAGACTGGGCTATTTACTGTGTATAGGTTTAGACAGTGCTATTTGCTGACTTCTTATGTACCCAAGATCATATTTTCAGCTATACACTTATGAGACATTTTGCTCACACTCCAATTAGTATCAGGACCACCATGCCTGCTGTCTAGTCCTTGAAACAGATTGTATTTCTCAATATCTGTGGTAAATGCTAAGATAAAAGAAAATGTAGAGTTCCCCAGAAACTCAAAACCATCATCAGGAGAGTGTGAAGGAGAAGGATCTTTAACAAGAGAGTGCTGCAGTAGAGAATGTAAACAAGACAAATAATCACCTATTTTTTAATATACTGACAAGACATTGGCTTTTTAAGAGTCACGAAGGCAGAGGGAAATCACTATAGGAAAATGACTAGTGAGACTTGATTAGTAGCAGTCATTGCCTTTGTGGTGCTGGGTAAAAATCACGCTTCCTCTTATTCAGCACTATTAAATTTGGTCACTGACCATCTTTGTACTTAGCATGAATATGTGAAAATGCATTATGATAAAACCTCCCAACAAAGACACTCCGAATTTAATATCAGTAAAAGGAAAGAAAGAAGACAAAATGATGAATTTTTCCCTGCCCCCTTCCGGTGATGACACTTTAGCGCTCCCTCCCTCCCTACCTCCCTCCCTCCCTCTCTCTCTCTTTGAAACAGAAATTATTCAGCCTGTTTGGATTTGAAAGACATAGCTAACAAAATGGAAATAACCCTTAATAACGAGAATAGGGCAATGGTGCATAAACGTGACAGGTTAAATGGAAAGCGTTTTGGTGATGACAGCCATAAACATTCATATCAAAATCCCAGCCTCTTTTTTTAAAAAAGAAAAAAAGAAAAGTATTGCTGAAAAACAAAAGCAAAAAGTCTATTCTTGTCTGGTAGTTCCATCTGCCTGCAGAATATACACATATATGCGATGATAAAATAGTGGAAATCCTAATTTATTTCAATCATAAAGTGTCAACAGTCAGTTATAAAATGAGCTGTAATCCTTTTTTCTAAATTTCAGGTAGCAATTGTAAATGAAGAAATTAGTGTCCATATTCTTTAAGTGAAAAAATTACAAATCTATATTTGAAATGACACAATTTTTCCTTTTAAAGTAACGTCTAGGTTTTGTCCCAAAGGCTGTCATGTAGTGGATAATCAATATATAATAGACTATGTTTTACAAAAAAAAATCAAGGAACAGACAGATCATAAACTGTTTGCATTTCACTGTTTATTACTATAACCACCAGCCCAGCAGTATATTAAATAATTACTTCGAACAGAAACTTTGTTTCATTGTGGGAACCATGAAGGTTTTGTTGATTAATCTTTGAGTGGGAGAAAATTTGGCCCAGATCTGTACTTTTAATAAATATACAGTCTCTACCTTACTTAAACTGCTAAAAGGCAACAAGAAAGAGTGAAAATAGACATAAGAAAATTATTCTGTGCAGTTTGTAGGTCTTATACCATAAAGCTAAAGTGTCTGTAGCTTGGAAAAAAATTAATCAGGTGATCCTATCCATTTTCCTAAAGCAGTGTTTCTCAGAATGTGGTCTGTGGACCCTTGTCCCCCCCCCAAGACTCTTTTGGGGATCTGTGAAATCGAAATTATTTGCCAGCCTATGCTGAAAAAAATTACTTTCTTAAAAACGCTTCATACAATTGTGAGAAGCAGTAGTGGCAGCAAATGCATCAATTTTAATTTTTAATGTGGTAAATATTAATAAATATAGCCCATACAAACAAAAGCTCTTTCAGAGTCCTCCATATCTTTTAAAAGTGGGAAGGGGTCCTGAGAGAAAAAAAAAGTATAAGAAATGCTGTCCTAAAGTGAAATCTTAAAATATTTTAGCGTGTTATTTCAGCTTTAAGCAAAATATATTTGTTAAAATGTGTATTATTTATGCTTCATTTCAAAACATGGACACTGGGCAGCTAACACAGCATAAAACAGCAAATAAAAGTAACCCAAAAAAACAGGGACAAAACACATAAAATAAGAGGCATATATACTTTTGCCAAGTAAATGTATTTTTGAAACAATAATACTGTTTGAGGGGATTCTTACAAAAATCTAGGTTTGGAGTAGAAGGAGGGTGTAATAAATTGGATAAAATCTGAAATTATTATTTCAACTTGCTCATGGATTGTCTGACCATTCAAAGTCGAAGCACAAGGAAAAATGCTCTTCTCCTGTTTGAAGTTGTTCCCTGGACATTTCGCTGAATGTCCCCTACCTAGCAAATCTCTTAAACAGCATGGGTGATTTAAATCTGGTTGTGGATGCAAACTGGTGAATCACTCACCATGAACCCTTTTATTATTCCGTGACAGTTTGAAAGCACTTCTCAGCCGATAGAGATGGACTCTTAATGAATTACTAAGTAAAAAAACATATCCAACATCACATAACCTTCACGCGGGTTAGGTGGCGCAAAATTGTCTGCACAGTGGGGAAGTCTGCTTTGTAAAATGTCAGGAGAGAAAAGGTTGTACCGGTAACCTGTCCTTATGAAAATGAGCCAATGGACAAACGCAATGTTTTCTTGGACGCCTGCACGCTTTGTGCAGTAAATGTGTGGTTGTAAATCTCCGATTGGAGGAGATGAGCGGTGACAAATTTGATAAATAAATAAATCAACCTCTCACCTCGTCACAAAGCAGTTTCCTCTTGAAATGGCCTTCTGTTTGCTGTGGAACTCTCTGAGTTCTGAACTTCATTCCCCCTTCCCCTTCTCCTTCATTTCCCTTTGCTGTGTTTGAGCTCCAGTTGTTGGATGCAGCAGTTGCATTATGATATTGCAATGCTTGCCCATTTTTCTTTTCAGTTTAAGATGCCATGTGAGCTATCCATCATGGGCAATCAGGATGATTTGCCCTCCCTCCCTTCTCTGCCATTCCCATTCACGGTATTCTTAATCTGCAAAATAACTCAGCATAACACATTAGTCACAACTCCTGATCTGCCAAACTTTTTGGTTTCTGTTTATCCCAGTATTGGTTAATATGGAATGTACAGTTTGCTTGTCTGTCTTGGAATGCATTGACTTTTGGCATATTTCTAGAAACAAGGGTCTAAATTTCCTGTATTTCACTATGCCTACTGCTACTTTAGAGCCAGTTTGGTGTAGTGGTTAAGGCATCAAGCTAGAAACCAGGAGACCGTGAGTTGTAGTCCTGCCTTAGGCACAAAGCCAGCTGGGTGACCTTGAGTCAGTCCGTCCCTCTCAGCCCTAGGAAGCAGGCAATGGCAAACAACTTCTGAAATCTCACCAGAAAAACTGCAGGGACTTGTCCAGACAGTTGCCAAGAGTCAACCTTGACTTGAAGGGACAAAACAAAAAACCACAACCCTGCCACTTTACCTTATTTTAATCTAAACTAATCTGTCCGTTTGAGAAGTATTACATGTAATTTCTGTTGTTCTAAGGCAATTCTGATAACATATCATTGTTATAAATATTCAGACTCTGCTCATCTATATGTTTATTTGTTATATTTGTATACCAGTAGACTAAGAAAACAACTCCTGATGGTTGCCATTATAAAAGCATGAAATGTAGAGCAACTTAAAATCAAGGGGAAAAAAAATACTAAATATTCCATAATACAATATGTGCAGAAGTGACCATTCATTCCCCAAAGGCCTTCCAGAACAGCTGTCTTCAATAGTTCAAAAGCCAGCTATGAAAGCACCACCCAATTGCCATTATATTGGAACTGCCACTAAAAAACAATATCTGTAAACCCCCATTCTCCTCCCTGGGGGGACTATTAAAAGATGTTGGTGACATTAGTGCTCCGAGTGGGTTAGGCAGATTGCATTTATGCAGACTGTCAGTATCTCAATTGCCAAGCCGTACAGGAGCTGGCAGTTAATATATAATCTTTGTAGGTAAATCTGAAGAATGGCAATATTCTGGAATTTCCTTAAGTGAAATTATTGTACTGTACAAATCAGAGACATGCAGGGGTATCTGCAGGAGAATCAAAAAAAGTCAAGATGGCACTGAGACCACTTAATCAAAGCTCCACCCCTTCTTTCTATGGGTAAAGGGGTCTTGGGTGACATGTTAAAGGGATCCTCAAAAAACAGTAGCAGAGCTAGAAATAAAACTAAATTTTGTTGCATTTCACATACTTGCAAGATTGATGTCAGCCTTATCAGGTAGACTGGACTAATAAACAGACACCATTTGGACCTAAAGCTACTTTTATTAGAACAGTTATAGTAACAAATTCTTGCAAGTCTGAATGTAGTATTTTTCCTCTCTCTTTTATCTTCATGAGAACTGAGGGGTGGATTGCCTAGCCCATCCAAGTACTAAGCAGATCCAACCTTGCTTAGCTTTTGAGGAGATGTGCTACTATCTGCTCTGATAATGTTGTCAACTGGTATGAAATATTGTAAGTTTAAAACTCAACCTTTTTGCGCATTCAACACCTTGAAGAAAAATTCCTAGCCCAACCCTAGTTGATTTCATCTGACTTGTACATGTTCCCTTTCATATATGTTTAGTGTTTCTTAAGAGATTAAATCCTGCTTGCTAATATTTGATTTCATCATTTTGTTTCCCCCTCCACCCTACTCTCAATAGTTCAAGCTGTTTTAGTCCACAAATGATGGACAATATTAAATGTAAAACATAATAAATAAAAATCAGGGTCCAAACTCTTTTCACCTTTTTCTAGATCCTGCTTGGCCAAGCTTATTAGCATGTACAAGTCATCTCACCCCACATTTCACACCAAATTGACAAAATAAAAAATTTGATTTCAAACAATGTATTACCATTAAAAGCAATTTAAAGAAACCAGCTGTGATAAAATATTTAAATCAGGACCAACTACTGTGCACAGCACATCTGTATGTGTTAAAGATGGTTTTAGTTGAATGCAACATAAATCACTTGGAAGGAGATAACTTGCAAAAGAGCTTCACAAAAAGTTGATCCTTTGCTGGAATAAGCTGCTTCTGTTATGGTCCTCATGATTCTAATTACAATAATCTTGAAAGGAAAGAGCATTTTGGATTAAGTTCACTCAGAAAATGATCCTCCGTTATGTAAAACTCTCTTCCTTGGGCTTAAAGAATTCTAAAGCCAAACTTTCTAAATTGAACACTTAAAAGACAAGCTCTGTAAGTAAGAGAGAGAGAAAGAGAGAGAGCAATCAACCACATGATGATTTGTCTGGATTTGCCTTGGCATGATGGCAAGCAAGCCTTTCTAGATGAGTATGAAGTGTGAACTAACTGTGATTCAGCAAATCATCAATAAAATTCAGACTCGGGGCAATGTGTAGATCCAGACAAATGGTTTCAGTTTATCCAGGGATTCCAACTGCAAATTAAAATGTTGGAAAACACTCAGATCACATCTATTGAAAATTAAGTCCCATAGGGTTGAATAGGTCCTATCACTGGCTAAGTACAGTATAACTCGAATACACTATAGCATAAAGGTAAAGATTCCCATTTAGTCATGTCTAATGACACACTAGGGGGCAGTGCTCATCTCTGTTTCCATGGCTGAAGAGCCGGCGTTGTCCGAAGACACCTCCGCAGTCATGTGGCCAGCATGACATCACGGAACGCTATTACCTTCCTGCCAAAGCAGTATCTATTTATCTACTTGCATTTGCATGCTTTTGAATTGCTAGGTTGGCAAGAGCGAGGGCGAGCGAGGGAGCTCACTGTGCCGTGTGGCACTCAGGTCTCGAACCACCAAACTTGCAACCTTCCGGTTGACAAGCATGGCGTCTTAACCACTGAGCTACCACGCCCCCTTACACACTATAGCATACTTCTGGATAAATACAAAAAGAGTGATGAAGCTAATTTCATATTCAAAATATGTTTTGTTATCAGGAACGGTCCATAGTTATTTTCTCAAGATTCCATTTTTATCATGTTTTGTCAAATATGCAGAAAGGAATATTAAGAAGTAATATATTTGTTACATCTTATTTGTTCATTTTATTTAATGGTGTTTTTGCCTTTCCACAGATGTCACCAAATTCATATAACCATAATCATTATAATGATAAAATACCTGAAACCAGTAACATCTTTTAAATAATTTTTTTTGTGAAGTTAGTGCTGTAAAATAGGTGAAGCTGAGAAAGGTCAGCTATGGACTGTATGGTTAAGATTGGGTTATTTTTTTAATTATTTTTTTATTTTTTTATTTATTTTGATTCCAAATCCACCACTTCATTCAACTGATCCCAACCAAGTTATCAGAAATTAGTCAATAACCAGCTGACATGAAAATCAATTGGCATGACATTCTATTTCATTGAAGTTGAGTGCTGTTTTGTGGTGGGCTGTGTGACTTGGTTGTTTTATACATTAACATATTCTCAAAAAGCTAAACAGTGTTTGAACTGGTCATGACTTGGATGGGAAATCACCAGGAAATCCCAGGGTCGCAGCAGAGACTGGAGAATCAAAAATACTCTATCTTCTAAGAAGGCAATGGTAGGCCACTTCCATATTGACAACTGGAAAAATACATGGATGTGTCTATGTACTGTGTTTTCTCTTCTCCCTTTTCAAGCAAGAGTAAAAAAACAAGCCGATTAAACATAACTCAGAATGAACTCTGAGCTTCTATAATTTTCTTAATATGAGGAGAAATCAAAATATGTCACTTAAATTCCTCAAAATACAGTGGTCTTCCACACTGCCACTACACAGCTCCACTATTTATATAGGATATTTCCTACCAACACAAACACACATGTATTCATTGTCTCTCCCACTTCACAAAACTATGCTTTCTAGCCAGTGTAGCTATGTAATTGAATGCATTCTTTTCATCTTTCTCTCATTCCCTTGCACTAACTCTTTCTTTCTTCAGCCTACACAGTACGTTTCCTCTTTATCCTTTCTCTTAGAGCAAGCCTTCCGTATTAGTGAGCATTGCTTTATCACCTGATTAAGCTAGCTAGAATTCAGAGTCAAAATTTAAATTTTGGGCTGGGCTCAATACTCTCTTCTATGTTTTTACCTCAGTGATTTCCCAAGGCAAAAATGGTTGTAAGGGACTGCATCATGTGTAATGGTTGAACCCAACTTTGAGTTCACATCAGACTTGCTAAGTAGTTAGTATGACAGAAAAATGGATAATTGATAATATAGAAATCAGCAGGTCTGTGCATTGCTTTGGATTCAGTTATGAATAAGGAATACATTGGAATGCACAAAAGCATAAACATAACACTGTGATTCATTAAAGCAACTTCTGCAGTCTCAGTCCTGACAATAGGAAGTAGCTGCTTTAATGAGTTGTAGACCACTTTTGTGTTTGTGTTTCTGCATATTTAGAAATACCTCAAAATGAATCTGAAGTATTTCACAGTTCTAAAAGTCATATCACTGTTAACACTTTCCTTTCTCTTGTGCGATAGAAAGAAGTATAGATGGAGAACAATTGTTTATGAGCAAGGGCATAGTCTGAAGTTTCATGGGCCTGCTGAATGCCTGGATAGTGTATGCACATCCTATACCAACATCTCCGATCTGGTTCCTGTTTAATTATCTTTGTCATGCCATCATTCCACGTGCCATGTACTTTTACCATATCTCTTTGTTGGTTAGTGCGCAGGTTCTGATTCCTCCTGATTTTTATCTTTGAAATATTTACCTTATATTAGCTTTTGTGTTGTATGTAATTCAATTTTGTATCTGTGAATAGCAGTTAATAAGAATTCTCTCAGATCCCTGTATTATTTGTATCTAAATAGCAGTAGGTCAGCCTATGGCTTGGCTCCCTTTATTGAGTTCTGCACGTGCTTTTTAATCATTCCTGTTTTCCACAAACTTGCAATCTGTATTTTCATATTAAACGGTCCGTTCTTATTTTGGGTTGTCACATTCTGTCATGCTGTGGATACACAACCTGGCTGTACACCATTCAAGACATCCGTGACATGAATGTCCTTGACCACAAGGAAAAAGCTGAGTCTCCACCTTGATGATACTCCACTTTAAACACAGAATCCTTGTTTCCTAATGTCTTTTATGTTTTCATAATTATGTTTGCCTGATTAGAACTATCATCTCTGGTTAAATTCAGGTTCTTGAATTACCTAGACTTCATATAGTTGTTGTTGTTGTTATTTATTGTGGGGGGGTTGGCATTTTTTGTTTGCCAGTCACACTCTCTCAGCCCTAGAAATCAAATCATATTTATTCAGTCAATGACCAGCAAAATTTAAAAGGAGAAAAGCAAAGTAAAACGAAGAAGTACAATAATATACTACAGACTAATAAGATATATCACATAATAATACAGCTTTCTCTCTGCTATTACTATATTAATACATTTGTTACCTTAGTGGGGTGAGGCTAGAACATTAAGAATTATAAATAAAAGTAATATATATATATATATCCCCTGACAATTTATTAATTGAAATATTTCAATTTTAAAAGTACTTTTTAAAACAGAGCGTTATTTCTTTGTCTGGTTTTGTCTTATTTTCATTGCAGCAACAGAGAATTTAGCAACTGTACACATAATGTATAGTTCTAGATCCTGAAGTAGATGGTTCATGTAAAAATTATCTGGATACCCAGGGAATTTATCTATTAGGGGCAAAATGTAGATTGACCTGATGTCCCTATAAAATTTACAGTGTAGCAGTACATGCGAGATGGTTTCTACTTCTTCTTCACCACATGGGCAGATATGCTCAGCTATAGGGACTTTGTTATACCTGCCTTGGAGTAGTGCAGATGGAAGAATAATGAATCTAGCTTTGAAGAATGCGATTCTCAACTTAGGGAAGGTTAGGTTTGTGAGGGCAATCTGGCTGCGACATCTATCACCCCATTGATTGCCAGGGTTGATTTGGCTGATCTGGCTGTCTAGGCGGGTGTCACCTTCTTCCCTCACCGCTCCATGTGTGTCCCTCCTGAAGCTGCGCGCTCGGTGGAAGAAGACAACCATCCCAGATAGAAGGAATGTACTGATCTCCGGTCAAGGGTATACGATAGCTGCACTCCCCTGCTAGAACCTCCAAACAAGCTCAGCCCTAGGAAGAAGAAGGCCAAGGCAAACCACTTCTGAAAATGTTGCCTAGAAAACTGCATAGACCTGTCTATGGAGTCAGCAGAAATCAAAACAGTCCCAAAGACACAGAGTTAAAAAAACTGAGTGTGCAACAGATTCTTTTATTTACTTTATTAGCTTACAGAGCCACTTATATCTTCCATTTTGGTGAAAAACCACCACTCACAGCAATTTATAACTTTTACAAAGTGCTATTTGCTTTCTGTTAAAAAAAAAAAAAGCTTAAAAATGTACAAAGGAAATGGAATCACACCGCTGCACAGCTTTCCATTGGATTAAAGAACTTTTGCTCACAAATGAAACCTAAATCCAGCCCACTTTTCCCCCAAGGCCATCTCACCCAGACTGAAACTGTTTTCTGCAGCTTGCTGGTAGACAGGGAACATGGCTGACAACAAGTGGGAAGCCATGTCTGTGGTCACAAGATTAACAACAACACATGGGGAGATACGTTGCACCTGGTTATGAATTAAAGGGACTAAGAAAGATGATTCCCTGGGAAAAATTAAAACTCAGGCTTCAAAACCAAATGTTTACAATGATCTTTGACATTTCACTGCTATTTGCAGTCCCAGGAGTAAGAATGCTGCATGCTTTCCTGGTTGGAAAGTTAAGGTTCTCTGTGTATAGTGGACCACGAGAGTCGAATTTCATGTTTGATTTTTTCAGATTAATCTCAGGTGCATTTGATGCATTTTTCAAATATGGAAACTTCATCAAATACTGGATTCAGAATACTGGTAGTACTTCAGATTTGAAGATATGGATATAGACAGTATAGAGAGTAATTCAAATTTGGAGAGACAGGTGCAGATGGAACAGAAGACATCTATGGCTACACCTCAACCGCCATTTTGTGCCTAGTTCTGGAGCCATCAGGTGTTCTCATGACTACTTGCATTTCACAAACCACACAATGTCTGCCTCCTAAACCTTCATTTATCTCCACATTCTAAACTTTAAGGCAGACTGTTAGGTCAGCTAGATCTGCTTTTAGTCACCTTGGCCGATTCTTCAGGTAAAAAGTTCAGTTGTAGCAACTTTGGGAAAATGTTGGTGATTATTATGTTTGAGACAGAAACGCTTCTAAATGTTGTCATCCTTCACACTTGCTATTAATGTTGACTAATATCATTTTTAATCAGTTATACAGGGGAGCATTCTTTCAGTTAAAATAAAATAGACCAGGTATTCTTTTATCTTTTAGCCATTTGTATGCTTCTAGACTGTTTTATTTATTGCATTTTGTTATTGTACTGATGTTTTTATTGTGTTAGCCACCCAGGGTTATTTTATGTGAGATAGGTGGCCATATAAATCTAATAGATAAACAAACAGTCACCACTATGCTAATATGAATGTTGATATTTTGGTGGAACTAGTGAAATTATTAAGGTGTAAGACTCAAGCTAGGGAGCTCCAGCATTGAGTTTTCTCTTCCCAGTGCAGCTCAGTGGATGGCTTGTGACCAGTCACCCCCTCTTGACACAACCTTTCTCTCAGGGTTGTAGGCTTAAAATCAGGGGAGACCTCATGCATGTCAACTTATGTTTTCAGAGAAAAAGTTGGATAAAAATAGAGTAATTATAGCAAGTTATAATGTTACCACAGGCACTTATTTTTTTCACTATATAGATACACTTTTTGAAATTCTCTGACTGATAAAAATGACACACCCTTAAGACTGCAATGCAAAACAGTTAGAAATTGTACTTCATAAAAATGCAGGTTATTGTTTAGGTAGCTACCAAGTTATCTAGTTAGCTAGATTTATGTCCTGTCTTTCTTCCAGGAGTTCAAGAGAGCATTCTCTTCCAATTTTTCCCAGAGAGGGAGGTGGGCTGAGAAGTAGCAAGTCACCCAGGGAAGATCATCTTATATCTGGGTCTCTGTGGTTTTAGTCCAATATTCTGTCTGAAGAATCCTCAACATGTTATATGAAGGCTTGACAAAGAAAACACAAAATGTCACCTGGTAAACCTTCCTAGGGAGATGGTGCCTTACGTGGATTTCCTTCCCCTTTATTGATCATCCTTGCCTTTCATTCAAAAGGGGTGTTCAAAGCATATCCTTAGGACAACGTCTGTCTATTCTGGATGAACTGCAATTTCACAGGAGCCCCATACAAATGTCTTGCAATCGTTGAAGGGAAAAGTTACCAGAGCAGGACAAACGATGGCCTAATTGCCCCCAGTAGGATAAGATTATGGCTGGCTACACCTAACACATGCTCTTGAAACCTGTGGATCATGGCAGGAATCTTTAACAATGACACAGTGGGATAAATGAAAGCTGCCAGGAAGGCAGCTCATGTGGAAAGCATACTCCTGGCACAGAGGCCATTTCCACCACTATCCCTAACACCCAGATTTTCTGGAAGTCTCTTCCAGAGAGTTGAGGGATGTCCTAAATAACCTTTCTCTCCCCTTTCAAGACTCCAAATATACTTTTGTTATCTAAAGCAATTTATTTTAGAGATGATGAATATGCAAGTATGTTTCATTTGTCCACTTGAACATGGAATCAGTGCTGCTACAAAACTTAATAACATGAAATCATTTCTGAAAAAGTTTGCCCTTAAATTAAATAAAGGTCAACGCTGCTCAGGACCTCAAAAGTTCATGCTGAGACTCAATTATCTCCCAGGAAAGGGCCAGAATACCATCTGTTCATTTTCCATAAAGATCCTTGCCATGTTCTTCAGACAGTTTAGTTAAGACAGCCTTATGCAGAGATGCTTCCTATGGCAAAAGACAATAAAATCCACAAAGTTATATGAAGTTGTGACAAGTGATATGAATACAAGGTGACATCTGTTGAACCGGCTTTCTAGAATATTTTGGCCTAACAGTTGTGTTGCCTCCAGACAAGGAAGGGTTGATGGAAACTGTAATATAACACAGCTACTAGAACACTGTGCTGGAAAATGCTAGCTGAAACAATAGTTTGAAATTCCTGTGTTTAACCAGTTTCCATCAAATCAATTCAACAGATCAGGGTATAAAACTTGTGGCTGTCCAGATTCTGCCTGGTACAACTTCAAATACCCCTCACTACAGTTTTGCTTACTAGGACTACTGGTATGGAAGACCACAGATCCTTCAATAGATGTAACTATCTCTCAAGGTCTTATTTGCCCAAGTGATCCAGAATAAATGCTTAGATAATTTTTTAAAAAGTATGTAATGTCTTCAGGGAACTATTTAAAGAAATCAGATACACATAGAGATATATGTGGGGCATAGGTAAGAGACTGAATGTGGATTCACCATACTCAGCTGCAAACTAAATTATATGACTAACTTAATTAAAAAGTTGGTTTCCTGTTTCCATATTCAAGACTCTTCAAGGTCACTGGGTTTATTAACAATATGAAATGCCAACAAAAATTCAAAGCAGCCTTGTAAGACTGCAAAGCTGGAGGATGGCTTTTGTTACACTATTACATTCTGAGATAAAAAGAAATAAGTACATATGCAGTAAAGGAAGATACAGGTGTTTGTTATGTATGGCATAGGTTTTCATTCTAGGCTGCGACTAAGCATAGGAAATTGAAATTGGATTCTGCCTTTACAAAGGTGAGCATCAAAATGTTTGTGTGTGTGTGTGTGTGTGTGCTGTTCTTTATTGTATCAGTGGATAATCTATATTTAGGCATGTTACATGATTAAAACTTTTCCAGTGAATCATCCCTTAATATTAATAGCAAAGGCAACTGCAGAGTTATGATACAGCCAAAAGAAGGACCTTGAAAAAGAGAGGGAGTCATCAGCAGTTCCTCACATAACCCACCACTGAAAAAAAATGTGGACCTAAGATTCTGTGGCCAAAGAATCATTGCCGGTTCTGAGATGGAAGGTTAGGAATGGAAAACTTATGGAAAACCAAAATGGGAATGGAGCTTCCTGAAAGAAGGTCCAATTTTCCAACCATGCCCTCAGATGGTTATATTCAGCTCACCAGGTATAATATTTGTTATAGTTCTTAAGCATGTCGATAAATCCTCCAATGGTGAAGAGATAGTTCTGTTGAAATTTTCTCTGCAGGATTTAACAATATGCTTGCAGAAGAAGTATTTATGGAGAGATGAGTCTTTTGACCCAGGAACAGGGTTACCTGAGATACCGGTCGCATATAGTTTTGCTCTCTGATGGTAAACGTTACCATCAGTAGCGACATTGTTGAATGTAAAATGTATTCACTTTGCCATTGATGCTATGTGGAAAAAATATAAACATCATCATGGAATTCCAGCTACTCCAGAAACTGATGTTGAGGTTATTGAGTAATCTGTAAATCTGTCAGCTGCTATCATAGATCAATTACTACTGTTTCATCTTACAAAGAAGTTTCAGATAGTGTGTGTTTCTACACTGCAGCCTTAATCTGCTTAACTCTTGTGCATAAACTGGCTGGACATGTTGCCAATTTAAGAAAACCCTTTCCAGATTTCAACCTCTTCCTCCACTTTGGCCATGTTCTGTCTAGACCACATTTATCACAGCCTCTGACTGCGTTTCTTTTGCATCTTTATCCCTCCCACCTATCACAGAAAAGCAAGTTCATGTGTGGATCTTTGGAGACATATAAGGTCCATCAATAGACCTTTTGGGTAACCCCCTGGCATCCGCCAGTTTAAAAAGAAAAAGAACACACCACAGTTCCAGTCACTTCTGCTAGAAGTGAAACAGACAGAACTCTCATCAATTTCCCCTTTAATTTTTTTTAAAAAAAGGATAGGGCCACCATTTCACTGTGCTAGCCCTCAACTTGTGTTTTAAAAAGCCCAGCCTTTCACTGTTCTTGGGGGAAAAAAGGCTGTTGAGAGACCAGTAAGAAGAAGGACAGGGACGATATTTGTCTACAAAGAAATGAAGTGTAGCAGGCAAGCCTGACAGCATTGCTTGAGCCAGGATAAGTCAGAAAACACCACTTTTGATGTCAAGTAGAAAAATACATGTGAGAGTTGCCTTCTTGGTGGTCTGGGGTGGGTGGTAGAAGATGATGTGCATTCCTGCCCGTAAGAAATGTTCAGTGGCCTGTATGGAGCAAGCTGGTTCAGCACATCATCTTAAACCCTGCTTTGTATCAAAAGTACAAAGATGGTATTCTGTATGATGGTATCCAGATTCTAAAGCTTCATCATGGAGATAGTCTAATATATTCACTTCTAGTGATTTGGAAACTACTTTAGGCAAGTGGCCTTCTGAAGCAGACAAAGTTTTGTTTTTGTATTTGGTAAGAATGCTAGTTCTTCCTATATTTTTTATTATTATTTGAGATTTTAATAGCTTTCATGCCTGTTAATGTTCTGCACTGCTTGATACCACCTTTCATATTTTTCATAGAAAGGTAGGACAGGATCATCTACATGGTTATAATTCTCAGGAGCAAGACAATGTTGCCAGAGGAAGGGTTTTATATGAAGGTAAAATATATTTCAGGAAGTCAATCACACAACTATAAATAAATTTTAAAAAATAGTTTGACACTTTGGATAAATACTACATTTATGAAATTTAGACTAGCTATTTAGCCAGTCATTTACCTTCAGTTATATATTTGGAGATACTGTAGATAAAGACACAGGCAATCATCCAGATAAATATGTAATGTATTAAGGTATGAAAACCCCTGGTGATAATAGCTTCTGACTGCAGTAGTTGGGGATTTTTTTTCAAGCTTTTCTAATTCATTTTTGAATATGGAGATTTATCTCTGACCATTGTTTTTAAATATGAAAAAAGTTGAACATGAAACATTTTTCCATATGTTCTGTGTTACAAGATGGCACTGCTTTTCTATAATTTGTAGAAATTGAGATAAAGATGTCTGTAAGGCTTACTTTTTTTTTCTTTCTTTAGGATTCTTTTCACCATGGAAAACTCCAAAGCCTGTAAGTTTTCTTTTAAATTTAAATTCTTTTCAATTTTAAATCTAATAAGAACAATTAGAATGTATGGAAATAAGATTCATTGTTGAGAGAGAAATAGTATGATTACAAACAATAGCCTGGATTGTAAGATTTCTAGGGTTTAGTATCCTACTGGCAAGTATAGGAATATAAATCTAATGCGACAGTATTTGATCACATATATATACCTGCCATCTTGAAAGCAAGCATTTCTTACTGAATTTACTGGAACTGACATATGAGCAACATATGAATTTGCTATAAATGTTGGGTCTTCATTTTGTTCATGGTAGAACCACGGTGTCTTATAACTGAACACAAAAACAAGTTTTGTTAATTCGTTTTTTTTTTTCATGAGCTATAAGTCTCCTTGTATCTTCCAGCCTGCTCAGCATTAATACCTAAATCATTTTTTCAGTAGCATTAGCCAAATGGAAGCAGATTATATTAGACCGAGATTATTATGGGAATTGTTTTCAACTCTAGTTGCAGACTTGTTTTTCTTAACTAGTGAGCAACAAAAAAATTAGATGTGTGGGAGAATTGAAGACAATGAAGCCTAGGAGCATTTGAGTGGTTAATGTGATTAAGCCAATGTTTATTCAAGAAAATGGAAGAGCCTGATTAATACAAATAACTGTCTACTAGCCTGATTAAGAAGGAACAGCTAATGTCCATCTGAAAGCCAGTTTGGTGTAGTGGTTAAAGGCAGCAGGCTAGAAAATGGGAGACTGTGAGTTCTAGTGCTTCATTAGGCATGAAGCCAGCCGGGTGGCTTTGGGCCAATGAATCTCTCTCAGCTATAGTAATGGCAAACCACTTCTGAAAAATGTTGCTAAGAAATCTGCATGGACTTGAAGGCACCTCCAAAAAAGTGTACCTCTATTGTTAATAGGTCCTTGTATGAGATCATCTTTAAAGCATGCCTGGATAGTCATCCCTGAAGATTGTCCTTTTCTTCTGTGTGAACAGCAGACTGGGGATTACATGCTTCACATGGAAGTAGCCAGGTTTCCTTTCTTGGGGATGCTAGGGGTCAAGTAACACTCCAGGAGAGTTTGGATACTTTTATCTTCATGTCATTCTGAGAAAGAACAAATCATCAAGGAAAGAGTCCCTAGGGAATTCTTTAAAAGTTGGGCCATTTTTCACATAGTATTAGTACTGATAGTAGCAGTATTTGGTATGTGCTTATGCCTAAGCACAGTAGAAGCAGTGTATGATGAATGTGGCAAAGCTATGTAATTTCAGACCCTGGATGTAACCTAAACGATTTATAGGGGAGAGGGCTTTAGGCAGACATATTTTACTTATATTGCCCTATAGGGTAGACCAGATTAAGAAACCAATGTTACATAGGTCTAAAATTATTTTAGGACAGCTACTTAGGACAGCTTTAGTAACAGAATCTTGCAAGTCTGAATGTGCTTCCCTCCTCCCTCACTTTATCTTCATGTGAATTAAGGAGAGGCCTGTCTGAGGTGTTTTCCTAAGTTAGTTTCTTGGGATGGACTTAAACCATGCTTGTCTGATCGTTGCCTTGGTAACTGTATTTCAAGGCCATTCCTTATTCCCTCTACAGTTTAGGAACGAGCATCAAATTATTGCAGAAATCATATGGATTTATAGGTGTGGTGAATATTGTTCCCTTGACAGCCAGCAGAAGACAGACATGCTGTGCAGACTTGGAATCCACCTTTCCATGAGAAGACATGGTTATTGGGCATATGTTTTATTTCTGAATTTATAGTCAAACACCTGAAGGGCCGCAAATCATGGCTTAGGACCGGAGTCCTTTCAACCTGGAATGGGTCCTAATAAACACACCAAGTGAGAAATAGGATAAACCTTTTATTTGAGCGCCCAAGTAACAAGGGGGTCTCTCCTCTGAAAAGGAGAGTCCTTTGTGTTAGTAGACAGCATCTTTTATACCATTATCCATAAGATACAGTTACAAATATAAGATGATTATTGGACCATTTCTGTCACAGGGTACATAGGCATGCATACATTTGTGTTATCTATGTTAACTATACACTACATCTACACCCATCACCATTTACGGATTCTGCCCTCCTTCAGGTGTAAAATTCCATCTTGGCCCCTCCTTTGGGAGTGGAATGATCTAATAATGGGAGGAGAATTTAACATTACAATTACCTGTCCGGTTACTTTTGGACAAGATATCCCCCATGTGCGCATGCTTGCATTCTTGTATTATCTTCTTCTGGTTTCTGCTGGTTATTCCCTTCCCTTATCTTCCATTCGTGCCATCTCCCAACTTATACCTATCATGTACTTGCCAGCCTCCCTCATATTCCAACTTATTCTTAGGCATCCTTATCCCCCAGGAGAGCCTTGGAGCTCTTGAGACAAGGAGGCTTATTATTTTCCTTGACAATTACAGCTTACACAGTTAGCTGAACACATGCATTCCTTAAAAGAAGGATGCTGATAAAATTCTGTCTCCACACACCAATTAAAAGGATGTGTGCATGTGTGTGTGTGTGTATTCATGGGACTAATAAAGAGAAGGTAAAAAGGATTTAAATCAATTAGGCTTGAGGTAAAAATTCTCTATAATATAATTTGGGACTTTGGATTTATCAATTTGTACATCTTTCCCTCTTTCAGTTTGTATATCATGATCCGAAACGAATTGCTTGACTTCAGAAATAGCTTGCTAGTTTGGCCTACTGGTTAAAGGCGCTGGATTAGAAACTGGGAGACCATGAATTCTAGTTGTACCTGAGATATGAAGCCAGCTGGGTGACTTTGGGTCAGTTCCTCTCTCTCAGCCTTAGGAAGAAGGCAAGGGCAAACCACTTCCAAAAAATGTTGCCATAAAAACTACAGGGACTTTGGACAGGTCACAAAAAAAAGTCATCAGGAGACACAACTGGCTTGAAGTCACCAAATAAGTAAAGGAATGCCTATTACTACTAATGCTCAGCTATAGGCCACAAGAAGTAAGATCACGCTCTAGCTTTCTTCCAAGAAGACTTGAATTTGTCTACAAGAACAAGCTGGACTAAATAACTGCTCCCAAAATTTAATTCCAGCTAGTATCTCAGAACACAGATCTGCATGCACGCAGCTATAGAAAGAGATCCTGGTTCAAGTTTCAATATATCTTTTGAGATGAATTGGAGAGCTTGGTGAGTGGTTCCCATAAATCTAGACTTAACTACTTTTAGGGATATTATACCTTTATAAGAGGAGAATTGTGTATCATAGAGTAGAAGTGATATTACGTTAGCTCTAAATTTAATTGCCACCGGGACAGACTTGCTGCCCTTATGTTACCTTGCTCAACTTCCTAGCATATGATACATCTCTACTGTGACCCTAGGAAATATATTAAAAACAATGTTTTCTAGATATGTCATACACGTTACAGTATTATTGATTATTTACAAATGCTTAAGATGGCAGTCCTGTGCATAAGATCTAGTGTTCAGTAGAAATGTCCAGAATTACGTTGCAAAACAGCAAGACAGTATAACCTGATGACAAAAGAAAAAGCTATGGACTTTGTCTGCAGGCTCTCAAGGTATTGTTTTCTTTTATTTATTATAGATGATGGAAAAATGGGAGAATCAAGGCAGTCCACAGACAAGTTTATCTGCTCCAGCGGTGCCACAGAATATTCCCTTTCCACCCGCCCTTCACAGGAGTTCTTTCCCTGATTCAACAGAGGCCTTTGACCCAAGAAAGCCTGACCCATACGAGCTGTATGAGAAATCACGAGCTATTTATGAAAGTAGGCGTAAGTGAAAACCATGGTCCGCCTTTGCAGAGCCCTTGAAACTTTAAATTGACCCATTGGAATTGACTATTATGACTACATGTAAACCAGACAACAAATTTATTTGTTATGGATATTAAGGGGAAAAAACCTTCATGCATTTGTCTTAAATTTGCTGAAGGCACCCCTGATGATTAAGTTCAGTAGAAACAGATGGGGAACGGTACAACAGCCATGTCTGCTGCTAGGTGATGTTAATAATTTGCAACCATGTAAATTGGCCTTTTGTGGAGATTGCCTGCTCTGAATCCCCACTCAGCAGTTAAATTAGTCTTTATTATGGTCACATACCATCATAGACCAATGAATGTCAAGCTAGTTCCACAATGCAGTTTCCCTTTACTTCATTCATATATAATTTCTGGTGTTTTTTGTAATGCGGCCACAATGTTCAGTTGAAAATGATGCCATATCTTCTGATTAATATTATAAAACGTCTTTCCAACTAGCCTGTCATATACACAGTTTCAAGTTTCTGAGAGACTGAAAGCAAAGGGAGATGGTGAAGTGTTGGACATGTAAAGAGGGCTATGGGGGCAACACGTGGTAGACACCACAGGAGGGGAGCAGTTATTAATATGGCTTCAGTCGTGCTTACATGCCCATTCCCACTAAGTGTAGGAAAGGAAACCACAGATACTTGTTAGTAGGAGGGTGCAAAATACTATATATTAGGGTCAGGAAATGTTTGGGCCCCCAAATGGGCTGATTCAGCCTTTCAGTATGCCATTCTCATCCCAGAAAGAAGCCATTATGAGCATTCAAGGACTAGTCCAGCTTCAAAACAGAATGACCTTTTTCAAGTTCAGAATGTCTTCTGATGACACTCTTCTAGTTAAATTATGCTGCAGATAGAGCCAGCAAATGAAAGTGACCCCATTGCACAAACCTGGGTATGATGTGGTTACACGTAGCTATGACTTAGGAAAACTGGGCAACTTTACCTGTGGCTTTAAACCCTGCCTCGTGGCATAGTCTAAGCCAATAAATGGGGGGGCTGAAAATGGAACACAAGCTTCTGATCTTCTCAACTGCATTGGAGGAGGGTTGGGAAGCAAAAATGGTAAAGCTGTGTTTGGTGTCCCCATAATATCTCAGACTTCTGGTCAGAGGCAGTATCCAACAGGGCTATGCCATGCATTCAGAAGCATTGCTTCTTAAAGCTTGGTAGCTCAAACAAAGCATCTTTCTTCATGAGTTTTTGGCATGGTTTGCAAAACTGCTCGAAAAAGTGTTCCAAGCTAAACTTGTCCCGAGTTATTTCCTAATGACAAAGAGCTGTGAGAAGTGAAGAGAGGGCCTGTAACTTGCAAGGGTGTGTGTTGCTTTATTTTTTGCAGCTCATTAACTTTGCTGATGAGAGCCAGTTTGGTGTAGCAGTTAAGGCTTCAGGCTAGAAACCAGGAGACTGTGAGTTCTAGTCCCACCTTAGGCACGAAGCCACCTTGAGCCAGTCACTTCCTCTCAGCCCTAGGAAGGAGGCAATGGCAAGCCACTTCTGAAAAACCTTGCCAAGAAAACTGCAGGGACATGTCCAGGCAGTCTCTGAGAATTGGACACAATTGAACAGATTTTTTTAAAAAACTTTGCTTTAGAGAGACTTGATCTAACACTTTAGAGTTGGTCTCTTTCGATTCTATGATTCTGTTTCTATGATTCAGCAGGAAGGTTCTTGAAGATACCTCACAAAAAGCTGAATAGTGCTGAGTAAAGTTTGGAAATTCCCTTTAATGCCCAGTGGGTTAAAATGCTTATAAAGAATGAAAAATAAAATAAATAAATTCTATTTGAATAAACAAAGCAAAATAGAAATCTTGAGTAATCAAGATTTCATGGAAGCATTTCTCTGCCCACAAGTGGATTTAACTATTAAGGAAGTTTATCTCCATGCCCTGGTACTTGCAGAAGTCTTTTTCCACTGAATATCTGCAAGGCAGTATACATTGGAACGCATGAAAGTGCACACAGCTAAATGTCCTTTATAGATTGCCACAGCAAATGGGTAAAAAGCATACAATACATGTAGTCAGGTGTGCTGGCACACTTGGGCAGGATTGCATTCAGGGCCGCAACTGGGGGGGCAAGCAGGGCATGTGCCCTGGGCGCTGTGCTGGGGGGGGGGAAATGAGTGCTTGGGGGGCAAAATGAGGGCTGGGGGGTGCCAAAATGGGCACGGAATCCATGTTTGCCCCAGGTGACACAGACCCTAGTTGCAGCCCTGATTACATTAATCTACTCTTCAGTGTATAAACAAACATCTGCATCACACTAGAGTAGAATTAGAAAAAGCAAACTAAGGGAGGCACAGTTCTGTAATAAATCACCACATCTCACTGTCTGCTTTAGTGAAGCAGTAATCATGTCTACTTTTTTTTTTAATTTTAAGTCAGGTTTTTTCTAATCTATTTTCTGGCTTCGGGGTTACACTTTCACTTTTAAAGGATAGTCAATGATGTTTTTAAAAAGCAAGGAAACAATATTTTTTTTTCCCCAAGAGTCTCCCTCTTCCTGGAATTTCCAGGTGATCTTATAAAGCTGGAGGTCACATAGGCATTCCAGGAAGTGGCATTATTTAAGAAGACACTTGAGTCCAGCTGCTGCATGTAAAAATAACTGACCAGGAGCATCTACAAATTAAATTTTCGGAGTCTCTTATTCTATACACTGTAGCAAACAAAGCCTAGGTTTCCTGCTAGTCTACTCACACTACCAATATATTTTAGAAAACATGGAGGGAGTAGAAAATTACCTTTGAAATATTGTTTTGCCAACAAAAGGTTGGGCACAATGACAATAAGAATAGATAGGTATGCATAACTGAGATTTCTACATTAGGATCTGTGTGTTCTGTGTAATATTAATTTAGGCAGTAATGAGCTACCAATTATGTTCTGCTTTTAAAGAGTGTAATTGTAACGATTGCCTAAACCCAAATACTCAGTCTCACAAGCTCGGGCTTAAAGATAACTGATTTATTAAAGGAATAGTATACAAATACAGAGAAAGCTGAGAATGAGCAAAAGCGCGCCAAATACAAACTTAAAAGCCTTGCTTGTGGGCCGGTCCCGCCCCATCTCCCGTCAGGACGCTCCCCCTCCCAGGTGCTGAAAGCCGTTAGACGCGCCTGGGAAAGTAACCTTGAACAGGAGCGCAAACCCAAACATGCATTCCAAGCCCTCAAAACAAGGGAGGGCGAAAGAATGGAAAAACCCCGGGTGAAGGGATACGGAACAGAGAATGACATGTGAAACGTTACAATGTTAACCAGACATTAGAATGAGAACATGACATATTGCCCCCTCCAAAAAAAAATTAGGGAGCCGGTTTGTCAGGATAGGCAGAGTGAAATTGGGCTACGAGACGAGGAGAATGTACGTCTGGAGCAGCAACCCATTCAGGATGAGGGAAATGTTTCCAGCGGACGAGGTATTGTAGAGTGGAGCGGAGGCGTCTGGAATCGAGGATAGATGTCACCTCGAAGTGTTGCTGGTTGTCAATCATGAGGGGAGGTGGAGGAGTGGGTTGTGGATGCCAACGGTCCGACGAGAGGTAGGGTTTGAGTAAGCTACAATGGAAAACAGGATGTAAACGTTTAAGGTTGTGAGGTAAATCAAGTTTAAACGTAACAGGGTTGAGCTGAGCAACAATTGAAAAAGGACCGACAAATTTAGGACCAAGTTTTTTAGAGGGTTGTGGGGACTTGATAAACTTAGTTGACAAGTAGACTTTATCCCCGACCGCAAAAGATGGTTCTGGGGAACGCTTTGCATCGGCATGGCGTTTATAGGTAGCCTGGGCATGGTGGAGAGCGAGTAGAATATTAGACCATGAGTCTTTGAGAGAGTCTGCCCAGCCAGCGAGGGTGGCTGGGAGCGGTTGAGGATGAGGAAGTTCAGGAATCGGAACAAATTCACGTCCAAAAACTGTTTTAAAGGGAACTTGACCAGTGGTTTGATGAATGGAATTGTTGTAAGCGACCTCAGCAAATGGGAGTAAATCTACCCAGTTGTCTTGCTGGTAGTTAACAAAAGCTCTGAGGTATTGTTCCAATGTAGAATTGACCGCCTCTGTAGATCCGTCCGTTTCCGGATGCCAGGCGGTAGAAAGCGATTGTTTGGTACCCAAAAGTTTCAAAAATGCCCGCCAAAATTGTGACGTAAATTGTGTGCCTCTGTCACTCACCAAACGGGCGGGGATACCGTGGAGGCGGTACACGTGGATGAGGAAGAGGCGTGCCAGCTGTTGTGCGGTGGGGATAGAAGCGCATGGGATAAAATGGGCTTGTTTGGAGAAAAAGTCTTTGACGACCCAAATGACAGTTTTTCGTTGACTAGGGGGTAGATCAACGATAAAATCCATAGAGATATCCTGCCAAGGGACAGATGGAGTGGCCACGGGTTGAAGGAGACCCTGGGGCTTGCCCGGTTTGCGCTTTATCGCCGCACATACAGGGCACGCAGTGACATATTCCTTTAAGTCTTTGAGTAAAGTTGGCCACCAGAATTGGCGGCGAACGAGGTGCAAAGTTTTCACGTAGCCGAAATGTCCAGCTAGCTTGTCATCGTGGCAGCGCTGGAGTATGGTTTTTCGCATTGGTTCGGGTACATAGAGACGATCGTTGCGCCAGGCAAGATCATCGGTGAAAGTTAACATGTGGCGATTGGCTTGCAACCAAGTATCTGTTTTAAGGTGGGAGAGCAACTGTTGTTGCAAATCGGAGGTAATTGACAAGGGAGGCGGGCGGCTGGAAAGCGGAGCGGCTGGAGGCGGAGTTGATTGCGCTCGGGTCTGGCTGCGAGTCACCGCTGCCAAACCTAATTGTTTGTCGGTCCAGACGGTGCCTTGGACCGTTGGCCCCGGGCCAGCATCTTGGGGTCTGCGCGAGAGTGCATCAGCTAAGAAATTTTTCTTGCCTGGTATGAATTTAAGGGTGAAGTCAAAGCGGTTGAAAAACTCAGCCCAGCGCAGCTGTTTGGGACTGAGTTTTCGACTGGTGCTTAAAGCTTCCAGATTTTTATGGTCAGTCCAGACTTCAAAAGGGTTTGAAGTGCCTTCCAATAGGTGTCGCCATGTCTCCAACGCTGTTTTTACAGCAAAAGCCTCCTTTTCCCAAACATGCCATCTTCTCTCTGTTTCTGTGAATTTGCGAGAGAGGTAGGCACAGGGTTTTAAAGCGCCAGATTGGTCAGCTTGTAATAGAATTGCTCCTATGGAAAAATCAGAAGCATCGACTTGTACCACGAAGGGTTTAGAGGGGTTTGGATGCTGTAAAATCGGTTCTGTGGTAAAGATTTGTTTGAGCGCTTCAAACGCTTGCTGACAGGCGGGAGTCCATTTAAGGAGCGCGCCTGGGTTCTTTGAACGTCGCGTATCCCCCTGTCCTTTAGTTTTTAACAGTTCAGTAAGGGGGAGGGCGATTTCTGCAAAATTTTGGGCGAATGTTCGATAGAAATTAGAGAATCCAAGGAAACTCTGTAATTGTCTCCTGGTACGGGGAGGTTCCCATGCCACGATGGCTTCTACTTTTGCAGGGTCCATTTCAATGCCCTGAGCTGAAATGCGGTACCCTAGGTAATCAATTTGCGACTGATGAAAGGCACATTTTGACAGTTTTGCATACAGCTGTGCTTTTTGCAATTTAGCTAGTACCTGACGCACCAGGTGGATATGTTCTGACATGGTTTCAGTATAAATCAATACATCATCCAAATATACCAGTACCCCCTTAAATAGGTGGTCATGCAAGACCTCATTGATTAGTTGCATAAAAACCCCAGGTGCCCCAGATAACCCGAATGGTAAGACTTTATATTGGAAAGCCCCAAGAGGACAGTTGAACGCTGTCTTCCACTCATCCCCTTCCCTTATGCGAATGCGAAAGTAGGCTTCTCTCAAATCCAGTTTTGAAAAAATTTTGCCTCTGGCCAGATGTGATAACATATCTTTGATCAGGGGCAAAGGATATTTATTTAATATTGAGACCGCATTGAGCCCGCGGAAATCGGTACAAAGCCTTAATGACCCATCCTTTTTTGGCCTGAATAGGACAGGCGCTCCTACCGGGGAATTTGCCGGCTCAATGAAACCTCTAGCCAGATTTTTGTCAATGAACTCCCTTAGCGTGGTAAGCTCTTTGGGAGACATGGGGTATATTTTTGGGTGAGGCAATTTTACATTTGGTAAAAACTCAATGGCACAGTCCGTTTTTCGGTGGGGTGGCAAGCGATCTGCTTCCTTTTCCCCAAATACTTCAGCAAAATCTTGGTACTGATTGGGTAGCCCCTCAAGAGGTTGAAGCGTTTGCACAGTGGTATACGCTACCCCTCCACCCTCCATGTCCTCCAGTAGGTCCTTTTCGGGTACTTTGTAAAATCCATCTGCAAACGTCACAGTTCTATGCAGCCAGTTGATAAAAGGGTTTTGCTTCACAAACCAAGGCATCCCCAATATTACCAGAGGACCCCCCACTGGAGCTACCACAAATGGCAGCTTTTCCTGATGGGAGCCCATCTGCAAGGCGACCAGTCCCGTGGAAAGATTGACTGCTTTCCCACCCGCCATAGTTCCATCCAATTGGGTGAAAATCATGGGTCTTGGCAAAGGGAACGTGGGCAGTTCCAGAGCCGCTACTACATCAGGGTGCATTAGGGAACGGGAGCAACCCGAGTCTAGCATGGCCCACACTTCCACCGTTTTGGTTTTTGAGCTTAGTTTAACTTTAACAGTCAGTGTGGGGAAGTTTCCACTCACCGAATCATGGTTACGCCCGGTTTCTTCCACCTGCCCTAGGGCGCCCTTCAGGGCAGGTGGTAGGCTTTTCCCGCCGGCTGCTCGAATTGCAACTCTTCCTCCTCTTCACCGAAGGGAAGGTCTGGGGGGTCCAGTTCCGCGAGGGCTGCCTTCAGTTTTCGTGGTGGAGCAGGAGCAGGCGTCTTTACCGTGGGTTTCGTCTGTCGTTCCTCTGGACGGCGTCTTGGGCACGAAGTGGCTCGATGTCCTTCTTTCCCACATCTGAGGCACTGACCCTTGGAGAACCGTTGCTCCCTCTCTTCTTCCCAGGTTTTTGGTTTAGGGCGGCTGGCAAGTCCAGATGTGCGCGCTCCTCTAGCGAGACGTGTTTGTCTAAGCTCTTTGGTATGGGCATAGGTTCGTAGGGCATTTTCTGCGCTTCCCGCCAACTGAATCCACCCATATAGCGTTTTAGGATCATCTCTACCCAGAGCCCATCGAAGGATTTCGGGTTCAAGCCCCTGCTTGAACAATTCGATGATTGTTGGCTCAGACCAGTCTTCCACTTTTCCTGCCAAAGCTTTAAACTCCAACGCATATTTGGCAACTGGGAGGGACCCTTGGTAAAGTTTCCGCAGGTCATTTTTGGCCGTTTCTTGAGCTAAGGGGTCTTCGAAATGCTCTTTAAGTGCCCACAAAAAGTCATCGAAGTCCTCTAACTCAGTTGCCTCAGCTTGGCATAGTTGCACATACCAATCCGCTGCCTTTCCTCTCAGCTTGTTAGCAATGAAATTGACCTTGCCATGTTCAGACCGAAAATTTCGACCCCAATCTTCTATGTAGTGCTTGGCATTAGTAATAAAGAAGGAGAGCGTGGTGGGATCCCCATCGAACTTCACTCCAAATGGTGGGAAGGATCTTGCCGGCTCAGCTGGCTGTGGCGGTGCCGCTAATGTCAGCGTGCGCCGAGCCCCCATGGGTGGTCGATCCCTAGGAGGTCTTGCCTCTCGCTCCCCCCCTTGACGGGCTGATCGAGTCTTGCTTCTCCCCCGGGTCACCATGGTACTATGCCTGGGGTACTGTGACGGCTCTTCCTCCCAATCCTCCGGGGTGGGCTCTGCCTCTCCGGGTAGATCCTCTTTGGGTAGATCCTTGAGGATCGTCACAATTAAATCCATTTTATCTTCTAATGCCCTCATACGGGCCGGAGTGACCGGCTCCTCCGAGGGTTGGTTGGTTACCACCACCCTCGGTGACAAGGGGACTTCGTGCTCCCAGGTCAATTGTGGAGACCCCCTCCCCTGCGCTCTTTCCATGACAGTTCTATGTTCACTCCTGAGACTCTCCTGCATGGATATCAGCAGCTCGTCCAATTGGATATCTCGCAACTCTCGACGGGCTGCTCTTTGCGCTCTCGAAGTTAGCACTGGCCGGCTTTTGACCGCCTCCCGCTCTTCTTCGCTTCCCTCACTTGCGCGAAGTTGAGGTTGAGGTTCTGTCATCGCTAGCGTTCCCTCTTATCCAATGATTGGATGGGGCTAGCGGAAAATGGATAGAATGATTCTCAGCTTTATGTAACGATTGCCTAAACCCAAATACTCAGTCTCACAAGCTCGGGCTTAAAGATAACTGATTTATTAAAGGAATAGTATACAAATACAGAGAAAGCTGAGAATGAGCAAAAGCGCGCCAAATACAAACTTAAAAGCCTTGCTTGTGGGCCGGTCCCGCCCCATCTCCCGTCAGGACGCTCCCCCTCCCAGGTGCTGAAAGCCGTTAGACGCGCCTGGGAAAGTAACCTTGAACAGGAGCGCAAACCCAAACATGCATTCCAAGCCCTCAAAACAAGGGAGGGCGAAAGAATGGAAAAACCCCGGGTGAAGGGATACGGAACAGAGAATGACATGTGAAACGTTACAATGTTAACCAGACATTAGAATGAGAACATGACAGTAATTGCTGTAGTGCTGAAATGCAGGGAATCATCATTTATGTAGTAAAAGAGGCATCCATAAAACGTACTAATCAAACCCTAATGCAAACAAATAACTTACTCTGAAAAGTACTGTCTTCTCACACTGCCACAATGTCAGCTCCAGTGCTCAGTTCACATCCCATTTTGTCTTTAACACTTGTTAAACACACACATGTGACTCCTTGAAGGCCTTGGGTCTTCATGACAGAAGAATAATAGCCATTAGCCCACAAAAGAGTTTGGTTCTGACGCAGCTTTCTAACAAAACTAGCACACAAAACAGTTGGGTAAGTTAGCTGAGTACATAAAACTTTTAGTTCGTTTCCTCAGTATCAGATAGTCTTTAAGGCCATTCCACACCTTCCATCAGGCATATACGTTATGTCCCTGTAAAATGAGCAAAGTAGTCTCCCCACAGGTAGCAACAATTGAGCAACCATTTTAGTGCAACATATTTAATTGACAGAGCTCAAGAGTCCAGCAACTTTCCCTACTTCCACTTAGAATCTTTGTGTCATTCCAGAATTCACTTCAGACCTGTGTGATCTCATGCCTTCATCTTGTTTAGTATTTGAGCCAATTTACTTTTCTACAACTACCCTGTTTCTACAACAATGATATTTTCTCTTCTTCGGAGCTTCTGGGTGATCATTCTCCCATTTGCAGGAATTCAAATCTCACTGTGCCTCCCAGCATCTATGTTTCAGTCTCCTTAGAAGTTATTTCAAGGAGAAATGTGACTTGGTGGCTTTTCAACCACTGGGACAGGTGAGAGAGACAGAGAGAATGACAGAGAGAGAAATGTAGCCAGACAAATGAAAACAACATTTATAAGATTGTAATAAAGAGGGGGTACAAGATATTGTTTTATTTTCTTTCGTGAGGGAGTTTCTGTTACCGCAGGGTATTTACTGCAGTTCAAAGCAGGAATTTCTGCTCCTTGTTTTCTGTATTTCTATAAGATGGGCAGAAACAAAAACAATTGACTTCAAAGTACTTTTGAGAAGTACCCCTATTTACTGGTGTTGACTTCTAGGCTTATAGACTTCTCTAATGAAGGCAGAACAAGGAACTTCTCTCATGAAATAGGGTGTATTCCTTGTAACACTGAGGAAAAATTGTGGATGGTGGCATTTCCTCAGAACCTTCTAATTTAACCCAGAAATCATGCATGACGTATAAACTTGTCAGAAATCCTGGAACGGATTAATACATTGTACTGTTAATGCTCCCTAAACAGACTATAAAATGTATAATTGGAGGGGATAATCTGATAATTAATTAATTAATTATATATGCAATCAAACCAACTTTGAAAAGAGCCTGTGTAACAATCCCCCGTAGAGGAAAAATTCAGATAAAGGAGAATATGAAGACACGAAGCATTCCGGTTAAGCATTCTCAGCTTATTTATTCCATTTTAAGGGATGTAGAGTGCAGATTTCTTTATCCCTGGTAGCAGAAGATTCTATACCTTCCGTAGGTGGTGGTGATCAACTTCCATGGCTGAGATTATGAAATGCAGGTAGAAGTTGTACAGCCTCCCACACTGATAGTTCTAAAAAGTTTATTATAGTCAAAGGCTAGTTCAAATCCCATGGACAATCCATATGAAAACATATTTGGGTAAATTTGTTGCCAAAGGCATCTGTAAAAGACACGATGATGTAAAAAAAAAACCCCAAATTGTGCATCAAGATGTCATTGCACAAATGGTCCAATTAGGTAATGACATCTGACTCAAGTACATAAGTTACATCATTTTGATTTTAATGTCATTACATCTATATCGACCAGTCCACCAATTTAATATAGAGGTGTCTGATATATAGCTTACTTAAGATGCTTCTCTAATAGGACAATAATTTCATGTATTATTTTATGACCTTTTAAATATGATAGAACAGTGATTGGATTACACCAGTTGCCAGGGATCTGCTGGGCAATCAATGTGTGTACATAATATGGCCAATTTGGGAGCTCACCAATCAGTTTTGCCCAGCAATAGTTCTGGAACTCAATTGTTCCCAGCAGTTTTACCATTTTTAAGTTGAGAAGGATGTTCTGTAGACTCAGATGGAGACACAGAAGCACAGATAGTAGGTTCTTCAAGGCTGATATCTGATTCTTGCAAATAATATTATCACTGAAGAATATTCAATCCATACCTAACTGGATCCCTAACTGGATCCCTAAAGTGGCAATGAGTTGGACCCCCCCCCCGATGCTAAACGACAAGGATGCCCCCGGATAACATGGCAAAGAACTCTCATGCAAGACCCAAAGGCACTGAATATCACATGGAAGGATGCCGAAGCACTCGGCCAAGACCAAAAGAGTTGGAGAACCCTTACTGCCCGATTTGCCATGTAGCATTGATCCAGGACAAGAGAGAGAGAGATACCTGACTGGAAGGTTGCCAGGTATCCCAGAAGGACCTTTGTGGAGATCAGTTGAATAAAATGCAAGATTGCAGACTTTTTTTTTCTCTTCCATAATTCCGGTTCAGACAGTTTATTTTGCCTTTCACTAAAGATTTCTATGGAGACCCCTTAATACTTCAGTATCAGGCTGTACAAGAACATCTAAATAGCATTCTGCCTGTTGCTGCAGGTTGTTGCTGCTCCCTACGAGAACCAGATGATCTTGTAAGGGAAAATACCAGCCACCAGGGTGGTGCAGTGTTTAGATGCTGGAGTAGGTCTTTGGTCTAGTGCAGCGTTTCTCAACCAAAGCAACTTTAAGATGTGTGGACTAACTGCCAGAATTCTGGGAGTTGAAGTCCACACATTCTGGGAGTTGAAGTCCACACATCTTAAGTTGCCAAGGTTGAGAAACACTGGTCTAGTGGTTAAGGCACTAGGCTAGAAACCAGGAGACTGTGACTTCTAGTCCCACCTTAGGCGTGCAAACCAGCTGGGTGACCTTGGGCCAGTCAATCTCTCTCAGCCCAACTCAACTCACAGGGTTGTTGTTGTGGGGAAAATAGGAGGAGGAACGAATATTAGGTATGTTCCTCAACCTGAGGTAGTATTTATAAAATAAGAAGGGCAGGATAAAAAAATCTTTAAAAAATTAAATCTATTCTTAAATGTAACAATTCACTCGACACCAACAATTCTCTCTGTCCATTCTGAAATCCAGAGGTGTTCTGAGGAGAACGTGAAAGGAGAATTTGCTTTGAGAACCTGGAGGAAAGTTGGGCTATAAATCTAACAAGTACATGAATATGTATACATGCCAGGATGGAACTGGATTTGAGATAAACAAGAAGAATTATGAAGTGCCTGCCAAGGAACCTTTATTAGCACGTTTTCAAATGTTGGTCCTTGACAACTTGAGATGTAATGTTGCAGTTGCAGTGACTTTGAGCAGAGACTTTGAGTCAGTTTCTTTGAAGGCTTTCCTGAATCTGCCCTTTAGATGTGTGGACTTCACTTCCCAGAATTCTCAGGGGTGGCCATGGTGGCTGGGGAATTCTGGGAACTGAAGTTCACCTATCTGGAGCCTGCTAGGTTGGGAGAGGCTGAGCTATTAGTGACATTACAGTCCATGTATGTTCAGAAAAAAAATGTGCTAGTTTTTAAATGTTTGAAGCTGTCTTTTTTCAGAGTGTGGTTCCTTTAGTTTACTTTCACTCTGAATAACTATATCCCAAACATGACAACTTTTAAAAGTGTAAAACAAAAAACAATGCAATCTTTTCTCAAACCACGTGTAGGTTTCTCTAAATATTGCTTTGAAATAGCATAATTTTTGTGTCCCATTTTCTACCCATATACTCACCAAACATATTTTTTTCCAAAAACAAAAAATTCTCTTTCTTTCTCTCCAAATATGATACAGGAGGATGCTTACATCTTATGAATACAAATTATCCTCTAACATCATACAGAATAAACTTCAGATGTGAGGGGGAGCTTTAAGTCAAAAATTTTCCCAGTGCTCTTCATTTTGGCAGCAGAGTTACTCATTGTGACAAAATATTTTTGTTGGTTATGGGATTTGACAGTAAATCCAAAAGCATTTTCAGATGCGATTATAACAATATCAACACAAGAGAAAGTGCTGTGGATGTGAAACGATTCCGACTGCTGGCAAGGAAACCCCAGAAAGAGTCATGCTAAGGGGACGTGTCACTTGCTCAGTTCATAGCTGTATTAAGGGTGTCCCAATCTATTCCTCTTAAAATATCTAATTTTTTAAAAAGCAAAAGTCTTTACTCACCTTTAGAAATTTAGAGATTTGGGGAGGGTTGTTTTTTGCCTTAGGAAACACAGAGAGAGAGGGAAAGGGGGTGTGTGTGATTTTTCTAACTTTACATTCTACTCTATTCCTTTTCTATTCTCTTTTATTCCTGTATCAGTTTACAAAGTTCATTATGTGTCTTTCTGCACATTCTTACGTACATTGTATAAGCTATATAATGCATGCATTTTAACAATCTCATTTTTCAAATGCAATTTTTGGTGTGCTGTTTCCTAATGCATGTATTTGACACTTTAAAAAACTGATTGGGAACTGCATTGCAAAGTTTGGAAAGTTCGAATATTGATACATAATTGGGATGAGGTTTAGGAGTCAGGTAATGCAAATTAGGTCTGTCTGGGTCAGAATTTGTATGAATGGGTGTAGGCAGTAATATATAAATGTTAAATGGTAGCATTGTGACATTAAATACATATCTATTATGCTGGCAGAATATAATATTCTGTCATTCTGTACCTGCATTGAACATTCCTCCAAACTTAATGGGTCAGATAGCACATGATTTTCTCTTTGTTCCAAGCCATACTTTCCATGTTACCAGAAGTGAACCAATAACCTCCTATTGTGTGTCCTATTACCATTATGGCATTTTTGAACTAAATCCTACCCAGTGGTTCTCTGCCTGTTTGAGGTGACTCCAAGTGCTTCATTGCCTGGGCAAACAAGCCAAAAAATGTCTATTTATTAGAAGAACTAGGACAGTTTGTTAAGTTAAAGCTTACTACTTCCTTACATTTTTTACTGAAATATTGTATGTATTTTATTAGTTTTGGTAAGGCAGGTTGTGTTTTTGATGTGAAGGGATTCTACCAAATGTATTCTTCCTCTCTTAGTGCTTTTGGTCAAGTTAGCAAGAAACTATACTGTACAATGCTCCTCTGCATTGAAAAGTTAGATGGCTAAAATGTGGTGGTGGTGGTGGTGGTTTTTAAAGAGAAACAAGAAGAATAGTTGCTTCACAGTTTAGGTCTCCAATATCAATGGAAGACCACTATAATTTACTTAACAATACTTCTTTACCTACCCTTTAAAAATAATTTATTTAGACACAGCTAAACAAATTTTCGCTCTCCTATTGGACAGAGAAAGTAGAAGGCTATTGTACAGTATGAGCTTACTCAGAAGTAAGTTCTGTTGAGTTCACTTACATTTATGCCAGGTCACTGCATATATGTAAGCCTTTCTTGATCCGAAGCCTTATTAAAAGTTTCAGCCTTGCAGAGCTTCTCCTGAAATTGCGTCTTTTAGGTGGATTGTCAGTTGTTTCCTTTTTAATCTGTTTTATCCTTGCCAGGTTTTGCACACAAGGTTTAGTTGCCCCAAGCTTAGTGCCTATATACCTAATTTCACTGTTGCCTATCTAATTTAGGATTATTTCATTTACTTTTTAATAAAGGCAGGATCAGAAGAGTCGGGACTGCCAGGCTGATTTCAAAAACATCACAGGCTTCCTAATGTTGAGTGTCTCCTTGGCTTTTAGCATTTTAGTTTGTCTAAATATAGCGATCGGGAATCAGCTAAAGCCATAAATTGTTCAGGGACATAGATTCCAGCCTTTGAAATCTGCTCCATGTCTAAGGGAAATCAATATGACGGATAACAATCCATCAGTTCCTCATACTGAAATTCAAGTTTACTTAGTTGAAGGCTATCACTGGAAAACAGAAAATAGTTTGTAAAACTAGTAATGACCCAAACCACAGAGTAATACCAATGGTAGACTATTGTCATTTACTTAACAATATTTCTTTACCTACTTTTAAAAAAGAATGCGTTTAGAGACAGATATTTTCACTCATGTATTGAACAGAGAAGCATGAGAAGTGAAATCTCTTTATTCCAAAGTGCAAAATTAAGCATATATTGCCAAGGCAGACAGTAGTACTGTATATTTCAATGTCTGGAGAAGTTTTATTTCGCCTTTAACTCCATGTTTTCTTATTCAGAACAAGGGCCACCCAGGACAGGTGTTCGAATGGATTCCTCAGGCAAGTATTATTTTGCCTTCATTGTGCTACACATCCTTTCTCCATTTTATGTTAGTGGTGCACTTTTTTAAATCACAGCTTAGAGCCAGGGTCAATCATGAGTGTCCGATTACCGTCCTGTGTAATATAGTTTTTATGTTTTTGAAGTTAATTAAGCAAAGAATATCAATTTAATCCTCATTTGTGAGGAGAAGCAAATGTTTTTTTTCTCTTTTCTTAAGCCTTTAAGGAAGGTAGAAGTTTAACACATCCTATGTTCATTTTTACTATTACTCCTACTATTACTACTTCTCATACTGCCTGGCCAGAGGATTACTATTTGTGATAAACCTTAGTTGGCTTCATACAATAATTTAGGCTGATATTTTTCATATAGAAATAAGGGGGGGGGGAATCAGTTTACTCCTGATTTTTATGTAATAAAGAATCTCTTACATAATAAAATTATTTATAAATAAGATGCAGTCACGTACACGTCAATTTTTTTAACTAGTGATGTCTTTTTAAAAAAACAGTCACATTAGAGTTCCCTTTTTAAAATGATTGCCATGATAGACAGCCATTAAAATGATGTTCTGGAAATATTTAGATTTGCTTTTGAAAACTGACTAAGATAATACAAAATTTAAGACAGTGTGTTATTATCACACACAACAGAGCAACCTACAATTTCTGCCGTGTTTGTTCTGGCTTATTTTCAGTTATATTTAGCAACAGCAGAGCTTCCTCCAGAAAATAAACTAAAATTTACTGAATTGCTGCCTACATGCCAGGTTTTACTACTATGACAGGAAGTCCACAGAAATTCACATACTCAACCCAAGCCAAAAGTTTCACTTCAAGTTTTTTTTTTTTTTTAAAAATGTTTTGTTTCGTTTCGTTTCGTTTCTGTCTGGAGCAGCGTCTTAAAATGTTTTTTTCACATCTGGAAATGGCCTGGATTCAAATATTCACTTTTCCTGATACAAGATGAAGCTTCCAAAAATCTTGGTGGAAGGGAATATTGTGACAGATCTACTGCTTTCCCAGGAATACTAGAACATTTAAATTGAAAGTATACTTCCTGTCCTTTGGGATTGTCCCTCAGGCAAAGATAAAGGATGAAATCAACATAGTGTTGATTTCACTATATAAAACACATTCTTTGTCCAGAGAGCTTATTTTGCTAAGAAGTTCTTTTCAGGAAGATCCAATAAGGAGAGGTATGCATAAAATATTCAAGTACAAAAATATATAGTGCTATATTTAAAACTTCAACCTGGGCAAAAACATTTATTTGCAAAAAAATATACAAAAAAGGGTTATTTTTAATTTAAAGTATCAGTGGGGGTATTTCATATTACGTTTTGTTACAATCTCTCTCTCTCTCTCTTTCTGTATGTGTATATATCTCCTTTCCTTCCTTTCTCCTTCTTTTATTATTCTATAGAATAATTGAATGTGATGAAATTGACCTTCCATAGCAATTGAGGGTTCCCTTTTAAAACTGCAGATTGCCTTCTAAAATGTAGACAGCTAGATACCAGTATTTGGAAAACAGTCAAGCATTTAGACAATATTGCACTTAGGAAGTACATAGGAATTATTTCCCCTGATGGGAGGTGATGGGCGGGGACAAATTGGTTAAATAAATAAAAATAAATAAATAAAATTATTTTCCCTGTTGTCTCTTGTCTGAGGATGGATTCATTAAGCATTTAAACCAACTCACCTATTAGTTCATCCAGCACATTCCACTATCATATTTACAGCTGTCAAGTTTCTTAAAAATGCTCTCAATCCACCATATTTATTATCGTTATTGTAAACCACCCAGAGTCCTCCCTTTTGGGGGAGATGGGCAGTGGCAAAATTTAATAAATAAATAAATAAATAAATAAATAAAATATTTATTTTTCTCAACCCACATGTGCACCAAGCTGTTATAATATGTATAGAATATGTTTGCCTGATTGTTTAGGGTATATCATATTATAGTTTATTCCCCTCTATGTAATTCTAATCCATTGCATTTTGCTCAATTGGACTATTTTAATCCACTGCATTTTCAACCTATTTCCCAGGCTACTATAGGCATGGAATGCCTGTGTCTCATTATAGACAAAATGGCTGTAATTATAAGGAATGTGATCTTCAACATTTTTTTTTTTCAATTTGGCTGTAGGTATAATTTTTAGCTGTAGCTGTGTTTTGATTTTTAGTATTAACTTATCAGGATATTTAAATGCAAAGGTTTGCTGAATTTCTCAAAGTTTTCTAAATGTAAAGTACAATTATTTTAATGCTGAAGTGCCTTAATGTGCCTTAAAGTGCCTTAAAGTGATTTCAGTAAAATAGAAGAATATAGCTTTTCTGAGAATATCTAGAATTAGAAAAGTTTTTTAAAAAATTTCTGCTCTCCTGCTTGTAAATTTTTCCTGAAAAATCTATAGAGATTTCCCTTGGAAATTTTTCTGTAGGAGCTTAGTCCTAAAGTGCTATAGCAATATTATATAACAACTGTTACTGATCAAGTATAGGACAGTGGAATGTTGATCAGGTTGATAAAAGTTGGAATCCAATGATTTCTGGAGGTTCACAATGTTTGCAGTGCTGAAACAAATAAATCCTACCAATTCAGGTATCAGAAACCATCCTGTAAAGAATGGTTTGCTAATTTCAAAGATTGAGAGTGTTCCAAGAAAGTCAGTCACATTTATAATCATGAATTCTGATATGCATGTATGGCAGTTGTTCTAAAAGGAGAAAGTTTTATTTTCTGGTGTTTACTCTTCCCATAGTTACAGGGCAAATATAAATGCCTTGAAGATTGCATCTGGTATTTGACACATACATATTTACACATATGCACTAAGGCTGTTCAACTGCAAAAATTATTCAAAGAAAATCCTTTGGAGCTTACCATGTGCAACCTGTCATTCATTCCTTAGAGCAGCAGGATCTTTTTTTTTTAAGCTCACATACAAGCCAGAAATAACTTGGGTTGTTTAATACCCTAATTTAGTTTTACAGCATTGTTTACAGATAGTTTTACAGCATTGCTTCCTGCCAATCTATGTTCAACACACTGTCTCATGGTTTGCATTAACTCTGGTGGAGCTATCATATATCATTTAAGGATCTCAATACTATATGGTTAAGTTTCTTTTGGGGGAAAATTGTATCTCAATGAACTATTATGTTGAACCAGGTTCAGATTACAAAGAGTTAGATGTTCATCTTCGGAGAATGGAATCTGGTTTCGGCTTCAGAATTCTTGGAGGAGATGAACCAGGACAGCCAGTAAGTTGGTTCTTGACAACTTTATTCTGTTGGTATCTGTATCTGTCAGAATATGGCATTTTTTTCCCCTTGTTCAGATATCGAAAAAGGCAACTCTCTTCAGTTATCAGCATCTCCATCTACAAGCTGTCATTGTGAATCAGTCTGTATTAAGTTACCGAGAGTGTATTGTCCAGCTTTTTACATGGCTCATTTTATTCTTGACATCTTTCAGTTACTGATTTACAGACTCCTGCAAGATGTTTTCAGGTAGTAAAGCCACAGTTTAACAACAAAACAGTACAGTTGTATTTAAACTTTCTCAGAGAAAATGAATATCATGCTTTGCTAACTATGAAAAATGATTGCTGGAGAAATATAATGGTTTTGGGATTTTTGAGCTCTATTTTAGTGCTCTCCTTATCATTCTTTCCTGAAAACCATCAGCATGTATCTTGAGACTGAATTGCATTCTGAAATTCATAAGGTAATGGTTTGCAGTAGTCATTCACCAATATTTTGTAGCATCCAGATGAAAATGTTAAAATCTATGTTATTTCAGTCATAGACCAGCATAGAACTAACATAACAATTACATTAAAAATTGAAATAAAAATAAAAAGTCATATTGATAGAATAAAATAAGGTAAAGATAAAATTACTAAGCTGAAATTACAGAGTAGAGGTATTAAAACGCAGAAGTATCCTATAAAATTACAATTAATTTTAGAATGAATAATCTAAATACTATAAATAACTAGAACAGGTAAGTATAAAAGGCCATAAATAATACTAGAATGTTATAAAACACTATGAGAATGTAAAGCTGTCCTAACTTAGATTAAGTCTAAGACTTGCTGCTAGGGGTTGTTGGGATTAAGACCATTATGGTCCAACCGATTATAACAAAAAAATAGCAAAATAAAACATAGAGTGGTATGTGTATTTTTTAAAGGAGAAGAGGAAAAGAAGAAGAAGAGGGAGGGGAGGGAGGGGAGGGAAGAAGGAAAGGAGGGGTAAATGAAAGTGTTATGCTTCCTTTCCTTATAATATATCTCTTGAAACTGTGACAGGTGTAAGAACCTAGTCTGTCAGAAATTGAAGAGGGCACATTATTTGATTCAGTGGTAGCGACTGTTGAATGTGTTTCTTGCCATTTAGAGTTTCAAATCAATAATGTATAGTAAGGTATAAAGTGTTAACAAATGCAAAGACAATGTAAAATGACTATTTCTGGTTCTTCCTTTCTTCATATTTACAGTTGTATGCAAAAATTTAGCCATTCCTGGGCAAATCATAAGTTTCAATGAATCTCTGTGTAGACAGGAGCTGCCTCAATCTCTACATGGTACAATGTTCAACACATTACCTTTCTGCAAATTTGAATGCTTACTTACGATTTATGTACAGTTGTTTGTAGAATCAGAGCAAAAACAGGTGCAGAAATTTGGAAAGGCCTCTAGTCAGCTGTCTGTAACACTCCCTTTGACAGAAATAACCATTTCCAGATACTTCTTGTAGCTAGCTAAGAGTCTTTCTAGTCTCACTTTTATACTTTTTCCCACTCTTCCTTATAGAACTCTTCTAGCTGAGAAATATTCTTAGATCTCCTTCCATATACTGCATATTTAGATCTCCCCACAGATTTTTAATAATATTCAAGTCAGGGGATGGTGAAGCCATTCCCAAATGTTTATCTTTCTTTCTTCCAAGTACTTCATCATTAATAAGAAAGTACGTTTTGGATTGTTGTATTGCTGAAATAGCAACATCTTTTTAGCTTTAATTTCTTCACTGAGTATGAGACATTAGTTCTAGGATATTGTCAGCTCCCCAAGGTAGACCAGGATAGGAAAACAACGTCATGCAGGCTAATACTTTTATTATAGAGTGATTGTAACAGAACCTTGCAAATCTGAATGTGCTTCCCACCTCTCTCCCTTTATCCTTATAAGAACTAGAGAAGGTCTTGTTTGAGATGCTTACTTAGGTTATAGACCTGGCCTGGACTCAGATTTCTTTTATCTGATTGTTCTCTTGGTTGCAACTCTTCCTCTGTCCTCCAGAGTTATTTCTTCTGCCCATTACAGATATATTGATATTTAGTTGAATCCATACTTCCTTTTTCCCACCTACACAGTATTTCCAGCCCGTAGCTGCTGTACAACCTCAAAGCATTACAGAGCTACCCCTCTGCTTAATGGTTAGCCAGCTATTACATTCTCAAATGTTTCACCTGTTCTTTTCCAAATCAGCAATTGTGGCCAAATAATTTAGTTTTTGTTTGAACGTTTTGTTCCCCAAAGTTTTAGGCTTATCAAAGTTTTCCATATTTTAGACTATGACTTTTGTGATGAGGTCAGAAAAAAGTCCTTTAGACAGCTCTTCCACTTGTTATATAAACAGTGCTGCATGGTGGACAACTACAAATGTCAGCCAACATTTCAGCAAGTTGTTGGCAGTGATTTGTAGATTTTGTTTTGACAATCTGACCAGTTTGGGAGCAGTTCAAATACAGATTTTTCTTGGTCTTCTAGATCTTACCTTGATTTCTAGTATTCCAGGTAACTTCCATTTCCTAAGAGTATTTCTGATAGTTGAAATTGCTAGCTGGAAGCATTCAGATTTTTTTATAAACTGTAAGAGTGACTTTACTTTCAAACACTCACCTGCTTAGAGGACCTCATGCTTGTTGAAAGAACAACACAGTCACAATCAGAGAGGTTAGAAAGGTCAAATCAGCCCTTTGAGGTAGACCAGGTCAAGAAACATGTACAGCAGAGATTCCAGAATTTTCTTTATTATATGGTAGAATAACAGAATCGGACAGCCTGTCCAAGTTTTTCTTTGCCCCATCTTATACTAATCAAAATCAAGGTGGGATGATTCTGAGTTTCTTCTCAAGTTTCCCTGTATCTCAGGACAATGTATTCTCTTCTCCAACTCCTCTCTTAATAGTTTACTCCTCCCTTTCTCCCTTAACAGCTCTCTCATACCTTCCCCAAGGTTAGCGCTAAATTCTTTACTTATCAGCATATTTGCTTACCAATAGAATTATCTTCCCTGGACTAATTGTAAGCTCAATGTCGATTGCCTTTTTGACCTTATTAAAAACTTTACAGTTAAAACAAACAGTTGCAATGAATCAACTGGAAAGGTGTCCAGATGTCTGCACAGGGCACATTCCCTGTCTTCTTATTTTGAATCAGTAAACAATAGCACATAAATAGCATGCATTCATGCTCAACTTGAATGCAGGAAGATGTCATGTCAACTTTTATACCATGTAGAGGTTAGGTCACCTTCAGTTCACAAAGGATGCACTGAAAAATACAGAGGTTAAACTTTTGCATGCATCTGCATTCGTATCATCTAAAGCAGCAGTCATGGTCTCTTCCTCATACCAGTTTTATGGTGAGGTGCATAAGCTGTCTCAGCATGTGAAGTTTGTGCATCCAATTCTGTCACTGATTGTAGCCATTACTTTATGAAAAGTACAATTATAAATCTGTAAACCTTTGACCATTTGTAAATACTAGATTTTACAGGAAAAGTTATGTCTGTGTGAGGTGACCCAACACCACTACTCTAGATAGTACCACTGACCTCTAGTTATTTTTAAAACTGCATGTTGGAGTCCAATACCTGAAAAAGGTTGTTGAGCTCTGATTCTATGGACCAGGACATGAAGCCTGTTTTCATCCCTTGAAATAAGAAAGAAACATTTACACATTAGATTACTATTTAACAGCTGCATAAGAAGACAGGTTCCCTGAGGTATACCCCTGAGCTAGTAACAGTAGCATCAGCAGGAGGGAGGGAATGAAAAATTTATGAAAGTAGCATTGCAACGTCACAACACAAACCACGCTCTTTATCTACATGTGTTTTGATGTCACACAAACATCCCAAAGGGACAGAGTTGCAGTGCCACACTGCTTTTGTTATTCTTAGGAAAGCAGCAAGATACTATTAATACCACTAACTAATAATGAGAAATAATATAGCTGGACTAATTTTCAGCTCCTCAAGGTAGACCAGAGTAGGAAACCAAAGTCATGCAGGCTAATAGTAGTTTTATTATAAAGCCATTACAACAGAATCTTGCATTTGATATTCATGAGAACTAGGGAGGGTCTTGTCCAAGATGTTTTCTCCAGTTACAGTTCTGGCCCAGACTCAGATGTTTTTTTAATCTCACTGTTGTCTTGGTAGCAGCTCTTCCTCCTGTTCCTCAAGGTTATTCCTCTTGTCCATTACATAAATATTGATGTATATCATTCCAAAAAAGGGATGGATTAATAAGACTGTTTGCAGCTGATGCTGGTCTTCTGTCCCACCCTCTGTTTATCTGTTATATTAAGTATGTTCTGAGACATCTAAAACCTTAAGTTCTTCTTTGTCCTTGGTGACAAAGAACAAAAGAATGTCTTTCTTTTCTTTTTGTTTTATGGTTTTCTTTTTAAGGGAGCATTTGATTCTTCAGCCTGGAAGAAAAAAAAAATGTGTAAAATCTTTTAAGATAATGGGAAAGCCATTGCTTTGTGTTAGAAAATGCCTCAGGATGTACTTCTCAGCCAAAGTCAGCAGTTCATCAAGAAACCTTGGGAGGATGGGAAAAGAAATGTGTATATTTTCAGTGTAAAACTGAGCTCCTTTGGGGTGACATTATGATTTTAGATGACAGCGCTAACATATTTGCCTATGAAGTAATCTAATATTGTGCTCAGCATGCAAGACACAGATCTAATGGTATGCCTTCACTATTGACTGATTTATACACACACCTATGCTTCCCTTATGATATCTGTCAATGCTTCATCAGGTGAAGAATGATTCCACTGGAAAATGTTATTCATTTGATTCATATTCTCAGTTGAGCTGAACACTCAGTCAAGGGTGATTTTTTCATAAAAGCTGAAGTGCATGCAGTAAACATTTGCCGTGCAATCACCCTAAGGATTGCTGTGAAGCGCCTGGTTACTTGATTGTATAAATAAACCATCAGAGATCAAGCACGTTACACAGAATTTCCATATCACTTGACACACAAAGCTTTTTAATCAAGGTGATTCCCAGTGTAATGGGGGACCCTTTTGAAATAACTGATCACTGCATTACTCTTCATGGTCTATGATGTTTATCACTGTTTAGGGACTGATGGGTACATTACTTCTTTCCTCTTCTTGTAAGAAGTCTCCTCATTTGAAGAGTACCTGTTGTGAGGAAGAACCTACAGCAACTTCCATGATACTGCTTCATTTATTTAATCATGTTACAGCTAAGGTCCTTAGATTCCCAGCTTACACATTATAATACTCCATCAACTGTATCAACCCCCCCCACCACCACCACCACCATAGCAGGGAAGCAAGCCAAAAGCCAAGTTCTAAAATTAAATGAGATGTCAAAAGCTAACAACACATTCCTCAGAACATTTATTTCTCATCTGCAGGGACCAGAAACTTCTTGAATAGCACAAGTGTCTAATCAACATTGTACAACATAAAATGTATTATCAGATTAAAATGGAAAGAGATGAGCAAACTCTACAAGAACAGGCAGTTGTAATTATCTTGTCATGAAGCCTTCAGGAGTTCACACACCACTTTTCCAATTCCTTCTAAAGCAAGAGTCCTGAAGAAAGCAATTTCTCTAACTAGGGCATGGGGCATACGTTACCTGTAACACATAAATCCTTTTTAAAAGCCAGAATAGCTTTGTCCTAGAAACTCTGATGTTTCTAGTATCCTGTATGCTTACAGATTTAATTGCATGATAGTTTATATTTTAAAATTTTAAAGAATATCCTTTAGGAATGATTTCTTCAGCACTGTAATTGTCACACATGCGTTGCTATTTGGATTATGAATCTCAGCACTCTTTAGGAAAAATTGTGTTTAATTACTGCAGAAAGCTTCAGTTATTGCAAAGGATTAGGGATGTTTCTCCTTGGCTTCTATGAAGGATGACTCCTGAATCCTATTGCAAAACACACACACACACACACACACACACCCTGGAGTGTAAAAAAGGGAAATTCTGTCTACTCATTGCACAAAACATTCTGGGAGTTCTTTGGTTGTTTTTGTATTTCCATTCGTAACATTATTTGTGTGTTCTGACTTAGATTCTGATCGGTGCAGTGATTGCGATGGGCTCGGCAGACAGAGATGGCCGCCTGCATCCTGGCGATGAGTTGGTCTACGTCGATGGACTTCCTGTGGCTGGCAAAACTCACCGATATGTGATTGATCTCATGCATAATGCAGCTCGAAATGGGCAAGTGAATCTTACTGTGAGAAGAAAGGTGCTACCTACAGGTAAGCTGAGGATTTCGATGGCGGAAAAGACTAATAAACTAAGAACATATTTATGTTCCAGCTTTCCCTAAGAGCCATCCATTGGTCTTGGCATGTTTCATCTTCCATGGTTCTGTGTTACCACGACCCTGCATACAATCTTCTGGTTAGCTGATGTGTTGACATCAGTGCTGTGTTTGTCTTTGGAACTATCTTTCCCAAGTAGGATCAGTTAGTTGTGAAGGCATGAAGCATATTTTCATTCCCTACTCCAAGTCCCAAGGAGAGGGACCAGGACATTTGCCTTCCCTTTAGCTGCCCCAGCCTTGTGGGACAGTTCACTTTTCCAATATAAGGATGGTCTCATCTCTGTTAAGATTCAGGAGGAAAGTGAAAACCATCCTCTATCAACAAGCTTTGGGGTCTTAATATGTATTTGACCAGCTGAATGCATTTTATTATATTTGAGTTATAGTTTTATTCTTGTGTTATGCAACCTTCAGCAGCAGACTATTTGGTGGAAATGGCCGTGGGTGGATATTGAGAATGGTTGTTAGTAAAGTTAGATGGCAGGGCTGTTTTACTGAGAACCTTATTAGCAAAGTAGACGGCAGCAGTCACTAAGATTTGACACCAAGTTGATGGCACATAATAAAGAAAAAGATGGCAGATAGAGGATTTTAGAGCTGATTTCTTTTTACTGTGGCTATAAATATCTCATGGTCTATATTGATCGCAGTATATTGCTTTTGTATAAGGTTATTTCTTGATAGTTTTTACTTGTTAATTTTGTTTGTAGTTGGACTATGGCCCAATGGGGGCAGTGGCTTTATAAATAAACATATTACTTATTTATTTGTGTATTTTGCTTTATGCTTTTACTGTTTGCTTTTTATTTTTGGAAGCCTGTCAGACTCTTACAATTGGGAGTGTGGCATAGAAATTTGGTTCAATAAATAAATAAAATAGCACATGCATATGAAATAAATAGCAGTAAGAATGTTAAGTAAGGATGTTTCTCCATCTTTCTCTATCTTAATCCATTTTATTCTCTGCACAAGTAGAAATTTTTCCAGTTTGTTGGGTATTTTTGTGTTTGTTTTTAAAAAGATTTATTTTAAAAATGTGCATGATTTTTTTTTTTATTGGCAGCTTCCTGATCTGTTGTAGGTAGTTTCCTCTATGTAGCTGTTTTTGATTCCTATTATTTATTTTATTATACCCATCTCATTAAACAAGAAAAAAAATATACATGCTTAAAACAACATGAATAATATAATGTAATCTCAAGGTAATAATAATAATAAAAAGGAGGGAACAGAAAAAAATCAGAAAAGTTATGTTAGAACGTTTTATACCTACTCAGAATCTGTGCCCCCTTGTTGAAAAAATAAATAAATCCCTAATTCAAATAAGTGTGCTTTCCTAAAGAGCACAGCCATCATGATGACTTTTTTGACCCAACCTGCAGACACCCCTTCTCCACTAACATATGGAGCAGAGCCCTTCATGTGTCGCCGAACCCTTTAGATCAACAAGATACAAGTTGCACTTATCCATGAAGTTCCTAAGAGCTGGGGAAAATAATTTTTCAGCACATTCTATCTCCATAGCAATATGTGCTAAAATTTTCTAGCATGTTGATAGAGTGCTCTTGCCAAGCAGAAATTAAACTGCTGAGCTTATCCAACAGGAAAATAAGACATCATTCTGATGGTTTTCAGAGGACCAGTAGCATTCCGTGGCCTTTGAAACCCAAAAAGGTTGTCCACCTTTCTTTAAAACCCGAGTCGTACATCTGAAAAATGCCATCATTCTTCCAAATGTGAAAATTAGAACTCTGTGAGGGTGGCCACAACATAGAGAGGTATAAATTTATTACTATATTAAAAAGTAACAAGGCCTTAAAGATTAACACAAGAATTCTGCCATAAGCATTAATGGATTGCATCCATTGCACATTTGTTTTTGCTGAAACACAGCTACCCTTCTGGACATTATTATTTTAGCAATTTTATTTTCAACTCCTTACCTAATGGTCCCTAAAATGGAATTTGCCTTTTTCACAGCTGTCTCACAGTGAAAGAATGTTTCCATGGAGCAATCCACCATGATTCTTTCCTAATAATTCCTAACATGGAATTTGTCTTTTTCACTGCTGCCTCATACTGGGTTGATACTTTCATTGAACCAGCCACCATGATCAGAGGAGTTTATTTTCTAGGCAGTCAGACTAGTGAAATGCTATCAACATCATGTTGCTTTTGTTTGGGGGAACACTTTGATACAGAGTGTGTCACTTGATGGGTGCTTTCATTGAATTGCATTTCCTCTGTGAGTGTCCATTCTTTCAGTTTCATTTATTTTCACCACAGTAGCAACCATGAATTGCACATTCTCACTGCTCACACTTAATTATAACTCTTGAATGACCGTCTTAACCAGGTTACCACATCAAAAGGTTTTGAGAATCTCACTTATATTCTTCCATCAGTGGAGAATGTCCACTAGTCCTACTTTCTATTTCTTCACTCTCCATTCCATAAAGGACTTGCCTTCATATATTTTAATTAAGAAGCTTTTAGGAAGAGATACATTAAGATGTTTATATTCATCTAAAGGTTGCACTTTTACAAGGTCCTTTGATATTAAGGTTCTCAACTGCAGTTCAAGGGAATGTGAGTAAATCCTGTCTTGAGACTTGCTATTCAACCAGGAATAGGTAGTGACTGATGAAGAGGATCCCTTGCATTTTTCTTAATTTACCATCTAGGCCTGGTGATTTATTAACATTTAATTTATCAATAAGACCCAAGGTTTCAGCTAATGTTTCTGAAGTTTACTGTATGACATAATTTGATGTGATTTAATCACAGTGCCACGATTCTATGTCTCCCTAGAATTTAATACCATTGATTGAACATAGATTAAAATCAGAGTCTAAACTAATACAGAACTATTTACTACGGCACTCAGAAGTACTTCTTTTAGCATTTCATTTTGTTCCCATGCAATTCTTTTAGTTATATACTATTAATTAAGCTTCAGGGCCACTGGAATTAGGGTATAAAGATTCTTCTAATATGCATTTATAAAAGTTTTGCTATCCTTTTTTATATGAATTATTTATATTCTCATTCAGATAAAATCAATAGCATGCCACTGTAGTTAATTTATTTCATTTTTTTCAGACTGATGACCATTTTTATCATTCAGCATTAAAAATAAAAAAACTGGTCCAGTTAAAATTAGAAATTAAATTAAATTAAGCTAAACATGATAAACAATGCAACAGTACATTTGTCTACTCAGAAGTAAGTCCCTTTGTCTTATTTCCCACTAAGTGAGTATAGAAATGAAGCTTCTGTTAATTAAATTAGTTTCAATTAAATTGTTCCCTTGTTTTCAATTAAATATTACTAATTTTAGCTGGACCAAGGCCATTTAACTCCCTCCAGTTTTCCTTAATGCAGCAGAAGGAAGGGGAAAGAAGAATAAGACAAGATATATTTTCAGGAAAACACTTCAGCCTTGAAAATCCATTTGTTTCACACATAAGCTGAAGACAACAGCACCCTGTGCAACCTGACCCCATTTGTTTACTGGGAGTGGGAGTTAAGTGACAAGTATTGAATAGCATACTTACTTTCAGCCTAGGATCCCATTAGATTCTGAGAACATGTCACCTGTGAGGAATTGCTCCAAGTTATTTTTATCTTTATCCCAATTATTTGAATGGTTTCAATGAACCTGCTGGCACTCCCAGAACCAGTCTTTCTCCCAACTAATGACATCTTTTACAGAGTGTTTTACCAGGGCATCTGCAAGTGTAGGTTATGAGATGAAATGTCCATCACAAAGTTGTGCAGCAAATTCTGCCATTCACATACTTGTGTATGATACAATGTTGTAACTTGGGCATAAAATGGTGGAACTTGCACTGGGATGTTACAACACACATGTCATCATTTTGGCATCATGGTGGTTAGGAAGAGATGCCTATAATTCCTTTCACTGTATATCAAGCTTGGGCTTCAAATCTGGACAATATGTGATTCCTGAGGGAAATCAGGGGATTGCCATTTACCTATGAAAACCCTCTATAAATAAAAACTCTCCATGATGCTTGGGACCCAAACCAATTCAAAGCTCTGTACTACAAATGATGCTGCTGTAATGGCCTCACTAATCTGTTGGTATATTGTTTTCTGCTACAGAAATTAAGGTTACTATGGTAACTAATCATTCTGGCTGGGTGAAGAGGTCAAATTTAATTGTCCTCAGTTTAGGTGTTAATAGTTGCATTGCCTGAAGGGAGGGCAGCTTGCTTGGTTAGTTTTTCTTTTAGCCTTGTAGGAAGTAAGCAGCTGAGAGAGCTCTCTCTGATCGTGTGTGAATGCAGAAGCCTGTAAATACGTTGTTGTGCTTTCTGTAAATAGATTTATTTTTATAGAAATGCCTGGTGTGTGATTTTTCTGATCTCTCTGGGCCAAATGCTTTCCAGCACTCTGCAACATAATCATCATTATCATCATCTTGGGGTGCTTGCATCATTTTGAGGAGAGAAGAAAAGGATTGGATTCACTGATTGATAGGTTTGTCCTCAAATCAGAATGATCCTTGTGATCAAACTTGAACAGAGAACAAGTTCATAGGAACAGTGTCAGGGCAGCTCAGGGCCAGTCAGAGACATTATGGAAGGATGATGTGTCTTGGTCAAATTACAAGGGCAAAAGATTACTGTGAATTTAAGGAAAGTTGAACAATATTTTTTTTTAAAAAGTTGAAAACCAAAAAAATACAAGAGCAGAGGCTTAACTCAAATGAACGGTTGTGTATTTTTGCACATACTGTTGCTGTAGTTTTACAATCAGGAAAAAAGTGTTGCATGTGTAAAAGCTCTACATACTACATTGATCCCTCACATCCTGGCCTTTAAAAGGAGAAGGGATGTTCTGTGGCTGAGAGTATCTAGATGCAGGGGAGGCATCTTACACTTCCTAGCAAGACCTTTTCCCAAGCTTGAAATACTTTCATACCTCTGAAAAATGGATAAAATATGAAGTGTTGCCAGAATGAGAGGAATCTAATTAACCCAAGCATAAAGGATCTAGCTTATTCTGAAAGCATTTAATAGAGTGGACTGCACTTTAGGTTTAAAAAATCATCATGCTTTTAGTTTAGGGTTGTTGTTTTTAAGCAAGGAACAGAATTGCCAACTATTAAAACACGAATAGCCAGGAAATACTGACATTCCAAAGAAGAAAGGGATTAGCATGCTGCTTTCTGCAGAGAATATTACCAATCTTTAACTCTTTTGTTCTGATGAATAGATCTTTCAGAATAGGTAGAAATCCAATAGCAATATAAAAACTGTTCTAATTCGTTTATCATTTTTCCTATAGTTAATAAGAATCAGTTACATTCATTTACAGCAGAGACAGCTGTCAGTAATTCAGTAGGGTAAGATAATTCCTTTCTGTTGCACCCACTGTGACATAAACAGCATTCAACCTTCCAAAACATGACAGCCAGAAAATGAGATTTTTCTTGTCACTGACTGTGGCACTTGGTTTCAGCTCTGGTTCAATAACTCTGGGAGATTTTCAGTTCTAAACGTAGTGGCATAACCATTGTTTGGTGGGATTTTTTTCTTTCTTTCTTGCACTAATCACTTTATATCAAAGTTCTACAAGGACTTCTAGAGGACACACTTCCAGGAGTAAAGAACAATTGCCTTAAGAAACACTTTTCAACTGGAAGGTTTTTGCTTCTCATACAGCAGCATGAGTAAAGTAATAATCTGTGCTATATATGGATTTGATTTGATTTGATTCTAAATATCAAAGATGGTCCCAGTATTTATTTGACAGCAAGCAGGTGGCACCTGGCTAAAAGCCAACATTTCACTCAACCTACTGCATATTCACAAAGGAATCAATACGATTGCATTTATTGTACCATGCTTTGGGCAAGACATAAGGGCTGTGCAAAGTGTTCAAGGCTTGCAAAGCATGTTAGCGGACACAAAGCCTCCTTCTTGTAAACATTGAAACAACTGAATCCTTTTGAAGGTTTCTAGAATTCCTTCAAAGGCTGGTCCTACTTGTCTACATATGGGAAGGCAACATGTTGGATCATCAGTGAAGTGAAGAGCTATGCACCCATGCACACAGTCAGGGACAGCTTTCAAAGCAGCCACATCAATGTTTCCAAAGATGGTGCTGTTTTAACCTTTGGAGAAGTAGTTCTTCAGTCATACCAAAAAGCATCTCTTTTTAATGCTTTGTACAGCCCCACTAAATATACAGTGGCTGAGCATTATTATTATTATACAGTTGGCTCTCTAAATGGTACTAGGATTTAAAAGCATCTGGATAGAGTTAGTCTCTTGTATTCTTTTTAGGACATAATTCATCTAGGGTTCTGAAAAGATGCAAATTGTGAGACCTGGGGTAGGCATATGCTGTCCAAGAGCACCCTTTTGCAGATGCCAGAGCATCTCTTTTGCATTATGTTTAACTTGGGCAGGTGAGGTAAAGAGCAGAAAGAAAGTTTTGAGACTCCCTTTTCAGTTCTGAAAACTGCCTGAGAAATGAATCCTAATCTGGCACCTTGGGAGTATGGGCCTTGTCTTGCTGCACAAAGCATACTGTCTTTGAACTGTATGTTCCTGCTCTCTGCCTTTCATAACAGATGGACTTGCTCTGTCATCTACCTTCACTTAGGGATAGCAAAAGGAGGCCCAGTGGGAGCTGTGGTTCTTCTGCTGGCTTCCATCTAACCAAAGCATGAAAATCCATACTGTTGGTTGTAGAACTTACCGAGGGATGGTCCAGTCTGTTGGTTCCCACAAGGAATTGACATTTACCCGCCTATCAATTTTCATTTTAGATTGTGGGATAGACCAGGTTGGGGAACATTCAACAATTCTCATTGTATTAGATCTGTAAATAAAAATCTGCCAAAGGAAGAGGGCTATGCATTTTCCAACTTGCAATTTTCACTTCCTCCTTCCCTCTTTTGGCCAGGTACAAACATTACAAACAAAATCTTTATCTTCATACATGTTGCCTCCATACATATATATTATCCACTATATAAATAAAGGCAAGTATTACAATTGTGGATGCAGGAACAACTTTTCTTTTTCTGAACAATCAATGAAATTATTATTTGGAATCAGTCTTCCATCTTCTCCACAAAGAACTTTTGAATAGGCAGTTCTCTTTTAATAAGGGATTGTTGTTGTTGTTTATTCGTTTAGTCGCTTCCGACTCTTCGTGACTTCATGGACCAGCCCACGCCAGAGCTTCCTGTTGGTGGTCAACACCCCCAGCTCCCCCAGGGATGAGTCCGTCACCTCTAGAATATCATCCATCCACCTTGCCCTTGGTCGGCCCCTCTTCCTTTTGCCCTCCACTCTCCCTAGCATCAGCATCTTCTCCAGGGTGTCCTGTCTTCTCATTATGTGGCCAAAGTATTTCAGTTTTGCCTTTAATATCATTCCCTCAAGTGATTAATAAGAGATATCACACTGCTAATCCTAATCACTCTACTGGTTGCCTTCTTTAGTCTTCTTTTAATTACAGTAGAAGGCAAATATCTCAATATTGAATTAAACACTGAATTAGACACACATTGCAGTAGAGCCCAAGGTCATATATCAACAAGGAACTCCAGTACTTAGAACCCCACACTGCTTAGTAGTTTCTGTAGCACCCTTTTAATAGTATTAGAATTAACATTCACAGTGCTATCAGTGGACATGGAATTTTACACATAAGATAGGGAGGGAGGGCGGGGATCTCAGCTGACTGTGAAGGTTTAATTTGAATTCCTGCATTAAAAAGGGATTGGATTTGATGGCTTCTAAATAGCCCTTCCAACCCTATGATCTATATTTCAGTAGTAAACCTTGTAAAATCAGCACTTCTCACTGGGGACAGAAGAAATACTAAGGCAATGGGGGGATTACCACATCACCTGTGCATCTGAACATGGATGCTTGGATACCTCATTGTTCAAACAGGAATTTCAGCTTTGAAGAAATCCTGAAAACAGATTGGGGGGCAGGGGGAAGCTAAAATCCGCCTCATTAAATGGCATTTTAAAAATAGATGAGTTGCCATTTATTACAGCACATATAGCAGGTCAAAGCAGTCACCCTTCAGAGAAAAAAGGAGACAAGAGGTAGACTTTTTCTTTTTCCCTAAAAACCCAGTCTTTGGGAAGCAGAGAAATACCTTTGTTGTTTATGTTTGGGAAGTTTCTTTAATGCTAATAATGAAAAGTTAAAGAACTTACCTTTTAGAGACTACCCTACCTGGCAGTTTCTAGTTATACTGGATTGCAGCATCACACCCAAGGCTGTCATGGGTAAAGGGTACTGATGCTCAAATGGGATAGTGGGGAGGAAGATGCTCTGCAATGCTCTTTTATTTAGAGATGCACATATACCCACAAAGCAAAGATCTGAGTAGAGAGCACAGATATACAGATTACATTTTAATGTGAGTTGTTATGTTTGTTTCTTGCCCAAGGGTTTACTTTATGGAGATGGAATTACTAAAGTTCATTTATCATTTTAGGGAGTCATAGCACCACAAGATTTAGGAAGCCCTGTTCCTGCCTTTTGCTGCCAACTAGTGGTCATCTGGGTTTTTGTAGCCAAGCAATGGCAACCATACTTAATCACAGCAACACAAATATAACTACTTTAAGCAGATTCTGTTTAAGAATCCAGTTCTTCTTAGCCAACTCATCTGAAAGCAAGATTCCCACTGAATTTGTTTAGCAAATTTATTGAAAAAATAAGGAATAAGGTTTCTGAAATCTCAACAAGGATTCCACTTTAGAACCCAATTTATCATTCTGTTTGTTAGGACAAAGTCTTTCTCAGCTTTTCCTAATAATGTTCTTAGAAACCAGCAAGTTGTCTGCTCTCCTCCCAGATAACAGAGGAATGAGCAGGTGACTGCAGATCCTGAACCTTTCTTGGGCTCTGAAGAAACCATTAAAGTAGGTTAGGCCCCAAAGCAATAGACCCTAAAGTAAGCCATAAGGTTCATTCCATGATTTGACCTGAGACTCACCAATATTTCCCTCTTGAAAGAATTAGAATTTAGAATGCAGGATGTGCTTTCTGATTCTTGTACAGGATGTGGGAGACAGTGTGCTTTCTGATTCTTGTGCCATGTCTTTTTCAGGAGAACCATGTCCAGAGAATGGCAGAAGTCCAGGCTCTGTGTCTACCCATCACAGTTCTCCAAGAAGTGACTATGCTACATATGCCAACAGCAATCATGTTGGGTCAAGTAACAATGCTACGCCTCCCGAGGGCTTTCCTTCGCACAGCTTGCAAGCGAATGATGTCATCATCCATCGCAAAGAAAATGAAGGGTTTGGCTTCGTTATCATTAGCTCCTTGAACAGGCCTGAATCTGGGTCAACAATGGGTAAGTTAAATCTTCATGCCAATTATTTCTTCAAGCCCTTTATTAAAACCTCAAAACAAGTCATTTGCTAGCAACAAGAGTTGCAGACTATTTATCCAAAGAGTTCAGCATTTATGAACTGCTTCTCCCTTGATGTCCTTGGAGTCAACGAGACTGATTTTTTCCACTGGGTTGTCTGTCCCAAACACTCACTACCAAACACACAGGATTTAAAGAGTTCCTGATCCATGTGATTATGCTCCCATTTAGGCCATGCTTTGCAACTCTAAAGACATGAATAAGAAGCAAGCATCATATATATCAAACAAGACTATAAACAATTAATTTAATTCAGTGTTTCTCAACCTTGGCAACTTTAAGATGGGTAGACTTCAACTCCCAGAATTCCACAGCCAGCCATGCTGGCTGTGGAATTCTGGGAGTTGAAGTCTACCCATCTTAAAGTTGCCAAGGTTGAGAAACACTGTTTAGTTATTTGCAGGCATCATAAGATTCAGAACTATAAAAATGTTAAACAGCATAAAATGCCCTTGTAGGTCCTTAACATCTCATATTTCTGATGCTGCTTTTGGAAAAGAGCATCCTGTTAAATTACTGTTGTTAAATTACCATTTTTACTATTGTGCATTTACATGTCACTTATGACGAAAATTTCTCTAACGGGAGAGAATCACAAATCCATCATGAGAGCAGACTGTGAATCATTCACCCCTGTGCTACAAGGGCAATCTGCCAGATACCTCACGTAGGATTAAATTGCAATATTAGTGGCTTCCCTCAGAATAGGAAGAAGAGAAATTAGAGGTGTGTTTTACCTGTGGTAGTTCAGTTTTCTAAAATGACATGCAGGAGACGAAGCCTAAAAATCCCTTTCCAGAATAATATAACTCGATATATTTTGTAGGATATGTTTGCATTCATACATGAAGGTATGCTTGGATTTCATTGTAGAAATTTTCCGTGGGTTTTGTTTGTTTGTTTGCAGTTCCCTTGATGCAAGCTTGATGTTTTGTGAATTTAGTGGGACTGTGGCCACACCCAGAGTCATTCTAAGCCTTACATACCAGAGGACCAGGCTGGACGACGACACTGGATACAATCAAGAGAAAGCTAAGTGAGCCTATGTTCAGTTGAAATCAATGAGATTTAAGTTCAGATATAAGCACTTAAGCCCCATTGATTTCATAGTTAACTTTCTCTGGATTGTGCCCACTGTATTTCAATATTCTCCTAATATTTCCATCTGTAATAGAAGCTTTCCAGATTATAGCATTCTTACTAGAATTGGAATGAGCAATATTTCCCATACTTCCTATGGATTGACGAGAGCCCTGTAATGGTTTTGTATGAGCTGGCCATGGGTTGCAGAATATTGGATTATTAGCCATCCCCTCACTTGTGACTAGCTGCTTCCCCAATGAAGGAAATGGGAAATTTGAAACAAAAATGTGTGTTTTTCATAGTTATGAATAGTAGGCAGTTAGGGGCTCCAAAGAGATGTGGTTACAGATGTTGAGAACTGAGAATATGTAAGAAGAAGAGAACTGACCACCACCATTTAGGTTTCTATTACTTTTTAAAATGTTATTTTTATTCATAAGAACTTGAAGATAAATTTACATTTCTTAGGCTTAATGTTCCTCTACCCTCTGCATTCTTTTTCCTTTGTTACTCAGATTGGAGCCATTATTTTCTTACCTTCTAGAAACTCTACCCAGGAATGAGTCTAGTAATGGCTATATGGCATCTTTTGGGGGGGCATCAAAAATTTATTCCAAGTCAGTCCCTTTTTTCCTCTAGTCCATTGCTGCATGTCAAAGATTGTCCTGTGCTTCAGACAGATAGCTTTGCCAGACTTTTCTGGAGAATTGTACCTGGGACATTTATAAGCACACTGAGCTACAGACCTGATAGGTGATACCCATGTGAGATGCTGGTGTAGGAATTCACATAAGCAGTTGTCCACCTCCAGCTCTCTTAGCTATAAACCCCAGCTTGGGAAACTGGGGTTTCTAGCTGTACATGGTTGCTGAATGTTGATATAGCACACAATACACAGAGACACAAATACATTATATAGATTGTTTTCTAAGGCTATTCTTATTAACAATAAAACGTATGCTGGGCAGCTTACAAAATCTAAACAGTTAAAAACATAAAACAAAACATGACAGCCCGGACTAAAAACAACCATATCAATAAAAACATGACGGAGCCCCACCAATATATTCACCCCAGGCCTGGGACCAGATCCAGCTCTTAAGGGCTTTCTGGAAGGCCAGGAGAGTGGGTACCATCCATATCTCTGGGGCCATGACAGCGAAGGCTCACTTTATTGGTCCCACAAGATAACAATGTTTAATGGGGGGACCTGGAGCACACCCACTCTGCCAGAACGTACCAGGCAACCAGGAACAATTGGAGATAGGCAATCCAGCAGAGAACCGGGCCCTATGCAAAGAGCTTTTGTAGAATGATACTTCAGCTCCTGGCTGCAAGCAGTTGAAAAGAAAAAATATGCCAGAAATGCACAGCTCTCCCAGGCAAGGTCCCCAGACCACAGAAGATGAATTTTGAGCTGAGTCTCAGAGGTGTTCTTCTTTACAAACAACAGTCCATCCAAAATACATTTCCCAACACAGCATGTCTACAGAACACGCCTTAAGAAGAAAAGAACTGTGTTGTGGTGCCTTCCCCTCTATCCCACATGATCATGTTGTGGCAGTGCTTGTCATCAGTCTGAAAATAATAATAGTTATGATTGGCTCTGAACATAATACACACACAAAAAAAACCCATTCCTCATTCTGATGAACAGAACTCATTGGCATGCCCCCCACACAAAATGGTACTGAAAGTTCTGCTTTTCCACTTAGGTATCTACCAGGATTTTATAAGGAAGAAGAAACACAGAAGCAAAGTTATATTCTAAAGAATTAACAGAAAGAATTACTTAAAAATGAAAAGCGTTGTTAATTAAAAGGTACTAACTATTACCTTTATCTGGATAAAATGGAACCTGGCTTGCATACTTTCAGCACAACCTGCTAGATGCTTAACCCTAATGGGCAAATAGAAACCAGTGGGGGGACTGGAAAGAACGAAGTCTCCCAAGTGACATCAAAACACAGCCAGGAAATGTTCTGGATGCCAACCTTCATTACGGAAAATGTGGGCATCGATCAGAGCCTGTGCACCATAACCATCAGACCTGTGCATTTCCAACCACAAAGAGCAAGAGAAAATGAAATTTTTACAGGTATCTAAAGCTAAAATTAAAAACCCAAAAGGGAAGAGAGAACATGGACATAAGGAAAACCACAAGCTTTAGCAGGAACCGTCAAATGTGGAGAATAAAGAACGGATGGCCACCAGAGAGGAATAAGGCTCAGAGGCATAGGAATGGCATAGTATTAAACAGGGAATTGGAACCATATATAAAGGAAGGACACAGAACCCCATCAATTTTGCCACAGTAAGGTCATCTGGAAATTGGACAGGTAGAGTTTCATAAGGGGAAGCCAAAATCAAGGCAAGCAAATAAACAGAGTTAAGCTCAACAGAAAATACATCATAAATTAAGGGCAATATTACTTTACATTACATACTATATAAATTATTTTGTCTACTGTTACTGCTACCAGTATTGTAATTTTTATTAACTGTATACTTGTATGTGTGTGTGAATGATAAAATTATTCATGTGCACAAAAGTTAACAGTCTTTTCAAGCTCTGGGCAACTTGCACAACAGCTTCCCCTTTCAACTGCTTTAAATTCCATGAAATTCTGGTAGTCCTACAAGATTTGACAACCTTGCCACATTTCAGTCAGTTCTGAAAGAAATTAAAACTAATTTACACCTCCATAGGTGCCATTTTTATTGCTTTTAATGGATGCCATGGCATCCATAGGCATCATTTTTCCAAAATGTATCTACTATATCAGTAGTAGATGCATGGCACAGTACAGAACAGTAGGTGCAAATATACTCCAGGCTAGTTTATTACATATCAGGTGGCCAGTGTTGTTGATATTTTTATGACCAACATCAGTAGCAATGAGCCAACATGTTTAACAGCATTAAAAGAAATAGTATAAAATTGGTATATAAATAGGCATGTGTCCAGTAAAAATAATCTATTCCCCAAAAGCCAGCCAAGATAAGACTTTTGTAAATAATGCTATGGATAAAAGAGTGTGTCATACAATTGTCCCTACATCATGACTTCTCGTGAAGATTGAGAAAATGCCATTAAAAAATGCATCCCTAGGTTATAGATTTTAGGAAACAAAAATAAGGAGGTATATTTTGTGTAAGCTCTGCTTACAATCTTTCACTCCCTTTAATAGAGTTCAAATGTGTTTGAAAGATGCAGAGCAATTCACTGAAGGGTTTTGATTCTGACAGTAACATGTGGCTGGATCTCTTCACTATCAAGGTAATTTGTCAGAAAATGAAGTTCTCCTCTAGTCTTTCAGTGCCTCATTGCCACCAGATGGTGATCAAATAACTCAAGGAGTTATTAGGTTTCCCTTTGGTCTTAGATATCTTCTAATTCTGGCTGAGTATCTCAGCTGAAGTAATTCATTGCTGAATCATAGATTTCAATTACTTTCATACCAATTTTCTGCCCTCAGTCATTATGCCTTTGTGGCTGGCTCAATTATCACTTTGGTCAATACTTGCTTGCTTCCAGATGATATGGCCTCAGAAGTCTGCTGTCTTCCCTTTCCATTTTTGAAGTCTTGGAAGTAGAACCCACAGCAAACCACAGTGATGCCAAAATGATGGCATGCTTCTAGTGATGTCATCATGCCAAAGTTGCCTTACGCACCCTCTTATCAGAGTACATAAGTAAGGGCATTTGTGTAGTGATGCAGTCATGTGCATAGCATCATTCGCTCCTTTTGCTTCCCCCACATTTTTGCCCACACATCTGAAGAGGCTAGTATTTCAGCTGCTGAAGGCTGCACTTAATGATTTTGGGGAGAACAAAGGCCATAATACGCAGATGGTGGAACAAAATGGGCAAGGCCATGTCATTCATATAATGGAACTAGGATTTTATTTTTCCCCTGGGTTGGGGAAACAGTTTTCTTTTCTTTCTTTCTTTTTAAAGAATGCTTAGTTTGTTTTAGGGCTTCTGTACAGTTTTTGCATGGTTTGAACAGTTTGAAATCTCAAGTTGCCGCTACGTTGTCTGATATAAAGGCCAATAAAAAGAGTTGTCCAAGACCATGAGTAAAAAGTATGGATGGATACATAATGATTTCCTTCCTTGCTTCCAGGTTTAATAGAACTATAGTTTAAAGCTAGTTGCAAGAAATGTAAGGCATGCAGGGCTACAGGGCATTGTATCAGGCAGTTCACACACCTTGTTAACAATATAGGACAACTTTTGGTTGACAAGCACTCCTGGGATTTCCTAACACGAGAAGATTAGAGGAAGCTTGCAAAGAATTATTGATTGTTTGTCTCAGACACAGATGTGTACAAAGGGAGCAAAGCAGTCCTACTGGGCTGTTATTTCTCCCAGTCAAATGATGTCATACTAAGAATTAAAGCTAAATGAAAGTTCATACGTATTTATGGAGAACTGAAGACATAACAAATATTTCTGTGATTATCATGTAACATATTGAAAAGTTTAGCATCCATTTCTGTGTACATTAAAAAAAAAAAGACTATATGAAGTTATCTGCCAGAATTTGTAATAAATACAAGAGAAGGCTTTTTCCCCTTTCTACTCCATCACTTCTAGCGTGGTGAAAGGTGAAAGGTGAAAGGTCCCCTGTGCAAGCACCAAGTCATGTCTGACCCTTTGGGGGGAGGCCACTTTCTATACGTACTATATAAGAAAAAAGTGAAATGAGAGAATGCAGGAAAGCAATTTTTCACAAAATACAGCCTCTGAAATGCTTAAGGGATGTACTGTACTCACACACTTGATGAAAATGCACTCTACTGTTGAAATGAGAAATTTGCCTGTGACACTGGCTTATAACAACCAACATTTTCTTGTGCCATGCTGTGATATTAACTGGAGTTCTGTCTGGGCTTAGTGATTTTTTGAGATAGAGAAAGAGAGAGAGAGGCCATATTTTGGTTGGCATTCTTTTTTTTTTTCTTTTACTAAGTTTATCATCTTAATAATCAAACACTGGCTTGTATTTTTGCTTTTATCTGTCGCAGCCACTTTCAATTAAACTAGGCAGACCCTTGTACTAGAGGAAGAATGGAAGGGAAGATTTTCACTCTGAAATTCTCTTTTGCAGTGTATGCCTAGAAAACACCTTAATTAATTTGAGGGGCCAGCTGTGCAAATATCCCTTTGTGTAGAGTTCCACTGGGGTGACCAGGGAGTATCCCTAGAAACAGACATTTCCATGCACAGAAAACACATTCGCACTCATAACCAATCATGGGAATGCAGTCTTTGCTTTCAGTCATGGTCTGAGAGTATATGATACAATTGCTGTACCAAAATTCAGCAGGTCAGGGCTTGGTCATTTTTTTTTTTCCTTTTCTGTCCATTTAACTGCTCAGAATTGCCTTGCCTAGCTGCTTTTAGAGAGGAAACTAGGGTCCACATTTTATTTTCTACTGGAAAGGAAGTTAAAAGGATAAAAAAAATAAATAGGCAGGGGAAACAAATAGACAGACATTCTGCTGTCAATAAATAAATCTCTACTATGAGCCCCCCCCCCTATTCTTTTGGTTAAAAAAATTAAGCAGCATGTCTGCATGTTTTATGCACTTTCTATCAAAATTAATAGATGAGTGAAATGGCAGTCAGCAAAAGGAGAGCATAAGAATCATTTTACGTATGTCTAAAATAGGAATATTTCACTGTCTCAGAATTAGATAAATGTAGGCTGGGTTTAGCACAAGTAGTTTCCTTAGCAGTGATGCAAATCAGTAGTATGACGGCACTTATCCAGTGCCTTCTTACACATTCTCATTGAATTTGAGAGCCCATTAGCAGGGGCTCTTGCAGAATCCAAAGCAGCATTGTACTGTTGCAGTGTCAAAAGCACACACAAAAGGGGCAGGGTTTGGATTGCACCAGAGTAACCCTGCTTTCATCATTTGCTCTTCCTTCCCCCCTGCAAAAACTGCTACTCATTAGTACTACGTTTTGATTTACATTTTGGGTGGCTAAGTTTAAATGTTTATGTTATAGCTGCCACTGCAGGGCTGAGCACATGTTGCATTTCATTATCCTTTTCCTAAAAGTTGCTTTTAGAAATTGGCAGTCCCTGCTATACCTACAGGTAGTCCTCGACTTACAACCGCAATAGGGACTGGAAAATTTGTTGTTAAGTGAGGCATCATGTGACTGTACCCAATTTTCTGACTTTTTTTGCTGCTTCATTAAGCGACTCATCGTGTCCATTAAGCGAATCACGTGGTTGTTAAGTGAATCACGCAGTTCCTCATTGATTTTGCTTGTCGGAAGCTGGCTGGAAGGTTGCAAACAGTGATCACGTGATCGTAAATACATGCCGATTGCCAAACACCCGAGTTTTGATCACATGACCGTGGGGATGCTGCAACGGTCGTAAGTGTGAGGACAGGTCTTAAGTCACTTTTTTCATCGCCATCGTAACTTTGAACAGTCATTAAACAAATGATCGTAAGTCAAGGACTACCTGTAGTTGTAGAAGTCAGATTTATTCAGCTTTTAAGCTCATAACATATAGGTGAATGCTGTCTAAAATCTAAGGCTGCTACAGACTATTTCATCAGTCTGGTCTGACTTCTTACAATTCAGATCCCAAAATGAACCACATTTTTATTTTGTTAAATTTACAGATGGTGGGGCCTCTTCTCTTCCCCCACTTTTGATGTAATATTCTGCAAATGTTCAGGCATTGCATTTCTCTAAATGCGCCTGATACTTGTTTGTCACTGCACAATGAAGTGGCTCATGAGAAACCAAAGCACTAAATCAAATTACAATTTGCTTAATTAAAAGTGCTTTTAATGGTAAAGCACTAGAAATTAATGAGAAGTTAATACTGTGCTGAAAGCCATGCAGCATTATCTAGTTGCTAGGAGAAAGCACAATGGAAGCAGTTTTTCTTTGAAAAACTGTAGTTCATCAGCGAGTTTTAGATGTCATAATTGATACTGGCGCAGGAAGTGTTTGAGGAAAAGAGGGGAAATTAGGATAGAAAGCCCCAAATGCTCCAATCTGGGATTTCAATTTTAACATGACATTAACAGGTTTAAATTGTCCAGTGAAGAAATTAACAAACTTAAAATTTAAGATCCATAAAATGGAGTTTGAACTCCTAAGTTCAGTGCAGGAGTTTCTTCACTGATAAAGGATGTTGCTTCAATTAGAGGAAGAGGCTAAAATTTGTCCTGCTGAAAAATGTTCCATAAGTTCTATAAGGTTTTTTTTTCCCCTTTATGTTCTACAGAGACTGGACACAACTGTATTGTCCCCATACAAATAAAACACCTTGTTGAAGAATTTCATTAATGCTTTTAAGAGTGCAGGAGTAAGAGCTTATTCCGACAACAATTCTGTGTGTGCTGCATTCTATATAATTAGGAAGTGATGGAGCTATACATTTCTTGCTCTGAGAACATTCAAAGCTGTTGCTGCAGTAGACCACATAATATAATAGCATGAAGTTATGGGGTACTGCTGCCTTGTAGTTTATTCCATACCTTAAATAACATACTTCTGGCACAATGATTTGTCCTGATGCAACTGGCTATGTCTTTGTTGAAATTCATATGCCAGGTCTCCAAACTCCTGTTGGCTCTGCCTGCATGTATTAAGTCTTTCCGATATGGCAGTCATGTAAGTCTAATACATAAATAAATTGAATCAAACCTTTTAACTTTTAAACACATTTTGGCTCTGTCAAACAGAAGTTGGGAGAGACGGATACTGGTTTCCCACCCCCCTCCCTCCATACTAAAAGACCAGATTGGGTGGCAAATATTCCAGGCAACTAGCTGGACCATTTTGCTTGGCAAAATCTACAGCAAAATCTCATATTAGCAGACAACATCCACTGTAAAACAGCCTGGACAATTAACATAATTGATGCCATTTGTGTAAGTTGATGTCATTTGTGTTATTTCATAATTACTCAAATGATGTAGATTAATGCAATTGCTGTAAATTATGTCAGTTGTGTAATTATATATACAATATGAATGTAGGCAAAAGACATCAGCTAGCTACATACATTTGCATTTAATGGACATTTGGCTCTACTCAACACCTCTGTCCCCAACAGTAAACAAGGTTTTACTGTATTTGGTAATGGCTAGGTAGTGATAGCTAAGAACTGAAAGAATATCAGCTAAGAATATCAGCTAAGAACTGAAAGAATATCAGCAATATTAACTTTTATTGCCAGCAATGTCTTATCTTCTCACACCTTTTGGTATTTTGGTCAGATGTTGTAACATTGCAATGCATCCATCCAATGCAGATGTTGCAATGCATCCATGACCCTTCAACAAAGACTGTCCATGTGAATCCTCGTCATGAAATCAACATGATTGCACCATCCATGAAACAAGCTTGGAAAGCCAAAATATTAAAGGATCCCTTCATAACTGGTTGCTACTCTCTTCCTTCAGTATCTCTCAGTGATAATATTGTCAGGCACCTGCCAAAGTCTAAATTCCAACAGAATCTGCCTTTCAAAATCTGCCTGGTCCTGGCTGCGACTCTTCTTCTATGCTGTGATTACCCAAATGTGATTATCTTGCTGTGATAACTGTGTGTCTGTACATCAACAAATATACAACCACTGACAAGAGAAAGAAGGGTACCAGTCATTGCTGGTTTTACTCTTGCTTGCTTGCTGTGGAAGAGGCTAGTACAAAATCAGTGGTATAGAAGGGAGCTACTAAGATCATCTTGTCCAAAGATGGGTGATTGTATCCTATCCAGCAGAGCAAAATGATCCACTCTCAGCAGAAGATGTTGGAAAGCCCAACGCTAGGTAGCTACAAGGTGTTAACATTTTCTGGATTTCTTTGCAATACAGTAGACTCTCAGTTAACCAGAACTCAAACAACCAACACTCTCAAGCAATCAGCAGAAAAATTGAACCAGCACTCAACTGGCACTCTCAACCAACTGGCAAAAAAAATCTATCTCTCTGCTGCCATCTAGTGGGTATTAGGGTTTATTAGTAACTCTCAAGCAACCAGAAACTACATTTATCTGGTATCTACCAATCCCCATGGGTGCTGGTTATCTGAGAATCTACTGTATAGCCATTATCCAGGTGTTTGCAGTTTAGATATGGAAACATTGGGATCAGGTGAAAAAGAACATACAATTTTCTGTAGGTTTATTTAACTGATTTATCAAGGCACCCTTATCTAAAAATTTGTAATGGGTGACACTACCCCCTTTTTAGACCCTTAGGAATCTTACTGCCTTTATCCACTTGTTTCTTTGGCTGCATAACTGTACAGGGTAACTCTTGTTCTCTACTCCAAAGTTGCAATAATTTCCTAAGCCCCAAGATTTTTGCAAATACATATGCTCATCTGCATCATGTTGAGCTCTTGCCATAGTAAGAACACTCTACGGTGACACAGATTGGTTCAGGATCAGCAAGGGTGTTAGATGGGGATGCATTTTATCCCCACTCCTTTTCAATCTCTATGCTGAGGTGATCATGCAGAAATTAGACCTTGAGTTGCTTGATATTGGAGTGAAGATTGGTGGAAGAACCATAAACAATTTGAGGTATGCAGATGACACAACATTATTGCCTGAAAATAAGGAAGATCTGGGAAAAATGATTCTGAAAATCAAGGAAGAAAGTGAAAAAATGGGATTGAACCTTAACATCAGGAAAACAAAGATAATGACAACAGCAGCAGATGGACAAGTGATGTTTAAAATTAATAATGAGGAAATTGAATCAGTCCAGGATTTCATCTTTCTTGGATCAAAAATTGTTCATGATGGCAAATCTACACCTGAAATAAAACGCAGGATAATTTTAGGCCACACTGCAATGGTCAGCATGAATAAGATCTGGAAGAGCAAAGTTATCACCCTAAATACAAAAGGCAGACTAGTCAGAGCAATGGTCTTTCCCATAATGATGCATGGGTGTGAGACAATAAGAATGGATGACCGAAGAAGAGTTGACGCATTTGAATTGTGGTGCTGGAGTTGATTGTTACATTTACCTTGGATAGTCAGAGTAACCGACAGAGACATGCTGGACCGTATAAAACCAGATGCATCATTAGAAACCAAGATTGTAAGACTACGGCTGACTTACTTTGGCCATGTCATACGTGCAAACTCACGAGAGAAGTTGGTGATGCTAGGAATTGTTAGCAGAACAAGAAGAAGGGGCAGGCCAAGAATATGCTGGCTCGATACCATCAAGCAGATATTGTTATGAGTACAGATGGTGAGCAGGAGGGGGGCCCTATCCAGGGGGGAAAACGCACCTGTAGTTTAGAGGCTTTGAACTGTCCTTCAAAGAAACTCAGAGCAGACCCGCCTTGAGTTTTGGAGTTTATCTGTCTGGGTTTTCCCACGGTCCTTCAGTTTGGTAGGATTTTCTGTCTACTATAGCAGTTTAACAAACACTAGAGACATTCTCCTCATCTCAGTGTGTTCTTTGCTTAAGCCAGGACATCAATCCTACCAAACTGAATGAGCGTGGGAAAACCCAGACAGATAAACCCCCAAACTCACGGCGGGTCTGCTCTGAGTTTCTTTGAATGATAGTTCAAAGCCTCTAAACTACAGGTGCATTTTCCCCCCTGGATAGGGGCCCCTCCTGCTCACCATCTGTACTCATAACAGATATCAAGATGAACATCCAGCAATTGAAAGAAGCTGTGCTTGATAGGGCTGCTTGGAGAGCTCTCGTCCATAAAGTCGTCAAGAGCCGGACACGACTGAATGGTTAAAGCAGCAGCATATGCTCATATTTTAACAATCAGATAAAAGAAGACCACATCTTTCCATTGTAACAGGTAGATGGTCTTAACCGTGTCAAATCCCCTTAGCATTTTTCAAGCTCAGCTATGTGTGGTCATCTTCTGTGGCCATTCTATAAGTTCCCTTGATAACTTCATTGAATGATAATTTATTCAATAAATACATACTTAAATTTAGATTGCATTAGTAACCCGATCATCCATAATGCGTAAACGACATTGCATTGAATCAATACCTTTCTCTGTCCAGTGCTACACTGAAATGAAATCCAGCATCCCTTTAATTTACTTGATTAAATATGGCCATCCACTCCAGAAGACTCTGGGCAGCTTATAAAATCCACAAAAAGAGTAAAACGATTAAAACCCACATACACATAAAGCAGCAGCCTGGACTAAAACTTTACTCAGAGATGTTTTGTATGTGAATAGTTAATAATCCAATTAATAGAGCTTTTGAGGTCCCAATGTTTATTGGGAGGACAAGGTTCCAGTGAGCAAGAGGATAATGACAGGACTGAAATGATCTAAGGCTTTTTTTCCTCCATTTTTTTTTTAACTGTGTTCAGTCACGTTAGAGCATCCAGTGCAGTTTTTGTAGGTTTCCCATCTCATAATGGTGAGAAGCGACCTCACCCCAACGACCTTTGGTCAGGGGAGATTTTTGAGAGTCCTGCAGTTGTCTTGTCTTTTTCATAAGATTGCCCTGAAATGAGTAGTTGCAACAGTTGTTGAATTCTGTCCAACTAGCTTTTCAGGTGCCAGCCTGCCGCAAGTGCCATAAGTTTTCTGTCTTTGTTCTTGTATCTCTTCTGTTTCCTCACCCATCATCAGAGAACTTGCAAGGCCTTTTGTGCAAGGCCACTGTAGCTAGCATTGAAAGGACCTCTGACACTGTGCTGTATCTTTTTCACCTTCAGCAAAGACAGGAATATAAGAAGGTATTTTCTTCAGATTAATCTTCAAGAGAAGATGCATTTATAATGGAAGTCAGGGATTTTGAAGATATTGTTCTTCACTACCTGATTATTAGCATTAGTTCCAATAACATGGATTTAGCAGCTGAAATTTTGAATAAAAACACAAGCATGATGACAGTGGAAGCTTGGACAGTAAAAAAGCCTAAGGACAAAGAGAAAGGCGAGGCAGGAATAATTTACAGAACTCAGGCAGCTGGTCTAGACATTTTCCAGTGGAAGCCATTTTGTCTGTATATAAACATTTATTTGTTTGCTTGCTTGTATCTACCCCATTGTGTCCTTCTTTTCTCTTCTAGCTGTACCCCATAAAATAGGCAGGATAATTGATGGGAGTCCTGCTGATCGCTGTGCAAAATTAAAAGTCGGAGACCGGATCTTAGCTGTGAATGGCCAGTCTATTATTAACATGCCTCATGCAGATATTGTGAAGCTAATTAAAGATGCTGGTCTTAGTGTGACTCTTCGCATCATTCCTCAGGAGGGTAAGTAATTGACCCTTAAAACCCAGGAGGAAACTTGAAGTAGGAACCAATTAATCTAAACTGCTCCCTTGGGAAAGGGAAGAGAATTGTATATGTGTGGGCAGGACATGACATTATATAAATGGTATTGCTGGATCCCCGCAGACCTTGCTGGAACAGAATCTGAGCCCTCCACAACCACTTCAGATGGCAAAAGTATATCTGAACCCATCAGAAAAAGCCCTTGATGAAGCACTTTAGGGTCTGTTGCTTTGTCTTCTGGGAAAACTAGCATTATACAGCAGTTGGAAACCATCACTACAGCCACTAACAGTTCCAATCTCATTCCATTTACATAATTGGATTTCCACTGACGTCAGTTAATTTGCTTGTGCACGTCCAGGCATTTTTAGGGTTGTGTAACTGAGAACAGAATCAAAACAATCAGGGTTCTAACAGATCACTCTGAACTTTAGAAATTTTTGCTGTAGTTTCTACCTTTCATCCCCACCCAGCAGAGGTGTCCACAGGCTGTAGTAAAAAAAAGTCAAGATGGTAGCCAGTGAAACTGAAGCTCTACCTGTTTAAAAAATAGCTGGCTTGCCCTTGTTCCCTTTCCTTGTTCTTCTCCCACAAAAGATGCATTTTGCAGCCAAGAAAACTGGAGGGAAGGAGGGAGGGAAGGAATGATTCCAAAGCCCCATGCATTTTCATTTCAGGAGTAGAGGGGGAATGCCAAGTGTCAGGAGGAGAAATTGATAAGCTCAGGGTGCAAAGCCCATTGGAAGCCCTATAACATTGTCAGGTCACCCAAGGGTTCTTACATGTGGAAGGCCCCTATATCTGACAGTATTTGTTGGTTTGTCCTCAATCCTCCTAAACTTTTGCTGAATCCAAGGGTAGGGAGAAGAACATTTCTGTCTGTCTGCATGCCTTTCTAACCTGACTAACTGGGCCCTGTTAATCAGGATCAAAAAAAGAAATAGCAATTGCACCTTGATAGATCTTTGTTCTCAGTGCCTTGTACGTTAAACAAAATGTAGATAATGGAAGATGGCCTATGAAAACAACAGAGTTAGGTAGCACCTTAAAAAATGATAGATTTATTTGGCATAGGCTTTAAAGGTGTTTTGAAGATAACTCCATAAGTGATTTACTCTACTCCTGTAAGTGTATGAATTCTGTTTTATTCAAGTATCTTTCATTTTCAAGAGTACTTTAGACTACAATTCTACCACACCTACCCATATATGTGAAGTTGGTGGGAAGTCTTACCTAATACACTTAGGCTAGTGATGGAACAATCAATCAGTCAGGTATTTGGTACATCTGTTAATCCTTCAGATTCAGATTGGATATTGAATATTTATTTTACCTAATTAGATTCAACTGATTTTTTTTATGCCTTATAGATTTCTATCTATTCCTTTTTTTAAAAAAAAATCTTTTTTTTATTTCACACTACCATTTCCCATTCTTCAGTATATGGGTGAGAACCCTTCTTGCACTGACAGCCATGCGTTCGGTCTAGGCCCTGTTCCAAGATGCACAGCTGATAATATTGTGTCAGCACTGAAACAGGTTGGGCTGAATTTTTCATCCATTTTTTGTTTTTCTCTTGAGAGGCTTAATGGGTGAAACTGATGCCTTATATCTTGCAGACTCTTAATACCTCAATTTTACTCTTAAAAATCTCCTAAAGGAAAAAAAAAAATCCACCAAAATATTTTTTATGGGAGATTGGATTTTTAAGGAGTGCTTTGGGTCCCTAAGGAGAGACATAAGGAATCCATTTCATTCTTAACCATTTCCAAAATTTTCCAGTATTTTTTTTTCAGTCCTTTCTCAGATGGTCCTTGGGCCACCAAGAAGGTGCTGGGGTCCACAAGCCATTACTCACCTTTGCCTTACTATTGTACATTTCATTCCACTTGGGCATGGCTCCAGCTTAGAAACCTAGTGTCACCATGGAGAAATCTACCAATTTTTTTTTCCATTAAACACTCACATTCTAATCAGATGGACTAAAGCCACTGTAAATTGAAATGCCAACACAGTAAAATTCATTATGATTGAAGTTCTCTGTCGGAACTTTCCAAATGTCCTCGTTTCTCTTTCACCTTAAAAAGAACTGTGAGAAATGGAATCCATGTGTGTCGATGCCATCTCAGTTTTGTATCAGCTCAGCTGATATGAGATTTTGAAGCATAAAAATTATCAGTGGAACCTATTAAGTGAAGAGGGATTTCTTTTTAGATCTAATTTACAAACCATAATAATAAAAGCAATGAAATACATATGTGTATGGTTTGATGTGGATTGGTTGCCTCCCTTTTTTTCTTCACTTAATGCCATCTGGTGTGACAACCCTTCAACCTCTCTTGTCCCATCATGCAGAGCTGAGCAGCCCAGCTTCCGCACCCAGCTCAGAAAAACAGAGTCCCATGGCACAGCAACACAGCCCTGTGACTCAGCAGAGCCCTGTAGCACAGCCGACACCTCCGCAGCCTCTACAGACTCAAGGACATGAAAATAGGTAAGGCAAGAACCACTGGTTCTTGGGCTTATGGGGAAGATGGGAAGCACTTACTGGTCATAAGCAAAACAGTTCAGCTTTACTTACACTTTGGTTGGTAGGAAGAAAGATTTCCATTCATAGGCTGGTTTTGTCTTCTCTGCCTCCTCAATCTCACATGTTCTAGAGGATCTCCTGGCTCTCCACAGCAAATTTGGAGAGGGGAGGGCAGGAAACACAGGATCCAAACCAGAATCAGCCCCCCCAATCACTTTCTTTTTTATAGGGGAAAGTCTTCCATGAGGAGAACTCTTCTCGCAGTATTTATGGATTCAACCCTATATGTTAATGAAAGGATATAAAATTGGATACTTACTCCACCAACAGACTAGGTAGAATTGGGATGCAAAGTCCATTGTAGATGACAAGGCTAACAAAAGGTCCTTTTTTCATAATAAGAACTTTTGTGATAATTCCCCAAAGGATAACGCATTCTTTACAAAGTTCTGAAAATGCATATAAAAAAATAAAGTTCATTATAATAAAGCTTGCATTTCTACCACAGAATGCTAAAAATACTATTTCATATGAAAAACAATGGGCAAAATATGTTGGATAACTTCACCACATCAAAAGTAGCCACTGACACATATCTATTCTAGTTAACTGTATACTGATTTCATCTTTTTTTAATCTTAAAACTAGCCCTGCCTCAAGTTTAAGTATTTCAGATTCTTAAGTGACTTAGCTATCTTCGTTTATAGCAGATTGCTCTCCATAATTTCTCCATTTTAGTTCTTTGCACACCCACATCTCTTCATACATAAGGACAGAAGCTCTTTTTTTTTTTTTTTTTTTGGTAAGTGTTGCCTCCTGGCAACTGCCTGGACAAGTCCTTGCAGTTTTCTTGGCAAGGTTTTTCAGAAGTGGTTTGCTATTGCCTGCTTCCTAGGGCTGAGAGAGAGTGACTGGCCCAAGGTCACCCCGCTGGCTTCGTGCCTCGGATGGGACAAACTGATGGTCTTCCAGTTTCTAGCCTGATGCCTTAACCACCACACCAAACTGACTCTTTATGGAAGCTTTACTTTAAAATAAATGGGCACATTAAAACTTCTATCATTTTATAATTTCTAGAGAATTATATTTTGTCCTTGGATTAACTTTTGTCTTGCAAAATGTGACCAAATGCATTATGTTACACCATATCACATCACTGATTTACCAATGTTCCTCATCCGGACCTTGACCCAACATTAAATGACAGTTTCAAAGATTCTCAACTGAGTTGCAAAAAGGACCAATTAGCAATAATTCAAGTAAAATGCTTCATTTAACAATCCCACAGAATGGAAATTACTATCCCAAACCTACTTTCTAAGGAAAATATAAGTTCTGTTAAAATCAGTGGGACATTTCCAGATAATGTACTAGAAAATTGGGACAACAGTTTTCCATTTTGTACACCTTTGCTGTTTTGTGAAGAGCAGGCCTCCCTAAGCTTTAGTGCAACTTGTTTTTATATTCTCTTCCACTTTAGAAGGTCCCAAGACATGAATTTCCTTGAACGGGCTTCAGTTAGAATCAGTGACAATTTGGCAATACCGTTGATTCCATTATGAGTTCTATCATGGGAATAAAATGGAGAAGACTTCCAAGATATCACCACATAAAAGAGTTAGAAAAACATAAATCCAGAATGAACGGAAATGCATACTGTGGAATCAACACAGGTCTCAAAGCAAAAATAATCAAGGCAAACTGCAGTATTTGTTGATTCAGTTGATTCAGTACATACTGGAGGGGAAATTCACCAAAGGATTGTGGGTGTTTCCCCTGCCAACAAAAGGAATGCACTAATATATATAAATTTGAGAAAGGGGGAAGGGGAAAGCGATGCATGTATATTAATGAGCAATAGATCTCTTGGGTTGCCTTCTGCCCCCTCTGCTATCTACTTCAAAGAAAGCAATTGTCTTAGTGAAGAAAATAAACAGGTGGGAGGGAGTAATTTAGGGGTGCCAAATGCAGAAAGGAGGATACATTATTCCAGGGCATCTGGCATGGGTTGTCATGGGAATGTCTAGATAAACTTGCCGTAAATTGAAGTGAAATGCTAGTTTCAAGGCTAAAGCACATTCCTTATGTTTCAATTTGATTTAGCCTGCTCCATTCATTAGAAAAACTTTCCTCACAATATAAATAGCTGAATAATTTTTTGGCTCTTCAGCATTAAGTAGAAATAAGCAACTGGAGTCCTCAGAGCAAAACCCAATCCCAGGGACATGCCTCAGCCAAAAAAGACCTTCCCCTTATCATCCATACAGAATGTGAATAACAAATTGAGATTTAACCATTGCCTCCCACTCAACTGGCATGAAATGTAAGTATGGATCCAGGCAAAGAAATACTGACCTGGTGAGGGGAATGCAGATGCTTTCCAAGAGAAAGCAGTCCCCCTTGGACACCATAAGAAAATGAGCTGCGAACACTTTGCCTGTAATGGAGAATAATCAGGAGTGAGTCAGGGGGAAAAGCTGGCATTATTTGCCTTTTATTAATTAGGCATAGAAATCCCATTCAACAATCATGGGCAGCCATTGCTTTATTTATTTACAGGTTGTTCGATGAAAAAATTGTTGATTTTCTTTAAAGAACAATCTGCATGTATGTCAGTTACACTGCCATTTTAAACTTTATTCTAACCAATACGGCTGCACCACCACTCCAAAACATCCACTATAAACAAAAATAAATTATTGAAACAACCACAGTAACAATAATTGTAACAATTTCCATCCTCAATACAACCATAATGGGGGGGGGGGGGCTATAATCACAGCAACTTTGTAATTCACCCCAGGCATCACTCACTTACCAAAGGCTTTCCTAAATAATTCATTTTACAGAAGGCCATTATGTTGAGGGAGGGGGGGAGAGTCTAATTTCCAAAGGGAATCTGTTTCAAAATCTTGGTGCCACAATACAAAAACATCATTTCCTGGCCTTAACACCTTCAATTTACAAAATGTGGGGTTACCAAAAGCCTGTCCTGAGGTCACTGGAGAGAACAGCTGGAATGACTGGTCAAATCAACTCCATGTGAAGAAGGCAGTCCTGGAGATATCTTGATGCCAAGCCAGACAGGGCTCTATAGATCCAGACCAGCCCTTTGAAGCCTGTTGGTAGCCAATGCAAGGCTTTAAGCAGAGGCATAATATGCTCCTGATAATCATTTTGTATCAATTGTAGCTTCAAGGTGGTCCTCAAAGCCAGCTCCATGCAGAGCACATTACCATAATCCAGATGCAGAATGATGAGAGCTTGAGTCTGTCTAACAAATTTCTGGAAATTCTGGTAGAACTTCACAGTTTATACATTCAGGAAATGTGTTACAATATTTTTTCTTCCTGAGATGTACAAAGGGAATCCTTTTTTTTTTTTTTTAATGGCACAAATGATGTAGGCAAAAATAAGTGTTGCCTCAATTATATGGAAATATATTAACTTAATGTAAGCCTGCCTACCCCACTGCTGGTCTGTCACCTGTTTTGTATTCCAGCAGAAGAAAGGTCTGGTTCCTGAATATTAGTGTCCTCATGCAGGATCTTGTAAGATTGGGGCAATGATTAAATGTCTTTTCCTGGTTCTGAAACAAACAAAATTCTAGAAAGACCTGTGTCTCTCTCCCTCCAGCTTCCTAGAAAAGGAATAGAAATGGTTGGGGTTGAGTAATGACTACTGAATGCACTGGTATTAAGCCCAATTGTCCACTGTGAATTTGTCTTTATTATTTTTTCCCTTTTTCAAAAAAAGACAAGAAGCAAGAGCTTCCCAGTCTCATCTGGAGAGGCTGGGAGAACTACGTAAATGGCCAACTCATAATTCACCCAGTCATCTCAGGTCATGTGTCTCTGGGTCATAGAGATGAATGGGTGCACTCCTTCCTGATTTAAACACTCAATTGAGAGACATAGTTGTTAATGTGTCATGCCCTCAGACTAAAGGTTCCATGATTCCTCTCTATGATGATATGCTTCCCCCTGTTGGTCAGGAAGAACAAAAATACCCCAGGAACATAGATATCAGTTAACAGGCGGAGGAGATGGCTTGGTTAATGTCATGGAGATATGTTCAACAGTCAGTGGTGCCATGTTGCTTAACCTTTCAATCGAGTAGTGAAAAACTAAGGAGAGGAGAGCGGCAACCAACAAAGCAGTTTTCCCTTTTCAAATGTCCTATAGCAACAGGAGGTGATTCTCACCTCCAGCAACCTGCCTCTCCAGCTGCTTCTCTTGCTGCACAGTTGTTGTGAAGCACACCAGAACAGTCCCTGGTCATTCTGTGGAGATCTCAAATGCCACTGCCTTAGGAACAGTGTTCTAATTTTCAACAAGACACCTCAAACGATATGTTTGAAAATGAAATGCTGCATACTTTGATTACTTAGCCAAGCCTAGTGGGACTCAGTTTTACAATCCAGCAATCTACGTTTTGTTTCTGGGCATGTATTTTGCAGGTCTTTAATTTAACAAACAACACAGTGTTCAGATTCTAATGTAATTGTTCTTTATTGTTTAGTTATAGGTCAGAGGTAAAAGCAAGGCAGGATGTGAAACCTGACATTCGGCAACCTCCATTTACAGATTATAGGCAGCCTCCATTAGATTACCGGCATCCACCAGTGTTAGATTACCGGCAATCCCCCCCTTTGGACTACCGGCAGCATTCTCCTGACACCAGACAATTTCCCTTATCAGATTACAGACCGCCTCAGGTATTTCTCCTTGTTGGTTTGCATAATTTTATAATGCTTTTCCATTCTATGCCCCAATCACTGGATGTTTCTGTTTGCTAAAATTAACTGAAAACCTAAACACAAATGCACATACACACACACTCTGTAGTGTGTGTGTGTATGTGTGTTTGTGGGGGTGGGAGGGTGGGACAGAGAATGAACAGAAATGGGAAGGGGAAGGGGACAGAAATGGGAAGGGACCTCAATCACTGCAAGGTTTTCATAGACAAAGTCAACCCATGGACTCTCCAGTGTGAAAAGTGATTTTGCCTAAAAGGTTGGATTTTTTCTTTAATCTGTTCAGTCATGTCCAGTTCTCGGAGACTGCCTGGACAAGTCCCTGCTGTTTTCTTGGCAAAGTTTTTTGGAAGTGGTTTGCCATTGCCTCCTTCCTAGGGCTGAGAGAGAGCGACTGGCCCAAGGTCACCCAGCTGGCTTCATGCCTAAGGAGGGACTAGAAGTCACGGTCTCCTGGTTTCTAGCCTGGTGCCTTAACCACCACACCAAACTGGCTCTTGAAATGTTGGATAGTTCCTGGCAATTAGAACAGACAGTAATAGACTAGACCAAATGACCAATGGTTTGATCAGTGGAAGGCAGATTCAGATGTTCCGTTAATTGAAATCTGTATGCATTCATGTATTTATAAGTACTTTTGTAACTATAGCATATTTCCTTAAATATTTGAAAATAGATCCAATGAAGAGGGAAGAGCAAGAGACTAACAAACACATACTGCACCTTCTCTTAAGGCCCAGATTCTCAGCCTTGGCATTAGGGAGTGATGTAATGAGATCTGTTTATCATGAAGGTCCCAGGATATTTCCATTGGCCCAAATTGTGTGCTTTCACCATCTTAGGCTGATGTGTCATTTCTAAGCCTCCTGATCCAGGTTAGCCTTATCCACATACTAATAATATTCCATTTGGATTACTACTAAAGATAATATTGTGTGTTCCCAAGTATCCTTTCCTTAACCTCTGACTATGATTGTTGAAAACTGAAGGGACAATTTCCTTTCATTTTTGATGCGGTTAAAAATGAGAAATGTAGTACCAGTCCTAAAATAGGCAATGAGATTTAAAAAAAAGAAACAAGAAAACTCTTCAAAGCTTCTTTCCAAACCCAGCCGAACACCTCATAGGTGTTGTGACCCAATCCTCTTTTTGCCTTCTAGTGAGGCCTTTGGCCACCAAAAAGTCACTATAGTGCATTTATGTGGGACTGTCTTTGAAAGCTGATTGAAACTTCCAAAATCTTTTAGAGATCAGTGATTGAGACTAAGCACTGTGGATTCATCCACACATCCACTAGAAGATGCCTTGCTGACGTTCTCAAAGGTCACATACTTAACTTCATATGTATCTGATCCAAAGTTAAAGTGATGTTCTCCATCTTTTTCCAGCACCAGACTTGCTCCCTAAACAATTAGTTGTGCTTCAGCAGCAACCCCAAGGATGATGCAGCAGGAGCTGGTCACTTTTGGTGGCTGAGGGCATGATCCCTCTCTTCCAATCATTACTGACACTTTTCTTGGGCTGGAGCAACAGGAGTCTTCCAGCACCAGCACTGTGATGACAGCCAAGCATTCTGCAGGTTCCTGGTTTGCATGAGTAGATAAAAGACTGACAGGAAATTTGCATAGCACAGCAGCAACGGCTGAAGCAGGAAAAGCCCACACACCACTGCCAGTTAGCAGCCCTTTCCCCAGCTGGTTTGAGAGACAGCAAGTGAGAGACAGAGAGATTGGCCAAGAGATGAACAAGAGAGGCAGATTGGGGAGAGTCGTGAAGTGAGAGCAAGGGAGATAAAGAGTGAGAAAAGGACAAGGGAGGGAAAAACGGAAGAGGGTGCAAGAGAGATGAGCAAGAGTGCTGGAGCAAGAGTGCAAGAAAAGTGACAGATTGTAAAGGAGCACCAGGATGGCCTTGGAGAAGGTACACAGGGACCATTAATGCAATCTGAACTCGTCCAGGAAGACAGCACGAGAAATAATTTCGTAGTTGCCCTGCCTTGTCTCTCTCCCTAGTACAAATGGGAGGGAAGGAGGAGTGCGGTCAGGCTTTCAAGACTCAGTTATTATAGCCTGCATCAATAACATCAATTTTAGGATTTTTTGGGGTGTTTGTTTCCTGACCTAGCCTTTCTTGAAAGGGTGACATCAGTCTTAAAAACATTAAAATTAAAATAAAATTAAAATTAAAAGCATTTCCCCTTCCCTTTCTCTCATACCAAAAAGAGTCAAGGAAGGGTGAGTTTCTTTCTCATGCTGTTTTGTTTTCTCCAGCTGAGTTCATGTTTGGTTAGTGGCCTCCTATGAGCAAGCAGGCAGATGGCCCTGTTTTGGTCCAGATTCTGTGTTTTTATCTGCCTGATTCTAGGACAGTGTGGCAGGTGACTGCTATTTCTGTTTTAATGCCCTGCTTTGATCTTAAGTAACTTATACATACAGGTAGTCCTCACTTAACAAACATTCATTTCGTGACAGTTCAAACTTACAACAGTGTGGAAAAAACGACTTACAACTGTCCTCACACAACTGTTGCAGAATCCCCATGGTCAAGTGATCACAATTTGGGCACTTGACAACTGGTTCACATTTATGACTGTTGCAGCTTCCTGTGGTCATGTGATCACCATTTTCAAGCTTCCCAGCCAGCTTGGGGACCCATGTGATTCACTTAACGATCATGTGGTTTGCTTAATGCCCATGATGATTCGTTTAACGACTGCCGCAAAAATTGTAAAATTGGGTCAGGTTTGCTTAATTTTGGTGCCAATTGTGGTCATTAAGCAAGGACTACCTATACATTTCCACTTTAATACTGATATCTGTTATTTTAGTTATTAGCTACTCTGAAGATGTTTAGGGGTTAAGGAGCAGGCCAGAAAAGGATGGATGGATGGATGGATGGATGGATGGAGGTTTTCTTTTAGTTTCTTTGCAAAGTGTGGTGGTATCTATGAAAGCAAGCTGTGTAAACCCTTCTGTATTTAAAAACACCTTCCAAAATACTGTTGTTGAGATAATAGTTGATCAACTAAGATACTGCTCCAGCTATATAAACCCTTGTTCTTGTGTAACATGGTTCTTTGGAAGGGAGCCATATCATTTGCCTAAGCAAGAGAGCAAGGGAATCACTTTTACCGCATGGATAGTCTAAACAGCTCTGCCAGTGGATTGGCTAAATGTAACCAAATGGAACTACTACATCAATATTGCCACTTCTCTCACTTTTATAGATCAATTCTTCTTGTAATTAGGCAATCATTAAAAAAAAGAAAACTACAAAGGAGCTCAAGCAAAATGACTGTTTATTCAGCAGCTTGTACCTTATGTGCATATTTGCATTGCCATTTGAATTGTCCAAACAGAAGTTTTCTGCACATAAATTGAACGGGTGCCAGATCCTGCCACGTTCATGCTCAACAACTCCAGTAGTCTTCTCCTAAGACATTTTTGGTCCGGACACAGATTTAATAAGCATAGAGAGCCAGCCAAAAATATATATAATTTGTATAATAAATATACTTTTCCACATAAGCTGCACTTCATGTAAACTACATTTACAGCAGGAATCTACTGATTAGGGCTGAGCAAATATTTGATTGGATATTCAGACTGAAGGGCAGTTCTGCCAAGGGCTCTCAGTCATGTGACCTGTAGGTGGGAGGCAGAATGCCTCCAGATATCACTTCCAGGGGAACCGTAGTGGGAATGCCTACTTGAGAACACCCCAAAAGCCCCATTGAAAAACAAAATGTTGGACTAAGATGGACCTTCGCCTGATCTAGTAAGGTGGTACTTACCATTCTTTGATGATGTAATCAAATCTGCAATGTCTTTGAATCAGTTGGGATGATGTCTCAGACCCTTCTAAGCATGTACAGAAAGGGCTTTTTTTTCCCCCGAACTATCTTGGAAATCCGAATCAAACTGACCCAGATCAGATTGGTTTTCCAAGCTGAATCAACAATTAGGATCAGATTTTTGCTGCACAGATCTGACCCTGAGGTAGTAATGGTGCTTAAGAATGGAGTCACTTTTTTACACCTCGTTGTATGTAATCAAAAAACATTTTAAAAGTGCTTCTTTATGCCATTAATGGAATTTAGTGTAGGAGTTTTTCCTGAACTCTATTTCATCACCGTCCAGTGTCGCTCTTAGTGAGATGGGCAGTGACAAAATATGAAATATAAATAAATAAATATACCCGACGGATTAATGGATTACATCTGTTCTTCCACAGACTCTCCATATTAGGGAATAGGAACAAAATATGGCCCATCTCCTGTATACTGTATTTTTATATGGATACATTTTCTTTTCTTGATTTTTTAAACTGAATCTGAATTGTGTGAGTAAATCACAGAAATATACAGAGATGGAGAGATTGTATAACACATAACATATAATTTGGAATGACAGAACCCAACTATTCAAATGTTATGGAAATATCAGCTATGTATTAAAAAAAACTTCCTAATTTTTTTATATATATATAAATGTGCCACATTTTCAAAATCTTCTTTATAGTCCTCTCTGCAATCTATAGATTTGGATTACAATCTTTTAACAATTTTCTCAGACATATGTCCCATTTCTTTCATATCAACCTAAGTATGAGATCAATGATTCAGTGAGTCACCTCGCTGGAATAATGCCATGTTTTGTGACATGGACTGCATTGATATGAAAATGTGGTAACTTAATTATCCATCTGCTGGTATCTTAAGTGCTGATCTTATGCATATTGTCTGCATTCAGATAACAAAATAAACTATGGTTTATCATGATGGAACAGAGACTAGGTGGTCTTTAGGCTTGTATGTTCCTCTCTTCTTTTTTCTGGAACAGCCATGAAGAAATGAGAAATTTTTGCTTTAGGTTCCCCCCCCCCTTAACTGCACTGTACTTAATCTAAAACATAAATTGTAGCTAATGTTTTGTTGAATCATGATTTGAAGCATCATTGTTTCAAGCAAATTGTACTTAATTACAATTTACCAGCTTCAGAGAATATGGCAAGCTACAGTGTACCTGTCCTCAAAATAAGAGCTTCTGATCTTATCTGTTTGTGTGTGTGTGTGCATGCGCACACCTTCAAGTCATAGTTGACTCCTGGTGACTGCCTGGACAAATCCCTGCAGTTTTCTTGGCAAGATTTTGGAAGTGGTTTTCCATTGCTTCTTTCCTAGGGCTGAGAGAGAGTGACTGGCCCAAGGTCCCCCAGCTGGATTTGTGTCTCATGCAAGACTAGAACTCATAGTTTACGGGTTTCTAGCCTAATGCTTAACCACTACACCAAACTGAGCTCCAGAAGACAACATCACACACAAACCTAGATTTCACACTAAGCATATGAGAACTAAATTCACATGATCATTGAAAAAACCCTAGTGAATATTTCAACTGAGCATCATGGTGTAAAGTGGTAAATTAGTCTGAGTCCATGTCTCTTCATTTATATGGGCAATAAATTGAAAATATTGGCCTTGGTAAAGAAAAATGTTATCATTTATTAAAACTATTTTTCTTATCTCCCTTGGTTTGTTCAGGATTTTGATTATTTTACTGTTGACATGGAAAAGGGTGCCAAAGGGTTTGGATTCAGTATTCGAGGTGGAAGAGAATACAAAATGGATCTCTATGTCTTGAGATTGGCAGAAGACGGACCAGCAATAAGAAATGGACGAATGAGGGTAAGACGGCTTGAGGAGGTAAACTCTAACAGACCATTGAAAGCCAGTGGCATTGAACAAAATATAGGTCATGTCTCACTAAATATGCATAGGGTAGAGTATTAATGCTGGAGTCCTGTACACCCATAACTGTCAGCATAACTTAAACCTCTCTATCTCATATGATTTTCAAGTCAGTGGGACTTCAAACACTAGGCTGGTACAGGGTACTCTAAATGCAGACTAGGAATAAGCTCTGTTGAATTCAGTGGGGTCACATCTGGGTAAACATGTATCTGCTCATTTGTTTGATGTAGAAAATAGCTTACTGTGGTGGGAGGCAGATGTTATGATTATGTAGTAATACGTTTGCAACGAAGTCTTTTCCTGAGGAACTAATCTATCACATAGCATTGATAGACTTCAGAACAGCAATATATCAATATTAACCATCGGTGTTTTGCCCTTTTTTCCTTCTTTTCATTTCAAAGAGAAAGCAATGTTCTTGTTGCCAAGCTAATGTACAAATGAATAAAGTCAAATCACAGAATTAAAAACCTGAACATCAGTAACTGCACGAAACAATAATCATTATGTAAGGAAATCATAAATACAGCTAAGCAAATCTAGCTGATCATTATTGCAGATTTATCTGCATATAAAAACATCTTCTAAGGAATAAAACTACCCCATGCTCCATCTTTGTAAGATTTTATTCCTGCAATTTATCCGCTTTAGTTGTAGTCACTATTGCTGAAGTACATGATTAAAAATTGAAAGATGCATCTGTAATTTTGGATGTTCTGTAATTATGAATCTTCTGGAAACATTCATTCTACTCATGTGTACTTGGCCTGATAAGGCAGTACTGGAGATAGCAAGGAGCTGGACATGCTCACAAGCCCACAGCACAACTTGGTACTCAACACCTGAAGACTGTCCAAGCAATGGGCAGAACTGATGCTTTTGCCCCAACATGCATTTAAATTCATATCTGAATCAAAGCATCATAGAATGTAAAGGTTGGAAGGGATCCTGGAGATATCTGGTCCAATCCACTGCTTAGAGGAGGAAGTAACTGATACTCCATCCCCAACAGATGACCACCCAGCCTCCGTTTAAACACCACCATGAAGGAGAGTTTGCCACCTGTTGAGACAGTCTGTCCAACTGCTGAACCCTTCTGTCCGTTATTCTTACATAGCATTACTTTCCTAAGGCAGTCAGGTATTCATGTAACTGATTCTATCTATATTCTGTGGAGGCACATACCTACAGTACATGTTACAGATGGTTGCCTGAATTCTGGGTAGCTCAATATTTCTTGGATCATCAGCATAGGGTAGAAATTGCAATGTAGACAGTGCTTGCTTGAGCTATCAAGGAACTAAGTGCTGATGGTTTTAGAATATTTCCCATAAATGGAAGCCTTAAGAAGCATGAGTGTTTAGACTGTTGATATTAACAAACTTTCTGCCCATCTCTGTAATCCTTGATGTTTCTTTCCTCTTCTTTTGGGCTGCAAGGACATATCTGCACATTGTTGCATTATGCCAGAATGAAAACTAAGAAGGTTAGAAAAAAAGACTTGGGGGGCTTGTATACAAGTATTCAAGGTTGCAGTCATGGGAATGCTGAAATCTTGAAGCAAACTTGTGAAAGAGAAAAACAAATAACTGGAGAAAATGAAATAGTGTGAGAGACTCTGCATTAAGGATCAGTGATTGGGTTAACAGAATAAATGAACTAAGAATGATGGGATATACAAGGCTGAGGGAACTGAGCTTCTCAGAGTTTAGAATAGAAATATTTATAAAGATAAAACACTATAAAATATAAGGAACATTGAACACTTTTTTATAAAAATTGAAAACATTGACTGGAAAAGGAAACAGAGTTTGCTCAACTTTAACAAGTTCATCAGATCAAAGTCTCCTGGATGTTAGGGGCAAAAGGATAATTCAGTCTCATTTCTGGTTGCCCTGGAGAACATCCAGATATTCAGTTAATGAGATCCTTAAGTAAACAGGAGTGTTCTTTATTCAAAATTGTACCAGAGCTAACCTAAGACATATTGCTTCTCAGACAAAGGACAAGATGTCCTTCTTTGTTTGATATATAGTGGCTGGTTGGAGTGACACTTGAATAGTTCTTTTGATACTTGCAAAAATAGTGTTCTTAATCATACTAGAGGACAGGAGACTACTTTCAAGGATTCAAAACAGGCTACGTGGCACTGAGGGAGGATCAAGAGGAACAGATACCATCTTTGGTCTCTACCATCTGCCATTGAGGTGGTAGCCTCACTCTGCTGAGCCACATAGTTTGCACTAATAAAACAATATTGAAGAAGACCATCAACTGTCTGAAAGTGGCAAAATGCCTAACAGGTGCCAAAGTAAGTGATAAGTACTCAATTCCTATTTGTGCTCAGACTTCTCCAGCAAGAGGAAATATGTTCCATTTGTTGAAGACCAGGATGAAGGGATAGGATGGAACATGGTCAATAAACATGTATTTATTTTTAATGAGTTCAAATCTCAAAGCCGGGTAAATTGCATCCTGATGTTTGTTCTGTTTGTCTACATCTGGAGAACTAGGGAAGCACTAGACAGATATGTAGCACTCTCTTCTAAAAAGAAAAGAGGATTATCTAAGGAACTATAGACCAGACAATCCAACTTCATTGAAAACAATGTGGCAATTAGCTATCATCGGAAAATATTTTTCAAAAACAAGTGCTTTCAGTCTCACTTTATTTCATTTTTTAAATGAATCCTTAGTAGAATATAGGAATGTGGCAGATACAATATATCTTGATTTCAGAAAAGCCTTTGGCAAAATATCTCTCAACATTCTGATTAGCAAGCTAGTTAAGTGTGGGATTGATGGAGTAACAAAAAAGCTGATAATATAACTGGCTCAAAAATTGAATTCAAAGAGTACTCATCAATGGTTCCTTATTACACTCAAATTAGGTGCCTAGTGAGATGTCACAATATTCAAAACTGGTCCCCTTCCCAGTTTACAGGGGGAGGGGGGAGAACTTGTCAATTCCCTAGGAAGAGCTTTAATCAAGTAATAGATGTCCAAAAAGCCTTTATATAGCAGGTATATAAGATACAGAACAATAGAAATAGATTTCAATCATTTTTAATTCTATCTGGACAGCTGGGGGACATGGCACTTAAGTGAAACAAAATGCTGAATGTGTTTTGTCAAATTGGTCCTTGCAGAGTCGGATGAAGCCAGTTGGTGTGGGGACATAGACCAAAATGGGGGTTGGCCTGGTGGACATGGCCACTTCTGTGGATTCCTGGAGAGCCATGAAGCCTATTGCCCTCCCACTCAAAGTTTACATCTACACTGTGCTCCCTTCAACCTTTTTTATTAAGTATTTATGAGGAGGTAGAAGAATGTTCATTAGATTTGCCAATGACTGAAAATTGATTAGGGTAACTAATATCTAAGGTGTAAAGGGAAGAGGGAGTGGGCTTGAGGGATAGGAGGAGGAGCCACTGCCAAAGCAATGGTCAGATGTGGGGCTTGAGCCTGGGCCAAGAAAGTAGCTTGAGTAAACGACTCAGACAAGCTCCTCCCCAGTGCACACAAAGGAACAGGGAGGGAAGGGGGAGGCTCATTCAGACTTGCAAGATTCTGTTACTATAGCTGTACAATAAAAATAGGACTAGCATACATGATACTGGTTTCCTAGTCTGATCTACCTTGAAGGGCTGGCATAAGGTGACGGAAATAAAAAGCATCAAATTTATCATGATAGGTTGGGAAAATGGGCTGAAAATAATGGAATGGATGTTAATGGACACACATGCAAAGTTCTTGATAAAAGAAACAGAAATCAAATGCACAGATATTGGTTGGAGGATACTGTGAGAGTTGGTAAAAGGAGTGCATATTATCAAATCGGTGAACAGATACAAACTCCCCCTCCTTTGCAAAAAAAAAGGACATCCAGCCCTCTACATAGAAAGGAGTAACTGGATTAGAGTTTTGCTGCCTTAAATTGCCTACTTACTTACTTACTTATTTAAATTTATTGGCTGCCCAACTCCAGTGAACTCTGGGTGGTGTACAAAACTAAAACAGAAACATTAAAAACAGCTAAAAACATTAAATCCAAAAGACAGCCCAGACTAAAATGATCAATAAACAATAAAATCAACAAAACAAAATGGGGGCCTTAAACAAATAATAAACAACAACCCCAGGCCTGGGACCAAAACCAGGTTTTCAAAGCTTTCTGGAACCCTAGGAGACAGGGTGCTGCTGAAATAATATAAATATATTTATACTGAAATACCTACCTTTCTTCTAATAAATACCATTAATCAGAGTTCATGGATGCCTATTACTTGAATTAACTATTTCCAATCCAGAATGCAAGAAGGGAAGCTGTCAGATAGCTGGCTTGGTAATAATACTTGTGGGGGGAAAAAATCTTGGAATATAGTTGATTGCAAACTGAATAGAATCAGCACTGTGATGCAGCTGTCAAAAAGGCAAATGTAGTTTTGACTGCTTCAAGAAAAGTGTAATTTCCAAACCAGAAGAAGTGGCAGCTACACTTTATTCTCCCTCGGTCAGACCTCTCCTTGTGTACTGTGTCCAGCTATGGGCACCACACTTTAAGAAGATGTCAGAGAAACGAGCAGATTCCAAGAAAGGCAGCGAGGATGATCAGAAAACCAGAAACTAAGTCCTATAATGAGAGACTGAAGGAACAGGGAATGTTTAAATTGATGAGGGATATGAGAACACTCTTCAAATATCTGAATGGATATCACACAAAAGATAATCAAGACCTGTTTTCTGTTGCTCCAGAGTCCAGAACATGGAATGATTTATTTAAATTACAGGGAGGCAGATTCTGATTAAATATTAGAGAAAAAAATCCTAAGATAGCAGCAATTCAGAAAAAGGAATCAACTATCCAGAGAGATGATGGGTTCCTGTCCACTGGATTTGCTCATGTACAGATTAGATGGCCATGTATCAGAGAAGCTTCAGTTTGAATCCCTCATTAAACAGGAGGCTGGACAGCTGACGTGGCAGTTTTCAACTCTAATTATATGATTCTAAGACAAACAGTGAATTCAAAGTACGTGAAAGTTTTAAGTGCTCCTTTTTCAGTTGTTCTGAACAGCAAGGTTTTACTTGACATAATTCCCCATTGCTAAATATTCTCCCATTGATGTATTACTGCCTCATCTTTGAAAGCATATCTTAATTGCCACTGGCATTGGCCATATCTGTAATTTTCCCATTCTTAGATCATTTTCCAAGTTTCTAGTTAAATTACTTGTTTTGTTGTCTGCCTACTGCTAAAGAATAACCCACAATCCACAGGTTGCATGTGATCCCAACACATACAATATTTTGTGTCTCACAATGACAGTGGGACCAGATTTCAACTTGATCTGTAAGGTGAAAGAGGGAAATTTGTAAGAAACTGTCCCTTATACCCTTCTGAAATTTTCTCCCCTGCAAGGACCCATTACAGGGAGTCCTCGACTTATGACCACAATTGGGACCAGAATTTATATTGTACGTCGTTGCGGTCATAAGTCGAGTCACCATGTGACTGGGTCTGATTTTACGACCATTTTATGGCAGTTGTTAAGCAAATCATGGGTCATTAAGCGAATGATTGCAGTCATTACAGTTAAGCGAATCCAGCTTCCCCAACAGGAGTTTTTTGCCGGAAAATGGCAAAAAAGTTGTAAAATGCGATCAGGTGACCAGAGGATGCTGCAACCAGTCAAAAATGCAAGCCAGTTGCCAAGTGCCCAAAATGCGATCATGTGACTGTGGGGTGGTGGTGCAACATTTTGCGATACTCAGAAGTGCTTTACAGGCCATAAAGCACCCATTCCAAGGCCATCGTAACTTCAGACCGTTGTTAAACAAACAGTCGTAAGTTGAGGACTACCTGTAATGTATCCATTTTATCCCTTAAAAACCCCAAATTTGCCATATTACAAAATGGAGCTACAGTGTTTGGCCACACCTGTTCTAATGATTTCACTTTGCGCTTGGAATGGTTCAGATCCTCTCAGCCCTTAAACTTCATCCCCTCAATCTAAAAGTAGCCAAGGTTAATATGTAGTAGGCTCTGAGCGATTTGGAGGAATGATGATTTATAATTAAATAAAAAATAATAAATTAGCACACTAAAAGTAAGTGAACATTCTTTAGGAAGTAATTCTGAGTTATGGCAGTTTGTCTGTTAAGGCTTCATATAGGCTGTGTTCTGAATTTAAAGTGAAGTTTACTTGGAATAAATCTTAGCTCCTGTAGCCAAGTCTTCGGTCATCTTTTGTATTCTAAAGCATTTGGCGGACATTACCCTAATTCTCTACGGCATTCGTCTTTATCCTCTTTTAATAAAATAGGCATTGGCTTTTGATGAATCAGAATCCTAAAGCCTTAGTAACATAATATATTGAACTGCAGTAAGACATAAGTAAAATTGTAGATAATGTAGAATGCATTTTCTTTAGGGTACTTGAATTTATTTCAGCTGGATGTTTTATCCCATCTTAATAAGAAGCAAATGGGAGACCTTTTATATAGTCTATTTTCAAGTTCAGCTCTCATAGGCAAAGAAGACTAATCAGGAAGGAAAGGACTTCTCCTTTTACAGTTATGATTAATTTTATTCTCTAAAAGATGTAGTCGGCTTGTCTAGCTGCAAGTATCTTTATAATTCATGGAAAATAACCTCCAAAAGTCAAGCTAATAATCTCAGCTTTAATCAGATCTAATTCAACTTTTCTTTTTTAAAAAATGATAATGTTGCTAAATTAATGTTGTTAAATCTGAATTATCTATAAGAGTACATACATTTTTCACTCTGTGGAATGAATTAGCATAGCCATTGGTAAATTATGCATAAAATTTCTGGAATATGTTCTTGAAGATAACTGCAACTCTCATAACAGATAGCCATCAAGAATCATGCTGTAAATCTCCTGTCAACAGAATGGTGTAGGCCAAAATGCACATTGTTTTACTCTTTTATATAATTTAAATTGCAACCTAAAATATGCTGCTTCTTCGCAGTTTCCAGAGTATTCATTGATATGGGGCTAATCAGATGAAAGCCACACCCAGACTTAGAAAAAGGAAATCACAGTTCCTAGTACTATGCAGGTTGAGTGAGGGACTCCTAAATTTCTTCTCCCATTCCCAGGCAAGTCCTCTACTTTTTGTAGCATTCCCAGTTAAGGAAAATCATCCAAATAAGGTTCTTGGGCAAGAAAGAACTGGTTTGTCCCCTGATTTTTACCTCAATAGCATATGAATAATTCCCAGCAAGACAATGAGGAGTAACTCAGTGTTGTCTGCACAGGCAACAGCACAGAGACACAAAAAACTGACAAAAGTGCTATGATTCCTTTGTTCTATTGCTTAATTTGTAAGGTTCTAACCAGTTCACTGCAGGCTTAGTGAAGACCTGCCAAAACTTCACCACAGGACATAATTTAGTTCTAATCTCCTTTGTCCCTGTCACACATAGCAGTGAACAAAAGGAAGGATTATTAAAGAGGCAAGCGTTTCTGCTTTCTTATACATTTACAGCCAGAATCTATTTTAGGAAGGGCATTTCAAGAACACTTCCTTATTCAGCAGAGGGGCAGTGTTCCCTCTGTTTTTTCTGAGATTTAAAAAATACAATACATGCTACTTAAGAGATCTGTGAACAGGAACACTGGGCCTAAAATCCATGGACATGGGAGTGTACATTGTATTGTACAGCTAAATGTGTGTATAGCCAACATGCATGCCTTGCTTTAGCGGTATACACATTTTCAAATGTGTACCATTTTTATCCTGCTGCAATGAGTCATGCAGAGATAACTTCTCTTAGATACTTGGTACAGCAAGGTTATGGCAAGGTATTTACAGGAGAGGAATGTTTTAACATTTTAATAATACTGGGTATTATAAATTGGCATGGCATTATCTTTCACTTCTTATTCTTCTAATTAATAAACCTGTCTGAAAGAAGAAAATAAGAATCCTTTTCGCTCTCTGACACCATGCTTTCTCATCATTCATCACCTGAAATCAGCAGGCTATAAAAATGCAGGGAGAATCCCTAGCACAGTTGCATGATTTTGAAACTGGAACACTGTGACTCAGATTTGAAACAATTCTCTTGAGCGGGAAAAAGCTGTTTTGCATTGGTAACAGGTTGTTGTGACCCTTTGGGAAATGTTTTGCACCCCAAACGGTTGTGAAGCAGTAGGGCCATGTTGCTCAGCGTCAGCTGCTTCCCCCATGCAGAGCGTGGAAGTTTCCATTCTCAAGGCAGATCAGCCAGTCAAGGCAGGTTGGGCCTACCTCAGTTGCTCATTGGGGAGAAGCAATGCTTCCTGCTCTGAATCAAATTATCTGGTCAGATAACTCCAAGCCTGTCATGCTTTAGAGTTCAAAATAACACAAGTCTTATGACACAGGATTCTGTGTTTTCATTCTACTAGATCAGCTATATGGAAGATTATCCTATGACAGTATATAAGCAACATGGTGGTGGTGCAGAATAGTAAGCAGTGAGATCAGAAAGAAAAGAAATGTCACAGATTTGGCATTTCTATGGCCTTACTCCTACCTCAGTATAAAACCTCATGTGGTTGAGAAAATGGATGGTTGAACTTAAAGGTTATTCTGAGGCAGGGCATCTATTCAGCCTTCCAGCTTAATAAATCTGGTAGATACTAAAATTCTACATGAGTCTTTGTTGTTTTTCCTGCCCCAGAATAACAGTGATTCCTCCTGATAAGACTGAGAGTGTTTCACACATTTTATGTTTTGCAATCCTCAGCAACACTTGAAGAAATGGAGCCATGGCTGAGTGGCCATCGCTTCTTTCAGGCTATCTAGAACAGGGGTGGGCTACCTTGTGATGGTCAGAGGGAATGGAGGACAAGGGACCTGGAGGGTGTGACAATAATGCAGAGTGGGTAAGTCAGTCACAAATGATATTTCAGAACTCACAGATTTTAATGTATTTTCCATCTCATAATGGCAGGGAGCAAAACATTCAATGGTGTAGTAAAAGATATTTTGAGGTGGGTCATAAAACCATAGTTTGGGGGCTGCATTCAGCACCATGGCATCAGGTGGGCCATCCCTGAACCAGTAATTGAACCCTTGGGTAGGTAACTTATGGGAGAGCCATCTAGTTTTTATTGGCTGTGATGGGGATTGTTACATGTTCAGCTTCAACAAGAGAGGAACAGCCAATTGGGGGAGTAGAAAAAGGCTCCTGCGGTGAGCAGACTTTCACAACACCACAAGTTCACTTGCTGTCTCTTTCTGTCAGCAGGAAGGATGGGGAAGAAAAAGATACCCAAACAATTTGTCTGGAAACTACAATCCACATTTAGAAAGAAGATGTCACTTTCCATCAGGCAATTAGTCTCTTTCAGGAGGTTTAATTATCAAATGCATTAAGTTGGCAGACAACCGTACCCTTTGTGCACAATCAGGGGCTGTTTTATCATTAAAAGTTGCCACTTAACAGAAGCTGAAAGCCCACACATGTAATTACATTTTGTTCTGATGTGGCAGGGAAATGGTCCACCTGTAATGGGTTTTTTTTATTGGCAGAACCTTGCTCATTCAAGAGTGACACTGCAGCATCCTTACTTTAAGCTACTGTAATTGTTTTGAAATATCAGAAATTAATCAGGAACATCAACTGAAAATATTTACTGAGATGCTAAATTCACTGGGGGTTTTTTTTCACTTCAGGGCCACTTTGGGGTGTGTGTGTTAAAAACTCAGGATGGTAGCCACAACTACATACTCAAATGGGCAGGGCTTTGATCACATGGTCTTGGGCTCCATCTTGATTTTTTTTATTTCCTCCTTGCAGATGCCTCTGCTTTCCATCTTCCCACTCTTTAATGTTCCTGATAACTTCTTTAACTCAGAATTGTGCAAGTCTAATTTTGTTGCATGTCTTCCAGTAAAATTACTTCATATCTTCCACCTTTCTTATGCAGAAAGTATTTTTTCTGTGTAACTGAAAAAAGAATAAGTTGAGAATAGCAAACAGGGCATTTGTCCTATCTCTTATCTATGGCTGTGTTGAAGAACATATACTTTTGAATTGTTTTTATTGTTGCGGAGATATTTTGGATTTTATCCCAAGGAAACTAATTTAGAAATACATTTGCAAACAATCATTAGTTATGTAGTATCACACAGCTATTTAGTCTATTGGTGGTAGGAACCAAATGTCAAAATATTATGGATTACAGGGTTAAAAAGTCAGGGATTCTTATGCTCCAACATATCTAAGGAGCATCAAGTTACTGATCCATGATTTATATTTATTGCTGTGTTAACTCCCCACTGAAATATAATGCAGAATACAATGTCATCTACAAGGGACCCATAGAATAACTAGGTATATGATCAGGTGCATGTAGGATTCTTCATGCATATGTTTATTATTCTTTCCAATTCAATGAAATGTTGGGTACAAACTATGTAATGGAGCTCAGGACTCTGTCTGGGTGTCAGCACAATAACTGAAAATGGAACAGAATGAGACCAAATTTGGTGCGGTGGCTTGATGAAAGTCAGCAAAAGGAAGACTTTGAAAGAGTTGTACTGGGATGGGTCAGGCTGGAGACTACAGAAAAAGGAAATTCTGAAAAATTCTGCATCGCTACGAGAAAGGCAGATGGACAGCAGCTCAAAACGTTGGCAACTGTTCCATTCTGAGCCCGCCTCCCTTCCCCTCCTGTGAGCCAGAGTAAAGTGTATGCAGCCCAGCCCATGCTTCTCAAAGCACAGACATATGGTCTCTGCAGGAGAATGAATTCCAGAAGCCAGCCTCTGCATGTTTTCTCTACCTGATTCTAAGGAAGTTTCCCATGCTTCTCATGAAATGCATACAGAATGCCTGCAGGTAAATGTGACTAGGGCAATCGGGAACCTAGAATTACACTGCATCAGTAGAAGTACACTTGTCTGGGAAGACCTGATTTGTCACAATAGACATTTCTTGATCTTATTGAGAGAAATATGTCAATATATACTTGATTTACAATATTTTTGTAACAATATACTTGATTTACCTACTGTACAGAATAAATATTTTTAAGGACATCTAAATGTTTCACTCCCTCAAAGACTCTTTATTCTAATGGTTTCTTAAAGATTTACACTTTTCTTTGTAATTAACCTATCAATAATAATGTCATTTAGATGTTCCCTAGGAATATTATCTCCTCATTATTGTCAGAAAACAGGCCGCCCAATTTCATAGCTCAGTTGTTCTAGTGCATGGCTGATGAATCTGAATTAAGCTGAATGGCAGTGACACTTTCTTCTAAACGTAAGAATAAAAGAAAAGAGTAATTAAGATGTAACTTTACACTTGCCTCACAGAATTGCAAGTGGGTGGTGAGTGTGAACAGGCACTTTAGTCTGCCACAGAAACACAATTGTTTGTTGATTCTGGTGACTGCAAGCAGAGGGAGAAAAAATGTTCACTTAGAGCGGTGTTTCTCAACCTTGGCAACTTTAAGATGGGTGGACTTCAACTCCATGGCTGGCTGGAGAATTCTGGGAGTTGAAGTCCACTCATCTTAAAGTTGCCAAGGTTGAGAAACACTGACTTCAAGAGATTCTAAACTTTTAGGCCCAGTGATTATTCACCATTCTTTTGTGATATGTTTTAACTTAATTCTCAGAAACAGACTGCTGCTTTACCTCTACAATGCTGCACACTTTTAAATTAGAAACTCAACTGCCACACAGTGCCACATAATTACATATTTCAGGTCATTGTATCCTAAATGTCTTTGCAACTTGCAGCAGAACTCATTGTGGCTAAAGAAAGCCATTGGGGGGATGAGGTGTTGGACTAAGGCTAGGAAGACCCAAGTTCAAGTCTACCGTTAGTTCTGGAAGGTCATTGGGTGACTTGGCAGTTTCTCCTCGGCCAACCTTCCCCACATAATTCTTGTTGTAGGGATAAAGTGGAAGGAAATCCACCTTGAGATCCTGGAGGAGAAACTGGATATAAAACTCTAAATAATCATAATGAAGAGGAGGAGAAGGCAGCAGCAGGTAGAAAATTCTGAGATGTGACTGAACTCTGTACATCTTTAATTCATTAAGCAGGAGGGCCAAAATCTAAATACATTGAACTTAATGGCATGTGAATTAATAATTTTTATGTATGTGTATGAAATGCTGTGTTTACAAGTATTAATTTGGCCCCTTTTCAATCTGGCAGGTGGGAGATCAAATTATTGAAATCAATGGGGAAAGTACAAGAGACATGACACATGCCAGAGCAATAGAACTCATCAAATCTGGTGGCAGAAGAGTACGATTGTTACTAAAACGTGGAACTGGACAGGTCCCAGAATATGGTGGGTTTCCTCTTTTTTATTATTACTATCATCATCATCGTTGTCAATTTAGTGATTCTTACATTTAAAATACCTGTATTGTATTTGGTGTAACACTGCAAGTAACACACACACAAAAAAAGACTTTTGCTTGTGCAATGGAGTTTCCTCTTTGTCTCCATCCTGTAATTCCTTTGAATGTCTTTCTGGAACATCCCTTCATCCTCTGGAAAAGATGTATGGATGTGGTAGAAGAGAGAACCATTTACAACCCACTGCCAAATGGGCCCACTTTCTTCCACCCTATTGACTGCTAAACATCATTACTACTATACCAAACTGGTGCAGTATTATTCCTGAGATACATGTTTACTTACATTGTTATATGCTTCTTATGTTAGCAAAATAATTACAAGGACATTAAATTTAACACTACTGCCTACCAAATTGCCATTAAATACAACATTACAGAGGAGAAGATACCTTAATTCCAAAGGTGTATCCTATTACAATTAGGATGGCTTTTTATGAACAAATCTGTCTCTCCCCACCACCCCCAACTTCTTAACAAATAAATTTGCACATAAACGTATTGGGGAAATGCCTGCAATTTAATTGGTTGCTGAAATAACTCCTTTCTACAATCAAATATTTTGCAAATGTTTTCATCAGCAGAGATTTCCATAATGTCTATTTTATTTCTCTTTCGGTGCTTGTTTTGAGTTTGCTGGACTTTTTTCTACTATTTTTATTGGTTTTGTTTAATGTGAGATTTTTTTTATTTGATTTTAATTGCTGTGGTTTTAATGTGCTTTTAATGGGAAGGAAAGTATGAATACACCTTTATTAAAAATGTCACATAATAGGACCAGCTATGTATGCTATTTTCCCAATATAACTATCTAGAAATTTCTAATATTGTTTTTAAATGCATGAGTACAGAGAAAAAAAAATATTCATTTGGAACCTGAAGTTTCTTCTGTTAAGTGATGCATGGGATGTGATAGATCTTCTCTTGTATGTACCCTTCTACATGTAAGCCTGTCCATGCTGAAATGTTAGGCATTGGTCATCCTTTGCCATATTTCATGTGCTAGGGAATATCTTCAGATTTTTTTTTTCCAGAGGAAAAAAACAGCTTGTTGGTTTTGGTAGATTTTGTCTGGAGTTGGAAGCTAAGCAAGGTCAGGACATCCCAGATTAGCCTGGGATATTGAAAAACATCTTGGAATAAGGCAATGCAAACCACTTCTTACTGTTACCAAGAGAACTGCATGGATCTGTCCATGAGGAGTTGTATTCAACTCAAAGGTGATCTTACCTTCTTCTTTCCAAAGTACATCAAAATCTTATTTTAAATCCCCATTATATCCCAATATGTTAAAAACAGATATCTAAATAATTACATCTGAAAAGCTTTAAGAAGCGTATCTTATTATTATCAATATTAAACAGCACTAAGATAATTCATCTGCAAGAGACAAGATTTGATTTTAGTTCTTTTATAAAACAAACTAATCTTCTGATTAGTTTGTTTTATAAAAGAAAAGGATGCAGATACAAATAGTTGTGGCCAAAGAACAGTTACATTAAAGCTGCCAAAATCAGTTTGCATTTCTATGTGGCTGCAGTCTTGGCAGGTGGTTATGAAAGAAGTAAAATAATTAAGGATAAATAAATCAATGAGTTAAGCTTAGTAGGTTTTTATCAGGCATTCTGACTTGAGAATATATAGCATATCTGCAAAAGAAATCTCTAGAAAAGAAATACAGTTACAGGCTTAAGCCCTAGGATTCATTTTATAGAATTATGCAATTTAGATTAAAGTCTATTAGATTCTCATATAATGATATTTTGTTTTGATAAACAAGTTTACAAAGTAATATTTCTGGCTATCTTTCACATGTAAATTTGTACCAGTTCCATTGGTATTTATGGGGGGTGGGGGGGACAAGGAAGGAGATGTGACAAGGGCAAGTATGAAAGGACAGATTTCACTGTGATGTCAAGACACATATTTCATCATTTTGGCATTGTCGTGTTTTGGAATGGATGCCTATGACCACATCTTCAATTCCTCAAAAAATTCTAGATGAGAATTTTCACTCACAGGTATAAACAATGCTATCAATTCTCAATTATTATATTGATGTATTTTCATTAAGAATTACTCTTACATTCTGACTATATGAAAACTCTTGTACTACCACACAAACTCAACCATAAACAACATTGTTCTGGATTTTTATATGTTATAGTGATAGGAAGAAGGCAATGGCAAACCACTTCCAAAATCTTGCCAAGAAAAACTGCAGGGACTTGTCCAGGCAGTCACCAAGGGTCAATACTAACTTGAAGGCACATGCACAAAAAAGTAGTAACTGGTAGCATTACCAATAGAACAAAGCAACATAGAAAATTTTAAAAATGAGAATAAAAATATTATTTTTTCTATTTCAAGGAAAAGTCTTTTATGTTTCATTTGATAATTATGGGGAAGCTTTTGAAATAAAATTGTAAGTACATCAACAGGAATAATAATGCTAGAATTCATTGCTATTTTAGCATTGACCCTGTTCTGCTTACCAACAAACTCATTTTTAAAACAATGTAGATAATTAGTCTAGTTCAATGGGTAGCAAGGTATAGGAGGCACTTCCCTGAACTCTTTATTTCTCCCACATTTGTTCCCTTACCTTTCAAGCACAGAAAACTTGAAAGCCCCATGCTTTCATTGCAAAGCCATACCTTGAATTCCATAGCTTTGGTCAACAATGTGATCATTAGCTTCATTCATCTCTCTGAGGATCTCTTGGGATTCTTTGTAAATTACAGTTTGAAAGGCAACATTTATCTACCAAGAATGTAATCTGGGGTTGTAAGATTTGTCTAGGGAATAAAATACTTTGCTTCTAAAAAATTTAAGTTAAGGGGAAAAACCTTTTTTGTGGCCTGAATAAGGAATATTTTCTGTGTATTTTATGAGGTTCTTTCTGCAGGACATTGAGAGAACAATGGCTGAGTCATTATTGAAATAGCAACCAATTCTCAATTCTAACATCAATTTTCCTGCCAATGTACTTATAATTTCATTTCAAAAGCCTTCCCATAATCAACAAGTAAGAAATTAAATAATGCAATAAGATAGATAAGTAAAAGATTTACTCTCTTTTAATTCTCTTCTCGCAGCTAATCAAAGGATCTATCTTGTTTTTCAGAAGATAATTCAAATTTCTTTCTAAGGTAGAGAGTTACGTGAATCACTCTATTCTAAAACACCCTAATAAAATACTTGAGGACCGATCAGAAATTTTAAAAAGCTAGAAAGTAATGTAATTTTATTTGTATATAGTTGTTCAACAAAACAATATGATGCATTTATCTAGCTTTATTAAATTATAAAAAGGGAGAAGAGAGTCAGTAGGAATAAAGGCATTTAAAACTTATTCAAACACACACACACACAAGTGCGGTGGGGGAACATATGCGTTTGAAGTCCACATCCAACATAATTTGCTCAAGTGTGCAAAGCAAGGAATAAGAATACTAATATATGTCGAGAAGTGTGTGAATCCCTAGAGGCATGTGTTGTTCTCCAGTTCTAAAAAGTGACATTTAGATGGAGTTAAAAGGCATATTGAGCCTCAAGAAAAATAAAGTTGAAAGGCTGCCATGAAAAGGAATATTAAAAAGTGTCCCTCAAAAAGTCAAATTCTCCATGACAATAAGCATTAGAATTCCCATTTCAGTCACAAATGCCATCTCTCACTACTGGCTCCAATTTTTAAGAAACCAATATGCAAAACTGAGGGATTAAAAGTTATTTTCTGTTGGCTTTCCCATGTCAAGGTACAATGACTAAACTGGGCAAGAAAAGCTGATAATCATAATGAGCAAAGTTGCTTGTGAAGATTATGAACCTTAAAGAGCCCAAGTAGAGACTCCTTCAGAGCAGTTAATCTGCAGGGAATCTGAAATATCCATAAGAAACTAGGAAGACTCTCTACAGTCATCTGCTAAATATCTTGGGGGAGGGCGGATCCAAACATTTTCCTGCCTATTTCCATGTCCTTTCATTTTAATCTTGACTAGCAAAAGATATAAACAAACAGGTCTAATGCAGCTCACTTCCTAAGTTACAGGAATGCCCAGGCGCTTCACAGTTTCCTCATTATCACTCCAGCTAGCTAAGGAAGAGAAAGTAGTTTGGGGAGGTGACATGTATCCTAACAATATCCCCAGCCTGTCCTGGCCACCCAAACGCAGCAGCAGATATTCAAAATTGGCAAATTTGCAAGTGGAGTTTCTAGTCTGAGAGATACTGTAGATTTCCAGTAGAATATAGTCCCCCGGGCTCTATTCCCTCAGCCAGATGTCTATAAAATGTGTCAAGTCAATGTTTTCATCCAGACTTGAGTCCTGAATAATGGATGCTTTACCCACAACTGGGCTGATGTTAAAAAGCACCTTGAAGCTGAAAAAACTACTTTAACTGATACCCCAGCAACCTGTTCTCCTTTCCCTATAATGACAAGATTGCAGAACTTTCACTGTTATCTATCACCACCTACCAGTTACAACTTCAATATTTGCACCTAGGCCATTCCCACTTTGCCCCATCTCCTCAGCCCAGCTCAAAAAACTAACTAAATAAATAACATCAAGCTGTAAATTCATTAATAAAAACAGCAAAATATGGCATCTCTTCTTTATTCAAACCCAACTTGCTTTCACAGTTGACATGAAGACGGACAAGGGTCAGTGAAAGGGCTTTCCTTTTTGGAGATGCCCATCAACTGAGGACCCACCTCCTTTCTATGCCCAGGGAGCAGGTGGCTTCATGAATGCAAGCCACACAAAGGATGCTGAAAGGGCAGGAACTACCTTCTCAAACTACCCCCAATGGGTGTGGATGTTTTTAGATAGGTTTGACTTGTAGAATCCACGTTGATGGTGGCACTTGGGCTTATTTTGTGTTACATTCATATTTGTGAATTTGTGTATGCTGGACAGAGAGAGAATATGAATTAGGGCTACCAAAATTAGTGTGACTACTAGATAGGAGCAAACAATTACAGTAATATTATTATCTCTTTGTCCCCGTCTGGTGGCTTTCCAGATTTTTTGCCACCCACATCTAGTAGTAATAGGTTGCATGTATATGTCTATGTGTGTAGTAGTAGTAATAGTGAGAGTGTTAATTTATGCCCTATCTTATTAAAAATTCCCAAGGAACTAACAACCATTATAGAAACAAGGCAATAAATTTAAAACATAAAACATGTAGATTAAAACCCAGAGCAACAGAGAAGAACCATTTGCCTGTTGGTTGAGACAGAGATTTAGGCAGAATACACATACACACACACACACACACACACACACACTGCAAAGATATAGAGAACTGATGGTAGAAACAGCAACAGTGGGGTTGCCTGTTTGGAAAAGACCATTAATAAAAGTGTTGTAATTATTTTGCTTAGAAGACAGCTCCAAAGTCTTGGTCTTGGCTGGATTCACACTTAAATAGAACACAATTAACAGGATATTCACACTAAGTTGTGGGTAAGGCAAAGCATCTCAAACTATGGATCATAATTGCCTTGGGGATCTCAAGCAAACTGGAGGGGAATCACACTCACTCTCATTTTGCCTGGATCCAGGAAGCCTTTCCTAAACTACCACAGCTGGACCTGGCTATGTGTGGGATCCAGGTGTTGAGGGAACTCTCATTTGACAGCATTTATGCTCAACCTGTCCAGGATTGAAGTGCTCTAACATAGTCCCAACTTCCCTGCATAACTTCCTAGACTTCTTTTTTTGGAGGGGGCGGCCTAGATGATGGTTCCTGGCTTGGAGCCTGCATATCTGCTCCAGACAAGCTCCCATTGCCAGGTGTCATCCTCCTGCAAGAAGCAGAACTGGTGTGGCAATTAGCTCCCTACTGGACAGGCAGACTCAGAGCACCTTGATCCTGAGCCGACTGAATAGGGTTCAACAATGGAGCCATTGTTATGAGTGCAAAGGTCATTGAAGGAGGCTCCCAGCCCCAGGAGCAAGTTCTAACAGCAATCCAGCTTTGGATATGCAAGTCTGCTTGTATACTCTCAACTGGATCACAGCCAGGCTATGATCCAATTCTGCCTGGACAAGTCAACAGCTGGTTTCTCCAGACAAAGTTGGAGCTCTTTCTGTCAGAGTGTTGTCTGATAGATTTACTTATTATTTAGGGGGGATCATGGCACTACCAAGTTTAAGGTATTGGTCTAGGAATGGTTAGGATGTTGGTTTAGGATGGGGAGACTCAAGTTCAATCTTCCTTCAGTCATGGAAACTCACTTAGGGACTTCGGGCCTGACTGACTTTGTCTTTCAGCCCAACCTGCCACACACATGGGTTGTCTTGAGCTCCTGCAGGAAAGGTAGATATGATCCTAACAAATTAAAAACAAAATTCTAAGCCATAAAGAATGGTTTTCAGTGTGCAGTAGTTAGGTTCACAGAGCATGCTAAGCTAAAATCAAATAAACTACATTATGACTTTGTGTCATAAAGATCCTTGCTGCCAAGTTCTTATTAGGTGTTAATGGAACAGAAAAAAGGGATTTCAACACCCTGGCAGTTTTGCTTGGGAACACAAAGGTTTTTTGGCATCTTGGTGCCAACCGTTTAGAAATGTACAAGTAATACCAAGGACTTGAATTCTGACTAGGAAGAGATTGGCACCTGTATCATTGCTATAGTCTAGCACTTACATGCGCCATATAATTGTTCAAAATAATAGCCTGGTTATTGCATCCTGAACCAGTTGCTATTTCCAAGAGTCTTCCAAGGTAGCCACATAGATGTTGTGTTGCATTAAACCAAATGAAATACAACCATGGTTGCAGTCAAAGAGACCTTCACTGCTCCTTCTGTTAGAAATCAGCTGCCTTTTTCAAATATCCAAGCATCAATCTTGGATGAAACCTTGGATGATGGCCCAAGTGCTCCCTCCCCATCAACATTAGTTTAGGTGTTCTTATATCAGACCTCCAAAATCTCATGAAATGTCAATTATCATCTAAAAAACAGGGGTAGCAATACTAATCTAGTGTCAAGTGAATATTACATTTCTACTCCATTCCACTGAGAGACAGATCTATTCCCTTTTGGGTGGAACAAATTGGTTTAATTCATCTTGTACCACCTTTCATTGTTCCAACCTTAAGATGCCTTTTGGAATCACCTCAAGGTTTATCCCACACTTCTCGTATATCTGCTTCTTAAATATGTCTGTAAAGTTCTTAATTCTTTTTCTTTTATTAATCGTCTGCATGCCTCTTTGTCTTATCTGTATTAGAAAAAGGTGGCTACTGCTTATAAACATCTCTTCTAATAATAGAAAGCTATTTTGCTATAGATAATAATAATAATAATAATAATAATAATAATAATAATAATAGTAAATGATTAATAATGTCTTGATGTTACTGCTTCTGTTAATTCTAATGATTGGTCCTAGGCTGTTCCTCCCCTTCCTTTAGGAATGGTACCTTCCAGTCTCTCCATGTGCATGAAAAGTGACAAGCATGGCTCCCCATATTTCTACTTATTGGGGCACCCTAAGGATACGGTGTGTAAACTCTGCCTGTATACTTATCATTTGCTAATATACTTTCATTTGACAGAATTTGTTTTTTTAATGGAGCTTCGTCCAATTGTTCGTAACTGGTTTTATGTCTCCTCTAATCGTAGGTTTTGCTTTAGCCTGAAAATATAAAATTCAGGTGCATAATTTAAGATAAATTAGTGAATGCATAGATCTGTGTTTCAGGATGTATCGTCTATTTCCTTGAGGTTTATGTAGAATATTTGCTGCAGGCATAGTGATCAGTTATGGGAAAATAACCCTTATTGATTTCACTGACCAGTTCGGATGCACTTTGCTCAATTTGCCCAAACAACAGTAACCATTATGTGCACTTGCTCAACCCCCTCCTAATCTTCTTCCACGCAAGGAGATGAAAAGTGCCCACTTGTACTTTTAGTTTAACTAGAAGTTTTTGTTATATCAAAATTCTGTACTAAACTCTTTACGTCAATACTGATGTTTTAAGAAGCCATGTTTTAAATTAATCATAATTCCCCCTTCAAACCTTATGAGGTTCTCATATTGCTTGAACTACAATATTACATAATGTTTGAAAAGAGCCAGAAGACCACTGAATGATTATCACACTAAAAATCCCATGACATGTGAATCCAAGGAGGTTTGAAACAAAAGCCCAATCACACTTGGAACTGTAGAAAATTACCTCATTTCTTTCACTCGATTTTGGACAAGCAATTCACCTTCAGAAGTATTAACGAACTCTGTGATAGGTAGAGTAGATGGGAAGACAGTTATTTTTATGCCTTGGACCTCTTTTGCTAATTATTGCCCGTGTTTACAATTTCCCTTCTATTGCAAGAAATGGGACAGAATTTAGAGCGATCTGGTCTACATTTTCCCTGCATTTGGCAACATAGGAAAGGCTGAGTAGCTTTGGAGTTCATTGGAAACAGGCCTCTGTTCCCAGTTGCTCTTGGCCAAGCCCCAAATTCTTCCTTTACAGCTTTTCTAATACCAGCCTTTCTTAGTGTCAAAAGCTGCCAGAGGATGAGAGGAGTTTTCTGACTTTGGATTTCCCCCTCCAACGTAGAACCTGCTCTCCAGCCTTGGGGAGGTAGTTTAACAAATTCTATAGGGGTTATAGGACCCTAGCCTTAGCAAATGTTCAGCTCAAATCATATTTAAGGAATCTCACTGTGTCGATTTTCTTCTGTGTTCCTCTGTCTAAAATACACCGTCTGTCTAGGCTTATGTAATACTCAGTGCTATATTTCTTATCGCATGCAATGATACAGTTCCCATGATAAAGTAAAATTTGATCATTTTCCCATGTGGATCTATAGATATCCACTTGCCACTGTTTTCTAAGATGCTTTCACATACAACTTTCTAAAGGAAAAATGGAATTCTACATTTTGTCAACTTTTATTGGCCGGTGCTATTAAAAAGGAGGGAGCCTCAAAGTAGTATTATTAATAACATCAGGTGATGACATAAAGAATGCTGCTGCTGAAGGAAATACTGTTTCATTACACTGATTTTTGGATGACACTAATGATAGCTTCACTTTTTCAAACGTTTAATATTATTAAACTGATTGCATTTTCAAATGATCAAAAAGGCAGGTATCTTTCATGAATAGTAGGGTAGCCTTCAAAAGTAATACCCAATTATAGTTAAAAGTATGAGTTCTGCTCATCCATTTCCATTGAAATGAACCTTGGCAGAAGAATATGCTGATGTACATCAAGTTCATTTTTATCCTTTAATGAAGAGGTCAAACATTTTTCTCCTTAGATTAATTATTCTGCCATTAAAGTTTTTTTTTTCCTGAATGATTTTTCCCAAGTTGAATTGCTGACTTGGGTGGTGTTCAGCTTCACCTAGCAGAACCCCTGCAGATGAAAAATACAGAGACAAAAGATTTTTTACCTGCTAAATTATTGGCATGTTTAGTCATGCACCCCTTTAAAGAAGGATGATCTGAAAATCAGCTCACTAACCCAAACCAGTAGAAATTGTGGCAACTAACTTAAGAAAATGATATTTCATTTCAATTTATTTTTCTAAGAAGTTATGTTTTATTCAGAACATTTTAAACTTTTACTTGTTTAGTCTGTACCTATATATTAAATGTAGATAACATCTAAATGAGTCAGTTTGGATCATGAAGACACAAAGATAGTCCAGTGAAATTGGTTAAGTGTAAAAAATAGAAGAGAATGCTTAAATCCCATCTTATTTCCATGGGATACAAATGCAATTCTCCTTCAAGGAATTGTGTAGAGTATTCATTTACAAAAAAATCTTGTTCCATTTCAGGGCTTATTCTTAACTATTTTTTATCTATTATTAAAACTAAAATGCATAATACAGTTTAGGCACAACAATTCTCATGAACCAGGATGAATAACCTCAAATTCATTATAGAAAATATATTTTTCTAATTTCTAATTTATATATACACACACACACACACACACACACACATTATTTAAAATAATGTCCTTTTAATGTGAAAATGCACTTGCCTTACTCAGTCTAGGATCCAGAAAAAAACAATTTAGATTATGAATAAACAAGTTTCTGGTTGAGACCTGGTATGTTTTAATGGCTGAAAATGTCATTGCAAATGAGTCAGAATTAATGAACAATGCAGTTCTTTATAATACCTTATGATCTCCAGTAACTTGATGTAATTATCCTAACTTTGTATGAAATTCCTTGCATAGAAATGATTAAAAGAGAAAATCATTGCTGTGTAATTGCCAAGTGAACATCCTTTCCTTATTTCAGTTTTACTTTCATTGCTGTCTCTGTGTATGCCAACAAGTGTCTGCCACAGGGGGTCAAAAAAGTCAAGATGGCATTTGAAACCACAAGATCAATTTGTAACATATGAGATGCACATTAAAAAGGTGGGGCTTTGATCTCATGGCTGAGCTGCTATTTTGACTTTTTTGACACAGAGACACCTATAGATGTTAAGGTGTTTGATTTTACTCAATCCTTTTTTCAAACTTTATAAAATTGATTTGATATTAGAGCTGGGTTAACCATTATGCTAAGTACTTTATGGCGGAGAGCTACTTCTATCCTCTGTCTGATGATATATTAGCACTGGGACATTGAATATAAGCTGCTTTTTTCATCTGTACAAGTTGCCAATTCAACTGCTAACTTCTTGCTTTAGCACAGCTAGTTCAGCGAAAGCAACAGGCTCAGTCACATGGATTATATCTTCCTTTAGAAGCTATATTGTACCCACATATATAAATTATTTAGTTCATTGGAGTTCTTTTATATTCCTCTCATTGGTCTTTTTTTAATTGGTACAGAATGAGCTTCCTTGGGCAATTACGCATTTCATTCAATGTAATCTGAGATTGACAGTAGTAAACTCATAGGAAAATTAATGGAACATTTACCCTACCTGTGCTTACTCTGTCTTTAAAAGGAGTGATCTGAATTCAGTATACTACATGGGGAAATAAAAGGGAAGAGAAGTTAGGAATTAACCTCCTTTAGAAAAAAAAATAAAGACTTTTGAAAAAAAAACAATTTATATAAAAATTTATGTACTGCCCTATGTCAAGCAACCCAAGGCTAAAGATATTTTGTTCTTATCTAATCTGAATAAAGGACTAGAATTATCAGAAATCATTCTGTTGCCATTTACAATGAAAAAGAAACCAATATGTATTTAAACATAGATGTTTTGACAAATTTCTATTCTACTATATTATGAATTTTATCAAAGACACGCTGTGGTATTTAAGGCAGTGTCTGAAAAGTTTTTTTTAAAAAAGGATCCATTTCAGTCTGGAGAGTTTTGCAAATGTTGTAAATAAATAACATGTATTGTATAACATCCTTTTTTGCGAATATGGCACTTTTTTCCCAACCTTATCAACAACAAAGATTAGAGAAATGTATTATGAGCACCAGCAGGGTCTGACTTCAATCAGGAATTCACATTGTTTCAAAATGTCTTCTGAAGTTGCAAATTACATTTACAAAATTGACGTTTTGATAGACCAGTCATTCTCATCATATAAACTTAAATTATTAACAATAACAAATACTAAAAGAAATATATTCAGTAGGAAATAATGTCAGAAGAACAGATTGGTATACTGCAGAAGTAGGCCAGACATTACACTTAGTAGCATCCATGGGGCAGGGGGGAAACAAAAAAGTCAAGATGGCAGCCAAAGCAGAACAACCAAAACCCCACCCCTCTTTTAACATGCATCGTTTGACTTTTTTGAGCCCCCCCTCCCCCAAGGATGCCATGTCTGTACAGTATTAAGAAAAAAAATGAGTGCAGATTGATTTTGTAATTCAGTCTCTAATACAAGCTGATCTGGACAAAAACAAAATACAAACAAATAAATAATTGATATATTCTTGCCATATAAGATTAGGCATTATATGTTTAAATGTCATAATCAGAAGTGAGAGTATACTTAATTTTACTGCATGCCTGCTATGGGATGGCTGTGTATGTGTGTTGTAAATTCAGTGTGTGCTGCTGTAGCTAATTCATGAGTTCCAAAAAATGTGTAATATTGTAAGAAGATCAGTTTCTCAGACAAGCCTGTTATAAAGCCAGCTGCCAAAAATTCTGGATATCTTTTCAAGTAGAGAAGTAATTTGATCATTAAGGACACAAAATGGGAAGTACTCAAGAAATTCAAAGACGATATAGTACAGTGAGCAAGTGCCATCTTCTTATTTGAGACAAAGGATAATAATATGAAGCTATGAATGGGTACCAGGAAAGAAAATCAAATCTCACATTTGTAGGTTTCAGAGTTTGTTGCTTGGGGTTGTGTGTTTGAAAGAGATCTATATTTGATGAGCTTAGAAACAATTGCCTTCCATTTACTGAGTTTTCCAGGGATGTCCACAGGGTGTGTTAAAATTCTAGATCAGCCTTTCTCAATCTTTTGACCCTGGAGGAACCCTTGAAATATTTTTCAGGCCTCAGGGAACCCCTGCACATTCAGACTCAAATATAGTCCAGAAGTTACAAAATTATTATAGTTGTTTCATGTGTAGGCCTGTATATATGCATTAACAGTGTTCTTAAACTAAAAATAAAGAATGAAACTTACCTGTTTAATATGAAGTTGCACAAATTTGAAATAATTTTTTAAATAAATCATGATCTCTCAGGGAACCCCTAGTGACCTCTTACGGAACCCTAGGGTTCCACGGAACCCTGGTTGAGTAAGCCTGGTCTAGATGGTGGCCATGACAGAGTGTTTGAAGCTCTGCCTTTTTTATGTGTATCATACATGAGGAAGATGAGGAGCTTCGATCTCCCCATCATGGCCACCATTTAGACTTTTTTAGTACACCCTGCAGACACTCGTGTGAGTTTCAGTTGAAAGCTGTTATGAGGGTGATTACCTTATGATTGTTACCCTATCACTGATAGGTCCTATTGGGCTTTGACTAGACACCTAAAGCTTCAGGAGGAAATCCATGGCAATTCAAAAAGTATCACCCACAGAGAAAGTATCACCCATATCAAAAAGTATCACCCATATCACCCACAGAGAAAAACCATGGAAAATGTTAAACAATATAGAAAGTAGCCTCAAAGTACACCAGAAAGGGACCGATCTATTCATTCCTTGGAGCGTTCTGAAGTACAGAGGACTATGGGCAAAAGGCAAAGCAGAGAACAAAATGGTCTCTCACCTGATCTCAGGTTGTCTCTTTGGAGGGAGCGGGGACATGGATCAACAGAGTGGGTTAAGATTGGGGGGAGGATCCCAACTTAGATATGGGAACTGATTGTTGATGAGGTGCACAGTTGCTGGTTTATAATTTAAATGTAAATTCATTTATTTATAATTGAAATTTATTGAGCCACCTGCTAGGCAGCCTATAAGATTTAAAAACAAAAACAATACATTTAAACCACTAATAAAAGAGACTCTACCAGGAGGCAAGATGGTAGTGGTGGAAGCAACTAACTGAGGGAAGCTAACTAAACTGAACAGGGGAAGTTTGTTCTGAATTCCATGCAGGATGGATGACCAGTGCCCACGAAAAGAAAGAAGAGACTGAGAAATAGTCCAGGAGCAATCAACAGCACAGAAAAAAGGCAGAGAAAGAGCAAAATAATATTTTCCTTCCTTCCACATCAGGAGCACAATGGGGATGTAGTAAGAGAGTCATACCAGGGGAAGAAAATTGCTCTTAGCCATTTACCCAGCATATGTATCTTCACAATGGATATATTGTGAACCCTGAGGCATCCAGGTCTTCAGGACTGTCTTGAAGGGCAGCAGGGTCAGGGCTGTCCAGCTTTGGGTAAGATGTTCTTCCAAAGTTCAAGAGCCATGATACAGAAGACACGACTGCTGGCTCCCTTCAGTTGGCACTGCTTGATCAATGGGACCTGAAGCAGGCCAACCTATAGGATCTTACAGGATGGGTAGAAAAATGGGAGAGATTTGGTCCTTCAAATATCTATGGATAGTCACCATGGACTTCTGATAGACCATTTGCAGCCTATTCTCTTAGATGGCATAAACTTGCATTGTTTTGAATTCAGCTACCCTACACATCTAGTACTTTTTAAGCTTTTGCCCAGTAAGAATATGTCCCCCAACAGTTTTGCTCTACCACCACTTGATGCCCTGAAAAGCAGCCATCAGTGTTGTCTTTTTTACATTAGGATTTCTTTCTCAGTTGCTACATTCTCATGCCTCCTCATTCCAGAAGTATATGCCAGTTCAATGAATCAAAACAGCAATTACTAACTTTGTGCTGTAGTTCTCCCTTAAAATATACTACCCTAAAATTCTGGCTCCCTTCTGTCTCAGCTAACAATTCAAGGTGAAATTTCAAAATTCAGTCAATAGTTAGTAGCTAGCAGAAAATCAGAATTCTATTATAGTTAGTAGCTAGCAGAAAATTGAAAATCTCTATTAGTGACATTTGCATCAGATGTTCTTTATATCTGTCCTTCACAGGGTGGAATGAACAAAGAAAGTGAGATCAGAAAATGGTTTCCATAAGAAGTGAGCAGCTCCAAGCTGCTATTATCTAAATATGTTCTTGTAAAGAAAGAATGTTAAGGTCCTGAACATCTTTTGACAAAAATCTCACTGGAGCAACAGGATTTTACTTCCTCTTTTCATTGTATTAATTGAGGAGGGGATAAAGTATACTCTTGGGAACCCACCTCTAGAAGAGAACCTTGTAAAAGTAATTGTCGACTAATAATCTGTTAGATGACATCTGGACAGCATGGTACACAAGGTATGACACACCAGATATGTTTAGCATCCCATCAAGAATCTGAGAAAACTATTGTCTTTTGTTGCCAAGGGCTACAAAACTAAGGGCAGGAAACTCTTGACAAATTGACAGACTAGATTTAACTTGGTGAATCACACAGGATATGCAGACACAGGATCTGATTTGACAAGTCTTTGGAAACTTCTGGGTGAGTAGCCTATTTGGTAAGGGGGCAGGGGTTGGTCTGTAAAGCCAAACGTATCAGGTGAATAACTAAACACAATACAATGTACCCAAGGCTACAACAATAGGAAGCTTAAACAAAAGGAATATGTGGAGAAATAGATAAACACTGAGAATGCAAAATATTCAGTGTGGCAGACCAATAGGAAACAGAAGAACTGAGCAAAAGAATTACGATGAGGAAGAATAATGATTCTTCAAGCCAACATTGTTAAAGTTATTGGCAGGAAGCTATAGGATAAGACAGAGTAGTAAAAAGGAGAATTACTCTAGGAGAAATGTCATGGGTTAGAACAATTAAAGCTACCATATCTTCAAATGATCACTCAAGATCAGCAAAGGCTTAGTAAGGTGATTTTTTCATCTTTTCCTGCCAACTGCTGTAGTAATTCTTTGGAATTCTGCAGCCCAGGTATCACAGGCTATCAAGTTGTGTTTTTTCTAGTTTTGGGGAAAAAGGAATTTTAAACAAAAAGTGTGTTTGAGCAAAACTTATTTTAAATGGCAATCCTATTGATCTCAGATTAGTCTGACTTTGGAGGGTTGAAGGATTCCAATTCCTTGTTGGTAACAGATTGGTAGGACAGAAGTGATGGCCCAGAGATCTTTGCCCCTCTTTTCCCAGCTAACTTTTCTCAGTTGCCATTCCTTTGCAAACAGTGGGAAGAATACACTTCCAACCACTTGCAAGTCTGCTCAGCACTATGCTGGAGAGGAGGGAGCACTATGGATTCCTTAAGTGCAAACTCTTTCCATTCCCCTACTTCCTTCTAATGTCAGAACCCAGATATCAGAGAAAGAAAGGCTGGGGGTGTTTTCACAGGTACCAGGAGGTGAGACCAATTTCAAATTTCACCTCTGAAGTTGGAACTCTCTTTCCAGCTTCAGGGAATTTCATTTTGTCCTTGGTCCCTGGAATTCTGAGCTGGAGGTTATAGGATTGTAATGTAAAACTCTTCAATAAAATGAAAAGAATTGCAGAGAATTTCATAAAACCTGGGCTCCAATCAAATAATTATATACCAGATTAACTATGAAAAAGGGACTCAATTGCATCAGTTTCTCCCCTTCTGAAAGAATGCAAACAGCTGAGGAAGTCTTTCTCTTAGTTATAGTTGCCCACTTTTTCTGAATTGGGAAACTGCAATTAACTGGTTTAAAATACATCCGGTTAAAACCAACTTCAAATTTCCTGGCTTCTGTAGCTACCAATCCCAGAGTACCTAACTGGATGAAACAAAAAACTGTAGTTGGTGGAAATCTTCCCAATATGTTTGTCTGCTCACATAAAAGAAAGGAAAGGGACTTGTGCTTTGCCAAAAGATTTGTTCAGAACTTGGCTTATAGAAAAATAATATTGTCTAAATACATCTTTTCTGGGTATCTAACTGAATATTTTATGAGGTTTTTAAAAGGTTAGGCTCTTATTGGCTGTGTATCATTAATAAAATGACCTGCTTGCTATTCCTAAGCTGATAGGTGGGGAGGTCCATGGGTGTGTAGGGGTGGGTGGGTGTCAAAAAAAGTCAAGATGGCAGTCATGATCATACAATCAAAACCCAACCCCTTTCCCTGTGTGCAACATGCACAATGCACATAAATAAGGAAATGACATTGATCACATGTTTATTGCCAGCATCTTGACTTTTTTGACCCTCCCTTAATTTATTAATTGCCCACAAAACACCCCTGTCTATAGGATTGTGGCTAATATATTATACACTTCCCATCTCCTAAATATTTCATGTAAATGATAAGGTTAATTGCTTATTTTATTAATTGCCCATTTTTAAGTTATTTATGGACACTTCTAATGACTGAGTATAGTTTAATTATATTAATAAAAGTTATCTAAAATTCATTATATTTCTTAATTATGTCCCAACTTTTGGTATAGGTTTTGCAGCCTTTCTTTGGCTCTGCATAAAACATAGACTTGAAGAATTTTTTTTTCATCCTTAGGCAGAACTCATTTGAATAAAAAAAGCAATTATTATTGTGAAAATTGCCTTTTTAATTGCTTTGAACATACCATACTTTAATATGAACAGTTGGAGTGGCAGAGCTCCCCAAGAGTGATCTACTGTGAAGTAGAATAGCATTTTCGCAAGGATATTTGATATGTAAATTCCAGCAAATTCAGCCCCTTTCACTTGGGGATATATCCACCCCATAAAGAACATATCCAACTTGTATCCACATATAAAAGAAATCAAAAGTGGAATTGAGTCTCAAGTTACATGGCATTTGAAGGATAATGGAGTTGAAAGTTGAAAGATAATAGAGTTGAAAGTTGAAAGATAATAGAATTGAAAGTTGAAAAATAATAGAGTTGGGTTGGTAAACATAATTTTATAGGCTACTTCCATGGCACAAAGACATATCATCCAACAACTTTCCTGCAAATAAACAGATCGAGATCTAATGGGAGGCTGAATATACTTTAGAACTGAAAATACTGTACATCCATTTGAGCTCCATAATGAATTCTAGAGAATATAAATGTAACCAGTAAATATATGTACATATAGCTTGATCACTTGTCATTTTGTAACTTGTAGCACAGTGGTAAAACCATTACCAAAGCATATGTATCTATCCAAATCAAGAATTGAAGAAAAGTCAACGTTCAGATTGATTTTGCTATGAGACATAAGAGTTGTCAATTCTACTGTTGAAAGATAAATGATCATGGAAGTAGAAAGAGTGTTTAACATCCATGATTTTTTTAATATTTGGCTATAATTTATGAATCGGGAAATAATGTGGATGAACGTAAGCAGTGTGAGAGTAGAAATTCAGTAATAGGGTCTATATGAGAATGAGGAGATCCATACTAACTAATTCCGCAGTGATTTTCTGTTACCTTTCATCCTATTCTACATCAAGATTTTGTCCTCTAAAATATCTGGTAAAAGTGAATGCAGAAAACAGGACTTGTCACTTTTTAGAATTCCATTAGGACTATATTCTCCTTGAACTTGTAAATTTTTGTCTCAACTTCCTGTTTTATCCCTTTCATTAGGATGTGTTCTGGAGATGTACTGTTGGGTTCTGTATTTTCTAGAACATTTCTCTTCTTTCTTTTTTAAGCTTCTCTCTTTTCTCCATTAAAACTTTTCTAATTTAAACAAAGCATTCATGAGCACCGATTCTGTAAGCCCTGTAGAATGGTCTCTCCAAGTGAAGTTCTGTGTTTTCCTTGTGATGCATATGGCCAAACAGTTAGCAATGAGCAGGTAAATTAAGCTTGAAAAACCAAGGTATTGTCCACCCTCCAATGGAAAATAGATTAATCAATCTGAGTTCTGTTTGGAGTCCTGTGTTTCTTACTGACATCATTAGAAGTGTCATGAGGTTTGAACTGCACATCTTCCCAAATTACGCAGCTGCTAGGAAGCCACTTTTCATTCCCCTTGTCTATGTTTCTCTTTCCATTTCCTTCCCCTCTTTGATTTAAAGTGGGAAAATGCCTGGAGAAGAGAGAGGAATAACAGTTCCATAACTGCCATCAAAAATAGCCAATGAAAAGGTGATTGGGTGGTTGAGAGGAGGTTATTATTTGAAGCAGCAAAGAACTATCAGAAGGGACAATTTGCCTTGAAAAAATAGTAGCACTTCATATCAAATTTACCTTCCAATCTTGGTAAGCAGTATCTCCATTTCTGATGAGGTCATAAGAGATTTGAAGGAATCTTGAGCTCAGCGTCCTGTAGGAAGAGATAAAAGAGCTCCCTGAGGTCCTTATTATTTTAATACCTATCTAACTTGAGTTCAGCAAGAGAGAATTACAGAAGATAGGGCCGCAGGAGTGGGAAGACTATGCTGACTAGAATCCCAGATGGACAAAAGCGGAAGGTGAGCTCTGTGATATCATGAATAAAGATGGAATGATTTAGGGGCTGATTGATTTTTGCTAGTTGCTTTTAATTGAATAAACTAAGTTTCTAGCTGTTAACAAGTCAAGCTGAAGGTAGTTTAATTATATCTCTCTTCCTGTTTTAAAAGGGCAGTGTGAAGGTTGCTAAACAGTCTCACACTGAGAAGAATCTGATGAAGCAAAAGCTGCAGGAGGCCAGAATTAAGATGGTCAAAGACTAAATGTTTTGTGATTTTACACTACTCTTGCCATACAAGAAAAACATTGTGGTCTTTATTAGCTGTATCTGCTTTGAAGAATAACATTTGCCTCCTGGCAGTTCCTCACTTCACCAATAAAATTGTAATGGAGCATATTTGGGTTTTTACACAGACAGTTTTTAGACATTTCAGAAAGATTTCTGTAGAAGCGGATTTCTGACTTTAAGGGAAGTGCTTGGAGTTTGATTTAAAGTTGGAATCAGATAATAGCTAATCACATGATCAGAATTCTCCCACTAAAGAAAGTGTGCCTTGGTTTAGGCTTCCTTCTGTGATGGGAATAATTATTCTGGTTTACTGATTATAAAAATTAATATATTGATTAATTAATTAAATTGCCCCCACTGCCAGATAAATGAAATGATTGAGGGATTCATGATTAAAAGGGGAATGAAGAGCTAAAAATGCTTCCATGGTTCTGTAAATGTGTATGTGTTTGTGTATACACACAAACTTACATGTTCATGTGTGTGTATGTATATATGTGTATGTGTTGTTTCTGCAATATCTAGAGCAGTGGTTCTCAACCTCAGCAGCTTTAAGATGTGTGGACTTCAACTCCCAGAATTCCCCAGCCAGCATTCTCAGCATATCTGAGAATCTGTCCAAAATCCAACATAAGGAAGCAAATGGTTTTAGCTAGGAATGCTGTAAAATTTATCTTTGAGATATTCTGGCTTAGAGAGGGAAACAAATAAGTATCTGTGTGTATTAGCAAAGGGATACGCTTCAGAAGTGCTAACAAATATCTTCAGAATTTACCTATAAGCTGAAAAGACCAAAACCATTAATCTAATGGCCATAAAGCATAAAATGGGGTATTTTTCATATCAAAATATGTTAAGAAAAGTTATCTTATTGATGGTTGAGCAAATCCCAATGAACTGTTTGAGCAGAGTTCCATTTGAGCAGAAAATCACATGAAGTTAATATTCTATGATATACCCTTGTCATTTCTGATATACTGTATTTTCATAGCACGGTTAATCATGACAGCCACAGAAACAATAAAATGTATAGTAATATTAGGCTGGGCATTTTTATCCAGAGAAAGAGGAGACTTGCTTGGAAGGTGCATTAGGAGACAATTAAAATTAGAAAAAAACGAATCCCCAGAACTTACCCATACACCTCCAGGTTACCTTATCCAGCCCTTCAACCATTTAGATTTGTAGCAGCTGGCTTTAACACCTGTGGCCATTGAAGGATAAAAGAAGGAAAAAATGGGATACATCAGCAGAAGTAGCTCTTTCTTTCTTTTTAGTCTATGCAGAAGGCCTTCCTTGTACTTATTTACTTGCATTCAGTCTCATCAAACTAAACATATCCAGTTTATCTTATATAAGAGTATATGCGGTAAACTTGCCTGTTGTTCAGGTCTAATACATAGGACAATTTGAAAGCTGAGAACCTGCACCAGGGAGGTTGCAACGATATGGCTCTCATATGTTCACTTTACCTATCCACTATGTTTTGGCAACTAGCCATCTAGCAATAGATGTCCTGAAACTGCAACTGTCAGATATCCCATGCTCCTAGAAGTTCAGCCTTTCTGAAGGACTCTGGTTTGGGAGAAGTAGCTAACACAATGAAAAATTATAAAGAGTAATGAATACATTATGGGCAGGAAGAAAGACTTTATACTGTTCAAGTGGAGCCATATCTCAAGATATGAGATCAACATAATCCAGAAACCACCAAAAATGCATGTAGTTTAATGAACTAGGTGAACAATTGTTTATGCTATGGGTTGGAATATTCTCAACTGCAGAAAACTTAGCTTTGTTCACACATAGCCCTTGTTACTCCTATCTCACACCTTCTGTCTTCTCACCATCAACATTTTAATAACTCCAGAGCAAGACCTATTGTGTTATTAGATGCAATTTGGGAAGGCAAGGATTGTATAATTTGTGAAATTGGGCCTGAAAGTGCCAGATAACTATTTAGCTGTAGATAATTTAGTACAGCTTTGGCTCAGTGAGTACTGATTAGATGAATACCTTGTATGAGTTAACTCTTTCCACTTCCCTGAATAAATGGTTTGAAGGGATAGCAAAATGGAGCTCTTTGTAAACTGCTTTTAGGAAGACAGCTGTTTCTAAGGAGAGCTGCGTTGCGTCTGTACTTTTGCACGCTTTCCAGGTGAAAAGTATGTGACTCTCCAGCACCTTCCTTTTAACTTCTTCATGCTGCTTTTATACTTTTCTGTGGGGAGTAACAAGGGTTTTCCACCTCTGCAGCCACATTTAACTGAGGCCATGTCTGAGCTTATCATTTAAGCTACTTCTGCCCTGTGCTCAGGTGGGGCTGAAATCTATGGCAGGTTAAGAAGAATTTTTATTTATTTGTTAATAAATGTCTTTGCCCGCTCAATACACCCATGTCCAAATTAAGACAGTTTGAAAACACCTTGCAAAAGATTCAGTCTGGACAGTGGGCTACCACAGAGCCCCTTTAGACAATGTCTTTGCCTCAGTTCCTGCCCAACTCTGCCACTCCTTGCTCTTCCTTTGGGTAAGAATGTGTACCTCACAGAACCCTTTTCTTAATTTCATTATTTGCCACATCCAAAACCTGGATTTTCTTATCTATTGAATTATCTTTGGCTTTAACTAATGGCCTTCTGAATTGCTTAATGTTTCTAGTTTTACTTACATTCTTTTTATTTACACTCTTTCAAAATGTTTAAATTAATTTTGTTATTTAATGTTAGCCCACCCCACCCCCATCCCCGTTACATTAAATCAAACAACAGTCATGGAGACTGCTGCTTGTTTTCATGTTTCACAGAGGAATCCTCTGTTGTGGGGTTGTTGTTTTTGTTTGTTTTTATTTTCTTTAAAAATGCTGAAATGATAAAATTGAGAAGAAGGGGAGAAGTCCTGTATAGATAGTTATAATGTTATAGGTATAGTTTTATAGTCATAGTGGTCTGCATGAGTTAATCCTCAAGGCACAAAATGCATTGCACTGTGGCAGCAATCTTGGACATTCCTGGCACTATATTCAGCAGGCAATCAACTTGCCAGCTGGAGTGGTCCTGATCAAGTCCTTCACTAAGTGAACCCAGCCAGTCAGAGGCATTCTGAGCAGGAGAGTTACATGGTTTTGATTACCTAATGACAGGTTGTGAGCCTGAATGTATCTCCGTTGTCCTCCCTACAAGGTTTGATGTAACTCTGCTTTGGCTCTTGGTTAACTTGCATCCAAAGATACCACATTCAGTCACTTTTGATGTATTTTCCAGTGGAGAGTGGGCTGAATCAAGGTTTAAGAATATGCAACTAGGCTGCTGGTGGTGAACTTCCTGACCTCACTCTTGTCCACTGAAACACTAAGCAAAAGGTCAAGGGCCATTGCCAAACTGGGTGGACTGGGGTGAGCCGTGTAGAGAAAGCCTGCAGAAGGTTCCGGTCCTGCCCTCCCCACCAACAGTCAATCCCAACCAAAAGTGCACTGGATTTGCAGCTGGGGAAGTTTGCTTCCACCAGCCCAAGTCCATGTGCCTATATTCACAAAGACACTTTAATCTAGCTGCTCCCTGGTTTTCCCTAGAACAGCACAGCAAAAGGATCAACCCGTGTGCCAAGCTAACACAGATATATTGCATCTCTCCCTACAGAAACAGTGACATCTTTTCAGTTTGAACTCCTAATTAATCCAAGACAGGGACACTTACACATTCACAAAAATCAGCACCCAGATCAGCTTATGTGAAGTGGGCCAACAAAGACATTCCAAGCTGCAGATGGTAATTAATGCTGGGTGGTGGTTGCAAGGGCATCCAGAGGGTGTGGTTAAAAAGTCAAGAAGGTAGCCATAATGATGCAATCAAAGTTCCACCTGTTTTTTTTTAATGTGTGTATCACACATTTAAAAAAGGGTAGAGTTTCAATCACACCATCATGGCCACCATCTTGACTTTTTTGTTAACCATACCCTGCGGACGCTGTGTGTTTGAGCTTTCAGCACTGGGCATGCTGAAGTAGAAATAGGTTTGATTTTGTTCAGCAAAATAGTCTTGCAGATCAGGGATATATAAAGATTGCAAACCAAGAAATTTGATGAAAATAATATCCTCCACAATCCTTACCATCTTCACTGTTGTCATTGGCAGAAGAGAACAGGGTGTGTGTGTGTGTGTGTGTGTCTGTACCTGTACGTACATATTTATTTGTTTATCCAATTTGTCCCTGCCCATCTCCTCCCTTCGGGGGACTCTGGGCGGTTTACAGTAATCAATTAAAACAAAAATCATAAAATCCACAATATAAAATTACAATAATAAATAATATAAATAAGCGTAAAAAATAAAAAAGTCCAAGTGGCACAAGGATCTAAAACAGTCCAAATGTGGGAGGAGTGGTCTATAGCAGCCATCCCCATGTAGCTCTATTCCCCTCTCCGCCCCAAGTGAGGCAGCAGAACCAGGTCTTCAGACTCTGCCGAAAGGCCAGGAGCGATGGGGCCAGTCTCACCTGCGGGGGCAGCATGTTCCATAGGGCAGGCACCACTGCAGAGAAGGCCTGCTTCCTGGACCCTGCCAAATGAAGTTGTCTTAGAGACGGGATCTGCAGCATGCCCTCTCTGCACGATCAGGTGGGACGGGTTGATGTAATGGGGAAGAGGCGGTCCCTCAGGTAACCTGGCCCCATGCCATGTAGGGCTTTAAAGGTGATAACCAACACCTTGAATTGGATCCAGAAGCAAACTGGTACCCAATGCAGCTCGTGCAGCAGCGGTGTTACATGTACCCTTCGGGGGGCACCAAAAACAGCTTGCGCGGCTGCATTCTGGACCAGCTGAAGCTTCCGGATACTTTTCAAGGGTATCCTCATGTAGAGTGCATTGCAATAGTCTATATGAAAGATAACAAGGGTGTGAGTGACTGTTCGAAGGTCATATGCATGCAGATGCAAGTAGGGGACCGGTGACCTTATTAAAAGTGTACAAAGAGAGGGTAAGAACACATTCCATCCAGATCAGAGGTAAAGAAAAAAACCAAAAGCCCTGCTTTTCTGTTGTTGTTGTTATTATTAATATTTTAAAGCTGGGAACATGTATTACAGAAGATATTGTATATGCTCTATCAGTAACATCTGGAATTAAAATGACAACCCATCAAAATATAGTTAAGTCCCATTAATTTCAATTTCAACTAAGTTAAGTTAATCCACTGAATTTTTGGTACCTCTGATTTACTATGATCTTCAGTTATTGCTCATTCTCTTTGTGGAAAGTTCTTTGGTCCAGGAAAAGGCATGCATACTATCAACATATGTGGCATTAATATCCATAATGTGTGTACATTATTCATAAAGCTGGAAGAAAGTGGAAAATAGTGCTCTGGGATAGAAGGTCGTTAAAAAGAGGCAAAGTGTTACACGGCAAAAAGCTCTTTAAAAGCCTGTCCTACTTTATGGATGGGATGGTTTTAAATGCATTTTTTTGTTTGTCCAAGCTTATAACTATAACTTTAATCATTATTTCTCTGGGTTGCATGGATATACTCAATGAAATGAACAAATCCACTTCATCATGTCTTGCCATCTCCTGTTTGCAAACTTTTTCCATGCATAGAAGTTATTTGCTTGAATGAAATGCCTAAGACTTAAGGGAGACCTGAAATGACCATTGAAAGGCCAATTAATTGAATCTGCAATATAATTTAAAAATCTGGCTCTGAACATGCATGTCAGTATCAACTGTGATGTTCAATAAGCTGCAATCATATTTCAGTGATGAATGCTGCATTTCCCAAGGGTTACAGTATAGTTCATGGACTCAATTCTGTTGCATAGAATAGTACATAATGGTTAATCTAGCATCATAATCACTGTGATTATCAAAGTTACATGGTAAGAGCCAATATTCATTCTGAAGAATTGACTAGAAGTATAAAAAATAAAGATATTGGGCAAACAGTTGTGTTGGGGATTACATGTGTGGCACAGGAGAAGGATGGATCCAGTAATATTTTCCCTTGGGCCAATCCTCTTCTTAAATCCCCATTCCAAAATATATCCAGAGAGCAGATATGATTAACTCAAGAGTTCTAAACAGCCAAGCATTTATCTCTCTTCTTCTGCTTTAGAGTCTCTATTCAAAGAGCCCACCTTGGCTAGCTTTTGTAAAGAAAAAAAACTCTGTTATGAGATATGTAGCTCTCAACATGCAACTTTAGAAGAACATAAAACATAGAAAAGTTAGCAACCATTCCTAAGTTAAAATTTTGATTAAAATTACTTCTCTTCTGGTCCCCTCCCTCCTTTTCACCAAGCCTTTGAAAATTACAGAGGTTACTTTCTGTTAAACCACTAGGCATTGTAATATATATTCTACAAAGGGCTGTGGAAATAACCTTGTTTCTCTTCATTAAAACAGACGAACCAAACTCCTGGAGTTCTCCCGCTGCCACCTCCCCAGGTCTGTCGGAAGTAACTATTTCCCCTGATGACATTGTCTCGCCATTATCTTCATCACATCTAGCCCAATCTTCTGACCCTTCCCGCCAGATAAACCCAGAATCAGCTTGGGATATCAAGAGGGAACATCATGTAAAAAAACCAAAGGAGCTCTCAGTAAATGGCCACAAAAAGAAAAGGTTAGGTGAACAGACAGAGAGATCTGCAAGTCCTAAGAAGGTAGACAGGTCAAAGCATGAAGACGTTTTGAAGAAAGGAAGCTCAGAAGGCAAGAGTAAGACCAGTGAAAGTGGCAGGCCGCTGCCAGAGATTAAGGTAGCGGGACTGAACACAATGGCCGAGGCTGGCGTCAGAGAACATGGATGTGCTGGACTCAATGATGAATGGGTTGGGAGATCCAAGTGGCTGGAAAGCAAAAGAGGGGGATCCCTTGGAACAAAGGATCACTATGTCACAGTTGCTGCAGAGAAGAAATCAGCTGCAGCAGCCGAACATGTCAAGCTGGATTCCATTGGTGCTACCAAGACATACAGTAGCAATAGCTGCAGCTCTCATGGAAGTGACATGGATCATAACCAGAAAGAATCTGACCGGAAGCCCAGTGAATTCTCACGGAAGGGACATGTTCATTCCATTACAACACACAATACCAATCCTACAGCTCGGAAGGCAACTGTCTCACCAGGTCCATGGAAGATTCCTGGTTCTGATAAGCTACCTGGTGTTCTAAAATCTAGCACTTCTGCAATGAGCAGATAAGTCAACTGTTAACGTTGCCTTCTCATTGTTTCACGGTGATGCAGAACATCCTTCTTATTTCTGTCTCACATTGTTTTAATTTATTTTAACTCATATACATACCTGCTCAAAATATGGAAAAATGAAAACAGTAATGTGTAATTCTATGACAACATGCATAACGTCTTAATAAGTTAATGGAAGATATAGTCACTCTTGTATCTAACTGTGACCTTAATGTCCCCAGTTTCATTTCAGAGACTTTGGCAGCTATGGAAGAAACCAAAATAATATGAAGGACAGTTGACCCACAAAGACAGTGCAGTGTAGCTTTAGTTTGATGTTTTCCACTGCATGAAGGCCTTGGGATTTTCATTCAGACTTTATATAAGAAACTGGAAGAAGTTAGAGCAATCATAAACTGGAACATCGCCTTAAATAAAACTGCACGGAGAAAGTTAAAAGTGAAATAGAATATTTTATCTGAATTAAATGTTGTAAATAAATAGTTCTCAACATATCTAGACAGGGGTTTGAACCATTTGAAATTGTAAATCCATGGTATGTCTCTACTGTTAACACTTTGGAAAAACTGCCCAATATTAGTAGCATAATTCATTATGCCGGGTGAACAACCCTAGTGGATTAGCTAAAGCAGAATCATTTCTACTTCCATTTTGTGTACAAACCATCTTTCTGTACATTGAGAAAAGAGGGTGGAATTGTATTCAGAAATCTAGCCTCAGAAGCAACATTATAGATTTCTCCCACACACGCATGCATACAGGCACACCTATAGATTTGGATTCCCAAACATCACATAGGTTTCACATAGGTAATTGTGACATAAAATTGCTGGGTCACTGTAATGAGTGATTCTTCAAAGATTAAAAACTGAAGTTTCCTATCAGAACAGCCTTGGTCTCCTGCAGGAACTCATAATTGTCTAAATACTAATTCAGCTTGTTTTTAATATGAATGTCTTTGAATTTTATTCTCCATCACACTCTAGAAAGTCTAAAATAGATGTCCACAAAAGTCCTGTTTTATTATATAAATCCACCAGGCAACTACGTGTTTCTTCCTTCCATATTCTGTGTCTCTCTTGCTTTTAAATTTCACGTGTTCAATGCCATAACAACATTTCATTTGCACACTGATGAAGTGTGGCTTCCTCAATGAGCTCCATGAATCAACTCTTATTTTTGAGAGGTTTGCTATTTTTTTAAGCAACAGCAATAGAATCAAGAGCAGCAGCACTCAGTAATAATATTTTTTTTTTAAAAAGAAAATTATTATTTAACTTGAAAAGATTTCCGGGGCAAACCCTCACATTTCTCAGAAGTAACACTGTTTGGTGGGCAGAATCCAGTTACTTTTAAGATCAGCGGAAGTTTTGATTTGGAGAGGGGTATGAAAATGTGATTGAATACTAGCCAAGCAGCAGGTCACCACACTGCTAGTCCCACTCAACCAACAATCAGAGTTACCTGTGTTTCATTTATTTTCTTTAGGAGCTATGGAGCTATCTTTCTATTAAATTAGAATGAAAAGAAGAAAGGATTTTGCACCTTTGAAAACAAAATGCGTATTTAAGATCTAGTCCCATTATAGTTTTTTTAAGAAAGCACAAAGATATGTAGCTGTTTACAAAATAGAATATCTGTCTATATATATTAATTTAAAAAATAGAGATATATCTTTATTCCCAGCCTAGACATTTGGCATAATTTGCTGTTAATTTATTAAATCTGAAATGTGGACAGAACTTCTCTAATCAGCAGGGAAGGATATGTCCTGCTGTGTCACTTCCTTCATATAATGAACAGGAACAAACAGCAAAGGGGGAGAAAACTGAAATTTTGTTTGCATAAACTTCAGTTTGCACACTGTCCAGCCCTCCTCTGTGCAGATCACTGCTTTATGCGGCTGTAATTGATAACCCGTGAAGACATCATTTAAACCCCATTCTGAATAATATTTCTGTGTAGTGTTAGCTGTGAATTTACCTTGTACAGCTCTATTGCTATAAATATAATTCCATGTATTAATAGTCACAGAAAAGCTGTAAGTGAGCAACTATTTTTATGAAACACACCACTATGGATAAATTAACTTTTACAGAAATCTTGTTTACTGTATGATATTCTAAACCACTCAAATAAAATATATATCCAAGAATCTTTTTTTCCCAACTGTTTATACTGTGCAATTCATTATGGGAGGGAGGATGAAACTATAGATCTAAGAAGCTAAAAGCCCCGAAGGGTCAATCAAATTTCACTTCAGTGTTCAGTTCCCACAACTACAATACCAGAGTACTCTCCTGGACACAGGTATGACAACCCTTTCATCTGGAGTAAGATAGACTGATTATGTTGAGTAGGCACTGTTCATGTTCTCTTCCATGAATTTTATTTCATTTTATTGTTTTTACATCAGGGGATCTGTGGGGAGGGAGTTAAGCGAGTCAAGATGGCAGCCAAAACCATGCAGATAAAGCTCTGATTTGATGTGCTTTGGGCCATCATATCTCTAAAGTAGCTAATGTAGAAGGAGATGGAATGTCATCTCTTCTTTGGTGCATTTGTGTAATCCCCTTACAAAGAAATCCAGTTTGGTAGCCATCAGTATAGTATATCCTATAGTAGCACTTTCCATGGCTTAGCTATATACTTGAACTACTTTGTATTTCAACTTACTATCCCACCATTCAGGGATGCAGTGGCACTGCGGGTTAAACTGCTGAGCTGCTGAGCTTGCCGATCGGAGCGTCGGTGGTTCGAATCCACGTGACGGGGTGAGCTCCTATTGCTAGTCCCAGCTCCTGCCAACCTAGCTGTTTGAAAACATGCCAATGTAAGTAGATTAATAGGTACCACTTCGGTGGGCAGGTAACAGCTTTCCGTGTAGTCATGCCGGCCACATGACCACGGAAGTGTCTACGGACAAACGCCGGCTCTTCGGCTTTGAAACAGAGATGAGCACCGCCCCCTAGAGTTGGACACGACTGGACTTAAAAGGGAAACCTTTACCTACCTATCCCACCATTCAGCTTCATTAGATGACCCTAGCTTCTACTATTGTGAGAATAGTTTAAAACTTCTCCACCTCCCTTTCCACACCATATATAATCACACACATCACTGACACATCTCCTCTGTAAGTTCCTTCTGTGTATAGGACTCCAAAAACATGTCTTTCTCCACCACTGCATCTTTGCATTGCAAATAACCAGAACTGTGGAAATATTGGCAACTTCAGTTTGCTTCAGATCTTTTCCTAATAATCCCTAAACTGTAAATGAAGGGCTACCACACTGAGACTACAAAAAGCCAGCAACCAATATTTCGGTATTTCTGCTTATTTTTGCTACCCAAACCCAGTGACCCTAGTAAAAACCAATATAGCCATTGAGGTACCAAGCAAAGGCTGACACTGGTGAAATATTTACTTCCATGGCCTGGTCCCTCCTCCCGCAAAAAAACCTGCCCCAAACTGTGATTTGTTGCACATGGTACATGCAAACCTATGATAGAACCAAATAATTAAAAACTGGAAGTTGGCACAGATTAGTTTTATTTATATTTTGTTTCATTTTAAGTTCCATCATATTCTGCACCTTTCAAGATGGGAATCTGTGTTCCAATCCTTGCCTCTCACCCATTATTTTCACCATGTATTACAAATTTAATCTTCATGTTGTCTGCTTCTGTGATATATAACTGCAGGTTGCTGTAATGCATGTTACAACTCATGGTCATGGATTGAAAGGTTTTTAGAAGTGCAACCTTCATATATGAATCTGATGATGTGGATAAGTAATGCAGAACTGTACCTTCCTATGTTTTTTGAATTCTATAGAAGGGCCTATCCTGCTCTGGGAAAGAGGAAATACATGTACCACTTCCACCTGACTCATGTTTTTCATATATCATATTTCCTCTACCATCACTTGGCTTCCATCATTTTGTTCCCCTGTGAAACACACTGATTTTTTTTTTAAGTGCCCAATGGTCTTTCACTTATGTCAAAAGGATAACTGAATCTAGTTGTGTGGCTTTTCTTGACCAACATGATAGTGATGAATAATGACTAAAAGAACTTATTCTCAAGCGGATCTGCAACAAGGAAAATTGAATTACACCCCGTAGGAACTTTAGGGAAATAAAATGGATACATTAATTGCTGTTTACTCATATGTAATTGCCATTGCATTGACCCACAACTTGGATAGAATGAATGAATGAATGAATGTCCTACCAAGGATTTCTGCACAAAAAGGCAAGTCATTGACTGAATTTTATTACAGCTTTTATCCAGTTGACAAATACAATAAACCCCACAACCAGAAATTAGTAAGATTAGCTTAACATAGTGCAGGTATGTCAACAATGACTAGGCTGTCATCTTAACAGCAATATAAAAAACTTTCAAGTGAAGTGGCACCAGACTAGTAACATTGATAATCTTTGTTTCTGTGCCCTGCCTGGGATTCCAAAAAGTGGACAAGTGTCTAAGATTTATCATAAACAGTGGGCAGCTACATCAATTTTTGGAGGTCACAAACCAAGCAGGCATAACTAGCAAAGTCGATAAATTTTGTTTTTACTAGTAAGCCTTTGCTTTGTTTTGTGGTATATTCTATACATTCCATGCCAAAGTACCCCAGTCACTTACATGTTTCAATATTGATCAGTTTCTTGGAGCACTTTGCAGCTTTCCATGACCACTTGAGTTTTCTTATGAAACTGTGACAAGAAAATGTATGAAAACTAGTAATCTTGCTATCACCCTTGGCTCTTTAGCATCCTGTCACTAGCCACCCAAACAACCAAACAGACATGCTATTCTTTAACTTGATAAGTAGAAGCTGAGAACAGGAGATAGGCTAGTTTCCATAGGAAGATCTTCTCACAGGAGAAGGGAGGGAGTCTTAAAAAGGAACTTTTGGATAAGGAGAGATGGAAGTGTCATGGCTAGCAAACCAAGGGGAATTTCAGACAGAGTTTACTGTTGTTTAGTCTATTTGAGGAAAACAAGGAAGGGTGGATGGAGATCCTGAAATGGTCTGAACTGTTTTGTTGTTCTTGAGATGACCAGGTCAAGACATTTGAAGTGGAGACTGGGAAAATCCAGAGAAAAGTGCTGAAGCAGAGGAGGGCTGCTGAGAGAGAGAAAAATCTACTCATTGGAGATGGTCTCCATGGGTAGGAGGCTGAAGAGAAATGGGAGAGATGAAGTTCTACTAGCCAGAGACTGACCAATGCCAGTCCAAGAGACAGAATGCTGGCCTGTATAATTATAACCCCTTTCCTATTTCTAAGATGAAGTAGGAAGGGATTTTTAGATAGCCTTATTTGCGTTTAGCTGACATACAAAACTGCACACATAACGAAGGAGACCTTACCAGAAGCACAAAACTTTATTATGCTAGTGCGGAGGTAAAACCTGAATAGGCTTAAGTTGTTTACATTACCAGGAGAGCACTTTACCTTTATAATGTTTGGCTGGCTGCTTCTAATGCAAGCTCCAGTTCATTGCCTTATGGCTTTACAATGGTTTTCCTGCTTCTTATCAGAGATAAGGCATGTTGACCAAAAGCCAAAAGCAGAAACTATTTTCCTTTGCCCTGCTTACTGTCTTAAAAATAACAGTATGAAGGGAGTGGTGGTGGGGTGAATAACAAGTGTCGTGCCGTGTGTTGTGTCCTGCATTAAACCCACAAAGAGCCTGTGAAAAAACCTCGTCTAGATTGACATTCAGAGACAACTGAGCCTCTAATCCTCTTCAGGTTCTTTGTCATCAACTTACTTACTGCATAACCCATAGATGGCAATCTTCCCATCCAGTCTGAGTCTAATTAACAATGCCAGATGAGAGTTCTACTGTATAAGAAGGAGTCAAAATGGAAGTCACTAAAAGCACCTTTAAAAAAAAAACAGAAGGAAAATCATTCTTCTCTGACATCCAATCTCCCTCCACAAGAGTAAGCTGATTGCCACAGCTGTAAGGATTTAATTTACTTTTCAAAAGAAGATGCTTCCTGTTGGACTGAAACACGATGATTGCTAATGTGTCTCTCTTCAGCTGAACAGCAAAATTTAAATAACTGTCAGAATTATCATTATTGGGACATCTGGCACTGAATTGATGTAGGATCTGGATAAGAGAAAGGGAGGTGCAAAGAACCTTTTTGTTATGCAAATGAGAAGGGACTTCATGCAGATAGCCTTGCAGAGGCCAACATCATTGTCTTACCAGTGATATATGAGGACATGCATTATTCCCATTTCCAGGGCAAGATTAGGCAGAAACAAGCATTTCCAATCAGACAGAACTTTCTTTTAGGGATGTCTGTGTTTGAATTGAGGGGCTGCTCAGTTTCAGAGTGTGTGATATTAATCACATTGTTTTAGAAGTGAACTGGAATTTCTTCATTGGGTTCAACATCACAGCATCTTGACAATATTGATACCAAGAGTCCTCATGCCTGAAATTTCCTGATCAATTTAACCAGCTCTAGGTAGCTTTTTGGTGGGCCACAGAGCCACCTTGTGGCATCAAAGGGGAAGCATCAAGAGATCAGCCAGCTGAAATGGTATTTTATTAAACCAGCTCATGAAACTCAACCAGTTGCAAACTTTCCAGACTTGCTCCTTATTTCCTACAAGAGTGAAAGATACAGTTTTTGTACACATCAGGTGAGTAATGCGTACTTTTTGTTATGGAAACGGAATCCTCTGATCTCCAATGCAAGTCAGATGGTCATGGGGTCTACATGCAGAGGGAAAGTCTGGGCATACCCTGAAACACTTTTACAAAATAAATAGTGCTTTCATTTTTTACACTTCAGCAGAAGAACTGGGACAGCTTCATAAACAGAAGTCAGCATTCGACTGATCTCAAAACTCATGCCAAGGCTTAACAAAGAGAAAAGCCATCTGATAAGAGTCGCTTGATCTTCACAGTTGAAAAATGATTGATTAGGTTTTGTTAAACTAGCTTGAATTTGTTGATTCTTTGCTACTTGGGTTAAGTTAGAGGTGAGTAGCTATCAGCATGGTAGAATGAAGAGACAACTCTTTTTCACGTTGTTTTAATCTGTTTGTGGGCATCTGCCCTACAGATGATAACTCTCCCCCCCAATGAGTATAGAATTAATTTTGGAAAGGGAAAGACACCACACACTTCGCCATTAAATTGTGCAATTGATGGCTTAGAGGTTCTACTAAACATAGAAGTGGAACTAAAGCAGACCATCTTCTGCTTCAAATTACTCTGCAATAGACAAAGCCCAGGAAGATACTGTATTTTCTTAACGTGAGTGCTTTTACAACAGAGCAAAACATCACTGACATATTTCAGGCCCACTACAGACAGGTTTTTCATGTTATGAGCCAGGTTTTAAACTATTTACTACAAATAAAAATCCCATCTGAGATGTTCTTACCTATTTACACCATTATGCAAGGCAAATGGACATGTGATGAAAACCAGGCCATACAACTATCATGCTACATAAGGGTAAGAGTCGGGACACCCTCCCCACCACACACTCCTGCTCTAGGACTTCATGAACAGTGGCTATTGTCATGGTGCATTGCATACTAAGTGACAACGGATTATTTAAAAAATAACTACTCTGTTCTTATGCAGGCATGAGGCAATACTATTCGTGATAGAAATTAGGATGAGATTTTGTTTTAAGCAAAGTATATTTTAATACCACTCCTCTCTCATATTTTCAGGATACTGTGCAAAACAAAATGTTAAGGAGGGCTGCAATCTTAAACCCACTTATCTGGGAATGAATGCTATTAAATTCAGTGGGTTGTACTTCTAAATAGATATATGGGGGGGGGGAGCAAGATGGCCACCGAGTGACAGCTTTTTAGCGAGCTCCTGATCCTCTTATTTTATTTACCCCCTATATGTAGTTTTAAGTTAGTTTATTTTATTTAATATCAATCAGTGATCTTAGTAATTTTAGTTTTTCTTATTAGGATTAGCAATTTTAGGTTTTTAGATTCAGGGTTAGATAGGATTAGGATTTTAGATTGGACTCTGGAACTCATCAGCTGCAGACACCTGTCAACGAAGTGAGAGTAGGACTTACAATCCTGAATTACCACTCAAGGATGCAAAATCAGAAAGCAAGAATAAAAACAAAAAAGAACTTGAAAAGAAAGGTCAAAAGGAGTCACAAATTGGAGACACAGCTGGGAGGAAATCCAAAACAAGACAAGGCTGCGAAGACTCTAAAGCAACCAAAGATAAAGGATTTATTTCAATCAGTAGACACTGCAAGTAAGTCTCCTTTTCCTTTTCCCTCTCCCCTTCTAACCTCCGTCAACAATTCTTAACCCCTACTGGACTGGGATGTGGACGATTGTTTTTCCATTGAAAATGAGGTTTCAGCAGGAGATAGAGGGGAGGACATGGTTAATACGAAGAGCAATTTTAAAGGAGACTTGGACCTGGTTGCCAAAACTGTCTTTTGACTGCTTAGACAGTCATTGCTATATATTGTCAACCCTCAGAAGCCAATAAGATAGATGAACTAAAGACTCCAATGGGAAATTACATCTCCAAAACAGATAAGAAAGCAAACAGTGACTCCCATGCTCCAAAACGTACCCCTAATCCACGGACACCATGGGTGGCACAGGGGCTCTCAGGAGGAGAAGACATGGAGGAGAGGCTAGTCTTACAGAGGCACAGGATTTTGCTCCAAGTGGCAGATACACCTCTGAATAGGGCTAGGTGGCATAACAGAAGAGTAATACTGAACTCTCTTTCTCAACTTTTACGTTGCAGGGTATATTCTAATGAATTAATAGAGATCTCTTGGCTCCCTAGTAGGCACGGATGTAAAAGAATATTGTTAACTTTTGGACAGATTATTTATCCATCAATGCTCTTTAGGCTTGAAAATCCTTTAAGGAAATGTTGTATCTGGCCAATTCGTGTGTTTTATAATACACAAACTCAGTCCCTGCTAAAGTCGGGGCGGAGAGCCAAGTCAGCGAGGGAGGACAACATGAGTGTCATGAGTGAGGATGGTGAGCAGGGGGCTCCCATCCAGGCTGTAAAGCGCATGCGTAGCACTGAGGAATTAGGTAGCCATTCCAAGAGACACAGATTGGGCCCGCCTTAGCCTTTGGGGTTTATATGTCTGGGTTTTTCCCACGCTTCTTCAGTTTGTTAGGATTTTCCTGTTATGTAGCAGCAATAAAACACTAGAGACCTGTTCCTTGTCTCAGCATGGTTCCTGGCTGTTAGGACAATGAGCCTTGAAAATCCTAAATGTAACTGTTCACTATCAGTAAAACAAAGTACTCCTCCATTAACAAAGACAGAACAAGATAAGGTTAACGGAAAAAAGATCCCAGGTTCACTTAAAGGGAAGATACAGTTTTTGGATGGTGAGGATGAACTAATCAATCAGTTTGCCACCCTTCCCCCAGGAGAACAACAACTGATTTTACATAAAATTGAATCAGTAAGGTCAATGTTGAAATCGGTAACTAACGCGACAGAAACTCTTGACACCCTGCTCCCCTCCAGCAACTCCTCTGTGGAGATGTTACTAAGTCCGGTTTCTGAAAGCATAAAATCTCCAATAAAAAAAGAGAGAAAGCATGCCAGCCCAAAGCAAAACCACACAAAGGAGAAGCACTCTCAGCAGGATAATATAGTACAAGTCCTAGTTAACCATCCAGAGGATGAAACTGTAGCTGGTGACCTAACATCACTGGCAGTAGAGAATCAGATAGAGCAATCTCAAGAGTCGCTTTACCCAGTTGAACTCAGCGTGGACCCTAATTCTGATTCTGTTCAGCAAGGGGGTGTTCCGCCTATATCCTGTCATTCTATATCAGTACAAGTTAATACCATGAAGGGAAATTCTGAATCGGAGCAATTTTCCGAAAACAGCCACTAACTTGACGCTAGTCACTTTCAAGTACAGCAATTAGAAAATGAGAGGGATGGATTGAGTCCTCTACCATTTGCAGAAATGCTAGCAGCAAACCAAAATCTGTGGAATATTGGCCTCCAAGACAAAGAAGAGCAGCAATTACAACCTATGATGACGAAAGCTGAATCCTATAATAATTGCGTCTACACGGGAAGTATTGACAACATAGTCCCAGCATCAGAACCAAATTGACTGTATCTATCCTCACTTGTTAGTCAACCACCCCATCTAGAATATTCTGTTTCTGGAAGACCTGTACAAGATAAATTTTCTTGCAACCATCATGAAGGAACTCAAGTTTCGACCATCTCCCAGGACTCACCTTTAAAAACGGTCACATTTGGGAACTCAGATCAACATATGGACGCTCTTAAATCCCTATCTATCCTCTCATGGAATATTGCAGGTTGGAATGCCAAATCCAAAGACTCCGCTTTCATAAACTACATTGCTGAATTTGACCTACTCTTACTCCAAGAAACTTGGTTTGACAGCAACTTGTTTATAAATGGGTATACATCCCTCTCACTACCCGCAGCTCCTGGAGCAGGACGAGGCAGAATGTGTGGTCTCAAATCTCAACCAAACTACGTACAAATATTATACAGTTAGATCCAATGGAGTGCTATGCAATGTCTGTGCTGTTAAAATTTAATAATGCTCTATCATTATTGGTGAATGTCTATCTTCCACCTCTCCAGAATAGGTCCCATTTTAACAACATATGGACTAAACTGGAAGTATATATAAGTACTCTTATGCTATATAATCCTTCAGCTAATAGTTTCTGGTGACCTAAATGCCAGGGGTGGGGGCAAACGATAAGGCACTTTTTACTCAGTTCCACCAGTATCCCCCAGAACCAGTTACAATTCCCCCCCTGCTAATCCGGCAATCTAAAGACTCAAAAGGGGACTATAAGGGGCTGTGTCTATTACTAACAATTAACAAATTCAATTTATATTTATTGAATGGATCTATCAGTAGTGATTTCCCTGGTGAATTCTCCCACTGGGTTGGCTCAAGACCTTCCCTGATTGACTATACTTTAATCTCATGGAATTTGATTACTTTTGTACAAAAATTTTATTTAGGAAATCGACCCAATAGTGACCATCTTCCAAGTATTACAGTTTTAAAAACATTTGACAATTGCTTTCTGGAAACAGAACCCACCCCATTTCGGGATTCAGACTCAGAGCTGAGGTTGGTTCGTGTCAAATGGACTCAGCAACTTAGTGAGCAAAGTGCTCAGCTGCTTCTATCCGAACCAGCACTGCAACTCCGCTCCACCATAGTCAGAGAGAGATCGGGGGATTCTCCCTTGCAGACATTTACACAACTGATTCAGTTGCTCCAGCCTGTGATTTCCACCCAGATATCAAGGAGCAGAGATAATCTAGGGGGAAAGATCTATCCTTCCCAGGCCTGGTTTGATGCAGAATGTTTGGAGGCCAAAGGTAAACTGATCAGGGGATTTAAGCTATACAAAGAGAACCCAGCTGACCACCCCATCCAAGATTTTATGCTCCAGAAGAAACAATATAAACATCTTCTACAAAACAAGAAAAGAGAATTCACAAAGGTTTCCTGGCAGCAACAGCTTCTCAAGCCAGAAATTCCACTCTGTTCTGGCACCTTATAGCTCTCCATTCAATTGACAGGCCCCTTTTACTCCCTCACCTCATACCAGCATCTGTGTGGGAAGAACACTTTAGAGCATTATACTCACAAGAAGAGGCCCATATAGTTGACTTAGATCTTAAGATTAACCGGCTCCCAAATTGGGCCCCTGTCACAAACGCTGAAATAAAGAGGCTCATAAAACAGTTAAAGCCTAGTAAAGCTCCAGGCAATGACTTTATTACACCTGAAATATTACAAAACAACCTGGATTGGTGGACTCCTGTTCTTGCTTCCCTGTTTACTTATATTGACCGCACTGCACAAATTCCAGAGGACTGGGGCCTAGCCATTATCGTCCCTATTTATAAAAGGGCACTCGAGACCTGCCTGCTAACTACAGGCCCACTAGCTTGTTAAGTATAAGTAGTAAGCTCTATGCCAGACACTTATACACTTATAGCTAGTTGACTGGATTGACTCAGAGCATATATTGGCAGATGAGCAAGCAGGTTTTAGGTCCGGACATTCTATTGATGGACATGCCCTTATACTTCAACATCTGGCTGAAAAATATACATCTAAAACAGGCTTGACATTATATACCGCTTTTATTGATTTTAGGTCTGCCTTTGATCTGGTTCCCAGAGCAAGGCTTTGGTCTAAGCTTATCCATACTACAATTGATAGAAGGCTACTGCTGCTCATGCATAATCTTTACAAGAACTCCAGAATCAAAGTTCGGTGCAGTACGCAAGGCCTTCACACAAGTGAGATTCCAACTCACAGAGGAGTGAGGCAGGGTTGTAATTTAGCTCCTCTGCTGTTTAATCTCTATATAAATTCACTTGTGGCCAAAATGAATCAATTAGAATACCACCCTCCAAAATTGGCAGACAGGCATATCGTAACTTCGTTGTATGCAGATGACATAGTACTCCTATCACAAACATGAATTGGACTCAAATGAGCCATGAACGCTCTGGCCAGTTACTGCTCTGAAGAAGCTTTCAAAATCAACTATAGCAAGACTAAAATTTTGGTCTTTGCAAAGAGACCTAAAGTGCACATCTGGAGGATAAACGGCCAGAACGTTGAACAAGTTAAATCCTTTAAATATCTGGGCATGGTTTTTCATAGCTCCACTAAACGCAGTGCGCACCAAAGCTATGTTATACAAAATGCTCAAAAAATACTGGCAGCAATCCAATCCTTTCATTTTACCCAGGGAGCACAGCACATTCCAGCAGCACTGAAGTTATGCTCAGCTAAGGCCCGCACACAATTACTCTTCGGTGCTCAGCTAGGACCCTATCCTTCTTTCACACCATTGGAAAGGGGTCAATCCAAATTCTTAAGGGCCATATTTCAGGTACCCCCCTGTACCCCAAATGTAGTATTAAGGAGGGAAGCGGGGTTGCCTAAAGTTGAAACAGGTGCATGGACTTGTATTATAGCACATTGGCTGAAACTACTGATTTTCCCTATGGGTTTGGGTTCTTTCCTTTCTAAGGATAATTATAAATCAGTATGGTTCAGGACTATCTCACAAAAACTACAACATCTCTGCTTTTCTAGTGAGGCACTCCTAATGATGGGCTATGAGCGTGCTCTTAGCGAATTCAAGCAGCATATCAAAGACCTGGAAATCCAGCAGGACCAGTCAGCTTTGCCTAAGAGTGTTTTTTTGGGCGATCCAGTCTTTTCTTATAAGCCAGCGAGATACCTAAATCATGTAACTGTCTCCAAATTTCGGAGGGTGCTTACTTTGGCACGCTGTAATGTGCTTCCCACAGCAGTTTTGGAGGGCCGCTACAAAAAAGTCCCATACGAGTTAAGACTGTGCCCCTGTGGACAAGGGGCTATTGAAACTATAGAGCATGTCCTGCTATACTGTATTCTTTATAAGGATTCACAAACCCATTTAATAACGCCTCATTTGATAAAATATCCAGGAAATTCTGATCTCTTTTATGTTCAGTTGTTGCTATCTGATCAGAATGACTTAGTTTCCCTGAACGTAGCTAAATTTTGCTATACTGTCTGCAAATTAGGCAGACCTTGACTGCCCATTGACGACTCTATTAAGCTGTAAATATATTATCATGTTTTGTTCATTTAATGTATTGTTAATGTATTTTAACGTATTTCAATGTATTTCTTTCTTTTTTAAAAATTTCTAATTCTGGTCTGTGACCGTATTAAAGATTGATTGAATAGATATATAGGATTATGCCAAGCAGTGTGTTACCTTCAGCTTTCATCCCATTTTTTATTATTTGTACATCACTTTGAGTGACTCTGTGGAGAAAAATGTGCATTTCCATCAGTGATCATTAATACAGAATTTCGACATAGGAGTCAAGGATATCTGTCATGAGAAAAAGCTTCAAGATTTAACTGCAACTAGGAATGGGAACATGAAAGTAGAGTGTACATCTGACAACCACTATTGGGGGAGGGGGGCACTATAGCCCATGGCAGCCTCCTCTCCAATTTAGCTTCTTCTAGATGTGTTGAGACTACAACTCCCAGTACTCTCATCTGGCAAGGACTTTTGGGTGATGCAGGCCCAACACATCTGGCTTTCTCTTCAGGTAGCTCATTTCAGCTGTTGTGAGCTAATATAGAAGAACTACTGAACCATTTTTCAAGAACACATTACACAAATGAATAAGCTTAGCAGAGCTAAGATGATGTATGCATATGATCACCGTACGCAGAATATAACATAGCAGAATTGGGGTTGCCTGGATCCAGTAGCTTGTTTTGTGCACATAGCTCTGTGGAAGGCACCTTGAGCAATATTATTTTTCAAAATGTTTGTTTGCAATATTCTCTTTGCTTAAGCATTCGTGTGGCTGCACTACTACATCTGAATTGTAAAACTCCAGCTGACTGCTAGATGGCAGCGAAGAGAGAGAATATTCTGCTGATGATCATCTGCAGTCATTCAGAATGGTGCATCCCAGATCTAGTAGCCCTAACACAGAACTGGGCTATGATGCATTTTGCCTTCTTAAAAAAGAACCTCCTACTAGAATTAGATTTATGATTACCAGAGACAACTGGATGGCCTACAGCAGAATTAAGGGATCATGTCCAAACAAGGAACCTACAGGGCAGAAAACATTTGGTTCTCTTGCTTAATTGCTCCTCAAGTGCCACTTCTTAATTAGAAAGTTAACTTCAAGCATACTTCTAATATTTCTGCTTTACTGGTCTGCTGTTTTAGGTCAAAGTGAATAAACAAAAGTAGCTGAGAGATTACTCTGCAGATCAGCAGATTCAGGACCTGTCTGATTACTTGGGCCAGTGATTGAATCCTGGAGGCTCCCCTTCCCCCTGGCCCCCTCCTCCTCAGTACATCACTGCCTTGAAGTGCTGTATTACACTTCATCCCAGCCCCTTCCTTTCATGAGTGGAAAGGGACTGATTTGGGAATCCCTTGGAATCTGTACCCCAGGAGACTGCAAGATGTGGTACACCACACCTTTTTATAAAAATCCCAAAGTGGTTTATAGTTTAAAATATATATATATCACAAGCTAAAACAAAATTACACCGGAGGAAGCAGATTTTGTTGATGGATGCTCATCTGCCCCATTTAGTTTGATAAAGGCCTCTTCAAGTGAGCCAGTCAAACCCAGGCTGTGATTCTGTTTTGTCAGAGGAATGGAGCCTTCAGGGATAGAAAACAGCAGGGGCTGGCTGGCTGGCTAAGTTAGCTATATTGCAATCAGTCAATTTTCTAATATGGTTGGACTGTTCGGTCTCAGCATCTTCACAAAAGGGTTTAAGTGGAGAACCTATTTTGAAGGTTCCCCGAGGCTACAAAATGGAGGTTCCACGCAGTCCATGGTCCAGGAACTTAAGTTCACATATATGAGATGGGCAGCTATATAAATCAAATAAATTCTAAAAATTAAAAAATAAAACTTTCATGAAAAGTAGCCATGGGAGATGTTAAAAGACTTTAGCCTTTTGGGTTGTATTTTGATAAGAAAAAGCCAACAATTCTTTCAATACCTCATGTGCTTGGATGGAATTGTGTTTGTACCCAAGCATGTGACACTAGCAATCTAAATCCTCATAATTATGTTCATTAAGCCCATCTGAAAGTGGTTAGTAAATGATGATGTCTAAGGAAGGAAGGAACGTAAAGAAAAGCATGAACTAAACAAACCAAAGCAGCAGTTTATGTTGGTCAGATGGGATGCAACAAGAGAAAGGTTAGCAACTGTTTTTCAACAGACCTGGAAGTAAATATTCTATCTTTACTTACTGAGATAGAAAATCCTCCTAGAAGGATCTGAATTTTTATTTTAATTTTTGGGGGACTTCCAGTAATTACTATGTCACATTTTGAGGAATTCAGGAGTAACATCTGAGACATTATCCCATTATTCTAAACGGTTTCCTACTGTTCTGCTACTGTAAATCATGCAAGCAGGAAATCAAGCAGGTTGACAGTCTAATCACAATTACTGACATGTATACTGTTGTAATTCACAGTATGGATAATTCTACTGCTGTTTCCCCCCCCCCCTTCAGCACTTTACTGTGGAGGAAAAGAATGGTAACAGACACATTGAACAGGCTTAGATGTATCACATAGAATACATGACAGGTGGAATTAGTTTAACCTGCTTATGACTGAATCTGTTCTGGGTTAAATTTCATACACACACACACACCCAAGGAGTTAGTAGACTGTGTCAATTAACCTTTTTGTTGTTCTCAAAATACACTAACCCATCCCTATTGTCCCATTAGATATATGAGAACAAGGCCTAGACATTCCCTAGGATTGTTATTATAAATAGCTGAAATAAATGGAAAACGCATTATGTACACAATTTCTCTTTATTGCAATCTATTTCTAAATTCTGTGTAGTAACAGGACAATACGTAGTTCTCTGGTGTGTTTATGATAGCATCAGGAATATTTTTATTAAATGCTCGAATAAGTTGCTCCATATAATAGCTGTCGTGGAGAATCTGCAGGATGCAAGAACCCTCCATTTTCAAGAATAACAATGATAAGACCATCTCCCGGAGCGGTCATGTGGGCTACGACTTTTAAAGGCAATTAACAGACAACAAGGAAGATCCAGGTCTAGCTGAAGAAATACAGAGCTTCGGTGTAGTCCAGACCCCCCAATGTGAGAAAGACCGTGATAGAAAAAATAAAAAGGGATACTTAAGAGTTATACCATCAGCCACAGGTTTTATTCCAAGCTTGAGCACGCTGCCTGTTACAAACATAAGTCAACAACAGTTAAACAAGAATTGCCACATTTCTCTTTGCCTCTGTTTCTCAAGTAAGGGATGCAAAATATGCTAAGCATTTCAGTTGCGTGTTTGGTATACCAATGGCACAATTTAAACCTGTCATTATTGTGAAGTACTTTTCATATTTGCTAGCCCTCATATTTAAGTTTGTTGCACTAATTATGGTAGCACTGACAATCTAGCATACTGCTAGTTGCAGAGGTATAGTATGCTTCCAATCAAATTCCTTCCTTAAACTCAAACGGCCGCCTTCAAATAAGATCATACTCAATATTTAGATACCTAAAGAACCAAAAATGGCTTCATTATGAAAACATCTCTTTTTTTTAAACGGTAAGTCAGAACGTAGAAATGGAAAATGATTTCTTACCACTACGCAACTCGTCATCAACTCATACTGTTCTTTATTTTTTCTTCTCAAAATATATTCTTTGTAAAATTTAGCTTTATGTAGGTCTGTACCGTATTTTGGAAAAAATATATATAAAATAGACTTAATTCCTAAACATAACCTGAACATCAGACAACAAAGATGAAGAAGAACAGGTCACGCGGCCAATGTTTTTACATGATAAATTAGACACAGCATGTTCTTAAAGCTCTAGTAACACATTCTTTTAGGGAAAGGGTAAACAAACAATAACACAACAGCATGTACTTTGGTCATTAGTACAGCAACAAATAAAATACAAAATGTGTTGCTTTATATATAAAAATATCTTATACCACACAAGTTAAGATCAGTCATAATTCTGGACAAGAGGTTAACGTCTAAGCTTTCTTTCTTCTCAGCTACATTATTTTCTCTTGCTTTCGTTTAAAAGAAACAACATTTTAAAACTCTAAACTCAATGCATCAACTGAGTAATGCAGAATCTTCTAGATATATTCAACATAATAAAATTGTACTTTGTTGCATACTTGTTACGATGTGATGATGTAAGCCAAACTGAAGTTTATAAAGACATTATTTTCAGCTTATTAAAAAATCAACTGATCCTTTTTCTTCAGATAGGAAATCAATATAACATGTAAATCTAACAATTCGACTTTATTTATTTATCCAAATTTATTATAGCCGCCCAACTCTGACGGACTCTCGTTTATGCAGATGCCATCAATTTCGCCTGGAACCCAGAGTGAATCCAGGGAATACACAGAGTATATGGACTATCCTACTCACCTAACAGGGTGGCAACTTGTTATTGGTAATTTTTGTGCATGCAGTATTGACCGCTCAACTGAATGGGAGAGTCCTAGAGATGTGTGCCGGGACACAACTAGCATTTTCTATGCCCTCCATATATCACAGCAGTGCATATTAGCTCAAGATAACTCAGTTATAGGCATCACCCCCATTCACTGCATAACTAACCATTAGTTACCAATATTACTACAAAAGGAAACATTGACTAATATTGTCTACACATATAAAGCTATACATAGCTTTAGAAAATTACAGAAACCCAGTCAAATTTCCCATGGCTCTGTCTTGAACCAGAAACCAGAAATAAATTTAGGCTGCAGTCTTATGCACCTGTACTTGAAAATAAGGCTCAGAACCTCCTTCTATCTGTGCTTCCGGATCACAACTGGAGAGTTTAAGATCACAGTCAGACAAGCTGATCCTTAAATATGTTCATTCCAAAGTATGCTGAGAAGTTCAGCATAACTTCCTCCAGAACAAAGAGGCAAATCAGGAATTTTGGATTTTTTTTCAGGAATTCAGGAATTTTGTCTGGAAAGATGCTCGCTGAAACAATCAGCAATTGCTTATAAACAGGGCTAGGAATAGGATTGAAAATTGGAGTTTCCCCTTATAATTTAAAACATATACCTTAATAAGATGTTCACTTTAAAGTCTATGTGTGGTATAAGTCACATATACTATAGTGTACTACCGGAAAGTATTCATCTTGAGCATACATATTTTTATATCCAGCTGCAAAGGCAATATTATTGCACCACAGTGCCATAATGTATTTTGTTTAGTACATATAAAGATCATTATTAAAATAACAATGAAAGTGCACATACTGAGCGGCAGAGAGCTGTGTAAACAGCTCATCGTTTCAAATAAATACTACAACTAACTTTTATCAAAATATCTTACACTGTAGTAACAGTTTACAATTATTGCTCTGCTAAAAATGTCGTGAAAGAGCACTTATTGACCTGCTAGGTAACACCTTGTTAAGATTCGGTAATGTTTAAACAACGGCTCAGTGTGGATCCTGGATTCACTTCAGTAAGAAAGCTGCTGGCTCTTGCATTTATGCTTTTGTATTTTTATACGTATCTATTAGCTCCCTGGCATAATGCATTATCGTTACAGTAAATGTAATTTTCTACTGTAATCAACAATATGCTGGTGCTCTGATGCCCCCCTCCCCCAAGGGTGGTATAAAATGTTCTAAACACTTTGTAATACTTATTCAATAAGGTGACTTCAGCATGACTTTGTTGTAACAATAACTTCTGAAGTGAGACGGACTTCATCTTTCACAAATCCATGAAGCACATTTGACTTATTTAAGATGACCCATTACCAGGATCTCAAGGATTGGAATCTTCATTTTTGACCATTTCAGTAACCAAAGCATGTTGATGATCCAAAATCCAACATATTGTCAGCTAAAATAAAGTTTACAAAAATTGAAAAGGTAAAATAAATATCAAGATTGCACTAGACAGTCAGTTGTAAACACTTCAGTTTTTTTCAAAGGAGGTCTTTGAAGAGATTGTAACATCTGAAATACAGTATTGGTGACTGCACAGAGGCAGCTTAGTCAACCTGTTCACTTCTTCAGAACAATGTGGGCATCTTCTTTTGGAAAAAGGTCAGGATTTGATCTTCCAAAGCTGAAATTAAAACAGTGGAAAACAAAAGATTTATAATCATTCCAGCTTGACCATCTATTTTTATCTTGTACTTGTCCTCCTCTGGCATCAGAGGTAGGAACCTTTTTCAAGATGATAGCAACTTTGCAAGGAACACATGCTCCTCAACATTTACAAATAGAGACAAGGATTTACAGGTATATTTATATATTATATATTACATTTAGGCATGGCATATTTCTCAGTTTCTTTCACCTCATTCTCTTTTCTTGAGCCACAATTTCTAAAGCCTTTCTCACCAATTCTACCTTCTATTCCCTTTTATTTGTCCTTTCCTGCTCCTGTGTATTACTGTCACGGTACGCCATTCCCAGTTTCGGGCTTCCTCTCTTTTTTTCAGAAGACAGAGAGTGTTTCCAGGCAATATTAAGGGCTGACAGAACAGAGGTTTCCCCTGCCTGCAAGCTTATCTATGTAGATTATTTACTTATTTATTTAAATAATTTATATGCCTTCCTATTTCATGCAGTGATCCTAGGCTGCTCAGAACAACCAATAAAAACAAGGGAAAGAAAACAGAACAATACTTCCCACCAGGTGCTAGACCAACTAAATTATTAACCTCCTGCCTCTATCCCCATCCTAGCCCAACGCTTGGGAGAAGAGCCAGGTCTTCATGGCCTTCTGGAAGGCTAAAGGGGTGGGAGGCTAAATCAAAGGGCAGGGGCACTACAGAGAAGTTCCATCACATAACAGCATTTAAGGGAAAGGAAATGGAGTGTGCCCTCCCTATCTGACCGAGTGGCATGGGCAGAAACCATCCGGGAGAGGCTGTTCTGCAAACAACCTGGCCCTGTGCTATGTAGGGCTTTAAAGGTGACAACCGGCAACTTGAACTGCACCCAGAAAGCAACTGGGAGCCAGTGCAGCTCACAAAGCAGCAGTGTAACTCGGGTGAACTCTGGGGCACCTAGAACTGTGTGTGCTACTACATTCTAGACCAGTTGCAGCTTCTGGATGGTCTTCAAGGCAGCCCCATGTAAAGCACATTGCAGTAATCCAATCAGGAGGTGATTAAGGCATGAGTGACCATGAGCAAGCAAGGTTAGGGATAAATTCAATCTCACTGAAATATGTAAGCATACAATTATGTTGAGAAAATGTTTTACTTTCTTTCAAAGCTATTGTTTAAAAAAATGACAAAAGGTGTGTCATAAAGCGTTTCCACTGAAATTTGATCAACCATTTAAGGCAGACAAGATGATTAGCTAATACAGTTTCAAATACCATAGAGAATGACTTTCACTTAAAGCTCTTTTTATTGCAGATCACTATACAAGTTGAAGCTTACTTGAGTTTGAACCAGTCCAATATCACAAACCATTACAGTATGCCAGTGCTCTGGAATACTATTCTGTGGCTCCAGGCAAACCCATTAATACAAATGTTTAGGCCCCAAATTCAAGAAAGCTCATAACATAATACAATGATTGCCTACATATTTTCATGTAACTCAGAAAAGAACAAGTGCTAGGGACTGAAATACATCAACTTTTTAAAATAATGTGCACTTTTCAACATTTATAAATTAAGTCACTGTTACCTTTAAAATAACACAAAAAACAAACCTAAAATAAATTAAAGGCAAAATGGAGAAAGCTACCTTTAGGTTAAATCCAAGCAAGTCACTGATAACACCCGAAACGGCAGACAGAATAACAACTTGTGTTATATTATAGAGCAGAGGATTCATTGTTAATCCATATAATCTGAAGGGACTGTCCAGCTCCTGGGAAGAAGAAATATATTTACATAATATAAATGGAAGAAATATAAATCATCTAAATGGAAGAAATACTGTTTAGATAACATTTAAGTATTAGCGGATATCTGAATTGATGCTTTAGAAAGAGCGGATCTATATCTCTATAGTTAGGAATCAAAGAACATGCTTCTACAATCCTCTAAGGCGCATTTCATAAAGCATGTTTACATGAAGAAAAACAGGAGTCTAAGCTCAGCCTCCTCAGGTTGAGACAGCGTAATGTGATGCAGACCGCAAATCTTTTTATCATTGCTTTCTATTAAAATCTTTATGTGGTCAAGGAACTGAAGCCAAAATAACCTTACAAATACAGAAGAAAAAAGTACCAGGACAATACATCAGGAGTTGGTGCTAATTCCAAGTCCTGGAAGTGCAACGCTGAGGGGAACACCAAGGGGAACCCAAATACATCACCACCAGAAGTCAATGGTACAGACTGTTGACTAATTAAGAAAATGGTCAAATATGGACAACTTCATCAAGTGCCGTATTTTGAGAGAACATGTGTTTGTGGAGCATCAGAAAGAGAAGACATTGCAATGTCCTGTTTAACTGTCAAATATATGCCTCAGCAAGGGCTCAGTACTTGCAGACACTACTTGACAGAACCATATATTGGGACTCCAACAAAAGATTATTTTACTGCCTTCAGGGCACAAACATATATGTAGTCACTAGAACTGTTAAGTTATAGTCAGGGCTGTCCAACAGAGAACTCATTTTATAGAATACAGTGGGGTTGCATGCAAAGATGATGAATTTGCCTAAACACGTACTGTCTTTGAGTTTAATATTCATTTTACTATACATCTCTGCACTGTATTTTATCTTATACTATTTTATCTTACTTTTTATCCTTCATCTTACCTTACTATAGTTTTTCTCTTATCTCACTGTAGCCTATTTTACCTCATTTTACGGTATCTTACTTTATTTCGTTTTATTGTATCTTACTGTTGCTGATGTCATGCTTTGATGTGGTCAATTGACTAATCAATAAAGTATGCTACTACTACTGCTAATTAAGAAAGGAGTGTAAGGTCCAATAAACAGGTGAAAAGTGAATGGAACACCATGGCTTGGGGACAGAGAATGTCATTGTCCTTACAAAATATCTGACCCCATCTAAAAGATTATTTACACTTATAAAATAAGTGGAGTCCCAAGAGAGAACAGAGAGCTACCCATAAATACTTGCTGACTCCATTCTGCCTCAAAATGAAAAGGGGACAAAATACAAACAAGTATTAAGCATATTGAATTGGTACAGAATGCAAATACACATATCCCTGACTGTGTGTTACCATTATTTATAATTTAGTTGAAACAGTTTGAAAACCACCAAAGGCTGGGGCGGGGGGTGGGGAGAGCTGGAGACGTAGTCCTCCTATTTATGAACTTTTGCATATTATTAGTTTTCAAGCATACATATTCAGCTGCCGCCCAAACTCCTATGTGCTTTAAAGAAAAACACAGTGAAACCTTGGGTGTCTGTTATTCATAAATGCCTGTTAAACGCAAAAGTACATCATTGTGGCAATTTGCATCATTTGCATAATGATACCATTATACAAACTACATACATTGGCATGGAAATTGCTCTATTACAGACAAAGTCTATTGTGTCAGGATTCACTAAATCATGATTTCACTGCACTACATTTAATTTATTTCAGAGGCAAGTAAAGTAGTTGTGTTCTGGTATGGAGGGAATAAAGTCTAAGCTAGCTTTTTATCACTGTATGGATTTATTCTTTTGCACTGATGTTATGGATTTTAATTTTTGCTAAGATACACTTTGGCACTTCCTGCAATAGAAATGGCAGAACTTAAGGTTGTTTTTTAATCAATAAATCTGAACTGGCAGAATACAAATGGCAAGCAAGTTATCTGGGAATGAGATCACAATCTCAAAAGGAACCTTATTAAGCAAAGTCAGTCTATTTTTAAGTGTGCAAAAGAATTTCCATTTTTATTCTTACCTTTAATAATTTTGTAGCAAGTTTTAAAACATTGTTTACCAATGTCAGTTCTTCTTTCTTGTTTGGTTTCTTTTCCATTTTCAAGTACAAGTTTATCTAACCCAAGGGGGAGACAAAGTTGTTTTTTAAAACAAACATTCATCTCAAGTAGCATTATTTTTTTAACAATGATAGTGCTTATCTTTCATTATCAAATCATTTGAAAATGTTTATTTATATAATAAATCCATAAGCCACTCTTCAGGCTAAGATTCTCAGGGCAATAAATAATTTACAAACTAAATTAAATTAACATTTAAATTAAGAAAGACCTATCAACTATTTTCTATGAAGAATGTTTCATAGATTCATCTACTGAGATGCTTAAGAATTTTTTTGAAGTCTTCCTTTGGTACTTATAAGATACTACTATTCCAAGGAAGAGAATTCCAAGGACAGAGTACCAAAACCACAGTACTCTCATTTTTTCCTACCTGCTGTAGCCACAAATGAAGAGCACAGTCTGAGTAGGTTCATATAGCAAGAAGTGCTTTTTAAAATATGTGAAATCCTCTGCAAATCTACTCAGAAGTAACTGCTATGACATAACTGCAGTTTCGTCTGTTTTCTGAGTGACTCAAGAGTTAACCATAAATCCACGTATCTACATTATGAAGGTATATTTATGAGCAAACATAAATTCAGACTTTCTTGATCCCTCCAGATGGATGGTTTCCAATGCTACCCCTCAAGAAATCATGCAGCTACTGTTGTGGAAAGAAAAATTCAGAAGATACATCAAGGCAGATGTCATCTGGACTACTGTAAAATTCCATAAATGAGGTAGGATTCTCTACATGAAAAAAAGCCTATCTGGGAAGATGGTGATTCCCTATATTACTGGTCTGGTAAATAAAGACTACAAATACCAAGAATAATTAGAAAAGAAAAGAGTTATGAATATTAGCATTAAACATTAACATTCAAGCAAGATCTGTGTTTAAATTTTTAATATTAAGGAAAGATTAAGTATGGTCAATAATGTCTCAGCTATAAGCTTTTAATATTTTCCCAATGCTGCCACATGAATACCTTTGAATTCTCAAAATAGGTTTAATTCTTATGAAGAATAAGAAATAAAAATATTGTAAATAATACAGAAGATGAATATAAATACTTAGAATTGATGTTAAGAGATCTAGTTGAGAATCAAGAAAAGTATTTCAAAAGTAACACTGCTCAGTAGATACATTAGCTATACAATATTGAATATTCCACAAAAATCTTATTTTTATCAGTTAAACATGAATAGAATAAAAATATCCACCTTCAAGATATTCTCAATCTGAACTCTGAGATGGTTTCCATTTTTAAAATATTGCATTATCTATCTATCTATCTATCTATCTATCTATCTATCTATCTATCTATCTATCTATCTATCATTTCAATTTTGAGGCCACCTGACTCCATAGTGACTCTGGGCAGCTTACAGATAAAAATTCTAACAAAGCAAAAATGCATTAAGAGAAAAAGATAATTGTAACACAATGTTTTGAGGTAAATCTTTTCAGACAACATCAGGATAGTTCTCACCTGTTCTGTAAGTAATATTGATGTATTGCTGTATTTTTTACTTGTTTCAGATCCAAGTGTTACAAACCTCAAAAGAAAGAGGGTTAATGAAATGCACCATATCACCAGTTCCCAATTATAGTGGCAATCAAGGAAGACTGCATGTACATGAAGTAGCTGAAATAAGAAAAAACAAAAACAGAAGGGTTAATTCTCCATAAGACTCCCAAGCACTCAAGTATCTTTCACAAAATAAAACTAATGAGTGACTTGTGTTGCAATCCTATGAAATCCTCACTTTCCTGAGGAAAAGTCTCTTCAATTTTAACATGATTAATTTCTGAGTAGACATGCATATGATTGTGTTACAGAAGTGCAAGAGCTCCCCAGATAATTTCATCTCTGCAAGTTTTACAAAAATCAGCTACGCGAATCACCATGCTCTTGGGCAAATTCCGTTTCTTGTAGTAAGCTAGCAAGGGGAAACTTCCAGCTGCATTTGTTACCAAGGATAAAATAGTTATGAATGCAACAAATTAATTCTAGCTAGATTTCTTCCTGTCCTTGGACTCTTAATAGCCATTGACAAAGTCCTTCTCTTTTTCATACTTCTTTGTGGTTGTGAACCACGCAAAGCGAGAGGCATCCTAGGGTCTACCACCTGGGTAAATGCATCAGCTGTTGGACCAGCCTCTGCTTTGCATCTATTTTTGTTTTGTGATTATGGGTGTATTTAGGCCTGTGATGCCTATTTGAGGATTCATGCAGGAACATTTCTATCTAAACTGCTTCACTGTGACATATTAAAATGAAGGAAATCAATTCCCATCAGTTTCTTACCTGTGCACAGCAGATAAATACAACAGAAATAGTCAGCAAAAAAGCAGACGAAACTATTACGTCCACTGAACGCTGAGGACCTCGTCGCTGGAAATAAAAACAGTGAATGGATTGGATGGATTGACCATCATAGAACCTGGAAAATGAGGTGACGTGAACTTATATTTATATGTATGTATGTATTATATATATACTGTATATTTCCATTCAATCGTGTCTGATTCTCGGAGACCACATGGACAAGTCCCTGCAGTTTTCTTGGCAATGTTTTGTTGTCTTGCCATTGCCTGCTTCCTAGGGCTGAGAAAGAGTGACTGGCCCAACGTCACCCAGCTGGCTTGGTGCCTAAGGTGGGACTAGAACTCACCGTCTCCCAGGTTCTTGCCCGATGCCTTAACCACTACACCAAACTGGCTCTCATATTAATATATAACAATATGGTAACTTGTGCATACAAAATATTACATTATTTGCTGTAGAGTTCAGAGGATGGGTTTTTAAAAACAATTATTATCAATGAATGGGAAGAAATGCTAGTTGAACAGCGTTATCTCTAAAGGTTTAGAAGTTGTCTGATCACAGTATTCTGAATCTTATATATGTAACCATCCTTTAAGTTTTCTGAAAGCAAGTAACACAGAAACAAATGAAAACAAAATAAAACAAAGTAAAACAAAAAGGATTGTGTTATACATTTAACGAAGCAACAATTGTAGCCTGGCCTGTAATTCTATTAACATCTGAAAAAGGCATATGTGATCACGTGTAGATCTTCTGATATATTGAAATACTAACTTAACATCATGTACAAATTCAATCTTCTGTTAATTTTTTAAGTGTACTACTTAAATAAAATACTTTTATCATCATCATCATCATCATCATCAGGTTCTGCATACTTCTATAGGACATCTATTTAAAATTTCTGAGATCTTTGTAAATTGCTATCAGGGCAGAATCATTCTGTTATGATACCACCATCTCTTCAACCTACAAATCCATCAAGACAACAAGCACCCCTGTAATTATCTCAGAACAAAAACCAAAATGTTGGTTTTCTACAGGCACAGAACATAGATTTGCTCAAAAGATATCATGTAAATGTTTCTTGACTTTAGATTAGATTCATTGCTGCAAGATGTTAACCTACAAAAGCAATTAAGATACAGAACATTGGACTGATTAGCATTAAATGCGTGATGGCAAAAGAAGCCATGAGTAATTTTATTTATTTATTTATTTATATTTCAAATTTCCATCACCACCCATCTCCCCTGAAAAGGGGACTCTGGGCGGTTAATGTTGTCCTGATACAAAAGAAAGACTTATTAAAATTAAGACTGACTGAATGTCTCTAGTTCTTGACCTCTTGGCTTTCCCCCCCGCTACTGAGAAATACAGGCCTTTAATTCTGTACAGTTTGAGAGAAAAACAAGGGGAGAGTTTAAACATATCACATCAAAACCATCCTATTTGGCTAGCATTAATTTAAGTTAAAGCTGTAAATGTTAAAAAAAATTAAATAAATGCCAACAAACCTTTAGATAGGAGCGAAGTGAAAGCCACATTTTAATATTCTGCACTTTTTTTAGTCGGAAGTGTGGGACTTCTGACTTTCGAGCTCTTCTAGCAGAGGTAAGATGACCAAAGAGTTTGGCAAAAAGTAGCCTCTGTAAAACACAAGTTATTTTAAATTAAATAAACAATGTACTTCATCGTAGTCCTTTCAGGAGCATCTAGGAGGACAAACAGAATACAACCGTAATTACAGGTACTTACACTACTGATTGTTGCATGTTAAGGATGCTAATTTCTTTATTAGATCCCCAGTACTAGGAATCTGTCAAGACATCAAAAGGTGCACAAGGAATGGCCATAATAATAATGGCCATGGTTAACTCAAGACCTGATTTGCAAGAATGGATTACTGATATGTGTAACCAATATTTAAACTATTGTTATTGTTATTATTGGCAAAGGGGCAAGGAAGATGACTTTCACAAATTTGGTTAGTTTTTGGACATGGTCTGTTTATGATACAACTTTCTACGCCTACTTTTTCTTTAATTCTCTAACTATATTACACTGTTAACAGAATTATGTTAGAAGTTTTCTCTTAGTCTGAGTACGCAATAATAATAGTAATAGCCAATTAAAATTTGGGTATTTTAATGAGTTCTAATTTTAACGACTGAATTGTAAGCCAAGCTGGAAAAATATTTTTTAAGGATAGAGTATGTATTTTTTATAACAAATAAAGCATAACAACAGCACTAGAAACAATATCCAAGGCATGAAACATAGCAAAGATCATAGAAAAATATGTCAATGTTCTTCCTCAAAAACAAGAGTTTGGAAGTTTTGGTGTTAACACATACCTGTTTGTAAGTTCTCTCAGCCACGCATAAAAGGAAGAAGAAAATCCATACAAGGGAAACACGAACGATAAAGCACACAATAACCATGGAAATCACCATTACGTTTCCATTTGACCCAAACGCAATAGCATAAAGTTCAGTCGCAGTATGTGTAGCTAAATGTTCCAGGTCTTTTGCTTGTGAAAGTCTAAATACAAATGGTGTTAATCCCAGGACTAAGGAGACAACATTTCCAAAAATCTGATATCCTATTCCTGGAACATAGCTGTTCACCTAAAGATGTAAAACAAAAGAAAATAAAGACTATTAATACCGTGCATTTTAACAAACACTATTCCATGAAGTGGTACATATGGCATAAAAAGGAATTCTGAAAAAGGCTGAAGGAAAGTGCAGAAGTTAAGTGAGAACAGCAACAATCATTAAACTCTATAGCATCTACAGTGTTTTAGAGCAGTATATCTAACAAATAAAAAAACATTAGAGGTCTGAAAATGGTAATACATCGAAACCCATGATTTTTTCCTTTCTTCAAGCCTCTTGCTCCTCACTAAAAGTCAATTCTGGTAATGATATGGGGAATGGGAGAGCAGCTGGAGATGATACTCAGCAAAAATTAGGCATTCCTCCTCCTGCAAGGACCTTTGTATCTAATCCAGTATTTCTGAAACTTTCAAAACATTGCTCATATTCCACATTTGAAGTTATAGTCTTTCATACCCATGTACAATGATGTCCACCAGGAGTGTGCAAAACCTACCGTTCCAGGAAAAGAATAATTTTCTGGAATATTCAGTTTCTCCTCTGGGCCATGATGACCCAACCATGTCCAAGAATTATTTATTTATATAATTTATAGGCTGCCTGACTCCCAACGATTCTGGGTGGCTTACAATTAAAAACACAGAATTATAAAACACAAGAAAGGGACTGTGAACGGACCCCAAAACAACAAATAACCCAAAAACCCAATTTTGTAGGGGCTCAATTTTCACTCTGACCCAGAGCCTGGGAGAAGAGCCGGGTCTTTAACAGCTTCCTGAACATCATCAGTATAATCTGTGGTTCAGAAGATTAACTTCTAGAAAATCACTAAATCATCCTCTTTCCAGCCCATTTCTTTGGTTGAACAACAAGCGTAAGCATAAAAAACAGCAACAATATATACACTCAAATTAGAGCATTTTAAGCATCATATTTAACTGGGGACAAATCCTAACATTTAAAAATATACTCACTCTGTTCATGATCATGCCACTGATCTCAAGCACTGACATATCAGCTTTTTTGCAGTCATTGCCTTCCCAAACAATTGCACTTACTTTTTCTAGCCCAGGGTTAGAACTATGGAACCAGGGCAAATGACTCTGTGAAAAACAAACAAACAAACAAACAAAAAAGGACATAGAAAGTTCTGTAAACAAGTATTAATCATAACAAAAATTACATTATCAAATAGCATGTAACTACTCAGCTTATGACAGATTTGGTAAGTTACATATCGTTTCTTCTTCCACTAACCTGATGGAAGGGGTCATCTCTATATTCCTTCTTCATACATGAATTGACCTGAGCATTCTCCACATCTGTCTCGCTTGTACAGGATGAGCGGCACTCTGCACAGTGCAAAAAATCCTCCCAGAGTACATCTTCGGTCTCTGATTCCGGTCTTGTGCTCTCAGAATCTTGTCTAGAACTTGAACATCGTGAACTGCAACTAGTGCCTGATTTAGGGACATCCTGAAGATATACATTAATAGCCATATAACGCTATCACGCATTCATGACTACGAATAGCCAACTAAACTCATAGTCTAAGGCATGCTAGAGGTCTTTTTTAAAAGCTAAGGCTCTTCTGCTGTACAAAGACCCCAAATATGTCTTTATTATTTATAAAACTATCTCTGAACCTCATGCAATCATACAAGATATCAGGTGGCTTAAAAATAAAACCAATAAAACATGAATATACACAAAATTTCTTGCACTCAACAGAATGAGTGCTAAGTATCAGGAGGTACACCTGCTTCTTAGATGCCATTCCAATCTCTACTCCAACAATACAGAGATCACTGCACAGAGGACCTCTCTTTGAATCTTCACATTCTTCCAAATGTGGCATGACCAGAACAATCTCTGATGGTGAACTGAAGAGAATAATTTGGTTTATACAAAAGGAGTCTTTAGAATTATTAGTTATTATTCAATTAACAAATACTTTTTAGTTTTCAGAATTAGTACTAATGGAATGTGTCTTATTAAAGGAATCTGTCTTCTAATATTCTTAAAGCAATAGGTGTCTATCTCTATTATATGCTTAATTTTATATTTCTCCACAGAGTAAGTCAGCGGAAACAATCCTTGACCTCCAACATTTTTGAAGTTTAAGTTTATACAACTCAGTGTACACTTGTAAGAATCAAATTAATGCCATTAGGATTGGGGAAAAAATAAGTTAAACATCAAGTTTAAATGGAAAAAACTATAGACTACAATCTGAGGAATAGCTAAGATCAGAACAATCTTAGTTGGATTTATAATGACTATGGCAGATTACTTTAGCCACCATCAAAGCATCCTTTTATTTATTTTTTTCTTATAAATGAGCTGTTTCTTACAGGCATGGGAAACTGATAAAGCACTGAAACTAAATTACCAATACGTACATATTTCACCTGCATAGTATGATATTTAACATGAATCTGTTGTAAAATAGCATATACAATGTAAGTAATTAACCATGCTCTTTGGTTCTGAATGAAACAATCTTATTAACAGCTAAAGCAAACAAACATGCATACTAGTGAACATTAACATAGCTATCTATCTGGCCTTCTATAATTCTTAAAGCCAATTCTCAGAGTTCTTTTATATATATATTTAGTATTTTTTGTGCATTGGTACTTTATTATACCAGTTTTTTGTGTTCTTACTTTGATTTCTTCCAACTGGTAGGATACGTATTGGGAAATACATTACAATTAAACTGTATCAGTATAGGTAAAGGTAAAGGTTTCCCTTGACGTAAAGTCCAGTCGTGTCCGACTCTAGGGGGCGGTGCTCATCTCCGTTTCTAAGCCTTGGAGCCGGCGTTGTCATAGACACTTCCGGGTCATGTGGCCAGCATGACGACTCGGAACGCCGTTACCTTCCCGCCGAAGCGGTACCTATTGATCTACTCACATTTGCATGTTTTCGAACTGCTAGGTGAGCAGGAGCTGGGACTAGCAACGGGAGCTCACCCCGCTGCACGGTTTCGAACCGCCGACCTTCTGATCGGCAGCTCAGCAGTTTAACCCGCAGCGCCACCGCGTCCCTTCTGTATCAGTATACTGTATCAGTATACACACATCTAATTTCTGGAGCAAAGAGGAGGGAAGTAGCCATGTTAACTTTTTTGTGGCAAGCATGATACTTGCTGTCATGGACCAAAGTTCCCCAAAACTTATGTTAGTTTTTAAGCAGTGATATTACTCTTTGCTGAATGGATAAAGAGATTCATTCAAGAACCCTCTATATTCTTGTATTTTAACATTTCTATAATAAATATATACTGCAGATATATAAACATGAGGTCATACTGAAAACAGTCCTTTTATACACATATCTCACACACCTATGCCCCAAGACATACAAACAAATTTGACTTGCATAAAGGTTTACTTAGCAACAAGACAAGGCATTACCTCTATGGGGTAATGTTTCTTATAATGATGAGATTTCTTGTTTCGAAATGCACAATCACCGGAAGGACGTTCTGCATTCCGTCGCAAAGGATAGCCAGTTTCTGGCCCCTCTTCACTAGAAACTTCATCAGATATATTTGTCATTGTTCTGTGACTGTCCTAGGCCAATAAAGACGTTACTATTAATAAAGTACACATCTTTAATCTCAAACAAGGCTCTTATTCTCCATATGTGTTTACATTTATAAATAAGGCATATTCTTCCTCCATTGGTATGGAACATGTAATTTATACACTTTTTATATACAATTCTAGAGAATTTTTAAAGAAATGTTCAGAGTGCAAAATCAGCCAACCAACCAAATATCTTAAAATAACGCAGTTATTTTGACAAGCATCCTTGAATGCTCGTCTGTACACGTCTACAGTACCTTCTTCATACTTCATTCCAAAGAGGAGGGGTGGACCAATAGGAATGCATTCACATTACTTCCCCTGTGATCTGTTTCCTGATTAATTCCATGCTTCATGAACCCAGTTTTCTTTTTATATAAACACATATGGAGAACAAACACAAACTGTATGATTTTAATAATCCTATGCTGGTTTTGGTAATTACTAATGCAGTAAGAACATATATTCAACAGCAAACTCAAAGATATAGAAGAGATTCTTGGTCTGGATATGGAAGCTGCTGAAACCAGACAATTGTTCAGTAAAACACTTACTGTCTTTTGTTACACTCTGTAAAATCAGGCATCATACATGTGGCACATAATTGCACAATGCAACATAAGAAAACTATTGTTATATTCAAAGCCGTACCTACGATTTCATTATCTTTTACCATTTGAAAACAAGATTTCCATACAGAACAAATACTTGTAATTGCTTGGTTCAGTGAACTTACTGAATAGAAAAGTAACATACTGTCTGATTATGTCTTTATTTTCTAAATTCCTATTTGGTTCAAAAGCAGGGAACAAACTTTTGTTTCTAAGCTCAGGCATTACCCTACCCTGCCAAAGGTATGAATAAAAAAATGAAATGTGACGGAATCAAAGCCTGGAGTTTTTCAAGATTTAGCTAATTACAGTATATGGGCTAGCTCTCCAATTACAGAAGACAGATTAAGGGGCAAATTGTAGGGAAAATAAAAGTGTTGACAAACGTTGATTAGAATTGGGATGTTCAAAACCATTAACAAAGTGGAAACTGCCAGTGCAGAAGGTAGAATGCTGAACAAAAATGACTTTTGGTGTCACCCAACACAGCATTTTTTATGGTTCAAAATACGAAAATACAGGTGCTGAGTCATCAAGTAAAATAAGGGTGGCAATTGGAGGCACAAGGGCTACATCCTATATCTGAACCCCTTTACTGCCGCTTGTAGCTCCAGCTGATCAGTTGCTGAAAATCATTAGCATCATTACCTGCCATTTTCAGGCTCAGAATGCTAACTGTAAGTCGTAAAACAGGCTTAAGGTATTTTTAAAAAGCACATCCAAAACTCAAGGGAAAAAAAAATAAAAGCAGAAAATCCTGCCCCCTGCTCCCACTGCATCATTGCATTCTTAGCTTCCCTAAAATAATAACCGGAAGACAAAATAAGGCACTCACTTTATGATTTGAATTACTGTATGTACTTCTTGCAGTTGCCGTGTTCCACCCAGACTCTTCTGATCGGGTGACTTCACAGGGCGGCTCATGGGACTGTAAAACATCTTCACTGTTTCTACCTGTCTTTTTTCCATCAAGGGAGACATACCCATTGTCAGTTTCCGTTGATTTGTCTATTGAGTTCTTTGCTTTCTTTGCTCTAGAGGCAAATGATATACACGAAATAAGTTAGGAGTTCTTCATTATCTGATTTCCCAAACTGCTTTAACCAAAAAAAAAAAAGAGAGAGAGAGAAAGAGAGAGGGAGGGAGGGAGGGGCAGGCAATAATAAACTTAGTATTTAGGATATAAACTGAGAGTATATTTTAATATACAAACTATTACAAATTAATTACTGATTTGGGATATATAAACCTGTTTGTCAAAGTAAATCAGGGGGTTGGAGGCAATATTTATCTTATGCCTAAGTTGGCCTAGTAATGACAGAGTAATAATTGAAATTACGGTTCTGTCTGAGGTGTGCCTTACTTTTCTTGAACTACATTCTTATGGCATATTTAAAAATATGAGTATCAAGCTCACCAAAAGGACAATTAAAGATTTAATTTTGTTATAAAATTAGAACTGGGAATCAGACAAGGAATTCAATTATGTTACTTTTTATTTGAAAAATATAAATCTGGAATGAGTAAATTAATGAACATGGAGGAAGATTTTACATGAAGATTATATCACAATATAATATTTTTTCCAATCAATTGATATTTATATGTATACAATATTCACATGCCCACATCCCTTTCTGATCTATACTTTGAGAAGTGTACAATTCCCAACTTCTTAAAACTAAAATCACCATTGAGCTAAGACATATATATTGAATAGGAAGATTAAAAATTTAGACCAAAAAATTAGTAATAAATGCAATGTGAATCTAACTCTATAATGCTGGATGATGACAGATTCTTAATAATAATAGTAATAACAACAATAATTTATTGATTAGCCATAAGGCCATATCAGAATACAAAATTAAAAAATGCAAAACAATAATTAGGCCATGTGTAATAAAATAAAGTAACAGGCAGATCTAAAAGGAAATACAAATCATATTTCTGTACTACCCATACAATTTATCCTAATCAGACCCACATACGCAATTTTCAACTGTACTCTTTGGTTCAGATAAAAGGCCATGTTATATGTAATACTTGGATTCTGACCACACATGAAGTGAAAAATTCTTAATGATTCTCCATTATATAGCCCTTAGATAATATTACTTATTTGGTTTAATATGTTCTACTGAATTTGATTTGTTTAGTTGCAAAAAAACAAAAAACAAAACCCTCCTTTATTGACCTGGAAGTAGAACTGACATTTAAGAATAGCATGTACCTGGAAAATTAAGGCACTCCCGAGAGCAGCAATCAGTACTCAAGGCTCAAGGACAAAGCAGAAGTGCTGCCGTTGAAAGTCCTTGAAAGAAAATTCAACCCTGCTAGATTTTATCATCCCTATTGATTCATTACATTATTTATTATACAAATTGATCTGGAAATCAACTTTCTCTCTCTCTCTTTATACCCTAGCTAAGAAAACAACATGGAAACAGGAACATGCAAATTCTGCATAAGGCACACCAGAAAGTTATGCACACACATCTGATCTTAGGTGGAAGGCTGAGAAGGGCCACACATGAAAGTTGACTGCCTTAATTGCAAGTGTCCGTGAATTTATTTTCATAATTCCATAATTTATTTTATTGATTAGATAAAATGGATACGGCCTATCCATTAGATCAAATACTTAAGAAGAGTAACCAGGAAAAGAAACAAAAATTAAGGACATTGAAAATAGAATAGTGTAACTACTTCAGTATCAAATCCTGGAAAGATATTAATAAAGTTACACTGAGGTTAGACAATAAGGTTCACCCTTTCTCTAATGGTCACCACCTGCCAGCAATGCCCCTCTAGATTCTACACAGGACAAACAGGCCAGACTTTGTGAAAAAGAATTAACGGACACAAGTTTGACATCAGGACACAAAACAAGGGCGAAGTAATAGCAAAGCACCCCATTATGGATTTCAAAGTAGCTGTTGAGACAAAGAAACAATTGAGCCAGAGATTGCTGAACTCACATACTGTACATCAAACGGTTTCAGGCTTTCTCTTAACAAGCACAATGGATTTTTAACACTTGCAATGGTTTGTTGCAAAAATACTCATAATCTGTCTCACATGTAACCTACATCTGTATAAACACCCGGTCTTCACTTCATCCCAGTTTAAATCTTACATTACAACAGAAGAGAATGTCTGTAGTTCAGGGTTGAACTGTGGAGTCCTGGTGCTCTCTGAGCTCGGTTGTTTGCTTGGACACATTTCATTACTCAACTAGGTTAGATCATCAGTGAGAATGAGTGGGGTTTGGGGGGGGGGGGCGGTGAGTCAGCGTTGACTCCTGGAGGCTGCCTGAGAAGTCTCTGCAGTTTTCTTGGCAAGGTTTTTCAGATGCGGTTTGACATTGCCTCCTTCCTAGGGCCGAGAGAGAGTGGCTGGCCCAAGGTCACCCAATTGACTTTGTGCCTAAGGAGAGACTAGAACTCACGGTCTCCCAGTTTCTAGCGTGATGCCTTAACCACTACACCAAACTGGCTCTCAGGTGTGGGGTGGTGGCCTGCTTATATGTAGTCACTTGCCACCTTTCAAAAGAGAATAAAAAATCCAGGGAGGAAACAAAAAGATAGAACCCATCCTCTTCAGCAGCCAACATTTGGATAGGCCGGGATCAGCACTAGACAAACCATCGGGCAGAAGACAATACTCTACTCAAGGATCTGCCAAGAAGGAAACCACATCCTGCAAACAACCAAGCTTAGAAAGCACCAAGAACTCTACAAAACCACCTGTGCAGCTAATGAAGTAAGCTACAGTTCACAAAAGCTGATGCCTTTTAACAAAATGGGTTTATTCTAAAATGGGCTGCCAGACGCCTCCTTATTTATTCCAGTCAGAGAAAAGATACCCATTGTATCTAATTTTTGATGGGTCGAAGGAAGATGGCTCCCTCTGAACTCTGAAAATGTAGCATTCAGCTATTATAGACACAATATTTGGGGTCCAGGAGGAGGGCCTTCTCTGTAGTAGCGCCTGCCCTCTGGAACATCCTGCCCCTGGATAATACAAGCCATGCATTTCAAAGTTTTTAATGAATTCAATTTACTTACAACTGAATAACCTAAATATTGGTAAACAAAGGAAAGTATGATTATTTATTTGGATAATTAACACTGTTAGTAAATGATTCTAAAAAATGGATAGTCGTTGTTCACCTGTTCTGACAAAACTACAAAACTAAGATTTTTATACAGTGGAAAATAACTATTTCATACAAAACTAGAGAGCATGAAATCACTTTTGCCCCCAAGTTATTTATAAGATGGCTGGAAGCAACGTATATCATTTTCATGTGCCAAAATTTCCATTTGCAACCAACAGCAGAAACAGTGTAGCAATGCTGAGTACAAACTCTTCACGTAGTAAACTGCATTATCCCTTTTCATGATTTTTTAAAACACAATTACTTTATTATACATGTCAGCACTTCAGTTCTTTTAGCAAACATATGAACCATATTTAGACAGGGATGAAGAGTAGTCAGTTTATAGTTTAAAAAGGATTGCACAATTCTTTTCCTCTGCAGGTTTTATATTAGATTCCAATGCTACATTCATAGCATTAATGAACAAGTATCATATTTGCCAGTCAATCATATGCTGCAGCATAGATATATTTTAGTTCAGTATTGCATTGTTCTAAAAAATAAATAAATAAGACCTGTAATTCTGTTAATGGCACCTCTCCAATTTGAGCTTTATCTAGTGAACACACAGTGAAAATTCCTTGTGTGAATACTTAATCTGGAGGGAGGGGGGATAGTCAGTCAAGGGGGTGGTTGGCGCCTTGATGAGGCCCTGAGGAATTTAATTGAGACTGTTCGTTTCTCCATCTTGGATTTTATATTTAATGATGTTTTTATGGTATTTTAATCTCTTTGTTATTTTAATTTGATTGCAAACTGTCCAGAGTCACTTTGGCAAGATGGGCGGTGAAGAAATGTGAAGAATGAATGAATGAATGAATAAAATCTTCAGTGCAAGTACAAAGTTCCTTCCAAGACCTGAGTTCGATCCCAGTGGAAGCTGAATTCTTGGGTAGCTGGCTCAGGTCGACTCAGCATTCCATCTTTCTGAGGTTGGTAAAATGAGGACCCAGCTTGCTGGGGAAGGTGACGACTGGGGAAGGCAATGGCAAACCACCCCACTATAGTCTGCCAAGAAAACGTCGCAAAAGCAGCGTCCCCCCAAAGGGTCAGCCATGACTCAGTGCTTGCATAGGGGACCTTTCATCTTTCACCTAGGACAACGGCCTACCTCAACAGTGGCATGAAAGTCAACTGTATTTTCTATTACCTAAAGATTCCATCAATGCCCCCTCTCTTTTTTCTAAACAATGGCATAACCCTCCAAATCTGTTAGGCCACTCTTCAACCAGCCAGAACCTGAAAGCACCAAAGACATTATTCCTGTAGCCCTCCATTTCTGAATTTGGAAATGGAGGGCTACAGGCTGGAAATAAAGTCCTGCATCTGAAAAATTAGAAGAGTGTGTTCCTAATTAAACAGCAAATCTATGAGAGCCAAATAAGAAACCCAGCTGAAAAAAGATCAGCAGTTTTACAACAGAATCTAATTTTTTCATGGACTTGGGGCCTCTGGGGCCTCAATGTTCTCAGGTTAGTCTTCAATGTTTACACATACTGCAGTGTGGAAAACAAAGTCGCAGGTGCTAAAATACTTTGATAGAATTATATTACAGAAAAGGGATAGGGCATCATTTAAGATAAACAAAGCCTTGAATGAAATACAAACCCTGATAAAAAGGAAGTAGCATGCCAGATATCCCTGAAGACAGAGCCAAGACTATAAGAGGTGCTTGTACTGTAGCTCTGTATGGTTCCTTCCTGTGTGTTATCTGTCGTACTGGAGCCATCTCCTTCTCTGTGCACTTCCAAATGTGCCGCTTTCCTTAATTTCCTTCATCGGGAGAAATTAAAAGCGGAGGTATCTTGTAAATGTCATTCGCTAGCACCACAACACGGGCAGCATGCTTGAAAATCATGTACACAAGAGCTTTAAATCTACCAGTATATTTAAAGCTGAACAATGCTTTGTTAAGTTAACAAATTTTAGACAAATTAAGTTTTCATGACCCCCTTTTCAAACAACAGAAATCTTCTCTTTTAATAAGAAAAAAAAGTTCAGAAGGGCAGAAAAAAGAAAATTCATAAACACTTTTTAAACTTTTAACAGACTACTTTAATTCTCATGGAATTAGAGCCAGTATTTAAGGTTACAGCATCTTATTTCCATTATTTAGGTTTCTATTAAAATGTATGGATTTGTACTGTTTAGCATATAATAAAATATCTGTATGGTATTCCTGGATAAAAGGAATATTAGAAATAACAACATGCAGGTGCAGCCAAAAGTATCAGTACCACCACCCCACTTTGTTCCAAAGAATCCCAATTTCCCATGAAATAAATTGAAACTGACACAAGAAAATAGCATCCACCATTCTTTATTCCATAGTCCAAAGGGCAGTCCCTTTGCTTTTGATGCGTGACTTAACGAATTCTTGTAATAGTATCATACTAATATATAATCTCCAATTTTATATAATGTGTCTTCTATAATCTTTCAGAGTTTAAGATTCGAATGCTATTTGAATCGATTCAAAGCAAAAACATGCATAAACACCACCCGGTATTAGCATAAATGTACCTTCTCCTTCTCCCTCCTGTGCTTGGTGATGATTTCGGTGTCCTTGTTGAAACAATCTGGCAATGAACAGTTCCAAGGAGCAACATGAGCCATCCTGGCCCTATTACTTCAGTTAGAGGTATATTGTGTGGGCCTTCTATTGTAAAGAACAATACTACTGCAGCAACTGTTTGAAAGAAGAAAACAGGATAAAACTGCACTGACATTCATAATTAAATTAAAGAAAAGGAGATCATTAATCAGAAGATTGTTATTGTTAGAAGTCAGAAATGATCACAATCAAAAGAAAACCTTCCCACTCAACCCCTATCCCCAAGTGGAAGAGATTTAAGCATACATGTAAGTCTTACACTGAAATCAAGGTATCTAAACATTCTTAATTTGGGCTTGATACTGTTCTCTATATAAAGTGATTTTTTTTAATATACCTCTGTGGTAGAACTTGTTACATACGAGAAAACTATCCAATATTGTACTGTGCACAAATACAGTTATTTTCTTACAGCTAAAATGTTTAGGTAAAGGTAAAGGTTTCCCTTGACGTAAAGTCCAGTCGAGTCCGACTCTAGGGGGCGGTGCTCATCTCCGTTTCTAAGCCTTGGAGCCGGCGTTGTCCATAGGACACTTCCGGGTCATGTGGCCAGCATGACTCACGGAACGCCGTTACCTTCCCGCCGAAGCGGTACCAATTAATCTACTCACATTTGCATGTTTTCGAACTGCTTGGTGTGCAGGAGCTGGGATTAACAACGGGAGCTCACCCCGCCGCGCGGTTTCGAACCGCCGACCTTCCGATCGACAGCTCAGCGGTTTAACCCGCAGCGCCACCGCGTCCCTTTGCTAAAATGTTTGGCAGCAGCTAATTTCAGACATTAGCTGGAAACTGCCGTTAAAACAATAATATAAGGTATAAGGCATGAGTATAACTCAATACTATTCTGTCTGACCTATAAATTGATTTGTACATGAAATACTTTTACTCAAGCTGACATCTTTGAAAGAGCTGACAAATGTAGTAATATTAGTGGTTGATTAAAATAGTGCACTCCTGATCAATTAAGTATTTTAAGGTATTATGCACTGAATAAATTTAAATTGTTATCCAGAATGAAGCACAGCAATAAATCCTTCACTATTCTGTTATGTGTAGGTAGGTAGCTATTAGACTATATGATAATATGGCTGTGCAGTGCTCCTGTTTTAATACCAAAAAGTTGCTTCAGCATTTTGCAAGTGCAAATGTAGCATTAATCTGCAACTCTTCCAAAGAGACACATCTTCTACTCTGATCACTTGAAAGCTAAAGAGAACAGCTGCACAATCCTGGGGATACGACTGTTTGGGGTTGCAGACGGCTGTAACTCCAACACGCTGCAAAACACTTATTTCAAATTATTTTCAGAAGCCTTGCATGGCTCAATAACACTTTAATGATAATTCAAATAACTAGGGGGGTAGTTTTCTAATTATGTGAATAATTTTTAAGCTTTAAGTTTAATAAAAAGTGTGCATGTCACATCAGGAAAACAAAAACATTGCATGCTGCTTTAGGGACCCATACTTGTTCCCTTCTGCTAGTGAAGCAGTTAATCAAACAGAAAGCCTATATTTATTATTTGTTTACCATTACATCAAATTGGCACATATGGTTTGTTACTGTCCTAATAAGTCAAAACTGCAGCTCAAGAAAAAAATGTAAAACTTCCTTTCTAACTTCAAGTATTTACACAGAATACAATCAATGGTGGAACAGATATAAATATGGGCTTCTCAATTCATAGAATACCTTAGAAGAACTTTCAACAGAAAAATATACCAAAAAATTTAAGACTCTGAGCACACCATTTAGTGGTGTTGGTCTGTTACCTAAGATACACAATCACTGACTTAAAAAACAGAAAAAAGAACAAATCCTGTGATCAAAATGGCTTATAGAAGAGCAAAACAGTCAAGGATTCCTGTTCATATGTAATGCCTGATAAATCTTAGCCCAGCTTCCCTGATCTTCTTAGCTGTTCTCACCAAGAGGAGGAGCAAGCACATTCAGATTTTGGTAAGTTCACTAGTTATGTTCGTTAATCTAAACATCGTTAAGATGTTTTTTGTTTCTGTATTAATCTCCTGCTCTTTGTGGAGAGTGTCAAAACCACCACCACCACCACCATCACACTGTTGTTTCTTTTTCATATTGTTAACATTAAAAAAATAGCATAGCATAGCATAGCATATACTGTATACTACACTGTATTTTAAAATAATATATTTTAAATACATTATTCTTATTGTTCATCAACTACTGGGACAATTGTTATTTCAAAGAATAGAACTGCAAGGTAGCCCTGTTTCTTTTTAAATAAAGGCATTTGTTAAGCAGAAGGTATCATCCACTTGTACCTTGAAGAAGATAAAGGAAAAGGAGCCAGAAAAAAATAACCTTCGATGTCACTTGTAACCACCAGTTGAAGAAGAAGGGAAAGAAAACCACTCTAACAATTCCCTTTCGAGTCAGGGAGGTCCAGGGACTTTCTGGTTTTGCTTTAGCAAAGGCAGAGCCTGAACAGAAGAAAAATAAATTACTCAGTTACACAGAAACATATGTCTATTTGTCCCTGATACCAAGCCCAACATTTCCACCTAGGTACAAAGAATGCCAGTGTCGCTCTGCTCATGGAGGACGGTATTTCACAGGGACCTCTTTCCATTTCTACACTTGGTAGAGTTATTTTCATGTGCAATAACTCTGTTGGAGTTATTTCCAACAAACTGAATTCCACTATCCTCAAGAGGAATAATACTTGAGAGGGAGGGATTGCTACAGAATTGGAAGCACAGCAAAAGCAGGCTGTTACTTCAATCCAGTTAACACACCACTTTGTGTGTGTGTGTGTGTGTGTGCATGCAATGTTTGAAATATACTTGTTTGTTTGCAAGAGCGACACAATAATTTGTTCAGGGAGGTTCTCTTTTACAAATTGTTTTCCATCCTCCCAGTAAGTGATGCAGTAATAGGAACAGAGCTATACCATGCTGATAAATATTCATGGCAGTTCCCCGTTATTGAAAATCACTCCCCTCCCCTCCCCAATAGGTAGTTTTACCCATGAAAAAAATGGGGGCCCTCTAAAACAAGAGTACACTGAAAATGTTAAAATTAAGCTAATATATATTGAATGCAATTATGTCCCCTACAGAGGAGACCAAGTCCTACCTCTTACAAGATCCACGTCTATGAGATCAGGTTTCACATGCCCAGTTTTCTTTGGCTTGTTTCTCAACCCCTGCAACACGCATAGAACATAACATATCTTCACTACACTGAAAGTTGAATATGGGTCATAACTGGGCTACCTTAAATCTATTTGAAGAAACGCTTCAGTTTAAAATGGTTTGGATCCAGTGCCTGCTTGTCATGAGCAGAAGGAGTCACTCTATTTGTGGAAGATCTTAGAGCCAAACAACGCTTTGTTGTTGTTGTTGTTGGGAAAAAATGAATAGCCAAGTTAGCAAAGTTAACATCCTAATTAAGAGAAAATGCAATACAACCACAATAGAATGTTATGATGACTGTATAGCTTAATGTCTCTTGGTTCAGCTACATACTGCAGTGACGAAAGAAGGCATGTATGGGAAATTTATCTTCCCACTATCAAATCCAAAAGTATACAAGTGCCTTCAAAGAGTTCCAGATGGATCCTCAACATCCCCTGATATTACTCCTGAATCCCCCATTCTCACCACCAATGAGATTTGCAGTCCTGAGAAGAAACCATTACCATGTGCCTTTTTCAGAGGGCTATTCTCCCCCCACAAAAAAATTCAATTGGATTTTTTTTCTGTGAAATATGAGTCTAATTTGTATATTCATCTCAGTATTCATAATCACCACTAATATTGGGATATATTATTTGACACAAGAGAGGGAGAGCAGTGAAATCCTGATTATTGATTCTGAACATCAATTCAGAATCTGAACATCAATTATCACATAACTGAAACTGCCAATTTTTTTTCTGCTGAAAATTTGGACTCGGAGCATCTCGGGCTTTTTGTTCTCTTTTTGCCCTCACTTGTTCCTTCTTTCTTCTAGCTGACTGATTATGTCCTCCTCTTTGCCTTAATGGCTTTAATAGCAGCAAGATTTCATAAACAAAAACCAAATTTAGGCTGTTTCATTCTCTCTGAAGTCAACTCCTTACCTCTGATTGGGAGAAACAGAGATTGCTGCGCAGGAGGAAAAATTAGACTTCCCGTATGATCCCTCTATGCAAAAACCTAGTTTTCCATGATGAGAAACTGCGATCAGTAAATAGATTGCTGGGGATGGGATACAGGGCACTGTTGAGCTTTCTCTCTTTCAGTGACACCAATTAATTAATTAATTTTACGATTGGTGGATCCATTACTTTTTATAGATGGGAAGTTTTACAGAGAAGCATAAGAAATGCATTTGTTTTCTGAGAATTTAATTCATTCAGGTAGAGAATATGTTAGTTTATTGGTTTGATTAATATTTACAGTGAAAGCTCAGTTTAACAGATCTCCCATTTAACAGACTTCAGATGGAAGGACAACATGTCTATCTATTCCTGCCTGTGAAATACAAATAATTGCATCTGAAATAGTCAGAAACCAGGCACTTAAATACTTTTTTTAAAAGCTACTTTTACCTTATTTGCTCCTTTACCTCTCATTCACTTTCATCCCTATTTCTATTTCTTACTGGATTCCCTGTCTCTTAAGCTTCCTTATCTCCTGAGACATATTTGTGGAATTAGGACACTTACAAAATTTAAGCATAGTCAAACTGAAAATGTCCACTTCAGAAATTAAAAGACAGAGGGCCTTTTGATTCCATTTTGTCCAGGTCTGTTAAATTACTGTTTTAATTGGCATTTTAATCCTGGTTTTATTTTGACACCTATTTTGTAATCAGTTCTGTCTCTTCCATCTCCTCATTAAAACAGGGTTTTCTTCATCCCAGGAAAGATGCAATGAAACATTGTACCATAGAAGAATTCAACTGTTTCAATTGCTGTATTGTTATGTTAGAAATATGTTAGTATTTCTAAAATTCATGTTTGTGAGATCTCAAGTATATTAGCACATTCAATTAAATTAAGAAATTATCTATCTTAACACTGGCTAATATTTTGCATATTCTCTATCAAGGTCATTATTTTATCATCAAGCACTTTTGCACTAAGAAGTCCCCTGCCCAGAAGTCATTGTAATTTGGAGTCCTTTTAACTTAACCACTGAATTCACAGAGATCATGATGACAGTTCACTTCACCATTTGGAAATAACATTTTTTCCCATCTACCTAGATAACTGATTTGTTCTTTCCTGCTCTCTCCTGGCAGCAAATAATCACCAATTGTTTAGTGCATCTTAGCTTCAATGCAATCTTCCTATGTCTTACCTCACACCAGGTAAGACACATTACAAGACACGTTGCTTTTAAAGTCTTATTGCATTCATTACTAATCTCAGTGTTCATCTATTGCCTACAGTACTAGCTAATGTAAGTTCTCTGCCTTATTGTGTGGCAAATGGCAAACTTCATTATTCCTTCCTCTTAGCTCACAAATATGTCTTCCACTAATGTATTCTCATTACTTTGGTAATTATGGGTTCAAGGATTTTGTAACTAAAATAACACACACTTTCACTTACGGTTAAAAGGAAGATGAAAACATATGGGTAGGAGGGTCATATTCCTTTAGGGCACCTGCATTTTCTTTCTATAACCAGTTTTCAGTTTAGGCCTATCTTACTGGTTATAAAAAACAAGTTCAAACAATTTATTATATTTACTGTTAAATAGCAGAATCAATAAAGATGCAAAATACTGTACAAGTTCATCTCACTTAAAGCAGCCTTCTTCAATTGGGTACATTCCAAATGTGTTTTGGCTACAGTTCTCTTAATTCCCAACCATTAATATTCCAGCAGGAATCAAGGCAAAATTAACTACAAGCCAAAAGGGGATTTTATATGCAACATTATACTGATATAAAAGTGAATACCGCAGCAACAGTAAACCGTACAGTGATGCCAATAGCTGGCAGAGATACAGATCAGGGAAGCTGCAATATATGCATACCAAATACATGTTATGGCCACATAACAGATAGCTGAACCTATAGGATGGAAGGTTAGAGATCAAAACTTCATTTCAAGCCTTTTGGATCCCCCTTCTGTCTTGGTAGCTCTCCCTGCCACCAGAGGTGACTCTGTTTGGCATTCCCCCAACCCCCAGCATGTGAGAGAAATGGTATCCCTCAGCCTGGATGCCTCACCAGTGAGTAAAAAGGGGGAACTGAAAAAGGGAAATGAGAAAATTAATTCAATAGTGCCACCTCCTGGTCCTATATCACTGATACATAGTGGCTAGGAAAATCAACCCATCCTCTTTTGTCAGGAAATAGGCCCATCTTGCAAAAGATAAATAGAATCAAGCCTCATTTAAAAAAATAAAAGGAAAAGAGAATGTAAAAAAAATCCTTTTCAACTTTAAGTAGTTATATTCAAGACAATCAATGAAAGGAGAAATTAAATATAGATTGTTCAAATCACAGAAAGCATCTTAGAAAAACCTCCAGTGGAAAAATATACTGGGAGATCTAAGCCTCTGAGCTGGCTATTAGATGGTATTGTTATCTAAGATTCACTATAACCAATGTAGAATTGTACTGATTTTCTCTTGTCAAAAAGGTACTGCAAAAGAAAGGTTAAACAAAATTGCTTGACGTTTTCATCTGATGGCTCTGTTTTATTTAAGAATCTCTCTTCTTCATTTTGGGAAAGATTATCAAAGGAATCATGGTAAGCTATATATACTTTAGAGGGAGAAATTAATCCTCCTCCTTGTGTTAACTAAAGCTTAAGCAGGTTAATAGAATATTCAGGACAAAGAATGCACTGAATAATTTAACTTATGGATTGGTTGCCTCAAAATGCTGCAGCTTCCATGTTTGGGGTAATGCATTCCTGATTACTTAAACACAGAATCTAGAGGCATGTTTGTTCTGATGCAGTACAGAAAAATCTCAATTTTTGAGTTAAAACTTACTTAAGAGAGATCTAAATGATATCAGCTAATTAGCAAAGAGAAAACTGAAAAAGATACCAATTGCAATGGAAATAAATTCATGACCCATAAAACATTGGCATTAAAAGAATGTTCCCACTCTCTGCTCCACTTCCCCACTTCGCCATCCCACCCCCAACTTCTATCTCAATTAATGTATGCTCTTCTTCTGCCTTAAGAAAGAATGACCATACACGCATCAGGTAGTCTAGTCTCATTCCTTCATTTCTCTCTCTCTGTTAGACCTAATAGGCTTGTTTTTCCAGCAGGTTAACACTGGATTTTGATGTATGCAATCCTTATTCTGAAAATGGTGCATGCAGGTAAGCAACAACCAAAGAAGAGCAGGCAGATGCAATTGGCAAGGGACTGCTTGCCCAGGAGTAATCATTAATATGCAGGCAACAAGTTACAAAAATGTCTTAGTGTCTGTAAAGAAGGACCCCTGTTTCAGTGTCTTCTGAAACAAGCCATTAGGCTTTTAAAAGTTTTCTCATCCTATTCAAATCAGTAGTACCTATGCTAAACCAATTTTTTTTTTTAATTTAGTGATTAGGGGTGTCCACAGTGTGTGGTCAAAAAAGTCAAGATGACGGCCACAATGGTGTGAACAAATCTCCACCCATTTTTATACGCGCCACCTGTGCAATGCACATAAAGAAACAGCTGGAGCTTCAATCACACTGTGGTGGGCTGCCATCTTGACCTTTTTCACTATACCCTGTGGACATTATGTGGTGCTTAATTTCTAAGGCTGGACTCTTAATGGTTGCATTTCCCTTTATTCCATAAAAATGAGAAGGTGCAATTTGATGTTAACCCAAATGTTGAAACAAGGGATCTTTTCATAGAGCTGGGCTTTACACCTATACTGTAGGTTGTTATTTCACTGATTTGGGGACACTATTACTGCATGTGAAATAATTAGCTCACAAACTCGTAAACAACAGAGAAATAACTCAACCAGCACTCACATTCCCAAGCAGTGAAGTAGACTTATCTCAGGCCATCCCTAAAGTTGAAAAGTCTACATAAGTTTATTTCACACCCACACACAAAAGCAGAAAAAAAGAAGCAAACATCCATGTTCTAAAAAAGAAAGCAGGATTAGATAGTAAGTTTAGATCCTAGTGTGAAGAGCAGCATATTATTTCTAACAAAGGTAAAAAAGTCATGGGGAGAAAAGACGGCATTTTTTCAAAGAAGGTATGAAAGGAGACACTTTTGAAATGGCACGGCTGCACAGCTATGTAGACTAAAGGAAATGATAAAACCGATAAATTTAAGAAGGAAAAGAGGCAAATCATATGTTGCCCTCCATGCTCTTAGTTTTTGAATCCAAAGAAAAATGAGGTAAAACATCTCATGCCTTTAGATGCCTCCAAACAACAGCTATGGTGATGATAATGGGGAGATTTAATACAGGCTAAGCCATTAATACTGACCCTGAGCCACAGTAATTTAGTTTGAAAAGAGAATAAAAAATGAGTACAGTCATAATTAGCTCAATCGGTCACTAGTTCTGAATTTCCTGCTCAGCCATGAGAGCTACCTAGCAACAAACATAGAGGATAGACAGGTGCAACCATACCACTTTATCAAGCCAGGCTCTGGACTCAAGGAGTATTTTATTAAAGGATAAAATGTTCTGAAGGCAAACAGGGCCTTCTGGACCAGCATGGCAATAAACAGGCCAAGGAAACAGCAAAAGATTCTAGTTCTGGAGATGGCTGTTACAATGGAGATAATGATATTGAAAAATAAGAGGAATGATCTAAGCAGGAGACCAAAAATCAATGGGCTTGGGCCAAATCAAGATGCACAGCATACAGGTAAGATACAAGTAGGTAAGCAAGACCGTGGGGGAAAGTCTATTATCTGGACTCAAAGACAATTACTGTTTAATTACATTTCAAAGAACTCAGTAGCACTGGGCTTGTACTCAGGATGGTCAGAACAAAGAACATAACCACTGTATCTGACAATGAAAAAAAAAACTTTCTCAGAAACTTTCTAGGCTGCTGAGTTGCCTTTATAGCTGTTTATCAGAAGGCAGACAGTGAAAAGAAAGATGCAGTAAAATTACTTGTTATTCTGAATTTGCTAATCATTTAGAAGAAAAAACAGAGCTTTAGAACCGAGGCATTTTTTTCTAGTGGGCTCTGGAAAGGTCAACTCAGAGAGTCTTTGTATGTAAGTTTACTTGAAATATGGAGGCTCCAACCAAATAGCCATTGCCAGTTATTGGCGACTCTCTGGAAAATTCTCTTTAACCTAGTATGGGAAGAAACATACACCCCTGCTTAGAAAAGACAATACATTAATTTATTGCTACTTGTTCCTAGCAATTCCATTTCTTTAAGCTTACTGTAGCTATGTTTTTCCAGAACAAAATGACTATTTTGAGCCAAAGAGACTCAAGACATAAAATAAAAGGGTATGTCTTAAGTTCTAACGTACCAAACATATATTATGTCAGAATTATGATTTAAGGTCAAAATCTGGGATCAGATCCAAAAGTTTTAAATTTTCTCCATAGAAGATTAAGTTTTTTAACATCCCAGCCTGGGCACATTCATGTGTCTTTGGAAAACTGTATAAATACTGAAAGTAAACCTAATGGTATAATCCTATGCAAATTTACTCAGAAGTTTAATAACACTTTTTCACAAGTCAATTGTACAGGATTGCAGCCTAATTTTTTCAAAAGGAAAGGATCCTAAAGCATTCAAGTGCTTTTGGTACAGTTTCTAGCTTATCAGATACTAAGTGGATTTTGTTAGTGACGCTAAGATGCAGAGACAGTTAATCTACAGAAGCTGTTTGCTTAATACAAATTTCTGCCATTGCATACTTACCAATTTAGTAAACTGTTCAAAAGAATAACAGGATGAAAAGTGAACTGGAACTATAAACATAACCAGAAGACAATAAACTAAAACTGACAAACGTCACATAAAAATACACAGGAGAGTGGACTACTAAATGACAAGTAGTTTAATGCAACATTAATGAAACGCAGCAGTATTTTTGTCAGGGTTGGGATTTCTTAAAGAGAGAGGTGGGGTCTAACTTCCTCTCCAAAGGCAGAAGCTTCTATAGATGCACCCATAGCAGCCAACCATCGAACAGTTTATACCCAGGTGGATACAAAACATATACATCTCCAAATCCTATAACTTACCCTCCCATTCCCGATTCTTATGCCAATCTTTCATTTCAGTAGAAGGAGAAAAGCTGATTTAAAACTACAAAATTTACTGCAGATCTGTAAATATTAGCATAATAAATGCTACTACTTCATAACAAAATGTGGAAGGGGATCTTTCAAGCAGGTTCTTTTAAAACTGCATGATACTATGTAGTTTTTTCATATAATTTTCTTTGGATCATGTGACTCTTCAGAATTTTATATGACTTCCACAGTAAGTTCATAATGGAAAGGAAGCTGCTAAAAGCTTATTCATCCAAAAATACTTCCATAAAACACATATTTGAAAAGGAGTATTAAACATATTAAAATTTGAATTTTTTTATTGCGGTCATTAGCCATTAAACAGCACAGGGAAATCGGTTATGCAAATATCTAAAACTGAACTGACAATATCAAACATATTATTGGTTGTATATAAGTACATATAGGGAACAGTTAAGAAGCACTGCTAATACTCAACACTAAACATTATAGTAAAGATTAGAACTTTTTGCATAAAAATTCTGCTTCATCTTAACCAATGTGGGAGGAATTTATTAAAGAATGCACTGCTATAAAACAGTAAGAAAATCTGAAACTTTACCTTGATTTCTCTTTGTTCTACAGATTTTTCCCATATTTGCTGATCATAAGCCCCAATCTAAAAAGGAAAAAGGGTTTAATTTAAAATACTGCACAGCAAAGTACTGTAACATAGCAGTCTTCGAATGTAAATTTTGCATGACATCAGGAAAAAAAGTGTGTGTGTGTGTTTGTGTGTATATCTCTATATGTCTGCAAATCAAAGAGATGAATCAGCTTAAATAAATTTAATTCAAATGTGCCTATTAAAAATAAAAAAACAGTTCAGCAATTACCAACTGAAGCATTATCTGTAAATGTTATAGTTGATTAAATAGAATGGCTGATAATAAATCACATGTACCTCTTTTAACAGCATGACAGTGTTTTGGTTTATGACTTCCTTATGAGCTTTCTGTGCTGCAAATCATAAGGAAATACAGAAGGCCTTTTCTATATTTTTCTGACTGCTTGAATTGGTGGCAGCACCCAGCTGATGTTGTCTGGGCTTCAGAGTTAATACAGGGTCAGGCCTATGCAATACTTGAATGGGAAAATCTCAGGGCTATAGGCTGGACTCAGAAGCTGGAAAACTTTCCAGAGAAGGCAACAGCAAATTGCTCACTGTTTCTAAATACTTTCTGTTTGCAAAAATGCACTGGCACACAATCAGAAGCTGTATTAAAACATCTGACTTAGAACACTGCTAAATTCAAGAGGCCCAGTTACGGTGGCAATGAGTGCATCTTTGAGAGTCTTGAAAGACCAAGTTAGGGATAGACTGTCATGAGAAAATGTATCTATGTGGCCGCTAGGAGTCAAAAACCACTTGATGGCACATAATCAATCAATCAATCAGTCAAATTCCAGAGAACTGCTTTATAGTAAGTAGATATGATGGTACACCAGTATACTTTTAGTAATTCCCGGATAAACGAAATAAACATCTAAGCATTGCTCCTAATAAGACTGTCCTCAGAATAAAAAAGATCTGCTATACTATACTGTGCATAGGACCTAAATATATTTAATCATCCATAAAATCTGCTTCCTTGTATAATAGATAGCTGATTAATGAGCCAGAGTAGATCAGTGACAAATTACATATTTACAGTCATTATTAAAACGAATGATTTGATGCTCTGACCATGTTCAGACAGATCTAGAAAAAAACAAATATACAAAAATAAAAAGAATCTACATAACATTTCCGTAGACCGTGTTACTTTCAGGATCCCACATCCCTCTCAAGTCTTGGTGGCAGATTTTGCTAGATAATAATTCATCCTATCAGTACACATGCCTATGTTAGAGATGGTGAAATAACATGATCGCAGGAGTGCTAGGTAATACATGAAAGGCAGTTTTGACTTGCTACCGTGCTGACTTTATTACCCTAGAAACTAAATGATCACAATAATTTCAGAGTGCCCCTAAATTATTAGGAGATCATTTATATGCTGTGCTGCACAAACATGCCTTAAGTTTTCATTCTACAATTGTTATGTACAGAGAAAGAAGGAAGAGTAGAAACTTGTGGTTTGCCATTATGTCTGTAGTAAACATTACATTTCATTTTAGTACGAAGAGATAATCTCATAAAATTTCATAAACAGACTGAAGACTAGTACGATTTACAATGCATATTCTAAAAATTATCCTTTCCTTTAAAATAATGTACTTCTGCTCTGTTTGTCACATACTGCTGTTTAAAACTTTTTATTAAAGCATTCCTCTCCATTTTTCATTAAATCACCTTTTCAACTTTTCCACTTTCTCACTGCTGAGTGTCATTAGAAATGGGAGCAAAATGCTACCTCTGGTAAACTGCAGGGGGATCAGTGTTCTTGTGGGAACTCTGAGGTTTGCGAGACAGAAAGAATGTAAAGAAACACACTAAAAGAAAGCCAGCCAACAGCAGGAAGTAAAGAAATTTGTTTTCTCCAAAATCCGCTCCCCCCCAAAAAACCTGAGTTCCAAATAAATGGTTCCTATTATCATAAATGGTATAAATGAGGCAGCTCCCTTATTGCATTACTATCAAATGAAAAGACAAGAAACCAAAGTATAATGAAAACAGAGGGGCCAAAGCTGACAATTCAGGTGCATTGCTATGGGTTAGGGATAATAACAGGAAACGTGTAATTCTTAGGGCTGTGCAAAGTCTTCACAAGATGCACTTTGGAATATGTGGGAGCATTGAAAAAATATACCTATCTGAATTGTTAACATAGCCATGTCTCTTTCCAGGCTTGTGTGACTGCTTCAGAAATTCAGAAACCAGTGCTGGTTGTCTCCTCATGCATCTGCCATCACAGCCATGTCTCTCAGAATGATCTGCAGAACACTATTAACTGATTCCCATGTTTTTTCTATATAATCCTGAGAGCTCCACTTTTCTTAGGAGCACACAGCAACAAACATGATAGCAGTTCAAAAAACCTACATGAAATCTAGTAAGAATCTCTCAGCCTGCTTAAGCTTATTTTCCAGGGCCACCCTCCAGTTTTTGTGAACCCAGTTCATGAGACAATCTAGACTGCTGGGCCCAGAATCCTTTGGTCTGTTTCAGTACAGAAGATATTTCCATAAATTCCTGATTTCGGTGATATGAACCAGATCCAGAAATTAGAAAAGTAGCAAGTAGCTCTAAATACAACATTACGTTTTTCTTCTACTGAAGGAAATACTGGGAGAACAGTAGCTACTGACAGTGCCTTTAACTCCTTTGAACAAAAATCACTATTAACAAAGATATATAGTTCTTTTTTGGAAAAAAAAAATGAACGGAATCTGCAATTTAATCAAAAGGATTAAAAATTTTAAAAATCCTATCACACAACCTTGTAATGCAGTATAAAGACTCCATTATTGATTCACATCAGGAACAGTAATTATTGAAAGATGCTCAAATGGAACAAAGATAAAATTCGAAACTTTAAGGACAAATTAGATAGGCTTTTTTTTTCCCAACAGCAAAAGGTGATGTGCAACTGAGCATTTTGAAACTGAAGGAAACAATACTTTGAAATGCAGAAAAGTGTAAAGATAAACTGAAGGCAAGAGAAGTATTCTAACATGAAATAAAGCACAATTAGGGCAAATTAGTATATTAAAATGGATTTACATTCGTTTAACCTAGTTTGGTACTTTAGAACATATATGGGAACTGCTATATAATTTATAAGATCATATCTAATGCTGTGGATCTACTAATGTTGAAAATATAGGAAAATTTCCTCTGTATTTACATATATCATGGATCATTGAAAACACTGATGCATGGTTAATAAAGAAACCAATCAAGGGTATATAACAATCTTTTATATTTAAACTGACATCATACTTTGACATCTGAATGAACAGAAACAGTGTAATTATCCAGGTCATCACACAATTGCCTTTTATCATAATAAAAAATTAGCTGTCGGTTTATAAAACTTAATTACTGTGTAATTCTATTCTTTCAATGGAATAATTGTATTTATAATGTGCTCTTGTTGAGTATGACTATAGATGTACAGGAAAGTTGGTTCAAACCAACAGGTTTATTATTTATATAATTGGAATTCCATTATGAGTGTGCCTCTAAATTACTTCGGTTTCATTTCAGATGTGTTACTTGACCAGGAATAGTATAAGCTCATGTTTGATAGATTGATTACATGCCATCAAGTTGGTGTTGACTCAGGGACCATGTCGATTTTTCTCCATGATGATCTGTCTCTAACCTGGTCTTTCAGATCTTCCAACAGTGTACCCTTCACCACTGAAATATGCTGCAGACTAGCACTTGGTGGAGCAGCCATGAAGGCCTTGGAAAAGATATTCAAATGCCAGGATGTGTTTATACTTACAAAGATCGGAATCATGCTAGCCATGGTATCCCCTGTGACACTCTATGGAAGCAAAAGTTGGACTTCCAAAGAAGCAGGATAGTTAGAGTATTGACACCTTTGAACTTTGGTGTTGGAGAAGACTCCTGAGAATACCACAGATATCCAAGAAAACAAACCGATGGATCATCAAACAAATCAACCCAGAGTTCTCACTCAAGGCACAAATGACCAGGCTCAAATTATCCTACTTTCCACACATTATATGAAGACCCAGCTCTCTGGAAAGGGCTCTAATGCTAGGAAAGATGGAAGGAAAGAGAAGAAGAGGACGATCAGCAACAAGATGGACAGACTCAGTTACAGTGGCGATAAGTGCACCACTGGGAGACTTGAAAGAACAGGCTAGGGATAGATCGTCATGGAGAAAATCTATCCATGTGGTCACTAGGAATCAAAAATGACTTGATGGCACATAATCTCTCTCTTTCTCCCTCTCTCTCCTTAGCTAGTATCACCCAACAAAGGTGATATTATAACAGAAGAAATTGGAAAAGGCTATTTCTTACCCATTCTTTACTATTACCACTATGTTCTTCCATTTTATCTATTTTCCGTACTGTCAAAGTTACAGAAAAACATTTACCCTTACCAGAAAATCATTGTCTTTGCAGGTGTGCTTATTAGGGAGTAGCTTGGTGTTAGGCAGAAGATTTATCTACATAGCTTTGTGTCAGCTTTCTACATTGTGAGAAATCCAAGTACAAACAGATAAGCAGGGAATACTTTTAATCCAGTCTTGAAAAAATTGGCATCCCACTATATCTTCTCACCCAGTCTTCTGCAGTGACAATACACCATCATGGCTTTGATCAATCAAGGCTTTCATGTAATGCCTTCTAGTGATACAGAGAAGTGTAGATTAGGTTATTGCCTAGTGGCTGTTTACCAACTATGCCAAATGCATCATTTTCTGCTACCAGCAAGGACCATAGTGGTCAGTCTGGTACATTTTGACCAGTATGTTACAAACACAACAAAAGCACATTTTTATTCCAAGCATGTTTACACTGCTATGTGCAAGCTAGGATTTTTAATCCAGACACCATCTCACAAGCTAACACACCATTCCCCACATCTCACCAATTAGGAGGTATAATTTAAATTTTTCCACATCTACCAGAGCTGAGTAATTTCCCAGATGCTACTGGATAGACAATGGTATGCAGCAGAATTGCAGTCTTCACTGAAATCGATAGTGAAATCAAGCATGGAAAGAAAAATGATTCATTTGCTGATTTGAAGTGAAACGATCAATGTAATTTGGAAAGTCACATATAACTAGAATATAGACATAAGCTAAGTTCATACAAAGGTGCTTAATTTTCTTTTTCAGCTAAGAGCCATAAGATATGCTGGAATGCTAGAGGCCACACTCCAAACAAAAGCAGGACTGGCACAAAAAAGATCTAATTAACTGTATAGCAACTGACTAAAATGGATTGATTTGACTGTACAATAAGTTACTCCTAACTGTAGAAATCATTCATTCACCCATCCATACATTTAATTTTCTCAACTCCTCACAAAATATGTGGGTGTAGAGAGAAGTAATGCGTTCCCCACACAGCACCTGCTTTCATGAAGTATCACTCAGAAAGATGCGGAGTGAACACCCTCTCACTCCCAGCAATCTTGAACAGAAACTAAACGAGAATGACAAGAGTTAAGTAGAGAACTGTGGGGGATGCTGTTGTATTAATACAAAACTGGTTTAAGAAGCATGCAGGTGGTTGGAGCAGGAAGTAGTCTATGTCAAAGATCATGATTCAGAGTTCAAAGAGCAGAAAGCACTAACAATGTTGTTGTCCTCCAGGCTTCTCACCATGGCTAAAAGCATCACAAAGAAGTTGGGAGTGAAAAAGAAGAGATTACAAAACAAGTAGAAACAAAAATCAAAAGAGGACAAAAGAGGAACAAAAGGGCAAGCAAAGGCTGTTTCTGCCTTGCAGTTGCAAGCTACACTGAGAAAGGAATGAAGACAAGATGCATGCCATTGTAGATGAGGAGTGAGAATAACAGCAAAGAGTTGAGGGGGACTGGCTATACAGGTACTACATTTGCTAATTTCTTCTCCCTGCCAATCACACGTAGAGCCTGGATTCAGCAGCAGATAGGTGGCTTTATCTGGCAGGGGTGGAATGGGGAACGACACAGAAGCTTTTGTGGGGCTTGGTGGCACCCTTGATGCACTTCTAGTTTACCATTATGCCTGAACCCACAACTCTGCTAGTACCTTTTAAAAGTTGAAAATGATTATCCTAGCATTAAGGAGGATAGAATGGAACTTCTCTGTTCAGAAGAAACTATAACTAGTCTCCATGAATTATGTACAGACACACCATACTATATATTCATGTCTTTAGCTTCTCAACAGTATTGTAGAATACTGTTTTGACCAGTTGTTAGCCATCCCAAGCAGTGCACAAATACTAGAAGGATATGATTAAAAACTGCTATGTGCCCATTCCCACATACACATACGTTTCTAAAAGGTGGAGGTGGTAGCCACTTTAATTAAGTTCTTGAAAAAGAATCTGCTAATTTTATTACTACCTATTCTTCAACTTGATATAAAATGTAGAATTATATTACTCTGGGGTGGAAGTGGGGGGTTTGCGACTACATGAGCAAAACAGCCCAATTACCATCTCTATTCACAGGCAAACCTTAAAAGGTATGTAGTTAACTGTGCAATTATATCTACCTTTACATTTCTCTTTTTAAAAATAAATGGTTTTTTTTTTTAAAGCTGGGAGGAGATATCTTGTTGATTAATTCTTCCCATAGCTTTCTTGCTGAAAGAATAATGTGTATCCTTTCCAGAACTAAACCTGAGCTTTGTGACAGACACCTAATGTTCAGTTTAACTATAGGCTGTGATAGTATCAACATGTAGTCCAATACTTACCAACCCCAGTGTTTCTAATAGAAACAATAAATATTTCAGAAGCAATTTATAATTCATGTCCAGGAGGACAACCATCCACCAAGATGAAAATCCTAACCTAAATATTTGTGTAATCAACCTGATCAAAATTTTGATAATCAGAAAAAATAAATAAAACTTTGAACAGAAATATAAATTCTGCAATGCATAACTCCAAAATAAGCTGTATATTGAGTCAAAAAGATATTCAATGTCAAATTTTAGCTAAAACTGATTGTTACTGAGTAAAATGTACTGTATTTTTGTGACAAGACCCTAAATTTAAGACAATCATCCCCCCAAAGGAAGATTTGATAGAAAAAGAAATTGTAAACACAGACAAAAATTTGTATGTTATGCCAGTTTCTTCACATTTTCAACCTGGGGTTCTCAAATCCAGATGAAACCAATCCTGGAGATTTCCCCATCCTCAATAAATGTGCATATATTTTATGCTTGCAGTTATGCACTGAACAGTAATCAGCCATACCTGTTGCCATTTAAAAGTTCTTTGTGACATAAAAATGTTTTATTCACTGAAGACCTTTAGCTAAGGAAAATTATTGAAGCCTCATAAAGTCATTAGTTGGTCCTAGAGAAGAGCACATGGAAATGGGATTTTCTGCATGATTCCTCTTCTCTTCCTTCTTCCTATAATCTTAAAAAAGCAACTTCTAGGAATAAAGTATCCTCTGGTACAACATGATGTAGGTACACCAAGGTAGATTAGAATGAGCAACCAGATTTCAGGAGATTTCTTTTGATGTTCACACTTTTGCATCTAAGCTACAGTAAATCAAATCTAGTAAATAATTTGAATTTGTACCTGAGTGATGTTTACTGAGCTGAATATTAAGTTCAACCTTAAGCAATAATCCAAGAAGACAAAAAGTTTGCCTTTGAAAAGTCATGTTTGAATTTGCTTTCTAAAAATTCAAGAGCAAGAATAAACTATAGTGAATAAAGAAAGAGGACACAATGACTGTATTCATATATTTACAACTGTGCCCAAGGCAACCACGATCCACCCTTGCATATTTCTCCAGTAACATTTGAAAAACTTAAGTTCATGTGGGTGACCAGAGCGAGAAGTTATTTTCTATGTAAAGATGAAAATATTGCAACAAACATCTACGGCACCCACTGCCTTCAGACATTACAAAAGCTTCATGGAACAAGACTATGAACTGAATTATTTTCTTTTTAAAAAACTCAGATACTAGTGTAACTGAGAATCCCTTCCACGCAGAAGCTTAGATAGTTCAACCAACAGAACAAGGCACCATTAACTCCTTAGCAGTTGATTTCAAGGAACTGAAAGCTACACTACCCCTGATCTTTGAAGGAAGCTCCCAAATATGTATTCAGATGGAGAAAAAGATACTCACATAGAAGATCCCAAGATACCTGCTAAACAGCTATCAAAAGATCCTAGTTGCATGAAGGCTATTTCCTAGAACAGAGCTGGGTTACAGTATATGGGTCCAAAGGTTTGAGCAGATCTTGAAAAATTATTTTCTTTTTAGAGGAAACATGATGCCAGAATGTTTCTTTACTTCATTCATTTCTTACTTTTGTTTCATCAGTCACTAAACAGGGTTTCCTTGGAACAGCAGGTAGAGAGCTATCAACCCTAATTTTGGAGGAGTATGAAGGAGATATATAGCAAAGTGATTGGTATAATGTTGAGTCTATACTGTATATATATTGAATACATATTGAGAGTATATAGTGAGTATATATTATGCATATATATATACTGCCTATATATATACACACACATACATACATACATATAGATATATAGATATATCATATGCATAAAATTCATATGCCACCTGAATCTCAACAACTCTTGGCAGTTACAGATAAAAAAGTTAAAAATACCATGGTAGACAAAAATGAAGGTGACAAAAAACTGGACAGGAACGAAAAGGAACAATCCCACATACTTTAGTCTAAAGGGGAGTTTCGTGCACCCTTGCCAAAGGCCAGGTCTTCAAGGCCCTTCAAAACATCAGTGGGGGCAGGGGGCTGCCCACATCTCGGGCAAAACTGCATTCCAGAGGGCAGGTACTGATACAGAGAAGGCATGCTTTCAGGCTCTTGATAGAAGGCATTGTTTCATTGAAGGAAACTGGAGTGTACCAACCCTGCCAGATAAATACTATGGGAAACAGGCGGTCCTTCGAGTAGGGCTCTTATATACTATATATATAAGTATATATGTGGGATTCCTTGGGATATTTTATATGTCTATATTGGGAAAAGGTGGCTTGTGGGAAAGGGTGGCATGAAAGCAACACTTATACATACATACAGCAAGCCAGCTGTGAGCTATAAAATCCAGAAAATAAATAAAAAAACAAAAGAAATAAAACATGCAATTGCCAAGGAGGATTAAAATTAAAAAAGCAGATTTAAACTAAGTATAGCAGAGAGACAAATTATTTCCATGCCTCTCTCCTTCTTCTGTTCCACCTTTAGAGCCCCCATCCACTGAAGCTACAACAGAACCTGCAGGCCACATTGTGATGGAAATGTGAACTGTGTGGAATAGGGAGTGGCAAAATACAAATACACAGGAGAAAAAGTAAGTAAGCAATCATAAGCCAAGTTATAATTTGTTTTAGAACAATCATTTAAGTTTTACTGAAAAATCTTACCTTCTTCTGGTACCAGACTATAGCATCTGTTACTTTGGACGCCATTTATTCTGTGGCATTTATACAGGAGTCATTTTAGGCTGCAGAGAAAAAGATACATAATTTTAAAATCAGAATCTAAACTAAAACAAGCATTACATGACAGTTTAGTTTAAATCTTGAAGAGCATTCGGAAGCTTCAACTGGTGCAGAATGCAGCTGCGTGGATAGTAAATGGTGTTGGGTACTCGACACATGTGACATTACTACTATGTGAGCTGCATTGGTTGCCGGTGTGCTTCCAGGTGCAATTCAAGGTGCTGGTTGTCACCTTTAAAGCCCTTCATGGCTTGGGGCCGGGTTACCTAAGGGACCGCCTTCTCCCAGTTGTTTCTGCCCGTCCAATTCGATCTAGTAGGTTGGGTATGTTGGCAGAGTGCTGGAAAACATTTGGCCCAGGAGAGATCAGAAAAGTCACACACCAGGCATTTCTGTAAAAATAAATTTATTTACAGAAAGCACAAAAACATATTTATAGGCTTGTGCATTTTCACAGGCTCTCAGAGAGGAGAGAGCTCTCTCTCAGCTGCATACTCTCTGCAAGCCTAAAAAGAAGGAACTAAGTAACAAGCAAGCTGCCCTTGCCTGAGGCAATGTAACTATTATCACCTAAAAAGAGGACAATTACATTCAACCTCTTTACCTGGCCAGAATGATTAGTTACCATAGTAACTGTCCTTACTCATGACAGTAACTTTAATCTCTCTGTAACAGAAAACAATATACCAATAGGGTATGCTGCAGGTCCCGTCAGCCAGGGAGTGTCAGTTGGTGGGAACTAGAAGGCGTGCCTTCTCTTCCATAGCGCCGCCCTCTGGAACATCCTCCCTCCAGAAATTAGGATGTCCCCAACGCTGTTGGCCTTTCGTGAGGCTGTGAAGACCTGGCTTTGTGCCCGGGCCCTCGAGCATGTGGATGGTCCCTTCTCTTGGCTGTATTAACATTCATGCATTGCTCGCTTGGCAGCCATGTATATTTATTTTGTATTTTAACTGCTTTAATTGTAATTGTTTTAATTGTTTTATAGTTTTATTGCTGTAAGCCGCCCAGAGTCACTCGCTGAGATGGGCGGCTATAGAAATCAAACAAATAAATAAATAAATCTGGATGGCCAATTAATCAGTCAAATATTGTCAACTGGTCCATGACTATTTAACCAAGTTCAAATGTTGTCAATAAAGCCAATCATGTCACACTTTCTACTTGCTTTTCTATTATATGGTTATCTCTAACATTTCCTATGGCGCATTGCTTCTAAGCCCTCCAAAAGCTCTTTCTGTTTCACTATATTCTTACACTCTTATTTCAGAAGTAATCTCCCTGTCACTCTTTCTGGGAGACTTCAGTCTTCTTTCCCAGTTATTTGACACAGTCCATCTTCTACTTCCTGTACAGGAATACAGAACTGATGGGATTCCAAAGGAAGAATGTAACCAGTTTAATTTGTAATAAACTGCTGCATTTCTAATAAAGCATAGGATTTGCATTGTAAATGAAACACTGGCTTGGATCCAGATCTAGTCAACTGCAGAACTCCCTATATCCTTTGTCCACATAGCAGCTCATCTCCAATGCTTAAAAAAAATGTTATGCAGAAGGTATACAAATGGTGTTGAATGGGACAAATAGGCTGTGGTGTGGGAAGTAAAGAAGGGCCCTGAAAGTTGAACGAAAGGATCCGAAATGTGCAGAATTCCATTCATGGAAGGTACAGTATTGATTATCAAGTCACAACACCGTCTGTCTCATCAAACTTAAGAAATTCCACATCCCTCTGAAGAGAATATGGAGAGGAGAGATGAAGCTGTTGCTATTCAGCAGGAGCTATAGGAAAATCCTGTTCCTTCAGCCCAGTAACCTAAACTTGGATTCATTCCCATTATAATCTTCTGTGTAGCTCTTCCTGTTAACAAGAGTACCATGAGAATATTCTGCATGTTTCCTGCATCAGGAAAATTACTTCCCACATGGACAGAACCACAAAAAACAGATGGTAGAACTTGACCATGTTTTAATTGTATATTTTGAGATAGACGTTCAATTGTGTATTTTGAGGTAGACACCTCATAATTTCTTTGTGCTATGCAAGTGGTGATTACTGCAGATGTGCAGCAATCTGGATTTGGGAAAGAAATTATTTGGAATGAGCATGGGTGTGCACATCGTGCTTGTTGGTACCTTATTCGATCAACCACATATTTTCCTGGGGTGCTACATAAGCTTCTTTAAGATAGCTGCACAGTCCTAATGATTTATGCACTGCCTTTTCTACTAGAAAATATGGTTTGGGAGAGAAAGATAGGCTACAGATCTGTAAATGTGATTCTTTGGATGGTTATTTCTGCATTCCCAAATGTAAGTCTTGTGCCTGTACAGAACAGCCTTCAGAATGTTACCAAATGGAGAACTTTTGGCAAGAAGTCCCACTCACACTCCATTGTGGCTGTCTTAAGTTACAGAAAAACATCATTTTCCTCAGTTCTCCCCAGACGCAAGAACAGTGTATCAGTGCAGGAATGGAGGGTGAATTATGCAAAATGTACAGTCTCTTAAAAACTTAGTACACAGTCTGTTCTTTGTGGACTCTGTTCATCCCACGTTTGGCAACAAGCTAAACTTATAGGCAATGTGATGGACACATCACATCAAAAGTGAAGAGAGTACAGATCACTCAAAGGAAGTACTCACCCTAGTTTAAGAATCCAAAAGTCTGTATCTTTTTTTTTCTAAAGTAGAAGTCTGAGAACACATTCCATATCCACCTCTATTCTTAGAAACTGCAAAAGCAGATCAACCATAAGATCTGCAACTGCAGATGCAACTGTTACTAAATATATCACATTCATATTCTATAGATGCACTTTGCAAGCGGTTAAAGGCTCAAAGGAAAATAAAAGACTTCAGGAGGCCTGCAGAGGAAATTATGAGCAATAGCTTGAATGCCCTGAGAGCGGGTGAGAGGAAAAAGAAGTTTCCTTTGTAAGTGGTGGATGACATACAGATATAGCTGCAAAATAAATTTGTAAAGAACTCTGGGTAACCTTGCAGAAGCATTTATTTAGCATTGCACAGAACTTCAAAGTGAAGTTTCTTAGCAGTCCTAAGTACTGTAAAGACTTCTACTAGGTATAAACGACAGCAGGAGGGCCATGTTAGTCTGTGGTAGAAAAAATCTGCAGTCTGGTAGCATCTGTTCCAATTAACAAATGTATTAAAAGGCATATGCTTTCATGAGCACTTCACTTCATCATATACATAGGGTGGCTAGACTGAGGTAGGATTTAAATTGGGGTAAGGGTAAGGCAAGGGCAAGTGGCACTGCGGGTTAAACCGCTGAGCTGCTGAGCTGGCTGATCAGAAGGTTGGCGGTTCGAATCCACTTGACAGGGTGAGCTCCCGTTGCTAGTCCCAGCTCCTGCCAACCTAGCAGTTCCAAAACATGCAAATGTGAGTAGATTAATAGGTACCGCTTCGGTTGGCAGGTAACGGCGTTCCGTTTAGTCATGCTGGCCACATGATCACAGAAGTGTCTACAAACAAACGCCGGTTCTTCGGCTTTGAAACGGAGATGAGCACCACCCCCTAGAGTCAGATACGACTGGACTTAATGTCAAGGGAAACCTTTACCTTTACCTTTAAGGTGAAGGGCAGTATTGCAACCAAAACTCTCCCCACAAGTTCGATCCCAGTGGAAGCTGGATTCTCTCTTGGGTAGCCGGCTCAGGTCGACTCAGCCTCCATCCTTCCGAGGTCAGTAAAATGAGTACACAGCTTGCTTGCTGGGGAAGGTGACGACTGGGGAAGGCAATGGCAAACCACCCCGCTCTATAGTCTGCCAAGAAAATGTCGCGAAAGCGGCATCCCCACAAAGGCTCAGACATGAGTCGGTGCTTGCACAGGGGACCTTTCACCTCACCAAGGTGAGGGGGGAGCAAGGGAAGGGAAGACAGGTTGGTTATGGAGATGCAGTTACACTGAAAGTAACTTATAAATTAACAATTATAGTATCTTAAAAAAGATACTATAAAAACACCCATTGTGTTTGTTGAGACTTTCTGAGGCATGTGAGTTTAGCAAACTCTCAGTGGTGATATTAAAGTCCCATTTTCCCAAAACAGTCACTTTGAGGTATACCACTGAGTGACCTGGGAGGCTGATATACTTTGATATAACTTTGTCCTTGTTTTGAGTTCTGATGTCAAGCTTGTGTCCATTAATTCTTCTGTGCAAAGTTTGTTCCATTTGTCCTAGGTAGAATCTAGAGGGACATTGCTGGCAGATGATGGCATATATCACATTAGAGGAAGAGCATGTGGGGCCTGTGATGGTGCTGCTGGTGTAGATATGGGGGTAAAGTAGACATCTAGGTTGGTTGCAGGATCTGGTTCCCATGTTAGCATCATGGTTCTGTTATTTCTTGTTGCTTAGAACAACGCAAATTCTTACTCCAATGTAAGAGTTGCATAACCAACCTGTCTTCACTTCCTCCTCCCACCCTCACTCCAATTTAAATCCTACATCAGTCTAGCCATTCTGTGCATCTGATGAAGTGAGGGGCATCTCACGAAAGCTTAAGCCTTTTTAAAAAAAATTGTTAGGTGGAAAAGGTGCTACCAGGCTCATTTTTTACTAGCTATAAAGTTGAAGTTTCCATGCCATCAAGTAAAGGAAAGAAGATGAGGTGATTAAAAGTGTCGTGTTCTTTTGAGCTATAGTCTGAAATCAACAGAAGCTTCCAAATTGTACCTGGACTTGATTAAAGGGCATACGAAAAAAGGTGATCCATCAATAATAATCCAGTAATAATATATTTATTTATTTAACATTTATCTCTCACTTGTCTTACATTGAAACTCGCCTACTTTTTATCTCCCATGGGGAAGCTGGATCTGAAATCCTATGATTCTATAAGAAGCTATACACACTTATTTTAGACTTTCATCTAGATTTATAAGAACAAAGTCAAATATTGTCACCCTGCTGTTACTATATGAACAATTTTAGGTTAACTCTAATGACTGTATTGGCATAATACAGTCATTAATTATGAGGATCATCTAAAATTGTTATATGCACTGCAGAGTTTGGCTTCACTTTTTACAATTTCCAGTCTGCTTGGCTTGTCGTATTCTCTGCAATGTAGCAATGAGAATGATCAGTCATCTTCTGCTTTTTTCCCTCTAGATGCTACAACTCAAGTAATCTTATCAGCATCTACTGACAAAGAGAACAAAAAAGCTTGGCAGGAACACACTAACACGATTTGGGTTGTGGGGAAAAAGAAGAAGTGATGAAAGAATATCACCATAAAGGTAAAGGTTCCCGTTTAGTCGTGTCTGACACCAGGGGGCGGTGCTCATCTCCGTTTCATGGCCGAAGAGCCAGCGTTGTCCGAAGACACCTCTGCGGTCATGTGGCTGGCATGACAGTCATGGAATGCTGTTACCGTCCCGCTGAAGCAGTACCTATTTCTCTACTGGCATTTGCATGCGTTCAAATTGCTAGGCTGGCAAGAGCTGGGGCGAGCGCAGGAGCTCACTCCCGTCACACAGCGCTCGGGTCCCGAACCGCCAAGCTTGCAACCTTCCGGTCGACAAGCCTGGGTTCCTAACCGCCGAGCCACCATGCCCCCAGAATAGCACCATAACTGCATTATTTCAATCATTATTTTAATCGTTTTAATAGAAATGTGAAAAATAAATAAATAAAATTTAAAAGTAGGATCTTAGCTATCCTATTTTCTTTTCCAAGAATTTCTCTGCAAGCTTTTTACCCGTAGCAATCTACGAAGAAATTAAAAAATAATGCCAGGACTGTGGCAGTGCCACTATTTGCCAAAGCAAAGCTATCTGTCTAAATCAAGGATGATTTAAACTGCACTCAAGAAGACTTACTCTTCGGATAAGCATGTTTTCTCTCCAAATGTTTTTTTTTTTAATTCCTAGGTTTTGTTATACGATCTGATGCGTCTTTCCACCAACTACATACGTTAAAGAAAGTATGCTTTTGCTTATACTCTTCAGCTATACTGAATTTAGCTGACATCATACTTCCACTGAACACTCTCTTTTTTTCATGGCTGGCATCCCGCCATCAGAAAACACGAAACCAAATCTCTTCAGTCTTTCCCGGCCTGTTCCTACAATAGTTATTTATGTTATTTAAACAGTTTACATGGTCACTCATCTCATTACCGTGAATCTGGGTGGTGAAAAGGAAATTAAGAACCAAAAAATGAAAACACAATGAATAAAAAAGAAATACCAACCACAAACAATAGATACATCAGAGGCCAGAAGTAAAACTCCCCCTCTTGTGGGGGGAGATGGGCAGTGCCAAAAATTTGAATAAAATAAAATAAATAATAAATAAATACTTTACAATTAGGATAAAAACAACAAGCATAAATGCATCAACTGAGGAGGCTCCCTTAACATTCTGGCCCAAATGCCTGAGGGGACAAGCAGGACTTTAGGGTTGGTGCCATCTGGATCTCTGGAGTGGTGGATGCTGTTACATAGTGGAGACATCCCAACAGAGAGGGCATGACTCCCAGGTCCCACAAGATGGCAATGCTTAATGAAAAGGATCCAGAGCACACTCACCTTGCCAGTTCGGGTAGGGCAAGCAAAAACTACTGGAGACAGATTGTCCTGCAAATATCATGACCTAGTGCCATGTATGGCTTTATAGATAATAATCAGCACCTTGAATTGTACCTGGAAGCTCACTGAAAGACAGTGAAGATCACAAAAATAGTGGTGTTATATAAATGTATCATGGAGCACCCAAAACTGCACACTACTCATTCTGGACAAGTTTCAACTTCCAAATACTCTTCAAAGGAAGTCCCATGTAGAGTGATTTACGCTAATCCAAACAGGAAGTGACTAAGGAATGAGTTACTGTATGAGCTCCCAATCCAGAAATGGGCACAACTGGCACACAAGTTAAAAGGCTCTCTAGCCATGGCTGCCACCTGCCCTTCGAGCAGGAGCTGTGAGTCCAAGAGGACCCCCAAACTGTGCATCAACTCTGTTGGGGGAAATGCACACACATTCAGAGCTGAGCACATTCTAACAATTTCACAGCAGAACCAAGTAAAATTCCATGTAGAAATTTATGTTCACTTAAATTTAATAGTGTTTGCCTTACAATTTGGAAAATGTAGATTCCCCATATCTGCACAAAATGTTATTTTATCTGGGACAGTAATGTCGTATTGATCAAAATGAAATAAAAATTCTCCTTTTTCTGGACAAACATGTCCCAGCCTGGTTGGGGTAACTATGAAGTGTTGATGAAAATGACAGCAAATATTCTCCTGCTTTGGAGTGATGGGTTATGAAGTAAAGTGCTATTATATTAGTTTTTAGTGTTTATAATTTCTCTGTTTTAATTTTTTATTACTGTTTTTATTGCACTTTTGTAAGCTGTCCAAACCCATTAAGAGAATGGTGGCATATGCATTTTCTAAATAAAATAGACAAAGAAAGCTTTTCAGGATTAGTTTAATATAATCTGAACCACCTGGCCAGTGAATACCATACCCATCTACTCAGAAATGAGCTACGCTGCCTTCAAAGGGATTCCAAATAAGTAATCTATGAAAGAAGTTATGTACCATGTACAACTTTCTAATTAAAAAATACTGCTGCATATATTAACTTACATGCATATAATATCCCACAACACAAAACTGTTACTTTATGACAGTATTCTCCAAGCTGGTGCCCTCCACATATGTTGGAATTACAATTCCCAAATTTCTGGCCAGCATGGTTGTTGGTCACGTTGGGTGGAAACTCTGGGAGTTATAACTCAAACTCCTGTAAAGCACTGAAAGTTGGGAGAGGCTGTTTTTGATGGGAAGTCAGGAGTCAGCATAAATCTCTTCTGGCACAGAAATCCTTCCCTCCCAGCAGCTGGCTCTGAACTTTCCTTTTCTTGCCGTTAAAACCGCACTCAGCATGAAGGGCATGTATACAAGGGCATGTTGAGAGAGACAAGGGGTGGGGTGGTCAAAATCAGCAAGATGGCAGATGGAGCACTGCAACAAAAGCCCTGCCCCTTTTGTACCTGTGTACAATGTGATAACAGAAGAGAAAACCAAGCCTAAACTCTTCTTCTTTGACAGGTTTGGCACTCCAGTGGTAGATATTTGCCCTTTTTTAAAAAGTATGTATATTAAGCACACAGTAATACTTACAGGCGCAGCTGAAAGTATTGGTACCCCTCCACTTTTCCCCTAAGAATCCCAATTTGCCATGAAATAAGTTGAAACTGACACAAATAAATAGCATCCACCATTCTTTATTCCATAGCCCATAGAGCAGACACTCTGCTTTGGATGTACGACTTAACATATTCCTGTTAATAATAAAACAAATGAAAAGAATATGTTAAGTCATACATCCAAGGCAAAGTGTCTGCTCTCCGAGCTACAGAACAAAGAATGGTGGGTGCCATTTTCTTGTGTCAGTTTCAACTTATTTCATGGCAAATTGAGATTCTTTGGGAAAAAGTGAAGAGGTATCAACACTTTTGGCCACGTCTGTACAGTACAATATTTAAAGATAAAGTCTCTTTCAAGTTGAGCTTGACTTCTGGTAACCGCATGGACAAGACCACACAGTTTTCTTGGCAACTCTTTTCTTTCAGAATAGTTTCCCAGAGCAGCTTACATGTTTCCCACGTAGTCTCCCACCCATATAGGCTAATCTTGCTTAACTTCCAAGCCTAGCCAGGATCAGTGAGGAGCTGCTACCTGTATTAAAACTTGTATGTTTTAGCTCCATTTTCAGAATAATTGGTTTTAGCTCAAATACATTCTGATAGTAACTTGAAGTATTAGATTTATTTAAAGTACTACAAAATTAGGTATATAAAGAAATTCATTAAGCCTAAGTTGGTTATCCTCTAGAAGGTCTCAATATTAATCATGTTAACTACTACCATTTAACTCTCTCACAACTCCCACAAACTCACCCCCACACAATCAAGCTTTGGATTATCCATTAATATTCATATTCATTGGGAGGTAAACCTTTGCACATTAGAAGTACGTTCCCATTTTTTTAGAACCCGTCTATCCACCTTCTAATGGCCATCTCCTGCCTGCCTGCCTTTCTTCCCTTCCTTCCTTCCTTCCTTCTTTCCCCAGCATTATGGACTTCTCAAGGGAGCTGGTTCTTTGCATAATGTGCCAAAGTATTATATCTTGAGCCCGGTTATTTGCACCTCAAGTGAGAACTCGGGATTGATTTGTTCTATAATCCATTTGTCTATTTCTTGACTATCCATGGTATTCTCAAGAGTCTCATTCAATGCCAAAGCTCAAAAGTGTCAATTCTTGATCCTGGTTCTTCAAAGTCCAAGTTTCACATCCATAGTGCGATACAGGGAAAACACGGCCTGCACAATTCTGATCTTTGTAGATACAGCCATGGCATGGCATCTGAATATCTTTTCCAAGGCCTTCATTGCTACCCTACCAATTGCTAATCTGTGGTGTATTTCTTGAGTGCTAGTTCCTTTACTATAGATAATTAATCCCTGAAGGCAGGATTTAAGGATTAATTAATCTATTAATCCTATTTCCCACTTTAATATCTATTGTTAATTCTAAAACTGGTTGCTGTGACTGTGGTCATCTGCTTGGTTTTCCTTACATATAATCTTAATCCTATTTTTCTCTGTGCTCCTTGGCTTTCATCACTAGAGCTTGCAGATCATTTGCATTTTCAGATACCAGAGTAGAGTAGTCATCAGCATTGTACAGGTTGTTGAAGGATCTTTCCCTAATTTTAAAACCACACTCATCTTCCAATCCAACCTCCCTCAATATACATGTAGCATATAGATCATTTTTTTCTAGCAGTGGTACAATTTGTTTTCCTAGATTCACAGGACAGTTTAATGGTACAACTGAATACTTCTCTCCTAGATTCACAGGACAGTTTAATGGTACAACTGAATACTTCTCTATTTAAACATCAAAATATTTTTTTTCTTTCAGATATTTAGGTGTATTCAACAGCAGCCTTGAACAATCCTACTGATAAACAGGTAGCTCCAGTTATTCTTAAATATTGATTTCTTTCTTAAATATGAGTTATTTTAGTATGGAATACCAGTATGTACCTCTGAATTCTGGATGTTGCGTTTCCAAATCATATCTACCTTATTCATATTTACATTACTTTTGATATAGCTAAATATTAAGAGAAATCCTTTGCCAAATAAATGGAAAAGGCAATCTTTATTCAAGTATTTTTGAATAATGAAAATGTCACATAATTTTTCATGCATCCTTAATCCAACTGTATGTGAAAAAGTCACTATTTAAAGCAGTGCTTCCCAAACCTGGGTAAATTACCCCCAAAATGGGTAAAAGTGTTTTTTCTTTGGGTAATGACACACGACCCCATTAAATTGACTTGTTTTACCTACATTGGGTAAAAAGGACTTTCTGATCGGCTTTGGACAATGAAGGAAAAAGTTTGGGAAGCACTGATTTAAATAGTCACTGCTACTTAATAAAAACTGGAAGTATCTTTCTATCCTTTGTTTTGTCTTGTAATAACATGTAAGAATCTATTCAAGAACATATTTATGAAACTGTATGAAATAAATACACAGTAAGGTTCTTGTTTTTGGCAAAAGCTGCACTGCAGTCAATAAGATCATTCATTCATAACACTAGTTAGAAAAAGGACTTCCCATCTCTTCTTCAGTAGCCTTTGCCAGCAGTTGCATGAATAGCAGTATTTTGCCTGCACAAGTACAGCTTTGTGATCCGATTTGAAGCTACGATGCTAATTTCCTTGTTTTGCAATACATAAGCTCCTCTGCTACCATGTTATTATACATATGGTGCATCTCTCACTCCCAGCTAACATTTCCCTCATTTCCCTCATTTCCTATTTTTTTTAACTATGCGAATTATTAATATTGTAAGCAATTAGAAAAGACGGTATACTATAGAAAATATAGTATAGTATAGGAAACAAACAGCAGTTTTCCAGAAACAACAGACTACATTATAGAAAAGTGAAGATCAATTTGAAAAAGAATTCAATAAGCTTGACAGGCTGAGTTTAATGCAAATATATTCATGCTAAAAATTGGTGCAAGGCTGATCCCTGAAGCTTCGGATATTATCAAGTAATTTCTTTTCCATCACTAAAATTCACAAGTATTATCGACATTAAGGCTTTCAACCATCAACTGTAAGCACAACCCTCAAGCCAAGTTCATTTGCAGAGAGATCTGAGATCAATGCAATTTCAGATTGTTTCTGTTATAAAGTTAATACCAAGTTATATGACTTCTAGGACAATGGATTTGCAGTTTTTATTAGCATGTTAATTATGCACGTTTCACTTTTACAACTTTTGTGTTAAACTTGTTGAACTGCCTAGCAATCAGTTCTAAATATAAATGTACATAAACAGCACTGGTACTTGCACAGAATCCAGTTCCTGCCTTCAGGTTATAAAATGTTGCCAAAGTTGTCCATGACTGTGTCCAAGAAGAACTTGGATTTGGAGACTTTAATTGCAAAACATTTGCAATAACAAACTTTTCTCGTTCATCACATATTTTCATGAGGATATATTTGCAATCTTCCTCATACAAGATTTTGGTTCAGCTAAACAGCTGAAATGTCAGCTCATAAATTATATATTCATAGGCAAGAAGATTCCATTCTCTTTTCACATGATACTTGTTTTGTAGGAAAATGTGGCAAGTCCTTTGCCTTAGGCAGCCATGGAAAACAGTAACATGTATTTTCCCATAATGCCAGGGCTGTTTAATATAAGAAACAACACAAGGAAAAAAATCATTCTGGTGATGTCATGCCGCAAGTATAAAACAAAAATGGATTCAGAGTAGGAGTGGAATTTCTATATATAACTATTTATTATTTTTAGAAAGAGACATTCCGAATAACTTACTATTCCCATCACTTAATTCTTCCTGGAAAACAAGCTGATCTCCTTATTGCCAAAATCTAATGCTCTTTGTTCAGTGCTCAACTGGATCTACATATCAGTACTCAAATGAGAGAATCAATTGGTAGACTGATTATGTCCCCTTGAACTATATTTTGTAAAGTTATAGGGAGGACATTATATACTTGCCTCTACTGAAGAATTCCAACCGCTTCTCTGATTATTCCATGATGTCTCTCTGTAGCAATGTCCATGGCTGAAAAAGACTAAACTCACTTCCAATTCTGCACTGTTTTCTACTTTCAGGCTGCCAGGCTAGGGTCTACATAGAAGGTTCCCAGGCAAACTCTCCCATCTGACTTTCTTTCCTCATCTACTTGGCTTGGTCAGACCTTCTTCCTTACTGCCAGTCTCCTACCACACCCCAAGGGTCAGAATTGTCTTAAGAATCTACATAGGTACATTTGCAGAGAAGACTTTCCATCCAAGAGGACTCACATTACTCATTGCTTTAAAACTGACCTTATGTGTGGAGGTGGTATTACAATCTAAAAGGCACTGCATATGCATGAGTGAGTTAGAGAGGGACACATCAACCCAAATTTGCAAAGAACCAGATTCTGTGGTTTTCAGTCAAAAGCACTGCTTGAACAGGAACAGAAAAATGTTTAGCACCAACTGAATTCTTTCTTTACAAAAGTCAAAAACAAGAACATGAAGGCAATTAAATTTCTAAAGATGTCATTCTGGAATTAAAGTCCTAGCAGCAGAATATATTCTACTATCCCAAATCAGTAATGTCAATTGAACAAGGTCCCACAGGTAAAGGCATATATAAAGGAGATATTAAATTAATGGAAGGAAGTAGAGCTTATAGATTTCAGTAAAAGCTCTCATGCCTTCCTTGTAAGCAATGCTAGAGATCCATTAAGGCACTTAGTTTGCTTTTTTTCCAGCCATATTCACAGATACAGAATGAACTATTTTTCAGAATAAGGTGTGTTACAAAAGCAATTTGCAAAATGTCAGGTTGACTTTTTAAATCCACTAAGCTTGCCTAAAGTAGTTATTTGGAACCAGGGCAAAGAATTTAATGCAAAATTTCTGCACTGGGCCATACCCAGTTTACAACTAAATTTAATTAAATTTGAAATACAATGCAATTAGGAAGTAGATCCCACTGGACTTAGTGGAATTTAACTCTGGATAAACAAGCTACAAGCTTATAAATTCTGTTCTAAGGTATATAACACACAGGAGTTTGCTAAAGTTACTGTGCAAAAGATTTCTAAGGAGATAAGTTTAATCTTTTGAAAGCTCAAGTGTCAAATATTCATTTGCAGCTAGATCTGATATAGAAAATATAATAGTGTTCAAATGCAGAATATTTAAATCATCTTATCACTGCATCATTCCTAGAATAGCCAACTAAATATAGCCACATACTTATTTAAACATCAGAACTGCCATAAGTTACATTTTTTGCCAGCAGTAATAATGCTGCAGCAGCCCTCTAACATCAAATACCTGCCTCCCTGCCTGACAAATATGATGGGAATCCAGACAAATTTAATACCTTCCTTGTTCAATGAATTACACATCTCCCTAAGATCTTAAGTAGGATTTACAATTGGCCTGATGACTGAGAAGTTGTGAAATGGACTGTCTCTTTTCTGATACAAAACAACCAGAATATGGACAACTACCCTAATTTTCTCACATTCCTGAGAACTATACTCAATGATCCTGTCAAGCAGGATCAGCAATTGCAAGAGTCATCACCAATGACAGGGTAAACGCTCTGTGCAAGGATAGTCAACTGATTTTCAGTTGTCCACACAAAGCTGTGGACTGGAATGAAAGAGACAAGCATAAGAAGGGACTATCAGATGAAATACAGGATGAATTTATTTGGCAGGGCACCCTAAAAACTCTGGCTGCATTAATCCAACTCTGTTGGGTATCAATGGAAGATTTGAATTGCAGCAAGGTATGGGCAGGAGAGAAAGATGCCATACTTCTTGTTCATCCCTGCCCCACTCCACCCACGCTTCAGAAGTTAAATGTATGCTATGCAGCTAGGTCAGATGATGCAAGAACTATGTATATATTTTTGGAGAGCCCCCGTCATATCATGCACAAATGCCCCGCTAAGAACTTTGCCCCTTCCAAAGCATCAACTAAGTCTGTGGAAAAGGGGCATTTTGCAAGCAGGTGTCCCAAATGTTCTGGATCTGCCTGCTGTGAACTAAGAGTATCCAAGAGCTCAGAGGCTGAGCACCAGAAATTATGTGAAGCCAAAATATGTGATGAGATGAACTATGATTTAACTATTCCTGTTACTCTTCAAACCCAAATGGGACTGGAAATACAACTACAAGTCCAAATAAACTTTGACATCTCCAGCAACTTTACACAATCATGTAGCACACACTAGTATGCTATTCCCATGTATCCTGTTGATCCCACCCACCCCACTTGAGCTGAAACTATTGATGGCCAACTCTTATACACAGGACCTATCTCTGAGTGCACTGAACGAACTCTACTTAACATCAACAACCATCTGGACTCTCTGAAACTTTATTTAACTCCACCTCTACATTTTCCAATAATCCTGGCAATGGACTGACTTTGGGCTCACAGTTCATATATTCATTGGCACAGGAATTAATTTTTGACTTCAGCTTGCAAAACTCACAGCCTACAGGGGTTCAGCACCCCACAACATTCACCACCTCGCAGCAGAAATTCTTCCTCCTATTTTGTCTGCCTGGTATACTAATTAAACTGATTATTTAATAATATGTTTAAAAAGGGGAAAGTAGGTTCTGCTGCCTCTCCCCATCAATTGTGACTGAAATATCAACCTCATTCCTGGAGCTCAGACTGCACAAAATGCCCCAATCCAGTATCAAATCAGAATTTGTTATTTAAAACTTGCAGAAGGGTTTTATCTGTCCATTTTTGACCACTACAAGGCTCCCTCCCTCCATGTAATCCATAATTTCTGGTCCCTGAACACTCTTATAGAGAACACTACTATCTTCTTCTAATTTCTGATCTACTGAAGCACTTGCACACCTTTTCATAAAGTTAGATCTCAGGGAGTTTACAATCCAAATCACATGAAGAAAGGGCATGAATATTTCTCTGTCTTTGATACATATTACAGGAAGTTTGAATATACAATAATGCTGTTCTGATTGGCATCAAGTCACTCAGTCTACATGGAATGTATAAATATTTTTCATGACTTGGAAATGTTTTTTGGGTTGTTTTGTTTTGCTTATTTACTCTGGGGAGCCTGCTGTCCACAATCAATACTTTTGGGTAGCCTTTCAACATCTTTGTGACATTAAGATAGATAAATGCACCTTTGATCTGCCTAACTAGGACTACTTAATTTCCTTCAGAAGGGCTTTAGATGGATTCAGCTAAAGTTGAATCTATTCTGCCTTAGCTACTGCCATTCATTATTAAGGATATGCAGCATTTTCTGGGTTTTGCAAATTTTTATTATAACTGTGTTCCTAATTTTGCTGTTCTAATTGCAACATTTGGTCATTTACCAAGAAAGGGATCTTCTTTCTCCTGCTAAAAGAGGCATTCATTTCTCCATCCATTCTCCATTATCCAGATACCACTCACCCTTTTTTATTTAAGGCTGATGCTTCTGATTCCACCTTGGACATTCTGTATTTACAATCCATTCTGGACTTCAACAACTATTTCCTCCCTTGAACTCCCTTTTGTCAACTGCTACTTTTTTCTGGGCAAAATTTTGCTTTTAACAAGGAGCTTGTGATCATCAAACATGCTTTTCAACACTGGTGACATCTCCTTGAAGACACTGGTGACATTTCCTTGAAGATATCTCCTTGAAGACATGGAACACCCTACTGAAGTTCAAACTGACCACATTAATTTGTAACATAAATTTCTCACAGACTTATGCAGCCCCAAATCAGGTAGAAACAATCCATTTGTTTTAACTCTCTCTCTCTCTATTCATTCCTTGCTTATACAAGCATGCTGATGCTTTATCGTGTAAGTCAGAAAAGTTATTGCCCTGTGACCTCCTCCCAAATCCATTCTGCCCCCCCCAAAAAAACTTTCCTGTCCATCTCCAGTGCTTGGTTCACCTTGTGAAACTCTTGCAGCTGAAACAAGACTCCTTTGCTAATTGAGTAAACCTATATTTAACAAAGGAAGACCATTCATGCAAGGTTGGGCAGATTACTTTCATAGGGACCCCTCTCTCCCTTTTATTAGGAATGGGAAGAACTGTATCACAATGACCAGTGGTATGTTCCTCCTTCCTTGAGGGAGGAAGTCTTGAAATCTGCCATGACAGCTGGTCAAGTACACATTTTAAAATATTTAAAATGACTTGTCTTCTTCTCCATCACTTTGGGTAGTCCCACATTAGAACTGATATCAAGGCACACTTTTATTCTTGCTATAATTGTTCTTTTCCCAACCCTTCCCAACTCTTTTACCAATAAACTTTTATAATACCACTCTTCATGGTTTTTGGGACAGTTTCCTTTTACTTTATTACCAATCACATGTCAAGCATCTACGTGGCATTCAAGTGGTAGCTAATGACCCATTCATTCCCTGTCATAGCCACCCTTCTGTTCCTGAAATGGCCTGTCTGTTTATTCAACAGGTCTTTCAAAACCATTTAGCTTGCCCAATTTCTGACAAAGGCCCACAGTTCATGGGATGGTTTTGGAAAGCTCTGTTTCATCTACTGCACATACAACTCCTTCTATCCTCTGCCTATTATCCATAGATAGGTAGCAAAACACAGAGGACAAATGCCACTTTGGACCAATACCTCCATTGCTATGTTAACTACCAACCAGATACCAAATTGGTCTTTTACCTATGGGCTATTTGTTTCCAATAACTTGGTACATCCCTCTACTCAGTTGTTTTAACTCAAATCTAATGCCTAATGCTTCCTGGTCTTCCCCCATCCCTGATTTCCCTGGGTAGATGGGTGGCTATATTAATTTGTTAAATAAACAAATAAATCCTCCCATTTTCCAGGAATGGCAGGCTGCTTAACGCCTCATCAAGAATCTGTCAGATTGTGCCAAAACCTCCTACAAATGTTCAGCTGACTGTCTCTGCCAAAAAGGTTCCCCTCTGTTGTTGATTATGTATGGCCTTCCACATGACCATCTAAATAACTGGATATCAAGTTTCCTGCACCATTTACAGTTCTTGCCCAGATCAATCCAGAAGGCTTTCACTTCCATCTCTCAAGCACACTGAAGGTACATCCTGATTTCCAGCATCATTCCAAGTTTTGGAATGACACCCTTGCATACCTTCTGCCCTGCCCTGCCTTTTGTTTTATTTTGCTGAGGACAAGAAAGAATTCAATACAAAATGCATTTTGGTATATGATTCACTAGAGTAACTAGTCATGCACAAAAAGATCCTAGGACCCACCATGTCCTCTGAAATTTTAATTTGCACAAATCCAAACCTCACGAGGCAGTTGTCCACGCATTCAGCTAGAGTGTCTGTCAGGAGTTCCGATTCTGAGGGAAGAAAGATCGGTCTGGGGAGGGTGACATTACTATGATTGCCTTCAAAGGGCCAGAGGGACGGAGATCTGTAATGGGGGAGTGCCTGACAAAAGGGTAGAAGAAACTATAAGGAGGAAATTCTCCAACCACAGAAGAAATGGCGCTTCCCTTCCTTCCTAAGATCCCCAGCCAAGAGGAAGGAGGAACTGAGAGCATTAAAGATGGCGGGAGGGGGGAATTTAGTAGCATGTTGAGGAAATAATAGAAATGGTCTCCAATGAGCACAGAAAGGAGGAAAGATATGCTCCTGGCATCTCTATATCCAAAGGGGGACTAAGAGGTGAAAATGGAGTGGGAAGTGGTAAAACGGTTGAAAATGGCAAGGTGTGAATGTGCCAGAGAATTTCATTTTGTAAACAAGGGGCAGACAGCAAAAATCTTCAAGGCCAAGAAAAGGCGAGCCAAACAAACTTAAAAAAAAATAAAGAGGAGGAGGAGGAGGAGATTGTCCAAAATTCAAACCCTCAGACAAATGTACATATATAACAGGCAAGATTCCTGAGGGTGGTTAGACAGATAACTTTTTCTATTACAGTTTCCTAACTAGTCTTCTCGAATCTCTTTGGATATATGGAGCAGAGATAAGTACTCCTGGAGTTGGAAGATGCAGAATGTATCAAGAAAGCGAACTCCATTAACCAAGGTAAAACAGAACAGAACTGAATACTGAGTTGTCTTCAAGTCAGGTGAAACTCCTGACAACTACCAACTACCTCAACCTGTCTTCATTTCACCCAGGACCAACTGACAGTATTTTCATGTAGTGCATGGTATTTATAGTAACCATTTCTAAACCCACTATTTGGAGATTTCTGTATTCTTTCTCTCATTTTTTTTCAATGTCCAGTTTTTATAGTTGAATGTTATCATTAGGAAAAAAAAACACTGCTTTAATTGTCTATCACAGAAATATATTTATTCTTCATGATCTGTTATAAGTTTGCAATTGAAGTTCTCCCTAGGATTAATTTTGTCTGTCCTTCTCAAGTGCACTGCCCATCTTTAGCCTTGAGTCCAATAAAACAAAACTATCTACTACCTTTTTCACTGTCAGCTGTGAGTTCACTAAGCATGCTGGCTGAGATTACCTGTATCAATTAAACAAATGCAGTGATAATACGTGTCCTTGTTTCATTCCCTTTCTTATTCTGAACCACTTTGTTTCTCCAAATTCAGTTCTTATAATAGCTTCTTTTCTTTGTAAAGATTCCTCAAAAGAAGATTCAAGCATTCTGCCATGCCTATTAGCCTTAATGTACTGTACTTCTGCTTTTGACAATCTCAAGTTTTCCTTGGTTAAAGCTTTCAATAGTCCATTGTTCCAGCTATATGCATCCTTGTAAAAAGATGAGCTCCCCTTTCAGTACTGGCACTGTAAGTGACTAGACTCCCTTGAGACCATGGTCTAGTCAGATCAGCATTTCTAGATGACCTATGAAAGTTTGTCTTTTTCCCTTGAGTAACTAGAGGGGTGTCTCCCAACTAGGAGCCTTATCTGGCACTCAAACTTGTCTAAAGGTTTCTGTGCAGCTTATTGTCAACAATACAGAAGTGGTTTGACACTGCCTTTTTCCAAGTTTGATTTCTGATTCTCTGCAGGCTTCCCTCATTCCTGCAGAGCCCACTTGCCTTCACCTCTCTCATTTTGACCTTACCCACAAGGATAATCCTAACAGGAGTTCCCACTAAGAGCGCTCTCAGGGTCACTGAAGTTACTGAGCCCTTCCACCTTGGCAAGATGATCACCCCTTAGAAAAGTGGGGACCCAATAACCTCTCCTCTCTCGGCATCTGAAGATTAAGAAAGACATCCCATGATGTCTTTCAAAAACTATATAACACCCAATAAAGCTAAAAACAATGCACCCACAATGCACCAACAATATTCCCACCCTCCATGCATACCAAGCTGACTGTCTGGATCGGGACACTCATCCTGGCATGGGCTACCAGGCAAGACCAACTGGATATTACACATAAGCCATCACCCCACATGCTTAATCTAGTTACTAAAATAACCTATCTTCTACATTCATGCAAACAGGTTGTGTTTGCATAATCACAATAACCATATTGTTTGCATGTGGTTGCTACAGATCATTGGCATTTGTGATTGGCTATGTTTTTGTATCAGTCTATATCGTTTTTAATCTGAATTACAAAGGTGGGAATTGTAGGGTGCTCAAAGTTGGTTTTGATTGGAAGGGCAAAAACTAAGGAAGGAAGGAAGCTACTTGTAGATTTTTCATCAGGATTTACCTATAATCTGTTTAGCATGCTGTACAAAAACTATATCTCTTGGGTGTTGCTTCCCTGGCACGATTAAGGGTGTGGCATACACAGGGACATATCAAGTAGGCTTGTACAAAACCAGGCGTACACTTGTACAAAATTAGGTAGTCGGAAAAGGTGCTACCAGGCTCCTGATTTTCTGTTTTGCCCCTCTAGGCTGGCACGGCTTTGCTCCTACCACACCTGCAGTCGTGCAAAGACATCGGGGATCCCAGTTCTGAGAGGCCGCTCAGGATCGGGCAAGGGACGGGCGGCTCTGGGAGTGCCTGATAAACGGCCAGGAGCCAACCGGAGCGTCTCGGCTCCCTCCCCATCCTCTCCTCGGAGGAGGGACGCTCCTTCCCGCCTGAGCCGGCATGAACTCCCTCGACTCGACCCCGCGCGTCCTTGCCCGCTTCCCAGTCGCCTGCGCCCGCACGGAACGGATCCCACCCCTCATTCGCACGCAGCTCGCGCCCCGCGCCGCCGCCGCCGGCCAGGGCCCGGCCCCCGTCACGCTTCCCTTCTTTCGAAGGAGAGACGCCGCCTCCCCGGCTTTGCATCCTCTCCCCTGCACACCCCACAAGTGGCTGCCGCCCGCCGCCCGCGCCCCACACGTGTCGCCGCTGCCGCCTCCCCGCGCCCTTCTTCCCGGCGATCGCCCCGCTCTCGGCCGGGGAGGGCTCCCCCGCCTCCGCCGCTAAGGCGGCTGCCCACCGCCCGGCCTCCCCAGCCCTTCTCCCCCGCCTCCGGCTCCGCCCGCCCCCCCGGCGCGCGCCCAGCCTCCCAGCCTCCCCCCGCCCGCCTCGGCCCCAGCTCCGGGGGCGGCGGGGACCCGAGCGAGGGCGGGGGATCTCACCGGTTCTCCGCACGCGACCGAGGGGACGGCGGGCGCTCCGTGGCGACGACACCCGTCAGCAATTGGGGAAGGGCAGGAGGAGGCAGCGCGCGCCAGGCAGCTGCTGCCGGGCGGGGACGGGGGGGCAAGCACGCGCGCGCGCCCGAGGCGGTGGGGGGAGAGAGAGGAGGAAAAAGAGGGAGGGGGGAGAAAAAGCGGCGGCAGCAGCAGCAGCAACAGCGCGCCGCCGTGGAAAAGATGGCACGCCAATCACGCCTCTGCCTGCCCCGCCTCTTTCTGAGAAGCGGGCGGGGGAGAAACGAAGGCCCCGCGGCGCGCGAGGATCGAAAAATCCAACGTGGTCCCAAGTCAGCATCAACATCTTCCCTCATTGGGCGAGGACCCCGGGGAAGGCCGCGGCGAAGCGCTTGATTGACGGGGGACATTGTCCAATCACCCAAAGGTAAATGACAGCGCCCGAGAGGGGTTAGTCAGCCGCTCGCGTCCTTGAAATGAGTCTGATAGGCAGCTCAGCTGACGAATAGAGGAGGAGGAGGAGGGAGAAAACAATAATGGGGCTTCCCCTTAGCGCCAGCGGGCGCCCTCCTTAACGAGAGGAGGCCTTTGTGGGCGGCAACGCGTGTTAACGGACAACCCTTTCAGCCGATGAGAGCGGGGAAGGAGGCATGACGTGCCCGACCGGCCTATCGTTGGCCGCCGCTTCAAGATGCTGGCTTTTCTTCCTTTTTCTCGATGACTAGCCGGAGGCCTGGAGGGCCTCGCTGCGAGGAGCCCCCTCGCTGAAGGCCCTTCCTAGACCGGCGTTGGCTGCGCGGGGCGCCCGAAGCTTCGCGCGTAAGTCGCGGAAGCTCATGGGGTCCTGAGGCGGGTGAGTAGCCTTGGCCGGGGACGGTCCTCGCCGCCCCGCTTTCCGCGCCCGTCTCTCGTCGGATTCCCCTCCCGCCTCTCACGACGACCCCCGTAGGAGGTTGGGACTGAAGCCGGCTCTCCCCGGCCTAAGCGTCGCAAGAGACGCGGCCCTTTTCCCCGTCTTTTCTGCTTGGACGGAGCCGCTCCACGAGCGGGGCGGGAAGGGTGGCCTGGCTCTGGTCCGGTTTGTCCTTGCCGCCTTTCGGCCACGGGACGAGGGGTGCTTTCCCCACCGCTCACCCGGCCAAGGCCGGTCCCCAGAGCGAGGCTCTTTGAAAGTCAAACTCGGAATTGAAAAGGGTTACCTTGACGAGGCTCGGGAGCCGCCTCGAATTCGGTTGCATTAAACGATTCACACCAAGCCAGTTCTGCAGCACGGCAATGGCAGCGGATTATAACGGCGGTCAAAAGAACAAAACGCTATAACCGGAAGAAAGAGGGCCCTTACCTTAAAAAGTTAAGTCCCGGGGGGGGGGGAGTCACTTGTTTCTCCGACATTTGGAACCATACAATCGCCCCTTCCAAAAAAAAAAAAATCCGCCGTAAATGACTTATGGTACCCTTCAAAGCATCGTCCAGGCATCACTGAAGCGATATAAAACCTGTCCTCATTCCTTGCTTTGGCACGATGGTTAGATGATTCAGAAAGACAGTATAAGGCAGGCACTAATTGAGAAATGGCTTTGTCTTCTAGACTGTAATCTGTGTGCATGGTTGTTAACTCTGCCTTGTTCTCATCGGGTAGCCTGCATCTGGACTATAATAATGTTAAAGTGCAGGTTCAAGGATCATGGTTTTCTGCTCCTATAACTCGGGTTCCGTGCAGATAGCTCCCGCATTAGCAAAATGCTTAGAATTTATCAGATGCTTGAAATTTTTTTTAAAAATGTTGCACTATGTATTTTATATTCACTGAGAAGTAACAGCTAGAAAACTCATACTTATGCAGTATTTTTGATACATTTTTGATATTTTGTTGCATGCTGGGTAATCATATGACTGTTGCCATAATAAATCAATTAGAATACATAATTTTAGCAACTTCATTAATTTCATATGCTGTTTAATGTATATAAACACTTTTTTGCAGAAACTGCTCTTTCATTTATGAGAAATTTGGTGATAGGAACAAAGTCAACAGTTTTTATATTAGTCGTGCTTGGGCTTTTTTATATTTGTTGTGTTTGTTACAGTATTTTAGTAGGCCAACGTCTTTTATCAACAAGCAAATCTAGAAAAAAGGAGGGCACAATGAAAACACTCTCCAGCACTGAATCCAGTATGGGATATATATTTGAGTTGTCCAGCTAATTTGATACAGGACTTCTTGATTATGTGCCATCAGGACAGTGCGATTTTTAGTGACCACAAAGATATTCTCCAGAGCAAAATACAGGACCTAATGGCAAAAAGATTTGATTGCTGATGGGTGCCAAAATGAAAGAGGTTTGGTATTGTTAGGCAGCAGTTCCAAACATGTTCTTGGTAAGTTACAAGCAGGGTCTCCCTGATCATTCTGTTAATAATACCGACACGCACGCTCTCAGGTAAGTTTAGTTTTGTGAAATTAGGACTAATAGGTTCAGCGTTCTGCTTGTACTAGAGTTATAGCTGTTTAATTGAGGTTATCGGAGTTATTTATTTTTTAAATTTCCTATGTGGATGTCCCTCAAGGAACTAGTCTATTATGATAATCTCCAGTGCAAAGCCAAATTAGTTAAGTGAAACAGATAGACATTCTGTTGTTTTACAGAATTCATAAAAAGCAAAAATTCTCGGTTCACAATATTCACTATCTGAAAGTTTTTGAAAAATAGCAAGAGGAAAACCAGCTGTATTTATGGACATAATTGAATGTCTTTATATGCTTTTACACGTCACCCTATTTTTTTTTTTTCCTTTATTTTAGGGAGTATCTTTTCTGTTCTTACTACTTACCTACCAAGGCTGTTTAGATGAGAATGTCCTTGGCGCAGAGAGTGCTACTCACATGGCTCTTTACATTACTGTTCCTGATCATGTTGGTGTTAAAACTGGATGAAAAGGCACCATGGAACTGGTTTCTAATATTTATTCCAGTTTGGATATTTGATACTATTCTTCTGGTTATGATCATTGTGAAAATGGCTCGCCGTTGTAAGTCTGGCTATGATCCTCGCAATGGCTCCCAAAATCTCAAGAAAAAAGCTTGGTATCTTGCAGCAATGCTACTTAAGCTGGCCGCCTGCCTTGCTCTCTGTGCGAAACTAGAACAATTTACTGTAATGAAGCTTGCTTATGTCTTTATTCCTCTTTGGATTCTGCTAATTGGAGGGATGATAGAACTTGGATATAATATTTTCTATGTACGAAGGGACTAAACTTTTTTTCACATTCCTGAGCAATGCTGCTATAAGCTTACTGCCTCTAAAGGAACTATTCAATATATATATATATATTTGATCTTCAAGCTGTTGGATGCGATTCTTCAGTATGTGAAGCAGAGCTGTCTTATTTTCATGTACATATTGTAAATAAAACCACCTCATATTTTCTGTGGTTTCTGCATTTAAGTTCTTATGTCTCAAGTGTCTTGTGAGTGAGTCACGGTACATAAAACTTTCAATTACACAACAGTATACCAGAACTATTTTTGCAGTTATTTCAGCTATTATGTCAACCACTCTTTCTAACCACCATGTTTCCAATGCGTGCACTCCCAGAATTCCCCAGCAAACAGTCTTGTTAATAATTCTGGGAATTAAATCTGCACTTCTGGAGAGCATCCAGACTGCAGAAGGCAGTTTAAAAAAGTGTCTAAGGAGATGAACAAATTCTTGTATGTAATCAAGCTCTATAATACAGTTGATATTAACAGAATTAGTTACCAAGCATTTGTTCAGGTATGAAGTATCCAAATGCGGAATCTGTCTCATAAATGTTTTCGTTTTGTGTTTCCGATATGGGACAAGCTTTATACTGCTACTAGATACAAAGCTAGCAAGTCTAAATACAGTTGCTATGGAAAGATGATTGTTCAGCTGTATTTGCACAATATACTTAACTGGGTCAAGGCAGGGATTAGTGTATAGCTTGAAAAAACTATTCACTTCGCAGTTCCAGGGCTGTTTAAGCCTTCCTCAGTTGTGCCATGCAAACTATTAAACTGACCCTTCCCGCTTCTAAGACGGAAACAAAGTTCTAGGGAAGCTTTATGAAGATGGAGCTTGTTAATGCTCTCAGTTTCCATTTTACTTCCCTCACAGCCACATGGTGGGAAAAGGGGCAGAAAAGAATGGGGGCTGTTCAATGTCTTCTAGTGGAAAGAAAATAACTACCAGAAATGATATCCTTCAAGTCTTCTTGGCAGCAGTTGAGAGGACAGAAAAAGTGCCTGTGCACAACGGATTATGACTCTATGCTGTGGTGTCAGGGAAGTAAGCAAGCCAAGGGAGTAGATGACTCATCACATGAAACAGTCTTCCTATAACAGGTGGCAATTCCTAATCTATGCTACTTGCCCCGAGCAATGACTTAACATATTTACTGAGAGTTTTCTGTAACATGATCAAATAAAATTGAAATTGATTTACACAATTAGGCATTAGTTAAATTCAGGGATCAAGATATTTCTGTGCTTTGGGCACTTGGATGGGGGGGTGGGGTCCATCTCTCTGCTAAGAGTACCAGAAATGCATCTACATTCTTAGATAGCACTCCTTTATAATTACAAAAACGGGCAGCTTTCATGAGCAGGAAAATATCCTCCAAATCATCTAATTTTGACCATAGTCACTCATTGCATCATGCATGATTTATTAAATAAACCATCATTAGCTGGTTTGAGCCACAAACCCTGGTTTACAAATCACAACTAGCTTCACAGCTCATTACTGGGCTAAAACAAAACCATGTTACGGCTTCACCAGTTACGTTTATTAAAGAGTGTGCATGCAACAGAAAATGTTGAACCCTAACAAATACTAATTTCAAAGTTTGATCAAACCATACTAGGTCAGTCAGTTTGGCCAAACCAAAACTTGGAAAGTTTTGATAGTTTGGGTTTTGCTTTAAAAAATAATCTAGAGGGGTCTTACAGGCAAGGCTGGTGTCTCACCCTTCATTCCCCTTCTCTTCTACATGGCCCATGAGCCAATATGCCCAAGCTTACCAGCATCTTCCCCTCAGCTGCTACCACTCACCACACCTGAATTCAAATGCCTTTCTAGTTTGGCAAAAGTTTAGGAACTGGTAGTAGTGATCTGCAGTAGACTCTGGTTTAAACACTGGAAAGAAGGCTACCAGCCCAAAGCCAAACTTCCATCCAAACCCATTCTGAGTGGGAAAAAGTGTTAGCTGACTATAACGCAAGCGCAGCTTAACTAGAATTTCAAAGCCAGCGAGACAGGTTCCTACAATCACAAGTGTATAGGAGAAATGGGGAAAACCATTAAATAATCATCTCTCAGCCACTGACCACTTGTTAGACACCAGTATTTAGAGCAAGTATTATTGGAAGAACTATTCTTCAGCTTATTCACCAAGACAGCATAGATGCTAAATATCAGGACCATAAAACAAGTCCATGAAGCAATTTGAGATTCAGGAATGAGATCAGCTAAAGGAGCCATCCTACCAGGCGAACGGTGGACGTTAGTGGACTTACTGGAGGCCTACTTCTACATTCCCACCAGACCAGTAGAGCTGAGGTTCCCCCTTGACAACCAGTTTCAGTTCAAGCAGCTCCCTTTCAGTCTGGCAGCAGTGCCTTGTTTTTGCCCAACTGCAGTGGTAGGCCATTTTCAGACAAGGGCCATATACATACACTTATATCCAGGAAGCCTGATTGCGATCACATTGATGGACAGGGCTACCATCTAGAAAAACAAAGGTTCATAATGAATTAGGCCAAGATCTCAGCCTTCAAGGAGGTACTGCACCTGGGAGTCCTAACAAAAAGAGCCTTTACCTGGATGTAAATCACAAGAACAGACAAATTTACAGAGGGAGGGTCAAGAGATCTGAAATGAATGTTATCAAACCATTATAAAGTTGATACGTAACCAGAATGTGATCACAATCACAAACTTAGCCCCATGGACTCATTTTGACTTACATCCAATTTCTTCTTAGCCTTCACAGTGACCTCCCCAACAGAATAATGCATTTAGCTAAAAATATTCCAGGAACTGGCCCAATCACTACGCTGATAGCTGATATTAATATATCCATCACGAAAAGCACTACTTAGGGACATCAGCTTGTAGGATTGGGAAACCATTTTTGGAACTGATCAGTTCAGGATCATGGTCCCAGTACAAGGTGACACTTCCCTTAGACATAAACAACTTTATAGTAGCTTGATTCATAATGAAGCCACATGGTTTCAATAGCAGAATATATAAAAGAATCAACAAATATGGAAGCATTATCCTGTAGAGAATGGGCCTTACACCCAAAAATTCCAGCCAAGTTTAGAGAAATGGCCACCTCTTCCAAGTTGACCTGTTCGCGAACAAGAGCAATCAATAGATCCAGCATTACTTCTTCCACTTTCAGGATAGCAACAATGGCAATAGACAACAGCATCACCTGAGCTCCAGGATTGTTCTACGTGTTTCTTCCAACACTGATAATTTCCAATGTGGCCAGCAAGAGTGCTACTGAGCATTCAGGACATCCTGATTAGCCCTTATTCACTCTGGAGACTGTAGGTTCTACAACTTGAAGATAAGCAAGGAAGGCCTGTGCAGGTGCAAGGCTACTTATAGCATCCAGACACAGACTGGCTTCAACTGGGTACCTAGAAATTATATGGGAGGGAATAACACCTGAGCAGTGAACTCACCTCCAAATAATAATAAGAGTTTACCAAATGAACCTCCAAATATTTTTATGCCTAGATCAGTAACTACTAGCAGTACCTTTCTGGACCATAAGGTTGGGAAGTATTAGCCTAGTGGCAGTTTTCTAAAAAAAAAAAAAAAAAAGGCTTTCTAAGCTTTTAAAATAACACATCAGGAGTTGTTCACAGGATTAAGCCATCATGTGGTTTGTTTTGAGCTTAATATTAACATGAGGGCTGTGGATGCTTTAATAATGATACGGCAGTGCCTTAAGACTTCATAGGAGCATGAGACTTCTCAGCTATTCATTAGAGCAGCCACAACTTTTGTCAGGCCACCATAAGCCAGACAAAACATGTGTTTGCTTTAAAGGTCATTTTAATTAGTTGATTCATTCAAGTAGGCGTTATTTTCCGTCTCCCACAGTAGTCCAAGACAAGACTGCTTTAATTAGTAGCAGAGATGTGTTTTGCTCATGCTAGACTCTAAATCATTTTTGAAGTGTAAAGAGCCCTAGTATATACTCTGATATATACTGTGATTTATATTTTAGTACAACCAATTGCAGTTTATTAAACCATAGTTTAGTGTGATGTGCAAGCCAATCAATGAATGCAGGCTACCAGGGAAAACCAGAAGGGCCTACAATTAGCAGAAATCACTTTGTATTATAGTAGAAAAACAGAATCGGTGATGGAGTGGTAGAGAGAGTTTGGACAAGTGAGGTCCATCTTTGTGCAAGCTGCCTCTGCCAAATCTTTGCTAGTTCCTTTCATACTGACTTCTGAAGTCTTAGAAAATCAGGGCATTTTAGTGGAAAAACCCAGTTCCGTTGGCAAACCTCTGCATCATTTAATATAATTCATTAACTAAGGAACATAAATTCTGAAAAAAAAATTACTCCCTCTACATGTCTATGACTAGTTCTGTGTGTGGAAAACTAGAATAATGTGTGTAAAATATTAAAAAAAAAAACAATTGCCATTGAAGTGTTATATGTACTAAGATACTCTGAAGATACATTGCTTCCTCAGTGTGACTTACCTCTTCCATTCATTCTCAGGATTCACACATCACATTAATCCATACTGTAGGTTAGTGAAATGTAAACCCACCATTGAGGCATATTTAAACTACACTTAAACCAAATCAGCTTAGCTTACGTTAAACTAGCCTTACTTTCTCTAGTAAAATATTCTGTAACATGGAGAAATGAGCATATATACTATTTCACTTATTTTTCAATTCAGATGGAACATTTTTGTATTTTGTTCTGGATAAAGGTAACTAATTGTATTCAGAACTGTCAAAGGAAAAATCTACCAACTCATCAGGGTTTTAGTTTTCTACCTAAAGCACAACACTGGCTTTTCTTATGGTTAGAATAATTTTTGAGGGGGGTTTGCAGGCAACTGTAATGGGACGAGTACCACAGCAGTGAACCGATTCCTGCTTGTTCTAGCTTCTGTAACTTTAGGTTTATACAAATGTAGAAGGTAGGCATTCAAAATGATTTATAGTTTCCTTCTTTCCACCCACTGCATAGATGACTTGAGGACCAGGTAAAAGGCAATTGGCTTTTTGTCAGTTTTGTAGTATGGGTATACAACCCACCCATATTTTCCCATCACTTCAGTATCTTAAGAAGAATTACAATTTTGCTTGACTGGTCAAGTATAAATAATAAATAAGTTCTAGGACCCTTCCATCAGGAAGTGCCTATAGCATTCATCGCCTTCTCAATGAAGTGTGTGATTTTTATACTATTTTTAACCATATTTTCAGCATAATCCATGAATTAAGCTTTGGAACGATCCATTGCTGTCTAGGATACACAGTACAAACATTCTCCACTTCAAAACTAATTTTGTAGTCAATTACATGCCAGCAAAACATTAGGTCTAGGATTCAAATGTTTGTGAATCCTTCATTTTTCAGAAATGCTAAACCATATTTTCCCATAATTTACTGATCATGGAATATTACAGCCGTGTCTCAAATTCCACCCCCCCCCAAAATGCTTAAGCACCAATCTCTTCAATCCAATTCCTAATTATTACAATTGCTGAAGCTCTTCTTTGCCTCCTGTATGATACGTTAAAATGGAGGATAGGATGTCATAACAAAACATAATGCCAACAGTTCAAATCCTAGTTGGGAAAGATTAACATGTAGAGATTGAAAGTAGTTTCCTCCTAAAATCTAGAGCGAGGTGGAGAGTATCAAAAAGCTCAGAGCACTTATCATAAAAAGTAGCATTTATCTGTTGTTGCACCATTCAAAACAGATAACTGGAAGGAAACTAGGAAGGACACAATTCTGGAGGAAAAACGAAAGATTAAAGCCAATATATCTGGGCTACAAAGATTTAGATAATCACTAGATGACAGCAGAAAGATACAGAAAAAACTAACATATTGCTGCCTTCTAGAGGCCATCCAGGTTTTTATATGTCAGATATAATAGCCCTACAAAAGACAGAAATGACACCATCCAATGAGAGCTTAGTTTCAGATGAAAAATTGATTTAAACAAAAGGAGGCTTCAGCATTTCATACCATTTTTAGTACACCGCATAAACCTTAAAGGGAAAACACAAAAGCAGCTTCTTAAAAATTAAAGAAACTGCCTGACATTGTTAAGACATATTAATCAATCTGTGTACAAAAAACACAAAAATGGAGTTTGCTGACAGCAGCAGTTTGAAAGGGCTATAACCAAACTTTGTACAGAAAACAGGATGTCGACTCCTGCATTCATAATAAAAGTCTTCTAGTAATAACCATCAATGCTTAAAATGCATGGCAATTATTGAATCTGGTTTTATATGTCATCGCTTTAAAGGTCCAAGGGCATTCTTTTCTGGCTGTGCTTTTCTTCTTCAAGACTATAAATTAAAGTTTCAAAATACCCACAGAGTTTAAAGTAAAAGGGGCTAAAATCAAACATGACTATTCTACCAAAGGTCCAGTTAGAACAGATGAGTTATTCTCCATCCTTATATCCAATCTCTGCGCATCTGCTTTTTCCTTCAATTTTGAGTTTTAAGATCACGAAGTAAATCTCAGAACCTACAACATGTGGCTCCACATATACTTACACAGTATAGCAAGGCATTCCAACTGATATTTTCATTGTATCTGTTTCTCTTTTGTAGAGAAACAAGGGAGGATGCAGCAAGGCAGCGTATATTCCCTACCTCGGATCAATTTTAAGTTATAGATGCCTAAGTCCCATTGAAAAGAGCAAGACGTGCTGATTCTCAACCACTTTATGTCACTGGTTTCAGTGTTTTGTCACAAACTGGATGCAGGCCCACATATTAAATGTAATTTTAAAACAATCTTGCTTTCAAATGAAGTATAATGATCTGCTTATCTCTAAACTTATCACAGTTACAGCACTGCAAGCAAAGTAACTCAGCGATATGACAGGGAGAAGTTAACTGAATGTTTAACCACATACTGGGGCCAGAACTGCTGTGAAGGGTAGTCACAGTGTGTGTTGGGAAGCTGAAGACTTGGGATAGAACAGCAGGGATGTGTTGATCTTTTAATGTCCAGGGGTTTCGTGTTTTACTCCCAGCTGGGAATACTGTGAGTTTGTGCCATAAGAGAGAGGTCAGAAAAAGGCAGCTGTTCCTGTTTTCTGTTACAGAAGGAAGGCTTGTGTTTTAAGTACAGAGGGAATTAGACTAAGCATATTCCTAACATTATTTAGACAGAAGCATGAGGGAAATTCATATTGATCTGGTGCTATATTCTTGGTTGTAATCGCATTGCTCTTTTCTTCTTTCCTTTCTTAAATGTACTGTAAAACTCTCTAGTTATCTGCTAGTTGATGTTGCGGAATTACTGCCCAGCCAAAGGACAGGAAAGGAAGAGTTTAGTGGATCAGCACTGTCTAATTATTTATTTTGTTCAAATAACTGGCAAACTGTAGTAGTGTTGTTTTTTAACCTGCATTCCACTGTTTGTATTTATTTATGATTTGCCATTCATTGAGACTCTGCTTTAGTCATTTGCTTCTTAGAGTGCTAAAATGCTCAATCCTTGCTAAAGTGTAACTTTAATAAAATGGGGAAAGGGAGGAAGGTTGCCCATTAGTTCCGGTATATAGCATCTGACCAAAAGGGAAAGGACCTTCCTATCTCTAGCCAGGCAGTAGAATAGCTCTAGAAGAACTTTGCTACAAATGTTCAAATTCTTCTCCAAATAAGGTTTTGTGAAAATTCAACCACAAATCATATCTAACTTAATACATCTATGCATTTTTAATATAAGAATATTTCCCTTTTTACCAGGACTGAGATTTTTCAAAATAAAAATTATTATGAACCTTTATTAAGCGGCTCACATTTTAATATAAATCACGCTAAAAAGTTTTTGTTTTGTTTTGTTTTTTTAAAAAAGCTATTTACACTACAGTGCTGACACATTAAAATGAAAAAAAAAATATGGTATAAATAAGCTCTATGGAAAAGCCTGGAATTGTCAAAAAGAATTCTGGCTTATCTTACAAAAAATATATGTTAAATGTCAGCTCTATTCTAAAACCTACAACTCATATTTAAAGACTTTTATGTTATACCTGCAGTGTTTACAGTGCATCTGGCCCTAAGTGCTTTAAAACGTTTACAGTTATGGACAGGCACTGAGGAATGTTACAAAGCTACATAAACTATTTTCTGTAACAGCTGCAAGGGCAAGTAAAAAACCTGCCTCACAGAATGTAAGCCTCTTTACATTATGTCATTATATTTTAAAAGTACTTTAAAAACATATATACGCGCGCGCACACACACACACACACTTAACACAAAAAGTCATCTTCCTGTTTGCCACGCAGACGTGGATAAGCCGGACTACTTTGTCTTGTATCTTCCAGATTCACACGGCCACCTGGGCACAAACTGTCCTGTACATATTTGTCACCAAGCTCAATTTCAGAGTCAGTTTCAAGCCTCGACCCTGTCAACTGAGCATGATCCAGCCTTGCTTTGACTCTCTGACATTCCACAGCACTGGAGGCGACCATCTTTTCAGGAAGGTTAACTGCAACTGGCCCCTCTTCATTCTGGAGAGATAAAGCAGGTCCATGTTGCGTGTGTGAAACCTCCTGTTTCACATACTTAGTCTGAAGGGTACTTAAAATTTTGACGTCTTCGGAGGCATTTACGCCCCCTGGATGGGTGACGCTATCTGTCTGAAGTCCCGTGACAGAAGATGTGTGATCGGTTGGGGGATCCTTTTCATAGATGGTTTGGTTTTCTCCCTCTGAGTGGTAGAGTTTGAGCCGAACGTGCCATGCCAAACTACACACAGCTGAAACTGTCTTAAATTGATGTATAACATTCCTTGGAATAAAATAAATATCATTATCATACAACTGAATTCTGGCATATCGAATGCCTTCCCTTCGTAATTGGTTAAGTTTTGCATCATCGACCCACTGGACACACTAGAAGGAAAAAGCAAAAAAGAAAATAAAGATCTTTGTCAAAGCATAACATTCCTTAATGCCATCAATCTATCAAAACCATTACCTGTGAAAGCGGAGGTTCATGCAAATCCAACTGCAGTCGTTGAACTACCTCTAAGAAATCATCCGCGTGAAAACAAATTACGTCTTTGGTTATACGAGGCTGTTCAACCCTACCCGGGGGAAAAAAAAAGTTGCCATTCAGAGTTATTAAAATTAAAAGATTGTTGCATTCTAAGTATTTATAAGCAAGTTAAACGAAACACTATCAATATACAAATTATGTTCCAATTTTGGGGAAGCCCAAATACTAAGCAATCAACAGCACGTGAAATTGTTATTTCCTTTCATGCAGCAGCAGCAGCACAGGCTGGCAGCCAAAACCCAATCTCTGTTACACCTGCATGAACACATAGCAGCATAGCTACAGTATACAGCATACCTTCTGGAACAAAACAGCCATTTATTGATGTCTAAACTAACCGCCCAGAGTCCCCCATTGGGGGAGATGGGCAGTGATATTAAATAAATACATACATACATACATAACTGACCAAGCTTAAATGTAATGGTAAAGACACCTCCAAGTTGGACACCACTCCTGATAACTAGTTGGCCTCATCCATGCAGGTGTTTGGCATAAGCGCATTTTTGACTTCTCAGTTTCGCTTACTGCTTTGAAATTCATTAGTGGTCTCCTATCCAAGTATTAATCAGGGCGAATACTGCTTAGCCTCCCTCTGAGACCAGACAAGTTCAGCCAAATACGTCCACCTCCTAAATGTCAATGAAAGGCATCTCATCTTTCTACTTTAGCTACATGAAAGAAGCTTAATTAATATAACTGTAACTTTGCTACTTTGGGAAAGCATACCGCAAAACAGAATGATCAGTGGAAAATAGTTCTGTGGTAATGCAGGCTTCCGATTATTTTTCTTTTTTTCGGTTTGGCTTTTCCTACTGAACATTATTGCTGAGGACCACTTTTGTTTGCTTGTAACTCTGCCCATTCTATATTTCATGTCTCCTTAATGGGTGGTCTTACTTTCTAGAGTGGTGAGGAAGATTAGGGTGAGGTTATTAGTCAGAATTCTTTAATGACAGATGAGGATTTCCAAAAACAAAGCATATTTTATTAAACATAACAAAGGTGAAGAGAAGGTGCCAAGTCTTTTTTCCTTAATGTATCAAAATACTGGTTTCATACTTACTGTTATTAATCTCATTTATATCCTGCCTTCTATTCAGGAGCTCAAGGCAGCATACATAGCATTCCCATTTTTTCCTACAACAATCTTGTGAGGTAGACTGAGTTGAGAGAGTGACTGGCCCAAAGTCATTCAGGAAATTGAAGATGGAGCAGAACTCAGATCTCCCCAATCCGAGTCTTACATTTTAAGCATTACATTGTCACCAACACTTGGTTTTTCACAATGTTACTCTAATCCAACTTCCCCATTCCTAAGTTTCTCTCTCACCTTTTTCTTTCAAGACTAGACAAGCAACTTTTTCTGTATTAGTCTTTTGTAAGGCTTGTTAAGCAGTTCTTTAAAGTCAAAATGCCACTGCTCACTCTCTTTAAACCTTTTATATTTCTGTTCTAAAACATTTTTATTCCTAAGTAAGAGACCCTTCATGTTTTCCCCTACTTTACTATTTTCTACCAACTTCCCTAGAATTCTCTGATTGCTCATCAATCAAAGGGTTCAACACTTCCTTGCCTATAATGGCACAAGTCAGGTCCATATTTTTAACAATCAAACCATCCAAAATAGTGTGCTATATATTCTTCACATGGTGAATGCAACTGATGGAAACCTCACTTAAATGGAATTCTTGGTCATCTATGGTTACCAGCCTAAGCTTAAATGCAGATTTTGCTAATTATTGATAAAATGTTGGAATCCTTCATGTACTTCTCAAAGAGAAGTGGACTGTTCTTATAAAAAGCCCTTACTTGTGCTCTGAAATAGCTGAAGTAGCCACTGTCCATTTTCCCTTATAAATAATAAAAAGTTAAGTCAATTTAACCATCCTCCTATACTGCAGATTTTCACACCATTTATTTTTTTTTCTGATGTATCACTGTTTTTGTAAGTTTTTTTAATAGTTTCTCCTGTAACTATGCTTTCAGTCATAGCCCATCATTTTAATCACAGAAGGAGACAAATATTTTAAATAAATCACCTTAGATACAGGCTCCCTCACTCAGTTATGATCAAATAGCAACCTCAGTTTAATAGATCTCAGTTTAGAGGCTTTCAAATTCAGCAGACAAATTTTCATTCAGACACCACCTGTGTTTAATGGTGAAACTCTGCTCTTTCCAAAGTAGTCTTGACAACACACCCATCTGCATATGCAACAGTGTTATTTCTTTTTGAGTATGCATTGGCCTTCTCCCTTCTGTACATCGACTGGTGATCTTGGCATTACTGGCGTTTGCTCACAATCTCAGATAACTTTAAAAGCTTACATCATGGGCAGAAGACTGTAAGGTCCCCCAGTATGCAATTCAGCAGTGGGGAAAAAAGCAGTGGATGGAAACAGGAAAAAATAAATTTCACCACGCAACACAGATTATGATTGATTGATAAACTAGACTCAGAGATGCCCATTGCATGTGCCTGAGAAAAGTATGGGGTAAAAAAAATCACAAGTTATTTCTGATATTTGTAAAGCAAAAAGGAAGCGGAAGAACTGTCTTCAGTGTAATATAAATAATAGCAGTATGTAAACTGCACTTGGAGCTAAAAAAAAAATTAAAAATGGGGCATGAAACCAACTTAGTGAAGCAATGGTGAAACACTGTGTTCAGGTGGTGTTAATTTACATGGAACAGAACTAAAAATCAGCAGCTAATGCGACTGCAAACCACATGAATCTAGATTTGCATGACTGTGGCTTGTAATTTTGGAACTGTGGAAAGACGAACAGGCGGTGAACATTTGTCCCAACTGAGGAAATTTGGCCTTTAAGAAAAAAGTTACATAAAAACACTGATAGCGAATGCCTCATACTGTGTTGAATTTACAATGCAGATAAGGCTGGTTTATTCTGGCACACAGTTCCTAAAACATTCAGGGATCTCAGCATGAAAGATCAATAGAAGACAAAAAATCAGCAAGGAGAAGATCTTGGCATCACGCTGCACAATCAAAGATGGAGTGCACAGTTGATCGCAGTATGCAAACTTCATCATCCAGTAGTGCTGAAACACATCATGAAACAATTGCCAGTCATATATTGCAGTTCACCGATGTATAGTTTACATTATCATTTTTCAAAAATGGTTCTTCCTCTTTGTGCCCCAAATCAGAAGTACTAGAAGGAGATGCTGAAAATATCACTTTAACAAATGAAAGTTCTAACTCTTCAAAACACTCTTTCATCCACCAGGAAAAAAAAAACTTTGAGAATGAAGATGGAAAGTTTAATAGCAAATTTCAGCCCAAAAACACAGTATCCATCACCAGCTGATGAACCATTCTTGCAACCAAAAGATTGTACAGGAAGGTTTTTAGAAGAGGTGGTAGCTGTGTTGGAAGATGAAACAGAGAAAAGATGCAGAGAGACAGGTATCCTAATAAACTTCAAAAACAACAATTTAAAGCCAGCAATCTACAACTTTGCTGCAGCTTTAAAAAAACAATAAAAATTCCGATTTTCATATGAAAAAATGCCTTACAACATTGATACAGACTGCTGTTTGAAGGATTTGAAAGTCATGACTACCACAAAACCTTCCAAAAAGCTGGTGAATGATGTCTTGTAGTAATTAAGATAATGAAGGCAACTCTATGTAACAGGTGATATCAGAGTGTGAAATGCAGAGACTATGTTTGGCAAGACATCAAGATGACAGTAAAGAAAACTTGTGAAATCCCAAAGTAAAATTATTGGCATTGAGGTCCACCTTGACAACATAAAGTCTGGCCATACTATCCATGTTTACATGCTCTTCAAGAGAAAGATACAGAAGCGGCATGCTTCCAAGACTATTAAAACTGGACATTTTCTTCAAATCAATCAGTAAAACGAAGTACTTTTTTCCTCTGTCTCTCTCCCTCTCTCTAATATTCTCTCTGTGTGTGTGTGTGTGTGTGTGTGTGTTGGCTTTTCTTCTCCTGTTCCATTCTATAACCAAAACAAAGTTGATTCTGACACACAATAAATGAAAGATGAAATGTCATTCAGCAGTATTGTTTTTGTTCTGTACAAAATGTAAAACAAACTATTCAAAATTTGTTTTTGCTGAGTAAACTGTGTAAGTAAGTTGATTTAGCACATCTTTAATGGACATTTAAATTTAACAGACATCCAATTCCCTCCAGTTTGTTAAACTGAAAATTTATCATAGTAATAAAAAGTCAAGCCCAGATAATTCTTTCTTTTCCATTTTTCAGCTTCAGCAATGTATTAGTAATGAGTTTATGACAACCATGACACTCAACATGAAACAGAACAAAATATAAATTCCACAGAATCTACTGCATTACCCACTGCAGAAAAACAGCAATTTAATTATTCATCACCAATTAACTATAAACAATATACTAGAAAAAACCAACCAGTACTAAATAATTTGGTAGTTGTGTCCTTAAGTTAGATAGCCATTATCCAAAATTTGGTTGCTTTAAGCATCACCTTGGGATCTCTATTAGACAACAAGAACTAAACATATTCAAAATCAGAGCTGACTGGTATTATTTTTAATATAGGACAAAGCAGATATAAGTGAATGGCCCACCTAAAAATTACAAATCAAGAGAACATGTTCCACCAATTCTACCTCTTCGCTATGGCAAGGACAAAATCCTTCTTCAATAGGGACACCGTCAAAGGTAGGGATATCTTTCAATATATGTGATAGAAAAACATGTAATTTAGCCTTACTAAAAGTGATCCAATATTTACTATGACTACAATTATTTAAATAGAAGGACATCAGGAAGGCATAGTTGTAACTGATCCCAAAGGTCTGCACCTTGTACTATGATTTAGTTTCTGGACAGGAATATCCCATAATTGTTGCTTAGTGACAATTGAAGCAAATAGTACAGCAACAGACTGACAGTAATGAATTAAAGCAATGTTTTACTTTTACACTGAGAGTAAAGCAATAAGATTCACAACCCAGTATCTTACTGTTTTAGGAGCATCTAGCTAGCACTGAGTTTGGAAGCTATGCAGAGACAATCTTCATTAAGTACTTGGATGGGAGACCTTTAGAATATACTATCGCCGTTGGCTAGTCAGGGAAATTAAAAAAACACTAGAAGAAAACTGTGGCAAAGCATTATTTCCAAGAAAACTACACGGAGATACCTATAAAGTAAGTCACTAGGACTTGGAGACTTTACTAGGTAAAGGTAAAGGTTTCCCTTGACATTAAGTCCAGTCGTGTCCGACTCTAGGGGGCGGTGCTCATCTCCGTTTCAAAGCCGAAGAGCCGGCATTTGTCCGTAGACACTTCCGTGGTCATGTGGCCGGCGTGACTACAAAGAATGCCGTTACCTGCCTGCCGAAGTGGTACCTATTAATCTACTCACATTTGCATGTTTTCAAACTGCTAGGTTGGCAGGAGCTGGGACTAGCAACAGGAGCTCACCCCGTCACGTGGATTCGAACCGCCGACCTTCCGATCGGCAAGCTCAGCAGCTCAGCGGTTTAACCCGCAGCACTACCACGTCCCCAGAGACTTTACTAAAACCTACTTAATTTATTCATGAAATACAGTATTTGTAACAACTGTATTTAATATGTATATATATTATCTTCATCAAGATTCAAAAAGAAAAACCCAAGAAAATGCTCATTTAAAGCAAAAATTCTTTCTGTACAAAGTTCTAATGATAATTATAATCTTTATCCTTAGTTTCAAAAACACTGATTTCCCATTTTACAGAAATGTATACAAGTCACTGAGAATCATTTCCCAAAATATAGTATTGCTAATAGTAAAAGCTTCCCTTACAGACATGTTCTGGAGCATGTTCTAGCTTAAATACATATCTGAAGAGCTTATGCAGTAATGCTTAAAATCAGTCTGGTTCCAGGTGCTGCTCCTTCCAGAAAGGGTAATTCAATTATCAGCAGGTATAAAAATTCTCAGTCATAACAATGCTTTCTTAACATCTCACTTTCACTTTCTCATCTTAAATACAAATACAGTACAATTCACAGAACTAAGAAATGGAAGATTATATAGTTTGATAAGTAGAAATAAACTTCCTAAACCAGTGCTAAATTTAGATTGATCTAAATTTGCCTACGAGGAAAAGAAATCATACTTCAGGTTAGCAAATATTCCTGTTTTCGATTTATCAGACAGCATTATAACGAAATATTTACAAGTTCACTTTCACAGCATTTTATATCTACTATGCCATATGGGTTTCATATATGATGCACAGAATCCAAAACCTATTTCCACTCATATGTTCATGGGAGGACCATAGGAATGAAATTATATCAGCCAAAAATTTCCATTTATGTACTTATGAGACAATATGGGACAAAAAAGATTATTCTACAAAATGAGGGCATATTCTACTGACGTGGCATTTTCCTTCTGAATACCTATTATTATATTCTACTAACAAATAACTTCAGAAAAAGGAAATATTTTTAGTAAAATCTGCATAACCCAATTTCAAACCAAAAGATTAATTATTATTATTCCATTCCTTAAGTGCCAGACATTACAGTTCTCCAATCAAGATATAATTTTCATTTTTCTAGATAACTTTGTATGAATTACCCCAATAATAAACATTGTAACAAAAATATGTCTTCATTGAATATTATTTTAAATATCTTCCTTTTTTTATGCTACTGAATGTGTTTAGTAAGAAAATTCTGCCATGATATGTCTAGAAAAAACTTGGAAAAGGCCATTTAATCCAACCCCCCATTCAGTCCAGGCATCCAAATTACAGTGTCCTTGACTGGTATGTTTGAAGACATCCAATGGAAAAGATCTCAGCATGTTTAACTGGTTCCACCATCAAACTGTTCTTACCAGTACATTTTTCCTAACCCAACATTGCCTTGATCTATAACCGAAGATCATTATGCCATATCCTGCACTTTCAAACGACAGAAAACAACACTTAACCTTTTTCTGTGAGACGCCCCTTCATGTACTTGAAGGGTACTATCATATCCCACTTTCAGACACTTCTTCTCAATGCTAAACATGTCTAGCATTCTGCAGATATTCTCCCTGAACAGACTGGCAATCACATACCATTCTCCGCAATGCACTGCCTTTAGTACTCCTACTGCAGCTGTAGTTTGTCGTTCAAAGCCTTGGCCTATGTGATCTGCGTGTGCCCGCGTCCTGTCTTCAAAAAGCATTTCACGAGGCTCACTAGTACGAGGTAGGTACTGCAGGTTTTTAATTTCATTGGTAGTTCTGTCAAAAGAAAATAATAGAAAGTACACACTTAAGTCACGTTTTAAAGATTTTCGGTTCATCAGTTAATTTCACTCGCAGCACAGAAGCTGATTTCATTTTTTTTCTCCAATGAGTAAGAAACACCCTCATTTCTCTGCTCATTTTTAGTTGTTATTGTTTATATTTCTTCCAACTGTAGTCACTGAAGTTTATACTACATCTACAAAATATGAAATCTAATTCCTCCTACATGTTTTGGAGTAAACACCCACAATCCATAACTATTGCAATGACAGTTAAGTAGGTAAAAATTGAAATTTAAAAAAAGAAAAATCTGAAACTATCAGTTTGCCCTCCTACTGAGATGGGAGGAATGGGCAGCCTTTCCAAGAAAATAAAACAAAATATGAATTATGAAAACTATGAATTAAAATATAGCTTATATTTATAAGCTAATTAATTAATGTGTTAGATTTATATCCTGCTTTTCTTCCTGGAGCAAAAGGTGACATACATGTATTTACCCAATTTCTATGGCTGCCCACCTCCAATTTAGGATTCTGGGCAGTTAACAATATCTAAAACCAAGATAAAAACCACATTAAAAATTATAAATAGCATTTATAGCAGCTGAGAAAAACCAACCAACAACAACAATTTGCACAACTATGATATGGGCTTAGCCACATATATGGGGCCCCAGGCTTGATGGGGAAAAAAAAAAGAAAGGAACAGATTTCCAAGTCCTTACGAAAGGCCAGCAGGGTTGGGATGAGTCTGATCACTGGGGGAATGATGGTTGGGGGAATGACGGCCAGAGGATTGGCATCATGGGTTGGGATGAGTCTGATCAGTAGGGGAATGACGGCCAGAGGGTTGGCACCATGAAAGGAAAGGCTCTCCTCCTGGCTCCTGCCTGATAACACCCCCTCCCTAGCAGACAGGACCCAGAGCATGCCCTTCCTGCAGGTTCTAACAGGATGGATAGATACAAGCAGGGAGAGATAGTCCCACAAATAACCCCTGTCCTATGCCATACATACAACTCCTTCTTCCAATTCTTCCTTATAACAACAACCCCATGAGGTAGGATGGGCTGAAAAAGGGGGATTTGTACAAAAGTCACCACGTGAGCTTCCATGGCTAAAGGTGGACTAGACCCTGGGTCCTCCCTCATTCCAATCCAACACCTTAATCGCTATACTGACTCTTTAATTAGCACAGCCATAATTGGATATCCGTTTCCATAAAGCAGGCCTCCTCCACACTATCAATATATGAACATTGAGGCAGAGTTCTCAACTTTGAGGTAATTTCTGCCTATCTTTAAAGACTAAATAAAAACATTAAAGCTAGAGTCATGTGGATAAGCACATCCTGGATCAAACTCTGCAAAAGAATAGTATCTTAGATATGAAATTAAATCACAGAGATTTACTCTAAATCCTTTTATATACCACAAAAATAGCAAGCTGCATTATTTAAGATATCCTTAGCAGTAGCCAACCTGCTTTAGTCTCATGGAATATTCAAGAGCATTCCTAATGTGCCAAAATTAAACTGTCAAATTTAGTTTGTATTTATTTTTATTTAAAACGCTTGTATATTGCTTCCCATTAAACCTCTTGAATGGTTTACAACCGCAAGAGGTTTAGGTACTGAACATTAGTTGGGTTTACTGTGACGTATCTCTCTGGTCAATGGAAGATGAACCCAACAGGAAAGGGTTAACTCTACCCCCGTTACTTAGAAGGTGGGTCTTAAGACTTCTTTCTGTTCTTTGGGGGAAAGCTTGTCATCTTAGACTGCCTTTTAGAAGCAGTAGATGTTTTCTGTTTTCTCCATCTTGTGGGGGGGAGGGGAGTAGAGAGAAGAGAGATGAAGGGCAAATCCCCCTCACATGCAAGAGTAAAACTGAATCCCAGAAGCAGCATACCATGGGCTATGCACTCTTGATACAAATGGTTGCCAAGCAATGAGGCACTCTAATAAACAGGTAATTAACAACAGCCTGACAGAATGAAGAACCAAACAATAATTTCACATGCCTCCTGGATACACATTTTTTTCCAGAGAATGTATCACCTCTCCTTTATTCTATACAGAAGATATAGACACTTAATTCTCAACGACTTCACACAATAAACTCTTCTAATAACTTTTTTTTAGAATCAAAAGGAGTACTTCATGTAAATAAATACTTACTTTTTATTCCACAAAGAAATAATCACATTTGCACATTCCAGACCCATTTGGTCTTACACTTTTTTCTTACTCAGCTTCTGAACATATACACCCTCCCAAGAAAGAGGCTGGGTTCACATATGCTTACACAGGACCAAATAACTGTTCTTTAGAGATATGCAAAATGTCTGAGTTGAAACAGGATGTTCAAGCCTGACCAGAAATATTAACTACTGCTGTTATTACCTTTCCGGAAGTGTACTTGAGCTCAAAATGGTTTAGTTTAGAATTTGACACAGGTCCTTCAAGTTCAGAAGGATTTTTATACTACTATAGTTCTATGGCTAGTATACATTTATATTTGACTATCCATGAGGTATGTGTGTACACAAAGGTAATCATGAAGAGCTCTAGAATTATAGATAAAGGAACTCAGGGACACAATGCACATCCCAAATAAAAACAAACTATGGCTTACATGTTGCATGAAATGTGGGCTCCTTATTTCCCTAAAGGGGATAACAATTAAATAAGTTTATGTATTTGTTTGGTAAGAAATAGCATCTCTAAGAGCAAGAGGTGAAAAAAGCAAGAACAGTAACAGAATCCTTAATCAGATATCTGACAGTCAACCTCTGAAGCCCTTTTCTGGGGCTCAGCTGCTTTTTTAGGGCAAGATATGTGGTAATTGGGAAACCAGTTCTTTAGGATATACACTCTACCCAATAGGAATATGGAGAATGATGTCTGTTTAGTGAAGATCCTTTTACTCACCCATGATTTTTATATTTTTATGATGTTCATTATTGCTTTCCCTGTTGAAAGCTGCTTTAGGAGTCTACAAAGCAAAGCAGGGTCAGAAATCTGTTCAGGTGCCATCATGCAAATTTATATGATGGTGTGGGCATGTGCACATTGATTTGATAATCTATTCCAGGGACAGAAAATATAAAATTAAATGGCTGAAAATCTACTTAAGATCTCATGAGATATTGACCATATTAAAATTACTTAATATTCTATTTAGTTTTATGATCAGGAGAAAACATACAATACATAGTAACTGCACTGCCAGTCCCTGGAACAGAGTATTAAATATTACTGAATATTGAGATAAACCAGACATTTCAACATACCTTTTCCTTTTGAAAGGCGACTTTGGCATATCTGCCACAGGAATCATCTGTTCTCCTGGACGTACCCACATGATGGGACCATCATCACTATCTTTTCGACTTTCTAGTTTCAGACTAGAAAGAGTCCCCCATGGTAAAGTACACTAAAATGAAACACTTATATTTAAAACCTATGCTATTTTGTGATACCACTATTTCAGACATTTTAATTATTTTACAAAATGAAAAGCACTGTGTATCCAACAATTATATAACATTATCAGCAGTTTGATTAATGCAAAGCATTGAAACGTTCAATTGAGATTGAGATTGTAACTGAGACTGAAACTTGTGCAGTCACAATATTTTCAAATCAAACTGATGAGCATTGCAACTGTGCCAATTTCTGCAAGGGACAAACTACAAACTACATGTTATGAGCTTCACAATTTTAAAACTTCCAGTTTTGCTTGAAAACTTGCAATGGGATGCAGCCTTAAAAAGGAATTAAAATATGAGCTGGCTCTTAAAATATGAATGTAGAATACAATTTGAAGGAACAATATATTTACCTCCTTGCTGTTAATAATTTACTGATTTTGACTGTCTAATTAGATTTGGAAATTAATTTCTGAACAATAGCATGATTTTATTTGAAATAAATGTTCCACCAGACTCCAATTTCGATCTTACTTTTAAGAAAGGTGAATCTTCCAGCATATCAAGGAACTCTGGAAAATAATCCCCCACTTCCTCATCTACTGCTCCAACCAAGCTGATTTGTCTCATTGGGCCAGCTCTGTATGTACCATGGGAATATGTTCTTTTTACCTGAACAAAAGCCATATAAAGTAAAAAAAAAAAGTGCCAGTTTACTTTATACCCAGAATAAGTTGCAAAAGTATTTAAATATATAAAAATATCCTAAATATTTTCTGAAACCCAAGCAGGACTTGGTGTTAAAAGTTGCTCACAAAACAATAAACCTAAATAATTTTAAATACAGATTGCTGACAAATGCAATGCTAAATTACTATTTCAATATATGCTTAAACAAAAGGATATGATCTCAAATACATTAAAAATAAATTTAAGCAAAAGTGGCAAATAAGACATGATGGCTGTGCAACACTGCAATACAAAGAGCAATCAGAAAATATCAATTTCTGTTTTCAGGTACATAGCTAAAGGAGACAGAGTATGTTCTTAATTAAAAGAAAAAAGAAAATATACTTACTTCATACATAATGTAGCATCCTATTTTTACAAAATTACTTCTTGAGAATATTTACTTAAAAAATCATTCATTTTGTTAAGGTATAACTTCGGGATTTCATTCCCATTCATAAGAGGCAGTAAATGCTATCTCATCTAAGCTGTTATCTCAGATTTTTGCCAATATTGCTTTGAATGATAGAATCAAGTTGTCATCACATTGAGGGGAAAAATGAACACATAGAGAAGATAATACTTCATAAGGTTATTTAGCTGAATCCTCAGTATCCACTAAGGGCCTTTCAACTTACCAGATGATCTAATGCACATATTGAATTCCAAAATCCTATCCACTAAAATAAAACACTGCAGTAACTAATGTGGCAGTGCTAATCTTTAAATCTCTTTAGTCAAAGATTCAAGTTTCTGGGCATTAGACAATGGTTTTTCTCATGTGTTTCTTTTCAATGTATGTTGTTGCCATACCCTGAAAAGAAACATAAATGTTGGGAACAAAACCTCTTCACTAGCCTGGCAATAAAATACTGCTCCAAATTAATTAAGCATACGGTACTTCTTCCACAGAAGCCCCTATAGCCAACTTTAATTTTCTAATCCATCAATTGAAGTTTGGTGCTCTATATTTTTGCACACAAACTCTTACATGACTTAAGACTTCTGAAGATATTTGAGAGGTTAAACTGTTTGTTTATATTGCGTAAGTTATACAGTATATAGCCCCAATTCCACAAACTCTGCCATCTCACCAAAACTAAAACAAAATTAAAACACTCAATTAACACAATGGACAACATTAAAACAGCCCAATGGAACAGGCCATAAAGGTTAAGCAACCATTTAGTTTAACTTGCTGAGCAGTTTAAAGTGTACTGGAGGGTAATTGCAATACAACTGTTTGTTGAAAAAAATATATTCAGATTAAAATTAAAGATATTGCTGTTGATATGTAAATAATAACCACTCTGATTTTAAAAATTTGTTAATCATTCTTTTTACAACAATTTGTTTTAATATTTGGTCCAAAAAAATTAGATAAAATAAAGCTTATTCCGTATTTCTTAAACTACACTTTTCTACATCTACAGTTACATCAAATGCACGCTTATAAAGCATGCTGTGGGGCCAAAAGTTGTGACAGTGGTGATTATAAAACACTTTTCCAGGCATTTATAATAAACAAGTAGCATGTTGGTATGGAAAGCTATCACATAAAATATTCAGGCCTGTTTACAGATGGTAGAGAATGCATGGAATGCTTACAGTCAAGATTGCCCTGTTCTATCTGTTGTAGCTATATTATAAGAAAAATGCACAAACTTTTATCCATACTCCAACAGCAACTTGATTTAAACAGTTGAATAGAAAAAAGGAGATCAGATAGGCAGATAGACACCTACCTCTTCCTCTCCCTGAACTATTTTCATTTCAGCTGCACATTACACTTAATGCAATCTAAACCACCAGACCATTCAGGTATGACCTAAATCATATCCCTTATGAATATACAGTGGAGGTGATGAATAGATTTAAGGGACTAGTTCTGGTAGACAGAGTGCCTGAAGAATTATGGACAGAGGTTTGTAGCATTGTACAGGAGGCAGCAACTAAAACCATCCCAAAGAAAAAGAAATGCAAGAAAGCAAAGTCGCTGTCTGATGAGGCTTTACATATAAATGAGGAAAGAAGGAAAGCTAAAAGCAAGGGAGAAAGGGAAAGATATAACCAACTGAATGCAGATTTCCAGAGAATAGCAAGGAGAGATAAGAAAGCCTTCTTAGATGAACAGTGCAAAGAAATCAAGGAAACAATAGAATGGGGAAGACTAGAGATCTCTTCAAGAAATTTGGAGATATCAAGGGAACTTTTGTGCAAAGATGGGCACGATAAAGGACAAAAAAGGCAAGGACCTAATAAAAGCAGAAGAGATTAAGAAGAGGTGGCAAGAATATACAGAAGAACTATACAAGGAAGATCTTAATCTCCCTGATAACCACGATGGTGTGGTCACTGACCTTGAGCCAGACATCCTGGAGAGTGAAATCAAGTGGGCCTTAGGATGCATTACTATCAACAAAGCCAGGGGAGACGACAGTATTCTGGCTGAGCTATTTAAAATCCTAAAAGACGATGCTGTTAAAGTGCTGCATTCAATATGCCAACAAATTTGGAAAACTCAACAGTGGCCACAGGATTGGAAAAGGTCAGTTTACATTCCAATTCCAAAGAAGGGCAATGCAGAGATTGTTTGAACTACCGCACAATTGCGCACATCTCACATGCTAGCAGGTTATGCTCAAAATCCTACAAGCTAGGCTTCACCAATATATGAACCAAGAACTACCAGAAGTACAAGCTGGGTTTCGAAGAGGCAGAGGAACTAGAGATCAAGTTGCCAACATTTGCTGGATCATGGAGAAAGCAGGAAAGTTCCAGAAAAACATCTACTTCTGCTTCACTGACTATGCAAAAGCCTTTGGATCAGAACAAACGGTGGCAAATTCTTAAAGAGATGGGAGTACCAGACCACCTTACCTGTCTCCTGAGAAACCTGTATGCGGGTCAGGAAGCAACAGTTAGAACCAGACATGGAACAACCGACTGGTTCAAACTTGGGAAAGGAGTACAAGGCTGTATTTTCTCACCCTGCTTATTTAACTTATATGCAGAGTGCATCATGAGAAATGCCGGGCTGGATGAATCACAAGCTGGAATTAAGATTGCCGGGAGAAATATCAACAACCTCAGATATGCGGACGATACCACCCTAATGGCAGAAAGTGAAGAGAAACTAAAGAGTCTCTTGATGAGGTTGAAAGAGGAGAGTGCAAAAGCTGGCTTGAAACTCAACATTAAAAAAACTAAGATCATGGCATCTGGTCCCATCGCTTCCTGACAAATAGAAGGAGAAGAAATGGAAGCAGTGACATATTTTATTTTCTTGGGCTCCAAGATCATTGCAGACGGTGACTGCAGCCATTAAATTAAAAGACGCTTGCTCCTTGGGAGGAAAGCTATGACAAACCTAGACAGCATATTAAAAAGCAGAGACATCACCTTGCCGACAAAGGTCCGTTTAATCAAAGCTATGGTTTTCCCGATAGTGATGTATGGCTGTGAGAGTTGGACCATAAGGAAGGCTGAGCATTGCAGAATTGATGCTTTCAAATTGTGGTGCTGGAGAAGAATCTTGAGAGTCCCTTGGACTGCAAGGAGGTCAAATCAGTCAATCCTACAGGAAATCAACCCCGACTGTTCATTGGAAGGACAGGTACTGAAGCTGAAGCTCAAATACTTTGGCCACCTAATGCGAAGAGAGGACTCACTGGAGAAGCTCCTGATGCTAGGAAAGACTGAAGGCAGAAGGAGAAGGGGACGGCAGAGGGTGAGATGGTTAGATAGCATCACTGATGCAATGAACATGAATCTGAGTAAACTCCAGGAGACAGTGGAGGACAGGAAGGCCTGGCGTGCTGTGGTCCATGGGGTCATGAAGGGTTGGACATGACTTAACGACTGAACAACAACAATTTGTTTTCATTTGCTTCCATCCTTCTCTTCCCTCCCTCTTTTCTGTTGTGTTTTTAGGATAAAGTCTGCAGGTAAAGACTACTGTAAACATGCCACATCATGATTAAATGGTGAGTTGTTGTCATCTTCTGGAACTAGAGACAGTTTTGAATTTTTTTTTTGGTAGCTAAGCAATCCTATTCTCACTTTTTTTTAAAGTTTTTTTTTTATCCTCCCTTTATTATTTTTATAAATAACTCAAGGCAGGGAACATACCTAATACTCCTTCCTCCTCCTCCTATTTTTCCCCACAACAACCACCCTGTGAGTTGGGCTGAGAGAGAGTGACTGGCCCAAGGTCACCCAGCCAGCTTTCATGCCTAAGGCAGGACTAGAACTCTCCGTCTCCTGGTTTCCAGCCTGGTTCCTTAACCACTTCCTTCCTTTTCCTCCTCCTCTTCTCAACTGAAAGTTCTGTTGAGGCAATCATCTGATCTACTGGCTTGTCAGTAAGCAGTTTGCTTTTAATTGTCTCATATATTCTGTATCATTTAACAGTATAAAAGACTTAACAAATATATTTTTAAAAAAGTAGAAATAAATACAAGGTTTAACCAGCAGGAGGTAGCAACTAATATAAACTCTGCTTCCGCTACCACAGCCAAGTCTGAATCTATATGAATGTGAGGAATGGAAACAAGTGTTATTTAATAAGCACATATGTCAAACAAATATTTACATTATGAGAAATGATTTGGTTAACATCTTGATAAGCTGTAATGTGCTTTGTTTAGTTTTGGCTTAATGAAATGTGTGAATCCAGTTACTCTAGTTTTCAAACCATGATTTACGCCCTAGTATTACTTATGAACTAGGCCACAGTGGCTTGCTCAGTATGCCAATGTTAAAACAAATTATTTCTGATTTCTGAATCCAGCCAATAAGTGATATTCGACAACATTTTTGAAAAATTTGTCCAAGTCATTTCTTCCAAGACTCATAAGAGAGGTCTTGTATACTTTGGAACACATATAATTAACAGAGCCTAAATTAATAGTTCCTTTTCATAACAGCCTTGCAACTCATTCTGTGAATAAATGCAAACAATTATTTTTCAGGAGAGTAACTGGAGAGCCAGATTTATACATTGCACTAAACAACTATTTGGTTTAAGAACAATTTACTGAATAGCAGGATTCACACATCATACTGTATCTTCCCAAATCCTGTCAACTCACACCCAATACTCCAAGATCATGCCATTAAAATTCAATGTCAAAATGGCCAGTTCTGAGGAGTGTAATTTTCGGTGGGTTTATTTTTTTTTTTTGTTTTCCTCCTTAAAAACATGGAAGACTGGGAGACAATGTGCTTCATTTCTACTCTTAACTATCCTCATAACCAAAAATCATACCACCACCATTCAGCCATTTTATTGCTTAAATTCAGTGAAATGATTCCAGGCTATCTTGGGGCCTTTTAAGGGTGGACATGGGAGTACCTTTCCTCCCAGAGGCCCCCCAACTTTTATTTCCACCCCAAATGGCAAAAAAAAAAAAAAGGTAAGTCCTGTGACATCACATGATCCAAAGAATTGTGGTCCCCATGAGGGAAAAATGCCTACATCTTTATTAAGCCATGATTTGTAAATCTACGATCACTTGGTTCATGTATTATACTAAGCAAAAACAAACACACAAAAATATTAAGCTTGCGATTCATACTATTAAAATAAATAAAAATTCAGGAGGCAGCACCTGAGACTCTTGAGCTACGTTACAGAGGGGCTTAAAAGTTTGTGAACCCTTCTGATTTTCAGTATTTCTGCATAAATGACATAAACCATGATCTGTTCCCCACACAAGTCCTAAAACAAGATAAAGAGAACCCAATTAAAGAAATGGGACAAAAGCATTATATTTGTTCATTTGCCTACTGAGGAAAATGATCCAAAGCTACATATTTCTGTGGGTGGCAAAAGTCTATGAACCCTTGCTTTCAGGAACTGGTGTGCTCCTCTTGGACAGCAATGACTGCAGCTAAACATTTCCAATAAGGGTTGATCAGTCCTGCACATAGCCTTGTGTGAGACGAGGCTGAATCTGCCATTACCTAAAGATGAGCAGACACGCAAGCGGACAGGACAAAAGCCAGGAAACTTGTCTAAGAGATCCCTTCGGAGAGGTAGGTAAGAAGGAAGCAAGTTGTTAAGGAAACAAAGGAAAAATGTCACCTAAACCAGCCAAAGGAAGTTAGGCCTGAGCACATGGAGGACCATCCCCCCCAATCCCATCTACAGCTACCAAACTTGTGAAATCAACAAAGCAAGGACTTTTGGGGATAAAAGGGGTCCCAAAGCCCACCCACTCCTTGAGTCATCTTTGGATCCAGACTTGGCAGTTTCCGTCCCTCTAGCTAGTGCCTGGCAGCTTAGTTGGACGTGGGTAAGTGTGGATGAGCGTGTGTGTGCGCGTGCATATGAGAAAAAGAAAAAGCATCTTGCAACTAGTAAAGTTTTGCTGTTCCTTTAAATTCACTGGGTCTCCGTGTATTTCAAAGAACCTGTTGTGCCTCAGAGTTCGCTTGAAATTTATTTGTGTATGTCCCTAATTACTTCCCGGCTGTTGACCAGGTCTGTGTGTCTTGTCTGCTCAAGCCGCACCTATCTGGAAAACCCAAGTAGAAAGCAAGGGGGGCTGACAAGATCTGCGTGCCTCAACAGGCTGTCTGTGTGACTGGCCATAAGCCAAACCTGGGAGCTTGTGTGTGTAACACTTGGAGGAATTTTAGCCCCTTCTTTCTTATAGAACAGCTTCATCTCAGGGATGGTAGTGAGCTTCCTCACATGAACTGCCTGCTTCAGTTCCTTGTGCAAATTTTCTACAGGGTTAAGATCAGGACTTTGACTTGACCATTCCAAACATTACCTTTCTTCTCCTGTAACCTTTCTCTGGTTGTACAACTTGTGTGTTTGGGGTCATTGTCATGCTGCATGACCCACTTTCTCTTGAGCTTCAGTTTATGGACAGATACCCCAATATTTTCCTGTGGAATTTGCTGGTACAATTCAGAATTCATAGTTCCATCAGTGATGGCAAGCCGTACTGGTCCAGGGGCAGCAAAGCAGGCCCAAACCATGATACTGCCACCACATTTCACAGATGGGATAAGATTCTTATGCTGGAATGCAGTGTTTGCCTTTTGCCAAACATCACACTTTTCATTTAAACCAAAAAGGTCTTTTGTGGTTTCATCCATTCACAGAACATCCTTCCAATAGCCTTCTGGCTTATCCACATGGTATTTTGCAAATTGTAGACAGGCACCAATATTCTTTTTGGGGAATAGTGCTTTCTCCTTGTAACCCTGCCATGCATACCATTGTTGTTCAGTGTTCTTTTGATGAGGGTCTCATGAACACTGATACTCACCAATGAAAGAGATACCTTTAGTTCCTTAGATGTTACCTTGGGTTTCTTCAAGATCTCCCGGAGTAGTACATGCCCTGCTCTTGATGTGATCTTTTTTGGTTGACCATTCCTGGGAAGGGCAACAATGGTGTTGAACTGCTTCCATTTGTACATGGTCTGCCTGACAGTGGACTGGTGGAGTCCAAACCCTTTGGAAATAGTTTTGTAAGCTTTTTCAGCCTGGTGAGCATCAACAACTGTTTTTCAGAATTCTTCAGAAATCTCCTTTGTTCGAGTCATGACACATCCCTGTGTTGTGAAGATCAGACTTCGATAGTAAATACCCAGAATTCTGTTTTTTAAATAAGGCAGGATCTCCCACACTCACAGTTGATTATCATCCCATTGATTGAAACACGTGACCGTCATTTCCCCTTCAAATGAACTGATAATCCTAGAGGTTCACATACTTTTGCCACACACAAACATGTAGCTTTGGATAATTTTCCTCAAATCAATGAACAAGTATGTTTTGACTCATTTGTTTAATTGGGTCCTCTCTATCTAGTTTTAGGATGAGTGGAGAACAGATCACATTTTAGGTCTAATATAGGCAGAAATATTGAAAAATTAAAGGTTTCACAAACTTTTTAGCACCACTCTATTAATTTCTAGCCTCGACTTAGTGTATTCTAAATATTAATTATTCATTTAAAATAGGGTTTCTCAACCAGGGTTCCATGGAACTCTAGGGTTCCATAAGAGGTCCATGGGAGCTCACAATTTATTTTTAAAATGATTTCAAATTCGAGCAACTTCACATTAAAGAGGTAAGTTTTATTCTTTATTTTTAGTTTAAGAACACTGTTAATGCATATATGCAGGCCTACACATGAAACAAATGTAATAATTTTGTAACTTCTGGCCTATATTTCAGCCTGAATCTGCAAGGGTTCCCCAAGGCCTGAAAAATATTTCAGGGGTTCCTCCAGGGTCAAAAAGTTGAGAAAGTCTGATTTAAAAGGTACCATCTCAAAACATAATAATCTTAAGTTGTTTTATAATATGCCATATTATGGCGAATCCTAGTGCATCAAGAATATGCAGATCTGCTTTTAATCTAGCTGGCATTTTGTTCAGCTCGCTAAATATTGAAAGAGAACGATTACACATGCTATGACTGAATCTGTCCTATTTTTAGAGCAAGAATGAAATGAACAAATTTAACAAGCAGCAAATTATTTTTAATAAAAACAGTGGAATTGAATGCTAGCCTACGTTTCTCCATGCAGAAGCAAAATCATGTAATTTGCCCAAATATGAACACAGTTCTCTCTTTGTCATTCAAAACCCCATTCATTAATATAATAATGTATATATTTTTGCCAAAGGATAAATGTTTTAACAGCATTCCTTAAACATACAACTTTCATTAAAAAAAGCAAACAGGAAATAGATAAATGCATACACTGAATAACTAAATAATTCAACAATATGTATGTAATCAACAGATCAATCTAGCAACACAACACATGCCTTTCACATCTCCAAGAAACTTGGTTAATTTCTGTTTCAAGCTTTTCATTGATGAAAAGTGCGACATACTTTTAGACTAAGCTTAATTCTCTTGCTTTCCCCCCAAAGCCCCTTATTCATCCTGACAATATTCTTTCTTTCTGGCAATAATGTAACTCCTCTCTGAGCACAAGGAAGAGGAGAGAACCCAACGTCCAAATACTAAAACAGGTATCTGATATAAACCAAAAACCAAACACCGTTTTCACAGGAAGAAAACTGTCGAGGCTCAGAATAAGGCATGCAGGCAAAGATGTGCACCTCATATAAATGCTCAGCACTACTCCACCAAAGCCCCACATTCTGCAAAACTATGGCATAAGTAAACAAAAATCCCTGCTCACCACCCTTTTAACAAGAAACTGTATGCACAGTGTATGTATCTACGCATACTCCACAAAGCACAGCAAATCATACAAACCCATTAAAGAAACCTACAACTTCCCACAACAGACATGCTAGAAGCACTATTACGACAGAAAACAAGTTTCTTCAACACAGGAAAAGGAATCCGTTACTATTTCAGGGCATTACAGATGCTGCTGGATATTTGCAGACGAAATAGCAGGAAAACAAATGAGAAACTGGCTAAATAAGCCATGATTACTTTGCTCATCTGCAAGAACTCTTTGAAGTTATTTAACAAATCATCTTCCAAACAAATATTGCTTAGCATGACATGCAAAAGCATTAGCCATACTTAAAAGGACAGATATGTAAATCAACCAACAAATAAGATCTTCACCTCTTGGATTTTATATTTATTTTATCTTTATTTATTGGTCTGTTATACTGTAATTTATATGCTTTTAATTTTGATTTTATTGTAAACTGCCCAGAGTCCCCATTTTGGGAGAGATGGGCAGCAATAGAAATTTGAAAAATAAATAAACTTCAAATGACTTCAATTTTGAGCTAGTTCCCCAAAATAAACCACAATGTATGGCCTGGTATAAGATTCTACAAACGTTTTTCGCCTTGCATAATTCAACCTCTATACTAAACCTTTGGGACAGTCATCCCAATTTGTTCATTTTTTCCAAACAATACCAAGTATCACTGATTCTAGAGAAGGGCTGGATGTAAATAAAGAAGCTAAGATTCCAACAAAACAGAAAATCAATAGACCAGGTGGTAATGTATGGGAAAAGACCACTTGAAAATTCTGGTTGAGGTTATAGTCCCTGTGAAGGATGAGGTTTGCAATTTCGGTATGTTCTGGACATTACACCTCAATATCCAGGTAGCTGCTTGTCAGCTTCAGCCACTGCACCAGTTGCATCCTTTCCTGGCTGTATCTTTACATACCTTAGGTCACTTTCACATATATGGAATTCCAGAATTCTCCAATCAGCATGGCCATTGCTGAGAATTTTCCCAGGTTTGGGAAAGCTGTCTAATTTCATACCCAGATTAAATTACTGTAACATACTTTACATGAAACTCTCGTTGAAGAGTATCCAGAAAGTAGAACAGTACAAAATGTAGTGATCCAACTATTTTTTAGACCTTGCTATTAGAAAGCTTTCAGGTCCAATTGAAGTGCTGGATATAACTAATATAAACCATATTAGTTTGGATAGAAATATTGGAAAGACCATCTATTCCCAAAAAATCTGCCCTGGCAGCTTGGACCATTACAAGAAAAACTTCTTTATGAAGAAGGGCATGCTAGATTGCCCTGTCTTGATACTTTTTAGATGAGCAGCCAAGAAATTTTATTTTGCAGGCTTTAAATGGCTTTATTGGTTATTAAACCTGCTTCTTTGATGCTGCTTTCAAATTGCAGTTTAAGATATTTCTTATGTTCAAATGAGAGCCAGTTTGGTGTAGTGGTTAAGGCATCAGGCTAGAAACTGGGAGACCAGAAGTTCTAGTACCGCCTTAGGCACAAAGCCAGCTGGGTGACCTTAGGCCAGTCACTCTCTCTCAGCCCTAGGAAGGAAGCAATGGTAAACTACTTCTGAAAAACCTTGCCAAGAAAACTGCCAGGATTTGTCCAGGCAGTCTCTGAGAATCAGACACGATTGAATGGAGATTAACACACGTACACACACACAAATATATTCAAATATGGTATAAAAATGTAATTATGATGTTACAGTTGTAATGGAAATTATTCAACCACCATTGCAAATCAGGTTGATTGTCAAAATGTACAGACTTTCAGCTGTTTGCAACGAACAAATCAAACAAAAGGAATTGAAATAGCTCAACACAACGAATGCTTCGTGGTGTCCCCAAATTCATCTGAAAATGCAACTTATAATGACCTCTCCAGTCTCAAAATTATTCAACCTCTTCATGGCAAGCATCTTCAGTACTTAGTAGAATACCCTTTTGCTGTTATGACCTGCTGCAAACGAGATGCATAGCCAGACACCAGCTTCTGGCAGCGTTCCTGAGGAATCTTAGCCCATTGCTCATGAGCAATGGCCTCCAGTTCAGTAATGTTCTTGGGTTTGCGTGCTGCAACCACCTTCTTCAAATCCCACCAGAGATGTTCTATGGGGTTCAAGTCAGGTGACTGTGATGGCCACTGTAGAATCTTCCAGGACTTTTCTGCATCCAAGCCTTAGTGGAATTTGTTAGGTATGCTTGGGATCATTGTCCTGTTGGAAGATCCAATGACACCCAAGCTTCAGCTTTCTTACAGATGGCATGTTTTCTCCTAGGATTTCCTGATACTTCAATGAATCTATCTTGCTGTCCACACGCTGCAGGTTTCCAGTGCCCGAGGATGCAAAGCAGTCCCAGAGCTTCACCGAGCCACCACCATGCTTAACTGTAGGCAGAGCATTCTTTTCAGCATATGCTTCATTCTTCTTCCTCCAGACGTACTGCTGATCCATTGGGCCGAAAAGTTCCAGTTTTGTTTCATTGCTTCACAGAATAGAATCCCAAAACTTCTGTGGCTGATTTATATGATTTTGAACATATTGGAGCCTACTTTTCTTGTGCTTTTGGGTCAATAGTGGTGTACGACTTGGAGTTCTGGCATGGAAACCTTCTGTGTTTAGTACACGCCTTACTGTGCTCACTGAAACCTCAGTGCCTGTTGTCACCAAGTCTTGCTGCAGGTCTTTTGCAGTCACTTGAGGGTTTCTCTCCACCTGCTTTCTCAGAAACCTGGTTGCAGCCACTGACAGCTTCCTTCTTCTGCCCTGTCCAGTAGCGTAACCACTGTTCCTTCAACTTTGAACTTACAAACTATGCTTCCAACGGTGTCTCTAGGAATATCCAGTGCCCTCGCTATCTTATTGTATCCTGTTCCTTGTTTGTGAAGGACAATGATCTCTTCTCTTTCCTTTTTGGACCATTCTTTTGACTTAATCATACTGTATTTCTAACACGCAGTCAAACGTGACACCCAACAAACCCCTAGCCATTTCAGGTATTTCATGTGTTCCAGCTCAAGCACACCTGGTGCAACTAATGAAGCCCTTGATTTGTTGCATCAGGTGTGCTTGAGACAGCACCTGTTTTGCATACTGTATGTGTGCTGTTGTGACAGATTCTATTCAGGGGGTTGAATAATTCTGAGACTGGAGAAGTCATTATAAGTTACATTTTCAGATGAATTTGGGGACACCACTTGAAACATTTGTTGTGTTGAGCTATTTCAATTCCTTTTGTTTGATTTGTTCATTGCAAACAGCTGAAAGTCTGTACATTTTGACAATCAACCTGATTTGCAATGGTGGTTGAATAATTTCGATTACAACTGTAACTCCTCCAGATGGCATACATATTTTTTACTAATATTTTATAACATATAATCATTCTAATTCCATATTTGGAAAATATTTTTAAAACTTTTAATCATGAATATTTTGACATAATGAATTTTTTTATCTTCATTATTAACATAAGTTCTTTTAGTTTTTATTTAACTACAAATGAGGTTGAGATTTCATACAAATGTCTCCTCAGTAGGCTTTAGATTGTTATATTTAACTAAAAGGAAGAGGAACCTGAATTTGCAACAATGACCTTCTACCAGAAAAAGAGAAGTAGACTGAAATAAAACGATAAAAACAGGCAAAGGTCCTGTGAAGCACCTTGCTTTCCCACTTTTTCAACCTAAGGTTTCCAAGTGCAGCTGAAACCAATCCTACAGATTCCCTGTCCTGTAAATGGGTATATGGGGCATACTTCGATATAGGTATCTCAGTGTATTTGTGTGTGGGCAAAAGCCACATTCCCCGACCCCATATGCAGAAAAGCTGTAAATCTCAGATCCAATTAAACGTAACAGTGTTGGTCATAACATTGTACTTTCCATGGGATGATGACTAAATGAGGAACACTCTTGCCATCATTCTTTTAAATGCTTCAAACAACAGTGTCAGATGTATGGCACAACAAAACTCAAATAAAAGCAAAAGCATACAGCTTCTGCAGCATGAGAAGAAGGTCTTTATACCACACACTATTTCATTTCCATTTTGCTTTAAACTCCTCTACATTCTTTGAATCAAGCAAAAAAACCAAACAAACCCGCTGGATGTTTGTTTACAGGCAAGTGACAAACACTAATATGTGAAAAAACTGAAAATAATCTATTTTCTAAATTACACAAAGTCTAGTGGAAAATCTAAAATCAGAAACTATAAATCTTTCCACTATCCATTTAAAGGTATGAAATGAACATGAACTATTCTAATATTTCAATGGAAGGGTTGGATATGTTACATTTCTTTTGTTTCAGTTACTATAACACAAGCACATATCAAGGTGGGCTAAAGGCTTTGCTGAGTCCAGTGATGCAGATTCTCAGATAAGCAGATACAAGACCGCAGCCATTTCACATTTAGACAAATTAACCTGCTTTGTTTCTCATTAACCACTTTTAAGAATTGTTCTTTCCTATGTTGTCTCTATTCTACTATTTGTCCATCGGTATTAAGAGAAATAGAACGATCCACACACATCCAGAATATACAAAACTAGCACCTCCTATTCCAGACCCTAGGAATAGAAGGCATAATTTCCCACTCAATGAATTATGTAGGCAATCTAATCTGTAAGTAGGTATTCACAGGAGTTTTTATTTGGCTTATCAAACATAGTTGGATGCTTCAATCCAACTGGAAATTACTGCGGTCATTTTTGTTCTCTACGTAACACTGTATACAGAGAAAAAGCTCTAGCATTTAATGAGAAAGCTCACTGTCTCATTTAACAAGTTTAATTTTTTTAGAGAAAAGGAGTAACTGGAACATATAATATGAAATAAAATGTTTTTGAAATATGAAAGATAACCTCTTACCTGAGTATGAAAATTGGACATAGTCGTAGTCTCTATATCTTTCTTTCCCAAAATCTCCATTTTCACTGGTGAATTGGGAAAATTAAATGAAAAGTAGTCTAAAAAGTCAGGTAAGTAAGTAGCTGCCCCATGAACAATTCCCATTACATAGTAAGCTGCACAGTTTTCCTTTTCACTAAAAACCAAACCCACAAATTCTTCTGCAAATCTCTCCATCTCCACAGGAGATAAGTGGGAGAGTTCATTAGTGTAGGCATGTATAACTGAGGCACCTCCGTTAGGCTGGTGCTCAACATGAATGAACTGTTTGAACTCCAACATGTCCAACCTTTTGAGTTTATTTTGCACCCGTGGCTCCTTTAACGAGACAAATGGAAACTCACTGTTCTCTGGTATCTTGTACTCAGAGTCCTTCTTGGGATTCTTATTTTTCTCACTGAAATATTTAAGATGATTATCAACAATGCCTTTGGCGTCTTGATCCTCAAAATCAGAAAGCAATCCTGAGCAGATGGTTTGAATAGATTTACTATACATTTTTGGACGCTTCCGTTTTTCACACTCTTTATGTTTCTTTTTCTTTTTCTTCTTTACTTTTTTAATCTGTAGATCATCTGCACTGCTTTTTGGTTTTTCTTTTACATCTATTAAAAGAAGAAAAGGTTTTGCTTTAATTTATCAAAAGCTGTAGATACATGAAGATGAAAAATTGATTTATAATCCCATGCAATAATATGCCAAGTAAACCTATTTAAGTTCTGAAGTATAATAAACACACTACACATGAATCCTGAAGAACAGCAATATCACCTTCAATCATTAATATAGTTAAGCTACCAGGTCGAGGCTGCAAAAAAATCAGAGGGAGAAGGCTGTCTTTGGATCCCTACCAAAAGAGAAATGTCACCTGCAGGGATCCTGGGGTCAAGCCTTCTAAGTTGCTGGCTCCCTCCTCCAGAATAGCATCCCTCCGGAAGGCAGGTAGGACCCAACCCTGTAAACCTGCCATTAAGACCTGGCTGCTTTAGTGAGCCTTTGGACTCTGAGGGATTATTCTTGTCTCCCTGCTGCTGCTGCTGCTGCTGGTGGTGCTGGTGTGTGTGAGGGGGTGGGGATGGAGGTAATTGTGTACATGAGTTACAGCTGTTCCTCAGCACTAAGAAATCTTACTGATACACTGTTATTTTCTAGTTTATCTTGTTACTGTTTCAGAGGTCCGTAAGCTGCTGGAAGTCAGAGTAGCAAGTAAAATGAATGATTAAAAAAATATTCTAATACCACTAGATGGCAGCAAAAGGTCAAGGTTTTAAGAAATACCAATTTTCTGTATCTCTGCTACCATCAAGTAGTTGTCTGGAGTTGTGCAGGCCAGAGCTGATAGCAGCAATCATCAGTATGCAGCAACTATTTGGAGAGTAGCTGCAAAAATAACAGCTGCTTGTCACTTTCTTTGCAGGATCTAAATTGCTTAAGCTTTGCCTAGTGAAGCCACTCTGCAAAAATTACACCATCTGCTTCCTGGACTTCCTGAAGCAGTGACACTGCTGTCAAAGGAGATGCTTCTTTTGGAAACCCCTTACATCGATTCCCATTCTGTTTGTCCTTATGCAGACACACTGGGAGAGAATTGAGATTGTAGCATGGGGGGAATTACTTCAAAGTTCTCATTTTATTGATCATGATCTGGTGTTTTAAGACGTATGAAAGAGATGGGAGAAAGTAGAAGATTAGGACAGTCAATGGCAACCAAGCAATATGGAAAACATGCTGCCATCTATTGTCATCTGGATTTTTGCAGTACAGATATGAAAGCCCTAGGGGAATGGAGCGTGTCCTGGAAGTAAATTCTGATGTCCCAACTGGCATACGGATACATGATAGGAGGCTGCAACTTGGCTGCTGCAGGGTAAGAAAGACAGGCTGTTAGTTGATGATCTCTCTTCTTTCGAGTTACAGTCTAAACAAGGAGGTCAAGGGTTCAGCAAAGGTGGGCCCTACAACCTCAAATTTCTGCCTTCCAATGCCAGGTCAGTTGTTGGCAAAACAGCTGTTATCAGGATTTAATCCTGAATGAAAGCACTAACCTGGCATGCATTACAACTGCCAATTGGTGTTGGTACTGGCTTTGAAAGCCCTAAATGGCTTATGGCCTAAGGGACTGCCTTTCTTGCTATGAACCTGCCCTGTATTTAGATCCTAAGTAAAGACTTTCTGAACATTGCTCCCACTGGCAGAAGCGCAGCCGACCGGTAAACTGGAGAAAGGCTTCTTCTCCTGGGTAGCTCCCAGGTGACTGAATGTTTTTCCCAAGCAGCCACATTTGGCTCCTACTGTCCCAATATTTCAACGCTTACCAAGTTTTTAACTGTTAACTTATTTTCACTGTATTTCTTGTAATGCTTTTAATTTTGTTTTTACTGCATTTTAGATTTTCTATTTTTATTGTAAGCTGCCTTAAGTGCCTATATGAGCAAAGGAAGGGTATTACATTTGCATATACACAGAATATCTAAAAGTGAAGTAGTTCTTCAAATAAGTTAGACTCAGTCTAGGTTTTAACAGTTAGAACCAATAGCGGTTAAATCTTTCTATCGAGATTAGCAGTGTAGTAAACCCTCTTTCAACAGACTTTGGCTTGATCGACTTCCAATACTTGCGAATTTTGGCTTAGTGGACAGATTTGGTGTTTGGATAACGCTTGCATGTAGCAAAGTCTTCTGTAAACCATAAGAGTTTGGACCATTTATATTATACCATTACCATCATTTTCATCATGTCATGGTGGAAATAACTTGTGTGATGTATTTTTGGATTTAACACACAGTTAGCAATAGTCATCCCCCCACCCCGGTCCCTTAAGGATTTATTGCATTTTAATTTTGTATATATATTCTTCAATTTGGCCATTCTTATCCTTGCCAAATCATCTCCAAGCACATGTTGAGCTTCCTGAGGTGGTATTGTCAGCCCAATTGTGAGGTTATCTTTGCAAAGCATTTTTCACGACAATAAAATTCAAACTACTAATCATCCTGGCAGAATAAGATCCCCACCAATTTCACCCCCAGTAGAAGATCCCCAATTTCAGATTAATTCTGAAATTAATCTCCAAAGCATGATCAAAGCCACCATATAACAACATCTGAAAACTAATTTAACAGGCAATCCAAAATAATACCATGGTCACTGTTAATGAAAGCCAAGAGAAGATCCAGAGGAACAAACAAATACTCTCAAACAAGCAAGGAAGTTTCCATTCAAAACCCAAGCATACATTCCTGTTTTATATCAATAACAACTTAACAAGCTGTATGCTTCCATAAAAGAATTATTATTACATGTCAGCAGGCAATGATACTGAGAAAATGGAGAGAAACCCAGTTATTAGCCTTCAGACTCATACAAATGAAGCAATGTTATATTGCAATGTTAAGGGACTACTGGGACTACAAACTTGAATGCCTTGTTCTGATAAATCAGTAGAAGTTCACTTTAAATAACAAGACAAAAGTTTCAGAAAAGATTTAATAAAGATTTGTTGTAATTGCCATGCTGTTGGAGATGCAACTAAGGAGGTGGAACATTAACTTATCCAGTCTGGATTTATCCTATTATTGCCACATTTTGGCTGAAATCAACAGAATACTGGATCAATCACGGTATGTTAGATTAGTATATGTGTCTTGGTTATATCACCAGTATTTGCAATATCAAGACATAAAGAACTGTGGCTTCTTCAGACTTGGGGGATATGTAAAATAATTATCAGGTAAGAGGGCAATGTGCATCTGATTTACAGCAATGGATTGCTGATATGTACTGTTTGTCAACATTTAAATAAGGTTTGTTTTTTGTTTTGTTTTGAACAAAGTGGCAAGAAATAATACTTTCAAGCAATATAGTCAATTTTTATTGTACTATTTATAATGTAGTTTTATAGGTCTTTTCTGCTTTTTTTATTATCATAGTCCCTGATTTTGAGATTACATGATTTTGTTAATACTTCCATACATATCTTTGGATTACTTCTGTTGATTAGTTTAATAAAACAAATTCAAGAACAGACTGAATAGGTCTACTAACCAAAAGTTCAGGCACGTTATTCAGATCAAACTTCAATCTACTTATCATAATTCAAAATTGTTCCCAGGCACTGGTTGTCAGCCCTCAAATAGATCAGACTAAGAAATCAATTCCACAGGAAAGCTACCACTTTTATAGAGACCGGCTATCTTTCAAGTCTATTGTGCTATACCTCCTCCTCCTTCCTATAGTTCACTGAATTAGGGAGACATCTGTTTGAGCCATTTCCAAATATTATCTGGCTGTTCTGGACTTTAAAAATGCTTCACACCCTTTTGACTAGGCATCAGCTTCTGTGTATCTCCATCAAGGTCATCTTCCTCACTCTCTACACTGGTTTATAACTTAAACCTGGGATAGGCAATTTGTGACTCCCTGAAGTTTTATTTTATTTATTAATTAAGGAGATGTATATGGCTGCCCAACTCATTCACAGTGACTCTGGGTGGCTTACAGAAATAAAACTTCAAATATAAAACCCACTACCTCCCCCGCCCCCGACGGCAACAATACCTTCAAATAAACCACTCAATGGGCTCCGCATTAACCTAGGACCCCCAGGCCTGCTGGCAAAACCATGTCTTCAGGTCCTTTCGGAAGAGTATTAAGGTGGGGGCCAACCTTATCTCTGTGGGGATGATGTTCCACAGGGAGGGAGCCACCACAGAGAAGGCCCTTCTTGGCCCCACTAGACGAACCTTCTTAATGGGGGGGGGGGGGACCTGTAACATACCCCAGCTCTTCAATTTGGTGGGTTGGGTAGATGTAACTGGGAAAAGGTGGTCCTTCAAATAACCTGGACACAAGCCATGTAGGGCTTTAAAGGTGATAACCAGAGCCTTGAATTGGACCCAGAAGCAAACTGGCAACTAATGCAGCTCCCACAAACGAGATGACACATGTGCAAAACTGAACTTACACAAAACCATGCGGGCTGCTGCAGTTTGAACCAACTGAAGCTTCCAGATACTTTTCAAGGGCAGCCCCATGTAGAGCACACTACAGTAGTCAAGACAGGAGGTGACTAGGGTGTGGGTGACTGTGAGCAGGGCCTGTTGGTCCAGGAAAGGACATAACTGGCACACAACCTGTAGTTGCACAAAGGCCCTCCTAGCCACAACTGCCACCTGCTCCTTGAGCAGGAGTCGTGAGTCCAACAGAACCGCCAAATTACACACCAGGTCCGTCTGGGGTAGTGCAACCCCATCCAAGACCAAAGATGGCAATTCTCCATGAACCAAAGAGCCCCAAACCCAGAAGTTTGAAAGAAAAAAAAAGAAGGAAGAAGAAAAAAGGCATCTCCCCACTCCAAATCCTTCCCTGTGCACAGTGAAGCTCCTGGACACCAAGCTATCTCTGACTTATATAATTATCCCAGGAACACATGTATTAGAAACATACCCAGAGTTAATCAAGTAATACACTGAGTATCCTCCACTCTAAACCTCTGTTTAACTTCACAGCACCTTGAAAATCCTGCTAAAACAATAGGAAATATAGTACAATAGTACCCTTTCACAGTACTCACAGACAGTGAGGCAGATCAGAAGTATTCTTAACTGTTAGTAATAAAAACTGCTGAGAAGTACAAAAAAATCAAGCAGACTGCATTAGAGTCCACCCATTATATAAGCAAAACAGTTTATTCAAAGCACCTAAAGACAATTGCCCAAATAGGACTCAACTACTAGAATGGAAACTGTCATAACTATGGCATCTGAGTCAGAGCAGCAGTTACCAATGTTATCTTTTAAGTGCTGTGCTTAATGGTTAAAACATGCGTCTCACTCTTCAAAGCCATCTTTACCCTAGCCAGTTTATATCCAGAGCAGTTCTTAGACAGCATCAAGCAGATATGATAAGCCAGCGACACAAACCTATGACACGTGTGTCAAAGATGACACACCACAATGTTTTGGGTGACACACCAGTGTTCATCAACACCCAACAACTATTCTCCCTGTTCGAGTTACAAAACAACTGAACAAACAAAAGGCACTGTAACTCCCACCCACCCACCGATTCCCCCACCCCCAATCTCTGCCCTTTTGGCTACCCAAAATTGGATTGTACTTTTTTAAAATGAATATGTAAAGAATTGATTCTCTTTTGTTGGGGGGAGGGGATGACATGCCAGTAGAGTCACCTTAGGCAGTTTCCTAATTTTTGACATATGAGCCCAGCAGGTTCACCATCACTGTGATAGAGGTAGAGAAGAAGGCTTCCCCACATCAGCAGCACAGAAAAGGTCCTAAAGTGGATATTTATTTGTGCTTGATCAGACTCAGCCCAAATTTTCCACTATTTTATGCTCTAAACCTAAGTCAATAATTTTTACTGAACCCAATTCCATAGAAAGCAAAAAAAGCTTTGGAGAGAATACTGGGTGGTAACTGTGCCAGTCACCCATGTGATAGCTAGAGATCAACCAGTGCATGGACACACCACTGACCAAATCAGCCAGAAAAATATCCACCAACACTATGAAACTATTGATGATTTTCTTAAAATATATTATACTTTTGCAGTTTTGAGACAAAATTAGTCATTAGTGCTAGCTCGTGCTAACTATTCTAGGTTCAGCAAATACTCAAATAAACTTCACACCCTGTTTAAAGGAGATAACAGGAATAAAGGATAGGTATGTAAAATGGTTAAGATTAACCATTGTTTCTATCCTATTAATCATCCAGACTGACTTACCATATTTGTCCAGAGAAGCCAGAAATCAAATTACTAATTCAGAATCAAACCTCACAATGCTAAATTAAAAGGGATAGTAAAAGAGCTGTAAATTGCAGTAGAGTGGATGGAATCCCATTTTTAGAGGTGTCTATCATGTTTTATGTATGTTTTGATGTGAGCTGTCCAGATTGCCATTCTGTTAATTCCTCTGTGTTCTTTCCTTTATTCTATTTTTACTATCTTCTTGTATTTTGTTCTTACATTTTGAGACCCCAGAGTTGTGTGATGCCAAAATCTAAATAAATAAAAATGGTTCCATGAAACATTAAAGACAACACAGTATGTTAAACTAGCCTAGAAACTGAGAAAAAAATTGTATGACAAGTTGTTTTTAACACTATCAGGAGGGAAGGACTTTTATAAGTAAAATCTTGCAAGATCCATAGTAGTTATTGGATGCCAGCTAGGATGAACGATCTGTTCATGACCAGGTCCATTAATTAACAGAATTACTTTAATTCGAATGAAAAAAAAATCTGTATTCTATAACCTATTTTAGTATTGATACAAACATTTTTGTGTCATATAAGAGTAGAATCTTAGAAATGTACCACAAATTAAAATTTCAGGCACAAAAACTGTGTGTTTGGCTTTAATTCTCACATAAAGCATAATTGATTTGGTATTCAAATTGCTGTTTGTAAGTAATGTCTTTCAGACCTGTAACTAGATAAGCATGATACTCTTTCCTTTAAGTACAAAACTGAAATGAAAACCAAACAGACCATACTGCCTCCTAACATTAAGCGAAGCTTGAACTAATCAGAATTAAAAATATTTAAGTACATCATTATTTAAAAAGCTTCCTTCAAGTATATACCATAATCATATGTAATGAATACTATGCTGACCTTTCTGAAATAATTTCATTTCTCCATTCTCTTTTTTTATTTCAGACATTAATCTGTGCTTCTTCTTTTCTTTCTGTTTTTCCTTGTCTCGTTCTGTGGTTTTCTCTCTGATGATTTCATCTGAAAAGTAAATATTTTCATATTCAATAAAGACAAGAAAGTTTTTAAAAGAAATTACCAACAGTAGGCACAACTAATGACCTGCCGTGTGACTGGGGTTTGGACTACACCTTTAATGCACTGTAACAGAAACAGGTCTTAGATCAGCACAACTTTCAAAAAGAGTATTTGAATGCCCTTTCTTCTCACAATATACAATTTTGCAACTCAGAAAATAGTTAAACAGTATATGAATACAAAGTGACAGTTTATTTATTTATTAAATTTGTCCCCACCCATCTCCTCCCATCGGGAAACTCTGGGAGGTTAAACAGAATATTTTATTTCAGAAACAGAATGACTTAACCAGGATTCTTTAGAGCAATCTATTTTTGTTCCTGACATTTCAAAGGATAAGCAAAAATACTTATAGATTTCTCTTATATGCATTTAGATTTTTTTTAATAATCTACAGACTGCCATTCCTTAACCTAGAATGCAAAATCTAATTTCACAAAATGCAACTGCAGGGAAAAGAAATTTAAATTACTATAAACCATTAATATACCACTTTTAAATTGCAAAGTGCTTATAATCTTCAGTGTGCTATCTCAACTAACAATCTTGACCAATATCTGTTACAATTTACAGCTGGAAAATTAGGTCTGAGAATAACTTTCAAAGACTATACTGTGAAGGCAAAAATATACCACCTCTTTGTTCTCATGTCACTATATATTTTCCCATTCTCATTACCTTGAAATCTTGGCTCAATCATCCATCTTGTTTCAAAAGGTCAACCAAGTCAGAGGCTTGGGTGATTCCTAATAAGGATGATTTCCTGGAGAAAAACTGAGAAAAAAGAACCTACTAATGTATCTCTTTCATTGATTTCAGTCCAGGAAAGATACCTGCTCATTCCCTTGACAGATGAGGAGTTGCTGTTTCACAAGGGTCAGCGTATTTATAAATCTGCCCAACTGCTAAACTGCAATCCAGCCATTTACCAAAGCACTTAAAAACTGTCCAGTTCAGAACCTTGATTGGGGAAACAGCTCAATCCAGAAGCTTTGCATCTTCAAAAATGGATCAACTAGTTGGAACATCCCCTTATGGTATCTTTTTTTCTTAATACAAGTACTTATTTGTCTTTTGTAACATAGTCTCCTCAAACAGATGTCTTAATCAGTTTGGCAAAATCTTCAGGTTTTATTGTTATTCAGAATAAAGCTAGTAGCTAATAGTAACTGATCTGAAGTCCAGCCTCAAAAGTAATTTGTTCAGAAACTCACTGAATCAGGATACCAGTTGTCCATCCTTTTTGGTAGGACACCCAGTATGCTTGTAGATTTAGTTCAGCCTTCCCCAGTTGGTATACCTTTCAGTCTTCAACTCCCAGAATTCTCAGTAAGAGCGACCCTATGTGAAAATTCTATGACTCAAGTCTGTACATCCAGAATGGGGAATATTGATAGTTAATTCTAAAAATTACCAATGGTTAGTATTCTCTTCTCTCAAAGATCATTCCTCATGATTTTATTTAGTATTAACTCTGTCTTGCAGCCTAATCCCATTTTGAGGACTCTATTTCTTTTCTGCTACCATTTTGTTCCCTTAAAAGAGACATGTTCGCTGTAAACCTTAAGCTGTTAGTGCATTTAAACCTTTTCAGTTCCTGGAGGGTCTAAATTTTATTAAGTGTTCTATTTCTGAGTTATTTACCTCTGATCAAGCAGTCTGACTGCTTGTGATATGCAGTGATCTACTGTGTATCTGTATGTGAGAAAAGCTAGCACAAAAATTATTAGTGAGGTAAAAGGCTATACTGTACTCCAAGCAGCAACACTCAGAAAATTATAATTACTAAATAAACTGGCATTTTCCACTTCTTAAGGATCAACTTAGAGTCTTTAAGAGTCTACCCTTACATAAACAAAAATGTAGTAATTCTTAACCTTGCAGATTAGAGATACAAAATCCAAATAGTTCTACAACTTCTATGACCAAAGTATTTCAAATTCCTGTTGCGAGAGATCATACAGTAATATTCCAATTTGTACTCTGAATTAAGAAATACTACTATATTATATAACTGCTCTTTAAAACAACGAAGCTAGTAAAAATGACAGAATATTCTGCTGAAACTAATCATAAAATGATTAGCCTTTTGAAATTGGCATAGGCCAATTAAAGTAACGTTTATCTCAATGCAATTCTAATATTTAATAACTGATTGGTATTTTCCAATTAATCATATATTTTAATCCTTTTACAACCTTGTATACCTATTTGTGGGTTTTGTATTATACTGGTTTTCTATTAGAAAGCAAATACCTTTTGCGCATTCTTTCAGCAGAATCCCAGATCAGATTATAAAAGAAGTCACTAAGATCTAGGGCTGCTTATGCAGTTTAAGCATTGTCAAAAGGTGTATGAAATTACTGCATCAGTGCAGCACAGTCTAAGAGGTCTAAACATAGGCCATTATATCAGTCACTATGAAAACAATCCTTGCTCTGGCCAAGGCAACCTATTGCTAGGCAAACAGTCTTAAAGCACTTTCAAATGCATTTATGATTTTATAAGCCTGTTTTGAATTCAGCAGAGTCAACAGAGCAAGGAAACCGTTGAAGACATACCTAAGCCATCCAGGTATTTATTGCAATGTTAATTTTCACTCTTTTTCAAAACTGCTAAAAGAAGAAACTTAATATGATCAACACTATTCATTCATTCCAGGTTCTCTTGCCTTGTCCATGTGAACTTGGAATATAACATCAGGAAGAAAGAAGAGGAGTATGAGAAGCTGGAGAAATACCAGGGCCTGAAAGAGGAACTAGAGAAGATGTGGAAAGTGAAGGCCAAAGTGGTTCCAGTGGTGGTAGGGGCACTTGGGGCTGTGACCCCCAAGCTGGGAGAGTGGTTCCAACAGATCCCAGGAACAGCATCAGAGCTCTCTGTCCACAGAGTGGACAGTGCTAGGAATAGCTAAGATACTGCGCAGAACCCTCAAACTCCCAGGCCTTTAGTAGAGGACCCGAGGTTGAGGAAGACACATATCACCCATAGGGGTGAGAAGGGATTTATATCCTACTTGTTAATTTGACTTTAATTGTTGCTTACTTTCGTAAACTGGATGAGTAAACAAAAGTAAATCAACGCATTCCTGCATGTACCAATTCTCTTTATCCAGTATCTGCTGAACTGCAAATGCTCAGAATCAGAAGTTGAACTACTGATAATTTCAAGAGTAAAACAGGATACATTGTTATATTTCTTTTGTCTTCAGTTACTACTGGGCCGCAGCATTCAATGTGTCCTACAGACCTGTAGCAAAGCTGAAATTCAAGATAATCACCACCCTGTTTGACTAAAAATTATGGAAGTCTTAAAGCAGTATCTATATATGGGCATTTTAGATAATGTAAAACTGAAAAGGAGTATAATTTTAGCCACAATAATGCATAAGCATTATGTTCAATGAAAGCATTACTTCATTTGCAGTTGAGTTCTCTAAATTTTCAGATATGCTGTATACAAAATTAAGCCATCTGTAGAGCATCCTTTCTATTAAAATCATGCAGTTTCTTATTAGCCATTATAGCAAGCAAATGTTCCCTGAAATCTAACATTATATACACTGCTGCATAATAGCATCTACTTTTCATACCTTTAATTGCCATTTTTCAAAATGCATAGCCCTATATGACAATCTTCATCTTAAATGTGGTAAGAATTTCTAAACAATTGGTTGAGAATGTACAGCTAAAAACTGAGATTTGTATCAGGGAAATAAATGTAAAATATAATGAAATGGGTTGCAGCCTTCTACAAACAGCCCAGGTATTTAATGTACCCTTAACTTAGAGTAAATAGGAGGATTCTACATTTCTTTTTCAGGGTATTTACTGAAGAACACTTCCTTTCTCTGTTCTGATGCTACACACTTTTAAAGACAAATGTACCACAACATTAAATATTTGAGAAGCCAAACTGTTGTTTCAGGCAACTCACTGTGGGGAGCTAGTTCAGAGATGAAAAGGTCAAGACAGACCAAACTGAAGGCAGCCAGCAAGAAACAGCATAAAAATATATCAGGACTTAATTTACTCATTTTTTTTAAGCTATTCAATCATGTATGATTCTGGGAGACTGCCTGGACAAGTCCCTGCAGTTTTCTTGGCAAGGTTTTTCAGAAGTGATTTGCCATTGCCTCTTTCCTAGGGCTGAGAGAAAGTGACTGGCCCAAGGTCACCCAGCTGGCTTTGTGCCTAAGGCAGGACTAGAACTCATGGTCTCCCAGTTTCTAGCTTGATGCCTTAACTTGGCTCTCTACTCATATTCTACAGCCACACGAACTCTTAACTGTTGGATTTATTTTCATTTAAGCCTCACATGCCTTCATTAGGATTACTGTGTTAAACTAAGGACATATATTTTAGAGGAAGTAGTAGCAAGATATCATCAGAATCTGAAAGATCCTCTTCAAAGAGTAATAACTCAAGCAAGGCCCATGAATTTCAAGTATTGTTATGAACTTAGAATAATGGGCTGCATGTACCTGGACAAATGGCATCCTTCATACATAGCCGCCTCAGAGATACACTCTTTGGATAAAGCCCTGTTATATATGCTGCCCTGAAAAGAAACTTCCCTTGCTTTTTCAGAGAGACACTGGTTTTTTGGAATGCCCTTCTCCAATCTATTCAATCTACCTCTTCCGTGGCATGTTTAAATTGAAAACTTATGCTTGTTCTTTAGCCTCTCCCCCCTAAAGACAATGCTTTTAATTTGCTCTTTAGTTTTTAATGTTGTTGCCAAGTATTTTGTCTTTGTATTTTTACTGCATTTTTATTATGGCATTATTAACTGTTCTAAAGCTTTTTAATTCTTGTCACTATTTTTGATATTTTATTGCTTGTATTAAAGTTTTATTTATATTGATATAAACTACCATGGGCTAAGCTTGCTGGGAACATCCTGGCATGCCAATGTGTTAAATAAATAAATAGATAAATAAGACACGTTTTGAAAATCTCAGAGCTTCCTTTGTAGTCAGTTTCTTCCAAAGTATATACAAAATTGGCAAACTTTCACAGAAACATCATTGGCAACGTTATTTAAAAACAATCAACTTTCTCATAATGTGAAAGGAAATGCAACTTTACTTAAGTGAAGCACCTTGGCCATAAATTTATAACTAAGAAACTATACATCTTGTAAAAATAAACCTAAGAGAATGCCAAAATATAATCTAATATGTTCAGACCTGTAGTCAATTTTTCATACAGCATTCACAAGTTCTCAATGGGTAATAGCACAATTGATCCTCACACTAGCTAGACAATAGAATGATTCTGGTAAACATGAAATCAATTATCATGTTACCTTAAAATCACTGTGTAATAGGCAATATGAAAATGGTAATAATCCTATGTTAAAATGTATTCTTACTTATCAACCACAGCAATATACTGTATAAATTTTATATTATATCTTTAATATGAGCTAATCATTCACATAGACAAAACTTCAGTGGTTATAAACTTACCTACCAACAACTCAAGTAACAACAGGCTTATTGGCAGAATCTAAAAGTTTCACCATTCTCTTTATTACTAGGGTACTACTGTAACAGTTTTTCCCTTTTTATGCAAGGAAGAAAGCTGGAAATTCTATAGAAATGGTGATTAAAGAAAAGGAAACAGAAAGCAGAATAGATTCATACCAAAAAGATATATAAGCTGTTACAGGTAGCACATAAGAAATAAGAAAGAACTCAAAATGAATCTTACCAAATGCAGCTGAATATTAATTAATTCATAGTGATGTAAACCAGGACAAAAGATCTAAACTTCATTTATACATTAATGGGATTTGAGCTAGAAATGATTGATCCTAAAAAGGATCTTGGTAGTAAATAGCTCAATAGTAATTAGTAACAGCAAGTACAGCTTTCTGGACTGAAGACAGATAAGAAAAATTTATATGGTATGAAAAATGTGGCTAAAGAAATGCTATTCACTTATTCAAAAATATCAGAACTTGGGACTATCTTCTGAAAGAAAATGCAGGAGACTGATAAAAATTATTTATTGTGTAAAAAAAGTATTTTTATCAGTCTCCTGCATTTTCTTTCAGAAGATGAAAGAAATAACAAACTCTGGAATTTGTTATCAGATATGGTGATACCATCAGTTTGAAGAAAGGACTGGACAAATTCCTGAGGGATTGGATTATAATGGATACTAGCTGTGATGGTTGTTTACTATCTCCTGAATCAGAGGTAGCATGACTCAAATTCCAGCTATCAAGGAGAAAGATAGAAAGTGAATGTCCTTCCAACCATGTTCATGAACTTCCTCCACACATTTTCTTGGCCAATGTATGAAACAGCTGAATTAGGTGAGCTACTGTCCTTATCTAACAGTATTGTTCTTATGCTCTTATATATTGATACTGAAAAGCCCAAAAAGTTTTACCATTACATTTTTCAATTTATCTAAAGGAAAACTTAGTCATGTCACAGGTCTGTGATACTCCTTTAAGTTGCTGTAGCGACCATTTCAAAGCAAATGTCCTCCTCTTACCTCCTCTTCTTGCAAGCTTTTTAAATATTGACTTGTTATTAAAGCTAAAACTTCTAATCAGCTTTGAACACTAACAGATGCAAGAAAACACTGAAGATTCAAGAAGATATCTGACCTTTCATATTCAGATTAGATTTCTATATGCACAAAAATCTTAATATAATAGTACTCTGGAGAGATTAGAGAAGTGCTTTTACTGTTGACTATTGAAACAAATTTCCTTTTCAACCCCAGCTTGATTTCATAAGTATCTATATGCTTTTACTGAGCCAAACCGGATGTGACAGGAAAGACATATGTTTCTTCCCCCATATCTATTTACTTCACCAATAAAGCAGCATTCACTGTTTCTTGAAAGAAACATGTGTGGGAAGCTAAAACCTTCCTCACATCATCTTGCTGCTCTTTAAAACATTAAAGCAGTTTTTTTTTCCCAAAGGAAACCTCCCTTCCATTGTAAAGCTATATGTGAAAAAAGGTTTTAAGAGTGCAGTGATGCAAGATGAATAGTGGATAGTTCTAATATGTACATTTAATTACCAGTAAACAAATATAATTACTCTTCTTAAATTAACTATGCAGACATATGAATAAAGTGAATGTGGTTATTAGTCAACACTGATTTATTTCACCCTATAATAAATGTTTTGCTGCTGAACACCATGAAGTTCTAATAAAATAAGTTTCTCTTACAATAGTCTTAAGGAAAAGCATCTAATTTGGTTACTACTTTCCAGGTTATACTGAAAGGTTCTGGGAAACATTTGGATGGAGATTCAAAAGTTTGCTTTAAGTGCAGAAGTCAAAACCTCCTAACTTGTTAAAAACCTGCACATTTGAAAACACCCCTATTTCTCTACTCCAGCTAAAATGGCTGCCATTAAAATCCTGGCTTACATCTGCATAAACCAGCTGGTATCAACTTAAACAATGTTCAATTCCTTTTCTGTTCAACAATAATTGATTGAGTATAGGGATCCATGTGATGTTCCTTGGCATTTTTGCCAGCTGTATATAAACAGAAAAGAGCATGCATATTGTTTAAGATTACATAACGGGCCCCACTTTTTATAGCATTCATGTTTTTAACTTTCAAACTCCACCAAGTTCAAAAGTACCAAATCCTGTTTCTTTTCATCTGAGGTTAATACAAGGTTCAGCTGGACTGCCCAAATTCCTTAAACTACAGTAGTCACAAAAAGGGTTTCTCAGTTGCATCCAGGCTGAAGGTAAATTTGTAGCAGTTATTCATAACAATCCCAGCTATCTTGAGACTTTTTAGCAATAAGGACCTCTATATTCAGTAGGCCTTACTTTTGAATAAAAAAGCAAAGATTTAAGGCATTTACATCCTCTCTAACACAGCTGCATCCTGACATTAGATAGCACTGAACTTCAAGTTCACTGTTCACAGCTTTTGCAGAAATTGCCCCATTAGAATGTTAAAAACACTGTAGACTCCAGTAGTAAAGATTCAAGTGTTTGAAACTTGATGTTGGTAAAGTGTCTTATATTAAGAAACACAAGTCAGTCATTTCTAGCTCACCAGAATAAAATAGCATTTTAAACACAGAAGCATCAATATGTAATTAGTTTACATGGCTGGCCATCAGCTTCCATGGCACATGACCTCTAGTCCACAGTAACCCCTTTAATAAATTACATTTCTCTCCAGGCAGAGGGGCTAAAGTTACCCCAGTTCAGGACATTTCATTTCCACCAGAATGCAAAGGAGTACAGTTAGCATCTGGGTCTTGACCTCCCACAAGCGACCTTTATTCCCGAACAGGGCTGAAAACCTAAGGCCCGAGGCAACTTCTACCTCGAGGAAGAGCTGTTTCCACACCCCCTTTTCTGACAAGAGCTGCAGGATGGCGCTTCGCTTCTGCATCCGCCTCCTCTGCAAAACTGGACACATCACCAGCACTCAGCCGTACCCCAGTTCTCAGATGGGGCCCCCTTTAAGTAGCCCAAGGTGGAAGAGAGGGGGCGACGCCCGAGGAGGGCGACCGTCCAACACCAGGGCGGCCAGCACCCCAACATCGTTCCTCCACGAGAAGGGCAGCCAGCCATTCCCTGGCTACAGAGGACGCCCCTTTCCTCCTCTCCACACACTTTCGGGGAACGCCAAAGCAGCAAAAAGGGGAAGGCCATTTTCCAGCCACGCAGTCCTTCCTCTCCCCCATCCAAGGCAAGGAGACCCCGCACTTTGGCCTTCGTCCCGCCGGCCACTCTCGGCCGGTCAGCCCGGAGGCCTGCCGGCGTCACGGGCTCCTCACCTTCTTGGTGGTGATGGTGGTGGTGATGGTGTTGCTGCTGCTGCTGGAGTAATATCTTCAGGTCGCCGTTCTCCTCCCGGCCAACGCCGCCAGGTCCCGGGGCCGCCGCCGGCACGGCCACTGTCACGGGCAGGGCCCGAACTTTCCGCTTCTCCTTCTCGCGCTTCTCCTTGGGCCTCTTGCTCTTCGCGCCGCCGCTCCCCTCCACGCCGCCGGCGGTCAAGCAGAGGTGCGAGGGCGGAGCGGGCGGCGGCTGCGGCGGCAGGAGCAACTTGGGGGGCAACTGAGGCGGGAAGACGAAAGACCCGCCGCTCGTCGGCTGAGCGCCGCCGCCTGAAGAAAACGCGGCGAGGCTCCATACAGCGGGGCCGCCGGGACCTCCCGGGGCTGACGCCACTGGTATGTGTGGCGGCGGCTGCGGCGGCTGCCTATTGCCACCGCCCTCGCCGTTGAGTCGCTTGGCACCCTTGAAGCCTCGCTCGTCCCCCTTGAGGCGCTTGGTGGCCGGCTGGAACCCGCGCGGGGAAACCCGGGCGTCCGCTGCTAGACCCGAAGGCGGCGGCGGCGGCGGCGCCACCGTCGCCCCTCGCACGGGACTCGGCAGCTCCGCCATTTTGCGATCTGGCTTCTATTTACCTCGCAGCCCGTCGCTGGAGAGAGCCGGGACGGTCGGGGGGCGGGCCGAGGGCCCTGCAAGCGCCACTTTCGGCCTCCCAATAGGAGCGCGGCCCGCGTTGGAGAGACGCCCGACGCCGCCAATGGCTGAGGGGCGCCCGGCCGAGGGAGGAGCGGCTTATGGGCCGCTCGAAAGCTCTTCCCGCGGCGCCCCTACGAGTGGCGTCGCGGGGAAGAGAAGGTGGCTGTTGGCTTGCTGCTCCCGTTGCCGCCGAGGCCCCGCGATCGGGTGTCGGACGCGGGGAAGCGGCCTGCCTCGTCTTGTCGGCGAGGGAGCGAAGGAGGAGGTTGTATGGCTCCTTTTCCCCGCGAAGGATACCGACGGATTGGGTCGCCTCTTTCTTCGGGGCGACGGAGCGGCTTCGGCGTCCGCGGGACAAGGTCGACTTTCCTCAACCGGCCGGGAGACCTCGGGCTGGATGAAGGGAGGAAAGCCCAAACCCTTTGGGCCTTCTAAAAGGCGCGGCCGGGCGGCGGATCTCCTAAACGCCACCCCGAAGTGCCCCGGTTCCCAAACTGGCGAGCGGCAGCCATCTTAAAGAGGTGCAGCCTCGCCCTCGCCGCCCAGCGCGCCTCTGGTGAAGATGGTGCCTTTGGCGACGAACAGCGGTGGCCTGGCCTGAAAGGACCAGTGGCACTGGAAGCGCGGCCAGGAGGCCTCTCCGTAGTGCTCAGCGCCGTTGCACCCAATGAGGCGTAGGATTGCGCGTTAAGGCTGCCCGCCGTCCTACGACCGCCCTAGCCAGAAATCCCGGTGAAAGCGGGGGAAATTTAAGGTTCGCGGTGGATCGTGCCTACCCGAGTTAATTGGGACATTCTGGGGTTGGGACTGTCTCCAAAACGAATAAACTCTTCCACCCGCAAAGCTGCTAGTTCATGCAGATGTTTCCGTACCGCTAACCCCCTTTAAGTCGGTGAAGTATATCCATTGAAAGGCAGTTGTGGAAGAGCGGCGATTTGAAAGCTTAGCGTCAGAGCTAGCTTGCAACGCAGCAGTGAGGAATAGTGGAATGTATCTTGGCCAAATTTAACTGAATATATTTTAGTGAGAGCATTGGTACTGAATGGGGGAGAGAGAAATGCTTGCTTAAATCAGACTTGCGAACGGGCATAGCTAGATGAGGCTGTGTAAACTTCTCGTAAGCCACAGAATTTAAGATTGTTATATAGAAAGTGAGAATTGCATTGAGATGTAGACAGGCTGTAGTTCACATAGGCTGCGTTTGCCTGACACCGTGAAGCTCAGCTAGTAGGTGTCACTTGAAACTTCGGAAGCTTACCATGTATCTTGGGTCCCTTTAACTTGTTTGCTGTAACAACAAAAAAATTAAGTAATGCCTTTGTGGGTCATTTTCTGATGACTTTCCCTTTTAAGGCTGCATTAATTAGGTGTGGAGGCTGAGAGTATTTATTGATAGGGGAGGGCCCCCTGCATTGAATGTGATCTGTCACCGGATTTCTGCCCTGCCTTTTGAAGGATCTGCCCCTTTTGATCCAAGGGCTTGCTTCGGGGGCAGCAGGGACAATAGAAATGGAAGTGTACCTGTTGCCCTTGCATTTTTTTTTAACCTTGGTTATCTAGAGTTTCTGCAAATAACTTGCCACTTTTGAACAGTCCTGACAATAAGTCTGACGTGGTCTGCATGTTCTTCAGCCCTAGTTGACTCCTGGAGGCCATAGTGGACATCATGCCTTTGACTTGAGAACTAGACTTTGACCAGACTAACATTTGTTATTAAGTCAGTAGCCCTGGCTAGCTGCTTCATACCTTGTCTGAGCTCCCTATGTTCTGAACTGCCCCCTTGGCTTTTTGACACCCCTGCCCCTTGTGAACATTGCTAGTCTGAGGAGAGGCATCTAAGATCAGGAGAAGACTAGGTATTTTACACACACACAAACACATCCCATGACCTATCTTTCCTGCTTGTGAAGATGGTATCAACTTCAACCCTTGTGGAGGTCAGGAGGGGTCCAGGACAACCTAACCTTTGCCTCTCCTTGATCACCCCCAACTGGAAGGCCCCAAGACAGGACTTCCTGTTCCTGCTCTTCTTCCCAGGAGGCAGTCATAGATGTAGGCCACTTTGCCAGAGTCCTGACCCAACTAGGTGTCCACTGGCCTTCCCTTGAGATCTCCAGGGAATTAATGGTATCTGAGCCTTTGGGAAGGATATTACCTGGTGAAGCTGGTGTAACAGCTGAAATGTTGAGGTTCTGTTGATTATGAGTAGTGGGAAGATCAGATGCCTAGCACTGTTGACTACTGTGCCCTCTAGTGTCTGGGCTGGCTAGCTTCCCAAAAAGAATAGCACTGAATTTTTGGGGGTCTGTGGGAGGTACAGAGTCAGTAACTCAAGAACCACAGGATTGACCACATCCTCCTGTGCTAGCTTCAGCAGTACATATACTAAAATCGGAATGATACAGAGAAGATTAGCATGGCCCCTGCGCAAGGATGACATGCAAATTCATGAAGCATTCCATATTTTTTATAAAAATAACATAAAAAAAAGGATTGACCACATCCTCCTGCAGGGAGAGCAAGAAAGGAGATGAGAGTTCATGTTAATGTGCAGTTGGAAACCAACCACCTTACCTGCTCTTCATCATCATCAAAATGACTCCAAGAAATACTTGGAGGGCTCTGTTCTTTGCTTACTGGCCATCGCCTGAGGTTCCAGAGACAGAAGGTAAAAAGCAAAGAAAGGTGAAAATGGGCAAAAATCTGTAATTGTAATGGTCCCAGCTAATGGGTAGCAGGTGGAACTTGCAGGCATATCTGCAAACAAGGCAGGCCTGGGACTGGGGAAGACTGCTATTTCCTCCCATAGGAACCAACATCAGAAATATTTCCAGCCCAACTTCCAGAGCAAATGGCAGGGAAACATCATAAAACGCCTGTCTCTGCTGTAAGGAAATTTCTTTCTTGCAGTCCAGTGCTCTTAGTCCTTCTCCTATGAGTAAAATTAGTTTTATATAAATAAATTCTAAGTTGCTTAGAACTATTAGGAATTAAACTTTGCTTAGAAAAATTAAGGATTAATGTTAATAGTCCATTCAGAACTATTAAAGATAGTTTTTCTATTTTAAAATACCTATAATAAAACAATTGTTTACTAAATGTATAGTTATGCTTTAGCCCAAACTATTTGTTAAAAATAAATATGGGTATATATTTCTTAAATAATACCTGGTTTTTTATTTAACATTTAATGTAAGTGAAATATTTAGACTGAACGCTTCTTACCTAATACTATGATTAGGATAGAAAAAAATATAAACAGGGAATAAGGCTGTGGCAAGTCACTTGCATGGACACGGACATATCAGACATTAAGCTCAACTCAAAGACGACCTTACTTTTTTAAAAGCTTGAAATGAAAAATATACTGAAAAATTCAAAGAGCAAAAAAAAAAAGTTATAAACTTGGAGTTGTATCTGGGATAGAAGTGTATTATATAAACAGAGGAACTTGCTTAACAAGTGTTTCCAAAAATGCAACCAGAACAAACATGGTAATTGAAAGGTAAGACCTGGGGAATGAAGACTATTACATGAACATTTCCATTATTTTCCTCTATTTCCTGTAAATGTGTCACGTGGACCTGGCCTTCTGTAATTTAAGTTTGTTTCCTGTAAAATATCAACTGTATTACTCTAAAACTTTCCAGTACAGAATTAGAAAACTATTTCAGTGCAGGGGAAATCTGTTAAGACTTCTTGTATTTATTTATCATAAATTATAGCTGCTCAATATAATTTTATTCGTCCTTCACAATCTAGATCGTTCTTTTTTTTTACTCCTTTTTTAAAAACTTGTCCTGCTTTTTTTGCAAGATTAAATTTCATATTCTTTAGTTATCTTAATGGTATAAGAACAGTATTAGCTAAATTTACATTCCTGTTGTTTGCAGGAAGTATTTGAATTCAGAATGCTTAAATGAGTTTTGTTTAAAAAAAAAACCGAGGTTATCTTTGAAATTGAGTGAACACTCAGTATTAGAACAATAGAGAAGAACATGGAAGCATTTGGAAATAAGCATTGTATTTCATGAGAAGGTATGGATATGGGGCTATTTTTATTTCAGTCGTGAGATTTTTTATCAGCACTTTTGAGGTGGCACATTGTTCTAAATGCACCATGTCCATGATACCATATTTTATTATGTTTCATATCCTAAAAAAAGAGCTGATTATTCTGTAAGTAGAATTGTGGATGTTTTCAGAATGAACTGTAGTGCCAATGTAAAAAGTTAGCAACAGCACTGTATACAGTTTTCCAGACGGTATTATCTCAGCATTCAAGGCAAATGAACAAATATGGTTTTGACTCATTTAATTGTGTTTTCTTTAACTAATTTTAGGACTCATGTGGAAAACAGATAACATTTTAGGTCATATTTATGCAGAAATAATAAATTAAAAAGGGTTCACAAACTTCGAAGCACCACAGTAGATGTATACTCCTAGTAAGGTTGTTGTTTTTTTAATTCCACTTGGAAAATTCAGGAAGAAGGGTATACTAAATGACTTTTACTTGGACTTTGTGCAGAGGTAATAAAATTGACATATTACTGTGACGTATGTACTGTATTCCTGTGATGGTTTTTTTCCATAGGATATAGTTTCAGAGACAAGCTAGCAATGAATTTGTTTTTAAACAGTAGTGCAGAACTCCTAACAATCTGCTGAAATACCAGTTGCATACACAGGTAGACAGCACACAATACTTTTTTTTTTTTTTTTTTGGCTGATACCAAGAATTGTACTAATTCAGCAAATTGTCAAAAAAGGAACCATGATTTCCCACCAAGTTTTGCTGGAGAAAAAAAATAAGTACATCAGTTTCAATACAAGAAACCCAAGAAAGTAGGAGGAGGAAAAAAACATTTCCACACTTTTTGGTCATAGCATATTCTCTTCCCCCACCCACCTTGATTTTAAGTGCCCGTTCCATTTCTTGAAATGCAGCTCCCAGCAACACAAAAAGTTGCACACACTGTATTAGTACACTTAAGTTCAGGTTTCTATCATTCTGTAGAACAGATAAGCCAATCCTTTCAGTGGCAAAACCGTTCCATTCTTCCTACTGAGCTTTGTGGTTAGTCCAGTTTGGAAATTAGAGTTGATAGAACCCAATCCTCTATTAGCAGCAAAAGACTGAAAGCCCCTGAGAGACACTGTTGATTTATACAGGAGTATTTCACTCTCAATAAAATTAATTTGCTGTAAATTCTGGCCTTGTTTATTTTCCTCCTTACACAACATAGCTTCTTCTATCTAGGCTAACATTCCTAAGTGATGTGTGTGTGTGTGACACAGAAAGATACACAAATATACATCACTGGATATTTCAATAAAATAGTTTTGAATCATCAGGTTAGTAACAGCATGTGTAGCACTATTGTAAAGCAGAGCCAGAGTCACAGTGGAAAATTAGTGCCATAATGTATTTAAAACTACTCATGTTCCTAAAGAACTTGTTCTCTGAACAGGGCAGTTCAATCTAAGTTTGTGAAGGGAAAGGACTGCTTGCTAATGCAAGTAACAATTTTAGAAATCCTGACCATTATCTATATTCTGTGAGATTTGTTAGCCTTCAATAATTAGCATCAGTTTATAAGAACAGTCAACTATATTTAAGTACTTTAGTTTTAATTGCTATTCTTAGGGTGTGACCACTAGCATGCAAATCAAAGGTGGGGAGGGGCTTGGAACAAAAGTTAATTTTATAACTGGAAGAACATTAAGTCCCAAGTCAGTTACACTACTTCTACTGGAATATACATGAATGATCATGAAATTCATTTCTTAATTTAAAGATTCTATACTGTAGAAGCTGAAACAAATTTGTAGCAGAACTTTAGGGAACTTGACAGTAAAGATTGTCGAGAAAGACTGATGCCATAAGGATTTTGGGTACTTTCAAATTGTTACATAAAATTAACTCTCTTGGGAAAAATATTTTACTAGCACCATTACTTACTGTAACTTTAATCCTGATGATACTTACCAAGGCTTTCCTTTAGAAAATTCTAAGAATTTAAATTGAAATACAGTATAAAGAATAACTTAAAACGAGTTTAAAATGTTCTCTTTTACTGACAGTTCAAATATGTTGATAACACTAGTCTCAATATGTAACCTGTTCATGCTAAAAATCTGGTCTTTCAAGGCACTTACGGAATATCAGTGACTAGATGAAAACCAGGACAAATTAGGACTGACAGTTAAACAGTATATAATATAAAAATAACCTTTTGCTTACAATTTACAAAATGTATTACAATCTTCATCTCTGCTATTCTGTAATTCTGAATGTGCACCCAACATTATTAAAAACAAAAAACAAACTTCTAAAACATTAGGGCAAATAATTTACAAGGTACACAACTTTAGTTCATGCAGAGATTTCTTACACCTTCTGTTAATACTTTATGATTGCAGCTTTATCAAATTGTATACCTGCTTGCCCTGTACATACACAAAATAAAATGTACATGGTAATCAAACATTAGCAAAAAAGTTGTCCATAAACTCAATCTGTCAAAAGTTTCACCATATTAACATGTCTATAAACAGTGTTTTAACAGGTTTAAAAGACATTAAGGCAATAATACTTGAAGTAACAAACCATAAGTAATACTTTTTTTAAAATGTAATAAGGCAGATTGATGGCCCCAGCAGAAAGTTAAGATTGAAGTATAGAATCCACCATTTTGAATCTTTAATGTTGGTGCAGATGTATACAAAAGTGTACCATTGTGTAGCTATATGTACACTGTTAGTTCCAAAAAATAAAGTGTTGGAATACTATGGATCTTGTTCAGTGGCACTTGAATATTCCAGTATAATTTAATATGTGTCCATTTGTTCTTGCATCATGTCCATTCTGAAGGTGGCTCCCTTGGTCCTCTTGGTTTTCCACAGCGGTTACCAAACCCTAAAAGTACAAATCCATTGAAGAAGGCACCTCATTAACAATACACATTTAGCTAATGTTCAGAAATATTTCTGGTTTTTCATGCTATTGTAGTAAATCTAGCAAATGCTACTTCTGTGACAGGTATTTTCAAATAGCTATGGTGTGAGGCATAGGAGACCTCATGTGACAACCAAAAGATCAAAAGAAACGGAAATAGCATAACCCAAGCACATCTGTTCATCTAGTAACTGATGTGGGTGGCTTCTCTATGGGAAAGTAAGTAAACCCAACCAAAAATTAAGCTGATCAATATTAGCATTTTTGTCACTGAATGTCTATGGGGCAGTTGGGGCAGAGGAACTTAAAATGCGGCTGTCTTTAGAAAAAGCTGCATTTACTATTGTATTGGATATATGAAAGGCTTGCGAAATGGCAGCAATTTCTAAAATTAAGCAAGTATTCTCGCTAAACTACTTCCAGGTTAATTTTATTTTATTATACTTATGTTTGATGGAAGGGGGCACTACAACTGAAATATTTTACCATGGAGTAATTGACTTCCCAAGAATATTCTTGCTTGAAAATTCTGCCTAAAAGTAGTTTCCTATAAATCTGTAAATTCTGTATTTATACATATTTGTACCCCCAAGAAGATACTGTCCAAGGGTCAACACGATGCACCTGTCTGGCTGCAAACAGGTCTAGGTCCTGTCTTGGATGGAAGACATCTCACACTGTCTTGAAACCAATGAGGAAACAAGCACAATTTAAATGTAATGGACGCAAGCACAGATAATGCTATTTTTCACGAAATTTGCCCAGGTTAGAATTCAGGTAGAATAGTAATCAGCAGTTTACCAATATCTGTAGTCTCAAGTGCAACGTCTGGTGATGGCTGTCTTTCAGGAATTGGACTGGAGGAAGATGGTTGAGGTATTGTATCAGTCTGGGATTTGTCTTCCAGCTCTGGGTTATCTGTAAAAGGGAAGTCATCAATAAAGGACAGTTTTCAAAACTAAGTTTTAATATCTAGATTCATAGATTTAATATTCTAGATATCATAGATACCTGTATCTAGAGTTTAATAACTGGATATCTAGCTTGCATGTCAAGCAAAAATTTCTTACATAAAACAAACAAATTGTTTCACTAGTAAGCAGGTTGCACAATTTAGTGTTACTAAACAATGTAACTTACTGGATAATGTACTCCTTAAGTTACAAAAATATTTCCCTTTTTATAAAGGAAAATTCTGATTAATAAATGCTAATGCATTTTAAGTATATCCTGTAGTCTCACATGAGAAGCCATGAATTCCTGTGAGCTTCTGCAAAGTTGTTTCATTTCTTGCAGCGTCATGGTCATATGGAGGTCAAGTACCAATTTTGTAAGAAATGAACAGCATTAAAAGGTAGTAAGTTTGTGCACAAGAAACTTCTAGAGCAATGTGCTCATCTTTTTTTTTTTACTTTAATTAGATCTTGTAACCACCTCAAAATGAATGTAATCTTTCTGTTTGTCAATGTAAAGGAAATAAACAAGTACAACCAGGAGCCAAGAATAAGTAATGAACAGCAAAGCCTAGTAAAATGCGAACATAATAAGAAATCTAAATAAAGCCATAATTTGAGTGTGGGAGACTCATCTTTCAGCTTTTTCTTGTTCTTTAATTTTTGGTAACAGCAGAATTTAGTTTGAGTTTCAGTACTTTGGTATCATAGTACAATGACAACTTGGAGGAATCTCTCACATTTTGCAACAAACAGCTTACTTTGGTTTGTAGTTTAACATGGGCTTAACAAATTTGCACTTTATGAAATAAACTCAATTGCAATGATTCTTTGCTATATTCCCAATTTTTGTAATGCATTTTAAAACATTCTGGCAATTTAGGTAAAGTATTGTAAAATGAGTTAAACTGAGTGGAATTTTTTAAAATTGCAAACTTATTCAGAAATAGATAAAACTGAAAAATGGAGAAACTAAGCAAAATTTAAAGAATTTGACTATTTCTACTCCTTTATTACATTCTGGTGGTTCTCCCAAATCTTGGGTTGGATGGGGCCCCTTGTTGGGCACATCGTTCTTTTTGTTTCTGTCTGTATATAGTAACTGGATTCCATCTGTTTTTGGTTTATATTGGATATTTATGGTAATACATAGTGAGCTGCCCAGAGTCAGTTGGAGTTGGGCAGCACCTAAACTGAATGAATGAATGAATGAAATGTTCTATCACTAGAACTAAATAAATGTTCTATCAATCTAACAACAGGTAGTCCTCACTTAACAGCCGTTCGTTTAGTGACTGCTGAGTTACAACAGTGCTGAAAAACAACTTGCAGCCGTTCCTCACACTTACGACCATCACAGCATCCCCATGGTCATGTGATCACAATTCTTGGCAACCATCATGCATTTACAATGGTTGCAGCATCCCACAGTCACATGATCGCCATTTTCAACCCTCCCAGCCAGCTTCCAATAAGCAAAATCAATAAGGAACCATGTGATTCATTTAACCATGTGGTTTGCTTAACAACCACTGCAAAAATGGTCATAAAACCGGGTCCGGATTTCCTTAACGAGTGCATCGCGTAGTGATCTAAATTCTGGTCCCAATTCTGGGTTTTAAGTGAGGACTGTCTAAACTTTTCTTATAGGCAGCTGGTGTTTATAAACCAAAAATACCAAACCCAAATAAGTAGCTGCTCTACTCATACAATGTTCCTCCACGCTTCCGTTCACAGTTTCCAGAGCTTCACCCAGTAAGGCCTTAGGGATTAGTACAGTAGTTTTTCTTTTCATGTAAAAGTGGAAATGCTTTTTACTCATGCACCAAAATTTTGATTTCAGATACTGTACTTCTGTAATTACATAATTCTCAACTCACAACAGTCTGAATTTAATTTGATTAGCAATAATATTCTATAAGCTTGTAAATGAGAAAAATTGCTTACCAAGCTGTGAAGACCCAGACATTTTCATTCTCTGTTAACATAAAAATACATATAAGAACTGTGGTTTCATATAAGAGAGCTAAACGCACACACAGAAATCAAAAGCATTATATATTCCAATTGAAAAGAATCTTTGTAGCTCAGGGTTGAACTGTGGAGTCCTTGGTGCTCTCTGAGCTTGGTTATTTACAGACACCAACTAGGTAACATCAGTGTAAGTGTGGGGTTTTCTCCCTGTTTATATACAGTACTTGTCCTGCCAGTTGACTAAACAGGAAGCAAACCCCACACTTACTCACACTGATGATGTTACCTAGTTGGGTAATGAAAAATCTGCAAACAAACAAGCTCAGAGAGCACCAAAGACTTTCCATGATATATTCTTGCACACAGTGTTGAGCTAATTGAGGACAAATAGATATAAATGTCTAAGATTAAAGCTTCAATAAACTGGTGTAGGTTTTCATGGCCAGTATATGTTAGGCTTCAGGGTTTAGAGACCATGGTCTAAAGGAACAGATTTCACGACACCTGGCTATAAAGACAGTAGCCCAGTCAGTCCCTGCTCAGTTGCCTGTGGTCTGTGTTAGCAGACCACTTTGCCTCTGAAGATGCCAGCCATAGTTGCTGATGAAACATCAGGAAATCTGTTCCGCAGACCATATCACTAAACCCTGAAGCCCAACGTTGCCCAACATTAAAGCTACATTTTATCTCACCACCATTGGATTACAGCTACAGTAACACTAACTCAACAGGACTCTGTTCTGTCCTTTAACCCCACAACTCTTTAAAGTGTGGTCCAAAGAGTCAAGGAAGCCTCTGGAGCAAGTTTTAACCATAGAGGAAGGACAAGCTCTCCTCCTGTTCCATTTATTAGAACTCTTATTAGATTCCACAGTAAGAGCCATGGGGTAATTATTTGTTTGTCCACAGAAGACAGAGACAAGCACATTCTGCTTCCAGATTATTCTTAAATGAACAAACAAGTGCAGGCACTTTGGAATCTGGGAATTGCCAGATCCCAATTTATCCATATATAACAATGTGCCTCGACTCAGTTGCCCAGTATTGATCTAGTCAACTGAAATACTACATACTGTTCTGGCAAGACAACCAAGTGCATCATGCACTTCTATCACATCTCACAACTCACCTTTTACTCAAAAGGACAGTCTGAAAATTCCATGAAAAAAACATAATTAAACTCTTATGAAAAAAATCATCATAATATACTACAGGATATTTTCTTCCATAAATCAATGCAGGGTAACAATTGCAGTATGCTAAAGTTCCCACCCATACAAAAAAATGCTTCCTGAAATAAAGTTTTGCTTTCAAGATATCTGCATACTAAATGCAGGGAAGATAACAACAACCAAAACAAAAATCTTTGGCGATGCCAGCTCTTGTAAGTAAAACAGTGAGGGTGTAGCTTACATACTACAGTTTGGTTTTGAGTACATAAATCAAGTGATTGCTTGGGAAGCTGCCAATAACAATTATTTATTTTTACACACACACACGCATACACCCATCCAGAAGGTATATTCCTGAAGGACGTTACGAATATCTTATTCATATGCTGCTAGTTTTTTTCTCTGTATTATACTTACTGTACATTTTGGTTGTTCAGAAATTTTCTGGTCTTGTAACAAATTCCATTCAGCTGACTGTTGAAGAACAGTACTTTTTGGCAAAGCTGTGACTAAAAATTAAATAAATATACATATATATATTTAAAAAGTAAGGACAACAGATGTGCTCAGTAGCTGCAGGAAAGCTCTATTAGCTGAGGCAACAGGGACTATTTAACACAGGTAGCCTCAAAAGATTGCACACACACTATATTTAACAGAAGCAATAATCCAGCAAACTAAATAAATGAATACACAAGTGTCATTCCCCCACGATGGACTGCTATTTGACTCCAATCCTGCCTTTTGGTACATGCATTTGATCCATGGTTTTTGCTTCAAGTGTAACATAAAACTTACCCTGTTGACTTGCAAGCACAAACGATTCCAGAGTTCTTTCTGGTAAGAGTGGAGAAAAATCATCAATTGCACCTGCATTTAAGTTGAATAAAACTGTCAGTGAGCAGAACTGCAGAAAAACATTATTTAGATCACCTAAATATTTAAATAAGGTATTCTGTAAAGTATCAATCAAATAAACTTTAGAGTGATGCCTCCTATATTATCCCCTTATTATCTAAGAGCATTGCACACAATAAATAAAAAATAGTGGATTAACCATAATGCATTTAGACCCCCTAATCTGATTTACTAACTCACTTTGCATGATACCAGGTTACAACTGGAATAGGGTAAAACTACAGTAATTTTCATCACAAACGGATACAGGCCAAGCTAATCATCAAGGGCCCCACTTTATAGAACAGCCTCCCCTGCCAGTCCCACTGGACTAGTACAGACATTAACATTAGTTCACAGACCAGTAAAAACTGGCCGTTCCATAGGGCCGTTAGTACTTAAAGTTACTTGTGTTGATGGAATCTACATTTGGTATATTTAGGCATGCTATTTTTACATTATTTTTTGATTTCACGGTTCATTATGGTGTACTGTTATATTTTGCTGTTATAAACTGCCATGAGTCATGCAATTTGGTGAAAGATCAACTTCCAGGTAGATGTGTCCAGACTTGTCAGAGTATCAAAATCAGTTTCTAGAATTTGCTGAAAATATCCAACATTTATATTAATGCAAAATGTTATATCAGGCAGAATTAAAATACTTAATTCCTGGCATCTGTTGTCTGTTTCAAATGAAAGCTCATATAGAACCTTACAGATCTGTCATAAAGAATCAATTTAATAAGATATAGTAAGACCCATCTAATATGACTGGTCAACAGATAATTATAACTGTTTTTGATTTAAAAAGAGACTATTCATGTTTAACTGCAATGGCTAGGAAGATTTCATCATGATCACACTATTTTCAGACAGTAAATATGAATATTCCTTATAACACAACCTCTTTGCTCTAGTTTTCATACAGTCATGGAATTAAATGTGAGTTAAAATAGTTGAAGAGTAGAGGTTTTAGGGATATATACATTCAAATCACTTGCACAAGATGAACCAGTTCAGTGAGTCAAATACAGAGGACGGTTCTTTCTTGGTTTGCACTTCACCTCTGTTAAGAATTCGTATTTCATAGTTTGCTTTAAAGTAAAACAGAAACTGTCATTTAATAATTCTGGCAGCTACATTTCATAGGAATATCCTCCTGTGGACGGGGTTAAAGCTAAAAGAGCAAGCCACCGCTTGATTCATATATGTCTGTATCACACATGCACTGAAGCCTACAATGGATGTTGCACACAGGAAGAATTTGCCTTTTCCTTCACAGCAGCTCTTTCTGCCTTTCCATGCCACAGCATACATGCTAGATGCACAGGAGAAGCAGGAGAGCACTATGCAAAGAGGAAAAAGGAAGTTGCTTATCACCTTCGGGTTTACACAGTCTTTAGCTCCCAACCCTTTCATTTTTTCCTAATTCATATAAATAAAATTTTGTGCAACTTACCTTTATCAGATTTAGAATGTAAGATGACTGGATTATCCTGTCTTGCAATTGACATTGGCAATACCTTTCTAGCAGAAATGTTTTCTGTATTAGTAGCTGCAGAAACTGTGGCACTTGCAATAGAAACATTAGACATGCTTTGTGCCATGGATCCGTCCGAGTTTCTTTCATCTGAATCAGAATCATCAGAATGCAGAGGATTTGTAAAACAAAGAGGTGCTCTAACTGAGAGCACACCACTCTGATAATGAACTGCTGGTTCACCTGAAGGGGTGTCCATTTGGACTGGCACGTTTGAGTCTACATACAGATTTTTAACTTCATGACATAACACAGGTAAAGATGCATCCTCTGATATTGGCTGTTCACTTTTAGTCTCTTGTAATGACCACAGGGCATGTCCTTTCTCTTTAAGGGGCAAACAGTCTGGTCTTTCCAGAGCATTAGAAGTTGTAAGACACTGACGTCCTTCCAGGGAGGATATTGCAACTTGATTAACTGGCTGCATATTGCATTCTATACAAGTGTTTTGTACAGTCTCTGTAGATGCATCTCCTGAACCACACTCCTGTGTTTTAGAGGTCATATCCACTGCACTAGATAGGCTTGTTTTAATTTTAAGTGCATTTCCCCGACTTAGAAGAGGGTTTCCATCAAAGCTTCGTGGTCCTTCCTGAAGGGGCACTTTTTTAATTTCAAAACTCAAGTTGCGTTCCAGCTTTTTATCTACATGGTCAGAGAGTTCATTCTTCCCTGAATATTCAGTTGATTTACCATAATTTTCATTGAGGTCTGCTGAATGGTCTGAAGAAACCATGTGCAAAACAGGCTTTGGGTGGTATCTATCATTGTCTTGCCAAACAGTTGTAACAGTTGGATAGGCTGAAGGAGGTGATGGTGTTAAAATGGGAGGTACTGGATGAGGCTCTGGAGGCTGCAAAATTTCTTCCTTTACATCTCCCTCAACAAGGCAACTAGAGACAGTTATGGTAATACTGTAATAAGTATCTCTCTCACACAAACACAGAAAATGAGATAAAACAGACTGTAATTGCAATTAAGTATAAGGAGATATTATTTGCAACTGTAGAGACTTTAAGATTCAGTACCATGTATAATGGTGAAGGCCTCTGAAATCCTACTTCCTTCCAACATACAGATTCTTAATCTCTATGTTATGTATTTGAATAAAAGTCAAATCAGAAAGACCAAAAATGCTGAAGACCAAGATAGGACAGATCTTCTTGCCTCTGGGAACTACCAGTATCCATTTACTTCCACTGCGTATTTTAATTTTAGTTTTACAGTCAGCAGAAAAGTCATGCCCTCTTGTGGCAGACTTTAAAAGAATATATTTGGAGGGGATGACTGAAGCCTCCTTTTAATTTAGGCTGTTTTCTTTTGTTTCCACCCAGTTTGTTACTCTGCCATCTCTACTCTTTTTTGCTTCTTGTTGTTTTTATTGTCATGTTTTCATGTTTTAAATCATTTGTAAACTGCCCAGAGTTACTGGGAGTTGGGCGGCATATCAATTTAATTAATAACAACAACAACAATAATATACTGGAAAGGTATCCATGTTAAATGTAAAGAAACTGGATTCTATATTAATCCTCTTACAGCAAACATGCCTCCCTACAGACTGAGTAAGCTCATGCCCAGAAGGCTTCAAACCTCCCCAGGACCAACAGGGACCAAGTTCTGCAAAATCTCCCAAATTCACCTTTCATGGCAGCCCATCAAGAAATCCCAGGACTGGAGACTAGCTTAAGAAGTTGAAAAACCATCCCAGATGGTGGCAATAGCAAGCCATTTCTGTACTCAGCATGGACTACCCCTAACACCACTGTCACTGGAATCAGCTCCAGGGAAATTGTCATCATTTTGTATCAACACACTGAGGATATTTGTTATTGGAGATAAGTTTTCCTCTTGCAATCCAAATTATATTAGAAAGAGCAGAGATACCCTAGTGACTTTCTACCCATTCTATCAAACCTCTATTGTCCACTCCAAACTTCTGCTGCACATGTCAATTATCCATGAGATTAGGATTATGTACAAAAATAGCTAGCACATCCCCTACTTTCCATCATGAGAAGAACACCTGAATAAAACTTATGCAGTAATGGAAAATGAATGAATCTATATTAAATGATTCCTAATAACTGATCAATGGTTGATTCAGAAATACCTGCGAGTTCGAGGTGGCTTGGGGGGAGGAGAATCCTGTTTCTCAAGGTCTCCAGAACCGACTGTGTTCTCTGTGTTAACTTCATTCTGTCAATGGAATAAAATCCCAAGGAATTTTATTTGAACTTTTAAGAGCCTCACCCACAAACAGAAATTAAATTAGCATTTTAGAAACAGAATGAGAATGCAAAACAATACGGAAGTTTGAATACTGTAAATCCACAGGACTCCATTTAATAGGGATTCTTTGCAATATGTTGCACTAAATCTAGAAGGCAATGTGCACAGCATAGCCTTAATACAAAATCTGCAATTCCCTGACCTTGACCCAGTAATAGCATCCCACTGGATTTCAGAGCTCTTCTCACAAGGACTTTATACTGAATTGTGAGCCACTATTCCATTCACAGAAAGGCTCCTCTGCATATACAGTATTCACAACATCTCCAGTGACACATTTGTGCAGTGAATGCATGCATTCACATGAAATTATTTTCTGATACAAACCCAAACATTGCCATTCAAATGAAAATGCTTTGTGGTAATCTGCTGTACACTTTTTGGACACAGTTCTGTAATGGTTTAAAATCACTGCTGACATTTTTAGAAAAGTGTATAAGTTCACTATCCACTTCTGATAGTCATAATTACTTAATTCAGTACAGTTGCTCCGAATCACTACCTTATCTAGCCACCGGTCTGCTAAAAATTGTTGGGAAATTCTTTGGCAATGTGGATGCTTAATATTTCAGTACAATGAACCTGAACTTCTGATATCAATGATGTAAAAGAACAAGGGCTGACACTAAGCTAAAATGGTAACGGGACAATTTTCATGTCGTTTCTAAAACTACATGTTACTTACTAAATTTAGTAACTTAATGGAGATCCCTGAAGGTAAGGGGGAGACATAGCTTGGCATATCACTTTATAACCAGGATGTGTTACAGTTTCAGTACGTGCTATTTTGCAGAGCCTTCTAAGGATCACATGCCAAAATAGGTGGAGGTCCTGCAAGAATTGGATGGGGCCACCTCATACTCTACTATAAACATTTTTGTATACAGAACACATACACTCAGCATCACACTTCAGGAAAGTATTTTAAGATTTTCAAAGCCTAAAGCAATTTTCAAGGAAAACTGTAGTCAGCAAAGAGAATAGGGTAAATGATTCCCAGAATGAATTTTTAGCTTAAACTATGTTTATCTTATTTTTCTATCGAGAAGCAAAATGACAAACAATAAAATATAAATCCAAGGAATGAAAACCAATTAAGCCTCTAATTAATGCTGGATAAACCACAGACTAGTCTCAATTTCAGCCAGAACATCAAAACAAGCCTCAGGTGGCGAAGCATTTCACCAAGTGGGACTAGTCATCAAACAGGCTTGCATCCATGCAGATACTAGTCTGACTTCAGAGGAGAGGAAGTTCAGAGGGATGTTTCATGTGGGAGCAGTTGGTTTTTGAGATACTTGGTCCAATCCACTGAGAGAAGCCTTCTCCAACTTGGCTTTCTTCAGGTAGATTGGAACTGGACTCTTGGAATCTCTGCACTGGCTCCCCCATCCTCCACGTGAAGGCTCCATCCTCAGCCAGTCCACAAATGCTCTCTGTATAATTAAAAGGCCAGGAAATGCTGGCCAGCACAACAGTTGTGGGGATATTGACCACAGTGAAAAAAAACTAATGCAGCATACCAAGCTGTACTTTATTGTTTCATGTGAGCCATGCTTCCTGAGTGAACTTCCTGACTTTGGTAAACATTAAGCCACCCACGCTTAGCATGTTGTGTGAACATGGTTGATCTCTGTATGGGACATGCACAGAGAAATCCTTTGGCCCAAGGTTCCATATCCCTGGTCTTTAGCATACTGTATGTAATGGAGAGAAATTGGACCAAAACAAAAACAGTGTAAATGGTGAAGGTGGCAGGGCTCAAAATCAACAGAGTTGGATCAGTATTTTAATACTTTTAATATTTAACAATTCCTATCCCATCACAAAATCTGTTACTTGATGATCCTTACAAAATAATTCAAATAAAATGTAATCAAATATTTATACATGGAAAATGAAGGTAAACGGGTTTTTGAACATCAAGGTATTAATCTATAATAGTTACACAAGAGAGTAAAATATTACAAAACAGAATGGGTTTTTAAAAAGCCATAAAGGAATAAAGATTGGAGTAGTGACATTTAAAGCAAAGTTTCAAGATAGCAAACAGAATTTGAAAGAAGGATAAAAAAGAACAGGTAACAGATGAGCTTACGCAGAGCAAGGAGAGATTATGGGAAAAACCGAGCCAAGAAGCTTAAACTGCAAAGTATGATAAAGTGCAGTGTATGGTTAAAGCTGCCAAATGCACCATTCAACCAATCCCATTTCGCAAATTCTCCTAACACTTGCTTCTGGCACTCCAAAACAACTTAAGGATTTGTCATACATGTTCTAATGATGACCTCATCCACTGTGAGGCAGAACAGATACAGACATTATAGGAAACCCCTTTGCTTTAGCCAAATTATTGCCTATTTGCCCATACAAATATATCTATTGTATTTCCATAACTACATTAACAGAAAATCACTTTGAAGCACGATATATTACGTAGCCTACCAAAATTTGACCTAGTAATTTTGAAAGGTAATTATATGCTTATGAACCAGCCTGCAGCTTATAAAAAATTGTTCCAGTAGGACAGAATTAAGAAGTCTAGCTCCACCCTACAATGACTGAAGTCTACTTTTAAAAATATGATTTAGAAACAGCAACAAAAACAAACTGGGATCCTTTTTTTCTAAAAGGAGGTTAGTTTATTCATACACAATCAATCTTGGAGCATACTGTCTACAATCAGAACAATATTAGTTATTTTTGCTAACAAAATGGTCAATGGGATTTCATATATCATTTAAAAGTTATATGCTGGTTTATGACCATAGAAATATTTGATCTGAATCAGAAGTCAACCAAATCTTAGAAGACATTTTTAATTTTTCCCATCTCATGATGGAAAAAAAATCCAGAAATATCACTAACATATTTATCTCATGTTTTAGGGGAAAGGTATAATAAACAAACAAAAATAAAATTCTTGCACTAAAACCAGAAGCAACCAACCTTCTGTTACAGAGGTCTGCACTTTTCCCCTAATTCTTTTTAGCTGTCAAGAACGTAGGAGCAAGCACTGACAAAATGGTAACTTGGAGGGGTGAGGGAGAAGGATTTTTAGCTCATTTTTTTTTTCATTTTGAAAGGTTTATTTTATATTTAGCTATAAATATATAAACCAAATCTTTTAAAATGTCATATTGAGTAGAACTGATCCCTTGATTATCATTTTTCTAAATTCCCAATCCAAGGAAATGCCTGAGTAATTTCAACAAATAAGGATGTGATTGATAAATGGCCTCAATATTGTTCTTTGGTGACAACAACAACAACAAAAGACAGAATTGAGCACAGAAAATGCCACCTAAGTAGAGATACATAGGTTTTGTTTGGACTAACAAATCAGCTATTTTAGTCAGCCCCAGCCCTTCCCAATTTTGTGATCTCAGTGAGCTGCAGAGAAAAAGAGTAGATGGCCTGATCCTCTCCCTGTTTATTCTGCATAAGACAGGGTGTCACACAAAAGTTTGCTACTACAGCTGTCATCTTCTCTAAAGTTTTTCAGGCACGGGGTTACTCAACCAGGGTTCCGCGGAGCCCCGGGGTTCCACGAGAGGCCACTAGGGGTTCTCTGAGAGATCAAAATTAATTTAAAAAATTATTTCAAATTCAGGCAACTTCACATTAAAAAGGTAAGTTTCATTCTTTATTTTTAGTTTAAGAGCACTGTTAATGCATATATACAGGCCTACCCATGAAACAGATATAATACTTTTGTAACTTCTGGCCTATATTTCAGCCTGAATGTACAGGGGCTCCCCCAGGCCTGAAAAATATTTCAAGGGTTCCTTTTGCAAGATGCAGAGACCCCACAAGCTTCTGCAGAACCAGCATGAGAAGACAGATTCCTCCTTTATGTTCTGTAGAATGCACGGAAAACTCAAGTAAAGGTATTAGCCACTGGAAAACGGCTTAGGGGTTTTAAAGCTCTAAGATTAAAGTACATCATGGGAAGTTTCAGCATGGCATCAATATATTCTCTGATGACTAAAGCGTAAGAGCCCTTCACCAGAATTTCACTGTTTATGTCTCAGACTAGAGAAATTCAGAAGCTTTAAGAATTCATTAATGTGGTGACTCTAAGCCAAATAGTTTCAGAAGGGAGATGAATGCTTTGTCTGCCTGTGGTTACCTTGCCTGAATTAGTCACTGAAACTGGATATTGCACAACCGCCTTTGAAACTGTTGATGTCTAGAAATAAAATGTGTCTAAGAAATTTGAGAAAGCACAGGTAAAACACGACAGACCAGAAAATACTCTTCAATTATAGTTTCCCCAATATATATCTTGAACTCTCTTCTGGGTCAGGTTTATTTGCAATTTGTCAAAAGTAGTTCCAATTGAAAATTGGCACTCAGGCAACTACTGCAGAAGTTACTCAGTTTTATTTTTACCTACTCAATACAAAGTACAAATTAAAGAGGAGATTGCACATAGTATCAAGGCCAGTTTCTATCAATACATTATATAAAGACAGCTTCAAAACAAACCTAGTAAGGGTAAGTAGGTTGTGGGATCTAAATGACTGAATTTTATTTAGCACTAGCCACACCACTATCAAAACCTTGGTGTTGCAGAAGTGTCACATCACACAATCGCTACAGGCCAAGTTCAAAAGAGCCATGCTGAGAACTTTAATAAGAAATGTAGAAAGATAAAAAAGAGATAAATCTAAAATTACGCAGTATTAGAAATTGGTATCAGTGGTTGAACTGGACCCAATGCAGCCGGAATTCTACCCGTGCCTTCACAGTATCCGAAAAGCTGCTTACCACCAAAGGAAACAAGGCTAAACAAAGCAAAGGTAATTCAACTCCATGGAAATGCTAGTTTCAAAATATATAAAATAGATGAAGTACGACTAAAACCACATACCAATCCATCTGCAATTTTCCAAGCTGCACAGCTCTCGTATTTTTGCAATTGTTTTTCAAACAATTGTGCTATGGCTCGATGAACAAGTTCATACTGTTCCTGTGTGTACATGATAAAGACAAGGATTAACATACATTGTTTGAAAGAGACCGTTTCACCAAAACCATCATGCCGTATAGTTAATTTCAGTACCAAAGACAAGATTACCTTAGTCTGCACTGCAGAATGCCTTTGCGTCCTCATTTCTTGTATTAAATTAAACACATTGAACTCCTCTGGTATTTTCTGCAGTAGAAAGGAACAACAGATTTTCCATAGAAGCACTTAATTTTAAATGTTGTATAAAGCATTTACAAACTGCTTATTTATTTTCTGTTGTAACACTGTACACTTCAACAATTAAAACTACCATTACTTTTTCCCTGACAGCAGTAAACAGCCTGCTTTTTCTCCAAATTATCATCAGTTTTGCACATGGAGTACAACTCATTATTCTTCTATAAAGCTTTAATCACTCGCATAAGATGACCTAGTTTTTTAGCATGTAGATTGCTGTAAACCCTCCTTACCCCAGCTTTCAACAAATTCCATGTGTAATCTATGGCACAGATGGCTCCTGTTCTTCCACATCCTGCACTATAACAAAAAAGGAGACACAAACAGTTGGTGGAAAGTAGATTTAAATAAAACTCCACATGTTCACTTTTTAAACATACTGTATCTTTATTCTAACCAAGAATTCTTGTTGTATGGATAGTGTCCAACCAATTAAAATATACTATAAAACAGGGTACAGACCCATACAAACATATGTACATCCATGCACACACATATATAAATACATCTCTTGCAAAAAAAACCGACGACAGTGGAGAACAGCACAGAAAAGACAAAACAGCAATAGTGAAAACAATAAAGACAGCATAAAAGGTTAATAACAAATTAGCAACAAACACTACAGTTCTGGAACAGGAGTTCTACTCGTAGTCACTCAACCTTTCAGTTGGACTATTGCAACACTCCTGATTCATCCATATAACCAAATATTTTGAGAGCTGCACTGTTTGCCAGTTGGCTTCTGGGTATAACTCAAGGTGTTGGTTGGCTTTAATGCCCTTCATGGCTCAGAATATTTATGTGAAAGCATCAGCTCTCAACAGTATTTGTCCATCCAACAAATCCGGTAGAGTGGGCTTCTCTCCAGGTCCCTGGAAATGAGCCTTCTCAGTCACTGTCCCTCTTGGACAACACAGCATTCCTCCTGAAATCTCCTGTTTTTTATGAAAGCTATTGAAATACTTTTATTTCATCAAGCCCTGGGGGTTGGAATGTTGTGACCTTGTACTCTCTGGATTTTAAGTGATATTGATGGTTATTCCAAGTCTATATGTAGGCTGTGTTATACTACTTATTTTTTTTTCCTTTTTATTGTATTGTTCTAACTCAATTTACTAAGGTTGGGAGGGATGCCACTCAGTCATTCACAGTAACAACTGGAACAGGCTATAAGCTCTCTCTCTCTCTCTCTCTCTCTCTCACACACACACACACAAAATGGCTTTTAAAATAACTGGAAACTTAAAAGAACTATTCATTTGGCACTAAAAAAATTATGTAAAGGGACCCTTTCTCTTGTAGTTACTTGCCTTGCCTTATCAGGCAGGGACACTTGGAAAAGGGACTCTCCTGAAGTAATTATTATCAAAGGATAATAGAGAAAATAAGTTTAATAAGTGGTTTAATGTTTTTATAGGAAAGGCTTAAGTTTCTAGACTACAAACCTGTTCAAACTAGTCAAAATGTTTTCTTTTTAAAAGCAGTACAAAAACCAAATAGCAGGTACAAAATGCATACTGATTTGTCCATTTAACCATGAACTTTTTATTACTGCATTTTATTTCCCCAATAACCAAGTTTAATGAATAGACGAGAAAGCAAATAATTTACTATTAGCAGTTTCAATACTTCTACCATGACATGCATTTACAGAAACACGCCCAGTGGAACTGAAGAATTTCCGGCCAGTCTCCAACCTTCCCTTTTCAGGGCAGGTTGTTGAGAAGGTGGTTAGTTTGCAATTCCAGAAAGCTTGGGGGAATTGGATTATCTGGACCCTTTTCAGTATATTATGATCCTGTTTTGCACTGCCCAGAGCCGCTGTTGCGAGTTGGCAGCTATATAAATTGTTTAAATAAATTTAAATAAATAAGCAAATGCATTTGTCAAATATAAGCCTGTTTCACTCCAGAATGCTACTATCCTCCTTCCTAGAGCTGTGAGCAACATGGTTTCACAGAAGTGCTATTCCACTGCATACTCACAATCCAATCATCTGCACAATGGGGCAAAGACTCAAAATAATAAAAGACAATATATCTTGTGGTTCAGAGTGCATCTAGTTTAATGTGGCCAAAGGTCTATTAAAAGCCATTATCCAAGAATAAGAGTGACAACTACAGTTTTGATCTGTCTCATTTATCAAAGAACCTCAAGAAGAAAAGCATCAGCTTTTAATGAGCATGTTCCACTCTATTTTTTTAAAATATGGGTCTACAAATTGATATATCTTCATTGTACTATAAATGATACAATATAGACTTTTTTGCTTATATCTCACTACTGGCCTTTGCATGGTTATTGTAATAGGTAACTATTAATTCCAAAATAGCTACCTTGAATTCTGGCATTTTTTTCACTTTGTAAATCGCAAATTTGGATGCCCACAAATATTAGAAAACAAAAGATAAAAGAAAAATATATGAAGGTTTTCACTAGTCAAAAGCTTGGCTCAGCTAAAATTAACAAGCTTTCTATGGGAAAAGACTGTGTAACTTAAGACCAATGTTCCAATAATGAAGGATGACTAGAACAAAGACTTAAAGGATGGAGAGTCAACACCTTGCCCAACCTAGTTGAAGGGGTTCTAATTCTGCGCTAAAAGGCTTATAGGAAGCACTTCAATGACACATAACATGAAAAGTTGCTGCTTGAAGGCTTCCGGGTAAGGTTCTATGGTGGACTACATATCTCCAAAGTAGCAGAGATGGCGCAGTGAAGTGAATGCTGGCCAGCAGTGATTTCTGGCCAGCGAAAGTCTTTCCAGATAAAGGAGAGAATGAGATATCACCCACCTGCATCCTGGACAGCTGCTCCCGGACTTCATTAAAAATTATTAAAAAAAACTTCCCACTTGAACATTTTATATTACAATAGAGTCCACACGGATACACAGTCTATTTTTGTACATTCAAAGGCACATAACTCATAAGTTTTGGTTTATACTCCCATGATTTATATGTAGGACTTAAACTTCCCAGTGTAATAGACTTCAGAAATATATTAAAAGGAGCAGAAAAAATCCATCAACTCCCACGTTATTAAAGGAAAAGAAAACTACTCAAAGTATTTCCTTTTGCCTCTCATTTAAACTCCTGCAATAATCACGAAGAAAAAATTGTACCTGCAGTGTATACAAATGGGAACGTCTTCATGCTCCTGGTATTCTCTCATTAAACTGATCATATCCAGAATAGAATCAAAAGATGAAGGAACATCATGGTCAGGCCAATTGACATAATGAAACTGATATACTCTACGTGTTTCCTAAAGGAAAAGAAGGAAGTTATATTATTTATAAAACCATTCCTATTATTCTAAGCTGAACAGAATTTAACTGCCAACTCTGACAAACTGAAAGCCATTCCATTACTCCATCAATATGCTATCAAAAACAGTTAAAGTAATTTCACACATGGAACAATCAAAATAAGAATTCTATCATGTTCAGCTTGATTGGGGGACAGATATTTTATCTACTTACATTATGATATTCAAATAGCAGAGTTCTAATATAGTAATCTGTTCTGACCTGTTCCGCTTCCTAAATTGGAAAGAGAGCATTATGAGTAGATTAAAACTTTGCCCAATTTTACTTCAGTGTTGATAGTAATATGAACCTTAATAAGAAGCAAAAATTGGAATATGGAAAATGAGTTTTGATTTGCTTTATTTGTTTCAATAAAAGAAATAAATGGAATTCAGACTTTGCTCAGATGTAACATTAACGACAGCAAGCCATAGCAAACCAATCTACATCTGCAATGTCATCAAACTAAAATGGTGTTTCCATGTGATCTCCAGCTTCTAGCAAATTATGGGTTGAAGCCAAGTAATTTTGAATATAACAAAAATAACTACTTGTGCAATTCCATACATATTTATACCAAGGCTTAAACCAGAATGGCAGCAGTGTTATACAAGATTCTATAGAAGTTGATATATTTTCATGTTCATATGACCAACACCTTTATTGTTCCTAGGTCAGCAACAGTATTTCTGAAAAGTGGAATGTAAATTTATTTCTCTACAGACACTTCTCTTCAGTATGTGAAATGTGCAATTTGCTGAAGCACAAGAATGTAGGAGATACAAAAATTAAACCAAATAAGGCATGAAATAGCTATTCAATAAGTGGAATATTCTTTGTGTATGAAGAAACTATCTTTATTAGTTACAGAAGGTTTGCAGAGATGGGGAGGGCATAATGTCCTTTTCCTCTTAAAGTATCTTACCCCTTTCCCCACTTCCTATTGCAGTTATTCCTCATAATGTACAAAACAGAAACTCAATCTCAACATAATAGGCCTATTCTGTTTTTTAGTGAAATCCCAATTCACAGGCATAATTTAAAAACTGGCTTTCTTCCTTTCTATAATTCACCACAGAAATTCAAAACAATCAGTTTTGAGTTTTCATCATTTCACAGTTCAGCAGCATGGTAACCCACTGATACTTCTACAGCCACTCCTTTCCATATTATCTAATGGCAATTTGGGAAAAACAAATACTGGTTTTCATCATTTTGTGGCAGCGTTAAATTTAATTCAGCATAAAGACAGGTCATCTTTTTCAGCCATACTTCTTCTTTCTGCTCTCCCTGACCACAGTAGGTATGCCCCAAGTTTCTGGACTTTTACTGGGTGGTTAAGTCTTGAAAGTAATGCCTCAGGACTCCCCTAAATAGTGGGGAGCAACCTGACTTTTGGTGGGGGGCATTTTAAGGGATATGATAGGGGCCTTAACCTTCTATGAGGGTTAAAGCATTAATTTTGCCCCTTAACCCTGAACAGGAAAAAAAAAAAAGTCTGAAATGTGGAGTTCTTGGTGGTCTCACAGCTTGATCGTTTGCTTGCAGATGTTTCATTACCCAGCTAGATAACATCAGTGCAAGTGAGCGTGGGGTTTGCTACCTGTTTATATTGCAGTAGCTAGCCCTGCCAGTGTTGGTGGGGGTGTGGTTTCCTTCTTGGTGGTTCCTTGATTAGAGTCTGATTGTTTGTCGGACTCTCAATGAGTCTCCCTCGTTGTTTGTCTGGTGCTGATCGTTGCTTATCTGAATGTGGGCTGCTGGAGGGAATAAGTTGTAGCCTTTTTGTTTCCTTCCTAGGTTTTTTTATTGTCTCTTTTGAATGGTGTGTAATGTGGTTTATCTCTATATGTCTACTGATGGCTGATTTGTCTGAATGCCAAGCTTCCAGGAATTCTCTAGCATTTGCCAACACCACATCCGACCTAGCCAAATACACAAAGATTGAAATACCCAGACTCATGGTTCTCATCAGCCTTTGCCTACTACTGCATATGAGCAGGCAGCAAACCCCACCCACTCGCTCACACTGATGATGTTACCCAGTTGGGTAGTGAAATGTCTGCAAGCAAACAACCAAGCTCAGAGAGCACCAGGAATTCTACAGTTCAACCATGAGCTCCAGACATTCTCTTCTATTGGAACAGTCTGAAATATTCAACTTTTGCCACTCTGGGAGGAATCTAGGATAGGAAAGTAGGATGCCAAGGCTCCGGGATGAACACCAGTTTAGCATTGCATGACTTATCACAGGCAAGCCTTGCACTCTTGTGCAAATTCCTTTAATAAACCCTGTTCAGCTTTGTGTAGAAACTAAGACAAACTGAGTAGACTTAAATATGCTTACCAAAAAAGCCAGCTTCAAACTATGATTTATGAAGCTTGCTTTCTTTAACACATAAGCAATAGTAAACTTTGCTCAGACTGACCAGTCTATCCAGGTTTGTGCAAATCAGCGAACCGTGACAATTTAAAAATGGCAGTAAAATCTCCTAATCTTCTAGTTGCACCACAGTGGAGAAGAGGGGGAATGTCACAAGTTACCCATAGCATGGTTTCATGAATAAGGCTAATGTACAATTTCTCTATTTTTGAAGTTTAATTTCAAGGGAAAATGCTCCATTATTAATGCACACATGTCTGAACAAGATATCAATGTAGCATCACTGAGGATAAGAATTTAGAAATCTGCTTTTGCTACTTGTATGATTATTCAATTTATTCAAACTAAAACACTTCAGAACCACCAGTGATTAATTCATATAACCGCAGAAGAATGGAGTTTCTTTAAAATAAGTTGATTTGTTCAATGTTCACACAAATGTGCATATTAAACGCAAATTACAACTTCATTTAAAGGCTATCAATTGTAAGAACACTTACACAAGAAATGTGGAATGGTCCAAAGGAAACACCGTCTTCCCCATACAGTGGCCAGTAACGTTCACATTTTTTCTGTTAGCAAAATATGCGGTTTAAAAAAAAGATATACACACTTCGGAAGACATACATTTCAGACTTTAAATGGACAAAGTCCTCCCAACCTTTTTAGTTCGCAATCTACTTCCTCAGTTTTTCACATTTAGTCTTTTTGAAACTTGAAATTTCATAGCAATATTATGATTCGTCTTGATGTCAGAAAATTTAGCGTTGTAAAAATGTTCATACCCTGGTTTTTAAGTGGCACAAGAAAATACTAAATGCTATTTAACTTTAAATGGACTCTTGAGATGTCTATAGATGTCCTTTTAGTCTACAAAAGGAAGTAGACTAAAGGACCATTAGTTGTGGTCTTTTCTGGAGGTTTTTTTTCACTAAATAAAGCTAAAACTGTAAGTCAGGATTTAATTTCATTATCACCTGTAGCAAATTTGGCAAATGCAAAAGGAAACTAATGTTATCCATACATACCCTTCCCATTTCGAATTCTCGACAGGCCATTACAATAATCTGGGGGGGGAAAACAGATGTGACTATAAAAAGTCGCCAAAATCCTTGCCTTACTGAATCCCTGTGGAGCTCTTGTCTGCCAATACGTGGGCTGCTGCATTTTGCATTAACTGAAGCTTCCAGGTAGTCTTCAAAGTCAGCCCCATGTAAGTGATCTCATACTTAGAAGGTACTTTATTTTTTAATGAAGTCTTAATCAGAGTAAACAGGGGCAAGGGGGAGTCTCTAATTCCATGGTATTGCCAACACTTTCCCAGCAAGGATTTAATATATCTCGTAATGACAGAACATTAAGGGGTGGATAATATTTGAGATATCAGGGGCTGAGCTGACAATTTTCCAGAGAGCCATGGAAGGTTATTTCTGGAAGAGGACAAAACTTCCAGCCCTTTCTGTTATTGCAGTTCGTCAGCTTTTAGGTAGGCATTAGTAAGGGAAGACTTTGGGAGACTGAGTGCCATTTTTTAGCCCCCAAAAACAAAATTTTGGGGAACTGGGGATTCTGAGAGCTGATTTGCCTTCCAGAGGCCTCCTCCCATTCCTATCCTTAATTGCCATTCCCCATCAACAAAGGGCTTAAATTATCTAGAAGCTGACCTTTGTGGGAGGTGAATACATATGAAGGGTTTAACAGTTGGGACAGGAGCATCAGGCCTTCCAAAACAATTGAGACATTACAAAAATTCAGCCAATCTACTTCCAATTTTTGATAGGACAATCTTGGGCTGCTAGGCAACCAGAAGTGGCCTACCCCAGTCAAATCAAATTCTTAGCAAAAGTTCACAAAATATAAACAATTCTGTATTTAAGTTACTTACTGCAACATTGTACTCCCATATCATCCTCCAGAAATCTATTACTGTATTTGCTAATGGTCCCTGGGTAGCAACATATGCTTTTGGCCCATGTACTCCCTAAAATTGCAATATACAACTGCATATTATTACAGAACGAGATACATCTTGAGACTGCTCTTACACATAAAATGTCCAAGATTGTTCCAAAGACAGATATGATAATAAGCACATGCATTTTCAAAATAGACACAAAGTGTCAACAAGATTTCCTTTTCAAAATGAAATGAAGATTTAAACAAATCCTTGGACAAATACCAATTTTTATTAATAAAATACAAGTTAAGTAGCAAACCCTCAAATAAAAGTTCACTGTAACAGCCCAAATGATTGAGCAACTCAGGGAACATGCTTAGTCCTCTTTCTATGTACAGGCTGCAAAACATATGAATTATTTTCTTTAACTGATTGCTCTTCCTTTTGGTCTTGTTTTCCTAAAGTGAAACAGTTTATTTAAAAACAAAACAAAACCAACAAATATTGAGATTTTTTTTTAAATGATACAGGACTTCATTAAGAATCGCCTAATCTTTTTTAAAAAAAAAATTATAATAAGAATCACCTAATCTGAATTTGAGGAAAAGACACCACAGATGCAAGAATCCGGTGGCCTAAAATCTAACCCATAATAGCTATTTTCTATTATATAAGCTGCTTTGGGAATAATACACAGTATTGCTTCTGTAATATAAATACATAAAACAAATGATGTTAATTTACTTCTGCCTTCTGGAAGAATTACATGTTAATTTGTGTCATACTTCCAAAAGGCAGAAGTAAAAAGGTTTCCAATTTGCTTGGACTTTATAAAATATTTATCACATGCAACCAGTCAATTAATTAAAAGCTGTACAATTACTAAGATTCTTTATTCAAAACTGTTAATCAATTAAGGCCTCTCTCTTATTCACATACATATTAGTACAGCCAGTCAAAACAGGTTATTACAAATTGCTATAATCAGAGGTTTTATTTCCTTTGGTTTTGTGCCTAATTTTGGTAAATTAATTCAGCAGTTATTGTTTCCTGCACTAACGGTTTATAGGATCATCTTTTCTTTTTTTCTTTCCTTATTTCAGTTTTTGGGGTTTTAGTTTCTTTGCATTCAAGTTCAACAGAATCACACACAATACTTCTCTGTCAAAGTTGGTCTCCATTGAGAAATGTAAATTAGCATTTTGAAGTATTCCCAACGTGTCAGCACATCACACAAGGTCATAAAATTACATTAATACATACCTTAATAAAGTTTGCATTGATGTAGTCAGAATCTTGTGTGGGAGTTTTTAACGTCAGTTTAACTCTACTGTGATCAACTAAAATACAGCAAATTTACGGAACGTTACTTTGCATGTCAGTAGGTGTGCTCCACCAATCAAATACTGATTAGTCACATGATACTGATTAGTCACTTGCACAAGTGCTTTGAATCTTAACTAGTCCAACTTCATTACACCACAGGGTTAACCTCTCAGTAGGAGGTTTGAGAATGGAGAGATATTAGTGGCAACCCTCATTTGTTTCTCCTGGGCTTTCCCTGGCCCTTCTGTTCTTCTGGAGAACAGAAAAGGTATACAACGCAACTTGCACCCTTCTAGGTTAGCTTTTTATCCTCAGGTTCAGAGAGGAGAAAGCCCCACGAGCAGTACTGAAGAAATAGTCAACTTACAGTCTACCCTGTGTGTATGCAATGAGCAGACAGCTATCTTGGCTTTCACTTCAGGCAGCCAGTGTCTTGGATTGGTGCAGTCCACTTCATTTTATTTCAAGGGTTACCAGCCGCAAGCTGTGTTTTTTTTGAGAACACACAGGGCTGTGACAGGAAAAAGAGGCAGGCGAGCCCTAGAATATGAAGTGCTTAGGGTTCTCCTCTCAACTGTCATGGAGTTCAATTCAATTCCTGTGGCTAACTCTAGATATATGTAGTCTTAGCATCCCAACAGTCTAATCGCACAACAGGGAGTGAAGGAAGCTACTTCTCCATTTTGTTGTCTATAAGATAAGTCATTCCAAGGTAGAATAAACGATAAAAATGAGTAGTGGAGAGAGGTTTTTCTCCAAAGCAGCCAAAAAGCCAGGCAATTGCCATTATTCAAAATCTCATGACTATAGGAGAACATGATTAATGTCCTACATGCTTAAACTTTGCATTTTAACTCTAGTTAAGCTTTCACAAATGTTGTTATTGTTATCACTTAAGTATCATGTATCTTCAAATAAGATACTATCAGAGCCCTATATACTATGCACAGTCAATATTCAGTCCAGGTTCTCTCTCTTTTCCCCTAAGAGAAGTAAATTGTAAGAAAAATGACATTTTGAAAGTAGATGGGCATGTAGATAAATAGCATGTTTGATGATTCAGAAAAACTTTTGCTACATTGGTTTGGAGGTCACACTTAATTAACACTTTTTTCAGCACTTGGAGACAGTTTTTAAATAGTGGCTGCAAGGGTGGCAAACATAAAAAGAAGCATTAATTTAGGCAGATGAAACATCTTTGGAAAAATATTCTTTTCAGCAAATAATTACCATCTAATTCACCTACACACAAGACTGTAAATGTTAACCAGAAAGATAGCTTAATAAATGTTATTAAAACGTATGTGGAAGAGACTCAGACTTACATGGCAGTATATCTTTGTATCTGTTCTTTTTCACATTTTCTTCTTTTTCTCCAGTGATGGTTGGGTAGATCTTTTCTGTTCTATACTTTGTTGATAACCTCCTCAATCTCTGTAATTAAAATGTTCTAAGTTGTTACTTATTTAGTGGCTGAAAATACTTTTTCTGTTTGGTCTCTATCTACAAAGGAAGATTTTTAGCTACTTTCTTCTACAACTATTTTGTTTTATTTTATTTTATCAAATTTTGTCGCCGCCCATCTCCCCCCAAAAGAGGGACTCTGGGTGGCTTACAATAAAAGTAATCAATTAAAACAATAACTATAAAATATAAATACAATATATAAAATATAAATACAATTATCAATAAATATAAAAATAAGAATAAAATCCAAGTGGCAGAAAGGTCTAATTCAGTCCATGTGTCTGAGAAGCCCTCTAAGACACTAGCCATCCCCAAGCATAACTACTTCCCTCCCCACCCCAAGCAAGGCAGCAGAGCCAAGTCTTCAGGTTCCTCTGGAAGGCCAGGAGCGATGGGGCTAACCTCACCTCCGGGGGAAGAATGTTCCAGAGGGTGGGAGCTATTGCAGAGAAGGCAAGCTTCCTGAACCCCGCCAGACGGAATTCTCTTACAGAAGGGGTCCGCAGCATGCCCTTTCTGCATGATCAGGTGGGAAGGGTTGATGTAATGAGGAGGAGGTGGTCCCTCAGGTAACCTTTTTTTCCATAACCTTCTATCTTTACATGAAAAAGATGCCAAATCAGAGAAATCAATGTTGTAAACAAATAAAGGCTTCTTCACATGTATACATACACACCATGAAGCACTTATTTCCAAAACTAAGGACAAGGTAGATGTCCTAACAGTGAGACACACGCTGAGACGAGGAGTAGTTCTCTAATGTTTATTACTGCTACATAAACAGAATCCTAACAAACTGAATAAGCGTGGGAAAAACCCAGACATATAAACCCCCAAAGCTAAGGTGGGCCTGATCTGTGTCTCTTTGAATGGCTGCTTAATTCCTCAGTACTACGCATGCACTTTACAGCCTGGATGGGAGCCCCCTGCTCGCCATCCTTACTCATGACACTAATACAGAAAAAAATAGAGCTGTAGGATTAGCTACCCAGTTGCTTTGTTGCTTTCAGAAATATTATTGGTGCTATTGGTGATTAAAAATTGACAGTAAAACATTGAGCAAATGAGAGTAACATTTAAGCTGCAGGAATGTACAATTTTCTGATTCTCATTCTTCTTTAATCTGTTGAGCTTTAAACAGGAATTTAGTCATGTAATACAGTAAAGCCTAATAATAAAGAAGCATTTTTATGGAGTTGCTAGCACTCATTTTATCAGATGTAACTGTTTACATAGATTCTAAAACACCAAAACATATGCAACAATATTTGTCAAGGTGAACAATATAATCACAAAAAGTACAAGGAACAAAAAATTAAAATATTGCAGGGGAGGGGAAACCCACAGAAAGAAAAATGATAGAAGAACATGCAACAGAAATTCAATAAATAAATAATTAAGTGCTCCTTTTTCAAGAACATGGCTACTCAATTGCTGGTGTACAACTTGAATTTTGGTCAAAGTAATTAATTCATTTTTAGGCTAAGCACAAGAAACTGATTAGGAATCCTTCAAAAACAACTTCCCCCTTATCTCTCATTAACATCAGGAAGCTACCACCAGTCTAAAGACTTTTATACATTATCATGTATTACTTATTTCATTTACATTTGCCATTGGTCCGGTAGCTAAAGGCAGTACATACAGAACTTTCTCTCATGTTAACTTCATATAACCACCCTATGAGTTCAGCTTGTTCAATGTAAAGCAAATGATACCTGAAAAAAATGGCACACATATGACCAGAGGCTGAGTTATCTTTAACTGCAACAATACAATTCCTGATTCAAAGCTATCGAGATAGCAGTATTATCACTTGATGTTCAATGACATAATAAGTTCAACATCATATAGTGGATTTTATTCACTCTCTCTCTCCAACAGAATTATATACCCAACATTTCTAGAGACCTCCTGAAGCAATTTTAGAGGTACATAAAGAGAATTCTTAATTCACAAAAAGTTAGTTTGTGTAATTCTGGGTAGTGTCCTCTAAATCCAGCATCAAACCACATTAAACAGATGAGTATCTTCTGTAGATAGTTTTCAAAGTGGTTCTAAATTATACAACAGGAAATGCTAAAACCACTGGTTTCCCAAAATGAGCACCTCATATATCCAATGTACACATGACCCACGAAGGAATGTCTTTACAAAATACAGACTAATGAACCTGTATTATTAGTTGATTGCAACTGCATTAAAATATTCTAAATATGACAGGTATTTCTAAAGTCTTTCCAGTAGTGAAAAGAACCCCCTTTTCAGTGCCATATATGATGAGCAATAAAAATATATTGTGCATTATATTATACTAATTTTTGCCCACATATGCTCAACCTTTCCATGTCTATGTAATATTTTATTTTTCACTGAATCAGTACCAAATCTGCTCACGATACAATGCCTACTGAAAAATACAAGTCTTTTTCATTTCTTTAGTCAACTTTTACTGTGTTGAATAGTAGTCTTTTTTCCAGATAACATCTTTTCCATCTGCACCTATTTGTATTAAAGAAATTTATTTCTATGCTAGTAGAAGTTTTCCTACTGTGTGATGGTGAAAGGTCCCCTGTGCAAGCACAGAGTCATGTCTGACCCTTTGGGGGGACACCACTTTCGCGACATTTTCTTGGCAGACTATAGTGGGGTGGTTTGCCATTGCCCTCCCCAGTCGTCACCTTCCCCAGCAAGCTGGGTGCTCATTTTACCAACCTCGGAAGGATGGAAGGCTGAGTCAACCTGAGCCGGCTACTTGAGAATCCAGCTTCCACTGGGATTGAACTCGGGTCGTGGGGAGAATTTCGGTTGCAATACTGCTGCCTACCACTCTGTGCCACACGAGGCCGTCTTTTTTTCCTACTGTACTAGGGATAAAAATAATATTAGCCTAAAAAGTACCTCTGTGTTTCTTCTAGCAAGTTTATGCGATTAAAGCCATAAAATTCAGAACCATAATATGACTTGTATCATTTTAGCAATTTGTAATCTAACTGGTTCCAGGGTGGTCTTTCCTTTCATTAAACTGTATCCCTACACAAAGTTTCATATTGTATAGATAGTATAAAGACCAAAATTAACTCTGCCTTGCCTTTTCAAAATATTGTGCTTATAAACAATATTTTGCTTTTACTCTCTCAGTAAAAACAAAAACAAAAACAAAAACTCACAAAAAAAGTCATTTATTCTAAGAGCTTATTCCACACTACTAAAATTTACAGGAAGTCTCCCTGGTGTTTTGTCAAAAGTACATTCCTTGGAATAGATGAAGTATAAAGTTGTAACTGTGATGAGAGGACAATGAAGCAACAACTCTGTCATTATCCCAGGGTTCCTTGTCATTCTCAAGACTCATTTAATATCAACTCCTCCTTCCTCCCCCATCAGTAATGAAAAGGAATTTACCAATATCACCCTGGCATTAGTGGAATTATACCTGAATACTGATCTGAGCACTTAATTGCTTTCTCAAAATTGTCACCATGATCTGATGCTCCCTTACAAAATGTGCCATAAAAATGCTGGGTCTCATTCACAGCTACTGTTTATGGTAGCATATAACTCCTGCAAGCCTGTTTGACTGTAGTGTCACGTTCTGAAATATATTCTTTTCCATAAGTCAATTGTGAAGATTTATTCTAGGCTGCAGAGCCAGTCTAGTGTAGCAGTTAAGGCATCAGGCTAGAAACCGGGAGATTGTGAGTTCTAGTCCCACCGTGGGCACAAAGCCAGCTGGGTGACCTTGGGCCAGTTGTTTTCTCTCAGCCCTAAGAAGGAGGCAATGGCAAACCACTTCTGAAAAACCTTGCCAAGAAAACTGCAGGGACTTGTCCAGGCAGTCTCTGAAAATCAGACAAAACTGAACAGATTTTAAAAATAAAACCTCTAGTTTGCAAATATCATAGCATATATAGATACTCCATTACAGTCTGAAGATAAGAAACTGATAGGTGCCTCCTCAGAAAATTTTAAATGAAAGCTAGTTTTTCTTGTGTTATCAACCTTGATTACTAATGGAGTAATATGTCATAGCTACATCACCTTCACCTCCAACCTAATGTTAAAGCACCTACTCAATACATGTTTAGCGCTATGGTCTTCTACTATATTCTAACAAAATAAACATTATAATCTGAAAGACCTTCCTTTACAATCTTATCTACTGAAAATAAGGTATCTGGATTAATTTAAAGCACTAGGTTTGTCACTTATTACATAATTAATTGAGGTTACAATCAACTCTTCAGCAAAGGATCGTTACCTTGTCGTGGTGCTGGAGCTTGAGCACCTCAATGATGCCATGAGCTAAACCGTGAAGGGCCACCCAAGACGGGAAGGTCATGACAGAGAGGTCAGACTAAATGCGATCCCTGGGGAAGGTAATGGCAACCCACCTCAGTATTCTTGCCGTGAAAACTAAATGGATCAGTACAACCAGAGATATGTCGGTATACCATCGGAAGATGAGACTCCCAGGTCGGAAGATGGTCAAAATGCTACTGGGGAGGAACAGAGGATGAGCTCAACTAGCCCCAGACGTGATGACGCAGCTAGCTCAAAGCCGAAAGGACGGCTAGCGGCCGACGGTGCTGGTGGTGAACGGCGAATCCGATGTTCTAAGGATCAACACACCATCGGAACCTGGAATGTAAGATCTATGAGCCAGGGCAAATTGGATGTGGTTATTGGTGAGATGTCAAGATTAAAGATAGACATTCTGGGCGTCAGTGAACTGAAATGGACTGGAATGGGCCACTTCACATCAAATGACCACCAGATCTACTACTGCGGACAAGAGGACCACAGAAGAAATGGAGTAGCCTTCATAATTAATAGTAAAGTGGCTAAAGCAGTGCTTGGATACAACCCAAAAAATGATAGAATGATCTCAATTCGAATTCAGGGCAAGCCATCTAACATCACAGTGATCCAAATATACGCCCCAACCACAAATGCTGAAGAAGCTGAAGTAGAGCAGTTCTATGAGGATCTGCAGCACCTACTGGACAACACGCCTAAAAGAGATGTTATTTTCATCACAGGAGACTGGAATGCTAAGGTGGGCAGTCAAATGACACCTCGAATTACAGGTAAGTATGGCCTGGGAGAACAAAACGAAGCAGGACACAGGCTGATAGAATTTTGCCAAGACAATTCACTCTGCATAACAAACACTCTCTTCCAACAACCTAAGAGACGGCTTTATACATGGACTTCACCAGATGGACAACACCGAAATCAGATTGATTACATCCTTTGCAGCCAAAGGTGGCGGACATCTGTACAGTCGGTAAAAACAAGGCCTGGAGCTGACTGTAGTTCAGATCACGAACTTCTTCTTGCACAATTTAGGATCAGACTAAAGAGATTAGGGAAGACCCACAGATCAGCTAGATATGAGCTCACTAATATTCCTAAGGAATATGCAGTGGAGGTGAAGAATAGATTTAAGGGACTGGACTTAGTAGATAGGGTCCCGGAAGAACTCTGGACAGAAGTTGGCAGCATTGTTCAGGAGGCGGCAACAAAATACATCCCAAAGAAAGAGAAAACCAAGAAGGCAAAATGGCTGTCTGCTGAGACACTAGAAGTAGCCCAAGAAAGAAGGAAAGCAAAAGGCAACAGTGATAGGGGGAGATATGCCCAATTAAATGCAAAATTCCAGAGTTTAGCCAGAAGAGATAAGGAATTATTTTTAAACAAGCAATGCGCGGAAGTGGAAGAAGACAATAGAATAGGAAGGACAAGAGACCTCTTCCAGAAAATTAGAAACATTGGAGGTAAATTCCAGGCAAAAATGGGTATGATCAAAAACAAAGATGGCAAGGACCTAACAGAAGAAGAAGAGATCAAGAAAAGGTGGCAAGAATATACAGAAAACCTGTATAGGAAGGATAACAATATCAGGGATAGCTTTGACAGTGTGGTCGGTGAGCTAGAGCCAGACATCCTGAAGAGTGAGGTTGAGTGGGCCTTAAGAAGCATTGCTAATAACAAGGCAACAGGAGACGACAGCATCCCAGCTGAACTGTTCAAAATCTTGCAAGATGATGCTGTCAAGGTAATGCATGCTATATGCCAGCAAATTTGGAAAACACAAGAATGGCCATCAGACTGGAAAAAATCAACTTATATCCCCATACCAAAAAAGGGAAACACTAAAGAATGTTCAAACTATCGAACAGTGGCACTCATTTCACATGCCAGTAAGGTAATGCTCAAGATCCTGCAAGGTAGACTTCAGCAGTTCATGGAGCGAGAATTGCCAGACGTACAAGCTGGGTTTAGAAAAGGCAGAGGAACTAGAGACCAAATTGCCAATATCCGCTGGATAATGGAAAAAGCCAGGGAGTTTCAGAAAAACATCTATTTCTGTTTTATTGACTATTCTAAAGCCTTTGACTGTGTGGACCATAACAAATTGTGGCAAGTTCTTAGTGGTATGGGGATACCAAGTCATCTTGTATGCCTCCTGAAGAATCTGTATAACGACCAAGTAGCAACAGTAAGAACAGACCACGGAACAACAGACTGGTTTAAGATTGGGAAAGGAGTACGGCAGGGCTGTATACTCTCACCCTACCTATTCAACTTGTATGCAGAACACATCATGCGACAAGCTGGCCTTGAAGAATCCAAGGCTGGAGTTAAAATCTCTGGAAGAAACATTAACAATCTCAGATATGCAGATGATACCACTTTGATGGCTGAAAGTGAAGAGGAACTGAGGAGCCTTATGATGAAGGTGAAAGAAGAAAGTGCAAAAGCTGGTTTGCAGCTAAACCTCAAAAAAACCAAGATTATGGCAACCAGCTTGATTGATAACTGGCAAATAGAGGGAGAAAATGTAGAAGCAGTGAAAGACTTTGTATTCCTAGGTGCAAAGATTACTGCAGATGCTGACTGCAGTCAGGAAATCAGAAGACGCTTAATCCTTGGAAGAAGAGCAATGACAAATCTCGATAAAATAGTTAAGAGCAGAGACATCACACTGACAACAAAGGCCCGCATAGTTAAAGCAATGGTGTTCCCTGTAGTAACATATGGCTGCGAGAGCTGGACCATAAGGAAGGCTGAGCGAAGGAAGATCGATGCTTTTGAACTGTGGTGTTGGAGGAAAATTCTGAGAGTGCCTTGGACTGCAAGAAGATCCAACCAGTCCATCCTCCAGGAAATCAAGCCAGACTGCTCACTTGAGGGAATGATATTAAAGGCAAAACTGAAATACTTTGGCCACATAATGAGAAGACAGGACACCCTGGAGAAGATGCTGATGCTAGGGAGAGTGGAAGGCAAAAGGAAGAGGGGCCGACCAAGGGCAAGATGGATGGATGATATTCTAGAGGTGACGGACTCGTCCCTGGGGGAGCTGGGGGTGTTGACGACCGACAGGAAGCTCTGGCGTGGGCTGGTCCATGAAGTCACGAAGAGTCGGAAGCGACTAAACGAATAAACAACAACACAATCAACTATCAACTACAAACACTAGTTTCAGAAATGCACAATGGTGACTTGAACAGTTTATTTCATGTAATCCCCTACAATTCATTTCAGCTGAGAATGCCTGAAGAGGAGCTTTACCTTCTAACACTCTAGCGCAGGGTTTCTCAACCAGGGTTCTGTGGCACCCTAGGGTTCCGTGAGAGGTCACTAGGGGTTCTCTGGGAGATCACCATTTATTTAAAAAATTATTTCAAATTCAGGCCACTTCACATTAAAGAGGTAAGTTTCATTCTTTATTTTCAGTTTAAGAATATGGTTAATGCATATATACAGGCCTACACACGAAACAAATATAATAGTAAGTTTGTAACTTCTGGCGTATATTTGAGCCTGAATGTGCAGGGGTTCCCCAAGGCCTGAAAGATATTTCAAGGGTTCCTCCAGGGTCAAAGGATGAGAAAGGCTGCTCTAATGGCTCTACACAGATGGTTCAAAAAGTGGCAAACACCATGCAAAATTCCTTGTCCACCAGGAAAACAGTGTAATTAATTCTTCCTCACTTCTATTTATTGTATGAGAATTTGTATGTTAGGTAACCTCTAAAACAAAATTAAATATTTAAAAATGCCATGACATTAAAGATCTGTACCAAGAACCTTCTCCAGTCCAGACTCAAGAATCAAGAAATTATGTACATGAACAGTAGGTAAAAAATAAAGCCTTAGCTATCTGGAGAAGTAGCAGAATACTCCCCAATCAAGCAGTTTACCATCAGCATGTATACATATAGAGAGAGAGAGAGAAAAAAAAAAGAACATATTACAGTAACAGAATTCCCAGGTTATTACATGAAGAATAAAAATATACATGCAGACAGATGAATAATAAGCATTCTATAAGACAACTGTCATTAGAAATTGAACCATTCACTTCAAAACATAATCCCTTTTTTGCAATCCCAAGAGACAATCCCCATCAGGCTGCTAAAATCTGGTGACAAACCAGGGTGGGTGGGTAAACAGCAGTGAGATGTTGTACATGTTAAAAATCTATGCTTGTTCTGGTAAGTTTCATACAGTTATTTTGTTTTATTTTAAAGTTCATTTTATTACTTCCATTAAAAAATATAAACAGATGATACAGGGCCAAAAACTCTAGCTTTGCATCCTTCAGTAACATCCCTAGGTAGGTAACTAAGTCTCCTTTGAGTGGAGTTTGTCACCTGGTGTCTTCCCAGACGCATCATGCTGTATTCTTGGTAAAACTACCCAATGGTTAGTCACAGCATTTTCTTTGAAGTTTTCTGACTTCCCAGTCTAGCCTATATCCTTAGTATTCCCTGGAGGTCCCCCATCCAAGTACTAACAAGGACTGATCCTTCACTTCTCAACCAGGCCCTGCCACCTGCAAAGACAGTGACAGCTTTTCATTACCTCAGGACCCTCTGGAGATTTAAAAAAAAATGCTACACCTAGCTGCAAAAATGTTGTGCACCACTAGGCCAGTATGAGGATAGGTTATACATCCTAAGAAGGTGTTTTGTCCACTTGGCAGACAATTCTACCAAAAGAGAAGGGCAACCAAATCTATGGAAATGAGGGAAGAATTTGAGAAAGCAGTCTGAGATAATGGTAAATCCATCCTAGTACCCAAATTCCCTGTTGACTGTCCTAAATGAAATCTGCTGCGTCCCATAACACTTGCAGGTAACCACTTGAGCCAATCTTTCCTACTCCTTAAGTAGGCCTTTTCCAACTTGGGCACCTGCCACATGCATGGACTTTAACTCCCAGAACCCCCCATTCTGTATGGCCTCTGCTGAGATTTCTAGGTTTTACGACCACACATCTATCAAGATAGAAGAAAGCCGCCTTTGCAATGAGAAGGCTACATGGATACCAAACTGCCAGTTCAGACCTATTATCTTTTCCATATAAATCTTTCACCTTTTGCTACATCAAACTTCAGCATTATGTAAAGCAGCAAATAACCGCATGTGGAAGAACAGACATCATATACTTGCTCTCTCCCAAGATGACTAAGGAATAAACCAGACTTCACTTATTTATAATTTATTTTTAGTAGAAACTATATTATTATGTGAACCAGGAATTATAATTTTACGTGAGTAACTCTGGCTTAAATTGTAAAACAAATTAAAATTTAACAACCTAGTGTTAAAATAATAATCTGTGAATCACATTAAGGGGATAGCTTTTATACTTTCATGGACTACTGACAGTAATAAATATGGATAGTCCATTAGAAATTAATGTCAGCAAGGTGCTACAGAAAGGATTTCTTAATTATGGAAGTTATTCCCAACAACCCTGTCAAGAACTTACATTACACTTGAGTATCATTAATAATTTCTATATTAGCAATTCCTGGAGACCGATAAAGTATTTAAGTTGTTGTAAGTTGTATCAGCCCTGACTCATCTCCTGAAAACACACTGCCTAAAGCTACAGAACAGCCATAAGGTGTCATGAGAGGTAAGTAGTAGAGGCTGGGCTTATGAACAGAACATGGCACAAAATTGTCAGAAGTCCAACGACCTCAGGATTTTAAGTATCATCTTTCTTAGATGCTTTTAAGAAAACATTCTTTCCTAGAAAAGTGTACCTCCGCTAAAGATTAAGCCAGATGCTCCCACTATGACTGAAGTCTTTCCCTGCTGCTGCCTCAGTCCAAAGGATCGGGTGACTATAGTAGCTGCACAGAGCAGCACTGAATGGCGCTCGGCCCTCCATATTGTCCTTTCATTCTATACCTGGAAGCGCAGAAAAAAGCACGATGCGGCTTCTTAAAAAACAGAAAACTGAGGGTGAAATACAAGCTTAAAGTATGAGGCTATTAAGGTCATAACCTCAATCCATGAACAGTAAAATAAAACCTTTTTAAAAACCCAACTCCCTTAATGGACAAAACATGTAAAAATGTGCCTTCTTCCTATCTAGCCTACTGCTATTTCCCAAGGAATGCACTTTCCACAAAAGGCCTATTTGTGACAGAGCACAACAGAGGTTAAACAAGCAGCCTAGAAAACCCCTTATACTTGGGACCTCAACTTTAATAACCCCACAACTAATTTAATACTGCATATCAAAAAGGAATGTAATGTTGGGATGGCTCATATTTAGAACTGGAGGTCAATTATGTGTTCAAAAGAACACAGAATTGTTTAGTGCTACCAGTAACAGCTGAGCTTCTCAAAATGGGCACTGTTGCAATTATTGCTACTGAAAGAATTAAAGTCACATCTAATTTTTAGAAAAAGGTTCCTCCCAGATAATTGGTGAACCTTCCTTTGGTTACCCAAAGAAAAAGCAGCCTGGAAATCTGGGTGGGCAATCTGCAGTTGGCATGCTTTTGGCCAACCTATTTTCGCAACCCCCCAGAGGGCACCCCAGGATCAGACCACCAAAGCAGATTGCTGAACTTTAAAAAGTGAAGTTCCTCGTCATCAAACAATGGCTAAGCCATTGTTTAAAGAGCTTTATTCATTCATTCATTCATTCATTCATTCATTCATTCATTCATTCATTCATTTTTCTGGTGAATTTCCCCCAGATGGATGAATTTCCTTACCTAAATCAATTTAAGTACATTTGTAGAGGAATATTTTGGAGGCAGGATAGAAAGGAAGTTATTTCTCTCTAAACATAAATGGGTTATTTGCTCTAACTTTGCACTGTTGATGGATAGAACAACTTATGTAACATTCTACAAAATTGCAAAAATATAGTTCTGAAAACAAATATAAGTAACATTTCCAAAGCTACTTTGTTCATGCAAGAGTATTGCATTTAACCCAATATGTTCACAAATAGCCCTATATTTCTGAGACACAACAGGAAGAGGAGCCTAGATCCTCAGTAGCACCTATAGATTCCCAGAGGTGTCACTCTTCCCAATATCATATGCATCCATTTTCAAATTATAAGACTGTCATTATGAAGAACCAAATATAACTTTTACAAAATGCATCAACAACATACTGATAGTCATGTGAAAAAGTACACCCCACATAAAATTTTAATATATATGGACATATCAATATTTTATTTTCATTCAAACAGTATATAAAGACAAAGATGATGTAACTGAATTAAAAAAACTATGAAAAATTGACAATCATTTACTCAACAAAAAGTTAACAGATATGCCATTTCCTTCTGTAGAAAAAGTAAGTACACCCTTGGCTGTAATACCTGGCATTACCCACTATGGCAAAAACAACCTGAATTCATATCACTGTTTACCAGTTTACCAGGATTTTTTTTTCCCACTCCTCCATGCAGAATTTTTTCAACTGTGTGATGTTTGAGGTGTTTCTTGCATGCACAGCCTGTGTCAACTCCTCCCACAGCACCTTGATGGGATTTAGATCTGGGCCTTGACTTGGCCATCCCAGAACCCTCCATTTCTTTTCTTTTTTTTAAGCCATTCTTTGGTGGATGTACTGCAATGTTTAGGGCAATTGTCATATAGCAAGGTCCACTTTCAGTTGAACTTCAATCATCTGACAGGTGGTTTTACATTATCCTCAAGCACCCTCTGATACAACGAAGAATTCATAGTGGATCCTATGATGATGAGATGCAGCGAAGCAACCCAAAACCATAACATTTCCAGCACCATGCTTTACAGTTGGTATCAGGTTCTTCTGGTGAAATGCTGTCTTTGGTTTTCACCAAACTTGTCTCCTGGTACTGTGGCCAAATAACTCTATCTTTGTCTTGTCTGTCCAGAGAGCATTGTTCCAATGACAGGACTAGAAGTCCTAGTCTTTGCCTAGGTATAAAGTGAGCAAACTTTAGTGTTGCCCTGATGTTCTTTCTAGACAGCAAAGATTTCCTCCTGGCATACCTCCCATGTAGATATAATTTGTGCAGCTTCTTTCTAATGGGAAACTCATGCAATTTGACATCAATAGTGGTGAGAGCTACCTGTAGGTCACATGATGAAATTCTGGGGTTCTTAGAGACTTCTTTCAGCATCTTGTGTTCTGCTCTCAGGATGAACTTGCTGGGATGGCCTGGCCTGGGCAAGTTGGCTGTTGCTCGAAATCCTCTCCACTTGTAGATTATCTTCCAGACAGCGGAATTATCAATGTCCAATTGTTTGACAATCTTTTTAAATCCCTCCGCAGACTCATAGGCTTCTATAACCCTCTGTCTGAAGGCCTCAGAGAGCTCTTTCAATCTAGGCATGGTGATATCACACACTTCAACAACATGGAACAAATCAAATCAAATGTCTGATATTTCAGTAATACAGGTTCCTCCCAGACGTCCTAATCGTTTGTACCTGATCTGGTGCACCTAATCTAATTTTAGGTATTTGAAGAGGTGATAAATGTAAGAGTATACTCACTGTTTCCACATGCGAAATTGGCATTTATGTTTACTTAAATTACAAAACGGACTGCAAAATATAAATGATGCATATTTATTATATTATATTCCCTTTATCAATAACGTTGAATTGGATCAAATATCTGTATGTTGAAATATGTTGAAAAAGTCAAAAATTTCAATGGGGGGGTATTTACTTATTCACATGACTGTACAGTATATATTGCATATGACATTTCCTACAGAATATGTTTTGAAATATTTAAGAGTAAGGAACATTCATAAGCAGTATAATTATTGCTAATATAATCATTATATAATTATTAAAATATCCATGTAGAATGTTAAATCTGAGCTGTCACTTTTTCCTGTATTTCCCTTCTAACAGGATAAGGTTGCTACCCATCTTGTCAATTGTAGAAAAGAACTGAAATTTGATGTGATTCAGAAGTTGCTAAAAGACAAAATGAAAATCTGTTTTTCCCACAGTTGGTGTTCACACTGCTTGATTTCAGCCAATGCCTGGTAGAAGGAACACCACACACTATCCTGATCTGCTGTGCAGAAACTCTTTAACCTGCATTGCCACCACAGGTTCTTATAACAGTTTAAAAAAAAAAACTAGGAAACCAAAATACACAGTACTGACACTTGCAAATTATGCACAGATATTTACATCACTGATTTCCTTGAAACAAAACACAGCAGAAGATGCTAATCTTTGCCACTTCCACATTTACTGCAGGTGCATCCAACCATTTCAACAATACAGGTAGTCCTCACTTAGTGACCACTCATTCAGCAGCCATTTGAAGTTACGACAGCACTGAAAGAGGGGGACTATGACCATTCCTCAAAGTTGCAGCCATCACAGCATCCCCATGGTCACACGATTGCGCTTCAGGCACTTGGCAACCAGTTCGCAATTACCATGGCTGCAGTCTCCTGCAATCATGTGATCACCATTTGCGACCTTCCCTGCCAGCTTCCCACAAACAAAGTCAATGGGGAAGCCAGCAGGAGATCGCAAGTCAGTCCCACTCCTGCTGCTTTTTCTCCCAAGAAGCCCCTGGGCAGCATGGGGATTTAGTAGTCTGTAGCTCCTGCCCACCTATACTCCGTAGCACCCACCCATGGCACCTGCTCACACATCACTGTCTCCCACTGGTCTGCTTGCCTGGGATGCAGTTTCAACGGCATCAGCAAGTGCTTCTGGATTCCCACCTGTTCCGTCATGGTGACATGAGGTCCTCGCTTAACGATCTCCGTGGTCCTCACTTAACAAAAGCAACAGGGACTTCCAGGATTGCCGTCACTAAGCAATGTGGTCACGTGACATCCTGCTTTACAGCTGCATCACTTAGCAACAGAAATTCTGGTCCCAACTGTCATCAGAACCTGAGAACTACCTATATTTAAGCTATCTAGAACTCTGCTGTACTCATGTTTATAATTAAAAAGTTTGAGTCAACTACATTCATCATATTCCACTGGAGGTGACAGGAGGTAAAGTGGACTTTCCAAGATCAATGTTATTCTAGCTTTTTTTAGGATCCTATTTTTGCACCAATGCACTGGTAGACTCCCATTTAGCAGGAGGCTTTATGATGGTCACTTAAAGTGGACTTTCCAAGATCAATGTTATTCTAGCTTTTTTTAGGATCCTATTTTTGCACCAATGCACTGGTAGACTCCCATTTAGCAGGAGGCTTTATGATGGTCACTTAAAGTGGACTTTCCAAGATCAATGTTATTCTAGCTTTTTTTAGGATCCTATTTTTGCACCAATGCACTGGTAGACTCCCATTTAGCAGGAGGCTTTATGATGGTCACTGACCAACTACAGCCTCCCATACTGATTACTGTAATAGGGTAATCTCAAGATTTAAAAATACAATTTTATTGCAAAATATAGCAGCTCAGTTATTAACAATACTTGGTTTCAATAACAGTATTCAACACATTGAGCATTTCTCCCTACCTTACAAAGCCAGATGCACAATGCTAGTTATAATCACTGTAGACTTAAATTATCTGTGTCCAATATTTCTACTGAAATATATCTTCTTAAATAAGCCTCTGTGCTCTCTAAAAGATGCCAGGAATACCTGATTTCCAGTAAGAATACATAGTGGGGAACGATGGCACCACTGCTTTGGAATTGGCTCTCTGTTCCCCAAAAGGAGCCCATTTAATCACCATGTCACACTCTTAAGTGTATTTTGCATTCCTGTGGATCTTTTTAACAGCTTAAATTAGCACACAGTTCTTTTTTACTGTTCCCGTTTTAGTGGCCAAGTTTGTTTTCTGTAACTTGCATTGACTGTTCCATAAATTTATGTTAAATGTAATACTTTTTAAAACACGTATGTGATACTGGTTGTTCACCTGCACTGTCTGTTAGTAATTGCTTCTTTTAGTCACACATGATTACTCAGATGCAAACTTCTCTATCAAAAGAATGGGATGTACCATGAATGTGGAATTCTGTTTACTACATTAGTGTTGGTAAAAAGCTGGCTGTTCTCAATCTGGAGTTTAGCTCAAGCAGTAGTTAATGACAGAACAACCAAATCATTCAATTTATATAATTTGTTTGCCTTCTCTATGTAACAAGTTATTCATTTAAAAGCTATTTTAGCTTTTAAAAATTCCTCCCATTGCCAATGTAGATCACTTTTCTCAATATAGACAAAACAGCTTATGATTTTCAAGAAGCAGCAATTTAACTGAAAATAATTTAAATCTAAAACACATACAAAATACCAGCTCAACTATGGTTTTCCCACTGAATGACACAAAATTAAGAGTTAAAATCTTATATATGGGGGGAAAGTATACCGTTTAGAGCCATGCAGATATTCAAAACCAATTTAGTAAAGGTATTTTGGAAGATGCAGGTATCCAAGAATGTACTTCCTGCCAGCAACTCAGCAGTCATATCATTTCTAAGAATTACACAGCTGCCCTCTGCAGCTGGCACTGCTTTCTTTCCCACCCTTAATTCTCCCAAATAGACCAAAATTATACTACTGAGATTTGGCCATTTTGCCACTCAATTTCAGTAGCATGAAATCAATCATTTCCCAGGATTTGGGAGCAAGAAATATGCTTCCCATTGCACTACCATTTTTTTAGAAAGAAAAAAATTACATTTTGCAACTGAATTTCTGCACACAATTTCAGGGTCTGGGGGTCCTGCATGTGGCCACAGGTTACCCATCCTAATTGTATACCAAAGAAAGCCTTGCTTGCTAGTGGAAGTGGTGACTTATAGAGGAAAACAGGTATGATTTGTAAAAGAAATAGTAGAAGTACAGCTATAATTATATTTGCAAGAGTAAGAGGAACACAAAATACTTTATTTCTGCCTTGATCACTGGGAAAACCCCAGTTTTAGTGACACCATAGTGCCCACAGAGCAATGGATGAACTGATCCTATTCTGAGACGCTTAAATAGGTGGAATTCAGCTTTTGTTTCCTAATGTAACCTTTCCCTTGTAATTCCATTTATACAAAGGCAAAATGGGTGAAATTCAAATTGTACATTTATAATTCCATTAGGGGTAACAAGGAGGAGGGCTTAGCTCCCAGATCATTTCCAGTTTGCTGGTCAGAGCACTGTCATACAGTACATGGAGCATCATCCTTGATTAGGCAAATCAACAGTCAATCTCCCAACAGATACCTCCACATTCTATAAAAATGGTGATAAGTAGTCAGAGAGGAAGGTGAAAGGGTGAAGGAGAAGGAGAGGCCAGCATAATATCCTTAACAGTGCCCCTAAAGTTAGGAAGACTTCTTTCAGGAAACTGAAAACCTGTATTAGGGGGAATGGAAAGCACTCATTCCATCGGAAAATGGGTTAGATGATAGTTTTGCTGTTGTTCAGTCACTTCCAACTTTTTGTGAACTGGACAATGTAAGTTCATCAAGTTTGTCAGCAACCACTTCTTTAAGTTCTTAAAGTTTGTGTGTATCATCTGAAATAGCGAGCTTCATCTTCTGTTGCCCTTTTTCGACCTTTCATTTTTCCAAGCATCAGGATCTTCTCCAATTAACTCTTGCCTTTGCGTTATCTGTCCAAAATACGCAAGGCTCGGTTTACTTGTTACTGTTTCCAGTAAGCAGCCTGGTGCTATTTCATCTGACTGTTTTATTCTTCTTTTTGGTCCAAGGTATTCTCAACCATTTTCTTGGGTACCACAATTCAAAGGCATCAGTTTTTTCCTCTTTTTTTCAGCTTTTCTGACTAGTCCAGATTTCAGATATATGTTACAATTTGGAAAATTGTGGACTTGACAATAAGTACTTTTGTTGTCAGCATGTCTCTGTACTTGAACAGATAAAAGTCTTTTGCTGCTTTAACTTCTTCTTTACTGTGTTAACACTGTTGACATAGTTTGTTTTTTTTAATACTGAAGAGCAGACTGGCTTTTGTCCTCTCTCTCTTCCAGCCATCAAGCCAATGTATCTGAGGTTGCTGGCATTCATCACAGTACTTTTAATTTTAATTTCTATTTCCTTTAGTCCAACATTTTTCGTGATATGTTCTGCATAGAAGTTAAATAAGGTGACAATATGCAACCCTGGACACTCCTTTTCCAATTTTAACCATTTAGGTACTACATATTCTGTTCTAACTTTTGCTTTCTGGGCATCTCAAAATTCTTCAATAAGCAGAGGGTGGCCTGGCACCTCCATGTTTTAAGAATTCACAACTTATTGTGGTCTACGTAATCAAAAGCCATTATATAACCAATAAGGCAAAAACAGAAAACCTCCTTTTTATAGTGGCCATCCTACACTAGTAATGTGGTTTTGGGTGTTCCTGTTTAGTTTGAGTCTAGTTTATATGGTATCCATTCCATGTATTTCAAAGACTTGAAAAATCTCAAGAGCACCCTAGCTACATGTGAGATAAAAGCAACTGTTCAATAGTTTGAGCATTGTGTAGCACTTTTTGTATTGGAATACGAATTGATCTTTTCTAGACTGTTAGCCATGACTATTTTCCCTATCTGCTTATAAGCTGTGAGCAGCATTTTAACTGCCTCATCTTCTAAGGTTATAAACAGTTCTGCTAGTACCTCATCAACTCTTGCAGCTTTCCTGTTAGCAATATTTTCTAGGGTCCATTGAAGTTCACTTTCAAGAACAAGGCTCTAGTCCAGTGACCAACCTTTAGATGTATGATTGATTTAATCTTTTTTGTACAGTTGTTCCATACAGCCAAGCTCTTCCTTCTTTATCAGTAGATCCTTACCTACTGTGTCTTTTACTGTGCCCACCTTCTCATAAAAGAATCCTTTGATTTCTGTGATTTTCTTAAATTTGTTGTCTTTCCCATTCTATGGCTATCCTTAATTTCTGCCCTCCTGCTTTTTTTCTTCAGCTGTCTTTGCCAGCAGACAAAGATTTCGTCTTCTTTTGGTGATAATCCGGAATTTTTAAAGACAAAAATATGAGGAACATATGGTAAATATCCTCTATATGGTGAATACATCCCTCAGGGGGCACTACTACATAAATGGGTTTCTCCCTGATTGAGAGGATACACAGAAGAAGATCCTAGAGCATAAATAACTAGAGATAGAAATAATGCTCCCTGCAAGTATTTGGATCTTAAACCACTGGAGTTTTAAAAGTCATATATTTGCATCTTGCACTGGGCTTGAAGCTGTACTCATTCTATCTACAGCCACAGTGTGGCATTAGATATTTGAGTGAAGACTAAATAATGCACAGGCAGGAAAGCATAGCCAGAGAAATTTTAATCATGGTAACAACTGTTGATTTTTCAACTCCAAAGTCTCCTTCTTCACATAGGTTGAGGATTTGGCAAAAAAAGTGAGAGCTAACATTTTATTAGCCTCACAATAGCATCGGGCTAAACTGAAACAGGGTATCCAAACCACAGTAGATAAGGAACAATGCTTTTTACAACATGTCCTCAGCCAGAGCTAGCCAAATACAGTTTCCCCAATAACTCTTCCTGACACTGCCGCATCCATCTGTAATCCCATTCTTATTGGTTCACATTCATGAATAGAGCAAGGCATAGAGAGTCAAATATACTTCAATGCTAGTCGGAATTGGTGTAGCTTTTGCACTTATTTTCTTTAAATACAGAGCATCTGTGTTTAAAACTGGTCTTGATGGTTACACAGCAAACCTTCTCACATTTAAGATAATACCCTTTGGTTGTTTTATGCATCCTAATGCATTCTGAAGTACATAAATGCCTGACAGTAACATTAACAGTCCTCCTTTATGTAATTCTTACATATCCTCATGTATCATTGCCAAATACATGCCAAGAAACGAATCCTGTAAATCATGCAACTTGGCTAAAATTTTAAGTAATTTCTTATTTTCTGGTAAGTACTGCTATTTATTGTATGTATTTGCGTTTTTATTGTATTTTATATGCTTTCAGTATTCCCTGTTACAAACTGTAAAGCAAGCTTGTTTTATTTTTAAGTCAGAAAATAGGAGAATGGGGAGAAAAAATTATGTCAAGATTCATGGTAAAACTGAAATAACTGTTTGGCTCTCAGCTTATGTGGGCAGAGGGCTAATGGCTGAATCTAGGCAGTAAACAGATCTTGCATCAAATTAAGCCTGCAAGATTCAATTGATTAAAAATCTTCTGAGCCTAAGTTAAACTAGGCAGGATTTAAAAGGGGTAAGTGCTTACAAAAATCACAGTGGATTGATCTCATCTGAGAAAATGTTTTCTGTTCTCCCTTCCTCACATAAAACAAAATACACATGAGATGTTGCATGTGTGTGCATTGTTTCAACGAAGTATAGCAAAAATCCTCTTTTGTTAAGAATAACTCCGTAACTAGAAGTATCAACAAGTTTGCTCTATTGATAAATTATTATTTTTGATTATATTTGGTGGAGATGAAGGGGGGAGGCTTCTTTTTCTATCTTTTTCTTTCCCTTTTTTTTCCTTTTTCTCCATTTTTTAAATTTTTAATTTTTTAAATGTATTTCTGTACTATGTAGTTGTATTAGTTTTACGTGTATAATATAATCTTTAATAAAATTATTTTAAAAAAAACAAGTTTGCCCTATTAAATAGATCCAACAGTCTTCAGCATACAGAATTCTATGACTTTTTGGGCATAATTAAATAGTCTTTAAAGACTCCACTAAAGAGTCTTTAGTGTTTTACATAGTGCTAAGGGATCTTTCCAGCATCTGAGCCGTTATGAACATTTTCCTTTTGGCTACATCATCAATGACTAAGGCTCCCAGTCCTATGGATGCTTTCTCAAAAATAAAACCGCATCAGTATGGAAACAGAAATGTTCACAGCAGCTGCAAATACGAAATTGCCCCCATTCTGGAGAAGCCAAATTATTTAACAGCTAGTTACCATACAGGAATATTCTGCAAAAATCATGGAAGCCTCTTTAATTTAAGAAGGCCAACAAAGCAATGCAGAGGAACAGATCAATTCCAAAGATAAAATTTAAAAACTCTCAGAATCTCAGAAGGTAATGATTATGCTAGGTGCCCAGAAATCATGAAAAGGTCATGAAAAACCTGGAGTACCTGTAAGCAGCAAGTATCTCAAGAAGAGAGCAAGGGAAGGGAAATAGAAAAGCATGAAAACATCAGGACCATAGGGATCATTGTCACAGTTACACTGGGGAACTCAGCAAATAAAATTAGGCCTGGGGGCCAGAGAACTTCATTTCTTTTCCCCAAGTAACAATAATTTAAGTTTGACCAGGATACCTAGTTTACTTACACAGATTATTTTCTTTAAGATCACATATTCTTTGACTGATGGCATTTTATTTCTAGGACTAAAATACCTCTTATATGATAAACTTTACAATCTAGGTTACCAATTTAGATTTCTTTTTCCAAAGCATAACTCTTATATAGAGACATTCCATGTTTTATTACAGGCTTCCAAAATAACCACTTGTTCAGCTGTCTGATGAAAGCATAAATTATTTCAAGACAACCAGAGCTACCACCAAAATTCTCCTTCAAAGCCATCTCCAGCATGTAACATGCCATGACAAAATGACTTTTACAAGTGAGTTCAAACATGAACATTCCATGCAACTGTCCAAATTACTAAGACAAATTTTACAGAAGCCTCCTGCAGCATATGAGATATTGCAGCTAGCTAGCTATTATTAGTGATGTTGATGTGAAATACCCCTCATTGTCAGTGCAAATATCTAACAGAGTATGATACAGATTGAAATTTTGGAACGTGTTATAATTTAATTTGTATTTATTGGATTAAAATTTACTACTTTAGCCCTTCTCCTTGAAGGGATTATTTTTCCACTGATTTTTCCACTTACTAATATTTTCAAAGTCCTTTCCCAATGCTACTCAGGTTGCATAATAATATGGGAAAATTTCCAAAATACTGTATATTTCTAATATATTTACTTCCAAATAAATAAATCAAATGTATCACTAATTGATAATAAGGTTTCCATGGAAATGTGTCAAAAATAGGATTTTTTGTTCAGATATTCTTAAATATTGGGGGATAACTATTTCTGGAAAAATACAGTTGTTAGTATAAGAGAATGTTTTAAATAGTGTAACACAGATTAATAATGATATTAATACATGATTGAAAATACCCATGAATTTATGTGAAAGGATAAACACTGTGAAAATTAATAACTTGGTAAGTATTAAGAGAAACAGCTATGTTAATTCTATTAAAATACATGTTAGAGAAAATGACAAGTAAATGATTACGTTTTCAAGGAATGGACAGAGAAGGTTCTCTCTCTCTAAATTACAAATCCCATATGAACATAGGAGTTTTAATTTTTCCAGACTTTTCATTGTGCCACTGAGAGTACATATTAACTTCTATTTTGTTTTTTCTGGAATGAAAGTGAGATTGAGTATGTACCACTATGGGGACAAGTGGAAAGTTATTATTTGACACCTCTGAAATCTTCAACAGTACTTGGTTCTAACTATAGCTGGAATTTAGTGTATTCGCAGCATTAAAGAAAGTTAGACATATCTGCTTACTATTGAGAAATTAAAATCTGATTCTTGTTCTGATGAAAGACTGTTCAGAATAACTCTAATTTTAAAATGACTGGAAAAAGGAGTTTTCTGAGAAATTTGGACTGAATATGAGGTAAACACCCTAGATCAGCTTATTGTTAGTTATACCATGAAGACTTGAGAGGTTACCAAAAACAAAAATCTAAAAAGCTGACTAAACAGCAGAATGGCTTATGTGTAATTAAAGCAATTCTTACGTTTAAGAATATTAAGCAAAGTTTTTAGAGGCTAAATCATTTATTCCGTTTTATCAATAACTGAAATTTTTGTAAGTATTGTTAATTTAAAGAAATTAGGAATAAAGAATTGGAATATCCAGTTTTAAAAATCAGTGGTTTCAGATTTTAAATAAATGTTAAGCATGTCTCATATAATCTTAAGATGGACAAATTCGTTCAATTTTTTTTCTGGGTCTCCTGAACTCCTCAGATGTTCAAAAAGAGCTGAGTATCTCACTTTTTATGCAGGAAAAGACACCTGATTTATTTATGTCCTCTGATTGACTGAATATCTGCAATAAGATCAATACAATTTTAGTAAAGAACATTACATTTAAAGGTGTTACTGGTTTAGAATTTATCTATTTTTGAAGAACTCTGGATCTACCATGCTTGGATTGTTGGAAAAAAGACTGCAACAGCCTTGGAAAGAAAGTTGGTATCTACAGCTAGATACCAAAGGTTGGCTTGATGAATTGTGTCATCTCCAGGCTTTGAACTAGCTTTTTATCAACTCCATGGGAAGGACTGGACAACTGAATTTGTGTGGTCAACTTTAATTTGTTGTTTAAAGATGAGCTGGTGTTACTTTTCAAACATAGATAAAATTGTTTATGGTCTTCCATTTAGTCATGTTTTCTCTTTTTTGTAGTTTTTGTTTTGTTTTCATGTTTCGTTGTAGTAAAGCAATAAAACTTCCATTCTCTCCTTCTGTTGCAGCTTACACTGCAAGATAATACTTCTCCTGTCCCAGAAAGCTCTTCCTTCTATGCCATAAAACTAACTCAACCGAAGGGCTCAGTTTGGATCATACCAGAATCAAATCTCAGCATTGTACGCAGTGCTTGGGCTCCAGAGATGGGGAGAGAGAACCACTGGAAGTATTTTTATTCCCCCTCCTGAAATCTGCCCCGAACATTCCACTTACTCCTTCCAATCACTTAGGTTCTGAAATATCTGGTTGAGAATATGGGACTCCACAAAAGAGAAAAACCACTGCAACTTCAAATTTGAAGAATCTGTTCTGTATTTTATTCTCAAACTATCTTAACTCTGGAATCACCTGATACAGCTATAAATTACAAATGACAACTACTCACAAACTGGCAGCAGGTACAGACTAAATGCGTATACAAGTATTCAAATTCAAGTTATTCATGGTCAGAGATCGGCAATAGATACAGATAAAATCACACAGTTAAAAGTCAAGGAAAGAGAAAGGACTGTCAAGTTGTGTTTGATGTTAGTTGTTGCCTCATTTTAACTGCTGCAATAATAAATTTGGTTGCGTAGGTGGCTTCGCGGTTTGCGTCTCAGAGTAAAAAGTGGGCGTAGAAATTGTCTGTTCTCCCAGGTGCACTTGGTAAAAAAAAAGGAGTTAGAATGTCCTTTCAAAGATCCTTATAAAGATTACAATAAAAATGGACATGCTGAATTGTCTCAAAGCTCCCCAGAGCCACAAAGGCAAGTGCACCGAGATAGTGGAATACTGGAAAACCTGCTAGATAACATCACAAATGGAAGGATGTATGCCTGGCCCTGAAAATCCTTTCCGCAAGCTAGAGGAAGTGAGGGTGTACAAATATCATGCAGGTTCCCAGGAGCCTCAGTCTAGTGTAATTCTCTGAGACAGTGAGCTGACTTCAGACTGGTATTCAGTGTTGTTCAATCTTTGCAACACCAGAATTTTGGCCTTAACGAAGTCTGAATATAATAAGGAATCTACAGGTAGTCCAGATGTTCTTAATTTCTGCTCTATCACTTTTGTCCACAGCAAGAGATAATTGTCAGCTAAGATTAGCAGTAGCAAACCTGAAGAAAAAACTGGTTTTTAACCAGCAATATTCTCCATGCCTTATGTTCAATTTAGGGCATCCCAGGCTCAAGCCTGAGTATTCTGTTGGGTGGGGTGCAGCAAATGATGATCTTAAAAACTTGGATTCTATTGTCTCTAGGATCCCCCCCCCCCATGTATAGGCCTACTGTGTATTTTAATTTTTGAATTTGTGACTGGATTTGCTTTTAATTTATTTGAAGATTGTTCGCCACCCAGAGTCACTTGTTGATATGGGTGGCCATACAAACTGAATAAATAAATAATAAGCCGAGCTGCATACAGTATTTAGGCTAGTGTTTTGGCTTCAAAAAGCTTTAATGCTGGAGGTATCAGTTTACTTCCTCTGAAGTATAACAAAAAACAAAACAAAATTTTTCATAGCCTATGCAGAACTTGATGCCACTTGCTTGATATATTCCTGATGGACTTCCCAGGATCCCGTCATGGAAGGCTACTCCTAGATATTTAAAGGAGTGTACCTGCTCAATTCTGTTCTGTTCAATTATCCAGTTTTGTTGTTTTCTTGGCAAAAACTGTAATTTTAGATTGCTAGTAACTTAGGTACAGCCTGTTCTGGTTGCAGTGGTTCTCACCACATGTTTAAGCTCAAATAGCTGTACAGGAAATAATTGCACTGTTGTCTTCATAGATATATATTATAGGGACTTTGCAACCCCCATACAGTATTCTCCCCTCTAGTTTTTTTCCCACCTTACCCTGTAAGATAATCAAAACTAAAAAGATCACCCAGATCATGACTCTGGGTGGCATACAATAAAAATAAAAATAAAAATAAAAACTATTTAAAATTCAGCAATTAAATCATCAGCCAAAGTTACTAATAAAAGGAGTGTCATTGTTACAGGCAATAAAGCCATCTCACTAATACACCACCTATATGTTATTGTTTAAAATGTTACTGGATCCTAGAATATGTAATTGCTTTTTCCAGTAAGAACATGTTGAGAGAACTGCAGTCAATTGTCAGAGCAGTAGATGTTAATTCATTGAAAATCAATACACTGATTATGTTTAAAACCACTTTGAGAAAGAAGAGTCTGGCTATTTTAATATCAGTATAAATAATGAACGTTTTCTCGCTCAGAAAACCTTCAGTACTGGTTCAAAGAAGTGTAATTTTTCATTAAACTTCACAAAAAAATATGCCTTACTACATAGAGGAAAGATCAAAAGAATTTTTTGCAGAAAGCTTGCAATACATCCATCTAGCAGCTCCAACACGATGCATTCATAGATAGGTCCCACTAGACTAGATAATCAGCAGTGGTGGAAGCCTTGCAGAGTATTCATCGTTTATATTTATGATAAAAGCATCCATGGAGTCATTTTGAAATAACTGTGCAGAAAAGCCAGAACTAACAACTGAAATCTCAGCCTTTTTTAATCCCCTGGAGATTATATGAGGGAAGACTCTGAAGAGGCATCATACTGTAATGCCCCCTCCAAATCCATCTGCACCTAGAATTAACTCAGATTAAAAGGGAGGACTAAGGGAGCAATAGGGTACAGGTAAGGATTTCCAGTGCTTTGATGGAACCAAGCCAAGCAGTCTATCCTATCTTTATCAGGATTAGCACCTCTATGATTCCCTCTATATGCAAGGAGTACTTCCTAGCATCAATAGTGAAGGTAGATATAGTATCCAGGGCTGTAGGTTTTGTGCGGGAGGGAGACATTTTAATTCAAAACATCATTTTCTTACATGGATAATATCTCTATTATTGGTATTTATTTTGTTTTGTTTTGTCTATTTATTAGATTTGGAGACCAACAAATCCCCAGGAGATTCTGGGTGGCTTACAATACAGTACAGTTTAAATGAAAAAGACCAACAACAAGCAATAAGTTTTTGCTCTACATTATAGCCCCCCATATGTCCACAGAGGGGCCCATTTTCACTCATATAAAACTATAAGGCCATGAATCTGTGTGTTCCTGCCACATTTAATTACAGAAAGCCAGTGATTTATATAGCTATTGCATATTGCAAGACCTCTAGTCTCATGATATAAAGCCTCAGCAACAAAAATAATAAATGATATTAGTTCCATCAAAGGAGGCCATTTATATTAAATTAGTTCAGGTTGTGACGCTATGTACACAAAGTCATGAGTTTCTGACAAACCTATCATAATCAGTGCTGCAGCAAGATGCAAAAACAGAATTATCTTACATATTTTGTTGCTGACAACTATGAATGCAGTTTTCTCTGATGAATGTAACAGACAACTTATTTCCATACTTAGTAGTTTATTGTGCAAAATAATACATTAGCATATCCGCTTTTCTTGTGTCAGAGATTTTAATCAAAGTATCACACAAACTGAAATAATACTTCTAGTTGTCCTTCTTGATTGTATTTTATCATACTCCTGCTAGCATTAAACTCTGTACATTAACTTCTCCCTCCTCAAATTTCTAAAAGTAAATTCACGTGGTTGCCTAAAGATGAAGAATCTTCCAAAAGTAGATGATCTATTTTTACTTTTCCAACAGGAAAACATTACTGAACTATGCTAAACAAAACTGCTTAAACAATGCCTTAACTTACGCCTGAGAATTTTTTTTCTGAAATAGCACCGCATAGCAAAATCCATTTCTCTTCTCATTTAAGTTATTTATATGGTGGGACACTCAACAAAATGCAGAAATTTAAATTCAACCACAATAGTACTGTTTTATGTAAATGTATAAAAATTATATAAATACAGAATAAAATAAACACATCTTAAGGCTGAGGCAATGCAAAAAAAAAGTTACCATGTGCAAACGTTAACAAATATTGAGTGTGGAAAGTCCAAAAGGCATAATTTGACAGCAAATTTCCTAAAAAATATTCCTCAACCTATGATACGCAGTTGCAGTTTAGGTGGAAGGAAGTTAAGCACAACAGTTACTAAGAATTCACACTTCCTCAGTCATCCTGTCCATCGGCAAACATGACATGCTGACCCGACAACTTCCTGATCCTCCACATGCTTGCCAGCTTGAGCGGCTTCAAGAACCGCATCCTGAAGCAGCCTTCTCAAAGCAAGAGAGTATAGCAGGCTTGAATGGAGGAGTGGGGCCACACAGGCTGTACCAGCTTTGTTAGTGAGAAATTCATTCCCAACTTCCTACCCTATTCCCGCCCACCCCCCCAGCCCACTTCAATTTCCAAGTTGCTTGCCAGGCTAGGTTGTTGCATTTTTTTCATCCTGCCCTATTCTGTGAAACCTTTGCTGATTTGTGAGAAGCAAACAGGAGGTTGGGTTGGGTTGGGGTTTGTTCTACCCCCCCCTCACCTTTCAGCTCCTCTCCAGCACTGCTGTTTTCCACACCTCTTGCAAGTTAACAAAGATTAGCACAAACCAGAAGCAGAGAAGCAGCAACGGTTTACCAAGGGAAGCCCGCGAGAAAGGGTGTCTGGAACCCGAATGGTTTCACCAAGCCTTCCATGCTTAGCAAAGTAACACAGCAGAACCCTCCCTCGTTCTTTTATGACTGTTGTTGTGGATTATGGTTCTGACTCAGTGTGGTAGCGGCAGTCTTAACCCCACCACTGTACAGTCCCTTGTACGGGGAATGGAAAATCAATTTTAAAATTAAAGAAATAGTGGGAAAGGATATCCTTTGAAATTAACCAAACTACTCAGGGCCTCTACACTGCACACAAATAACTGCAATGGCAGAAAAGAAAATATGCTAACATAAGGCTTTTTATAAAAAGACCTCTTTTCATAAAATTACTCAAATTACTTTTTCTCTGGGCCCTGTGTGTGAGCATGGAGGATTGATTAGGAAAACAACATTTAAGTTAATTGGATTAAATATATTACAATTGGAAAATATTATTTTATAAGTAGGAATTACTAAAACTGTACATCTATTTACAGATAGGAAAGAAAATATTAACTGTTATTTACAAGCACGAAACAAGGAATAAAATATGGCTGCTTTAATAGTTTTCTCATTAATATTAATACATTAATCACATCTGTCTTAGTGATGAAGTTATTACTGTCCTTAAAACCTAACATAAATTAGGTTAGGTTTTAAGGACAGTAATATAAGTGAATGTTTGTAAACATCAGGGCAATGCAAAGTATTTGGAAGGGCATTTTGTGAAGTGAACTGGCATGAACAAGCTCCTCTCTTCAAAGAAACGAACGAGTTACTTCCGAAACCTTCCCAGGTAATCTCTTCATAGATCAGCATGGGTAACCACTTCACTCTGTCAACAGTCACAGAGCAATGTTGCCTGTGCACACATGTGATCACCAGGAACAGCCTCCAAGCAACTGTCCTGTTTCCCAAAGGATGCCACTCCAAGGAGCGCTTCATTTCCCTTAGCAACTTTGCCAAATGCCCCTTAAAATGCTTTGTACAACTTCATAAATATACATGCCTTTCCCAGAACAAAGGGGATTACCTTTTCTATCATGGGGGAGCACAGGTTCTTTGACAAGAGACACTGGCAGGCCAGAAAGTATAAATAGCTAAATCTGTAGTTCTTAGCCTTTATCACCAATCCATGATGGATCTGCAATCCGGTGTAAAATAGATCCCAATTTACAGTGCAGATTTAAAAAATATTGTACTATAAAAATATAATGCATGCTACAGGTGATTCCAAGACTGAAGCCACTGCTAGTGATTTATGTTAGCTACAACAATGGTTAATTAATATTATTATTTGTCTATACAACACAATAGAAGAGGGTTAACAATAGGCTTTACTCCATATATTGCCATCTAAGGTTTTGCATTGAGAAATGTTCCAAAAATCTCTTCTGAATGTTATGTTCCATATATATATATATATATATATGGATGGATGGATGGATGGATGGATGGATGGATGACAACAGGAAACAACTATGGTATAATATGTAATAACATAATGAACAAATACCAACTGTGTTCTCACATGGATTCCAGTAATAACATTTTACCCCTACCCCTGAAACCAGCCATGGACATTTCACACACACACACACACACACACACACACACACATATATATATATATATATTAAACTTACCTGATAAAGAATTTTGGAGAATGTAAAGCTTCCAATTATTATATTTTAATTGGTCTAATAAATGCAGTACCTCTGCAAATTTGTGATTTTCATAGTTAAGGTTTCATAAGCAGAGACAACAGCAAGAATGCTCACATCATTCTCCTCAGAGTCAGATTTTTTTTTTAACTACCAACTACAAATCCTGCCAATTACCATTTCACCAAAGTAAGATATAGAACTTCAAAGATTCCTAGAGATTATGACTTTAATAAAAGCAAGCCCCTTGTGGAACCCTGATGGAGGGTTTCAATTAATGTCAAATGCTTCTCAACTGCCAAAAGCTCTTCTCTTGCTAAAATATGTGAAGAAACTAAATATCATATAATCTCTTTCCAAGAAACATAGATTATCAATTGATAATCTAACTTTGATGCCAGGAATAAAACTAGTAATAGGCAATGCATTTTATCTCTGTGTTGATTATGGCTGAGAACAGTATTGCAATCTTAAAATAAAATAGGACAGAACTTAATCATCTCACTTTACAAGGCATCAAATACAACCTTTGATTTTGCAAAGCCAGCAATATGGATAAATAACATTCAAACTATAGTTTGCAACTTCCATAGCTTTCATGCTAAATGGGGATGTAACTCCACAATAAGGACGTGAACTCATGAAAATCTGGGTAGAAATAAACCAGATGAGCATGATATACATCCTAAGCTCCCGTGGTCCTTTAACAGCTTTTGTTGTTTATTCGTTTAGTCGCTTCCGACTCTTCGTGACTTCATGGACCAGCCCACGCCAGAGCTTCCTGTCGGTCGTCAACACCCCCAGCTCCCCCAGGGATGAGTCCGTCACCTCTAGAATATCATCCATCCACCTTGCCCTTGGTCGGCCCCTCTTCCTTTTGCCTTCCACTCTCCCTAGCATCAGCATCTTCTCCAGGGTGTCCTGTCTTCTCATTATGTGGCCAAAGTATTTCAGTTTTGCCTTTAATATCATTCCCTCAAGTGAGCAGTCTGGCTTTATTTCCTGGAGGATGGACTGGTTTGATCTTCTTGCAGTCCAAGGCACTCTCAGAATTTTCCTCCAACACCACAGTTCAAAAGCATCGATCTTCCTTCGCTCAGCCTTCCTTATGGTCCAGCTCTCGCAGCCATATGTTACTACAGGGAACACCATTGCTTTAACTATGCGGGCCTTTGTTGTCAGTGTGATGTCTCTGCTCTTGACTATTTTATCGAGATTTGTCATTGCTCTTCTCCCAAGGATTAAGCGTCTTCTGATTTCCTGACTGCAGTCAGCATCTGCAGTAATCTTTGCACCTAGGAATACAAAGTCTTTCACTGCTTCTACATTTTCTCCCTCTATTTGCCAGTTATCAATCAAGCTGGTTGCCATAATCTTGGTTTTTTTGAGGTTTAGCTGCAAGCCAGCTTTTGCACTTTCTTCTTTCACCTTCATCATAAGGCTCCTCAGTTCCTCTTCACTTTCAGCCATCAAAGTGGTATCATCTGCATATCTGAGATTGTTAATGTTTCTTCCAGAGATTTTAACTCCAGCCTTGGATTCCTCAAGACCAGCTTGTCGCATGATGTGTTCTGCATACAAGTTGAATAGGTAGGGTGAGAGGATACAGCCCTGCCGTACTCCTTTCCCAATCTTAAACCAGTCCGTTGTTCCGTGGTCCGTTCTTACTGTTGCTACTTGGTCGTTATACAGATTCTTCAGGAGGCATACAAGATGACTTGGTATCCCCATACCGCTAAGAACTTGCCACAATTTGTTATGGTCCACACAGTCAAAGGCTTTAGAATAGTCAATAAAACAGAAATAGATGTTTTTCTGAAACTCCCTGGCTTTTTCCATTATCCAGCGGATATTGGCAATTTGGTCTCTAGTTCCTCTGCCTTTTCTAAACCCAGCTTGTACATCTGGCAATTCTCGCTCCATGAATTGCTGAAGTCTACCTTGCAGGATCTTGAGCATTACCTTACTGGCATGTGAAATGAGTGCCACTGTTCGATAGTTTGAACATTCTTTAGTGTTTCCCTTTTTTGGTATGGGGATATAAGTTGATTTTTTCCAATCTGATGGCCATTCTTGTGTTTTCCAAATTTGCTGGCATATAGCATGCATTACCTTGACAGCATCATCTTGCAAGATTTTGAACAGTTCAGCTGGGATGCCGTCGTCTCCTGCTGCCTTGTTATTAGCAATGCTTCTTAAGGCCCACTCAACCTCACTCTTCAGGATGTCTGGCTCTAGCTCACTGACCACACCGTCAAAGCTATCCCCGATATTGTTATCCTTCCTATACAGGTCTTCTGTATATTCTTGCCACCTTTTCTTGATCTCTTCTTCTTCTGTTAGGTCCTTGCCATCTTTGTTTTTGATCATACCCATTTTGGCCTGGAATTTACCTCCAATGTTTCTAATTTTCTGGAAGAGGCCTTCCTATTCTATTGTCTTCTTCCACTTCAGCGCATTGCTTGTTTAAAAATAATTCCTTATTTCTTCTGGCTAACCTCTGGAATTTTGCATTTAATTGGGCATATCTCCCCCTATCACTGTTGCCGTTTGCTTTCCTTCTTTCTTGGGCTACTTCTAGTGTCTCAGCAGACAGCCATTTTGCCTTCTTGGTTTTCTCTTTCTTTGGGATGTATTTTGTTGCTGCCTCCTGAACAATGCTGCAAACTTCTGTCCATAGTTCTTCTGGGACCCTATCTACTAAGTCCAGTCCCTTAAATGTATTCTTCACCTCCACTGCATATTCCTTAGGAATATTAGTGAGCTCATATCTAGCTGATCTGTGGGTCTTCCCTAATCTCTTTAGTCTGATCCTAAATTGTGCAAGAAGAAGTTCGTGATCTGAACTACAGTCAGCTCCAGGTCTTGTTTTTACTGACTGTACAGATGTCCGCCACCTTTGGCTGCAAAGGATGTAGTCAATCTGATTTCGGTGTTGTCCATCTGGTGAAGTCCATGTATAAAGCCGTCTCTTAGGTTGTTGGAAGAGAGTGTTTGTTATGCAGAGTGAATTGTCTTGGCAAAATTCTATCAGCCTATGTCCTGCTTCGTTTTGTTCTCCCAGGCCATACTTACCTGTAATTCCAGGTGTCATTTGACTGCCCACCTTAGCATTCCAGTCTCCTGTGATGAAAATAACATCTCTTTTAGGCGTGTTGTCCAGTAGGTGCTGCAGATCCTCATAGAATTGCTCTACTTCAGCTTCTTCAGCATTTGTGGTTGGGGCGTATATTTGGATCACTGTGATGTTAGATGGCTTGCCCTGAATTCGAATTGAGATCATTCTGTCATTTTTTGGATTGTATCCAAGCACTGCTTTAGCCACTTGACTATTAATTATGAAGGCTACTCCATTTCTTCTGTGGTCCTTTTGTCCACAGTAGTAGATCTGGTGGCCATTTGATGTGAAGTGGCCCATTCCAGTCCATTTCAGTTCACTGATGCCCAAAATGTCTATCTTTAATCTTGACATCTCACCAATAGCCACATCCAATTTGCCCTGGCTCATAGATCTTACATTCCAGGTTCCAATGGTGTGTTGATCCTTAGAACATCGGATTCGCCGTTCACCACCAGCACCGTCGGCCGCTAGCCGTCCTTTCGGCTTTGAGCTAGCTGCGTCATCACGTCTGGGGCTAGTTGAACTCATCCTCTGTTCCTCCCCAGTAGCATTTTGACCATCTTCCAACCTGGGGGTCTCATCTTCCGATGGTATACCGACATATCTCTGGTTGTACTGATCCATTGAGTTTTCATGGCAAGAATACTGGGGTGGGTTGCCTTTAACAGCAGTTGATGGAAACAAGGCTACAAACCAGATTTGACACATACTATGTCCAAATGTACAATACTGACCCCTTCAAAAAAAAAAAAGCATAAGGGGAGGAAGAAAGGTAACAGACATGCTAGTTAAACAACAACACAGACCAGAGCCAGAATGGATAGAGCAGAGCATGATCCACAACAGCCAGAAAGGCTGAAAGATGATTAGAAGTTGAACAATGACCCAAAGAAAATGGAACTGCACTGCGGCATAACAGCAAACCAAACTCAGGAGAATGGCTAACCAGAACCATTACTGCCTTTTAGTATTTATATAAATGATCAACCTACCCATCTAAACAAACAGCTTCATCTATGCTGATGATGTGGCAATCCCAACACAGGCAAGGGAAGTTACCCATATTAAAAAGACACCTGCAGCAGCATTAGAAAAGCTGCTATCTGTTAGGCCAACTAACATGGGCAAAATATGAGACATGGACCAGCCTCTTCACTTGTGCAATCAAGACACAAACCAGCAATTGAAAATTAACTGGAATGCGACCTGGTTGAATCACAACTAAAAACCCAATATGCATTCAAGTGACCCGGGATTCTACACTTTTATTTCAAATACAGAGAAACTGAGAAACAAAGTCAGTAACCAGAGTAACATTATTCAAAACCTGGCACACTCTCATTCAGGCCCATCTAGCAACCATCAGCAACCATGTTCTGCTTTGGTTCTCTGAAATCAAGTGCTGAATATACAAGTTCATTGTAGGGAAGCTTTACGCACGCAAGAAAAATTGACCCATTATTGAACATCAGCAGCTGAATTATCACAGACTGTTTAAAGCCAACTAAAACAAATAGATCGTATATTCTTACGGGAATAGACTCTCTAGACATCCGGTGAACTGTAGCAAGTCAGAATGGAATAGAACAATTGGAGGATGCTAGACATCCTCTATACAATCATATTATAAAACAGAGACATTTGAGATCATGTACAAGTTTTCTTACAACAACAAACCATTAAAAAACAGACCAATTTCTACTGCAAAAGGTTCCTAGAGGAGGTGAAAAATTAGTACTTAGGAAAATGCTAAAATGCTAAAGTGCCTTTAGACTCAGGCTGATATTAATGCAATCAAATGAAGGCACTTAACTGGCCTACTGGTCTGAGATACTTCCCTGTGACAAAAGGCAAAACTATGCAGCATCCCCTGCTTTGTCCATGCTCAGAGGCAGACTGCTGCATACCACAGGACCTTGCTGTAGTAAATTCATGAATACATATTTCAAATGTGCAGCAGTGGAAATATGATTTGGTGAAACAATACAAAAATATTCAACTCATGGCAGCCAATGCAAATTAACTTTAAGGGCCAACTGAGCAATATACCCGTTAACTTTTACGACAAGTGTACCTTCAAGATCCTCCAAAGCCTTCATGCTTTACCCGCCTTTGCCATACAACAGTGCTATGGTATGTCACTCTACCAATTCCCTCTCCCTCTTACTGCTCTTACATAACACTCAACTTGCATTCTGACAATACTCCTATCTCACTTCACTAATCAGCAACTCCCATCCCTACGCACAATAATGAGCTGCTTCCCGTACTATGCCTCCTCCCTTGGCCCATGATTCTGAATTGTCTCTCATAATCTACCCAGGTCAATTTTCAAACCTAGATGGCTGTTTTATAACAAGCCAGACCATTGACCACTTCAACAATTGCTGGGGACTCAGACAAGAGTTTTCCTATTACCTGATTTTCTGCTGGAAATGCCAGAAGCTAAACCTGGGACCTTCCTTGAAAAACATTTTGACAATGTTCACATCCCCTGTGCAATGGCTACCTCTAGCAACACAAGCACCTGGAGACCCCAGTCAGATAAAAACACACATAAACACAGTTGACCATTCCTTCCAACGTAAGCCTATGAAGGCCAGTTAACTAAACCTGCAAGCAAGAATAATCCCCTTCCTTTGAAATTAAATAGTGAGGGAGGAGTTTCTTAGAGGTTCTTGTCCTTTAAAACTTCCCAAGAGCAGTGGTTGAGTGTGGGAAAGAAAAGAAAGGGATCTAAACCTCACCCCATCTGTAGAATAGTATCTTCCAGGACACATTTAGGAATCTAACTCCTGTTTCTAGCAGCAGGAGACCTAAGTTAGAGTTACAGCATGGCTGTATTTTACAGGTGCTCAAGCTTCCTCTGATTTCTTTCAAAGTTAGTTTCCTTCAGAAGCCTAATCTCCAGTCTGGATGGGCATATTCATTTTCCTTAAAATGAGTTCTGCACATATTGACTGCATATTCTCTTCTTTTTCCATTGCTCTTTATTTGAATAAGCATTTTATTTTTTATTTATTTTATTTATCTAATTTGTCCCCACCTATCTCCTCCCATCGGGGGACTCTGGGCAGTTTACAACAATCAATTAAAACAACAATCATAAAATCTACAGTATAAAATTACAATAATAAATAATATAAATAAGAGTAAAGATAAAAAGTCCAAGTGGCGAAAGAATCTAAAACAGTCCAAATGTGGGAGGAGTGGTCTATAGCAGCCATTCCCATGTAGATCTATTCCCCTCTCCACCCCAAGGGAGGAGGCAGAACCAGGTCTTCAGACTCCTCCAAAAGGCCAGGAGCAATGGGGCCAATCTCACCTCCAGGGGCAGCATGTTCCACAGGGCAGGAGCTACTGCGGAGAAGGCCCGCTTCCTGGACCCCGCCAAATGAAGTTGTCTTAGAGATGGGGTCCACAGCATGCCCTCTCTGCACGATCGGGTGGGACGGGCTAATGTAATGGGGAAGAGGCAGTCCCACAGGTAACCTGGCCCCATGCCATGTAGGGCTTTAAAGGTAATAACCAACACCTTGAATTGGACCCGGAAGCAAACTGGTACCCAGTGCAGCTCGCACAGCAGCGGTGTTATATGTGCCCTTCTAGGGGCACCAAAAACAGCTCACGCAGCTGCATTCTGGACCAGCTGGAGCTTCCAGATACTTTTCAAGGGTAGGCCCACATAGAGCGCATTGCAGCAGTCTATATGACAGATAACAAGGGTATGAGTGACTGTTCGAAGGGCCTCCCCATCCAGGAAGGGGCGTAACTGGTGCACAGCACGTAGCTGCACGAAGACTCTCCTGGCCATGGCTGCCACCTGCTCTTTGAGCAGGAGCCGTGAAACCAGGAGGACCCCCAAGTTACGCACCGGGTCTGTCTGGGGCAGCGCAAACCCATCCAGAACCAGAGATGTTAATGTCCCAGATACGGAAAAACCATTAACCCACAGCCACTCGGTCTTACCAGGGTTCAGTTGAAGCCTGTTGTTCCCCATCCAGGCCCCCTGATTTATCTGCATTTAAACAATTCTGAGAGTCCTGTTTGTACTTTTGCATACTCAACTCTAAGACCTGTTTCTTTCTTCATTCCATGTGGTTCCTTATTTTTGCCAATTACTGTCATGTTCACCGTTCCAATGTTGCCGTTACCTCGTAACGTTTCGCATGTCATTTGGCTGATGCGTGTTTCATCCGGGAGAGGAGGAGGATTCCACCTTGTGGGATTGTTATATGTTAGCAGCTGGATTGGAATGTGTTTGGGTTATCTCCTGTGTTCAAGGTTCCTTTCCCAGGACATCAGCAGAAACGGTTACCAGCACCTGGGGGGGGGGGGGGAATTTGCAACGGCAGGGCGAGGGGAGGGATTACGTTTGAGCCCAGGGTGTTTAGTTTGTATTTGGCACGCTTTTGCTCATTCTCAGCTTTCTCTGTATTTGCATACTATTCTTTAATAAATCAGATATCATTAAGTTCCTGCTTGTGAGTCTGAGTCTATTAGGGTAGGCAATCCTTACATAAAGCTGAGAATCTCAAAAAATTTACCGCTAGCCCCTTTCCAGATTTATTTTGTGAGGGAGAAGTGCTAGTGATGAGCAAACCAAATCCCCAAACCATGGAAAGTGAGGAATCGAGCGAGGGGGAACCCGACTCCACGGTGATAAGAACAGAGAGGGTCCCTACTCGGGAGCTCTCAGAAATTCGGGAGGTGTCGAGCTCCAGCCTGGGAGAAGAGGAGGTTGGAGGTAAAAGAGCCCCTGAACCGACCGGCAAGTCACCAGGCGAACTGACCACCTGGGATGAAACCCAGGGACCCCTACCAGGGACGTCCAAAATGTCTTGGAAACAGCGGTACCTGAGTTCCCCAACTGTGGTGAGGCAGGAGGGAAAGGAGGATCCCCAAACCCCTGACCGTATAAGACTGGTGGAGGCCAAATTGGAGTCAATAGAATTTATGCTTCAGAAAATATCAATGGGCTGGGGTCCCCGGGAGAGGAGGAGAGAGGAGTTTAGTAATAGGCATTCGTCCCCTTCTTCGCCCACACCTTCTTCGGAGGAAAGGAGTAAGACCCGGCACAGAGAGGAGGCAAGGGCGCCGAGGGTGCGAATTTCAAGGTCCCCTCCTCGAGAGCGGAGATCCCTGGGAGCTAAAAGAAAGTCCGACCACCCAGCTGTGGCGAAGGGACTGCCCGGAGTGGGGGTTAAGGACTTTACAGTTAAATTTGATGGAGATCCAACTAAGCTATCGTTCTTCCTTACCAATGCAAGGAGTTATATGGATGAATGGGAACCGTACTTTCGTTCAGAAAGAGCCAAGATTAATGCCATTGCCACTAAGCTCAAGGGGCAGGCTGCCGATTGGTATGTGCAGTTATGTCAATCGGATGCCCCTGAACTGGAGGAGTTCGAAGAATTCCTGTGGGTATCGAAGCTACACTTTGAAGACCCGTTAGCTAAAGAAAGGGCAAAACGGGCGCTGAGGGAGCTTAGCCAGGAGCCACGATCGGTAGCGGACTATGCTCTGGAATTTAAGGCTCTGGCTGGGAAGGTTGAGGATTGGTCCCAATCTACCTTAATAGAACTTTTTAAGGACGGTCTGAACGCGGAGGTCCTGAGGTGGTTGCTCGGTAGGGACGACCCAAATACCCTGTATGAATGGATACAGTTGGCAGGGAAGGCTGAGCATGCCCATGAAACCTTCGCTCACAGGAAGGGGATGAGATATTCCGGGCTCAGCAAGGGTTCCCACCCTGCTGCGCCCACTGGAAAGTCCGGTCAATGTGCCTGGGAGGAGGAGAGGGAGCGCCACTAAGCGAAAGGGCAGTGCCTCCGATGTGGAAGGTCACCGAGCGGCGGCGTGCCCAAAGGGCAAGACCGATGATTGTTCGGGGAAGCCGACGGGGAAATCTCCCTCCCTACCCAAGAAAATGAAGGCAGCCAGGGCTGAAACTGAAGTGGAGGAGGTTCCTTACTTTGGGTGCTAGGGGGAGCCCAACCTACACCAGCCGGCGGGAAACGCCAGCCACCTGCTCTAAGGAGCGCCTGTGGGCAGGTGGTGGAGGACGGGCGAGAACATGTTTCAGTGAGTGCCAACTATCCCACACTGAACGTGAAGTTAGGCTCCCGCACAAGAACCGTTGAAGTTTGGGCATTGATCGATTCGGGGTGTTCGCATTGCTTGATGCACCCTGACGTGGTGGCTGCTTTGGAGTTACCCAGCTTTCCACTGCAACGTCCCATGATTTTCACCCAGCTGGATGGTTCTATGGCGGGGGGGAAACCGGTCACCCATTTCACGGGCATGGTGGCATTGCAAATTACAATTACAAAGTTGAATACCTCTTTCTCTACCATGAAATAAAATATCACTGTTCTAACCATATATACATGATTTTTATAACAACACTTTCTATTTCCAAATTCTATCTTTTCTATTATTCCAAATCTCCATCACACCAATAATTTGTTCTTTTCTCAAAGCCCCTTACTCACATTTCAAAACATCATCTATCCCATTCTCTGCATATTTTTTATCCTTGCTTGTTCTCAAACTAGTAGCTAACCTCATTCTTTCCTTCTTATGTTTGAATGCTTTATTCATTCCTACCATCCCAACTTTCTCTCCTTCAATTCTTCTTGACCTTTTATAATCTGAATTTTGCCCTCTGTACTCTACTGAAGTGCGTCTTCTGGTTATGTTGTTCTTGTGCTCTAGAATCTTTAGTAAACACCATTCTTCTGTTTGACTCTTTCCATGGTTCCCTATCCAAAATTCAACTTAGTGGGATGCTACCATTTTGTTTTACCTTCTTCCCCACATCCTGTTTTCTTACTGCCTTCATGCCTTTTCAGCATCTTTCAGTTCTGTTTATAATATTCAACTACACCCTGTCCCCCACAATTAAGCTATAATGCACTATTAACATTAAACTACAATCCACCTCTTTGACCCTCCTCCATATAAAACTGAGATTTTTAAATGCCTAATAGAGTTACCAGAGAAAGATAGAAGGAAACTATATTTTCTGCGTTTTACTTGTTCTCTTATTCTTCACTTTTAAGTACAAGTCACCACATATACTAAGTTTCTTCCCTTGCTACCATAGGCTATGTTGAGCCAAAAAATATTTAAACTACAATTTGTGATGAATATAGTATATACATAACGTTATTTCATAGTGAATGGCTATGCACATAACATAAGCCTCAAAACAAACTAAACACATTATGGCCTAAATTGTGAAATGTAGACCATTATGTCTCCCATCCTTTATTTCCTAACTCTCTTCATATACTAAGTGCAAAAGTGTAGATATCGCTTATGCAATCCTTAAGGCAAAGGTTCCCAAACTTTTTCAGTTTACAGCACCTCTAGGCCAAAACTTGAGGTAGCAGTTTGTCCACTGTCTGACAGACGTCAAGTATCACTGTGCTTCCCTCAAAAATTTAAAATATCTCATGATGCCCCTATAAGTTCACTGCTGTGCAGTTTGAGAACTGAAGCCTTAAGGAATTTTATCACTATGGCTCAGCATATAATCCAAATAGCATACTTAATATATTTCTATACTACTTGCCATACAAATGTTTCTTGAAGCAGTTTACAATAAAACTTTAAAATCCAGTTTCTATTCTATAAAACAGAGTTTAACAAATAAAGTTTGCTCAAACAAATCAAAATATTAAAGACGCATTTGCATTCAAAAATGGGAGAAATAAATGCAAGAATAAGTGCCATTCATCCAGGAGAGGCCTAGATAAAAAGAAGGTCTTCAGCCAACATCTAAAAGATGTAACTGTAGATACCTTACAAAGCATCACAGTGTGCAGAGACTGTTACACAGGAGGCCTGTCTGGGGAAAAAAAAAAAAGCTTAAAATGGCACTCTGTCAATCTCAACACACATAGCATCAACCCCTCTGATGATCTTAACAATCAATCAAGTCTGTAATGGCAAAGGCAGTCTGCCCAGTATCCTGGACTAACAATGTCTCAACTACCACAGAAAACCATAAATGCAGCGTGATTGACCAAAAAGCTTATAAATCTATATGAGATTAAGAGATTAACAGCATCATCAATATCCTGCTCTTCTACTAAATTAGCTCAGAGCAGCATATGCATAAACATCATCCTAAAACGATGTACTATAATAACGATCAATTTCTAAAAGCACTTTATAGGAGACTTCAATTAGTAAGTGTGAAAAGATCGAAGGAAGGCTCAAAACAGGCACAGTAAAAGAACATGGAACTTACCAAAAAGGTAGAGAGAGCTGCATGGTACACAGCCCAGAACACTGATGACTGACATTTTACAATGCATGCAGCTCCACAAAGTTGGTAAAGTCTACATAGCTTAGAACACATTAGACATGAAGCAAGTAAAAAGGACATTCTTTCAAGGCCTTCAAGAAAATTATTTAAGGTCACACCAGACTAAAATGTGTTTGCCTAGTTTGCAATTAATGTGTTGTACAAATGCAGACAGAATGCCGAGTTCATGATTCAGTGTGTTGTGCAAAATCTGGAGAACTACATCACTGTGGCAATGCATGTTACATCATCTGCGTAATAACTCATTTCACAAAGTAGGTAATCACAACAGTAATCCATTCGATAGAAAACCCATTGCATTAAAGCCTGGAAAATCAAGGTTTCACTGTATTAAGTCTCTCTATGTATTTATTTATTAACTGGGCCTTACACATCACCCCAATCCAGCAGGACACTGAGTGGCTTATATTCCCTTCTTACTGTAAAAGGCTTAAAATACAACTATGATCAAATAAAACAAACTAAAGTGCGATATGATTACAAGAGTTACACAGACAGACATCAAGGCCATCAAAAACAAAAACATCCAAATATAACGGGGGGGGGGGGGAATTCTAATATACACTAAGTCCCCTCCCAGAGCTTTCCTTAAAAGCCAACTTTTAATGCCTCTACTAAAATACAAAATGACAGAAGCTACTCTGATCTTGGACAGTAAGCTGCAAAAGAAGACTCGACTCCTTGGGCCCTGCAGATGTTAATCCCTAAGGCAAGAGACCTGGAGTGAGCCTACCCTACTAAATCTTGTTTGAATATTAGAAATTTATATTGACTAAAAATGCAAGCCAACGCAGTAAACCCTCAGTTTAGCAGATCTCAATTTTGTAGTCTTTGGATACAACAGATAAATCTTTCATTCAAACTTCACCTGTATTTAATGGACGAACAGCCATTAAATCAAGGACTTGTCCATTAAATAGAAGTTTTATTGCAAATGATGCCATTAATGTCAATTACATAATTATGTAACTGATACAAACTGATGTAAATGAAATAAATTCCTATTTAATGGACAAGCCCTGCAAATGGTCCATTAAATTGAGGTTTTGCTGAATAAGCTTAATACAGCTGGAAACCAATTAGTTGAAATGTGGTTTATTAAATCAAGACAAATAAACACTTTTTCCCCATCTTCACACATAAATGGCAAACACGTTTTACTTTATTAGAAGATGCATTACAAAAGTATTCAGGTGCTAAATCTAAACAAAACTTCATTCCCTTTTTAAAAAATATTTTTACTCCTCATTATATAAATTCATAAAGTCAAACTTTGTATCAATTATTTTCTAACATATGTTGCTCTGGTAACAGGTGAGGCAAGATCTTGACAAATACTCCGTATTTCAAGTATTATTAGAATGGAATGTTGATAGAACAGTGATTTTCTATAAATTGGCTGCAATTTTCAAGTTCATTTACTTAGCTTTCCACAGTAAACAGCATAGTTACTGTATATAAACAAGGAGCAAATCCCACAGCCACTAGCACTGATGATGTTACCTAGTCGAGTAATGAAACGTCTGCAAGAAAACCAAGCTCAGAGAGTACCAAGGACTCCACAGTTCACCCCTGAGCTACAGATATTCTCTTCTATTGGAACAGAGGAATTTGCATGTTTATTTCACAACAGTATGCAAAGCACAAGAACTATGATGAAATACGTAATGGTATTACAGAATTACATTCTTAACTGTATGCAACATATATTCTAAATTTATGAAATAGTTTGAAATCTTAGAGAGTGTGCATCAAGATAACTTCAAAGTAAGTTAAAATGGCAAACTTCCACCTATTTTCCAGATTCTTTTTTATTTACCTGAGGAACAATAGGATCCTTTCAGCCAGAAGAGCTATTCTTCTTTCCATGCCTCCCTAATCAGGATAAGGAAGCCACTTCCTACAATCCACTTCCTCTTCCATGTCTCAAACCTGACACAACTTTCCTCCTTGATCTTTCGCAATATCCCGTAGCCACCTCCCTGTATTTCAGGCAACCCAATTTGACATTTGCTTCAAAATTTCTGTTTTCCAAGCCAAAACACACATACAATATTAGTTGACCAGCACAAAGAAACAGGTTACTATCTCCAGCTGTTTAACCCACATGTTCTTTTCTGCTGAGAACTCTGAGTTCCATATGATGCATTTAGACTGATCCTTAAAAGGAACTGCACTGCTATCAAAACTGATGTACCCATCATATCCCAAAAGCCGAAGGGATGTAAAAATACATCTCAAGAAGACGGAGCTGAAGACGGAGTTGTTTGGCTAAATACAGTTAAACGCACACTGCAAGCCTACCCCTAAATAGTTGCAACTGTCGTAAAAAGATAAAATAACAAAAATACGGCTGGAGGTTGCAAAGAGAGAAAAAGTGATGGTCCCCATTAATGCAAGGGAAAAGGGCAGGCAAAACCTGAAAAGAATCACACCCCCAGTGTGGAGAAAGATGAAAAGCCCTGGGAAAAATTACATCAGGAGTCCAGAGAATTTTTTTTAAAAAAAGACTCTGCTGTTAATCTATCCATTCGCTCCACCTCGATGAGGACTGCATCCACACTGAGAAAAAGGTGGGGGAGAGAAAGAGAAGGAAAGGAAAGGGAAAAGAGGCAAGAAATGAACCTTTCCAGCTCAGCCTTCCCAGCCCTGACTTCTCCAAGGAAAGGAGTGCCCGGGGTTTTTAAAGGTTGATTACTGGGAGGAAAAGGAAGCCACAAACAATAGCAATAATATCTCCCACGGCCAGGGACGCCCCGGATCCCTCCATCCCGCAAGCACACACCCAGCGAGAAGCGGCGAGATTATTCATACCCGAAGCATTCACGGAGGAAAGGGAAGGGGAGGGGAGGCAGCCCTTCCCCTCCGCCGCCCCCCCCACCGCTCCTCCGGGGGGAGAAATGGGGGAGGGGGCCGAGAGCATCCCTACCCCGGGAGGCTCCCGCCGCGACCCCTCCCCGCCCGGAAAGGCCAGATAGACTGCACTGTCCCTGCCACCCCGCCCAGGCGTACCATGAAGTCGGTGGCGAAGTTGTCCTCCCCATTGTGGTCGGTGTCCTTCATGGCCTGGACGCGCTGGATGAATTTCCTCAGGATCTCCTCCTGCTCCATCCTCCTCCTCCTCCTCCTCCTCCCGCCCGCTCCCTCCTGCCCTCGCTGAAGCGCGAGCGACCCAGTCTGAGGAGCCGCCCCGCCGACCGGCTTTCCTGCCGCTCCCGCTGCGCCCCCCCCCTCCTCCTCCTCCTCCTCCTCCTCCTCCTCCTCCTCCTCAGTTAGCCGCCTCTCCAAACGACCCCCCCCCCCCGCAACTTCCTCAGCGCCGCCTGCCCCTCCCTCTCTCGCTGCCGCCGCCGCCGCCGCCGCCAACGCCGAAAGCTGGAAGACGAAACGACGCGATCCTTCCTCCCGCCCTCTCTCTCTCTCTCCTCTCGCTCGCCCTCCCTGGCTGCCTTTCCCGCGCGCAAGCGCAGTCCCGTCCACTCGGGCCCCGCCCTTCAACGTGTTGATTGGCCACGCTGCTCCGTGATTGGCTTTCGGCTGCCGAACCTCGCTGGGATTGGCTTGGCTGCTAGTCCCTCCCTCCCTCCGTACCGCGGGAGAACTTCCTTTTCCCACCCCTAAATTATCCCATGGAAATGGGCTCATCCTAGGGTTTGAGAACTAGGGCTGTGGGATGTACCATTGTGGTTTGGTAGGAGGGGAAATAAATTGTAGCTATATAGAGTCTGCCTGGGATTTAGATACAGGGTTTGGGTGCCGATGGATGTGCAGGACTTCTTCTCCCGAGTCTCTGATTCATCTTTAGGGGTGGCTGAATTGCTAACGTGGGACGGTATTCTGGAATCTTGTTTGTAGCCCATTCCTAAACGTGCGCTGCGAATACGTGTAAGAGTGTTGTGTGAATCCAATCAACGATACATTTTTCAATAAACCACACAGCTAGGTGGACTATGCTAGTACAATGCACTGGTGCTATTAGTTTATTTATGAACTTACTAGATCTATATTCCACCTTTTGTACAAAACTAAAGGTGGGATATAGGCAGTCCCTCTTCTACAGTTGTACACAACCACCCTGTGAGGTAGGTTTGACTAAGAGAGAGTTCTTTGCCCAGAATCATCCAGTGAGGTTCCATGGCTGAGGGTGGACTAGAACCAGTGTCTCCTGGCTTCTAGTCCTACATAATAATGAATAAACCTACATAATAAATACACACACTGAATTGATTCACGTGAGGTGCGAAGGGCTACATAAGCCTCTGGGTTAAAATACCATTAATGGGGGTGGGGGGGCACAGAACGGTGACACATGTGCCCCTGTGAAGCTACTCCAGTATGTGTATGTGTATACACACACACACACACACCACACTATTCCTTTTGGATTTTCAGAAAAGGAGTAAGCCAAACTGATTAAAGGCAAGAGATAAGAAAAGGAAACACAGGTAAATCTAGTTTATACCAACACCACTCACTATACCTCTCCATATCATCTATCCATGCGACTTTTCCATCCTTCTACTACAGCTATGCACCACTTCATATATGGCCTTTTGTTCTTTAAACTTCTCTCTTTGATGATCTCATCAACGCCATTTAAATCAAGCCTTCACCCTCCTCTTGACCCATTCACTCTTCCTTCATATATTTGTTTTATACTTTGATCCTCTTTCATTCTCTCCATGTACCAAACTATATGGCTACATGGTCCAAGTGGTGATCAGATCATATTATACTGGTCATCCATTTTGTATTCAATCCACAATCATTCACCACCCATTAATTTTTGATCCAATCTCTTCTTACAAACCCCATGCAATTTATTTTTAGGGTTCTCCTGATATACCTTTCTCTCACTTAGTCTTTGGAATATTATTTTTCAGATTCAGACTCTTTGTTGTATCATACACGCTGTCTAACATCCACTGCAAATCATTTCAGTTCTCAGCCAACATAGCACTATCTACATAAAAAAGGGCATGTATATATTCACATCCACAAATAACACTCCTGTTAACATTACCACAAGCATTCTTTAGGCATTTGTCCATAAATACATTAAACAATCAAGGGGACATCACTCATCCTTGTGTTATTCCGTTCTCAATGCTGAATCATTCACTAAGCATTTCATTTATTCTTATGCATGTTTTACAGTACTTGTATCATATATCACTCTTATTTCATTTGGCAACCAACCTTCAATTCCATACTCATGCAAAACATTCCCTAACAGAAGTCTATTCACCATATGCTTTCTCTAACACAAGGAAGATACAATAAGCTTCTTTCACAGGTTCATGCATTTCAACTCATTGATTTGCTGAATAGCAAAATTTAATCAATCAATCACTCAATTAATTAATTAATTAATTTCTATAGCCACCATCTCAACAAGTGACTGGGCAGCACAGTTAAAATAATTAAAAATAATGAAAAGTACAAAATAAATATATACGCTCGTCAAGTAAACAATGCATGGATGTTAATATAGCCAAGAAATGGGGCCCTTAACACACTTGGGGCCCCAGGCCCGGGCACATAACCAGGTCTTCATGGCCTTAAAGAAGGCCAATAGGGTCAGGGTCATCCTAATTGAAGGAAGAATATTCCAGAGGACAGGCGCTATGGCAGAGAGGACACGCCTTCTAGTCCCCGCCAACCAACATTCCTTGGCTGATGGGACCTGTAACATGCCCAACCTACCAGACCAAATTGGATGGTAGAAACAACTGGGAGAAGACGGTCCTTTAGGTCACCCGGCCCCAAGCCATGAAGGGCTTTAAAGGTGACAACCAGCACCTTGAATTGCACCTGGAAGCACACCGGCGACCAATGCAGCTCACGTAGCAGAAGTGTTACATGCGTCGAATATCCGACTCCATTTACTGCCCATGCAGCCACATTCTGCACCTGTTGAAGCTTCCAGATGGTCTTCAAGGGCAGCCTCATTTAAAGCGCATTGCAGTAATCCAGACGGGAGGTCCCGAGGGCACGAGTGACTGTGAGCAAAGCCTCTCAGTCCAGGAACAGGCGCAACTGGTACATGACCCAAAGGTGTGTAAAGGCCCTCCTAGCCATGGATGCCACCTGCTTTTCAAGCAGGAGCCATGAGTCCATGAGGACCCGCAGATTGCGCACTGGGTGCATCTGGGGCAGTCCCACCCCATCCAGGAGCAACGATGGAAAAACCTTGTCACTGGAAGGCCAACATACCCAAAGCCACTCAGTCTTGCTTGGGTTGAGTTGAAGCCCATTGCACCCAATCCAGGCCCTTACGGCCTCCAGGCACTGGGACAGGACATCCACAGCATCACTCAGGCAGCCCGGGGTGGAGATATAAAGCTGGGTATCATCAGCAAAATTCTAGTTTGTGCACTCCCTGTCCAACATAAAGGAGAAGGATTGGGGCGCCAGATATTTGTTTTTACTGTTTTTATTGTGTTTGGGTTATTCTGCTGTTGTGAGCTGCCCAGAGCTATGTCTTTTAAGATGGGCAGCCACATAAGTTAAATAAATAAATAAAGCCGTACTGCACTTTCCAAATTTAGCTCTTGTACCCTTCCTGTCAGAATCCTTCCAAACATCTTACCAGGCATGCTTAAACTAATTTCCTTGTAGTTTTTGCATTCCCTTTTGCTACCTTTCCCCTTTTTAGGCTCAGATACAATCATCCCTTTAATTTGTTTGGAGTTCTACAGCCACTCCCTAAGGAAACCACATCAATATAACATTTCTTCCTTTATACCACAGTTTTATACTCACTTCGAAAACAAATTTATATTGCCATAAAAATTACCCTGCATGTTCTCTGCCTCATTTAATGTAATCTGTTCCTTGCTCTCTTTGACTACAGCAGAATGACTGGGTTCACATAGCACTTTAAGCCATAATTTTTAAATCATGGTTTAAGGAATAGATAGCAATTAGATGAGCTAACAATATAACAAAAAAAATTACAAATGAAAACAGTTAATATAAAATATATTAAAAACATGAATTCATTTGTGAAAGGGAAATTCTGTGCTGTATGTAACGACATCACATGCAAAATATTACACAACATTCATACAAATAAGTGACTGGGTTCACCTAGCACTTTAAGCCATAGTTTGTTAACCATGTTTTATAGGATAGTAATTGTGTGGGCTTACCAACAAACTAGCATGCATGTTGTGATTTATAAACCACAACAACGGGCTTTCTACAGCACAATATACTAAAAAAAATTTTTTTAAAAAAAATACAGTATTATTTCATGCAGTATGTGAATCCAGCTAACAGTTATCCAGGTTGTTTTTTCTGAAAATGCAATAGCTCACAATCTCTGTTGGCAACATGGAAGGAAGTATAGGCAGACTTCCTAAGTGGCTGGGTGACGTGATGTTCATGGTGATGCAAATGCAAAATTATTTAAAGTAAACAGGAAGTGGAATCAGGATGCAAGGTGGACAGCTTCCCTATCCAGAAATCACAATTAAAAATTATGCAAGTTGCCTTAGTTGAAAGAGTTTTGCTACTGTATATGGGGAATAATGAGATGTCATAATAAAGTATTTTTGTTCTCAAATCTAAGATAAGGAGCAGTTCAAAAGAAGATTATTTGTCAAGTTATATTAACTTCACTTAGAACAACATTATAAAATTACATTTTAGGCTGATGTAGCTGGATTGGAGTTAAACCACTCCAGGGCACTAGAATTTGATGGAAGCTTTACCTTGTGAGGACCACCTATGAAGGTTGAAACTTAGTTCTCCAGACAAAATATGTGTTTTTCCCCCTTTGTAGTTCATGACGGGGGGAAAACACATATTCCTTAGTGAGATTCTGTTCCATGCCAGTAAACTTGATAATCTGCCAAACTTTGGGCATTCTATTCCCCTTTTATAATGACTAGAGTGTTGGATTATGACTCTACCATTTTTCTTTTCTGTAACCTATTGAAACTGTAAATCACAAAGATTGCATTTCCTTCATAAATAGCCCGATGGAAGAGAAAACAACTGATATATATGAAGGAACTGCAAAGGAAAAAGTCCTATTTAACATCTACATGAAACCATTGGGTGAGGTCCTCCATCAGTTTGGGGTTCAGTATCATCAGTACAGGTAGTCCTCACTTAACAACTGCCCTGTTTAATGACCATTCAAATTTATGATGGCACTGAAAAAGTGACCGGTCCTCATACTTATAACTGTGCAGTGTCCTCAGTAGTAAAATCGCAAGTCGCGATCATGTGATGCTTCACTGAGTGATGGAGTTGCCGGTCTTAATTGTGGTCATTAAAGTGAGGACTGTGCTGATGATACCCAGCTTGATATCTTAACCCCAGGCTGCACAGGTAAAGCTATCAATGTACTGACCCAGTGTATGGAGGCTGTCCAGGTCTGGCTGGGGCAGAACAGACTTCAGCTCAATCCTGCCAAGACTGAGTGGCTGTGGCTGTTTGGCCCCCCAGGGTTGGGGACATTTCCATCGTTCATCTTGGATGGGGTAGATTGGTGTGCAACTTGGGAGTCTTTCTGGTCTCACAGCTACTGCTTGAAAAGCAGGTGGCAGCTGTGGCCAGGAGGGTCTTTGCACATGATCTTCTATGCCAGTTGAGCCCCTTCCTCAACCGGGAGACTCTTCAGACAGTTACTCATGTCCTGGTCACCTCATGATTAGATTTTTGCCATGTGCTTTATATGGGGCTGCTCTTGAAGACCATTCCAAAGCTACAGCTGGGACAAAATGCAGTGGTGTGAACAGTAATGGGCACCTTCCGGTATGCCCATGTGTCACCACTGCTATGCAAGCTGTGTTGGTTGCCAGTCAGCTTCCGGGTGAAATTCAAGGGGCTGATTGTTGCCTATAAAGCTCTTTATGGCACAGGGCCTGGATACCTATCTCTGATTGTTTCTGCCTGCCCGGTAAGCTCTGGCAGAGTGGGAATGCTCCAGATCCCTTTTTTTAAATGTTGTCATCTTATGAGAATGGGGAACCATGTCTTCTCTGTTGCAGCCCCCGACCTCTGGAAAAGCATCCCCCCAGATACGGGCAGCACCCTCTCTCCAGGGGTTCGGAAAAGAGTGGTTTTGGTCTCAGGCCTGGGGCTGATGCGTTTGTGGGGCCTCTCATGTGATTTGATTTATGGTTAATGGTTTTAGTCTGGGCTGCCTGCAGGGCTGTATGTTTTTAACTGTTTTTATTGTTTGGAATTTGTATTTGTAAGCTGCTCAGAGTCTATGGGAGTGGGAGGCTATAATAAATTTAAATTAATAATAATAATAATAATAATAATAATACATTGAGAAAAGTAACTGTCCTATCAATTGCTCTTTGTATCCAAAAAGCAATGGCTATGTTTTGGAAATGCAGCTAAAAAAAGTATAATGCTCAGTTCCCTTTAAACCTATTTTTACTAGACTCAGGAGGTCTGCTCTTTTTAAACGGATGTCTTTAGTAAATTAATTTGTTCTGCTTGAAATTTATTTTTATACTGTAAACGAAACAGCCCGAAACCTGGGTTCTCAAGAAGATACTTCATTTGCACAATTCTCCATCTTAGGCAGATAGCCCATCTTGTACCTAAAAGTTGCTGGGACATAGCAAAGAATATTGAAACAGGTGGGACCTTGATCAAATCCTGCAATGAATGATCTGATGCCAGATTATATATTTAAAACTATTTAAAATGGAATTGTTATAGTCTAACCGTTTAAGGCACTTAACTCTATATAATCAAACTTTTCAGTAAATTGAGATATTAGTTCACTGAGGCCTACTGAATTTTTTGTTCATGTACACTCAAACACACGTGGTGCATTTACAGTGCTGTTGTGTCAGGAAATGAAGTTCAGACTGGCCCTCTTCCTGATACATAAATTATGCAAGGGAGCCTTCAAATATTCAGTCAGGAGGGGCTTTGTCAATAACAGCTCTCTAGGTGAATCAGCTGCTCTTGTGTGCCAGCACTTTCTTGTTTTCTACCTCCTGGAATGTAAAACTTACACTGATGTATAATCTGGCACTGGAAAGCAATGACTAAAACTGTAATTAAAAACTTCAAACTTCCTCCAAGCAATATCAGAATGAAATCTCAAGAAAAGTGATTCTAATCAGTTAATTCCTGGTCATGGGCAAGGTTTAAGATTCCATCTTCCAGACCATTACATCTGGAATTTACTGGTATACATTTGCATGATACACCACTTCCTTCCTTCCTTCCTTCCTTCCTTCCTTCCTTCCTTCCTTCCTTCCTTCCTTCCTTCCTTCCTTCCTTCCTTCCTTCCTTCCTTCTTTCTTTCTTTCTTTCTTCCCTCACTCCCTCCCTCCCTCGCTCCCTCAGTTCAAGGACCATAAATTAATCCATACGTTAGTGCCATCTAGACACTGGATATACTTCAGACAGGATCTTGTATAGATCAATGACTCGATTATTCTCATCTGCAAGATATTCCTGGCAAAAAATACAGCTGTTCATATGCATGGACAAAATCAACAGAAGGCCCAGAAGCAGAGTAGTGTATTCATCTGCTTTAACTGTTTCAGTTTACTGTTCTTCAGATGACCCAGTTGAAATGAAATTATTCATGCCAAAAGAGGCACCCTACAGCACATGGGGACAAGTTATGCTTCTCAAGGGAACCAGAAAGCATGCTGCTTAATGTGGGGTCTGTTCATAGCCTGATCTAAGAGGAGCTGTGCTTTTTGCTACAATAAAAATCACACGTGTGCCAAAAATATTACTTCTTTAACTGGAAATAAAATTTAGAAATATATATCAGCAAACAAAGTCACTATTAATCATCACTATAATGAGGAAACTGGGCAGAGTTAAGTGAATGCCATTTACGACATTAAATTACTTTCCTTCCCCAAAGAACCTCTAGAAATGGTAATTAATCCCCCACTGAAGGAGCATTTGCTATGCTGTATATAAAGGCATCACATGGAAGTTTTTTCTCCCCCTTTGGGAGGGGAGAGACTTTTTCTCCTACCATAGATTTCCAGATGCCATTCTGTTCCAGAGGGCCCTATTACTTCTTATTACCACACTTTGACAGCTGGAAACAAACAAGCCAGTTAGAAAACTCTGTTCCAATGATAGAAGGAAAATTAGAATCTGGAGCTCTAGGTTAGAGCTTGTCCTGGAGAGAATAGTGAACATTCATAGAATTAATTGTAGCAACTTGTCATAGTTCAATTCCAAGGAATGTAACCTAAGTATGAACACATTCATTATTTGACTGTGTGTATCCCCATGACCCGGTTTGATCCCAGTGGAAGGTGGATTCTCGGGTAGCCGGCTCAGGTCAACTCAGCCTTGCATCCTTCTGAGGTCGGTAAAATGAGCACCCAGCTTGCTGGGGAAGGTGACCACTGGGGAGGGCAATGGCAAACCACCCCGCTATAGTCTGCCAAGAAAGCGTCCTAACCTGAAAGCGGCATCCCTCCCAGAGGGTCAGACATGACTTGGTGCTTGCACAGGGCACCTTTCACCATTTCTATTGTTTATTGACCTGTGATAATAAAAAGGATCCACTTTATTATAAACTGATGTCTAAATCATAAATAATTTTGAAATTTCCAAAACTGGTGACAGAAGCACCAGCTCTTCTTCAATTCTTCTTGATCTCACCTACTATCTACCTGTGACAGGTATGGCTAAAATGGTAAAAAAAAAAAAAAAACTCATTTGCTAATCCCATAAATCATCATTCCTCACACCTTAAATAATGTTGTCCTCCAGCTAAAAGAAATGTACCCAAAAAATTATACCTCATCTCTGTGGTACTCAATCAGAAACCTAATACAATTTAACTTCCTGTAATCAGACTTTTAATTAAATTCAGTTGTTATTATAAAAAGAGAGCTTTTTAAAAAAAAAAAATAATGTATCAATGCAAAATATAGCACAAATACATACTTTTTGTTTCATTCTGCCTATAAACAGAATCTCAGACTGGAAAAAATCAACTTATATCCCCATACCAAAAAAGGGAAACACGAAAGAATGTTCAAACTATCGAACAGTGGCACTCATTTCACATGCCAGTAAGGTAATGCTCAAGATCCTGCAAGGTAGACTTCAGCAGTTCATGGAGCGAGAATTGCCAGATGTACAAGCTGGGTTTAGAAAAGGCAGAGGAACTAGAGACCAAATTGCCAATATCCGCTGGATAATGGAAAAAGCCAGGGAGTTTCAGAAAAACATCTATTTCTGTTTTATTGACTATTCTAAAGCCTTTGACTGTGTGGACCATAACAAATTGTGGCAAGTTCTTAGTGGTATGGGGATACCAAGTCATCTTCTCTGTCTCCTGAAGAATCTGTATAACGACCAAGTAGCAACAGTAAGAACAGACCACGGAACAACAGACTGGTTTAAGATTGGGAAAGGAGTACGGCAGGGCTGTATACTCTCACCCTACCTATTCAACTTGTATGCAGAACACATCATGTGACAAGCTGGCCTTGAGGAAGCCAAGGCTGGAGTTAAAATCTCTGGAAGAAACATTAACAATCTCAGATATGCAGATGATACCACTTTGATGGCTGAAGCGAAGAGGAACTGAGGAGCCTTATGATGAAGGTGAAAGAAGAAAGTGCAAAAGCTGGCTTGCAGCTAAACCTCAAAAAAACCAAGATTATGGCAACCAGCTTGATTGATAACTGGCAAATAGAGGGAGAAAATGTAGAAGCAGTGAAAGACTTTGTATTTCTAGGTGCGAAGATTACTGCAGATGCTGACTGCAGTCAGGAAATCAGAAAACGCTTAATCCTTGGAAGAAGAGCAATGACAAATCTCGATAAAATAGTTAAGAGCAGAGACATCACACTGACAACAAAGGCCCGCATAGTTAAAGCAATGGTGTTCCCTGTAGTGACATATGGCTGCGAGAGCTGGACCATAAGGAAGGCTGAGCGAAGGAAGATCGATGCTTTTGAACTGTGGTGTTGGAGGAAAATTCTGAGAGTGCCTTGGACTGCCAGAAGATCAAACCAGTCCATCCTCCAGGAAATAAAGCCAGACTGCTCACTTGAGGGAATGATATTAAAGGCAAAACTGAAATACTTTGGCCACATAATGAGAAGACAGGACACCCTGGAGAAGATGCTGATGCTAGGGAGAGTGGAGGGCAAAAGGAAGAGGGGCCGACCAAGGGCAAGATGGATGGATGATATTCTAGAGGTGACGGACTCGTCCCTGGGGGAGCTGGGGGTGTTGACGACCGACAGGAAGCTCTGGTGTGGGCTGGTCCATGAAGTCACGAAGAGTCGGAAGCGACTAAACAAATAAACAACATAAACAGAATCAGGCTGGAGAAAAGAAATTTATTGTATCAAATTTCTCAAATGTGGTGCCCTCCAAGGCTTAATTTCCACAATTCCCAGTTAATTAGCTGGGAATTACAAGAGTTGAAAAAGTCTGTATCAGGTGAGGTTGTTCTATATTCACTCATCCAATATACTGAAACCTTAGTGACCTCAGTTATTGCTTTGGGGGATTGAAGGCTGGGATATAATTCATTGCCTGTTGTTAATTTTTTTCTGTACAACTCCTGAGCATATGTAAACCATTAATCATGGCAAATTATGTAGCCTTAGCTTAGTTACAAACAGTCTCATGTATATTTCCATCCAAGGCAATGTATTCTGTTTATTTCTGGATTCAAACTGAAAAACAAAGAATCCTGTATCTAATTCAAAGCTTAGAATGCCTTCTGTAGACATCTATTTGAAGTGTATTTCATTAGTTGTCTCAAAGTAAAAGCACTGTTGACAGATCTTATGCCAATTTCTCAAGGTACAACTGAAAATTAGAATCACCCAAAATGCTGCTTAAGATCTTTATCAGCTAGGTGTTGAATGTATAAGATAAATAGTGCTTGTGCAGTAAAACACAAGCTATTAAGCTACTGGTTGTGATTAGTAAACAATTGCATGTGTGTGTGTGTGTGTGTATGTGTGTGTGTATGTATGTACGTATGTATGTGTGTGTGTGTGTATATATATGTATATATATGCATGCATGCATGCCACAATATTGAATCATGAAATACATAGTATAAAAATAAAACTGACACAAATATTCATTCTTTTGTAACATTCTGATTTTAAGGGTATGCATTAAATTTTTATCTAAACTATAGTCAGCCTGATGTTACTGATACGCAATGATCCTGTGAGCCTGTATTGGGATGTAATCTTTACTGATTTCCATTGTTTTGCTTCCAAATAACTTGACGCAGAATCCTTAGCGTAGATTTTCTTCCTTGTTCTTGGCATATTATTTCAACTGGGCCCATCTATTTTGACTACAGCTTACCCCGCAGATAGGTCTCTTGTTTGCAGAAATTTAGCGAAATTTCTCTAGCACTTAGGTATCTTAAAACCTCCTTTTTCATCGTGTTTGTGGCCTTCCCCCCTTGCTGACTGAAACGTGTGTCCTTTTCTCAGATCTTCTTTTATTCCTACTGTGGTTTAAGCGTGGGCGTGGAATGCAAAAAGCTATCTTTAAGGACTGATTACAGTGTTCAAAATGAGCACTAAAGAATCTAACTCACAGCAACTTTGACCATGTCTTCATGGCATGGCAGAATTTTAAATATAACTTTAGCATCTGGTACAATCTAAATGCTCTAAACTAGGAGTGTTACTAACAGTGTTACGTTAATGGTAGTGTTATCATTGATGCAAGGCAAATCTAAACAGATGAGCTGTCATCATGCGGTAACATCTTGGGCCTTGTGCATGGTGATTTTTTTTCATATACAGTGTGTGTGTGTGTGTGTGTGTGTGTGTGTGTGTATGTATGTATGTATATATGTATATATGTGTGTGTGTGTATGTATGTATGTATGTATGTATATATATATATATATATCTTCAGATTTCAAAGAGAATCTATTTTAAGAAGAAAAAAATACTGCCAGCATCTCTCAACTTATGCATTGATGCTAATGATGACATGGTGAGCTTCTATTCCCCCTAACAATTTTAATGTTTACTAATGCATTGTTGTTCTTTGCTTTGGTAGCCTTTTCTCAAAACATAGCCAAAATTCCATGACTACAACCATTTTCTTAGTTTGTCAAATTTAGATTGACATGTTATTCTCCTTTTTTTTCCTGTCTGGATACCATTTTTTAGGCTGTGATTATAAACATTTTACAAGGGAGTACACTCAGTCAGATTTGTTTCTAAGTATAGAATTAGGTTGTAAAAGCTTGTTCAGCTGAGTATTTCATCTGGCAACAGCTGTCTGAGGTTTTAGGAGATTTTGGAGCATTCTAATTCTTACACTGAGGGCCTAGTGTAAGGATTGCCCTAGCCCCAAATACTCAGACTCACAAGAGGCTGCTAAATGAAATCTGATTTATTAGAGTACTAAAGACAAATACAGAGAAAGCTGAGAATGAGCAAAAGCGCGCCAAATACAAACTTAAACCCTTGGTACAAACGTATCCCGCCTCCCTCGTAACAGCCCCGCCCGGCACAGGTGCTAGCAAACGTCAGAGTTGCTAGCCTGGGAAAGTAACCTTGAGCGCAGTAGATAATACAAATACATTCCAAAGCAAAGCCAAAAGATAACCGTTCCCATCCTCCCCAGAAAGATGAAACACGCATCCAATTAATGACATGCGAAACGTTACGATGCATCAAAGACATTGAAACGGCGAACATGACATACCGCCTCCCTAAAAATACACCTAGGGACCTGGTTTTGTGGGATAAGCAGAGTGGAAACGGGCCACCAGAACAGGGGAAGCCACATCTGGTGCAGCGACCCACTCTGGATGAGGGAAATGTTTCCAACGAACTAAGTATTGCAAAGTATTGCGAAGGCGTCTAGAGTCCAGAATTTCTTTAACTTCAAAGTGTTGCTGACCATCAATCATGATGGGGGTGGGAGGTGGAGGTTGACGATGCCAGCGGTCAGAAGGAATAGTCGGTTTGAGTAAGCTGCAATGAAAAACAGGGTGTAAGCGTTTAAGGTTATGAGGCAAGTCAAGTTTAAAAGTCACAGGGTTAATCTGAGCGATAATCGGGAAAGGACCCACAAACTTAGGCGCAAGTTTCTTTGAAGGCTGTGATGACTTGATAAACTTGGTAGAAAGGTACACCGAGTCCCCAACTTGAAATGCAGGTTGGGGGGCCCGCTTCCGATCAGCATATAATTTATAATCCGCTTGAGCATCAGCCAATGCCTTTTGAATCATTGGCCAGGAGTCAGCCAGTTGTGTTGTCCAATCACCTGGAGTGACTGCAGTTGCTGGAGGTTGTGGTAGATCAGAGATAGGTACAAAGTCTTTACCCTGAGCTACCCGAAATGGGGTTTGGCCAGTGCTTTGATGCACTGCATTGTTGTAAGCCACTTCAGCAAACGGTAGGAGGTCTACCCAATTGTCCTGCTGATAATTCACAAAAGCGCGAAGGTACTGCTCTAAAGTAGAGTTAAGCGCCTCAGTGGCCCCGTCCGTCTGAGGATGCCAAGCTGTGGACAGGGCTTGCTTCGTGCCTAACAGCTTGAGAAACGCCCGCCAAAATTGCGAGGTAAATTGTGTACCTCTGTCCGAAATCAAGCGGGAGGGACATCCGTGTAACCTGTACACGTGTACAAGGAATAAGCGAGCCAATTGACGTGCCGTCGGAATGGACACGCAAGGGATGAAGTGAGCCTGTTTGGAGAAATAGTCTTTGACCACCCAAATGACCGTTTTGCGTTGGCTGGGCGGTAGCTCGACAATAAAGTCCATGGAGATTTCCTCCCAAGGGGAAGAAGGGGCTGCCACTGGTTGCAGCAGTCCTTGGGGCTTGCCCGGCTTGCGCTTGGACATTGCACAAACAGTGCAGGAGGCAATGTAGTCTTTAACATCTTTACGTAATGTGGGCCACCAGAATTGCCTCCGAACGAGGTGCAAGGTTTTTACAAACCCGAAATGACCTGCGAGTTTGTCATCGTGTGAACGTAGTAACACATCTTTTCTGAGGCTTTCAGGAACGTATAGGCGGTCGGATTTCCAAGCGAAGCCTCTGTCAAAAGTAACATTGTCTTTATTTGCAAGCAACCAAGTATCCGTTTTTAGTTCTTTGAGAAACTTTTGTTGCAACTGGGAGGGAATTGGCAAAGCATTTGGCTGAACAGCGCTTGTGGTGGGCGGCTGCTGCGCGCGCGTTTGGCTTCGCGTCACAGCCTGCATGCCCAATTGGGGCGCCGTCCATAGGGTGCTTACCACATCTGGCGCTGCCCCAGAGTCCTGAGGTTGCCTTGACAAGGCATCAGCCAAGAAGTTCTTTTTCCCTGGAATAAATTTGAACTGAAAATTGAATCGATTGAAAAATTGAGCCCAACGAACCTGTTTGGGGCTCAGTTTTCGAGGGGTACTAAGAGCCTCCAAGTTTTTATGGTCAGTCCATACTTCAAAGGGATGATTTGCCCCTTCCAACAGATGCCGCCAAGCTTCCAAGGCAGCTTTTACGGCAAATGCCTCCTTCTCCCAAACATGCCAACGCCTCTCAGTCTCGGAAAATTTGCGGGATAAGTAGGCACAGGGTTTGAGGCATCCTGCCTCGTCCTTTTGCATTAACAATGCCCCAATAGAATAATCGGAGGCATCTGCCTGTACAACAAACGGCTTTGAGGGATCAGGATGCTGTAAAATGGGCTCCTTGACGAAAGCTGCTTTCAGCTGCTCAAACGCCGTCTGACAAGCAGGCGTCCACCTCAACAGCGCTCCGGGATTCTTGACTCTCCTAGTATCTCCCACCCCTTTGGTTCGCAGCAGCTCAGTTAGGGGCAAGGCAATCTCAGCGAACCCCCTTATGAACAATCTGTAGTAGTTGCTGAACCCCAGGAAACTTTGAAGTTGCCTGCGGGTGCGGGGACTCTCCCAGTCCATGATAGCCTGCACCTTGGCAGGGTCCATTTCTATGCCTTTAGCTGAAATCCTATACCCCAAGTAGTCAATTTGGGTTTGATGAAAGGCACATTTCGACAGCTTGGCATACAATTCAGCAGATCTGAGTTTACACAATACTTGCTTTACCAGAGCTACATGCTCTTTCATGGTTTCAGTATAAATCAACACATCATCCAAATACACTAGTACACCTTTGAACAGATGTTCATGCAAAACTTCATTGATTAATTGCATAAATACCCCAGGGGCCCCAGCCAACCCAAACGGCAACACCTTATACTGGAAAGCTCCCAACGGGCAATTGAATGCAGTTTTCCACTCATCCCCCTCCTTGATCCGTACACGATAGTAGGCTTCTCTTAAATCAAGCTTAGAGAAGATCTTGCCCTTAGCCAGATGTGACAACATGTCCTTTATCAATGGCAAGGGATATTTGTTGGAAATTGAGACGGCATTTAATCCGCGGAAATCCGTACAAAGTCTCAATGTGCCGTCCTTTTTTGGGCGAAAAAGAACCGGCGCCCCCACGGGTGAATTCGCCGGCTCAATAAATCCGCGCGCCAGATTTTTGTCCACAAATTCCCTCAACCGAGTCAGTTCCTTCTGCGTCATGGAATAAATTTTTGGTTTAGGCAATTGGGTGTTGGGCAACAGTTCTATGGCACAGTCCGTCTTTCGATGGGGGGGCAACTGATCGGCTTCCTTTTCACCGAATACATCAGCAAACATCCAGTACTCGGCCGGCAAGCCTTCCAGAGGAGAGGCCGGGTAAGGCGGAGTCGCAGCTGCCGCAACCCCCACCATCTCCTCTGGGGCACCCTTCCCCTCTGCCGCTTGATAAAACCCATCCCTAAACGTGATAGTTCGGTAGACCCAGTTTATTTGGGGGTTTTGCTGCACCAACCAGGGTACCCCCAACACCACCAATGGTCCCCCAACCGGAGCCACGACAAAAGACAACCCTTCCTGGTGACTGCCCAGTTGCAAGGCTACACGCCCTGTAAAATGGGTGACCGGTTTGCCCCCTGCCACGGACCCATCCAATTGAGTAAAAGCGATGGGTCGCTGTAAAGGGAACGTGGGGAGCTCCAAAGCCGCCACCACGTCGGGGTGCATAAGACACCGGGAACACCCCGAATCAATCATGGCCCATACTTCCACAGTCTTGGATTGGGAGCCCAATTTCAATTTCACCATGAGTATGCGGTAAGTGCCACTCACCGATGGAGGCTCGCGCCCGTCCTCTACCACCTGCCCAGCGGCGCCCTTTAGAGCAGGTGGCTGGCGTTTCCCGCCGGCTGCGGGATTTCGGTCTCCCCCTCAATTTCGAAGAACATCACATCGTCTCCCTCGGTTTCAGCCACCGCAGCCTTCTGTTTCCTCGGCAATGCAGGGGACTTTGCTGGCGGTTTTCCGGGCCGTTCCTCTACCTTCGCCTTCGGGCATGCTGCCACTCGATGCCCCTCCTTACCACATCTCAGACACAAGCCTTTTGCGTATCGCTTCTCCCGCTCCTCGTCCCAGGGTCGTTGTCCCGGTTTCCCCCCGGTGGTCGATGGGCGGCTGGGCTTCACCTCCCGCCCCGACTTGGCGGTCTTCCGCTGGGCAAAGATCTCCTGGGCATGTTCAGCCCTCCCCGCCAGCAGGATCCACTCATACAGCGTGTATGGGTCGTCCCTCCCCAGGGACCAGCGTAGCACTTCGGTATTCAAGCCATCCTTAAAGAGCTCGATAATGGTTGCTTGGGACCAGTCATCCACCTTCCCAGCTAGCGCTTTAAACTCCAAAGCATAATCGGCCACTGATCTGAACCCCTGCTTGAGTTCCTTCAGGGCTCGCTTTGCTCTCTCCTTTGCTAAGGGGTCCTCGAAGTGTTGCTTCAACGCCCCGAGGAACTCCTCGAGACTGTCCAGTTCAGGCGCCTCCGACTGGCACATCTGGACATACCAGTCTGCCGCCCTCCCCTTCAGTTTGGTGGCAATGGTGATGATCCTTGCCTTTTCCGATTGGAAAAACGCCCCCCATTCTTCCATATAGGCTTTCGCGTTCGTCAGGAAGAACGAGAGTTTGGTCGGGTCCCCATCAAACTTGACAGGGAAGTCTCGCATGCCGCCTCCCGCCGCGCTGCGCCCCACCACCGGTGCTGCCGCGGCTTGTGTTCCCCTGGCTCGGGGCGGCACGGGGCCCCGGGGCGATCGCCCTGGCGATGCTGCGATTTCCATCTGGACCGACTGGTCCCCTTCGCGCCTCCGCACCACCCGTCGCCGTTCCGGGGACAGCCCCTGGGAAGAGGGGGTTGAATGCCTTTGGCTTGATTCTTCCCGGACCTCTCGCAACGAGGTCACATCCAAGCTCAGCTGTTTCAATATAGCCTCCAACGAATCCATTTTGGACTCCAACACTCGGATCCGATCCGGAGTGGGTGAGCCCTCCGTTGGCTGCACCTGCACCACGTTGGGGGATAATGGGTATCTCTGCCTCCAGGAGGGACCCCCCGCTGCCGTGGCATCTCCTTGGGTCTCGTCCCAGGTGAGCAGCTCGCCCGGAGAATTTACGGTGGTCTCTGGGGCCGTTTTCAGCCCCCCGGCTTCACTCTCCGACTCGGAGCTCGCCTCCTCTCGGATGGCTGACATCTCCCCACCTTGGGACGGTCGGCCGGACTGCCTCACAGTCGAGTCCGGTTCCCCTTCCTCCATCATCATGATGTCGGGTTCAGTCATCGCGGGCTCTCTCCCTCACAGGGTTAGACGCTTGTCTTTCCTGGACAGGGGCCAGCGGAGTTAGGAACTTAGATTCTCAGCTTTATGTAAGGATTGCCCTAGCCCCAAATACTCAGACTCACAAGAGGCTGCTAAATGAAATCTGATTTATTAGAGTACTAAAGACAAATACAGAGAAAGCTGAGAATGAGCAAAAGCGCGCCAAATACAAACTTAAACCCTTGGTACAAACGTATCCCGCCTCCCTCGTAACAGCCCCGCCCGGCACAGGTGCTAGCAAACGTCAGAGTTGCTAGCCTGGGAAAGTAACCTTGAGCGCAGTAGATAATACAAATACATTCCAAAGCAAAGCCAAAAGATAACCGTTCCCATCCTCCCCAGAAAGATGAAACACGCATCCAATTAATGACATGCGAAACGTTACGATGCATCAAAGACATTGAAACGGCGAACATGACACCTAGGAACTGAACCTGGTATTTTAATTAACTTACATTTGCATTTTTCATTAAAAACAAACTTATATACAACTTCAAAATGTGTAACAGAAATACTTACCTTTCCTGGGCTCCTGGCAGAGCTGAACTTTAGGAAGTACTTTGCGAACATTTGCATGAAATGGTTGCAATGATGGGTTCCTTATTCATGAGACAGTTGCTGTGTTTAGTGGGACTAAACACCATTTCTTTGCTCCTCACCAAAGTGTAGACTACCCTTGTTCTTGTTTGATTTCTAGCATGGAGGTGCAGCTTAAACATTGGAGTCCATTGGAGTCGGGCAGTTATAACAAATATAAATAAATAAAACCAACAAAACTGTGGACTACAATCATCTCTTTTTATGTTTTCTAAAGACATCTGCGGAGTCCACGTGGCATTCAGAAGCATTATTTGAAATAAAAGTTGATGGTGGAGGTTGGCGATGGACGTTGCAGCAACACTTCCCATTGAATGGTAATTTTAAAAATTACATTTTAAATTTTTAATCTTAAATTAAAGAAGTAACATGGTGCAGGGCTCCTGATGGTGGCCAAGGGAAGTGTCAGTTGACACATTGGTAGCCATTGGGAACACTCGGGGGACCTAGGTTCAGAATTACCGGTGGCCGAAATCAGATGACATGCCAGTACTACTAGGAATTACATATAGTTCAATGATGGTTAAACTTTCCTTGAGTTGACTTCAGCTCCTGGTGACTTTTCTGGACTTACCAGACAGGTTTTTGATAGTGTTACAGAAAATATTTGCCGTTGCTTTCTTCTAGGATTCTTTTTGGACTTCTCAGCTTAGACAACAGCTCTGGAATTCCCAGGTGATTCCCCCTTCCAAATATTAACCAGGGCTAACTCTGCTTACCTTCTGAGATCACCCAAGCTGGCTCTGAAACCTGATCATCAGATAGCAGAATGTAACTTAAAATGGTAAGGTTGTTAGCTGCTAATGTTTCCAGTTGAAGATAAGACAATGGTTAAAAAAAATAATTATAATCCTATCTTTGTCGCTTAAAATATATATTTTTGTGCTGAATGTGTAATAGAAATTTCAGATCCAGGAGGAAGCTTCCAGGCAAGATTTTTATGTATAATTACTCTGCTATATTCATTGCATTTTATCACATCTTTCAAACCACTCAGTTTTTCTTTCATCATTTTTCTTTCCATAGAAAAATCTGCTGAGGAAGAAAGGGTGGAAGAAATGCATAACTGCATAATGTCTTTTGATGCCAATGCAAGCACTCTCTATTTGCAACAGCACCTTTTAAAAAAATTAAGCATTTTAAAACCTTTTTTTCCTGAGCTACAGACCTGGGCTAATTGATAGTATACTCATGCTGAACTCAATCAGCTTTTTTAAGTACAAGAACTGGACTATACAGATATACTTAATAAGAAACTAAATAAAATATTCCTTTGACAATAGATGGGCATCCTAATAGCTATTCTTGAACCCTGTCATCCATCCATCCATCCACATATACTCCAATCCAATAAATATCAAAATATAGTAGCATCATATATCCCCAAATAAAAAAATGTAATTAATAACAATATACATATAAATCAAAAATATCTCCCCCAAGGAAAACTCAACTAAAATAATTAATTACCACTTCCTGCATGAGGGTACTCAGTTCTCAAGCACTCTGTCCCCAAAGGCTTCCTGGAACACCGAAGTCTGAATGTTTTTTCCAGATGCCAACAGGGTTGAGCTGACCTGATCCTGAGGAATTTGCTATTACATTGAAGGGGTATCAGTGGAAAAGGATCACCTTTGGGGGCCCTGGTGGTAATGAACTTTTAATGTGGGACCCAAAAAGAGCCATTCCATCGACAAACCATGGAAGCAAATGATCCTGAACCATGTAGTGGTTTAAAGGTAACAACCAGTACCTAGAATTACTCTCTGAGAGTAAGGACTCTGAAAAATACATGGAGTTTGTTTGTTTGTTTGTTTGTTTGTTTGTTCGTTCATTCATTCATTCATTCATTCATTCATTCATTCATTCAATTTGTATGGCCGCCCATCTCAACAAATGTCTCTGGGCAGTGAACTATCTTAAAAGTTGACCTATAGAAAAGGTTCTTGTCATGAGTACTTTTGGTGAGCGGGTGGGGGGCCCTCTCCAGGGGAGAAACGCATGTGTAGCTTAGAAGCTTTGAATCTCCCATCAAAGAAATGCAGAGCAGACCAGCCTTAGATTTCTGGGTTTTTCTGTGAGGGCTTTCCCGCTGCCTTTCAGTTTAGCAGGATTTTCTGTCTAGTAGAGTAGAACAATAAACACTAGAGACCCAACCAATCGTCTCAGCGTGGTTCTTCGCTCCAAGATAGGACAATTCTCCATCTGTAGACTCCATCACAACTTTCTAGATGTCTTCTTCTGTATGAGTTTCTGAACCTTTCATATGAAGATAATTATTTGGGAAGGGGAAGGAATACATTCTGTCTTTTGGTAAATATGTATAAAACAAGTGACAGTATATATCTAGTATTCCTTTAAGATCCCCATTGTTTGAGTTGCTGGTATTGGTGATTTAAAAAGAGGATGACTGAAGTTCAGAACCAAGCTAAACATGATTTGTGATTTGCTACCTTGAATGTTTTCACATACAAAAAAACAGGTTGCAAATTTAATGATAAATACATTGTTATACACATTTTACCCTAGTTCTTTTTAGACAATAGACATGAAACTATGTGTGGTCAGCATTAAGGTGTAGAGAAAGGGGGCTTTAACCCTTTACTCTATACCATTTTTTTTAATCCGTTCAATCATGTCCAATTCTTGGAGACTGCCTGGACAAGTCCCTGCAGTTTTCTTGGCAAGGTTTTTCAGAAGTGGTTTGCCATTGCCTTTTTCCAAGGGCTGAGAGAAAATGACTGGCCCAAAGTCACAGAGTTGGCTTTGTGCCTCAGGTGGGACTAGAATTCACAGTATCCTGATTTCTAGCTTGGTGCCTTAACCACTACAACAAACTGGCTCTACTGCATTCTTATTTATACCAATCAAATCTTTCTCCCAATCCAGATAAGAAATACAAGGGATCCCAGATGAATCAGGATCAAAGTGGGGATGTCAAAGTTTATCTCCACAGCCTTGACCCAATTAGCATCACCTTGTGCCAGCTATTGATTTACATGTTTAAACAACTGCATAATTATTAACATATCATTTGGTCATTTAAGTCCAGTTGCTAAACCTTGACTATCTAAGTGCTAAAATAATGTAATGCTGGTCTTCCTGCTCCCTTCCTCACTTTGCATTGATTTCAATGTGCTCTGAATCAAATATTACAAGTCTGCTGGCTTTGTAACACATTTCAAAAGAAAAAACAAGGATCTATGAACCCAAAATTGTCTTTTCTTCTTTGGACTGAGTTATAAGAGTTAGAAAACGAATCAGTATTCATTAGTACAGCAAAGGGGGTCTGTGAGGAAGTTCAGCTTTGGGACCAAGGCTGCCCAAAGGATATACTCAAAATCTGAAGGATGCACAGTGTGTTGTCATGATTGAAGTCCCATCCCTTCACAAAAGAAGCAAAGATTTGATCACAATACTGTATCCACCATCTTTCAGAATTTGGCAATCTCTGCTGATGCTCCATTCTGGGACATTTTGGGAGCCAGAAGGATAATGCCATCTGCCCTTGTGTCAAGATCTTCTTTGGTCTGTCCAGTTAATAAGGTTTCCTGAATTTTGTTTTTGTTTCCAACAAAGCATAACTAATGTTAGAGCATGAAACAGCAATGATTGCTGTTTTTCTTTTCTTGGATGAGGGTCCTCTCCGTATCAACATTTTCAATACTGTGCTTCTCTTCAAAGTACTTTAGATTTCAAGTAAATTGCATTCCAGGTGATTAAAAGAAACTGGTTAAAGCTTAATGACTTGGTTGGTGCATCACATTAAACCTTGACATGGATTATATGCTTTACCATGATGTTAACCATTTAACATTCTGAATTAACCCAGCCAGCTGTGGCTCAATCAACAAATCATGGTTATGCAAATTATGTCGCAGTGCCATGTGCCAACATAGGTACTACAGACAGATAATGAAAAATTTAAAAAAGACTATAACATAAACTAAAGACAGGCAAGTTTTTCAGACTTTGAGCACAATTGTATGACCAGGTGTAATAGATTGTGCATTAAAAAAAACCACCAAATTTTAAAATGGTTGAAATCTCATGAGATTGTCCATCTAATCTTGCAAGGTTTTACAGTTTTGTAAGATTTTGTGTATGTCATCAAAGGGTGTCATGGACCCTTTGTGTTCTTGACCTCCAACATAGAACATGGGTCACATAATATTTCCTGGTGTTACAGAAGTCAGGACCTGAACCAGTGGGAGAGAAATCTACACAAGCGGTTTGTTCATAGCTGTACTGTCTAGTACAAACACAAGGTACATAGTCGACACTTCCTGATGTTATTTTCCTCATCAGTCACTTTTCACACAATTTTCTGACCCCACCCATGTTTTTGTTCCGGTCCTATCTATTTTTGGAATGACATTCTTGGCCTGCCATTCAAAGTTTGTTGTTGGTTTGGAATGGTGAAATCCCAGGGAGGGAAAGGACTAAGTTTGCTATGTGCAACTGTAGCACCACCTTGTAAATTTGGATTGAAATTAGGGAAATGCACACAAGATATATTTATATCCCAGAATCACTTTTTTTTAGAAGTGAGAACATCACTGCCATCAAAGGCTTAGCATCTTAATTTAACAAGCAAACTTTAAGTGCTTCAGCTATCCCACATTGATAGGTTCAGTCATTCTGCCATCGCCATAATTTATTTCATACATAGACTCCAGCTGCCCTCAATTTGTATATTTTGTTGGTGTCACTGTATATCAAAGGTGTAATAATTGAGAGCCAGTTTGGTCTAGTGATTAAGGAGCTGGTCTAGAAGACAGTTAGTTCTAGTCCTCTCATAAGCATAGAAATTGGCTAGATTATTGTTTCTCAACCTCAGCAACTTTAATATATGTGGACTTCAACTTCCAGAATTCCCCAGCAACACTGGGCTAGATGACTTCGGGCCAATCACTCTCTCTTAGCCTAACCCCCCTCATGTTGTTTGGAGAAAGGAAGGGAGCAATATGTACACCACCTTGAGCTGTTCAAAATAAAGGTGGGATATGAATAATGGGCCTCTCTAAAGCTTTAGCAATAGTCAATAGTAAAAGATGTCCACAGCTGTAGTGCATCAACAGCTGAAAGCCACAGATTCCCCCATTCTGTTAATGAAATTAACTGTGCAGTTATATAAAATGGAAGCTCATAGATTATGGGATAGTTGCACTTGTTTTAAATTCATGTGCATTTCCCTGAAAGCCACTTCACAAGAATAGCTGAACCGTATACAATGGCTCACATTTTGCAACTATACCTCTGATTCTTTAGGAAAAATGTGAATCACATGAAGATCCTGTATGACCAAACTGGCCATAGTAATAATAATTGAATGAGAAAGGACCAATAACAAGACAGACTCCTGGGTAGAGGTTTTCTTTATTTATTCTGAATGCTTAGACATGGATATGATGTTTGGCCAGTTGATGTTAACCCAGTCCCACCTTATGTGTGCATGGAATGCAAATGGGTACATGCATGCAGTAGTGTCTGCAGAGGCATGCAAGAGAGGTCAGACTGACATCAGCATTGCAGCATTGCAATATAAGCTCCTTTTCTTACGTCATGAATTGTGACATTACATACATGCCTACAGTATAAGGGACAGGGCTTGCATGTGTAGTGGAAAGCAGCTGGCCCTTTAAGTCAAAAGCCAGCCTGATAGGCCTAGAGATGGTCACCTGACCCCTGAAGGGCAATAAAAGAAGAGATGGGGGTGGCTTTGGTGTGGCTTTGGTGAGAGTGTTGGCTGGAGTGCTGAAGGAGGGGTTTATTTATTTTATTTATTTATCAAATTTCTCTGCTGCCCATCTCACACGTGACGACTCTGGGCTGCCTCTGGCAAGGCTGAAAGTTAGTTTAGTTAGAATTGCATTAGGGGTTTTTGCATTAAAACTGTGTGTTGTATGTGTGGAAACTTATTTTCTTTGGTATCTTCACTAAAGCTTATTTTTTGTTTCAATGCTGACCAGTCGCCTTCCATCACCCACCTCAGCTTGTCTCGGCTACTGTCATGAGTACTGATGGCGAGCAGGAGGGGGCCCCTATCCAGGGGGGAAAACGCATGCATAGTAGTGAGGAGTTGAGCGGCCATTCAAAGAGACACAGAACAGACCCACCTTGACTTTTGGGGTTTATCTGTCTGGGTTTTCCCACGCTTCTTCAGTTTGTTAGGATTTTCTGTCTAATGTAGCAGTAATAAAGCACTAGAGACCTATTCCTTGTCTCAGTGTGGTTCCTGGCTGTTAGGACAGCTACAGACTCCTAAAGTTTTTTATTTATTTATTTATTTATTTATTTATCTATCTATCTATCTATCTATCTATCTATCTATCTATCTATCTATCTATCTATCACATTTCTTCACCGCCCATCTCGGCAAACAACTCTGGGCCATTTACAAACAAATTAAAAGAACAAAAGATTAAAATATTGTTAAAACAGATTCATTATAAAAATATAAATATACATAAATATATATGTATATTTTGCTTTGGTTTCCCTGCGGTGTTCGGCCAGACCCAGAGCAGGATGCGGATTTCTCCTTCAACCCTCTCCCGGTTCCTCAGAGGGCTGGTGAGGAAGGGAGAAACCAGTTTACAGTGAAGTAAGGGTGGGGGGCAGCAAGGAGACCTCATTTTCCAGTCGCTGCTCACCCACAGGTGTGGTTACCCCAGAACTGAAGGACCACAGAGGATAGGCTGGTTTGAAAATTAGGGTGCCTTTGTGCCCTCATTACAGATGCCTATAAGGGATGGAGCTTGCATGCAACATCACAATGTGACACTGCTTTCATCAGCCAGATGAAAGTGGCAGGTTCCTGTGGACACCACTGGGTAAGGTGGTATCTTAGATCTGCAGTTCTGAGCATCGTAATGAGAGGTGTGAAGATGGCTGGATTCAGTTCTGGCCTTTTAGTTGGGGGTCCTGCCCAGAACATTAGATGACTGCAGGCTTTGGTTAAATAATCTCACGTCTCTAACAGAAGTGAGGAAATGCATTCTGTACATAATCAGAGGCACTTCATTTCTCCTGAATGGCATACTGAATGTCACATTGAAAGCTATTCATAGATGCATTCAGCCTTTCTACAGGATCATGCAGATTTACAACTTTACATAACCGGACTTTGGATGCCTAGTCGAAACTGCATAGAGTATATTCTCACAATGTATCTTTTATATGTAGGATGGATCGTGATCATTCTGGCTTGGCAAAAAGTCAGACTGAGAAGGAGCCTAGCCAAGTATAAGCATACTTGATTTATTTTAGAAACTATGCTGTCTGACAACTTTCCCAATAAATTGCTGCATGCTAAGAGTCCAAAAATACATCTTCTGATAGCAGAGAAGCTAGAAAGAGCTCCCCTTTGTGTAAATAGTATCTTTCAAATAAGCTACCAGATGGTAATGAATTCCCTAAGAATATTTTCTTCTTTACTAATTTTAGTAAAGATTATAATTACGATAGTAAAAGCTAATACAAAGTAAAAGAAAGATAGAAAAATAAAAAAAGAGTAGAAGGTGCAGAAAAGAAAAAAGGAAGAAAGAGACAAGTAAGAAAAGTAAGAATAAGAAAAATATTTCCAAATATTTCCAAAAATATTATGTTGTGATGAAGGTGGGAAAGTGACTTCCCACCTTCATCACCACAAGTATAAACAACTTCAGTAACTTGACACCTTCTCTTAAGCAAATGATCTTTTCTTCCCATACCCCATCTCTTATCACTTCAGTCCTGGTGTCAGCAAAAGTCCATTAAGAGTTACCAGAAACAAAAACATATGAAACATATTTTAACCCTGATCAAATAAACCAACTTTATAGTCCTTCCTTTTACTTCTAACAATCTTAATTTTTAGTCCATTCAAATAATGTCGTAGAACTTCCATTTCTTTTCATTTTTTTTCTTTGTCACTTCTCATGAGATTCCTCAAAACTTTAACAAGCCTCTTTTGTAAATTCAGTATAGGAAAATTATTCAGGTCACTTTCTTGGTTTATTATTTGTATATCCCATTTAATTATTAAAACATTAACCAGCTTCTTCTGTATGTCCAGTGTATCATCTTTTTCCATGTGGTAGCCTGTCAGTTTTAAATCCACTTTCAACTCAGCCTTGATCTTGTCAGGTAAAACTTTTTCTTCCATAACATCTTTTAGACACAATCTCTCCATAGAGGCAGATATCATTGTTGACGTTATTAATATCAATTTCTGACTCCATTTTTCAAAAGTATCCTTCAATATGTCCAATGTCCAATGCTGGAATATCTTGCTCCATTCTGTTATTGTAGGTCAAGTCTGAGTGTTCTTCTCCTTTAATTGTAATCTTTAGTTCCCTCTAGTGTCCAATTTTTTAAATCTTATTTATTATGAGTTTTTTTTAAAAATTCAAAACAAAAGCATTTTCCCATGGGAAGGATTATTTATAATTAATTCCAAAATCTTATTTCAAATTTATCTGGACTCTTAGTCCTTTGTAACTTTCTAAAATCAAAGTTTTAATCACCACTTTGGTGTTTATTCCACCCAATTTTTTTAAAGTTCTTAAACTGTTAGTTAAAACTTCCTTTTGCTAAGGATTGAAGGAAACTCACCCAGTGCTGTCAAACTTGTTGATCCAAAGCTTCCTAATAGCTGAAAAGTAATTAAGAAGCAATTTATGAAAGTGATTAGAAAAGGAAGTATGCAAATCCAGTATGCTTTTGAAGTTGCTGACCACAGTTTGAGTGTATTCCTGGATCTGGCAGTGAGTCAGTGGCCAGGATTAGTTTTCTCCCGTATGTTTGCCTGGTTCACAAGTTGAATTCTTTGTTTAAGAAGAATGTTATAACCATAATAAAATGTTCTAAACACATACAAATTACAGTAATACCCTTCTTAGGATACCCTTGATCTTGAAGAATTCTTGGTATCAACAATCAGCATAATACGGGATGAGCCAAGCAAAATATAAGGCAGTCATTCATAACTGCATCTCCACTTGTGTCTAGGCCCAATTCAAAATTCTAGTGCTGACCCCATAACAGGAGAGGATGTCTGTTAAACAAAAGCAAGCAAGCAAGCAAAAAACCCTCTATGCAGTGGTAAAACTTTTTTTTCTAAATTCCAGTTGCAAATTGCCCTGCACGCTAAATTATAGATGCTGGAAGTTTATGCAGGATAGCCCCGTTTCCATAGTGGCATCGTTCTCCATTTTTTTCAGCTTTTCCTGCAATGTTTTGTTCTTACCAAACTTTTCAGATTGTGTTCCAGGGTAGCCGCAAGCATAACACATCACAGTAGCTTGGGAGGCTACTAAGGCATGGATGATTGAAGCAAGGCTACCTCTATCCAAACAAGGTTGTAGCATTAAGCTAAGTTGACAGAAAGTAATTAATGGCACAAGAACACTTGCACCTCCAATGGTGGAGACAGATATAGAAATACTCCCAAACTAAATTTTCATCCTTCAGGGTACACTCCCATTCATAACAGGACAGATTAAAAAATCCCTCTAATTGCCCTTCTGTCTCTGTGCGTGTCTGTGTCTGTCTGTGTGTGTGTGTGAGAGAGAGAGAGAGAGAGATTGATTTATAACCTGTCCCTGTTGGTCCTCATCCTGCAGTTTTCCTGGCAAAGTTTTTCAGAAGTGGTTTGCTATTGCCTGCTTCTTAGGGCTGAGAGAGTGACTGGCCCAAGGTCACCCAGCTGGCTTCGTGCCTAAGGCAGAACTAGAATTCCTGGTCTCCCAGTTTCTAGCCTGATGCCTCATATTACGTCGCATCACACCACATCATTATATATAACAGAGGAAGAAATCCAAACAGCACTGTGGTTATAAGACTATAGTTCATAATTAAAGAATTATGGCTTTCTTCCATTTTGCCTTACAACTATTAGCACTAAAGAATCTTCTGACTTTATAGCCTGCTGAACGTGGTAGAGATAGAAGCAAACATCTGGCTGAATAAGCCTCTGTACTGTTCTCCCTGATGCTGATGCTGCTTTTATCTTGGTTGAAAAATAAGGGATAAAAAGGATCAGCAACTATGAAGGCCTTCTTCCACTTTGCCTGACAACGGTTAGCCCCAAGGCTCCTTCTGACTTTATAGCCTGCTGGAGGTGGTAGAGAAAAGAAAACTTTCCTCACAGGCACAGGTTGTCTGGATTTGTGCAGCCCAGATGTGGTGGGCCTCGTGTATAAGGCAAGTACATAAACTCTTGATTGCAAATCCTTTGCTTTCCTTTGTGTCTCTTGAGCTATTTAACTCCCTGGATTCTCTAGATGCAGCACCCATTTCTGTATGGACTTTGCCAATAAGCAAGTTGCTCTTGGTTTGTTTCCTTTCTGTTAATGGAAGCAGAACAAGTTTGTCTCATAACGTATTATTGCTCTCCTCTTTCTTATCCTTCCTTTTCTAATTTGCTAATCTGTCACATTTGCTTTTATACTGTTGGAACAGGAGTCACTCCTGTGGCCGTCGTTAGCCTATTAGTCCAAACCCTTGAACTGAAAATTCAGTGTTACTGAAATAACGCTATGTTCTGAAACAGTACAAAATGGTGTTTTGCAGGTAAATACATGCACTAAAAGATATAATCAATTATGATATGGAAATCAGACCCATATCATATCCCATATCCTATCAAAAAGTGCTCATTACTTTTAAACGTAGAACGAAGTGCCAAGGAAAGGGCAAAAGCACATATATTTACAAGCCATGAAATTCTTAATTCTATAAACATGGGAAAAATCACCGCAGAGATGCTGACCATCTGATGGACCCCTTAAGTTTCCATCACCTACAAATGACTAAAATCTCAGACCTCCTGCAGAGGTCCTAAAATCTTATAAGTCTTTGAACAAAATTGTAATGTTCCCATAAGAGATCAAAATTGCGCAAGACCATTGAAATCTGCCCATTCCCTGATATTTCACCTGTCTGTGTGTGTCTCTGAGTCTGTGTCTGTGTAATTCCCCTGCAAGTGTTTGGGGTCAGGAGATGCCCTGGATGGATCCAATGCAGAATTTTCTATAAAATAGAGACTTACGTATATTGTAACTTTATTTATGATTAGAGATCAGAAAACCCAACAAAGACAGATTTCAAAAACTGAGGCAACATAGAAAAGTGGCACAGAGGCTTTCGGAAAATGACTTCAGATTGAAGAACTCGTTTCAGATGGCAGAGAGAGGGCAAGGTCCAGAGCCGCCATCTTGGGATTGGGTGGATGGGCGATGCTGTGCCCAGTTGGAGAGCGGTATCTGGACTGGGGCTCATCTGAATGGAAGCGGGACTGTTGGACTGCTCAGGCCCGTTGGGATGGTGTTGGTGGGAGGCCTGGGTCAGAGGTACCTTGATGGCACTGAGAGCTGGTAAAGCTCAAGTGCCTCGGTGTGCTGCTTCCCCTCCTGGTGACAGCTGGTGAGCACAGTAGGGGCTTCCTGGTCTTGAGAACCAAGGGACTTGGATATGGAGATGGGGCTGCCATTGCGGGGATGGGGGCAGGGCAAAGTATTATGCTGGGGATGGCCATGGGGACATATGGTGGGAGACAGGGAGCAGGCCATTCCCGGGGAACTCAGGGCCGTTGTTATTCCAGTCTTGCCTTCAAGCTCCTCGTTCTCAGCTCCAGTACCCTGCCAGCAGAACTTCGGAGGCCCCGGCTTCCAGCTGGTGCTCCTTAATGCCAGGTCCCTCATCAATGATGTAATCCTTGATTAGGAGGTGCCTCATCAGTGATGTAATCCTTGAAGAGAGGGACAACCTGGCTTCTATCACAGAGACCTGGCTGGATCCAGAAGGGGGTAGCCCTTTCGGAGTTATGTCCATTTGGGTTTTGGGCGTGGCATCACTTGCGATCCTGGGGAAGGGGTAGAAGTATGGCGAAAGCCCTAAGGGTTTCACAGATGAGAATCGCTTGGCTGATGCCACACTCGAAACCCAGCTGGGCATACTTCCAAAAGGGCAACCCCAGCTTCTGGACGCAGCAAGGACGCGGTGGTACATGCCAGGTGGCCCTCTCATCAAGGATTAAATCATGAAAACAATACAACTCTACTATCATTGAAAAACGTTATCTCAGTTCGAAAGCTATGCAATGGAATGTCTGAAAAAAAAGATCTGATGCTTTTTCCCATGCAAAATTGACTTTCTGAGAGAAACCCAAGGTTAAAAATTTGGGAAAAGATGGGGATATGGGAAAATTGAATGGAAGCGAGAAAATTGACTTTGGATCAATTGGTAGAGGATGAAGGTCAATTGTTAAGATATCCTGTGTTAAGAGTTAAATATCAACTCCCAGAGGTAACTCAGTGGCAATATTGACAGTGACAACATTGGTTAATAGCCAATGTCAGCTTCTCAGTCACCTGAGAGGTAAGAACAACTTGTGAAATCCTTTAACCCTAAAAAACCTACTATGAGCTTTTATAGATATTTGTTATCAATAAATCAATTTGATATGCAGATGCCCAAATGTGAAAGGAATAGAGAATTAGAGGTTCCTATATTGCCTAGACAAAGGGAGAGAGTTTTAACATCTAGATCAAGAGTCTCAATGGACCTTAAACTACGACTTCTCCAACAACAAAAAATATATACACGGTTAAAATTCCATTTTAATAATCTATTTATGGACTTTGTTACATTTGTAAAGAAAAGGGTTGTCTAAGACAACATGCTGTTGGAGGTGTAAAAAGGACAATGCTTCCTTAAAACATATGTTCTTACAATGTGTGATACTTACTCAGTTCTGGGAGAAAAGGGTGGATATGAAAAGGTGACTGTGAGAGAAAAGCTAACTTTTTCAGAGGACAAGATTCTTCTGAATTACTTACGTAGTCCCTGGAATTTGAAAACTGGACAACGTTAATGGATTCTCTGTGAACTTGCTATGGCCAAAAGACTGATATCGTAACATTGGAAAGATGAAAGTCTGGCCCAATTGACTCAATGGATTGAAGAACTGATTACACTTCCCACCTATGAGAGGATTGGCTATAGACGTAGACTTTGTATGGATAAGTACAATGAAGTATAGGACTCATTCATACAAAATAGACTAGGGGAAAGCATGATGGTTATATTGTATATGTATATGTATATGTCCTGGATATATACTCAAGTTCAAGAGAGGAACTACCATCAGCCACCTCCTCTACATGGATGACATTGAGCTGTATGCTAAGAGGGAACGAGATATCGACTCACTGATCCACCTGACACGGATCTACAGTGAGGACATTGGGATGTCATTCGGACTGGAGAAGTGTGGCCGGATGGTAGTAAAGAGAGGGAAGGTAGCTAAGAATGATGGGGTGGAACTACCAGCAGGCCACGTGGCAGACATACAGACCAGCTACAAGTACCTTGGTATCCCACAGACACATGGCGACCACGATGAGGAGGCAAGGAAGACAGCAACATCCAAGTCCCACCAAAGGATAAGACAGGTCCTAAGGCGCCGGCTCAATGGGAAGAACAAGATCCACCCCATCAACATGTATGCCCTGACAAACATCAGATACCCTGCCTGTCTAGTGAGCTGGCCAAAGGAGGACATGGAGGCTGCTGATGTGAAGACCCGGAAGCTCCTCACAATGTACGGAGGCTTCCACCCCGAGTCCAACACCCAGACACGGTACACCAGGCGGAAAGAGGGAGGGCGGTGCCTGGTGAGTGTCCAAAGCACTGTCCTGGGTGAGACCCAGAGCATCCAGGCGTCCATCAGTAAGATGGCCCCTAAAGATGAGCTGTTGAGACAATGCCTGAGGCAGCAGCAGACATGCAAGGAAGATCAAGCAGAGGAAGTGCCATGGCAAGACAAGAGCCTGCATGGGATGTCCCATCGACAGACAGCTGAGGTGGCTGACCTTGGGAAATCCTACCAGTGGCCGGAAAGGGCTGGACTAAAAGACAGCACTGAGGCACTGATCAGAGCAGCACAAAAAGAGGTGCTAAGCATCAGAACCATAGAAGCAGGGGTCTACCACACTAGACAGGACCCGAGGTGCACACTGTGCAGTGAGGACTCAGAGACAGTCCAGCACAGAGTGGCAGGGTGTAAGATGCAGGCAGGAAGAGCATACACTGAACGGCACAAACAAGTAGCTGGCATTGTGTACAGGAACATCTGCGGAGTGTACAGGCTAGACCCTTCCAAGTCCAGATGGGAGATTTCACGGAAGGTTGTGGAGAATGACTCAGATCCTGGCTCAGATCCTGTGGGACTTCCAGATCCAGACAGACAGGCAGGTACTGGACAGCTTCTTACCCATAGCGGTAAGAAGGGATTTTTTTTTAATCTCTCCTTGCATCATATTTGCATTAGATAAATAGAGAGAGAGTTTTAATTCTTCATTGTTGGAATGACATATTATGTCTCATGTTATTATTTTATTTTCTCTTCTCTTCTTCTTTTTCTAAGCACATATTCATATCACTCCTGAGACAAGGGCATTTTACACCCTGCAAATTGTGCAAAATGGTCAGCAGCGTGCAACGGCACAAATGCAGCAATTATTTGCAACATTTGAGAGTTGTAGGTGGAACAAACTCAGGGCCATTCCCTGAGACCGAATGGAAGTCCTTTTCACCATCCTTCATCCATCCCCGAGTAACTCTATCCAGGTGAACCTTACTGTACCTACGGACGATCCACATCATCCTCACTGAATGCTGAGGGGGCATCTTGTATTTGGTGATATAGACTATCTTGACTTTGCCTTCCTTAAATAGAGCTTGTTGAAATTTAATTGGTTGGCTACGTAGCTGGAAAACATATACCCCTTTTGAGATACAAATGAGGGTTTGGCATCCCTCCCTCCCTCCCTCCCTCCCTCCCTCCCTTCCTTCCTTCCTTCCTTCCTTCCTTCCATTTTCCGATACCCTCACCCCTTCCCAGCTACATTCTAAATGAAACTACCTTCAGTAAGGAAACCATACTGTTCTCCACCAGGCCAGAGTTCTGCAGGCATTTCCAGAAACGCCTGCTGGACTTCTGTGAGCTGGAAGACACAGAAGGCAGGGCATCACACTGTTGCCAAGGTGTCTTGGATAGCACTTCCCCTTCTTCCCTTGGTCCGTCAACACAAATCTGACCCAGCAAAATATCCATTCCAGGGATTCCCCAGTCCACCATCTAGTGCAATGAAATGAAAAAGAAACCCTCCCTGCCCTTTTGTCCCAAGAGAAAGTTTAAACGAGGATCGGTTCCCTAGAGCAGGGGAGGACCCGACGCCTACAATCCATGGCATGATAGGTTTGCTACCTACATTGATCCTAGGATGGTGGTTCCCACAGCGGAGAAGCTACTTCAAGGCCACGGAGAAGCATCTCCAGCTCTGTGGCTCAAGGTTCTATGGATTTAAGGAGAGAGGACACCTTTGCTTCTTTCCTAGAAGGAAGAATCTCACTGCCAAAGCACCCATGCACAGTTCTGAGGTTTGTTCTCTAGGCCTCTGGAGCCATCCTCTCCCTCCAACATTGGCCCAGCCTTCCTAAATCCCAGCCTCTTTGGACGGAGGAAGCTTTGGGATGGCATTTCCCAGCAAGGAACTCAAGCTCACCATAAACACTTTTTTTCCCTCTGCAATTCTGGGCTTGGAACAGTACAGTTGAAGACGCTTGATCACGAAGAAATCCCTGCAGGAAGACAAGCAGCTCTTTTGCCAAGCCAATCTTCTACTTGTACTGGTTGCCTGTCCTCAAGAACAATCCTCCAGCTATTGTTCAGAGTGGGACATTTTTCACACTTGATCCTGTGAATATTTCCATCAGCCAATTGTTCCTTCAACCTCACCTGGGACTTCTGTGCTCTTACCTTCAAAGAAAGAATGAAGCGCTGTGATGTCCAAGCCTGCCGAAGGGGAGCTCTGAGCGGGAGGCCCAAGGCCTCCTCCCGCAACTTCTTCTCTACCTGAAGGGAGACACAGAGATGTTGTCATGCGCTTTCCCAGAACTTCTTCACCGCCATGCCAACACCACAGCTGAGGCCCTCTCTTTACAGTAATTCATCAAATATCACTCCCAGAAATATCAGCACTCTCCTCAACAGCCAAAGGGTGGAATGCAAGAAATCCAAAAGGATAATGTTTCCCTCCCTGTCTTTTTGGTATACCTACATATTTCTCCCTGCGTTCGTTAATTCGTGGGTTTCATGGGTAGGGTGTACGGACACACAGATACACATTCAGGGCCCTTAGAGGGAGCGTAAGTGCCATCCAGTCAAGCAAAAAGAACTCCAGAAATAAAGAGGAGAGGGGAGGTCAGGCAGTCCTTTGTTTCCCAAGGATGGGAAATGATGATCTATGGGCGGTTTCCTCAGTTTCCATGTTGACATCACCACCTTGGTTTAGAAGCAGGTTTCTTAGAACTGCAGAACAAAAGCCCTATCATGCTCAGCCCTCCTTCTCAAGAGAGTGAACTGGAAACAGAGAAACCTCTTTCCCCCGTATTCTGGGTTCGGGCTTTCCAAGAGCGTCTATCTGGTGGACCCCTGAGGGAATAGAATGCTGGCTCACCGAGGCTTTGAACCCCATGCAGCTGGCCTGCTTTGCCAGAGGCCGACAGAAGGCAGCGTGTTGTGTTTTTTTCCTATTCGTTCTTAAATCTGGTGGGAGTTTCAACTCCCCAATGTACTTCCTGAGGTCATCAGAGATGCATGCTAGGGGCAGCATCTTGCCATTCTTTCAGTCTCCACCATATTGGTCATGGCTAGTGAAAAACCAAGAATCACCTTGATCAGATCAGCAGACAGATGACCTGGCTCCCTATTTTTCATGCTGATCTTGATTCCCCCAGCTACGGTTCTTAAACAGTGAGGGAAGGACACAGCTCCTCTACTGCCAGGTCATCTGCGTGGAAAAGAAAAGGTGAGAAAAAGATAAGGAAGGTAGGGGACCCTACATGTGTCAACAAAGGGAGAAGAATTGCATGAGACAGAGATGTTGAAATTTAATCAGCGGGGTCCATAGCTGGAAAAGATATGCTGTACCCCATTGGGGATAGAAAGCATGGCTTTTGCCTGCCTGCCCACCTGCCTTGGATGTTCCGATACCCTCACCCCTTCCCCTTACCGTTCTGAATGAACTTACCTTCATTAATGAAGCCAGGCTCATTTTCATCATGCCAGAGTTCAGCAGGAATTTGGGGAAATGCCTGCTTGACTTTTGTGAGCTGGAAGAGGCAGAGAGAAGTGCATCCCGCTGTGGCCAAGCTGTCTTGGAGAAGAGTTCCCCTTCTTCCCCTGGCCCATCAACACAAATCATTTGCAGCAAAATATCCATTCCAGGGAGTCCCTAATGCCCCATCAAGTGGAATGAAGGGGAACAGAAGCCCTCCCTGCCCCTTTGTCTCAAGGGAGAGGTTAAACGAGGATGGGTTCCCAAGCGCAGCGGGGGACCTGAAGCCCGCAATCCATGGCGTGATCGGTTTGCTACCTACATTGATCCTAGGATGGTTGTTGCTGCAGGAGAGAAGCTGCTTCAGGACCGCGGAGAAGCATCTCCAGCCGTGCGGCTCAAAGTGCTGCGGATTTGAAGGAAGGAGGACACCTGTGCTGGTTTGCTACAACCAAGCATCTCATTGCCTAAGCGCATGTGCGCAGTTTATGCTGCATCCTTCTCTAGGCCTCTGGAGCCACGCTCTCCCTCCAACATTGCCCCAGCCTTCCTAAATCCCAGGGATGCTTTGGGATGGCTTTGGGATGGTATTTCCAAGCAAAGAAGTCCAGGTCACTATAAACACTTCATTTTCACATTTGCAATTCTGGCCTTGGCCTATTACAGTTGAAGGTACTTGTGCACAAAGAGATCCCTGCATGATGAAAAACAGCTCTTGTGACAAGCCAACGTTCTTCTGGTACTGGGCGCCTGTCCTCAAGAACAATCCTCCAGCTGTTCTTCAGAGTCGGACAATGAACAGGAGTTTTCACCCTTGATTCTGGGAATGCCTGCACTGGCCAAGGCTTTCTTTGACGCCCTTACCTTCAAAATGAAAATGAAGTGCTTTGTGGTGGGAGCCTGCCGAAGGAGAGCTCTGAGCGACAGGCCCAAGGCCTCCTCCACCAATTTCTTCTCTACCTGAAAGGAAAGACAGGGGAAGATGTACACTTTTCCAGAATGCCTTCCCAGCCATGTCAACCCCCGAAAGCCAGTCCCTTCAAATGTGGGTGACCGTGGTACCTCAGGAGCATCCTCATCTCTTATCTTCTGGGAGCCTATCCAGTGGAAGACAAAGATGTCCAGGAGCATTGATTCCACTGCTGGGTCCATGGCTGGTGGGACCTTGCTGTAGAGACAAAAGGAGGACGAGACATCAGTGCCCATCTTAGTCAAAAGCCTTCAGTGTCATTGTCCCCAAGAAAATAGGAGAAGGTGGGCAAGTGCTAGGAGGTGTGGGCAGGCAAGCTACCCTCTCCTCTCTCCATGTCTCAAGGAGAATTTTTCCTCTCATTGGGTGGCCCCAGCTGAAAGTGTCCAAAAGGGCAGTGGACCAGCTCAAGCTTCTAGGGGGTGGTCAAGGGCAGCCCTCTCTGGAGTCTGTTGCAGTAATCAAGCCGCAAAGGGACCAGGGAACGAGTGACTGTCTGAAAGGCCTCCTGGCCTGGCAGGAGCAACAACTGGTGTACCAGATGAAGCTGTCCTTTTCCTTGTTGTTTTTTCCTATTCTCCCCCTTCCTACTCTCTGAGTGCTGCAAACAGATTGTCCTTACACCCTACAAAAGAAACGGGAGATTGACCTGATCTCATAGACCGCCAGAAGTGCAGCTAGACCTGCAGAGAAGCTCCTTAAATTGTTGTCCTCCAGCAGAGCCTGGCGGCAAACAAGAGTGGAGAGAAGCAGAGAACCCAAAGTCAACCAGGCTGCTCCAGCCCACGCCTTCCTCTTTGTCCAGCCCCTTTTGACCTGCTCTTCTGCTACAGCTTGTCCTTCAGTCCAAAGGAGAATGACCCGCAGGTGAGGGGCCCTTTGTGTGGGCCTGTTTTTGGAAGCTGCCTTCTCTTTCCCTGACAGACTTTCAGTGAGGGTGAGCTTCTGCTCACCCTCCTGAAAACCAGGGGTAGCCTTTTCCCTCTCCCTCCTCCCCTCATTTCTCTCCATTCTCCTTTGCTTACCACCCCTTTCTACGTCCCTCCCTCCCTCCCTCCGTCTTACTAACCAGGACAGCGAGACCGCAAAGGTTCTTATTCCGGGGAACCGGGACTCTCAGTTGCCCACTCTGCTTCATCTGGAAGAGAGCAGCGATGGAGCTCAGGCACTGGATGATGCTCTTGTCCTGCTGCAACAGAAGAGAGTCAGGCGGTCAGACAGGGAGGCTGTGGGGCGTCTTGCCGCCAGGTCCCCAATGTTCCCCCTTGCAGAAGGGAAGCCGGAAACCCTTTGGAGGCTCTCTCTGTCTGAAGAATCATGTGCACCACACGGAGATTGGGCAAAAGAGTCTGGGATTCCAACATGGGAGCAAAGCCCAGCCAGGGGAACTTCTGTGTCCAAGGGGCACCTACATTTTGGGCTGCCTTGCTCTTCCTTTCATGGACCTCTTGCCAGAGATTTTGGCTGGTCCGCCGGTCTGCCCTCACACTGGCAGCCTCGCATTGGGCCTTACAGGCTTCTTCACGGTCCCTTTTTGTGAAGAGGGCCTTCCTTTTCCCTCGGCAGTCCTCTGTGGGGAAATTGGGCAAAGGAGAGACGGGGGCTGCCATCCTCAGACAAATTTGTAGGTCTGCTACAGATGAAGAAAACCCGCCAAACCAGCCCTGTCTTGGCAGCCTCCTTCCCATCGAGACCCGATTCCATTCACTCAAAACCTTTTCTGGTTCACAGAGCTGGCTCAGTCTCCTGGCCAGGAGAGAAGACTCACGGAGGCCTTCCCACTCTCTATATTCCCCCTCCCCATTTGCGAGGATGTCAAGGAGGGCCACTGCACCATCTTGAACCCTCTCCTTTCCCTCTCAAGCTCCCATCCCAACGCCCAGCGTCCACTCACCAAGCCGCTCCTCTTTTCGCAGCTCTAGATCAACAACAAATGTTTGTTTCTGAGGAGGCTTGGCAGTGTCCTCCAGTTGGCCTGCTGCTCCTTCTGGAGAACCTGCAGCATCAGCTGCTGGTCCGCTTGCCGTCCTAGCCTTTCTTTTTCTTTTCCCAAAACACAAAAACCAGTTGAGGAATCCCCTAGAACAGAGAGGAAGGAAGCTGAGGAAAGGAATGGACTGAAGCCTGTTTTCCATTATGCCTATCCCTGTGGTGGAGATCACCCAATGTGGTAATCTAGTCCTTCCCGGTTGAAGAGGTGAGTTTAAACCTTGGTTTGATGTTGGGTGACCTGGTGTATTCCATGGCCAGATGAGTTTAACCAATGTAAGAATCTTTTCCTCAGTCAGCGGTTAAGGATGCTATGTGATCCGAGTCAACTGGAAAATGGTCAACCCAGTCTTTTAACACCAAGAGGGAATGAAAGACAGACGTCATCTGGAGCACATTTGGCCCACCTTTCCCTTTGCTAAGAGGAGAACAAATGGGTGTTTTCACCCCTGGAATATCCCAACCCACTGAGAATGTCCCCACAAATTGGGGCAGGGTCCCCAGAGTCCAGGAGCCCTTCTCAAGTCCAACTTACATCCTGGAAGACATTTTCAGTCTGTCAACAGTCAGTAACTGACAGTTTAGCCTGGCTGGATGGCCTCATAAAGCCAAGAGAGTTACCCAGGAGATCACAGGCCTCCTTTGTGATCTTACCAAAGGTCACCTGCTCCACCTTTGCTACATACACCAAGGCCAGCCCAAGGTCTCAAGGAAGCTACCAAACGAATCACTGAAGTTGCCGGTTTCCCATCTTCCTTGCACAGAAGGCATAGCTCTTTGGATGTCCATGGGCTTTCCATATGCAAGCTCCATGAAGCTAGCTGACTGAGCAAGACCCCTTGATGCAGCTCTTGGTCCTTGCAGGCTGATTCCCATGGCCTTTCAATGCTAGTTTGTGTGTGTTTGTGTGTCGGTGTGTGTGTCCCAACATCTCTGTGTCTATGGTCAGCTCCCTCTCTTATTTCTGCTTAGGTGCAGAAACCATCTTCTGCATCCCAAAGTGTTGTTAGTGTTGGAAGTTCCGGCAAATCCAGCATGCCTCATTTGCTTGTGAATTAAGTTTTCGCACAATGCTGTTAGGGATTGCTGGAAAGCATTTGGCGGGAGAGATCAGGAAAAACATGCACCAGGCATTTCTGTGAAAATAAATGTATTTACAGAAAACAATAAAAACATACACAGTTTCATATCCAGATATCCTGGATAGGCAGAAAAGCTTTACAAGCTCATACACGCACACGCGCTCTAAGTAGGACTGGGAGGAGAGTAACAAGCCCAGGCAGATTCCTTCCCCAGGCAAATCAAAATGCAGTTGCTTGACTGTGTGTGTGTGAATGCTCGAATGAGCAGGTGCTGACATTAAGCTGCGAATCCATAATTCGAAAGCTCTTCCTGAAAAAGCAATCAGCTGAGAGTTAACGAACCATGCCTAAAGACGGAAAGTCCTGGGCTAAGCAGCCATCGCCTCTGCCGTCATCGGAGAGAACCATGCTGTGTGCCAAAGTGTCAGCACCTGCTCCTTTGAGCATTCACACACACACAGTCAAGAAACTGGATGTCTTTGAACTGTTTTAATGAAGCATCATGAACGGTACAGAAGGCAAGCTGCGAATAAAGACTTCACACCAAAACCTAACTTAAACTACATTCCCTTAGCTAGTCCCCTTTCCCACCAAGCATGTCACTCCCCTCCCATCCAGATGGTATTCCTCTGGACTTTATTTTGCCTCATGCTGATCCCCGTGGAATTCAGCTGGCGGGCAGCGCCGAACATGCCCTAGAGACATTTGCCCACACTAAGTCGATGAAGTATGGGAGATTCAGTAAAGGGTCCCGCACCTCCGCTCCTCCAGGGAGATCTAGGCAGTGGTCCTGGGAAGAAGAAAAGGAGCGACGCTATGCAAAGGGTCAATGTTTGCGGTGCAGAAAAGAGGGGCACCGAGCGGTGGCGTGCCCAAAAAGAAAGACCGAAGACCAGAGGGACAAGTCATCTGGAAAATCGCTGTCTCTACCAAGAAAGATCAAGGTCGAATCTGAGGAGGTCCCGTTCTTCAGAGATGAGGAGGAGGCTGTCCTGGAGCAACCGGTGGGAAACGCCAGCCACCTGCTTTAAAGGGCGCCGCTGGGCAGGTGGAAGAGGAAGGGCGCGATCACACTTCGGTGAGTGGAAATTTCCCTACGCTGACAGTGAAGGTGAAAATGGGATCCCGCACACGAACTGTTGAAGTGTGGGCAATGGTTGATTCAGGGTGCTTGTAGTGTTTAATGCACCCTGACGTGGTGGCTGCCTTGGAGCTACCCACATTCCCTTTGAAACGGGCAATGATCTTTACCCAATTGGATGGTTCTATGGCAGGGGGAAAACCTGTGACTCACTCCACAGGAATGGTGGCATTGCAAATGGGAAGTCACTGGGAAAAGCTGCCTTTTGTGGTGGCGCCTGTGGGGGGTCCGTTTGTCATTTTGGGGATGCCTTGGTTTGTTCAACAGAACCCGCATATAAACTGGGTGCACAGGACTGTGACTTTTGCAGATGGATTTTACAAAGTCCCAGAGGGGGATTTATTGGATAGCGGGGAAGTGGGGAGGGTGGCAGCAACAACTCTGCACCTCCTTGCTGATGTGCTAGATGGATTACCGGAGCAATACCAGGACTTTGCAGATGTATTTGGTGAAAAGGAAGCAGATCAGCTACCGCCGCACCGAAAAACTGACTGTGCCATAGACTTTATCCCCGATGCAAAGTTGCCTAAGCCAAAAATTTATGCTATGACCCAGAAAGAGCTCGAAACGCTAAGGGAGTTTGTTGATAAAAATCTGGCTAGGGGTTTTATCGAGCCAGCCAATTCCCCAGTGGGTGCGCCTGTTCTTTTCAGACCAAAGAAAGATGGAACTTTGAGACTATGCACAAATTTCTGTGGCTTGAATGCGGTCTCAATTTTGAATAAATATCCCGTCCCGTTAATCAAGGATATGTTATCACATCTGTCAAAGGGGAAAATATTCTCTAAGTTGGATCTGAGGGAGGCATATTTCCGCATTCGCATTAGGGAGGGGGATGAATGGAAAACTGCTTTCAATTGTCCTCTGGGCTCTTTTCAGTATAAAGTGTTACCTTTTGGATTGGCGGGAGTGCCTGGGATTTTTATGCAATTGATTAATGAGGTCTTGCATGACCATTTATTCAAAGGTGTATTGGTATATTTGGATGATGTATTAATTTATACTGAAACAATGGAGGATCATGTGAAGCTGGTCAGACAAGTACTCAGCAAGCTGAGAAAAGCTGAATTGTATGCTAAATTCTCTAAATGTGCTTTTCATAAATCTCAAATTGACTATTTGGGTTATAGAATTTCAGACAAGGGTATTGAAATGGATCCAGCTAAGTTTGAGGCCATTCTGGCATGGGAGGCACCACGTACTCGGAGGCAACTTCAAAGTTTCCTCGGTTTCGCGAACTACTATAGGTCATTTATCCAGGGGTTTGTGGAATTAGTGCTACCCCTTACTGAGTTGCTTAAAACTAAAGGAAAAGGGGACACCCAGAGATCAAAGAATCCGGGGGCATTGCTAAAATGGACGCCGGCATGCCAGCTGGCTTTTAACGAGCTTAAGAAACTATTCACAGCAGAACCCATTTTGCAGCATCCAGATCCTACCAAACCATTTGTGGTACAGGTGGATGCCTCTGATTTTTCCATTGGAGCACTGCTGCTACAGGCAGATGAATCAGGATGTTTAAAGCCTTGTGCTTATCTCTCTCGTAAATTCTCTGAGCCTGAAAGGTGGTGGCATGTTTGGGAAAAAGAGGCTTTTGCTGTTAAAGCTGTTTTGGACACTTGGCGCCATTTGCTGGAGGGGGCTACCCATCCTTTCGAGGTTTGGACTGATCACAAAAACCTCGAAGCACTCAGTGCACCTCGTAAGCTCAACCCAAAGCAGATTAGATGGACTCAGTTTTTCAGCCGTTTTGATTTCAAGTTAAAGTTTATCCCGGGAAAGAAAAACTTTCTCGCTGATGCATTGTCACGCAGACCCCAAGATTCCAGCACTGTGCCTGATGTAATAGGAACTCTCTGGACGGAGCCGCAATTGAGTCTTGCAGCTGTGACTCGCAGCCAGACTCGTGCGCAGCAACCAGACACTTCAATTTCACCCCGTTTGCCAATTCCCTCAGATTTGCAACAGCAGTTTCTTTCCCAGTTGAAATCTGACACTTGGTTGTCAGCAAATATCAACAATGTTACTTTTGACAAGGGTTTTGCTTGGAAAAATGATCATCTTTATGTGCCTGAAGTTTTACGCAAAGACATTTTGCTCCGTTGCCATGATGACAAACTAGCGGGACATTTTGGGTTTGTTAAAACACTTCACTTGGTTAGGCACCAATTCTGGTGGCCAACATTAAGACGAGATGTTAAAGACTATATTGCCTCCTGCCCTGTTTGCACTGCTTCCAAATGAAAGGTGGGTAAGCCGCAAGGCTTGCTTCAGCCAGTGGCCAGTCCCCCTCACCCCTGGGAGGAAATCTCTATGGATTTTATCATGGATCTACCTCCAAGTCAAAGAAAAACTGTAATTTGGGTTGTAAAAGACTTTTTCTCAAAACAAGCCCATTTCATTCCGTGTGCTTCCATTCCCTCTGCACAGCAGCTCGCCCGCCTCTTTTTTGTACACGTGTACAGGCTCCACGGGAGCCCCTCCCGTTTGGTGACTGACAGGGGCACACAATTTACTTCGCAATTTTGGTGGGCTTTTATGAAATTAGTGGGCACTAAACAAGCCCTGTCCACTGCATCGCATCCTGAGACTGACGGAGCCACGGAGGCACTTAATTCTACATTAGAGCAATATTTGCGTGCTTTTGTTAATTATCAACAAGATAATTGGGTCGATCTTCTTCCCTTTGCCGAAGTCACCTACAACAATGCAGTGCATCAGAGTACTGGTCAGGTGCCATTTCGCACTGTCTTTGGTCATGATTTCGTCCCCATTCCTGAACTGCCTCAACCAACTTCTCCTCCTTCCTCCCCTGCAGACTGGGGGACTCCTGGCCGAAAATAAAGCAAGCTCTTGCTGATGCCCAAGCCACTTATAAATGCTATGCTGACACCAAACAGGCACCTCAGCCACCTTTCAAAGTTGGACATAAAGTCTACCTCTCCACGAAATTTATTAAATCACCCCAACCCTCTAAGAAGTTGGCACCAAAGTTTGTGGGCCCGTTTCCAATTGTTGCCCAGATTAATCCTGTTACTTTTAAATTGGACTTGCCTCATAATCTTAAATGTTTGCATCCTGTCTTTCATTGCAGCCTGCTCAAACCTTACCATCAATCCGACTGCTGGCATCCACACCCCTCACCACCTGCTCCTATTATGATTGATGGCCAGCAGCACTACGAAGTCCAAGACATCCTTGATTCTCGGCGCTTTCGTTCTACATTACAATACCTGGTTCGATGGAAGCATTTCCCACATCCTGAGTGGGTTGCAGCTCACCATGTTCGCTCACCTAATTTAGTTACTCGTTTTCATTCTGCCTATCCTGATAAGCCTGCTCCTTAATTCTGTATTTTTGGGGGGGGGGGCAGTATGTCATGTTCATCATTTCAATGTTTTGCATACATAGTAACGCTTTCGCATGTCACTTTTCTGATCCGTGTCTGCTGGGTGGAAATTTCCAGCCGTGCCAGGCTGTAATCTTTCTATTGCAATTGTGGAATGTTGTTTGGGTTATTGGCTCTATTCAAGGTTACTTTCTCAGGCTGATGTAGGTGACGGTACTTAACACCTGGGAGGGGGTGGTTGCTAAGGAGGGATCAGGGCGGGACTGGTTTTGAAGTGAGGGGTTTTAGTTTGTATTTCGCGCGCTTTTGCTCATAATCAGCTTTCTTTGTATTGCACACTATTCGTTCAATAAATCGGTTTTCAATAAGAATCTACTTGTGAGGCTGAGTATGTCTGAATAGGCAATCATTACACATTGCAGTGTTCATTTTTGCATTCAGCCTGTTTCCAACCGGCTCACCCCGTGAGTTTTCCTGACCTGGCGGTCAAGAATTATTTGATTTCCAGGCCAAAAATTGTGCCGTCCCAAATCAAGCATGTAAATGCACACCTAACCCTAAAATTCCACCCCGAATCTCATGGCGGTGTTCATTTTTGCATTCGGCCTGATTCCGCCCAGCTCGCCCCGTGAGCTTTTCCTGACCCCGGGGTCAGGAATTTTTTGATTTCTGGGCCAAAAATTCTGCCGTCCCAAACCGAGCATGCCAAAGCACACCTAACCCTTACATTCCGCCCAGAATCTCATGGCGGTGTTCATTTTTGCATTCGGCCTGATTCCGCCCGGCTCGCCCCGTGAGCTTTTCCTGACCCCGGGGTCAGGAATTTTTTGATTTCTGGGCCAAAAATTCTGCCGTCACAAACCGAGCATGCCAAAGCACACCTAACCCTTACATTCCGCCCAGAATCTCATGGCGGCGTTCATTTTTGCATTCGGCCTGATTCCGCCCGGCTCGCCCCGTGAGCTTTTCCTGACCCCGGGGTCAGGAATTTTTTGATTTCTGGGCCAAAAATTCTGCCGTCCCAAACCGAGCATGCCAAAGCACACCTAACCCTTACATTCCGCCCAGAATCTCATGGCGGTGTTCATTTTTGCATTCGGCCTGATTCCGCCCGGCTCGCCCCGTGAGCTTTTCCTGACCCCGGGGTCAGGAATTTTTTGATTTCTGGGCCAAAAATTCTGCCGTCCCAAACCGAGCATGCCAAAGCACACCTAACCCTTACATTCCGCCCAGAATCTCATGGCGGTGTTCATTTTTGCGTTCGGCCTGATTCCGCCCGGCTCGCCCCGTGAGCTTTTCCTGACCCCGGGGTCAGGAATCTTTTGATTTCTGGGCCAAAAATTCTGCCGTCCCAAACCGAGCATGCCAAAGCACACCTAACCCTTACATTCCGCCCAGAATCTCATGCCGGTGTTCATTTGTGCGTTCGGCCTGATTCCGCCCGGCTCGCCCCGTGAGCTTTTCCTGACCCCGGGGTCAGGAATTTTTTGATTTCTGGGCCAAAAATTCTGCCGTCCCAAACCGAGCATGCCAAAGCACACCTAACCCTTACATTCCGCCCAGAATCTCATGCCGGTGTTCATTTTTGCGTTCGGCCTGATTCCGCCCGGCTCGCCCCGTGAGCTTTTCCTGACCCCGGGGTCAGGAATTTTTTGATTTCTGGGCCAAAAATTCTGCCGTCCCAAACCGAGCATGCCAAAGCACACCTAACCCTTACATTCCGCCCAGAATCTCATGGCGGTGTTCATTTTTGCGTTCGGCCTGATTCCGCCCGGCTCGCCCCGTGAGCTTTTCCTGACCCCGGGGTCAGGAATTTTTTGATTTCTGGGCCAAAAATTCTGCCGTCCCAAACCGAGCATGCCAAAGCACACCTAACCCTTACATTCCGCCCAGAATCTCATGGCGGTGTTCATTTTTGCATTCGGCCTGATTCCGCCCGGCTCGCCCCGTGAGCTTTTCCTGACCCCGGGGTCAGGAATTTTTTGATTTCTGGGCCAAAAATTCTGCCGTCCCAAACCGAGCATGCCAAAGCACACCTAACCCTTACATTCCGCCCAGAACCTCATGGCGGTGTTCATTTTTGCATTCGGCCTGATTCCGCCCGGCTCGCCCCGTGAGCTTTTCCTGACCCCGGGGTCAGGAATTTTTTGATTTCTGGGCCAAAAATTCTGCCGTCCCAAACCGAGCATGCCAAAGCACACCTAACCCTTACATTCCGCCCAGAACCTCATGGCGGTGTTCATTTTTGCATTCGGCCTGATTCCGCCCGGCTCGCCCCGTGAGCTTTTCCTGACCCCGGGGTCAGGAATTTTTTGATTTCTGGGCCAAAAATTCTGCCGTCCCAAACCGAGCATGCCAAAGCACACCTAACCCTTACATTCCGCCCAGAACCTCATGGCGGTGTTCATTTTTGCATTCGGCCTGATTCCGCCCGGCTCGCCCTGTGAGCTTTTCCTGACCCCGGGGTCAGGAATTTTTGATTTCTGGGCCAAAAATTCTGCCGTCCCAAACCGAGCATGCCAAAGCACACCTAACCCTAACATTCCGCCCAGAACCTCATGGCGGTGTTCATTTTTGCATTCGGCCTGATTCCGCCCGGCTCGCCCCGTGAGCTTTTCCTGACCCCGGGGTCAGGAATTTTTTGATTTCTGGGCCAAAAATTCTGCCGTCCCAAACCGAGCATGCCAAAGCACACCTAACCCTTACATTCCGCCCAGAACCTCATGGCGGTGTTCATTTTTGCATTCGGCCTGATTCCGCCCGGCTCGCCCCGTGAGCTTTTCCTGACCCCGGGGTCAGGAATTTTTTGATTTCTGGGCCAAAAATTCTGCCGTCCCGAACCGAGCATGCCAAAGCACACCTAACCCTTACATTCCGCCCAGAATCTCATGGCGGTGTTCATTTTTGCATTCGGCCTGATTCCGCCCGGCTCGCCCCGTGAGCTTTTCCTGACCCCGGGGTCAGGAATTTTTTGATTTCTGGGCCAAAAATTGTGCCGTCCCAAATCCAGCATGCAAAAGCACTCCTAACCCTTACATTCCACCCCGAATCTCATGGCGGTGTTCATTTTTGCATTCGGCCTGATTCCGCCGGGCTCACACCGTGAGGTTTTCCTGACCCCGGGGTCAGGAATTTTTGGATTTCTGGGCCAAAAATTGTGCCGTCCCAAATCCAGCATGCAAAAGCACTCCTAACCCTTACATTCCACCCCGAATCTCATGGCGGTGTTCATTTTTGCATTCGGCCTGATTCCGCCGGGCTCACCCCGTGAGGTTTTCCTGACCCTGGGGTCAGGAATTTTTGGATTTCTGGGCCAAAAATTGTGCCGTCCCAAATCCAGCATGCAAAAGCACTCCTAACCCTTACATTCCACCCCGAATCTCATGGCGGTGTTCATTTTTGCATTCGGCCTGATTCCGCCGGGCTCGCCCCGGTGAGGTTTTCCTGACCCCGGGGTCAGGAATTTTTGGATTTCTGGGCCAAAAATTGTGCCGTCCCAAATCCAGCATGCAAAAGCAGCCCTAACCCTTACATTCCACCCCGAATCTCATGGCGGTGTTCATTTTTGCATTTGGCCTGATTCCGCCGGGCTCACACCGTGAGGTTTTCCTGACCCCGGGGTCAGGAATTTTTGGATTTCTGGGCCAAAAATTGTGCTGTCCCAAATCCAGCATGCAAAAGCACTCCTAACCCTTACATTCCACCCCGAATCTCATGGCGGTGTTCATTTTTGCATTCGGCCTGATTCCGCCGGGCTCACACCGTGAGGTTTTCCTGACCCCGGGGTCAGGAATTTTTGGATTTCTGGGCCAAAAATTGTGCCGTCCCAAATCCAGCATGCAAAAGCACTCCTAACCCTTACATTCCACCCCGAATCTCATGGCGGTGTTCATTTTTGCATTCGGCCAGATTCCGCCGGGCTCACCCCGTGAGCCTTTCCTGACCCCGGGGTCAGGAATTTTTGGATTTCTGGGCCAAAAATTGTGCCGTCCCAAATCCAGTATGCAAAAGCACTCCTAACCCTTACATTCCACCCCGAATCTCATGGCGGTTTTCATTTTTGCATTCGGCCTGATTCCGCCGGGCTCGCCCCGGTGAGGTTTTCCTGACCCCGGGGTCAGGACTTTTTGGATTTCTGGGCCAAAAATTGTGCCGTCCCAAATCCAGCATGCAAAAGCACTCCTAACCCTTACATTCCACCCCGAATCTCATGGCGGTGTTCATTTTTGCATTGGGCCTGATTCCGCCGGGCTCACACCGTGAGGTTTTCCTGACCCCGGGGTCAGGAATTTTTGGATTTCTGGGCCAAAAATTGTGCCGTCCCAAATCCAGCATGCAAAAGCACTCCTAACCCTTACATTCCACCCCGAATCTCATGGCGGTGTTCATTTTTGCATTCGGCCTGATTCCGCCGGGCTCACCCCGTGAGGTTTTCCTGACCCCGGGGTCAGGAATGTTTGGATTTCTGGGCCAAAAATTGTGCCGTCCCAAATCCAGCATGCAAAAGCACTCCTAACCCTTACATTCCACCCCGAATCTCATGGCGGTGTTCATTTTTGCATTCGGCCTGATTCCGCCGGGCTCACCCCGTGTGGTTTTCCTGACCCCGGGGTCAGGAATTTTTGGATTTCTGGGCCAAAAATTGTGCCGTCCCAATTCCAGCATGCAAAAGCACTCCTAACCCTTACATTCCACCCCGAATCTCATGGCGGTGATCATTTTTGCATTCGGCCTGATTCCGCCGGGCTCACCCCGTGAGGTTTTCCTGACCCCGGGGTCAGGAATTTTTGGATTTCTGGGCCAAAAATTGTGCCGTCCCAAATCCAGCATGCAAAAGCACTCCTAACCCTTACATTCCACCCCGAATCTCATGGCGGTGTTCATTTTTGCATTCGGCCTGATTCCGCCGGGCTCGCCCCGTGAGGTTTTCCTGACCCCGGGGTCAGGAATTTTTGGATTTCTGGGCCAAAAATTGTGCCGTCCCAAATCCAGCATGCAAAAGCACTCCTAACCCTTACATTCCACCCCGAATCTCATGGCGGTGTTCATTTTTGCATTCGGCCTGATTCCGCCGGGCTCACCCTGTGAGCCTTTCCTGACCCCGGGGTCAGGAATTTTTGGATTTCTGGGACAAAAATTGTGCCGTCCCAAATCCAGCATGCAAAAGCACTCCTAACCCTTACATTCCACCCCGAATCTCATGGCGGTGTTCATTTTTGCATTCGGCCTGATTCCGCCGGGCTCGCCCCGGTGAGGTTTTCCTGACCCCGGGGTCAGGAATTTTTGGATTTCTGGGCCAAAAATTGTGCCGTCCCAAATCCAGCATGCAAAAGCACTCCTAACCCTTACATTCCACCCCGAATCTCATGGCGGTGTTCATTTTTGCATTCGGCCTGATTCCGCCGGGCTCACCCCGTGTGGTTTTCCTGACCCCGGGGTCAGGAATATTTGGATTTCTGGGCCAAAAATTGTGCCGTCCCAAATCCAGCATGCAAAAGTACTCGTAACCCTTACATTCCACCCCGAATCTCATGGCGGTGTTCATTTTTGCATTCGGCCTGATTCCGCCGGGCTCGCCCCGTGAGCTTTTCCTGACCCCGGGGTCAGGAATTTTTGGATTTCTGGGCCAAAAATTGTGCCGTCCCAAATCCAGCATGCAAAAGCACTCCTAACCCTTACATTCCACCCCGAATCTCATGGCGGTGTTCATTTTTGCATTCGGCCTGATTCCGCCGGGCTCGCCCCGTGAGGTTTTCCTGACCCTGGGGTCAGGAATTTTTGGATTTCTGGGCCAAAAATTGTGCCGTCCCAAATCCAGCATGCAAAAGCACTCCTAACCCTTACATTCCACCCCGAATCTCATGGCGGTGTTCATTTTTGCATTCGGCCTGATTCCGCCGGGCTCGCCCCGTGAGCTTTTCCTGACCCCGGGGTCAGGAATTTTTGGATTTCTGGGCCAAAAATTGTGCCGTCCCAAATCCAGCATGCAAAAGCACTCCTAACCCTTACATTCCACCCCGAATCTCATGGCGGTGTTCATTTTTGCATTCGGCCTGATTCCGCCGGCCTCACCCCGTGAGCCTTTCCAGACCCCGGGGTCAGGAAATTTTGGATTTCTGGGCCAAAAATTGTGCCGTCCCAAATCCAGCATGCAAAAGCACTCCTAACCCTTACATTCCACCCCGAATCTCATGGCGGTGTTCATTTTTGCATTCGGCCTGATTCCGCCGGGCTCCCACCGTGAGGTTTTCCTGACCCCGGGGTCAGGAATTTTTGGATTTCTGGGCCAAAAATTGTGCCGTCCCAAATCCAGCATGCAAAAGCACTCCTAACCCTTACATTCCACCCCGAAGCTCATGGCGGTGTTCATTTTTGCATTCTGCCTGATTCCGCCGGGCTCGCCCCGTGAGGTTTTCCTGACCCCGGGGTCAGGAATTTTTGGATTTCTGGGCCAAAAATTGTGCCGTCCCAAAACCAGCATGCAAAAGCACTCCTAACCCTTACATTCCACCCCGAATCTCATGGCGGTGTTCATTTTTGCATTCGGACTGATTCCGCCGGGCTCACACCCTGAGGTTTTCCTGACCCCGGGGTCAGGAATTTTTGGATTTCTGGGCCAAAAATTGTGCCGTCCCAAATCCAGCATGCAAAAGCACTCCTAACCCTTACATTCCACCCCGAATCTCATGGCGGTGATCATTTTTGCATTCGGCCTGATTCCGCCGGGCTCACCCCGTGAGGTATTCCTGACCCCGGGGTCAGGAATTTTTGGATTTCTGGGCCAAAAATTGTGCCGTCCCAAATCCAGCATGCAAAAGCACTCCTAACCCTTACATTCCACCCCGAATCTCATGGCGGTGTTCATTTTTGCATTCGGCCTGATTCCGCCGGGCTCGCCCCGTGAGGTTTTCCTGACCCCGGGGTCAGGAATTTTTGGATTTCTGGGCCAAAAATTGTGCCGTCCCAAATCCAGCATGCAAAAGCACTCCTAACCCTTACATTCCACCCCGAATCTCATGGCGGTGTTCATTTTTGCATTCGGCCTGATTCCGCCGGGCTCACCCTGTGAGCCTTTCCTGACCCCGGGGTCAGGAATTTTTGGATTTCTGGGACAAAAATTGTGCCGTCCCAAATCCAGCATGCAAAAGCACTCCTAACCCTTACATTCCACCCCGAATCTCATGGCGGTGTTCATTTTTGCATTCGGCCTGATTCCGCCGGGCTCGCCCCGGTGAGGTTTTCCTGACCCCGGGGTCAGGAATTTTTGGATTTCTGGGCCAAAAATTGTGCCGTCCCAAATCCAGCATGCAAAAGCACTCCTAACCCTTACATTCCACCCCGAATCTCATGGCGGTGTTCATTTTTGCATTCGGCCTGATTCCGCCGGGCTCACCCCGTGTGGTTTTCCTGACCCCGGGGTCAGGAATATTTGGATTTCTGGGCCAAAAATTGTGCCGTCCCAAATCCAGCATGCAAAAGTACTCGTAACCCTTACATTCCACCCCGAATCTCATGGCGGTGTTCATTTTTGCATTCGGCCTGATTCCGCCGGGCTCGCCCCGTGAGCTTTTCCTGACCCCGGGGTCAGGAATTTTTGGATTTCTGGGCCAAAAATTGTGCCGTCCCAAATCCAGCATGCAAAAGCACTCCTAACCCTTACATTCCACCCCGAATCTCATGGCGGTGTTCATTTTTGCATTCGGCCTGATTCCGCCGGGCTCGCCCCGTGAGGTTTTCCTGACCCCGGGGTCAGGAATTTTTGGATTTCTGGGCCAAAAATTGTGCCGTCCCAAATCCAGCATGCAAAAGCACTCCTAACCCTTACATTCCACCCCGAATCTCATGGCGGTGTTCATTTTTGCATTCGGCCTGATTCCGCCGGGCTCGCCCCGTGAGCTTTTCCTGACCCCGGGGTCAGGAATTTTTGGATTTCTGGGCCAAAAATTGTGCCGTCCCAAATCCAGCATGCAAAAGCACTCCTAACCCTTACATTCCACCCCGAATCTCATGGCGGTGTTCATTTTTGCATTCGGCCTGATTCCGCCGGCCTCACCCCGTGAGCCTTTCCAGACCCCGGGGTCAGGAAATTTTGGATTTCTGGGCCAAAAATTGTGCCGTCCCAAATCCAGCATGCAAAAGCACTCCTAACCCTTACATTCCACCCCGAATCTCATGGCGGTGTTCATTTTTGCATTCGGACTGATTCCGCCGGGCTCACACCCTGAGGTTTTCCTGACCCCGGGGTCAGGAATTTTTGGATTTCTGGGCCAAAAATTGTGCCGTCCCAAATCCAGCATGCAAAAGCACTCCTAACCCTTACATTCCACCCCGAATCTCATGGCGGTGATCATTTTTGCATTCGGCCTGATTCCGCCGGGCTCACCCCGTGAGGTTTTCCTGACCCCGGGGTCAGGAATTTTTGGATTTCTGGGCCAAAAATTGTGCCGTCCCAAATCCAGCATGCAAAAGCACTCCTAACCCTTACATTCCACCCCGAATCTCATGGCGGTGTTCATTTTTGCATTCGGCCTGATTCCGCCGGGCTCGCCCCGTGAGGTTTTCCTGACCCCGGGGTCAGGAATTTTTGGATTTCTGGGCCAAAAATTGTGCCGTCCCAAATCCAGCATGCAAAAGCACTCCTAACCCTTACATTCCACCCCGAATCTCATGGCGGTGTTCATTTTTGCATTCGGCCTGATTCCGCCGGGCTCACCCTGTGAGCCTTTCCTGACCCCGGGGTCAGGAATTTTTGGATTTCTGGGACAAAAATTGTGCCGTCCCAAATCCAGCATGCAAAAGCACTCCTAACCCTTACATTCCACCCCGAATCTCATGGCGGTGTTCATTTTTGCATTCGGCCTGATTCCGCCGGGCTCGCCCCGGTGAGGTTTTCCTGACCCCGGGGTCAGGAATTTTTGGATTTCTGGGCCAAAAATTGTGCCGTCCCAAATCCAGCATGCAAAAGCACTCCTAACCCTTACATTCCACCCCGAATCTCATGGCGGTGTTCATTTTTGCATTCGGCCTGATTCCGCCGGGCTCACCCCGTGTGGTTTTCCTGACCCCGGGGTCAGGAATATTTGGATTTCTGGGCCAAAAATTGTGCCGTCCCAAATCCAGCATGCAAAAGTACTCGTAACCCTTACATTCCACCCCGAATCTCATGGCGGTGTTCATTTTTGCATTCGGCCTGATTCCGCCGGGCTCGCCCCGTGAGCTTTTCCTGACCCCGGGGTCAGGAATTTTTGGATTTCTGGGCCAAAAATTGTGCCGTCCCAAATCCAGCATGCAAAAGCACTCCTAACCCTTACATTCCACCCCGAATCTCATGGCGGTGTTCATTTTTGCATTCGGCCTGATTCCGCCGGGCTCGCCCCGTGAGGTTTTCCTGACCCCGGGGTCAGGAATTTTTGGATTTCTGGGCCAAAATTGTGCCGTCCCAAATCCAGCATGCAAAAGCACTCCTAACCCTTACATTCCACCCCGAATCTCATGGCGGTGTTCATTTTTGCATTCGGCCTGATTCCGCCGGGCTCGCCCCGTGAGCTTTTCCTGACCCCGGGGTCAGGAATTTTTGGATTTCTGGGCCAAAAATTGTGCCGTCCCAAATCCAGCATGCAAAAGCACTCCTAACCCTTACATTCCACCCCGAATCTCATGGCGGTGTTCATTTTTGCATTCGGCCTGATTCCGCCGGCCTCACCCCGTGAGCCTTTCCAGACCCCGGGGTCAGGAAATTTTGGATTTCTGGGCCAAAAATTGTGCCGTCCCAAATCCAGCATGCAAAAGCACTCCTAACCCTTACATTCCACCCCGAATCTCATGGCGGTGTTCATTTTTGCATTCGGCCTGATTCCGCCGGGCTCCCACCGTGAGGTTTTCCTGACCCCGGGGTCAGGAATTTTTGGATTTCTGGGCCAAAAATTGTGCCGTCCCAAATCCAGCATGCAAAAGCACTCCTAACCCTTACATTCCACCCCGAATCTCATGGCGGTGTTCATTTTTGCATTCTGCCTGATTCCGCCGGGCTCGCCCCGTGAGGTTTTCCTGACCCCGGGGTCAGGAATTTTTGGATTTCTGGGCCAAAAATTGTGCCGTCCCAAAACCAGCATGGAAAAGCACTCCTAACCCTTACATTCCACCCCGAATCTCATGGCGGTGTTCATTTTTGCATTCGGACTGATTCCGCCGGGCTCACACCCTGAGGTTTTCCTGACCCCGGGGTCAGGAATTTTTGGATTTCTGGGCCAAAAATTGTGCCGTCCCAAATCCAGCATGCAAAAGCACTCCTAACCCTTACATTCCACCCCGAATCTCATGGCGGTGTTCATTTTTGCATTCGGACTGATTCCGCCGGGCTCACCCCGTGTGGTTTTCCTGACCCCGGGGTCAGGAATTTTTGGATTTCTGAGCCAAAAATTGTGCCGTCCCAAATCCAGCATGCAAAAGCACTCCTAACCCTTACATTCCACCCCGAATCTCATGGCGGTGTTCATTTTTGCATTCGGCCTGATTCCGCCGGGCTCGCCCCGTGAGCTTTTCCTGACCCCGGGGTCAGGAATTTTTGGATTTCTGGGCCAAAAATTGTGCCGTCCCAAATCCAGCATGCAAAAGCACTCCTAACCCTTACATTCCACCCCGAATCTCATGGCGGTGTTCATTTTTGCATTCGGCCTGATTCCGCCGGGCTCGCCCCGTGAGGTTTTCCTGACCCCGGGGTCAGGAATTTTTGGATTTCTGGGCCAAAAATTGTGCCGTCCCAAATCCAGCATGCAAAAGCACTCCTAACCCTTACATTCCACCCCGAATCTCATGGCGGTGTTCATTTTTGCATTCGGCCTGATTCCGCCGGGCTCGCCCCGTGAGGTTTTCCTGACCCCGGGGTCAGGAATTTTTGGATTTCTGGGCCAAATATTGTGCCGTCCCAAATCCAGCATGCAAAAGCACTCCTAACCCTTACATTCCACCCCGAATCTCATGGCGGTGTTCATTTTTGCATTCGGCCTGATTCCGCCGGGCTCACACCGTGAGGTTTTCCTGACCCCGGGGTCAGGAATTTTTGGATTTCTGGGCCAAAAATTGTGCCGTCCCAAATCCAGCATGCAAAAGCACTCCTAACCCCTACATTCCACCCCGAATCTCATGGCGGTGTTCATTTTTGCATTCGGCCTGATTCCGCCGGGCTCACCCCGTGAGCCTTTCCTGACCCCGGGGTCAGGAATTTTTGGATTTCTGGGCCAAAAATTGTGCCGTCCCAAATCCAGCATGCAAAAGCACTCCTAACCCTTACATTCCACCCCGAATCTCATGGCGGTGTTCATTTTTGCATTCGGCCTGATTCCGCCGGGCTCGCCCCGTGAGGTTTTCCTGACCCCGGGGTCAGGAATTTTTGGATTTCTGGGCCAAAAATTGTGCCGTCCCAAATCCAGCATGCAAAAGCACTCCTAACCCTTACATTCCACCCCGAATCTCATGGCGGTGTTCATTTTTGCATTCGGCCTGATTCCGCCGGCCTCACACCGTGAGGTTTTCCTGACCCCGGGGTCAGGAATTTTTGGATTTCTGGGCCAAAAATTGTGCCGTCCCAAATCCAGCATGCAAAAGCACTCCTAACCCCTACATTCCACCCCGAATCTCATGGCGGTGTTCATTTTTGCATTCGGCCTGATTCCGCCGGGCTCACCCCGTGAGCCTTTCCTGACCCCGGGGTCAGGAATTTTTGGATTTCTGGGCCAAAAATTGTGCCGTCCCAAATCCAGCATGCAAAAGCACTCCTAACCCTTACATTCCACCCCGAATCTCATGGCGGTGTTCATTTTTGCATTCGGCCTGATTCCGCCGGGCTCGCCCCGTGAGCTTTTCCTGACCCCGGGGTCAGGAATTTTTGGATTTCTGGGCCAAAAATTGTGCCGTCCCAAATCCAGCATGCAAAAGCACTCCTAACCCTTACATTCCACCCCGAATCTCATGGCGGTGTTCATTTTTGCATTCGGCCTGATTCCGCCGGGCTCGCCCCGTGAGGTTTTCCTGACCCCGGGGTCAGGAATTTTTGGATTTCTGGGCCAAAAATTGTGCCGTCCCAAATCCAGCATGCAAAAGCACTCCTAACCCTTACATTCCACCCCGAATCTCATGGCGGTGTTCATTTTTGCATTCGGACTGATTCCGCCGGCCTCACACCGTGAGGTTTTCCTGACCCCGGGGTCAGGAATTTTTGGATTTCTGGGCCAAAAATTGTGCCGTCCCAAATCCAGCATGCAAAAGCACTCCTAACCCTTACATTCCACCCCGAATCTCATGGCGGTGTTCATTTTTGCATTCTGCCTGATTCCGCCGGGCTCGCCCCGTGAGGTTTTCCTGACCCCGGGGTCAGGAATTTTTGGATTTCTGGGCCAAATATTGTGCCGTCCCAAATCCATCATGCAAAAGCACTCCTAACCCCTACATTCCACCCCGAATCTCATGGCGGTGTTCATTTTTGCATTCGGCCTGATTCCGCCGGGCTCGCCCCGTGAGGTTTTCCTGACCCCGGGGTCAGGAATTTTTGGATTTCTGGGCCAAATATTGTGCCGTCCCAAATCCATCATGCAAAAGCACTCCTAACCCCTACATTCCACCCCGAATCTCATGGCGGTGTTCATTTTTGCATTCGGCCTGATTCCGCCGGGCTCACACCGTGAGGTTTTCCTGACCCCGGGGTCAGGAATTTTTGGATTTCTGGGCCAAAAATTGTGCCGTCCCAAATCCAGCATGCAAAAGCACTCCTAACCCTTACATTCCACCCCGAATCTCATGGCGGTGTTCATTTTTGCATTCGGCCTGATTCCGCCGGCCTCACCCCGTGAGCCTTTCCTGACCCCGGGGTCAGGAATTTTTGGATTTCTGGGCCAAAAATTGTGCCGTCCCAAATCCAGCATGCAAAAGCACTCCTAACCCTTACATTCCACCCCGAATCTCATGGCGGTGTTCATTTTTGCATTCGGCCTGATTCCGCCGGGCTCGCCCCGGTGAGGTTTTCCTGTCCCCGGGGTCAGGAATTTTTGGATTTCTGGGCCAAAAATTGTGCCGTCCCAAATCCAGCATGCAAAAGCACTCCTAACCCTTACATTCCACCCCGAATCTCATGGCGGTGTTCATTTTTGCATTCGGCCTGATTCCGCCGGGCTCCCACCGTGAGGTTTTCCTGACCCCGGGGTCAGGAATTTTTGGATTTCTGGGCCAAAAATTGTGCCGTCCCAAATCCAGCATGCAAAAGCACTCCTAACCCTTACATTCCACCCCGAATCTCATGGCGGTGTTCATTTTTGCATTCTGCCTGATTCCGCCGGGCTCGCCCCGTGAGGTTTTCCTGACCCCGGGGTCAGGAATTTTTGGATTTCTGGGCCAAAAATTGTGCCGTCCCAAATCCAGCATGCAAAAGCACTCCTAACCCTTACATTCCACCCCGAATCTCATGGCGGTGTTCATTTTTGCATTCGGACTGATTCCGCCGGGCTCACACCGTGAGGTTTTCCTGACCCCGGGGTCAGGAATTTTTGGATTTCTGGGCCAAAAATTGTGCCGTCCCAAATCCAGCATGCAAAAGCACTCCTAACCCTTACATTCCACCCCGAATCTCATGGCGGTGTTCATTTTTGCATTCGGACTGATTCCGCCGGGCTCACCCCGTGTGGTTTTCCTGACCCCGGGGTCAGGAATATTTGGATTTCTGGGCCAAAAATTGTGCCGTCTCAAATCCAGCATGCAAAAGTACTCCTAACCCTTACATTCCACCCCGAATCTCATGGCGGTGTTCATTTTTGCATTCGGCCTGATTCCGCCGGGCTCGCCCCGTGAGCTTTTCCTGACCCCGGGGTCAGGAATTTTTGGATTTCTGGGCCAAAAATTGTGCCGTCCCAAATCCAGCATGCAAAAGTACTCCTAACCCTTACATTCCACCCCGAATCTCATGGCGGTGTTCATTTTTGCATTCGGCCTGATTCCGCCGGGCTCGCCCCGTGAGGTTTTCCTGACCCCGGGGTCAGGAATTTTTGGATTTCTGGGCCAAAAATTGTGCCGTCCCAAATCCAGCATGCAAAAGCACTCCGAACCCTTACATTCCACCCCGAATCTCATGGCGGTGTTCATTTTTGCATTCGGCCTGATTCCGCCGGGCTCGCCCCGTGAGCTTTTCCTGACCCCGGGGTCAGGAATTTTTGGATTTCTGGGCCAAAAATTGTGCCGTCCCAAATCCAGCATGCAAAAGCACTCCTAACCCTTACATTCCACCCCGAATCTCATGGCGGTGTTCATTTTTGCATTCGGCCTGATTCCGCAGGGCTCGCCCCGTGAGGTTTTCCTGACCCCGGGGTCAGGAATTTTTGGATTTCTGGGCCAAAAATTGTGCCGTCCCAAATCCAGCATGCAAAAGCACTCCTAACCCCTACATTCCACCCGGAATCTCATGGCGGTGTTCATTTTTGCATTCGGCCTGATTCCGCCGGGCTCGCACCGGTGAGGTTTTCCTGACCCCAGGGTCAGGAATTTTTGGATTTCTGGGCCAAAAATTGTGCCGTCCCAAATCCAGCATGCAAAAGCACTCCTAACCCTTACATTCCACCCCGAATCTCATGGCGGTGTTCATTTTTGCATTCTGCCTGATTCCGCCGGGCTCGCCCCGTGAGGTTTTCCTGACCCCGGGGTCAGGAATTTTTGGATTTCTGGGCCAAAAATTGTGCCGTCCCAAATCCAGCATGCAAAAGCACTCCTAACCCCTACATTCCACCCCGAATCTCATGGCGGTGTTCATTTTTGCATTCGGCCTGATTCCGCCGGGCTCACCCCGTGAGCCTTTCCTGACCCCGGGGTCAGGAATTTTTGGATTTCTGGGCCAAAAATTGTGCCGTCCCAAATCCAGCATGCAAAAGCACTCCTAACCCTTACATTCCACCCCGAATCTCATGGCGGTGTTCATTTTTGCATTCGGCCTGATTCCGCCGGGCTCACACCGTGAGGTTTTCCTGACCCCGGGGTCAGGAATTTTTGGATTTCTGGGCCAAAAATTGTGCCGTCCCAAATCCAGCATGCAAAAGCACTCCTAACCCTTACATTCCACCCCGAATCTCATGGCGGTGTTCATTTTTGCATTCGGCCTGATTCCGCCGGCCTCACCCCGTGAGCCTTTCCTGACCCCGGGGTCAGGAATTTTTGGATTTCTGGGCCAAAAATTGTGCCGTCCCAAATCCAGCATGCAAAAGCACTCCTAACCCTTACATTCCACCCCGAATCTCATGGCGGTGTTCATTTTTGCATTCTGCCTGATTCCGCCGGGCTCGCCCCGGTGAGGTTTTCCTGACCCCGGGGTCAGGAATTTTTGGATTTCTGGGCCAAAAATTGTGCCGTCCCAAATCCAGCATGCAAAAGCACTCCTAACCCTTACATTCCACCCCGAATCTCATGGCGGTGTTCATTTTTGCATTCGGCCTGATTCCGCCGGGCTCCCACCGTGAGGTTTTCCTGACCCCGGGGTCAGGAATTTTTGGATTTCTGGGCCAAAAATTGTGCCGTCCCAAATCCAGCATGCAAAAGCACTCCTAACCCTTACATTCCACCCGAATCTCATGGCGGTGTTCATTTTTGCATTCTGCCTGATTCCGCCGGGCTCGCCCCGTGAGGTTTTCCTGACCCCGGGGTCAGGAATTTTTGGATTTCTGGGCCAAAAATTGTGCCGTCCCAAATCCAGCATGCAAAAGCACTCCTAACCCTTACATTCCACCCCGAATCTCATGGCGGTGTTCATTGTTGCATTCGGACTGATTCCGCCGGGCTCACACCGTGAGGTTTTCCTGACCCCGGGGTCAGGAATTTTTGGATTTCTGGGCCAAAAATTGTGCCGTCCCAAATCCAGCATGCAAAAGCACTCCTAACCCTTACATTCCACCCCGAATCTCATGGCTGTGTTCATTTTTGCATTCGGACTGATTCCGCCGGGCTCACCCCGTGTGGTTTTCCTGACCCCGGGGTCAGGAATTTTTGGATTTCTGGGCCAAAAATTGTGCCGTCCCAAATCCAGCATGCAAAAGTACTCCTAACCCTTACATTCCACCCCGAATCTCATGGCGGTGTTCATTTTTGCATTCGGCCTGATTCCGCCGGGCTCGCCCCGTGAGCTTTTCCTGACCCCGGGGTCAGGAATTTTTGGATTTCTGGGCCAAAAATTGTGCCGTCCCAAATCCAGCATGCAAAAGCACTCCTAACCCTTACATTCCACCCCGAATCTCATGGCGGTGTTCATTTTTGCATTCGGCCTGATTCCGCCGGGCTCGCCCCGTGAGGTTTTCCTGACCCCGGGGTCAGGAATTTTTGGATTTCTGGGCCAAAAATTGTGCCGTCCCAAATCCAGCATGCAAAAGCACTCCTAACCCTTACATTCCACCCCGAATCTCATGGCGGTGTTCATTTTTGCATTCGGCCTGATTCCGCCGGGCTCGCCCCGTGAGCTTTTCCTGACCCCGGGGTCAGGAATTTTTGGATTTCTGGGCCAAAAATTGTGCCGTCCCAAATCCAGCATGCAAAAGCACTCCTAACCCTTACATTCCACCCCGAATCTCATGGCGGTGTTCATTTTTGCATTCGGCCTGATTCCGCAGGGCTCGCACCGTGAGGTTTTCCTGACCCCGGGGTCAGGAATTTTTGGATTTCTGGGCCAAAAATTGTGCCGTCCCAAATCCAGCATGCAAAAGCACTCCTAACCCCTACATTCCACCCGGAATCTCATGGCGGTGTTCATTTTTGCATTCGGCCTGATTCCGCCGGGCTCACCCCGTGAGCCTTTCCTGACCCCGGGGTCAGGACTTTCTGGATTTCTGGGCCAAAAATTGTGCCGTCCCAAATCCAGCATGCAAAAGCACTCCTAACCCTTACATTCCACCCCGAATCTCATGGCGGTGTTCATTTTTGCATTCGGCCTGATTCCGCCGGCCTCACCCCGTGAGCCTTTCCTGACCCCGGGGTCAGGAATTTTTGGATTTCTGGGCCAAAAATTGTGCCGTCCCAAATCCAGCATGCAAAAGCACTCCTAACCCTTACATTCCACCCCGAATCTCATGGCGGTGTTCATTTTTGCATTCGGCCTGATTCCGCCGGGCTCGCCCCGGTGAGGTTTTCCTGACCCCGGGGTCAGGAATTTTTGGATTTCTGGGCCAAAAATTGTGCCGTCCCAAATCCAGCATGCAAAAGCACTCCTAACCCTTACATTCTACCCCGAATCTCATGGCGGTGTTCATTTTTGCATTCGGCCTGATTCCGCCGGGCTCCCACCGTGAGGTTTTCCTGACCCCGGGGTCAGGAATTTTTGGATTTCTGGGCCAAAAATTGTGCCGTCCCAAATCCAGCATGCAAAAGCACTCCTAACCCTTACATTCCACCCCGAATCTCATGGCGGTGTTCATTTTTGCATTCTGCCTGATTCCGCCGGGCTCGCCCCGTGAGGTTTTCCTGACCCCGGGGTCAGGAATTTTTGGATTTCTGGGCCAAAAATTGTGCCGTCCCAAATCCAGCATGCAAAAGCACTCCTAACCCTTACATTCCACCCCGAATCTCATGGCGGTGTTCATTTTTGCATTCGGACTGATTCCGCCGGGCTCACACCGTGAGGTTTTCCTGACCCCGGGGTCAGGAATTTTTGGATTTCTGGGCCAAAAATTGTGCCGTCCCAAATCCAGCATGCAAAAGCACTCCTAAACCTTACATTCCACCCCGAATCCCATGGCGGTGTTCATTTTTGCGTTCGGCCTGATTCCGCCGGGCTCGCCCCGTGAGGTTTTCCTGACCCCGGGGTCAGGAATTTTTGGATTTCTGGGCCAAAAACTGTGCCGTCCCAAATCCAGCATGCAAAAGCACTCCTAACCCTTACATTCCACCCCGAATCTCATGGCGGTGTTCATTTTTGCGTTCGGCCTGATTCCGCCGGGCTCGCCCCGTGAGGTTTTCCTGACCCCGGGGTCAGGAATTTTTGGATTTCTGGGCCAAAAATTGTGTCGTCCCAAATCCAGCATGCAAAAGCACTCCTAACCCTTACATTCCACCCCGAATCTCATGGCGGTGTTCATTTTTGCGTTCGGCCTGATTCCGCCGGGCTCGCCCCGTGAGGTTTTCCTGACCCCGGGGTCAGGAATTTTTGGATTTCTGGGCCAAAAATTGTGCCGTCCCAAATCCAGCATGCAAAAGCACTCCTAACCCTTACATTCCACCCCGAATCTCATGGCGGTGTTCATTTTTGCGTTCGGCCTGATTCCGCCGGGCTCGCCCCGTGAGGTTTTCCTGACCCCGGGGTCAGGAATTTTTGGATTTCTGGGCCAAAAATTGTGCCGTCCCAAATCCAGCATGCAAAAGCACTCCTAACCCTTACATTCCACCCCGAATCTCATGGCGGTGTTCATTTTTGCGTTCGGCCTGATTCCGCCGGGCTCGCCCCGTGAGCCTTTCCTGACCCCGGGGTCAGGAATTTTTGGATTTCTGGGCCAAAAATTGTGCCGTCCCAAATCCAGCATGCAAAAGCACTCCTAACCCTTACATTCCACCCCGAATCTCATGGCGGTGTTCATTTTTGCGTTCGGCCTGATTCCGCCGGGCTCGCCCCGTGAGGTTTTCCTGACCCCGGGGTCAGGAATTTTTGGATTTCTGGCCCAAAAATTGTGCCGTCCCAAATCCAGCATGCAAAAGCACTCCTAAACCTTACATTCCACCCCGAATCTCATGGCGGTGTTCATTTTTGCGTTCGGCCTGATTCCGCCGGGCTCGCCCCGTGAGGTTTTCCTGACCCCGGGGTCAGGAATTTTTGGATTTCTGGGCCAAAAATTGTGCCGTCCCAAATCCAGCATGCAAAAGCACTCCTAAACCTTACATTCCACCCCGAATCTCATGGCGGTGTTCATTTTTGCGTTCGGCCTGATTCCGCCGGGCTCTCCCCGTGAGCCTTTCCTGACCCCGGGGTCAGGAATTTTTGGATTTCTGGGCCAAAAATTGTGCCGTCCCAAATCCAGCATGCAAAAGCACTCCTAACCCTTACATTCCACCCCGAATCTCATGGCGGTGTTCATTTTTGCATTCGGCCTGATTCCGCCGGGCTTACACCGTGAGGTTTTCCTGACCCCGGGGTCAGGAATTTTTGGATTTCTGGGCCAAAAATTGTGCCGTCCCAAATCCAGCATGCAAAAGCATTCTTAACCCTTACATTCCACCCCGAATCTCATGGCGGTGTTCATTTTTGCATTCGGCCTGATTCCGCCGGCCTCACCCCGTGAGCCTTTCCAGACCCCGGGGTCAGGAATTTTTGGATTTCTGGGCCAAAAATTGTGCCGTCCCAAATCCAGCATGCAAAAGCACTCCTAACCCTTACATTCCACCCCGAATCTCATGGCGGTGTTCATTTTTGCATTCGGCCTGATTCCGCCGGGCTCGCCCCGGTGAGGTTTTCCTGACCCCGGGGTCAGGAATTTTTGGATTTCTGGGCCAAAAATTGTGCCGTCCCAAATCCAGCATGCAAAAGCACTCCTAACCCTTACATTCCACCCCGAATCTCATGGCGGTGTTCATTTTTGCATTCGGCCTGATTCCGCCGGGCTCCCACCGTGAGGTTTTCCTGACCCCGGGGTCAGGAATTTTTGGATTTCTGGGCCAAAAATTGTGCCGTCCCAAATCCAGCATGCAAAAGCACTCCTAACCCTTACATTCCACCCCGAATCTCATGGCGGTGTTCATTTTTGCGTTCGGCCTGATTCCGCCGGGCTCGCCCCGTGAGGTTTTCCTGACCCCGGGGTCAGGAATTTTTGGATTTCTGGCCCAAAAATTGTGCCGTCCCAAATCCAGCATGCAAAAGCACTCCTAAACCTTACATTCCACCCCGAATCTCATGGCGGTGTTCATTTTTGCGTTCGGCCTGATTCCGCCGGGCTCGCCCCGTGAGGTTTTCCTGACCCCGGGGTCAGGAATTTTTGGATTTCTGGGCCAAAAATTGTGCCGTCCCAAATCCAGCATGCAAAAGCACTCCTAACCCTTACATTCCACCCCGAATCTCATGGCGGTGTTCATTTTTGCATTCTGCCTGATTCCGCCGGGCTCACACCGTGAGGTTTTCCAGACCCCGGGGTCAGGAATTTTTGGATTTCTGGCCCAAAAATTGTGCCGTCCCAAATCCAGCATGCAAAAGCACTCCTAAACCTTACATTCCACCCCGAATCTCATGGCGGTGTTCATTTTTGCGTTCGGCCTGATTCCGCCGGGCTCTCCCCGTGAGCCTTTCCTGACCCCGGGGTCAGGAATTTTTGGATTTCTGGGCCAAAAATTGTGCCGTCCCAAATCCAGCATGCAAAAGCACTCCTAACCCTTACATTCCACCCCGAATCTCATGGCGGTGTTCATTTTTGCATTCGGCCTGATTCCGCCGGGCTTACACCGTGAGGTTTTCCTGACCCCGGGGTCAGGAATTTTTGGATTTCTGGGCCAAAAATTGTGCCGTCCCAAATCCAGCATGCAAAAGCACTCCTAACCCTTACATTCCACCCCGAATCTCATGGCAGTGTTCATTTTTGCATTCGGCCTGATTCCGCCGGCCTCACCCCGTGAGCCTTTCCAGACCCCGGGGTCAGGAATTTTTGGATTTCTGGGCCAAAAATTGTGCCGTCCCAAATCCAGCATGCAAAAGCACTCCTAACCGTTACATTCCACCCCGAATCTCATGGCGGTGTTCATTTTTGCGTTCGGCCTGATTCCGCCGGGCTCGCCCCGTGAGCCTTTCCTGACCCCGGGGTCAGGAATTTTTGGATTTCTGGGCCAAAAATTGTGCCGTCCCAAATCCAGCATGCAAAAGCACTCCTAACCCTTACATTCCACCCCGAATCTCATGGCGGTGTTCATTTTTGCGTTCGGCCTGATTCCGCCGGGCTCGCCCCGTGAGGTTTTCCTGACCCCGGGGTCAGGAATTTTTGGATTTCTGGCCCAAAAATTGTGCCGTCCCAAATCCAGCATGCAAAAGCACTCCTAAACCTTACATTCCACCCCGAATCTCATGGCGGTGTTCATTTTTGCGTTCGGCCTGATTCCGCCGGGCTCGCCCCGTGAGGTTTTCCTGACCCCGGGGTCAGGAATTTTTGGATTTCTGGGCCAAAAATTGTGCCGTCCCAAATCCAGCATGCAAAAGCACTCCTAACCCTTACATTCCACCCCGAATCTCATGGCGGTGTTCATTTTTGCATTCTGCCTGATTCCGCCGGGCTCACACCGTGAGGTTTTCCAGACCCCGGGGTCAGGAATTTTTGGATTTCTGGCCCAAAAATTGTGCCGTCCCAAATCCAGCATGCAAAAGCACTCCTAAACCTTACATTCCACCCCGAATCTCATGGCGGTGTTCATTTTTGCGTTCGGCCTGATTCCGCCGGGCTCTCCCCGTGAGCCTTTCCTGACCCCGGGGTCAGGAATTTTTGGATTTCTGGGCCAAAAATTGTGCCGTCCCAAATCCAGCATGCAAAAGCACTCCTAACCCTTACATTCCACCCCGAATCTCATGGCGGTGTTCATTTTTGCATTCGGCCTGATTCCGCCGGGCTTACACCGTGAGGTTTTCCTGACCCCGGGGTCAGGAATTTTTGGATTTCTGGGCCAAAAATTGTGCCGTCCCAAATCCAGCATGCAAAAGCACTCCTAACCCTTACATTCCACCCCGAATCTCATGGCGGTGTTCATTTTTGCATTCGGCCTGATTCCGCCGGCCTCACCCCGTGAGCCTTTCCAGACCCCGGGGTCAGGAATTTTTGGATTTCTGGGCCAAAAATTGTGCCGTCCCAAATCCAGCATGCAAAAGCACTCCTAACCCTTACATTCCACCCCGAATCTCATGGCGGTGTTCATTTTTGCATTCGGCCTGATTCCGCCGGGCTCGCCCCGGTGAGGTTTTCCTGACCCCGGGGTCAGGAATTTTTGGATTTCTGGGCCAAAAATTGTGCCGTCCCAAATCCAGCATGCAAAAGCACTCCTAACCCTTACATTCCACCCCGAATCTCATGGCGGTGTTCATTTTTGCGTTCGGCCTGATTCCGCCGGGCTCGCCCCGTGAGGTTTTCCTGACCCCGGGGTCAGGAATTTTTGGATTTCTGGCCCAAAAATTGTGCCGTCCCAAATCCAGCATGCAAAAGCACTCCTAAACCTTACATTCCACCCCGAATCTCATGGCGGTGTTCATTTTTGCGTTCGGCCTGATTCCGCCGGGCTCGCCCCGTGAGGTTTTCCTGACCCCGGGGTCAGGAATTTTTGGATTTCTGGGCCAAAAATTGTGCCGTCCCAAATCCAGCATGCAAAAGCACTCCTAACCCTTACATTCCACCCCGAATCTCATGGCGGTGTTCATTTTTGCATTCTGCCTGATTCCGCCGGGCTCACACCGTGAGGTTTTCCAGACCCCGGGGTCAGGAATTTTTGGATTTCTGGCCCAAAAATTGTGCCGTCCCAAATCCAGCATGCAAAAGCACTCCTAAACCTTACATTCCACCCCGAATCTCATGGCGGTGTTCATTTTTGCGTTCGGCCTGATTCCGCCGGGCTCTCCCCGTGAGCCTTTCCTGACCCCGGGGTCAGGAATTTTTGGATTTCTGGGCCAAAAATTGTGCCGTCCCAAATCCAGCATGCAAAAGCACTCCTAACCCTTACATTCCACCCCGAATCTCATGGCGGTGTTCATTTTTGCATTCGGCCTGATTCCGCCGGGCTTACACCGTGAGGTTTTCCTGACCCCGGGGTCAGGAATTTTTGGATTTCTGGGCCAAAAATTGTGCCGTCCCAAATCCAGCATGCAAAAGCACTCCTAACCCTTACATTCCACCCCGAATCTCATGGCGGTGTTCATTTTTGCATTCGGCCTGATTCCGCCGGCCTCACCCCGTGAGCCTTTCCAGACCCCGGGGTCAGGAATTTTTGGATTTCTGGGCCAAAAATTGTGCCGTCCCAAATCCAGCATGCAAAAGCACTCCTAACCCTTACATTCCACCCCGAATCTCATGGCGGTGTTCATTTTTGCATTCGGCCTGATTCCGCCAGGCTCGCCCCGGTGAGGTTTTCCTGACCCCGGGGTCAGGAATTTTTGGATTTCTGGGCCAAAAATTGTGCCGTCCCAAATCCAGCATGCAAAAGCACTCCTAACCCTTACATTCCACCCCGAATCTCATGGCGGTGTTCATTTTTGCATTCGGCCTGATTCCGCCGGGCTCCCACCGTGAGGTTTTCCTGACCCCGGGGTCAGGAATTTTTGGATTTCTGGGCCAAAAATTGTGCCGTCCCAAATCCAGCATGCAAAAGCACTCCTAACCCTTACATTCCACCCCGAATCTCATGGCGGTGTTCATTTTTGCGTTCGGCCTGATTCCGCCGGGCTCGCCCCGTGAGGTTTTCCTGACCCCGGGGTCAGGAATTTTTGGATTTCTGGCCCAAAAATTGTGCCGTCCCAAATCCAGCATGCAAAAGCACTCCTAAACCTTACATTCCACCCCGAATCTCATGGCGGTGTTCATTTTTGCGTTCGGCCTGATTCCGCCGGGCTCGCCCCGTGAGGTTTTCCTGACCCCGGGGTCAGGAATTTTTGGATTTCTGGGCCAAAAATTGTGCCGTCCCAAATCCAGCATGCAAAAGCACTCCTAACCCTTACATTCCACCCCGAATCTCATGGCGGTGTTCATTTTTGCATTCTGCCTGATTCCGCCGGGCTCACACCGTGAGGTTTTCCAGACCCCGGGGTCAGGAATTTTTGGATTTCTGGCCCAAAAATTGTGCCGTCCCAAATCCAGCATGCAAAAGCACTCCTAAACCTTACATTCCACCCCGAATCTCATGGCGGTGTTCATTTTTGCGTTCGGCCTGATTCCGCCGGGCTCTCCCCGTGAGCCTTTCCTGACCCCGGGGTCAGGAATTTTTGGATTTCTGGGCCAAAAATTGTGCCGTCCCAAATCCAGCATGCAAAAGCACTCCTAACCCTTACATTCCACCCCGAATCTCATGGCGGTGTTCATTTTTGCATTCGGCCTGATTCCGCCGGGCTTACACCGTGAGGTTTTCCTGACCCCGGGGTCAGGAATTTTTGGATTTCTGGGCCAAAAATTGTGCCGTCCCAAATCCAGCATGCAAAAGCACTCCTAACCCTTACATTCCACCCCGAATCTCATGGCGGTGTTCATTTTTGCATTCGGCCTGATTCCGCCGGCCTCACCCCGTGAGCCTTTCCAGACCCCGGGGTCAGGAATTTTTGGATTTCTGGGCCAAAAATTGTGCCGTCCCAAATCCAGCATGCAAAAGCACTCCTAACCCTTACATTCCACCCCGAATCTCATGGCGGTGTTCATTTTTGCGTTCGGCCTGATTCCGCCGGGCTCGCCCCGTGAGCCTTTCCTGACCCCGGGGTCAGGAATTTTTGGATTTCTGGGCCAAAAATTGTGCCGTCCCAAATCCAGCATGCAAAAGCACTCCTAACCCTTACATTCCACCCCGAATCTCATGGCGGTGTTCATTTTTGCGTTCGGCCTGATTCCGCCGGGCTCGCCCCGTGAGGTTTTCCTGACCCCGGGGTCAGGAATTTTTGGATTTCTGGCCCAAAAATTGTGCCGTCCCAAATCCAGCATGCAAAAGCACTCCTAAACCTTACATTCCACCCCGAATCTCATGGCGGTGTTCATTTTTGCGTTCGGCCTGATTCCGCCGGGCTCGCCCCGTGAGGTTTTCCTGACCCCGGGGTCAGGAATTTTTGGATTTCTGGGCCAAAAATTTGCCGTCCCAAATCCAGCATGCAAAAGCACTCCTAACCCTTACATTCCACCCCGAATCTCATGGCGGTGTTCATTTTTGCATTCTGCCTGATTCCGCCGGGCTCACACCGTGAGGTTTTCCAGACCCCGGGGTCAGGAATTTTTGGATTTCTGGCCCAAAAATTGTGCCGTCCCAAATCCAGCATGCAAAAGCACTCCTAAACCTTACATTCCACCCCGAATCTCATGGCGGTGTTCATTTTTGCGTTCGGCCTGATTCCGCCGGGCTCTCCCCGTGAGCCTTTCCTGACCCCGGGGTCAGGAATTTTTGGATTTCTGGGCCAAAAATTGTGCCGTCCCAAATCCAGCATGCAAAAGCACTCCTAACCCTTACATTCCACCCCGAATCTCATGGCGGTGTTCATTTTTGCATTCGGCCTGATTCCGCCGGGCTTACACCGTGAGGTTTTCCTGACCCCGGGGTCAGGAATTTTTGGATTTCTGGGCCAAAAATTGTGCCGTCCCAAATCCAGCATGCAAAAGCACTCCTAACCCTTACATTCCACCCCGAATCTCATGGCGGTGTTCATTTTTGCGTTCGGCCTGATTCCGCCGGGCTCGCCCCGTGAGGTTTTCCTGACCCCGGGGTCAGGAATTTTTGGATTTCTGGGCCAAAAATTGTGCCGTCCCAAATCCAGCATGCAAAAGCACTCCTAACCCTTACATTCCACCCCGAATCTCATGGCGGTGTTCATTTTTGCATTCGGCCTGATTCCGCCGGGCTCGCCCCGTGAGGTTTTCCTGACCCCGGGGTCAGGAATTTTTGGATTTCTGGGCCAAAAATTGTGCCGTCCCAAATCCAGCATGCAAAAGCACTCCTAACCCTTACATTCCACCCCGAATCTCATGGCGGTGTTCATTTTTGCATTCTGCCTGATTCCGCCGGGCTCACACCGTGAGGTTTTCCAGACCCCGGGGTCAGGAATTTTTGGATTTCTGGCCCAAAAATTGTGCCGTCCCAAATCCAGCATGCAAAAGCACTCCTAAACCTTACATTCCACCCCGAATCTCATGGCGGTGTTCATTTTTGCGTTCGGCCTGATTCCGCCGGGCTCTCCCCGTGAGCCTTTCCTGACCCCGGGGTCAGGAATTTTTGGATTTCTGGGCCAAAAATTGTGCCGTCCCAAATCCAGCATGCAAAAGCACTCCTAACCCTTACATTCCACCCCGAATCTCATGGCGGTGTTCATTTTTGCATTCGGCCTGATTCCGCCGGGCTCACACCGTGAGGTTTTCCTGACCCCGGGGTCAGGAATTTTTGGATTTCTGGGCCAAAAATTGTGCCGTCCCAAATCCAGCATGCAAAAGCACTCCTAACCCTTACATTCCACCCCGAATCTCATGGCGGTGTTCATTTTTGCATTCGGCCTGATTCCGCCGGCCTCACCCCGTGAGCCTTTCCAGACCCCGGGGTCAGGAATTTTTGGATTTCTGGGCCAAAAATTGTGCCGTCCCAAATCCAGCATGCAAAAGCACTCCTAACCCTTACATTCCACCCCGAATCTCATGGCGGTGTTCATTTTTGCATTCTGCCTGATTCCGCCGGGCTCACACCGTGAGGTTTTCCAGACCCCGGGGTCAGGAATTTTTGGATTTCTGGCCCAAAAATTGTGCCGTCCCAAATCCAGCATGCAAAAGCACTCCTAAACCTTACATTCCACCCCGAATCTCATGGCGGTGTTCATTTTTGCGTTCGGCCTGATTCCGCCGGGCTCTCCCCGTGAGCCTTTCCTGACCCCGGGGTCAGGAATTTTTGGATTTCTGGGCCAAAAATTGTGCCGTCCCAAATCCAGCATGCAAAAGCACTCCTAACCCTTACATTCCACCCCGAATCTCATGGCGGTGTTCATTTTTGCATTCGGCCTGATTCCGCCGGGCTTACACCGTGAGGTTTTCCTGACCCCGGGGTCAGGAATTTTTGGATTTCTGGGCCAAAAATTGTGCCGTCCCAAATCCAGCATGCAAAAGCACTCCTAACCCTTACATTCCACCCCGAATCTCATGGCGGTGTTCATTTTTGCATTCGGCCTGATTCCGCCGGCCTCACCCCGTGAGCCTTTCCAGACCCCGGGGTCAGGAATTTTTGGATTTCTGGGCCAAAAATTGTGCCGTCCCAAATCCAGCATGCAAAAGCACTCCTAACCCTTACATTCCACCCCGAATCTCATGGCGGTGTTCATTTTTGCGTTCGGCCTGATTCCGCCGGGCTCGCCCCGTGAGCCTTTCCTGACCCCGGGGTCAGGAATTTTTGGATTTCTGGGCCAAAAATTGTGCCGTCCCAAATCCAGCATGCAAAAGCACTCCTAACCCTTACATTCCACCCCGAATCTCATGGCGGTGTTCATTTTTGCGTTCGGCCTGATTCCGCCGGGCTCGCCCCGTGAGGTTTTCCTGACCCCGGGGTCAGGAATTTTTGGATTTCTGGCCCAAAAATTGTGCCGTCCCAAATCCAGCATGCAAAAGCACTCCTAAACCTTACATTCCACCCCGAATCTCATGGCGGTGTTCATTTTTGCGTTCGGCCTGATTCCGCCGGGCTCGCCCCGTGAGGTTTTCCTGACCCCGGGGTCAGGAATTTTTGGATTTCTGGGCCAAAAATTTGCCGTCCCAAATC